>NC_054827.1:144801119-147734869 GCF_018345385.1 Vulpes lagopus | reverse complement strand
TAGTGCCACCTGCAGCCTGGGATGTGATCCTGGAGACCTGGGATCTAGTCCCATGTCGGGCTTCCTGCGTGGAGCCTGCTTCTCCCTCTGCCTGTGTCTCTGCCTCTCTCTCTCTCTGTCTCTATGAATAAATAAATAAAATCTTTTTTTTTTAATAAAATCTTTAAAAAAAAAAGATATCTCATGTGAGCCTCAGGGCAACCACACAGAAAAATCCTGCACTACTTACACAAAACAACTAAGAAGTCAAAACATACAAAAAGACACCAAGAAACAAAAAAGCAGGATAAGAATCATGGAATAATGGATCTACAAAACAACCAGAACACAATGAACCAAGTGACAAAAATTAAGTCCTTACCTATAATAATTACTTTAAATGTAAGAAAATTAAACTATCCAATTAAAAGATACAGACTGGGTCAAAAGATTAAAAAAACAAAAACAAAAACATTAACAAAAAAACAAAACAAAACAAGAAACAAGATCCAACAAGATGCTGCACAGAGACTTACTTTAGCCTTAAAGACACACCTCACGTGGAGAGTGAAGGAATGGAGGAAGACATTTCAAGCAAATGGTAACCAAAACCAAACCAAAACAAAGAAAGTAGCTATATTTGTATTGGACAAAATAGACTTTAAAAGTAGTAAAGAGAAACAGAGACCATTATAAATGATAAAGAGGTCAATATAACAAGAAGATACAACAACTGTAAATACTCCTTACCCAACACTGGACCACCTAAATATGCAAAGCAAAAACAGAACTAAAAGGAGAGACAGACAGTAAAACACTAGCCGTTGCCATCTTTGACACCCCACTCTCAACAATGGACGGATCATCCAGACAGAGAATCCGAAAGGAAACAGCGGATCTGTTTCCACTACAGACCCAGCGGGCCCAACAGATGTACACGGAGCAGTCTACCCAACAACAGCAGAACACACGTTCTTCTCAAGTACACACAGAACATTTTCTAGAAGGGACCATATGTTAGGCCATAAAACAAGTCTTAACAAATTCAAGAAGACTGAGATCATTTTTTCTGTCCACAAGAGCACAGAACGAGAAATCAGTAGCAAGAGGGAAACTGGACAATTCACTCACGGACGCATGGAAATTAAACAACATTCATTTGCCAATGGATGAAAGAAGAAATTAAAGGAAATTATAAAGGGTTCCTGAGGGGCGCCTGGCTGGCTGGCTCGGTTGGTAGAGCACGTGACTTCTAACCTCTGGGTTGTAAATTCGAGCCCCGTATTTAGTGTAGGGGTCACTTTAAAAATAAATAAATGAATAAATAAATGAATGAATGGTTCTGGGCACAAACAAAAACAGGAGCAACATATCAAAAGTTGGGAGATGCAGCAAATGCAGTTCTAAAAGCAAAGTTCACAGCAATAACCACCTATATTAAGGAACAAGAAAGACTGCACATAACCTAATTCTATGCGTTAAGGATCTAGAAAGAGAAGAGCAAAGTAAGCTCAAAGGTAGCAGAAGATAATATTTGACAGGGGAGCCAAGAACACTCAGTGGAGAAAAGACAGAGCAAATCGGATAAGGGATTAATATGCAAAATACATAAAGAACTTATAAAATTCAATAGCAAATGACAACAACAAAATTCAAAAATAGGCAAAGGATCTATCTCCAAAGAACATATACGAAGGCCCAACAGGTACATGAAAGGATCTTCAACACCAATCATCAGGGAAACGCAAATCAAAAGCACAAGGAGATACCACCCCACACTTGGTAGAAGGGCCACCACCAAAAAGACAAGAAAATGCTGTTAAAAATATGGAGAGAAAAATAAATAAATAAATAAATAAATAAATAAATAAATAAATAAATAAATAAATAAATAATAAAAGTAAAAATAAAAATATGGAGAAAGGGGAACCTTTTTGTGCACTTGGTAGGAACGTCAATTTATACAGCCACTACACAAAACCGTATGGAGGACCCTCCAAAAAATTAAAAATAGAACTACCACAGGATCCTGAAATTCCACTTCTGGAAATACATCCAAAGGAAATGAAAACCCTAACTTGAAAACACATACTTGCACCCCCACATGCAGAGTAGTATTATTTATAATAACCAAGACACGGACACAACCTAAGTATCCATTGACGGATGAAAGGATAAAGAAGCCGTGATACAGACACACACACACACACACACACACACAGGGATATTATTCAGCCATAAAAAAAAAAGTGAGGAAATCCTATCACTTGTTACAACATGGGGGAACCTTGAAGGCATTATGCTGAGTGAATTAACAGACAGAGAAAGACAAATTCTGGGGCTCCTGAGCAGCCCAGTGGTTGAGCATCTGCCTTCAGCTCAGGCCGTGACCCCACGGTCCCAAGATCGAGTCCCACATCGGGCTCCCCGCAGGGAGCCCGCTTCTCCTCTGCCTGTGTCTCTGCCGCTCTCTGTGTTTCTCATACCTAAGTCAATAAAATCTTTAAAAAGAAAGACAGACAGACAAATACTATCTGATCTCACTTACATGTGGGCAAAAAGAAACCTCACAAGGAAGAACAAATTTGCGGTTACCATAGGCAGAGAGTGAGGAAAGGGGGAGGAGGAGGAAGGTGGTCAGAAGGTACAAATTTCCAGTCATAAGGTAAGAACGAGGGAAGGACAACACAAACGGGGATCCAGCTAGCACTGCCGCATGGTACATAGGAAAGTCGTTACAGTAAATCCTGACAGCTCCCATCACACAAAGAAGTTTGCTTTCCTCCCCTCCTTTTTTTCTTTTTATTGTATCTTTATGGGAAGACAGATGTTAGCCTAACTTACTGTGATGATCATTTCACAGTTATTTGTAAATCAAATCATCATGCTCTATACCTTAAACTTACACAGTGATGAATGCCAATTATTTCTCAATAAAACTGGAAAGAGAGAGAGAGAGAGAGAGAGAGAGAGAGAGAGAAGGAACACGTGGCTGTGGGGAGAAGAAAAATCTCAGAATGCCTGAGAGAAGTAGCTGTCACCAACCCGCAAGGTGGACGGAGGACCTTGCTCTCTCACGGGCTGGCTCTGCTCTATCACGATACTTTAATTTCCAAGAACTAATTGCTCCCCTCTATTCCTTCCAACAACAGATGATTATAATGAATGAAGCATAAATTTCTCAAAAACACTCTTGGAAATTAAAAAGTGCACCTAATTAAAATATAGCAAACATAAAGAGGCTTTAAAAATAGGGACTGAACTATACCACATGACCATATGTTGATATGCTATAAGCTCCAAATGTGAACCAGAGAAATACCTCTTTGGATTTTTCTTCTTTGGTAAATCTTCCGAATTTTTCTATCATTTCAGCCACAAATATAACATCCATCTTGTCAGAAAAATTGGCGGCTTCCACAGTATAAGCCAGTAACTGTCGGGCTGTGGCCACAGCATTAGTAAGATTGAGAGGCATCTAGATTAAAAAGGCAAAAATTGGAAAATTAACAAGGCAGGAAACAACAAATGTTGGAGAGGATGCGGAGAAAAGGGAACCCTCTTACACTGTTGGTGGGAATGTGAACTGGTGCAGCCACTCTGGAAAACTGTGTGGAGGTTCCTCAAAGAGTTAAAAATAGACCTGCCCTACGACCCAGCAATTGCACTGTTGGGGATTTACCCCAAAGATTCAGATGCAATGAAACGTCGGGACACCTGCACCCCGATGTTTCTATCAGCAATGGCCACAATAGCCAAACTGTGGAAGGAGCCTCGGTGTCCATCGAAAGATGAATGGATAAAGAAGATGTGGTTTATGTATACAATGGGATATTACTCAGCAATTAGAAACGACAAATACCCACCATTTGCTTCAACGTGGATGGAACTGGAGGGTATTATGCTGAGTGAAATAAGTCAATCGGAGAAGGACAAACAGTGTATGTTCTCATTCATTTGGGGAATATGAATAATAGTGAAAGGGAATATAAAGGAAGGGAAAAGAAATGTTGGGAAATATCAGGAAGGGAGACAGAACATAAAGACTCCTAACTCGGGGAAACGAACTAGGGGTGGTGGAAGGGGAGGAGGGCGGGTGTTGGAGGGGAATGGGTGACGGGCACTGAGGTGGACACTTGACGGGATGAGCACTGGGTGTTTTTCTGTATGTTGGTAAATTAAACACCAATAAAAGTTAATTAAAAAAAAAAAAAAAAGAAAAAGGCAAAAATTATCAACGAATTTTGACATTTTATCTTTCCATTTCAAAACACGGCAATGAATTCAAACTCTATCATTTATCACAGGATCTTCTAAAAATGCTTTTTCAAACCTGAGAAAACTGGAATTATAATGGCAACTAATCCTGAATTTTTTTTAACTTTGAAACATAGTCATACATCAAAACACATCTAGTGAATACACTGCACCATGTCTCCGTCTCTCCTTATCCAAATTCTGCACATACTCCATTCCAATTGCTAAGTAAAGTCTTTCCTGAGTATTCCAACTGGGAGGAATCAATAACCCCCCTGGAGCCCCTACGCACGGAAGTAGGAAGCATTTATCTGTACTGCCACGCGCTGCCAGTGATGTCTTACATTTGCTTATTTATTGATTAACACAACTCGGCACCAACCATTACGCAAAGGGTGTAACAGGTACCAAGGAGCGCCAGAAAATGTGTAACACGGAAATCGTCTCCCAGCTGCTTATAATCCGGCCAGGTTGAAAAAGGATGCATCGGAGCAAAGACAAGAAAGGCCGTATGAGTAGTACACGTATGACAAGGGATCGCTTGTGACAAAGAGATTATAAAAGAAGCCCAAGCGGTGGCTTCCCAGATGGATTTGAAGGATGGCTGGGATTTGGTCCAGTGGATACAGATGATAAAGATATTCAAACAAAGGCAGTGACTGGAAAGGAAGACTGACAGCACAGGGAGCCTTGAATACGGGAGGAGCTGACAGGCCTGATCCTGAAGACAGATCCACTGAATGTAAACACACAAAATCCTTATGCTTTACTAGTATTTAAAACACACACACAAATACCTGGTATTTCAGCTAAATCAGCAAATGGGAAGACTTAGTAGTTACCTGATTAAACATATAAAGCACCCTGGTGACATCGTTCGCATACTGGCAGCGAGAATAATCATCATCTGCCCAGAAGCCACCTCGATCGCACCTGCGCCAAGCCTTCCTCTCATCCTGTGGGTTTCCGGGATAGATCCCACTGCCATGGGTGTTCCGGGTACACTGAAGATACGCGGTGATGCCTGCTAACGTTCTGGGCCATCTAGGCAGATGAAGACACAAGGGGATGAGAAAACCTACGCGGACGCAAATTACAGCGGAGGTGTCAATCAAGGACTAGAACAGGTCATGTTTGATCAGAGAGAGATCAAGAAGAAACAAATTTGGGCAGCCTGGATGACTGCGTGGTTTAGCACCGTCTTCAGCCCAGGGTGTGACCCTGGAGACCCAGGATTGAGTCCCACATCGGCAACCTGCACAGAGCCTGCTTCTCCCTCTGCCTGTGCCTCTGCCTCTCTCTCTCTCTCTGTGTGTCTCTCATGAATAAATAAATAAAATCTTTAAAAAAAAAAAAAAAAGAAGAAAGAAATTCCTTTCAGAATAAAGACTTAAAAAAAAATGAAAAGGTTAGCATGGACTAAACTGCTTTAAACCATCAGCCACATATATTTTAATACCGGAGGATATTTTTCTTAAAGTGTTCTAAATATTGCTATAAACACACAGGAAAACTTATATCCAGTAAAAAAAAAAAAAAATTAAAAAAAGAAAACCGGTTCAAAAGATGGCACAGAAGCAGAGTTAGCAGAAGTGCGGACAAGAGTCACACAGCAGGTGCAGGATTGCTACGCTTAGCCGCTGGCCGTTCAGTGGCACCTAGGAATTTGGGACTTGGGGGTATTCCTATGAACAGTTAACTGGTGAGGGCTGTTGGTCATGCCTAGACTGTGTGGACAAGCAGTACAATTGATGCGGAACCTGCTTTCTTCCCAGGAGTCTGAAACTTTGGTACATGCTAGATGGGGGAGGGGGCGCCTACATGACCAGCAATAAGGACTTTGGGTGCTGAGTCTCCAACGGGCTTCCCTGGGCAGCAGCATGTATGGAGGTTGCTGCCCTTTCACGGCTGGAGGAGTAAGAAGAGGCCTGCGTGGATCTCTCCAGAAGGCACCTATGTCTTTCCCCTTGTTATCCAGCCACGTATCTTCCTAAAGCTCTGTACTAGATCTCAGCTGTGACTGCAACTACATGCTGGGTCCTGTGAGTCCTCCTCGCAAACTTTTGCACTGGGGGGCGGTCTAGCAGACCTCCAGCACACTATACAACTGAACTTATCCGGGAGAAAGTACTGCCTCTGCAAGTGACCACACAGACCTGTGGGCACGGATTGTCACTAACAGTGGGGGGAAATCTTCGCCATTTGAGCTCCATTTCTCCAAAATTGGGAATGAAATGAATAGATTTCATAAAAGTTACAGTTGACCTATAACACAGGAACTGATAAATTATAATAGCAGTCATACCAAAATATAATTGATTACCAAAATCTGCATAAACAGATTAAACAACACTAAAATCTTATTAATGCAGTGAAAGTGGAACTGCATAATATACTAAGGAGTGTCAAAAGCTAATTCATTAATCAGTCAAATAATCAGATTCTTCTTCTATTTTTAAAAATGTAAAATACTCAAATCATGAGCAAAAATAGAAAATCCACCATAAATATAAAACATTATGACTATTTAATAAAAGATGCAGAATATAACAAAATTCACAAGTGTTATCTATTCTGTTTTAAACTATACAGAATAAATATTATCTATTAACAGTTAATCTACATAAAGGACTTAAGCTTTATTAGCAACAATAAATGCTAATTTCCATATACTCGGGTCAGGGAGAGTTTTTTTTTTAAAGGACGAAAGATAGTTTTTTTAAAAAAAAGTAATGAAGAACTAGCTGAGCTGAAGATGTTGCTATTGCTTCTTTCACCTTGGATTTAAAAGATTAAAACCAAAGGGTTTTCTTACCCTTAAAACTTGGGCAGTTAGGAGAACCAAAGTCAGGCAGTACTAACTGGGTACTCAACAAACTTTACGCTGCTTTAAAGAGCCACACACAGTTCCCTTCATTTACATCAACTGTAAAGTCATTATTAAAATCCTGAATGTAATAAACATCAAATAAGTAATATACTTTAAAGATGTTTTTTAAACAACCTTCAAAGTATGGAGAGTCTAAGGGAAAAGTTGTTACCTCTCACAAATTCTAAATTTTCTATTTTAAAAAGATTGTAATATTTAACTTATTCTGCTTATCTCAACACAGAGGCCAATACTAACGGCTCCCAAAGTTACGGGCCAGCCAAAAGCTTTCATTTCCAAAGTCCTTCTTGCTTAGAACCAAACTGGGGAGCGCACCTGGGTGGCTCAGTGGTTGAGCCGCCTGCTTTTGGCTCAGGTCATGACCCCATGGGGTCCTAGGATCCCACATCAGGCTCCCTGCAGGGAACCTGCTTCTCCTTCTGCTTGTGTCTCTGCCGCCTCTCTCATGAATAAATGAATAAAATCTTAAAAAAAAAAAAAAAAGAAGCAAACGGGACGGTAATGGACCATGGCTTTCTCCTAATTACCATGTCTACTTAACTGCTGATAGTTAAAAGTAACTCAGCAATACGAAACCTTCCAAAGTTCATCCATAAAAGAGCCCTTGAAAAACAGGACATACCATTAGCCTGTCTGAATTTCACAATTTTAATAGAATTTCCAAAATGTTTCCCTAAAGTAGTGGTTCTTAACTTTTACAACAAACTGTTAAACATGAAACACTCTGCCTGCAAAGACTGTTAAATCAACATATCCGAGATAAAGCTCAGGCACCTTTTCTTCATCATCTTCATGAATGACTGAAATCACTGATCTAAAGGGCAGTCCTTGGATATAGAAGGATATTTAGAGGAATACATAGATATTTCTCAAATTTTCTTCTTGAGGACAGGGGACCAATTATGCACCTTTAAGAATAAAAACAGATGTGGGCAAATCACTTTTCCAGCACTTTCCATGTCACTGACCTGAAATCACCTTTATTGTTTACCACCCTCTCGGGAGGACAGTACTGTGCAGAGCTTTCCAATACCACGATATCGACAGTTCTCGTATTATTCCCACGTTTGGTCTGGACATGACAGCCCCAATTTCCAGTCGATCCAGCCTGAATATTAGAAATGGTTAGGGCACTGCATGAAGAAAGATTTTAAAAAGAGAGAAAATAATGGTTAGACAAAAAAGGGAGACACCCTGGGCTCCTATCATTCATTTAGCAAGTATGTCTGAATGCATGCTGTGGGCACAGCACTTGCCAGATAAAAATGAATTTAAAAAAACGATCCCTCCACGTAAGTACCTCAGCGGCAAGTCAAGACAAGCAGGTGAAGAGCTACTTAAAACACTGTGGCGAGAGCTATGACGGACTATGAACGGAGCGCAAGGGGACATCATGCCCGACACTCCTGCCAGGAGGGGTGGGGGGGACGCAGCCAGGAGGGGACACAGCAAGTGCAAGGGCAGAAACATCACATTCTCGGGCAAAACTAATGGAGATGTTTCCAAGTTACGTCTACCTTTTCACTGATTTCGGAGGGAAAGAGTCAAGCGCGAAGGAAGGAGATGGATATTGGTTAGTGAATAATTAAGAAAATATTTAAGGTAAAATATTTAGCAGAAGAACTCATCAAGTCTCTAAAAAGATTTAATAAATTACCAATTACTGCTTTAACAAAGGGAGTTTTCCATGTAAAGGCATACTTCCATTTAGAAGACGGCTATATTTCTAAATAGCTGTCAGTAAATTTAATTTTCAAGATGAACTCCTAATTCTCTAATACAAAGCCTATTAATTAAAGAGCAGATGTCAGAACCTTCAATTAACCTTTCTCCCCGCCACACGAACCACCGTGCTATGCTTTTATATAAATGGAAAAGTAGGAGATAATTAGACATAAAGGATGTATCATCTTAATTAATCGACAAAGTTATGTCTTGAAGTTAATACACATTTTTCCAGCCTCCTAAATGACTAATGGCTACACAACATCATACGTTCCAATGAAGACTTTGAGGCACTGTTACTCTGAATCAAAGAAAATGTTTATCATCCTTGTTAATTAAGTCAGTGAATAAAGCAATACGCTGTAATAAATACATTCGAGATAACGTGATACAGAAAGCATTTTATATTAAATCTAAATAGCCAAATTCTGAAATAAATAATCATTCTCCAGTGCGGAGGTTCCCAAATTTTCCTGGTTCACGGCATCTTCACTGACCAGAAAACTGTTTCACAGAGTAAATTAAATTAAAATTCCATTTACTAAATTAAATCCCCAAATTGTGTATTTATGTCCTAATAAATTCATGGCCATTTGAAAAATATAACACACATCAATTTGAGATAAATATTTTGTTCTTAAATAACCACAAGTACTTCCCGATGGGTTGTGTGTGTCTGTTGAGCACTCCAAAACTAACAACGTCAGAGAGAGGACAGACAACGATACCCTCCTTGCATGTTCCACGATGACTTTCACACAGTACTTGCTCCGCATCATAGTCATCACCAAAAATTTGTCACCTTCAAGCATGACACCAGCAAAAGGAATGCAGCACCATCGAATGACACCGTTAACTGCCTGGAGCTGGTTGCTGTGCGGTGTCCAATAAATGTCAAGCATTACCACGCTTCTTCCAAAACTCAAAATACCCCACACAGCAGCTCTGTAAGTGAAGTCCCTGTGACGGCCCACGTCAGCACACCCCCTGGGACCTAAGGGCCTAACATACTTTGCCAACATGTTTTTAAAGAAAACCTTCAGCAATACCTTCCACGTATAAAACCAATGATCAGAATACAATTTTCAGCAATCCTCAAGGCCGCGTGCTTGGAGATTTAAGGAGGAAGATGCTTCCTCCTCTTCCATTTCATCTTTGAGGAACAGCACAAACTCTGATTCTTACTAGCAAAGGGAGGACATAAGGAAACCAACAAAGAATCAACAACTGCCTCAGGTTAACCAATGCAACAACCGTTATCTCCTTTTCCTGCAACTTCTTTATTATGCGAGGCAAATTCAGGGTAGAGGACCTCAGTCTTCCTATGAAAGATTTTCATGTTGGTCAAGAGTCCCTCCCAACAAAACCATCAGGCAAGGATGCTAACCTTAGAATTAATTTTTTAGACTGCCATAAAGAACGTAAACTATGACTCACAGAAATAAACTTATAAAGTTATTCTAGTTATCTTATAGCTGCAAAATTTAAGATTTCTAAATTAGAGAGAAAGCAGGAGCACAAGCAGGTGGGGGGTGGGGTGCAGAGGGCAAGGAGAAGAAGGAGAGAAAGAATCTTAAGCAGGCTCCACGTCCAGCATGGGGTCCAATGTGGGGCTCAATCTCAAGACCCTGAGATTATGACCTGAGCTGAAATCAAGAGTCAGACACTTAAGCAACTGAGCCACCCAGGCGTCCCAGGGTTCTATATATTTTTGAAGCTTTACTGTCGTATGATATGTCAATTATCATTAATTCACGTAAGAAACTGCTTAAAGCACACACCCTAATGAGTTTTAACACATGTATATGCTTATGAAATTATCATCACACTACAAGTACAGTAATAATTAAGAGTCTTCTCAGTGGCACCTAGTAAACTGTTTCTAACAATCTTCTCCCCCTGATAGAGGAACTCTGATTCTGGTCGTCGCAGACCAGCTTCTATCAAACTACCCTCCCTGCAGCTAACAATTATTTATAAGCCCTGGACAAACTACAAAATGACAACTATCGGAACACATGGGCAGCGATCCACAACAAGCAGAAACCAGAGAGAAGGTGACCCTAGGAAGAGGGGATGAGCACTGAGGACTAAGACCAGGAAATCGTTTCCAATGGCGTCTGACCAAGGATAGGCCCTACTCAAACAGAAATTCACAGTCTAACCTGTTGACAAATCAGAGGACCGAGGTAGAAAGGAACCTGGCTGGCAGCCCAAACTTCTGCGTATAAAACCTACCCAGATCTCTAACCGGCCCCTGCTTCCCAAAGACAGGGTGACACCGAGCAGACTTCAGCTGCTGCTACATCACAGAAAGGACAGAAGTAGGAGTTTGACTTTAGCCCAACTAACTGCTTGAGGAAACAAAAACCAGCCGACTTCAAGCAAACACAAGGGAATCCAGAGTCAGGGATATGCACACTTTTCCTTTAAAGGCCAGAGAAGAATTATTTTAGGCTTTCCTGGCCAAGAAGCAACATCAAGGATATTATATAGGTACTTACATAACCATCTGAAATGTAACCAGTTACAAAGGTAAAAAATATTCTTGGCCCATAGGCTGGACTCTGACAGCTTCTCTAGAGTGAATCATTCATACTATCCAGGACAGAATCCAACATTACTAGACACATAAAAAGTTTTTTTTTTTTAATAGGAAAATATAAAATATATACAAAAGCAAAGTAGTCAGTGGTGATGATCCCAAGATGACCCAGATGTTGGAAGGAGCAGGCAAAGATTTAAAAGCATCTACTCTATGTTAGAAGACACAAAGGAAAATATGCTTCTCATTAACAAGACAGGAAATCTCAGGAGGAAAACAGAAATTATAAAATAGAATATTCTACCCCAAAAACTCTGGACATGATTCAACTCAGAGGATCTTTATTTTCCCTCTCTCTCTCCCTCTCCCCTCCGTGTGTGTGTGTGTGTGTGTGTGTGTGTGTGTGTGTGTGTGTTTTAATGGCACTTCTGGGAAACTGCAGTGATATTACCCTAAGATGCCCTTGCACACTTGGGAAACTACAGATCTATTCTTAAACATTCAAGCTGAGTTCTAAGAAATTGGTAGGAAGGGAAAAAAAAAAGAGATACATAGAGATGAAGAGAGAGAATAATAAAAGAAAATTCAGTATCTACAGATTAAGATTTTACCAAAATAAAATATATAGTGAGGATAATACATCTATTTTTACTCTGTTTTTTATACTCCATAAAATTCATTTGAATTAAGGATTTTGGTGATCCTACCAGTCATGGGGTTAACAGGACAGGTGTTATATTCTTTTATACTAGTGGAGCAGGGAAAGGAAGTATCTTAAAATGTAGCATTAACCAAGGGAGTAAAAGATTGCTAAAAGTGAAAATCAGAGTTTAGCAGTAGGAAATGGTTAGAAATGAAGTTTGGTATTTAAAGTCTACATTTTTCCTCCTAAAATTTTAAACAAAAAGTTTAACAGTGTTTCTCTTTTATCCTATGCTTTTTTGTTTTTTTTTTGTTTTGTTTTTTTGTTTTGTTTTGTTTTGTTTTTGGTCACAACTGGATGGAAAAGGTAGTTATTTGATTTCTGGATATGAGTAACAATCAGGAAAAGGAAAACCAAATGTTTGCATTTTTAAATGCAAGAAGATAAAATATTGACTTAAACTGTAATTAAGCATTACAATTCTGAAATAAATATGATCCACAGAGATAATTTCTCATCTAAAAAAGTTTACCTTGCAATCAATGAGCAGTTGTGAATCATGTTCTTTTCAACAAAGATACCTTGCGATTCATCAGTTTCAACTATCCGTCCATCCTGATACCACAACACCTGCATGTCCTGATCAATGTATGAAGCCATACACTGGAAGGGAAGGCTGTCTCCTTCAAACACGACTTGCCGATGAGACGGAGTCATGTAGAAAGATGGTAATTCAAGGGGTGGATCTACAGACAATAAAACAAAGACTCAGCAAATAAATACAATACACTATTCACACTCCGGAATGAAAAGTTATAGAGGGGCACCTGGGTGGCTCAGTTGGTTAAGCACCTGCCTTAGGCCCAGGTCAGGATCCCAGGGTCCTGGGATAGAGCCCTGCGTCGGGCTCCCAGCTCAGTGGGGAGTCTGCTTCTCCCATTCCTTCTGCCCTTCCCCATGCCACTGGTGCTCACTTGCTCTCTCTCTCTCACTCTCAAATAAATAATAAAAAGCTTAAAAAAGTTATAGAAATTCTAATTAAAAAAATTTTTAATGGAGAAACAAATTTTCTTCAGTAACCAGAATTTTAATGCTACCACCGGCAAGGCTCCTACTGAGAGATAAGTGGGTCCTAGATGAAAACAAAATTAGTAAAATTAAAATGAAACCATTTCATAATCAGTTCTGACATTTAAAGTTGTTCCTCTTTGGTGGTATCTAAGCAATTACTAAAAAAACAAATTGTAAAATGATACTTAAATCTGGAGAATGGAACTGGTAATAAGTAAATACTGGTATATATACAATTTTAGAATACATTCAGGAGACAATATTACCCTTTGATTAAACCACTGGTTTCTGCCTATGTAAGTAATACATACTCATTGAGAAAATTCAGAACACTTAAAGACGGGGAAAGAAAAATCATTTAAGATCCAATATATTACCATCACTGTTAAAAAGCTGATTTACTTCCTTCCAGTAATACAAATAAAAGGGAAGAATCATAAATATTTATGCAAAAATACACACAAATGCCATGGGCTCACAAAAAAAAAAATAATAATATTTAGCCCATCGTCTACTGCTCATAGCAGTAATCTAAAGAATAACAGCACATATGGAAACATACACACAAGGAAATTAATCCTTGCAATTATTTATGGAGAAATTATTTAACAACCTATAGAGACATGATAACCACATCTGTATCATGGATTGGCATGCATCTATTTCATACAATGAGAAAATGAGTTTATAATATGTCAGGTTTTAAAAAGTTATGAAATATCATTACAATATGATAACAATTTGGTCAAAACACAGGAAAAAGATGAAGAAAATATACTAAGTTATCTCAGACAACTACCTTTGAGTGATAAGAATGTAGCATGGGCTGCATGGGCAAAGCATGGGCTTTGGTTTACTTCTTTCTTTTCATTTCTTTTCTCTTCCAACCTTACTGAGGTATAATTGACAAATAAAATTGTAAGATACTGGGACGCCTGGGTGGCTCAGTGGTTGAGCATCTGCCTTCAGCTCAGGTTGTGATCCCAGGGTCCTGGGATCGAGTCCTGCATCGGGCTCCCTGCATGGAGCCTGCTTCTCTGCCTATGTCTCTGCCTCTCTCTCTGTGCCTCTCATGAATAAATAAAACTTTTTAAAATAAAAAAAAATTTAAGATATTTTATTCTCTCCTCCCCCATTCAAAATCATAAGTTATTTCAAGTATACATCATGATGATTTATGTATATGCTGTTTCTTTTCACAGATCTTAATTTTCATCCAATTCATCTCACCTTACTTATGAAAACTACAACAATAATGATAATAAAGAGAAAATATAAACAAGTACAGAACTGCTTATTTCCAGTTATAAAGACTAAACTGAAATTTCCTTTGATCATTTTAATCACTATTTTTGGTTCATGTGGCTTTTTTTTTCTTCTTCATTTCATAAGCATATTTTATTTCCCTCTAATCTTCGGGTACTATTCAAAATTATGATTTCCAATAGCTGCATATTGAAAATAGTGTCACAAGTCATTCAATCAATCCCTCATTTTTGAGAACTGAAGATATGCCTATATTTCAAAATTAACATACAATGCTGATCATTTCCTAAGAATTAAACTCTCATGTAGAATTACTAGATCAAACTATCAACTTTGTAAGAACACTGAAACGTACTGCTAAACTCTATTTCAAAAAGGCTCTATTAATTCACACTCCTACCAACAAATAATGATTGCATCCTCAGATTTTTTTTTTTTTACTATCAACAAATTCCTGGTTTGCCAACTGATAGAAAATCTGAATATCTACGCTAGTCTTTGAAATTGTTTTTCGTAAAGAAAGCTGTTCAGAACCCAAGAACCTTAAAAACCAATCCAAAAAAACGTTTTATCCAAGCTGACTTAACTGTTCGCATAAACTAAATATATATTATCAGACCCATGAAGGTTAATGGTTGTAATCAATTCTAGCACAGATAAGGAGAATTTTACAGATTGTCAAGCAAAACATCATAGCAAGTCAAATATGGCAAACACTTTCTCCCTTACCGCATGTCAACAACTCCTGCTTCACACCCGTGACTGGCTGGGCCTGAAGGGACTTGGGATAAACACACCGCGTGTCCCGTACTGTGATGTTTCTCTCCTTCACCCAGCGATGCATCCACAATATGTTACAATCACACAAAAGATATTCAGTCTGAAATTCTCTGTAGCATACAAAACACAAATTAGTGAGGATGGTGAATAAAATTAAGCAGCATGTTTGCTTAACATTGGCTTCTGCCTTGGGTGACAAGCACAGCACTCTGTACCCTCAGCCACCCGTGGCACGCACCACCAACCGGTTCCGTTCTCCTTTCCAGGGAGAGGCCAGGCCGAATGGCTGACCCCAGCACTCCTCCCTGCTGGTCCAAGGACATGCTGCTTTAGATCAAAGGCGGTATGCAAACAAAATCTACACATCATCCCTCTTCTATGCAGCAAGTTCCTTAATCCCAGGGTCTGCAATACCAAATCTCCGTATCTTTTGTGTCTACCAAATTTCTACCCACCTGTCATAAAGCATGGTGACACTAACACTGGACCTTGAAGACTTCCCCAACTGTCCCAACATCATCGCCGTGTTCTTGCCTTAAATGCTTGCAAACTATTAATTTTGGCAACATAAAGGAATACATGACCATTTGCCACGGTTGTATTCTGACTGCAGTCGAAGTTTATCAAGAGTGGAGGCTATTTCTGACACTTCTCTGCTTGCACCAATTGATACCAAGATACATACAGAGTGAAGGGGTACAGACTCAACCAACTGAAAATATAAGGATACCTCATACTTGATATGAAAGAAAACACAGAATTATTTTTATATGAGGCAAGAGTTTTATAATTTGGCACCTGGGTATAAGAAACAAAGAGAGGATAATATAGAAAGCTTGGATAAAAGCACAATAACATGTTGAACACTTGGTTTTACAAAGCCCTATTTATGTGCCACGTAGTGTGCTAAGTCCAGCTAATAGCAATAAATATAATAGCAATAAATACAGATACTTTCCCCTGTCGACCTGGAGGACATTATATAATAGGGGAACAAAACATAAGCATGACTAATATAGAATGTAACATGTTCTACACAAACAAATCAAAGTGCAAAGAGCAAATATAACATGTGCTCCTAACACAGATCATGTGCCAGTCCAGGCTTCATCTGATTACTTCTGGCAAGGGGAAAAAAAAAAAAAAAAGAAGGTGGGAGTTGGGATGAGATACACAAAGACAAAGTGAATTTAAAAAACAATACCGATGACTGGACTGGATTTCTAACTCCTAAGCACCACCTTCTGGTTGATTTCCAGCACTACTGGGTAAAAAAAAAAAAAAAAAAAGAAAGAAAGAAAGAAAGAAAGAAAGAAAAAAAAATTTTTGGATAAAAATACTTCCTACATTCTTGCTACCCAGGGTCTCAAAAGTCAGATTATTTTTTGCAGTCATTTTTATTTTCTTAAGTTCACAGAAATGGCTGGCTTGAGCCCACTAAATATGCCAAAAAGAGATATTTTCACTAAAAAACAGTAACAGCAACAAAAAGACAGGAGTTCCATCTAATATGCCTCCAGAAAGGGATACATGGGTCTGCCATGATGGTGAGGAGCCAGATGACCACCCAAGTATTAGCTACATCCCAATGAAAATTGCTAAGCAGTCAGTCTAGAAAATTCAAGGAGAAGAGCAGAGAAGGGGCGGGGAGAGGAAGGGATGGTAAGAAAATCAGCAAACACCAAACAGCATCTGCTTTAGAAGACATTTTTCCTTGGAAAAACAGTCAACCCCATAAATTATACACAATAAAAATTTTGAAAAGCATTATATTTAACTGTATTTCCAATAGAAATTAGTATCACTTACAGGTTGAATACATTATGTTTAGCTGGAAATACCACGACTGTCAAAAGGAACCCCCCTACTATCTCAGTTAACAAAACGATTCTGGGAGAAGAAAAAAGTCCGCCAATTCTAAAGCTACAAAGAACTGCATCCATACGATCTTGCACTGATTTCATAAAGCAACCATTCTACGTAAACATTCTTGGCAATGTCAGTGATAAGCTGTGAATTCAGTTTAGGGGAAGGGTAACAGGACAAAGGTAAATCTCAGAAGTATAAAATATTCTTAACTATAGACTCTATAGGGTCAGATATTTTATACTTTGAGGATTCAAGTAGTCAAACAGTAAAATATTTTCTGACTTGAAAATAAAATGAAAAAGGAAGAATCACCAATTTATTTACTCTAAATATAGAGAGATATGGTATTCTATGGAGAAAATGGTTGTCTCAGTGTGAAACACTTTATTCAGGTTTACAGTATGTTTTTCAATGAGAATGCATGCACTCAAGTGAGAGTCTAACTTTTTTGCAAGATCAACAGACTTTCCCCATGAAGTCTCTTAAATCATTTAATAACTGTTTTTAATTTTTAAAAACCAAGATACAGTTACCAAAACCAGAAAAAAAAAATTTTTTTCAGAAAAAAATTTCTTACTTACAAAGACCGTAATGAGCCAAGATAATCAAAAGTTCCTTGAGATAATGAAGAAAACAAATTCCCTGAAAGGTTTCTAGAAAAAAAAAAAAAAAGAAAGAAAGAAAGAAAGGAAATTATTTCATTTAAAAAATACTAACAATTACATGTCATTTTATACAATTTCCTAAAGTGTCCTATAATGTTATGAAGAGTTCATAAAAGTTGTTTTAAATCTAATAAAAAGGGAATATTTTATCCAAGGCTGAAGAAATTTGTTCTTAATGTATAAAAAGTATAAAATTATTTTAAAGCTAGTACTATCAGATAAGGATTTTACCAAAGACCAGGTGAATGAACCCGAAAGCTACCTTATTAAGTTGGACTTCAGCCACGCTCTCGTTACAAGTAATGATTACTCTTCATGTGTTAACTTAGCATCATTTAAGAAGGCAGAAATTTGAAAACAAGAAACAGCCGAGGATAACCTGAATGATCAGCAGCAGCAACCCACAGGAACTGAATAAAATATGTCAACAGAGCACAACGAGCCCAGGGTTTAAAACTGATGTAATTCAATGTTGGACTTGGGCAAATTACTTAACCTGATTGTTTCCTTTTATCAGATGACTTTAGGAAATACCTAAACCCTTGCAGAGTTTTCTATGAATCAAACCCAGAATGCCCCATGCTACAATTCGAGTGGTGTGTTACAATAATGATTCCACATTTGACCACAAGCTCCAGGAGCAGAGGGACTTGGGGGTCTTATCTACTGGGGTGCCCCTGACAGCTGGTGGCAGCCGGGGTACACAGTAGGTGCTCAGTAGTGGCGGCTGACTATTCAGGATGTACACTCCATCTTCTGGAAGCTTCTACTATTAAAACAGGACTGAGGGCTCTGAGAAAATGACAGGATGGTCTAACCACCACAGGCTCGGTTCTGTGCCTGTTGCAGGATCAAGGATAGATACGATTTAAACCCAGAATTCTCAAGGAAGAGGTCTTGAGACCTGGGAAGAGGCCTGCCTCTCCTCTGGAGTCTTAGTGAATCCCCCCCCCGTGTGGTAGGAAGGGACAATCAGATAGAGGAACTCCCGAGTGGGGACAGAGTTGATCTGGGAAAGGTCAGCTATTCCTGTGAATTCTGCAACAGTGTATTCCCCGATGGGAAACCTAATGTGACACAAATGCCAATCCCTCACAAATTAACATGCAATGAAATTCAGTAAAAACAACCCTGGATTGGCTTTTAAATATAGCGTACAAATTTTTTATAGGAAAAGCTGGATAAGAGGACTCTGATCTTCATAGGAGAACTGCCTAGGAACTTAAGTAAACAAAGGATATTTGTCAATTAAAAGAACAGTAAAAGAGATGCCCTTCTCTTTTTTGGGGGCTTATCAGTGGGGATAGTGAATGTAGATTTTGAAGAGGTTATTGCTGATGGAAGCGTGACTCACCCTTGCATTTTTAAAAAGTAACCTAGATGCAATTAAAACAACGGTACTTTCATGAAGCTATCCTATGTGGAATTATAGGATTACTCGGATCTGTTTTAAACAATATAAGCAGGGGGACGCCTGGGTGGCTCAGGAGTTGAGTGTCACCTTCAACTCAGGTCGTGATCCCAGGTCCTGGGATTGAGATCTGTATCGGGCTCCCCACGGGGAGCCTGCTTCTCCCTCTGCCTGTGTTTCTCATTAAAAATAAAATCTTAGGGATCCCTGGGTGGCGCAGCGGTTTAGCGCCTGCCTTTGGCCCAGGGCGCGATCCTGGAGACCCGGGATCGAATCCCACGTCGGGCTCCCGGTGCATGGAGCCTGCTTCTCCCTCTGCCTGTGTCTCTGCCTCTCTCTCTCTCTCTCACTGTGTGCCTATCATAAATAAATAAAAAAAATAAAATAAAAATTTAAAAAAAAAAAAAATAAATAAAAATAAAATCTTAAAAAAATAAATAAAATAAGCAGGAAGACAAAAAGATGGGAGATAGAATTAAAACAAGGTTGGCTATGAAGTTCCTAAAGTGCTGAAACTGGGGAATGGGTACATGAAGATTCCTTATACGACTGTCTCTAATTTTTTTTTTTTCACAAGTTTGAAAGATCCCATAACAGTAAGTTGGAAATGAAACTCTTATCATACAAATAGAGGATTTAAGGATAAACAAAATAATGGCATCTTACAGGGATCATTAGATTCTAATTATTATGTTATTTTATTTTAATTATTAGATATAATTAGCTATTTCCTTATAAAACCACAGAGGAAGGAATTACACTGGAGACGTGCCATCGTCCCAGTAAATCCCCACATAAACCAATTTTTCCTCCAGTGTTGCAACAGACTGGCTGAACACCAAACAGAGTAACTGGTTTTGGTTTGGGGACCATAAAAAGTTACACACATTTTAAAATACTAGAATCACACTGCAGCTCTGAGATAATACACAAAGCAAAAGGGAACAGAGGATGGCAAGTGCACAGCAAAGTCACTGCTCCCAAGTCCTATCAGCTCACTGAATGGAACAGCAGATCAGTTATCCAGCCATCCCCACTCCACCCTTTTACGCTGTTCTCTTCATACCTTAATTTTGCTTTATTTACTTATTTTTTGCTAAACAGATATATTTGAATTCCTGTAAATTTTTTTAAATATTTTATTTATTTATTTATTTATTTATTAGAGAGAGAGAGAGAGAGAGAGAGGCAGAGACACAGGCAGAGGGAGAAGCAGGCTCCATGCAGGGAGCCCGATGCGGGACTCGATCCCAGGTCTCCAGGATCACACCCTGGGCTGAAGGTGGCGCTAAACCGCTGAGCGACCAGGGCTGCCCTAATTCCTATAAATTAAACATGTAGGACGCACCACCTATGACCATACAGGGAAGTTTACCAGGGCCAATCTGCTAAAGGAGGGGAAAATGCAATCAAATAGAATCTCCCTCAACAGAAGAATGAAGAACTAAATTATAATCAGCTCTGTACTCGGAATCTTCCGTAAGTATTAACAAACATGAACTGTGTCAACAGGTACTCTCTTGCAAAGATATTAATGATATGCTGGCAATTTTTTAAGTGAATTGCTGAGTACAGCACACATGTACAGCCCTGTATGTATGCCTGTACCTTTGTGGGGGCAACACAACAAATACACCTGAAAGACACTGAAAATAATACACCACATAGTACAGGCTTAGCTCACAGTGGGATGTCTGAAGAGATGGAAGGGGGGTTAACTTTTCCTTCAAATCTCTATGTGGTTTTATGACTTAATGACATCAGTAATTGTTCAATTGTATAAAGGAAGTTCTTATAAATATCACTCACTATATTTTTTTGACTTCATGTTTAATTTATAGGAGAGAGAGTGAGAGAAAGAGTGCGTGAGAGAGCGCACAAGCAGGGGGAGGGGCAAGGGGAGAGGAAGAAGGGGGAGGAGCTCCATCCCAGGACCCCGGGGTCATGACCTGAGCCAGAGGCAGATGCTTAACCCACTGAGCCACCAGACGCCCCTACTCACCAATTATTTCTGCTAGAAGAATACTAAAGGTATAATTCTTAGAAAAATAATGCAAGATTTAAATTGATCAAAATTCATTAAAAATGGGGGGAAAAAAAATAAAGCTTTTGATCTGTTGATCTCCTGACAACTTCTCTGCAAATTCACTTCTTCGGCGAGGGCAGAGAGCACAAAAGTTCACTTTCAGCTCCTCATCTTTGGTTCGCCAGTTATTTCCACGGGTGAGAGAGAGATGGGGTGGGAATCTCTGGGAGGAGGTCTTCACTTCTCCAACACAGTTCTCCATCAACAAAGGCAGAGATCCATGTACAGGAATAATCAACTAAACCTCCCACATCCATGTCTACTGAAGCCTCAGACATATTTAAAGTTATTTTTGAATTCTTAACCTAAACCTCCAAAGCCACAACTGGTTTCAAAATGATGAGAAGCATGGATGAGAAGGCCACTGTCTGTCTGCCAAGGTCTCTTCCAGGCCCTGGGGGCCTCTACTCCCGCCTCCTTGGCTAAGAGGCCCCGCCAGTCCTAAATCCCAGGCAACTCAGAGAATCCAGCTGAAGAAGCAGTAAAGGAAATATCTATAAAGAGTGATTCACTCTGGATTCCCTCCTTCTATATGCCTGTTCAGCTTCTGAGGTAAGAGGCAAAAAAAGAAAAAAAAAAAAAAAAAAAGGTAAGGAAATTGTAACTGACCCTAAAAAGTAAAGACTATCCCTTCCAGCTCTTCCCTAAAGAATATTTGCTGATGGGTCAAGAATCCCTGGGCCACGTTATAAATGCATCTGGAACTAAAGTCGACAAAACAGTAAATTGCAGACGCTTTCATAACTTGAGTCACAGCTATCCAAAAATATAACAGTTTTCCTTCATAAATGCCCCATTTTGCCAATTCTTATGCAGTCCTCAAAACCAAAAATACAAAACTCTCAAGAAGAGTTAACAAAAGCACTGAAATAAAATTGCTGCAGTCTAGCCACAAAAAAACAAAAATGCAATTGGTTTAATAAATCTCAAGTTATGAGCAAAGCTGTACACCAAATCAATCTTGTATTTAAACACGGAAGTTCTGGGGATCCCTGGATGGTGCAGCGGTTTGGCGCCTGCCTTTGGCCCAGGGCGCGATCCTGGAGACCCGGGATCGAATCCCACATCGGGCTCCCGGTGCGTGGAGCCTGCTTCTCCCTCTGTCTATGTCTCTGCCTCTCTCTCTCTCTCTCTCTGTGACTATCATAAATAAATAAAAATTAAAAAAAAAATAATAAAATAAAATAAAATAAAATAAACACGGAAGTTTGGCCATATCTCTCTCTCCTCCCAACTCAAAGGGCTCACTGAAAAATACAAGTCCACTAAGAACCTGGAGTACTCTGTGGTATTCTAACAAGTGATCCGAAGTCCCCTCCCCTACTGCAGACATGAAATAATCTCACTATTGAAGTCCCTAAGAGCTTTTTCAAAGTCAACATGAATGAAGTTACAGAAACATTCTGAAAAGCCAGAAAGAACCAGGCAGAGACAATCCGCATTACTACACTCTCTACCCTAAATCCCAAATTTCATCTTACACCCTATTCCCAGACAACTCTTCTCTAAAACAGGATTTTATGCCACTTCCCCAGCAAAAATGCCCTTCAGGGGCTTCGTGTCGTTAAATCAGTTTGAAGCCTCAGATAAAGTTCTATCATAGATAATCAGCCTGATTTCTAGTTACTCCCAACAGAGCCTCTTCATTTTAAAAAGAAAATAAAAATGTATTCAATGGCTTATACAACGTTCTCCTGTATTTATAACACATGTAAATTATAAGAGAGAGATACAGATAGATCAAATTTTAATTAATCTTTATAACATGGCGGGGGCGGGGGGGGGGAAATTCCTGGGTGGCTCAGCGGTTAAGCATCTGCCTTTGGCCCAAGGTGTGATCCTGGAGACCCGGGATCGAGTCCCACATCGGGCTCCCTGTGTGGAGCCTGCTTCTCCCTCTGCCTGTGTCTCTGCCTCTCTCTCTGTGTCTCTCATGAATAAATAAATAAAATCCTAAAAAAAAAAAAAAAAAACTTTATAATAACTTTGAGGTACTCTAAGGGGAAAAAAAAAAACAGAAAAGCTCAGAAAAGTGAGTTCACCTTAAATCACAAAGTCAGAGGCATGATTCCAATGGTCATTGTACTCTTCACACCAACGGCTTTCCCCTTGACGCCGGCGTTGTTCTTCCTTCCACCTTCTTGCATCATTTGCTCTGCTTCTTCTTCCTTCTAACTAACCAAATCTCGGCCATCTCTGGACCATCGGGTCAAGTTTTACCTCTTTCTGGACCTTTACCCAGACTAGCAATGCTTCCGACCATCTCTCTCAACAGGACCACGTCCTCTGAGGCATCTACCACCTTGGGCGGCTGTGCGTGCACACGTACGAACGTGATGCTCTGCTGGCACTACACCCCAGGACTGAATTTCCAGCTCCTCGTCTCCTCCTCCTCCTGTAATCCTGACAGCTGCGACTTTACTAACATGTCATAGGTGCCTCCAAATACCTGGGTACTAGCTCACACGCTTTCTTGCATCTTAAATGGAAGAGAAAGGTGTACTTACAGCCTGACCAGGTTGGTGAGTCCTCGAAATATGTCTGCATTCAGACATCCTATTCGATTGTTTGTCAGATCCCTGAGGAGAAAGGGGAAAGGAGCATCTTCAGTTAGTTCTCCTGGTTGAGGAAGGTTTCATACATTCCATATTCAAGGATATTCAAGGACAGCACCCAGGTGTCACACGAGACCTTTCTTTTCAGCATGGCCGAGAAGTTGACTTGCCTCAGGTGAGTTAAGGGGAGCCGTGAGAGGAAAAGCGATCCTTGCTTTCACCTCTCCTGGCGCACGGACCGCACGCTGTCTAGTTAGGGAGCCCTCCTAGTCCACGCATTTACTCCTGTGAAGCGAGTCCTGACACAACTGGAGTGGTGAAAAGGAGACACAAGCCCTCAGATGACCTACGCCGTTCTTCACGCTGGGGAAGGTAGGACACAGCCCGGTCCCAGTGAACACCTGACAGACAACTGATGAAGGGGCAAATTACCAAAATGCCGGAACTTTTATTTCCTCAAGAATACCTGAAACTTCACGCTCTCTGACGTCATTCTTTAAATAGTCACAAGTTTTGACTATAATGAGAAAACTGAGTTTGCTTTTACCTCACAGATCTGACACCTAATCTCCAAGCCAAATGACTTCAGCATTATCTAGGTAACGGCCTAGTTATTTTTTTTCCCATTTGGTAATGGCCTAGTTTTTTGTTTTTTGTTTTTTGGTTTTTTTTTTACCATCACTCTTGACTTCTTTTTCATTTTAAAGATGGATTCCTGTATTTCAGAGAGTGAGAGAAAGAGAGGGAGAGAGAGCGGGGAGGAGGGGGACGGGGAGAGAGAGAATCCCAAGCCAACTAACTCCCTGCTGAGAGTGGAGCACGAGGGGGGGCTCGATCCCATGACCCTGAGATCATGACCTGAGCCAAAACCAAGAGTCTGGACACCTAACGGAATGAGTCACCCAGGCACCTCACTCTTTTTTTTTTTTTTTTTTTTTTTAAGATTCTATTTATTTGAGAGAGAGAGATCACAAGGCGAGGGACGGGTAGAAGGAGAGAGGGAGAAGCAGACTTCCCGCTAAAGGTGGAGCCCCACACGGGGCTCGATCCCAGGACCCTGCGATCATGATCTGAGCCAAAGTCAGATGCTTAACCAGAGCTACCCAGGTGCCCCATCCCACTCTTAACTTCTTATAATTCCTATCAAATCTTACTTTCTAAATATTTTTTTTCTCCTCAATCCGTGAAACTTCTTTTTATCTACATGTTTAGTAGATACTGTGTCCTTTCTGCACTATTTTTCTCCACACCAGAGTGAACACAATTTTACATTTTAATCAGGAGATTACAGTTCAAATGCGTGATGATGAATGACAATTTCTGTAACCTTCAAGTAAGACAGCATGGCGTTCAGCACTTTTGTCCATCACTCGACTTATTAAACTGTATGCAAGAAAACCCTCAAATGACAAATCTTAATTTTTATCAGTTCCTACTGAGGAATCACCCCTTAGAATTACAAGATTCTAAACCAAACTTCCAGTGATATTTTTATCATCTTCTCTTCGATGTCCATATTATTAAGTGGAAAAGCAGCTATTCTTTGAGTCATGCTCTGACCTACTCTCTACAGAAGTAAATTTGCACGACCCATTTCTGAACTAAAACTCTTGGATTCTAAGTTGTAGAACTTGGTAACAGCAGAAACTGTGTATCAGCCAGACTAGAAATCAGAAATGATAAGGATACGGCATCTGAATCAGTTACCTACACTATAGTTTCTCCCCTAGATATTCCAAAACCAGCTTAGGTAATTCCGAGCTCCCTAATTTCACAGCTCTGTCTTTCCTATCTTATGACAACTTTTGATTTAAAAAAAAAAAATCTTAACCAAAACAAAACTTTCTCTGTGCCTCCTGTGCTCTAGCTCCTGTTCCTCAGGATATTAAAGTGAAGTATTTAATCCTGTGGGAGTTGTTTTTTGTTTTTTGGTTTTTAATCCCAGCTGATTTTTCTTTTATTTCTGGGTTTTACTGTTTAAGAAAATTAGGCGTCATTTTGTGAATTGCTGCTTAAGCATTTCTGGGCTCTATTCATTATCTTGTCTCACTTCTGAGCTTTCACTGGTGTAATTACCACTGATTCTTTGGGAAACAATTTCATTATAGCTATACCTATTTAAAGTGGTATTTAGGTATTGATAATGGGTTTTCACTGAGATTGAGAATCAGCTTGAATTTGTTGATAAAGCAAAAGAAAAACTGAATGGGTCTAGGTGTTACCTACTTTGGGTAGTTTATCCTTCAGAAAGCCACTTAAATCTTCCTGATTCAAATTATCTATAAAATAAAGGCAAAGGCATGGTACACTTACAAAAACGCTTTATGTGTGGCTGTCGAGTGAGAGACACAATTGAAATGAGTGATGGAGAACCTCCTACGAAAAAGCGCCTGTATCCATAAGCAACCAGCAAACATCACTACTGCAGAGAATCTTCGTATCTCATTGAGTTTACATATAGGACTCTCAGCTTGCAAGTCGTACACCGTAAGTCCCATTACGAGTCAGCTGTTTGGAATTAAGGATGTATTTTCTAGTGGGGAGAATATTATAAATGGCAATTACCTTCCTAGGCAAGAACACAAGAGACTACTTAATGTGAAATGCAATGAAAAAAATGCTCAGGCAATGCCTGGGATGATACCAGTAATTAAATGCTACTGAACAGGAAATTTATTTATTTATTTTGGATGGAAGTACTTGAGAAATTATTTACTGAAGGAGAAAGAACCGGATAGAGAAGCTAAGATAGTCTGTATTATCCTTACAACATCCTGATGAAACTGCTTTTTGTGAACAGTCAAGTTCTCTTCGACCTGTATCTCAACATGAAGGTATTATTCGCATTTATCTTCCTGACAAGAGCCTTCCTTCCCCAAAACGCTGGGAATAAAGTGGAGCCAATCGCAAAGAGGGAGACTAAGTTGTCTGTCTCGTCTGGCAATATGATGTCACAGCCCTCACACAGGACGGGGGGGGGTGGGGGGGGGGGGGAAGAAGCTGGAGGGAAAAATATTCTAGAAGTTCCCAAACTTTAGCATCAGAATTGCCAGGAGGGACTAAAAAAAACATAGAAGGTTCAGCCTCAGCCCCAGTTCCTGATAGGGTGGGTCTCTCACCAGCACTCCAGCTTCGACTTGAACACTCCTATTCCTACACCTGCACTCACAGTGACCCCTCCACCTGCACTCACAGTGACCCCTCCAATCACAGTGACCATGTGCACCTCCAAGAAGCACCAACAAAGTGACTCACCGTTGGAAACCAAGCCTATGAAGCGCTGCTCCTCCTCTAACCTACAGCTGTTTAGAGGTGCACACAGCCCGCACCTCGCCTGGGTCAGAAGGCTGAGTCCCAGCAGCTCTCAGCAGCTACATCTAGCTGACCTCCACCAGTGGATTCCAAGTCCACACCCAGGCTCCTGGTTGGTGCATATGATTCCAGTAGACTGCCAACCCCTCGAGGGGCTGAGTGACCCCCAGATCTCTGGAGCCGGGCGCGCTATCGGGCACCCAAAGTAGACTCAATTTTTATGCAACGGAACCGATGCTGATCTCTCTCATCACCTGATTCCACCACTGTCCCTACTTACTACACTGGGCTCCAAACCTAACTGTACCCCGGAGCCGAACTCTGGCACCCACGTGATGCTCGCTCCTCTCCGATACTTGCCTGCTCAATCCAGAACCCCAGTCTCTCTTAACACCACTGACCTGCTCCCGATGGGCCCGTTTTCCTGACTTGCCTCGTGAAAGAGCCCTAACTGGAAAATAATGGAGAGCAGAGGGCACGGGGAAGAGAAGGGATCAAGGGCAAGACCTCCTCTGGATATCCCTGGGCGTTCTGAGCACACAGAAGTCTGATAAAGACAATGAGCCACCATCCGGCCCCCACAACAACCACCACGGTGAGAACATTCCCTCCTACAGGGTCGGGATGAAATTTCAAACAATTGTACCCAAAGAAAAGAGAATCGTTTAGCTCCTACTACACCTCATCTTCCAGGATTCTGAACACTAACACTGAGGGACTGAGAGGAGAGCTTCAGAGCATACCTTTTATTTATTTATTTATTTATTTATTTATTTATTTTCTTTTTTATTTTTAAAAGATTTTACTTACTTATTTACTTACTTGAGAGAGAGAGAGAGAGACAGAGATAGGGAGACAGCACACAAGTGGGGAGGAGAGGGGGAAGCAGGCTCCCCGTTGAGTAGGGAGCTTGATATGCGGCTCGATCCCAGGACCTGAGTTAAAGGCAAACATTAAACCGACTGAGCTGCCCAGGTACCCCAGAGGATACCTTTCAGATGAAAGAAAAATTTATTTGCAAAAGTAATTCTTAAAAAAAATCTGTGAAAACAGCATGGCCAACTCTTACAGCTGGATCTGGCTGTAAAAAGAAAAGAGTTTTGAATGAGACAATAAGGGATACATAGAAAATGTCAAAAGCATTAGGAGGGAAGGTTCCTGTCAGCATTTATGTAGGTCCTGGCAGGATTTAGCTCAAACAGCCAATTTTATTATCAAATAATATGGGAAACGAAGACATTAAAAAAAGAAAAAAAATACCCATGCACCCTCAATATAGTATAAACATCAGATAACAAGAGAGCATGAGAGGGGCACCTGGCTGGCTCAGTCAGTAGAGCATGTGACTCTTGATCTCAGGGTTGTGAGTTCGAGGCCCATGGTGGGTACAGAGATTGCTGAAAAATAAAATCTTAAAAAAATAAGTGAGCAAAACAGAACCAAAAAAGGGGGGTGTGGGGGAGACAAGGACAGAGGAAAGGATGATTGTTAAGAAGAATGAAAGCATCGTGTCATCCCCAACATCCTTTGTCCCCAGATCTCTGCACTTATGTGGTTTCTCCTTCCTGCCAACAGAAACATTCTGAACCACAGCCCTGCTGGCTCCACACTAAGATTCAGAGATCTTTGACACGGCAGGTCCTCTTAGGCCTACAAGTCTAATGTCTCCATGACCAGCCTAACCTCCAAAACCCATTGCCCCATTTTGTACTTTATGCTCTGGCACCACACCTAGGAACACCTGCTTTCTTATTCTTCGGCATGTACTATTCATGCTTCAGAAGCAAGGTCGAACCTGTAGGTCTGCTCCCAAGACAGGGCATTCCCCTCCCAGGTGGCCCCTCCTTTCCTTGGCAGGTTATTACTATTACCTTATCTGTGACAGCTCACATGTGCATGTGTTAGGGGGTATTTTCATTATCTAGTTGCCCCCAAGAGCCTGTGAGCGCTTCCCAAGAAGTCAGACCATGGTAAGCAGCCAGTCCTTAATAATAATAAATGTCTGATGAAGGAATAAGGGATCGTGGGAGAGTGCACAGGGCTTGTGTGTAGGGTTACCTCTCAAATGTGAGCACGCTCACACGGGAGGTGCAAAAACAGCATAGTAAGGAGGGAAGGGGAGTTGTTTTGCCTCAGAAGTAATAAAAATTGCTCTGTAAGTTTTGAAATAATAATATAGATAAAATATACATGCAAATAGCAAGACTTTAAATCACTGACAAAAAGGGGCCTCAACTGACATGCATATACAATAGAGTTCAAAAGAATTCATAACTTAAAAATCCTCTATATATGATGTTATGATCACTGACAAAGCTAATACAGTAATCCTTTTATTAGCATGAGAAGGACACAACCATCTAAGATCAAACAAGTCAAATTATCGCACAAACTAACCACTTTCTATGCTACTTCTACTATTTTTTTTTTTTAATCGCTGACCTGGCCAATAAACTGAAACTTGTTAAAACCCCCTTTTTTTTCTTTTTAAATCACGTTAAAGCTTGAAGTAGGTTAACAGTTCCTTACAAAGGAACAGTTCAGGGGAGGCTGGGGTGGTTCAGTCGGTCAAGCATCTGATTACTGGTTTTGGCTCAGATCATGAGACTCTTGATTTCAGCTCAGGTCATGATATCAAGGTCGAGGGTTCAAGTCCTGCATCATGAGTGGTGTGCAGTGTGCTTGCCCCTCTCCCTCTGCTCCTGCCCCTGCTCGTGCGTGCCCTCTCTTACACACACACTCTATCTAGCTGTAAAATAAATAAATAAAATCTTAAAAAAAAAAGAAAAAGAAAAAGAAAAGAACAGTTCAAACTTATAAGCAAGAAATTCAAATACTTACAATCGTTTTAGCGATGACAGTCCCCAAAAGGCACCTGGGTCTATACTACTAATAAGATTATTTCGGAGGTCCCTGTTAAAAACAGAATAAAAGTTACTCACTTATCAGCACTGTGGTAAATATTTAGGCAAACCACACTTACCTGCTATACAGAAAAGAACACTAATGGGAGGAAATTAATGCCAAAAAAGGTTAACCCCAGTTATAAGTGGCAGAGCCAGAATTCAAATTCAAGAAATCTGGTTCCAAAACCACTGGTTTCGGTCAATATGATAAGGGCATATGTCAAAAAAGATATGTATGTCCCTATACTATTCAAATTCAGTTATGGCTCAATCCTATACATAATTTCTACAATTTCCTCTTTAGTATGCTACACTTGAGCCATCAAAATAAATCAGAGGTTATATATGTGAATGTAATTAAAGTGAATTTTTAAAAACCATCCTCAAAAATATACACTCTAAAATTCATGTCATTTAGCTTTTCATGTTTTTCCCTCCCTGAGCTTCTATGGTTAGGATTCCTATAAAAAGTGCGATGATTTACAACATATCTCTCAAGGCAAAGATCCACCAGCCCCCAGGGCTATGGCATCTGATGACAGGCTCAATTTACTCTCTGCGGCATGCAGCCCTGTCACCAGGGGCCAGAGGTGAGTGCCATAGTCGCATCCCTCCACCAGTGAGGATCCGGGCCACCTGCTAAGGCTGCTGTTCTTCAATGGGGACCTGGGCCCAGCTGGGGACTCAAGTGGCCGCATACAGATGTTCACACAGACCTCAAAGACGGCAGACAGTCAACTACAGGAGCACTGAGAAGCAGAAGAGTGGCCCACAGTCCCTGGTCACAGTCCTGCTGGGGGCTGGTCCATACTTCAGCGTCAGACCCTGAGCCAGACTCACTCACAACCTTGACCCACTGAAGTCACGAATGGTTTCCATTCATGTCTCAGGGCACCTGATGTCAAACTATGAGCAGAAATTCTTTGCGACTTCTCTTGTCCTTCCCTTCTCCCTTCTTTACCTAACAATGGCCACACTGCCCCTTCCACGTGTGACATCTCGTTATCCAGAGCGATGCACACAGAGCAACGCCCACGACAAACCACCTCACGGGATCCTTTAGGTATGGCCCTTGATCAACCTCCATCCAGATTTTTCAGACACTGTTGTTTCAGTAACTTGGCCAGATTACATGACCCTGGGCCAACTAAACCTAGGGCCTGGGCTAGTGGGGGAAGAGACAGATTGAGAAAGGGAATGGTCGTTTCCATGGGTTTGATTAAAGGTCAAGAGGTCACCCCAGAGCCCTCCTGCTACCATGATTTAGAAGCCTGTCTAGGGGGCACCTGGCTGGCTCAGTCGGTAAAGCAGGTAACTCTTCACCTCAGGGTCATGAGTTTTTAAGCCCCATGTTGGCTGCAGAACTTACTTACTTACTTACTTACTAACTAACTAACTAACTAACTAACTAACTAAGAGCCAGTCTAATGAAGCCAAAAGACAGAAAAAGAGAATTAATGCTGAGCCCCTGGACCCAGCCAAGCCTGAAGTCTAGCTCTAACTCTCTGGGCTCCTCTGTTACACCATCACTAATTCCAGCGAGTTGTGTCTGTCCCCTATTGTCCCATGAAGATCTCACAATCAATCTTAAGGGACGGGACTCCTCCTGCAGATAAAGAAACTCACGTGCAAAAAGATTATAAAATTAGGCCAAGTTCTGAATGGCCAAACCACAGTTCAGGATTTAAATACATCTTTCTGACTGAAACAGCAGAGATTTACTAACAGAATTTACACCTAGAGCAAGAAGGAGACAGATAAAGCAAACAAGCCAAGAAGTTGGCCACGGTTATATTAAGGTTCTAGAGAGATCGTCTTTCAAAGTCTCTGCATGTTTGATAAATATCATTAAGTCAGAAAAAGTTATTTTACGTGGGACTGTCCGGTCTTCCAACTTTGGGCAAAAGCCATCTACCTCTGCCTCTTCCTCACCATCATCACCCACACACAGTGCTTGCTGGTGTTCTTGCTTCCCTCATCCTCTCTCTCTCTCTCTCTATTTATTTATTTCCACTCTCCATTTAAAGTGATCTTTCTGGGGCACCTGGGTGGCTCATTTGTTTAAGCATCTGCCTTTAGCTCAGGTCTTGATCCTAAGGTCCTGGGATCAAGTCCCATGTTGGGCTCCCTTGCGCCTCAGAGTCTGCTTCTCCCTCTGACCTTCCCCCGTTTGTGCTCTAGCTTGGACTCTTTCTCTTAAATTAATAAATAAAAAATCTTAAAAAAAATAAAGTGATCTTCCTAAGCATATATCTGAACATGTCTCGGTGCTGGTTAAAACCTCCAAAAGCTTCAGTTCGGAACGAAGCACCAACTCTAAGGTAACTTGCAAGCCCCTCCACGGCCTGGCCCTCCTGCCTACCCTAACTCTGACTTCCTATTCCGCTCCACACCTTTCTTTAACGCTCATCCAGCCTTTCTCTCTTCATACTATGAGTCCTATTTCAAGATGTTTCTAGGAAGAGTCCTATGTCTCTCACCTCCAGACGTTGGCACATGGTTGCTCCGTCCTTGACACACCCAATCTTCCCCAGCATCTATCCTCACTTCCATCCTGGTGTTCTTGCCTAACTCCTATTTATCCCTTATGTCTTGAACAGCATTCCATTTTCCAAAAAACAAAAAAATATATCTCTGAACAACAGGGCCCTGTACTTTCCTTGCTGTGACCCTTGTCACTCACTACTGCTGTTTAAAACATCTTCACTGACAGACGGGCAGGGTCCACGTCCATCTATTCAGTGTGAGAGACAGACACACAATACAGAATGTGGACGGATATTGCTATGATATGGATGTTTGTATCCTCCCCCCCAATAAAAATTTTTTAAAGATTTTATTTATTTATTCATGAGAGACAGAGAGAGAGAGAGAGAGAGAGAGAGAGAGAGAGAGGCAGAGACATAGGCAGAGGGAGAAGCAGGCTCCATGCACCGGGAGTGGGACTCGATCCCGGGTCTCCAGGATCACGCCCTGGGCCAAAGGCAGGCGCTAAACTGCTGAGCCACCCAGGGATCCCCGTATCCTCCCAAAATTTATACAGAAATCCTGAGTCCCAAAGTGAGGGGATTAGGAGGTGGGGCCTTTGAGGGGTGCTTAGGTCATGAGAGCAGAGACGTAATGAATGAGGCTGACGCCCTGTAAAGGAGACCCCAGAGCCTCCTCGTGCCCCTCCACCACGCGAGGTTACAGCCAACTAAACACGGATCTCTCACTGAACGATGACTCTGCTGGCACCTTGATCTTGCACTTCCCAGCCTCGAAACCTAAATGTTTGTTGAAAAATAAATGTCTGTTGTTTGCAAGCTACCCTGTTTATGGTATTTCGTGATAGCAGCCAGAGTGGATGAAGACAGATGACAAATGGATAAAAAAAGTAAACCATGGCTAAGAGACAGAATTACGTTATTTGACCTTCACTACAAAAATCTTTTTGGTAAATTACAGTTAGCTACAAAATCATTACGATATTCATAAACTCAGGCAACACAGAGGCGGCTGCATCTCATTCATAACCACTTACATTTCTTAATACAGGCAGAGGGTCATGATGCCTGCAATTGACCTTCAAGTAATTCAGCAAGTGTGTTTATGTGTTGGCATGTTCCAGTATAAAGAAGAAAAAAAAAAAGACAGCAAATCATTACTAATTATTCTATCTGGGTAAGTAAATTGGTGATATAGGAGATTATTACAATATTCTTTAAATTTGTCTGTATGTTTAAAAATTTTCATAATAAAAAGTCTTTCTTGTCCCCAATTTTTATTTTTATTTTTTAAATTTATTTTTTTTATCCCCAGCTTTTTACATCTAAGGAAGTATAATTAGCCATGGGGCCTGACCTATCTCCCCCTGGCCCAACTGACCCCAATCCTACACCTCAAAGAGAAATGATATTTTGGGAAAACATTCACTCGGCATATTCTTGATGTGTACTGGATAAGCAAAAAAGCTCTGAGAACAGAAATACATGTCAGTTTCATTTTTTTGAAACATATGTTTCCCTTTTCAGATTTTAACTGCATCTACAACAAGAACTGATTTAGCTAAAGCAGTACATAAATTTGTGGCTGATGATGTACTGCATGTGTTTCTACATTATACTTCTCATGAATAACTGAGCACTGTAATATGATTTAAAGATACACTTTTCCTTTAATAATAAAAACTCCTTGACATATAATATAATACTTAGTAATAGCCATTTTAATCAGGTATTGCCAAAAGATATTTATAGTCAGATTTGTTCATTTAACATCTCCCCCTTCCCTTCCCCAATCACAGCTTCCCTAGGGAACAGGAGTCTGACTTCAGGGTCTATTGCTAAGTCTAAATATGTTGGATCGTTAAAACAAAAATGAAAAAGGGCAGAAGGACTGCGGAAACAAAATTAAAGAGTATGTTAATAGTTCTTGGAAAAAGAACAAGCTCCTTTAGAAAAGAACGCCAAGTGTATCAGAAGAGACGCTTTTCAAGGATCAGAAACTTCTACTCAAAAAGGCTTCGACGATAAAGGAAATTCTCTGGCATTAAGGGAGATCGAGACGGACGGCAGCCTAAGGTGGTTGGTGCCGCCCATCTCTCAGGGCTGCCCTTCTCAGAATGTCACCTTGGCCTTCAGGCTGACCCTCAACTGTGATGGGATACGCCAAGGCCCACAGATCACCTCCAAGCACAGAGTCATGACAAAGAGTGGATTTCTTCTTCCTGTAATTCCTTAGGGGCCAGGAAATCTTTCTCGAAGCCCCACAACTAAATACTCCCTCATCACTCTGAGTGGCTCTGACAATAGGTAGATCCATCATTTGGGATGAAATAGAAGCTGGGGAGTCCAACACATTGCCTGGTGTGACATTTTAATGTCGGTAATTAGGTTATACAGGAATGTCACCAAATACTGACAAATCATGCCAAGAATCACAGTACTCTAGGGACGCCTGGGTGGCTTGGTCGATTGAGAGTCTGACTCTTGGTTTCCGCTCAAGTCATGATCTCAAGGTTGTGAGATCAAGTCCCACGTCAGGCTCTGCACTGAGTGGGGTGTCTGCTTGAAGATTCTCTCCCCTTGACACCCCCCCCACCACCACACACATGCTCCCTCACTCTCTCTCTCTCTCAAATAAATCTTAAAAGAGAGAGAGAGGGAATCACAATACTCTAAAATGAAGGATGTGCGCACCCAGGCTTGTCTTACTGTATCAGAGAGAGAGAAAATGAATCCCCTTCAGAAGCTATTCTTCAAGTCAAAAGAACCACCAGGGACAGCTTGACCTGCAGACCTCCTTAATCTCTGAAGCGTATTTGCTAGTTAATTCAACCCGGCCAGCCCTTAAGGACAAGGAAGCCAATTCAAGGGGCACTGGTGAGGCGAACGGTGGAAGACGGCGCGTAGAGCATGCCGCAGGGACACCCCTCCTGAGAGGGGAGGTGGTCGGTGGCTCTCCACCGCCTGCTCTCAGTCATTGGTGGAGGGTTTCCACCCCAGTGCCGGAGCACAGAAAGCTCTCGGGTTCACACGTGGAATACCTAAGGAGAGATGCACGGGAACGACCAGCCATGAAGGAATAAAATCAGCTACACACTGTTTTTCTCAACTGATTCTGAAAAATTTGAAACTGAGGTCATTTACAAAGACCTTAGGTCACTTATTTGGCTAGCTACGGCTTCAGTCCAGAGCTCAACGTGAGTAGCCCAGACCCTTCGATGTCACTTACTGACAATCAGGAGTCTCCTACAGAAGGAGCACTAACTACATCTTTGCAAACAACCCCATCGCTCTGCTGAGCAACAGCCATTCCGCTGTTCCCCTGGGAAACACACAGCCCCTCCAGGGCTATGTGACCAGTTCTTCTGCTCTTATATTGCACTGGGTCCTGGGAAATTTACGGGTTTGCTTCTTCTCCAGGAAAGCGGCCTCAGAGGCCCTTTGCCCTAGGATCCAGAACCATATACTGGTTTTATTCCATGCTCTCTTTCCCCATCCTTCCTCTAAACCCAGTATGGATGAGAAAGCAAAGACAGAGATCCTTCTTAGGGACCCACCAGCATAAAAGCTCTTTCTACACTCCTTCTAACTCCCCAGTGAGCCCACTGAATGTGTATTTAGAAAAGGAGGAAGATTCTCTTATGTTACCTTTACTCAAATTTCTTTTCTATATTGGACTAGGTAGGACTTTTGGAACTCAATGGCCAAAAATGGAGTCCTTTTATCTGTGGTGTCATCCCTTCCATGGCAGAGTAATTAGGAACAGGCAGGGAAAACACACCTTAGCGTATCTACAAAAATGCCACATCATTGTCGTAGGATGAATTGTGTCCTCCAAAATTCCATATAGAAGCCCTAACCCTTACTCTTCCCTCCAAATGGGTGGGACTGTATTTGGAGATGGGTTCTTTAAAGAGGTAATCAACTTGAAATGAGGACACTGGAGTCCTAATCCAATGTGAGCAGTGTGACTTCCAAATGTGGCCAGAGGAAATGTGAAAACACACACACCACACACACAGAGGAAAGACCACAGAAAGACACAGGGAGAAGACGGCCACCTATATATATAAGTCAGGGAGAAAGGCCTGGAACAGATCCTTCCCTCATGGCCCTAGATTAAACCAACCCTGCCAGTGCCTTGATCTTGAACTTCCAGCCCCCAGAAGTAGGAGGAAATAAATGTCTTTGTTTAAGGCACCCGGTCTTACGGTATTTTGTTATGCCAGCCAGGGCAGATTAACAGAACCACTGCATTCACACAGCTTGTGACTGATGCAGAGAGAGACCAAGACAAAGTCCAAAAGTCCCTGGAGAGTCTCGGAAGAGAAGACCCCTAGAGATTTCACAGATAGCATGACGAGGTCCCGAAGCAAACTAGAGTCCATGAGAAGAATCCTACAGTGAAGAAAATCACAGAAGGATACAAAGTAGAGTTGACAGCCATAAAGCAAGGACAAGACGGTCTTTGTATATGGTCACAGGAAGGGGACAGTGGGACATGGAGGCAGAGCAGGTCAGTTAGATGTCCTGCAGAGAGGGAAAATGAGAAGGGCTGTGGCAACCGCAGAAAGCAGGAATCAAGAGATTATTCCAGGAGTTGATATGGAAATTACAAAATCCACGGAGCCCTCAGCTTCAACAGTAGTGCATCAAATCAGAGAAGAGCAAGGCAGGAGAAAGTGTAACTGTGAGAGAGCGCTGGGCTCCAGGGGAAGGCCGGCCCCAGCCCCCTCCTGTGCCTTCCTCCCCATGACCCTGCACCAACAGCCCACCTTCCATGCCCACAGAGGATGAATGGGGCTGACCTTCACCAGCGTTTGGTCATGAACTCCCAAGCAACTGGCTGTGGGATCTCTGTTTTACCTAATTCCCAGAGCACAAGACAAACCAAACACCAGGGTGTTTCCACAAGGTGCCAGCCACCCCCAGCAATCGGGCTCTCTCAGGCCGTTCCAGCCACTGGTCCCAGCAGGAACGTGGAGCTCTATCTGAGCTCATGCTCACAGGCAAAGGCCCTACTAATAGGCCGCTTCCTCTGGAACTCGTGCTCCCCTGTCCTTCCTTCTCAAAGCCAGAACAGTAAGAGCCTCACCATATCCTCTCTTTCTCTTTCTTTCTGAAGTGTGCCGTTCTCCCACGGAGACAGCATGGGGGGCAGGTCCCACCCAGGCACGCATGGCCTCCCTCGCAGAGGCAGTGAGGCCGAGACAGAGGTTTGGGCCTTGAAGGGTCTGTAGGAAATGCTGAGCTTAGGGTCTGCTGAAGTAAAAATGTTTCCCAACAGAGATGGCCCAGGTCCCAAAGTCATCACTGGGGTCCTAGTCCATTTATATAATGGACACACACTCATATGTATACATGTATGTATGTGTGTCTAGCTATCTATCTATATCTGTGGTCCTACAAAGGAGATGAAGTGTCCTGGGATTCAGGTATAGACAAGCCCCAGCTGAAAACAATCACAGTAGCATCTTAGTGTCACCTAATATATTTGTGGCAACCTAGTATGTTTCTCATGTATAGGGATTTATCATCAATAAATGATGGAGAGCTGGTCAAAGACCAAAATGAAATTAAAAAGCAAAGGTAAAAACTCTGTAGTAATTCACAGCATAGCATGTGTTGTCCATACTTTCAGCTCCGTTGTCCATACTTTTTATGATGTGCATGAACAACCACAGCAACTCTAGTGGCCAAAAAGAAAACACGTTTATAAACACAACAGACACCATTTATGTAACGTGGTCATCCCTGTCATCCTTCCTCTGGAAAGAAAAGATCCCACCGATCCCTCAGTCATTAACCAAGCACGTACTCAATGCCTGACAATGAGCTACATGCTAAGGCTGTCTGTCAACCACAATGACTTTTCTTTTCTCTTTTTTTTTAAGATTTTATTTATTTATTCATGAGAGACAGAGAGAGAGAGAGAGAGAGAGAGAGAGAGAGAGGCAGAGACACAGGCAGAGGGAGAAGCAGGCTCCTCACAGGGAGCCCAATGTGGGACTCGATCCCAGGTCTCCAGGATCATGCCCTGGGCTGAAGACAGGGCTGCCCTACAATGACTTTTCTTACAAGAAACACGAAAACCGAATGGGAACACACAGCCTCACGTAACAGTAACAGTCCAGAGGCAGTCATGCTTGGGCAAGGTCCTTTCAGCTTGCCCTCTGCTCACCATGATGGGCCCTACCCCAGGCTCTTACAGTTGTTGGCTCCAGCCCAGGCCAGTGGCAGGACGGCTTCTAGACCGCACAATCGTCCGTTCTGATGACAGTAAGGAAATTCCTTTCCCAAGATGTCCTGAGCAAATCCTTACTCAGTAAGTGATGGGTGCCCGCTCCTCAACCTGTACCCATGCAAGAGGAGTGAAGGACTCGCCTCAGCCTAGTTAGGCTTGGCGCAGAGGTATGCCCAGCATCCTCTGAAGCACATGGCCTATGTGAGGAATAGTTGAATGAAAACAGAAGTGAGAAAATCTGAGAATTAAACATTGCTGCACCAAGAACATTCTACATGTGCATATCTGCACACACATATGTATATATTTATGCTTGCATATGCATACGTATGCAAACTTGAATGTACTGCTACTTTATGTATGTAAAAATGTGCTATTTCTATATATGTTTTTATATATATGAATATATGTGAAAACCTAACTTTTAAGACTTTTGATTTAAGAGGCTCATGGTGGCTCAGTTGGTCGTCTGACTCTTGATCTCAGCTCAGGTCTTGATCTCAGGGTTGTGAGTTCAAGCCCCGTGTTGGTCTCCACGCTGGGCATGGAGCCTCAAAAACAAAGACTTGATTTAAGACATATGCTCAGTGAAAAGAACAGACATATATAAAAGGATAAATATAAACTCTAGGTATATGTTTAAATAACACATCAGTGATCAAAGCAATGACATCTTAGGGAGTCTGACTGTAAAGGCCACTACGTAAAATGGTCAAGGAAAGACCACACACAGAGAAAGTGCAGCAGAGTAAAGAGACTAAGAAAATAACAAAAATCTGTAATTCAACAGAAACGGGGAGGCTCCTTTTATTACCTAACATCTAAAATGTTTTTGTAGGGATACCTGGCTGGCTCAGTCGGCAGAGCACGCAACTCTTGATCTCAGGGTCGTGAGTTCAAGCTCCATGCATGGAGCCTCCTCAAAAAAAAAAAAAGAAAAAGGAAAAAGGAAGAATGTCCTGAAATGCTATCCTAATAAATGTATGGATGATAAGGGAATTTGAAACGTGATCCTGGCTTATCATTCATAATACAAGCAAATTGAATATCCACTGTGTCAAATCCAAAGCAAAAAGATAAGCACTACTTATATCTGGTCATAAACACAACTAGACCTAGTTTCTAAGCAAGACAAAATGATCACATTCAAAGACATCTGAATAGAATATCAAAGTCTATCCAAAAGTTTCCCTCCTTGAGGTGTTTAAATTCCACTTAACTGTTTTATAAGGCACACCCTTCATGACAAAACTTCAAAACAGCATCTATGCTCCAAAAGCCAATGACCAGTAAACCATGATCCCCAGCCTGCTTTGCAAATAAAGTCACCTCCACTTTGACTCATTTACTACTTAATGTCTATTGCTGCCCTCCCACTATAAGGGCAGAATAGGGGCATCGTGACACCGACCATATGGCCCACAAAGACTAAATTATTTACTATGTGGCCCTTTACAGAAAGTCCGCCAACATCTAATTAGCTAATTGTTTCTTGGAATTAAATTCTTGAGGTTTTTCATAATAAAATGTTGGGAAAAACTCAGATTTTTTATTCTGAAAAGTCGGGAGTTTAGTAACAGACTTACAATAAAAATACAGTAAGTATTCTCTTTCAAATAAAGCTCATAATAAATGAAAAAAAATCAGTAAGTAAAATAACAATAAGATATAATAAAAAAATACTCACAGTCTTTCAAGGAGACTTAACCCAGAAAATGAGCCATTCTTCAGCTCGGATATTTTGTTGTTACTCAGAATCCTAAAAATGACAGGGGGAAAAATAAAGTAAGTTGCAGAATAATATATGTACACCACCAGTATCAAAATAGTTTAGCTCCTTATTTTTAAACCTATGAGGAATCCTAAGAAGTCATTTATTAGCCAAATAGTTTTTGAGATGCCTGACAAAAACAGGAGCTTCTTTCTCCTTCTTTGAGAAACCACCTAAAATAGCTCACTCACTCATCCTGTCACCTCTTAAATCGTTCCTATCACATATGACTACAAACTTTAAAGTAAAAAAGGAGAGAAGCGAACAGAAAATAGCTCTCAAGCTCAATATGAAAAGAACGCCACGTACATTTATATAATTAATCAACTTATGTAAGTTGAACACTTATTTTAAAAACTAGAAATTTAATGGAAGAATGTAACATGCTCTAGAAAATACTGATCTTACAAAGAAACAAAGCATCCTCTAGATATATGAATGCTGAATATTATCTGGAATTTAACAGTATACAAATCTACTGTCTGTGAGAAAGTAAGCTTTTGCACACCCTCACATCACAGTATCTATCTCATGTATCAGGACAACGTTCTTTAAGATGCGACCTGACAACGAGAATTTATCGAAAGAAGTCACAGTCAAGCCCCCCTGTGTTAGGACTTGCCCAAGAAGACAGTACGTGTACATAATCTTGCTTCTTGCTTCCTCTCTAGGCATTGGAGCTATGTGCCTTTTGCGGCTAAAGGACCCATAAAGATTTCCCATAAAGAAAGTGGAAAGTGCTAAAGCTGCCTGATTTGGAGGAGTGAGGGCAAGGAGATAAGAAAATGAAAAAAAAAAAAAAAAAAACAAGGCAGAGAGGAATTAGGTTAATGGCCCCAAGGTTACACCAGCAAATGCCAGAACCAGATCACAGATCCAGAAAAATCTCTGCTCCAAACCTGACGTTGAACATATGTCAACATAGGTCCAGAGCCACACCACTGGCCTCACGGGCAGCAGGTTCTCCATCACACACCGTGCTGTACTTTGGGGGCACCCTTCTCACTGGGTACAAAGTCCATGGTGCCCGCTCTCTCCCAGGCAGCGCAACACAGAAACTCCATGTATGTACAAAGAACAGAATGCCTCTGGGTCCTAAGAGTCCAAGTACTCATTTTATCTACTTTCATTATTGTAAAAGAAGACCTCTAAGTATTTGTCCTAAAACAGAAATAGCTATTCAACATCTGATTTTCTTTTGATATAAGTGAAATTAAAAAAAAAAAAAAATCCCTGTTCACGCAGATCTACATTTCAGAGCCTGTTCTGTGGGATGATTATTAGCAGCTTCTCAAGTCAAGGATGCCTGTGTCTCAAGCTCAGCTCGATGGCTTGCATGCTGCATTGAACTTGGGCAAGTCACTCCACCTCTCTGTAAGAATTCCCTCATTCATAAAACAGGAAGAATCGTATCTACCTCATAAACACCAGAAAGAAATTACAAAATGCATGACGTTCTCAGTGAGTATTCATTAAATTACAGACTCTGTTTCCTTGGTTCTAAGACACACATCCTGCCTCATTTTAATGTTTCTTGCAATCCAAGCATATCGCTGCGTAACTTTCTGTCTCTCCCCAAAGCTGTTGCTGAAGGAAGGACATGGTGTCAACCACTAGGACCAAAAAAAAAAAAAAAAAAAAGCAGTACAATTAAAACACAATATCATTTTCTCTGATCAAAGTTACAAAGGTTTTTACAAGTAAGGTGGTCGGCTTGGGCAAAAAGCAAACTCAAGTCTCGTTCACAGCCACCAAGGTCACTGAACTAGGCTTTCCCCAGTAGCCCTGGAGGTGTGGAGTCAAGAGCCTCCCACCTTGCTGTCCAAAGCATCACTCCGACAAGTCACCGGATCTGACAAGAGGTGTATCCAGTGGCTTATTTCAGCATTATAGAAGACGAAGAGTGAAATGATGGTACATCCAAACAAACCTTCATGCATCCGTTAAGAAAGGATTCTTTCAAAGGAAAATTCCTACACTCAGTTCTGAAAGCAAACAACAAAACTGATATCACTAATTTAATTTTTTTTATTATTTATTTATGATAGTCATACAGAGAGAGAGAGAGAGGCATAGACAAGGCAGACACAGGCAGAGGGAGAAGCAGGCTCCATGCACCGGGAGCCCAACGTGGGATTCGATCCCGGGTCTCCAGGATCGCGCCAACCGCTGTGCCACCCAGGGATCCCCTGATATCACTAATTGAAAAGAATCTATGCAGAGATCAAACACACACACACACACACACACACACACACACACAAAAGGACAGGGGAAAAAACACACCCTAATGGATCAGTATCCTTGTGATGAGGCTTCTATTCGTTTCTTATTCTCTATAATCTTATAGTATCTTTCGGAGTATCTAGCAGACAACTCTTATTATTTAAGTATTTTTCCAGCTGATGATAAACACCAGAATCTTCATAACGAGGTAGAGTTAAAACTGAGTTAATTTTGCATATAATTGTATCTTAGAAATAAACACTGAAGGAATACTTCAAGCTTTGAGATTAAAGACTCACACTTATTTATATTCAAGAAATGTTTATTATGTACCAACAGTTTGCGACTTCACAGGCAGTATAAGTAGGCACTAAAATCGAAGAAGGAACAATGGTGTTGAGATCCAGAGCCCAGGGTTTTAACGGAGACCCAGCAATAAATGATTTGGGCCACTTCTCTAGCAAGATTCAATTTCATCACTTTGAAGATAGGGGAAAAAAAAAAAAAAATCCGAGCAGAATGACCATCCAGATCCCTTCTAGCTTCTTTTAATTTTCTGCTTTCGTGTTTTCATGAACAAAACTAAACTTTACGGCAACTTTACGGAGAATCTATCACCGATAAACCAAAAACTAAAGAAACAAAGGAAAAACCACACAATCTAGCAGGTAACGGGCTCAGCGACATGAGTACCCTGTGTCTGAGTGAAGAATGATCCCCAAATATGGAAGTAGCTTATGAAAAACTGTCAGGATGCCGGCTGAATTACACTCAGTATTGCTGCAGCAAAAGGACTGTCATTTGCTCAGTCATAAAGGCTTTAGTACAATAAATGATAGATTTTATTGAGAAGAGTAAAAAGGAAGACATTTCATCACACTTAAAAAGTTATAACTGTAACCTTAAAAATACAGTTTACAACCTCATGTTAATATATTCAGTCTATCCATTACTTGGTTGTGTTTAAGGATTTTGTGCAAGAAAACAGGATAGGAATGAATAAATCTTGTCTGCAGACAGTTTTTATGCTCATTTTTGAGACTGGGGCCTGTGGAGCTAGCGAATGCATAATATCATGTATCATTATAAACCAAAAACCCATTCTAATCAATATTTTTGCTGACATCTTTGAAATTTCAAACTTTCCAGGAGGTAACTAAATGAAAAGTATAAAACTTGACCAAAGTTATAAAGCTTATGTATACCCATTTCTGTTCTATACTAACGATGTTATAACGCCACCTGATGTATAGACAATGCTTAGGAACCCTATTCTGAGTTCACGCCTCTTGAATTTAAACACTGTAAGAAGACTTTGATACCCGTTGTTACATTCAACACAGTGTCAGGTTAGTTCAATATATCATTTATGCTGAAACATGAAAAAAGGAGGAAGGCTTAATGTAGACATGCCTTTAAAAAAAATCAGAAGTTTATGGAGTAGGAAAAAAAAAATTAAGTATTACAAGTTCTCAGCCGCTTGCTTTTGCAAGTCCCAGAATGGAATGCTATTCATAGCACCCACACCCTGTATAGCAGAAGGCATAGAATAATTTTCCTTTCGAGAGGAATTGAAAATATACTTCAAGAGCTTTAAATATTCAGATCAAACGTTAGGAACATAATTCTCGAAGGCAACCCTTGGAGAGGAGAAAATCAGAAAACAATCAAATAGGGCTCTTGTCGTGGTTTGAACAGTGGTCCTCCAAAAGATATGCCCACCCGGGACCTAAGACTATGACCTTAACAAGAAAAGGATGTCTGCAAATGTGATTAAGTTGAAAGGTGTGGGATGAGATCATCCCCAATTAGTGGGGGCCCTAAATCCAACGACAAGTATCCTTGGAAAAGAAAGGGAGAAGACTAAGAAGAGGATGTCATATTTAAAACAAGGGCCGTCTCATAGAGACAAAATAGAAAATGAAAGGCAGACAGATTTAGAAGCCACAATAACTAAAGATTTTCTACAACTGAGAAAAGGAGTAACCAGGACTGTATTTTTAAAAGTTTGGTATTTTAAAAATCATAAGCAACGTTAAAAGATAAACAGCAAATACTTTCGACTACTACCAAAAACAAAGGCTTCATTTCCCAAATGGATTAAGAGCTCTTTAAAAGAAAAAGAATCGGGCACCTGGTTGGCTCAATTGGTTAAGCCTCTGCCTTCGGCTCAGGTCATGGTCCTGGGATCGAGTCCCACATCAGGCTCCTTGCTCAGTAGGGAGTCTGCTTCTCCCTTTCCCCGTACCCCTCCCCCTGCTCATACTCTTTCTCTCTCTCAAATAAATAAATAAAATTTAAAAAAAAATCCCCAATAGAAAAACTAGCAAAGGCCATAAAAGGACAGTAAAAGTAAATACGAATGGATCGTAATGTATGAAGGGATATACGACCACAATCATGAGAGAATGCAAATTAAAACTAAAACAAGATACCATAATTCACTTCAGGAGTGCCAAGAAAAATGTGCTAACATAATTTATATTCAGAAGGAAACAACCACTCATATTTTGCTATCAATCAATACAATCATTATGGAAGACAAAAGTACAAATGCGTATACAATGTCTGATCCATTAATTCCCCTTCTGGAAGTTTATCCTAAAGACATCCTTGCAGTTGGGCAATATCTATTACATGTTATATATCTAATTGAGCAGTTATGTATTTATACAGCAAAATTATTCACTGCAGTATTATTTGTAAAACTTAATGACAGGATATTCAGGTTGATTAGGTAACACAGGATTGGTTAGTTACCCACAAAATGGGATACCATGCAGATGAAGGGCTGCAGAACGGGAAGACAGATGCCTCTCAGCTATTCACGCAGAAAGATCAAAGACATACTAAGGACTGAAAGTATGCGTTTACATATTAAAATTTTCCATCCCTTGACATTTCTGATTTGCTCAAGCGATACAAACTGTAGTAACACATACCGATGCTGTATTAAATGATTAATTACGTAGAATACTTGTTAGTGCTACATCTTTAACAAATATAAGAAAAATAGACAATATGATGAGGCTAAGCTTTTGAGTCACTAACCCCAGTAGGCACACGTTCTAAAAATTTAGGACCACCTGTGATAAGCTAAAATCAGAAATACTAACTCCTCAAAAGTGAATTTTAGTGCTTTGCTTCATTTATCCCACTAATAAAAACTGGTTACTCCCACGTTCGTCGAAGTTCTGGTCCAGGGGGTGGCCAAATCCAACCCGCCACCTGTTTGGACAGCCTGTGGGCTCTAAGAATGGTTTTATATTTTTAATGGTTGAAAGAAAATCCAAAGAATGGCATTTTATGATACATGAAAATTATATGAAATATAAATTTCAATGTCTTTAAAATTTTATTGGAACACGACCATGCCCATTTGTTCACATATTGTCTGTGGCAGCTTTCGTGCTATGATGGCGGAGTTGAGTAGTGTCAACAGAGACTGTCGTGGCCAGGAAAGCCTAAAATATTTACTATCTGGCCCTTTACAGAAAAGGAAAAAGTCTGTCAACCCTTGCTTTATTTAGCATGCTGTCCCAGTTTATTCCTTGGCTTCCGGCAAATGAAAATCAAGTGCTCTTTCCTAAATTAATTCTTCCTAGCAAGTACGAATAATATCTCCTAGACTGCAAAACTCCTCGTCCGTCTGAGCCATGTGATATTAAAATCACATTTACTTCAGCTCCCTACAGGTGACACACACACCTTGCCCTAAATATCACCACTTTGGTCACCAACGCGTCCCCCAAACTCGAGGCATTTGTTCATTCAGTTCTGCCGGGAGAATCCCGTGTGGTAGGCTTTAGCTCCAGCGCGGTCAGAAGATGTTGGGCCCTCAGCCCTGCTGCCTGTGCTCGGACGAGGAGTTTTCATTCTGTGCAACCACCGTGCAGCTACGTGTGGGTTTCGGCCGCGTCTCCCACCACTGGCTGAAACCTGCGCCGGGATCTTCTGGAACCTGACCATCTCTGCACCCCCCAGGAAGAAGACCGCAGCAGTCGCTCTTTCCTAATGACCCTCTACGACATCAGTTATTCTTTTCTCTAACACTCAGATTTGCGAGTCCAGGGCCTTGCCCCAGTTCAGGTTCAAACCAAGTGGCAGCGTTAAGACTCCAATGACGCCCGGTATGGAACAGGAGACTCTTGTGGCTGTGGACGTGGGCTCCTCAGATCTTCCTTCAGGAGAGCCAGCATCCCACTGCAGCCATCTAGAGGATCTGCCTCAGTTTCCAAGCAGAGTCCATCCACGCTGCAGGCACAGCCGGACAGAGGATGGGGTTCCCCACTCCGGCCCAGCACAGACTCCCTGGGGGGCAATCTCTGCACCGGGGCTGGCCCAGCTTCCATACCACTGTCCTATCCAGCTGTCCTTCCTCCCCTCTCCCTTCACCGAGCCCGCACCTGCATCCCAGGCTGAAGGGTCCCCATGCCCACTTCTGCTTCATTCCCTTCATCTTCCACACGTACGTCCATCAGTAAAAATCTTGGACTTCTAACCCCTTCTAAACACTTGGCGGGTGCTTCCCAGAGGATCCAACTGGCAAGATGCCCAGAAAGTATGTGTTCAATAAGTGAATAAAATAAAAACATGGGTTTAAAGTTCTGCATTCAAAGACCCCCTCTCACGGAATTAATAACACAGCATCTACAACGGACCTGTGCATTGGTACTGATGAGGAGTATAAAGCTCAGTGCTGCTCTCATTACTTCTTCTTCCTGAGGCTTCTGGAATTTCTTTTTTTGGCGGGGGGGGGGGGGGAATAAAAAATTCTAGCAGAATACATCTAGGTTTCGTCTCTTCATACTGCAAGAGCAGAGTCCTAAGCTACTGTTCTCCACATTTTCACCCTTCTAAAATTAAGACCCTCTTAAAATTGGTATCAAAAGAAATTTCCAGCTGCTGGGAAAAGAAGTTAAGAATTTATCAGTAGTTGTCACTGTTGGCACACACACAAACTGTGGTTGAATTTTAAGTCTGGATCCTTAATTACGGCTTAATGTTTACACATTAAGGTTTCACTATGATGCAGCACTGAAATAAAAAGTTGTGTAATAGACGATTGCATATTATATGGCAGTCGGCGTAATTAAAGGCAGTAGAAATGCTAAATCTCTCAGAATTTAACATTTAGGAGAGGTTGGTGGGATTCATTCATGTGTCATGGAGAACTATCACTCGCGCAGCTCACAGCTCTCATGAGCTGCTGGCTCATTTATAAGGGAAGCAGTTAAACTTCTGGTGATACGTGATTAAATTATATGGGGGGGGGGAGCTTTATAAATTCACTGAGTAAAAGGTGCAAACACAAATGCTATCTTCACTGATAGTCCAAGGACGGTAACAAGACTAAAGACGGAAAAAAAAAAGTCAAAATCACCTTAATAAAAACATCAGTGGGTTATGATGTGAGCATTATACTGTCAAATGATTTAAAATACATTTATCACACACAGAAAGAAAAAGCAACTGATAAAGGGGTAAAATGTCATGAATAGCAAAAGCTCCAGGTCAACCTGGGTCCCTTCTTGCTCATGCATTTGAAAACCGTAAGCAAAACTAACTCAGCTTCCCCCAAACGGGTATGAGGTAACCACCAACCGGTTCCTCTACATTTAAGAAAACTCTTCAATTTTATCATCAATCACAGTAGAGAACGCTCCGGCCTTCACACTCCCGCAAGCTACCCTGGAGCTGCTGCCCACGTTTTGGCCTGAGTGCTCCTGGTGTGCAAAGCCTCTGAGTGTGTGCACGGTCAACTTCTACTCATTACTACTTTGGTGATTCATTGGTTTTCCGTTCTTTATAAACTTTCGACACCGGTCATTAGAAGCAGACTTCTGGATTGTTCCCGCATTCTCTCTGGCTGCTGGGTCCTCTGGGGTGGTCGTGGTCTCCTTTGTCTGGCCACGGCCCGCTTCACAGCTGTGTTCAGCTCAAACCCCTCATGGCTCCTGGGGCGGCCTGACCTTGGGACTGGAGGGAGGGCTCGACAGTGGTCTCAGCTCTGGTGACAGAGGCACCAGCAAAGCTCAGCGGGGGAGTTACAGGATGTCAGATCCCCGTGTCCGCAAACTGAAGGTAACAGATGTGCGGGGCTGGGGAAAGACAACATGAATTTGGCCTCCAAATGTAGGAGAGAGATAGGTCTCTTCCCAGGAGATTTACAGATCTGCGTCTCCTAAGAGCAAGGCCCTGGTTTCCAGAGAAGGAGACAAGGAAACAGTTATGGGTTCTGATTCAGGAAGTCTTGGAACTTGACCCCATCACCGAAACAGTGTGGCTGCCCTGAGGAAGTTCTTGGTGTTCCATGGTGGGGTTTAAAGTAGAAAGAGCAGCTCTCCTATCCGCCAGGTCAGGGCACATTTCTCATTTGTGTCAAGTGTCATTTCATTTCTGGGAATTACTGGGAGCAGCGTAACAGGCATTTCCTCAGCCCCATCAGTGTTACTGTCTTGAGGATCTGAAGGTGGAGTGCCTCTTCTTGGATGATCAAGTTGTTTGTGGGCAAAGTCCTTCTCTCAATGTCTCTTTTGCTTACAGTCTTGACAAGTATCCTTGTCAACAGGGGCAGGTTCAAAGGTAGCTCCCAAGTTTGGCCCACGCCCCTGTGGCTGCTGTAACTGTAAGGCCATGAGTTTATTTGCTTGATGACCCTTTATCTGTCCTAAAATTCTTTAGAAATGCTCGCGAGATGTTGGAGCTCAGAGAGGGGAGTGATCTCCCATCTTGATTTATGTTTCTTTAATTAATCATTAAGCTCAGGGAGAAGCAGCCCATTAACAGAACCAGCAGACAAGGTACTATCAGCCTCGTGGTCCCTGAAACCAGTCTGCAACTGATACATCCCTTTTTTCCTTACAGGACTGTATCATGGCCCAGTCGATTCCCACAGGAAAAACCCTGAGTATAGCTTCAAGGAGTGACTGGCCGACTTCTCTTTTTTTTTAATTGTTGTTGTTCTTTTGAGGCATGTTGGGTGGGATCCTCCAAGACCTGTAGAGGGGCGTTTCCAATCTTCTGCAATGGAGCCACCTTTGGGCACCCCCTGGACCCCTTACCCCAGGTGAATGAACTGGTAAAAATCAGGAAATCCAGGATCATAAGCTCCGAGAAGAATCTGGAAGTCTTTAACTAATTTAGTTTGGTCCGTCGTTAGGCCTGAACAATCCCTCACAAATCAGAGCTCGGCTGAAGACGAGGGTTTACGTTTTGCTGTAGCTGAGATCTCCCCTCCCAGTTCATGGGACGTCCTTATTCTCCAGGATACCAGGAACTTGGGAGGTTTGGGGAGTTGGGGGAAGATGGGAGGGAACGTCAGCATCGGGACAATCCGGCGCAGAGGGGTTGTTAGCTGCACGGTCAAGTCTTCAACCTCAGTCAGAGCTTTGTCTTCAGTGTTTCTTTGTATTTCCGAGTAGTATTCTATTACATGGATACACGTCCGTTTGTGTGCTAACCCCCTATTGATCAATATGTGGGTTTCCAGTTTCTGACTATGGCAAGACTATGTGTGTCTTTTTGCAAACCTGCGTTTTCTTCTCTTGAATAAATACATAGGATTGGAATTCCTGCGTCCTGGGACTCTGTGTATAAGGTGTTAAACTCCAAGTGGTTGCGTCCTCTTACAGTCCCACCAAGCAGTGTGTGATAACTCCAGTTGTCTCCGAAATCTGAGGGTCTGTTCGACTTTGGCCTTTCTAGGAGGTCTGAAGCAGCATCTCGTTTGTAATTTTGTCAGTATAAAGAATGTCGAGCTTCTGGTGATGTGCTTATCGACCATTCACATGCATCCTTTTATAAGCTTTCCGTTTAAAGGTCTTGCTCGTTTTTGGAGCTTGGAAGACGTGAACACCTAACTGAATAAAAGGCAACAAAGCCTTCGTAGCACAATGCTACGTGGTATGTGTGGTGGGTAAGAGAAACCAGGAAAGCTACAAGAAAGATCAGTTCTAACCCCTGCAGCGTGATAGGTGGTAACTCATCATCCTAGCCCTCTGGTTTAATGTATCTGAGATTCATCTGTGTTGCACGTGTCAGCACTTTGCTCCTTTTTCTTGCTGAGTAGTATTCCCCGGTAGAGGCGGACCACACCTTATCACTCCCCAGCCCAAGGACACTTGGGCTGCTTCCAGATTTTGGTGATATGAACAAAGCTCCTATAAATATCCAAAGAAAGGTTTTTGTGTGAACATATGTCTTTCTTTTAGTAACTTTCTAGAATTCTGATTGCGGGCTCATATAGTTAGGGGCAAGTTTAACTTTAAAAAAAAAAGATTTATTTATTTTAAGGGGGGGAGAGAGAGAGAGAGAGAGCACACATGAGTGGGAGGAAGCAGAGGGAAAGAGAGAGAATCGCAAGCAGGATCCATGCTGAGCACAAAGCCAGACCCGGACCTCGATATCACAACCTGACCCAAAACCAAGAGTCACATGCTTCACTGACTGCACCACCGAGATGTCCCTGCATGTTTAACTGTGTAAGAAACCACCAAACCATCTTCCCAGAGGAACTAAACCATCCTGCACTGCCACGGGCACTGAATGAAGGTTGCTGCACATCCTCCCCAGCACTTGGGATTGTCAGAATTTGTTTGATTTAAAGCCATTCCAGGGTGCAGTGGTTTCTAACTATGGCTTTAATTTCATTTTCCTAATGAATAATGATTTTGAATGTCTTATTTTTTCATCACAACTGCACTCCTTAATCCTCATCACCTGCTCCCATGCCCCCTCCACCCCAGCCATCTCCCCTCTGGTGACCATCAATTTGTTCTCTGTAGTCAAGTGTCTGTTTTTTGGTTTGTCTTTTTTCCCCTTTGCTCATTTAGTTTCTTAAATTCTACATATGAGTGAGATCATAGGGCCTGACTTTTCAAATTCAGTAGATAGAAGCCAAGACAGACACCGCTGGGAGGCAAATCATAAAATCTGGAGTATACGCAAATAACAGGAGCCCAGGGGCGGCGGGGGGGGGGGGCAGGTAGGAAGGAAAAGGAATAGGTAGTGGGGTGCTTGGCTGGCTCAGCTGGTGAAGCACGGGACTGGATCTCAGGGTTCTGAGTTCAAGTCCCATATTGGGTGGAAAGATTACTTAAAAAGATAAAAAAAAAAAAAGATAACTGCTAGAAAAATGGCTACAATTAAATAAAAGGAAATGTCTCTGCAGAAAATAGAAGTGAGGTCACCAGGGTGCAGACGAAGAGGGTTTAGGGAGTTATTATGTAGTGGGTACAGGATTTACGTTGGAGACGACGAAAATGCTGTAGGCACAGGTAGTGAGGGTGTTTATACACAACACTCCAAAGGCCTTTAACGCTACTGAATTATACACCTACGAATGGTGAAATGTTATGGGTATTTTACCACAATAAAAAAAAATTAATGTCTAAGAAACATGTATATAAACAAAAAAAAAAAAAAAAAGAGGCAGGTCTCCTGTTTGAAGACTTACAAAACTATATGCCAGGCAAACTAATTTAAAAACAAAAACAAACAGACAAAAACCACATACACCCAGGAATATTTTTTTTTTAAACAGACTTTTTTTTTTTTTTTTAAAGATTCTATTTATTTATTCACGAGAGACACAGAGAGAGAGAGGCAGAGACACAGGCAGAGGGAGAAGCAGGCTCCATGCAGGGAGCCCGACGTGGGACTCGATCCCGGGTCTCCAGGATCACGCCCTGGGCTGAAGGCAGCCCTAAACCGCTAAGCTGTCCGGGCCTCCCTAGACCCAGGAATATTCTAATAAAATGTTTGAATTGGAATGATAAAGAATAAAAACCCTCTAAGTTTCCAAACAGACATGAAAACTTGCAAGTGTTTTTATCATTTGGTTTTAATATCTTTTCCACAGACTTGGCAAATTAGGGAAGAAGTTCAGTAAACTCGTCTGCCTTCCTGAAGCTGTATGCAATAGTACTTCCAACTTTAATCTCTGTGACGTGAATTATTATTAAAATGAGACGGCAAGTCAAAAACATCAACTGCTAGCATACTATTGCAGGGTCACAATATAATTTATCATCAAACAGACACTTGAGAATAACACAAGGTGCCATTAATAATTACACTAAGACAACAGGTGTCAACCTGGGCATATGGTCATGCTTAACTATTCAAATGGTTCATTAAATAATCTTTCAAGTTTCCATGCATTTTTAATCAAAGACCTGACGTTTTTTTAAGGCCTATTCTTTCTTATAATTATCTCAGAGTCTTTATTCAGTGGTTTCATAAACAAAAAGGAAAGAATCTATTTTTCTGCTCTGGCATTAAACAGTAAGTCTACGTGTATTTAAATAGCATTTGGTTAAGAAAAACTAAATGGTTTTTTACACCATACTAGATATATGTCTGAAATCCCTAAAAATGAAAAACTCTTTAATAAAGAATGCTTCATCTTATCTTATGAACACACAAGCTCCATGAGAAAGGGGAGCCCATTTTTCAAGGTTTCTATACATCATAAAGAACACTGGACACTTAATACTTATGATACAATAAAAGCAAGTTATTTGGCATTTTAATCAACTAGAGAATGCTCTCCAGGGACCATGCTGAGGTCTTTCCAGAATTTTGAATCTTTGATTTTTTAAAGCTAAAAGTCATGATGGACCTGCTACGTATTAATTGAGAGCATATTTGAGCACTCACTGTGTGCTAGGAATGACACCAAGGACACAGAGATAGATTCATGCGTCGTATTAGCCCTTGAGGTCTGAAGTGTCAGATGCATGATGGATCCAAATAAAAGAGAGGGTTTTTTTTTTTTTTCTTTTTTTAAGCGTATTTGAGAGAGCACACACACGCACAGGCCGGAGATGGGGAGGGGGGAGAAGGAGGAAATCTCAAGCAGACTCCCTGCTGACCATGGAGCGCGGTGCAAGGCTCAATCTCATGACCCATGAGATCACGGCTTGCGACACCAGGAGTCAGATGCTGCACCCACTGAGCCACGCAGGTGCCCGACACAGAGTTTAAATGTTGCTGAAATGCAGAATGGTTAAGGGAAAGGTTTCTGAGCTTTGTTTAAAAAAAAAAAAAAAAAAAAAAGGCAAGTAGAAATTCAAAGAACGGGCAAGAAGGGGGAACTCCTTTAAAAAAAAAAAAAAAAAAGAAGGGGGAACTCCTTTTAAACAAAGAATAAATGTCCCTCGATGGCCTGTTTCTGTTGCTGCATAACCTGCAGCGCAAGCTGAGTGCTCGCCGTGAGCACCTGCGGTGCGGCACGCACTTGCTCAGGCCATTCGGGCGGAGCGGGGCCCTGCTCGGGCCGCAGGCTTCAGGGACACCTGTCCACTAGGCCGCGTCTTAGCAGCCTGAGGGGTGGAAAGTGGCACCTCGAACTTTTATTTTTTTATTTTATTTTTTTTATTGGAGTTCGATTGGCCAACATATAGCATAACACCCAGTGCTCATCCCGTCAAGTGCCCCCCTCAGTGCCCATCACCCAGTCACCCTGTCCCCCCGCCTTCCTCCCCTTCCACTACCCCTTGTTTGCTTCCCAGAGTTAGGCGTCTCTCATGTTCTGTCTCCCTTTCTGATATTTCCCACTCATTTTCTCTCCTTTCCCCTTTATTCCCTTTCACTATTATTTATATTCCCCAAATAAACGAGACCATATAATGTTTGTCCTTCTCCGACTGACTTACTTCACGCAGCATCATACCCTCCAGGTCCATCCACGTTGAAGCAAATGGTGGGTGGGTATTTGTCGTTTCTAATGGTTGAGGAATATCCCACTGCATACACAGACCACAGCTTCTCTATCCATCATCTGTGGATGGACACTGAGGCTCCTCCCACAGTCTAGCTATTGTGGACACGGCTGCTGTGAACATTGGGATGCAGGTGTCCTGCTATTTCACTGCATCTGTATCTTTGGGGTAAATCCCCAGCAGGGCAATTGTTGGGTCATAGGGTGGAAATTTTAATTTGCATTTTAAATTGCAGCTATGAATCTGGGTTGCCTCGCTGGGAGTGTCCTTGGTCCACCGCAACACGCTGGCTACGAGTCTGGGCTCTAGAGTCAGGCTGTCTGCGCCCAAATCCTGGTACCGTGGCTCACTGGCTGGTGACCTCAGGGACATGAGTAGGCTTCTCTGCCCCACGTCCTCAGACACAAAAGACAGATCGCGATTAGAATGATCTCATTAGGGAAGTGTATGAATTAACCAGTACAACTCTTCAAGCACAAGGCAGGATGTGGCACGCTCAGCAGACATTACCTACCATTACTGGCCATATTTCTGATAGATCATGGCTTTTTTTTTTTTTTAAACTAATTTGTAGGAGCTCTTAATATATGGTAACCACCACTGTCTTCCCACCCAATCTCCCCAAATCCTTAGGCTGCCAGTCCAAATGCTAAGAGCCACTCCACTAGAAGATATTTGGCAAGCACATTTTAGAAATACTCTGAGGAGTGGAATCAATATTTTTGACAAGGATAGAGCTTACCACTAAGCATAGAATCTAAATAATTCTCCTGGTAAGAAATCTCTCAAGACCGTTTGTAAATTTAGGTGGCTAAGCCACTCTTTTAAAGTAGCTGTTGAAACTCCCAAACAGTCAAGAACACTGATGCACAAAAAGCCATATGATCCCAAGACTATAAAACCAAAGAAACGACTAATATAGTCATTAACAGGCTTCCAGGGCGAACGGCAAACAATGGCACGTGTGCCATCATCACCTCCCTGTCCTGTGCCCAAGGCAGGTCGTGAGTCAGTCCTAGCTCTTTCCTGATAAGCTCACACAACACTACTGCAACGCTACTCCCAACTCTCCGGGGCAGACGTTCCAGAAATCTACTTGCCACCCTGGTTCTAGGGCAGAAGTCTCTCATAGGCAACTGAGAACCCCCAAAGGTGCTTTTATCATTCACTGGTGGAGGGATCGTGACCAGGGCCTGACCAGCCTCCTAGGGAGCAGTCAGGGAAGGGCGAGCAGGGAAATGTGTGAAATAGCACGAGGCAGCACACTGGCATCGAAAGATCCGTCGTAAATATGTGGTCAGACCAGCAAAGCCCTAAACGGGGGTGGGAGGGGGCCACGCCAGCAGGAAAAATAATTGTGTGACACACCGTCTGCAAGATCCCCATTAAGTCTGGAGATAAAAGGAAAAAACACGGGTCTGTGCATATAAAGTTATGAAGGGCATCTTCCCTATACTAAAGAGAAAAAAGAAAATCTATGTGTCCAAATGGTATGGGCACCCTGTAAATTCCTCTGAGACTCAGAGATTCACACAAGCTGGCCAACTCATTGAGCTGGGGGGTTAAAAAAATCTGTATTTCTGTAGCAAAGAATAGGGTTATACAAAGAGACGATAGAGTTCAGATGCTAAAAAAGCCTACCAAGATCTTAAAGATGGGACCTCAAGAGATAAAATAGAAATCCAATTAACAGAAAGGGAGCACAAGGTCCCAGTGCTGGGAGTAGCCCTAGGGACTGAGGACAGGTCTCAGCCTGTAAGTGAGGGGCAATTAGCCCGAAAGTGGTGGAAAAAAGGCACACAGACTCAGGAATCGCACAGGCCAGGCGCTAAGGACTGAACAGACCCAACGCCACAGCCCCGCCACCCAGAAAACTGCCCCTGCACTTGCCAGTACGGTGCAGAGGATCAATTCTAATAAAACAATTTCAGCTTCAGGAAATGTGTGTGTAATGTCTGTGCATTTTTAAATATGCCTCTGTGATCCTACTGGGTTTGGTTTGCTTCGGTGGGATATATAAAGATCCTAGAACGTTAGAGGTTCAAGAGTCCCTTAAAGATCATCTCCTGCAAAACCCCCATTTTACTCTCGAGGAAGGGGAGGGCCTGGAAAATTATGATTGATCTAAGGGTCACAATTCTTCTTGGTAACGAAGCTAACTCGAGGCCCCCATATCCATTCAGTCTCATTGTTATTTCCTCCTTCCTGCTGGTCTCTATCAAATCATAAAAATGCCAGTTCCCTGCTTATCCAGCACAACTGTGACATGGAGGTGTGAACCTTCCCTAAAAAATGGAAACCTACCCAAAAGGCAACTGCTTCCCTATGCTGCTAGTATTTCTTTCATCTTAACAGGACAGTTAAGCTTGAGATAGGGTCAATTATTATTCCAGGGTAAAATTTCCAACCTCGAGAACGCACACAAGAAAAGGACCGATCATTTCATCATCAGTAATACTACGCTGCAGGCCTCAGCGTGACCGCCCAGGCACTCCCAAACCACTCGACGACAGTAAAATGGGATGTTAAAATCCTTTCCTTCGACAGCTCCTTGGGCATGAGGCGCACCAGGTGAGGATTCTCATTACCCTGTTATCCCATCAGCCAGCTGCCTCTAAAGAAATGGTTCAAAGCGAACAGGTCCCATAACTTTCTGTCCCACAAAGACGTCACCCCACCCCCACCACCAAAGTGAGCACCTAAATTGTCGGTTACGTCCTTTAGGGACATAATGCTGAGAATGACAGGCCTAGAGGTCACAGTCCTGGGGCAGAAGCCTGCAAAACGTGTAACTCGAGAGGGCCAATGTGCCTGTCCGTGCTTCAGTTGGCCCACCTGCCAGATGGGGACAACACCATGTCCATGAAGCGGTTTCAATGACTGAGATGCAGTAGGCGAGGCATTTGGCAGAGGTCCTGGCACGTGAGAGATATCCGAATGTTGGCTGCCATTACGACTTTTCAATCAGGTAAAGGTTCTTATACATAAAGTCACTTCTGAAAGCCAAAGAGCCGTATAGACAGCTTGAGGTCCTCCAGTCGTTGTATTTCCACGTAATTACCAAACCCGTTTAGGGAGAAAGTTAAACCACCGAGAGAAACAGTCTGTAACCATGGAACTCGATCATGAATCCTGTAAGTCATATCAAAACTGGAAACGGCGGGTCTATCAAACTGTGTCCATCGAAGGCTGAGCAGGGTTTCCCCATGCTCTTGAAAGAGAACGAGGTCACCCAGAATCTCTGCGTTGATTTTATTACCCCACAACATCCCAACGGAAAGACATCCCTAAAAAATAACCCAACCTATACTAAAACAAACTAAAAACAGGCAGCCCAGGTGGCTCAGCGGATTAGTGCCTGCATTCGGCCCAGGGCGTGATCCTGGAGTCCCGGGATTGAGATCCACGTTGGGCTCCCTGCATGGAGCCTGCTTCTCCCTCTCTCTCTCTCTCTCTCTCTGTCTCTCATGAATAAATAAAATTTTTAAAAAATAAAAAATAAAACTAAAAATAAAACCACTCAGGGTCAGAATAAAACATGCATTGTTTCATAGACCAGCAGAACAAAGAAATATAAAGGAGCAAGAGACAACCCGCTTGAGCAATATGATGCTCACCTTCCAGAAATATCTTCCAGGCACAAGGGGAGCCTCCTATTCACTGGCTGCAGGTCCCTACACTTTGCATTCGACAGCTGTCGCCACCTACTACCACTTAACGTGCTGAGGCCACACAGAGTGCCTCCATAACCCCCCTCACCTTTGCTCACACAGCGTCAACAGGACACCCGCAATTTAAGAGGTTTTATAATCACTCAAGTGGGGGGCGCCTGGGTGGCTAAGTGTCTGCCTTTGGCTCAGGTCATCATCCCAGGGCTCTGAGATCGAGTCCCGAGTCGGGCGTCCTGCTCAGCAGATAGCCTGCTTCTTCCTCTGCCTCTGCATCTCTCTTGAGTAAATAAATAAAATCTTAAAAAAATAATAATAATAATGATCACTCAAATGGGAAAAGACGGTAACACTAATGCAAGTACCTAAGAACATTACAAAGCTGAAACAAGGGAAAGTCTGACAAAGGTTTTACACTCATGGTCCCAATCTGTGGTTGGCAACTTCTAAGCTGAGCTAATGGACAAGTTTTTCAACTTTACCCCTGAGACAGAGCTCTTTTTTTTTTCTTTCTTTTAGCAAGGAGCCCTGAAAAATCCAGTCGCAGAACAGCTCTCTCGGGTTCTTTAAACAGGCAGTAATCTCAAGTGGACGGGATGGGTCACAGGTTCGGCCCGGACACACCCCCTCCCAGGGCCCCGGGAAGCGTTAGTTGGGGCGACGGCTCTCCGGGCCATGTCCCCGCAGCCAAGCCAGCCATTCCCCTACCCGAGCTTCTGGGCCCAAACCCCGAACAGCCGAGATTCAATCGTTGGGTGGTGGCCATCAGACAGAAGGGCCGGGGGACGAGCCACGGAGCAGACTGCAGGCGGGACACCCCAGGGGAGCCGGGCAACGGGCTGCAACTGAAATAAAAAGTAGAAGACAATGGATTCAAGCCATTTTTCAAGAAGCTTTATCATGAAGGAAGAGTGACCCCTCCAACACGGTGCGACTCGGGGATATTTTGCAGAGAAGAGAAAAGGGCATGGCTGTGTATGCCCAGGAGAAACATCACAAACCAGGGAGGAAACTCAAAAACACAAGAAAAACCAGTGCTGGTGTCTCAAGAGGTAGGAGGGGATGGGATCAAGGAAAGGCGGGAGGGAGGCAGCCAGCCAACTCTAACGTGGCTAAGACACTTCTCATTCTCCAATGAAGAGGGGGAGGTGACGCCCTGACCTTGGAGCTTGGGTACTCTGCTTTGCTGAACCCCAAACTCACCCATGATAAATTCACCCCTCGTTAAGCATGATGCCAGGATTCTTCCCCCAGTCCTACTGGGGAGAAAAAATGGTGGGGAAAATGAGACTTCTTTATACGAAGATTTACTGAGTGCTTATGTGCTAGACACTGGAAATAGAGAGATAAATATCACCATCCAGAGTTCACAATCTGGTGAGAGAGTGAGGACTATAAATAGCTCCAACCAGCACGACGGCTGCCCTGCTGTGATCAAACAAGAGGCGGGACCCAGTCGCAAGGAATGAAGAGTGGGCCTAGCATGGGCAAGGTGGGCTGCAAGTCCCATGGTATTGTCACGACTTGAGGATTCTAGTCGAGTCTTGGCCATTAAGGGAGAGTTTATGCTTGGTCTTGCTTAAAACACAAACAAAAGGCAGGTTAAAAAAAAAAAAAAAGATTAATCTAATAGAAAGCACATTTGTCTTAAACATGGTCCTGGAGACGAATACAGCACTCCTCAATTTCTCTTTGCCTCTTCCTGAGAAAAGAGCTGAGGAACATTGCACAATAAAACAAAGGATGCTTTTAAGTCTTATCTTGATGGGAAATGAATCAATTTAATTAGACTTAGATTCAAGCAGACTTGAAGAAAGAAAAGTTTAACGGTTGCATTAAAGAATCTGTACTACACTTACACCTCTAAGGCCGCTCTAAGCTTCCTTCGATTAAATTGAAGGAGGGTTTAGACCAAAGTGTCATCCCCAACACAATCTACAACCTGCTTTCTGTCCAGCTCCCACTCTGAGGCCATCACAGAAGTGCCTGTGAAATACGTGTCACTATTCCAGGTGCTACAGTTGCAAGAAGGAGCAAAACAGTTTCTGCCCTCCATGGAACAGGCATCTCAGAGGAGGCCAGGTCACATATTTGGAACTATATATCCTAATTCAGAAATATCTTCACAAAGGGAATGAATATAATTCACAACCACATACTGTGCGTTACTCCCTATAGATGCAGGAGGGGGAAGCGGAGGCTAGGGGGGCTCTGATAACCCCAGGGATCCCCTAAGGCTCCCCAGCCTCAGGAGGGGGCATGCTTATGCCTCTCCTGTGGAGACATCTTGGCCTGCAAATACCATTCTCAAATAGGGAGGAAAGGGGGCTTTTTCATGGAGAGCTTGCAATTTTGCCAAAAGATTTCCTTTATGCTCAGGGCACTGTCATCTAAAAAGTTCAAACAAAAATTCTAAAAAGATTCTTAGGGTCTGGATAATTTAGTTTTCTTTGTGTAGAATAGATAATTCTGCAGACCTGCCCCCCTTGAAATTACGAACTACTAAAAAAAAATTCAAATATGCACAATTCAAACACTATGTAATTTCAACTTAAGGCAAAATAAGGAGGGGGTGCAAAAGATGTATTTTTTTTTATTTTATTTAAACCAGGAATGTCCATCATCTGAATTGATAAACAGCTAAAAGCAACTAGAAAGGTCCGCTGTACGAGCTGATTCATGCTCACCACCTAGAATAGAGAAAATCTATCCTGGTCTGCCCAACACACCTGTCACTTATCAAGGCAGGAATATGACAAGTTTGCCCACACTGGCATCCTTTGTCCGAGCCAGAGCATCAAGAAAATAATTTTTAAAATGTTACCAGACGATTACTGGTCTCTAAAAATCTCAATATCAAGTGGGGAGAAAAAAGGACTAGAAAGCAATAATGTACAGAGAAGGTGGTCAAATACAAACCACCCTTTTGTAAACATGCCAAATTATATTAAACTTCACTAAAAATCACAATGCAAATTAAAATAAGCTCTTTCTATTTTTTTAAACTAGTAAAGACCACCCCCCTTCAAAAAAAAAAAATTCCCAGAGCACATATATACTTGGAAAATTGGGCCCTCTCATACTTTCCTCCATCCTTTTAGATCAATAATGCATTATGATCACGAAATATTTATTATTAAAAAAATATTTAGGGGGATCCCTGGGTGGCGCAGCAGTTTGGCGCCTGCCTTTGGCCCAGGGCGCGATCCTGGAGACCCCGGATCAAATCCCACATCAGGCTCCCGGTGCATGGAGCCTGCTTCTCCCTCCACCTGTGCCTCTGCCTCTCTCTCTCTCTCTGTGACTATCATAAATAAATAAAAAAAATTAAAAAATATATATATATTTATTTTATTTATTCACTTTAAAAGAAGAGAATGCAGGGGAAGAGGAGACAGAGAATCCCAAGCAGACTCATTGCTGAGCACAGAGTCCGTTCCAGGGCTCGATCCCCCGGCACCAGGAGATCATGACCTGAGCCAAAATCAAGAGTCAGACACTCAACTGACTGACTGCCAGGAAATCTCTAATTTAAATCCAAAATAATGGAGGCACCTGAGTGGCTCAGCGGTGGAGCGCGCCTTTGGCTCAGGGTGTGAGATCCCAGAGTCCTGGTATCAAGTCCCACATCGGGTTCCCCACAGGGAGCCTGCTTCTCCTTCTGTCTGTGCCTCTCTGTGTCTCTCATGAATAAATAAAATCTTCAAAAAATAAAAATAAATCCACAACAATGGATTTAAGGTACACTAAGCGATCTGTCGCCTGCTCTACCCCAGTACCAGGCCCTCAAATACTAGTTTGGACAAATGCTTGCTGCGGTTAAGCCCTTTCAGTTCACTCAGTGCCACAATACAATGCTAAAACCTTACTGTCCTTAACCCCAAGACCAGATATTAAATTCACCTTTCAGCACATCACTCTCCCTGCCACCTTATAAATGTTCATCTTTTTTGTCTCCTATAAATACGGCCCCCTAAAGCTCTCAGCTATCTGTCCCAAAAACATCTCTTGATTTTCATCCATCTTTGCTCCACTTAAAACAGTCCGTCCCTCCCATGTGAGGCAGCTGCCCTCAATTTGTTCCTCTGTTCATTCTTCTACTTTTGCTACAGTGGAGAACAGCTGGTCAAGATGGTTAACCCTCAGGTCACTAGGCTACTAGACAACAGGTTCTCAACTCAAGTGACATCTGAATCACCTGCAGAGCTCTGAAAAACACCAGCGTCCAGGCCTCATTCTGAAACAATTAAATCAGAGCATAGGTCTGTGGCCCAGGCATCTGAACTTTTCATGCTCCCTGGTGATTCCACGCAAGGTTGAAAACCTCAACAACAAATTCACCATCCAGGTTATACAGGAAGGTGGAGACAGCTGCTCCCATCGGCCCCCAGGGATGGGATGCAGGGCCTGGGGCATCATTCACACAAACATGACCATTGCCTTTACAGGTCACGGCATGGAAGTTCTCAGAAAGAACTGCCATAAATAATGGAAGTGATTATGTACTATAAGAGATCTGAGACGCACTAGGTTGGGTAAAGGTTTTGTACCTGGCGAGTGGACGTGAAGGGAAAGCAGTGATGGTCACTAAACAAAAAAGTCTATCAGCTCCTTTAGCAAGGTTTTCCTAAGCCAGTCTTACAAATTTCCCTTTAGAAATACCTGTAAGAATTTCTACAGATCCACCAGTTACCCCTCTGCTATCTCTAGCTCTCTTAGCAGAGTGTAGCAACAGAGTGAGATGCCGGTTGAATCATAACAAAAAGAGCCAGATGGTCATGTCTAACCTGGGAAAAGTAGGATAGCTACTGTCAGATTAAGGGCAAGACCTGGAGTTCCAGAAAGGAATGCAAGCATACAAGACTGGGATAAAACTGATCTAATGGCTAAAGAAAAAGTCATGCCCAGAAATGAAAAGTCACATAAGCCCACCTAAGTCTATAACAAGCATAGCAGACTGAATAACTCTGTTGAATGAGTGCAAAACCAAGCAATTTTTAAAGTAATAGGAATCACCAAAAATTCCACCAGAGCTCCACAACCCCCTACAGAACTACCAATGGGTCAATGGCGAAATCAAAGAGGAAATCAAAAAACTACTGGGGACAAATGAAAATGGAAACATAACGGTCTAAAAACTTTGGGACACAGTGACAATGGTTCTAACAGAGAAGTTTATAAGACACAGGCCCACTTCAAGAAAAAAGAAAAATCTCAGATAAATCCAAACCCACACCTGAAGGAACTAGAGAAAACAAAAACAAAAAAAAAAAAAAAAACAAAAACAAACAAAAAAAAAGCCCAAAGTTAGAAGAAAGGAAATAATGAAGATAAAAGTAGAAATAAATGAAAGAATTTGAAAAAGGCAATAGAAAAGATCAATGAAACCTACCGCCTAGTTCTCTGAGAAAATTGATAAACCTTTAGTAAGACTCATGAAGAAAAAAGGACTCAAATAAAATCAGAAATCAGAGAGAACTAACATCACAGGAATAAAAAGGACTGTAAGAAACTAAGACAAAAAAAATCATATGCCAACAAATTGGAAAACCTAGGAGAAATGGATAAACTCCTAGAAACATACAACCTTCCAAGACTGAATCAGGAAGAAACAGAAAACCTAAACAGAGTACTAGTAACAGAAGTCAATATGTAATCAAAAAACTCCCAACAAACAAATGTCCAGGACCACACAGTTAAACAGATATAGTCCACTGAAAATTTAAAGAGTTAATACCTATCCTTCACAAACTATTCCTAAAATTAGAAGAGGAAGGAAGGCTTCCAAATTCATTCCACAAGTCCAACATTATCCTGGTACCAAAACCAAACAGAGACATCACAAAAGAGAAAAAAAAAGGGGGGGGGGGAGAAGGAAGAGGAGGAAGAGAAAAAGAAAAGTACAGGCCAAATCCTAGATGAACACATGTACAAAAATCCTCAACAAATTCAAAATTAGCAGACTGGATTGAACAATTCATTAAAAGGTACATTTACTGCAATCAAGTGGGATAAATTCCAGGAATGTAAGGATGGTTCAACATCCACAAGCTCAATCAACATGATATACCACATGAACATGATACACCACATTTTTTTTTGTTTTTGTTTTTGTTTTCTCTAGTTCCTGCAGGTGTGGGTTTGGATTTATCTGAGATTTTTCTTGTTTCTTGAGGTGGGCCTCTGTCTTGTAAACTTCTCTATTAGAACCACTTTCACTGTGTCCCAAAGTTTTTAGAACCACTTTCATTGTGTCCCAAAGTATTTTTTCTTTTTTTTTTCCAATACTAAAAGAATAAAGATTTTTATTAAGCATTGTAAGTTGCATTCGATAGCCTCCAGAACAGCATGCCACGACCCACCTACAATCAGTCAGACCCAACAGCAGTTCATTCTTGCGCAATCCATGAGTTAGGGCAGAACTCCCTTCAACTTACAGTAATCCTACTCAGGTCTCACGGGCAGGGACTGGGGAATTACATCTCATTTCTGATCTCTAATGTATGATGAAGAGCATCAGGAGAATTACATGAAAACGAACAAGAAGTGATTCTGATTTCAAAGTACATTGTTTGGAAACAGTAACAAAAATATCAAAATGATAAAAGTATACCTGCTTCTACGAAATTCTTGATGGGAAAGTTCTCAAGAACTCTCATATTATCATCCCATACATGCAGAAAAAAACATTTGCAAAGTACAATAACCATTCATGATGAAAACTATTAAGAAAGTGGGTTTAGAGGGAACACACCTCAGTACGATGGAGGCCATATATGACAAACCCACAGCGAACATCATACTCAGTGATGAACTGAAAGCTTTTCCTCTAAAATCAGGAACAAGGTGCGCCTGGTGGTTCAGCCAGTTAAGCATCCAACTCTTGGTTTCAGCTTGGGTCGTGATCTCAAGGTCGTGAGATGGAGTCCCACATCAGGCTCTGTGCTCAAGAGGAAGTCTGCTTGAGCTTCTCTTTTTCTCCTTCTTCCTCTGCCCCTCCCCCACTTGTGCTCACATGCACACTCTCTAAAATAAATTTTTTGAAAAACTACATACTACACTTAACAAGATGCAGAGTGATTTACAGTATTGTTGAATCACTATATTGTACACCTGAAACTAATATAATACTGTACGGTAATTATACTGGAATTAAATTTTTAAAAAACTATCCTACAAAACTTTGGCAATCAGAAGAGTACAATACTGACATAAAAATACACATAAATCAATGAAACAGAATAGAAAGCCCAGAAATAAACCCATCCTTATAAGATCAATTAATCCACAAAAATAAGTGGCAGAAATATACAATGGGGAAAAGACAGTCTTTTCAAAAAAACGGTATTAGGAAAACTGGGTGGAGAGCTACATGCAAAAGAATGAAACTGAACTGCTTTCTTACACCACACACAAAGATAAATTCAAAATGGAAGAAAAATCTAAATATAAGACCTGAAACCATAAAACTCCTAAGACAAAGCATGGACAGTAATGTCTTGGACAATGGTCTTAGTAACATTTTTCTGGATATGTCTCCTCAGACAAGGGAAATAAAAGCAAAAATAAACTAAACCAAACTAAAAAGTGTTTTGTACAGCAAAGGAAACCATCTACAAAGTGAAAAGGCACCCTACGGAATGGGAGAAACGTTTGCAAATTGTATATCCAATAATGGGTTAATATCCAAAATATATAAAGAACTCATAAAACACTCAAAAAAAAAAAAAAAACCTAATAATCCAATTAAAAGTGAGCAGAGCAGCTGGGTAGGCATTTTTCCAAAGAAAACATACGGGGGGGGGGGGGGGGGGGGAGGTGCCAGGTGGCTCAGCGGTTTAGCGCTGCCTTCAGCCCAGGGTGTGATTCTGGGAACCCAGGATCAAGTCCCATGTCGGGCTCCCTGCATGGAGCCTGCTTCTCCCTCTGCCTGTGTCTCTGCCTCTCTGTTTCTCTCATGAATAAATAAGTAAAATCTTAAAAAAAAAAAAAAAAAAAAAGAAAAAGAAAGAAAAACATACAGAGAGCCAACACATGAAAAGATGCTCAACATGACTAATCATCAAGGAATGCAATCAGAAACACAACATGATGTCACCTCACACCTGTCAGAATGGCTAGTTATCAAAAGACAAGATATAATAAGTGTCGGCAAGGATGCTGAGAAAAGAGAACCCTTGTGCACAGCTGGTAGGAATGTAAAATGGTGCAGGAACTATGGAAACAGTCAGGAGGTGGCTCAAAATGTTAAAAATAGAAATATTATATGATCCAGTAACTCCATTGCTGGGTATTTACCCAAAGAAAACAAAAACACAAAATCAAAAAGATATATGCACCCCTATGCTTACTGTAGCATTATTTACAGTAGTCACAACATGGAAGCAACTTTTAAATTTTTAAAAATTTTAAATTTTAAATTTTAAAATTTTAAAATTTGTCCATCAACAGACAAACGGATAAAGATGTGGTATATATACACAAAAAAGTATTACTCGACCATAAGAAAGAATAAAATTTTGCCATTTACAGCAACATGGATGGACCTAGAGTATTATGCTGAGTGAAGTCAAAGAAAGACAAATACGATTTCATCCTACGTGGAATTTAAAAGAAATAAATGAACAAAAAAACAGAAACAGACTCAAATACAGAGAACAAAGTGGTGGTTGCCAGAGGAGGGATGAGCAAAATAGGTGAAAGGGATTAAAAGGCACAAACTTCCAGTTATAAAATATTACATGAAATGAAAAGTACAGCATAGGGAATATAGTCAACAATATCGTAATGAATTTGGTGACCGATTACCACTATACTTAGTGCGCTGAGCACTGCACAGTGTATGAAACTGTATAATCACTATGTTGGGTACCTGAAACTAATATTGCATGTAAACTATACATTATTTTTTTAAAAAAATACACTACTTCAGTGAGTATCAAATACTTTAGGAAAAATACTTTTCCATTTTATATCTCTTCAAAACAAGATCATCTTGAAAGGCTGTATGTTTTTCCTTTTCTTTCCTGATTTTAACCTCAACGAGTTTTTTTTTTTTTTAACTTTCCCTTTTATTAAGGATTTATAAGATTACAGTTCATCGGGGAACACAGTTTCTTCCTATATATAATTTATATAGTTTTCTTTGTATTTTTAAACCAATGAAATGAATAATGAAACCCAAATATTAGCTGCCATAAGAGAATGCGATAAATTTATTAAAGCTGGATACTAGAAACATTAAAAGAAAAAGAAATGCCACTAGAGAACAGTAAATGCCTGCAGTAGATTCTGGTCTTTGGTCAGACCCTGCTGTATGTGGGAAAACACAGATTTAAGCCTGGGCTTACAGCTTACAAAAAGGAAAAAAAGGAAAAAGAGGACCAGAGTGTTGGGGGTGGGGGAGAGGAGGAAATTGTTCTGAATAATCTTAGACCAATCCCTTAGACTTTCATTTTGTTCCCTTTAGACCCTGTCCAGGAGGGATCTGAGGGCAGGACATGCTTCCCTGGGTGACGAGCCCATGGGCTCGACATGGTACTAAAGGCTGCCAAGACACACACGTGCCTTCCGGGAGGTGCCCTCCACATCTCGGTTCCCCCCACGCTGACATTCCCTTACCAGGCATGAAAAATTTCTGAAAAGTTTAGTCGTGAAGAAAAAAAGAAAACCACGGCTTGGGAAACGATGCTTACTTTCTTTAAAACTCTCTCCTCAGACTAAAATTGTCTGCATTTGAACATAAATGTAAGCCAAACCACACATAAAGCATTAAAATTACATTAAATTTTAAAATAAATTTAGTCAGCAACAATTAAAACCTCATTGACCAAGTATGCATCTATCGCTTCCTTGTCTTTGCAAAAACTGACTTAATAAGCTACTGAAATTTAACGGACTCTGTATCCTAATTTTTGTCTGTTTATGGAAAAAAAATGTTGACACAACAATAAACGAGTTGTGTTCTCTGGACTTAAGATTCCTCCACAGGAATACAGCCAATATAGAAAACAATGGCTTTCACACATGCAGCTAAGTAGAAAAAAAAAAAAAAAATCACTGATTACACTAAAACTTTGCACTGTCATTTCTAACTTATTTTAAAGAGCTTTTACTTCTGGTTGTATTTTTTTTTGGGGGGGGGAGGGTGGCGTGGGGGTTGCCTGTTTTTTAAAACCATCTTTACAGGCTCCTGGGAAAAGCAGCTGAACTGGAGCAAGGATCTCCAAAGGCTCCTGTGTTCTTTTGTTCCTGGCATTTTAATTTCTGGTTTATTGCCAAACCCACCAACTCCACTCATACACTCCTGATGCTGGAGCACTCCAAGCAGGCAAGAAGCAACAAGATTCAGAGGCTGGGTCACGTAAAACCTTCCCATCATATTGGAAAAAACTTAAGATTTGCATTCATGGACCAAATGCCTAAGTCTGCCCCAAATCCTGCAATCTTTCTGAGCAACCTGCCTCCACACTGGTGTGTGTGTAGTCACCACACACATAAGATCACTTACATCCAACTAACTGTAAAGGGCACCTGGTGGCTTAGTAGGTTCAGCTGCCAACTCTTGATTTTGGCTCAGGTCAGGATCTTGGGGTCCTGGACGGAGCCCCGGGTCGAGCTCCGCCCTCAGCAAGAGTTGCTGGAGACTCTCTCGCTCCTTCTCTCTTTGCCCCTCCCCCCGACTTATGCACACTTGTGCATGTGAGCTCTCTCTCTAAACAAACTTTTTTTTTTTTAGTGTAACTGTAAACAGATACAATAAACCCTTCTTGCACTGGGGACCCTACAGCCATGAAATGCTGACCTAAATAAAGAATTGTCCTCATTTGCCATAACAGAGTAAAAATCTGCATTCACATCCCTCCCCCATCCCTCCACTTGTCCTCTTGTCCCACCATCCGGTAGGTATCATCTTTGTGGGTATGATTCTTGTCAATCACGTAGAGTAGCTACGTTCCCGGCCATACTCCAGGCACTGGACTACGCCAGGTTTCGCGGTCCTTCAAGGGTATCAGCACACACTTTAGAGGAGAGCAGTACCAAGTGTCACACAAAGTGACCTGGGAGCACAGACAGTAAACACCACCCAGGTTCAGAGAAGGGATGGATCAGAAGTCAGAGGGCGAGAGAAAAGCTCACAGCGGTTGAGCTGGATTGTGAAGAACCCAGAATTTACCAGGATCGGGACTCCAGGCAAGAGTGAGGGACCTACCCAGATGTACAGGGAACCCGGCCCAAACCTGCTGGGGGGGATGGTGCGAGGGAATCCGGCCCAAACTCTACTGGGGGGACGGTGCGAGAACGTTGCATTAGGCAGAGACTTTGTCCATAGGACCGATCCTCAGATGAAAAGAATCTGGTCTTATTTTTATCCCTGAACACTCTTAGCACTGAGCATAGTGCCTACAGTATGCACAGCACCCCAGGGTATGCACAGCACCCCAGGGTATGCACAGCACTCCACAGTATGCAGTGCCCCACAGAATGCACAGCGCCCCAGTTGCACAGCACCTACAGTGTGTGCAGTGCCCCACCATAAGCACAGTGCCTACAGTATGCTCAGTGCTCCACAGTGTGCAGTGCCCCACAGTATGCACAGCGCCTCTACAGTGTGCACAGCACCCCTACAATATGCACAGCACCCCTACAGTATGCACAGCGCCCCACAGTATTCACAGCGCTCCTACAGTATGCACAGCGCCTACAGTATGCACAGCACCCCAGTGTGCACAGCACTCCTACAATATGCACAGTGGCCCACAGTATGCACAGAGCCCCTACACTATGCACAGTACCTACAGTATGCACAGTGCCCCTACACTATGCACAGCACCCCACAGTATGCATAGCACCCCTACAATATGCACAGTGCCCCTACAGTATGCATAGCGCCCCACAGTATGCACAGTGCTCCTACAGTATACACAGTGCCCCACAGTATGCAGAGCGCCCCTACACTATGCAGTGCCCCACAGTATGCAGTGCCTACAGTATGCATAGTGCTCCACAGTGTGCACAGCACCTAGTGTGCACAGCGCCCCTACACTATGCAGTGCCCCACAGTATGCAGTGCCTACAGTATGCATAGTGCTCCAGTGTGCACAGCACCTAGTGTGCACAGCGCCCCTACACTATGCACAGTACCTACAGTATGCACAGTGCCCTTACACTATGCACAGCACCCCACAGTATGCATAGCACCCCTACAATATGCACAGTGCCCCTACAGTATGCATAGCGCCCCACAGTATGCACAGTGCTCCTACAGTATACACAGTGCCCCACAGTATGCAGAGCCCCTACACTATGCACAGCGCCCCACAGTATGCACAGTGCCCCACAGTGCCTGCACAACCTGCACCTGCGCTTGCTCCCCCCACGGCCCCCTACTCCCTGCCCCCCCCTCCATCTCCACCCTCCGCATCTCCCAAGCGGGGCGCCCGCTCCTCCCTGGGCGCTGCACACGCCGTGGCTCCGAGGACCCTCCCGCGTGTCCCCGCGGCGCCAGCTCCCGAGCTGACCCCACCACACCTGGTCATGAAAGCCCGGTCGGGGTCCCCGGCTCAGGGCACCGGCCCGCACCGCTACCGCAGCCCCGGACGCCCGCGCTGGGCCCGGCCTTCCTGTCCCTCGGGCGTGCTCACCCGAACCTCTCCAGGAAACACGCAGCTCCCACCGACCTCAACTCTGCAGGCTTCCTAAAGCATTTAAACAGGCGGCAGCACAGGATTTAGGGCTTAATTACAGACATTCTGCAGTTGTTCCCTAAATGCTGCCTTTGTGCAAGACCTTCCTTCCAACTAGGTGTAGGTTTCTAAACAATCCGAGCACTCCCTTTCGTCTACCTGACACTGAGCCGGGTGCATGCGCTGGCTGAGGAATGATGATCAGGTCTCCGATGGGGGGAAAAAAAAAAGAGTATCGCTTTTTAAAAAGTAAAAAACCAAAACCCACACATCACTTTGTGTGGAACAGTCTGAGAAAAACCTGGACTTTCCCCTAAAGTATTGGACAAATCATAAATTTCTTTAAAAAAAAAATCCTTTACCTAGAATCACTATGCAGCATCATGGGGGGTGGGGGGAACCCTCACACACTTCTGAAAAGCAAGGCTAAATTTGTAAAACTTTGTATCACTGAAGTCCTCATAATTGTTAACACTTAAAATATCGAGCTGTACTTCAAAACACAAGACTAATTTATATTTCGAACAAAAACACTGAAAAGTTAAATTTTCATTCAATCTGGGTATAAAAAAAGGGGGGGGCAGGAATTAAAGAATTTAATTCTTTAATACCAAAGACTACATGATCTAGGAAACCAGTGTGGTCAAGCTGAGGATTTCTCCCGGGCCTCCCCACAAACACAGCTAAATAAGAAAGTAACGTGTTGTTTGTTCCCTACGGTAGCTGAAGGGTCCGAGCTCTTGGCTATGCTGACGTCCAGTTCATCCACTAGGTAGAAATGACCTTATTTCCATTATTTAAACAAAAAAGGAAAAAGAAAAATTCTGTCCCGTTCATTTTCTTTGCAGCAGCCACATCACAGCTCAGCTGAACACGGCCACACCCAAGGGATTAAAATTAAAACCAGAGAGACTTCCTGTCCTTGACCTGGCCCTTACAGGCTCCTCTCTGACCACTCCAGGCAGTGGACACTTGCCCTTGACATCTTAGCAACGTCAACTGCACAGCCCAGCACAGCCAGCACCACTGCCCTCTGGAAACCTGTGGGCACACCTGGGGATAGGAGGGATGGGGAGGCGGGTCTCCCCCCCATCCCCTAAATCGTACACAGTTCCCCATCTCATCCTCCTCGAATTGGCTCAGGATCCTCAGATCCTGGATCCTGACAACTATGTCCCAAGGGGCCTTGGCTTGCCCACCTCAGTTTCTTTTGCTACATGTCCACCCCAGTATTAGAGCATTTACCATATTGTTCTGAATTCATGAATATTTCTCTCCCAATACTTGTAATTCCTGAAGAAAGAACAAGTTTTTATTTATATTCTACAGTGAGCTGAAGAGTATGCCCCCAAGAGAGGCCCAAAGTTCTCACCCCTGGTGCCTCTGAAAGTGACCTCACTTGGAAATAGGGTCTCTGCAGATGTAATTAAGTTAAATGTCCTTAGATGAGATCATCCTGGGCTTAGGGTCGACCCTAAAGTCAGTGACCGGTGTCCTTGTTAGAGGAAGGACAATATTTGAAACACAGACTCACGGGAAAGAAGCCACCTTAAGACAGAGGCAGAGCCTGGCACTGGGATCCCACAAGCTGAAAGACCCTTTGCAGAAAGCGCGGCTCTGATGACCCCGTGACTTCCAGGGCTGCCTCCAGGGCTGTGAGAAAAGAAATTTCTTGTTTTATGCCACCAAATGTGTGGTAATTTGCCACACTCCGAGGAAACTAAGACCTAGTCTAAACCTCAGTGCCGCCTGCTACCTAGGAAACGCTACACACACACACACACACACACACACACACACACACACACACACACGGAACTAGGAAAGAGGAAGGCCAGGGGGAAAGATGAGAAAGCATCTGAACTGCACACAGCACAGCAGGGCCATGGACCTGCCGCTCAATCTCTTTGGGAACTTGGGTCACTTAAGTGTGCATGACTCTGATTTATTCCCTAGTAAAATGAGGGGGCTGGTCCAGAAGACCCTGTACCAGGTCTGAATTATCCTGACCCAACTGAATCCAGAACATCAGCTGATCCTTAAATCGCCGATAGGTCCTTCCCATTCATTAAATTCTATTAATTTCATTTTCCTCTAGAGAGGTTTCAGGCGGCAAGAAATATTGGATTAACGTGACTTTCCAAAGGCACCTATATTTTAATCCGTTCGTGAAAAGTTCACTGACAAATAGTCTGATAATACGCTCAAGAGGGATTTTCTGTGCCACCACCTAAAAATCTGCAGAGCAAAACCAATTCACAGATAGCTGATTGAATACAGCTGAAACTGTTGACATTCTGGGAAAAAAAAAAACTCGACCTAAACTTGAATCAGCTGGAGCGCCGCTGAACCCAAATGCATGATGACTAATTTCCGCAAAGTTATAAAGGGATCCCTCCAACACAGGGCTCTTCTTTTTGAGACTGTAATTAAAGGTCCCATACCCCAAAATTTCCACTTCAAAGAATCCGGCTACGAAATAAATAAATAAATACAGCTGCTGCCACTACCAAATGGTCAAGCGTCAGTAGAGGAGTCAAACAAAAACTATCTGACCCCTTTTCACTTCTCCAAAGACAGAAACACAGTTCTCCTGTGTTCAGAACCTTCCTTAATTAAAAAAAAAAAAAAGAAAAAAAAAAAAGAAAGAGGAGAAGGAGGGTGTAATGAGATTTATCCTCCCCTACCCATACATCCTGCTTAACTGGGGTCACATTAAAAACCCCGTTTTAAGCTTCTCCGGGGTCACCCTGCTCCCCTGGCCTTCGCGTTTTTGATTCTTCTTTAGGAAACTTTCCAGCCAGAAGAACGCAGAGGGCCGAGGGGCTCCTATCTCAGCTCCACGAAAGACCCATCGGAAACGAACTTTACCGCCCGATTCACCGTCGGGAAGAGGCCTCCAGGCGCCCGGCTGGCGACACGGGGCCGTGAACCCGGGCACGAATGGGAGTTACGAGCCCAAAATCGCTTCCTTCCAGGTGGGAAACAACCAGGCAGCCCCGCGCTGCGAGGCTTATCCACTAGCCCCGTTTCAATCCCAAAGTCCTCGGGCTTTCGAACAGGAGCGCAGGAGCGCACGAAACCCGGGCGGGAGGGTGCCCGCTCACCTGCCTTTCTCGCCCTTAGAACAACCCCGGGTTGAAAGGCGCTTTCGCGGGGAGCGACAGGCGGGGAGCGCCCAGGGGCCCGGCAGCTGCGGGCGCGGGGGGTCGAGCGCCCCGTCACCCGTCGTGCGCACTGCAGGTGGGGGCCCGCGGGTGGGGAGCAGCAGGTGGGGGACCCACAGGTGGGGAGCAGCAGGTGGGGGGCCGCAGGTGGGGGGCCCGCAGGTGGGGGCCTCGCAGGTGGGGAGCAGCAGGTGGGGGCCCGCAGGTGGGGAGCAGCAGGTGGGGGACCCACAGGTGGGGGGCTCGCAGGTGGGGAGCAGCAGGTGGGGGCCCGCAGGTGGGGGGCCCGCAGGTGGGGAGCAGCAGGTGGGGGCCCGCAGATGGGGAGCAGGTGGGGGCCCGCAGGTGGGGGGCCCGCAGGTGGGGCTCCCGCAGGTGGGGAGCAGCAGGTGGGGGCCCGCAAGTGGGGGGCCCGCAGGTGGGGAGCAGCAGGTGGGGGGCCCGCAGGTGGGGCTCCCGCAGGTGGGGAGCAGCAGGTGGGGGCCCGCAAGTGGGGAGCAGCAGGTGGGGGCCCGCAGGTGGGGAGCAGCAGGTGGGGCTCCCGCAAGTGGGGGGCCCGCAGGTGGGGGCCCGCAGGTGGGGGCCCGCAGGTGGGGCTCCTGCAGGTGGGGGCCCGCAGGTGGGGAGCAGCAGGTGGGGGGCCCGCAGGTGGGGGCCCGCAGGCCGGGGCCCGGCGGGGGGGCGGGGCCGGCGCTCGGGGAGCCCAGGCGCGGACCGGGAGCCCCGTCGCGGGTCCGGCGTCCCTGGCATCCTCACGTGGCCCCGGGGCTGCCGGCCCGCGCGGACGCCGAGCCCCGCGGCGGAGCCAGCGCACAAAGCGCGGCCCGGGGACCCCGCTCCGAGGGGGCGCCCGGGAGGGCCCGGCGCGAGCGCTACTCACAGGGTGACCGTGCGGTTGGGCAGCGTGTCGGGGGGCAGGACCTGCGCCAGCTCCAGGCTGCTGCACACCACCTTGCCCTCGGCGGCGCCCGCCCTGCCCGCCCCCCGCGGCCGCCCGTCGTGCTTGCAGCCCGGGGGCAGCGCCGCGGCCCCGCCGCCTCCTCCCGGCAGCGCCAGCAGCGCCAGCAGCGCGAGCGGCAGCGGCAGCGGGCGGCCCCGCCGGCGTCCGGGCGGCTCCATGCTGCGGGCCGGGGCCTAGCGGGCCGGGCGGGCGCTCGGGCGGGCGGGGGCGGGGGCGCGGCGCGGGGCCGGCGGCGCCCGGGGCCTCGGGGCGGCCGCAGGACGGGCCCTCCTCGGCGCCAGCATGCTCCTTTGTCCGCCGCGGCCGCGCTCGGCCTGGGGGAGCCGCGGGGTCACGGCCGCTCTCGGGCCCCGCGGGAGCGCCGCCTCCTCGTCCTCCGCCGGCGCCGCCTCCCCCGGCCGCTGCCCGCGGCGGCGCCTCCCGCCTCCCGCCCCGCCCCGCCCCTCACCACGCCCCTCGCCACGCCCCCGCCCCTCGTAGCCACGCCCCCGGCGCCGCCCGCCCCTCCTCCCCGCCGCCACGGGCCCTCGCCACGCCCCAGCCACGCCCCCAGCCACGCCCACGCCCCTCCTGGCCACGCCCCCTCGGCGCCGCCACGCCCCTCCCCACCTCCCACCGCCGCGGGCCCCTCGCCACGCCCCCTCCCGCCGCCCCGCCCACGCCCCGCCCCCTCGGCCCCCTCGGCCCCCTCGGCCCGCCGCGCAGCTCGCCCGCCCCGGCCCCGGCCCCCGCCCCGGCCCTCGCCCGCGCGGGAGTCGGGAGCCGGGAGCCCGGAGCGCCCCGCCGGAGCCCGGGAGCCGGCGCCGAGCGCGGAAGAAAGTTCTACTGCAAACTCCAGCCACGGTGTCCGCCCTCCCTCGCGTGCGTCCGCCGCCGCGGACAAAGCCGCCGCGTGCGCCCCCCACCCCCCGCCCCGGGGGCGGGACTGAGAGGAGCGGGAGGGACGGGGGGACGGACGGGACGGGGGGACGGCCCCCGACGGGCTGTACCTCCGCACCCCACGTCCTGCCCCCAGGGGCTGCCCTCTCCGTCACCCCCCAGCATCCTCAGGGCACGGATGCCCCTGCCAGCCTCATGCACCACCTGCTGTTGAATCACACTTTCACGGGGTGCATCGCAGCCCCCCCCCCAGCATTTCACGCCTTCTCTTGGAACACGAAGTTTCATTTGTCCCACATGCACCCGAGCAAGGCACAGGCCCCCCCTCCTGGAACCTGGACTCTCAGGAGCTGCTTCTGGCCTTCAGCAACTCCAGCTGGGCTCCCTGGGAAGGATGCATGGGGGGGGGGTGGCTGGACCAGCAGCCCCTTTGAAAGAAACGTTCCCCTGACACCCGCAGATACCGGAGTTGTGACCAGTTAGAGCAGTGATAATGGCCAGACAGGCCAAGAACCGCAGCTGAACCCGGCTCTCTTCTATGCAGGGCTCCACCCCCCTCCCCATGTTTGCAAGACCAGGGCTGACATACTCTACCTTTAACTACAAGAAATACTCCAAGCTAACAAAACCTATTCTGTTGTCTTACCTCGAGAAGCACACCTTAATCACACACACACACACCCCAAGGCCAAGTGTGTCTACTACAGATCCCTTGCAGCTCCAGCCTGAAACCCAGCGGGCAGGAGAGACCCAGACCCCAGTGCTCAGCCTTCCCGCTTGCTCCCAGCCGCTTGCTTCCTGGGCCAGCTCTGTTCCTCAGCAGGAGGGGCTTTCTGCCCAAGTATGCAACCTGAGCACCCCCCCAACCACCCTCTATCCAGGCCCTCAGATGGTCACCTTCGGCCTAGCAGTGCACACAGCAGTGGTCTGCTCTTCCCTTGGGAGGACGATTCTGGAAAGAGACCTGCTCAGGACCTGGAAATACCCTGGGGATTTTTTTTTTTTTTTTTAATTAATGCATTTATCTGAGATAGAGCTCTCCTGCCCACAGGGCTGGCAAGTACAGGAGGAGCAAAGGGAAAGGATCTTGACGGGGACTCTGCTCTCTCTCATGACCCCTGAGATCATGACCTGAGTGGAAACCAAGAGTCAGATGCATAACCCACGGAGCCACCCAGGCACCCCAGGAGTCTTTGATCAGTGAATTCTTGGGTCCTGGGTAAATTGGATAAGGGCAAGAAGCAGGAAAGGGACGCGAGCTCTTGGGGAACACAGCCCTTGGCCCTGGAGAATGTTACCTCTTGCAGAGGGGAGCTAAAATGGTGCCCTCTAAAATGCAGAGCACAGTGCAGAGTCTTTCTTGTGTGGGCCTGAGGCCTTGGCAGAGTTGGTCAAAGGGACCAATTCCCAGGAATCTATGATTAGAATTTTCTCAATAGTAAACAGATAATCTCCATTTAACGTACCCGCTTGCATTAATATTTAAATAGCACTTCCTTTGACCAACATTTTTTGAGATTCAACTACATAAACCAACCCAACAGTAACCATTGCTAATGGTACCTTCTCTGATAGAAATATTCTAGGTCTGTGTTGTCCAATATGGCAGCCACAGGTGGCTGTTTAACACTTGATAGGTAGCCAGTGTGGGGTAAGATAATTTTTCAGTTTAATTTTTTAAAGATTTTATTTATTTATTCATGAATAGACACACAGAGAGAGGCAGAGACACAGGCAGAGGGAGAAGCAGGCTTCCTGCGGGGAACTAGATGCGGGACTTGATCCCAGGACCCCGGGGTCCACCCTGAGCCAAAGGCAGATGCTCAACCACTGAGCCACACAGGCGTCCCTGGTTTATTTAATTTTAATTGATTTAGAGTTTAAAAAGCCCAAGGGGCCCAATGGCTACCTCATAGACCTCCACACTAATGGGTAGAAAAAATGGGAGATCATCATTACCATTAAGTAGCTTTAAATCTATAAGTCGGGGTGCCTGGCTGGTTCAGTCGGAAGAGCATGGGACTCTTGATCTCACGGTTGTGGAGTTCAAGCACCATCTTAGGCGTGGAGCCTAACGAAAAATAAAAAATAAATACATAAATCTGTAAATCAGCTAGAAGGCAAAAATAAATGTTTGTGTTAAGTAGGCAAAATTGCTCAGATTTCTCTTGAATTCATGTAAAGAGTTATTATCCACTAACAAAACTATCATTGTCATTATCATCCATTTTCTTTATAAAAAAATAGAAGCAAAATGGAAGTTTTCAATAGCCATGTTATTAGCATCATGGCTACAAATCGTCATGTGAACTTAGAATCTGTGCATATTTTCACATGTTCTATTTCAGCCTATAGTTGAAACTGTGCGTGTCTGTTACGATATTTGTGTGCCACGAGTACCAGCACCAATTAGGTACATATCCTCTTTACTTCACTACCGTCACGAAAGTTATATAAAGCATAGAATTATAAGAAAAAGAATCTCAGGGGATCCCTGGGTGGCGCAGCGGTTTAGTGCCTGCCTTTGGCCCAGGGCGCGATCCTGGAGACCCGGGATCGAATCCCACGTCGGGCTCCCGGTGCATGGAGCCTGCTTCTCCCTCCGCCTGTGTCTCTGCCTCTCTCTCTCTGCCTCTCTCTCTCTCTCTGTGTGTGCCTATCATAAATAAATAAAAAATAAATAAATAAATAAAATAAAAGTTGAAAAAAAAAAAAAGAAAAAGAATCTCAGGTGGTACCATGAATCCAAGAAGAAACATGGAAGAGATGAAATGTTTTATTGTATAGGCAATTTCAGCCATTCTTGCACAGAAATCATACTATCTTTGAAAAATAAAACTCCTTAGAGATCACGAGAGAGTGGTATCTGAAAGACGGAAAGAACTTTAGAGAGCATAGCTCTCAACACTCTATCCTTTGAATCATACCACCCTCCTTTATCCTCATTTCTGTACCGGTATGGATTCATAAAAGCGGCACGTCATCCTTTCCACGCTTAGAAAAACCTCAGAGGATGATTCTGGGTGACTGCGTACCCCCAGTGAAATCAGAAACTTCGCTTTAATTAAGCTGCCCCAGCCCTGACAGCCTCTTGCCAGACAGGTCCATCTACTGCTGATACCCCCTCAGGCTTCGCGAACCTCCTAGCATTTGAAGTTGTAGGACCTAATAGGTCCTTTCAGAGTTTTCACCGTGTTTGTGATCGTCCCACGTTAGAACATCCGATAGAAACACCTTGAGAAATCCCTCATTAACCGTATTTGTGTACACATCATCCAGGAAAGCTGCGTTGCACCAGCTGTTGCTTTAAGGATGGTAGATGGACCACATTCCAAAGCTTCTATGCTATGAATCTAGTCTTGCAGTATTATGTAAGGCTTGTAGGAGACACCAGAGAAGCGTTCCAAATGCATCGTCCCTCCTATTAGGGATAGGGTACAGCTACGTATGTAGGAATATAATAAATATGGGTGTGATACACGTATATGCCACCTTGTTTACGTGCTTGTCTTCTTCTTTCTCTACCACGAGCTCCTAGAGGCTTTTCCAACCGCCTTCTTAAATCACTCCCACCTCCAATCACTCCCCATTAAGTTACTCGAAAATCTAGACCAATCATCTGGACTGAGTCTAGATAACATGGCTTGTTCAAACCTGAAGATAGCTACCTTCTAAAATTTATTTGTTTACATTTTTATGTTGTTCGCCTCCCACACCACAACACCAGCTCTATGACACTCTTATCTACTTTTTATCGCAGACACTGTTGCTCCTACCAAAGAGCCATTGCCAAACCTTTTCTCCCTTAAAGACTGAAAAAGCTAATCATTTTCCCAGCCTCCTTTGCAAACGTGGGTGGCCTCAACCTCGTTCTAGCCAAAAAGAACCAAAAGTTATACTGTGCAATACGATAGACGTTAGCTTTATGTGAGTGTTTAAGTCTAGATTAATGACAAATAAAACTAAAAATTCAGTCCTTTCAACACAGTAAACAAGCCAAGTGCCCACTAACTATACGTGGCTGGTGGGTACCATTTTGGACCCACTATAGGATACTTTGGCGCAAACTATAGGATACTTTCAATATCTCAGAAAGCTCTTCTCATCAACACCAGTCTGAGGGGGAGTCTGCAGAGAGGCCTTAAGATAGAAAATTTTCTCTTACAAGAGGACATCTCTCCCACCACCCCCATCCGCCCTGCTTTGGAGATGATAATGTGGGGACAGGAGATCTGGATCTGAAGCAGGTTATTTTGTGACCACCAGGTAAAAAGCCTAAAGGAAAATTCAAAAATAACAGGAATGAATGGAAGGACAAAAACCACCATTTGGGTCACTGAGATCATACTTGAGCTGGCAATCGAGCCTGTGGACTCATTTTTATTGTTAATGCATATTCTCTGCTTTAACACCCCATTGTTATGGTTTTCTAGTTCCTAGAACAGTGGACGTTGCGAGGAAGTCCAAAGTGTTGGTTGATTGACAGAGTTTAAATTTTGGTCATTTTAAGTTCCCAATATCCAACACAGTTCTTCACAGATATTAGCTGGTGAGAAAAAGCCTTGATGAATTAAATATTTTCGATAACTGGGCATGAACTTCCAGCTGAAGTCAACTAACTTGAGACGAATGATGGAAGTTCAGTCTTCGAGAATCAAAGGGCACCATGTAATGTCATGATTAAATTGGCAGCAGGAAAGAAGAGCAATTTTCAGCACTCGAAATGTCTCAGCGACACCTCTCTAAACCCTGTTAGTAAACAAACATTCTGTGTGTGTTTTTGCACCAGTTAGTGTTAATCTATTAAATGTGACAGCTGTAGTTCGTATTTTGAGTCGTTACGTCGCATGCGCTAGAATGCATGCTCGCTCATTACCCAGGACCCAGGTAGGAACAGCAGTGGCATCTCAAACAAGCCCCCAGCCTCTTTAGACAGCACTGGCTCCCGTTCAGACTGACTAGTTACTAGAATTAGTGATCTTCGACAAGCCACTAAATCTTATCTTCCAAAATGAGTTTGAACTAGAACCAGCTCTTACTCACTATGATTTTATTCTGCCCAACCATGAATTCTCTTTTTGTTTGTCTGCTGCAGCCAGACTATTACTGGAATGTATCCCTGTGACAGTTAAATGCTCTCTTTGGATGACCAAATATCTTTCCGAAACAGTATATTCTTTGCCCACTCCCGTGTAATCACCGTTAGTTCTAAATGTAAAGAGGAAATATGAGGCAAGAATTGGCCTGCGGTGCCACATGGGGAATTACCTCAACGCAGTAGTAGCCTCCAAGTGCACGATCCGGCCGGTTACACAGAGGTTGTGGAACAGAAGATGGGCTCACCGTTCAAATAAAGATACTCAAATCGGCCAGTTGATCGCATCCGTGTAAAGCACCTGGTGAGAAGCAGAGGAAAGAGGTGAGGTTGGCTAACCCACGTAGGATGGAATGTAGATGAAAGATCACATCACCTGCACACTGGGCCACCTGGTGTTCATTTGAACTATCTGAGTCCATCTATCTGTCTCTCTCCCTTCCAACTCAGACACGTCAATCTTCCCTACTGCTGATATGGTTGCAAGGACCAGAGCTGAGGTTTGAGCAAGGTGATCCAACAGACGGAAGGTATCTGGGGCCAACATCTCACTTGCTCTATTAGATGCAGGGGCCATCGTGCCTGACCATGATTATCACCTGCCTGAGAAGCGGCCATGGGTTTTATTTGTGCGTCTTGGACAGAGGACACATAGGGCCAGATTGGGTATCACGAATGGAGAGCCGATTTCCAACCCAATGCATATTGAGTGCCTCATATGCCTTATGCGTATTTAGTGAGCTGTCAATACTTGGTGCGTAGCGGTTCCTCCATCCTTTCCTACCTATGGGTCATTTTCTCACTTGTCCCATCATTTTTATCTGTTTAGCACACACGTGCCTTACTTTCTTTCCCAAAGTCTACCATGTGTCATAAGCTATTTGCTCCTCTACTTACTGTCATCTAGTCCCCTTCTTTTTTTCCTATTTTTATAGCAGAATTAAATATTTTAAAATAACACAGAAAACACATTACATGACAGATGAAACAACAGACTTTACGGAAATTTAGAAATTTAATGCACGCCAGAGATGTAGCTAGCTTCCCCAAATAGCAGTATTGCTTGAGTATGTCCCAAAGACAAGGTAAATAACCTGTCTTGTTATATCAGCTGTGTTCTTGTAAGTTTTAGTCTTATGTACCAACAATAGCAACCACAATCTATCGACCAACTAGTAACTATTAGCTGTAGATAAAGTACCAGATATGTCAATCAAAAATTTCCAGGGCACCTGGGTGGCTCAGTTAGTTAAGGTCAGGTCATGATCTCAGGGTCCTGGGATCGATCAAGCCCCTCATTGTGCTCCCTGCTCAGCAGGGTATCCGCTTCTCCCTCTCCCTCTGTGCTCTCTTGCTCTCTCTCAAAAAAATAAATAAAATCTTAAAAAAAAAAAAAACCCTCCATCAATATGTTTTAAAAGCCCAGTAGCTTCCTTCTTCCTTAGTGTCAATTAACATACCAAAATCCATTTGTCGAGTTGTATGGAATGGGAAGGTGTATTTGAAATTATACATTTCTCAACAAAGTAGTCACTTCTTTGAATCAACCTCTGAATCAGTGTATTGATAACATACTGAATCTTGGTATTTGAATTTTTGTAACATTTTTTAACACCCTCCTAATATTCGAGAACCTTGAATAATGCTAATTCATAAAATTAGGTTATGTAAACTTAGTTAAATTTTTGACTTTTAATTTAGATAGGTTAAGTATTTCTCACACGGTATTACATGTATTTTGGGTCACGGGATTGTTTTAGTTTATATGCCGATAAATCAAAAGCATGTGTATTTTTATATAACCTCATAGAATGCTGAAATAGGAAATGCAAAAATCTGGAGGAGAAAGCATTGATTTTTGAAGTCAGGAGATCTGGATTAATAAATTGACTCTACCTTTAGTTGGAATCCCTTAGGCAAAGCTACTTAACCTCTTGGGGCCTGGATTTTCTCATTTGTTGTAAGGTTTAATTTAAGATTCATTTACTCTAGAGAGAGAGAGAGAGCATGACTGGACACCTAACTGCCTGCACCACCCAGGTGCTCCTGTTGTGGGGTTCAATTTAAATTTAATTTAAAATTTAATTTCATTTAATATGACAACACTGAAAGTTCCTGGCACATGACTTGCACACAACCAAGGTTATGACCATGAAACCTAGAGGTTATGTGAAGGTACCTAAGGTCATAACTCTGGACATACCCTTAGTTCATGGGAAAGCCAGAACAGAAAAGCTGGGAAAACTGCAGCTAGAGCTGGTTTCCCTTATAAACCTGTAATCAGACTTTCTTATAATCTGGTCATGAGTTATAACTTAAATTAAGTCACCTACTAAATATCTCTGTTTCCCTACCTGAAGAATCGACGGACTAATAATTACTCCCTATATTCTAGTGATATTGGAAAGGCAAAGAAGTAATTCATGGACGAAATCACTGAGGAAAACATTCTGTGTAACCATAACATATCATTATAAACAGTAGAAATTGCAAAAGCATCTCATCTTTAATAACACTGCATTGCAATTTTAAGTACGGCTCCTTTCATCTCTAGATCTCTAAATTCCAAGAAAATTAGTGCTGTGGACATCCTGGGGCAATGATTCTCCTAGGAAGGCAAGATGGGGAATTGAGGCAATCATACTCACAATTCAGGAAAAAGCAAGCCCATATTCTCCACTCAGACGGACTTCTACAGTTCTCTTTGTCCAGGTAATTACCTCAACTGACCTCATCTCTTTGCACGTGAATACCCGCCACCATACAGATATTTGTGCATTCTAAGTTCTGTTCAACATAACTGAAATGCTTCTGAATGTCTGTTCCATGATGGGAAAGCCTTTGTCTTGTTTCTTACTATGTCCCTAGCACCTGGACAGTGCCTAACATGCCATAGGCTCTCCATGAATATTTGTTGAATGAATAAATGAATGAAAAAGTAAATAAAAGAATGGATAGCATTTCTCCATTCATTAATCTGTCTCTTCATGATGACCAAATAACCCCAAGGTAGTTGCTGTACAGTAACAAAGAAAAATTTTATTTATGAACTCTACTCTTACCTCAGTTGAATATGTATTGAAATTTCTCATACTTGAACTTACCTCTTTAAACTATTTGAATATTAGGGGTGTCTGGGTAGTTCAGTTAGTTGAGTGTCCAACTCTTGATTTTGGCACAGATCATGATCTCCGCATCATGAAATCAAGCCCCGTGTCAGGCTCCACTCTCAGCATGGAGTCTGCTTAGGATTCTCTGTCTCCCTTTCTCCCTGGCCCTCCCTACACTCATGGTCTCTTGCTCTCTCTCTCTCTTTCCCTAAAATAAATATTTTTTAAGAAACCTATTTCAATATATGATGCTATCACTGCTAGATTATAAATGATAAAATTCCAGCAGCCTGACTCCATCTGTCCCTTTCAAGAAAACTTACCCATCTATTTGAAGCCTGTTTGGTTGTAAAAACTCTGTATATTAAATTCTAAATCCACTTAATTAGCTTCTCTAATCTTCATTGTATAAAACCCAGTCCCTTCTGATGGCGATATATAATAAAAACAAACTCTCTGGCAGCTAATATTGCAATATATAGTCTTAAGGGAAAAGAGAGATTCCATCTAGGGCACTGTCCAGTGCTGTGATTTACCTTTACTTGATCCCTTTGGGGGTTGTTACTCAATCAACTAAGAGTATTTTCTGATTTTTGTCTTCTTTTGTTTGTGTATTTGTACCCCTAACCTTCTCCCTGCAAAACTCTGAGAGGAGGAAGTCAAGAGTGAGGTGTTTGTAGGTCGTTACCCATTACACCATGAAAGTCCTATTTTAGTCAAAATTATTTCAGGTAAGAGTGACAGAAACACAACTCCAACTAGTTGAAACACAAAAAGGAGCATATTGGGTCATACAAATAGGAAGTTGTTTCAGGCATAGGTGGATCTAGGTGCTGAAGGAGTTTTTCCCAGATCTCTCTCCCTTTCCATCTCTTTGCACTTTGTTGGCTTTGTTATTTGGCAAAAACTATTTATTCACTCTACAGTTGGAAAGCCACCAACAGCTCCACCTTTACGTCATTCTCACATTGTAAAATCCCAGTAAAAAATAAAAATAACAATCCCCTTTCCCAGCATTCCCAGTGAGGGATATGGTTGGCCTGTTGTGGGTCACAGGAGAAGAAAAAAGAGGGGGCAAGAAGTCCTCTGTAACCTGGCCTGAGTTAGAAATACACTTCCCCAACTAACGCTAATGTAATGTGGGTCAACTACACTTCAATAAGGAAAGAAAGAAAGCACAGAGAGAGAAAGACAGGAGGGAAGGAAGGAGGGAAGAAGGGAGGGAGGGAGGAAGGAAAGGGGAGGGAGGGAGGAAAGGTGGGAGGAAAGAAGAAAGAAAATCAAGCTTTAGAACAACGTATTTAAAAGAAAGAAAGAAAATACATGTACTGGAACAAGTGTAGGATAAAGTGAGTTTCCCAAATACATGTTTGATGGCAGAAAAAGAAAACTTCCCACTGTGCTATCTTTACCACTAATAGTATATTACATAGAGAAAATGATAGGAAGGACGATTCACTAACTGTGAGTCATACGTACCTCTGGATGGGAGGCTTGCAAGCAAATTTTAACGTCTTCTTTATAGTTCTTTTTATATTGTTTGTTATTTTCCATTTTTATAGCATCCATGAGTTACTAATATGAATTTAAAATTAAATATTGTTTTAGGAATGTATTCATTTTATCAAATAAATGAATGAATGTAATTCCTGAATCTGCTGTGTGTAAAGCACTTTTCTGAACGCTAAGGACAAATTAAATGAATAAAATAGGCTTGGTCACTACCATCATGGTATTTGTTATCAGATGAGGAGATGTCAAACACGTACTTGTTTAATTACTGTTGTGGAGCTCATTAAATTCCTTTGGCAAAGGGATAATTACTATTTAAAAGGTACCAGTCATTGTTACTCACTGCTTATCACCAAATCCCTCTTTCATAACAGAGAGATCAAAGATTTAAATGTATAAATATAATCATAGAATATGTTTAAAAATAATATTTATATGCATGTATATCATCATCTAGATGATATGTGTGTCCACATATATGCCACTGCAAGACTCAAAGCTCAAAATGATACATTTTGTCCCATAAAAATTTAAATTCTGCCCAAATACCATAAAAGATAAAAAGCCAAGTTGCTAAAAAAAAACAAAAACAAAAACAAAAACAGAAAAAAAACTTTGCAATATATATGGTACAGGAATAATTAAAATATTTTTAAAACTTAGAAATCAGAAAAAGTGTTCAACTATTTAAGAAAAACAGGTGAGCTATATGAACAGCTAGCTCACAGAAAGAGAAAAATAAAAATGATATGAAAGTCTGACATGAGCACATGATTAGCCTTGCTAAATCATTAAAGAAATGCAAGCCAATGAACCAACCTACCAACAAAAATCAAGATGATAACTTTTACCCTTCAAATTAAAAAAAAAAAATCAGAGTTAGTTATTATTTGGTGACTTCTAAATGTTGAGAAGCCAACATTCACGTAAGTGATTATGTGCCATATAAATTGATACCATAGTTTTTGTTTTGCTTTCTTCCCCGGCTTTATTTATTGAGATGTACCTGACACACAACATTATATACATTAAGGTGTCAGCCTATTAATTGAATACATCCATGAATTGTGTAATGACTGTCATCATAGTGTTAACTACCACTTCCAGCCCATCACATAATTTCCTTTTTTGATGTGTGTGGTGAGAACATTTAAGATTCACTTTCTTAGCAACATTCAAGTGTAGGATACAGTATTATTAGCTATAATCACCGTGTGGTAAATTAGTGATACAACATTTTTATAAGACAATTTGGGATCATCTCTCAGAAAGGTTAACAGCAAATATCCTTTGACCTAGCAATTCCATTCCCTGGACTTCTTCCCTCAGATTCAGGACCCACATGTTGTTCACCTTTATAACATGACAGCACACATGGAGCATTGCTGCATTTTTTTTTGGGTAATGACAAAAGACTGGAAAGAACCTATATGTCTATTAAGTTGAAAAAAAAGGGAGTCGGTTCAATAAGTTACGGTAAACTACAAATGGAGGTCATTCATTTCAAATTATTACTTGAGGAAAGAGAATGAGAGGAGCCCTATGTGGTGATCTGGGATGATCTCCTCGTTAAGGGAAGAGAGAGATATAGTAGATCCCCACCTCTATAAATAAATGTGTGTGCGCATTTGTACTGTGCCTACTGAGTATTTCTGGAAGGATATAAAGAAACTGTAAATAATGAAATCTTACCTCTGGGAGAGGGATCAGCAGTGAAGAAACTTACATTTCATACTGTAGTGCTTTTTTATTATTTGATTTTTACAAGTTTTATACACGCATTTAGTTTTTATTAAAAAGACTGATTTTAAAAATAGACTGAGAGCAACCATTGTAAATACATTTTTCGATTTTTTTGGCAGCAGTAGACAACACATCATCATATTTGTTCCAAGAAGAATATCTTGAAGGAAGACTCTTTAATGATACATGTGTAAAAACTATAAAGCAAGAAGGTATCCATTTGCCAGGGAGTCCCCTCTCTCCCCCTTTTTAATGGGTTGAACAAAACTGTTCTTTTGAATATTCCCCCCAATGTAGATCAGGCCTTTGAGGACAAGGTGAGTAAATTTGCATGAGAACAAAGGAGATTCCTGGGAGCTTAGGATTGGAGACTTGAGGACTAGAACCCTTCTGAGGCCCCAGGCTTTTTGTTTCTGATGGACTTCGTGGTCTTCAGAGGGTTCTACTGCAAAAAGCATTTTAGCTAAACTCAGGGAGAGCTGCCTGTGGAAGTTTCCTGCAGCCTGCAAGAAAATAGAACATTTGGGAAAATGAGAAAAGACCAGTTTTGACAGGGACTCCAACAGAGAGAAGACTGCCATCCAGAGAGACCGGTGAGGTAGGCGAAGGTCAGATCTTGCAGGGGTTGTGGCTTTGGTAGTTGAGGATGTTGTTCACCTTAAATAACGTGTGGAAGCACTGAAGGGTTTACAGGAGAAGGAAGACACATGGAAGTTGCAGTCTCATATACTTCTTTTGGCTCCTCCATAGAGGTTGGAAAGGGAATGGAGAGCATGCAGGAAGATTCTGGGGAACAACTAGGTGTCTATAGCCAGAGATGAGATCATTCTGGCAGCTTGAACGAGGAGGATGGGGATGGAGATGAAGAGAAGTGGGTATATATGAATGATACAATATATTAAAAACTACAAGACTCATTTTTTATAGTCGTTTAGATGGAGGGCATGAGGGAGAGGGCGATGGCAAGGATGACTCCCAGGGTTCGGGTTTGCCCAACTGCACAGGGATGACATTCATTGAGACAGGAAGCCCCAGAGGAAGACCCGTGTGCATGGGAGGATCGGGAGCATTCACTGGACATGCGGAGATTGAAGTCCATCTTATTTTATTTTTATTTGTTTAGGATGTGTGCATTTGTCTGAGAGAGAGCACGAGTGCAATGGGGAGGGCCAAGGGAGCAAGAGAGAGAAACTCCAAGCAGACTCTGCTCTGAGCATGGAGCTGCACAGGGCTGGCTCTCAATACCTCGACATCATGGCCTGAGCTGAAACCAAGAGTCAGAGCTGAACTGACTGCCACCCAGGCCCTCCTGAAGTCCATTTTAAACATTCAGGTGGCAGTGTTGAGTAGGCATCAGTAGAGCCTGGAGTTTTCAGCAAGGGCTGGAGATTAATTTTCTTAAAAGCCAGCACATAAACATTTTATTTGAAGCATAAGAGAGGTTAAGATTTCTTAAGTCGAAAAATTAAAGTGAGAAAGGAAAAGGGATTGGTGATCTTCTATCCTAAAGAAAATCAACTTCTAAATGGTGGGAGAAGGGGCACCCGGGTGGCTCAGTCCATTAAGTGTCCGCCTTCTGCCTTCAGCTCGGGTCATGATCCCAAGGTCCTGGGTTTGAGCCCTGCATCGAGCTCCCTGCTTGGTGGGGAGTCTGCTTCTTCCTCTCCCTCTGTGTTCTCTCTTGCTCTCTCTCAAATAAATTAATATATAAGCTTAAAAAAAAATAAATGATGGAAGAGAAGGAATAAGGGGAGGAACTGCCAGCAGAGAAAGAGAGACAAATAGAATAAACCCATTCCCAAACAAATAATATAATAATAAATGATTGCTGATTAGCCCCTATAATCATTTAATGTCTCTTTGTTTTACAAAGTTAATGAGGCCACTTAGCAACAAGTGGGATTTGTTATTTATCAAGAACCGTATCTACTTTAAATGAACCCTTCTTAGATTACCTTCTGGAATACAAAGGATGCTGAACGCCAATTTAAACACCAGAGGATCTCAGAGCACTAACACTAAAAGCACAAAATCACCTGTCCCACATACCATACCTGCTGCACTCTGTCCTCCCCCACTCCCCACCAGCAGTGAGTTAACAGAGTCCTTTTCCCATTTATGGTACAGCTTTTTATGAGTGTGTCTCTGAGTTTTACTAATAAGTATGGAAATTCCAGCTGACTTCTCTGCAGCTATTGCAGGAATCAAGGAAAATTATTCTTTTCTTTTTCTTTGTGTCTCTGCTCAGTTTTTAGAAGACAGAGCTAAAAATTCCATGCCAGATGGCACCCAAGGAGGCTCATCTAAGGATACTGTTGTCACCAAGTCATAATGAAGAAGACCTGATTGATCAACCATTGAAGTGGGGCCCTTTGCCCACTTATGTCTTTTAAAGACAAGTACCTAGTCTAGTCCTCTATAGTCTCCAGCAAAATTTTTCCCTTTGGCAAAAATAGGTAAAAATATGGGACTGACTTCCAGAGGGAGTTTTTCTTTATCATCTGCGAGCTAGAGTAGGGGTCGGCCAACTTTTTCTGTAAAGAACCAAGTGGGAAATAGTTCAGCCTTTGCCAGCTATGGAGTCTCTTACAACTACCATGGTGAAAAGTAGTGATAGATGATACATAAATCAATGAGTGCCACTGTGTTCCAAGAAAACTTTACTTACGGACACAGAAATTGGAATTTCAGATAATTTTCATGTGTCACGAGGTATTATTCTTCTTTTGATTTCTTTTTCCTATTTAAAAATGCAAAAATCATCTTGGCTTGTGGACTTCGTAAGAATAGATGGTAGACCGACTTCTGCTCTAGACGAGGCCATCATAGCAGGTCTTGAAGTGTCACTCCCCTCCTTCCCTCTCCCCAATAATTAATTCAAAAAATTCAATTCCAGTTGTTGAAAATGAAAATGTTAACCCTGGGGACAAAAAAAATCTGGCAAATATTGGAGTCCAGTTCTTCCAACATTCTTATTTAAGGCAATCTCAGTAGTCTGCACCATCCAGGGATGGCCATTTGCTTGGGGTTGATAAGACATAATGGTGACAGCTCAGATAAGGTTCCCAGCTACAAATTCTCACCACTCATGCTGAGGTTGAATCAGAACTATTGTCAGTAAGGACGGTGTCTGTCAATCCATGCGCTGCAAAAACTAGCACAGAGCTGATTGTCGCAGCAGATGTTTGAAATGTAATTATAAGCACTTAGAGCCATTTTGAGAGAGAGTCTAACCCAAGAAGTTCTTTTGGTATCAGCCTGCAGAATCAATATGAATTCTTGAAATGCATTTTGAATGCTTCTGGAGCCCTTAGCCTGAAGTGACCTTGGGCCAATAACATCAAGTAGGCCAGAACGTGGTACAACTCTTTTTACAGTCTATTATTAGCTGTTTTTGCCCCCCAGGCCACCTGGCCTAAATTTAAGCAATGAGGTCATGCAAATTTCTTCTATGTGTTTTACACCCAAGATGATCTGATGACCCCCTGTCAAAAAAATCAATATTATTTCTCTACAGAACGCATCCTTTATATGAAACTAACTCATGGTGATGCCTTGGGATCAAGTCTTTATTTCACATTCCCCCTCTTTACCTAATATGAGACGGAGACCAAATGGGACCTTCTAGAAAGACAATTCTGTATTAGGATCAGCCTAAAGACATAAACATTCAGAGGCCCTCAGGCATTGATGGCAAGGGGAAGATAAAAGTCTGTAATCACCAAGCATTCCAAGGAGAATTCTCAAAATCAAACCTCAAATGAGTCAGTCGCCAGATTCCTGAAGCTAAAGAGAATTCCTTGGCTGACAAACACACTAACGTAGCTCCTTCCCGGGAACCTTCTTCCTTAGTCACCACTGACTCTCTCCCTTGCTCATTCTCCTTTAGACACAGAAATTCCACTTAAGGAATTTTTTTCGGGGTTTTGTTTTTAAGTAATCTCTACACCCAACATGGGCCTTGAACTCACATCGCAGAGATCAAGAGTCGCATACTCTACCCACTGAGGCAGCCAGGAGTTTAAGGCATAAGGACTGGTAGCACCTGAAGCTGATAAAGCTAATGGGAAATGGTGGATTTTTACCCACTCCAAAGAGCTTTGGAGACACCCAGGTTGGTCTGTGCTCTTCCCTTGCCTACAATTTAGTTTCCAGCCTCTGTGGGACTACACACCATGACTGAGGAAGTAAAGTTCTCCTGCACAAATATCAGCAGGAGTGCACCTGCCTTCATATGGGGCGAGTAACCTCCACTTGCTCAATCTACCAGAAACACAATCCTGGTAAGTATATAAAAGTGGGACAAGGATGAGAGCCAGCTCCTTCTGGCTCATTTCTTCACTGGTAAATGGTTTTTATTCAACTCAATGTTTCGCAGATAGGAATATGTTCCAAACCATAGTCTTCATATTTGCAAGATGGTTGAATGCTTTTTCCCTGCAAACAGCGACCGCCACCATTGTAGCTAAGAGGACCCACTTGGACAACCCTTTTGTTCCTCTCTAGCAATAGAGCCGCTCATTTCACCGGTAAGATATTCAGGATGTTCAACAGGTACTTCCACATTCTTCTTACCATTCTTAGTCCTCTGGACAAAGGGAATGGGCCAAATCAGCCAAATTCCCTGAAGAACTCACGTTTGCCTGGGATCAGAGTCATGCCTTTAGCTCTGATCCTTATTTGCTTCTCCCACTTTGGCCTTTATGAAATAATTACAGGCAGGCCAGTGAGGATCCACTACGCCTCTTGGACCTTAGGAGATCTAATTTGATTCAATCCAATAAACTTAAATGCTGCCAACGTCTGATTAAACACACTCCTGCTTCTCGCCAGCAGGCCAACTCTGTTTTCCCCCAGACATCTCAGCACAGACTTTACGTGGTTTTCCAATTGGATACCTCGTTTTCTGGAAAAGACAGAACTGAAAATCTGATCCTGAGTCCACGTAGAGGGGACCTGACTCTGTCCCCCTAACCACGGGACTGCTGCAGAGCAGCAGGGAGTACAGCCTTGGGCTCATGTTGCACCATTAAGGAAAACATCAGCCTCACTCTGAATAGAGATCCGATCTACCGATCTACCGATCTACCGGAAGGCCTTAAATGGAGGCTCTTTCCAGAGCCCCAGGAAGCAGACAAGCATGAAGTACGCTGCTTTCCCAAGACTCACCAAGGAGACACAGTATCACAAAGTGGTTGGCTTCTACCCAAGCTGCCCAAACAAGACCCTGCAGGGTTTCTCTGCTTACACCCTGGCATCTTTGTCTACATTTGGTCAAGTTGCTTCTTCTTGTCTGTCAATCTTTGAACCAATGTTCCCCTTATCACTTGATATCTGAAAATGATTTTGCTCCTCTTTGTTCTCAGTCCTTACCTGCCCTAGCCTACAAACAAAAAGAGAACAAAGCTCCTTCCTTCAGTTTCTTCCATTTTTTCCAAATGTCCCTACGTGCTCAAGCCATCCCTCACCTGACCAGCAGGATTGACCTCAACACATCCGAAGGAGTCTTTCCCCTTCGTGGTTTATGTTGGTGACTGAACTACTCCACTACATCAACCTCAGCCTCTCAGCATGTTCTAACTGGAACTTAATTCCCAGCGTAAATAATGCTTCTCTTAAAATCTCCAGAATTCACGACTCTACCTGCTCAGGAACAGGTGTAAGAAAAAAACCCAAACACATCAGCACTTTTATTTCTGATAACCATCTTCTCCTTCACTACTTTTCAACTAACCTTGCAGTCTTTGTTGAATTTTAAGCCATGACTATGGCCTCCTGCCAGATCTACCACATGGTGGGCTCCAACTATTATTATTAATTCCTGCACCCCCCAAAGTGCCTCTGCCCCCCTGCCAAGAATATTACTTTTTATGTGGCAGCAAGCCTGCACCTGCCTTGCCCACACTAATTTTTTTCCCTACATGTTTGGGAATCTTATCTGAGACTTCCAATTGTTTAAATTCACCAGGCTACCTGTTGGTCATGTGTCCATCTGGAGGTTTAAATGGTCACTTCAAAATGAGGCAGCTATAAGCTATTCAGGAGAACTCCTGGGGAGAGGATTATCAATTGCCTCTTTATGTGTGCTATAAAGGCCATTATTTCCACCATGGGAATTACACAATTTGGAAAAAGAAAGCTCTCCTAACCTATGCAGAAGTAATAAATGATACCATTTCTGCCATAGAAACAACCAATAACCCTAAACTCGCTGGCTAGTGTTGTTCAGGAGATCACATAGCTCTCAACTTCTTCCCAGCTAGTTAGGGAGGTATCTGCTCCATAGCCGATACTTCTTATTGCACTTGGATAAAGATCACAGACAAGAATAGTCGACCACTAAACTCAAGGAAAAGCCTACTTGGGTCTCTTAAAGTTGACCCAAATGGCCTATCAGGCATGTTTTTCTGGATGAGAAATAGAAAAACAGGACCTGGATTTGAGGTATATAGCAAGAATTCTGTTCCTTCCGCTTGCAATCTTATGCCATACAGGTAAGTGATACATCCTGTCCACAGTCTTAAATGCTACTATGCAGTCATTGCCTCAAAATATGATTCAACAATGTGTATGATCCATCCGACCCCAAAACAACTGCACTTCCAACTAACTTCTCACACAGAGGCTGATTTTGAGCTGATAGCTGTAAACACCAAGATCAAATCTGGACTGACAAAGGGGTAGATCTAGACATTCCCTATTGCCTTGTTTCCCTTGTAGCTATTTAAGGACAACCTTGTGGTTGTCTTCAGTAAGAGGCAAGGGAGGTGTGACAAGATCAAACACACCTATTGCCTGAACCTCCTAACAAGGCCAGACACAGACCCCTCCCCTTTTGCCCTTAGCCAGTTTCTAACTCTCAGTCTCATGAGTGATTAGCTAACATTAAAAATGTGTGTCCCCTGAAACTAGAGAGACACAGACATAACATCTCCTATTGAGCGGACTGAGACTTCTGATTGCAAAACCATTTCAACAGTAAATCACTCCATCTGTAACTTAGCTACTTCTCCCTTTAAAAGTGTATGGTGAAACCATCCGACTGAGGAACTCATCTTCAGATCTAGATGCCCTCTTTATTGCAATAGGATGAATAAAATCATTCTCTTTAGTTGTTCACTTTTTGTCTTTGACAGAGCTCAGGCAGGTGGGAAGGAGCATTTCATCTTTCTTTGGAAATACTGTTACTGCATCTGATCTCCAAAGAGTCTGATCATGCATTAGTATATTTCCACATAGTCAGGAGAAAATGACTTTTGCTCCATTGAGTCAGATCTGGGGCTAGGTAATGACTAGGAACCCATCAAGGAGAACTTTCTGCAAGAAGCTCCCAGTAGAAGATAGATAAATTACATAGTGTAAAATTGATTATTTTGTAGCAGGTTACTTCTGCTATTTCTATCCCTGTTAGTGTCTTCTCACTCTTAATTACCCAGTAAATTCTTTTTTTAATTTTTCAATGTGGGGCTAGCTGCACTATGGAGAGTCCATAGTGTTTCATCTTGAAAGAAAATTCCAAAGTGGAAGAAGCACCTTCTTCCTCTTCTTCTTTTTCTTCTTTTTTTTTAAAGTAATCTCTGCACCCAACATGAGGCTCAAACCCACAATCCTGAGATCAAGAGTCAGACACTCTACTGACTGATCCAGCCAGGTGCCCCGGTAGTAACACCTTCTTTAAGTAGCAGAAGAATTTAATGAGAAATCTCCAAGGACAAGTCCAAAGTCTTTGAGATCTACCTCTCTCCCCATCAGATACTCTATCTGAGTTGCCAATTTGTGATGAGTTGAGTTTGGATTTCATGACAAGCAGTTTCCTTACACAAGAAAAGAACAGAGTTGGTGATCCCTTATACAGAAGATGCATTAATATGAAAGCCAAGACCCAGGCATCCAATCAACAGGAGAATGGTGGTGGTTGGGAAGCACGGTCTGACTAACAGGGAGATGGAGGGGTTGCACAAGATAAACACAGAACAGATGGCCAGATAATTGAGACGCTATGGTCTATTAATGGGAGAAGATTGTTAAGGCTAAAAGCTGGATCAGTCAGGTAAGGCAGCTGCGAGGGCCTGCTGTGGAAGATGTTCACATTAACCAGGATCTAACTGCACTGGAGCCTTGAGGGTAAGGTTCAGGAAGAGTCTCACCTCCAGAGTTAGTTCTCCATGATTTAAGAGACCAAATCCTCCAGGTGAATCGGACTAAGTAAAACACTATCAACCTGAAGAACACTTGGGTTTTTCTCTTTACATCGAGGGTAGGTGGGGAATATTTGCAGTATGCGTGAACACTAGCCACATTTCTACTATCGCTTAAGGAAGAGGCACTGGAAATGTAAGTTTTCACATTTTTCCCACTGTTACAACTGCAAAATGATTTAGGACCTCCCAGATGTCTCTGTAATTCATCATCTGCTGATTCTGTGCTGAGGTCATCAAGCGCTATAGCCAAGAAAGAATTCTTAAGACGTTTGCAGTGCAACTTTAGTTACGTTCATTCGAGTAGCATGGGGACAAGACCTGAGGGCAGAAAGAGCCACAGTTCTAAGGTACTAAGCTGGTGGTTATTGGTTATATGCTTAGTGCTTGAGGGGGAGGGAACTTGCAGGGAGTAGGAGATCATAAATGTCTTCTTCAAATTTCCACTCAGAAAACTACTTTGTCAAGATTTCTCTGATGCTTGTCATTCAATTCGATATTAACTATCAGTGAGATATAGAGGCAGCCATGAGATCCTTTAAGGATGGAGCAACCAGCACGTATTTGATCTTTATCAGAACACTGCAGGCTATAGGTCAGCTTTCTGGGCTAAATGTGAACATTTTTCTGCTTCTATATCTCAAGAATACCAGAAATATGGTGTAAAAATATTGGATTAAAGTTAGGAAGGAGAAGCACTAAACTCTATGCCTTACACTGCTACTCTTGGGTAGGTTTAATAGTGTTAATGTCCATGACCTCCAAGAAATGCTGCATAACACAGAGGAATTATTTTTTTAATATTATTTAAATTCAATTTGCCAGCATATAACACCCAGTGCTCATCACATCATGTGCCCTTCTCAGTGTCCATCACCCAGTTACCCCATCTCCCCACCTACCTCCCCTTCTGCAACCCTTTGTTTGTTTCCCAGAGTCAGGCGTCTCTCATGGTTTGTCTTCCTTTCTAATTTTTCCCCACTCAGTTTCTCCCCTTCCCTTATGGTCTCCTTCACTATTACTTGTATTCCACATATGAGTTAAACCATATGATGATTGTCCATATCTGCTGGCTTATTTCACTCAGCATAGTACCCTCCAGTTCCATCCATATCAATGCAAATGGTAAGTATCCGTCCTTTCTGATGGCTGGGTAATATTCCATTGTGTATATAAACCACATCTTCTATATCCATTCACCTGTCAAAGGGCATCGAGGCTCCTTCCACAGTTTGGCTATTGTGGACATTGCTGTATGAACATTGGAGTGCAGGTGTCCTATGGTTTCACTGTATCTGTATCTTTGGGGTTAATAACCAGTAGTGCCATTGCTGGGTCATAGGACAGCTCTATGTTTAACTTCTAGAGGAACCTCCATACTCTTTCCCAGAGTGGCTGCACCAGCTTGCAGCCACCAACAATGTGAGAGGGTTCCCCTTTCTCCATATCCTTGACAACATTTGTTGTTTTCTGTCTTGTTAATTTTAGCCATTTTTACTGATGTGAAATGGTATCTCATTGTGGTTTTGATTTGTACTTCCCTGATGCCAAGTGATGTGGAGCATTTTTTCACATGCTTGTTGGCCATGTGTAGGTCTAACACAGAGGAATTAAAAAAAAATATTTGTGGGTCCTTAGTAACTAGGGGCCAGCATTAAGTGGCAAGAATTAAATGAAAGGCCAAACTTTTATTACAATTGATGATGTGTCTGCATTAAGCATCTGAACTTTGAACAGTTGCATGTGCAGACATTGGAAATTCTCTGGAATTGCTAAGAGACCTCTGACTAAGGATATTGAAAGTTAAGTAGGGCCATGCCTCAGGAAACACAAGAAAGATTAGTTGAACTCCAAAATGAAGAAAAAGAAAGGTATCTAATGAATCATTTTCAGTCTCTACTGCATCTTGACCACAAACCTGGTAGAGCAATTAAACACTATATGGATTACAGTATATTAAAAACATACACGTATAGACAGATTATCTATTCATCCACCGTCTAGCTCATTCGCCTATCTATGGCTGATTTGAAGACAACTCCTCTGGCTTGAAGATTAAGGTGGAGAATTCAAACTTCCAACCCTTACCCACAGTTTGGACACTGAGGGATTAAAATGCCTGTTCTGCTCCACAGCTGAGCTAACCATTTCCTTTAACATGCCTCGTCCATTGTCTCCCATTGTCCTCCATTGTCTTCACTGATATGACTTCCAAAAGACTCATTGATTCTTCCATGGAAAATGTCGATACACTGTTTGCATCCTGAGTTTTTTGAATGTCTTGCCACAAAAATCCTTGCCTGCTGTTTTTGACAATCCTGGACTATGGTCTCTTAATCCTATGTCAAACCCCCTTGCACTGAAACACTGAATGAAATCTCTGATTCTCAATTAATTCTGAATCTGTTCCCCCATGGAGACATAACCAAAGGTGTGTTCTTTGCTAATATATAAGCAACATATTTTGCTTTGTCTTATCCACCAGTTGTGTATGGGGTTATTTGAGGATCTTTTCTAGTTGCTTTGCATAGAGCAAAACTACACTTCTAGCTCTCAAGCACAACTATAAATGGTTAATTGTGCTGGCTTCCTTAAAAGATAGATTATAACTTCTCCCTGCACACTTACAAGACAGCTTCCAACAGTGACAGCTGTTTCATCATTGAGGTCTTGGGAAATACATAATGGTCTCAGGAACTTAGGGATAGGATCTTTCGAGAATATATGGCAGATGTTATATTTTTTTATTTTGGTTGGCACATCAAGACCGGGATTGCTTTCTTTCTTCCTTCATGTTCATTTATTACATAGACTCTTATTCGTGACCCCCTGGAGCTGCACTGGTGGAGTAATTGAGATCACCTGCTACCACACGATATGAACCACTAGAATGGTTTCTGAACTCTTCCTAATGGATTTTTGAACAGCATGTCCTCTTAAAGTGACCCTTTTTTGACAGAAAATGTAGTATACATTATCATGCTAGAAGCAGAGACTTAGTGTAAATATCTGAATTTGAGCAGAGTTACAGGTCTGCAGATATTAAGGAGCGTGTGGTTTTTATGCACTGATAACCTATTGGTCTGTGTTGAAAACCACTTTTAGTGTTTGTGGTTGAAATGATGTCTGCAATTTGTTCCAAATGGTTTGGGGGTGGGGACTTGGGGAAGTAGAGTTTATAGATGAAATAAAATTAGCCTCAAAGGTGATAATTTTGAAGCCAAGTGATGGATGTGTAGAATTTTAGTATGCTGTTCACTCTGTATACTTTGTCTATATTTGAATTTTTCCTAATATAAAGTGGGAGAAAAAAAAAACCCACATGCAGTTTGAAACAGTTGTAACAGTTAGGAACTGTCTTAGTTCTTCCAAAAGGTCAAATCCAGTATTGTCAAGTGATACCACTTAAGGAATTTATGGTAATTAGAGAACAATGCTTAAGCTCTAGGGAGGGGGGGAAAGTAAAAAAGAACAGTATGGGGGCCACGGAGTCTTTTGTTCAATTTCAGTTTCTGAATAAAAGAGTACACCTGAATGACTCCTAGCTTTTTTCTCATCACCCCCTGTTAAGTGAGGGGCCATATTTGAGTCATTGTTATGGCATGAGATGGAAACCCTCAAGTTATTAAGTTGAAAGAATGGTTTATACTAGAGCAGAGGTTTGCAAATTTTTGCCATAATGACACAGATAGTAAACATTCTTTGCTTTGTGGGCCATATGGTTTCTTTCACATGGTTCCATTCTGCCCTTGTAGTGCAGAAGCAGCCAGAACCAATATGTACACAAACACACCTGAGTGTTCCAATAAAGCTTTATTCACAAAAACAGGCAACAGGCTGAATTGGGCCTGAGGGAGGTAACTTGCCAAGCCCTGGGCTGGTATATGAGTTTTGGAATCATGCAGATTTGAGTTTGTGTCCTTATTTTCTATGTAACTGTGTGACTGGGGGCAAATCACTTAACCTTTTTGAGGTCTGATTTCCTCAGTTATAAAATGGAGAATTACGGTATCTGCATCTGATGACTGTTGAGAAGAATAAGATGAAGCTCTTAGCTAAGTATTTAAGAGGCTTTAAGGGCTAAGGAAATATTAACTATTACTAATTGATGTTCTTTTGGTATATAGTTTTTTGCTTACCTATCTATGTACATTTAGCCATTTTCTTCATTGGAATGCAGTCAAAGGTTTTGTCATTTAAGGAACTAAGATCCAAGTGTACAATGTCTAAGAATTATCTCTATTTCCTAGTGTTCTCCTCAGCATTGTCATATCTCGTTGAGGTTCTCGTTGGCTGGTACACTTTATTCTTCACCCAGACCCCACATTTCCCCCCTAAAGACAGAGATGCAAAAGTCAGATAGAGATCAGGATATCAGCTTTCTTGTCGATAAAACTGAAGAATGTGGTTTAATCTGTGGCCACCGGGGCTTTCTGATATCCTCTTACATTAGATCCTTGTATCTACTTGGTCGTAGGCAGTGTTGGGCAATCATCCGGCTCCCCTTCGTGGGAACCGAAACTGCCTGGATAAGTTTCTGCTCGCATAGAAGGCAACCCTAATGCACATATCCTTCAAACAGGCTAGTTCCAAAAGAGAAAAGGAATATAGAACTAGAGAAATGGAGGTTTTCCACTAACACATAATACTAAGTCAACTATGTGTCCCAAGTTGGGCAAGGTGCTTTATTTCAATTAGCCTGTAATGAGATCTTTGCAATAGCCCTTGTAGGCAGTCTTAGGAGTAAACAGGACAGAGAATGAGGGAGAGAATTCCCTATGATTTCCCAGGAAGAAAAGGGTAGAGCCAGGATCCCAATCTATATCCAGGTCCCTGCCCTACGATGCTCAGGACTTCTTTCTAGCGAATCTGAACCTTCTAAAAAGAAGAAAGAAAAGCAACAGACCCGAAGCAAAATAAGAACGCAAATGAGTTTAGGTTAAACTTTGTGCTTATAAGCCTTTATTGGTGTATAACCATCACCATGTGGTTTGCTAGGTGTTTGAAATGAATACGCTTAATAAATCCACTCTTAGATTTGGCTGCAATCTATGTCTGCTCCTTAAAACAAAACAGAAACACTCCAATATTCCTATTGAAAAAACAGAGCACCATAGAGCTATCTTCAATTTCTGGCTTCTACTCCTTTCTTCATACCAAACAGTGGTGCTGAGATTCCATCTACAAATTCCTTCAGCTTATGAAGATGTAATTTGCTTGGTCTTGCAGACTTAAATTCACTGAAAGTGGCCATGTGCCCTTTTTACTATCCTCTCAACTATCTTGGGCTATAATTCCTTTTTAAAAATTGGACCTTTTCAACCCGAAAGAGACCAAATAGAAATATTTTAGTGTTCTATAACCTGTTAACATTATATTCTTTACAGGGTAGGCCTATCCTTTCATTTTTTTCTAGCTCCAAACAGTTGAAAAATCCTTTTCTGTCATCTTTAATGTCTTTCGATAACCTAATTTACTTAGCTTTTTTACCTTTCCGACTATTTTTAAAGGTTCTTCTTACTCTTTTATATTCACCTGCTGGTCTTAAAACATTCTATCATAAGACTAATGCAATGGTAATTCCACACAGGGCCATATATTGTACCTTTGACTCATTTTCAATATGTGTTTTTTGTATCGAAGGGTGATTTGAGTCAAATTGTTAGATTCCATAAAAAAGGAGTGAGGTTTTCTGACATTTTGATAAAATACTGTTCCCTTAAATAGCCATACATTTAGACGTTCTATCAAAACAACCAACAAGATTGCTGTGCATGATTTGCTCTTATGCTTTTAATTCAGTCGCTTTTCCAATTGCTACAAAATCTTTCAATGTTAAATCTGTTATTTTGCTAGATAATGTTCATTTTAGCAGAAGGTAGTTATCAAAATTTTGGTGCATTTTAGGGAATTTGGTTTGGATTGCCCTTCAAATACAAAATTGATGCTACTGACCCGCCATTAGTAGGACACGAAATTTGAGTTATTTCCCCTGTGTTGGTGATGGATTGTGCTGCCTGAGCCACTGGCACTCCCTTTCACATTATCCATTGTGACTAATCGCATGCATTTGCAAGATGATTAGCCAAGGTTAGGGGTACAGTCTGTGATTATGGAACAGATTTTTTTCTTTATGTGAAAAATTACCAGCTTATAATAGCATTAAATTATAGTTTTGCTTCATATCCTAACCAATGGTAGGTTGTTAATAGCAATTCATATTCCTATGGCTATTTATGTGTTGTTTGCTATATAGCTCCTGAGTAGGGCCGGGTCCCATTCTTGTTTTTCTCCCATTGAACATTTACAACTTTTAAATGTACCAGCTCCACCTCTAAAGAGCCAGGAGTTCATTCATTTGTTCGACAAACTGAGTGCTTACTCTGTATCTGTAGTAAGCTCTGTTCTTGTGCTGGGTATATAGCAATGAATAACTTAGTCCTTTTTCTTTTTTTTTAAGATTTTATTTATTTAAAGACACACACACAGAGAGAGAGAGAGAGAGAGAGAGAGAGAGAGAGACAGGCAGAAGGAGAAGCAGGCCATATGCAGGGAGCCTGGCATGGGACTCCATCCTGGGTTTCCAGGATCACACCCTGGGCCAAAGGCAGCCCTAAAACGCTGAGCCACCCGGACTGCCCAGTCCTTTTTCTTCCTGGAGCTTTTCTTTTAGTAAGGGGAGGAGGAAATACCCGAATACACTAGTAAAGGTATAGGTCAGATGCCAGGAAAGAATAAGTAAGGAAGGAAGATAGGAAGTATTAGGGAGAAAAATCATTGATAATATATAGGGTAATCAGAGAAAGTAACACCGATAAGGAGACTTTTGAGCAGAGACTAAAAGGAGTGAAGGAGCAAACCCCATGGCTACTGGAGAAGAGTCTTCCAAGCAGGTGAATCAGTAAGTGCAAATATTCTGAAAAAGAAACAAAAGCCAGGAGGCCGATGTGAAGCTGTCGTAGGATTTTTACTTATGTTCCAAGTGAGATTGCAAACTGTTGAATGATTTTAAGTAGAGGAGTGCCTTGACTTTTATTTTTTATTTATTTTTTATTTTTTAATTTATTTATGATAGTCACACACAGAGAGAGAGGGGGGCAGAGACATAGGCAGAGGGAGAAGCAGGCTCCATGCACCGGAAGCCCGACATGGGATTCGATCCCGGGTCTCCAGAATCGTGCCCTGGGCCAAAGGCAGGCACCAAACCGCTGCATCACCCAGGGATCCTGTGCCTTGACTTTTAAAAGAGTCATTTGACTGCTATATTAGAATTGATTTGAAGAGGTGTGTTAGTAAGCTACTGCTCTGTAACAAATTGCCTCAAAATTTAGTGAGCTAAACACACACATTTGTTTTCAGATAGTTTCTATGGATCAAGAATTCAGGCATGACTGAGGCCTCTGCTTTAGGGCTTCACAATGTTGCTCTCAAGGTGTGGGCTGGGTTGTAACCTCAAGTTCTACTGGGGCAGGATCTGCTTCCAAGCTCACTGAGTGGTAGTTAGTGGAGTTGATTTACTCACGGGCTATTGGAACGACAGCCTTGGATCCTTGTTGGCTGATGACCAGAGGCTGTCCTCTGTGCCACTCCAGGTAGTCTTCTTCATCAGGGCTACCAAGCATGAAGAACAGAGAGCAGGATCTCAGCAAGATGAGAGTCAGAGTCTTTTGTATCTTAATCACAGAAGTAATCCCCATCATTTTTACCATGTTTGGTTCATTAAGAGCAAGTCATTACGTCCAGCCCACATTCAAGGGGAGGAGGGTTAGAGGAGGACATGGTTACCAGGAGGTGGGTTCACTGAGAGCAATGTCGGAAGCAGCCTGTCACAGAAGTCAAGGACAGACACAGATCAGTTAGGATGTTTCTGGGATACTGTTGAGGGCTCTTGATACTTCTATGGCTATTTATGGTGTGGAGTGCTAAGCAGTTCCAAAAAGCCTTGTTTCTTTTGCAGATTCCGGATGTACACATTTTGATGTTTATTTTAATTCCAGTATAGTTAACACAGAGTGTAGTTATACTAGTTTCAGGTATACAATATAGTCATTCAACACTTACGCACAAAACCCAGTGCTCATCACAAGTGCACTCCTTAATGGATGTATTTTGAAGTTCAAACTAATAATATTTACTGAGGACGAGATAGAGGGTGTGGGAGAAAGACTAGAGTCAAGGATGACTCGGAGGTTTTTGGTCAGTGCCACGGGAGACATGGAACTGCCATTTCCTGAATTAGAAACAACTCTGGGAGGAGAAGAATCTGTCAAGGGGAGAAAGAAATCAGGAGTAACGTCTTGGGCATGTTTACTTTGAGAGGCCCTTTTGACATCCAAGTGGAGGTATTGATTTGGCGGTGGGATGTACGAGTCTGGGGCTCGGGGTAAAGGTTGGAGCGGTAAATACAAATTTGAAAGTCATCATTATTTACATTGTATTTAAAACCGTGATACTAGGTATGATTGCTAAGTGAGAGGGTACATCAGAAGTTCCAGAGACCGTGCCAAACTGGGAAAGAACACCTCGGTGAGAGATAGTCATGGATGAAGAAAGGTTCTATCTCTGTACTCACCTTTTTGCCCCTAAGAAAGCAACAACTTTTTTCATGATGCAATTCAGTCTATCTTTCTATGGGTCTAAACTTTCAGGACTTTGGCTCTACCTTTTCCTTTTTTTTTTTTTTTTTTTTCCTAGTCAATTACACACCCTAAGCAAAAGTCTGGATTTCTCAAAGGGAAAAGCGAGCCTGAGTATACACTGAGTATACTTCGGATGGGCCCTGAGGAATGTACAGAGTTGTTGAATCACTATATTGTCCACCTGAAACTAATATAACACTGCCTGTTAGTCATACTGGAAATAGAGAGACAGATAATTTTTCAAAAAGCAAGCCTGCAAGCCTGCACTAACACAACATTGACGTTTTGAAATGCAGACACTTTAAAAGAACTTCAGAGATGATTCTTTTTTTTTTTTAAGACAGGGCTCAAGGTCATTTAACATGAGTTCAGTTCTTGGAATACTTCTTTCTGGCTCTTTTATCTTCGACCAATTCCGATCACTACTTTTACTTCAAAAGTCATTTACATACTAACAAGCTCTAAAATCTATATTTTTAAACCACAGACTCTCTTTCCCAAGTTCTTGGTCCATATGTTCAGCTGTCCCCTGGGTGTCTAGGCCTAGAGTCTTATGGAGACTGAAGATGAATTCATGCTAACTCCCGGGATCTATCCTGTCACTTGTTCAGTTCATGTCATCAGCCCTCCAGTGCCTGATGTCAAAAATCTAGGAGGGGCTCCAGGATTTCCTTCTCTCTCACGCTCTAATAATCATGATAAAACTAATGATATGGAGGAGACTTAAAAACATTATATCTAGGGGATCCCTGGGTGGCTTAGCGGTTTAGCGTCTGCCTTTTGCCTAGGGTGTGATCCTGGGGACCTCGGATCAAGTCCCATGTCGGGCTCCTTGCATGGAGTCTGCTTCTTCCTCTGCCTGTGTCTGTGCCTCTCTCTCTCTCTGTGTCTCTCATGAATGAATGAATAAATAAAATCTTTAAAAAAATTTATATCTAATTATCACAATAACCCATTGGGTAGGTGTGGTTATACATATCTTTTTTTTAAAGATTTTATTTGTTTATTCATGAGAGATACAGAGAGAGAGAGAGAGAGAGAGAGAGAGAGAGAGAGAAGGAGAGACACAGGCAGAGGGAGAAGCAGGCTCCATGCAGGGAGCCTGATGTGGGACTTGATCCCGGGTCTCTAGGATCAGGTCCTGGGCTGGAGGCAGCGCTAAACCGCTGAGCCACCCAGGGATCCCCTATACGTATCTTTAAAAAAAAATTACTTATTTGATAGAGAGAGAGAGAGCAAGAGAGCTTGAGCACGAGTAATGGGAAGAGCACAAGGAGAGGGACAAGCAGACTCCACGCTGTGCACAGAGCCTGATGTGGGGCTTGATCCCATGACCCTGAGATCATGATCTGATATGAAATCAAGAGTCAGAGGCTTAACTGACTGAGCCAGGCACCCCTGGTTATACGTATCTTATAAATAATATGGGTAAATTAATTTATGAGATCAGAAAGAAAATTAATGGCAGAACTTAGAGTCTACCCAGCTCTTCCAGGCTACAAATCTGGTGTTCTTTGTCCTTTTATTTATTTTTTATTATTTTTAATAAGATTTTATTTATTTATTCATGAGAGAGAGAGGCAGAGACACAAGCAGGCTCCATGCAGGGAGCCTGACACGGGACTTGAACCCGGGTCTCCAGGATCATGACCTGGGCCAAAGGTGTCGCTAAACCGCTGAGCCACCCGGGCTCCCCTCTTTGTCCTTTTAAATGTTGCTTCTTACCTAGTTTTTTAAATTGTAAATTTAGAAGCAGCTCTACATTTGAATCTCTTTCTTTCTTTCTTTTTTTTTTTAAGGAGCATATGCTGCTGTTTTAATAATGAATTCCATTTTGTATACAAAAGTCAGTAGTGCACATACTGTATTTCTTTTTTATAATTTAAGTTTTTTTTTAATCTCTCCTTTCTGAACTTTCACCATGTACTTAATCCAGAACTTGATTATCTCTTACCTGGACTTTAAAAACCTTGCCCTAGCTGGCCTCCATCCTCATAGCCACACTCTACCAGGGCCATCCTTCTGAAAAGCAAAACCAGTCGCATTACTGCCCTTCGTAAATACTTTATTGACTCTCACATCATATAAAATCGAGTCTCAAGCCTTAGCATTTTCAGACTCAGTGTCCTTTGCAGACTCCAGTAGAATTCCAGGTTTAGGGAAGCCTGGGTGGCTCAGTGGTTGGGCATCTGCCTTCAGCTCAGGTTGAGACCCTGGGGTCCTGGGATCGAGTCCTAATCGGGGTCTCCGCAGGGAGCCTGTTTCTCCCTCTGTCTGTGTCTCCGCCTCTCTCTCTGGGTCTCTCATGAATAAATAAATAAAATCTTAAAAAAAATTCCAGGTTCAGAAATATCCAAGTACCCTTTGCTCTGGAAATTCCAAACTTCTTTTTCTTCACTTGTGTTTGACTTTCTTCTTAGAATGCCAAGTCTTCTCTTTTCTAACTATACAACTGTTACCCATAATTTAAGATCTAGTTCAAGTGTTACCTCCTCTGTGTGCCTTTTATAAATTTAGGTAAAGCTAGTCTCTCCATCTCCTGGGCTCTCGGGGCTAATTTCTGCTTACATCTCTGCCTCTAACCATAGACATCAAGATTTCTAAATACAGAGACTGTCTTATTTATCTTTATATTCCCAGTGCTACCACATTGAGGCATTCTGCAAATATCTGTGTTTACAGATGATAACACCATCCATATATCTGATTCAGATTTTTAAAAATGTACAGATGAGCTGTTGCTGTATGAAAGGAGACTACGTCCTCACTGTATTCCATAGATTCCAGTAAGGATGGTATTAGTCATTCTTGCTTATATACACCTAAGATATATTTTGAGACTTTTTGTAAGGTAGAAATCCCTTCTGTTCTTTCAGCGTGAAAGAATTGGATAGATAAGAATAACACTATTAAGTTACAAATACTATACCAGTGACAATTTAAAATTGGTTAAATGTCATGCTGTCAGCACTGACTAGAACAAGTAGCTGAGAAATTCATTTGTTAGATCCTAGATCTGTAGAAACTATTCAACGTTTAGGGAAGGCTAATAAACTGGAGGTCTCGAGGCCATTCTTTCCTGTTGTTATTTTTTTTCCCCTTGCCTTTGACATACTGCCAACACACCACCTGTTACCTGTTTTGCTCGAATCCGTGCATAGGCTAGCCCACATAAAACCGACACGATCGTCTACTGAGTATTTCAAGTCATCTCCTGTCACCAGCTTATTTTTAGGAATGGGAACAACTGAGATACTTTTTGAAGGTGCTATAAGCTTGTTCAGGTTAATTTATCCAGTAGTGATTTAAAAATTGAGAGACTGGGGCGGCCCGGGTGGGTCAGCAGTTTAGCGCCGCCTTCAGCCCAGGGTGTGATCCTGGAGACCCAGGATCGAGTCCCACATCAGGTTCCCTGCATGGAGCCTGCTTCTCCCTCTGCCTGTGTCTCTGCCTCTCTCTCTCTCTTTGTGTCTCTCATGAATAAATAAATAAATAAAATCTTTAAAAAAAAATTGAGAGACTTCCCCCTGTCCCGAAAGTGATTACACTGATGATGTGTTTTACAATTTGTTGATGGCAAAGAAATTGTCCTTAAAGAGTTTTGATGTAGACTACTTTAAATATGGCCCTGAAATAGTGATTGTGCAAATGTTGTACTAATTAAGCAAGCTGGGAGTAGTAAGAAAATGCATGGTTTGTATGTTAATTTTGGGACCAAATAAAAAGGGGCAGTCAATTCTGTATTGCACAGTTTATTTGACACCTCTTATTCCCTCCCCAGTATCCATTCACCTCTTCTCAATAGACTCTGACTTCTATTTGGGATATCATGTGGTTTTAGGGAAGATAATAACTATATGCATCAGCTTGAAAGATAGAACATATGACCTAGACCAAGCTATTGGAACAATGCACTCCTCCAACTACCGTGATTGGTTTAGGAGTTGGCATGTGAGCACAGCTGGTAAAATCCAGGAGAGGAAACCCCGGGAAAAGCAAGACCTTCTTTTGCCTCACATAGGATGATCCACAGATGTGAAGTCTAGAACTCCTGAAGCCACTTTGTTTCATTAGCAAAACCTGCTAATAGGGGACACAGAAAGGGGTGAAAAAATGACTGAGACGAGGACTGATTACATTTTGGCCAAGCCTTGCCTAAAGCCTGCCCTATGTCTTGGTCTGTCATTTAGAGCAGCCAGTAAAGTTTTCTTCTTACTTTAGTCACTTTGTGTTAAGTTTTCTCTTACTCAAAATCAAGAACATTCTGATATATGCATTTTCACGTGTGGCAGAATGGATAAAATTCTTTGATTACGAGGTATGTGTTTTGGTACTTATTTTTGAATGCAGATGTGTTTGATCCATAGTATTGCAAAATAATTAACAAAGCCACATTAGGAAGTCTTAACTCCGTAGACTATCTCGTTGGATTTGCTCATCATACTCTTGCGCGGGGTCGATTCTGGCTTCTTTGTTAGGAAGAATCACCCTTGACAAATTCGAGAGTAGGGGATTTCAGAGTTGACCTAGTTAAATCGCTTATGAAATATGAGAACGTGGTAGCCTTAACAGGAGTATCAGAAGCTCAACTGAGCTGGGAAAAAGAAAGCCAAGCAGTGAGGTATCAGCTTGATTCGAGCAACAAGCCAAAAATGAAAGAGTTAAGTTTTTAACCATTTACTGAGAGAGTGTAAGAGGCTAAAATCAGAGAAAGTGCCAACTCCCCTTGTTCCATCGTCCCCCATGGAACGTGGCACTGGTCCAGGGTCTGTTAGATCACCGTGGTGTGGGGTTGTCTCACTGTTGACAGAATCCTGAGCAAAAGACTGGTATTTTTGCAGACCCCAGGTGGCTGGGAAGGACTATTGAATACTGAGAAGGGGGAAAAATGTCTTCAAGGTTTGCTCTGTTGCTGATAAGAAGGCCTTGGCAGAGGCGCCTGAAGAGGCCCTCAGCCCAAGGCCTCCGATAAAGAAACCTAGGAGCCTGAGCTAGGAATGCAGATAGACGTAAGAGCACGGCCCGCCAGGGGAGCCTGGGACCTGGAGTACAAGTCCCTTTGGAGACTGCAATGCACTGACTGTGCAGCAGTCTGGTATGGGAGGGCGGCTTTCCCTTGTGAGACCTGCCAGATGGGGCCTTTGTAATTGGCTATGATCAGGCCTGAAAATCACACTTTGTTTTTAACCAGGAGCTGGACCCCTTGAGGAGAAAACGAGATTAAGATCCTGAGAGTTTTCATAAATACTACGTGATGTTGTGTGTGAGTATCTGGAATATCATGAACCAAAATTATGTTACCCACAGTTTGAATACTTGTACTTGTAGATTTTTACTTTTCCTTGTTGGAAACCTTTAGACTCAAAAACTTTTTTTTTTTTTTTTAGACTCAAAAACTTTTAAGTGGGTTATGATTTACATGGCAAAATAAAATTCATCAGGCACTGCTCAGGAGGAAATCAGCTGCTCTACATAATCAACAAAACTTGGCGTCACATATTCTAAAATTTAGAAATCTTTTTTTTTTTTTTTTTTTTTTTTTAAGGAGAAGGGACAGAGGGAAAGGGAGGGAAAAAATTAGCAGACTCCATGTCCAGCATGGAGCCCAATGCAGGTCTCACTCTCATGACCCTGAGGTCGTGACCTGAGTCAAAATCAAGAGTTAGGTGCTTAAATGACTGAGCCACTCAGGGGCCCCTAAAATTTAGACATCTTAGAGAATAAATAGATCCCTAATTGTTTGCTTTCCTGGAAAATCATGCAATTCCTAGATCATCAGTGTGTTTTGTTTTTTCTAAAAAAAGATTAATTTACTTATTTTAGAGAAAAAGAGAGCAGGAGTACAGAGAAGGACAGAGGGAAAGGAAGAGAAATCCCCAAACAGACTCTCCATTGAGTGTGGAGGTCAAAGTGGGGCTTGATCCAAGGACCCCTAGATCATGACCTGAGTCAAAATCAAGAGTCAGACCCTCAACTGACTGAGCCACTCAGGCACCCCTAGATCATCAATATTTTATTTCAGTGGGTAAATACTGTAACCTCTTGTATGATTCTAAATTTTTAAAAAGATTTTATTTATTTATTCATGAGAGAGGCAGAGACACAGGCAGAGGGAGCCTGTGGGGAGCCTGATGCAGGACTCGATCCCAGGACCCCAGGATCACGACCTGAGCCAAAGGCAGACACTCACCACTGAGCCCCAGGTGTCCCTGGTTCTAAATGTTTTTTTTTTTTTTTTGGTTCTAAATGTTTTAATTTATAAGTATTATAAACTCTTCTAAATATATAACATCAATGCTCTTTTCAAATGTCCTTTTGCAGTTTACCAACTCAAGACAGTAAGTTCTACGTTCCCTATTCCTTGCTGAGCGCCACGTTATCTCAACTTTCTTGAGGGTCCTGAGGCCTCCTTCTGTACTGACCGTAAGGCAAATCTGAAAGCGGGTGGGAGTTCTTGGGTATACTGCACATAAGACAAAAACAAAAGCAAAAAGCCCAACCAAATAAACAAGAAAGCTTCTGGCTTTGACGTGTTAAAAAAAAAACAAAACTGGGATATTCTCTGCAAGAAAAAGAAACTGGAATGTGAGGTAAGCTAAGAACACAGAAGAGTGTACACATGGTAAGATCCTGAGTGTCTCTGTATGACACTTAAAAAACAAGGGAAATAAACTTTTTGAAACAACTGTCTATTTTTCTCACAGAATTTTCTTTTTAAGATTTTATTTATTTGACAGAGAAAGAGCATGAGCAGAGGGAGCTGCAGGCAGGTGCAAAGGGAAGAGCAGACTCCTTGTGGAGCAGGGAGCTCCATGTGGGGATGGATCCCAGGACCCAGGGATCCTGATCTGAACCGAAGGCAGATAGTTAACCGACTGAGCCACCCAGGTGCTTCTTCTTACAGAATTTTAAACTAAAAATGATAAATATAATTTTTCATGGCTAACAGCAAACCATGGACCAATTGATTGATAAATGTGAGGGTCATAAAATGATTCCAGAAAAAAAAAAAATGATGCTTTAAAATCTCATCTAGGTTAAGGTGGTATTATGTGTATTTTATCACAATAAAAGAAAACAAAGAGAAGAAATCTTGTGTAACTGCAAAAGCCCAGATTTTATTTTATTTATTTATTTATTTATTTATTTATTTATTTATTTATTTATTTATTTTAAGCCCAGATTTTAGAATGAAGAGAGTAAAAGATGAGTGAAATGGAGAGCTGGATCAAACAAACTTCCTTTTTGCTCAAGAGACTCATTTTGGAATCTGATATTTCCCACAGCAGTTACTTCAAATTGAGAGATTTTAGAAATAAATATGTTTTGTATTTCAAACTCTGGTTTTAAAAATCGGCAAATGTTTTGGTTCCACAGTGGCAAGTACAGTCATTACAAAACGTAATGTGTATTTGGGGTATTGTATATTTGGTTTCATGCAACATTTCAAAATGCTGCCCTAAAATTAATATTGTGTATTAATTCAAGCATGGCCCAGGTCATCTGAAAACGAATGTGTAAAGAAGTTTCCCTTGACCTCGCTCGGGTAGGTGTGTGATTGCTCCGGCTGCCATAACAAAATACCAGAGCTGGGGACTTAAGCAACAGACTTGATTTCCTCACAATTCTGGAAGCTAGATGTGCAAGAGCAAGATGTGAGCAGGATGGGTTTCTCCCAGAGTCTCTCTCCTTGGCTTTCAGATGATTACCTTCCCTTTACGTCCTCACGTGGCCTTCATTCTGTGCACAGAGTGTGTATGTCCAAATCTCCTCTTCATATGAGGACAGACTCAGAGTGGATTAGGGCCCACCCCATGACTGTATTTAACCTTAATCTTCAAAGGCCCTCTCTCCAAATACAGTCAAATTCTGATGTACTGGGCATTAGGGCTTCAACATATCAATTTTGGTGGGACACAGTTCAGCCCCATGATATGTCAAAATTGTGTAATATCTCACATAATTTCCAGTTTTTCAAAGTTTAATTGTATTTTATGTATTTATTTATTTAAATGTATTTTATTTTAATAATACTCTGGTTAATATTTTATGACTTTCTTAATCGTCAAATATGATTTGGTATATAACATTAATATAATAAATATTTGTATAAATCCAGCAGCCTCTGAGTCCTATATCTGCTTTATTTGTAATTAAAGTAAGAATATGTATGTATGTGTATCTATGTCTATAAATGTGATATATATTTATTTCATATTCACACATATATAATTATTACATTTTGATCCTGAGTCAAACACATTTACATCAATTGTGCACTGTTTAATCATGTGCAGTTTGAAAATGCAAAGTGTATCCTTACTCCTCCACCAGGAAAAGTTATATGAATTATTTAGAGTTGCTTAATGAATTACCCCATATCTTAAGGCTAAAGATGGCACACAAAGGTTATCTCCCACAGTTTCTGAGAGTTAGGAATCTGGGAGCAGCTTAGCCAGGTGGTTCTGGCTCACGGTCTCTTCCAAAATTGAGTCAAAGTGTCAGCCTGATTGGGAGGCATCTGCGTATTTGACAGAAACTGGAGGATCCATTTCTTATATTTTTTTTAAGATTTATTTATTTATTTGAGAGAGAGAGAGAAAGTGCATGTACAGGGGTGGGGGAGGGAAAGGGGGTACAGAGGGAGTCTGAGAGGGAGAATCCCAAGTGGACTCCTCCCTGAGCTTGGGGTCTGACACAGGGCTTGACTCTACGAGGCTAAGATCATGACCTCAGCTGAAATCAAGAGTTGGGACTGAGCCACCCAGGAGCCCCTGGGGATCCACTTCTGAGACAGCTCCCTCCAGGAGCTCTTGGAGCTCTGGGCTGGACACCTCCTCTTCACTGGCTGGGGGCAGGGGGCCCGAGTTCCTGGCCATATCAGGCCCTCCGTAGTGCTGCTCGAGCATCACCTCAACAGGTCAGTTAACAGCCCCCAGAGTGAGTCATCCAAGACAGAGCAGGCAAAAAGCCACAAACCTTGATGACTAATCTTTGGAGTAAGAGTGAGTCACGAAGTCCAGCCTCACTCAAGGGGAAGGAAATTGAGCTTCAAGTTTTAAAGGAAGGAGAATCAAAGACTTTGCAGATGTATTTTTAAAACCACCACATATGGGGCCCCTGTCTGGCTCAGTCCATGGAATGAGTGACTCTTGATCTTGGGGTCCTGAGTGGGAGCCCCACGTTGGGTGCATAGAGATTACTTAAAGAAATAATACATATTAAAAAAAAAAAACCTACCACATATAGAAATGTGGGTAAAGATAATACAAATGTGGCGGGTTACTTGGATTTATATTACTGCAGACCTTGTTTAATAATCCAGAGCATGAGTAACATGTGAAGGAGAGCCCCCAAAAAAAGCACTGTTAAATCACTTATAATGACAACATCAATTAACTAGGATGGTTACTCTCAACCTTTAGATTTAAAATTCTAAGACTGGAAAAGTTTAAAATTAGTATTAATACATGGAAGAGGATCAGAGCATGTGTTAACAGTTTTTTATTAAGAAAATATCTGTGAATATTTGAAATTTCACGTGTTATAATGTGTAGTAGTGGCTTGTTATATTCATAGCCCTTTAACTTTAATTTGAAGTGTGCATTTTAGCAATAGATGCAGAGTTATGATTTCAGGTAAAATCTTACGAGTCATTCTCGGCAATGAAATAGCTAAGGGAATTTAGGTTCATTGTATTAACTCTGAAAAAGTAGTATTAAAAAACTATGATAATAAAATGACTATGTACTGGGTTTGATTAAAAAAATAGTCCCTCTAAATATATCAGCTCCCCTAGAACCTATAAATGTGACTTTATATGGCATAGCTTTGTAGATATGATTATGTTAAGAATCTTGAAGCAGGGAGAGAATTCTGGGTTATCCAGTGGACCCTAAATACAGTCATGTGTATCTTGGAAGAGGGAGGCAGAGGGAGATTTTACAACACACAGAGATTAAGGCTGTGTGAAGACGGAGCAGACAGGGAATCAACTGGCCTTGCCAGAAGTGATATGGCCATAAACCAAAGCATCCAACAGCTGCCAGAAAATGGAAGGAACAAGAAATGGATTTTCCCCTACAGCCTCTGGAGAAAGCATGGCCCTGTGGGCACTGGTTTTGGCTCAATGAAACTCATTTCTGACTTTTCGCCCCCAGAACTGTGAAAGAATAAATTTCTGTTGTAGGCCACTGGTTGTTGCTAATTTATTATAGCAGCCATAGGAAACTAACAGTGACTTTACAACAAGATGGGTTGTAGAGTTTGAAGGACTTTCAAATAATGTGGTTAACATGGGACTTGTAATTCAAAGGACCATAGGGCTCAGGCCGTATGAAACCATTATAAGGTGGGACTCACTGCGTCCAGGTTATATTCCTACTGTGTCCCTCTGGGGGCAGTCCCTTCCTGTCCACCTGGTGGGCAGGTTGCTGTTACTGTTAAAAATGCATCCCCCCCCCAAAAAAAAAAAGCTTCCCCATTCCAAGTTCACTTTCAGTGTGGCTGTGGGTTGGCCAATACTGGACTCCATATCAACACATCTCTGCTGCCATGGTCTATAGAGAGGAATTCCAGAGATAGACCCACCTGGCACTGGCTAGCTGGGCCCTCTGTACCCCCAGAACTGCATGGTGCAGCAGAGCATGCCTGTGGATACAGAAATCTCATTGAAAGTCTGTTCTGTATGAGAGAGCCATGGAAAATGAGGCAAATTATGCTACAGCCACCTCCAAAGCAAGGTGCAAATAAAAAATGATCTGTAAGATCTCCAAAGTTATAAGGGAATCGTCTTGCCCCTAATATTTATGTAGCCCTGAAGCAAAAGCACAAATTCAGGCCTATTTACCATAGGTCTAAATATTTAAAGGTTATAAATCAGGGTAACAAATTATTATGTAAAGCATGTTCTAATTGCCTACCTTCACAGAAATAGCTGTACAATAAACTCAAAAATATGCGGAAAACTGTGGAGTGGTAGCAAAATAGTGAAGACAACTCAATTTAATTATTAATTATATATGTCTGGGTCTTGTGTTGATGGAATACTGATGTTTGGATGACTGTTAAAATAAAAACTCATAAATTGTTATGTATTTATTCCATGAAATTTTTCTTGCTCCCATTTCAGCAATATCAATAATTATGTTATTATAATCATTATTTTTCCCTTGGGTTATATTCTATTAATAGCGCTTATATAAATGATTAAACAATTCTATTGTATTCAAAACGAATACATTTCAATATATTTTCATACAAATAAACAAAAAATATCAAAAAATTAAGATAATTTTCATAAGTTTTCAAAAAATTATTTTTATTCTAGATGATTCAAGGCTAAAACACAAATACAATTGACAATGAACAACATTTTAACTCAAAATTGTTAAGTTGAAATGCATTCATTTTTGAAAATATAATGGTCATATTAAATACATCCAAAATATACAAAAATAAAACCATTCCCATCCTTGTATTCATTGTCCACCAAATTGTTCATGCAAAGATTGTCAAGCTTCATACATATTATGTCTCAAATTACACAATGCAGATGTGAGGGCAATCTTAATTACTATTACAAAATGTCCATCAATTACCATGTGCAATGTTGCAAATATTATGTTAATTAATTCCTAAGTACCTCCTGAAGCACAGTTTGGAACACTGATAGGGAATAATACTTTCTTATGCAAGTATGTATGGCATTTATGATGAGAGGAAGGAGCTGAGAGATTAATTTGTTGGCTCTCTTAGAGGATATCCTTCCTGCGCTCCGAAGCATTGTCTGGCTCCAATATCATTAGCTTCACAACCACAAATTTTCAACGTTATCCCTACCATCAAGGACACAAAGGAAGAGACTTGGAAAAGCATCTCTCTGGGCCCTGAAGAGTGTTATTCACAAGAGATACTGTTTAGCGTCTGGTCCGGAAAGACCCAGGAGCCCAAGTGCTCTTTAATGCCATTGGAGGAGGTTGGAGTATTTTGTGATTTACTGTGACCTTCTAAACCATGGGTCCAGGGGCAAGGGCCATTACTGCCTAGGCCTAAGGGCAGCTCTGGAAGAGAATTCATTATGCTTTCTTTCACCTTTGTGCAGCACACAGCCTAGAAGAAAGAATGCCTTGTAGTTACCCCAAATTTCAAAGACCTGCATGTTGACAGCACAAATAAACTCGGAACTACTACATAAACTAGAAAATCACTGTGGATTTCATAACCACCTTTACCTGGCTTGCATGTGTAGTCTGCTGCTTTCTACATACAAGGTCTCTCCTACTGCCTTTCAGCAGGTCTGATTTCCTCAAGTTATATTGAAAATGATGGTGAGAAATGATCATCCTTGGAAAGACGTATCTATAGTTAAAGAATCTACTGTGGGGGAAAAAAAAAGATTATACAGTGAAATATGTGGATTTGTACATTTCTAGAGGAGAAACTGGCAGGGTTTTCAGTGTATTCATAAAGAGCAGAAATACTCTTTTATTTTATTCATAAAATATTCATAAAGAGCAGAAAGATTTAAAAATTTCAAAATACAAGATTTTAAAAGGTAAATATCTCAAATAATGCAGAGATTCTTAATGGTTTACTACCCTGGATGAATTCAAATGTATTTTTAAAATAACTCTCTAGAGGTTTAATTATTTTGGATGAGAAGATTAACTTTCTCCCCTGATGATCATTATGGTCTCATCTCCCCTCCCTTAGCGACACAGGACTCCTTCTCTCTACCATACTACAAGACAAATCTTGAAGATATACTCAGGTATAAATAAACATTTACAATCTGATGTGGTAAAGGAACCAGGAGATGGGCCTGGGTGAGAAGAACAATCCTTTTCTGCAATGCAGTTCTTGTAATGGGACAAGCCAATTGAAAATCTTTTAAAAATTTACTCTTAGCTTTATTGAAATGTAATTTGCGTATCATGCAATTCATCCATTTAATGTGCAAGACTAAATGGGTTTTAGTACAATCAGAGTTGTGCAACCATCATCACAATCAATTTTAGAACATTTTCATCCTCTCCAAAAGAAGTCCCTTACATAGTAGCAACACTCCTCATGCCCCCTCAATCCACCTCAGCCCTAGGCAACCACTAATCTACATTCCATCTGTAGATTTCCTATTCTGGACTTTTTGTATATGTGGAATAATATTATGTGTCCTGTCAGAGTAGCTTCTTTATGTACAGATGGCTAATAGACACGTGAAAAGGTGCTAAACATCACTCATTATCAGGGAAATACAAATCAAAACTGCAATGAGATATCCCCTCCCGTCTGTCAGAATGGCTAAAACTAACAACACAGGAAACTACAGGGATTGGGAAGGGTGCGGTGGGAATGCAAAATGGTGCAGCCCCCTTGGAAAACAGTATGGAGATTCCTCAAAAAGTTAAAAATAGAACTACCTTATGATCCATCAACTGCACTGCTAAGCATTTACCCAAGGGATCAAAAATACTGATTCAAAAGGATGCATGCACCCCGATGTTTATAGCAGCACTAGCAACAATAGCCAAATTATGGAAAGAGCCCAAATGTCCATCAACTAATGAATAGATAAAGAAGATGTGGCATACACACACGCACACACACACACACACACACACACACAACGGAATATCACTTAGCCATAAAAAAAAAAAAACAGGAAAAAAAAGAGTGAAATCTTGAGACTAGCTTTTTTCACTTAAAATGTGTTTTTAAGAATCCCACTATGTTGTAGCATATACTGGTGCTCTATTCCTTTTTGTTGCTGAATACTATTTCATGGTATAGATACACTAATTTTATTTATCTATTCATCAGTTGGTATAAATGTGGGTTGTTTCCTTTTTTTTGTTGTTCTTATGAATAATACTGCTATGAACATTCATGTACAGTTTTTCGTGTGGATGTACTTAGGAGTGGAATTGGTGGGTCACATGGTGTAACTTGGTTTAAAATTTGAAGAACACTAAGCTGCATCATTTTATATTCCCACCAGCAGCATATGAGTTCCAGTTTCTTCACATCTTCTTATTTATTTTTTAAATTAAAAAACATTTATTTAAATTTGCCAACATATAGTATAACACCCAGTGCTCATGCCATCAATGTCTTCACATCCTCTCAAAATCCTTATTGTCTTTCTTTTTTATTATAGTCATCCTAGTGGGTACGAGATAGTCTCTCATTGTGGTTTTGATTTGCATTTCCTTAATGGCTAATGAGGTTGATCTTCTTGGCACATGCTTATGCTCACTTGTGTTTCTTATTTGGAAAAACCCCTGTACAGATTCTTTTATTCATTTTATTTATTTTTTATTTTTTAAGATTTTATTTATTTGAGATAGAGAGAGATTGAGCATGCACAAGCAGGGGGAGTGGCAGGCAGAGGGAGAGGGAGAGGGAGAAACAAGCTCCCAGCTGAGGAGGGAGCCTGATGCAGAATTTCATCCCAGGACCCTGGGACCATGACCCGAGTTGAAGGCAATTACTTAACCAACTGAGCCACCCAGGTGTCCTCCTTTGCTTATTTTAAATTTAGGTTACTTATCTTTTTGTTATTGAGTTATATGAGTTCTCAACTGGATATAAGTCTTCTTTCAAGATATATGATTTGTAAATATTTTCTCTCATTTTGTGAGTTGACTTTCACTTTCCTGATGGTAATGTTCATATCACAAAATTTTAAAATTCTAATAATGTCTATGTGATGGTTAATTTTGTATCAGCTTGACTGGGCCATGGAGAAAGTGCCCAGACATGTGGTCACACATTATTCTAGAGGTATCTGTGAGGGTGTTTTTGGATGATATCAACGTTTAAATCAGTAGAGTGAATAAAGCCGATTGCTCTACCTCATGTAGGTAGCCCTCTTCCTGCATGACTACTAGAGTAAGATTGTAGTCTTTTCCTGCCTTTGACCTTGAACTGAAACATCAACTCTTCTTGGGTTTCAAGGCTGTGGAAATTTGGACTGGAACCTACACCATGGGCTCTCCTGGGCCTTCAGTTGCTGAAGGCAGATTTTGAGACTTCTTAGTTTTCATAACTACATGAGCCAATTCCTTTCTCTCTCTCCCTTTCTCTCTCTCAACTGACTTTGTTGGTACTGTCTCTCTAGACAAGATTTACTAGTATAATCTAATTTTTTTAAATTTTTTTCTTATGATTTGATGTCATATGTAAGAAGGCTTTGCTTAACCCCAGATCGTGAAGGTGTATGCCTACGCTATCCTCTAAGGATTTTATAGTTTTAACACATAGAGGATTATGATCCATTTTGTGTTAATTTATGTATGTAGTGTGAGGAGTAGTTCCAACTTCATCCTTTTACATATGGGTATCCATTTATCCTAGCACCATATGCTCATAAAATATTCACTACCCATTGAATTGTCTTATAATCCTTGTCAAAAATCAACTGACCGCAGATATGAGTGTTTATTTCTGGACTACCTAGTCTATTCCAAGAAACTATATATCTATTGTTACAGTATTGCATAGTCTTGATTACTACAGCTTTGTACTAAGTTTGAAACTGGGAAGTGTCAGTGTGAACATTCATTCTTTCGCTGTAAGTATGGTGTTAGCTACAGGTTGGTTTGTTTATTTGTTTGTTTTTATCATCAGTACCTTTTATTGAGTTGAAGAGGTTCCCCTCTATTCCTACTTTGTTAATGGTTTCTACTATGAAAAGTTATTGGTTTTTATCAAATTATTTTTCTATGCATGTGAAGATAATTTTATAGCATTTGTCATTTATTCTATTGGCATGATATATTACATTAATTGTTTTTAGATGCTATAACCGACCTTGCATTTTGCAGAAAATCTTGTTTTAGAGTTCTGAGTTTGTGCTCTTTTGATATAATTATAGTAAAATACATCATTAAGGCCAGATAGCTTGTTCTAATGCGGTAGAACTGAGTCTATGATGCCTAGATTGTTGAGATTCTCCAAACTGAAGTTATGATACATCATGATTATCCAGATGTGAATAGAGATTCTCTTTCCTACTTTTGCTGTCATTCTCCTTTTTCACCCTTGGGGTCCATGAGTCTTCAACCCAAATGAAAACATTAGAATTAGAAGCATAGGGACGCCTGGCTGGCTCACTCAGTAGAACACACACTCCTTCTTCTTCTTCTTCTTCTTCTTCTTCTTCTTCTTCTTCTTCTTCTTCTTCTTCTTCTTCTTCTTCCTTCTTTCTTCTTCTTCTTCTTCTTCTTCTTCTTCTTCTTCTTCTTCTTCTTCTTCTTCTTCTTCTTAAGATTTTATTTATTTATTCATGAGACACAGAGAGAAAGGCAGAGATATAGGCAGAGGGAGAAGCCAGGTCTCTGTGGGGAGCCTGATGTGGGACTTGATCACAGGACCCTGGGATCGTGACTTGAGCCAAAGGCAGATGTTCAATCACTAAGCCACCCATTTGCCCCAGAGCATGCAACTCTTGATCTCAGGCTTGTGGAGTTGAGTCCCTCATTGGGTGTAGAGATAACTTAAAAATAAAACTTAAAAAAAAAAAAGAGTTAGAAACTTAAAAGTAAAAGTTGGAAATAATGTGAAAGGTAGCTACTGTATTAGTTCGCTAGGGCTGCCATAACAATGTGCCACTAACTGAATGGCTTAAGCAACAGAAATTTATTTTCTCACAGATCTGGAGGCTGGAAGCTTGTGATCATGGTGGTGGTGTATTTTTCTGTGGTTTTTCTTCTCCAGGGCTTTGAGGGAGAATCTATTCCATGTCTATCCTCTAGCTTCTGGTGGTTTTTAGGTAATCTCTGCTGTTCTTAGCTTATAGATGCACCACGCTGATTTCTGCCTGATTTTCACATTGAGTTCTCCTTACGTGTGTGGTATTGGTCTCCAAATTTCTCCTTTTTTCAAAAGGACATCAGGTAGATTAGGAACCACCTTAAATGATTTCATTTAACTTAATGACCTCTTAAAGACCTTATCTTCAAATAAGATCACATTCTGAAGTAAGCACTTCAACATGTAAATTTTGGGGGACACAACTGAATCCATAAGAACTACCTTCTGAGAAGTGAGTATAATTGTTTTCTAAAGCCTTCTTGTAAAGTCTTCAAAAAGATCTTAAAATAATAAACTTGAAAATGACATCTCTAAATTTTCAGTATTTAATTCCTATTCATGGAATCAAGTTGAAGTATGGCTAATTCTTACTTATTTGAATTTTCTTGTTTGGTGCAGGAAACAGCCTGGATTAGAACTAACTGCTATATAATGCAAAACCCATTATTTCCTGCCGTGGCTGGGAAAGATATTTCTATGAAGGAAAAGACTATAATTACAGAATTCTAGGATGTCAGATGTAGTAGCAGTGGTTTAATTAAGTAAGCTTTTTTTTGGCATGAGGAGCAAAAAAAGAAAAAAGAAAGTGGAAAGGTAGAAGAGAAAGAGAAAGAATATGAGCAGCAGATAGAGGAGGGAAAAAAGAGGAAGAGACAGCAACTCTGATAGATTAATTCTTTCCTGGTGATATGACTGTCAGAGACAAATGATAGAGAATTACCATAGATTTTAAAGTCAGATTGGAGCAAAACTCTAATAAGTCTGTGTTCTGCATGAATAAGGCTTTTAAGATGATATGTGTTTTTTCCCCCTTTTTTCAGTTTTAGAATGCTGTCAGAAAAAGAGTCAAATCCTTTGTTTCTATTTCCAAGATTTACATATTCAACTAAACTGACATTTGCTTAAAAGTGCTATCTTTTTCCCCGATAAACAAATGATATTTGAACTTTCCAAGTAGAAATCCACATTTAGCAATAAAAACATAAGCTAAGTAAATGCCAAATAATTATTAGACACTTTGGAAATTTAAAAACTAGGGCAGTAACTTAACATTTTAATTATAAACAATTACATAACTGAGGGCATTTTATTGTTCTAATTGTGTGTATGTAAACTAATTATATGAGCTAATCTGCTAAATAAGATTAATTGTGATTTATGGAACATTAATTTAAATGATTGTCCAAAGCATGACATTCTTCAGAGTCAATTTCTTTATATAACTCTTTTAAGAATGAAAATGATGTTAGACTGTGTAAATTTACTTAATTTTAGAATTTTAGTTACCAGCTGTTTGAGATGACTTTGGAATAATATATTCACAAGCTTTGCTTTTAATAGATACATTAAGAGTTGTCTTTTTCCTTGTCATTTTTGGGCAATTGGCACTACCTGTTTATAATAGAAATTATACATTTATTTAAAAGAAAATCTCTATTGAAAATGACATTTTCAGAGGCTCACAAAGATCAGAATGCTAAGCTCAGCCCTTAGGACTAGCACATTTTGGGAATCTATAAATGACTAATTTGCAAAACAATGGGTAAAGCGAAGATATGTACAATACATACATTAAAAAAAATTAGACATAAAGTAAGGTTGTTTCTGACATATCCCTTATACCTCGCAGAGTTTTAGAGAAATAAAATTTGATGCTTCAAGGCAATAACTCAGGGTAATAATAGGGTTATGAACCTTATTATAATTTTTTAAGCTTACAATTTGACTCAAATTTTCAGTGCAATATATCTTGTAGACCATGAAATTAATTTATCTTTCTTTCTTTCTTTTTTTCTTCTTGTAGGCATGGAAGAGAAATTAGTGCTTCTTACTGGAGGGTGAAGGGTGGAGAAAGACACACAATGTTAAATACATATTAGCTAATTATTTTCATCTTTACAAAAACACAATGATATAAATAGAGCAAGGATGCATTTCTGGTTATAGGTGCTGAAGGATGTCCAAACCTCTTGTAAGTTATTAGTGTGTATATAGCTTGCTTATGATGTTACCTTTTATAGAACTAAAATTAGCTACTCCAACATTGGCATCTGAAATTAAGATTTTTTGGGGAATGGTGTTTTCCACAGTTTTCTGCATTTGTTTTATCTAAGAGATTTACTCTGGCATTAGGAACCCAGTTTCCCAAGGTTAAATTTTCATCTGAAGATTTAGGGACTGGCATGAACTGACTTACCTTCCCTCAAAGTTCATTACCACCCACATGACAATATTTGGAGACAGAATCTTTAAAGAGATAATGAAGATTAAATGAGGTCATAAAAGTGGGGCCCTAATCCAAAATGACTGCTTACCCTATAGGACAATAAAGAGACACTGGTTATATGTGTGCACATAGCTATGAGAGGACAGGGTGAGAAGATGGTCATCTGTAAGCCAAGGACAGGTCTCAGAAGAAACCAAATCTGCTGACTTGGACTTCCAGCTTCCTCCAGATTTGTGAGAAATAAATTTCTGTTGTTAAGCCACCTGATCTGTGGTATTTGTTGTGGCAGCCAGAGCAAAGGAATACGGGGACACTTGTAGAAAGTGACTTCAATGTTGTGATTAGAAACATAGACTCTAGATAATTTATGGCTTGGGTTAAAATTCTTACTTCATTCATTCCTCACTCATTGTGTAAACTTGGGCAGGTTAATTAACCTGTCTGTACTTCTCCTTCACGTTTTGGAAGGTGAATGTAATGGTAGTATTTATCTCCTGTTAAGTTGCTTAGGGATATGAATATATTATTATATGTAAAGGAGTTAGAATAGTACTTGGCACATAATATGCTCTGTACAAGTGTTAGCTATTTAATTTCTCCTTCTTTTCCTTCTCTTCCCTTTCCTCTTCCTTTTTTTTTTTTTAAGAAAAAGAAATGTAGGCAAAATGCTCAATTAAAAATGGGAATTATTGTAAAAACACAGATCTCATAAATTTTAATAAATTTTGATCAGTGCAGTACAGAGAGACTAAGGAAAATTGCCATTTACCAAAGGCCTTGCTCAATCTATAAATTAACCCAGCATTCCATCAGAATTTAAAAATGGGCATTTAAAAGCCAAAACCAAGCCTGAATCTTGTTAAGAAGACAACAGAATTCAGACACTCAAAAAGTAACATTCAAAAGATCCACTATACAATTAATTCTTAGACATTCCAAGAAATAAGAAATTGGGATTCATTGAGTAGAAAATCAGTCAATAACAACAAAAATACATATGACCAAATGATGGAACTAGTGGAGGAGAACATGGAAAGAATAATATGATTATGTTCAAGCATTTAAAGGAAAATGTGGGGGATGCCCAGGTGGCTCAGCGGTTGAGCGTCTGCCTTTGACTCAGGGCATGACCCCAGGGTCCTGGGATTGAGTCTCACACTGGGCTTCCTGCAGGGAGCCTGCTTCTCCCTCTCCCTGTGTCTCTGCCTCTCTCCTTCTGTGTCTCTCGTAAATAAGTAAATAAAATCTTTTTTTTAAAAAAAGGAAAATGTGTTTTTGAACTCAGCCACAGTAACTTCTTGCAAGATACATCCACGAAGTCAAAAGAAACAAAAGCAAAAATCAACTATTGGGACTTCATCAAGATAAGAAGCTTTTGCACAGCAAAGGATACAGTCAACAAAACTCAAAGACAACCTACAGAATGGGAGAAGATATTTGCAAATGACGTATCAGATAAAGGGCTAGTTTCCAAGATCTATAAAGAACTTATTAAACTCAACACCAAAGAAACAAACAATCCAATCATGAAATAGGGCAAAAGACATGAAGAGAAATCTCACAGAGGAAGACATAGACGTGGCCAACAAGCACATGAGAAAATGCTCTGCATCACTTGCCATCAGGGAAATGCAAATCAAAACCACAATGAGATACCACCTCACACCAGTGAGAATGGGGAAAATTAACAAGGCAGGAAACCACAAATGTTGGAGAGGATGTGGAGAAAGGGGAACACTCTTACACTGTTGGTGGGAATGTGAACTGGTGCAGCCACTCTGGAAAACTGTGTGGAGGTTCCTCAAAGAGTTAAAAATAGACCTGCCCTACGACCCAGCAATTGCACTGTTGGGGATTTACCCCAAAGATTCAGATGCAATGAAACGCCGGGACACCTGCACCCCGATGTTTCTAGCAGCAATGTCCACAATAGCCACACTGTGGAAGGAGCCTCGGTGTCCATCGAAAGATGAGTGGATAAAGAAGATGTGGTCTGTGTATACAATGGAATATTCCTCAGCAATTAGAAACGACAAATACCCACCATTTGCTTCAACGTGGATGGAACTGGAGGGTATTATGCTGAGTGAAGTAAGTCAATCGGAGAAGGACAAACAGTGTATGTTCTCATTCATTTGGGGAATATAAATAATAGTGAAAGGGAATAGAAGGGAAGGGAGAAGAAATGTGTGGGAAATATCAGGAAGGGAGACAGAACATAAAGACTCCTAACTCTGGGAAACGAACTAGGGGTGGTGGAAGGGGAGGAGGGCGGGGGGTGGGGGTGATGGGTGGTGGGCACTGAGTGGGGCACTTGACGGGATGAGCACTGGGTATTATTCTGTATGTTGGTAAATTGAACACCAATAAAAAATAAATTTATTAAAAAAATAAAAATAAAAAAATAAGAATAAAAATAAAAAATAAAGCACTGCTCAAACTATTCTCAATATTTTAGAAAGAAATTAAACAAAAAAAGAAATTAAACATTTAATTCTCATAAAAAAAGGAAAATGTGAACAGAAATTAAAGATTTAAAAATGGAAATTTTAGAGATGAAAAGTCAGATATCTGAAATAAAAATTTCACTGTATGAGATTAACGGGAATAAATTCAGAAAGACCAGAGAAGTTATGATTTAGTGATGGAATGTATAATAAAATGATACACAGAGAGAAAAAGGAAACTGAAAAAGGAAACCAACAGGGTCTCCGTGACCTGTGGGAAAATACCAAGCAATCTAACCTACTAATTGGTATCTTCAGTGGGACGGAGGCTGCGTGTGACAGAAAACATGCTTGGAAAAACAATAAAGGAAAGCTCCAAAGATGACAAATAGTATAAGCATTAAAAACTCAGTGAACCCCCCAAAAGATAAAAGCTCTCCATCACCTCACTTATCCCAAGGCACTTCATAATCAAATTGCCAAAAACAAATGAAAAATAGAAAATCTGGGGCTCCTGGGGTGACTCAGTTGGTTAGGCATTTGTCTTCAGCTCAGGTCATGATCTCAAGCCCAAGGTCAGGCTCCCTGCTCAGTGAGGAGTCTGTTTCTCCCTCTCCCCCTTTCTCTGTCTCTCCTGCTGCCATCCCCACTTGTCTTCTCTCTCTCTCTCAAATAAACAAAATATTAAAAAAAAAAAAGAAATGGAAAATCTTAGAAGCAATCTGAGTAAAAGAGATAGTGTCCACACAGTGGATCAAACAGAAGACTGATCAGAATTTCATTAGAAGCCCCCCTAGGCAGAGACTAATGGATTGGTATCTTTAAAGTGTAGACAAGAGATTTTCGACCTAGAAATCTGTACCCAGTGAACGTATCCTTCAAAAATGAAAGGAAAATAAAAACTTCTTTTTGATAAAAACTGAAACACTCATTATAGATAGATGTGTACTGCAAGAAATATTAAATGATATTATTTGGCGGAACATATATGGTATCCAATGGAAATTTGAATTGGCACAAAAAAAACCAGAAAACACTGAAAATGGTAAATATGTGGGGAAAGAATACTTATCTCTCATTTTTAAATTTCTTGAAAATATAATTAACTTTTTAAAGCAAAACCATAGCAATACACTGTGGAGTATATCTAGAGTTATATATGACTTGTATGGCAACAACAGCACAAAATAAAGTAGTGAAAAAAATAGAAGTATATTATTATGACTCTTTTGTTGTACATGAAATAATAAAATACTATTTGAAGTTCAGTTGTAATAAAGATGCTTATTTTAAACCTCGCGGAACCACAAAAAATCAAAGAGCTCTCGCTAATAAGCCTACAGTGAAGATAGGTGAAATATTAAATACTCTCAACCTCAAATAAAGGCAAGATAAAAGGACAAAATGAGTAAAGAAGAGAAGAATAATAGTAAAAATAGCAAAGAAGTAAATATAAGTCTAGTTATGTCAACACCTACATCAAATATAATTATACAGTTAGAAGGCAGAGATTGTCAGACTGGATGCAAAAGCATTACCCAATACATGGTGATGGCTGTAAGAAACCCAACTTATATATAAGGATGTAGATACATTTGAAGGAAAAGGACGAAAAAAGAATTGGCACGTAGACAGCGCATGAGAAAGCAGGAATAGCTATGTTAATATCACATAGAATAAGCTTCGAACTAGGAAGTCAACCGGGGATAAAGAGTGACACTATCATGACAAGAAAGGGATCCCTCCAACAAAAAGACGTAAAAATCATCAATAAGGATATAACACCAACAGAGTTTTAAAGTACGTGTAGCAAAAACTGTCAGAACTGAAAAGAAAAACAGAAAAATCCACGATCCCCGCTGGAGGTTTCAGCTACCTTCTCACACTAGCTGAGACAGCAAGTAGACAAAATCCGTAAGGATGCAGGAGACTCACGACTATGAATCACTGTTACCCAAATTTACCCGATGCACATTTGTGGAAGACTTCAGCCAACAGAATCAAAAGACAAATCACTTGAAATGCTCACAAAACATTCACTAAAAGGGGTCTCAGCTGTCTGGAGGCACAACTGACACACAACACTGGTAAGTTCTGGGTGCACAGTGTGAGGATTTGATACGGGTACCTCTTGTGAAGTGACCACCACAGTAAGGTTAGTTACCACATCTATCACCGCACAGTTACCTTGTGTGTGTGTGTGTGTGTGTGTGTGTGTGTGTGTGTGTGTGTGTGAGTGGTGAGAAATTTAGCATTTACTCTCTTAGCAACTTTCAAGTATACAACACAATATCGTTACAGTCAGCACACTATACATTTGGCCCCGGAATGTTTTCCTCTTATAACCAAAAGTTATTTGACCACCTTCACCCATTTCCTTCACCCCACCACTGGCCCCTGGCCGTCACCAGTCTACTCTGTTTCTAGGAGTCCAGCTTTTTTAAGATTCCACATATGAGCGAGATCACATGGAGAAGGTGATTTCATCTCACTTGGATATGTATCCAGATGTGGGATTGCTGGATCATAGGGTAGTTTTATTTGTAACTTTTTAGGAAGCTCTACATTGCTTTCCATAGCGCAATACCAATTTACATTCCCAAAATAGTGCGCACGTGTTCCCTTCTCTCCACATCCTTGCCAGCACTTGTTATCTCTCATCGTTCTCCTAATAGCCATCCTAGTAGGTGTGAGGTGACATCTTACTGTGGTTTTAATTTGCATTTCCCTGATGATCGGTGAGGTTAAACATCTTTTCATATACCTGTTGGCCTTTTATATAACTTCTTTGGAAAAATGTCTATTTAGATCCTTTGCCCTTTTTAAATCAAATTATTATTATATTTTGCCATTGAGTTGTGGGAGTTCAGATACACGATTTGCAAATATTTTCTCCCATTCCATAGGTTGCCTTTCCATTTGTTGATCACTTGTTTTGCTGTACAGAAGCTTTTTAGTTTAATGTAGTGCTACTGGTTTGTTTTTGCTTTTGTTGCCTATGCTGTCAATACATTTTAATGAATTAGCATCATATATTGTAATAAATTGCAAATATATACTTAGCTCTTGTTCCTGGTTCCTGGCACATAACTTCTAAAACCCTTGGAATCTCAAGAGTGTTGGGTGTCTGTCATATGTTAACAAGATGACTGGTGGATGGGGGCTCCTAGATAGCTTCAGGATGGGGGCTGGGCACCAAAAGGACCAAAAGGGCACCTGGCTGGCTCACTTTCTAGAGCATGTGACTCTTGATCTCAGGGTTGCGAGTTCAAGCCCCATGTTGGGTGTAGAGACTATTTTAGAAAAATAAAAAATAAAATAAGTAGGGCAAAAGGACCAAGACATGATTAGAAGGTGTAGAACGTTCAGTTCCACACTCCCACTTTTGGGGGGAGCAAAGGGGCTAGAGATTGAGTTAATCACCAATAGCTAATGATTAAATTAATCACATCTGCATAATGAAACCTCCACAAAAGTCTCTAAATATTGGAGTTTGGAAAGTTTCTGGTTGGGGAACACATTGAAGAGCTGGGAGTGGTGTGCATGCAGCTGGAGAGGGCATGGAAGTTCCATGTCTCTTCCCTCATATCTTGACTTGCTCTCTTCATCTCTTCTGTTTGGCTGTTCTAGAATTGTATCCATTGTAATAAACATTAATAATAAATAAAATATTTCTCTGAGTTCTCTGAGCCATAATAGGAAATTATTGAACCTGAGGAAAGGTCATGGGAACCTCTGATTTATAGCTGATCAGTAATAAGTATAGGAAGCTGAAGATTTAGGATAGGTAACTGAAGTAGAGTGGTCTTGTGGGATTAGCCCTTTACTTGGGTCTGTGCTAATTCTGAGTAGTTAGTGTCAGAACTGAATTGAATTGTAGGATATCCTGTTGGTGTCAGGAGAGTTAGAAAATTGGTTAGTATGGGAAAAAAATCACACACGTTTGGTGTGAGAAATGTGAGTAAAAATAGTTCATACATAATATCTTCTCTGACTACAACAAAATTCAATTAAAGGACAATACTAGAAGAGATCTAGAAAATCTTCACGTATATGGAAGTTCAACCCATGGGCCAAAGAATAAATCACACAAAAAATTAGAATGGAATGGAAAAGAAAAAAGCATATCAATATTTGTGGGATATAGTTAACATAGTACAATGACATGTGTAGTTACTAGGAAAGTAGAAAACTTAAAAATCAACAATTTAAGCCTCCACTCTAATAACCTAGAAAAAGAACAAATTAAACCAAAACTAAGGAAATTCATACATAAAATAGGTTAAAAAATAATTAAAAAAATTAAAAACTCAATAAAACCAAGCTTAGTTCTTTAGGGAAAAGAAACCTGGTAAAACTGATAAATCTCTGGCTAAATCAAGGAAGACCTTTGGATAAATCAAGAAAAGACAAGAGATATCACAAGACAGCAATATAAAAATATAGACATTGAAACAAAAATAAAGGAATATTATAAATAATCTTGGGCCAATAAATTGAACAACCGATGAAAATGGATAAATTCCTTAAATACATGCTACCAAGACTGATTTAATAAGAAACAGCAGGATGGCATCATATCAATTAAATAAACTAAATTTGTTTCCACAAATATTATCTTTCCACAAAATAATCTCCAGAGACAGATTGCTTCACAAAATGCCATCAAATGTTTAGGAGATTCCAATCTTATAGAAAACCTTTTAGGAAGGAAGAGGATTTTTATGAAATCAGCATTACCATATACCAAAAGCACACAAAGTGATTAAAAGAGAGTGAATATTGGCCACTACATGCCAATATTCATCATGAGCAAAGACCAGAAAATTCTCAATAAGATATTACCAAATTAAATCTAGCAATGTATAAGGGTATAATAGAGTGTGAGCCAGGAATGTATGGTTGATTTAATATCAACATTTGAAAATCACTTTAATCATATTAACAAAATAAGGAAGAAAAATTGTGCAATGTTACTAGATGCAGAAAAAATTGACAAAATTCATCTTAAAGGAAAAATATATCAGCAAATTTGGAATAGAAATGAAGTTCTTTAACCTGATGGAAGAGATTGACGAAAAATCCTACTGACATTGTTGATGGTGAAAGGACACACATTCACATACTCTTAAGATTGGGGATATAATAAGAATCCTCACTCTTAATATTTCAATTCAACATTGTACTGTAAGAATTAGTCGTGAAATAAGACAAGAAAAATAAGTAAAATGTATATAAATCAGAAAAGAACTATATTATTCATGTCATGATCATAAAGCAGGAAGGTTGTATGTACAAAGTCCTAAGGATCTACCAAAACCTTCTAAAATCAATAAGTGAATTTAGCAAATTCTCAAGATACAAATTTATTTATAAATGTCAGTTGTACCTTTACATCAATATAGAACAACTGGAAATTGAGATAGAAAAATCATTTGTAAAGGCATCTAAAATCATATGACTTGGGGTTAGATTTAATAAGGGGGTTTAGTAAATTGAGAGGATATAAGGTCAAGAGACAAAAAAAGAATTATATTTTCAGATACTAGCAATGAACAATTGGAATATAAAATTTAAAAGTACTAGTTTCAATAGGATTCCAAAACATGAAACTTAGTCATAAATTTGTTGAACTATCTGCCAGACTTGTGCAGTAGTTCCCACTGTTGAGGAAAAATAATGAAGACCTAAGTAAATTGAGAGAGATACTATATTCATAAGTTGGAAGAATGGATTCTGTTAAGACGACAGTTTTCCCTAATTTGACCTCATTTCAGTGCAATTCCAGATTTCTTTGCAGAAATGGGCAGGTTGATAGTAAAATATATATGGAAAAGAAAAGGAGTTGGGATAGCCAAAACAAAAAACCTTGAAAAAAGAACAGTGTTGCAAGACAAATATTATCTAATGTGAAGATTTACTATAATGCTACGGTAATCAAGATGGGCTGTTGATATTAAGATGCAAAACTAGATTAATGGAATAGAGAGTTCAGAAATATGTCCACACACTTATATGATCAAATAATTTTCAATTAGGTGCCAGGTAATCAAGGGGAAAGAACAGTCTTCTCAATAAATGGTGCTAGAATAACCAATAGGTATAATGGAAGAAATAAAACCCAACTTTCATCATACACCATACACAAAAATTTATTTGAAATGAAATGTAGAATAGAAAGCTATAAAGCTAAAATCATAGTAAAAAACCTCCCGACTCTTGGGATAGACAAAATATTTAGTTAAATCATAAAAATCATGAAATACAGAAGAGAAAAATGGGATAAATTTGACTTCATTAACATTTAAGCCTTTTGCTCTTTGAGAGACACTATTAAGAAAATAAAAAGGCAGACCATGAACTAGGAGAAAATATTTCCAATGCATATATTCGATATACATAGGATGTATATCCAGAATATATAAATATATAAATTTATAAAGAACTCTAATTCAGTAATAAGAAGATGAACAATAAAAGATGTCCAACAAAGAGTGGGCAAAGATTCAAACGAAAGCTTCGCAAAAGAAGATAGGCCAAGGTCAGCAAGTCCATGAAAAAAATCTTCAACATCATTAGTCCTCAGGGAAATGCTAATTAAAACCACAATGAGCGACAGGTCACTTTGCATCCACCAAAATGGCTAAAATTAAATACGCCAACAATAGCAAGTATGAGCAGGGTTGTGTAACAGTTGTGACCCTCACATGCATGCCAGAGAGGATATAAAATGATGCACCCTGGGAGACTGTCAGGCTCTTCGGAGTTGTGTATATATTTACTGTAGGGCCAGCAATCGTACTCCTGACACATGTAGCTGAGCGTTCCAAGCTTTGAATGGGGGCTTGCTCTTTCTGGCACCTCGCCCTCCACCCCAACGCTATCTAGAGGCCCGCAGGAGTTGTCTTGTTAGCACAAATCACTTCTATCCTTCCTTTCGCTCATGAAGGGTTTCAGGAGCGGGGGATAAAGACCAAGTGCATAGTTATGCAATATTTTAAAGATGATATATTTCATTAAAAAACAGAAATACTAAAAAAAAAAAAGTTTAGCAAGATTTGTTTTAATCCATCAAACATGGCTATAATGCCATGTGACCTGGTCAGTAAAAAAGGTCACAAGAGACGCCTATTTTCCTAGAACGGGTTAAGGGGCCAATGGCAGCATTGTAGCTGGTGGAAGTGCTGTAAAACTATTGTTCCAAAATCTTAAGTTCTTTTTCAAACCTATGAATCCCTTTTGATGGTCTCTTACTCTTTGCCCATGTTTGTGATTCTGCAAGCATATGAAAAATTCGTACTTTGTTTACTGTCTTATAATTCAATCATATGAATCCTTTAGGAATCTAACTGCGATGTTTTCTCCTGGTTCTTGTTTGTGGCTTGTTGTGGAGTTTTCAAAAGTTTATAGATATGGGCCTTTATCTAGTATCGTGCTGATAGTGGCTCCCTTAACCAAAATAAGGCCTAACTTTGGGGGTTTGCCGATTTCCATGACATAGGTACATCCATCACAGCCGATTTCAAACTACCAGTGTGGTGTTGCTGAACATGGAGCTGGGAAGAGATGTGGACAGTGGCTCTTGCAAGTTGGCACAACTACTTCCTTTTCCTGTAAGAATTTGAACTAGATCATGAAGAAGAGTCTGTTCCTTAGAGCAGATCTGCCTTGATTTTTGTTAGGTACCCGGAATTGTTCCCAATTTCAGACCACTTTAAATTAATTTCTTAGCTTTTTTGGAGCATGCAGGTAGTTTTGAATTGGAGCCCCAAATCCATTTGAGGACTGATTCTATTAACAGATTCTCAGAAGCAATCTCCTCTTCGTCTTTTCCTTCACTGAAGGCCAAAAATAGTTTCCCAGTTATATCCCTTTCCAGAGCTGATATTTTTCTATTCAGCCTCTCATTTAGGGCACAACCCTGTAGGCTATTGGCTTACTCAGCATTTCCTTTCCAACTCTCTGTTTTGTGAAGGCCCAAGACTCTCCCGCAGCCACTAAAACCCAAGGCCCTCACTCTTTGGAGCCCATGTCCTTGGACAGCTGCCAGCATTAACCGTACTTACTAGTCCAGATTTATCTGGGGCTCCTTCACTTCTGAATACTTTTTTATCCTCTTGTGAGCTTAGCTATGCATTTAAAACGATCTTTCAAAAAATGTCTTATCTAGTATTTTAAAGTGTTTTGCAATGGGAGGTTTTTCAGGATATGTAGCTTGCAAAGTTCCTGGAAGTTGAGTTCCCATTTTAAATACCTGAAACTCTTTTTCTGGTTATCTATTTCTGTATAACAGACATTCCGAATTTAGTTGTTTGTAAAAACAATCAGTTTATTACGCTTAGGGGGTCAGGAGTTTGGACAGGGCTCAGCTGAGTGAGTCTTCTACTCTGCATGGTACCAACTAGGTTCACCTAGTGGTTTTCAGCAGGAGGCTAGTCTGGTCTGGAGGGTTCAAGGCCACATATCTGGTGCTCCCTTGGGGATAGCTGGATGTCTTCGTTCAGTTGACTTATTTTCTCTTTCCATGTAGTTTCAGGATCTATTTTCAGGATCTTTCCAGCAAAGTCATCAGATTTTTGACATGGTAACTTAGGGCTCTGAGAACCACTGCTCCAAGAGGCCAGGAAGTAGAAACTGTCAATCTCTTGATTTGAGAATTAGCCCATTGTCACTTGTGTCATATTCTATTGGTCGAACAGCCCTTTAGCCCATCCAGGTTCAAGAGGAGAACCTCGATGTCTATGGTAGGGATGTCAAAGAATCAGGGGCCTGATTTAATCAATCACATTTCTGGATTAAATCTTTAGGCCTTTTTGATTTATTTTACCATTTCTACTTATTTATGTTGCTGCAGAAACAGAAATTTGATTAAACTGGCATGTTTAGGGCTCTCAGGGAATTGATGTACTCAATCACCAATTTCCATTGTCATATCACAGCATTCTTGCTTCCTTTACTTGGATAATATATTCAGTTTGTTAAATGGTTCACCTAATTTACATGGAAATGATAGGCCATAAAGGTTTTTCTAAACAATTGACATTATACTACCCACATAAAGCCAATTAAAATAAATTATTGTTTTTAGCACATAAAGTTTGAAAATATTTTTCAATTTTGTTGGTTTCGATAGGTATGAAAGGAGAACTTTTTGTGACAAATGTCTGCAATTGATATTTAATTTTCACTAAGTTGAAAAATTTTGAACATTAGTTAAGGAACATTCTAATAAATATTTTAGAAAGATATGTTATGCTGTAATAAAAGATATATTAAGTTAAGATATGTCAGGAATTTTAACCTATCTTTATTTCCATATTATTAGAACAATATTTGGATATGGTGTTCTTCACCTAAGAACAATTTATATTAAAATTCAAGAAAAGTAACCTAGCAGCTTTGATTTCACTCATAATCATTCAGATGCAATAGACTAACACAGGGACTATTAGTTGTCTACAAAGGCTGTCCTTCTCTTCATCCATGGTGGAATGGCATGAATTTAGATTAATCTTTACAATGACATAAAGTTCCTATTTTAACTATTTATTCTTTTTTCATTCATCCAGCAGTAGACTTTCAGATTGTTTCCATATTTTGGCTATTGTGAATAATGTGACAAGGAACACAGGAGTACAGGTATTTACATCTATATCATCTATGTATACAATGGAATATTATCAGCCTTTAAAAACAAGGAAATTCTTTCATTTGCATCAACATGGGTGAACCTGGAGGACTTTATACTAAGAGAATAAACCAAACATAGAGACGTAAATACTACACGATCCCACTTATATGTGGCATCTAAAATGAGAGTTGAATGGTGGTGACCAGAGGTCAGGTGGAGGGAGAGATGAGGAGCTATTGGCCAAAGACTATAAGATCAAAGGTTATTGTATACTTGAAGTTTGCTAAAAGGAAGATCTTATTCATACTCACTAGAAAAAGGAAGAAGAAAGAAAGAAAGAAAGAAAGAAAGAAAGAAAGAAAGAAAGAAAGAAAGAAAGAAAGAAGAAAAGGAAGGAAGGGAGGAAGGAAGGAAGGAAGGAAGGAAGGAAGGAAGGAAGGAAGGAAGGAAAGAAGGAAGAAGGAAGAGGAGAGGGAGGGAGGAAGGAAGGAAGAAAAAAGGAAGGAAAGAAGAAAAAAGGAAAATAATAACTGTGAAGTGATGGATTTATTAATCATATTGATCGTGGTGTTTGTTTTACAATGTATGTGTATATCAACACATTAAGCTGTATACCTTAATTATATACAATTTCTATTTATCAATTTTACCTTAACAAAGCTGATTAAAAAAAAATTCCATAGTAGTCCATGGGGGGAATACATGATTTTTAGCTCTGTTCAGTGACATGGCCCAGGAGCAAGGTCATTCTGTGATGCACACTCAGCGCTCAGGAGCACAGGACCTCTTGGAGAAATGGTTGATTTTACATCTGCGCTGGAAGATTCAATGTGCGACTGAGCATTTAGTTGTGCCAGAAAGCTCGGGAGCTTCCGAAGATTAATGGTGTTGTGTCAAAAGACCACAGGAACCCATTTAAACTGTACTTGAGACAATCTGAGCACCACAAAGAGGATAATGACTCTGGTCAACTGACACGCTTTAAGGCTGAAAAACTGTTAGTCCATAATTTTGTACAAAAGAGAAAAACTAACTTGAGGTGTTGACTCTTACTCTTCGGTCATGTTGGTGTAGGTGACTAATTTATCGTATTGTTAAAGAGTATAGAAACAAAAAAAAAATGTAGATACTTGAGGCAGATGTGTTTTCTGATTCAAGGGAAAGTGAGCAGAATGATACCATAAGTTGTGACCTTAGATCACAGAGAGGGAGATGGAGAGAGAGAATCTTAAGTGGGATCCATGCCTAGTGTGCAGCCCAGCTGACCTGGGGCTCCATCTCACAACCCTGAGATCAGGACCTGGGCTGAAATCAAGAGTCAGTCACTTAACCAGGTACCCAGGACCCTGATTCTTAAAAGGCTACTTACACACAATAGGTGACTTAGTGCACTCTACTCACAGGCTCTGGTTCTATGCAGATTAGCTTCCCATGACCTCATCCCGTGCTCCTTGTCCTATTCCAGGCCTTCCACCAAGGGACACACTTGGGGGATAATAGAATAATGATGTGAAAGTCGCCCCCTCCACAACCAACAGAAATTCTTGCCATGGGTTCTAAAGGTTAAAAACAAAATCTTGATTATCAAAGAAATCCTTGATGTTATACATCTCAGCACAAAACTGAGAGAGCCTAAATGTTTTACCAGAGAGATACCGTGTATGTTATTAATGCCACATTCAAGGAGCTTTTCTAAGACCTTCCAAAGTCCATCTTTCCCTCCCCTGCTGAACATCCAAGTGTTTCATCTTCTCTGTCTGATTGGTGAGAGGCCCTATGCCTCCCCTACTTGCCACAAGGCGGTCTTGCAGGGAGAGTGGCTTACGTGTATCAGTGAAAGCCATTTATTTTTACACACTGACCTAATGGCATGTGGTGGTCTCCAGCCACAGGGTGGTGAGACTTCTTCTCCCTTGAAACAATGGAATTCTTATAAACAGCCATATCTTGTATTAAAATTCTGAGTCTGTGGTTTTTTTATATAGTTCTTGTCCCCAACAATAATTGATATCCTCTTTTTTCCACCTCCCATCTATTTCTATCATGCTCCCCCCTGCTTGTAGATTTTGTCTCTCAAATTCTCCCCTTTGTAACCCCTTTATCTGTGGCTCAAGTGACTTCTCCTTCTTTCCAGACTCCATCCTACCCTTTGGTAATATAAATCACCATCAAATCCTTTCCATCTTCTGACGTCATTTTAGCCCTTTGCCCATTCCTAGGTTAATTTGAAACAAAATTCTCTGCTCAAGTGCTTTTTGGACCACCCAGTTTCAATCTATGCAAGCTGCAGGCTAATGTGAGAACTGGTTACAGTGAAAATTTCTTAAGAATATTTTTTCCCCCTTGCTAAGGAAATAGACTTCATATAGGCATTGGTCTTTGTAGACCTGAGGATATGAAATGGAAGCTCTATTTCTAGTTCACCCTTATTTTGAAGATGGGGCCCTTTGGAGTCTCAGTTTTGGGAGAGAGTATTTCCTATTGTTTTTCTTACTTTGGCAGACATTTAACTGGCTGAGCTACCCAGGAGCCCCTCCTCTACCCATTTTAGGTTCACTGGGGCTCTATAAGTTAGACTAGCAAAAGACAGATTAAGAAGAGAAAAATGAACAAAAGTTTATTAGTATGTGTATTGCACATATACATGGAAGCATTTAGAGTTGAGTAACTCAAAGAGTGGTTAGAATTTGAGGTCTATGTACCTTACTAATAGCAGCAAGGGAGGAGGAGAAAGAGCACTTGTGGAAAAGCAAATGACTTTTTGGAAAGAGAAATGGGCCTTTGGGAGAATAGGTGGGAGATGGGATCATTTGTGCCATGTCTGTCTGGATGTAGGTACCAACTTCTCTCTCCAAGAAAGGAAGGTTAGAATTACTTTGGGGAGGGGATTTATCCAGTTGAGGTCCTTCGGGAAGCTCTGCTCTTAAACATGCAAGGGATTTAAGGAACTCAAATGCTATTAACACAAAATAATTCCTATGTCAAAATGTCACATCTTGGGGTGGCAAATCCTGATCCCTTTCACTATCAGTTGTTGAGAGAGGTGTCTTCAAGTTTCTTACTGTGATGATGGACTTGTCAAGTTATAAGGCAGTTGTAAATCTTCTACAAAAATATTTTATAAATCCTTATTTCTTCCATCTACAATAGTAATACACAATAGTTCTAAAAAAAAAACCTTCAAGTGATACAGAAAAAAAAGTTGAGAGTGAATATCCTCTGCATTTCCACATAATCATTAACAGTCTGGTGTATACTTTTTCTATAATGTTTTTTAGGTGTGTGCATGTTTGTGTGTGTGTGTGTCTTTTCTTGGAAAGTATTATCATTTTTTTTTTTTTAGTCAGGAGACTGCACTAGGAAGATGTTTTAATAGGGATGACTGTCATACCCATTTCATGGAGAAAGGTAATTTTATCTATCTATCTATCTATCTATCTATCTATCTATCATCTATCTATTATTTATTTATTTATTATGTGCAAGTGTTTTATTGGTAGGAACAAAGAACGTGGAACATGGATGAGAGAGAAGTGATAAATGGAAGAAATGTATCTGTCAAGTTTATATTAAGTCAGCTACCACAGAGAATGAGCAGAATGAGAAAGGTAATTTTAAAACAAACACAGAAGGCAGAATTCAGATGTTAGCTGGATTTTCCCAGTTCCTCGAGGATTAGATGAATCCAACTTAAACTTACCCTCAAATCCATGTACAAAATTCCAATATCTTATTCTAGATTTCTTTGAATTTCCAGATGGCCTATATTCCCATAGCCCCTTCTTTCTCCAAATTGGTACTCTCTTTGTTTTGTTCACAGTCAATCCAAGGTAAAACCCAGCTTCTTCCATTACAACAGCAACCACCAGCACCACAACAATAATCTACTCACACCTGGATGCTTAACCGAACTGAGCCACCCAGGTGCCCCATCATCTTAAACATTTTTAAGTGCACCTTTCAGTATGGTAAGTATATTTACATTATTGCACAACAGAGCTCTGGAACTTTTTCAACTTGCAAAATTGAAACTATGCCTATTAAACATTAATCCTTCCTCTCACCTCCCTAGGTCCTCAGGAGCTACTTTTCTACTTTCTATTTCAACTTAATTACTTTAGATACTTCATATGAGTGGAATCATATAGTATTTACCCTTTTGTGGCTGGTCTATTTCACTTAATATAATGTTCTTGAGTTTCATCCATGTTGTAGCACGTGCAGGAAACTCCTTCCTTGAGGTTGAATAATATTTCATTGTACAGGTGGACCACATTTGGTTTCTCCACTCATCATGGGTGGATACTTGCATTTCTTCCGTCTCTTGGCTATTATGAGTAGTGCTGCAATGAGCATGGATATGCGAATATCTCTTTGATTTCCTGCTTTTGATTCTTTTGGATACATACCCGAAAGGGGATTGCTGGATCATATGGTAGATCTATTTTTGTATCTTGAGGAATACCTGTACTGTTTCCATAGCAGCTGCACCATTTTACATTCACACCCACATTGCACAAGGCTTCCAATTTCTCTGTACCTCAAACAACACTTGTTTTCTGTTCTTTTGATTAATGGGTTTGTGGCAATCTCTCATTGTGGTTTTGATTTGCCCACAAGAGACTTTTGTATTAATTGGAAAGTAAAAGTAAAGTAACATGCACAATGTTTTTAGATTCTGAAGGCCAGAGCAGGTAGGGTTGTCAAGAAGATACAGATGCCCAAGTAATTTTGAATTTCAGATAAGCAAAAATATGTTTTTGAAGATTTATTTATTGGGGGGGGGGGTGGGCAGAAGGAGACAGAGAGAGAGAGAATCTCCAGAAGTCTCCGTGCTGAGCACAGAGCCTGATGCCAGGTTTGATCCCAGGATCCTGAGATCATGACGTGAGTTGAAACCAAGAGCCAGGCACTTAACCAACAGAGCCACCCAGGTTCCCCTAAACAAAAATAATTTTTATATAAAAATGTCCCAGTACTGCATGAAACATATTTACATTAAGAAGTATTTATATGCAAAAAAAGAATTTAAAAAATAAAAAATAAAGAAGTATTTATATGCAAAAAACAAGTATGTATATGCAGTATTAGGCACACATTTATACCTAAAAATTATTTGTTACTGAAATGTAAATTTAGTGAGGCACTCCGTATTTTTATTTGTTAAATCTGAGAGCAGTAAGCGCAGGGCACCCAGCGCTGTTGTGGCTCGTGCACATCTCTGAAGGTATATGGGTTCACCCTTTGGTATACGAAAGCAGCCAGATCTGGGGCACCTGGGTGGCACAGTCCCTCCCCTTCTGCTCTTCCCACCTCCCAAGCTCTCTTTCTCTCTCAAATAAATAAATCTTTAAAAGAAGGTGGCCAGATGTGCAGGAAATCCAGCAACTCTTGCTGTTCTCCTCCTTCCAGCAACTCTTGCTGTATCTCCTCCTTCCCTTACACCGGTGCTTTGGTCGGGTGTGTGTTTAGCTAAAGAGTCCATCAATGGATGAATAGGTAAAGACAATGTGCCATACACACACAGTGGACTAGTGTGAGGACTCTAAGGAAGGGATGTAAGGAGCAGCTTCTTCTGCAGGATACCCCCATCATTGGTGTTGGAGGCTTGGAGATAGAGAGAGACCAATGTGGGATCCAGAACACTCTTGGGGATTCTCCTGAGCCTCCAAGTTTCCTATTTGTCCTTATTCCCTACTTCACGTTCATCTCTTCTAGACTGCGGGCCCTCTGATTTGGGGCTGCAGCAGCAGACACAGAAGCAGCAGCCTCACCTCGATGGTCAATCGACCCACAATTGTCTAAGATCCAGAGACTATAGTTAAGATCCAGAATCTCTATAGTTAAGATCTCTGAATCTCATACACTATGTATCTATATCTACTATACTAAAAATCACGTCTATATCAATAGTTACATCTCTCTCTTCCTCCAGTAATTCTGCTTCTTTGAACAAACCTTGAATGATTCAGGCTGGAATGTGTTCTCATACATTTCCATCAGGATGCTGGCTCTCACAGATGTTAAAAACCCTATCCAGGGTTGGATAAATAGCAAGTGGCAGAAAGAAGCAATATTTGAACTTGGTCTATCTACCTCCAAAAGCCCTCCTCAGACTAATCTGTCTTGGGAAATACAATGAGGGAACCACACATATGTGGAATATTAATTGATTGATGAGTGTCACATTCCAAACAAGCAAGGTAATTAATCTAATTCAGCGCTAGTGATTAGGTCTCGTTAATACTATATTTAGTAAGTGAGCATCTAATTTCTTTTAAGAGACATAGATAAATTGGAGGAATTTTGAGGAGATCAACCAACCAGAGAGAGATTTAGAAAGAGGAAATGTTAATGAAATAATGCAAGCAATGAAGTATACAGCAAAGAAGAGGAGTCCTGGTTAGAGCATGGGGATAGAGGACAGTTCACAGAACTGGCCAGAGAAAAAGTTAATCCCAGAGCACTAACGAAGGACTTTTAAGAGGAGCAGGTCCCTTACACGTGGTCTGCTCTTCCAGAGAGCTGTAAAAGTGGATGCAGTTCACAAACTACCGGTTACGTACTCCAGTGCCTTAAGTTATTTCAAATAAGTGAAAATCTCCAACCCAAAGGCCTCGCCTCCACCACTTACTCCTTATTTCATCAATTCTAAGACACATTTCTTCTTTTTTCTTTTAAAAGGATTTATTTATTCATTTGACACACACACACACACACACACACACACACACACACACACACACAGAAAGAGTGGGAGGGGAGGAGCAGATGGAGACGGAGAAGCAGGCTCCCTGCCCAGCAGGGATGGATGACGCAGGGCTGGATATCAGGACCCTGAGGTTATGACCTGAGCTGAAGGCACCCCCCCAACCGACTGAGACACCCAGACACCCTAAGATGCCTTTTTATGTTTCCTTTAAAAAAAAAATAGAATGTAGGGGTATCTGGCTGGCTCAGTTGGTAGAGCACATCACTTTTGATAGTGAAGTCCAGAGTTCAAGCCCCAAGCTGGGTATACAGCTTACTCAAAAACAAGACAAAACAAAACAAAACAAAACAAAACAAAACAAAACAGGGACAACTCATTTTTTATAGCAGTTTTAAGTTCACAGAAAAATTGAGGGGAAGGTACAGATTTCCCAAATACTCCCTGCCCCCAACATGCATAGTTTTCCCCATAATCAGCATCCCGCCCAGCCTGCTACATTTGTTACAGTTGATGGACCCATGATGACACATTCTTATCACCGATAGTCCATAATTTATATTTTAGGGTCTACTCCTGGTGTTATACATTTTTTTAAAAAAGATTTTATTTATTTATTCATGAGAGACAGAGAGAGAGAGAGAGAGAGGGAGGAAGGCAGAGACACAGGCAGAGGGAGAAGCAGGCTCCATGCAGGGAGCCCGACGTGGGACTCGATCCCGGGTCTCCAGGATCACACCCTGGGCTGAAGGCGGCGCTAAACCGCTGAGCCACCCGGGCTGCCCTGGTGTTATACATTTTATAGAATAATTTCACTGCCCTAAAAATCCTCTGTGCTTCACCTATTTATGTCTCTCTCCCCTGAACCGTGGGAACCACTGAAACACAAAAGATGAATTTAATTTTCAGCTTTTTCTTTTCTATTTTTTTTAAGTAGGCTTCACGCCTAACATGGGGCCTAAACCCATGACCCCGAGACCAAGAGTCACATGCTCTACTGATTGAACTAGCCGGGCGCCCCTGGTTTTCGTGTTTTGATATCTCTGAAACTAAGATGCATCTTATTCTATAAAATAATGGTGCATCTTATAACGGTGTTTTATAATAGGTAAAATATAGCAGTTTTATGACCTTGAGCAAATTAATTTATCTCTCTGTGCCTCAGTTTCCTAATCTCTCAAGTAGGGTAATTATTATGATGATTTCAACAAGATTTTATTTATTTATTTGGGAGCGAGGGAGAGAGCAAGAGGGAGAGATGAGTGGGGTGAGGGCCGGAGGGAGAAGCAGGCTCCCCACGGAGCAGGGAGCCCACGTAGGGCTGGATGCAGGGACCCTGGGATCATGACCCGAGCCGAAGGCAGATGCTGAACCGACTGAGCCACCCAGGTCCCCTACAGTAGGGCAATTATAACACCTTTCACATAAGGCTGTTGTGAGGAGTAAATGAGAAAACCACATGACCTGAGAGCAGAGTTACAGTTCTCTGTCGCCACAAAAATGCTGCGTAACAGCCCACACCGAAATTTCGTGGCTTATGATAACCCCTTATTATGCCTGCTTGGTGGTCCTGCCGTCCTGAGCTGTACTCCAGGGGCCTCTCCCGTGTGTCTGTGGCTCGCTGTGGGTCACCTAGGAGGCCCTGCTCCTCTTGGCTGGGCTTTCTCACGCCTCTGGAGTCATGACCAGGGGAACCCTGTCTGGCATGTTCTCTTCTCCCTTGGCAGGCTAACCTGAGCTTGCTTGCCGGTGGTGGGAGAGCTCCAGGAGCAAGCACCGGAGGACTGGGCTCCCAGCCGGCCCATTGTTTTCCTGTCAGATTCCAGTGGCCAAAGTATGTCACAGGGCAAGCCCAGGGTCAGAGGAGGGAGACTCCACGTCGTGATAGGAAGAGCTGTAAGGGCACATTACGAAGAGCAGAGATGTAGGACTGGGTTGGAAAATTGGGCTTGTTTTAAATAATCAATCTACCATAGTCAGTGCCTGGCACATAGCGAGTGCTCAATAAATCCTACCCGTCATCATCATCATCCTCACCGAAGGCCCTCAGTAGTCATAAGTTAAGATGAACTGGGTTAGTCTAACTCGGTCGAAAGAACTGAGCATGGGTTTACCGTGTAAGTGTTGGATGCAGTCCCTGCGGCTATGGGCCCGCCCAACAGAGTCTCAGAAGCATGAGGTCTTGGAACACGAAACATGGAAAAACATTTAAGTCCAACTACTCTCCCTGTCTTACTTTACTGGGGAGAAAAATGAGCTCAAGGGAAGTAAAATTACTTGCTCAAGATTGCACAGCAGAAGGGCTTGGACACCTCTATTCCCAGGCTCATGCTCTTCCACCGTAAAATGCTGCTTCCCTTCCAAGTATGACTTTGAGAGAAAAGAAAAAGAGTCTTATTTCTTTTCAAATCTATGGCACAATAAAATTTGAGATGAATACAAAACATTATAAAATAAGCACTTAAGCATATAGTCATAAATATAGGTTTGTCCTTTGTACCACTTTAAACGCGAGCTTTTAGCCAGTTGGAACTTGTATGTTCTTTTTAATGACGTCTAAATGTTGTAAAACATAAAAATAGTCTCTAATTTTAATGACAGCCACCTATTTCCAATTTTAAGTATATATATAATAAATAGATGTTTTTATTGGGCTTCAATAAAAATAAGAGGCGTATGAAATTCAGATACATTTTTAAAGGAGCAGGCAAGGAGAAGTTCTTGTTGGTTTAGAGTCAGAGACAATGAAAATGAGCCATTTAGTATTTATATACTTAGTAACCCTGATTTATTATTCCAAAGAAGAAAGTCTGTAAGCCAACTTAGAATCAATTGGGCATCAAAGGCACTCGGAAAATGCGTTTTATTTAAAAATAAATGGGTCTGAAATTCACAAATCAAAGGTAATATTACAATGCTCAGCAAAATGCATTGATTGTTTGGTTTCCTAATGAGAATAACACACACTAGACTTGTATTTGTACCATTGTGCAAATGCTGTTTGCTCACGTACATTCAAGTGTATGTATATTAGAGTTAAGGGAGACCGTAGTGGATTTGGATTCAGGAGGCTTTGATGTGAATTTGGCACTTGGGTAGCCTCATAAATACCTTGAATAGAGCAGAGCTATGTTTTAAGGATTTCTGTGAAGGAGCTGTGTGGAGACGGGCAAACAGAAGTTCCTTGTCTTGCCCCAAAATGTTTGGGTTTTTTTTTCCTTGATTTTTAAAAAAAGTTTCTTTAAGAAATTGTAAAATGCACATAACACAAATTTACCATTGGAACTTCTTTTTTAAGTTTTATTTATTTAAGGAATCTCTACACCCCACATGGGGATCGAACGAATGACCCCAAGATCAAGAATCACCCATTCCTCCGACTGAGCCAACCAGGTACCCCACCCTTTGGAGCTACTTTTAAGTGCACCGTTCAATGACATTAAGTACCTTCACATTGTTGTGCAACCATCACCACCAACCATCCATGGGACACTTTTCTTCTTGCAGAATGGAAACTCGGTATCCACTAAACAATAACTCCCCTTTCCCTCTCCCAGCCCTAGCAACCACCATCCTACTTCCTTTCTCTAGAAATCTGACCACTCCAGGCATCTCATATAAATGGAATCATACAGTATTTGACTGGCTTATTTCACTTAGTAGAGTGTCCCCAGGGTTTATCCATGCCGTAGCATGTGTCAGAATTTCCTTCCTTTTCAATGTTAATTCCATTGTGTACACACCACATTTTGATTTATTTATTTATTTATTTATTTATTTAGTCGTTCATTCATTCATTCATTCTGAGTGATCTTGCATATCGTCTTTATCTATTCATCAGTTGATGGACTCTTGAGCTGTTTCCATAGTTTGGCTACTGTAGATAGTGCTGCTATAGACATCAGGGTGCATGTATCCCTTTGAATAAGTATTTTTGTATTCTTTGGGTAAATACCTAGCAGTGTAATTGCTGGATTATAGGCATGCTTTGTTTATTCGTTCATGGGCACTTGGGTTATTTCTACCTTTTGGCCATTGAACATGAGTACACTACACAGATTATTTTATCCGTGGCATACAAATGGTTTAAATATTTATTTATTTGAGGGAGAGAGAGAGATAGAGAGAGAGAGATCAAGTGGAGGGAGAGGCAAAGGGAGAGGGAGGGAGAGAATCCACAAGCAGACTCCCCGCTGAGTGTGGAGCCCTCCAGGAGGCTCAATCCCAGGATGCTGAGGTCATGACCCTAGCCAAAACCAAGAGTTGGCTGCTTAACCAACTGAGCTACCCAGGCATCCTCTGTGGCATACTAAACCTTTGTAGGCTGACACTACTCTTATTTAACACACCCGTTTTTCAATTCTTTGTGACAAAACTTCTAATTCATTTTAGTGAGTCTAAAATGGGATTTAGACATCTCTTAAAATAGACTCCTTGTATTGAGGGGCAGCATCATAGTTTATAGGCTATAAACCTGGGTATAAAAATATACACTTTTAAAGGAGGTAAAAGCTATGTGTGAATTCTGTCCTGAACTATCATCCTTGATGAAGAAAACTTTATGTAGTTTCTCATCATTGTTGGTAGTAACAGATTAACACATTCACTCAATATCTGCCCTTTCCTGATAAAAGGTTCCTTTTGGCTTGATGTGCCCACTCGGGCATGTCTCTGATCCTCTCAGGATATTGAGTCACTTCTATATTCTTTTTTATACTCTCTAGGGCTGAAGAAATCTCAGTGGGTGGACCGGGTTCTCTCTGCCTGGACAAACCCTGCCCCTGTTTCGGAGGCTGCCTCCCCACACTGGTGCTACAGCTGGTTGTCAGGGTGAAGTCTTTGGAGGACTAGCTACCAACTGGGCTTCACTGGCTGAGGTCCCTCTGCCCTGGGATCCCCTCTGAACCTACCTGTGTTTTTCTGTCATTCCTTCCCTGTCTACCTCCCTACTATTGCATGCCCCACCTTCTTAGACCACGTCCTAGAAACGCTATTCTCTTCTCTTAGAAGAAAACCCTAATCTAGCTACCCAGCTTGTATTCTGATTCAACTACTTATTTCCCAATCCAGAGTTAGATGCACAATTTGTGACTTAAGTCCTTTGAGGTTTGACTTTCCATACATAAAACCACATTTTTGTGGATTTTTTTTTTTGAGAAAGAGAGAGATATAGAGCAGAAAGAGAAAAAAACCCCAATATTATAAATTAAAAACTTATTTTCAGATTGTATAGACTATGAACTTCAGGAACAAATTTTGGAACTCCAAAGCCAGGATAACTTTTTGTTCTCTCGATTTCACGTAATCGCTCCCCTCAAATGATGCAGATGGCAGAGAGGCAATGTTAAAGGGAACAAGGAAAGGACCCTTGATATTCACTCAGGAAAGGAAAACCCTCAAAGAGCCACAGAGGGAGAGGGAGGGAGATGGTGAACAAGTGTGTAGCTTGGAAGATTTGATCTGGGGGAGTAATTCAATACTCAGGTACAGCAATTGTTTCCCAAAATAAAGAAATAAAGAAGAAAAATGCCTAGGATTAGAATCTTAAAAATCCTACTGAAGGATCCTTATGTTTTATTCATGGAAGACAGTTCCAGTCCAAGGTTATTAAGGAATAACCCAAGAAGAAAGGTAGATGCTTCTGATTTTTTAAAATATGCTTATTGCTTCACTCTATTTCCATCTGTATTCACCCAGAGGATAAACCAAGAGAGAGGAGGGGCTGGAGGAGAAGACTTGAGACCTTTCTTTGGGACTAACTGGTGATCATTTGGTGTTAACCTAGTAAAGCTGCTGCTCCTTGTGGGTGACTTAAAGTCAGATACCAAAGCCTGGATCCTGGGTCCCAGCTCCTGACCCTGTATTTGGGGTGGATCTCATCTTCCTCCTTCTTCTAGCTTCTTGGTCCTCTGAATCCCTGATTGGCAGATGGTTCTTAAGGTTGAAATTATTTTCTGGCCATTAGCTCAGCAACTAACATATTCATGATATTTTTACCTAGTATTATTTTTTTTGTCCATTCTGTAAGGCAATTTCCAGTAATGAACTTAGAAGATTTACACACATAAACCTATGTATTCATACTCATGCAAATGTCTATTTTATAATTTTTATGTGCAATTTGTTCTTGTTAAAAGGATTTCACAGCACCTCTGAAAAAGGAGTAGAGTCAGATGGTTGTATTAAAATTGTGGTAGGAAAGAGGAGAAAAAGAGGCAGTAAGGAGTTTGGATAAAATTCCTTCAATCTAAGGTTGGGGCACCTGGATGCTCAGTTGGTTAAGTGCTCAGCTCTTGCTTTTGACTCACGTCATGATCTCATGGTCATGACATCAAGTTCCGTGTTGGGCTCTGCACTCACTGCAGAGTCTGCTTGGATTCTTTCTCCTTCTCCCTCTGCTCGTCTCCTCTGCTCGAGTGCATTCTCTCTCTGTCTCTCGATCTCTCAAATCAATAAATAAAATATTTTAAAAAGAATCTAAAGTCATCAGCTATTTAGTGGTAGAAGCTTGGCCTGTCTGTCCACACTTGTGCCCAAGGCTCATGTCTTCTGATATTAATTCTGTAATTTCCCAAGACTTGAGCAAATTACTTGATCAAAATTTCTTAGTTGGTGAAATACAGATAGAACAGTAACTAATACATAGTGTGATTGTGAGAAAGAGCAAGAAAACCTACTTCAAGTGCTAAAATGGTGCATGGTTTCATGATGAGTAGGAAGGTAAGGGTTTGGACCTTACCGTCAGATGTTCTCAGATTCTGGAAATACCACTTACTTTCTGGGAAGACAACCTCTCATAGGAATTTGTGAGGATTAAATGCGTTAATTTGTGTAAAATTAGAAAAATGGCTGACCCATAGCAGATGTTCAATAAAATGTCAGCTACTCGTATTCAAACTGTTAGCATCGCAATCTATCCTCAGGATGATTTTGGATTATTTTTTAACACCAGTAATCTCTATTACACCATCTACGCACCATGCATCAGGTTCCATTATCAAAACCTGCCCTGTGCAGTGAAAAGATAGAATTAGGGAATAAAAAAATAATTAGAGGAAGTCTCAGTATCCTCATATGTTCATTTTTCTTTATTGAGTTCATTACCAGCAATTAAAAGCATTTTAATCACAAGTCTCTCAGTCTCAAACTTGTCCTCTTGCATTTGGTAAAAGTCTGTTATTTCTGATAGATATTTGCATCATTTCATTATTTTTCCCGATTTAATGTATTAATATTCTTCATGAAATTGGTTCATTTCACAGCGTGTTCCCCAGAGTTTTATTAGTTGATGATTTCTTTGTTTTTGATAGTTGCTTTTTCATCCTTGGAGAAAGTTTCCTACACTCTTAATAGGAGTCTAAATTGATCTTCTAACCTTCCTAGATGCCTAGAAATGAGCTTTTTGTAGAAGGACAGCGATTATAGAATCTTTCTCAATTTTGCCAGTCAGACACCTTGAAGAAATCAATGAGTAGGCAAATTATTAACTAATTGAGCATTTAGAGTGTTCTTACTTTTGAAAAATCAATTAGGCCTTTGCCCTTAGTTTTGCAGCATTACTTCATTATTAATTGTTTTAAGCAGCAGTTCATCAGCAATGGACCCAGATCAGCTGACAGTTGTTTTTTGTTTATATTCTGTGCTTAATTGATTAATACAATGAGCTGAAAACCTTTAACATCATTGATCATGTCACGGAATGCTGAGTAATTGGCTGGCAAAATGCGATTTTTTAAAATTAATGATTCAATGGTTCAAAGGTTCAATTCAGCAGCAGATTGCAGTCAGCAAAAAGAGAGGATTTTCAGTATTTCTTCAACGTGGGTGATCTGAATGATAGTCTCATCTCATTTTTGGAGCCTTTTTCTGTCTTCATTAGAGATAATTTCTTGTTCTATATAAAGCACAGGAGAGTCACATTTACTATCTTAATGACACAATTTTATTACCACTGGGTAAACATGGCTTTCAATTCAAATTTTGAAGAGATTGCCACTCTTGTCAGAGGTACAAAAAAAAAAAAAAAAAAAGATAAACTCACAGGATGCAGTTTCATGCTTTATAAGATCCTCAAGCAGGGACAGTGGTGGGAAGTGTCTGGAATGGTGGGTCGGGGCCTCAGCTCAGTAATATACTCTTCTACAAAGACTTTCCTGAAGCTCTTCAAGCCCTGGGTCCTTTTTCTTTCTACCATGGCTGTCTAGACATAGCTTTGTTATCAAAGCTACAGTTATCACAGTATTGGGCTCTATATGCATGGTTCCCTCACCAACGAGACTACAAACTCTCAGAGGTCATGGATATACCTAAATGCTTTTGTATCTTTGGTGTTATGCCTGTTTTTGGAACAAAATTGGCAATAAATTGATTAGCCAAAAGAAAGGAGAAACACACACACACACACACACACACACACACATACACACCCCCCAACCTCTATTCAGTTGGGGAAATCTATTTGGTTATATATATTTCCTTATCATTTTTATGAAAATAAAATCTATTTTTCCTTGACATAATAGAAACAAAGTCACTGGATTTCTAAGCCATCCATAACCATCATTGGGCAAATTTCTCCATATTGTTTTCTGTTGGCAAGACCTCAGGGCTTAGGCAGGGTCTTAAGTCAACTCCTGAAAACCATTTTAATCCCTGCCCTTTTTTGTGTATTCGCACACTTCTTTAGCTGAAATTCTCCAAAGTGTAATTGATAAGAAAAAGTACAGCAAGATATTACCAACAAAAAGTTGACCTATGGGCAAATAAATTACGCAAAACCTGACAGTGTCATCCCTCTTGGGGATGCACAAAGTATGTCAGGATATTAAAGGTTTTGAGAAGCCCAGTCACAACTTTGGGGATCCCAAGTTTTTTGAGTTGGAAACTCTTTTTTTTTTTTTTTTTTTTTTGTGGAGCATTCACTAACATGTCTGGGAACTAATGGTGTGTAGCACATGCTTTGAGAAATGCGACTCTAAACAATAAACCAGGTCAGAGAATGTGATTTTGATTGTGCTGTGTATATGGAGAAAACGCAGTGAGGGGGGGGGGGGTTCAGGATCTCCCAGACTGCTCACAGGTGTTGTACCGGTGACTATGGCAACTTCCCTTGTTTCATTTCCATACATTTGTGGCTTTCTGTGCTAGTAAGGGTTGTTCACTGCAGAAAACTTAGAAAGCAGAAGGAAAAAAAAAAAAAAAGAAAAAAAGAAAGCAGAAGGAAAAAGGGGAAAAAAGTGTTCATGGCTGTTTTGTTTAAAGGGTTCCAACCTCAAATAAATTTATAAAGCTTCGGATCAAACAGAGTTAAATAGAATTCAGATGGATCAGAGCTAAAAATAATAAAAATAAAATTAATATGCATCTGGGAAACAACTGCTCAGGCAAAGCAACACACATAGATAATGGCTTCTGTCTGAAGCTTCATTTCCCAAACTGAAGAACAATAATATGCATATTAACCCAGGTGAATGTCTAAACAGATTGTTGGCAGCCCGTGATTAGATAAAGGAACTCATGCATCCTGAGTGCAATTTATGTAGTTAAAAGGAAGCACCGTCACAAAGGGACACATTTAAGTTCAACCCTAACAAATTTTTACTGTCTTGGTATATTTTTCTCCAGCATTTTCTTTTTAATCTGTACATGTTTTTATATTTAAAAATGGGTTCCTTGTAGAAAACACGTAGTTGAGATAATGTACAAATTATTCCTCATTTCTCTTCTCACTTACTTAATTCTAAGCAACTTTGAAGTTTAAACATCATTTCATTTTCTTTCCAAAATGTTCAAGTCTGAGTTTTCACTTAATTGTCCAGTATGTAGGAGGCTAGAAGAGTGGGTGTCGCTTATTTCTTGGAAACAAAACTGAAGAATTTATAAAGAAAATAAAACTATGTAATCTTATGTTCTCGGTTCAAGGTTAAGGAAAAATGGTGATTTACATGCTATTCCATTTGTAGGTACTGCAGCTGCTGATGAAATACAAGGTAATTCCTTAGAAAAACCAATTATGCAAATTATGAAAATATTTCATATTTAAAGGAGAGAAACTTGATTTCAAAAAACATTTAGAACAAAATCTGAATATAAAATTTTGGAATGGAAATAAAAGTGCATTTGATCATTTAAATTCAAAAGCAAGTAAATAGTAAAATTAAGAGGATTCATGGAAAAGTGATGGTAAATATTTTATGAAGATAACACTGCTGTTTATTATAAGCATATAGGAGTAGGGTATGAGTTTTTTAAAAAATGATATCAATAGTTAGTGAGGGTCAGAAAAAGTAAGTTTTTTTTTGTTTTTTGTTATTTAAAGATTTTATTTATTTACTTGAGAGAGGGAAAGAAAGCACAAGCCAGGGGAAGGGGCAGAGGGAGGGGCACCAGCAGACTCCACGCTGAGCAAGGAGCCCGCATGGGGCTCAATCCCTGAGGTCAGATCTCTTCCGAAATCAGGAGTCCGATGCTCAACTGACTGAGATACTCAGGTGCCCGCCCAAAAAGTAAGTTTTTGAAATCTGATCTTGAAATAGGAACTATCATTTTGCTAAGCACCCATTATACACTAGACATTAACTAGTTTATATGAATTATTTCACTGAAGTCAGCCATCAACACAAAAAAGAGTATATATATTTTTTCATTTTGCTTCAAACTTGAAACGCAAGTTAAAAAATGCACCGCACAGTAAAGAGTTGGGATACAACACAGCTAGTGATTGGCTCTTGGCCATTTTGCCATAAAATGATCATTCCATTAGCACAGCACATCGTATTTATTCCTCTGCCGTCAAAGAGCAGATCAAGAGACTACATTTAATTCTCTTCATGGAGGAATTTTCCTTGCCACTACTGCCATTCAAGAGCTTAATTTTTCATTTCTTAAGTAAGATATACTTCATCACTTAGAGTTCTTTTCTTTTTGTCATCAGTAAAGAGCTGCATAAATTAAGGCTTTTTAATCATGTGAAATTATAATAATTAAAATTGTAATAATTCTTTCCATCTTTTACTTACTGCAGTCTGGGTAAATGAGGTCGAAAAGCATTTTGTGTATAAAATTGCCATCAAGGATGCTACTTTCCTGGGACATAAATCCACATTGGAGGATGGAAAGAACCAGGAGCAATAACTTCCTGCTGCAACGGTAGTGGGCAGATGGGGAAGAGTGAGTATATTTTATTTTTTTCTTTCTGATCCCTAATAAAGAAATAAAAAATATGAAAACAAATGAACCCAAGTATACAGAGGAAGAACTCCTTCTGCAATCATGTTTAATGTATTATGTCCTAATATTACTGTCATTTGGGGCAATTTTTTTTCATAGAACAGGAACCAAAAACTATGTATATAAAAAAACACACAAAACCATGAAACTAATTACACAAAAGAACTAGAATATAATTATAGATGCCCTTCTCTTTAATACTCACCTTTTATTTGCATGTTTCTGCAGGTGATGCTTAAAAACACAAAAGGCATTCAATTTAGAATTATGGTTTTCACAGAAATTGCAGCATAATTCTATCTCACACTTATTCAAATTTTTATAAAACATATGACCGTTTTCAAAACCTCTGGGTATCATAACATATTTAAAAATACCAGCAAAATTACTAGACTGAAAAAGAGCACTAACTAGGCATTTTCCCCATAGAAAACCATTTCACACACCTCCTCAGAATTGTATATTAAAGCCAGGAATTTAATATTGCAAATACATAAAAGAATGACTTATCATTTCTTTGGGAGTCATAACTTTGGGTTTTAGACTTCTGTCCATTTAATATTTCAAACATGGCACCAATTTGTGTAATTTTGGGGTGGATATTGAATATATTAGCTTTGATGATAAACTGGCTCACCTTCATTTCTTTGAAACCAACACAGACGTGTGCCTACTTTAATATGTGTTGGGCTTTCTGCATACAAATGAAGCATTACCAAACAATTCCAACTGTGTTTTTTAAAAAATCAGCACAGTTCAATGTTTCCCTAATTTTCTGAGTATGGGGAACATCAATAATCATTTTAATTCTCTGGTAGACACTGAATTACATAGTAAATTATATCAAGCCTGGGAAAGTTCTATTTTTTTTAAACTCACATCTTCTCTTTACATGAAGAATCTGAGATATGAATTAACTCAAAATGGTATTTAAGGTTTTGACTAAAATTAACTGTAGCACTTAAAATAATTCTTACTATTTTAAGCAAAATATTCCTGGGGCCATTTGAACAACAACAACAAAAGGATTATACTGAAGAAGAGGAAGGCAGAGAGAAAAAGAAAGATAATTAATGGGATATACTGGAGTTGAATAACTGAATGAAAATATACACATCTGCCAGAGCCCAAAGCAGTTAGAATAATATTAATCAAATCTTACTGACTCTTAATTGGAATAATGAGAAAACATTCTTAGCCTGCTTGATCATGTTGGCATTTTAATTAAACTTTCTTGGATCCCAGAGAAAACAGTAGTGTTTTTTTTTTTTTTCCTGGAACTCTTTGTTTAACTGTTACCAAAAATACCCTTGAAGGCAGTAACCAAGTAGTATAATTGGGCTCTTTATGTATAATAACAAGGTAGGACATGTTGCCGTAGGTCCAAAACTTTGGCTTCTTAAAAAGTTGTCTATACATCTGCAGACACAAGAAACCCTTAACGATGAAGTGTGGATTTAATTAGAATAAACTTCTCACATTATCAGAGATAATGTTATGGTTATCCTTCTATAGCATGTACCTAATAGAACAGTTCTGGTCTAGTGGAATAAAGATTTTCAATAAATAAATAGCTGGCAATTTAATATCTACTTATATAGCATGCCTGGTGCCACAGGCACCACTCCAAGTACGGTAGAAATATTAACTCACTTCATCTTCATAACCCCCTTATAATAGAGGTATCATTTTTGCTCCCATTTTAAGGATGAGGATATGGAAACACAGAAACTGTTTGTCCTGGACTACATGGGTAACTAGCGGCAGAGCCACGATTTCAACTAGGTCATCTGATTTCCCAGCCTGTGTGCTTGACCCTGACACCGGCTTCCAACGCTTGTCTAAACCCTTCACACGCTCAGCATCCTGATCTGGTGCTATTCCCGTATCATCTCGTTTCCCCTTGAATGATTCCGCACAGTAGGAGTCATCATCCTCCTTTTACAGATGAGGAAAATGAGGCACAGGGAAATGAAATAACTTGACCGAGTTTAAACTGCTGGAAGGAAAGATATAAATTCATTTCTGACTCTAACGTGTATGCTTTTTCTAACCTTTTCCTGATATAGTGAAGTGGTATTTAAAGATTCAGGCTTTTAATTTACTATCTTAAATTTTTAATTTTTTAATAAAATTAAGGTGCTGTATCAGATGAATTGAAATTTATCTGATCATGGAAGGTCATTCACTCCTGCACCAAACATTGACTGAACATCCATTACAGATATATCTGAGTCTTATGGGGCCAGAACTTAGATAATTTTGGAGATCTTCTTTAGGATAGGGCATACACATTCATACATGTAAAATTAGAAATGTAATTAACTACTCATTATGAATGAGAAAAAAAAACAATTATGACACCATCATGCCACGATAGTCTTCAGGCTGACCTTCAGATTATCATGCTGGGTGAATTCACAAGGGGAGCAAACGGAGGGTTCGTTCACTGGAAAGATGGCAAGGGCTTAATTGTAGATGAAGGCGATTGCAAACCACATAGCCGTATCCCACTAAACGTAAACTAAAAGGGTCCAAAGTCAGCTCTCCCTTAACTGGATTTTTTTTTTTTTTAAATGCCCATCGCCATTTTGACATCACCTTAACACAAGTGCACATGCAAATGGAGAAGTCAAATTGGACAGAGGTGCTGGCCTCTTTTTTTGCAAGTTTCACAAAAATACATGACCATGAGACCATATGGCTAGGGCCTTTTCTAGGGCACTGAAAAGATGGGTCAAGTGAGGAGTCCTAAAGTAAGCTTCTTTAGTTTCCCAGTAGCTCCAGCACCTTCCTGCACCCACTCTATGGTAGGCAATGTTCTGCCTCTGAAGAAATGATGAATTTGCCAACATAAAACAGTAATTGGCCAGAAGCACGAATATGTGGGCACAGTAGGTGTAGGGATATAAATAGCAAGAGAGAGAAAACTGTTCCTGATTCTTGATCAGGTGATACGATTCTGGAAAATTGGAGAAAATTCATAATGACTGAAGAAAAAAAAATAAATTTTCAACCTTCTTTTGACACTTTCTAGAATTAAGGATGCTGGACCGGGGAGAATGGAAGTCATTGTCATGGCTCCGATTTCTTGGTCCTAGAAAAAAAGCCCCATGTTAAGTTAGAGATAGAAGAAGAAGAAATGGGAACTGGAATTCTGTACATAATGATGGAAACATTCTCTCCATTGTGGCTGGGAAGCCTTTGGAGGTTCACTTGTTCTGTGAGTAACTTTCTTCGGATGTAATGATTTGTTTGCTTACCTTATGGAGTATAGAAAGCCATAAAGTGGGGGAAAAGAAAAAAAGCTTCCTTCTCTGCAGCCCCATGTCCTTCCTCCTCAGCATGTATTTGTTTTGGCCAATAGTTTCCTACAGGAAACCAGAAGACCATGAAGAGTGAAGAGCTATCTACCCCATAGTAGTCTAGAGACATCACAGAGAGCAAGACCTATCCTGTCAAAGCAAACACCAGATTGTTCCACAAAGTCCCAACCAAGTGATTCTTGGCAGGAGGGAGGTGGGTCTCAGGGTTACAGGCATATGGGAGTGCTTATCTCTTCTCTTCTTACACGTACTGAGCCCCGGGCATAAGTAAAAGCTGAGACCCAAATACCATTGTCTAGTTATTTGAAAGGTATAAATCAAATAACAAATCATTAAATAACATATGTAGTGTTTTCTACCTTGGAGAAATGTGACTTCATGAAGACAAAATGGAAAAATATGTGTAAAGCTATGAATTTCAGATGACTGCAAGTTGGCAAAATGTATACGGATGACTGATTTTATCACTTTTGCACATGGCTGGAGGTTCTGTTGATGAAGCAGAGATTTATGAACAAATAATATAGACATATTTATTTTATAAAATTTATTTTTCTTGTCTGCATTTCAGCAAAATCACTAATTATACTTTTGTAATCAGAATTATACATAATTTGTGTTCTCTTGACAGCAGTGATCTAAAGTAACCCTCTTACTGAGTTAGCGAGGTGTAAGACCCCAACTTCAACCATTTTAGAAGTCCTCTACTTTTCTGTTGGGGTCTGTACGTACACAAATAAACCTTTATCTCCTATTAACCTCTCATTAGTTTAATTTGCTGGTCTCACTCTCAAAACCTAAGAGGGTAGAGGGGAAAGATTTTCCTCCCTTATGGAGGTAAAGCATTGCATCTTATCAGCCCTGAGCACCAGTTTCTGGATGACACAGGCACTCATTGTTTCAGGAGAGAAATGCAGTGGAATGTGGATTTGGATATTTTTTTCTTATAGATAACATATATATTTTTTAAAACCTGAACTCATTTTTTTTTCAAAAAAGGTGGCATAACTTACTCTAATAAAATATACGTATTTGAGGTGTAAAATTAATTTTTGACAAATGTATACACTTGTATAAACACCACCACGTTCAAGATAATGAACGTCCCATTCTAGCAGAATGTCTTCTTTGTCCCTTTCCAGTCAATCCTTACACAAACCAGAGGACGTCACTACTCCAATTTCTCTTGTCGTGGATTCATTTTGCCTGTTTTAGGGCTTCTCATAAATGAAATTGTGTGGTGCATACTATTTTGTGCCTGACTTCTTTAGCTCAATGTAACGTTTTTGAGACTAGTCCAGTTTATTTTGTGTAGTTTACAGTTGTTTTTATTGCTAATTCACATATTTATATTTCAAAATATTTTTTTTTTTTTTTTTTAATTTTATTTATGATAGTCACAGAGAGAGAGAGAGAGAGGCAGAGACACAGGCAGAGGGAGAAGCAGGCTCCATGCACCGGGAGCCCGATGTGGGATTCGATCCCGGGTCTCCAGGATCGCGCCCTGGGCCAAAGACAGGCGCCAAACCGCTGCGCCACCCAGGGATCCCATATTTCAAAATATTTATTGTAATGTATATACTTAGTTATCCTTTCTCTCGTTGATGAACATTTGGTTGTTTCTAGTTGTGGGCTATTGTGAACAAGGCTACTTACAAGCATCCTTATACGATTCTTTGTATGGACATATGAATTATTGGATCGTACATTGGTGTGTGTTTAATTTTACAGAAACTTCTGGTTTCCCAAAGGGATTGCATTGTTTGGTATGAGAGTCCCAATTGCTCCTCATCTTCATCCACACAATTTCAATCTTTCAAAAATTTGGTCACTCTCCTGGATATGAAATGGCATATTATTTTGGTTTTAATGTTCATTTCCTTAATGATAAATGACATCAAGCACCTTGCATGTGCTTATTGGCTGTTTGTATATCTTCTTTTGTGAAGTATTTGTTCACATCTTTTGCCCATATAAAAACTATTGAGTAATCTGTCTTTTGTTATTCATCTGTAGGAATTCTTTATATATTTTGGATACAAGTCCTTTATCTGAGGTGTGTCATGTCATACTCTCTCCCACTCTGACTTCTTTCATTTTTTAAAGACACCTTATAATACAATTGTTTTATTTTGATGACACCTGTTTTCTTTTAGACGTTGTTGTGAGGGTGAATTCATGTGAGAGGACCCCCTTGAAAGCACTGGACCCAGAGTAGAGATCCCCTTTGCTCCCATCTAAGCTTGCACTGGCTCCTTTATTTATTGACAATTCTCAAAGAAGACTCATGCTGTTGGAACTTCTCTTCATTCTCACTGAGCTCTCCTTTTCACACTAAAAAAGGGCCATATATTATTCAACTGGCACAGAATATACTGTGATGTCTCCTCATGGATATCCTGTATATGGGGGAGCCCTTGTAGCTGGAGTATTGTTTCTTTACAAAGCCCTGCAGTATGTTTTGGGCACTCAGACCTGGGTCCTTGCAATAAATAGTTTCTTAGCATCCTCTGGAGTTATCTCCATAAATCTTAGGCATAAGTCGAAGAGACAGGCCACAAAGTAATTGGAGGGAAATTCTGCACTGTCCCTTTTAGCACCTTTAAATCTGAGCACATGAGCCAAATCCTCTAGTTAAAAATGTTTCACGCAAACTGTCTCCTGGAGATACTGGCATAAACTTCTTTAGTCCAGGCCAATATATGTGAGATCCAAAGCTGGGGCTGCTTTTATATCCAAGGTCAGTATGTATGAGTTGTGGATATAAAAAGATAAGGATTAAAACAATGAAAACAACAAAATCCATAAGCCGTCCTTCCACTTGCATCCATACGCTAATCTTATTGGCTTTTTCCTTATTTCTGGACGTGCCATCCTTATCCCACCTCAAGCCATTGAATGTTTTTTTTCCTCTTGTTCTAAAAACTCCATCTTCTCTTTACTTGGCTATTCCTAACAATTGCCTTTGATCTTTATTTTAATTCATCTAGAATTGACATCAGTGCTGAAATAGTGTAGTTACAGGGACACCTCAGAGATATTATGGGCTCTGTTCAAGACCACTGCAATGAGGAGCACCTGGGTGGCTCAGCAGTTGAGTCTGTCTTTGGCTCAGGGCATGGTCCTGGGGTCCTTGGATCGAGTCCTGCATCAGGCTCCCTGTGAGGACCCTGCTTCTCCCTCTGCCTGTGTCTCTTGTCTTTCATGAATAAATTTTAAAAAAAGTCTTAAAAAAAAAAACGCACTGCAATGAGGTGAATATCACAATAATGTGAGTCATATGAATTTTTTTGGTTCCCAATACGTATAAAAGTTGTATTTACACCAAACCTAGTCTATTGAGTGTGTAATAACTAGCATTATGTCTAAAAAACAATGTATATATTTTAATTAAAAAAATACTGTATATCTAAAAAATGCTTACCATCATCTGAGCTTTCAGCAGGTCACAATCTTTTTGCTGGTGGAGGGTCTTGCCTCGACGGTGATGGCTGCTAACCGATCAGGAAGGTAGTTGCTGAAGGCTGGGGAGGCTGTGGCAATTTCTTAAAATAAGTCAACAATAAACTTTGTGGCATCAATCGGCTCTTCCTTTCTCTCGAACACTTAGAGGCCATTGTTGGGTCTTAACTAGCCTGATTTTGACCTTGTTGCATCTTGGGGATAGAGAGGCCACAGGGAAGGGAGGGAGAGAGAGGACTGGCCAGTCAGTGCAGCGGCCACAACACACACAGTCATCCCCAAGCTCCCCGTGTTGCGTGGCACCAAATATAATAAGGATAAAATTGTTGGAAATGTTGGGAGAATGACCAAAATGGGACAGAATGACACGAGGTGAGCAAAGACTGTTGAAAAAATAATGCTGGTAGACTTGCTGGACACAGCACAACTGCAAGCCTTCACCTTGTAAAAAATGCCATTTCTGCGAAGCACAATGAAATGAGGCCTGCCTGCCGGTAGCCACGGTCGGAGGGAGCCCACCCTCCTGAAGCACCTGCCAAAGCACCGCCTGAAGCACCTGCCAAAGCACCTGCCACGATAGGGGGCCAGCGCCTTGCACTCCCTCCACCTCCTCACGAGGGCATTTCATCATCTCCCATCTTCCCGAGAAGGGTGAATGCTGTACTCCAAGGTGTTTTCAGAGAGAGAGAGAGAGAGAGATCACGTTCACAGGCCTTTTATTACAGTATATGGTTGTAAGCGTTCTCTGTTATCAGTAGTTACTGCTCATCTCTTGCTGTGACTAATTCATAAATCAACCCTTATCACAGGTCTGTATGTTCAGGAAGAAGCAGCGTATACAGATCCGGGACTCTGGGTGGTTTCCAGGGTCCCTGGGTGTCTTGGAACGTCCGCCCTGCAGACCAGGGGGGATGACTGTAATGTAGTTTATGAAAACTGGCATTTCCTTGGACTTCATCACACGGCCCCATAGTTGCGTTTTTACCTGTCTTGCAGTCCAGAGAAATCACTTGAGCCCAGATACCATGTTAATTAATAAACGTCAGTATCTAGCACCCTGTCGTGGTAGCATAGAGGCCCAGAATTAAGCTTCCATCGTGACATTGGCAGTCCTGCCTAGAGGGCAGCAGGAAAGTGTTGCTCCACAGCATTTGGATTCGCACTTCTGACTGTAGTGCCCCCCCCCGACCCCCCAGCGAAACTTATAACCAGGACTAGACTGAGGCCCTAAAAGCTCTCTTTTCCTCCCATTTCCAGGAAGCCTGAGCGTCTCTGTACTTCTCCCATTCCTTAAACATTTAGGGCAATGTTATTTGTGGGGAGTGGGGGGTAGTTTGCAGTTGAACAAGATGCCTGAGCTGGTTCATACTGTAATTTGCTATCGAGAAAAGGGGAAGGGACAATCGATATTAATAGTGTCGCTGGCACGGCTGGCCACTGTCTAGGAGCTCTACGTGACTTTAGTTTCTTTTTTTTTTTTTTTTTTTTAGTGACTTTAGTTTCAATCGTGACAATGCCAATAGGACACTGGTTTTGACCAGCAGGAAAGGGGTAGCAATAGTGGTAATATGAGTAGTGATTAATAGCTTGCACTCTGCGGTCAGGAGATCCAGCGTCACATCCTTGCCCCGCACGTGAGATGTAGCAGCACAGACAACTGCCTACTCTCAGGCAACCCTCAACCTGAATTTTCTCATCTATAAAATGGGGCTTCTAATAGTATGTACATCACAGGGTTGTGGTTGTGGTGTACGTGTGTGATTTGAAAGGGTGAAGGACACTAAGGATAGTGCCTGGCACATAGTAAATGGTCAATAAACAGTAGCTACCATTATTATCATGGGTATTGAGGCTAAGACCTTGGGGCAAGACCTTGGGGCACGAAAGCTCCAGAATTTGGGAGAGAGGAAGGTCAGCAAGTGGAAAGACGCGTTGGCAAGGTGAAACTCTCAAGTGATTTTGTGTCCCCCAAACTCCATCAGCATGTGTTTGTGTTCTGGATGAAGCTGAAGAGAGCAGGAGGGAAATAGGTGGTCTGAAGTTTGGGGAAGGGCGGAGGATGGCAAAGGATGTCATTTATTACACTCCGTCCTATTATATATCTTATTCTTTGATCTCTAACCCCTTCCTTAGGTTTAGGCTTTATTAGGAAAAGATTCTGAGACTAACAAGCAGGAAGGGCTGCTGACACCCGTCTTCCTGCGGCACCTTCCCTACAACTTCTAATAGGTGTTGCCTCCGCATGCGCTTCCCCCCAACCCCTACCCCTTACTCGGAGGCTATTATGCTGAGAATCACAGTGGGTTAGAGTGGGGCCAGGTAAGCCCTGCTGACACACCTGCAGGTTTTGCCAGGGTGTAGGTGATCTTCTTGCATTTCAGCCCAGATCCCAAGTAGGGGTGTACTTGCCCTAGGTCCCCAGCTTGCAGCTGTCAGAGGAGGAGCACAGCAGCGTGGACACTCTGCAACACCAAGAAGAATTCTAAGACTTTGTCAGGAGGCTAAGGGGAAAAAAGTCTCACATCGCAAACCAGAAGAGGCGAGGATAAAACTCGCCTGGCAAAACGAATGACATGTTGTTGCTCATCTAAACATCTTAGATATTTGGGAGAAATGAGCATGTGCATGCAGGCTCCCACACGCATAAAAGGAATTCCATTCTTCATTAGTGATGTTTTCTAGCTTTTATCTCCCATTTCACCCCAGATTCTTTAATTCTCATAGCTCTGCTTTCCAGCAACCAATTAATATTTTCTCTGATAAATGTTCCTTTTTGAGAGTAATCTATCTTTGATGTTAAGCTCAACATTCTTCTTTTAACTTCTAAGAGAATAGAAGACGTAGAAGAGTAAAGAGCTGAAAGAAAAATACAATGTGTTACCTCCCTGGATTCTGAAAGATCAGCTCCAGCTAGTTGGATTTAAAAGCTTCTAATTTTTTCTATTTTATTCATGATGGTACCTCATAAAGTTAGAATTTTAATGTCTGTCCATATAGGGTAAAACAGAAGGGACAAAATATGGAATCCGATTCATGCACGGTTTTGCCTAGAAATGATGAATGTTTAGCTATGCTCAGGGTCCTCCAAGAAAATTTAAATAGCAAATACAAAAAGAGACGTGAGAGGACACTGCATAAAGTTTTGTGTTATGCTGATTAAAATTAGAGCAGGTTGCAGGGGAAACAGTGGGATATAGTAAATCTAGAATTTAGAATAACTTACGATTTTTAGAGATAGAGCCCCGTATTACCGTATTTCAGCTTCTAATTCAGAAACGAATTATTAAGATAATTTCTAAATTACATGTGATATTTTCTGTTCTTTCTATTTTGCAAATGCATGCGTTATTTCGTTTGGTTTTCTGTACAAAGCATATACTGGTAGCTATCATACGAGGCTGTATATTGATGTTAGTAAGATGCATAACTTAGTTCTGTTCTCATTATGAGAATTTTAGTGGGTTTCATCATTACAGATAATAATGACTATACCTAATCTTCTATATTATAGATTACAGAAGAGGGTGGCGTTCATTATTTCATTTAATGATATGCTACAAGGGTTATATCATAACTACTTTGTAAAAACCTATTCTCTTACTTGCTTTTCATTAATATGCTTCTGGAGCTAATTTGTCAGCTTATACACACAGTCTGAACTCCAAAAACTGCGGAAATAGACATGTTTGCCCGGCTGCACGATAATCGAGCTATATCCTGATGATCTCAGTATACATGTGTTTAGTTTTCCCAGGACACTTTTGATCATTTGCATCAGAGACTTCTGACACTTCCTTACAGGTGTTCCCCAAAGATTCCAGGATAAAGTTCCTACAATGTTGACTTGAATTCAAGGTGAGTTTCCTATATGATCTGGGAGCTGTGAGGCTATTCACACACTTTCAAAACTTGTGCAGGTGCAGGCGTTTATATACTTCAGAGCTAAACAGGAAAAAAAAATAGGCCTTTGTAGTCTTCTCTTTCAGTCCTTTGACTTTTCATTCTGTGGGCCCAAATTAAATTCTGTTTTTACATCTTTAATGATACAAGCATTCAGGGCCCAATGAAAAATAAAGGCCTTATTACTTCATAATATGTTTAGAATAGTGCATGATTATGTTTAGTTGATTAGTTGGCTATAGTAATCGCAGAACCATAGAGTGACTGAAATTAGAAATGAAAATGACCCATTGGGTATCATTATCCTTCCTGCTGTCAATGCAAGATTGTTTCCCAACATGCAGTATGTATGTGTGTGTGTGTGTGTGTGTCTTGGTGGAAGGGGCGGGAGGCTGAATTCTCTCTTAGCTACACAAATGCACAATGTGATTCCCTTTTGTAGCAACATTTTGAAGGAACTAAACATTAAAGCAAATCAGAGAGCCCTCTTAGGAAGTCCAGTGAAAGAATGCACAATGACCACAACAGTAGCGGCAGCCATACATATCTGTAGGTCACCAACTACATGCCAGTCGCTATAGCAGAGCCATCTCCGACATAAACACCAGCCATTCCAATCAGATACTATCACCCCCATTTATACATGAGGAAATGGCATCAATAAGGGTAAATGATTTAATCAAGGACAGATGATTCGTAAAAGATCCTACAACTATCAGTAGTGGAGTCCAGATTCAAACTCTGGTCTCCCTGCCTCCAAGGCCCGGGCTTTCCCTGCACAGTAGAAGTGAGGGGAAGGGTGACGCCTTTGGCAGCAGTAGCTTCTGGGTAGGCCCACAACCTCATGCAGAAAGAGAGTCACGTCTGGTGACTCCAGCTCCCCACAAAGAATAACAATTATATAGCCATCCATGAATGAGAATGGCTCTGGGGGAGCTCAGGAATATACATAAAAAGCTTCAGCAGCACAATTGGGGAAAAAAAAAAAAGCCCTGGGAATAACACACAAAAAGGGTGGAAGAGCAGTTTCACTCTGCCTGCATCATCTCATCCCCCAGAGTGGCAAGAGACATTCCTTGGGGAGAGAGATTTCCCCTTGGAAGCCTCGGTGGCTCGGTCGGTTAAGCGTCTGCCTGTGGCTCAGGTCATGATCCCAGAGTCCTGGGATTGAGCCCACATTGGGCTTCTTGCTCAGGAGGGGAGGGCCTGCTTCTCCCTCTCCCTCTGCTGTTGCTCCCCCTGCTTGTTCTCTCTCTCTCTTTCTCTCTCTCTGTCCAATAAAATAAAAACTTTTAAAGAGAGAGAAAAAAGATTTCTCCTCACTGGAGTGAACTCCCAGTTTCCCTAGCCTTTGCGGCAGGATAAAGGACTCGCTTGGTTTCATCCTCCTCAGAGAATGGTGTAGCTGAGCCATCTAGAGACAGGAAGAAGGAAGAAGGTCGGAGGTATCAGTAGTACCTGTCCCAGGGTGGGCGTGATCGCAGTTCCCAGTAGCCTGCTCTGCACAGGACCTCAGCAGCCTTTGATGCTGAACACTCAATAGCCTGTGTGGATGCTGTGACCCCTCTGCAGATGTCATCCCTGAGGACTCCATCACAGACCCCAAGGGACTGCTCCACAGAAGACTCCAGCAGCTTTTGCCACTGAAGAAACCCATGGCCGTCAAAGCCACCATGGGCCCCCTGCAGATTTCACTCCTGAGACCTCCACAAGCTTTTGCATTTGCAGACTCCAGGTACCTGAGTCCCTCTCCATCCCCAAGCCTGCCGGAATGCCCAGAGACACCCTGGGTTCTGAGCTCTGTCATTCCCTCTGCTTCAGGCTGTCAGCCTCCGTGTCTGTGGCTACGTGCATTCAGGATGCCAGTCCAGGTTCCCACATCTAACCCCCGATGCCAAATGTCTGCCTGTGGCTAATCCTTGCAGCCACACAAATACACACCAACAGCTCTAGCCCCCATAGCTTGCTTGTGCACCAGAAGATGGGCCCAGCTTCTCATATGGGCTTGCACTGCCTCACACTTAGAGGTAGCCACTACGGCCAGATACTTGGTGCTGCTGGCCCTGACTCCTGTCACTGGTCCTCACTATGTGCTTGCACTTGAAGCAGCTGCTGAGTGCATGCTGACAGTCCAGGACCTACCAGCTGCTCACGAGCCCAGATTTGGCCTCGATTTCTGTCAATGGCCTGCACTGCCAATAAAACCATTTCTGTTTGCAGATGACAATCGTATATATACAGAAAATCCTGAAGACTCTACCAATACAACTCTTAAAACTAATAGATGAATTGAGTAAAGCTTCAAGATACAAAGTAGACATGCAAAAAATCAGTTGTGTTTCTACACACTGACAGAGTATGTGAAAAGACAGTAAGAAAACGATCCCAGGGGCACCTGGATGGCTCAGTAGTTGAAGGTATCCTTTTGGCTCAGGGCGTGATCCTGGAGTGCCTGGGTCAAGTCCCACATCAGGTTCCCTGCAGGGAGCCTGCTTCTCCCTCTGCCTGTGTCTCTGTCTCTCTCTCTCTCTGTGTCTCTCATGAATACATAAATACAATCTTAAAAAAAAAAAAAGAGAGAGAAAATTCCATTTGCAATAAAAAAAGGATAAACTACTTAGAAATAAATTAAACCAATGCAATAAAAAAAAGAGTAAGATACCTAGAAATAAATTGAACCAATGAAAGATCGTGTACAGTGAAAATGATAAAACATTGATGAAAGTAATTGAAGAAGATGCAACTGAATGGGGAGATATCTTGTGTTCATGGACTGGAAGAATTAATATTGTCAAAATGTCCATTTTATCCAAAGTGATCCATAGATTCAGTGCAATCTCTATGAAAATTTCCTTAACATTTTTCACAGAAAAAAAAAAAATCCTGACATTTGTATGGGACCACAAAAGATCCTGAATAGCTAAAGCAATTCTGAGAAAGAGGAATAAAGCTGGAGATATCACACTTTTTGATTTCAAGTTATATTATTAAGCTATCGTAACCTAAAACAATATGGTATTCACATAAAAGCAGACAATGGGACAGAAGAGAGAACCCAGAAATAAACCCATGCATATTCAATGAACTAATTTTTGGCAAAGCCACCAATATATGTTGAGGGAAGTGTAGTCTTTTCAATTTATGGTGTTGGGGGAACCAGATATCCACATGCAAAAGAATGAAACTGGACCCTTATGCCACATGAAAAAGTCATCTCAAAATGGATTAAAGACTTAAATGCAAGGCCTGGAGCTGTACGACTACTGGAATAAAGCATAAGGGAAAAGCTCCCACACACTGGTCTTGGCAATGACTTTTTGCAATTGATACCAAAAGCATAGGCAACAAAAGCAAAAAATAAGTGGGACTACATGAAGCTGAAAAATTTCTGCACAGCAAGGGAAATAATAAAGTGAAAAGGCAATCTGTGGAATGGGGAAAAATGTTTGTAAACAATATGATAAAGAGATAAATATCCAATATATGTAAGGAACGCCTACATACAACTCAATAGTAAAAATCCCACTTGATGTAAAAATGAGCAAGTGACCCAAATAGACACCTTTCCGGAGAAGACATACAAATGGCCAATTGGTATATGAAAAGATGATCAACATCACTAATCACCAGGGAGTGCAAATCAGAAGCACACTGAGATATCATCTCGTACTTGGTAGGATGGCTGCTATTCAAAAAGCCAGACGAGAACAAGTGTTAGTGAGGATGTGGAGAAAAGGGAACCCTTGTGTACTGTTAGTGGAAATATAAATTGGCGCAGCCACTATGGAAAATAGTATAGAGGTTCCTCAAAAAATTAAAAATAGAACCACCATATGATCTCATTTTTGGGTATATGGCCAAGGGAAACAAAATCATGAAGAGAGATCTGCACCCTCATGTTCATTTCAGAATAATTCACAGTAGACAAGACATGGAAATAAGCTAAGTATCTATCAACAGGTGAGTGGGTAAAGGGGATGCGGTGTACAATATAAATGGAATATATATTCACATATGTATGGATATATAATGATTTTTACTTATATATATCATATATGTTATATATAATAATATTTACTTATATATGTATGTATTTCAGTCTTAAAAAGAAAGAAATTTTACCATCAACATAGATAAACTTGAAAATATTATGGTAAAGGAAATAAGCCATAAAGACAAATATTGATTTGACTTACATATGGAATAAAAAAAAAAATCGAACTCATAGTAACAGAAAGTAGAATGGTGGTTACCAGAGGCTGGGGTTGAGAAAATGGGGAATTGTTGGTCAAAGGGTATAAACTTCTAGTCATAAGATAAATATTAAAAAAAAAGAAAAAAGAAAAGAAAAAAAATAAGATAAATATATTCCGGACACCTAACGTACAGCATGAGGACTGAAGACTTAATAATAATGCATTGTATACTTTAAATTTTCTGAGAGTAGATTTCAAGTATTCACACCATGCGCACATGCAAAACGGTAATTGTGGGTGATGAGGAGTATGTCAATTTGTGGTCATTATTTTATGATGTGTACACAAACCAAAACATCACATTTTATACTTTAAATATTTATACACTTTGTCAGAAATAAATAAATAAAAGAAGTTCACCTGGGAAAGATTCATTCCCCTGAGCACCCTTGAGTTGGGCTCCTCTGAGTCCTCTTTTTCCACTAAGCCCTGACCTTGGGAATCTGTCCTTGGCCTCCTTAGTCCATTTTTAGTGAGAATTCTCCTGGATCAGTTTAGTAAAAATCTTTCACCCTCGACAGCTCATCAAATTCCTTATCCCCACCGTGAATATCTTATCATCCTGGCTTGCCTTCAGCAAGAGTCCTACCTAGTTGGTCTAGCAAGAATCCTACCCTTGGTGTTTTGTCTTGGTAATTATCCATCCACTGACTTCCATTCTGCTCCTTGGCTATAAATCTTCACTCGTCCTCATTGTATTTGGATTTGAGTCCAGTTTCTCTCCCCTCCTGCAGAGCCCCAATGACAGTACTTTCTCTTCAACAGTCCACCTTGCTGTCTTCAACAAGTGTCTGAATAATTTTTTCTTTTTTGTTTTTCCAAAGATGTTTTATTTACTTATTCACGAGATACTGAGAGAGAGAGCGAGAGAGTATGCACAGAGGGAGAGGGAGAGACGGACTCCCTGTTGAGCAGCGAGCCCAGCGGGGGCTTGATCCCAGGACCCCAAAATTATGACCTGAGCCAAAGGCAGACACTTAACCGACTGAGCCACCCAGGTGCCCTAAATAATCTTTTTTTCTTTAAAATTAAAAATAGAACCACCAGAGTGCTTTGGGGACTGGAAACCAAATTGCACCAAAATGGGCTAACGCTGTGGTTTTATGAGGAAATCCTTGGCATAGTCAGTGTTGAGGAGAGGGTCCAAATAAACATGAGAGATGGGTGGAGTGGAGATATGAAGCCATCAAGGAAGTGGGAACCTGAGATAGAGAGACAGCCCCATATATGCAGAGTGGTAGCCCCTTGTACACGGTGGCAAGCAGTGCAACTCTGGTTCTGCTCCTAGATTTATCTGGATACAGCTCACACAAGGATGGGGAGCACCGTCTGCAGGGAGCATTGCCCAGGCTCAGGAGCAGTCACTGCTCTTGTCTTCCCGAGTTCGCAGGGGAGTGAGAATTCTGAGACTGTCACAAAAACTCAGATGGATTCTAAAGCACTGTTGGATGCCTAAGTAAAGGACAATTTATTGTCTTTAAGGCAATCTAATTTTGACTTCAAGCACCTACCCCTCTGACCTCATAAAAAAACCAATCTCCCCCAAACCTGCTTCAGAGCAATAGAGAAAGAGAACTTCATATAGACCTAGGGGGAGCACTCCTGCCCTTGACCCCGTGCTTAGGAGAGACTGGCTATGGCTCTTCACGGCTGTGTCTGTGCTCAGAAGACAAGGAGTCGCAGGCTAAGGAGATTCCCCCAATCTGAACCCCATCTTCTGCTTTCCTAGAAGCATTCCAGACACAGCATTGTTGGCTCTTGTTTCCAGGGCTTGGTAGGCCTCTCCTCCAGGTCAATCCTGGCTGGACTGGGTGGCGATTGTGTGTTATAGAAGTAAATGGAGACCAACCAGATGAGAAAAGCAGGGACTACTTATTCCGAACTTGCACCAGCAAGAGAGTCAGCCACTATCGCTTGTGTTTGGCAGAGACTCAAAGACACACAGAAGAGTGGGAAAGCTTTATAGGGGAGAAAATGGTAGGCTCCAGGTTTCCCTGATTGGAGGCTGTTGGCCTGGGAAAGCTGAAAACACCCTATGTGATTGGTTAGGGGTGCATTACTGGGCTTTTTCTGGTTGGACCTAAGTTGGAAGTGGGGACAAAAATTAGGGAAATTGTCAGTTGTTAATTATGTCCCGGTCACTTGGGTTCAATTGTTATGGAGGATTTTGTTTAGCTTCCTGGATAACCACCGAAGGTAGCAACCTGATTTTCTCTTAAGTCTGACTCAGAGCAGGCTGGCTGGGTGGATTGTTTATTGTTGATAAGGGGATCGGTCTTCTGGGCAGGCTGTGGGTCAAAGTTCTATTTTTATATCTGGCCTGGCCAGTGTCTGTATGACCCAGTCTCCGAGTGGTTAGGTTGCAGAGGAAGGCAGGAGGTGGCTGTTTCTGGGGAAGTGGATGGAGCTTAAATGTGTGAGCTGTGGTGTCTACACACATTTAGCTTGAGGCCCTTTGGGTATGGGATGAAGCTGGAGGTGGAAAGAAAATGGAATCAAGGCACAGCCGGGAACTGGGGGCGAGGATCACCAATCCGTACAGCTTTACATCCTGGGACGGAATTCTAGGAAGTCTTAGACATCTAAATTTGCATCTTGCTTTCTGGTTGTTATGAAGGAATACTTCTTTTTCAAGGTGAAAGAGCAGAACCTACCTATTTTATTTAAGAGTCTGTTACCCTTTCTTACAACTTCTAATATTCGGCCATATTGTGTAGGGCCCTCTATTGTTTTTAGATTTATTTATTTATTTGAGAAAGAGGGGGGGGCGGGTAAAGGAAGAGGGAGAGAGAGAATCTAAAGCATACTCCCCATTGAGGGCGAAGCCTGACATGGGGTTTGATCTCATGACCCTGAGGTCACAACCTGAACTGAAATCAAGAGTTGGACACTTAATTGACTCAACCTAGACATCCATGGGTCTTCCATTTTTTTTCTCTTGTCCTGTACCCAGCCAATGTAGTGATCAGACCTATGAATGAGTCACATGGTCTCAGGGGAAAAAAATCAAGATCATGGGGTAGCCTTTCCACTTATTACAATCTGATCTCTCTCATCATGCCTTAGCACCATTGTCTGAACCAAAATGGTGCCTTCAAATCAGGGCAAGCTCCATAGTTTATAGGATTCACTGCAAAATGAAAATGTAGTCTCTTACATTTGAAAAAGTTGAAAAGGTTGAAAAAAAGGTGTTAAAGGTGCTAAAATCTGATTCTTTTCTCCCATAGTCTTTCTCTTGAAACTTCATAGTGTTTATTTTCCAATTCATATCATTCTAAGGAAGGAAAGAGTAAACACTTAAATTATTAGCATAGATTTTGCTGTTCATCTTTATATTGTGCAGTATCAGTTTTATTTTTTTTATTATTTTTTTGAAGTAATACCTACACCCAGTATGGGGCTTGACCTCATAATCCTGAGATCAAGAGTCACGTGTTCTACTATCTGAGCCAGCCAGGTGCCTTAAATATTATACAATATCGGTCTTAAAGGCAATTGTAAGAGCATTTATCTCATGGGTAGACTCACCAAAATTACACAATCTGTTTTATAGCTTGTGCATGTAGGTTAACGAAGGGAGTTGGACAACGAGAGGAAGAACATAGTTGATCCCATGAGATAATTTGAGCTGAGACTTCAGTTTAATAAGAGTCCAATGAGACATTTGCTTACATTTCTTAAATAACTATGGAAGATTTTGCAGAAGGCAGGAAATCCTTTAGAAATAGGTAGTTCTAAAATTAGGAAATTTGGGCCATCTGCTAGTACCCAGGTGATAATAGAATACTAAGAGAATTCAGAAGAAATATAAAGTGAAAAAGGAGGATAAGCATCACTTCCTTATATTTCTTTCCAGATTATTGCCACAGCGTTTGTGCTAGACACCACAGTTCATCCTTGTTCACTTTTTAAGTCTTCCTTTGATGGGCACCTGGGTGGCTCAGTAGGTTAGGTGCCTGCCTTTGGCTCAGGTCATGATCCTGGGGTCGTAGGATCGAATCCCATGTCAAGCTCCTGGCTCAGTGGGGAGCCTGCTTCTCCCTCCCCACCTTGCTCATTCTCTCTTTCTCACAATCTCTCTCTGTTTCAAATAAATAAATCTTTTAGAAAAGGTGCCCTTGAGTCACTCTATTTTTTATTATTGAGGTATAATTTATATATCATAAAATTTACTCATTATGAGTGCACAATTCAGTGATTTTTAATAAATTCACAGAGTTGTGCAACCATCACCATGATCTGGCTTTTGAACATTTCCATCAACCCCAGTAATTCCCTTGTGCCTTCTTGCAGCCACTCACTGCCCAACCCTGGTCTCAGGCAACCATTAATGTGTTTTCTGTCTCTCTGAATTTGCTTTTCAGGTAATTCCATTTACCTCCTACAATATATGTGGTCATTTGTGTCTACTTCCTTCATGAAGCATAATGTCTTTGAAGCTCATCCATGTTGTAGTCTGTAAAAATAACCCATTTCTTTTTATGACTGACTAGCCTTCCACTGTATGGATGTACCACCTTTTGTTCATCTGTTCATCCATCAGTTGATGGATACTTGCATTGTTTCCAGCTTTGGACAATTATGAATATTGCCGGGGTGGTCATTCTCATCTTTAGGTGGACATAAGTTTTTATTTCTCTCAAGTAAATACCTAGGAATGCTGGGTAGTATGGCAAGTTTATATTTAGCTTTTTAAGAAACTACCACATTGATTTCCAAAGTTTTCAAACTGTTCTCTCACCAGCAAAATGTAAGAGATCCAGTTTTTTCCATATCCTGGCTAATGTTTGGCAGAGTGTTTTGGTCTACAGCCATTTCTAGCTGCAGCATAGCAGTATCTCATTTGATTTCAATTTGCCTTTTCCCTAATGATTACTGATGTTGAACATCTTTTTATGTCCTTATCACACACGTGTATATTTATCTTTGTATTCACTCAAATTTTTTGTCCTTATTTATTACTTATTTATTTACTTATGTATTTATTTATTTTAAAGACTTTATTGGGGCACCTGGGTGGCTCAGTCTTTTGGGCCTTCAGCTCAGGTCATGATCTGGGGGTCCTGGGGTTGAGCCTGCCTCAGGGTCTCTGTTCAGTGGGGGGGTCTACTTCTCCCTCTCTTAAATCCTTAAAAATAGATATTATTTATGCATTTCAGGGAGAGAGAAAAAGTGTGTGAGGGACGCCTGGGTGTCTGCCTTTGGCTCAGGGTGTGATCTTGGGTCCGGAGATCAAGTCCCACGTTGGGCTCCTTGTGAGGAGCCTGCTTCTCCCTCTGCCTGTGTCTCTGCCTCTCTCTCTCTGTTTCTCTCATGAATAAATAAATAAAATCTTAAAAAAAAAGTGTGTAAGCAGGGTGGGGCAAAGAAAGAGGGAGAAAGAGTCTCCAGCAGACTCCACACTGGGTGTAGAGCCTGATATGAACAAGATCACAACCTAAACCAAAACCAAGATTTTGGTGGCTCAACGCACTGAGCCACCCAGGTACCCCTCTTTTGTTCATTTTTAAAATTGGGTTTGACTTCTTACTGAATTTAAAATTCTTTTTATATCCTGGATACAAGCTCGTTTTTTCTTTTTTAAAGATTTTTTTTTAAATCCATTTATGAGACAGAAAGAGAGAGAGAGAGAGAGAGAGAGAGAGGCAGAGACACGGGCAGAGAGAGAAGCAGGCTTCATGCAGGGAGCCCGATGTGGGACTCAATCCCAGGACTCGATCCCAGGTCTCCAGGATCACACTCTGGGCTGAAGGCAGGCGCTGAACCGCTGAGCCACCCAGAGATCCCCCTGGATACAAGCTCTTTATCAGACTTTAGTTACAAATATTTTATCCCAGTTTGTGTTACCTTTTCATTATTGAACTGTATGTTGTGAAGAGTGAAAGATTTTAATTTTGATGAAATTTATAAAAATATCCACTTTGTCAAATTTTTATTTTACAGATTTTGCTTTTGGTGCAATATCTAAGAGATATTCGTCTAATCCAAGGTCACAAAAATCACCTTCTCTGTTTCCTTCTAGAAGTTTTGTCATCTCACATCTGACATTTTGGTTGTGTTCTATCTTGAGTTACCTTTTATACACGGTGCGAAGTGTGAATCAAAGCCTATATTCTTGGCATATGAATATCCAATTGTCTTCACACTTTCGTTTCTCTATTGTTTTGCCTTGGAGTCTTTGCCAAAACCAATTGACCATAATTGTGAGGGTTTAACGCTTTATTTGTTACATTTAATCTTCTTTCTGTTACATCAAAAACTCTGTGCGTTTTCCTGCATTATACGCAGTTTCAGGATAGCAATACAAATATGACCAATACCAACATGATTTTCTGTCCATTTTTGAAAGTGATGTTCTGAAAAGCTGACTGGAAGCTCTGGACAAGAGTGGAGCATCTCTTTGTGTGCTCTTCCCTTTGGGTGATGTGGCTGGACCGTCACTGAGGAACGCCCCCAATGCCATATCTATGGGTCCTCCTTCTTGGGTTTCTGTTTCTCTGTGAAGGGATCCTCCAGTAGTCAGCCAGTGAGAAGTTCTGGAAACCAAAAAGAGAAAAGGACTGTACCTTGACTGCATTTCCCTGTGGTCTCTCTTTTCTGTATTGCACATCCTCTTTAATTGAGCCTTGGGTCCCTGGGTCTTATGTCCCTCTCGGGATCTCTCCATAGACTCAGTAGCCATTCCTTAGCTGCAGGAGAAGGATAATTTCCCTGCTGCTTAATAGGTCAAATCAGAGATGTGCTGGAGCTGGCTTGAACCAGTTTTCAGTAGATGATTGTGCTTTCTTACCCCAAGTCTGTGTCCAGCACTGTTCTATTCGTTAGTCACGGTATTTATGTGGATGTATTTACACCATGGAAATTGGCAAAATGGCTTTTTGTGGGGCGGTTAGGGAGGTGGGGACCATCATACTATTGGCTCCTGCCGTATTAGACAGATCTTCAATAAACTCTCCAGTTTTTAGCCCCCTTGACAGCCTCACTTTTAGATTTTGGGATTCCGGGGACCGAATCAACTTGCTTCTGGGCTGCCTCTCCTGTATTTCTCTGTTCTGCTAAGTCTGTTACTACTTGATCATCTGACTTCTATCTTTTCAAAACGTGTTGCTCTTTTCCCATTTTCTTTGGTTTTGTGAGTTTATCCCTACATTGTTATTTTAATAGAATATTTAAAAGAAGCATGGATTGAGTGCAAAGTAAACACATACTCATGGCACCATATTTAATTGTAAGTCTCCTTTAGGTTTAAAATGTTCTCTTTGATTCTCTGAACACATGCAAATATATGTAGATGACTTGCCTCATCTCTTGCTCCCTTGGATCTACCCTGTAGACATTAAAAATGGGCTTAAAAACATTTTGTGTTTTTGTGAAGGACACTGAAGAAAGATGTAATGAAATGGGCTTCTTATGTTTAAAAGAACAAAATATAACATACTGACAGGATATACTCCAAGATGAGAAATCCTAACTACCTCTGTGAGTGGGATTTTTCTTCTTTTTCTTTTTGCTTCTCTATTCTTTCTAATATATCTACAATAATTCTTCTTCTTTTTTTTTTTTTTTTAGAAATAGAGAAAAGGAGGGGCCCCTACCTTGCTCATTTGGTGGAGTGTGTGACTCTTGATCTCAGAGTTGTGGGGTCAAGCTCCACATTGGGTGCAGAGATTACTTAAAAATAAAATCTTAAAAAAAAAAAAAAAGAAAGTAGAGAAAAGTAAAGCTATTTAAAGTTGACTAAAACACATACACACGCCTGATTCGGCACCATAGCACAAATACACACACGCGAAAGAAACCCAAAACTGTTAACTTAGAATTATTTGGTGATTTACTGAGTTCAGAAAAGCAGATTTGACGTTAGAACCTAACTTGATTCTACTGTCTAATTCTAAGCCACATTATGTATTTTTATCCTGTCCCCTCATTTCTCAAACATATGTACTCTGGGGTTTCTAAAAGCTGAAGGTTGTTAGATGAATGGGGGCAGTAAGTAGCAGGTTGTAAACTGTTGTCCCTTTCAGGTTCACATATCTCTGAGTAAATTGAGGTAAACATTGTTGTTCTGCTTCAGCAAGTGAGCTACTCCAAAAACGGTTAAGCACACGTGCACAGGAACACAAAAGCTTTCAACTTACCATTGTAAACTCCTAGGGTAGCAATACCATTTCCCCTTTTGCTGTAAAAGTGTGGGAGTTTGGAACTTGTTTCTTATCCTGAAGTAAAATTAGGAAGAAAAACAAAATGAAAAGGACTTTGTAGTTCCTGGTAATTCCAGTTTCTTAGCTCTTGTCCCTCCCATGGACGCCCAATGTTTTCACTAAAGTAGAGTTTTCTAGGCATTCCCTGCTGCTCTGGTTCTGTGAATAGCCAGCCTGACAGCTTTCTCCTGACTTGCTAGTATTAACAGCATTTAGTTAGAGTACATTTGAATTGACCAGAGAATGGATGGCCAGAGTCCATTTGAGTAACAGCTTCCAAAATGCTGTTGAAGATATAAAACCCAGACAGAGGAACAGGTAGGATTTGTGGACATCAAAGAATATGGATCTATGTGTCAGCTGTCCCTAGAGGATCCCTAGAGGATCTCCTCCTGAGATCTCCCCAGGAGACTAGTTGTTGACGTCCTTTCTTGACTTGACTCCTGAGGCCAAATGCCACCACTGACTAGAAGGAAAGGATGTTTGGAGGGGTCAGTCTGCTGAGGACTCCACAAGCTAGGAGCTTGACTTAAGGTCAGATGGTTAGTTAAAAGTAGTATATCTCTTGTTTAAATGAGAGGTGGTTGGGCTGGTTACTTTTGTCTCAGCAGATCTCTAAGGAGAGAAAAATTAATTCGCAGAACCTAAGCAGGGGAACTAAGTTAAGCTCCATGTCCTATGATTAGGGTCTAAGGCATGGGTGGTCCAGCAAGAGAAAAGGTAAGCGGAAAGGCTACATGATTGAATGGAGGACCTCCCGGCTCCGAGTGGACACTCCAAACTTACTAGAATCACAGCTCACATGGGGTGAGTGGAACGACAATGCACACTTGTGTTGTGATTACTAACATAAAAGGCATCAATATGGGGCACCTGGCTCAGAGCCTGACTCAGGTCCTCATCTCAGGGTTGTGAGATTGAGCTCCAAGTTGGGCTCTTCACTCAGCACCGAGTCAGCAGCACCCAGGCAGCTTAAGGCTTTCTCTCACTCTTTCTCTGCCCCTCTCCCCTCAAATAAATAAATAAATAAATAAATAAATAAATAAATAAATAAATCTTTAAAAAAAAAAAGCAGCATCAATATAAAGACTCTGTGTTACAGCAATGAGCAGCTGTCCTCTGCCGCTTGATATCTGAGGGCTCCCTTTAAAGGCTCCAAATCTTAATCTTTTCTTTTTTCCTCTGAGCTTTTAATATTTTCTCAAAAGTCAATCTTAATCGAACTTCTTAATCAGGCTAGCTTCTCTTCTTTGAAATTACTTCCCTTTGACAATATCTTAATAGTAACTAAGGCACCCATGCAGAAAATTAGAAATGCATTGCCCGCCCACCTCTCATCATCTTCATCCCCCACACAGCAAGTGGGCCCTGTTGGCTGGAGCCCAGGGCTTTTCAGAGAAGCGGGGAGATGCCTTCGGAAAGAAGACCTCTCCGAGCAGTCACTACACCTTACATCTTAAAATCTACCTCTTCTTCCTCCTCCTCCTCTTCCTTCCTTTTCTTCTTCATCACAAATATGTATTAAGAAGCTACTAGATGAGAGATCCTATTCTAGGTTTTAGGAAGAGATACAGAAATCGGAGCAAGATACTGTTTCTGTTCCAAAGAAATACTCAGTCTGGTTCGGGAGCTGCTAAGAAGAGTAATTACAGATTCAGGATTTGGAGTCAGAAAAACTGAGTTCCAATCCTGCTTTTTAATGTTTTGGCTATAGGTCCTTGGGCAAATCTTATACCCTTACTGTATCTTCAGAGTTGTGAGATGGGGTTAATAATACCTTTCTCATACAGTTGTCCTGTGAAGTCTAAATGACACAAAACAGTGTATGATACATATTAAGCACTTCAAAATATTGACTGTTTTTAGGGGAGCGAAGGTAAAGATACAAACCATTTAAATAGTTGAGCATGAAATGAACATGATATTAATGAAAAATGATGAAAATAAAAGCCCACAGGAATCACTTACTTAAGAAAAATGTAAAGACACACAATAGCATAAATCCTATGAAATTGGTAACTTTTTTTGGAATTTAGTAACACTTAGAGTTCAAAAAATTCAAAACTAAATTTAGTATCCTAAAAGCTTTTCCAATGAAAGTCAATAATAATAATGATGATGATGCTTCATTTCTCTATTGTTAACACCAAAACTCACCATCATCTTTAACGTTGCCCTATTTGAGGTGAATGGACAGATTAAATGTCCAAGATAATGTGGATGCTGGAAAAGACATTATTAGAATCTGGCAAAAAGTGTAACAGGTCAGACTGACACCCATGAGGTGAGGAAGAAGCAGTCAGGAGATGTCTTTCTTGTAAAACTTGGTGTTGAAATTATATATGTGATATGCAATGCACAGAATACAGGGGAATCAGAAAATCCTGTTCATAATGGAAAACGGTGGCCTAGAATAAGAATATGTCATGTTTTCAGCCTTAAGCCAAGAGCCAATGGGTTCTGATTCTAATCAGCAGTTTCTCTTTATTCCTCATTTGACTTAAAAACATTAGCTCTGAATACCAGGTACTCTTGGAAGGAAGGGAACATGCCACATATTTTGTCATCTTTCCATGGAATCCAACAAGGTGTTGAGCACCTTAGAATCCTAGAAGCAACCTTAGAGAACACTTAGTCCAAGAAAATCCAGGTTACTCCAAAAAAACTAGGAAAAGAAATCCCAGAAGAATGTAAGATGCAACATTCTTTGGTTTGACCCATAGAGAGTCTGCTAATAGATATTTGATAGATTGTCGCAGTGCATAAAAATAAATTTTGACAATTGGCCCAGGCATATTTTCCAGCATATTTAAAAGTAAAGATGGAATCTCTTTTATCTGTATCCTGCAGCTCAATTCACAGGGACTCAGGGAAATGATGAAATTAAGTTTTCTGCTCAATCCACCTGGAAATGGGATCTCAGATCTGAAATAATCTCATCAAGTCAATAGTCATAATAATCGCTAATATCTATATAGTACCTTATAGTTTGCTCATTTCTTAAAAAAATCCATTTATTTTGTGTCTTCTGTGTTCTGCATTTAGCTACTATTGTTAAAATAAATAATACATGTCATATGTTGAGAAGTTCCTCTGTCATACTTTTTTCTGAATTTACTGCTTATATGCATTGTATCATTTTTTTAAATTTTTTTATTTATGATAGTCACAGAGAGAGAGAGAGAGAGAGAGAGAGAGAGAGAGAGACATAGGCAGAGGGAGAAGCAGGCTCCATGCACCGGGAGCCTGATGTGGGATTCGATCCCGGGTCTCCCGGATCGTGCCCTGGGCCAAAGGCAGGCGCTAAACCGCTGCGCCACCCAGGGATCCCCTATGCATTGTATCCTTAAAACAACCTGCCCATGTAGCTAATATTACCTGCATATTACAGGAGTGAAATTGAGACATAGAGATGAAAGATCTCATTCAATGACCCACCACTCTTAAATAACAGCTGATAGAACCAGGTGTGTGTTTGTCAGGCTTTAAGACTCCCATGCTCCATGGTATCTGCCTTCCAGTGGCTCCTGGTACAAAGGAAACATCAATACAAAAGCAGTTGTGGTATATTATAATAGAACCTAGCACACAGTAATGTGAAAATATTTCTGATATTTATTCTCCGAATGTGCCATGTGCTTTGTTTACAATACTGCAAATTCTCAAGACTTTGTAAGCTGCTCTGGTAGTTTCTCCCCAACACTAATATTCTCTCTCTCAATCTGTTTTTATTTTTAAGAGTTTATATTTTTAAGTAATCTCTTTAACCAATGTGTGTCTCAAACCCACAATCCTGAGATCAAGAGTTGCATGTTCTATCAACTGAGCCAGCCAGGCACCACTCTTTTTCTATTTTTGGTGAAGGAACTGGAGTTTAGAGTAGGTTTAACAGACTTAATAAAAATAATCAGAATGATAAGTGATTAAGCTAGGATTCAAACATAGGGTTGTCAGGTGTCAAAAACTATACCTTTCACTGGCCCGTGAAGTGCTCAGAGTCTGTTGGGTGCTATGAGATATTGGGAAGCATTTAAATACTTCTGCCTGGGAGAGTTCTTACTGATAAGGTAGCACTTGGACTGTGGTTTGCATGATTAGAAGTCCACTAAGTGAACAAGATGATGGAAGGCATCTCAGATTGTAGAGCCAGTATGGGCAAAACATGCCTGGGAGAGAAGAGCAGAATGGTGTGGGGGAGAGAAAGTCATTCGCCATGGTTGTTGAGATGCAGTGGCATGTCAGATGAGCTCTGATTTCCCACAACATTATAAATAAAGCACCAGCATTGTTCAGAGAATGAAGAAAATATTGTTGACCCCAGGGAAATGACATAGGAATGACATTTAAATCTTGAAGGATGAGTGAGGAGAGGATTGGGCAGATGAAGACAGAGAAGGAAAAGCATTCTAAATGGCAGGAATAGCATTAGAGAAGGAATAAATAAATATCCAGTCTGTGGATAGGAATAGTGAGTAATCATTCACTTTGAGGAGACTCAGGGAAATAAGATTGGAAAATAAATGCTTTGCTAAATCTGGGAAAACCTTGACTTCCAGGAGAAGGAATTTTATTTTACTTGTAGGAACCTCTGATGAAAAGACATAATCAAAACTCTGCTTTAAAGGGATCCTGGGGGGCTCAATTGGTTGAGCTTCTGGACTCTTGGTTTTGGCTCAGGTCATGATCTCAAGGTCCTGGGATCAAGCCCCACATGGCTCTCCATTCTCAGTGGGGAGTCTGCTTGGAGGCTCTCTACCTCTCTCTTTCCCACCTCCCTCTCTCTACCTCCCCTCCCCCAAATAAATAAATAAAATCTTAAAAAAAAACAAAAAACAAAAAAGGTGCTTTAAGACATTGCCAGTTGATACAGAATTAATTTCTAAGACTTTATTTACTTATTTACTAAATTTTTTAAAGAAGATTTTATTTATCCATTTGAGAGATTAGAGAGAGAGAGAGAGAGAGAGAGAGAGCGAGAGCGAGCATGAGCTGGGAGGTGGGGAGAGAGAGATGCAGGGCTCTATCCCAGGACCTTGAGATCATGTCCTGAGCCAAAATCGAGTCCAGAAGTTCAACCAACTGAACCATCCAGGAGCCCCAATTTATAAGACTTTAATAAAAACTATAGTCAGATTAATTTTGGTAAAAATCAACACTAAGATAAATAACCAAACTGACATTTATATCATGTTTTTCATTTTACAACAGGTTTCAGCTAAGAATTCATTTGATTGTTCAACATTCAAGGCAAGCAGATGAGGTAACTTGAAGAAAGAGATTTTAGGAGATGTTCCCACGTGCACCCTGTTCTTACAGAGTGCCTTCAGATCTTTGGATTGCAGGCTCAATATTTCCTGAGTATCCTCACGGTAGGGCCTGGAATTTTACATTTCTTTGTTTTCTTCTTTAGACCATCTTGTTCTCCTTCCCACAATGAAACAGATGTCTGTTTCAGCATGAGTGATAATAGCTAGCATTAATGATTATTATATATCAGGCACAGTCCTAAATGTTCCCCGTGAATAACATATATTAATGGTAACGATTATCCAAAGTGGGTACCATTACATTTCACAGATAAAGGAATTGAGGCATAGTTTGCTTCGAGTTCTTGCAGCTGTAAGTGACAGAGCTCGGATCTGAACTCATGACGTAGGGCATGAACATGTGACCTTGTAACTGCCACACTCCACCATTTTCTCGAGAGCAAAAGCTGTGTTGGAGTTTGGTTAATATAAATGCAAAATAAGCAGCCCTTTCAAGACGACAGAATTATTTTTCGGCCTGACCAGAAATCTGTAATAACACTTTGTAAAAGCAATCACAGTGTAAATCTATATGCGATCCATTTGAAAGTAGCAATTCAAATTTACAGGTGTTAAAATGACCTTTGTAGCGTTCCGATCCTCTTATGAACATCTCTAGTTGACCTAGAGTTGAGCCAGTGGAGAAAGCAGGTTGAAGTCAATGAGATCAACTTGCATTGGTTTTACAGGCTGTAAGCCAGTGTCTTAAATTCCTCATTTCTAAAATAAGACCAACAGAAATAATCCCTAGGAACCAATATTCCCTCTTTCTTGGCTCTTTGCTTTCTCTTTACATGGTTGTATCAGTAGGTACACCCACCCACTGATGTGATATTTGCCAGAGGCATCAGATCTAGCCTGTTGAAACATTTTCCTATGTACTTATTATGCACATCATCAACAGGTCACAAATCAGGAGGTCTTAGGGTCTGATGTTGTCCACCAACAGAAAATTAAATTTTGCTGATGGAATACATTTGAGCCACGCCTGAGTGATGATCTTTCTAATATGATTTTATTTATTTTTATTTTTTTTTTTTTATTTTTATTTTTTTTATTTTTTATTTTATTTTTTTTTTTTTATTTTTATTTTTTTATTTTTTTTTTTTTCTAATATGATTTTAAAAAGATAAAGGGAGGCGAATGACCAAGATGATATATGGAAGTGGATTTGGAAAAAAAAAAAAATGTGTCAGATCTCGGAAATCTGGGAAAAGCAGCAGTCTGGGTTTTTGTGTGTGTTTGTGTGTTTTCCTGTTTGTTTTGTATTAGAAAAACTTTATCCCTTTCCATCCAGTCCTTTTTCCCTTACTTGCCTACTTTACTCAAGAAAACAACCAGAATGCAAGTTCAGGTCCTTTGAAGATATCAAAATAGTTAAGACAGGTCAGTTTGTACTCAAGAAGCTTAAAATCTACCCTTGGAGAGAGACTCCAAGCCCCCGCTATACAAAGGAAGAAGTCTCTGGGAGGTAGAGCTTTTTAAATGAAGGTGTTAACAGTCCAGGAAGTCAGAAGTCAGAGCTCCAAACAAAGATGATTTCTGCAACAGCTGGTGTCCCATAAAAAAGGGGAGGGTGGCCTTCTGGGGCTTTTGTCTCCAGTGACTCCCAAACTGTAAATCAGAACAGTTCCCACACTCCACAGGGCTTTTCTTTCATCTATCAACATGAATACACAATCCTACCCCAGGGGCTAAACCTCCTCCTTTCTAGGCATCATTTGTCTAGAAGAGCCTAAATTTTGCCTAAATGGAAAATGGTGATATTTGAGGAATTCAGTTTCACTGAATAAGCGGTCGGGGCTTCTAAGGGGCTTGTCCTTTTGCCCAAGGGTGAAGAGCTAAAATCACACATTGGAGATTAGCTTCGAGTGTCATGATTTGGGTTAAGGCCAATAGGTCTTATTGTCAGATAAATCCCCATGCCGCTCTTCCCCAGCTTTGAATTGAGCAAATTGCTAAACCTTGATAACGGTCCATTTCTAAGACTTTAAGAAGAGTAAGACTTCTTGGCCTTGAAGATTGTAGAGAGGAACTACGTTGACTTGGCAATGTGGTTAAGATAATGCCTGGTCTACACCTGTTGATTCTCTTCACTGGTCTCCCCAAATACCTACTTTCACCATGAAAAATGGGAAACATTTTAAGACATAGTGAAGCAGTTATTGTAGATCTGAGCATGGTGAACACAGTCCCATATGTATGGCCAATAGTCATGGAAAGAATAACATGTCTATGTGTCTGCTTTTTGGACATTTCTTTTTCTCAGACATCTGAAGTTTATCTGTGAACTATTTGCATTTATGGTAGGGGTTTGTGAAGAGAGAAAGGAGAGGAGAGGTAAAGAGTTGATCCTCGGCTTGGAAAACCCACCGCATTCTCCTACCCAGCCTGGACCTTGTAGTACAGGTTTCTAGAATCAGGCTGTGTTCTGGAATGTGAAACCTAGGCTGAAGTAGAAAGCTCAGATGTTAGAGCTGATTGTTCTGACTTAGGGAAGCATGTCGCTTTTCCCTCCCTGTTAAAGGCAAGTTACCTCGCTATCTTCAAAAAGTATTATTCTCACCTACATAAATTAACCCAACTAAGTTCTTTGACATTTTTTTTTTTTTTTTGAATGATTTAAATTGCAGGAAGATTTTTTAAAAAAGCATTTTGGTGGACTTTTTTTTTTTTTTTTAAGTGTAGTGTTGATCCAACAAAATGGAGCCAACTGCTAGAATTCTGGTTGTATGTTCACCCTGGAAAGAAATATTTGTCCAAAATACACTGAGCTCTTGAAATAACCCTCCTGGTTCAACGCTTTGTAGTCAGGGTGCTACCAATTCATTTCGAGTGTGCTCCATGGTCATGAGTTTCTTTTATTCTCGTGTGTAAAACCCAGTGCCAAGCCCTTGTCGACACGTATTTCTAGGTGTGTCCCTCCAATTGCAATTTTTTACTTTTATACATAGGAGAGTGGGGGAAAGAGTAGAGAGGGTTATTAACAAAACAAAACGTAGATCGAAGAGATGTTGGCTGGGAGTGGAATTTTCATGATCATTTTGGTTATTGTTAGATACATGCCGGTTGAAAAGTGGAACTACCAAGTAAAGATAAGTGCTTGTAAAAAGCTAAAAAAAAAAAAAAAAAAAAAATCAAAGCAATTTTGGGAAAAGCTCTTCTAGGACATGGGCTCTGTAGCAGAAATGTGTTCTGCCTTTTATAAGAATAATCACTGAACCTTCAAACGGAATGAAAATGCTGGAAAGACACAGCACTTGGAATGGAAAAGCCTGGACTTGAGTTCTGGCTTTGCTGACTTATCACAGTGCTTTTCCAGGCAATGCTCTGGCTCTCTTCTTCATTTATAAATGATTGCTCCTTACCAAATGACCTTTAATATTATTTCTAGCTCCAAAGACTCTATGACCTTACCCAAGGATTCCTCTCCAAATTCCATGAATAGAGCCTTTTCAGTTCTATGTTTTATGATGCTGAATGGAGGTCTTGCTTCCACTTGACCGCTGTGGAAAAAGAGGAGAGAGATTTGGAAGGGGACTGTGTGCAGTTAACTGCTCTACCATGTGGCACAAAGAACAGCTGTACTCCAAGCATGCCTGTTTCCTAAAAAAAATAAGATGTTCTGAAGTGGACAAAAAAAGACCAAAGAGTAGAAGGGCAAGAGCCTCTGGAATGTTAGCTTTATTTAGCCCCAAATGATTGGCAGCCAGTTGTGACATTATTACTCAATGCGTCTATGTTGTCATTCAAAACAGTTGTTGCAAGTGCTCAGGAGAGAACAGTAGGCCTGTGTAGCTCTGTTTTTCCCATTTTCTGGTGGGGGCGGAGTGGAATGCACACACAGCTTGCTTTGAAGAGTGCTGGTGGTTAGAATCGGGGTCTGTCCTTGGTCAGTAGAATTCATCTACTCCTCATGTGGTCTCATTTTAAGGAAAATGCTTTCCCCCCTCTGATACATAATGTATACTTACTGGGAACATACCATAACCTCGACGGCAAGACATAACCCCATTTTTGGCAATGTAGGAAGTGTATCTTGTAAGAAATACATCAATAAGAAGCCAAAGGGGGACGGGAGGTAAGAAACACAGATGTAGGCAGATGGAAATAGGCACTGGAGAAGTCAAGGAACCTTGCAACGTCTACAGATTCTTTCTACTTACCACACTTCCTCAGGGGCTCCGCTCACCATTTCAGAGGAATGAAAGCACTGTTGACATCCAAAAGCTAGAGTAAGGTCCTGAGAGAAGGCAATCTTTTTCTATTTCTTAGGGAAGAAAAGAATCACAGTGCTCACCAGGATAATGATTTTGGAAGCTCAGTTAATTGTGAAGGTGAGGCTGATCCAGCTTGTGGTTAGATACAAAGGAAATATTGTTCACTTCCCATAAATGATTTCCCATATGTAAAGTGGGGCTGATCCTAGCAGGTGACTTCAGAGATGTGGAAACATTTAACCACATATGAATAAATCTTGCAAACACTTGAAAAAAAAATGCAAAGTATAACCTTTAAAGCAAAATCGTGGCTGTCACATTTTGAGACTGAAAGCTCTAAAAACGGAGCTTTTTATACCAAACCACAAAGGCCAGGGACCTGTGGTTTTATTGGATTTCTCATCCCAAGAAAATATTTACACTTGGAGGAAATGATGCGTTTTTAACTATAAAAGCCAAACATAGCATATTTATGAAGAATATTGCAAATAAAAATGTTTTTTTTTTCCTTAGGCTGGCAAAGTTGACAGCTCTGTTTAAGGAACAAAAAAGTTAGTAAAATACAGATTCTAGTTGTCTTTTTAAAAAAGATTTTATTCATTTATTTGAGAGAGAGAGAGAGAGAGAGAGAGCAAGCATAAGGCAGGGGCTGGTGGGTGGGGGAAGAGGGAGAGGGAGAGAGAAGAGTCTCTTCACTGAGCAGGGACCCCCATGGCCTTGGGGCTCGATCCCTGGGCCCCAGGATCACGACCTGACCCGAAGGCAGATGCTTAATGGATTGAGCCCCAGATTTTAGTTCTTTTAAATGGGTGGAGCTTTTATTCTTAGTAGGATGTATATGAGTGATGGCCATGAAGGAGAAAGACCTTCGGTGAGTGTCCTGCTTTCACTGCCAAAAAATCCCAGGTGCTAGAGTTTTTGGAAACTTAGGTACATGTGTTGAGAAGAGAAAAGAACAGCATAAGAGAGAATGAGGGAAAAAAAATTAACACAGATATAGTTCAATAGACCAGAGGCAAAAGGAAGTAAATTAACATTGTAGGGAAATAAAGTCATTAGGGAGAAATTTTTTTTATTTTATTTTTTTTTATTTTTTTATTTTTTTTTTTTTATTAGGGAGAAATTTAACAATGTTTGCCATTCAATCATTGAGAATCCATTTTTTTTATTTAAGTTACTTATTTAGGGGTCGATCGGTTTGGGAAAAAACCCAACCCAAACTAAATATTTGCCTCATGTATTAGCCATTATACCATAAAATAAAAGTCCATATTTTTAACTGAAGCCTCCAGGCTCCTAAATAACAGAAATAAAACAAAATCTGGGTAAAGTGATCTAGAAATGGATGGAACGAGACACGCTGGTATTTTGTCCTAACAAAAGTAATATCCAAATGCACTAAAGTGAAAGGGGCAAAGTCTCATCCATCCTTAATACTCTGTATTTCTTTGCTCTTTTTTATAGTTTCTGATTGCCTCTTTAAAAAAATATGAGGCCAACCTCATGACCAAATTACATAAAGAACTTCTTACACTGTCAGGATTTTTATCAGCTTACGCTGACATGAAGTGCCAAGACTTATCTATGTTGGTCTCTGGCCCCTGTTCCTGACACAGAGCTCCTAAAGTCCTTGTAACTTCCAAGGTTACAGGAGCATCTTTTCTTTTAGCCAGGGGACCTTTGGTAGGTCCCTGAGTGGGACTGGTCACAAGAAAGACCAAGCCATGGTGGGGGTGCTTGGAAGTTTCAGCTTCATCCCCCCATTCTCCAGAGAGGGTGAAGGGGCTAGAAGTGTAGTTAATAACTGATCATACCTCCATGAGGAAGCCTCCATAAAAATCCTAATTGTAGGAGGTTCAAAGAGCTTCCGGGTTGGTGAACACATCCAAGCTGGGAGATGGAGCATCTCAACTCCATGGGGACAGAAAGTCCTGCGCTCGGGACTCTACTAGACTTTTTGCCCTGGGTGTCTCTGCATGTGGCCGTGCATCTGTGTCCTTTATCACATCCTTTATTATACAGCAAACTGATAAACACACGTGAGCGTCTCCCTGAGTTCTGGGAGCTGTTCTTACAAATCATCAAACAAGGAGTGGGGGGTGGGACCCCTGACTTCTAGCTGGTCGGTCAGAAGCACAGGTGACAATGTAGGACTTTTAACTGGCCTCTGAACTACTATTGAGCACGTAACTTGTGGTATCTGATGCAAAGTCTAAGTGGATAGTGTCAAAACTGAGCTGAGTTGTAGGACCGCCTGCTGGTGTTGAACTGGTCAGTGTGGGGGAAAAAAAACCCACACGTCTGGCATCAGAAGTACTGTGAGCGCAAGGGGCGCCTGGCTGGCTCAATCAGAAGAGCATGTGATTCTTGATCTCAGAGCCATGAGTTGAAGCTCCAGGCTGTGGGTAGAGCTTACTTAAAAAAAAAAAAAAAAAAAGTATGGTGAGTATAAGAATATGGATAACTATATTTTTCCTGGACAGTTAAGATTTACAATCATAGTGTTTGTTGGACGACACTGGGTCTCAGTTGGAATAACAAATGGCAAAAAGCCACAAGTCCAGCAAAAGAGGGGGCACCTCACACTGCACGTTGGAAAGAATTAGCAGGATGCAGTTTTCCACCCACATGTGACTTCTGTTCTGGCTCCATTCCTTTGTTGGATTTGCCTAAATAAGAGCGGGTCCTTGTAAAAGTGGGAGAACCCGTGTCAGAGGAGCGGTGTCTCCTGAGAGCAGCCACTCACAAGTGTGAGCCTGGGCAAAGCACTGCTCCCTTACCCCCCATAACTGTCTGCTTTAACACTTTCTCTGTCTCCCACCTGTGCCCCTTCCACTGCCGAGTTACACTGACTTAGGGAATTGACTGCTTTTAGATGTTCTAGTCGGCGGCCAAGAATCCCTGCCCAAACTTACAACTGTCCTCTGGTCCCCTGAGACTCCTACTTTGAACAAAGAGCAGTGTCTTCCCCATGACTGTTTCTGAAGGAGCGTACCCGGTCTGGGCCTGGTACTCTTCCCAGGGCTTCCGCTGTAACGTCTCATTTGATCTGCAACAGCAAGCCCGTGAACTAAGAATGACCATCCCTCCCTGGCAGGAGAGCTGTTGTTCAGACAGGTCAAGAAATGCATTCAGAGGGGTGCCTGGCTGGCTCACTCAGTGGAGTGTGCAAGTCTTCAACCCAAGGTTGTGGATCCGAGTCCCACATTGGGTGTAGAGACTGCTTAAAAAGAAAAAAAGAGAAATAATAAAACAAGGAAATGCCCCCAAGCTTACATCTAAGGAACAGCCATGCTGTGCGTCTCATGGGGCCCGTTGCTTGACCCCCAAGCCCGAGGCCTCTTACAGTTGCTATTCTAGAAAACAGATATCACCTGTAGTTTAAAAATACTCCGTATTCTAATTTCCTTTCCAATAAAAATGGCGAAGGCTAAGCCCATCGATGTCTTCCTTTCTGTTAGAGCACCTGTAAGACGGAGGGGGAGTGATCACTTGTGCGTGGGTTGAAAATGGGGGAAAATGATGAGCTAAGAGAGCACTTCCCCAGTTTTCAAACTTTGGGTACTGCCTTTAAATTTTTTGCTGTAGCCTTGTAATACCTGCATTACTACTTACTTTATCTTGACTTATTTATTTTTTTAAAAACCAGAAAAGGATTTATAAATGTATTTATGTCATGGTGGCATATGGAAAACTACTGTCATGTGTTATAAATAAGAGGTACCAAGAAATATGTATAATGACAACATAACAATTTTACTGTTTTAGCTTCCTCTGTTCTTGGATTTCCACTTCAGTTTCTAACCACCAACCCATCAGGCTTCTTCCCTTGTCTCCCTTGAGGCCAGAGGACAGGGGTGTCCTGCTTGACTTCTGTGAAGGGTGTCCTCAGGACAAAAACCTTTAAAAATAGATCACACTCTGGTTCACTTCCCTTCTTTCACGGTTTAAATCTTCCCCAGTATCTTCCCCACTTTTGTATTATCTTCAGGTGTTTTTGGTGTTATATTTAGAGTTTACAATTGAAATTGGTAACAGGATAGTTCAGATACAAGCTACTCTGCCGTTATCAGAAGCTGGAACTTCTGTTTTCTATCGCAGTTGTAATTAGATTTTTGTGGGGTTTTGTTGTGTGTGTGTGTGTGTGTGTGTGTATAATGTCTGTCTTTTCAAAGAAACTCTAAGCACATGAACTGAATGTGATAAAAAGAGGTTTTCAGGAAAAATTCTCGTCTGTCACAAGCTTCTTCATGCTGACTTTAGCTGCCTTGGCATATTTTAATGACCTCCCTTTGACTTCAGGAATAATATCAACGTGTTGCTCATGTTTTATACATTTTGATTGTTATATAGAGAGATTGCAATGCAAGACATCATTAGGATACAACCACATAAAATGCACCCATGAAATGAGAATAATCTTTTCTAATTGTTGAAAATGAACAGAGTATATTTTAGCTCTAAATGTTATGAAACAAAACAGACGTTGAGGGCTGATGTGGTGCCGTGCGGTATTGTTCCATGCAGGGATTCCCAAATAAAGGGAAGGTGTACAATACATTCTTGTACAGTACAGTACAGTCTTGCCTGGGTGGGACGGGGAGGAGGAGCTCCTGGCTTGGGCAGATGCTGAGAGATGCCCCGTACCATGAGTAGCCCAGATTGGGCTGGCGGACTTTTATGCCAGCCGCCCTAAGACTGAGAAGCTTCATGGAGAGCTTTTCTGGTGGAGGGCTCTGAGGAGCATCCTTATTGTCTGCTACATGAGCCTAAATCCTAAGAAATATTGTCCGTTGTTGGGGGTGGGAGTGGCAATAATACACTTAGGAAAACTATTGGTAACTCCCTACTTAGTCTTTGAGTCTTCCCTTAGTACCTTGGTGTAAAAATGGGATGCCATTAAAACAAAGTTGTGGAGCTTTAATTAGTAGATTGGAAGGTGATTCAAACCCTGACACCGTGTTGATTGGATTGGTTTGCCACTTTCTTCCTAGGGTTTAGTACGCTGCCTTACTCATGGCAAATACTCGTCATTCATTTGGCAAATGGCTTGATGAATTTAGGGAAAAAATATACCAAATGAGCCTCTCATTCCTAGCTTGCCTGAGTAAGGTAACCTCTACTCCTGAAAAGTTATAAACTGTTCAAAAAGTCAGACAACTAAATACACTTTAAAATAAAATGCCATGAGTGTATGACAAGGGGTGGACCAGGTCCACTGGGAGCATGGTGCAGGGACCTAGCTTGTTCTGGGGAGTAGGTCCTTCGAAAAGTAACCTGAAGTCGGCCGATGGAAGAGAAGTGAGAGGAGCCCAGATAAAGGGAGAAAGATGTTCTAGGTAGAGGAAGCAGCGTTTGTTAAGAATTAGTGTTGAGTGTATGTTCTCATTCATTTGGGGAATATGAATAATAGTGAAAGGGAATATATAGGAAGGGAAAAGAAATGTTGGGAAATATCAGGGAGGGAGACAGAACATAAAGACTCCTAACTCGGGGAAACGAACTAGGGGTGGTGGAAGGGGAGGAGGGCGGGTGTTGGAGGGGAATGGGTGACGGGCACTGAGGTGGACACTTGACGGGATGAGCACTGGGTGTTTTTCTGTATGTTGGTAAATTGAACACCAATAAAAATTAATTAAAAAAAAAAGAATTAGTGTTGAGAAAGAGATGGAGCATGGTAGATTGGTTTGCTTTTTTTCTTTTTTTTTTAATATGTATTTTTTAATTGGAGTTCAATTGGCCAACATGTAGCATAACACCCAGTGCTCATCCCGTCTAGTGCCCCCTCAGTGCCTGTCACCCATTCACTCCCACCCCCCATCCACCTCCCTTTCTACCACCCCTTGTTTGTTTCCCAGAGTCAGGAGTCTCTCATGTTCTGTCTCCCTCTCTAATTTTTTCCCACTCGTTTTTTTCTCCTTTCTCCTATAATCCCTCTCACTATTTTTTATATTCCCCAAATGAATGAGACCATATGTTTGTCCTTCTCCGATTGACTTACTTCACTCATCATAATACCCTCCAGTTCCATCCATGTCGAAGCAAATGGTGGGTATTCATCGTTTCTAATGGCTGAGGAATATCCCACTGTATACACAGACCACAGCTTCTTTATCCATCATCTGTCGATGGACACTGAGGCTCCTTCCACAGTGTGGCTATTGTGGACATCACTGCTAGAAACATCGGGGTGCGGGTGTCCTGGCGTTTCACTGCATCTGTATCTTTCATTTGCATTTGTATCCAGTGCAATTACTGGGTCGTAGGGCAGGTCTATTTTTAACTCTTTGAGGAACCTCCACACAGTTTTCCAGAGTGGCTGCACCAGTTCACATTCCCACCAACAGTGCAAGAGGGTTCCCTTCCTCCACATCCTCTCCAACATTTGTGGTTTCCTACCTTGTTAATTTTCCCCATTCTCACTGGTGTGAGGTGGGATCTCATTGTGGTTTTGATTGGTATTTCCCTGATGGCCAGTGATGGGGGGCATTTTCTCATGTGCATGTTGGCCATGTCTATGTCTTCTTTGCTGAAATTTCTGTCCATGTCTTTTGCCCATTTCGTGATGGGATTGTTTGTTTCTTTGCTGTTGAGTTTAATAAGTTCTTCATAGACCTTGGATACTAGTCCTTTACCTGCTATGTCATTTGCAAATCTCTTCTCCCATTCTGTAGGATGACTTTTAGTTTTGTTGACTGTTTCTTTTGCTGCGCAGAAGATTTTTATCTTGATGAAGTCACAATAATTCATTTTTGCTTTTGTTTCCCTTGCCTTCATAGATGTATCTTGCAAGAAGTTGCTGTGGCCGAGTTCAAAAAGGGTGTTGCCTGTGTTCTCCTCTAGGATTTTGATAGATTCTTGTCTCACATTTAGATCTTTCATCCATTTTGAGTTTATCTTTGTGTCTGGTGTAAGAGAATAGTCTAGTTTCATTCTTCTGCACGTGGCTGTCCAATTGTCCCAGCACCATTTATTGAAGAGACTGTCGTTTTTCCAGTAGATAGTCTTTCCTGCTTTGTCGAATATTAGTTGACCATAGAGTCGAGGGCCCATTTCTGAGTTCTCTATTCTGTTCCATTGATCTGTGTGTCTGTTTTTGTGCCAGTAAAAGGCAGAAAAAACTTAGAAGAGCTTATAAGAAGAGCACTGGTGTGGATGCAAGTGGAAGGGAGGCAGGAACCAGATCATTGCAGACCTCATACAGGTCAAGAAGTTTGAACTTCAGGGGCAGGTGACAATCTGAACAATTTGCATTTTAGAAAGATGGCTCAGAAAAAAAAAAATGAAGAAAGATGGCTCAGACTGTAGTAAAATCTGTCAAGTGAGTACAAAATAGGACATTGGGAGTTAGTATATTTGAAACTTCATAGGCTTGAGGGGATTTCTATGGATTTTGTATAGAGAAGAAGCCACAAGGACGAAAGGTGAATGGACATGTGTAAGACATGTCAAGGAGTGGAATCCATGATATTTGGAGGTGGGCTGCACATGGCAGGAAGTAGGAGGAGAACAAGAGAAGGGTTCAGAATGGTGTCCAGGCTATGAGGTGGTCTTTGAGGAAGGACCCAAGAGACAAAAGTCTGGGTAGGAGCTCCTAGATCATCACATGGGATACAGAAGGCAGTGCTTGTTCTCCCAATATAAGTCATGGAAAACAATTTTTTGATGCCTGAAATTGTTCCTTTCACTCTGGTTTTTCATTTTATTTGGCTTGATTCCACCCTTTTACGCTTCCTTTTCAGATTGTGGGCATCCAATGCTGTATTCACTGTGGGAAGAAAATGCTTTTGAAGTTCTAAACCCAATCCCTGAAGCAAGATTAACAATCAAAGATACTTTCAAATGTGCAAATGCTCACGGGACTTAGGTGAATTAGCTACAGTCTAGTCTGGAGTCAGAGGGCACACCTGTGCATGTCCACAAACCGTTCAGAAGGAAAACCAGTTCGTGGTCTGTAGCAAGGCATTTGAACCTGAATGGTCTGTTTCTGACATTGAACACAAGGGTCAGGACTGAGAAGAAGTACCTTCCCTCAGTTTTGCTCCTAGGCCATGAGGGACAACAAATACCCACCATTTGCTTCAACGTGGATGGAACTGGAGGGTATTATGCTGAGTGAAGTAAGTTAATCGGAGAAGGACAAACATTACATGGTCTCATTCATTTGGGGAATATCAGAAAAGGAGACAGAACATGAGCGACACCTAACTCTGGGAAACAAAAAGGGGTGGTGGAAGGGGAGGTGGGCAGGGGGACCGGGTGACTGGGTGACGGGCCCTGAGGCAGGCACTAGACAGGATGAGCACGGGGTGTTATGCTATATGTTGGCCAATTGAACTCCAGTAAAAAAATATACAAAAAAAAATTTTGCTCCTAGGCACCTCACTTGCTGTACCCCAATTCCAAGCTCAGTTTATCACTTCTCCGAATGATCCATAAGTTTATAAATGGAGTTTAGATGGCATTGGTGGAGGAGTCTTTTAGGAGGATGATCCGAGTGGCTAAATCCGAATTTGTGTAACAATAATTCTGGTGAGTCTGAAACATCCGTGAGGGAGACAGAATCATGGGCAGCTGCACCGTGAATAATGTTCTGAAGTGTGCGGCTCCTGGAATCTGGTGTTGTAGCTGTGGGTATTTGCTGGAAGCCTTTTATTATTATTATTATTATTATTATTATTATTATTATTATTACAGTTTGAAAGCAGCATTTACTTTGGTTTTCACTTCTCTGAGGCCCCAGGACCTTTTAAAAGTCCTCGCTGTTGGTCCTGTGCTCTGTGTCCATTGATCCTGCTCCAGGCCCTGCAGTAGCTGAGGCGCAGGTGATGATGTGCGGGCACCTGCGTCAGGAGGCGGTCAGGGCCTGCAGGCAGCAGCCCTGGGACCAAGCACCCCAGCCCAGGCTCCGGGAACGTGGGACGCGGCCAGGGGGGCTCAGGGTGCTTGTCCTTGACCCCCCGCTCGATGTCCAGGTAGGGCATTCCCGGCTGCACCACGACTGCCTTCACCAACTGCTTTATCAAGCTTTCCTAAGGAGTGAAAAGCACCTGATGGTGGGACTTTGGTGGAAAAGAAATCAAGGTAGCAAGACCCTGGCCCACTGGTCGTGTGGCTTGGGTGACCCAGGAGACCCCAACTCCTGACTGTCATCTCTCCTCCACCTGTCGATGCCTCTCCACCAGGAGCAGGTGCGGCCTAGTCTTGGGTGGCTTTAAACAGCATCGCTACCCCCTGTGTAAAAGCCACCCTGACGTGCTTTTTGAGAAACAGTAATGGGAAGTGACGTGCGACCGAGCTGAGGTAGGGGCTTGTCCCCACTAAGTTAAGGACTTTTTTTTTTACAGCCTAAAGCAGGCCTGAACCCATTGCTTTTAGATAAAAATGTACGTGATGCTGTATTATATAGAAAAAGTTTAAAATCCTGTAATTTAGCACAGCAAAAAGTGTCAAAAAGTATCTTTTTGAGCTCTGACTTTTTACAGTAGCGTAGGAGGAAAGGTGACCCATTGTTTACAGATGCCGACCTGTGGTTGGGCCATTTTTAGGGGAAAAGCTCATTAAGTCCTGCTTAATGTCCACGCGCCTTCCAAGAAAAATGTGGTGAATTCTGTTTCGGGTTGACTCTCCTCCTCCTCCTAAAATTGGCAAAGCTGTTTTTTGTGTTTTCTCTTCTGATGCAGTGTTGTGTGTGTGTGTGTGTGTGTGTGTTTGTGTGTGTGTGTTTTAACACCAATTGAAACATTTCATCTGTGGTTCCTGCCTCATTTCTCATTTCTGGGGGTTTGTCAATCAGAGTTCGCTAACACTGGCTCCTGAGAACTAACGGTCTTTCGATTTCTATTATCTTTTTAATCCCAGGGCATTTATTTCCTTTGTCATATACACTTGGTGTCCTTTACCAAGTGGTGAGTTCAACTTAAAAAAAAAAAAAAACACACAAATAAATAAAAATAAAATAAAAAATAAAAAAACCTCAAGGGCTCTCTCTGCTTCTTCTGCCTTTTATTATTAGAGATTCTAAGCTCAAAGGTTGAACTTTGAGTGGTATTGGGTGTTTTTTTGTGGTTACCTGTATGCCATCATTAGTACCAGCCTGTCAACACTACAGTGGGACAGAGCATCTTTCTGTTTGTTTTGGAAATGACTCAACAGTAATCCTTAATTATAAAACAGTATGACTTTTTGAAATATTGATTGATGCACTGCTGTTGTTTTATATTGCATTCATGCTAAATCTTACAGAGTGTATGGCCTTCAATAAATAAATGCAAATAATGTAATTGAATCCCACTTCAGCGTGCCATTAATTATCTCACATATATCTTCATTTCCAGGCTGGTGATGTGAGCCAACATTCATGACACCTAGAAAAAATATCCAGTAAAGTTCCTTTATTTGGAGGGGATTTATGATGTGTACTCACACATATGAATCATGTGCGTGTACACACATCTACTCTCCATATATCTATGTCTGTGCTCACTTAGAGACGTCTACATCAAACCACATGCGTGGATAAATATAAACACATGCACATATATATTACACATATATACACACGTGCATATATATGCACGTATATGCAGAGATAGACATAGGCGCACACACACACTGCAAATAGATATGTGTACTGTGCATGAATCTTTTGGTTGCAAGTCATAGGAAACCCAACCCAAACAGGCCTAAACCATGAAGGCAATTTATTGGTTCTCAAAGGTACAATTCCTTCCATCTTTCTTCCATATCCCAAAGGTAGTCCTCTTTATGTTTTTGAAATGGCTGCCCAAGACTGCCACATTTAAATGTAGCAGGAAGGAAGGTAGTGTCTATGGAAGAGTGAAAAAGCTTCTTTCTCAGAACCCCTAAAAGTACATTTTCTCATGTCTTACTTGTTTGATTGGATTTCAAGCCCACCTTTAATCCAATCCTTTAGCCAGCGAGAGTTGTGAAGATGCCTAAAATCAATCCCTAGAGCTGGTGGATTAGTGGGTGGGGTGCACTGTCAGCTCTTCCAGAAACCTGTGGGCTACATAGGGGAAAGCAGATAGTCAAAGGAAAATCATATTCTGTTACCAACAGGAGCCTGAGAGTTGATTGAGTCCTGGGTGGTCCAGATTAACAAATGCCCCTACGCCCGGTCTCCCACACTCGTGTGTTCACACATCACGGTTGTCAGGAATCTCACAATCCAAGACTCCTTTTATAGTGGATTTACTTTCTGGACTTCATGTTTTGGCAGATTCTATCTACTAAGGAAACTGAGAGCATTGTTATAACAAATTCATTTTTGCATTTTCATGCATGAGAAACTGGTATTATCACAATGAGTTCATATAATTCCAGGCTAAAGTAATAAAATTGAGCTTTTAGAAAGACTGGGAGACCTGATAGGAAGTAAATGTACAGTTGCAATTAGAATAATTGAAATATTAAAAATAGCTTGATGACTCTCAGGAATCAAGGGCTCTGTTTGGGAAGCACTTTTGTAAAATGTGCCTCTTCAGGTCAAGTTTTGACTAGATCTTTCTTGACAAATGCAGAAAATCAAGATGAATAATCCATTGCACAAACAACCTGGGGTAGATTTGCCCTTTGGTGCCTCACACCAGCTCCACCCCCTTCACTTTCCCTGTCACTGCCTTTTCCCTTCAGTGATGTGATGATACTACCAAAGACTCTCCCTGATAGAAGAAAAAAATACCTTCACATAATTAGACTTTTTCCTTGGACCTTTTTAAAAAAAATTTTTAACATAGTCACTATTCAGAAAGTGTGATTATCAGCAACTCTCTAATATCAGTGGTTTAGCAAAATAAATATTTATTTTTCATTCATATGAACAGTCCAGAGAAGATTGCTCATGGAGTCTGTATGGGCCTGCTCCATGCTGTGATATGGGGAACCAGGCTCCTTCCATCTCAGGAGCCCCTACGGCCTCAGAGTTTTCTAGTGGAGCCTGTGTGTCTGGTCAGAGAACGAAGAGAAAATGATGACATCTGGATGAAACCCAGATGATTGTGTGGGCAGGTCTCAGCAACCTGGCCTAGAAGTGGTGCACATTATTTCTGCCCACATTCCATGGGTCAAAGACATAGTCCTATGGCCTCATCTAACTGTGAGGGATCTGACATGGCCTGATTGTGGTCTGGGTGTGTTCCCAGATGGAAAAAGATTTGGTCAATGCAGAGGAGTCTTTGTTGTAGACAGAAAGATGCTGATTTAGAACCTTACTTTTCTCCTGACACAGGTACACAGGAACATTTTGAAAGCCAGGGTTTTGAATTTCAGCATTTTAAAGCAAGAGGATCATAACGAATGAGCTGAATCTTCATTGAAGAACAGTTTGTTTTGCAATTAACAAAAAAATGAGTTTCTACAAGATGTATTTTTACCCCAGAGATCACTGGATACAGCCTCTTGGTACCCCCAGGACTTCTGGTGACAGCATACATTACGGTAGCCATTACGTGAGTAACCATAATGCAAGTAACCAATTTCCATCCAGTTGGAAGGTAGACGGAGGTCGGTGGCTCTCATGAACAGCAGGTTCGGAGTTCTATCCTGAAGCTCTTCCCTGGGAAGTTAGCAGGATCTCAAAGGAATTACTGTGTGGTTTTGAGGAGGGAATTGGACCAACGTCTCAGATTTATGCCCATAGAGAGGGATTTCTGTGTCTCAAGAGCAAAGAGTATGTGGATTTGAAGGACCCACGGCAGCTTTGGATAGTGGACATCTTGGCACTAACGAAGATGGGCCCAAACTGAGAGATGGAAGAAATGAGACCCTAAACATCTTTAAAATAAAATTTGATCTTTACATGATCTAAGTCTTCTTGAATGGCCCTAGAATGGAGTGGAGGGGACCCACATTATATGACAAATTAAATTATTAGCCAGTTTGCTAGACAGGGCTATAAAATCAGAATTCATTTTGTATAAATAAAATAAATAATTCTTACTCAAGATTGTGTGTGGCTGCACATTTACAGGTCTTGCATCCATTAGGGCTTTAGTGCAGAGAATGTTAGTAGGGGGGACTCTCTGTAAGGGCAGAAGAATACAGAGGGATTGTGGGTAGCAAAGCAAGGTACTAGAAGAGAGAAAGGAAGAGAGTTCTAGGAAAATCATGGTTCTTAAAGTGTAGACCATGGACCCCTGGGATCCTTGAGACTCTTTTGGAAGTGCAGAAGGTCAAAACTACTTTCATAAATAGAAAGACATGATTTTCCCGTTTTATTCTTGTCTCTATGAATGTACAGTGAAGTTCTATAGAGACAACAAAGAATAAGAAGCAGATATGATCATCCAGCTGTTTTCTCTTAAACCAGGCATAAAGGGATTTGCAAAAATGTAAAACAGTCTTCCCGCTAAACATTTTTTATTTTGGATTATACGATTATTTTTTTCATAAAATATGTTATTTATGTTCCCTGCTTTCTATTGCTATGTTAAATCAAGTCATCAGTAATTTTTTTAAAGTCTCAGTTTCAATTTCCAAAACTGTAAATATTGATAAACATAATCCAGATTTTTAAAAAGTTCCTCAGGGGCCTCAATTATTTTTAAGAATGTAAAGAGGTCCTGACATCAAGTTGCTTCAGAATGCTATTGTAGAGAATCATATCAGGGGTGAGAAAAATTAAATTCTTCCATTTGTGGTCAAGTAAACTCAGAGGCTGTGGAGTGCTGAGAAAGTAGGTTGTTCCTTCTGGAGAAAAATGCTTAGAAGAGCAGTAGCAATTAGCCAGAGGTTGCAGGGGTGGGTGGTCATTGTTGGGATAACTAAATGTTCCTAACACTTCCTACGTCAACGTGTAAACCTAAAATAATTGCAATACTGCCATCTAGTGTTTCATAATGAAAATATTTTAATATTTATTTATTTTTCATTCAATTTATGATGATGGCTTCAGAACCGAATGACTATAGAGACTCATCTGAATAGTATGCCCTGTAATTTTGTATGTGTGTTTATTTCACCAAACACGTACCTTTAAATATTTGAAGTGTCTTCTCTCATTTCTTTCTATATTTGACCTCTTCTTCTTTCTTCTTAGGGTTAGGATAATGGACAGGGTAGGATTCCCATCTAGTTATACCCCGTTCCAATCTTGTGTTCCTGTCATTACACAGGGTAGGAGGATTTAAACACTGTCTTAGGGGGGACTGAATTAGTAACTTTCCCCATTGTGATTTTGCCTAACTCCTCTCTCCACTGGCATTAAAAACAAAACAAAACAAAACAAACAAAACAAAACAAACCAAAACAACAACAACAACAAAACTTAATTTTGCCTTATTTTTTATTTTTTAAGGTTTTTACTTTCATTTTAGTTAGTCTTCAGTGTTATATTAGATTCAGGATCCATTTTAGATGCGTAGAAAAGCTGCAAAGGTCGTACAGAGCATTCCCACCTACCCCCCACCCAGTTTCCCCTAAGGCCAACATTCTGCATTACTGTGGTACCTATACTGAGTGCCTGACGCAACGGAGGAAGAGTCCCACATCAAGGCTCACGGCTGTGAGGTTTCAGAAATAGAAGCTTGGGAAGCAGGGAAAGTGGGCTGGGGCACAAAACAGGTTATATATAAAAGACTAGGACTTGGATTGTCATCAGACTTCTCAGTAGCCACATCAGAAGCCAGAAGGGCATGAACCAAAGCCTTCAGAATTCGGAGTGAAATTACTTCCGTCAGAGAATCCCATAGTAGTCAAGCTACATATCAAGTGTGACATTAGGATAAAGACAATTCCAGAAACACAGAGATTCCACAGAGTTACTTCTCACGTCCCCTTTATCAGAAAGTCATTCAAGGATCTGCTTCTCTAAAAGGAAGAGACAAAGAGGAAGAAAGCACAAAGGAGAGGTGACGGAGGTTGCAGATTATGTAACTCTGTGCTGGCCTGAAAAACAGTGCAGAATGAGCAAGGGAAACAGAAGCGTTTGCACATCGGAGATGTAGAGCTCTATCAGAGTGTGTGGGGATGAATTAGGGATAGGCATATAGAAAATTCAATATAAAAACCAGACAGTTGATTAATCCCAGAGAAAATAGAAGGTTGCATGTAAGCATGGTCTATTCTTACATGGCTCAACTTTGAGCCATATATAGTCGTAGTAATGTAAATACCGAGTATTTATTTAAACAAAAAAAAAGGGCATCTCATCATGTTGAGGGAGGAGGAGAGACAACAGGAGGGAAGGGAAGAGAGGGAGCAAGAGAAGGGAGACGAGAGAGTGAGTTAGATCTTCTACCTCTATATCCAGAATCTGATAGCTATCATCTAAAATTAAAAACAAATTAAGAAGCAGTAACCTGAGGTTATTATTTAAATAACATGGGAGAAAACTTTAGAAGAAATAGTTGTGAATGGTTACCTCTGAGGAGTGGGGATTAGGAATTGGGAGGAACCGGTTAAGGGAAAACTCTAGAAGGATTATGTGACTTGTAAAAAACAAGGAAAAAAATAAAAAATAAAAAATAAAAAACAAGGTCCATGTATTTCATTAAAATGGATAATATTAGATGAATGGGTGCCCTGCCCAAGCACCCAGGCTGGCCCAGCTCTGTTAAGAATCAGGGAGTGCCCGGAGAAGAAAGTGGAAATGCTTGCCTTTACAAAAGTGTCTTGGATTTATATTAAGGCCATGGCCAGTCAAGTGTGATCATTTAATCTGGCTCCCTTCTTGTTTGCGTACGTATTTGTGTTCCAGACTTTGGTCAGGGTGAGTCCAATGACTGTTTACTGGGCTCCTCTGAATAAAGGACACACAAGTTCCCGTTTGGCAGCGTGTTCCAGCTGGCCACCCTCTGACGGCATGGCTTTCCCGGCAGGATTTGGATGGGGGGCATCCACTGCAGCTTATCAAGTGGAAGGTAGGAGAAGCTCCTTCCCTTTCTCGAGGGCTGGGGGGAAAATGACTTCTGGTGGACTCTGTATGCCTAGAGGAGAGGGTGAGGGCCAGGAGGCAAAAGGAAAGGAAGGAAGAGGATCAATGAGTCCATAAACTGTACAAGTGAAACTGTCACTTTACACAGAAGAGGCTCACCTCCCCTCGTCCCCGTCCCTTTCTTACGCAAGGGTGGTGGTAGTGAGGGCTTGGCGACCAAACCGCACCTCTAATTTCAGTCAGTCCAAGTTTATCTGAGACATCGGCTTACATCAGACTAGCTGCTTTTGTCATTGGTTTCTTGAACACATTTGTCTCAATTCCCCCAACAAAAAAAATATATAATTTCCCTATTGGATGGAAAAATATTGGGTAAATCTCTTCAAGGAATCCAAGAGACTTGATTGGAGGATGTTCATCCATTGAGAGAGGTGTCCTGTTCTATTTCTGGTGGCCACAAATCAGAGCCTCATCTCATGTGCCACCCTATCTCCTGGGCCGCTGAGAGGTACGAGGAAGAACCGCAAGATGACGGAGAGCGCCCTGGAGTCAGAAGTCTGGGTTCGGTCTCGATGCTACTATACGTGAGCATGAGCGTCAGAATCCATCATCCTCCCCACGTCTCAGCTTCTTCATCTGTAAAACAGGAAAATTAGGCTTTCCCAAAATATATATATTTCCCATCTAATGAATTAAGGGTTGTTAATGTCTATGATGGGAACAATATTTGGTTAATTTTTTGGTTAAATATTTGATTAACTTTATTTGGTTAAATAAATGTGGGAAGCCCTGGCTTTAAACAAAACTAAGACTTTCTTGCAGTAGTTTCCTAGAGCTGCTGTAGCAACTCACATATAGTGAGAGGTTTATTTTCTCATTGTCCCTGAGGCCAGAACAAGCCACTTGACTCCCTAGACTTGGTGCGCATCTCAACTTTTTACTAGTTTGGTGTGACTTTGGGCAAGTTACTCAATTACTCAACCTCTCTGTGCTTTCTTATCTGTAAGATGGGGATAATCATGGGATCTACATTATAGTGGCTGTGGGGTTTAAATAAGATGATGTGTATCAAATGCTTGGTGCTTAGGAAGTGCTCAACGCATGGCATTTGTACTGAGGGGGGCATAAAAGGATTTCTGAGGATGACTCTATAGAATTCAGCTGTTAACTTGGCATAAATCTGCAATTAGTTATAGAAGACAATATTGTGGGTTTCAGGTACCAGTTCCCAGTCCCATTCACTCAGCACCCTGGGATACCCTTACTGCTCCAATCTGACCTCCTTTCTTCATGGGTTGACCTTCTTCCTCTTCTTCCTCCTCCTCCTCCTACTACTCTTTTTCTTCTTCTTCTTCTTCTTCTTCTTCTTCTTCTTCTTCTTCTTCTTCTTCTTCTTCTTCTTTTTTCTTCTTCTTTGATTTTATCTATTTATTCATGAGAGGCACAGAGACACAGGCAGAGGGAGAAGCAGGCTCCATGCAGGGAGCCCGATGCAGGGCCCTGGGACCATGCCCTGAGCCAAAGTGTCTGCCTCACTCAACCACTGAGACACCCAGATGCCCGGCCACACTTGTTCTATCAGATTGCTTCACGCTCTTCTGCACCAGGCTTGCTGCAGCCTTATTTTAAGATTTTTATTTGTGACCCCTAACCTGCTCTTGTGCTGTTAACTCTCTATCAGCGGCTTGGAAGTGAGGAGACTTGATCTGACATGTCTCCTCTCTTTGTCAACTCAGAAAATTTTATGTCTGCTGTTCTCCACCCAGGAACTCTTACCTACTCTTTTGTGCTGGGTTTGAATACTAGGTCAAGCACTTGAATGACCTTGGACAAATAGCTTAAGCCTCAGTTTCCTTATTTGTAAAATCAGGAAAATGATAGTGCCCACTCTGTAGGTTTGTTCTGGAAATTGCAGAGGTTAGTATGTGCAACCAGAGCAGCAGAGTGCCCGGCACAGTAACAGCCACAATAACATAACACTAGTATGTCTGGCTATATATTCAGGCTATAGTCTCTCCTACTGTGTTACTGACGGGAGAGTGACATTGTCTGCTCCACGTAGTGGGAATGATCATCTCCTCTTTGTTCTGCATGTTCGAATATATTCCCTCTTTGCTCGTCTGGACTGGTTCTACCAGCAGCTGGTGGGAGAGTTACCATTTAGCTACCCCTCCGCTGTTGTGCAGGTCACATACGCAGGCTGTCAGTGGCTTTGTCAAATCAGTGTGGCCAGGGATTTAAAAGCTGAGGTCACCCTGTCACTTTTTGATTTTGAGAATCTCTGAACTTTTAGTTTGCCCTGGCTCTGAAAGTCTACAGAACCATCAGAAGTCACATACACTCAGCAGCACTGAGGACTGAACATGGATTGTATTTGCAAACACACTCCCCCCACCCCCCACCCCCCCAAAAAAAGAACCCAAAACCAAAATCTAACAGTTTGGCAATTTATTATAAAGCTTCTTCATAAAAAAAAATAAAAAAAAAAAAAAAAAAAAAAAAAATAAAGCTTCTTCATGTATATCTTTCCACTGGTTTTCAAAACACAGTTGTCTGTGTAGGTTTCTTTGTTTTCATGTATCCTCTAGAGAGCCTTGATAGATAACTCTCAAAATCTCCCACCTCCCCACTGCCCTGCGTACCCAAGCTTCACTCCTACACAGAAATGGAGATATTTTGGCTCTGTGACTTGGAGTAGAAGGCACTGTCAGGTTCCCTGCAGGTGAATGATGGAAAGGGCTGATGGAAAGGGGCAGGACAGGACTTTTATGATCATTGGGCCTCCTAATATGTTGATTGCTTGGTTGCATATTTCACCGGACCCATGGTTCTTCCTTTTTCCTGTCCTGGTTCATATCCCTTCTACTTCCATTCTGGCTACTTCCCTGTTCATGGTTTTTAAGAAGAGTTTAATGAAATGTTTATTATGTAAGAGTTGGCTGTGCGGTGCTTTGAGCCTTTTGGAGGAAAGCACAATATAAATCTAATAAATAAATAATAAACAAGCGATATAAGCAGGAGGAAAATTATGTGTTTTAGGTGAGTTGTAAAGAACGTTGTAAAACCTGTAAAATGTATTTGTTAGATGAAGAGGCAGGGAAAAAAATGTAGATAACCATCGTTCTTACAGAGGTGAGTCTTACACAATATTTTAAATGACAAACGCGTTTCTCACGAGTTTTAACCCTTTGTGAAGCCACCTTTGCTTCTGTTTTTGGCTGGAGGGGATGTGAAACCGAAAACAGCAGGTAGCTCAGTAGCATTTTGTTTACTTCCTCGGTAGGCCACGGAGGAGCTATGAAAATGACATTTAGGACCCAATTCTACAGCTCTTATGAGCTTATAACTCCCAGTGATTTCAGGGAAGGCTCTTAAGGGGTGAACATGCTCTGTAAAATCCCACAAATCCTAAGCAAAGTCTAAACTACTCCATTAACACTTCCTGGTGGGATCTGAATTTGTGGTTCTTAGGGAGGCAAAGACCTCAGTTTTATGAGTGCCATTATCAAACTTTGATGCCTCACTAGATACCAATATAATGTTTGGATTTTTTTTTTTAATGTTTGGATTTTGACTTTGGCTTTGTGTTGGCAGAAATTGAGGCTGGGCTCCAACTCTGGCCTTCTGTTTGCCTCTGTATGCCAAAGATGGAATCCTATAGTTAAGGAACTTGGAGTTATTTTTGCATTTAAAAAGTCGGACAGTAAACAAGGCTGCAGATTAGTTGGTTTTAGATCCCATTTGTGGTGATTTCTAGTCAGACTATTTCTTCTCTAGTCCCTTTTAAAAACTCATAATCTACGCAAACCTGAGCTGGAGGCACATTTCATCTGCCTGCTTTAGATGTCAGCACAGGCCATATTTTTTTTTTAATTTTTTAAAATTTTTATTTATTTATGATAGTCACAGAAAGAGAAAGAGAGAGAGGCAGAGACAGGCAGAGGGAGAAGCAGGCTCCATGCACTGGGAGCCCGATGTGGGATTCGATCCCAGGTGTCCAGGATCGCGCCCTGGGCCAAAGGCAGGCCAAACCGCTGCGCCACCCAGGGATCCCCCATATATTTCTTTAGGTCACTTCCTGTTTGTGTTCTCCATTCCAGCAACTTGGCCTGTGTATCTTGGTTCCTGTTTTCTGCTAAATCCCTTAGATTCAACATTCCAGTTTGGGATGACTGCCTATGGAAGTCTTCTTGAACAGGACTCAGCAGATAGATCTACTCATAGTCTGGACCAACTGGGGAAGAAGGAGAGGAAAATAGACTAAAGCATCAATCATTGTTCATTTTGTGGTGTGCAAGGAGAAAGGAAGAAGAGAAGGAAGCATGTATCCATGGAATTTTTGTAGCTTAAAGGTTGATATGACAAAAAACACTTTTATTTCTTTCCCCCAGGTTCAAATTTGTGGTCCACAAAAATCTCAGTGATTGCCCCCTTTAAGTTTTTATTTAAATTTCAGTTAGCTAACATACAAGGTAATAGTAGTCTCAGGTGTACAAGATCCATCCACACAGCACCCCCTGCTCATCACAGCAGGTGCACTCCTTAATCCCAACACCTATTTAATCCATCTCCCTTTTTTGACTCTGTCATGGAATTATATAGGCATCATGTAGAGTATGGGCTTAGGCAGGAATGATATTCAAATATTCATCAACTCATTTTCACTACCCAAGCAGATACCAACAGTAAACAATGGATGTAAGCTAGACTGGCACTTGCATTGACTAGTGAGACAGGGTGTCAGCCATAAACAACTGGTATGGGACCATTAAGACCATGAAGAGCGGAGCTCAGCTCTAAACAACTGATATTGACCAGGCTGGGACCCGCAGGAACCAATCCGAGTGGGTGGCAGCTGTAAACAAGCATTGGGACCACATTGACACGTACTGATTGGATTTAGCCTTGGGCTTATGAGTGGGACACATCTGGAATATATCCGACTCCAGACTTCTGGAGAACTAAATCAGTTAACTTCCTTAAGACTCAGATTTCTCCTTCTCCTTCTCCTTCTCCTTCTCCTTCTCCTTCTCCTTCTCCTTCTCCTTCTCCTTCTCCTCCTCCTCCTCCAACTCCTCCTCCTCCTTCTCTTCCTCCTCCTCCTTCTTCTTCCTTAAGATTTATTTATTTATTTAAGAGAGAGAGAGAGAGCATGAGCAAGTGTGCACATGCATGCACAAGTAGGGGAAGGGGCAGAGGGAGAGGCTCTTTAAGTAGACTCCCTGCTTAGCACTGAGCCTGATGGAGGCTCTATCTCATGAAATCATGAGATCGCGACCTGAGCTGAATCGAAGCTGAAACCTGAGCTGAAATCATGGAATCATGACCTGAGCTTTGACTGAAACCAAGAGTTGGACACTTAACTGACTGAGCCACTCAGGCACCACACCCCTGTAGAATTTCTAATGCTTATCTCTTTTTATTGGAATTTCTTTGGGTGAATACGGGAGAAATTTTTCTTATATTTTATGCTTCTTTGGATCTGGTTGATGGCTCAACTTTTTCTTCCACATTACTAATTTGGACTTTAGCTTCATTCATTCTGTTTTTCAACTCCAATATTGAATATTTAATTGTGGCAATCATATTTTTAGGTTTTCAAATTTATTCTTTGATTGCTTCATTTTCAGGAAGCCGTGTTTTGTTTTCTGGATGTAATCATGCCTCAAATCTTTTTAAGAATGCTAGCTTAAAAAATTAAGCTCTCTTTCTTTCTCTTTCTCTCTACCTTTCTGTATTATTTTGAGATTTTGGGGTTATTTGCTTATTTGGGACCTTATCTTTCATGCTGTTTGTTTTTGTGCAAAGTTTGGTGATCCTTGAGAGCCTGTTCATATTTATGAATGAAAGAGTATGTTGATATCAGTATTTGAGTTAGTTGTTTTTTAAAATTAAAGAGTTCTATTTAACTGAAACAGGCCCGCCTTTATAAGAAGCAGGGTTCTATATAAGTGAGTGGGACCTATTGGCAATCTTTTCATAAAAGACTATATCTGAGGTGAAAGAGCCAAGATTTGGAGCTCAAGAGTTGCCAGATTTCAAGGATTTTAAGGAAGAATATTTTTGTTTGGTTTTTTATTAAGTCTAATTTTTCAATTTTATTGAAATCTAATTGACATACAGTATAAGTTTAAGGTGTACAGTGTAATGATTTGACTTACACATACTGAGAAAGGATCACCACAATAAGGCCAGTTAGCACCCGTTATCTCGTATAGAAACCCACCATTCCCTAAAAAAAAAGTCTTTTTCTTATGATGAGAAATTTTAGGATCTACTCTCCTAGCAGCTTGCAAATGCACCATACATCAGAGTTAGCTATAGTCGTCACGTCATCCATTGTGTCCCAGTACTTAATTATCTCATACCTGGTAGTTTGTGCCTGTTGAACACCTTCTTCCAACCCCCAATGCCCCATCTCTTGCTTCTGATAGGCACAAATCTAAACTCCTTTCCTGTGAGTTTTGTTTGTTTAAGATTCCACATAAGTGAGATCATCGAGTGTTTGTCTTTCTCTAATTGTTTGCTTGTTACTTTTATGTCTCCTGTCCCTGTTCCTCTTTAAGTTCATATTAGGTTGAGTTTGTTCAACCTCTCTTGGCCATTTCAGTACCATTGATAAGGAGGCTTCCTACCACATCTCTCACTTTTATTAGACATTTCTTAGGATTTCAACATGGGCTAAGGGGGTACCAACTGTTCTGTTTATGGGGGAAAAGAACCAATCAAGCCAGCAGTATGACAGATAATACTTTAATTAATTATCTGAGGCCTGCTCTGCTCTCTGCATTGGTTAAACCAGAGATTCCCCAGAGGATGACCTCTTAATCCTTACCAGTCATCAAACTTTAAATTTGTGTTGTAATTCTTTGCTTTAGTTTCTCAGACAATTCTATTTTCTTTCTATTATCTGGAAATACTTTAATAAATGTGGTACTCTATCGGGACAGGTCTTTTTTTCTTTTTTCTTTTGTTTTCAGTTCAGCTGTGGATTTTCTTTTTATTTACTCTCATTTCAATGGGGTTGTAAGGGATTGAAATTAAATAGGTATATCCCATCCCCCATCTTGAACTTGAACTCTATTAACATGAGTTAATACACAGTAGTACCTCATAAACCATGAAGCATTGTTCCAAGTTAACAAGTGAATTTCCCTCTTCTTCTCCTTACCATTATCATTTTCCTCATTATCACTAACACAACCAACCTCTGAACCAATGTCTAGTCTTGTGCTTTTTAGATAGAAGATGAGATAACATGGAATTGATGGAATTTTAGACAATGTAACAGGAGAAAGTGAAATATTCAAGTAATGTGAGAAAAGTGGTTGACGAGGAATGCTATGACCTACACGTGCCCCATGTCCAGGTATCTGTTTCTGAGGTCGGCTGCTCTAAGCCATTTGCACTTTTCATCATTTATTAACTCCCTTTATTCTCAACACACAGACTCTTCATGTACCAAATTTTCTAGTATTTCCATTGGCTTCATGGACAGTGCTGAAAGGTACCTACCACCATCACTACTGGCCTGTGTGGATTATTTATGGATAAGTGTCTGCCTACTTGTGTATTATTTTGTATCAGCAGGATTCTGGATATAGATGCCTATCATATATGCTTAGAAAAAAATTGTTCGTATTATGAAAGTAATACAGATAATTGTAGAACACTTAAAATGTATAAATAAGCAAGAAATTTAAAAAATCATTCAGAGAGCTATTTTCAAACTTTGAGTATACACTTCTAGTCTTTTGCATATATCCACAGACTTTCATGCACATACACCCTTTTATATTTTTCACCCTCATAGGAATGTTCTATAAATGGTTTTGGCTTTTTTATGACACTTAACAACTCTCTTAATAAGCTATAACATGTCTGCATCTTCTATCTTAATCCTGTGCTTTTTCTCTCTTATTTGTCTTTCTATAGTCGCTCATGGATGTTGCATGGAAAGCTAAATGTGAGTCAATATATTTAACCTGGAAAAATAAAAAAAAAAATTGCCGTGCCTCAATCATTTTTTTGGAGTATGGGTTCTATATATTAGCCTACATATTTGTACATGAGTTTTGTTTTGTTACCACCAAATTCATCAGTTAAGATGGGACATTTGTTTCTTTGGATGAGTATGTGCCAGCACTGTACTGGAAAATAAAAATCATTACTTGTGTTCTTCCTTCCTAGGCCTGCCCATCTGGTAGGGTTGCTTTCCAGGTAAGTTCAGTGGTCCACAAGGTCAAGTGGTTCTTTAAAAATTATTAGGCCATCACACAGTGCCCAAGTCAGCACTCTGGGACTCATGCTAGACTCTTCCTCTTCCTCTCTCCTTCATTTAACCAATTAATATTATTTTTTTTATATCTCCTCTTAGCCCCCTGGTTACACTTTTTTCTCCATTACTATCTTTCCTTTAGTTCTGAGACTCACTGGCTCTTGTCTTCTTGAAATATTCTTCCCTCCTTCATACTCCTCCAATCTCTCCAGGATGTTGCTTATAGTGTGATCTGTTAAAATTCTGACCACATCGTTCCATTTCTTGAGAGATAGCGAGAACTCTGAAATCAAATAGGCCAGGTTTGAATCCTGACTCTACCACTTATCAGTTCTGTGATCCTGGGAGATCCCTGAGCTTTGCCATCTCAGTTTCCTCATTTGTACAATGGGAACAACAGTAATAGTTGTTGCAAACATTAAATGTGTTTATTAACATCAAATGCTTAGAGCAGTCCTGGGCAAACTGTATTCAGTAAATTTTAACATTGATTAGACACATTTTTATTGTCTTCCTCCCTTCTCTAGAATAATTTCTGAACTTTTGGCATGGCATGAAAAAACTCTTTGTAATTTCACCTCTGACTACATCCTGAGCTTCACCTCTTGCTTCTTCATTTGTATCTTGTTCTTTGACCAAGATAAAGCACATGTCATTCTTTAAATGTGCCATGACCTTCATGTCCTGCTGCACACACTGTTCCCTCTGCTTGGGTGCACACCTGACTGCTGGCATGAGCAGAGGCCAACAGGGGACAAAGATCCAGGCCTCCCAACTTCCAAGCTGGAGCTTTTGCTACTCCAACATACTGCTTTGTTCATCTTCATCCTTTATACCCCTCTTCCGAGTATGTTACCACGAACTTGGTAGAGGAGTAGAGGCGGGGGAGTGAAGTGAGGCAAAGGGAACACCTAAAAGAGGTTTTTAGTGTACATGAAAGATCTATTCTTATAGTAACTGTTTGAAACAACCTGCCTTTGTACCTAGGAGGCATTTGGGCATAACTCCATGCTTCTAAAGATGACTACAATCCTGAGAGGTGTTGATAGGGATACTGTAGCTGTGTGTTGGTGTTTTGGATGGCACAGGTAGTCAACATTGGTAGTAGCTGGGGCCCTATTGTTTTCCTTCTGTTCTGCTACCTGGGCCTCTGCCTTGAGGTGCCCTAAACCAGCTGAGCACATCTATATTGGCTTTGGATCTTTCTCAAGGTGCCTGTTCTTCCTTTCATTAGTGTGGATAATCAGAGTTTGATTGTAAAGTATGCCCGGGCCAAATACAAGGGCTTTTAAAATTGTCTGCTGTTTTAGATTATCCAGGCCACTGATCCCCCTTCCTTAGCATGGATAATTGAGAGTGGACTGGGCTGAAGAATGTTAAGCAGAACCAATTGACAAAATAAATGAGATTTTAAAAATCCTTTACATTTTAATAATAGAAAAAAAAAACAAGCTAGGTTTTCTTTTCTTTTTTTTTTTCTTAGCCTAAAAGGGCCTATTTTATATTTTGAAACTGTAAATTTATTTACTTTTACATTGATTCAAAATAGGAAAATATTTTCTGTGATGTACCCAAATAAAACCTATTTAAAATGTATACTAATTATAATAGGCACTTAATGGAGCTAGAGGAAAATTGAAAATATAGACAAGAGGTTGGACAGTTTCAGAGTCAATGTCAAATCTTCTTATAACTGTGTTTATGTTTCAACTAGGTAGCAAGGAGAGGGTGGTAGTCACTTCAAATATTGAAAATCTCTCTCTTGATAGTGGAGGCTATAATTCTTTGCCCCTAATGAGCAATAATCATGTAGAGAAGGGCATTTTTTGGATGTATGTATAAGATTAACAGGGTTTTGATCCCTGTCTGAATGTCTGTGCTCATTCACTTCTCATTTTCATCCTCTCATCTTTTCCCATGTGCCTCTGAATGCAGAGAGAAATGTATTTACATGTCACTTGACTGGGAATTTAGAGGACATTTTCTCCAAGGAACAATGCTGTAAATAGGGGTAGGTGTCACTGAATACCCTTCAGGTGTGTAATGAGATAAATAGATTTTGGGGGTTGCTTGGGAATTTGGAATGTAATATAAGAGGCAATGGTGAGTTTCTGGGCAAGTGACTCATAAACAAGGTTTTTGAAACATTACCCATTTTTATGTTGGGAATTGCCAAGCTAAGGTTTAAAGTCTCCCGCAACACCCATGAATAATCATTTAAATACAGGCTTTGAGACTTGGGGGGGAAAGTGCATTATTTACTCTAAAGACAATAATCTTCCTTTGGAGTCATTGTAGTCTATCATACAGATGCATACTTGGGGATCTTTGAAAGAGCAACATTTTCTCTTGATGATCCATTACTTCATATATCCTAGAAATTATTATTCGGGTCTAGATTGCAGGCACAGGTTAGAGATGCACATCAACCACTCTGTAAGAGTGTGGGATACTAAGGCTCTTTCATTCACACAGTGAAACATGACAAGGGGCTTTGGCCATTGCCTACTTTGCATGAAGAGCAAGATACGGAAATGGAGGTGATGGAGAATCTAATGTATCCTTTGGTTCCTCGCAATGCTGAGAACTTGGCAAATGTTGGTACACAATAAATTCTCATTGTTCGATTGATTTGCTGAAGGGAGAACCAAGGGCTTCTCAGTACAGATATTGTACAGCTGAGGCCAAACATTTGCCAGGGTCACCCCAGTACACTCCCTGCGACTCAAATAAAGACAAGGTGCAGCCATACTAAAACTGTGATGAAGTTGGCTTGATTTTGGATAATGTCTTTGGAGAGGAATTGTGCCAGAAGAGTCAGAAAAGATCTGTTTCCATGATGTGCTGGAACACCTGGCTCCTTCACATGAGTTAATAATTAAATTAAATTTAATGAATATTTATTTGAATTGATGCTATGTAGTCCATCCCAGTTAGACATTTATTCACTGTGGTATTGGAGCCTGGAAATGTAAAAAGCAAATAAAATGATCATTCAAATCCAACCTTCTAGTGAGAGAGAGAAGCATATGCAGAACTGTGACATCATGTGACAACCTAATAGTAGATCAAACAAAATGCTAGTGGAGCATTGGTGGGAAGGGTGGGGACACAAGAATAAAATGGGATGGACTTGATGGGTATCTAAGTTTTAATGAGAAGTTTGTTTCATTTTGCCTTGCTTTGTTTTGTTTTCCGGGATAGATACTAGGAAGGGCGTATCAGCAGGGGAAACATTTTGAGCCAAGCCTCGGAAATATGAATATTTATGTAGTTTTTGTGGAACGGTATAGTCACACCTAGTAAAGTAGGTAAATGGTTTAGGATTCTAATATTTTAAATCTATTAGAATCACCTAGCATTCTTGTTAAAATGTAGATTTGGGGGCTTCATGCGAGGCTATATAATACCACTATTTATAGATAGGGCCCATGCTTTTTTAATAAGCATTCTCTATGATGGCTCATGCTTTGAGGAAGCCTGCCACAGTCTGTTTTCTGATGATAGGGTGAATGGCAGGACCTGAAGTTAGAAAGGTAGGACAAGTCCATGTCATGATATATACAAGGTACCAGGCTAAGGAGTTGGTGTTAGGATCATATGCAATAGGTTCTTGGTAGCCATAAAATATTCTTAAGCAGTAGGAATAATGTGATTAGGTTTGTATGTTAGAAGGAGTTTTGACTGCAGTGTGGAGGATGAACTGGGGGGCAGGGGAAGGAGACATGGGAGCTAGGGAGCAGTTGTTAGGCTCTTACGGGAGATGAGGCGGGTGATGATGAAGGCCTTCATTTGGGTGGAGGGGGCAATGGAGGAGAAAGCATAAAGAGACATCACTGAGGGAGAATTGAAAGGATGTGTTCATGAATATAATGCAGGGAAGGAGGGAAATAGGAGGATGACTAAGGTGACTCTTGTCATTATAGTTTAAGTGACCAGCTGGCTGATGGCACTATGAATAGGAACACAATACACTGGAGAAAGAGCAGATTTGGAGTTGGTGGTGGTAAAAGTGGGATAGGTTCAACGTGGGCTTGGGATTCCCCTAGGTTATTTACTTATTTATTTGAGGGGGAAAGAATGAGAGAGAGAGAGAGAGAGAGAGAGAGAGCACAGGCTGGGGAAGGGAGGCAGAGGGAGAGGGAGAAGCAGATTCCCTGCTTCAAAGAGCCCAACTCGGGACTCAAACCCAAGACCCTGAGCCCTAGGCAGACGCTTAAGTGACTGAGCCACCCAGGTGCCCCCTGCCCTCCTTAGGGTATTTAAATGGGTGACTGGAAATTCCTATCTCCTTTTCAGGTTAGATTTGCTGGTAGTTACCAGCATCTAGTCGATAGTTAAAGTCACGATGGGTGAGAGTTCTTGAAATAAGGTCATAGAGGGAGGTGAAAAGAGGAACAAGGGGTTGCAAAGTCTGGACTGAGCACAGTGGAAGAACTCAGGAGACTCAGAGGGACCCCACATGAAACTGACATTCTTTCAGGACGTCACACTGACTAGAAAGAATTCTAGAAACCTTCTAATCCAATGGTTTCAAAATATTTTTTTTTTTTTAAGCAACAGAACTAAGAAAATCTAACTCAGAATTCTAACAAGAGAGATACCGATGGAGCGTCTCTGGTTGAAGGAAATGTCGGCAGACTTTGCCTGTCCATCCAGCATTTCTTTCTTTAGTGTTTCTTCCCCAAGTAGCAACTCTGGATTCCATGCTGGGGAACACGGTTTTTCAAACATCTTATAGAAGAGAAGATGTTTTTCAAACATCTTGTAGAGAGATGGCTTGATATGATCAATGTTGCACAACTCATTAGTGACAGAGGGCAAGTATGACGGGATAAGGTCCACGAGAAACAGAGCAACAAAAGACAATGTGGGATTCATGGCCAAAATGAGTGGTGCAGACGATATGGGTGTCCAGGCAGGGGGTTGACATTCTGCCTTGTGATATTCAGGGAAGGAGTTGCAGAGGTAGTAGATTTTTTGGAGGCTCAGAAAACATTTAGGGGTTTAGTTTCTTGCCCATTTAAAAGTCGGAGCTTTAAGTTTGTGCTGGGTTGGAGAAAGAAAGTGAGTCTTTCCAACTTCTAGAAAACTGAGGCAATTGTTATGTATGTGACGTCATCATTATTGCTCAGACCCCATTCCAATTCCATAGAAGTGGAACTTTAACGAGGGGACAAGCTGAAGAGTCAGAGTGAAGGACAGCAGTAGCTTCCCTTTCCATGCAGAAGGGACTTTGGGAGAGGCAGCTTATTTGGGGGGCAATGTCTCGGTAACTTGTCTTGAGGGTGAATTTGCAAGGCAAACATGCTCTCCTTACTAGAAGGCATATTTCTTTCAGAAGGCTATTTTGGGGCGTTCACCAGTGGGATACCCCTTTACACTGACAGTTGACATACTGTGGAAACGTAGCTGCCACAGTCTTTAACATGAAAGGTCCAGAAAACTCTGTACTCAAGGGAGTTGTTTTGAGACATCAGCAGAAATCTGCCGAGACTGAAGACTGACCCAGGGATTCCTGGGGGACCTTGAGGAAAGTCGATTAGTTTATGAGTCAAAGAAACCTCAAATTATTCTGAAAGGCGTTTGTGCCATCAGAAAGTTCCGTTCTTGAATTAGCAAGCTGCTACAAGTTCCAAGTGGTGTTCTTTCTTAAAAAGAAGCTTATGAGGTATAAATCTTTTGAAGTACGTTTTTTGTACCAATTGTTTCATTTAGAAAAAAAGCCCATTAGTTTGTTATTAAATGGTCTATCTAATAGTGTCAATAAATTCTAAAATTGGAGACTGGGTATTGTTATTTTGGATGTTTTAATGGTCCCAATTGTTTAAGTTACTTGGCTTAGAGTCATTTGCTTGACCTTTGTTGTTTTAAGGGCTTGGAAAAACTCCCCCAACTCCCCAGGGTTGATGTAGTGGTTCGTCATATATGTGATACAAATATGAAAAATATTTATAAGTTAACTAACAGTGTTTGAATGATTGAGTCAGGTCTACACAACCAAAGTAAAATAGGTAACCATGCAAATGCTAAAGTAATCAAAAAGTTTAAATAAAAATTCAATTTCTTACCAAAAAAGGCTTAACTTAATACATTATTATTTTGAGTTTAATTGTAATACTGATCTAGAAAAAGGGCTGTAAGGTTATACTAAAAAATTATACTAAAATATTAATATATAGAAGTAACATGATATAGTTGTTACTGGCACCAGTACTTCACTTCACTGGCTGAGGAAGAGTACCCGTTCATATTTGACTTTCACAAGCAATGTGGGCTTGTTTTTGCTATTGAACCTCTTTAAGACTCACTTCCTTTGGGGCGCCTGGGTGGCTCGGTGGTTGAGCATCAGGTCATGATCCTGGGGTCCTAGGATTGAGTCCTGCATCAGGCTCCCTGCATGAAGCCTGCTTCTCCCTCTGCCTGTGTCTCTGCCTCTCTCTCTGTGTCTCTCATGAATAAATATATAAAATCTTTTTTTTTTAGGGATCCCTGGGTGGCGCAGCGGTTTGGCGCCTGCCTTTGGCCCAGGGCGCGATCCTGGAGACCCGGGATCGAATCCCACATCAGGCTCCCGGTGCATGGAGCCTGCTTCTCCCTCCGCCTGTGTCTCTGCCTCTCTCTCTCTCTCTGTGACTATCATAAATAAATAAAAAATTTAAAAAAAAATTAAAATCTTTTTTTTTAAAGACTTACTTCCCTTAGGTGGGTAATATCTATCTTTCGGAGGTTATTGGGAATAGTGCATGAAATAATTGAGGCCACTTCTTAGCACATGGTCTGGCATTTTTTTTTCAAGATTTATTTATTTTTGAGGGGAAAGGGGCAGAGGGCGAGGGAGAGAGAAACCCAAGCAGACTCTGGGCTGAGCGTAGAGTCTGATGGAGGCTTGATCTCACAACCCTGAGATCATGATCTGATCTGAAACCAAGTGAATAGTACTTAACCGACTGAGCCACCCGGACCCCTCAAAGGCCTGGCATTTTTAAAAGTACTCAAAAAATGTTAATCCTTATCATTATGTCAACTACCATCAACACCACCATCATCACTGACACCACCATCATGGCCATCAGATGACATGTTAGACTGGGTCGTCCAGGAAGCAGTGGCCAGGATGGCGTTGAGTGTGCAAGAAGTTTATTCTTCATGACAGAAACGAGTGAGAGCGAGAGAGGCTGGGATGCAGGTCTGATGAGTGAAGGAGAGAGGGAAGGAAGAAGGAAGCTTGAGTGAAGCATTTAGACTGCAGGTCAGCTCAAGGGAAAGCTCAGCCAGGTCTTCAGGGAAGTCAAAAGTTGACTGTTGGGAAGTCCCACGTCTCCCAGGTGCAGACTTGTCACAGTAGGGTCACCACATTCAGCACTGCCTGGGGTCAGTCGGGGAAGTGTGGCCACAGTGTGTACTCCAGCACCTGTGGTGGATTTCAGGGCTCAGAGCTGGGGCCCTGCAGTCATCTATGCTCCCCGAGGTTGGGGGTTTGCAAATGTGTTGGCAATGACCGTCGTAGTTGTGAGTCATTTAAAAAATCTTTCTTTTTCTGGTATTTTTTTCATCTTTGAAAGCATTTATTGCTTACTTCTGAGCACACATATTGCAAGGAGGGGGCAGGTCCAGCCTGGGGGCCTGCTCCCTGGTGCAGCATTTCTGAGCTCCCAGTGGAGGCAAAGGGAAGACCAGCTCATCCTTCTATGTTGAGTAGCAGGAGGATCCCTGAGTAAAGGCCTTTCCTTAAGTGGGATGTGTCGAGGTCTCAGCAGCAGTCCTGAGGCCTAGTTGGGTGGGGTGTGGGGCTCCAGCTGCCCTTCAGGTCAGAGCATTGGCCACGACCACGGGAAAGCTGCCCCGGCTCCTCAGATCTTGCAGGCTGAGGCTCTGCAGCTGGGACTGGGCCCCTTTCAGGCCAGAGGCAGCTCCAACTTGGTTTTAAAAAGCAATCCGTGACCTGGGCAGTTTGCAGCATCTCTGCAAGCTCGCTTCTCGCAGCAGCCCCGAGTTGGGTTGAACACACATGTGTCACTCTTTCGGTTTCCACACTGATCACACTTGGTGCATTTTGGCTTCAGACAGGGATCTTGTGGGAGTGCCTCAGCTGCTGCTGCTGCTTTTTCTTGGCTAGAACGTCTGTGTCACCCTCCTCCTCCAGGGCCGGCTTGCTGCAGGCACCCCCCACCCCCCTTCTCCTTGCTCCCTCCCCTGGGCCCTGGCTTCTTTCCCTCCTTCTGCTTGGATATATCCTCCTGACACCGCAGCTCTAGCTCCTGGTTCGTAGCCACAACATCCTTCACTCTGGCGGGCTCTTCTGGAAGCTGCTGCAGCTGGAAGAGGTGGGCCTGGACATGGGACAAGGGGCAGGGTGCTGCCCCGCTCGGCCAGGCGCTCCTTGGCCAGCTCCCGGGGCAGGGCTGCGGCCCTCAGACAGGGTGAGGCTGTGCAGGTTGCCGTCGGCCCTCCTGACTGTACAGAGGGGGGATGTTCCAAACACGGCACCTGACGTGCTCCCGGGATGCTGTGCCAGGGAAGGGCCCCTCTGCACCTTGGTGCACCCGTGCATGGTCAGCGGGCAGCCAGCCCCTGGCGTCCGGGCGTGCTGCACGGTCTGGCCAGACTCTGGAATGACCCAGATTTGCGCTCTGGGGACAGAGATTCCCACGGGCCCGCAGCATCGTCCTCTGCAGCAGGTGCCCCCGCCCCCGCAGGAAGGCACCCTACTGACCTGGGCCGCGCCTCATCCGGGGCAGCCCGCCCTGAGGTCGCGGGCGTCAGCACAGTCCTGACCCCTCCCCGTGAGGTTCCCCCCGCACGGTGGGCATCGCGGACGAAGCCCTGGGCTTGCAGCAGGCGGTGGAGCAGAGCTGGGCCCCTGCAGCCTCCGCGCCAGCTCGGGGGGGGGCACCCCCGTGGGCTGCACCCCGTGACGAGCACCCCCGCCCCTGCCACCACCCCAAGGTGCGGCTCTAGAACCCGAAGCCCTGCAGCTTAGGCATCGCCTGCACACTGAGCCCTTGGCGGACCTGCCCCAGCGGAACCCCGGAGGGGCACCCCGACCCCAGGGGCCACCGGGCTTGGGGGGCGCAGCCCGCGCACCGCGCTCCGCGATCCTCCCGAGCACAGCGCCGCTCCCCCCCCCCAGGGCGCACCTGGGGGTCGGGCACGTAGGTAGACCCCGAGGTCCCCCGGGATAGTCCCCGAAGCGGCCGGAGCACCTGCTCCCCCCCGCAAGGGTGCACCTGGGGGTTCGCACATCAGGGACCCTGAGGTCCCCGGGATAGTCCCCGAAGCGGCCGGAGCACCTGCTCCCCCCCGCAAGGGCGCACCTGGGGGTTCGCACATCAGGGACCCTGAGGTCCCCGGGATAGTCCCCGAAGCGGCCGGAGCACCTGCGCCCGGGTTTCCCCCACCCTAAGGGCGCACCTGGGGGTCGGCACGTCAGGAACCCCGAGGTCCCCCGGGGATGGTCCCCGAACCAGCCGGAGCACCTGCGCCCGGGTTGCTCCTCCGGGACCAGCGCGCGCCCCGGGGGCTCCGTGGGGGGATGCAGGCAGGTGCCTCCGCCCCGCGGTTCACCAGTGGCAGGTGATACGCCTGCCTTCTTCTAACGTCAGGAAGGTGTGAAATAAGGACTTCAGAGCTTGGGTAACCCAGCGGGTTAGAGACCTGCCCCAGCCTCCCGGTGGCTCCCGGCCTCTTCCCTCCGCTGCTGCGGTATTTTGTCTGGGGCCTTGCCGTGAAAAGTTCTGCTGTGGAGCTCCAACTTCAGTTTCTATTTAGAGACCTGATTTGATTAAAGACTGGGAGTTTTTAAGTGTTTGTAACAGGATTCAATTAAAATAGGTCATTCTAGGGGCTCTGAAAATGGGAACTGGCCTTGGGCAAATTAGAACAAAAGTTATAAAATTCAATGGGATGCATCACAACATTTAACATCTTTAAGGAGGACGTTTTGCCTAATAGATTCAATTTAGAAATATTTAGTGTAGGTCATCAGCTTAAGCACCTAAAAAATGTGTTTATTTTTTCTTTTTTTTTCTTTTTTTCCCCCCTCTCCCTTTAGTTATAGCTAGGATCAGGACACCTGGACTCTAATCTACAAAATAAACAATTTGTGGTGGGACCTTGAAGAAAGTCAATTAGTTTCTGTGACTTTACCAGTAGGTTAAAAAGGAGATTGTAATATTGGTGAATAATGTGCTTAGAGATGTTTGCATAAAAGATGCTTTGTCATTGTAAAGTATTATTGAATATTTATGGTCTACCAGACTGAGCCAAATGGCCCAGAGGAAAAAACAGTCAGATTTATGTAAACCTTGTTCAGTGTCCCAGATACTTCAGGGTGGGTGCTCTATATATGAATGAATAAATAAATGGAATAAACATTATTCTACATTTTGAAGGTACATCAATATTATCTGGGGTTTTAGCCAATGTGCCTGACCTATGACATTGAAAGGAAGTGTCTGCCTCCAGGTAACTATGTCGATCTCATAAATATTTTTAAAGCCAGAGGCATCGCTGGCAAGTCATGTTTTCTTAGAGTTTTGTACCTGCAAATAAAGGCAAATTATATCTTTACCTAAAACCTACAAGAAATGATTGTCTCTCACCCACAGGGTCGCTCTGAGAATTCTCAGACGGAAATTGCGCATCTTATACATACTTCTTTGTTCCCCTTTTCTTTTAAAGAGTGTTTTACTCACGGTCCGTAGAGTAGTTTTCTATCACTTTATGTGAGAAATCTGAGCCTCAAAAAAATCATAATAAAAACAGTAGCCGTAAACACTGCCCAAGGACTTAATGGATCTTACCGAGCCACACGATGCAGATGTATTGGGACATAAATAGGTGATAAGAGAGAAGCAGCACAGAAGCATTGTGTTTGGAGCGGGTCACTGCTTAATCCGGATGGGTTCAGCACGAAGATTCATGAAACGTGACAGTGGGCCAGGAGGAGCTCGCTGTGACATTTCAGATGCCCTTCCTCTTCTAATTAACCATTTCAAGTGTATAACAAAACCTAGATCCCATACAGATTGCGTGAGACCCGGCGATACCAAGTGTAGCCCTGTCTGGGAGGGGATGGATGACTCTGCTCTCCTCAGGCAATGGACTATGACTCAGTAATACCTCCAGTTGGGCTTTTAATTTCTGTGATACATTGGTCCTGAAGAGCATCTGTCTAAAAGAGAAAAACTGTAGCAGAGCTGCTTTATGACATATCCTGTCATCAGATGTATTTGGGTATATTGCATGGGTCTAAATATACCTTAGCAAGTCTAATGAGATGTTTGAAACCATGAAAACCACATGTAAAAAAAGCTTGGTATCACAGGAACAATAGGAATAATAAAAATCACAATAATAGCTGCCTTTTAAAATATTGTATTTATTATTTTAAAGAGAGAGAGAGTGTGTGTGCAAAAGGTGACGTGTGTGTGTGGGGGGGGGGCGGGGGGGATGTGCAGAGGAGCAGAGGGAGAGAATCCCAAGCAGGCTCCATGCTGAGTGAAGAGTCAGACAGGGAGGGGGGTGGTGTGTGGGTTTGGGGCTTGATCTCATGACCCTGAGATCATGACCTGAGTGGAAACCAAGAGTTGGATGCTTAACCATCTGAGCCCGCCAGGTGCCCCAATAGCTGCCTTTTTAAACAACCACTATTTACCACCATGCCAGACATTTTACAGACTTCCCATATAATTATCCCCTCTTTACAGATGAGGACACAGACTCTAAGAAATAAAGCTATCCACGGTGAATTAGTGTATGGGAGTTCTGAATTTTTTTTTAATTATAGAAATTAATTTTAATCTCTAAAAAAAAATCTTTTAATCTAAAAAAGAAACCCACAGCCCAAATTCCTGCCGAGGCAAGTTGTCAGGAATTCTGACCCTATTAGTTGGTGGGCTCAGAAATGTTTAGGGTACTAATATCTGGACACGACCCACCACTCTTCATCTTAGCCTCTCCAAGTCTGCTCACCCCTAGCCATTCTCACTTGTCTGGGAAATGGGAACCAGGATTTAAACCCAGAGTCATGCCTCAGTATCTGTAGCATTATGTGACCCATAAATATTTGTTGGTATGATAAAAAAGACTCAGCTGACTCTGAAGCCAGTGATTTTCATTAGTCAAGGAAAGGATGCCATTAGCCCATTTTCACGAATGCCAGATTTATAGAGGCGTTCTAGAAAACATATATTAAAATGGAATTATTTAAAATAAGACATTTGTATTTAACTGGCAAACGGAATCAATTTACCTGGTGCAATTCATAGAGTAGATTTAGGAAGCACCCCCTCCTTTTCCGTTTAGTTCTGTTGGACAATGAAAATCTGATTGGTGATTGATAGGAAAATAATGAAAAGCAAATTGGTGCTCATAAAATTTCTGAGTGGATCTGCTACTGGAAGCAGGCCAGACCAACCCATAGGGGTTGAGGTTTTTAGGGGTATTTTTATGTCTGCCATGATGTCACTAGGGAGTTATAGATTAATAGCATAATAGCATGGCGCTCTTTATGATTTTCACGTAGCAGAGGGAGGAAAGAGTTAAAGGATTTAAGTGTTGCAAAGGGTATTTCTTCTAGGCAGGAGAGGTTTGAATGTAGGGCACCTTTTGCATTTTAAGCACGGATGTTTGATCCCTTGTCCCACAGTTATGTAATAAAAGAACTTTATTATTATTTTTAAAGGGAAACAGAAAAAAAGGCCACTGGGAAAAATACCTGCCCCTGGGGGACAGCTTTTACAGTGCATGTTGTTCAGGAGCCACTTCTTCCTGCCCCAAAGTTCTGGAACGGAATGCCCTTCTCAAGGTGCTGAGAGTCCAGAGCGACGACTGAGTACAGGCATCAGAGGAACCGTGCGGACAGGATGCACTGCACAGCCAGCAGGCTTGGGGGGCGTCCCTGGCCCCAAAAAGCCAATGCAGCCAGGCAGTCAGCCAGTCCAGAGTAGGGAATCTGGAGGAGGCCAGCAAGACAGGGTGGACCCCTAAGAAGACTGGATACTCCGAGGTCTCTTCTGAGGAGAGACAGTGTAGGCTGGAGCACTGGGTTCAGAAACCATTTATTAACAACAAGTATACGCTGCCTCCCAGAGCATCATTCCCAAGTGCATCAACTCCCCTAATACACCCTATAAGTTGTCTCAACAACACCATCTAGTAGGAAGACCCAGGGGGTATTATGACTTCTGCAGACGAGGCAACGGAGACACAGAGAGTTTGGGTGAATTGCCTGAGGTCACAGAGGTAGTGAGGCGTAGACATAAACTGATATGCTTATAGGAAATGTGAACAAGAGCGCAGTCTGTTCGGTGACGCTTGGCTTACAGTCTCACTTGTATCTGTTACCTATGCTCTCCTCCAAACCCTCAAACTCAAGGAAACTGCAGGCTCCTCCAGTTTAAGGGGGGAGGGTGATATCGGTGGTGTAGAGTATGGCATGGGGTTCAAGACATGGTCCAATACTTAGGAATCTGAAGGAGTTGGAGAAAACAGCCCAAGTGGGAAGGTCACCCTGACCTCCTCCCCCCCCCCCCGGAAAGAGGTCCTAAAGCACCCATGGGAGAGGTGCCTTCACTATACCTGGACGAAAGGAGCATCCTTAGCTCTGAAGACAGAGAGACACTGAGCAGAATCTGAGAAAAACAGGCCTTGCCAAGCGTCCCCCAATATCTTCCCCTTACCTTACGCTCTGCGGCCTATCGTATTCCTCCACAACTGTCCACTCTTCACCAAACCGGCATAAAAACACTCAGGCTTAACCATTTCTTCAGGTCTTTCATTTCCTCACGAAGGCCCCCGGGGCATATAAGGCTGAAATAAATCTGCATGCTTTTGGCAATATTTATCTGTCTTGGTCAGTTTAATTTTTAGCCCCAGCCAGGGACCCTACGAGAGTCCAGGAAAACTTTTTTCCTTCCCTACACATGTAGAGGGCTTGGCAAAGTGCCTGTCCCATCGCAAGGCCTAATAAATGATAGCGATTCTTATTATCATGATGCTTTTTTTTCAGTATACTCTTCCATCCTTCCAAATGGGGCTCAGATTAGCATAGTGGCAATCAGAAGCTGAAGCCAGTTTAGATTAGTGCGATGCTCTGATGGATGAAGAGAAGAGTAGAGATTTTTCTCCAAAGACAGAGAAAAGTGGCTTTCACTAGAAAGCGTGTTTCGATGCACGGATGGCTGAATGCAAAGAGACCTAATTGAAAGATATGAGAATAATCACAGCAGAATAGCAGAGGCAAAAGCAGTTAAGACAAAAAGCCGCACATGTTAAACAGGACGAAAGTCCGTGAAAAAGGGTGTCTGGGAAGCCTGTGTGGCGAAACGCCTTACGATCGTCAGAAAACGACGACACGACAGGTGCAGAGTTGAAGCCCAAGGGTCGAGGCCCCCAACCGGGACTGCACTATTTCCTCTCGCTATTTATTTCTGGGAAAATTGATCACATCCCTGGATTCCTAAATTAGCGGGGAAGCTGTATCCACACTCTTGCTATTCATTTCACGTGGCGTCCACAAATAGGACACTGAGGCCACGCTCTGAAAAGTTGCCCGTGTTTTTCTTCCCGCCGCTGTGCCTTCACAGGTGGTGGGGGTGGCTCCTCTCTCGCCCTTGGAAGGCAGCACAGTGGGCTCGGGGGCTCAGGGTCCCTTGTGTGCGGGGTATTTTCCTTTGCTTGTGCAGAGCTACCCTCCACCGCCTCGCCTCTGGGCCCCGGGCGAGTCACCCCGCATTGCTGTCGTTGTCCTTTTTACTCGGCTTTGGATTTGATCAAGGGCAGGTGTTGGCAGGAGATGGGAGAGTCCGGTGGGAGGAGAGAGAAGCCGGGCTGTTCAGTCTCCTGGTGCCTGCCCTGCTGGGTGGCCCTGAGCCACAGGCCTCGTCGGCCAGGCCGCCCCTGGCAAGTGGCTTCTCTCTACAGGCCCTGGGAACTGATCCTGCACCTGCCCCTCTGGGGGTGCTGATGCCTTCCTGCTGTTGCAAGCCCGGGGGTGCCGCAGCATCCCTCGTTGGGTCTCCCCAAACCCTGCTCACCCCACTGCAAAGAGCCCTTTATGAAGCCCACCTCAACTTCCCAGTTTGAGTGCCATCTGTTTCCTGCCGGGACCCCGGCTCATACCCACGGCCACTCCCCGTCACAGAGCACAGTCCCACTTGGGTGCTTAGAATAATGAGACCAAGAAATAGCTAAACCCCAAATATGATTGAGGGCTCAGTGCTGTTGTCTCTGGATGTCTCAGTGCTGTTGGAGGAGACGGTTGGCCAATCGTCTTTCTTTCCTTGCTTCTCTTATTTCTGCGTATTTACTGAGGCCTCTGACCTGGCTGAGCCTGGTTGACCCCGTTTGAGGCGAGGTAATAAAAAAGAACATTCTTAAGGTGGTTTCAGGACACCTGACTCTGGCAGGTATATAGGACGGAGCCTTCTTCTGCTGCACGTGCCTCCGAGTATCCCGGATGCCCCCGAAGCTGTGTGCTCCTGCTCACCCCTTGCTCTCTCCAGCCCTTCACCTCCCTCCATCTGTCCAGGGGAAGTCGCTTGTAAAGCATTTAGCTGCATCAAAGAGGTTCGTTTTCAGGTTTCTGCCTTTTCTTAACATAGTTTTAATAACACATTTTTCCCCCTTAAAAATCATTCTGAAAAAAAAAAGAAAAAAAAATCATTCTGCTTTAATCTTCTGTTTATTAGAAGATTTACTTAGAATTTCAAAAAAAATTAAAAAAAAATCCAAGTGGGTAGATGGACATTCTTTTCTTCTTAATCTTCCTCTCCCCCCTCCCTTTATTTTCTCTTTCATTCTTTTCTTTTTCTGCGTTCAATTGTCAGAGAATGTAGCCTGCGTGAGTTCTTTTTTTTTAATAAATTTATTTATTTGTGTTCAATTTGCCAACATAAAGAATAACACCCAGTGCTCATCCCATCAAGTGCCCCCCCCATCCTATCAAGTGCCCGTCACCCAGTCACCTCCAACCCCCTCCCACCTCCCTTCCACCACCCCTTGCTCATTTCCCAGAGTTGGGAGTCTCTCATGTTCTGTCTCCCTCTCTGACATTTCCCACTCATTTTTTCTCCTTTCCCCTTTATTCCCTTTCACTATTTTTTTTATATTCCCCAAACGAATAAGACCATATAATGTTTGTTCTATAAAGAACTTATTAAACTCAACAGCAAAGAAACAAACAATCCAATCATGAAATGGGCCTGCGTGAGTTCTAATATCCGTGAATACTTCAAGGTGTTTGAAAATAATTTTCTGTAGTTGAGTAACAATCTCTGTCTCTCGTGTGCCTGTGTGTATCCACACATCCATGTGTACCTATATGTAGAAAGTCATACAGGGACATCCGTCCATAGGAGCATAAGCTTGTAAACTACGTTCATCAAATTCTCTCTTTCTCTGCCATTTTCCAAGAGAGTCTCTCCTGCGTTAGTGGAGTTTTCAGTATACCCCTGCATTTATCTCTAATATCTCTAATATTATATTTCAAGACTCTATTGTTAGATGCACAGAAGTTCATTACTGCTATAGGGTTTTGGTGGGCTGTCACTTTTGTTAATGTGAGAATATTGCCCTGTCCCATGTAATGCTTTTTCCCTTATATCCATTTTATATATTATTTCTTAAAGTTTCATTTACTTAACTCATCTCTACACCCCATGCAGGGCTCAAACCCAAGACCCTGAGATCAAGAGTTACATGATTTTCCAACGGAACCAACCAGATACCCTTCATCTTTATATAATATCAATATTGCTGAGTCCATGTTATTTTTATCAGGATTTACATGGCAGATATATTTTCCTCTTCACCTTTACTGTATTCAAACAGGACTATTTAGTGGGTTTCTGATTACCAAGATTTCAGCTTTTTTATTTTTTTGCCGTATTATTATTTTATATTTTATTTTATATTTATATTTATTTATTTTCTAACCCCCTCCTCTTTTCCACCCCCTCCACTGCCATTTTATTTTTCTTTACTCTTTTTCCCACTGAGTGTGGTGTTCATTTCTTGGTTTTGTGTGTGGCTGCCCTGCACATGGCAGGCCCTCATTGTTGGCCTTGCCACTAAATATCAGAGCAGCCTCATTTCTGGGATGATGGAAAGCACACCTGCACCTTCTCACATACCACTCCTAACCTCAAAACGGTGTCGACTTTGGTCTGTAATTTCCTTTCTCTTGCGATTATCTTTATTTTTCTGACTTAATTTTTAATTTTATCTTAGTAACATGTACATGGTTTAAAAACTCAAATAGTACTTGGAGAATTATAACACGGAACAACAGAGACAGACCTTTTATGTCACTTCTCTCAACTTATTATAGTTCCCTTAAACCAACATATGTGAATCTTTTCACCATCTTTTTCTAGTACCTACTTCTATGTTTCTAAACAGCATGCATATATGGTCATTATTTGGTATCTAGTTGAAAATACAGCATATTGACTTCCCATTTTGTAAGATGAGATTTTTTTTTTTCTTTTTTAGCCTGCTCTAGCACCATACTCACGAAGCAAACTTTTTCGTCACCATTTTTTTCCATTTGGTTATTTAACAAATTTTGTTTAAATCTTTGCTGTTTTTACATCACTGTTTTATGTAAAAATTGTGCGTGACTGAGCCACCTAATGTCCTATGATTGAGTTTTTCTTGTACAGTTTTTGTTTTACTTGGGAGTTAATAATTGTCTCTTGGTGGTGGCTTCCATTCTAGGATCCTTTCACTAATTCATCCCCATGCTGTCGGCAGAAATGTAAATTGTTTCTTGATATGTTTAAACACATAGGATGCTTTGTCAGTTTCTCTCTTTCTTTTTTTTTAATTCTCGGAGGTATCTTTTCTGGAACCTTCTATCCTCCTGTGACACGACATCGAAATGCGTTTCCAACAGTATAGTGGCTTTTCCTGTTATTTTGGAGGCTCTGTCCTTTCTGAATTAGTTTTGGACACAGAATGCTGTTAGTAGATCAGGGAATCTTGGCTTACCATAACCTCAAAGTTCCACGTAGAATAGTTATGTCTAATACATTTGAAAGTTAATTGCAAAAATAAACATTTTTGTCTGAAAGTACGCCAGGTCGTAACTTATAAATGGCAATTGCTTGAATTTCTAGCCACATTTAATTTCTTAAATCATTTACAAGCATTAAAATAACTTCTGCATATTTCTGTGAAGCGACAAGATAGCAAACATCAATATTTATATTTTATGCTAAACACACCTCACAGAAACTATTTTACTCAGCACATACTACAGGCAACCCCCCACCCACTTCCCTGAAGTTCATGTTATGCCGCTTAGCTACAGTAGTATGCTAATGGCTTTATTCATAAAAGCCAAGTGGCATAATGCAAACCTTAGGAAAGCAGGGGGTACCCTTCGCTTTATGCCATTTCAGGTAATGAAAGGTTTCCTAGGAACGCTCTCCTCTGAGAGAGCCAAAAAATCTTATTTCCAAACAGTCTTCGTGGTACTGGAGAGACACAGACAAGAGTGAAACCTGGTCCCTGCCTGGACGGAGCTCCAAGTGTGAAGGAGGCAAAGATATTTTTAAAGATGACTCAACACTATATGCTAATTGTACTGAGTGTGCATCCAGAAGGGCGCGGTTCTGATGGGGAGTCGGGGAATATTTCCAAAAAGAGGTGTTGTGGTAGTGCTTTTTAGGGGGGTTGTTGAAGGAAGAGTACACACACACGTACACACACGCTCACATACTTATTTACTTCTTATTTGACGTGATTTCCTTTATGCAGAGGACTGAGGTCTACATAGATCTATGTCCTCTCCAACGGCATTGTCACAGCAAAAATGACAGTGACACGGCTCCATGTGTATTGATGACTCCCAATTCCGGCAGCTGAGGGCCCCACAGACCGAGTCATGCAAGCCTGGACACCAGTTCTTCATCACAGGCAAGTTTGCAAACATCTTTGGTTAGAGTCATTCCTATGTATGCTCTACCGTATCAAGAGCAGGCCACAGAGAGAAGGGAAAAGAGCAAATGGTCACTTTTTGTGTGATTGTTGTTAGCGTTTGTTGTGTTGAGTCTAGAAGAGAAGAAAAGGACACTTGTTGAGCACACACCTTCTACCATGTACCTTGCTCGCACCTTTGCTTTGGCTCAGTCGATTTTTACTAGAACCCCACAGAGCAGGTCTCATCCTCCCACTTCATATGTACAGAGAAGCGAAGTGAGGGGCAGAGACGGGATTTGAACCTACCTGTTCCTGGATCGAGAGCGTGTGCTATTTCCATAATACTTTTCAGTCTTGGAATCTTTGATTTTAGGCTGGTACGTAATATCGATATTTTACATTTTTTTAAAAAAAGATTTTATTTATTTATTCTTGACAGACAGAAAGAGAAGCAGAGACACAGGAAGAGGGAGAAGCAGGCTCCATGCAGGGAGCTCGATGTAGGACTCGATCCCCAGAACTTGGGGACCACGCCCTGGGCTGAAGGCAGGGGCCAAACTGCTGAACCACCCGGGCGTCCCTGTATTTTACATTTTTGTGGGAATCCCTCCCCATGTCCTAACATGGTAAGGACTTCAGAGACTATTTTATTTTCTTTCAAATTATTAAAAAATAAAATCTAGAAACCTATCATTTCCTATCAAAAATATTTCAATCACCTGCTAGTGCGGTCCTTGGGTCCCTAGTACCTTCTTTCCGCAAGTCAGCCTGAGCATTGCCACTGAATTATGCATTTGCATTTCCCCTTATCAGGTCCACTGTGACAACTCTTCCTCATTTTTCCACGCCTGCCTTAAAATGTTTCTCTTGGGCAAGTCTATCTAACTCCCAATGACAAAAGTAACTCAATGCTTTCTTCTTGATTCCCCCATAGTGTTTTTACATGATCTTAATTCAGCTCTTCTCTGGTGCAGCTTAAGAATTTATTTGTCTGATAGCAACTGGGTTGTGAGTTTTACATGTTTTGGATATTTTATAAATGGAAATATGTCATGTATTTTTTTCCTGCAATTTGCTTTCTGCGTCTCAATATTACATTTGGGAGAGTATGGATGTTGATCTGAATAGACGTAGTTCATTTATTCTTACTCCTGTATAGTCTTCACTATATGACTCTTCTCTAGGTTATTTATTCATTTATTGATTAATTGTCCTGACAAAGGAAATTTGGCCTGTTTCCTATGGGGTTTTTGTTGTTGTTTGTTGTAGTCATGGATATATATGCCTCCTGGTTTGCATTTGTAGAAACAGGATATATGGTGCTATGTGAATTATTGGGTTTTGGTTTATGCGCTTCTTCAACTTTACAAAATATTTCCGTATTGCTCTCTTACTAGCAGTGGATAAACATTGCTGCCATGCAACAATCTCTCTAATGCTGGATATCGCCCAATTTTTAAATTTGTACCAACTGTGTGGGTGTAGAATGGTATCTCATTGTGGTTTTCATTTGCATTTTCCAGATTTTTAATGATCTCTTACATTTTTTTGAATGTTTACTAGCCATGTGTTTCTCCTTCTGTGAAGGAACTGTTTACATCTTTCGTCCATTTTTCTATAGTCTTGTTGGTCTTTTTAATTGAAATACTCTAATAAAAGTGTATTTTTCTAGGTTTTGCAGTTCTATTAGGTTCTGCTTCTTGTATTTTGGATCTCTATCATTAGGTGCATAAACATTTAGGATTGTTAAGTCTTCTTGATAAATCGACCCCTTTAATTTTATGAAATGACTTTTCATATCCCCAGTAATATTCTTGCTCTGAAATCTACATGGGTACTCACATAGCCACTCTAGTTTTGTTGGATTAAAATTAGCATGGTATATGTCTGTTTTTTTCATCCTGACTCTTTTAACCTTCTTTTGTCTTTACATTTAAAGTGGATTTCTTATAGGCAGCATATAGTTGAGTCTGATGTTTTTATTTAATCTGATAATCTCTGTCTTTCAGTTGTTTAGACTCATTCACATTTAATGGTATTGATATGGTTGGGTTTAAATCTAGCATCTTGCTATTTATTTTCTATTTTTTCTGTCTTTTATTTTCATTTCCCTCTTTTTCTTTCTCAGATAACTTATCTTTAATGACTACTATATATTCTTTGCTGACTTACTAATTGTAATTCTTTGTTTTATTAGCATTTATAGTATATATATTTATATATATATATTTATATATATATATTTATAGTATATATTTTTAACTTGCTACAGTCTACCTTCAAGTGTTATTATAATGCTTATCATGCATAGCTAAAGACTCTTACAACATACTTCTATTTCTCCCTTCCTTGCCTTTGTGTACTGTTGCCATACATTTTATGCCTCCATATGTTATAAACTTTATGCTACATACTGTATTTCTTTAGCCAATAAATTATCTATGGAGATTTGAATAATAAAAAAAATTCTTATGTATTTACCCATGTAATGACCATTTCTGGTGTTCTTTCCATTGTGTAGATCCATACTTCCCTCTGGTATCCATTGCTGTCTACCTGAATGATTTTCTTTAATGTATTGAGGATTTGCTGGTGATGAATTCTTTGAGCTTTTGTATGTCTGGACAAGTATTTAGCCTTCATTTTTGCAATATATTTTTACTAGTATAAAATCTTAGTTACACAGATTTTTGTCCCTTTCATTTTTTTTCAAAGATGTTACTCCATTGTCTTCTTGCTTGCATTGTTTTTGACAACAAATCCGCAGTATTCTTATCTTTGTTCCTCTAGACATTATATATCTTTTTCCTCTGGCAGCTTTTAAGATATTTCTCTTATGACTGGTTTTGAGCAATTTAATTATGCTTTGGCATAGTTTTCTTCATTTGTCTTGTGCTTGAGGCTCATTGATCTGGGATTTCTAGGTTTATTATTTTCATTAAATTAAAAAATAATTTCAGTCATCATTTCTTCAGAAAATGTGCTTGTCCCCTCCTTTGTTCAGTCCTTTGGAAATTCTGATTATACGTGTATTGGGCTGATTGAAGTCATCTCAGAGGTCACTGATCCTTTGTTTACATTTTGAGTCTTTTTTTTTCCCCCTCATGTTTCATTTTAGAGAGTTTCTATTGCTATGTCTTCAAGTACACCAATTGTTTCTTCTACAATGTTTCATCTGCTGTTAATCCCATCTGGTGTATTTTTTGTCTCAGGCATTGTAGTTTTTATATCTTGAAGTTCAATTTAGATTTAAAAAAAATTTCCATGTCTCTATCTACATTTGCAACTGTGTTTATGAGTGAGATTAGCTTCTAATTTTTTCTTTCATGTAGTGTTATTTTCTGGTTTTGGAACTAGGATATTTTAGCCACATAAATTGAGAAATTCCAAAAAAAAATTTTTGGAATAATTTACACAACAGTGGACTTTTTTTGTGTGTGTTTGTTTGCTTTTAAATGTTTGGTAGAACTCAGTATTATAACCAACTGGCATGGCATTTTCTTTGTGGAACATTTTAACTACTGATTTAATTTTGAAATTGTTAAAAGATCTTTCAGATTTTTCAGTTTTCCTCGAACCAATTTTGTTAAGGCTAATTTCCTAAAATGTGTCATTTCTAAATAATTTTTCAAACATATTTTAATAAGGTTTTAAGAATAATATACCATTTCATCACTATAATCTCTGCAGTTTCTATAGCTCTATTCCCCTTTGCATTACTAATACTTATTTTTATCTTCTTTCATTTAAAAAATTATTTTGCAGGAGTTTTTCTATTTAATTAGACTTTTCTAAAAGCCACTTTTTTGCCTCTGTTAATCCTCTCTATCCTGCTTTGTTTTCTGTTTTATTGTTTCTGATATTACCTTATTTTTTCTATTTATTTGTCTCCGTTCTCCTGATTTGCTCCTTCTCCTCCTTCTTTTCTTCCTCTTCTTTCTCTCTCTGCTTTACACTTTTAAGTGAGATACTTAGCACATTAACTCTGAGGCTTGGTTCTTTTCTCATACATGAATTAAGGCTTTCTCTCTAAATACCACTTAAATCCCATACCATAATGTTTTCATATTTATCTTTCTGTTACAAAGTTTTTAATATTTTCTGATGACCATCATTATACCTTCTTTGAATCTTAAGTTATTCAGATGTACCTACCTTTTTAGATTTCTAAACATTTAGAAGTTTCTTTTTTTTCCTTTTTTTAGATTTTATTTATTTGATAGAGAGAGAGCGAGCACAAGTGGAGGTGGAGCAGAGGGAGAGAGAGAAGCAGACTCCTTGCTGATTTCTCACTTTTGTGCCTTTATGTTGTTTTGGTCCAGTATTTTAGTTATTCTTTTTAATCCTCATAAAATATACATTTTGTTATCCTTTTATATGTTAAGAGCTTGTTTAGGTTATCCATATATTTATTAATATCTTTATCATCCTCTTTCTTCTAATGTTTCATTTAATATTATTTCTTAAATTAATTTCCATGCTAATTAAAGCTTATATAATAAAATAATTTAAAGAATCAAAATGAAACTGTTTTAGAGACCATTAATCTCTGGTCCCCTTCCATGTTCCTCTCTCTAGAGGAAACTCCTTTAACTCTTTAGTTAATCCTTTTGGCACTGACTAGTATATTTTAAACAAGTTTATGCTACTAGTTCTTGGTTTTAGTCCTATTGTAGGCATAATCCATTGACTTCTCACTGTGAAAAGTGAGGATTTACCATTTTGTCCACTTTCTTTCCTTCTACCTTCCCACTTTCACTGACCCCATGGGCAATTCCAATACCATAAAAATTGGGGAGTTACTACTAACTTGGTATAGAGTTGCAGTTTTGCAAGATGAAAAGAGTTCTGGAGATGATGTGGTGATGGTCCCACAATAGCATGAGTGTACTTAATGTCACTGAACTGTACACTTGGAAGTAGTTAAGATGGTTAGTCTTATGTGTGTTTTACCACAATTAAAAAATACTATTGTCAGAGCACATACTGCAATGTTTATAGATTGAATGAAGGAGCATGGGTAGTTACAGATGAAACAAGATTTGCACCATGTTGAAAACTGCTAAAGCAGAGCCATGGGTACACAGGGCTTTGCTGTATTATTCTGTCTACTTTTGTGCATGTTGACAATTCCATAATAAATTTTTAAAAATTTGAGAGAGAGAGAATGGGGGGAGGGGCAAACGTGGGGGGAGAGAGAGAATCTCCCGCAGACTCCACACAGTGTAGAGCCCAGATGAGTGGGGCTCCATCTCACGACCCTGAGATTCATGGCCTGAGCCAAAATCAAGAGTTGCCTGCTTAACCAACTGAGCCACCCAAGTGCCCTCCATGACAAATTTTCAAAATTAAAAATATCATACTAGATACTCTATCAGTTTAATCTTCTTGAAGAACTATTTCCTATACCTTGTGATGTACTTACATTGGCTGGTTAGTCCCTAGGTTTGCTGCACAGCTGTATCCGTAGAGGTCTCCTTTTGCCATTGCCTGGAGATTCCCTTTCTTGACTTTTTTTTTTTCCTGCTGAATTCCTGTTTTCCTGGATCCTAGATTTTATCTTTCATGGTCTACATGATTGTTGTAGTGACACTAATCCTCTTATAATATCCAATGAAAAGAATTTTTTTTTCTCAGTATCCAATGAGATCTCATATGTCTGATAATATCTTTTCTTTTTATTCTCACAATTAATGGTTGGAAGGCTGGATTGTTGTTGCAAATATTGAGGAGTCATTTCCCCCTTCCACCCAACTTTGTGTCAAGTTGGTTGCTTTGTTGTCTCTTTCTCAGGTAGAGTTTGTTGCTTGTTTATTCTTGCACAGAGTGTGGAGTCCTTGCATTGCTAGCCTGATATAAGCATGTTCATGTAGGCTCCCATCTTTGGTAAGCTTTAGACTTTGTCTCCCTTCTGCTTTGTCCCACAGGCCATTAAAATGGCAGCTCACATCATCTGGGTTTGGCAGATGGTCCAGGAAAAAAATTTTTAATAGGTATGATTTCTTTGTATACATACTTAGTATCCGACTTGATTTCAACTGCCATTTCTGCTTTTGTCAGAGCTCTTCCTTTTACCAGTCTCTCCTGTCTCCCCACGGTCCCCTCCCATAATTTACAGCCTATACTGACCTTTTTTTTTGGTCTGAAAACGAATACCTAATTCTGCTTGAATTGTCCACAAAATATGAGTAACTAGTTGCTAAATGAGGACCTAAAAGACTTTCCTGTAATTGTTTTAGTTTACTCTATCTGTGGCTTTCTTTCTTACATAAAACTCATTATGAAATATTTTAGGCATATCAAAAGGGTTGTGAATAATATAATAAACATCTCTCCATATACCCTTAACCCAGTTTAAAGAATGAGATATAAAAGGTACAATCAAACTCCTCTCTGGTTCCATTAGCCCTTTTTCTCCCTAAATGTAACCACTAGCCTGAACTGATCATTTCCAGGCATGCTGTATGTTTATCTCATATGTATATATTCAGAATACATATGGATTGTTTTACATATTCAAAAATATACAAAACATGATGAACATATTGTGTATATTCTTTAAAAAAATAAGTAGATTTTATATTTTAGAGTAATTTTAGGCTTGCAGAAAAATTGAACAGAAAGTACTGAGAGTTTCCATATACCTCATTCCCCCAGTTTCCTCTACTGGTAATGTCTTGCTTTACTGCGAGACAATTATTACAACTGATGAATGAATATCAATATATTATTAAATAAAGTTCATACTTTATAGGCTTTGATAAATGTATCTACCATTACAGCATCATGTAGAATAATTTTATTGCCTTAAAAACCTAAATTCCACCCATTTATCTCTCTATGCATTCTTTTGAATCTCAATTTTTTTGGTTGTATAGCTTTTTTGTTTTGAGGCTGAGTCCATTTGGAGCCCTATAACAAAACATCATAAACTAGATGCCTTATAAACAATAAATATTTATTTCTCACAATTCTGGAGGCTGTAAGTCTGAGGTGAGAGTGCTGGCATGGCTCGGCGAGGGCTCTCTTCTGCATCACAGACGTTTGTGTGTTCACATGGCACGAGGGAGTGGGGAATTCTGTGGGGTCTCTTTTATAAGGGGCTACCTGATTCATGAGGCCTCCACCCTCCTGACTTCAGCACCTCCCAAAGACCCCGCCTTCTCAAACCAGGCCATTGGCATTAGGATTTCAACATAACTTTTTGGGGGGGATACAAACATTCAGACTGTAGCAGAGGGTTATTGATGCTCCAGTTCTTTTCCTTTAACTGCTCATTAGTGTTTCTTCTGTACAATTATACTTCAAATTAATTATCTGTTCTACTGTTGGTAGAACATAGGTTGTTTCCAGGAGTCTGTTATTACAGACATCTCTGCCTCAATGATCTCATATAATCTCTTTGTGAAAATGCATGAGCATTTCTCCAGGGTATGTACCTAGAAGTGAAATGAGAGAGTCATGAGATTTTTAAAATTACTCCGTTATACCATAAGATGGATTCTAACTACATTTTAAACAAGATTTCTGTGTGTACAAATATTCCACATGTAATGTAATTTCTACTTTCTGTTCTTCTAACGTGCAACAGTCTCTTTCCTGTGGGCTTATTTGGATCCTAGCTTCTCTTTTTTTCTATTTTATTCCCATTCCCACCTCCCAGCAACTCATCTTGATGACCCAATTTTTTCTTTAGGTGTCCGTCTAAAAGTCATTTCTCTAAGAGATCTGAGACTCTAGCCCACATCTGGATAAATGCCCCTCCTTGGTTTTCTGGCAAGGCTTGTACTTCGGCTGTTTTGCAATTGCCCATAGCTAAGTTCTCCAAGGACAGGAAGCACAGCAGAGCGCACTGTGCTATCTTCTGTGCTCAGCATAGAGCCTGACACGTAACAGTTGTGGAATTAGTGGAGGCATGAATGAATGAAGGTAGGACACTAATATCATGTCAAAAATGGCAGAAACTTGTGCCCTCCCCACAATAATTGACTGGACCATTGCAGGCTCCATTGTTGGCTAACAGGAGACTAGAGTTCAAGTGTAGAGGGCCAGGGACAAGGTCCTGAGACTCTGACAGGCACCCCAAGGACAAGGCTTGTCAGCCATGGCCAGGAGGAGATATTTTCAACTCAGACATTCATAAGCTGGGGCCTGCCTCTGTTTACCAGCTGGGAAATCTTCAGAAAATGAACCATGAAAGCCTGCTATGCGGCAGCACTGTGCAATAATTTTTCATTTGCCACCAGTCAGCTTCAGGGATCAAGGACAGCTAAACACATAACTCGCTCATGCATGTTATTTTAAAGGCATATTTTAAAGTTATAAATATGGTACATTGAGTTAATGAGGTATGTTCTTTTGGCGACAAATATTTACATTCCACATATGCCTCTTGATGTCAAGAGTGTAACTGTTTCATTTTCTTCTTTTTCTCAGGAGGCTGGGATGCAGATGGAAAAGGCCCTAGTGTCTGGGACACATTCACCCATCAGGGAGGAGAGAGAGTTTTCAAGAACCAGACTGGCGATGTAGCTTGTGGCAGCTACACTCTGTGGGAGGAAGATTTGAAATGTATCAAACAGCTTGGATTGACTCATTACCGCTTCTCTCTTTCCTGGTCACGTCTGTTACCTGATGGGACGACAGGTTTCATCAACCAGAAAGGCAAGTGTTTCTTAAAAATAGAAGGTTGCAGCTTTAATTCAAGGTTATTGCTGCAGTCTGGCATAATTAATCCAGTATGCTATTCTGCAGTGGAGCTTTGAAATTGCACGTTTTTAGGGTGATTATAGGATGAATTTTTTGAAATGGGTTTGCATGAGCTCTCTTAGTAATATTCTGTTTTCCCTTAACTGGAGATATTTGTCGGGAAGGGACAAATAGGTGAGTAGGAAAGGGGGTGAGAATAATAAGTGTTTCATTTGTGGAAGATATTCTTGAGTATTAACCTAAAGGTAAATCTCCAAAACTTAGGTACTGAGCTATTTTCAGTTGCGGTATGCTGCGAAGAGTTATGAAAAGCCCTGGAGAACTTGAGAAGATTTTGAGTGTTTCAACTGGAGCTGAGTTAGTGGAGCAAATTAACTAGCACACAGAGATGAGCACCAAAGCATCTGGAGTCCGCTTAATTTGGGATTAAGGGCCAGCTACCTCACTACTATCTCTGGAAGCATCCCTTGTGCATTTTTTCTGCCTCAGTTTCCCCGCAAGTAGAAAGGAATACCCTAATAGTTCCTAGTTCAGAGAGTTGCTGGAAAATTAAATGAAATAATCTTTGTAAACCGCTTTATACAGTAGCTGGTATATCGTAAAAGCTTTCAAAAAATGTTAGCTATTATTCTTATCAAGCTTTGTCATTAAAAGGACTACTGCCCTCTTTGAATGTGTGTTATTTATGAGGCATTTTACATACATTTTCTCTAATCCCCATAATCAGTGAGAAAGGTATAATTAATCACATTTTACAGTGGTGCATATCCAAATCCAGATATTTTGTAAATAGTATATTTGGAATTTCAGCCTAACACCTGGCTAGTTCCTTCCACACAACAGGGTTGGCAAACTATGACCTGAGAGCCAAATTTGGCCTGCTTCCTAATTTTGTAAATAAAGCTCTATTGCAGCATAGCTGTGCCCATTCATTACACATAGTCTGTGGTTGCTTTCCCATCACAATGGTAGAACTGAGTAGTTGGGGCAGAGATCATAGGGCTTGCAGAGCCTACAATATTTACTACCTGGTACTTTACAAGAAGTTTTGTGACCCCCATACTACAACTTAAGGGCTTCTTAATAAAGAACCTTTATTGCTTCTTTGTTCTGGAAAATATTTCACACTACTCCTATGGTTGGGACTAGGTGAGACAAGTGATACGTCTAAGGTGCAAAATTTAAAGAAATGTTGGCTCTCAGAAGTGCAAGATGGGCACTTGCAGCTTCCTGAGTGAAGGCACCTGCTTGCCCCACCCTACTTTCAGCTGTGGTGTCTTCAATGATCCTCGGGGGTTCTATTTGAATAAGTTGTCGGATTTCCTTCATAGTAAGAACAATCTGTGATAACAACTACTAGGTGGGCTTGTGTACTTGCTAGGCTCATTTTATGTAAGTTGAGGTGACCTGAACATTGGGAACTGCAGCTGCAACCTATGTCTCCCCCAAAATAGGGACAACACAAGGGTAGCAGGTCCATTGCTCGATTCCAAAGATAGTAGCTCCCTTGACTAACTGCTGTTGGTTGAATGTCTACTTTCTTGACATCACTGGCCAGGGTTTTGTTTTGTTTTGTTTTGTTTTTTCCTGACTTTGAACAGCATTTAATTTGTTGTAAAGTTTAAAAGTGAACTAATAATTTTAAAAGTGAATGTGCTTTGCTCATTCGTCATCTGTAACCTTCTCTTTTCTCAGGCACCATCACATCCCCAAGGACTAAAACCTAAGAGTAATCTTAGTTGCTGGGTCTACTTATTTTCACTCATTTTCTGTCCTTTAATCCCTTGCACAAAATGCTGCCTTGCACAATCCCTTGCACAAAAAACTTGCCTAAAGCTTTGCCTCAGTTGTGTTGGCTTGCATCATCTCCTGCTAAAGACAAAGCAAGATTAAAAAGTAGTAATAATATTTATTTATTTGAGGAGGGGAGGGGATGAAGGAGAGGAAGAGGGAAAATAATCCCAAACTGACTTCCTGCTGAGCACAGATCCCAAAGCAGTGCTTGATCTCATGACCTTGAGATCATGACTTGAGCCAAAATCAACAGCCTGTCACTCAAGTGACTGAGCCACCCAAGCACCCCTATAACATTTTATTTTTGGTCATCTTAAGCCTCAACTGCTGAGCCACCCAGGTTTCCCAACTTATTTATTTTATAATTGGAAGATTTACCTCTTAATTCTCTTTATCTATTTTGCTCATCCTCACTCCTCCATCCTCTCTAGCAACTATCAGCTTGTTCTCTATACCTATAGATATCTATATCTCTATATCTTTGTATCTCTCTCTATATATATATATCTATGAAACTGTTTCCATTCTGTTTTGTTTGCTCATTTGTTTCCTAGATTCTGCATGTAAGTGAAGTCATACAGAAATTGCCTCTGACTTATTTCACTTAGCATATTACCCTCTAGGTCCATCCATGTTATTGCAAATAGCTAGATTCCATTCTTTCTTATGGCTGATCAATATTCCATTATATACACACAGACACATGTACACACACATACATACACACATAAACCACATCTTTATCCATTCGTCCATCAATGGACATTTAGGTTGTTTTCATATCTTGGCTATTACGAATAATGCTGCAATGAACACAGAGGTTCATGTGTCTTTTCAAATTAGTGTTTTTGTTTTCTTCAGGTAAATATCTAGAAGCGGAATTTTTGGATCATATGACAGTTCTATTTTAATTTTTTTGAAGAACCTGGATACTGTTTTCTATAGTGGCTACACCAATTTACATTACTACTAACACTGCATGAGGGTGCCCCGTTTCTCCACATCCTCACTAACACTTGTTATTTCTTGATAATAGCCATTCTGACAGGTGTGAGGTGATACCTCATTGTGGTTTTGATTTGCATCTCCCTGATGGTTAGTGACATTGAGGATTTCTTCATGTGCCTGTTGGCCATCTGTATGTCTTTTTTGGAAAAATGTCTATACAGGTTCCCTGCCTATTTTTAAATCAGATTGTGTTTTGATATTGAGTTTTATGGGTTCTTTATATATTTTGGATGTTAAACCCTTGTGAAACTTATTTTTTATAATCTCAAGTGATTTCATTTGGTAAGAATATTTACATAATTTACTGCAGGAATATTAAGGGACACTGACCCAGACCCACTGGGAGTGTTAATATATGTTATTTGCTCTGTGTTTCCTTTCTAAAAATCCAGAAATTCTGACCACATTTGTCCCCAAGGTTTTCAGATAGGGGATTACCATACCACTATGTCAATATATGAAACTATTTAAAATGAACTTGAGATATACAGAAGTTCATGGAGCACTCTGTAGATCAGTAATCCAGGAGCGGGGCAGCAGAAAAGCTGAGGGTGGTGGTGGTGAGACTGGAGATACTGGGACCACTTGAATGATGTAGGAGATCACTCATCTACATCTCATGTGGGGATCATGTGCGCCAGCACTGAGCTCTTCATGTTTGGCCCCAGCTTTTGTAAAGTCATAACTCATTAATATTACAGACTTTTCCATGAACAAGAGGGCATGGGAGGTGCTTCCAGTAGGCAGGATTTCAATATGGGGTTGTTCACTCTTGTGCAGTGATCTGTTGAAGCAACTGGAACTGTTTTAACTTAGAAAGGCCATCATTTGTTTTTTCTGTTTAAGCATTTTCTCAAAGAGCCTGTAAAGAATTGGGAAACCTTTGTCACTATCCTTTACAGGGCACCTCCATTTTTTGGTATTCAACTCCCTATTTTAAAGTGTGATTAGAGGACATTTGGAAACTTGTAAAATCTTATGTTCCCAAACTGGAAGAATATTTTATGAAGTGGAATTGTTCCACAGCCTTTCTCTTTCAAATGTCAAGTTTTCAAGATTTAACAAGAAGAGATTGAGCTGGCAACTGAAATCACATATTTCTGAAATTCTCAACTGTTCAAGTGAATTTTCATATCTGCCACAAATGCAAGTTTCAGATGATTAGTAGGAACCCAAGTATTGGAAATAAAAAAAAAATGAATGTTTATGCGGAATTTCTTATTCACTTTAGTATTTAAAATATGAGCACAGTTAGCAGGAATGGTAAAGTAAATAACCAAAGAAACATTTACTAACTCCTACTCCATATTGAACAGAGTGTTGTTAGGCTGAATAATGGCTCCCCAAAGATGTTCATCCTAATTCTTAGAAACTGTAAATATGTTTTCCGACATGGTAAAAGGGACTTTAGAGCTGTCATTATACTAAAAATCTTGAGATGGGGAGATTGTCCTGGATTATCTGGGTGGTCCCAGAGTAATAACATGAACCCTTACAAGAGGGAGGCAAGGGGATTGGAACCAGAGAGAAGATATAGGAACTGAAGGAGGTCAGAGAGAAGAGGTACACTGTTGGCTTTGAAGGTAAAGAAAGGGGCCATGAGCCAAGGAATGCACGCAGCCTCTGGAAGCTTGAAGAGGCAAAGAAATGGGTTCTCCTTGAGAGCCTCCAGAAGGAATTTAGCCCTCCTGACATGTTGATTTTAGTTCATCGAGAATCATTTTGGATATCTAATGCCTAGAACTATAAGATGATGAATTTGTGTTGGTTTAAGCCACTAAGTTTATGGTACTTTGTTATAGCAGCAATTGGAGACTAATGCAGGCAGTGTGCTAAGAGAATGTAGGGCAATTAAAGAAATTAACTGGTGGAATGAGTCTAGAGGAGAGTGACCTCGTTATCATGTGTGATAGATGGTAGGCACTTGACCAAAATTAATTCTACATTAAGACATTTGTAGTTTGACTAGCAATATTCCTGTTCAGTAATTTTCTGTACTGAGACATCATCTTTGCAAGTCCTAGCCATGCCCTCTTCTAAGGGAATTTCCCTATTTCTTTGTTCTACATAAACCTGCTTCACTCCCGGCCATAGCTGACTGAACAAGGGAAAGACCTCTTTCCTTGTAGACGTATTATTGGGTAACCTAATGGAAAAGGAGAATCTTGCTCAATTGTCTTCACCTCTCAGGGATGTTTGGAATCAAGGAGTTGAGAATCTGAGTTGGTTGGTGTTGGAACCAGGACTATAAGGTAGCTTTGCAAATGGGATGCCATTTTGAGATCATAGCGAATTGGATGCTAAGGAAATGGGTTCTGGGAGAAGGAAAGGAATCAAGTAGATGTGTTGAATGAAATTGAATGAGTGATTCCAGCTTTCTGGAGAGGCAAACACTTTCTCGGCCTCCAGTTTCAATTCCCTTGAGTTTCAGTTGTAATTTTCCATCATTGGGTATCTGATAGCTCTCTATCATTTTGAATAATGCCCATGTATCCCACACTGAGTAGCCACCTGCCCCTCATGCTACCTTTATAGTTGAGTTAATCAAAGTGAGTTACTTGTCTCTATATCTAAAAGACCTTTAACTCAAATTTGCTTTATAAGTCTAAAGATGAAACAAGATGGAATGGGCTTGATTAAATCAGAAAAAAAAATGGTAGTAAGTAAGTATGAAGGAAGGCTGTGGGAGTCTTGATGGTTAATCAGTTATGCCCTAAATATCCAGAAGCAGAACAGGGTCCAAATATCCTGTCAAAGTTTCAAGATCCCTAGATTGGTAACAAATGATCATTTAAAAATATATATTTGTTCAGAGAATTAGTTACTACTGAATTGTGCTGATAAAGCTAGAGAAGCCTTTCATGGTTTGTTCTCATTTTTTACTCAAAATGGTCATGAGGTGTCACTACTAATATGCACTTTTTGCTGAGAAGGAAACTTAGGTGTAGACAGACCAAGTGATTTATCCACAAGTCCACGATACTTTGGTGGAACTGTTTGACTCTGGAGCTCTGCTCTTAAAAATCTTACTTCACCGCTTCATGGGAAACTTGCGTTACAGCACCAAACCAGAAGTGCTCTGTACAAACCAGAAGCACTCAGTTCTGGGATGTTAAATATTAATTATGCAATGCTCTGTTGCTCTGCCAGGCTGATGAGTGAGAAAAATAATCTTATTTAAAAAATTTTAAATCTTCAATTCAACTAAAGATTATCATGTTGTTTGAATTACATTGATTGCTATCATTAATGATTGTGCCATATCTAATGATGCTTACAAGAGATAAATCATTGATTCCTCCAAAAATGAAAAAAAAGGGGGGGAGGGATCCGATATTATGAATCAGCTCCAAAATAGGTGATTGTGAAGACCTAAAAAATAGAGTCACCATGTTTCTGGTTCTGAAACATTTATGGGACATGGAATGTCTTAGTAGGACAGGGTCAGTCTTTGTAGTGAGATGGGCTGGGTTATGGAGGTTAAATGCTGGTAGTGCCATATGACAACCATATGACAAAGTTATCACTTAAGTCTGGTATTCACTCTCTTTGAATCTTGGTTTTCTTAGATGCTTAGTGAGGATTAGAATGCCGACTTTTAGGGTTTAGGGCTAAGATTAAACAAAATGTGTGACATTTGGTATGTATAGTATGAATACAATGAATAAAAGCTGATATTATTTTTATATTCAGAGCCAATGGAAGGAATTGGTTATGAAAATCTTAACACAGGGCAGCCCAGGTGGCTCAGTGATTTAGTGCCTCCTGCAGCCCAGGGCCTGATCCTGGAGACCCGGGATGGGGTCCCACGCTGGGCGCCCTGTGTGGAGCCTGCTTCTGTCTCTGCCTGTGTCTCTGCCTCTCTCTCTCTCTCTCTCTCTCTCTCTCTCTGTGTGTGTGTGTCATGAATAAATAAATAAAATCTTAAAAAAAAAAATCTTAACACATACCAATTCCCAACTGATTCCATCATACCATCTTTGGGTATTGCATTTTACAGGTGAGGATATGTGGGCTTACAGAGGCCCAGGGATGGGATTGTGGGATGTTCTTTTATTGCAAGAGATAAGAAAAACTATACATTTTGGTGAATATATTAGTATTCTATTGCTGCTGCAACAAATTTACCACAAGCTTAGCTGCTTAAAAATAGCATAAATTTTATAACTGAAAATAATATAACATTGTATATTAATTATATTTTAATAAAACCCCACAAATGTATTACCTTAGAGTCATCAAGGCCAGAAGTCTGACATGGGTCTCTGTAGGCTAAAATTAAGGTGCCTCCATGGTCGCATTTTTTTCCACAGGATCTAGAAGACAGTCTTTCTTGGCTCATTCAGATTGCTGGAAGAACTCAGTTTCTTGTGCTTGTAGGACTGAAGTCCTCATTTCCTTGATCGGTATGAACTGAGGGCAATTTTAAGTTTCTAGAAGCCACCTGCATTCCTTGGCAAGTGGCTTCCTTCTTCTGTCTTTAAAGTTGGCAATAGTGGGTTGAGTCCTTCTTATGCTACTACCCTCTCCTACTCCTTCTTCTATTATTGTATCTTTCTGATCCTCTCTGCTCTAATCATTCATTTCCAGGGTGTAGTTAGTTTGGGCCCATCTGAATCATCTAGAGAAATCTTCCCATCTTAAGATCCTTAACCCTAATCACATATGCAAATCCTTTTTGCTATGTAAAGTAACATATTCACATGTTTCATGGATTAGGGCATGACATCTTTTTGGAGCTAGGGTATTCCATCAAGTGAGTAATGGCATACAAATGGGTCTTCTAAGTATGGAGTTATTATGCATGATTCACATTATGTTCTGGTTTGCAAAACAAGTGAACTGTTGTTAAAAATATCCACTCTTACAGACAGATAGGTAGACAACACATGGCCTTGCATAATTTGGTGTCTGTTTACCCCTCACCACTCTTATTCTTTCTCTGCTCAGCTATACATTCTCATTATACTGAACTTACAGTTCCCAGACAGAACTATACTTGGCTAAATTACAATATAAATGCAAACAATAGCCAGTCCATATATGATAATAAAACTCTGACCCACAAAAAAAATCTGGGAAACCTAACCACAACCTCTGCAGAGATTGGTCCAGAATAGTCAGAACTTGGTCAATGTCTGCCAACTTCTCTGTTTCTATTTTTGTTGTTGTTGTTGTTGGTGGTGGTGGTGGTTCATTCTCTTGCTCCCTGCTTCCAAATTAGGACCAACCAAAGAAAACCAAATAAGTAGCCCAAAGCAATTGCTTAGGATGCCCCATTTCTAGTTAGCCTACCTCCCGCCTCCCTTGCCAACAACTTTCAATCGGAAGGTAACTGAACCTTCTCCTTCCCCTCCTTTTTGTCACTCTAAAGCTTTCCCTCTTCCCTGACAGTCTTTGAGTATCTGTCAAATGCAAGCGGTGATGGCTGACTCCCTTGCTACAGCAAACTGAATAAATAGACTGCTCACAATTGGGTGGTATTTGTTTGTTTCCACACCCCCTTTATTCTTTCACATATTTGTTTCTCTTTGTTCTCTTTTTGGATCACTTGTTCTTCCTTGCCTTATGTGAGTAATTTATATTCATCATTTGAGTGTCAGCTTAGATGTCACTAATGACAACAATAACAATAATTATTAAAATGATAGCTAACCTGTACTGAGCCCTTACCTTATGCCAAGAGCTATTCTAACCATTTTCAATTTATCAACTCTTTAAACCCCTGCAATACATTATTGAAGTAGGTTTCTATTATTGTCAAAATTTTACAGACAGAGAAAGATAACTCAGAGAGATAGAGTAACTTGCCTAAGGTCACTGAAATAGGTGAAGGAATTGGGATAGAATTGTGGTAGTCTGTTGCCCTATTTTACTTTTGAAATAATGATGGTGTATTGCTTTCAAAATAAGTTTTCAAATGTCCTCAGTTTAGAATGGGTACTCCTTATCATATGCTTGAAAGGTATTTAATTTGTCTTTACCAATAACACTGTATTATAATTGTTTACAAATTATCTGTAATCCCTACTAAAATTGAAGCTACCTTAGACCCAGAACAATATTATCTTACATACGTTTGTATGTCCAGCATATAGTAGTTTATCTATACATGTGTATTGAAGGGATGGACAAATTAATGATTGAATGAATAAATTTAAAAATCTGAATTATTTTTTTAATTGGAGGATACTAAGTTAAAAACAGAAAAAGGGACCCTGCTTCTAGACAAACTTTGAAAGCAACACAATTCTACATATGAATGTACAGTTATTATCCAGGAAACAATCTCAAAACAGGACAACTTCCTCTCCTGAGCTTAAGTTTCTTCCATAATCTTAAACATAAAATCACAGGAAGCACTAATACTGGTTTCTCCCCAGAAGTTGTCTTCCAATTAGGAGCCATTATTAGGTTGGACTCTACATCTTCTTGGCATTGGTTTCTGAGGCAGAGTCTTTCTAACTTAATAACATTCTTCTGAACTCTACCACAATCCTAAAAATCTCCCCGCTCCACCACCGCACTTACAGTGCTACAAAATTAGCTGAGAGCCAGGGGTGGCGAGGTATTCTCTTTGACTATGTCAGCATTTTAGAGCAAAGTCCCCAACCATGTTCCATAGCATGCCCAGCCTCTGGCCAACTGTCCTTATAATCCACATTCTGGGAGCTCTTATTCACGCTCAGTGGGTCTGCTTTTTAAACTTGAAAGACTGATGTATCTGGAGAAGCACTGAGGCAGTCATCTGGTTCAATTCCTTTACTTTATATTTAATACACTGAGAACCATTCATTCATTCAACAAATATTTATTGAGTATCTACTGAATTCTGGTTTTGATCCAGGATTTGGGGGATCCAGAAGTGAACTAGATAAGGCCCCAGCTATTATGAGGCTTATATTCTTAATGAGGTTAAGACAAAAATCAAGCTAAGAAACAATTTCATTCAGTGTGGCCATAACACAAAGTTGTGTGGTAGCAATTTGCCCAAATGTATCCCTTTTAGAACATATGTCTTCTACGTCTTCCATCACACCCCTGACTTTCTGATCAGCCATTCTTCCTTGGCAGCCTTAATGTTTCCTCTCAAACTTTAACTGATTATATGTAGGAAGTAACAAACCTTATTTTGGATTAAAATTGTTAAGGAAATTATTCCTGATCCTCTCTGCTCTTTACTTATTGTCGATGTTCTAAAAATAAGTTTTCTTCTCATGCTTCATTTTTGTTTTTCTCGTAGGAATCGACTATTACAACAAGATCATTGATGATTTGTTAGCTAATGGAGTCATGCCCATAGTGACCCTCTACCACTTTGACTTGCCTCAGGCCTTAGAAAACAAAGGAGGTTGGTTGTCAGAGGCAATCGTTGAATCCTTTGACAAATATGCCCGGTTTTGCTTCAGTACTTTTGGAGATCGAGTCAAACAGTGGATCACTATAAATGAGCCTAATGTTTTTGCCCTGCTGGCATATGATCTTGGTATATTTCCTCCTGGCATACCTCACGTTGGAACCGGAGGTTATCAGGCAGCTCATAATTTGATTAAAGCTCACGCCAGATCCTGGCACAGCTATAATTCCTTATTCCGAAGAGAGCAGAAGGGTATGGTGTCCCTAGCAATTTTTGCTCCCTGGGTGGAACCAGCAGATCCCAACTCAGTGTCTGACCAGGAAGCTGCTAAAAGAGCCATAGCTTTCTCCTTGGATTTCTTTGCTAAACCCATATTTACTGATGGTGATTATCCGGAAGTTGTCAAGTCCCAGATTGCCTTCATGAGTAAAAAGCAAGGCTATCCATCATCAAGGCTTCCAGAATTTACAGAAGAAGAGAAGAGAATGATTAAAGGCACTGCTGATTTCTTTGCTCTGCATTATTATACAACTCGCTTAGTCAAGTACCAGGAGAATAAGAAAGGAGAACTGGGTTTTCTCCAGGATGTGGAGATTGAAATTTTTCCAGATCCATCTTGGATAAGTTTGGGTTGGATCTACGTGGTACCATGGGGAATACGTAAACTACTGAAATACATTAAGGTAAAACACAGTGTTTCTGTTCATGTATGCCGAAGTATGGGAAGACAGACATATGTGTGAACTTGGAAAAAGAATGGTTTTAAGCAGTAGGTTATACTTTTGTTGGCTTGGGAAGAGAGATTAGGATTTAAGTTGGTGAGGAGTTAACTACCTGATAAGAGGCTTCAATACCATGGTTAAAGTTGAGATTCTCTGTTAAAGTCAGTTGTGGTCATAGGAATAGCTTGGGCATATTTTTCAGGCTGATGTCACAATTATAATTCTTAAAAAAAAGCATATTAAGGGTTGAAATCGTTGGATCCTTTTTGGGCCTCTGTTATGCTGGATGGAGTCCAGGTAGCTAAAATTAAAATTTTAAGTTAATGATTTTTAGGACCCTTGCTGTGGGGGGATAGAGAGTGTAGCTGTTGGTGGGACCAAAGGGTTAAAGAGTAGTGACAATCAGCAGATGCTGATGGAAGAAAGATATTTCTGTCTTCTCATTATGATAAGAGTCATTTGACTGTCTTCATGGACATTTGCACAGTTTTGATTTTCCATTGTTAGTCATAAAAGGTCAGTGCGTGGAAAATTAAGTTAATAGGGTCAGTGCAATTTGATGAAAACTAGTTTTGGGTTGTAGCTTAGAGAAGATAGAGGGTAATGCACCTGATTTTATGAGTCTTTTTTTCTTTTTCTTTTTACATCTGTTTGGAATAAAACTTCTGCTCTCTTGTTTCAGGACACATATAATAACCCTGTAATTTACATCACTGAGAATGGGTTTTCCCAGGGTGACCCTGCATCTCTTGATGACACTCAGCGCTGGGAGTATTTCAGACAGACATTTCAGGAACTGTTCAAAGGTACCATTTGAAATGATGAAAGATCAATTGTGCAAACTTAATATAATTTTCCCATGTGCCTATTTGCATTCAGCAAAGACCAATGATTTTGAAAGCTGAAATTCATGTAAATCAGTGTAAAGCCATGTAATTAAGAGAGAAGAGAAAAAGTATTTAGGAAAGAGGAAGGTGAGGATTTGGGCCTAGCTTCAACCTCCCCAAATTTAATCAAGTAAAAGCAACCGTCTTCAGTATTTTGTGACTCCTGGGTGAAGGTGACATGAACAGAAGGGGTAGTGGCTGCTGAAAGAGAACATTAGTTATTATAAAAAGATTAGCACGGACCAACTACATCATGCCTATTTGCATATTTTTTTATATCCTAACTACCAAGAAATGAATTGACAGAATTTTTAAAGGACCAAACATTAAAATGGCTTTGGTTGAGTTTCAGCCTCAAATGAGTCTTCCATCACTATGTGTTTCCTTTAAGCTGTAACCAAACAGCCCCTTTTAAGAACAGGTTTTTGTCACATAGAATCTGTGGATTTTATTTCAAGACAATATTATTATTCTAGCAACTGTTCTTTCTCCATGGAATTCTCTTCATATTTGAAAACAAATGTGAAGGAATAATCTCCAAGTGGTAACACACATTTCTACACCAGTTAATTTCCCCATTTCAGCATCTATTTGGAACACTGTTGCATCATAAATTTAATTTCTCCTCCCTATAAAGGAATCATATCAGAGAAACAAAATCCAATGTAAAATGAGTCTTTCAATTTCCTTTTTTACTATGATAGGCACACTTCTCTCTATCATTCTATTTGAAAGGTCCTAGAATTATTCTCTCCAAAATTAGTAATATACTGAAATCAGCCAGAAAGAATTCTAGAAAGTGACACAAAATGGTCTCTTTCCAAAACCTAAAATATATTGTCCTCAGCCCCTCACTCAAGCGTGGAGTTTATTGGCAGAGGGCAATTGGATTCCTACGATTTGATCCAAGTGAAATAATTCTTTTGTATTACATGCAAAACAAATTCTTTCTCTAGGTAAGAATTCACTTTCTGATTAAAACAACAACAACAACAGGAAATGTCTAGTTTTCTGAGATTCCACTCTTCTTTTCCCTGTAAACCCTATTTAGAGTTAATCCATTCCTCTTAGAGGAAAGTAAGCTGGTTACCAACAGGCAGATTTATGGATGGTATGAGGACCACAAATGACTTGTCCGAAATTGTTCTGTGTATTTTTGGGAAAAGGGAGAAAAATAGAAATTGGCTTTCTTCATTTCCAGCTTGGTGCTCCGTTTACTGCTAACATATAGGGGCATTTCATTGCTCTTTGAAATCGTTTCAAGTACTTTAATATAGTCCCTTAGATCTTTAACGCTAAAAACGCGGTAGTAGACCCACAAACTAAGACAACTTAAAGATAGAAAAGTAATTGAAAGTGAGAGTGGAAAATGTGAGAAGATTTGGGTTTCTGAAGGGCAGAGAAGGAGAATAGGATTAGAGACAAAATTCTGTTTTTCTACTTATTGAATTTCAATTGTGTCTTTAAACAGATGGAAAAAATACCGTGCACTTAAGACATTAATTGTTCACAGTATGCATGTTCTCTTCTGAATTTTAACATTAGGTGATCTATATTTATTGTAATTAATACATAGTATTATATTTACTTTGCTTTTTAAAAAGATGTAGCCTTTCAAATGTGCAGAAATCTACTTCTTGACAAAAGAAAAATACGTGTTCTCTCTTCTAGAGTGGGTATAGTGATAGCTATTTCTTACATATTGTTGTAGACACCGATTATTTAATCTGTTGTAAAACTCTTTTCTGGTAATTACTCCCTTTTCTCTATGAAATATCCACCTCAGGCTTACCACAGCGACAGCCACGTCAGTAGAATAACATCCCCCTCTTCCTAACACAGAATTGATTGATTTAAATGTAGGCACATGACATGACCTAGGCCAATCCCTGTTCTTCCCTGAGATTTAGAATTTGGGCCAGTTGCTTTGTCTCTTAGTCTAGGTTGGGCAGGAGAATGTAGCTTTGTGAGCCGTTGGTAGCTATGTCCTGCCCTGGAAGCTAAGGAGTAGTATGAAGGGTTGCTGTAGGTGCATCGAGGAAGTGGAGGCAAGAAATAGGAAGAGCTTCAGGTGACACTTGAGCCTATAATTCCAGTTTTTCCCTCAGACCCAGATGCATGCATGCTCTTGAGAGACATTACTTTTGCTCATAATTAAGTGCTCTTTCTGCTTCACCTGAATCTGATTTGTTTTTCTTTCACTTGGAGTGTGGACACTCCAAAGAGCGTTAACTGATGGTGACATAACACTTCATTTTCTAAACAGTGAGGTGAGGCCATTGCTCTTATTATACAGATGAGAAAACTGAGTTTCAAAGAGGCTAGCTAAGTCATTTGTTCAAGATCACAAAGTTACTAAGAAATACTTCCTGGAACCAAGCAGAATATATGCGTCTTTACTGCTACTACCACTATTTTGGTGTTTGATGAGGTCTGTGAGTTCAGGGCTTTTGGACTCAGAGTAGTTGCTTGTTGTACCACACAGAACCTTTTCCTCACCTTTGGTACTCTGAACTTGCATAGATTCTTGAAATCTGCAGGAGCCAACAAGTCCAATGACCTTTTGGACAAAGCTCAGACTGCCCTCTCCTCCCCCAGTCCTGCCTCTCGTCAGGGGAGTGGAGCTTAATTTACTAATCAATGTCCTGAGACTCCTTTGAGGTAGTGCTGAAGATGTAGATTGGCAAGAACTTTACTAGTAAGAAGCACCCTGTGAGTGATTAAAAATAATAACAGGCCAAGGAAGACGTTCGTGGGAAGTGCCGCAGGTGAGAGCCCGCTTGAACCCAGGGAGTCAGATAGATGATCCCCACAAACAAAACCCTCTCTCTAACATCACACGTACGGACAGGTACATAATGACACTACAGTTGGATCAATGACATCAGCCTGGAGGTCTTACTGATCTCTACAGAGAGAAACCCACGGCAATTAATTGAGCAGTAAAAAGTAAGCTAATGTTTTTGTTTCCTTTTGGGAAAGGGGGAAAAAAAAGAAAAATGTCATTTCAAGAAAAAAAAGAAAGAAAGAAATCAACTAATGCCTTTTTAATCATTGTGTTATTTAAATAATTGTGTTTTAATTAATATAGATACAGATAAAAGGAAAGCAACACAGTAGAGATACAGAAAACTTGCAAGAACATATAACCAGGCTTATATTTCAGCTCTGCAAGTGATTCGATGAGGGACCTTTGGCAAATCGTTCAACCTCCCAAACTCTCAGTTTGTTCATCTATAAAGATGGATTAACACTTTTCCTGACAGGGTTGTTGGAAAGATTCCATTTAATGAGCTCATGTGTAATCACCCCCAACCAGCAATTGCCTGGCACACAGTAGGCTCTCAACCAATGCTATTAATTATTATCATTACAAAATGTGTACTCTTAAGAATTCATTGATCACCCCAAGTTATTTAACTTTTAATTTTAAAAATGTTATGCTAAGACTTTTTTTTTTTTTTTAATTTTCCACCAAGTATTTAAGTTCTAGCATAATATTCCCCTATACCTGCAGGCTTCTCCATCATTCTTTTTGGGGAACCCCTTAATGAATGTTGCACCGTAGGCCCTCTGGCTCTCTACGGTTGACTTCTGTGGAGTAGAAAGCAGCAACGGCCTCCGTCCATTCATTATTTCCATCAGGAGTGTTGCCAGATTAGGTGAAAAATTAAATCATTGGCAGCAGAAATAACCACCCAGCACCTAGGGGGCTGCAACTGCCCTGCCACATGAATTTTTGCATAGGTTCAGAAGGCAGTGATCTTCAAAGAGTTAAGCTTTTCTCACATCGTAGGAATCTCTATTATATTCATAGAATTTGACCAGTCTTTGCTGCTCCAGAGCCAGCAGGCTGCGTTCGTCAGGAAAGTTGAAGTTCACACGTACACACACACACAAGTGGATGCCTCAGGAATCGGAATGTTGCTGAGGAGGTGAGGAAGGGTGTGGAGCAGGGGAGCTTACTCCCGAGGGGTAGCACTCCAGCCGTGACCCCAATTCTCCTTAAAGGGGATCTGAGCCTATGTTCCATCCGTTCCTCACCCGCCTGAGGATGTGCCCAGCACAGGCCTGCATTTTACTTTCCTCAGCCTGGAATGCCATGGTCTCTGCCTCCTTCCTGGCCCACATCCCGTTGTTTGGAGCACACGAGCTTGTGGGAAGCCAGACAAGATCTGGGTTTGAGACCTGGTTCTGGCTGCTCACAAGCTCAATAATTTTGGGATGATTCTTAAACAAACAATTCTTCCGCCACCTAATCTTTAAAATAGGGATAATGAGAACATCTGTCTTCTAAAGAGTGGTGAAAAATGAACAAGGCGATGCCAATAAAGCCTAAACACAAAGTCTAGAACATTACAAAGGATTCTGTAAATGGCGGCTAAGTTTGGAGCAGGGCCATGGACCCTCTGAGTGCTGGAGCTATGCCTCTTTCATGATTATATCTTCAGCCCTGACTCCCATTAATGCTGTGTAGTAGGTGTTCTACACATTTGTTGAATTTGGACGTGTCTATCGGAGAAGAGTTGGCCAATGGGTAATGAGATATAAATGATTAAATAATTGGGAACTGTATTTTCTTTCCCTAAAGAAATATACCCCATAGAGAGGGGGGAAAAAAAAAGTAGACTTCTGGAAAGTTTCTGAGCCAGCCCAACTTTCCCGTCAGATCCATGCCTGAGTTAGCACAGCAGTAGATGATTGCAGAGAAGGTTTGTTAATGACCAGCTTTAGGCTTTTAATGACAAAACCCCTCAGCAAGATGTCATCGAAGTTATTGAAGACTTCACTGAGAGTGGTGAAGCTGATGCATTGTAACAAGAAGGTTATAAATCTTGCAGCTCGGGTATACCAGCAAGACAAGATGCTGAGCACAGAATCGCCCTGCTGTTGTCTGTCAGCATCCGCCCTCCTTTCCCTCCTCTCCTTCCCACGGAGAGCCAGTAAAGGAGAAATACATCCATTTCCCGAAGTAGCAGAGGCCTGGCAGCCACCTGCCTGGGCCAATTTCAGATCACAGAGGCCCATTTAACTGGACAAAATGTGTTAAAGCACCTGTGTTTTTCTCAACGGGCATTTAAAAAATCCTAAGAATTAAGGAAAGATCTCAAAGGTTAATCCATTGACCTTTTAGAAAAACTAACCAATTAAAAATCCATTGCAAGCGCTGAATAGAGACCCAGGTACCTGCATCTAGAGTTCCACTCCCTACCTATCGAGTTATTGCTTCTCAAGGCCAATCTCTGTCCACTTAGCCCCAATGAAGCAGCTCATCTCATAGCTCTTGGTCTTGGATGCATGTGGGGTAGGACCTCAGATCCACGTGGCACTCTTGCTCTTGGCTGGACTGCATGAGGGCGACTCGAGGTCAGAATAGAGAGGAAAGAACAAGGTTTGAAGGCCGTGCATTAGAATTGTTTGCGTGCGATAGTGTACAGGCCTGTGGAATTTGAAAAGTCGCAAAGAAAACACTTTTCAATATGTCTGTGTTCCACCAACCTCCACACGCAGACCACACACGAACTCAGACAGCCAGAGGTTACCGGGATTACAGGGTTCACCTTAGACAGACGCCAGATGACCTTCTCCTATTTTGTTTCTTCCCTACTTACCTTTACCTTCTATTCTCCATATAAAGCCTGATGGGGTCAAACGTCTTCAGGGCTTGAAGAGTGAAGACAGACACCAAGGCCCATTCTAGTGACATGCCTTCAGGTGAGCGCCCATGGGGACCCTGAATGTCATCCTGCTCACCGGTTAAGTGGGACCAATGCTAATCACTGGTCTGCCTAACCCCAAGTCAGTGTGAAATAAAATGAGATGATTTATGTCCCTATGTGCCCTGAATACGTTAAAATATTAGACGTTATATTTCTATATTGATGTATCAACTTTACACTTGTAAGGACATCTGTCACTCTGGCCCAGATCCATCATCTGGACCTCAGCATTCTCCATCGCAAAGAGAAGGGACTGATATTCATTATCCAGTTGCTTTCAACATCTGCCAATCCCAGATTCTGTGCTTTGACTTTCCCGCACATTTCTAAACTGCTGTGATGGTGTGATTGGTTTAGGGGTTTTAGAGAACAGGTACTATGACCAAATGACTGATGCAGAGCTTGGTGACGCTCAGAATCCCACACACCGTACATGCACACACACAGGCGGTGGTTGCTAAGCTGCTTGGCCAGGCTTACCCGGGTGAGGCACGTGTTGATGTAATTAGGGACGTACACCGTTTAGCAGATACACCGTCCTGGAAACAGAGAACCTGGGGCATCTGCTTCATGGGAATCGGCTTCCTGGAGCAGCTCAGTCACACACCAGAGAATCTGCCTGTGTGCCCTGTGACCGAAATCCACTCGTTACCTTCTCCCTCAGTAGCGTTCCAACACTTCTGCTGTCCCCTGCAGATGGACATTGCTCTGTGCTTCTTTTTAATTCAGTTTCACCTGCTCTGAGGGGATAATTTCTTAAGGTTCCCCACTACCTGAGGCCCTCAGTGAATCTTAAGACTACTATAAAGTCTTTTAAGAAAGTATTCAGACTTTTTTTTAGATATTTTATTTATTTATTCACGAAAGACACAGAGAGAGAGGCAGAGACACAGGCAGAGGGAGAAGCAGGCTCCCTGCAGGGAGCCCGATGTGGGACTCGATCCCAGGACCCCGGGATCACGACCTGTGCTGAAGGCAGACGCTCAACCACTGAGCCACCCAGATACCCCCCAAGATATTCAGATTATCTCAAACTTAACCTCTCCATTTTTTTTATGACAATCTGTCCAGTAATTTTTGTGTGACGTTACAGCAAACAAAAACTCAGTTTTATTCATATAACTATAAAAGCGACCTGTAAAATAATTGGAGCATAGTTTATCTGGAGGAAATCTACTTTTCCAAAATGAAGAGTAGACTCAGTGGAATCTTGAAAAAGGTGAAAAAAGAGGAAGGATTTGACAATGAGTTTTATTTTTTTAATTAATTTTTAAAAATATATTATTTATTTATTCATGAGAGACAGAGAGAGAGAGAGACAGAGAGACAGAGACACAGAGACACAGGCAGAGGGAGAAGCAGGCTCCATGCAGGGAGCCTGATGTGGGACTCGATCCCAGGACTCCAGGATCAGGCCCTGGGCCGAAGGTGGCGCTAAACCTCTGAGACACCTAGGGATTCCCCGACAATGACTTTTAAAGGAGATATATTTGACATACAACGTTTTGTAAGTTTGAAGTGTACAACATGTTAATTTGATATATTTATATATTGCAATAGGATTACCACCCTAATGTTAGCTATTACGTTGCATAATTATTTCTTTTTTTTTTTTTGTGGTGGGAACAACTGAGATTTAGTTTCTTAGCAACTTCAAAGTTTATAATACAGCATTGTTGGCTATAATCACTATGATGTGCGTTAGCTCTCCAGAACTTATTTTTACTTCCCATTTTGTGTCTTTAAAGAACACAGCCCCATTTCCCTCAGCCCCCAGCCACCAGTGACCACCATTCTATTTTGTCTTTATGAGTTTGGCCTTTTTTGATTCCACATATAAGTGATATTATACAGTAGTTATCTTTCCCTGTCTGATTTATATCATGTAGCATAATGCCCTTAGGTTCCATCTTTGTTGTTGAAGATGAGTATTTGCCTTTTTCTCGCAGAATAGTATTTCATATATATATATATATATATACACATATACATGCACACACATACACCCCCCCACATACCATTTGTCCATTCATCTGGTGGTAAACCCTTAGATTGTGTCCATATCTGAGGTCATTGTGAATAATGCTGCAGTAAACATAGGAGTGCGTATCTCTTGGCTATCATCAAGAAGGTAAGAGATAAGAGTTGGCGAGGATGTAGAGATAAAGGAACGCACTGCTGGAAGGAATGTACATTAGCTCAGCCATTATGGAAAACAGTAGAGAGGTCCCCCCCCCCCAAAAAAAAAAAAACCAAAAACAAATAGAACTAACATACGATCAAGCAGTTTCTCTTCTGGGTAAATATCCAAAGGAAATAACAACATGGGTTTGAAGAGATAATGATTCTTTTTGTTTTGTTTTGTTTTGTTTTTTACCTGTTTCAGGAAAGAGGGATGGTGAAATATTCAGGTGATGAGAGAGCTGTTGGAATTGAGAGAAGGTGAATGTCTCAGGTTTTTCCCTGGGCCAAGGTGGAGAGGTCCTCAAGCGTCTGCTTACATCAGCCCTTATTCCCCGATCTCCAAAGTAACCTGATTACTACTCGGCCTCCTAGTTATCCTGAGAATTACAAGCCACTGCTTTGGAACAAGGCTAGTAAGGTTTATCTTAGTGTGATTGGCAGGGGTGTCAATAAAGTTATTAATGGTGTAAATAAAGATCCTGCCGGACACCCGAGTGGGCTCGTGGAAAGGATAGGGAGAAGTCAATAGCCAAGTGTCAGCCATTCCTACCCAGGAAACTTAACATGAGTTTCCCAGTGCTTGGAAAGGAATATTCCCCATTATAAATTAATACATTGACATTTATGTTTTGTAAATCAAGGTCTTGTGAGTTCATCAGTGGGGATTAGCTCTGGGTGCACTGAAGATATGAGTGTTTGGATTTGCAGTGTTGGTAATTAGGCTGTAAGTGCTAATCTCACAGTTTTATAGCTTTCCTCTCTGTGGTCTTATCTTCTATTTATAACTCTGACATTACTTATGCTGGTCAGTCGCTCTGTAGTGACATAAATATCGCATCTGTCAGCTCTCCCAGATTCGTAATTGGGTGAGTAACTGGTTAACCACATCCTATATTATTTTTTCAATAGCAAGCCTGCCACCGCGTAGAAAAAAAAATCAGCAATATTATGAATACGGGCATTAAAAATTGGCGCCAAAACTGATTCATGGGCACCTTGTGCAATTGCGGGGCCTTGTTGTTGCAAGTAAGCACATGTTGAATAAGACAATTGAATAGATGGGAGTTGACAGATACTTTGAGTCTTGAAGGCCCATTATATAATCCTTGGAAGTAAGGGAGAAAACCATCTTCAGAAGAGATGGAGATTATTAAAACATACAAGAGCTCATAGGCAGGATCAGTGTGTATAAAGATTTTATTTACCGTTTTTTAATGACATAATTCAGACCAGAATTAAATTTTGGAGTTTTGAGCTATAGACTTAAAATTTAGTAGCTGGTCAGTAAATGGGTAATGGTTGATTAGGAAATTGAGTGTAAATAATAGAAGGAAAACTGAATCACTCCTGGGAATTTTAATAAAACATTTAGATTTATACCACTATTTTGCTTTTAAAAAAAAGAAATGGTGGATTGTTTTTGCTATTATGAGATAATTTTCATGCTTTGGTATTATGCATAGGTACTAATTATACCCTTTAGATACTAAATTTGGTTTTGCTCTGACAACAATTGAAATACATGCCAAAGGTTTTTAAACTCTTTGTATAAATACACTTAACTCCTCCATGCCTCAATTTATTCATTAGAAAAAGGAAAGGGTTGAACTAGCGATTCTTTTGGGATCCTTCCAGTTTAAGAATTTTGTGACCCTCTAAATATCCTTTCGACTCAGATATGTCACGGATCATATTTTATTAGAACTCTTGATAATTTGTTAGGCTATAAAATTAAATCTAAGGAATTAATATCCTTTTTTTTTTTTTTTTTACTTTCTTCACTCTTCTTATTTAGCTACGTAATGTGAAATGTGAACACCTTTCTTAGCTGAACATAAAATAAGATAAAATAAGACCTTGCTCTTCAATGAAGTGTTTCTATTGATATTGATTCAGTTTCCAGGTAACATTTTCTTGACCTTCAATCTGGGTGTTTCCTCTTCTAGTCACTCATACCGAAAATGAACCTTACTTTTCCTCCCCCGAGAAAGTTATCCCTTGGAGATCAGAGTCAGAAGGGTCACCTCAGATTCTAGTTCAACAAAGTTATTGCATAGAACATAACATATCAGGGAGGAAACAGAATGAACAAATCAGTCCAGAGTGTTAGTATAAAATCCCCAGCTGAACAAGTCCAGGGCTGTTACAATCACGAGCAGTGGAATCACCTTTCACGACATGATCATAGCCAACCCTACCTAATCCATCAAGTTTTAAGACAGTTAAGTATGATTTCAAAGCTTCACCATACATGCATAATTTAATTCAGTTAGGCAGTGCAGTGATTTTCACCTTCCTTAAATTTGACTTGAGCGTGATTTTTTTTTTTTTTTTTTTTTTTTGAGTGTGAACCTTTTGTGTTTGGGTGAGCTCCTGAATTAGAACGAAGACTCGGGTTGCAACCATTTTCAAAATTACTTTCCCACCATAATTCTGCAGAGAGACTTTGTAGCTGGGAAGTCTCCTCTTCTATTTGGAACTTTTGAGCACAGAGTTTACTTCAATCAGGGTCTTTTTTTTTTTTTTTTTTTCTTTCCCCCAAGTTACTGTTTAGGTAGGATTTTTCTTCAACACAATGAAAATATCAGCCTGGTGCTGGAGATGAAAGTAGTTTCTTTCAGAATAGAAAGAAATTCTTAAGGCTTATCTGGAAATGCTCTGTGCAGAGGAGGGGGAGGGAGACCTGTCTCCCTGAATAGGGTCATCTCAGCAACAGCAAAGTCTCCTGTGTGTGAATGAGATTAGCTAATGAAACAGTATCATGGCCTGAGATTATTTTGTACCATTCTAAAGTTCAGCCACATTTCCCCCCTTGTTTGTGAAATTCCATTATAGGAATCACTGCCTGCTTTAGAGATAAGTGAAACCATTATGGGTGGAGGAAGAAAAGGCATTTGAACCTTGAAGAATTTTAATTGGCGCTGGTGAGTGAAGGTGAACAAGAAGCCATAAATGTTTCAAGTGAAAACATTAATGAGCTTGGGACTAAACGTAGATGATGAGAGGCAGGATGCATCACATCTGTTGATGAAATAACTTTTTTCTCCCCTAACAAGTGGAATTCACTTCTTTAGTAGATTTAAACTGCCTAAATTCTTCAATAATCTTAAATGGCCACATTGTTTCATGAGTAATAATCTAGTCAAGTACGTTTTATAGCTAAAAATAAGCCAAATATCACAAAAAATTATTTTACCGAATAAAATGGGGGTACATGAGTGTACATTAAGTGTATATACCTTTATTGGTGGATCATTTTGTTCTGTGGCTGAGACCACGCTGGCTTAGCCTCTTAAAATATTTTTCTTCCAAAGATGTTCAGCCTGTGTTGTTGATCCCTTGAATGAACAGTTGTCCTTTCATTTAGAAAGAAACTTCAAAAATATTTCATGGCCAAAGCTTGCTGCCCTCGTGAATATATGATAATAATCTCAAGAGTGACTCGGAAATATTCTTCAGCACTCCTGAAAGAACAAACAGCATGACCCATTGTAAGGTTTGTACAGACAGGCAGCATATTTTATGAATACTTCTACACAACAAGGATTTGCTTATTTGACACAGTGAAAGAGCATATTCTTTAAAGACAGATAGTTCTGCATTCAAAACCTGGTTCTGACACCCTTTCATGCTGTGTGACCTTGGACGAGTTATTCTGACGCTATGAATATCAGTTTGTCATTTGTGAAATTTTATTTTTGGTGAGGATTAATGACATACTTCATATCCCAGAAAAATGCCTAGCACATAAATCCCCCAAATGATAACTATTGCAGTGAATTCTTTGTTAACCAGGATTTTAGAAAAACTGTGACTTCCTGCACAGTCATCAAGCGCTGATAATTTATGCTTCTCTTGATGACCCTGAAATGCATTCTGAATAATTAGAGAAAGATTAAATTATAATCAGTTTAGTTTCAGTGTTAAGTGTATTTTAATTTATTCTCATTCTTTAAAAATTTGTAATCCTTCTGCATGTGGTAACAATTAACAAAAAATATTTGATTAGCTGGAGCACTCCACTTCCTGACTGTCAGACTAATAAAGAGTTTATTGTATATTGTTGGAGTTCAAACTCTGCCCTGCAGATAAACTGGGCATTTGCCGGATGGATTCGCTTCACACTGGTCTGATCTCCATTCTTAGACCCACTGTGTTGACTTCTTGCCTGTTGGAAATTCTAGAATTAATCCTTAAATATCCTTAAACAATATACAAGGGACTGTTTGCATTTCTTTTTTTCTTTTCTTTTTTTTTTTTTTTTTGATCACAAGGTCATGACGCTGGTCATCCCATCTGATTTTGTGCAGATGAGTAAATCTCACCCTGAGCGTTGTCTGTTCTTTTCCTACAGATATCTAGAGATGGACATCACAACTGACATTAGTAATCAATCTATCTTGGTGTTTCATCAACCTTTACTCTTCTCCAATCATGTTTTAGACTTATTTTCATTGGGCTTTTTAGGCCGTATAACCTTCCCTGATGAAAACTTCACTATGCATTTTATCATTTCTGTGGACCTTTGAACTTCCCACATTTTCTCCCAATAATCCCCTCCTCCACCCTGCCCCACAGAAGGTCATATGCTGCTTTAAAGGATAGCCTAGCAACTGACTTGAGTTAAACATAGTGTCTCCAAAAAATTATCACTATTACTGTCGTTTTTTGATCTCTTAAAAAAGTTCATTTTCAGGCAAGTAGATTGATTTTAGATTGATCAACCATAGGACATGGTATTCATTGGTTTGCCTCTGTCTGGCCTCATTCTGCCTGCCTTTAAATCCCTGCCTTGCCCCCAAATCCCTCTTCTAACAGGGTAGTCTCTTTGATAATGTCCTTCACATCCCGGACAACTTCCTCAGTACTCACTCCATAATAGCAGCAGTGTCTGTAGAAGGGGACTAATTGTTTTATTTAAAAGGAGAGCCAGCCCAAGGGAAAAACAGCTGGTGAAGGTTTCATTTTGCTTTCCAAGACCAGGCAAGTCTTGGCCCTGGTGTGAAGGCAGGATTGGCTAGGATGCTCCCGTCAAAATGGTGGGAGTCCTCCTTGGTAACACCAGGGAGGGGTCTATATAAGGACAGGAAGCCTGGGTGCGTAGCCAGAAAGCAACCATTAGCATTCTACTGCAGTCCTGTGATTTATCCGAGACTCAGCTCACCAGGTGGCTGTCGCTCAGTTGATAAGGTAGTTTCGTGTTATTGCTACCGTGTGTAATTTCCCCACAAAGTGGCTTTTTCTCATTAGATAGACATATTAAAAGCCAGCGACTCAATGGCATCACCATCACTGCTTCTTCAGCTACACAAACTTATATCTATTTAGCTACCACAAACATGTGTCATGTTTGACAAGCCATATTTGCATTACAGGGCTATTTTGGGTCTTTTGGGAACCATGACTTTGAACTTTGGTATATCAGAATGGTCAGTTGCAATATTTTATTTCATAGGCTTCTTGAACAAAGGTGTGACATTTCCCTAAGTATGGTATAAGACCATTTGGCAGAACAAGTGAATACAATATAGGTCAATACAAATCTAATGCTAAAACTTAAGAACTTTCATAAAACTGAAGTTTAAATGTCTTTACTAGCTTTCCATACTGATACATCATTAGTCACAGAAATGTCATATTAAATATTTGTGTTGGTCAGTAGTTGAAGGGTGTTTATATGATGTATCTTATGTTTCTGACTTTCGAAATTCCTAATGCCGTATTCTCTTATAAACATGTGTAACTGCATTTACCTGAAGTCCTTTATTACTTTCCTTTGATTTAAGGGAGATTTGCTTCTTGAAAAAACGATCTTCTTTTCGTGTTTCTATTTTTTAAAATATTTTTCGGTTGACACAAACAGTGTTAACTCTGGTAGTGAGAATAATGGTAGGAAGGACTGTTAAGAAATGCCAGTTTAAACTTGTTGAGAAGCATTAATTTTCGTCAATTATTGAAGATTGGCCATTTTATTATATTCAGGCTCTAGATGCAAAGAAATACCAGCCAGTAAAGCTGAAGAAGGAGAGGAAAGGGGGGAATGCAAACATTCTGACCATAGATTGTTGACCTAAAGCTTGGAAACTAACTCGTCGTGTCCTGGCATCCAGGTCAAAGGGGACGCACCATTAGTTACATCTGTCATTTCAAGTTTTGTGCTCTGCGGAGCCTTGGGTTCCATGGAGGTATCTTTGAGGACTGTTAGTTTGCATATAGGGAAGGTGAGAAAGTGGGGCTCCAGGGCACCTCAGCTTTTATTGGTTGTATGTATTAGGAATCCATCAAAATTTTCATTTGAAAGGAAGGCTCTCTTGCTAAAAAAAGAAAAATTGGAAAGCCGGTGAATAATAGGGATCTCATTATCAGAGGGGAAGCAACATAGTAGCTCCTTTGGGGAAATGACGCTTTAACTGCCTTTCTCTTTCACTTAAAAAAAAGTTATTTCAAACATACAGGAAAATGCAGGTACCCATATAACTGTGACCCAGATTTAACAAATGTTCATATTTTTCCGCATGCATTTTACATTCAAAGGATAAATATAATAAATAAAATTGACCCTGGTGAAACTCCTTTGTGCCCTTCCTCTCCAAATCTCCTTTGTTCAGTCCCTGAGCTTAGATAAACTCGATCCTGAAGTTGATGTGTGTCCACTTGTGCGCTAGATCCACATCTTACTACAAATGTGTGTATCCATACCCCATTTGTGTATTGTTTTGTGCATTATCCTTTTGCATAATGATGTTACACTATACAAATCCATTTTCAACTATATATTTAAGATTTACCCACGTTGATACTTGTAGCTTTAATTCATTCTTTTTAGTGGATCTATGCTATACTGATACATGAACAAACCACATTTATTTATTCATTCTCCTGTTGACAGACATTTGGAGTCCAGACGATGGACGTTTTTTTCACTTTTACAAATAGTGTTGTACCGAATATCCTTGAGTAGCTCATTTCGAAAGGCGCTTCTTACATGGCTGTTTATGAAGCAGGCCATCAGCTAGCCCACTTGGTGTCTTTAATCCATTTAGAATGAGGCTCTCTTTCCTTCCAACACTTTCCATTTTCTGGGAAATGATCGTAAAGACTAAGCAAATCCCTTTATTTCAAGGGTGTCTTCCATATTTGTGCAAAGTAAAACTTGCATGATCATAGCAGTCACCCTGCACGTAGGCGATGCATAGTAAGACAACCCACAGGATATAAAGAGTTTGGGTGAATGAGTGTGCTTGACAGGTTAGCAGCTGTAATCCAAATAAGATTGGTGCTTAGTATTTACACGAGATCTTTCCAGCTAAAGGCATGGTCTGGGAAAAACTGTATCTTTTTCAGAGTTAATTTGATGCAAATAAAGAACACAGGGAAGCTGTGTAAGGCTTCTTTTCTTTTCCAGGTCACAGAGGACGAGTGGCAGGGTCAAGTGATATTGTATAGAGGTGTCACTTCTCCGTTTTCCCCTTTCCAGAACCCTGCCCTCAAACCCCTCCCAGGTAGACGCACAGACAGCACAGGCTCCTACCAGGCTTCACCTGGTACCTCCACAATATGCTACTAGAGCAGGCAAGCTGTCCAGGGAGGGCATGCGTGTTTTTCCTCTGGGAAAGGAAGTTTGACTTGTCTTGGGCTGAGGTGCATGCTGTGAGCTCCCACTGAGGCTGGCTCTACACGCCAATACACCAATACATTGAAATACATTTGTGGGATGTTTCTTTGGTACTCACCAGGTGGCTTTGCTAGATAGGAAAAGAACCCTACGAGAGGCAGTGCAATGTCCCCTCTGTGGTTCATGGGAGTTTTGTGGGGGACAAACTCTGCCCTGCTTTTGAAATCTTAAAAACATATTATTTGCTTTGCAAAGTCCTTGCAGGTAGATGTTGCATGAGACAGTCTAGCAGGAGACTCTCTGAGGTGCCTAACGTTCTCATCTTCTTGACCCTGTCCCAGCAACATTTTAATCAATGATTTGGGTAAAGAGTTGAGGGAATGCGTTTCCAATTTGCAGATGACAAAAAGCTCATTAGGAGAAAGAGCAAAAAAAACAAGCTTGCTGCTACTTTTATGGTGGTTTGTTCATTTTCATCAAATAGGTCTTAGCTTAAATTTCACCTCCTCACAGAGGCTTTCCCTGAGGATCTGCCTAATGTATGACCTTCATTTCCAATCAGTTTTTACCTGTTTTCTTTATCCAAAATTTTATTTCTTAGTTGTTTAATGGTTTCCTGACACATCTCCATAGACTCTAAGCTTGATGAGAGAAGGGACCATGCTTCCCTGATCATTTCTGGCACCCCAGGACATAGCATAGCTCCTGGTACATAATAGGAACTTAATAAATTTTTGTTGATTAAGTGAAAGTCATGGGAATCATTGAAGAATATTAGGCATGGAAGTGACATGATAGGATTCTTAGTTCAGAAATGGAATTTGGAAGAAGTCAAGACCAGAAACTTGGTATACATTATTGAATGTGCTTCACAGAAGAAAACATGTATGTTGTAGTTGTTCGAAACTTGCCTTGCATGCATTCATGGTGTCAAATTTCCTGATTATAAGATATAAGAGCGTCACTCTTAATTTTGCCTTGAATATTATCTTCCATCCTTGACACCATTGAGTATTAACATTAAAATTAACAATCTAAATCCTACCCAGAAGATAATGTCTAGGATGATCTCACAACAAGGAGAGAGAGAAGGCTTTTAGTTTTTGTTAAAATTGTTAAAGAACTATCAGGTATAAGACTAAAAAGATTCATTCTGTGTTGTTAGGGAGGGCAAAACTCAGGCCAGTGGGGGCCCATTACATGAAAGCAACTTTCAGTTTAACATGAGACAGAGCTTTCTAACAATTAGTGGGGCCGAATAAGGGAATGGATGTCCTCAGGAGATCATTAGATACTTGTCAATAGATGGCATGGAAGCAGATGCCAGATGCCCATCTGTCAAAGACGCTGTTGAGAGGATGTCTGCCCCATGTGAGAGGGTCATTCCACAAGTGTGTGCAATCGCCTAATATTCATTGAGAACCCACAGTGCACTTGCTTCCGTGGAGGATACAGAAATATATAAGGCACAGCTGCTGTCTGGACATGATCACCTTCCAATCCTAAGTTCTATGAATTCCAGGAAGTTTTAACCAAGGCCCTAATGTAATTCTCATGTCCTCCACATTCAAGCAGACTGAAATTATGAAGTCCCCAAACATGGCCAACCTGCTATTAACATGTAGTCTTAGGCCCAGCAGTATGGACATGGTGCAGAATACAACTTCATAGCCACATCCGACCTTTGTCCCCCAAGTCAAACTCTGGCTTTGTTTTTATGACATAAAAGATTCTAGAATATGAAAGAGAGTTTCGTTTCTTTGGTTCGCTTCTGGGTTTGAAAGTTAATATGAGTTCTGACCTCAGGATGACATGTACTGGCTTTATTTAATCAAACTTTGTTGAGATTAATATTTTTGCATTAGAATTGGATCTCTGTGGGGCACCTGGGGGGCTCAGCGGTTGAGCATCTGCCTTCGGCTCAGGTGGTAATCCCAGGGTCCTGGGATTGAGTCCCGTATTAGGCTCCCTGCAGGGAACACGCTTCTCTCTCTGCCTGTGTCTCTGCCCCTCTCTCTCTCTCTCTGTGTGTCTCTCATTAATAAATAAATAAAATCTTTAAATAAAATTGGATCTCTGTGACTCCAACTGATGACAAAAACATGAATTATAAAGTAGAGACTTTATGGAAATATAAGTAAGCACACTTAATACTTTAAAGTCAGATCTGCCCCAATCGATCACAAAGTGTTTGACCTGGAAACCTCTTTCCACACATAGAGAACATTAATAAATAAATGTCTGGATGGAGCCGTTTTGGGGTTAGATTTGGATATCATATTAATGACCTAACATTTTGGTCTGAATTCTTATGGCTTCTGTCAATGACATGAAGTTGGCTGTCACATGGATATGCCCTCTCTCTCTTTTTCACACACTTCAGTAACAGGAGCGTTGGAACCTCATTAATGTAGGTAATATCTGCTGTAGTCACTGATCCACAAGCTATCACAGTGATCTGAGGGATTAGTATGCTTCCTTAGGCTACTTAACAGAACATTGGGAGCCTCCTTGACCCTGATTATATTTACAGACCCAGATATTTAATATTAGATTGCATACTATATTAGTAAATATACAAGACCCTTGAATAGTCCTTTAAAAATATTCCTTTGATGGATAGTCTGGGGACTTAGTTATTTCCTCCATTGGCCGAAGTCTCTTTGTATGTGCTTACTTTTCATTTGTTGGCCTTCAAATTAATCCAGATTACAATTATGTTCTCCAAAAGTTATTCAGATTACTGTATTCTGAGTAAAGGGTATAGTACAGAAGGTGCTCATGAGGGAGACAAGCCATTCCTCCCTAAGCCTAAGCCATTGCTTTGAAGTCACCAGGAATCATATGCCAGCAGAGCCTAGAGTGTCCATTTGGTATTGTATGCAAGGATTTTTAAAAGATCTTAGCTGGAAATGCAAAAAAAAAATTAGGGAATTGAAAATATTAAAATGGAAGTTTGCATATTCTCACCAGGTAGAAAACATTGCTCCTTCATCACTCTTTGTTTCTTTTTCTTTTAAGATTTTATTTATTATTTGAGAGAGAGAGAGAGCAAGAGAAAGAGACAGAACAGGAGTGATGGGAGGGGCAAAGGTAGAGGAAGAAACAGACTCCCCACTGAGTGGTGAGCCAGCTGGGGCTCCATCCCAGGACCCTGAGATCAGGACCCAAGCTGAAGATAAATGCTTCACCAACTGAGCCACCCAGGCACCCTTATATCACTTCTTTTTAATAGTCTATTTTTTGCTCTCCTTAGAGCAAAGATTTGAAGCGCTGTGTCTTAATCTTGCCTGCAACACTGGGAAGACAACAAATACTGACACCTGGATTCCACCCCCAGTGAAAAAAAATTTTTTTTCATTAATATCCCTCATCTCATGTAGTGATTCTAATTTATTTTTTCCTACTTTATTGAGATGTAATTGACAAAAACATTGTATAATTATACAATTGTATAATTGTAAAGCGTACAATTGTATAATTGTAAATTTTAAAGTGTATAATTGTAAAGGTGATGATTAGATGTGTGTATATATTATGAAATGATCACCACACATTAACAGGGTTAATTAAGACCTCCATCAACTCATGTAATTACTTTTTTTTTTTTTTTTTCAGTGAGAACATTTAAGTTCTACTCCTAGGAACTTTCAAGTATGTGATACTTGAAAGTATGGTTTACTGTGATTGCCAAGCTATACATTAGATCCCTAGAACTTATTCATCTTGTAACTACAAGCTTGTGCCCTCTGACCAACATCTTCCCATTCCCCCCACTCTGCCTGGCCTAACAATCACCATTCTATTGTTTCTATGAATTTGACTTTCTTTTAGATTCTACATATAAGTGAGATCATACAGTACTTATTTTCCCCTGTCTGACTTATCTCACTTAGCATAATGCCCTCAAATCCATCCATGCTGGTGCGGTTGGCAGGGTTTCATTTCTTCTCAGAGCTGAATGTTACTTCGTTGTCTACACACACCACACCTTCTTTATCCATTCATCTATAGATAGACACTGAGTTCGTTTCCACGCGTTGGCTATTGTGAATAATGCTGCAATGGACAAGAAAATACAGAACAGAGATTCTAATTTAAGTGTCTGGGCTGTGCCCTGGGCATTAGGGATTTTACAATTTCCCCAAGATTCTAATGTACAGATAATGCTGAGAACCACTGATACGTATATTTTGAAATATTCTATAGGAATATGAGAATTGGGAGAATTAGATATATGTGCTTACACTGGCAGCTTATCTAAAATCATGATAAATCTTTGTAGAATGCTTATCTTAATTTTAATTTAATTTAGTTTATTTATTTTATTAAAGAATATCTTTTAGGCCCAGCTTTTGTTTATGTTCTTAGGATACAGTTCTAGATGGAATATTACTAGGTGAGCATTATGTTCTTAACGTGTTTAGTTATATATTTTAAATTTGATTTCTAGAAATTAACTTTTTTTTCCTTAATTCTTGTTAGGATATATATTTAGCCACATCTTCACTAAGACTGAGTGTTATCTTTAAAACACACACATACATGCAACACACACTTTGCTAATTTGACATGAGATCTATCTATCATCTATCTATTCACAAGTGTGCTTTTCTTTTCATTTATATTAAATTAATTTCAGAGAAGACCAAATATTTTATTACCAGTTATTTGAATTGCTTCAGTGAGGTGTCTCTTCATGTTATTTGAACATTCTGTAGTAGATTTCATGTTTAGCGTGTGTTTTAGGAAAATAATGGCCATTATAATAAATGAATGTAATTTTCCCTAGCAATCCCCCCAGAACCAATACTGATTCTAATATATGGACCAAAGTCTTCAATTTTCTTTATATCTTTAATATCTAACCCATTCATTATAATCTTAGATGTAGTTTTACAGATTTTTAAAAGCTTAAAATGAAATTTTGAGGTGTCATTAGGTAAATGACATCATATGGAGCCGTCTAAAGGATGATGAAGTGAGGAGAGAAAGGGGCTAGGATGCTCTGATTCCATGAAGCATGGTTTAAAAGCTAGAGTTTAGAGCTTTCTCCTTTCCTCTTCATGCTAATAGAACACTTTGTTATCCTTTCACCGTAACTATTTGCCTTCAATGTTGGCAAATCTAGTGGCATATCCATAGCTGCCTACTGCTGCAGGGATACGTACATTATGGAAAACCATTATAAATTTAGTCATGATGATGAAGAAAAATATGGTGCTTGTTACATTCTAATTAAACCCAAAGTTGTTTTTGTGATTCCTTAAATCTAAGGCCAAATTTTGCTTTAATCTCACAGATATATCCCAAATCAGAGGCAGATATAACTATATTGCATTATCTTTCTCTGGCTATACATGATTTATGTCCTCTCTGGGTGAAAATATTTCAGATGTTTTTGCTATTCACATGATTTTGCTATGTGATAAATTGAAGGTATGATATTACAAACCAGGATTTGGAACAAGAAAGACCATGAAAATTACAGTTTCTATTTACATGCAGGATACTTTTTAGTTGTCACTGAATTTTTTCATCAATAATCAAGATGTCTCTGTATAAAAGATGTAAAAATGCTTCAGTTTTCTGGAATATGACAATTTTCCAAACCTCCTTTTTATTTCCCTTGCTTATTTTATGAATATGGCCTTTAGATGTGTCTTTTCCATTTCCTCATTTACCCTTCTAAGTTCACTGCTATTTTTTTTTTCTACCCTTAATGCCCTTTCTATTTCAAAATGGGAAAGTATAAGGCTTGAGGCTCAATTCAGCCTGGCTTGGAATAGCTTTGTGTAAATAAGAGAATTGTGTTTTATGCTATTCAATCTTAAGGAGTAAAAATGACTTTCACTTTAGTGAAAAGGAGCATCACCATGTTTTAAAATTATAGGCTTTTAGGGCTGAGAGGAACCCTGGAAATCATTGAGTCCATCCTTCTTGTTTTATGGATTAGAAGTGATCCTGCAATCATTCTGTCATAGGCAAACTGCTCCTTGTCCTCATGGGCAGACTTCATATATTCCGCCCACCTTACATCCTCAGAGGAAGTTGAACCAGAGGTAGACTAAAATATAGCAGTTAGGAGTAGAAGTTTGAGGTTAGACTGATATGAGTTCAAACCAATTCTCTTTCAGCTACTAGATCCTGAGCAAGTCATTTTACTTGGCTGAGCTTTAGTTTTCCTTCAGTAAATTGGGCTAATTGTATCAACCACATCAAGTCATTATGAGGACTGAGTCGTGTCATGTTTGTAGAATATTTAATTCAGTGCCTGGTACAAAGTGAGTATAAGAAATGGAACTTGCTTTTATCAATATCTTTCTTCTCATCCATCTCCTTGTCTAGATTGTGAGTTCAGTGAGCCACTGCTTCCTGTTCATCCTCTGTATGCCCTACGCCTTGGCACGGTATCTCATTCCATGGCAACTCCATGCTTACAAAGACTAGAGCCCCAAATCTTGGAGTTATTTTGTCTTTTCTCTTTCTTTCGTCAACCCTCTCTCTTTTATCTACAAATACCTAGGTGCAAAGTGCCATGATACTTTCCTGGACTAATGACGGAGGCTCTTAACTGGTTCCCCATTTCTCTTAGAGCAGCCAAAGTTATCCTCTTAAAACACAAGTCAGATCATATAAATATCCTGCTTAGAGCTCTTTGATGGCTTTCCACTTCACAAGCATAATAGTGAAAACCTTTCTTTTATAAACTCTTGGATCTTTTCTGCTATTATTCTCTCTGCCTCATTCCACCCCAGCCATACTTGCCTTCTTGCTGTTCGTCAACACTCCAGGAACATGACTGTCTAGAGTGAAGATTTTTATTTTATTTATTTATTTATTTATTTATTTATTTATTTATTTATTTATTTATGATAGTCACACAGAGAGAGAGAGAGAGAGAGGCAGAGACACAGGCAGAGGGAGAAGCAGGCTCCATGCACCGGGAGCCCGACGTGGGACTCGATGCCGGGTCTCCAGGATCGCGCCCTGAGCCAAAGGCAGGCGCCAAACCGCTGCGCCACCCAGGGATCCCCTAGAGTGAAGATTTTTAAAGAAAGGTCATTGATATGTCATTTGCAAATATCTTCTCCCATTCTGTAGGTTGTCTTATTAAACTCAACACCAAAGAAACAAACAATCCAATCAGGAAATGGGCAAAAGACATGAAGAGAAATCTCACAGAGGAAGACATGGACATGGCCAACAAGCACATGAGAAAATGCTCTGCATCACTTGCCATCAGGGAAATACAAATCAAAACCACAATGAGATCCCACCTCACACAGTGAGGATGGGGAAAATTAACAAGGCAGGAAACCACAAATGTTGGAGAGGATGCGGAGAAAGGGGAACCCTCCTGCACTGTTGGTGGGAATGTGAACTGGTGCAGCCACTCTGGAAAACTGTGTGGAGGTTCCTCAAAGAGTTAAAAATAGACCTGCCCTACGACCCAGCAATTGCACTGTTGGGGATTTACCCCAAAGATTCAGATGCAATGAAACGTCGGGACACCTGCACTCCGATGTTTCTATCAGCAATGGCCACAATAGCCAAACTATTGGAAGGAGCCTCGGAGTCCATCGAAAGATGACGGATAAAGAAGATGTGGTTTATGTATACAATGGAATATTACTCAGCAATTAGAAACGACAAATACCCACCATTTGCTTCAACGTGGATGGAACTGGAGGGTATGATGCTGAGTGAAATAAGTCAATCGGAGAAGGACAAACAGTGTATGTTCTCATTCATTTGGGGAATATGAATAATAGTGAAAGGGAATATAAAGGAAGGGAAAAGAAATGTTGGGAAATATCAGGAAGGGAGACAGAACATAAAGACTCCTAACTCGGGGAAATGAACTAGGGGTGGTGGAAGGGGAGGAGGGCGGGTGTTGGAGGGAAATGGGTGACGGGCACTGAGGTGGACACTTGACGGGATGAGCACTGGGTGTTTTTCTGTATGTTGGTAAATTGAACACCAATAAAAGTTAATTAAAAAAAATAAATAAAATAAAATAAAAAAAAAAGAAAGGTCATTGATAGTGCATCACATATTTTAGACTGTTTACTTGCTTTCATATAGGAATAGAAGTGGCTAAAAACAAAATAACATATTCAATTAGATAGATATATAACAAAGGTGTTAAATTGGAGCAAGATGACTCTTTAGGAATCTCGGCTGGGAAACCAATCAAGACACTCATGAGGTAGATATAGGGGTGCTTGTACTGAATTCACAGGACTTTGGTCCTAGTTAGCCCTCTTCTTCTTTAAATTTTATTATTTTTAGCTAACATGCGTTTCACTTCTATTTTATTATCTGTGGTTTCTCTCTAGTCTGATGCACAGTTTGTCCTAATTTTCTGGGTGTTTATCTTGCTATGATTTTACTTAGCTCATCCCAGATGAACCATAGATTACCTATTACCAGAATCTCCACTCTCCATCATCCTTACATAGTTTCCTCTTGGGCAGCTCTGCCTGAATGTGGCTTGAGCTCAGTACGACTGGCCCAGAGTAAAGCGTGCAAATATATCAAAACATGTCTAAAATAATTCTTGTGATTGAACATTACATTTGCTGTTGGGTCACCCATCAGCCAGGACAAAAAAGGAAAATACTATGGGCTGTATAACTTTCCTTACCCAACAAAAGGATACATGCCAGTTCTTCAAGAAGCAAAGCAGTATAATCTTCTGAGACCAAAATTAACACATGACTGTCTGTGACATTATCAGAAACTTACTCTGTGTCATGTAAAACTGAGAACTCATGTTGAGGTGACAACTTATTAAAATTAGTATTTCACTTTATCTATATTGAAATTTAATATGAAGTCTTAGGATCATTTTAATAAGGAAATGGAAAACTCATCAAGGCAATTATAATTTGGTTACAAATTAGAGCATTTTATCTTCAAAATGCAATAAAAAACTTCTACACTTTTTGGTGGAGAGGGACATAGACTGGAATTGGCTATATTTTCAAATTTAATTTGTTTAATAACAATCATGAGTGCAAAAGAAGGCTTTTTGTGGATATGGTGATAACTTTGATACTCTTTAGGGACCATTGTGGTGCAGTGGAAAGAAACTAAGATTTGAACCAAGAATCCTGAGTCCTATTTTTATCAAAAATGTGTGACCATAAAGGAGTCGCTTGACTTCTTTGAGACTTTGTCATCACATAAAATGAGGACTCACTACAGCTCTTAAATTCTGTATGGGTTTTGACTTTTGACTACTTTGGATGAAGTAGCCCTTAAATTGCAACATAGAAAGGTCTCTCCCAAGCTTCTAATTAAAGGGGAGGCTAATCTTCTGCAAGGAAGTTGACTTTGCTGACCACTCTGCATTGTTGTTGCAGTTCGAAGGCATGAGCAAAAGGGTTGATGCCTAGAGAGTCCATCAGGACAGCTGGGCAAGTTCCCTCAGAGGACGTTACCCTGGACAGCGATGGGTCTGCTCTTCAGCTGTGCTTGTTCAGGAAATGAAGTGTTGTCTCCATTCCCAGAGTAGATCAGTTTCTCATGTAATAGACACATATCTAGCAACGAAAGACACTGATATGTAAACCCAAATGCCAATTTATTAATTTATGACTTGAAATACAACTGTCAAGGACATAAGATATTTGTAGCAATTAATCAACACATTCTCTTTCTGGAAGGAAGCTGTAAGGGAAACAAAAAAAGCTTAAAAGCTGGGTAAGGGATCAAGGCACCTCAAGGACTAAGAGCATCTTGCAGCCTGATGCACCCAGCTCTAATAATGGCATTCCTCCAAGGGAGGCCACAAAAAACTCCTAGTTGTCTAGGGCATCTAGTTCCTGGATGTGGTGAGCACACATTCTGTCCAGAATTCTGTCCAATTCTTATGTTTTCATGGCTGAACTTCTTTATCTTGTCCTTAGGTGTAACTACACCTTCATTCGGGCTCTGGTCAGCTTTGTTCTGTACTGGGGGAGATGGTGTTGCGTAAGAGTGTCTCTGCAGTTGTCTGCTATCACCCATTTTTATATGGTAAGGCTCTTCTAACTCACTGAGCACTGGGCCTGTCTTTTCTTCCCTTGTGTTCCGCCCACATCATACTGCTTGATTCTCCCTCCTGTGTGTTTTGGCAGTAACAAAAGGAATTCTCTCTGGGATCTGCATTCCCAGGGTGTGAGCTATCTCCAGGCCTAAATGCTAGGGGAGGGGAGAGGAGGATTAGAAGGATGGAGGTGGAGCAAAGTGTGAGGGGAGTGGCTACTCTCAAAGCCAAATCCTTTGTCTTTGCTTTGTCCTTGCTGGGCTCCAGCCACAGGGAAGAAATGTTTGGTATTTAGCAACGCTCACATTAGTCTGGGACTCTTTTTGTGCAGACCATGAATATTTCCCCCCCTCAGGGAAAACAGGATTCTCAAGAGTAAAATGAATTATCTACTTGGCTAATTAGCTAGGATATAACAAAATTCTCGGGAGGATCATCCCATCTGAGAATTTCTATAATGTATGCTTATTTTTGCAGAATCTATCTCTTTTCATTCTGTAGCCTGCCTGTCCTACAGCTCATTCCTCCCAAAGAAGGCAAAGTTGTCAAGTAGGCAAAAACCTCTTTAAAAAACCTCCTCCTCTTTCCTGTACCTCTCTGCTTTTCTCCTCTTTTCTCTGCCTCGTAACTTCTGATACTCCAGGGTGACCTAAGGCATTCAGTCCCCTCAGGTTGTCCCAGTTCTTGCATATGCCTCCTCTACTAACTCTCACTTCAGGGGATTTTCATCTCACCCTGGTTGGGTGCCATGGCCCAGCACCCTCCCGCGTTAACATCCTCTGCATATTCTTCTTCTCTTTGTCTTGTAGACAAAGAGATGCCACACTTGACCTTCAGTCGATAAACCAATATCCTGATAAAGTATTCAAAACCCAAACTGGTTTTATAATTTACTCTTTGCTAGTGGGCATGTGGTAGCATTTCTAACATTGTCCCATCTTTCCTTCCCGCAATTCATTTGGTTCCCATTTCAGCCACCTAATTTCAGCAAGAATGGGTCCATGCTTAGCTTCAGAGAGGAGGTCTAATTAGTTCAAGTCAATCAGAGACACTCTGAAGCACAGAAAAGGGTATAACCTAATTAGAGATAAAGAGATGCAAGAAGACATTTGTTGGTATTGCCACAAAGATTGTTTTCCTCCCTCCCATTGGTGCTATGAAAGAAGACACTTGGGTCTTCCTCCCGTTGTATAGGAAAGGGAAGTCTGAGACTCTGGCCCTGTGTTACATTGGCGGGGGGGGGGATCCTTGAGCTTCAGGGTCTCTGAGGGAATCCTGAGACTGATGCAGATATCATAGAAGACAGAACAGACGGAGGGAACCTGGATCCTTGGATGAGATCATTTGAGTTGCCAGGTCAAACCTTACCTTAAGCCAATTGTCTCTCAACTTTTAATTACCTAGGTCTATAAATTCCCTTTATTGTTTAGGTCTGGATCTTCATTAGTCACAAAAGAAAGAGTTTTAGAAAATGCTTTGTTGTAATTTTAAAAGGTTTAGTGGAATATAGTAATCCCATAACACAAAGATTCATTTTTATTGACGGAATTGCATGCATTGTAACAGACTTTATAGGATCCCTCTGCTCATAATATGTAGGTTATATAAAGGTTAGCTCTGACCACAAGGAAAAAATACCATAAAGCATATGCTCATCAGCCCCTATATACAAGTATACACCAAAATTACTAATTTTTCTCTTTGAGAAGACCCTACCTCATATGAGAATCTTACCTCTTGATCCATATTTATGTAATACCCATATTATCCACAGCTGTAACTGAACCCAAGTCCATCTGTCTGAAACACTGCAAAGCCCTCATCTGAGACATCAGATGCATAGCAAGGAAACTGTTTATTTGAGAGGCAGCCAAATGAGAAGATAGGAGGGCAAGCCTTAAATCTGCATCCCCCCACCCTGAAGTGGGGGAGAACAAGGTTTTTATAACTATAGAAATTGAGATTACATCCATCTTGAAAAAAGGCTAGGGAAATTTAAGATTATTCTTCATGGAAGTTAGAGAGCATGTGCATTGGGCAGGTACGTATGTAACATTCATCCCATGTTCACTTTAGGGTGGAGACAACATCAGAAGGAGGCAAAATTCAGCCCCTGAAGTCAGGAGGTTATTTTAGGACAAGCAGAAGGGGCTATGGGCATGTTCCTAGACCTGGTACAAACTGAATGGGGTCTTCAGAGTGCAGAGCCTTGCTTGTTTCTAGGCTGGAACCACATCAGTTGACCTTGAGTCCAGGTTTTGTTAGTGGGGTCTGCAAAGGCACAATAGCTGATTAGGGGGAAACGGTTCTGGGAAGAAACAGCTTTAAAAGTTTCTGCAAGTTTCAACCTCATGAACCCTATGGGGCACAGTTTCACAACAGATGATTAGCAATAGTGTGGAGTAGTGGATACCTAGATTTTAGAAGAATAAAATTCTCTCATTTGATGTGTTACCTAATCCCTTCTAAAAAGCTGTCCCCACATTTGTGTAAAGGGAACCACACCAACTTTCACAAAATTGTTTGGCAATTAATTAAATGAAACCATGTGCAAAAAGTGTGCCCTGGCATGGGAGTGTGGCCTGTGCCTGATGCTCCGAGCTCACTCTGAAAGCAATGTTTCCCAATATACACCTACATCAAATCATTACATTGTATACCTCAAAGTTACACAACATTATATTGTCAATTATAGGTCAGTAAAGCTGGGGAAAAGTGGCATTTCCTTCTACCCAAAACAGCACCAGAGTCTAGTTGAGTGATGAAGGTTGTGGAATTAGAGTTGGATTGCCTGGCTTCAAACCCTGGTCACTCTGCTTCTGGGATTTTTTTTTTTTTTTTTAAGATTTTATTTATTTATTCATGAGAGACACACAGAGGCAGAGACACAGGCAGAGGGAGAAGCAGGCTCCATGCAGGGAGCCTGATGTGGGATTTGATCCCAGGACCCCAGGATCATGACCTGAGCCAAAGGCAGATAGATGCTCAACCACTGACCCACCCAGGTATCCTCCTGCTTCTGGGATTAATGGACAAGGACAAGATAATTACACCATTTCTTCCTCAGTTTCTTCATCTATAAAATGAGGATAATAATAGCACTTTCTGGGGATCCCTGAGTGGCTCAGTGGTTTAGCACCTGCCTTCGGCCCAGGGAGTGATCCTGGAGTCCTGGGATCAAATACCACATCGGGTTCCCTGCGTGGAGCCTGCTTCTCCCTCTGCTTCTCTCTCTCTTCTCTCTGAGCCTCTCATGAATAAATAAATAAAATCTTAAAAAAAAAATAATAGCACTTTCTTCATGGGGCTCCTGAGAGGATTGGTAAAGTGGAATGGGAATGTGGGGGCCAGAGATACTGAGAGCAGAGTGACACTGGGAGTGGGGGTGAAGGCTGGTTGCAACACAAGTCCCACCCAGTAGGGGCTTCTGAGGATTGACTTAGAGGAGATGAGAGTGGAACGGTGCAAATATTAGGCAAAAAGCTCCTGGGCAGCAGGAAAAGCCAGAACAGAATCTGTGGACTGGGATCTGGTGTGGCATGGCCCAGGGATGGGGGTGGGGGGGAAGTGCAGCATGGTTGGAAAGGCATAGGTGAGGGAAAAGGAGTCCTTGAGAAAGAGAAGAAACCTGTGTGGACAGATCGCACAGGGCAGGGCAGGCCGTCAATGATATTGGCTTCTATCTGGACTACGGTGGAAGGATTTGTGCAGATGCGTGTTCTCAGCGAACCGCTGGATACTCCAGTTGGAAGAGATTTAGATTGTGTCTTAGTCCATCAGGACTGTCACACCACAGACTGGGTGACTTCAACAGCAGAAATTTTTTTTTTCTTACATTTCTGGAGGCCAACATCCAAGATCAAAGTGCTTAGCAGGGTTAATATCTTGTGAGGCATTTTGCCTTGGTGTCCAGATAGCTGCCTTCTTGCTGTGTGCTCACATAGCCTTTCCCCTGGGTGCATGGGGGAGAGAAAATGAGAGAGAGGTCTCTGGTGTCTCTTCCTCCTCTTAGAGGAGGGGCACCAGTCTTCTTGGATTAGGGCCTCACCCTTACCAGCTCATGTAAGCTTAACTACCTCCGTGAAGACTCTTATTTCCGAATACAGTCACAGGTGACAGCTTTGACGTAAGAATTTGGTGGCGAGGGGGGTGGGGGGCAAAATCTAGTCCATAACTACCATTGGACGGTTAATTCTATGCATTAACTTGGTAGGCTGCGGTGGCCAGAAATTTGATCAAATACCAATCTAGATGTCACCGTGAAGATATCTTTTAGTTGTGATTAAAGTGAGCAGACTTTTTTTTTTTTTTTTTTTTTTTTTTTTAATTTTATTTATTTATTTATTTATGATAGTCACAGAGAGATAGAGAGAGGCAGAAACACAGGCAGAGGGAGAAGCAGGTTCCATGCACCGGGAACCCGACGTGGGATTCGATCCCGGGTCTCCAGGATCGCGCCCTGGGCCAAAGGCAGGCGCCAAACCGCTGCGCCACCCAGGGATCCCAAAGTGAGCAGACTTTGAGTAAAGCAGATTACCTTCTATAACGCGAGTGGCGTTAATCCAATCAGTTGGAAGCATTAAGAGAAAAAGATCGAGGTCCTTCAAAAGGGAAGAAATCTGCCTCCAGACGTTCTTTGGACTTGAGCTGCAATGTTAACTCTTTCTTGGGCTCCTGGCCCTCTAGGCCTTGTATTTCCTAGTTCCCACAGTTATGCAAGGTGATTTCTTAATTCTGTCTCTCTCCAGCCTCCTCCATTGGTTCTGTATCTCTGCTTCAGGTGTACCCTGACGAATATAGGTAGCAGGGTGGGATTAGGGGCATAAATCAGACAGCCATTGTAGTGGTTCATCTAGAGGTCAAGTGAGATGTTTAGAACATTATGCTTTTAAGAGTTAAATTGCAGTGTGCATATGATATTATAATTTGGGTTATTTGCATCTTCTCTATATTACATAATATTCATATTATATTCTACAAAAGAACTTGGATCCCAACATGAAAAAACCAAAACGGCCCTTTTTACCAAATGTGGCATATATGGGCTTATAGATATTTTGTTTTGAACTTTGTCCTTTTTTGGGAAGTTTTAAGGGTATAAAAAAATTAGTAGACTGTGCTTATAGCTGAGAATTACACACTGAGCTCATAGTAGGTATTTGGTTCATATTACATAATACATAAATGGTGGGAGAAAACACTGGCTAGAAGGAGACTTTGGGGGACTCTCGGCATAATGAGGGCTGGTATGTTGTTTCTCCCAGGTAGTAGGGGATCTAGTTTATTTTGACGTTGTGAGTTCCCTCAACATATATCATTCGATCTCTTTCTAGTTCCTGTATTCATGGTCAATTTATTCTTTGAATAATTGTGCTGCAAAAACTTCAGAGCTGAGACGCCTGGGTGGCTCAGTGGTTGAGTCAGGGCGTGATCCTGGAGTCCCGGGATCGAGTCCCCCATCGGGCTCCCTGCATGGAGCCTGCTTCTCCCTCTGCCTGTGTCTCTGCCTCTCTCTGTCTCTCTCTCTCTCTGTCTCTGTGTATCTTTCATGAATAAATAAAATATAAAAAAAAAAAAAACCCTTAGAGCTTAATTTTTTTTAGGAAGGAGCTCCATTATTCCTTGTAGTAAGAATTTGCACTAGTAGCCTCTCCTAAGACTGAATTTCTCACTTTAAAAAATGTGGATGAAATGGAGACAGGATGCAGACTGGCGGTTGCCAGGGACTGAGAGGAGGGAAGAGTGAAGAACCACCGAATCACAGATAGGCGCTTTCCAACGATGAAAATGTTTTGAGACTAGAGAGAGGTACTGGTTACACAACATTGTAAATGAACTAAATGTGTGTTCGCTTCAAAGTGGTTAAGTCTACGTGATGTCAGGTTCACCTCAACAGAAAGAAGTGGGGATGAAAAGAGCATCCACCTCATCGGGTTATAAGGAGACTTCTGGCCGTTAGGTGCTAGCACCACGGCTGATACTTAGCACAGGGCAACCAGTCAAAGCCAATCTCGTCTTCTTCCCCTTCCCCTTCCCCTTCCCCTTCCCCTTCCCCTTCCCCTTCCCCTTCCCCATCCCCATCCCCATCCCCTTCCCCTTCTTCCTCTTCTCTTTCCTCGTCATCATCAGTGTTGTTAGCACTACCATAGCCATTCTAGAACCAATTCCTCCTCAGATAAAAATGCTAACCTGTGTTGCTGTCACCCAAAGGGGAATACTGGGAGGCAAGGCTAGGAGATCAGGTTGGGATTAGTTTACGCCAACTGAAGAGATCCAGAATGCATTTAGCAGGCAGCAGAGAAGCCCTGGAGATGCTTGAGCTGGACAGTGAAGTGAGTCATCCTGCGCTTTGAATCAATTAGCCTTGGAACCATGCGGAGGGGATGAGGCTGAAAGAGGGGGACATAGTTAGCAAGTCTCTCTCAACAGGGTCCTTAGATTGCACTTTCTTATTTCCTCCTCAATCACCTTGGATTTGGCTGGCTACATAGCAAACACTTAATAAATACTTGTAGATTAGTTATTTTACACTTGTTTAATGCCTTCCTTTGAAGTACTTCCAGTTGAGATTACTTCTACAAATCACATAATGCAAGATAAAATGCCCTATATATCTGTCAGTTTTCTCTAAGACTGTTTTCTAAGTATTATATGTGCTCGGTTCATGGACTGGGTGTTCAGTTGCTGGAAAAATAGAAATCACCCCATTAGTCATACCTCTGCAAATTTCACATTTTATATTCCAAGTTTTGTGGCGGGTGATATTTAAAGCCTATTTTTTGCTGGCTATTGTATCACTACAACTGTATATTGCTCGTGGACATTTTGTGATCTCAGATCTAAGGAAAATGATGATGTTCCATTTGTTATCACTTTGAGGGAAGCACAGAAAGACCTTACAGTGAGAAACACAGCTTAATTAGCACGTTGGTGATTTATATTACCCAGTGTGAAATCTCCACTGGCACCAAAGGAAGGATCAAAACAAAAGGCATCTTTTGGATTTAATTTTTTTTTTTCTGTCTTACTCAGAATTCGCAACCTTATTTCCACATCTCTAATCTGCAAAACCCACAATGTAATTTCATTGTCTCAAAGTTATCACATTTCACAATATCAGGGAAAGATACACAGCTGCTTATTGATTAATCTCTGTGGACAAATGTCTCCTGCACCGTCTTGTGTACAGGTGTATACCTTGATTGATGTAATTCAAAGGCTCTTCAGCATCACAGGGTTTTGGAACCTGAAGGGACTGTGGAAATTTTTAAGTTATACCTTTGTTATATATCGATTGAGAAAATCCTAATAAAAATCAGAAAACTTTAAAAAAAGTCAGAAAACGTTTACACTGATTTATATTTGATTTGGCATATTACTTGCATATGTTATAAAACTATTGGTATATCTATGGATTTACCTAAATAAATTCTTCAATTTGTAGACCATAAGTATGAGACATATATCTTTCAGACATAAAAAAAAAAAAATGTGACAGAAACTGGTTTTGGTTACAAAAACGAACAAACAAAAACAACAACAACAGAAATAAGGAAATTTATTTGCTTAAGTGATGAATTCAAGGATAGTTCTTTAAATTAATTGGATTTAGTGGTTTAAAGAGATCTATTTCTTCTCCATATCTTGCTTTTACTTTCCTGTGGATTTTCTTCAACTCTCAGACTCTCTTTGTGATGGTTGCTGGAACATTTGGGCTTCCATCTTCTAGGATCAAGATCAGAGGGAAGAGACTAACTTCTTCTTACTTCTCCAGGCAATGCTTAACGTAGCTCTGATTAGACAACTTGAATCAGGAGTTCATCCTTGAACCCATCACTGTGACTTTAGTTTAGGAAAATATTGATTGACAGAAATAGCATTTGTGTCAACACCTGGATTCATGGAATCTGGCCAGTCCCAACCAAACTATGTATTCTGGGTGTGGGCAATATGATTTCTCCATAAAAGTTGGAGTGTTCTTACCAGTGTTTGGTGGGCAAAACTGACAGATGACTGTGAAATTTCACAGGTGGGCTCCAGGGTACATTGCAGCAACAAAAGGAGAGGAGGTAGGTGTAATATTAGGAGGAACCCCTCTCCAGAGGACTGTAAATCCACAGATTAGGAACACTTTCGACATCCCAGCTCCTCCAGGAAGGTATAATCTCTAAAAATGACTTATTCATTGAGTCATGGTTAAAAAGGCAGAGGCAGCCTAGAACCATTCTAATGTTTTTACCATAGATGATAATTCTTAGGTTAATCATATCTATGATTTAAAAAATAGTCTATTTTCGAAAGTATTATTTTTGCCTTTTCAAAAATCTGGAAAACCCCCAAGTGCAAGTGAATACGACTTTATGAGAGACCTATTAAAACTTTCCATTGAATTGTTTTGAATTTAATTCTGTAAAAGGTGAATATATAAGCTCTATTTAATCATTCTCTCTTGATAACATTTTTAAACGTAGAATATTTTCACTGAGGTGTTTTCACAACTTAAACTATATGTAGAAGAGCATGTTGTAAGTTCCTCAGTGAGATATCCCTAAATGATAATATTATCACGTAAAAAGCAACAGTTTTAGGGTAAGGGGCTTTTCAAGATTTCTCAGAGTCCTTTAGTCTGCCTTTGTTTATCAATTGGTTGTCACTCTTTCTTCTGTGTAGCAGGTCACCAAAGAGTTACCTCTAATGGGTGCTCATGGAGAGCGGTCTTCATCCTTGCCCTACATAGTATACTATGCCGTTAAGAATGCCATCTTCTAGCCCATGTGAAGTGCAACACAGGTGCAGCTTCCAGACCCACCTCCCCAGAGAGCCCCTCTCTACGACCCCAAAAAGATGCCACTTATTGGGCCCAGGCATGATCTCCCTTCCCACACACAGATTTTCCCTTTGTTCTCATAATGACCACGAGATGGTACAGTGATCCCTGTTTTACAGACGAGGAAACCACAGAAAAGTTATGCACTTAAAAAAGAAATGGAAAAGAAAAGTTATGCACTTTCTCTGAAGTCATGCTAGGCAGAACTCTCTCCCCACTCAAAGATTCCAGGCTGTGTTTTCTTTGCGTGTTTTTTTCCCAAATACAAGGTGGGATTTCAGCCCCAGGTAGAAGACCAGGAGGTCTTCCATCCAGGAGACCTGACTCAGTCCTGACCTCTTCCTGCCAGCTTCAGCCCACACCATGGGCGGATCACTCACTCTGTAGCCTCTTCCTGCAGGGTCCCCTCGCTCACTAAGTGACCTTTTTGGAAGTGCTTACGTCCATCTCTCTTCTGGCACTGGTCCACCCAGAGGAGCTTTCTCTATCTTTGCTTTGGTAAACCGTGTGAGTGCAGGCTGCCCCAAACCCCTGCCTATCATACTCCTGCCATTCTTCTCTTGCCCTTGATCCCACGTTTGCAACACTGGGCACTCTGAGGATCCTACTGCTCAGCACTTCTGGCAAGAAATGATCATGTCCCTGACTTAGCAGAGGTAGGGAGGACATTTGGGTCCCCTTCATATTACAGAAAGAGGTGATGGAGAGGTGTAAGAAGAGAGGATGCTTGCTGCTCTACACACTCATAAGGTGACCTCTCCCCTCCTGGTTCTGCTTATATCTACTGGGTTGGGTGGAGGTGTTGGTAGTGGCTGCCGTGGTGGGTGATCAACTGAGGTCTCAAATGAAACAAGCTCTGTGGGGCAATGGCTGCTACCAGCTAGCGGCAATTTTCTAAAGTACCCTTTGCTTTCTCCCTAGTGCTTCACCCTTTCCACATCAGAAAGGTCAGACTATGCCACTTTTTTGCTCAGAACACTCTAAGGGCTTTCCATCTTTCTCTGAATGTGCTCCAAAGTCCTTGCTGTGGCCCACAAGACCCTGCCTGATGTGGTCCCCACGTCCCACTCACTCCTGCTCCTCTACTCTTCTTCTACTCATTCAAACCCAGCCTGGCCTTCCTGTTGTTTCCGGTTCATGTCAAAAATGCTTTCACTACTTGCTGCTTCCCCTGCCTGAAATGCTTCGATTGTAGATTCTCAAGACTTGCTCCCTTTCTCTTGTAAATCTTGTCTCAAATGTCACTTCATCAGTGAGGCCTGCCTTGACCATTCTACATGAAATAGCATCTTCTGACAATCTTGACTCTCACCCTGATTCCTGATTTCCTTTTCTTTATATCATCCACCAATACCTGATATATACATGTCTGTACTTGTTTATTGACCCCCCGCCCCCCGAGACTTTCTCTGCTTGGTTCATTGCTATACTCCAGCAGCCAAGGCCACGCCTGATACTTGGTAGCTTTCCGTAAATATTTGTTGACTTAATAAGTGCATGTGTGATGAATTAATTAGGATGCATATGGTAAAATCAAGGCAAAACAAAGAAACTCACTTTGATGTTTCAGATGACTGATTTCAACTAAGTGCAAATTTCAAATCTCCAGCTGGAAAGCCAACCCCTCTCTTAATTTTGACACAATACTTTTGACTGTTTTCATTTTCATGGAGAACAACCAGGTACCTGCACAAACCCTGAGAAGCCCCACAGGCATTTGGCACCATGCGTCAGTTCATTTCTTCTTTGCCAGAGGGAAGCCTTTTTGCATTCCACATTTCCATTCCCACACCCTCATGTGATGGAAGCTGTGAGACCAGACTAGGTTACTGGTAAGGTCTCTTTTTGCTCTAAAATGTGCACCTTATGCATTTCTTTTTCTTCCATTCCACTTTGTATGCACGTTAGAGCAGACGCTGTTCCTTTTTGCCTCATCTGTATTGTTCATCTGCTCATAACTTGTAGATGAGGCTATTGTGGTACATGATTTGGAAGACTGGTCTTGACTATGTCTTTCAAATATGAGCTAATGGTGACTGCAGAGGCTGCTAATTCAGGAATATGATTCAGGTAGTATGGATGATGCAGTTATTGTTCAGGTTAAGGCTCTACTTGAGGCTATCAGTTTTCATCTGTAGAGCTCTGTGGAGTTTAGAGCTCTGAAAGCCATTAAAGATGGTTTCTCTCCCATTAGCCAAGTACATTTCCTAAGGTGATTTCACAGTTAGTCTCCAAAGCACTGTTGACAGGGAACAACAGGACAGGGCTTTTTATATAAACATTTCTCACCAGAATTTTTCAGACTCTCATTCTTGGCATAGGATTTTAGTCCCATTTTTGCCTAAAATCAATACAGTTAAATTTGTCTGGTAAGATTATTTGTGTGTGTATTTTTTTTTCTCCATTTAATTCATGTAGGGTGGAAGAAAAAGGATTTTGTGGTTAGATTGACAGAATGTTTGTGTTAAGTACATTTCCAGTGAAGAATAGAACAAAAGCAAAAGCCCCTACTTGGAAGAAAGTTTGTTTAGAACTGGAATTAACCTGTCTTGAGCATGATAAATGCCATACTTTTCAAAGGTTTGTTATAGAATTGATTTCTTTCCATATGGTTCTGGTGGTTTAATTTGATTGGCATAGCAAAAAAATTGCTATTTGATGTGGGAAAAGTTATTTTTAATGCACAGGACTGTAGGTGTAAATTTTATTTGTGTTAATAATACTGAATAAACTTCATTTATGTGTTGAGTTTATTTCTGGTTACTGTACTACTCCGTAATTTGATTGTCCAGTGTTCAGACACGGATTTAAATCTTTATGCAGCTGGGAATTAGCTAGTCACATTGTATTTGCTTCTGCTTATGAAATCAGGAAAATGACCATGCTAAGGAAAGGAAGCTATTTCATGATTTTCTTTTAAGTACAAAGTTATTTCCATTGAAGCCTGATAATGAAGAATAACTTTTTACCTAAGTCTGTCTGAATGACAGGTCTGCAGGTTCTGATTTTTCTACTCATCTGTTACCTATGCTTAACAAAAAATATGACAGATTTTTTTCTTATTTTTCCTTTAAACAAATTTGTATATTGTTTTTATGGTTTTAAAATCAACTGTAAAAAGATTAAATAGAATTATTGGCTTTTACCACATCATGAGGTAATTTTTTCCAATATTTACCTTGAAAACTATAATTTTTAATAAAGGTACTCAAACTCTTACCATGGCTGCTGGGTTAACGTTGTTTCAATAATACCACACACATTATCTTCATGTATACTAAGACGAACTTAACATTTCGCAGACAATAAGATTATTTGATGAAGTTTGTTTAGCTTCAATGACAATTACAGTTAATTTAGGCAGAGATTTAATTTAGGTTTTAGAGTCTGTTCTAGTTCTTAGGCTAACTGTTGGCCAGCTCCGGGGGAGTTAAGACCATGAAAACTTTAGTATTCATCTGCTTTAGCTTTGTGTTGAAGTCCTCATAACATAAACAACTATGATTCATGAATAGAGTAAGTTTTTGTCTTACTTTATTTTATTACTATTTTGCCCTATGGGTTTGACTGTATATATGTTTAATTTGACACCAAATCATGAGTAGAGATTAAATTCATTGGAAATTTTTAATCATGAAGAATTAAGTATTCATAGATAGTAACACACCAATATTCATTCCAGCGGATTGTTATCAGAAAAGGCAATTTACTCAAGGACATTGATGATAAACAAATATCTATTTAATGTTTCGATGGTACCAGGAGGTATGTAGGTGCATGGAACCTGTCTTCAAGGAGCATGAAATAAAATTGTTGAGATAATTAGTGCTTAGGTATATGAAAAGTCACTTAGTGACACCGTAATGCAAACTGATAATAAATTATATCTTAATTGCCAAATAAGGAGGATAGCAGACATCACAGATACCCTGAATAAATATATTTACTCAAACTTGAGTAATCAAAGTTGAGTAAATTTATACTGGTTTCTCTCACCTTTTTATATTACATTCTTTGGAATAAGGTGGTTGTTCCACATAAATAAGCAAGGGCAGTAAGCAATACCAGATAATGTTTATGGACTAATTCCTATGTGCTGGGCACAGGTGTATGACTTCAGCTTAGCCCCCCAAATCCCATGAAGTAGGCCCTGTAATCCTCCTTTCACAGATGAGAAAACTGAAGCCGGAACAACTTGCTGATGTCCACATAGCTGGTAGGTACCAGAGCTTAGATCCTGTGGCTGTACCGTTATGCCATTGTGCCCTCTAGGACCCCTGGTTCTGAGGTGCACCAGAGAGAGGAATCTGGCCACAGAGAGCTAGCTTCTCACTGCAAATTTACTTTTACAGGGCTCCAATTAGTACACAGAAAGAGCTCATTTACTAAACGGGCTCTGAGTAATTGGCTAATGGGCTTTTGGTGAGTAGTGTCCTCTGGAGGGCTGTTTCTACAGCCTGATGCATTGGGCAGTCAAGCCTGAGGTTGTTTATCCCGCTCCAGGACAGCTCAGCCCAGCACACTAACGCTGCTAGAAAATGGTTCCCTATTGAAAACTCAAACTGGATCAACAGCAGAGCCTGGCTTTAGTTTTCCAAAGGCAACACTAGCTGCCCAGCACGGAGGTCCTGGATATCCTCGTCTGTAAACTCAGGGAATTGGGGTTGAGGGGAAAATGGTTCTCATCTTTCATATATGGGTTAAAATGGTGAGGACCTGGATCCGGATTTTTTCCCCTAGACCCCAGGCTCTGAAAGAAACCTGATGTGTGGTGAAGAATGCAAAGGGGTCAAGTCATTGACCTACGGCTATGTGGCTCTGCTTGCCAAGGCATTGGATCCGCCCCATAGGGGAAATGGTGACAGGTATATCCCAACTGATGCAGCTTACTGCTGGCACCTCTTTGTGTCCCATTTGCTTCAGAAGTAAAATGGAAACAACAATACCCACTGGGCGTGGTTGTGGTGAGGAGTCACTAGATTGATAAAGTTCTTGGAAGAGAACCTGGGTGTTCAACACACATTAGCTATCACGATTATTATTATGCTAATATTATTACATGTGTCAGATTACATAGTGGAAAGAAAATGGGATTTAGAAAGGGTTAAAGTTCTAGTTCTTCCCTCTACTACTTGTGTGAACTTGAACAAGTCACTTGTCCTCTCTGCTCAGGGCTCCCAACTGAGATGATTATGGCCCTCATAGGGTTGTTTAAAGGAATAATAAAAATCATATCTGTCCATTTAGTTTGTAAACTGTGAAGTCCCTTGTTCATTGTCATTATTAATGCCCCCAACTCGATCCTTCTGTTGAAGCCTCTCTCTTATTAATGCAATGGACACAACTATAAATGTGGGAGTCATATTACTCTTCTTCCCAATTAGTTGGCTGTAAGATTTGATTCTTAATATCTCTAGCATCTGGTTCCTCCTTATCCCATGGCAATTGTGTTAACTACAAGGCTGTAGCAGCCTCCTAACTGGCCTCTCTGACTCCAGTCTCTGGTCTGTTGGAAGAATGATGGTTCTAAAATGCAAACTCAGTCCTCTTATACCCCTTCTGAAAACCCCCCAGTGGTTTCTCATTGCCTTCAGCATCAAATTCCAATTTATTAGCCTATGGTCTCCCATGACATGGCTTTTCACATACTTCCTCAGGGTTACTCTTGCCCTTTTGCCTTTATCAATGCTTGTGTCATATTAAATTAGATATAGTTCTCAGAACATGTCCTTTTCTTTTTTCTTGTGCTTTCTGGCCCTATCTTCCTCATTATCGTCTACCTGCCCTTTAAGATTATTCTAGCATTATCTACACTAAATAAGGTCTGATGTCGCTTTTTGCCAATACCCTTGCTGAGTCAGGAGTTTTTCTTGTGTGCCCCATGACACGTTGTGTTTGTTCTGATTGCATTGTTTCATAACTACTCCTTTATGTATCTTTTTTCTTTATAAGGCAGAGGAACCCTTTGGGACTTTGATCTCATCCTGCTTGTTTCTGTATTTTTGGTGGCTTGAAAAAATTGTTGGTTGAATGAAAGAATAAATATGACATTCAACACAAAATTGTAAAAATATCCAATAAAAATAAGATGATGTAGTTGTCCTTCCAGAATCATTTCCAAGTTGCTAATCCACTCCACTCTACCAGAGGTTTACAAAGGAGACCATATTTGAGATGTATTATCATATGCATGACCTTGGACAAACAACCTCCATGAGTCTCTTTTTTTTTTTTTTTTTTTTTCGGCTTTAAGATGAGAATAAGAGTAACTACCTTGTTTTTGCAAAAGGCAACAGAAATATGCATATAAAACTCTTATATGCATGTAAATATTGCTTGGTATCCAGTAAACACCCAGTAAATGTGAATTACTACTGTCTTATTAGCTTCAAAATAGGAGTAAATTCACCCTATCTTTCATTCAAGAAAGTCGTTCTTGAGTTGTGTGGGAGAGGTGGTCTGTAGCTTTTCTAGACCACAGTGAAATAGCTTATAAAAGAAAGGATTCATTAAAATTCAAATAAAGTCAATATTTATCAAGAAAAATAATGGAGTTCAAAGAATATAGAGTTCTACCATAAGCTGAAGGAAAAACAAGAATCAGTTGATTCCATTTTCTCTTTGAATGATGGTTTCCTCCGCCTGTAGTTCATAGTAAAACAAAAAGTTTTCAATTCTCTACTCTCCCTTTCTGCTGACACCTCTTAGGAATATTTTTGTCTCTTTAATAATCAAGCCAGAAAAGATTAACTGATATATGACAGACAGTGAGGTCAAATAAAAAGAGACACTGGCTGGACCTGCACCTGTCCGTGACATGCTCAGTGTCAGGATATCCATCCGGAATTCCTTTGACCCTTCATGCGCTGTGCCACCTACATGGCTGTGATCAACAGTCTTTCAAAGCACAGGTAAAACAGAGGAAGAAAAAAATGGCTGTTCTCTACCACCTGAGCAGGGGTGTCAGGAAGATGATTTAGGAAGAGGGAAAAATAGGATGTTGGAAAGAGCATGGACTTTGGTGGCAGGCTGCTGGGTGTTCCTCCTTTCTCTGTCCCCTGTCCTCTCGTTCACCTTGAACACACTTCACTTTCTGTGAACTTTATTTTATTTATCCATATAATGGACGTAACAGTATCAGTCTTGAAGGGTTGTTGTGAACAACATGTTTTTTAGCAATATATCATAGCTGTCTCTTTTTCTGTGTGCCTGGGCAGTATCAGGTACCATCTTTGGTAATCCTCTGCTGTTCTCCTTGAATCTAAAAAAGGCTTGAAAGATAATGCCCTGGCTACACACTGTGATTCATTGTCGGGAGCCTGGAGATAAAAACAGTTTAGGGACACTGTTGATTATAGTAAGTAAATGTTTCTCTGCCTTCCTCCCTCCCTTCCTCTCTCCCTCTCTTTTTCTGCTCCTCCCTTCTTCCCATTTCCTCTCTTTCTCTTTTTGCCTCCTTGCTCCTCTATTCCCCATGCCTCCCTCTCTTCCTTCTGTGCTTCTCTTTTGTTCCTTCAGTGTACTTGTGAAATAATCCGTGGTCAAAAAAAAAAGCTCATCTTCTTGCATATTACGATGGCATCATCAGTACCTCTAGGAAGCAGCAGTTTTTCAGATATTTCTAGGTCTACATGTAATTTCAGAGTCAAAGTCTTTATTTCATCTACCATTATTGGTCCTACATTCTTGAAAGCTGAGTATGATATAATCCTTCTATGATACAATCCAAAATCTCTTTTGATGCAAGACTATGGGTGCAAGGGGAATAAAAGAGGATCTTAGCAGTAAGACTCAGCCACTCCATCACACTGCATAATGATTAGGCTAAGCTATCTTATGTAAAATCCACTTCTAAATCCTAAAATATACCATTGTGTACTGTTTTGGGGTAGAGTAATGTAAGAAGTCCAAATTTCTTCTTCTTCTTCTTCTTCTTCTTTTTTTTTTTTTAGAAGTCCAAATTTCAAGTAGACTCTTAGTTTGGAGAGAAGCCTAGAAGGATTCTAGTACCAAGAGACCTGTAAAGGTCATCGATCCTAAACCCATCACTGGATCCTGTGAATGATCTCAGGAACAATGTCTTGTTAATGCATAAGCTGATTAGAGGTAAGGATAGAAACAGCACTCGTGGCCCCAAACTGTATCACGCTGCTTGTAGCCTTGGGACAGGCTATTAGAATTGACATATGGGCAGAGTTCCCACACTCCGGCTTATGCCTTCTCTTACTTAACTAGCTAGTGAATTATTACCTTTCAAGTTTTGATTCAAATGCCCATTTCCCTGGAAAGCTGTACCTGAACTTCCCATGAGAGTTAAGTCACCCCATTTTGGTTCCTCTAGTGTCTTTTTTGTATTTCCAAGCCAGTTCTTTTTGAGGCCATCTTCCCAATGAGACCATCAACTCCTGAGGGCAGAAACTATGTGCTATTTTTCTCTGAATCACCACACCTAGCTTAGAGTCTGGCACATCATTGCTGCTCAGCGAACATTTGTTGAGTGAATAATGGAAAGACTGCGCTTCTCAAATGTTTGGACCGGATGTAGAGTCACGGAGCTCACTGGTAAAGGGAAACTGTTCATGCCCCTCCCACCCCTGCCATTGCTGATGGATGAAGCCCAGCCTAAATTCATGTCAAATGCTCTCCTGTCTTTGCAGGGCTGCATGATTGAGCTGCTGCTTTTTCCTTTCAGGCAGACTGGAAGGTTCTATATGCAATAATGTTGGAGTACCTAAAATTTAGGAGGAGAGATATTTCATGGCCCTCATGCTGAGGTCTATAAGGAGTTTTATTTTCTGAATAAGTATTGATCGCAGCTTACAAAATACTGCAAACCTATATAATTAAAAAGAATGAGACCAGTCATTGGTGGGCAGTGCATAGCTAAAGTGTAAGAGAAGACAAATTCTTCAGGTGCCTGTGATTTTATAATTGTACTTGCTTGGGAAGCTTATTAAAGCTTTGCAGGTGCAATGTTTCATCACAGAGTAGTGAACCTTTGAAAGATATGCATAATAAACAGAGTTTGAAATATGTTTTTATTCCAGGCCATATGGTCCTGTCTGGAGCTTTCCTGGATCTTTGGGTCAGTTCATTGTTGAAAGATGGGCTTGCAAGGATCCACCTCTCAGAGCAGCTGTCAGAGCCCTATCAGAACGAATCTGCTTTTGCATGATTATTTATTTTATGTGGCTCTCTGAAATGAGCCCAGCCTTGCTCAGTAGCTGAAATGTGCTGAGCAAAGTCTCTTCCCTGAACAGCTTGTGGCCACATCACCAAGCAGTGTCCTTCCTTGTCCTTAAGAAGCAGACTAGCGAGACTTGTACAATAGGCCAGGACAGGCAGTCTGGGTGAGGTGTACCCACCTGGGCTTGAACTTGGTGCCAGAAAAATGAAAACTTACACAGTAGCATTTTAAAGAGATGCCGTTGTTTTTTCTTTTCAACTTTCTATTACTCACTCCCCTGTATCTCTTGACTCTCAGCCATTATAGTGGCCACTATATGCAAGCACTTGAAGTGTTTTTGTGGTGTTATTGTGGTGAGGATAATGCTAACACTTGCTTCCTCTCCTTTTGTCATTAGCAAAAGGTGGCATTGACTCCTTTGAAAATGGCTTTTTAAGGGGCATTTAATATCATTTATTCAACGTTTATTATATATGTATAGGAATTCCAGTAACTGGCAAGAGACCTGGAAGAAGATATTTCTTTCTCTTTATTTGGACAAGATGAATTTGGAGTTGAATTTTGTTACTGTGGTCAAGAAAATAATCTTGCCTTCTTGAGAACTCTATTCTTATTCTTCTATTGGTAACATTATATACAGTATTCTATATTCATTTGTGTAGCATTTGTTCATTTAAGCAATATTCATTAAACACCTACCCTTCACCAGGATAAGATCCATGTGTTTAATGCTCTCATGGAGTTTAGAGTCTGGAGTAGAAGCCAGAACATGAACAAATAGTTAGTTCCGTGTCTTATTGATGTTACAAAAGGGAAGTTAAGGATGTTGACTGAATGCACAAATCAGATAAACTATGTGGGGGCATTTCTCTTCTATTTTACTACTTGACCTTGAGGTAAGGTCTACATCAGATTTTCCTCTCCTATATGAGAATCACTCTATCTTGAATAATAACTTGCATATAGTAAATACTTAATAAAGTGTTTTGTGGATGTAAGGGAGGAATGAAAGACCCTAAGAAGGAAGTATTAATATTAGTCTATATGTTCAGAATTCAGTTTGACAAAATATAGTTCTAAAGCCCTGAATCAGTGTTAGAGAAAAACTACACATTTTTTTTTTTTTTGTCCTCACATGCAGTTATACTACTTCTATTCAGCCGTAGTGCTTCTTTCTCCACTTCTAGAGCCAGAGAACCAGAACCTAGTTTTTATTTGATATTTCTATCTGGGGCACCAGCTACTTTCTTTGAGGGCTATTCTTTGTTGACTATAGTTTTTAGAGATGAGCTATTTCTATAGACAAATAGATCCATATTCTTATGGACTGAAAAAAAAAAGTGATAGTTATTCCAAAGTGTGTACTTTAGGCCTACAGATAAGGGCCTAAGATGGGAGATGTTTTCTCCTGGGGCTCTACTCTGGTGCCCTGTGGGATTTCTGGGACCAAGAGCCACCATTCAAGCTTATAACCATATCCAAGAGAGTTGAGGGACATTACTCAAGAGTGTTGAGAGCTCCTAGAGTTCTCAAGAAGGGAAAACACTCCAGAGGACTAGGCCAGACATGTGACCAAGAGCCAAATAAAGAATTCTTTAAGAAATATTGGGCATCAGAGGTGAAGTGTGGTAGCAGCAGCTGAGACAATGGAGAAGCTTTTGGGAAATGTCAGAGAGTAAGAGGCCAATGGAAAGTGATGAGGAATCTCAGGTCTGAATGGATGGAAACTTGGACTCACCAGGTTGGGACTGGAAGCAGAGACTGGTTTCCCATGGAACAGGGACAGGCAGCAGTATAGTAACAGGGATTCAGGTGTTGGGTGTGGATCTGGAATCAATACTCATCGAAGTTTTGGTTGAAGATGCTATGATTCTAATACCAGATGGTAATAGCGAGATCAGAGTCTTATCAAGATCATATTAAGATGACTTCTTTTCGTTTGTTCATTCCTTCCTTCTTTCCTCTCTCTTCCATATATCATTCCCTCCCTCTCTTTTTCATTCCTACAACAAGTGTTTATTTAGCTTCTACTATGTGCTAAGTACTGTTCTCAGGATTGGGCATACTGAAAACAATAGAAGTCCCTTTTTCTCATGGGATATTCAGTCTTCTGGGAAGATAGACAATAAAAAATAAATAAATACATGAATAAGACCTTTTCACTTAGTGATAAGGGCCACAGAGAAAATAGTAGAGGATTATATGAAAGAATGGTGTAGTTGGGAACAAATCTTTAAATTGGGGCATCAGAAAAGATAGCTTATGGAGATGAATTTAAATTAAGCCTGTTGACAATAAAGAGTCATACAGTGAGGACCTAGAGGAGTGATCCAGGCAGAATGAAAGTCAGGGTAAAAGGCATAAAATGGAAAAGAGCTCAGCACATTTCAAGAAGAGAAAGAAGCCCAGTGTGTCTTGGGCAGCAAAGGTGGAAGACAGCAAGGAGAACAGCAGAGAGGAGTCAGGCAGGTCCCAGATCCTACAGAGCCTTAAAGGTCATATAAGGACGTCAAATTTTGCACTAGGAAACCATTGAGTGGAGGAGTTAAATCAGGAAAGACATAAGCTAAATTGGTTTTTTAAAGATTTACAATTTCTGGCTAAATTGTGTGCAAGCGTTGTGGCAGGTAACCAGTAAGGAAGCTACTGTGGGTAGCGTAGAGGGATAGAGAGAGGTGGGTGGAGGCAGAGCCAGTTACAGATTGGCAGTGGGAGAGAATAAGGCAAAAGAGAATCAAGCACGACTTCTAGGTGCTTGACGGGGAGATTTAGATAGACGGTGCCGTTTGCTAGGACTAGAGAAGCTGGTGGGGGGGAGTTTTGAGGAACGGGTTAAAAATCAAGAGTTCCATTTTATACATGTTAAATGGTATTTATTTAAAATTTTAAAATTAGTTTTTAAATTTCAAATTTAAGACTCATAAATTTAAAATGTACCATTTTAACCATTTTCAGGCATACAGGTAAGTGGGATTGAGTACACTCATGTTGCACAACCATCACTTGCATCTTCTCTACCAACTTCTTCATCTTCCCAAAACCAAAACTGTGCCCCAAACTCCCCATTGCCTCTGCTCCTCCATCCCTGGTAACTACGATTCTACTTTGGCTCTGTGAATTTGACGCTCTCGGTACCTCTTCTAAGTCGAATCATACAATACGTGTCTTCTATGTTTAGCTTATTTCACTTAGCATAGTGCCTTCAAGGTTCATCCATACTGTAGAACGTATCAAAACTTTATTCCATTTTAAAACCAAATAGTATTCCACTGTAGGCATACGGCACATTTTGTTTAGCCATTCATCTAGTGATGGACATTTGGGTTATTTCCATCTTTTGACTATTGTGACTAATCCTGCTTTGAACAATATTGTACAAATATATGTGTTAAAATTTAAAATGTCATTTTGACTGAAAGGAGAGCAGTTAATTAGTCAACTATATAGAGATTTTGCAGCTAAGGGAGATGCCAGAGCTGGACATATAAATTTTGGAGTCATTGTATGATATTTGACCGGGGGCCTCATGACCTAAATTGGGTGATGGCCCTCAATTCTCTTCAGAATTTTAGTGAGCTAGGCTGAATCATATGGTGTAGTCTTTTGCCTAGGATGAGATAGGTTAGAGGTAGTCTAAAGCCCAGAGGTAAAACAAGCTGAAAAGGCCACAATTTTTCCTAAATCCACCTTAGGATCTCTGAACTTATCCTTCTAATAAGATAAAAACCAGCACAACTATATCAAACCCTAGGAGATAGGGCCAAAACAACAGATAGCAGGAGAAGGTACTTTCCCCCTGCCGTCCCTCCCCGCCCTCACCCCAACCTGCCTCTGTCTTTGGCCTACGCAAACCAAGAAGCTCTGGGCCTATTGACAAGTAGGAAGAAGAGAGACTCAATAAAGTATGTGCCTTGGCAAAGTGTGTTCCAAGGGGAAAGAACCCCTGCCATCTTAACCACTCTGACGTCAAGAGTGCATGAAAGAGAGATGCCTACCTCTGCAGGTCACAACTTCATAATCTGACCCCCTTTAAAACTATCATCCCAGCAAGACCTGGACCAATTACTGTGCTCTAAATTAAGTGCTACTCTTTCTCGCTAGGGGCAAGTTTTTTGGTTTTGATCCTGAATTTTTCCTGTAGTGATAGAAGGGGATTCGGAAAAGGGGGAGAAGCCTTGAGAATTTTCCCAACATCAGAAGCACTAGATTTTTGCTCTTAGGGTATTGATGTTATAGGTGCTTCCCTACGTCCACTCACTTTATGCTTTTCACATGGTCTGCCTGTGTGCTTCTCCTAGTGGCTTTGACCCCTGCATATCACCCACAGTCTTAGATTTACAATCTTTCCATGCTATTCTGATAGAAGGACTGTGGGCTTTGGAGTCAGACAGGCTTCGTGTCCATTTCCAAATTCTCTCCCTTTAGCTGTGTGACTGGTCAAATTACACCCACAGAAAGTGTCATCTATGGTTGCATCGGGTCAAGGATATGGAATATTTCTGGTCCTCCTCCTCCTCAATTTCCCTTTCCAGCTTATTTTTAAATGTCGGAATACCATAAGCCTTGCATAAATATCTTTTCTTCCTCTTTTGAATTGTGTTCGACAACCATGATTTCAATGACCTCCTCTACATGATGACTCTGAAATTTACATTTCCATCCCAGACTCTACTTTGAGCTCTTTCAACTCTTCATTTGAATATTAAAAAAAAGAAGCCTGAAGTCATCATAACCAAAGCTTGATTCATTATCTTCTATGCCTTTCTTCCAAAACTTCTCTATGCCTAGTATTCCCTAACTCAGAGACTGATAATGATATCCATTAAATTGTGTTATCTTTGCTTCCTTATCTCCGTCACTACTGATATCCAGTGAATTGTTCAATCCAGTTGATTTTATCCAAATATCTATTTAATCCATCTGATCCTCTCTTGTCTTCACTTATACCACCCCAGACCAAGCTCCCATCATCTCCCTCATGATTTACTGCAATCACTCCTAAATACTGTCCTGGATTCCCTTCTTGGTACACTTAAATTTATTCTCTACAGAGGTCACAGTAATCTTCTAAAAATGCAAATTAGCTAAAGTCACTCCCTTGCTTAAACTCCCTCAATGACTTTTAATGTGGTTGGGATAAAGATCAAAATCCTTAAAATCTTGAGAAGGACCCGCATGTCCCCAGCCTTATGTCACTCTCCACAAGTCTTTTTTTTTTTTTTTTCCCCTTACGCTTTTTTGAGATATAATTAAAACATAGCATTGTGTAAGTTTAAGGTGTGTAGTGTATTGATTTGATACATTTATACATGTGAAATGATTCCCACTGTAGCATTACCTAACACCCTCCATCACCTCCTATATCTATCCTTTTTTTTGTGATGATACCATGTAAAATCTAATCTCATAGCAACTGTCAAGTGTGTTATACAGTATGATTATCAAACTATTAACTATAGACACCAAACAGTACATTAGATCCCCAGAACTTATTCATCTTATAACTGAAAGTTTGTACCCTTTGAACAACCTCTCCCCATTTCCCTCAGCCCCAGCCCTTGGTAACCACCATTCTACTCTCCGTTTCTATGAATTCTTGGTAAGTCTTTATTATCCACTGAACCGCCTTGTTGGAGTTCCTTAAATATGCCGTGAACTTTCCCATGTCTGATCTTTCACATACATGGTTCACTTTTCCTGGGTTGCTCTTGCCTGTGTTCATCTAGCTAAGTGGACATCTGTCATGTTTTCTGGCTGCCTAGTGCTTGTAGAACACCCTTGCTACATTTGAAGAGTGTCCAGGTTTAGGAGTTTTGCCTAGCCGAAGTAGAGAATGACATTCCTCAGGTTTTGTCAGAGCAGAGGCACACACATGTGATCTAGGCTCTGCCAATCAGACTTATCCATGTGAGAATACAATCTGAAGGTGAACAACTTGGAAAGGTAGAACCTGTTGTGCTGGTGAGGACAGCGGCATAGGAAGTCAGCTTTTATAAGGTCCAGCCTCTGCTTCAGAAGTGGCGGCTGCTGTGCTTGCAGGAAAGTTGGGCCTGGGCAGCCATGAGCTGCAGGACTTAGTGCCTGTTGGGTCGTTAACAGTTAAGGAAGTTTCTTCCATCCGCCAGTTCTGTGTCGTGCTTTTGGGCACTGGTCCTGAAAGCTTTGTTTGAGCCTCCTTCTCCAACTTGACCCTTCTATGCTTCATCAATCAAGGTCAGCTTCTGTTACAATTAAGAGAGAACCCTGGCTGATGGCAATAGGTAACTCCAATGAATGCTGAGCTTTCAGCTCTAGTTTGCTCCAGGAAACTGCCCACCTTTTGTTCTCCCACCCTTCCTGACTGGACCAGATCTTCCACTGCAGCGTGAGTCAGGACACGGTATAGCGCTGTGGCTCCGCACGCAGCCTCTGTTGTTATCTTGCTTGGGTTCCAACCCCAGTTCTCTCACTTACTTGCTGCCTGAATTTCGTAAATGTTACCTCACCTCTCTGTGCATCAATTCCCTTCCCTGTAAAATGGGGACAATGATAATATCTAACTCCCAGGTTTACAGGTAAAGAGGAAACGAGTGAAAGCATACACGAAATGCTTGGATCAGTACCTAAATGCTCAATAAATGTGAGCTGCTATGCTGTTCTTTCTCACAGCTCCCATGTCTTTCCTTCCATACTGCTCTTCACAGATTGCAATTAAAGGCTCACAGGGTGGTAATTGGATTAAGATATGTCTTCCAGTCTTCCACATGTGCTGTTAAGCTCTACAAAAAGAGGGGTTGTTTATTTTACTCTGCATTATATTCCCAATTGCTAGCGCAATATGTATTTATTTAATAAGTGTAGGGTGGATGCTGTCTCAGGATCTGGGAAAGGCTGAGTGATGCAGTCCCCCTCCCAGCACACCGAGCGAGGCAGGGAGCCTTCAGTAGCACCTGGAGCTCCCAGCAGGCTCACCCTAAGGTCCTTGTCCTTAGTGATTTATTCTTCGTGACCGACAGCTGACCCTTTCCTACAGAGCACAAGCCCTGGCCCAGATGCTGCTCTTTCCCTTGATGCCCTGATTTCTCTGGTTCTCAGCACTGAGCATTTTTTGCTGACTCTACACCCTCTGAAAGCTGTTTGAAGCCAGATGGGAGGCAGAGAGAAAACAGGTTTCATTCATCGCCCTTACAGACACTGAGAGGAGTAATAACAACCATTCCGGCAAGTAGAATATGTTGTGTTTAGTATAAACTTGGTATCATTCATAGAGCTTTATATGTATTAATTTATTTAATACTGCAGCCATAGGGAAAAGATACTATTGCCCCCATTTTACAGAAGGGGAAAGTAAGCCCCAGAAGGAAAGTAAGAAAAGGAGAAAGGAAGAGGGGAAAGAGAAGGAAAAGGGGAAGGAAGGAAGGTTTTCTGGTAGAAGAGAGTTTCACGTGCTCAGAACTTTGGTTTTCATAGGAGCTTCTCTATTTTTTTTTATTTTTTTTTATTGGAGTTCAATTTGCCAACATTTAGCTTAACACCCAGTGCTCATCCCGCCAAGTGCCCCCCTCAGTGCCCATCACCCCGTCAGCTTCTCTATTTCACAGAGGTAACTGTGAAAGTAATATCGATGAAGACATTATAGAAGGGGACACTGAATGGGCACCTCCTCTCAGATCAGCTTTATAATTAAGTAAAAATACATATTTTTATACCTTTCAACTGCTTGCTATTTGCAAGGTCCCCCCGCCCCCCAATCTAATGTAAGTAATAGGAACAATACAGATAATTAAGAAATCTTTACAGCTTATTTCTGGTTAATTGGCATTTTCCTATAAAATATTTAAAACTTAGCCTTTGGTTTTCAGACTCTATTTTGAGAGAGTCATAGATTTTGCTACTAGAAGTTCCCATGTACAGGTGGGGCCTCCTGTGTTGGGATTATTTGGACATTTTCACAGATGCTGTCCAGCCACTGATACTCACCTGGAGTTGGGGTGGGGGGAATTATTGTGCATTTTCTATGTTTAGATCTTCCTGATGTCGTTCTGTTTTATTTTATTTTATTTTCCAAAGAAAGGGAAAGGCAGTTGGTGTGCCAGTTCCCTTGCAGGCACTGCTACCCAGCTAAAGCTGTCCTCCAATTGTAATGCTCTGTGCAATTCAACCAAGCTCAGAGAAACACATTTGCAAGGTTGGTGTGTGGGGCAATTGCCAGAAAATCTGCTTCAAACTGTGTCCTGGGAAGGATTTCTTTCTCTTTGACAGGCCTTGAGGAAAGATTCTCACAAGCCCTCAGCAAAATCAGGTGGGTGGTTTGGGACTTGGAGCCCAGTTGGCAACTACTCTACAGGAGTATGGTGCATGATCTGTGGCTGCTGTAACAAATTACTACAAACTTGGTGGCTCAAAACAACAGAAATTTATTGTCTCACAGTTCTGGAGGCCAGAAATCCGAAATTAAAGTGCCAGCAGGATTGGTTCCTTCTGGAGGCTCTGAGAGAGAAGCTATGCCATGCCTGTCTACGAGCTTCTGGTGGCTGTCTTGGCATGCCTTGGCTTACAGACATATCACTCCAATCTCTGCCTCTCTTCACGTTGCCTTCTTCCCTGCACGTCTTCTTCCCTTTCCTTCTCTTCTAAGGACATTGGTCATTGCATTTAGGACTCACATTATCTGGGATGATCTCATCTTGAGATTTTTTTTTTTAAGTTTTATTTAACTAATCTCCACAGTCATTGTGGGGCTCCAACTCATGACCTGGATATCAAGAGTCAGATGCTCTTTGGACTGAGGTAGCCAGGTGCCCCTCTTATCTTGAGATCCTTAACTGTATTTGCAAAGTCCCTTTTTCCAAATAAGGGCGCAGTCACAAGTTTCGGATGGACAGATCTTTACAGGGAGCCACCAATCAACCAATTACCCTCGGTGAATTGAGAAGATTTCTCATGATCCATTGGGGTAACATGAGGCTTTGATTAAACAGTGGATGACAGGCATGTGGCATTCCTGAGCTTGCAGGCTTCCCACCTTCATCTGTCCATGGTCCCCTATTTCTGAAAGGTGGTGAAGCCTGGCCTGCTGTGTCTCTTGGCCTAGGGCTTCTCTGGCTATGAGTGTTAACAGGCTAAGGGAGTTGTCTACATTTATAACCTCAAGAGAGATGCCTTTGTGTTCAAAACGTTGAAGTGGACTCTTGGAGCTGATCCTAGGCTTAGTAGTCTCAGACTTGATTGAGTATAAAAATCACTGAGGTAGTTTATTAAAAAAAAAGAAATTCTCAGATCTCAATCTAGTTTGCTAAGAGCTGCCATATCAAAATGCCACAGACCGGGTGGCTTAAACAACAGTGATTTATTTTCTAAAGGTGTAAGATTGAGGGGTCAGCAAGTTTGGTTTCTCCTGAGGTTTCTCTCTTTGCCTTTCAGATAACCAATTTCTCACTGTGTCCTCACTGGTCTTTCTTCTGGGCGCACACACAGCTCTGGTGACTTCTGTCTTCTTAGAAGGACACCCTTCCATTGGATTAGGGTCTGCCCTAACAACTTACTACCTCTTAAAAGAGTTGATGTCCAAATAAAGTCATATGCTGAGGTACTAGGGAATGGGTCTTCAACATATGGATTGGATGGGCCGTAATTTAGCTCATAACACAACCCAAGAGATTCTGATCTTAGTAGATTTGGGGTGAGGCTAATACACTTTTTTTTTTTCAGATATACCCTGGGTAATTCCCAGTGGTTCTGGTGGTCAGAGTCAACACTTTGAGAAACAGTGCCCTGCTGGATTAGTAATCATATTGATGTTTTTTGGCTCCATGTCTTTATATCAGCCTGATTCTTCTATATACAACGTATTCAACAATAAGTTAATGCAAATAGAAAATATTCCATGACCCTCAGAGACACCCCCCAAGACTGCTCTACAACCTGTGTTTGTCTTTGATCCGTTCCCCTTCCATTTCAGTGACTGAATCTGAGCTTGTTTTGCATCCTGCCTTTTGTACTTGTTATATTGCATTGACTTAGCCACATGCTACTTAAGGATTTTGACTCAAACCCACTCTTTTAGTTTTTTTTTTTTTTTTTCCATATCTGGGATTGGATTTGCTGCTCAAAAAGTAAATCCCATGATGCACTGGCTCAACTAACATCTCACAAGCTCAAGAGCTTAGACACCTGAAACTCAGTGCCGTAGGGTTCTCAGGGCTGCTTCTCAGGACTCAGAGAAGCAGGAAGCCAGGCAAGGCCTTCAAGCGAGATGTCACCCTGGAGAAAAGAAAGGAGTTTTCTAACTGATGTAAAGAGCTCTGTCTTCAGATTTATATAGTCTGTGCCCCTCCCTTCGTCCTTATACTTTCTTAGACTAAGAGGTTTGTCCCCCTGACTCCTCTTCCTCTTTTACATTGTCCCAGATGCTCATGTAAACCCAGTTTCAACTTCATCGAAATATCTGGGTTGTTGGGGAGAGGGCACATCAAAGTATAGTTTAACTTTGGATTCTGTATTCTGCTAATAGGGGGCCAGAGAGGAAGATGATAGAAACCCACATGGGTGAGATACTGTGCTGGGGCCATGCTTATCCCACTTAATCTTACAGCAGCCCTACGAGGAGCTATGACTGTCCCCACTGCACTCAGGAGAAACTCCAGGCTCCATCAACTACTAACTGCTGCATTTGGGATTCTAAGTGTTAGTTCCTTTCCCAAATATGCCACATCACTTTTTTAAAGTATTTTATTTATGAGAGAGAGAGAGAGAGAGAGGCAGAGACACAGGCAGAGAGAGAAGCAGGCTCCATGCAGGGAGCTCGACGTGGGACTCGATCCTGGGTCTCCAGGGTCACACCCTGGGCTGAAGGCAGCGCTAAACCACTGAGCCACCCGGGCTGCCCAAGCACATAATTTTTAATAGATTCCTGAACCTTGAAGATATTTCAGTTTATCTCTACGATATAAACATAATGACATGGATATTTTAGAGTCTGTCTGACACTTCTAATAACTGAGCTCTTGTGGGTTTGTGTACGGTGTCTATTGATTTTGCTGATTTTCTAATTGTCATAGTTTTTCCCATGACTTTCTGGTTATATTTGTTTTAAGATTTTATTCATTTGAGAGAGAAAGAGAGAGAGAGAGCAGATGTCTGTGTGCAGGTTGTGGGAGGAAGGAGGGGCAGAGAGAGAGGGAGAAGCAAACTCCCCACTGAATGTGGAGCCTGCCATGGGGCTCGATCCCAGGACCTTGAGATCATGACCTGAGCCAAAGTCAGATGCTTAACTGAGTGAGCCACCAGATGCCCCTGTTTCTGTTTGTTGATTTTGCCAATTTTCTAATTATCACTGTTTTCCCATGCCTTTCTGGTTATAATTAATTATGTGCTGATGATTATACCTAAAAATATTTGTGATAATAATTGAAGGGTTGGAATAGAGGTATCTCCTCCCAAAACAGATTTGAATGTTGTACCTTTCAGGGGTACTATCAATCTGAGATCACCTCTATCCAAGATCCCGACTTGACATTTTCTTTCTTTTTTTTTTTTTTTTTTAACATTTTATTTATTTATTTGACAGAGCACACGTAGGGAAAGGACAGAGGGAGAGAGACAAGCAGGGTCCCCGCTGAGCAGGGAGCCTGATGTGGGACTTGATCCCAGGACCCCGGGATCATGTCCTGAGCCAAATGCAGATGCCCAACTGAGCCACCCATGTGCCCCTAGATTTGACATTTTCTGAGCCAAAAATGACCTGAGACTTTCTAGTGACTGGTTTGTTTCTGGCTAACCCTTCCCCTGAGGGATTAGTCTTTTGGGGTCTTAGTTTCCTCTGGGTGGGGTCTCAGATTTCCTTCTCTGTATCTCTGGGCTTTGACACTTGACCCCACCCTAGAAAATTGGAAAAGATTCTGATTTCCTAAGATTGGAAAACTCCATGAGGTGAAAGCAGCCGCCGTGCCTATCAATTTTAATTACTTCATCCTGCTTTGGCCTGGTAATTCTCTATGAAATTGTCAGCTTTTCATTGTTTTGAAGATTTGCTTTTAAAATTCTATCCAGCATGCTTACTTGTTTTCATTAGGAGGGCTTGCTCAAATAACGTAGCCTGCCATCACTGGAACACGGAAATCGAGATGCTAATATTTTTCCTTCTCACTCTTTCCCGGGGCTTTATCTCTGTCATTTTTCTTCTGTGAGGGGCTCAGCTTAGAAGCTGAGCTGCCTTTTGCACTGTCTGGAACCTTTCTACTGGTTCTCACCACGGCGGCCTGGGTCTGTGGATTAGCTGATTGACAGCTGAACAGTTGTGCCACATTCATGGATGTCTTATAAAGTCTTAGGTAATCTTGACAACAAAGACTATCTCTGTTTATAAACTGTTGGGAAATCCCACTGAAGCCGAGGGCCCAATTTTTAGCCATGATGAACACGGGCATAATCACGGCGCTTCATAAACCAGTAATTTAAGAAGATTGTGCCCAGTAGCATGAGATAATGAGCTTCTAAGATAGGTGTGTGTGTGTGTGTGTGTGTGTGTGTGTAGTTAAGAATTTGGTTTTGCCCAAATAATGGCTTGGACTTTGCCCTCAGCTTTTGGGAGGAAACCTGTGCCATGTGTGACCGAATGTCCTTGTTTAGGGTGGGGGGCTAGTAACATCAGAAAGACCAACCCTGTGATTGAAGTTGTGGGCATTGGGTAACACAGTGTCACTTGACCTGGAGTCTGAGTTCATCTACAGGGACAGCCAATGAATCAAGCGTGACGATATAATGAAGTCCCAATAAAAACTCTGGACACTGAAGCTCAGGTGAGCAACTGATTGCCACTGCTCTGTGCACGTTGTCACATGTCCATCCCAGGACTCCTAGGGGAGGGGAGGAGGGGGGCTTCCTGTTGGAGCCCTTGAGTCTCTGAACTATCCGTCTCTTCTTCTGGCTGATGTTGACTTGTATCCTCTGCCATAATGAACCACAACTGTGAGTATACAGGGTTCAGTGAATTCTATTGAGTTCTAGCAAAGTATTGAAACTGAGGGTGGTTTGGGGAATCCCTTGAACTTATAGTTGTGTCACAAATGAGGGCGGTCTGATGAAAGACCATTCCCTCAACCTTCTCAGTTTGGGTAAAACAGGGCAGTGTGTGCATGTATGTGTGTGTGCACGTGTGTGTAGTCCAATACTGGCACGGGGTTCTCCTCATTAGAACAGACTAAGACTTTAATGCATTAGCAAGTCTTAGGTATCTTTCTCCTTGCATCTTTTTATTCAGCTGCTGACTGTGAGGCCTTTTCCACCGGCCTTTTAAGTCCAAAACCAAACTTTGGCTCTGTGTGTTTGTCGTTTTATCCCGTGTGTGCTTTGTACCCATCCACAGTCCCTGTCAGTCTGTGTTTACTTTGCCCGCAATTCTGGTTTAAGAAAGAAAGTGAACTCACAGAAGTGATTTTTCCCTACTAAGATTTGGGACCTCATAAATCACACTGACAAGAAATGCGATGAGGGTCTCTTTCTGTTCTGGAGGAGATTGGAAGAGGAAAGGTACGCGGGCTCTAGCACAGTTTTGTAATTTTTCCCAGTGGTAGCACAATGAGAAGGATTCCAGCAGGCCAGCTCCTCAGCCCTAACCAGGTAATTCTCTATTTGAATGTTCCTACAATGAAAATGCAGAGACACCCACCAGTGTCACTCGGCAGTTTAGTACCTGCAGCTGAACTCCTGGCAGTTAACAATGAAATTGTCAGCGTTTCTCTTTTGTTCCCTTGCAAGCAGGCGAGGCACCGTTTTTATCCCCTGGTTGAGCACATGAATCAATCCTTTGTACATGTTCCGTGGGACTGTGCGTGTTTTCAGAAACTGTCTGGCTTTCTACCCAGCAGGCTTTCTTGTTGGGCAGTAGTTCTGCAGATGAGAAAAAAACTATGCAGATTCTCACATGTCCCCAGACTGAATTCTAAGGCAGTCGAAGGAGATTGTTATTTTCTGGCCTGGTATTTGGTTTAGGCTGTTTTAATTCTTACGTATAGGCCATGCAGAACTTAAATTAGTTATAAAATTATTTTATTATATTGATATTTTGCAGTTGTGGTTGGCAGATATGGGAAGAGACACAAAAGGCAATGTGGGCGAGGAGAAGAAGGAATACCTATAAATGTTTTTAATTCCTACAAAACTTGATGTGCTTGAATATTATATATTTCATTTTTCAACCATGCTTTATTTAAAAAATAGCCAATCTAAGAGCTTGGTGTAATTCCTGTCTCAACGCCATTCATAAGGTGCTCTCTTAGGTACAGCACTCTGCATGCCGCTATGCACAAAGGTAGAGGGGTTAGGGGTCAATTAACTTCTCAGGAACCTTTTTTCTATGGAGTATCCATAGTCAAAAAAAAAAAGTTCCAAGATGATTCAGAGTGTATATATGTGTCATAGTTTATGGGTATAGTTCCTTTAAGAGACTCCCAGAATACAGATTTACAAAGAAAAAGGTAAAGTAAATCTTGCTTTGCCAATGCTAGAAGAGTCATTTTGGTTGAGAGCGATCCTTAATATCATTAACATTTGCTATGTCATATGAATGTTCATTTTCACCCAACTTTAGGAATATGTCTATCATGTAAAGGAAACTTGCCTTTTTATTTAATTTCTGCAGTAGGAAATAGATATTAGTCCATCCCATAAATAGAATTACTTATTCTCGTTTTGAAAGAAATATTCAGTGCAACAATTCATGCAACCTTGGAGGGCTTATTTTTTTTTCCAAACTTGAAATATTAAATTAAAATACTAATTAATAAATACTAATGCTAAAATAATATTTGTTAAAGTATTTAAAATACTAAAAATTGAGTTGATTTCCCTGACTAACATGATGGAAATAAGTGTAAAACTACTCAGAAAATTCTCCACATTTTGACATCTTACGGTGGGCTTTGGGGTATCCACAAATGAAATTATATAGAATGTTGTATATGTGCATATGTGTATTTAGAGAAGAAATGGCCCATTTCTTTGGCTCTTGGAGGGTTTAAACACCACTCTGAGTTTAGATGTTGAGCAGAGGGGATGCCATAACATTTTTATGCCTACTTAGTCTAAGATACATGTACAGAGTTGTGTGTTGATCCATTCCGTTTTAAGGTTTTATTTCCAGAATTATAAGACATGTCTCCATTTGGTCATAGGAACACAAGGTAATAGCTGGGACTGCCTTAGCCCTGTTATTATCACCTTTTCCAACTTACTAGTGGACTTTCTGGATTGTTTGGAGGTTGCACTTAGAAGCTGAGCAGTGTCTTTTTTTTTTTTTAAGGAATTATTATTTATTTTTAAAATTTTATTTTATTTAAATTTAGTTACTTAACATATAGTGTATTATCAGTTTCAGAGAGAGAGTTCAGTGATTCATCAGTCGCATATAATACCCAGTGCTCATTATATCATGTGCCCTCCTTCATACCCATCACCTAGTTACTCCATGCTGTCACCCACCTCTCCTCCAGCTACCCTGTTTGTTTCCTATACTTAAGAATCTCTTCTGGTTTGTCTCCCTCTCTGCTCTTGTCTTATTTTATTTCCCCCCCCCCTTCCCTATAATCCTCTGTTTTCTTTCTTAAATTCCAAATGAGTGAAACCATATGATATTTGTCTTGCTCTGATTGACTTATTTTGCTCAGCATAATACCCTCTAGTTCCATCCATGTAATTGCAAATGGTAAGGTTCCATCTTTTTCATGGCTGAGTAATATTCCTGTGTGTGTGTATGTGTGTGTGTGTGTGTGTGTGTGTGTGTGTCTGAATGTGTACACCATATCTTCTGTATCCATTGGGGAGCAGGTCTCCCTTTAGATCACTATATTTGTATGCTTTGGGTGAATACCTAACAGTGCAATTACTGGGTCATGGGGTAGCTCTATTTTTCACTTTTCGAGGAACCTCCACACTGCTTTCCAGAGTCACTATACCAGCTTGCATTCCCAACAATAGTGTAAGAGGGTTCTCCTTTCTCTGGATCCTCACCAACATTTATTGTTTCCTGACTTGGTAATTTTAGCCATTCTGACTGGTGTGAGGTGATATCTCATTGTGGCTTTCGTTTGTATTTCCCTGATGCCAAGTGATGTTGAGCATTTTTCTATTGTCTCTTGGCCATTTGTATGTCTTCTTTGGAGAAATAAATGTCTATTCATGTCTTCTGCCCATTTCTTAAACTAGATTATTTGCTTTTGAGTGTTGAGTTTCATAAGTTTTTTTTATAGAGCTTGGATACTAGCCCTTTATCTGATAAGATGTTTACAAATATATTCTCCATTCTTATAGGTTGTATTTTGGTTATGTTGACCATTTCTTTTGCTTTGCAAAAGTTTTTTACCTCGATGATATCCCAACGGTTCATTTTTGCTTTTGTTTCCCTTGCACTTGGAGACGTGTCTAGGAAGAAGTTGCTGTGGCCAAAGTTGAATAGGTTGCTACCTGTGTTCTCCTCTAGGATTTTGATGGATTCCTGTCTCATATTTGGGTCTTTCATCCATTTAGAGTTTATTTTAGTGTATGGTGTGAGAAAATCATCCAGTTTAATTCTTCTACATGTGGTTGTCCAATTTCCCAAATACCATTTTTGAAGAGACTGTCTTTTTTCAATTGGATATTATTTCCTGTTTTGTTGAGGATTAGTTGACCATAGGGTCCATTTCTAGCTTCTTTATTATGTTCCACTGTGTGTTTGTTTTTGTGCCAGTACCATACTGGCTTGATTATTACAGCTTTTTAATATAGCTTGAAGTCCAGAATTGTGATGCCACCAGCTTCGGTTTTCTTTTTCAACATTTCTCTAGCTATGCAGGGTCTTTTCTGGTTCCATACAAATTTTAGGGTTATTTATTCCAGCTCTGTGAAAAATGACAATGGCATTTTGATAGGAATTGCGTTGAATGTGTAGATTGCTCTGGATAGCATGGACATTTTAACAATATTTGTTCTTCCAATCCATGGCATAGAATGTTTTCCACAATTTCTTTCATAAGTGTTCTATAGTGTTCAGAGTACAGATCCTTTACTTTGGTGAGATTTATTCCTGGGTATTTTATGGGGTTTGGTGCAACTGTAAATGGGATAGATTCCTTAATTTCTTTCTTCTGTCTCATTGTTAGTGTATAGAAATGCAACTGATTCCTGCATTGATTTTATATCCTGATACTTTGCTGAATTCCTGTATGAGTTCTAGCAATTTTGGGGTGGAGTCATTTAGATTTTCCACATAAAGTATCATGGCATCTGCAAAGGGTGAGAGCTGAGCAGTGTCCTTAATGAATAATTTTAGGTACCAGGGACAAACTGTGTCTGTGTGTATCTGTATTTCTTCGTGCATGAAAAGTAATAGAAATTGAAAAAGATATTTATTGAGTAAAGAATAGATGAATAAAACATATATCAAATGAAGGAATGACCAAATAATTAGAATGATATGTAATTTAACTTCTTGAATGGAACCTCTACTTGGTTAAAAGAGAAAATTGGAAAAGAGCATTGAGAGGTTTTTTTTCTATGATCCCTGCAAGAGAAAGATACTTGCAGTAGTTGCTAGTGATTTTGTATGTTTACAAAAAGCCTTCCCAGAGATGATAATTTTCCTCCTTTTTTTTCTCATTTCTTTTCTCTCATTAAAAAAAAAAAATCAGCTATCCAACTTGATAAAGTCAATCTTAAAATATATTGTGCATGGACTCTTCTGGATAACTTCGAGTGGAACGATGGTTACAGTAAACGGTTTGGTCTCTTCCATGTTGATTTTGAGGATCCTGCTAGACCTCGAGTGCCTTACACATCAGCCAAGGAATATGCCAAGATCATCCAAAACAATGGACTAGAGGAGCATCTATAAAGGATGGCTGGCCCATGTCTCCTGGAGAAGAAGCCTCTGGTTTTGGAAAGGAAGTCTGCTTTGGTGATCCTTTAGACAATCTCAAATTGCCTTTGTAATCATCTCCTGCCAGCTGATCCGTGATTATGAAGTCTGAATATGGAATGCCTGGGGATGTATTTAATGATGGCCTTTACTCTATTTGCATTTGGATCAATGAGGCTTAAAAAAAAAAACAGAGTAGAAAACCACTGAAATTGATTTTTATATTAAGAAATCAGATGGATTTGGCAACTTCAATTTAAATCCTTAGAATTTTTCTAGAAAAAAATAATGCAAAATTTATAAAGATGGTGTGCTCATGATTTGCAGCTCTAACAGCAGGACCACTTATTATAAGAACACTTGTTTATGAGCCTAGTTTTTCTGGTTATGTCAGCTATTGTTTGCTTTGTAGATCTATTTTCATGTGGTCCAAAAATTTTCTACGGTTTAGTATAAAAAAATCAGAATTAAAAGTTAGTAACATTATATAGTCATGCATTCTATTCAACAAAGGAATTAATTTATAACACATTTAACAACATTGATTTGTTGATCTTTTGGCATATATTTTCTTTATGCATGAACAAGTACCTCTTTCTCTGGCCTGATGGATTATTTTTGAAAAATAATAAATTAATAAAACAAATTAGACTATGAATGGAAAAAAGGCATTTGAGTTGATGTTTAGCAGAAACTGAATTCCTACTCCAGAGTGACACCAAATGAAAGACAAATAATAAGCAGGGCATGTTTTCTACTTTTGGGTATTTTTTTAAAGTTTAATATCTGTAAGACCATTGATGACACCCATGAGATATATACATGGATTGAATGACCTACGTGAGTGTAAGATGTCTATACATGTCTGAGATGAATATGGGGATGGATTGGTGTTGGACATTTTACCTAGCTTCCTCAGTTGGGGTTAGTAGTAGTAGATGTAGGGGTCCCTCTGGATGTAAGGTGTCCACACTGGCAAACCTTTCACATATATCAAATTTAGACCCTCACCTCCATATTTGAGTAGTATTTATGCAACATTCATTTGTGTATTGTGGTTGAAGCTAAGAGGTATTATCGCCTCCATTTTGCAGACTGAGAAACTGAGGATGCACTGATGATGTGAATTGTCCTCAATTCACATCGGTATTTGTTGCCAGGACAAAGAATTTCTTTGGCATCAGTTCTGGGCTCTGTCCAGCACACTGTAGGTCCAGGTGCCACAGAGGACTTTTCTCCTTCTCTTGAAGAAAGGAAAACAAAGAAACAAAGGTGTAGGGTTGCCTATGCAGGAGGAAGTGGGGATGTGTTTTTCTGTGTTCTCTTTCTGTTTCCCTGAGGAAACTACCCATACTATGCCATTCCCATAAGGCCTATGGCCCCACGCAGACACGATGTCATTTTTAAAAAATACTGTGGTCAATTTCTAGATCGTTTTCATGTTCATAATCAGGGAATTATTTACAGCACAGAGCACTGTGTTAGTAACTTTGGACAGAGTGGGAAAGAAATGGTCGTAGTAGTTCAATAAACGTGGATGCACTGGGGAAAATTATATTAAGATTAAAATGGTATACATAGGAAATTCTATTACATCTTTGCCACTGTTTTGTTATTTTTATTGTTCAATGAGACATTATCTCACAATTTGTGTTCATTTAAAAAGCACATTTCCAAATCTTATTTCATTCCTTTCCTATCCAGCCTGTCTTTTTCATTTTTACCATGTATCTTATTTACAATTTATGTGCCCTCCTTATATTATCTTGCAAGACAACTGAGTTTTCCTTTTAATTAGGATTTTGTTTTGAATATTACTTATCCTACAGGGCATATTTACAAGTTTTACAACAATACAAATGAGCACTGCATTTTCGTTACCAAAACCAGAAAATTAATATTCGTGCTGTAAATAAAATGATCTGTCACATTTGGTCTACCAGGTGAAATAAGCATTGGAGCTGCAGCGTGCCGGGGCTTCCTCACAGTGCAGTGGCTCTCTGCAGCTCTCAGCTGGATTTCAAGGGCCAGCTCCTCATCCCAGAAACGGATCAAACCAAGGGTATTCCCTCAATTAGTCCAGTAAATTAGAATTGTCATAAATTTAGGGGAAGAAAAAAGTCTCTACCACCCCAAATCTAACAGCTCCTGTAGTATTTTAATTAATGTTATTTTTAATTGCTCGTATTAGCATTTGAAAACAAGATTGATTGGCTTTTGCCTGTCAAGGAAACAGAACTCAGATTCTTTAAATGGAAAAACAGAGGAGTTGTTAATTATACTTAAAAATCCATAGATACTGTACTTAGATGTCCTGAAGGTCATCTGAGGCTTGTAAAGGACGTGTTTTATGTCTGTTTTATCTAAGGAGAAACTTGGATATCATCATGATGGATTGGGTCTACTTGTATTTCTTTTTCTCGACCTTCCTTCCTTGCTTTATTTTTTATTTTTTAATTTTTTTTTTTAAATTTTAAGAGAATGTGAACACATGTTATTAACATTCTGGGCATCACTTTTAAAGAACTGTGGTATTTTTTGGGGGGAGAGGATAGTTTTTATTTTAGGGTAAGTTATTTCTGAATTGCTAAGGACGTACAGAAAATAACAGAAGCCCATTTTCATTTTGATGTGTAGGGCTTTAGTTTTATAACTCCCGTGAACACCAGCAGGAAATGTCCACCTAAGCCCTTTATTGAATGAGAAGGTACGAGTTCTCATTAAGAAACCCGTAAACTAAAAAGCTGGCAACCTTGGTATTTGGCAGTGGCATGCCAGTCAGGCTTTTGTGCTCTGGGAATTTGTGTTCGGCCGTAGCTTTTAATTATTTTTATGAACGAGGGAATAATGAATACATTTGTAATATATTGAAAAAATTCCCCAACACTGACTGACCAAAAAGTAGATTTATATGATAATCCTTAAACACCAATTCTATTGCTCAGTGCTAGGCAGAGAAAAAATAGAATACCGAGCTTCATTACTGAGAGAGCAGAATAAATCAAAGCTGATGGAATTAATACTGTTTAATTACTAGCAATACACCTTACCTGGAGAACACATATTCATCACGGATGACAATATTTTAGGCTCTAGTTGTCCTGGGAGGGATATAGTACTTAGCACAAAGCATGATGAGCCTTAAAGAATGAAATTAGAAGAAAATTTGACATAGAGACACTTTATGGTGGCCTTCATGAGGTGAGAATTAACCTTATTAATTGTGGCAGTGGTGAGATGGGGAGATGTTGTAGAAGTAGTGGGTTAGGGTCACAGGGAAGAGTGGTCCCTAATGGTGAGCGTTAATGAGTGTTTCTTGTAGAGGGTAAATGTCCTATTGTCCTAGGTTTTCCCAGCATCGTCGGTGTCACCTGACACATACCTGGCTTATGTGACTTTGCCTGAAAGGCCACTGGTACCTGGTATGAGGCAAATGTAATGTAATCACTGTCAATGCGGGTCCTGGAGCCAGTTCATCTGGATTTAAATCCTGGCTCTGACATTTACTAACCAAGCCACTTGTTGACCGTCCCTGTGCCTCAGTTTTTCTATCTGTTAAATGGGCTCTTCATAAAACTCTTGCAAGACATAAGTGACCTGATAGATGTAACACATCTAGACAGTTCCCAGAACACGGTAAGGGCACAGTTAGTGTGAGCCAGGGTTCTTAACTCTCCGACTTGTTCACACTGATCCTCCCACAATTTGTCAATTGCAGTTCAGGTTTTTCTTATTCTGGTTCTACCTCCATGTCCTGTAGAGGTTTCTGCTCTGGTCAGTTGGGATTCACTGTCATTCCAATTTTCTCTCTCTCCAATTTTTGTGGCAGTGGTTTTCCTTGTGACCTCAATTCTGTGACTGATCTAAGAAGAATAGCTAATTTTCAGCTCATTCGGCTTTTTTCTTATTAGGAGAAGAGCAATAATTTCCAAGCTCCTTACATTGGGCCAGAAGCAGGAACTTGCCATTATTTTTATAATCGTTAGAACTGAAATTCAAAAAAAAAAAAAAAAAAAAAGAACTGAAGTTTTCCAGCAGCCCAATCAGTGCATATTTATCAAACTAAATTGCACGATAGGTTGTGGGAGTGCACCACTGCATCCAAGACAGGTCTTCTCCAAAGAAATTCACAGTCTGGTTAGGAGACTAGAATGGAGACCTGAAGTGATAACAGATAATGCGAGGTGAATTGTCTAGACAGTAGGAGTAAGGTCAGCTCTCTGCTAGATGGGGTTGGGCAAATATGGCTTCACAGACAAAGGAAATAATATATATTGAAAACAGGGGTGCTTGGCTGGTTTAGTCTGAAGAGCATGCGACTCTTGATCTTGGGGTCCTAAGGTCAAGCCTCATGTTGGGTGTCAAGATTACTTATTTTTTTTAACAATAAATTTATTTTTTATTGGTGTTCAATTTGCCATCATACAGAATAACACCCAGTGCTCATCCCGTCAAGTGCCCCCCTCAGTGCCCGTCACCCAGTCACCCCCCACCCCCCGCCCTCCTCCCCTTCCACCACCCCTAGTTCGTTTCCCAGAGTTAGGGGTCTTCATGTTTCGTCTCCCTTTCTGATATTTCCTACCCATTTCTTCTCCCTTCCCTTCTATTCCCTTTCACTATTATTTATATTCCCCAAATGAATGAGACCATATAATGTTTGTCCTTCTCCAATTGACTCATTTCACTCAGCATAATACCCTCCAGTTCCATCCATGTTGAAGCAAATGGTGGGTATTTGTCGTTTCTAATGGCTGAGGAATATTCCATTGTATACAGAGACCACAGCTTCTTTATCCATCATCTGTCGATGGACACCGAGGCTCCTTCCACAGTTTGGCTATTGTGGACATCGCTGCTAGAAACATCGGGGTGCAGGTGTCCCGGCGCTTCATTGCTTCTGAATCTTTGGGGTAAATCCCCAGCAGGGCAACCGCTGGGTCGTAGGGCAGGTCTATTTTTAACTCTTTGAGGAACCTCCACACAGTTTTCCAGAGTGGCTGCACCAGTTCACATTCCCACCAACAGTGTAAGAGGGTTCCCCTTTCTCCGCATCCTCTCCAACATTTGTGGTTTCCTGCCTCATTAATTTTCCCCATTCTCACTGGTGTGAGGTGGGATCTCATTGTGGTTTTGATGTGTATTTCCCTGATGGCCAGTGATGCGGAGCATTTTCTCATGTGCGCGTTGGCCATGTCTATGTCTTCCTCTGTGAGATTTCTGTTCATGTCCTTTGCCCATTTCATGATTGGATTGTTTGTTTCTTTGGTGTTGAGTTTAATAAGTTCTTTACAGATCTGGGAAACTAGCCCTTTATCTGATACGTCATTTGCAAATATCTTCTCCCATTCTGTAGGTTGTCTTTTAGTTTTGTTGACTGTATCCTTAAAATGTTAAAAAAATATTTTTAAAAATACAATAATATAAATAATGTAAGTAGAAATACAGAAGTGGAAAACATGAAGCCTTGGGCATGGGAAGTAGTGCCCAGGCCCATTCACCTGAGGGAAGGGAGTGGGAAGATTGGACGTGGACAGTCTGATGTTCTTGGTCTTAGAACAAGATGAAGATTTCTGAGCAGGGTGGGGAAGATTTAAAAGCAATCTGTTGAAAGATGGCAAAGAAAGTAGGATGTAGGAACCAGTTAGAAAGCTGCTTGTAGCAGAATATAGTTGCTGTGTGAAGGACTCTATTTAAGGTAGGAAGTGCATATATGAAAAGTTAATATATAATTATAATTAATGTATGAAAAGTACACAGGAACTTAAATGCAACATGGTCGCTTGGATCAGATCCTGGAACAGAAAAAGAGATTAGTGGAAAGACTGGGAAATTCACATAAAGTCTTCAGTTTAATTAATGGTGGTTTGCCAACGTTAACTCCTTGGGTTTGATGAATAAATAAAACATGGTCATAATATAATATAATATAATAATATTATATATATTATATAATATATATATAATATATATAATATATTAATATAAGCATGTATTATAATATACATATACTGAGATAAAAGGCAGCTGTCTTTTATAACCACTGTTAATGTCTTGATAATTCCTTTTGTCCTTTCTCTTGAAGTTGTGCTATTATGGCTAAATTTTCTTTTTTATGATTTATTCTTAAGTTTTCATTAATTAGCTTCTGTTTTCTTTTATTATTAGAAAATATTTTTAAAGACCAACTTCAGCGGTCAAGGCGATTCGTTGCATATTGGAGTCATAGAGGTAGATAAGCCAGTGATGACGCTGTAAGGGAGCAATGGCATAGTTGATGAAAATTGGCAAACATACGCATTACTCCATCTAGGTGATAGTTTAAACGCATCGTGACAACAAATATTTCTTAAGTACTTGTTACAGTTTTGAGATATTTAAAAATTAATTGCTACATCTTGTCTGTAATCACCAATATATTATATCTCGGCTGCACATAATGTTTTTAGTTGTTTGCTCTCCTAGATGGTGAACAACTTGAGGTCTTATTTATCTTAATATTTCCAGTACCTTGCATGGTATCTGGAAATTCTAAGCAATTTATAGATGTGTATTAAGTCATTGATGCAATGGATGTTAGGTAGTCAAATTCTTATTTGCAATGGAAATCTAAGATCTAGATTGACTCATTTAATCCTAACAAGAACCATATGAGGTAAATTCTATAGTTATTATCCCTGTTTTGTAGATGAGTAAGCTGAGGCAGAGAGAATATAAGTAACTTGTCTAAGCCACAGAGCTAGTGAAGAGTAGAGTCAGCATTGCAAACCATATATCTATTTTCAAACCCCAAAAAGCTGCTTCATATTCCTTCCTGATTCAGTTGCAGCAGAATCAGACCTGCCTCCTTGGTTATTTGAAATAGGCCACCCTTACACATAATTCAACCAAACTGCAACATTTCAATATAAGATCCTCTGTGTCCCTAAAACTTCAGCTGACTTCCCGTACCTCACAGGTACTCACATTTCACAAAGTTGCGGATGTGCAGTTTCTTTCTTTCCTAAGACCACTGTCCATGCCAAACATTGTCTTTGCTTCTGCACTCATCCAGGCCATGTTGTTTTTGAATCCGGTCTCTTAAAGAACTGGTTACTTTTCCCAGCAATGGCACTTAGAAAATAAAAGTACTCACATGATAAAGGTGCTGCATATACAATCAAAACCACGATGAGGGATCACCTTACATTTGTCAGAATGGCTTAAAGAAAAAAGAAAAAAAAATAAGTGTAGCTGAGATGTGGAGAAAAGGGAAGCCTCATGCCCTGTTGGTGGTGGGAATATAAACCAGTACAACTCCTGGGAAAAATAGTATGGAAGTTCCTCAAAAAATTGAAAATAGAAACATCATATGATACAGTAATTCCAGTAGTGGATATTTACCCAAAGAAAACAAAAATCCTAATTTGCAATATGCTTATTGCAGCATTATTTATAATAGCCGAGATATGGAAGCAACCCAAGTGTCCATTGACAGATGAATGGGTAAAGAAGATGTGGTGTTTACATATACAATGGAATAGTACTCAGCCATAAAAAAGAATGACATCCTGCCATTTGTGACAACATGAATGAACCCAGAGGGTGGTATGTCAAGTGAAGTAAGTCAGAGAAAGACAGCATCATACGATTTCGCTTATACGTGGAATCTAAAAAACGAAACAAATGAACAAACAAACAAAAAACGAGAAACAGAATCATAAATACAGAGAACCAGGTTGGTGGTCATCAGAAGGGAGGGGATTGGGGGAGTGGACAATTAATCAAAGAGGATTAAGAGGTACACACTTAGATCTGTAAAATAAATAAGTCTCAGGGATGAAAAGTACAACATTGGGAATATAGTCAGTGATATTGTAATAATGTTGTGTGGTGACAGATGGTAACTACACTCATTATGTTGAACATGGCTTATTGTATAGAACTGTTGAATCACTATGTTGTACACCTAAAACTAACATAACCTGGTGTGTCAACTATACTTCAGCTTAAAAAAAGGCGGGGAGGGAAGGAACAGCCTTGTTTTCAGTCATCAGTTGAGCAGATGTGCTGGTTAAGCACAGAGATAAGAGTCAGATAACCCAAGGCTTGATTGCAGCTCTAGCATTTATGGAGTGCATGACCTCAAGCAACTCACTCATATCTCTCTGATTTTTGTTTCTCTCATCTGTGAAGTGAGAATTAAATCAAAACTAGCTCCAGGGCACCTGGATGGCACAGTCGGTTAAGCATCTGACTCTCAGTTTCAGCTCCGATCAAGATCTCTGGATGTGGGATCAAGGCCTATGCCAGGCTCCTTGCTCAGTGTGGAGTCTGGTTGGGAGTCTCTCTCTCCCTCTCCCTCTGCTCCCCGCTCCCCACCGCCCCCTGCTCTCTCTTGTTCTCTCAAAAATACATAAATCTTTAAAAAGTAATAAAATAAAACTAGCTTCTTTACGGGGCTACGGTGAGAATTAGATGAGATGATACAGGCAAGATAACTCAGAGCCTCCTCCACCAAGTGGTAATTACACTGTCTTGTAAGGGGTAGCTATTATTTTCTGTTACTAGTAATGTGAAGGTTCTAAATTAGGGAAATAATTTCAGGCAGTGCAGTCTTGCTACATGCCTATCTTCCTTCCTTATTTCTTCCATCTGTACTAAAGCAGTGATTCAGTGAAGAGCATCCACGGGCAGCTTCAAGAAAGAAGCTCATCCTTCTTGCTGTGGAGGATTATTCTTTCCTGGGCTAGATTTCATCCCAATGCTCAAGTTTCCCATTACTTTCCTAGACCCACTCTGCACAGGGGATAGAGGGTTGCCTTCTGGAAGAGTGACTGCCTACCTATCGCTGCTGCTTGCAGGGTGATGATTTGGCAACTGTCCTGCAGCAAATGCCAATCTGTGGTAGGCCTTATGTGCCCTTTGCCCTCTCCATGTCACACAAAACTGAAAACGTTTTACTTACCACTTACATAATAACAAAGAACTGGTGGAGAGCTCACACTATGTTTTCCGTTTTCCCAGAAATCTCTCTCTTTCTCTCTCTTTTTCCTCCCTATAAATGAGAGTACATGGTTCTTATTACCTTAATAGACTGTGAACTGATTTGCGTGAGAGATGGAACAAGCGAAAGGATTTGGCGGAGAATAATTTTTTTTCTCTTCTCCGTTTCATTTTTTTACAGTAGAATGCACCCTTGAAAACCTTCCAGATTTTCTACCTTCTGATCATACTGTCTATTATAATTCCGCCCGATGGCAAACTTCTCCTTATTGACTCTAAATTACATTTAATCCTGTTAGGATCACTTTTTATTGAAAGGCATGTGTTGTGATGGCGTTGACGGGAGTCCAGAAGCCGAGATGCCCAGCCAGAGGAAAATAAACTCGTGGAGCTTTTGAATGGTTGTCATTTTCATGCTGGGCCCAGCTGTGTAGCCTCTTGAAGGATGTTGAGGATTGGGGTGTTCGGTGCAGATAATGGTGGGCTCCCGGGTGGAGTGGAGAGCTCTCCACACAAGAAAATAATCTTTTGAGCCCAGTGGACTAAGAACCAAAGGCCATTTTGAGCTAAGACAGTATAATTCTATTAGTGAAAAGCCCTTGCAGGGGGAAATTGCCTGTGCTAAAATCTGTGCACAAATTAAAATAACAGGGCTAAGGGGGAAAATATCTCTATAAAAGGCTTTATGACTCTAGTGGATAATAATATCCTTGTCACATTAGGATCTGGGGACCTAAAGATATAGAAGCTTTTTTACACAGCATATGGGTCTTCTTTACTCAACTTTAGCCTGTGCAATAAATCCGTTCTTGGGTGCTTATTTGATGAATTTGAATGCTGTGCCAAAGCATACTTTTGTTCTCATCAGGAAAAAGCAGAAAGTAGGGTCTGCATATCATTGCTGTGTGTTGACACCTTATAAGACTGCTGTCATCTAAAAGCCCCGTTTTGGCTAACGGTATTGCATGTGTAAGTTCTCTGTAATTTGCATGGGATTTTGTGGCGACAAGTGCTGTTAATATTGCTGTTTTGATATGGCGTGTAAAATTTATTTAAATGCGTCGCATGGTTTAGAATAGATTCATTAGAAAGGGGTGAATTGGAAAAAAAAAAAGCTGTCAGCACAAATGCTGTTCATTTTCCAGGGTGACAGAAATCAAAAGTCCCACGGACTGCAACTGTTGAATAGGAAGTTCATGTATCACAGCACTATCGGTAGGCCGGGGCCTCCTCAAGGATCGGACAGCAGCTTCAAAGTTAAAGCTTATGCTACATTTCCCTAATTCCATGACAAAGACATGAGCAATGGGCTGTCACGTATTTGAAAACTGTGCCGTGTAAGTAAATAAAGACACAGTTCATAATTCTATAAAAGGGTGATGGCAACATTTATTCTAGAATTAAGCAATTAATGAAACAGATGATTCTCTGAGCTCTGGCAACAGACTAGGGAGTTTAGTACCAGTCCCCTTCTCTCTTAAACTACCACAAAATTAGGATAGTAACCAACTTCACTTCTTGTCTTCTGCCTTTCTGCTTTCTTCCCCCGTCTGCCTCATCTCTACCCTCACTTTCCTCTCTCTCTGCCTTTCCTCCCCGTCACTTTAACTTTTCTACCTCATTCTCTTCCTCTTGCTCCATCCATCCACTAGACGACCTTCCTGTTCTTTCATCGGATCTTTCTTAAGAACTTATCTTGGCTCAGACATCGTGCCAGTATTGGGACCACACTGGGACTCAGACAGATGTGGTTTCATCCTCATGACACCTTCAATTTATGTAGAAATGGTGCTGGCTTACCCAATATGAAGATCCCTGTGCTTCAGGCACCAGCAAAGGAGGAGTCACCCCCTCCCCATTTAAAACAAAATTATGCTCAGTCTATCATATTTGGAAGAAAGCATTGAAGCAGTCATCATGGGCAATATCAAAACCTGTTGGACACCTTCAACTTATTTGAAAGTTTTGATTTTTTTCCCCTAATTTCAAAATCCATATGGTGTTGGAGGAGACACCATTATCTTGTCAGAGCTTAGGGCCTCTAAAAGTCTTAATAGAGAACATGTGGGGAACAAGTAATTAGACAGTGACATTGAACAAGTAATTAGAAATGTGATGAGCACTGTAAAGGAGAAGTACAGAGTGCTGTGGAGCATATGACAGGGGAGCCTAACCTCCCTTCTTTTTTCTTGATGAAATCCAAGACATGCACATTTTAAACTATAGTGGAATAAAGCCCTTGAAACAGTAGGTGTTTACAGTGTGCCAGGAGTGGGTGAATGGTGGGGAGAAGTAGTCACTCCTTCTGGCTGCCCATTAATTGGCTAAAAACTATTCCAGCAGACTGAGAATGACCTGAAGACCCTACAGAAAGGACTTCCATAGAATAAAGATTCTTTTATTTTATTTTATTTTTTTAAAGATTTATTTATTTATTTATTTATTTATTTATTTATTTATTTATGATAGACACACACACACACACACACACACACACAGAAAGAGAGAGAGAGACAGGAGAGGAGGGAGAAGCAGGCTCCATACTGGGAGCCCGATGCAGGATTTGATCCTGGATCTCCAGGATCACTCCCTAGGCCAAAGGCAGGCGCTAAACCACTGAGCCACCCAGGGATCCCCAAAATAAAGATTTTTTTAAAAAGATTTTTTTATTTATTCATCAGGGACACACACACACACACACACACACACACACACAGAAGCAGACACACAGGCAGAGGGAGAAGGAGGCTCCATGCAGGGATCCCCATGTGGGGCTCGATCCCAGGTCTCCAGGATCATGCCCTGGGTGGAAGGCAGGCACTAAACTGCTGAGCCACCCATGGATCCCTAAAGATTGGTTTTGTTGTTTTTTACTCTAACAAAATTGAATAGTTGGGCAATCCTGACTTTAAGAAATAAAAGAAAAACATTTCCTTTTTCTCCAGATGATAGAGATGGTGGGGAGAAAAGCTGCAAGTAAAGACCATAGCACCTGAGATGCTATGGATGAGCTTTAAATACCCTGCTCCCTCATGGCTTTGAAGTCTCCTGGAAGCTCTTAGAAGGACTACTGATAGAAGGTCTGTTTTGGGGAAGACTTTATGATACCCTAAGTAGGAACTGTATGCCAGTGGTTCTCAGACATCAGTGGGCATCAGTATCACCTGGAGAGTTTGTAAAAATGTGGATTGCTGGGCCCAGACTGAGAGGTTCTGACTCAGCAGGCCTGGGGGAGGCATCTGAGAATTTGCATGTCTCACAAGTTTCCAGATGCTGCGGCTGCTGCCTCACACTTCGAGAGCGCCTGGTGTATGCCAGGGAGTCAACTAACCTTAGTGGTAGGGAGGTGGAAACAGTATTGGCCTAACAATTAAAAGACCTAAGTAGGTTCCCAGCACCACTGCTTAAATGCCTTGACTGGGAATCCCTGGGTGGCTCAGCGGTTTAGCGCCTGCCTTCGGCCCAGGGCATGATCCTGGAGACCCAGGATCGAGCCCCACATCGGTCTCCCTGCATGGAGCCTGCTTCTCCCTCTGCCTGTGTCTCTGCCTCTCTCTCTGTGTCTCTCATGAATAAATAAATAAAATTTTAAAAAAAGAAAATAAATGCCTTGATCTTTTTGTTTTGTTTTGTTTTGAGAGAAAGTGAGGAAGTGCACAAGTGGGAATGAGGGAGGGGCTAAGGGAGAGGGAGAGAGAATCCCAGACAGGCTCCAAGTCTCAACCTCACGACCCTGAGATCATGACCTGAGCTGAAATCAAGAGTCTGCTGCTTAACCGACTGTAATTTGCATGGGATTTTGTGACAACAAGGACAAAGTAAGTAAGCTTGATCATCCCAGTGCCTTGATCATCTTAATCTTCTCATTGAATGTCTCCAAATTTCTTCCCTCACTGTAGAATGCATGTTCTCATACAAACTTGTTGCCAGAACCAAACTGTGCATCTGAAAGCATTTTGTAAACTGAGAAAAGAATTCCTGAGATTTAAAACTTTTGCTTAATTCTCATGATCATATCCCTCTATCTAGCATGTGGACAGACAAACAGAGGTCCAGATATTGGGCAAGGCATCCTGGAGGGTGTGAAGAGCAAATCTCTAGCCTCCAACAATCATGGTTACACGAAGAATGCAGTGCAGACTATCACTATGCTACAAATCCAATATTATAGAAATGTGGATGTGATCAATTCTGTGATGTTTCCAGAAGGTCCTGTCTTTGTTACGGTTCGCAATCTGTCAATTTTTGGGGGGTCACAGTTGCCCATATTCTCAGTCAGTTTCGATTCTGGGTGAATGAATGAAGCCTGTTGGCCAAGAATGGTTTGCTCTTCTTCAAGAGTGATAGAATGCTAAGAAGGAATGGTATAATGTGAGTAGTTAATGTTGTAAAAACAAAAAACAAAAATAAAAAATCAAGCAAGAAGTTATTGTGATTGCATGAAGCCACTCATTCCCATGACCTGAGGGAATTTTAGTTTCTGGCATATTTACCCATTGTACAATTCTTTTTATTCAAATTTATTAAGACTTTAAGAAATATCAGACTTATATGAGATTTTTTTTTTGTCCCCATCAGTGAGAAACAAGGCCCCATATTTTATTGACTGTCAACTTCCAAAGGTGCTTTATCCTTAGTCTCAGCTGAGCCCTGCCAGTGCTGAGCTGTTCCAAGAGAAATAGACAATTTCGAGCCCTGGTGGAAATTTGAACATCGATGTGTCCTCGAAGCATATCTGTGAGATGTACTGGGAGCACGGCAAAATTGAGAATCCCCTCTATGGGGTATCCAGAAATCCTTTATTTGGCCATTAAACTGCTCATAGAACTTATCACTTTCATGTGGTGACAGAAAATCATTGAAAAAGGTCCCTCCTGTCCAGCAATGACAAAGAAAACATCCCTGAGTATCAATTGTCCTGGTGGTAGTTGTTCTGAGCCCTGGGTACATGCCAAGTAGCTTTCCAGGTAGCCCCCAAGGTTTGACTTGAAATATGGTTTTCTCTCAAGCTTCAGAAGTACATGTTTACTTGTGTTTTAATAATTACGGCTGGAAGATTTCCCGCAGGAGGCTGAATTGTTATTCTATAGTATTTCTATGGGAGAGTAATAGACAAGGGAAGAAAACATGAGAAAGAGTCCAGGACTGAAGGACTAGCAGGAGATCACTGAGGCAGTCCTTCTCTCTCAGAAGAGCAAACACCAGTAGCCGAAGATGCAAGTCCAAGTTAATACCTGGACTCCAGAGGCAGATGGACAGAGTTGAAGTCCCAGCTCCACCACTTCCTAGTTCTTTGACCTTGAGATTTCCAATTTCAGGCTCTTTGTTTAAAAAAATTAGCTTAAGGGACACCTGGATGGCTCAGTGTTGTTGAGCACCTGCCTTCAGCTCAGGTCTTAATCCTGGGGTCCTGGGATCGAGTCCTGCATCGGGCTCCCTGCAGGGAGCTCGCATCTCCCTCTGTCTGTGTCACAGCCTCTCTCTGTGTCTCTCATGAATAAATAAATAAATCTTTCACAAAATTAGCTTAAAACTATTTCCTTTCTCACAGACATATGGCAAAGATTACATGAAGGAATGTCTATTGATTCCAACTAGATGGTGTGTTCCTTTGGGAAAGGGAGTAAGGTCTTTATCCATTTATTCAAAAGTCTTGTATTGAGCAACTACTGTGTGCTGGACACACAAGGTATTTTCCTCCAGGACGTTATCCTATCCCACTGTGATTGGCTTCACATAACACTTCAGTATACTTCTATATTAACTACATGAAATTTTCCCATTTTGCTTTTTAAAAAAATGATATGGGGTGGTTCAACTCCTTTATTCACCTCTCAGACTGTCCTTAAAATATTCACAACCTTTAATTTGGACACCCTATTATTAAAAAGATGGAATGGTACAATTTCTTCCCAGATCTTCCCTGCCATAGTATTTCCTGGGGACATTCTTGATTAAAACTTGACACAAGGAAAGTTTTATTTTATACAGGATGAAATATATGCAAAGGACCATGACTATGTTACTATCATAGTTTGTATTTTTGAAGTTTGGATCTAATTTTTGATTTAGGCATTTTGCCCCCAATGAAATATTGTATGTTATAATGCAGCAGCTAATAAGATCTGATACAGTGACTTTAAATTGAATTTCATTAAAAAAATAAGAGCATAAAATGTCTTCCTAATAGTCTTAATTAGGGAAAATGGAAGATCATAGTATTTCTATATTAATGCACTAACTTAGATAATTGGGATAATATGAAATGCATAGTGAGAAAAAAAATAGGAAGTTTGGAGGCCAAGGGAAAAATAACCCCCTACTTTCCAGTTTCTAGTATTTTTGTTTTTGGACCAAGGAAGCTCACCAAGTATCAGGCCTAATGTCTTAAAGTAATTATTCTTTTTCCTGTGTACAAGTCAGTATTGTCCTAGTGCAGGCCTTGTTTTGTAGTGACTACTTCCTCGGGAAAGACATTGTTCTGAATCTCACTGCTTCCTAACAACTGCCACTTGTCCTCTTGATTAGGGCATTGTATGAAAACAGTGCATTCATTGCAGGGTTCTCACTAATCTCTCTCCTTTCATCCAGTGCCTCCCAGTTTCTCAGAGAGCTCTGCCTCTGCATTTTTAATCGAACGCTCCTAAAAGTTGATATTCATGTATTCTGCTTGCCTGAAATCTCTGTCCATGCCTCACCATGAAGGTCTTATCTGTCTCTTTTATATTTCAGTCTGGTTGGGGAGTGAAATTAGGCTCAATTCTCTAATTGGAAGCCACATGGGGCATCCACATGATGATAACTATACCCGGAACTCAATAGCTACCCAGCACTCTGAAACAGAAGGTCGCCATTTTGTAAAACCATAGAAAATGCTACTGGGCATTTTACAGAATTGTCAATCAGGATAGAATGGACACTAATTGCTTCTCCCACAGCTGTTAACATTCCTCTTCAGTGGCCAAGCAACCCTTAAGACAGGAACAGACTCTCAGACATCTGAAAATTTTCTACAGACCGAAGTATAGGTTTCCAAGGTGACATCCGGGATGAGTTGTCCACTGATTAACATGAATGAAGGACTAACAGTTCTGAACAAATAAAATATTTGAGACAGAAAAAAATCTGATTCTATTGAAAGGATATAGTGATCACACAAATAAAATTTTATGTTTACGACTTTGGGGTATGCTGTGTTAGTATGATCTTGTATGTTTTTCTATCACAGTGTTCTTCAAAGTAGATGTGGGCCCATCAGAGGATGGACAAACCAATCCAGGAGGGCCCATGCCCATAGAAAGTTATTTAAATTTACCTCTATATTTATTTCTACCAATTTTTTTTAAAAAGAATGTAAGTTTATAAATCATAAGTAAATAATACACATATTGGGACTGGACTATACACCCTGAAAATTTTTACTAATGGGATTATGTGTTAGTTATCTGTTGGCAGGTAACAATTATCCCTAAACACAACATCTTAAAACAGCAAATTTTTATTATCTTACAGTGTTTATTGATTGGGAATCTGAGAGTAATTTAGTTGTTCGCCTCCAGGTGAAGGTCTCACATGAACTTGAAATAAAGCTATTGCCCACTGCTATAGTCACATTTGAAGGATCAGCTGGGGGAGGATCAGTTCCAAGTTCACTTGTCTGGCTGTAGATAGGATCTAGTTCCCTGCAGACTATTGGGCTGAAACTAATCAGTTGCTCATTGGCTGTTGGCTGAAGGACTTTCTCCTTTCCTTTCCCTTTTATTGGGTAGGAAATATGGCAGTGCTTCACAATATGGCATCTGGCCTCCCTTAGAGTGGACCAGTGAGAGAGGGCAAGAGAACATCCAGGTCAGAAGCCAGCCTTCTTATTACTTAATCTTAGAGGAGATATTCCATAACTTTTGTTGTATTTTGTTCAGCACAACAGAATAGAAGCAAGTCTGTTGAATAGATTGGAATGGAATGGAAGAATAGAATAGAACAGAAGAAAGAATAGAATAGAATAGAATAGAATAGAATAGAATAGAATAGAATAGAATAGAAAGAAGTGAGTTGCTAAATCTAGCCCATACTCAAGGGGAAGAGATTATACAAGGATATGAAAAAAAGGATGCGGAGATCTTTTGGGACTACCTTTGAGGTTGCTTACTGCAGAGTGCATGTTCAAAAAGTCTGGAGACTACTTTAGAGCACAGGTCTGAAAACTCTTTTGTAAAGGTCCAGATTGTGACTATTTTAGCTGGTTGGGCCACATACAATCATTGTGCATATTCTTCTTTGTTTTTCTATTTTATAGTCTTTAAAAATTATAAAGACCATTCTTAGCTTGAGGGCCATGGAAAAGTAGGTGATGGGCCTGATTTTTCCTATAGACTGTTGTTTGCTGACACCTGTTCTTAGTGGACTGTGAGGTGATTTCAGCTCAAATTCCAAAAGATCTCTAATGGTTATCCAATGATAGAAACAGTTTGTTTAAAAAATAGGATGACTCTTTTGGATGGATATCTAGTAGTGCAATTGCTGGGTCATAGGGTAGCTCTATTTAACTTTTTGAGGAATCTCCATACTGGTTTCCAGAGTGGCTGCACTGGTTTGCATTCATACCAATAGTGCAAGAGGGTTCTCCTTTCTCTGCATCTCTACTAGGTATTTATCCAAAGGATACAAACATAGTGATTCAGAGGGACACACGCACCCCAATGTTTATAGTAGCAATGTCCACAATAGCCAAAATATGGAAAGAACCCAGATGTCCATCAACAGATGAATGGATAAAGTGGTACATATATACATACAATGCAATATTACTCAGCCATCACAAAGAATGAAATCCTGCCATTTGCAACAATGTGGATGGAACTAGAAGGTATTGTTCTAAGCAAATTAAGTTATTCAGAGAAAGATAAATACCATATGATTTCACTCATATATGGAATCTAAGAAATAAAACAGATGAAAGAAGGGGAAGGGAAGGAAAAATAAAATAAGATAAAACTTGAGAGGGAGGCAAATCATAAAAGACTCAACCCTAGGAAACAAACAAGAGTTGCTGGAGGGGCGGTGAGAGGGATGGGGTGATCGGGTGATGGGAATTAAGGAGGGCACTTGACGTCAATGAGCGGTGGATGTTGCACGCAACTGATGAATCACTAAATTCTATCTCTGAAATTAATAATACAGTATATGTTAATTAAATTGAGTTTAAATTAAAAAAATAGAATGAATCACTGCATAGAATTATTTAAGCAGAGTTACAAAGTTCTCTTTTGCTAGATAAAAGGTGTTTGTGATTGAGGGATAAAGTCTGGAAAATGAACCAGTTGAACCCTTCTCAGGTCAGAACAAGGTTAGTTTCCCAGGTTAGTTCACAAGTAGTGGCTCAGTAAGAGTGCCTCCTGAAAATAGTGAAAATATTGAAAAATATTATAAACGTTGAAAATATTATGTGCTATATCTGATTTTGAGATAAATACAAAATTTTAGCGTGTCGAAGTCTTTGAGAAGTAAACTTGCTTGATTCTGTTTTTTCCCAACTTATTTGACCTGTGCTGTGCAGCATTGGTAGCACAGTGGTGAGCATAGCTGCCTTCTAAGCTCACTTGTCTGAGGAACCTCCCACCCCCTTTTGTTTTAGTAACATCCATTGCCCTTATTCCATGAAACAAACTTAAGTAACATTAGATAAAATGACATATAAGAACTCTTCCAACTTGTTTAGCTCATGAATCTAGGCATATACAATATTTGATTTTCTTAGTTTGTAGTCTCATATATATCTGCTTCCCTAAAATGTTTGTTTTAATACTTACTAGTTAAAAAAAAATAGGTCAGGCCTTCTTGCTAGGCATGGAAATCTAAAGATGACATGGCTCTTGTCTTCAAAAAGTATATCAATGTCGTTTAGTCTCTGAACTTTAGCACGATCCTTTCTACACAGAAGGTACTTAGGAAAGGTTCATTGCATGAATGAAGGTTGAAAAAACAGGGCCCTTGGGGTCATTTGGGATTATGGAGAACTCAGAGGCAAACTCAGTAAATAGCCATAAAATGAATCAGTGAATCCTCGATGAAAAGTAACAATGGATTCAGTTACCTTGGTGTTGTCGTAAATCTGGAAATATGTTCCTGGGCAATCAAACTAAGTCAATCACCATTATAAATTAAGAAGCTTAGACTAAAATTGTACTCCTGAAACTCAGACTCCTATTAGAGTCTGCCACTTTAAAAATAACCCTTGCAGATTCGAGTTGGCGTCTTGCGACTAGATGGTTTGATATGACTGTGGCTTTCATCTCTGTATAATAGAGTATTATCTGGTTACAACACATAATTCAATTAACATTATCCTTTAAATTTCTCCCTCCTTTGTTGAAATGCTTAAATTTATTCCTCTTTTATCCTCGCCTCTCCTTTTTCAATCTTAGAAACTACTGTCATTAATCTATATCTTTTGAGGTTATCATCTTACTTTAGCTAGGCACTGTTTCATTCTTATCATCCACAGTGCATCTTCTGGGCTGCTCTTCTCTATATTGTGTATTGCCATCAATATTCCATCCTTATATATTTTTAATCTCAGCCGAGAATGTTGTATCATCTTCAATTCTGGTCAGATAAAATAAACGTTCCATTGGATATGTAAATGATCCTGTAAGCCAGATGAATTAGGAGGTTTTGCTTTCAGTGTTGAAAAAAGATCTTTATCCTTAAATCAGACATTATGGAAACAAACGAAATGTTACATGCTGGCATATTTTTAAATGCTAATTTTTTTTTTTTACCTCCCCATGAAGAAAAAAAATGGCATTTGCGACTCAGGATTTGCTCTGGAAAATGAAGTCTTTTCATTTATTTACAGAAAAGGAGGATCAGGAGCACTTAGGGAAGCTTTTATTCTTTGTCTATCTCTCCAGCTGTCAGGTTATAATAGCATTGGCCTCTGCTTGCCGGGCTGGAAGCAAATGGATGCTCCCAAAAGCAGCCTGGGAAATCAAATTTCAGAATGTTTTAACTGGAGGAAATCTAAAATGAGAACTGGCCCAACCCTGTTTTTATAGGTGGGGAAAGCAGGGCTGAAGAAGATTATATGCATTATTCAAGGCCCCCCAGCTCTCTAGATTATACCAGCCTCCTGACTCCTAACTTAGTGCTCCTTCTACTTCATCACATCATGGTACCTTATCTTCAGTTTCTATTGAATATTTAAGTGAGGATTTCATGAACAAATCAGAATACTTAATAACAGCTGCCCACAGGAAGCCCCTCCCATGGGGAAATATCAAAGCCAGAAGGTCTTAAAATAAGGAAATACGTGGAATTCTGATTTACAACTAGGTAATCTATGACAAGCCAGAAATATGAGCATGAGAATTATTGGTGGCTGGGACCCTCAAAATGTCAAAATAACTAGTTGCATCAAGACATCATAATGTCCACAGTAAGGGAGAACATAAAGGAAGGAGAATGTTTCAGAGTTTGGGATCCTCTGATGCTCTTCCCCAGAAGCTACTCTATACTCATTTTAGAAAGATGTTTAAGATGTTTTGGGATGTTGAAAGAAAGAAAACTAGTGATTTGGATGACTCTATACCTGAAGAGTACCTTTGTTATCTTTAAATTTACTTATTAAAGATCCAAGAGCGAATTCAGATAATTAATGGAATACCAAAAAAATTAATCTATGAAGATCAGCAACAAAACAATAGAAAACATCCTGATATTGAGACACAAGTTATTTTAGTATAAGTGCTGCTGAAGCGAGCACAAGTTATAACCAAAAATGCAGATTATAGCAAATGTAGTGACTTCCATTATGATTAGGTTTCCACCCAAACTACATCATCTGTTTATGATTTTAGACCATAGACTAGCTTCTTGTAGTCTTACACTCAAAACCTTGTTTCCTCCACGCAAACCTCCATACTTCCAGTTATGGATGCTTTTGCTCATATTGCCATATGGCCCCTGGCCCCACACCTTCATGTCAGGGGATCAGAATAGTTGTTATTTGGGGTGGGAGGAATTCCTTAAATCCAACCTTAGGTCCTGATGGCTATCAATAACTTAGCTATACACAGAAGGGACTGCGAAGGGAACCATATCCATCTATCCCCTTAAACCCAGACTAAATGTGTCTTCCAATGACTTCCCCATTTATAAAGAAAAGTGGAGCTCCAGAAAAGATAAATTATGTGGTTTTCTCCCCAACTAGTCAGTAGAAGGCTGGCTCAGAAACCCATGCCTCTGGCTTTTAATGTGGTAAAAGTAATGTGGTAAAAGTAGGACCTTTTCTCCTACTTCATTCTTGGGTACCCGGGCTTCTCCTGAGCTTCCCACTACCCTTCCCTCTGGGAATTGGGACAAGGAAGACCTTAGGACTCTTCCCATTTTTCCAAGTGGAAGATTCACAACATTTCCTGAAAACAAATCTTTTGTCATACTCACTAGATGGAAGATTTTCAAAGGATTCCTGTAAGTTTCTTAGTAAAGTTGCAGGAAGTTTCTTCTTTTTCTTCTTCTTCTTCTTCTTCTTCTTCTTCTTCTTCTTCTTCTTCTTCTTCTTCTAAGATATTATTTATGTATTCATGAGAGACACAGAGAGAGGCAGAGCCTCGGGCAGAGGGACAAGCAGGCTCCTTGTGGGGAGCCCCATTCAGGACTCCATCCCAGGACCCCACGATCACAACCTGAGCCAAAGGCAGATGCTCAACCACTGAGACACCCAGGTGCCCCAGGAAGTTTCTTCTTTACAGAAATTTAAGTCATTTAGAGTCTGGCCCCTATCCAACCCACCAGTCTTCTCGGTTGCGCTTTTCCTATGTAGACTACAGATTCTCTTTGTTAGGAATTTTTGTAGTCCTCTGCTGTTTCTCTTACTTGCTTTTATAACTGTGTTTTCTATGTGGAATGCCTTTCTGCTTTTCTCCTGCTTGGCTAATTATTTATAGGTTCAGCTAGGGATATAGATGAAAAAGTTGCATATCCCTCACTAATTTTTCATTTTCTAACAGTCCCTGAAACACATTGTATGCAGCGCCACGTGCCTACAAAATTGCCTTCGAATATGGCAAATGGTTGCATTCAAATATCACCTCTTAGTCCTAAGTGGAGACTGTACAAATATTCCAAAGAGATGGTTTGTAGTTAGTAGGCAGGAGAGTGCAAGCCAGCTCTTGTTTTTAAATGTTATGCCCAGAAGAGATCTTTGAAATTTTATAAACAGATGGATTCTTTTTGCTTGATTCACTAATGTTTTACAATTAACTAATTAACAGGTTTATTGCCAAAATTAGCAATAAAAAGTGTTCAGGAGCTTCGACCAAAGCAGCCTTTTGCAATTACATAGATACCAAAACAATCTGCATGATAGTTTGAGGCTAAACATTGCTCAAATCAGAATTTCACCTGCTGTTTTCAAATAAAAGTTGACAAATACAAAAATGAACCCTGCAGATTTCCACACTCCTTTCATATACACGAGTCTCTGCCTTAATTAATAATAATTACAGGTAACACCAACTATAGTCAGAAGGCCTAAGTGTACCCAGATTGCTTTCAAGTGTGCAAAATTGCTTAGCAAACACAGTTCTGAAGGACTAACAGGAACCTGTTTATGTCAAGCCTGTTTGCTGTTTTTTAGCCAGCAGGACCTTGGATGACCTATTCAGTCTTTCCTCCTACTGCTCCAGCCGTGAGCCTGGTCTGTCTCCTGTCCTGGGAGTCCTTATTGCACTGCTCCTCGGATTCCACCCCTCACTCCTCTCTGGCACCCTAAGCCTCTGATCTAGTCAGATCCTTGTAGTTCCTGGAATATGCCACACTCTGTATTTTGCTTTGGTGCGAGCTATTGTTCTGCCTAGAGTATCTTCCAGGCTCCTTCACGATTTAATTTGAGCATCACCTCTTTTGAGATCTATTCCCCGATCAATGCCCTATTCCTGTCTCCACAAGATGGAATTAGATTTAGGAGGAAATTAGGGCAGGGTAGTTTCTCCTTTTGGTATCACTTCAAGGAACTGCAAGCAATTTGCAGTGAAGAAATATGTTTTGATTAAAAGAGAAATCCTTGGTTCAATGAATATCCATTGGAAGAAGGAAAGAAAGGGACAAGGGGGAGGATGGGAGGCAGGAACGAAGAAAGAGAAAAGAAGTCATGCTTCTGCTTATTCCTAGGTCCTCTGCCCAGAATATTCCTCTGTCTGGGATTTTTTAGTTCACAATTCTCAGTTCATCTCTCAGAAACCCCATGGAAGTTTCAGTTTGCGCCAAACTACGTAAGTCTACTTTTGTATAAGCCTTGTTTTAGCTCTTTATTTTTTTTCCTGCATGAAAAATCTGCTTCATCAATTAGGTTATAAGCTTCTTGAGCTGGAAGGTGGTAGAAATGGGACCTCAGTATTCGAAGAGACTTAGGGAAATAGGACCCATTCTAACCCCTTTCCAAGGTGGGAATCCAATTGGACACACTCTTGGCACTTTTGGAAAATTCTCTTGAAGCTTCTTTGATGCATAGCCTTTGATAAATGTTCATTGTGCGTGATTAATCAGTTAAACATTCCTTGTGCTTAACAAGATGAAATGCTGTTCTTGTGATTTTATTGATTTATTACATTCATTACTTTCATATATATATATACCCTGCCATGTTCCCGCCAAAACATGCCATTGGATAAAAATCAGTTATGATCTCTTAACCTTACAGTTGTAGCCTGAGCAATGAGTCAAAATACAGTATTTGCCTCTATTTCCTGATTTCCTAGGCTCAGTTCAGTGGGCATTTCCTCCTAGAAGCCTTCCCTGACTTCTCCACCCTGAGGTAGGTAGCCCTCCTGTGTACTCCCAAAGCACCACTCTGTATACTGTCATCCCAACACTTAGCCTTTGTGTAGCATTAAACATCCCTGATTTTACCTGCCTTCCTCACTAGATTTCTACTACCTGGAAGGCAGTGATAGTGTCTTCTTCATCTGTATGTATAAGCCTTGTTTCAGCTCTTTATTCTTCTCCAGCATGAAAAATCAGAGTCATTAACCCAGGGGCCTACAGCATGGCACCTCTCATGCAGTCCATCCCCTATTATGCTGCAGGAGATTTCTCCCTTATGGAAACCTACCTGCATGGTCCTCCGAATGCAAACATTTGAAGACCCTCTATCTTCTGCCGAAGAAGGTATAAACTCTCTAGTGTGGATTAGATGCCTTTCATCCATGGCCCAGTCACCTCCCAATTTCATCTCCACCCTCATCCTCGGTTACAGGCACTCGGAATCTTTCAGGCTTACATTTCCACTTACCCCTGTGTTATTATACATTTTAGATGAAAAAAAAAAATCTCTTTCCATTGATATCTATTAGTGGAATATCTCTCTTCTTGGAAATGTCCTGTCCTTCCTGAAAGAGTCAGCTTGAATATTACCTACTCCTTGGTATTCTGAAAGCACTTTGACTCAACCTACTACACAGCCATCATCCAACTAACATTTGAGTAAGCACCTACTAGGAGACAGAGAACTGGGGAATGAGGGACTCACCTTACTTGTTTGCTTTACTCACCCGATAATGATTCTGATCATCTTATTCTCCTAATTTTCTCTAACAAAGCACAAGGTCTGGCCAATTATGATAGTTTGGATGAATACACTCTTGAGCATCTCTTGGTTGTTGATTCATTATCAACCTAATGTCAATAATGCATCCTGGCAACTAGTCACTTTATACTTCATTTATGAAAATGTAAATGACAATAGGTAGACCTTCCAAGAATGAATGATTTTCCAGAGTGCTACATTAGGAACTCTCTGCATTATTTCTAGAACCTGAAGATATCTTCTTGCTACTACCATTCTTTCTAATCTGTTCATTTAGAATTCCATTCTTTCACATTTGTGGTTTCCTGTACTTAATTTTTACATTAGTGTTATGCTTGGGATTGTATTGAATGTAATGCTTTAATTTTTTAGCATAACGTATGGAGAATTAGGTATACAGCTTCTCTACTGATAATGGTAATACTGATAATGGCAGTTTTAATGTTCAAACTCCCTGCATATTTTATTAACACATATACTGTTATTTTAACCTAGTTTCTTCAGGGAACTGAGCAGACACTATTCAAGCAACTTTAGAAGATACACAATCCTTATTAACTATCATTTTTGTTGTTGTTAAACAATAACCTTTGGCTGTGCTTTCCATGAACAAATGTCTATAGAAAGAGACATAGCCCATAAAGTTTAAAATTTAGTATGAATTCCATATTGATGCCATAAACATATAGAATCTAATACCTTGCAGTAAAACAAACTCCAACCCAAGATTCAGAGTAGCTGCTGAGAAACCGCACCAGAAGCAATGAATTCTACTGGGTCTTCTCTTATCTCCTCTCTTCTCCAAGGGAGAGCACATCCAAATAGTTTTACATGCCCAGAGTGGAACCACTCTTAATTGATTTCTACTTAATCAAATTGCTGGATTAATGTTTTTCTAGATTGATTGATTGCATTAATTGACACTCTCCATTCCTTCTCTAAAATATATGTGCTGACAACCTATACTGATTAATGGTCATGACACTTTGAATACTTAGGGTTGATGGGTCATGTTGTAAGTCATTTTCCTTGTTTATTTGTTTATTTATTTACTTATTATTTTTTCAGTTTTATTAAGGTATAATTGACAAATAAAATTGTAATATTTTTAAAGGGTATAACATGTTGCTTTAATGCTTATATACATTTTGAAAGGATTTCAATAATCAAGTTAATTAACACATCCATCAACTCACATCTTTACTTTTACTTTAGCAGATTATTTTTTGATAAAATATACATAAAACTATATTTAAGACATTTTGGATTCCTTTAAAAGATTATAATAAAATAACTACCTGGGTAGTCACCATCCAGCTTTAAAAATAGAAACCTGGATTCCCTCCACCTCTCCCTTACATCCCATTTACTGCTTCTCCTCCCATATACTCACCCCAGGATGACCACTATCCTGACTTTTCTCTAAATTTATTTTATGGCTTGATATATACACTTAAAAAATATATAGTTTCATTTTGTTTCTTTCTGATCTATATGTTGGTAAAATAATATGGTTATGTATATTATATTTTTCTCATTTCTTTTTTTTCATTTTTTATGTTTGGATGTTATGTGTTTGATGTATTTTTTTTGTTCAATACTTTTAACAGGCTTATTCAATCACCACCACCACTTTATCATCTTCCCAGATATTCATGGACCCTAAATATTTGATCACCTTTTTCTTTTTTCTTTTCAATGAAAGTCTTACTGTTATTCTGTATTTCAGTTCTCTTCTAGTTTTCTCCAACAATTAAAAATTCTTATAGTTATTTTGAATAGTCAATGTTGATTAGATTTACACACCTATTTCTGAATTTTATTCATTTAATTTATTTTATGCTCACTGTTCTATCTCAGATATTCTATCTATAGTCATTTTCCTTTAGTTTAAAGTACATCTCATAGACTGTAATCTAGGGAGAATCTTTGTTAGGTTAGCTTCCCACATATTATTTATCTGACAATGTCTTTACCCTCTTTCTTAAATAATAGTTCAACTTTTCTTTTTTTTTTTTTATAACATTGATGGCATTATTCCAATATAATCTGACTTTCATTATTGCTATTGATAAGTCATCAATAAGTCTAATTTCTGTTGTTTTGTAGGCACTCTGTCTTTTAAGATCATTTTTTCTTTAGTGTTCCTCAGTATTATGATGGCAATTGAAGTGTGGATTTCTTTTTATTTAATCCTGTTGGGATTTGTTGCAAATCCTAGTTCTGAGAATTGGTGTCTTTAAGTAGTTCTAGAAAATTCTCAATAATTCTTGACTTGAGCATTACCTTTCCTTCATTCTTTATTATCTCTGTGGCAGAGACAATGCTTTGAACACTCCAGGCACATAATAAGAATAACTGACTAGCCTCTCTGTCAGTTAGGTTAGGACTATGTGGCTGAGTTATGGACAATAGAATATGGGTGGAAGGGATGTCTTTCCCATCTAGATTTGGCAGACATACAAGTGATGCACCTGGCCATCAACTTTGTGTGTTCAGAGGAGTGACTAACTCAGGTTAAAATATATATGGATTCAAGGGCAGATCAAATATCCTGGACAGTTGTTCAGACATCTGGAATGAGAAAGAGTAGAAGATGAGGATCTGGGTGATCTGGGATAGAAGCATGTGGGTGAACATATGGGGGTAGGTGCTAAGTGTAAATATTTTTATTAGGACCCATTAATACCCGTCAGAGAACAAACAACCAGGTATTCAAAATGAATTTTCTGTCATTGGCCTCATCAGTGCTGTAGATGTACATATGAATGAAGTAGCCATGGTAACAGAGATGGAGGCCACGAATGGCTTCAGCAACCTGAAGTCAAACTTAACAAAGCTGATGTAGCTATTGCTACTGTCAAATGTCTGATAGATCAAAAATAGATACCAAGGAAAGGCCCCAGATATAGCACCTTTTTTTTTTTAGGAGACTAATGAGCCACTTTAGTGGCAAGTTGACATATTGGGCTCTTTTTTAGCATTAAAAGTCCAGTGATTAATTCTCAGAGGAACAGATATATACTTCCTGTGTGCGTTTTCCTTTCCTGCCTGCAGGACTTCAGTCAAAGCCACTATTGAAAGGTTTACAAATCTTTGACTCACTAGTCCTTCCCACATTATATTGTATTAGACTAAGGGGACTGAGTATATTACTAAGAAATGTGCAAGTGTGTTTACAAACATGACATCCATGCATTAAATCATATAGTGAAGGATGGAGACATTGGATATCAGAGACCATTTGCAGCAGTGGGGAATTGTCTTTTGTTCCACTAACTTTCTACTAAGTTTTCCCCATGGAGAGAAGCCTACCAGAATTGTGGAGAAGCTGCTACTCAATGTGTTAAGAAATAAGTGGAGAAACACAAGGATGGACTGAGATGGACATTTTGTCTAGATCTCTCTTCATAGAAGGACATATTCCCCAGTTTCTGGAAGTTCCTTTAATAGAGACCCTTTAGATAGCTGCCTTTTAACAGAATTCATTGGCTATACTTAACCAGCTTTCACAAAAGCACAGACTTCACGAGGTGGCTCATAGCCAATGACTAGTCAATACAGATATATAACTATACAGGCATTTTAACCTAGCATGCGACAATTTTCTCAGATCATTTTAGTTCCAGAGTTCCCTGTGGGATAGGCTGAAGCTGTCACAGGGCCTCCAATTTCTCAGTCCTCCTATCTTTCCTTCTCTCTCACAGATGCTGATCCCAAGGTCCTTAACAAATATCTTGTATACTAAATGCCATTTTGGAATCTTTCTGGAGAGGTCAACCTGTGACAATGTTATGAAAATGGGATTTGTTCAAGAAAGATAGGGCCAGCTTGTCCAATAAAGGGGACTAAAAACTCAAACCCTACAGAGTAGAGAAAGCCAAAAGACTTAAAACTGGCATCGAGCAAAACCTATCAATATATAAAATGACCCAAGATAAAACCACATTATAGTTTTGCTCCTGCCCCTACACCCTCCATTGCTCCAGATAGCCTTAAAGTACCTGCCATTAAATCAAAAGAGAGAAGTGTGAGGGACAAGGAAATAAAGAAGTCGTAGCTAAAAACAATGTCTTTAAGAATACTTCTGGTATCATTTTTGGTAGATGTAACTTATTGCAAGCAAATAGATCAGAAACTTAGTTGTTAAGAAATCTATAGTGACAAACTAGGAGTATGAATTTGAAAAAAGCATATGACTTTGAAGATTTGAAACAACCCTTGGGTTCCAACTTTTAATAAACAGAAAGTCAGTTTTGAAACCTGTGCAGGCCACAATGGTTATTGGCTCCCAAAGCTCACTTCAGGTGTGGTCAAGGATAGTCATTAAAAAAAAGAGTAACTTTACAGAGAGTGACACCATGAAACATGAGACAAATGGACAAAGATTCCTCCAAAGAAGGGAATCAGAGATTAATTAAGGAAAATCTCCCTTGAGTAAGGAGCATGCACACTGTCTGCTCAGTGGATTTCAGTGAAAGGTATATTATATTATATGTCTCCTATTCATTTCCTTTCAAATGGAAATATTTACTGTAATTGTTTTATTCCTGCTTCAAAATTGTTGGTTAGATGGCATGTGGCATAATGATGGCTTTTTAGTTCATAGATCTTATTAGAAGATAAGCTATATTTGGAACGACTAAGTGACTATCACTCAGAATTCTTGAATTTTGAGCTGAGAGCAATGACCGGTTGGGGCTTGGGTTTGGGGCTGAATATGTTGTGTGTGGGTAGAAAAATGGAATGATTTTTATGACCAAAGGCAAACAGAGGCAGAGATAATGCTATGCATTCACTGTGTCATTTATTTATTTGAAAGGTTTTATTTACTTATTCATGAGAGACACAGGGAGAGATGGAGACACAGGCAGAGGGAGAAGCAGGCTCCTCTCAGGGAGCCTGATGTGGGACTTGATCCCAGGACCCCGGGATCACGACCGGAGCCAAAGGCAGATGCTCAACCACTGAGCCACCCAGGTGCCCCTCACTCTGTCATTTATACCTTTTCTGTTAACCTCCAGACTTCTCTTCAGCAACTCCAGGGATTACCAGAAATCTCTACATATAATCTGGTTTTGTTATCCTTTTATCTGTCAAGGTTCCTACTTCCACATTTTCTTTGGCCTCTATGAATTACTTCCTTTTGTGCTAATTCAGCAATGCTTTTTACAAGATTGAATATATATGTTTTATCTATCATTTTAGCTATTTTAATCAGAAAGGTTGTTCCAAATTACCTAGTCTGCCATACCGCTAGAAATAAGTCATTTCAGGCCACTATATTTATGCACATAGACCCTTCCTAGTCAAGTTATATGCTTACTAAAATTACCTGTTACCGAAGTTACTTGTTAGAGTTTTTAGTATAACTAATTAATTTATGGAAATATTATCCTAACTGATTAAATAGTTGAGTAAGAGAGCTTTTGTTTATTATGAAATAATGATGGCAAGTCTCAGTAAAGGAGAATTGTTTAATGAAACAGCATTCAATTAAACCTGGGAAAAACAACAGTAAAAGTTTTTAGAAAATTTATAAGAACCAAGAAGGAGTATATACTCAGATTATTTTAAAATTGTCTTTAATTTCTCGATCCACTTTAGACAAACCAAAATAAAAACTAATGTTGCATTATAGGTATAGTTTTTGTAAGAAAGATGGCAGGGAAACCAACTGTAAGAACTTCACCTGATCAAAAAGCAGTAGATTCACATGCAGAGATTAGTAGTTAAAAATATTTTAGATACATATAAAATTTTTAATTCCTCAATCTAACCCACTTTCTTCCCCCAGTAAGCCAGTCCTAACTATGGAAGAAAAGAGAGTTGCTAGTGATCTTAAACCCATATAAACATATTAGTTAACTTACTTGGTGTTAGAGTATGTAGATGGCAAAGTTTTGTGGAGGTGTTTGTTTTTTCCTTAACTTTATTGAAGTATAAACTAACAAGTAAAATTGTGATAGAGTATACAATGTGATGATTTGATACACGTATACATTGTGAAATGATTCCCCTAATCACGTTAATGAATATATCCATAATGGAAGTGTTTGTTTCGTTGAGGTTTTGGACATAAAAGGAGGGGTTATATCTCAGCCTTGTCCAGCAAACATTTTTTTAAGAGAAATTTTTTTATTATTTCAATATGAGGAAGGTCTTCAACTCCACTAATGATAAAGTATGCAAATTTAACATTATCAAATACAACATTTTTCAAATCTTACTGTCAAAATTTAAAGAGTGACAACATCCGATTTTAGTGAGCAGGTAAGAAAAAGTCACTTTTGGTTTATTCCAGTTTTATTGAATTTTAATTGAAAATAAAATTTGTATATGTTTAAGGAGGACAATGTAATGATTAGACATACTTTGTGAAATGATTACCATAATCAATTCATTTACATATATATCCCTTCATATAATTTACCTTCTTTACATTTTTGGTGATGAGAACATATAAGATTTACTCTATTAGCAAATTTCGAGTATAGCATACAGTATTAATAACTATAGTTAACATGTAGCAAGTAACTTTTAAGTGGCTGTTTCTTTTCCTTCATTTTTGAAAAAGGTGTTGAAACAGTTTCTTTAATCAGCATTTTGTTGTTATTATTTAGTTGTTACTTCTTACTTTCTTCATAGTTTCTGTCTCTTCATAGTCATATTGGACATTGATCTATTTTACTTAAAATACAGTTCTCATTCTCAGAGGAATTTTGTCTTAACTTCAAAAAAAATAATGTTTTTGCTTTATGATTTTTATCAGTTACCTACTTTGTACCATTATGATTTGCAAGGCTCTTCCATACACTATCTTATTTAAAATTACATAACAATACCCTGTCAGGAAAGTATTCTGATCTTCATTTCACAGATAAAAAGATAGAAGATCAAAGAAATTAACATGTCCAAGACCATAAGCTAGAGACAATTGAATTCAGTCTTGAAACCAGGTTGCCTAATTCTTATGTTCAGATTTCCTTATTATAATGAGCCTAATCCAAGTATGTCTAACTCTAAACTACCAACATCATCTAAGTTCTTTCATGGCCCAACTAAAGGCACTCCAAATAATCCACTTTTCCTAATCTGCTGTGGGAGATTTTGGACTAGTTTTTTTTTTCCCCCTTTTCAGTAAAGCTAAACTTTAATAAAGCTTCTTCTGTAATTTTTCTCTAGGATGACTTTAGGCTTTCAGTTCTGTTTTCAGCCATTCAGTTCTCTCTTCAGCATGATCACCAGACTATTAGAACTTAGATGATGTTGGTAGTAAATCTTATATCTCATCATCAAAAAAGTAAAGCTCCAAGATGACACTTTTGTGTCTCTTTCATCTTTCGATCTCCACTCTCTTCTCATGTACCCAGCACGTAATAGGTAACCATGTTTATGCAATTGAAGAGAGCTCCCTTCTTGTTCCAACTCAAATCTTCCCTTAGACTTTCCAAACCTCATTTAGTCTAATGGCCATCTCCTAGGGTGATTTGGTTTGTGTTGTAGGATATGTCTAACTTAGAGTTTCTCAAAATCCTGAAAAGTCTTGATCTCCCATAAGAGGCAGTTACTAAAGGATGGGATACTAGAAATATAAAAAATGCAAATTAAAATAAAAATTATACCCAACTCTCAAATTATCAAAAATAAAAATACAGACAGTAATTGGAACCAGCAAAGCTGCCGTGAAGGAATAAGCTCATATATTGTTAGTGACACAGTCATATGGTGCAGTGTTTTTTGGATGTAATTGGTCAATATGATGTAAAACTTATTGACTCACTAATTCCATTTCCTAAATGAGGAAAATCTTTACATGTGAAGATGATCATCATAGCTTTTTTTTTGTAAGACTGAAAACTATAAACCACCAAAACATTCAGTAATACTAAAATTATTATATGGTATATAGTAATTTGTATTTTACAGCCAAGCAGGTGGAGGTGAGGCATTCTCCAACTACTCTTGCGTGAAGCTCATGGAGGCCTACAGGGAGCTAGCCACTCCTGCAGTACTTGGAATGAGTGGAAGATTGAAGGGATTATGTAGTGACATACAAGATGTGCTCATTATACTGTTATAATGTTGGGAGAGAAATATAAGATTTAATGTTACATGCTCAATTGGATCTCAATTGATTCATGCATTCAATAATCTATGGAGTACTGAAGTGGTCCCTAGGCTCTATGAAATCAAAGAATAGGACAAAACCCTTCTCCTTTTGGAAGCATACTTTCCAGGGCAAGAGGAGGGTTTGGGGACACAGGTGGGGTGACAGACAATAAACAAATAAGTAAGCAAAGTAATTAAAGGTTGTGAGTAGGTCTAGGCTAGAAATGATCAGATACAAAACAAATTGACAGTAAAACAATGCTTTAAAAAAAGATTAGGTGAAAAAATATCAAACATTATTAGTGATGATCTGTGAGTAGTCGGACTTATTACATGGCATCTCTGTGTTTTCCAGATTTACTATAATGGGCATAGATCTGTCTCAGGAAGCAGAAAAGCCACAGAAAAATTATCATGAAAAATTGTTTATAAAGAAAATGAAATCATTCCTCATTATATGTTTGGCTCCTATAAATGGCTTCATATCCCATTTTGTACTTGGGCTTCCCTCTGTATGGTTTTGGGCTTTGGGTTCCCCCAACTCCCACTTGTTTGTCACAGGCTTTTAGAAATTTCACACAGGGAAGCAGATGTATGGGTCTGTGCAGGTGTGTGTGTGTGTGTGTGTGTGTGTGTGTGTGTGTCTGTGAATGACAAGAAAATCCCTGAAAACAAGGACATTTCCAAAGTTGCTATGCCCTTAACAAGAACTTGGTGAGCCAGTGTTCCTGAAATATAACTTAGCCCATTCGCTACTTGTTAACAAGGCCAGCGATCCATGAAGTTGATTCTTTTTTTGGGTTTTGGTGTCCGAGTGTTTAAATTAATGGTTCGAGAGTAAAGTCTATCACTGTATGTCGCGTAGCCAGCAATTGCTTAAATTCAGGATAAGCTCTGGATAGACCGAGGTTTTCAGTTTTCAAGGTGCCCACGTAGCACTGCGATTGGCAACTCAACATCACTCTCGTGTTCCCCATTACGAGGTGTCACCAGAAACACAAATCTATAAGGGGCTCTGTCGCTTACCATCTGCTTGATTCTCAGGGTCTCCAAATGGCCCCAAAAGGTGGTGGCTGTTTGCAGCGCTTGGACTTTTGAATTGCATTAAGTACCGGTCTGAATTTTCTGTTTGGCTGACCTCTAAAGAATGGCAGAGGAGACCAATGCAGACATCAAGTGCCCAGCAAAGGAACCTTCCGGGACGATTCTTGCTCCCGTCCCGGATGCCAGTGTGACCAATTCAGCAATTGTGTCTTTCCCCAGGATAAAATGAATACTGTGTCAGTGAAGCTAGAATCAGAGAGTGATGATCTGAGAATCAGTGAGAAGGAAGACACTGACCTTGGAGAGGTTTAAGAATGCCTTATGAATAGCTATCCGGAACATAATTAAAGGCATTTTAACATCATAAGCCTTGAAGAATGCAAACCATCACCACTGCACACTGGGGAGTAAAAGATATTGCTTTTATAGCTGCAGAGCTTATGGTCAGAAGTGATATGAAATATTAGAAATGTGACAGTTTTATAATAATTTTATTCTTGCTCATTGTGATAATTTTCATTTGCAGCTTTTTACCTTTGAATATCTTGAATCGCATTAAGCCTTTCTCACTCCATCCTTGTCCTGTAAGAGTAGAAGCTGTGGTTTTTAATCTGAGGAATTACAGTAAATGCTACAGGCACAAGCAAACAGATAATGGTGTTTATGACGCCTGTTATTTGAAGAATTAAAAGTTCGGAGTGAATTTGTCTCTCAGTTAATAAAAGCAATAGAGCTCTAAGTAAAATATCTTCCTCCTCTCACTTTTTACAGTAGCACTATCTCTTCTTGCATCCTGTTCCCTCTCTGAGCTGCTTTTTGGTTTGAGCATAAGAGGCAGAGGAAGAAACCTTTCTGTCAAATAATTGTTTGACAATTATTGAAGAAAGAAGAAACTCTGTTTCTTTTTTTTTTTTCCTTGTCTATGTATGCTTTGGGATTCCATCCGTATGTTCTTTACTGAATAACCCAAGTTAGAATTAGTGCTAGAGATCCTCTGGTTTAAATATTTAAATATTTTTCCCTTTCTCAGATAAGGAAACACAAAATTACAAGTCTCAAGGCCAGAAAAACTGGAACTACAGTCTATGTCTCTCAACACCAAAAAAGCAATACAGCACTGTAATGACGTTAACAGGCCAAAGCTCTGGGCACTTCACATGCATTAACTCGCGCACGCGTGTGTGTGTGTGTGTGTGTGTGTGTGTGTGTGTGTGTGTTCTAATAAAATTTTATTAAAAAACGAACAAACCAGATGGTGAACTGGATTTAAGCTCTGGGCTGTGGTTTGAGAACTCCTAATTCTTTCAAGACTCAGGGTGTCTATATGATATAGAGCCTGCTATTATTGACACTCTCATTTTACAGAAGAGTAAACTGAGGCACAGAATGGCTATAAAATGTACTCAACATTATATACTTAGTGATTGCCTCTATATGAAAAAAAAACAGGCTTGTCTGACCCGAACCCACACACTTGGCTGCATACAAGGATCTGAAGATCTTCTCTGTATTTTTTTCCTTTCCCTGAATTTCAGGGGTACTTTTTTTTTTTTAAGATTTTATTTATTTATTCATGAGAGAGAGAGAGAGAGAGAGAGAGAGAGAGAGAGAGGCAGAGACACAGGCAGAGGGAGAAGCAGGCTCCATGTAGGGAGCCTGACGTGGGACTCGATCCCGGGACTCCAGGATCACACCCCGGGCCCAAGGCAGGCGCTAAACCACTGAGCCACCCGGGGATCCCTTGGGGGTACTTTCTTGAAGGGGAAATGTCTGGGTTAGCATGCAGAACCTCATGCACATATTAGGGGGTTATTTTGATGATGATTTTGAACGTGTTCTCTTTCTGTGGTTGGCAATGCTATTTAGCACCTTACTTGGTCATCTGAGAAGGATGTAAAAGAAGCAGTTAATGTGTTTCTTCCCTTCGAAAGGGTTAAAATTTAGTTTGGAATCAAAGACATGAAAATGAAATCAGATCAAAATTTATCAAATTCTTACTACATAGATAGGCCCAAATCTTCTTTAACTTGTGTTCCAGTCAGGATCCAAAAGGCTGTTCATTAGCTTATTTGTTCCGAAGTCCTGGGATACTTGAAAGCAATCTCTATCAGCATGTTTATGTAAAGCTTTATAAAAGAACTGTGACTACTTGACAGTTCTGATTCTTTTAATCCTCAAACATTTTTCCCAAATAGGCTTGCATTTTCATTTTTTTTAATCAAAAATAAGTTGATAACATGATGCTGCTTCAGACACGCAATTAATTAGTGAGAGACTTGATCACCACGTCTTAGGGGACCGTACCCAACCATCTGTTGATGGCTGGGAAATTGCTTCACTTTTACCCAGGTGAAAACTTTTGTTACTACAAAAGTTTGTAAATTGAATGTTTGTAAGAGAGGGAATTTTTGGATTATACATTTATAGGTGATACAAAGATTGCAAAAATATTCAACACCAAGTTGCTGTCTTTAAGGAATAGAGAATCCAGTTAGGAAGAGAGGCGTAGCTGCGTTTCTAAGACCCCCCTGATCATTCTGTGAATTCACGCAAGGGTTAGACTCCTTTCTAATGAGTATAATCATTTACAATCTGTCAGTAGGTGAGCCGACAACAAGTGGTACAGATGTGTGCCGTGTGATCACAGGGGAGGGACTGCCTACATCGGTGTCAGGCATTAGGATTGTGTTTGAGGTGAGCCCTAGAAGATGGGTAAGATTTAAAAAGTGTATAGAGATGAGAGAACAGATTGGCCATGCCATTTCTTTTATTTTCGTTTTTTTTTTCTCTTTGTCTTTTATTTAAATTCCTATTAATCACCATACAGTGTAATCTTAGTTTCAGGTGTACAATATAGTGATTCAACCCTTCCATACAGCACCTATCACAACAGGTGCGCTCCTTCATCCCCCTCACCTATTTAACTCATCCCCTACTCACCTCCCTTCTGGTAACCATCAATTTGTTCTTTGTAGCTTAGAGTCTGTTTCTTGGTTTGCCTCTCTCTCTCTCTCTCTCTTTTTCCCCTTTGCTTTTTTGCTTTGTTTCTTAAATTTCACATATGAGTGAAATCATATGTCATTTGTCTTTCTCTGACTGGCTTATTTCACTTGGCATAATACTCTAGCTCCATCCCTGTTATTGCAAATGGCAAGATTTCGTGATTTCATTCATTCTTTATTTTTTTTTTCATTCATTTTTTATGGCTAAATTATATATATAATATATATATAATCTTATTTATCTGTTCATCAGTTAATGGACACTTGGCTATTTCCATAATTTGGCTATTGTAGATAATATTGCTATAAATATTGAGATGCATGTATCCCTTTGAATTAGTATTTTTGTGTTTGTTGGGTAAATACCTAGTAGTACAATTGCTGGATTATAGGATAGTTCTATTTTTAACTTTCTGAGGAGACTCCGTACTGTTTTACACAGTGCGTGCACCTGTTTGCATTCTCACCAACAGTGCATCAGGGCTCCCCTTTCTCCACATCCTCCCCAACACCTATTGTTTCCTATGTTGTTAATTTTAGCATTATGATTGCTGTGAGGTGATATCTCATTGTGGTTTTGGTTTGCATTTCCCTGATGCTGAGTGATGTTGAACATCTTTTCATGTGTCTGTTGGTCATCTGGATGTCTTCTTTGGAAAAATGTCTACCCATGTCTACTGTCCATTTTTTAATTGAATTATTCATTTTCTGGGTGTTGAGTTTTTATAAGTTCTTTATGTATTTTGGATACTAACCCTTTATCAGATATGTCATTTGCAAATATCTTCTCCCATTCAGTAGGTTGCCTTTTAGTTTTGTTGATTGTTTCCTTTGCTGTATTTTGATGTAGTCTCAATAGTTTATTATTGCCTTTGTTTCCTTCACCTCAGAAGACATTTCTAGAAAGACATTGTTACTGCTGATGTCAGAGAAACTGCTGTGGTTTCTTCTAGGATTTTTATGGTTTCAGGTCTTACGTTTAGGTCTTTAATCCATTCTGAATTTATTTTTTGTGCAAAATGTACCATCTTAAACCCAATCTCACCCTTTATTATATCAGTGGATTGGCTATAGCAGAAGATATCACTCCTGACACTACTCCACAGAGCATATTAATTAGAAGAGTTCCATCTTCTAAATATTCTACAAATACTATTTTTAAGCTTTAAGCTTTAGTAAATGTGAATTTTAATGGAGCCATATGATGCCTGTCTTAGGAAAGCAGGAGAATTACAGAATACAGAGCCCTTATACCTTCTTCTTTATAGATTTAGAACAAGGCATGAAACATTCCTCATATTTGATCCTTTTAAAGTGGACATCGGTGCTTTGGTCCTGAGCTTGAAATTGCATTTTGGTCAGGCCCGCAGGGCAACTCCAAATTCAGCAACAATAGAGGCAAGGCTGCCATATACAAAGGGTTTCCAATTCAGACCAGACATCTCAGGGCTTGCAGTGGCTCTTTCTTCGTGCTCAGGATTATGGGAAGCCCCGGCTCCCAGTGTCTGAAATGTTACGGCAACCCCAAAACGGAGGCACTGAGACCAAGGAAGTAGCCAGGTCATTGCCTAGGCAATGGTGGCTCAGGGATTCCAACACTCCTTCGTGAAAGCCTAAGAAAGAAGGCCTGATATAAGAGGTAGAAATGATAGAGGTCTTCATGAGGGAGTCAGGCAGGCTCCAGCAGACATGCCATTTCAATGTCAAATCCAATTATCAGGTGAGTCATAGATAGCCAGAGCAATCTTGGACTTCTCTTCCATTGCCACTACCCCATCCCTTTTGTACTTGACACCAAGGAAGCATGCTAATATGATTGCTAATATGATTGATCAGACCCAAGCACTTCTTGGAGCCATACTGTTGTTACAGGTGGATTCACCATTCTTTAAAGGTGGGAACAGCATCTTTCCTTGTCTTTTATGATTTCCCTTTCTATAATAAGCAGATCTAGGTAGCGCCTGTCATCTTCCAGAGCCATGGTTACTTATATTTTAATATCTCTTAACATAAGATTATGTGGGTAAGGCCAGGGCCAAGGGTTATATTTAGCCATTCCTTTTCTCTCTCTCTTCTCTGAATGCTCCCTTCTGTGTTCTCTCCCCACCTGCCTCCCTATCCCCTACAGATTGGAATGTTTATAGTTGTCTCAAAATTTAGATTGGCAGGAAGAAGGAGGGAATTTAAGGCCCCTCCAAGGTGTCCACCAAAAGCACACTTGCTCCAATTCTGCCATCTAACAAAGTGAAGCGGTAAGAGGATCTCTTGCTGCTATTAATTTAGTGGTTCTTTCATGCTAAAATCCTGCTTCAGTATTGTGCATGTATCTCTCTTGGAAACCTTATGGGGAAATAGGATATTTGTCAGGGTAAGATTTGAGAATTTAGAAGTTTGCTTGGCTACCAAACATTTACCCATATTCCCAAATATTAATGTAGGGTTTATCCTGCAAGAGGAAGCCACAGGTTTACCTTTGTTACACCAGTAGGCATAGAATTCTCAGGTGACTTGATTGTAGGAGCTTGTTGGTGTCTTAAACTATTTAAAATTTTCTTTACATTATGTCTCCAATATACATGGTGATTCAGTTGTTAAGTGATTGATATGGGATGCTCTAATAGCTCTTCCTCTGTTGAGTCACTGGGCTGGTGTGTGTGCGGGTGCATGTGTATGTGTACAAACCACATGCCAATCAACATGGTAAAGTTACGTTGATTTTTCTGATGTCTAACCATTGTATAACTTGGCATATGTGATCTCAGTTTTAAAGGAATCTTTTTTTAGGCAAACTTCACAGTTACTTGCAAAGACTAAATTTTATAACTTCAAGTTGGAAAAGTAGTTGCCAACCAAGCAGCATCTAGCTTAGTGTTTCTCAAATTATGGTCGGTGATCTGGTCTACCTGCATCAGAACTGCATGGGGCATGTGTTAAAAACACAGAATCATTTACTTTAACACAGATCTATGGGAGACACATCTTAGGAAAAGACACAAGAATCCATATTTTTAACATGTTTCTCATATGGTTTTCATGACCACCCAAGTTTGAGAACAAACGATTGTGCTGAGCCTATGCATCTAGAAATATAGGGGTAGCCAAGACATGAGACCTTAGGCAATTGACAAAGCCACAGACCTGACACCACCCTTGGGCTATGCTGTGTGATGAGGAATCTGTTTAATCTTATTGGACAATCTTTCCAATAACTTTCTTCATTGCAACCATAGTAGCTTCTACTACATCTGCAATCTGACCATTTGCTTGAGGGTGATGGGATATGATGGTGACAGTTTTAATAAAATCTTAATAAAGTCTCCAAACATTAATCCCTTGAACTGAGCATATTTAAAGGCAAGCCCACAGTCCAAAGTAGGATATATAGTAATTCATGAGTTGCAAATAACTGGCAGAGTTCACAATATTCTGCAAATATTTAAGCAAACTGGAAGAACTTTGAGACTTTTCATCAAGTCCTACAATGGTCCTGGTGAATTGATCTAAATTCTTGCCCAATGTCTCATTTCCCAGGGAGTGGTCAGTTTATTTGACAGGAAAATGCCAGATATGCTTTAGTTTTTCGTTGTGCTTTCTGTCACCATTATCAGAATCGATTTGAGGCCATAGCTAAAAGCTAAGCCAACACTTTATGTAGTTTGCCCAAGATAATAAGATGTCTGCTTGCTGTAATGTTGATTCTTGAACATATTGAAAATTGATTCACAGTGCCTTCTATCACCAAGCTTTATTTTTATTCACACTAAAATGCCGCGCTTTGGAAGGTAACAAGCAGATGACCAGCAATTTTCAGAAAGCATGCTTTATTAAATGATATAATGTGTACCAAGCACTCAACAGAGAGCCTGACGTGTGGTAGAATTGAATTAAATAGTAGTTACAACTACTTTTTCAGAAAAGTAATTAACCCTAACCTACTTCCTCTGCAATAGAAGAGGACAACTCAACAAGCAGTCAGGATATAAAGAGGCACATTTAAAGAAGAATTTCACCACTAACTTTCCCACATGAAAATTACAGAAAGTGGAAGAGGGTTCCTGCAAAGATTGATGCCTAAAAGCTTTGCCAGCCGAAGCTTTTTTTTTTTTTTTTTGCTTCCCTTTTTTTGCTTTTTTGCAGAGTCCACCCACTAAAGCCCACAGAGGATAGAAATAAGTGTCAGTTCCTGGCTTGCTTGGCCTCCCTGGTCACTAGGGCATTGGCATGTATGCTAATACTGACCAATGGAACCTGAGACCAAATGTAATAAGGACACTTGTCAAAGACTTTCTATCCTGAGGGGAGAGCAACAAGAAACAAGAAGCATATCTTTCTCCATTTTTCTTACTTTACATATTATTTGTGTGAGGCTGTCATGCTAGGTGCTATGGCAGCCACTTTAAATCATGAGGAAAGGGCCAGGGCATCACAGAGACAAAGCCCTGATATTGCTGAACCACTGAATGAATCCTGGAACCATCCAGACTCCTTTTGATGTGAGGCACACAAACCTTTATTTCAAAGATTTAGTTTCTGTTTTTTTTTTTTTTTTTTTTTTCTGTTTCTTGAAACCGAAAGTATCCTATCTGACATACCTTTCCTTTTAGAATGCAAGCTCCAGGAAGACAGGGACAGATTCTAGTTCACTACAAATACCATGACTTCAACACAGTAGACGTTTATTTTTCTCTTAATGCCACGTCTGAGCTGCTGTGATGACCATGTGGTCATCATGTCACATGAACAGGCTCTTTTTACCTAGTTGTTCCGCCATCCCTAGGGGGTTGCTCTCCTCCATGAGGTCTAAGATGACACCACACCGTGTCTACATTCCAGCCAGCAGGAGAGGGAAGGGGAAGAGGAGAGGAGGCCCTTTCCTTTCAAAGGTACTACTTAGGCATTGCCCGCATCCCTTGGCTTATCACTTCATTGGTCAGAACTTAGTCTACTAGCGATAGATGCACACATAGCTGAGAAAGGGAGTCATTACCCTGCACCGTCATGTACTCAGCTTAAAATTCCACTGTTATGTTTGAAACAAACAGTAGATATTGGGGAACAAGTAGGATTCATAGCATCACGGATGAGAATACTTTTACAGCATTAGCGCATTTACTGTTCACATTGAACTTTCAACACAGGCAGCATTCTTATTCCCACTTCGCAGATGTGGACAATGAAACTCAAAGACTTTGAACAAGTTGCCCAAGGTCGTACGCTGAATGATTTATGGCTCTTGTGTTCAGATGAAGTCCATGCTCCTGATGCTTTACCCTGGAAGAGCTCTCCGGCTCACCCTAATCGTACATTCTGTGTGATGTCTCCTTCCTCTTCCAGTTTTGCTTATGAATTCCAGGGGTTGTTCTGTTTGTTTGTTTATTCCTCTCATTCCAGTGTTCTTCTCCAGAGTCTTACTCTCTACTCTTTGCCTTTAGAGCACCACCTCCAAGTGGTACTCATCTCTTTCTCTCCTTTGTTACCTTTCAGTGCCAATTATTAAGGAATGGTCTCCCCACTCCAAACGGGCCCTTCTCTAGTCCTTGTGGTGCCAGCCCTGGGGCCCAGCAGCCACCATTCTGCTTTGCCCGCTGCTCCCCCTTAAGTCCTGCCAGGGGGCGGGCACTTAGAGGGAGATGAGCAGGACTGGAGGGGAGAAGGCACCTGCTGCTCACTGTTGCTTTCCCCTTAGTTTCCTTAAACTTCCCGTTCCCATCAGGTTCACCCAGTGGGAGAGGCCATCAGCCCAGCAGCTGAATGCATGTTAACGTTTCTCCCGCCCTTGCAGGACAAACCCCTTCACAGACCCTCAGAGGCATGAGCTCCAGCCCAACAGGGCTCGCTCCTCAAAGCCCTAAGTTTCAGCCCCTCCAGGTCTTTGTTCTAATGATGCTAATCTTTCCCCTCCCTTTTCCTAGCTTCCGAGTGGTAGCCACTTGATCCCATTGCTGCCTTCAGAACGCTTTACAGTTGTTAAGGTCATGCTAAGTCAGTTTGGGTTTAATTTTTCTCCTTCTCAATTACACATTGGCTCAGTTTTATTTTCCTGGGTAGATCCGTGTTTCCATTTTTAGAGAAATCAAGAAAATTTGTAGATGATCTTTGATAGAGGGCAGGATCCCATTTCTCCAACTTGGTCTACACCCCCACAAAGGTGGGCATGTCTGGGGAGCACGGTGGGAAGTTGCGTGATAAGCATGTGGAGATGAATGATCTCACTCCCATTCCTCATCACCCAGGAGATGCCAGGGGTTGTCTTTGACTGAGTTGCTGTCATGCCCGTGCTCGGGGAAGCAGAAGCACTGCAAACCTGAAAACACTCAAGCGTCCACCTGAGGAAGGAAAGGGGAACTTAGGCTTCTGCCCACTTAACAGAAAGGAAGACTGAGGTAGAGCAAGGAAGTTGGCTGAGTTTTCATATTAGGCTGCAGCAGAGACACAAAACAGTCGGATCCTTGGCCTGCTTTCTCCTTAGTCCCCTGGACAAGGGGATGGGGGCGCAAATGTGACCTTGGCGAGCAAGGCTGTTCCCTCTCCCTGGCCTTTCTCATTGGCAAGTCCAATCCTCCATTTTCCTAGCCTGCCAGTCTGGCACTTTCCACAGGCATAGAATTCACTTTAGAGAAGGAAAATAAAAGTGAGATCAAAGGCTTGTGTAATTTCACTTCTCAGGGGGAACAATCCTTGCTCGAGCAGCCTCCTTCCCAGCAGCTCCCAAACCACCCCGGCTCTGTGTCCACAGCGAGTTGGAAGCGGTGGAGAGGACTTGGCTTTTTTTTTTTTTTCCTGCAGTCACTACTGATACCAGGGGTGGCTTAGACAGCCAAGATAAATAACCGCTGGGAGGCACGGAGGGGTGACAGTGAGGCATGGGACCCCCGCCAGGACGTCGGGGTCTGCCCATCTCAATCCTTGCGAGTTGTGCAGAATCAGATCCCTGCATTTATTTGGTTTAAAGTCCTTGTTTGGATGTTGGTAGCCAAACAGCTGTGTCTGAGCCGCCCCCCAGGTGATAGCTCCCTGTCGGTGTCCAGTGCTGTGGATACTGCGGCTTCGTAATTGACTGATTGCCCCTCCAAACCTGGTATTTTTTATTTTTATTTTATTTTTTGACAATAGCAGATCTTGCCTCAGGAGGGGCTGGCTGATATGATAAGTTGCTTTGAAGATTGAGTGATATTTAATATTTTGAGTGACTGCTTCTTGTTGAAGTGATTGGGTTCTTCAAGGACATGCTATACATGTTTAAAATGGGATGTCTGGGGCTGCCACAGCATAATCGACTGTGAAATAAGCCTGTTGGAAAGGACAATTACTTCTGGAGCCTCAAATGCAAGTCAAGTCTCCCGTGGCAGTGAGAGGGAGGGTCCCGTTTGGTTCTAGTCAGGAGTGAAAATGACTGTTGCTTTACCACTTAGCATGGGCTGGTGCCCGCATTATACACTCACCACCCAGTATTAGAGACGTGAGGGGACAGCCCAGACGATCAACCAACAGAGGCTCAGAGGGTGCCTGGCTGTTGTGAGCAATGCGTCCATCCAGCCTAACATTAATTAATATCCCCAAACAGTTATTAAGAACCTCCTATATGCCAGGTATACACACAGGTACTAACAGCAAAGAGACGCACAGTTGCTTTCTAAGTGCACAGAGCAGTAGAAAAGGAGAGAGAGAGGGAGCCCACTATCATTTATTAAAACTAATACTATGGGGCGCTATGGTGGCTCGTTAGGTTGAGAGTCCGACTCTTGGTTTGGGCTCAGGTCATGATCACAGGGTCATGGGATCAAGCCCAGTGTCAGGCTCCATGCCCAGCAGGGAGTCTGCTTGAGAGTCTCTCCCTCTGCCTCCCCACCCCAAATAAAAAATAAACCTTTTTTAAAAAAAACTGATACTATCTGCCAGAAACTAGGTATTTCATTAATTCCTTCAACCATCTTATAAAATCAGCATCATGTTCATTTTACAGAAGGTGAAAATGAGGTTTGGGGCAGTGAAATAACTAGCCCCAGGTCACATAGCTGGTAAGGAGCCGCCTTGGGATTCAGTGCAGGTCAAATACACACGTCCTTGCTACCCTAAATGGTGCACGGGACAGAAGCTCAGGCAGGATGTAGCTGTCAAGTGGTGGAGACTTGCTCCTCCCCCAAATCTTGCAAGTCTCCCTACTAATGCAGCCATTTTTATTTCTTTCTATGAAGGGAGAAACCTTTTTCTCTTCCTAAACTAATCAGGGATTCTAAAAGCTGTTCAGGAGGTTTTAGTGAGAGGTACATACCGAAGTCACATCAAATTAGACACACAATTACAATGACAGTTCGCCAATACCCAAACCCGAGGCACCATATTGAACAAACCCCATAGACATTTAAGCCAATGCTTGACCTAAAACTGTAGCTGATACTTGAAATGCTGAATGAATTCAAGAAATCCCACGGATGGCTCGAGGATTCAGCAGGCCACAGTGTAAGATGACGACTGTAGGCACTCCTGAGCTGAGGGACACTTTTTCCTTATCAGTATTTCATTGTTCCCTCCTGACAAATGCCCTTATCAGTCATAAAGCAGTTTTCTTAACACACACACACACACACACACACACACACACACACACTCCAAATCAAGAGAGATATATTTTTTTCAAAAGATTTCTACGTCATCAGTAAAATCTCTGATTAATATTTAGTTCATGCTACAAAATAAATGCTTTCGTTTGTTATGTTGGGTTTCTGTGTTTTCACATTCTGTTTCATTCACCCTGCATTTGACTACCAGGTGAAATTTCTTAAGCCATCACTTTTTTTTTTTCATCTGCACTTCAGTACTGTAGTAGGTTTTCTGAATATTGTGATTTGGATCACTCAGAACCGCCATCTTCCTTCTACTTGGAGAGGCTAAAAACCTGAAAACTACATTAAAACTGTAATTCTTGGAATTCTTTGTGGATAAGGCTCTGGGTTTGAGTTGGATTCTACTGACAAAGTGGTTTTGTGCAATCTGTGAAAGGTGCTGTCTTCCTGCCTTTCTTGGACAAGGGATGGACAGGTGGGTGTTTCTGCAGCCACAGCTTCCTGAGCATTCGGAGGCAATCCTGGTGGAGCAGCAAAGGCAGTAGTAGCTTTGTGATTCTGGCTTAGCTCCAGTGTTCTCAGCTAGAGTAACTCTCCTGGTGGCTCGTTCTACATTGATCCAAGGAAATGTTCCTGGAGGCATAGCCTAAGACCCACATATCTAGCAGCTCCAAGAATCCTATACGTTTTCAATCCCCTATGTCAAATCCTTTCCCTACTGAACACCTAGGGTGGTCTCTGTTTCTATTTTGCACCCCAAGTCATATAGAAGTCTAAAAAGTCAGGTTGGGATCATGTGCTTGGGGCCACTGTTTGGCTCCAGCCAATTTTTTGGCCTCAACATTAGATGTGCTGTCTCCTAATTTTCACTTCATGATTTCCTACTTCCATGCTTTCGCTCATTTTCTCTGTTTGGAATGTTCTTTTATTTTCCCTTCAAGCTCGGTTCAGATGTCACCTTCCCCAGAGAGTTTCTTTTTGTTGAGTTAGGGGAAAGTGAGGTATTTGTATGTTAGGTGCATTCATTTTTTTGGGTTTTGATGACACAGTGGCCCGGGGATATGAAGAAGAAAGTCAGCCCCTGCTCTTAGGGGGCTTTTGGTCTAGTGTAGGAGATTGGGAAATCAACATATTAACACAAAGACATAAACTACACTAACACATTGATATATCCCTCGGAGGTGGGTACAACGTTGAAGCTAATAAATATCTGCTAATGTGTCTTGATATGACATTTGTAGGTGAAATTATACACAGTAAGATTCACATGTCAGACTTGATGCTGTGAAAGAGACACCGTCAGTTCCACTTTATGGATTCAAAGTCCACATTTCATTTCACCAGCACTAGGATAATGATTTGCCTACTGCTTTGATCCCTGAAAGCCACTCTGATTTCTGATGGAAAGAGAATATTCTGTTTCTTTCCTTTCTACATAAAATTCGGCATTCCTTGAATTAATTTCTTTCAGAAGACATCCCATAAAGCTCCATTTGAATATTTTTTTAACGTACCTAGTTAATTCTAAGATTAGAACCCCTCCCCAGCTAAGAAAGGAAAAAAAATGTTAATAAGTTGGGATTATTTCTATCTTTGTTTAGTACAGTTAAGTGTATATTCACAAATGGTTTAAATTGAAGTTTTATTAAAAGGGGAAAAAAAACAAAAAGGAAACCCACAAAAGATAATTAAAAAAAATTCTCCAATTTATCTGCCTAGGAATATGGCCATCTGCCAGGTGGAGCCACCGTCAAATACACATATGATTCAGAGTGACTTACAGTCTAATTTCTTTAGGGCTTCCACCTGTGCTCAATTAATGACCTGCAGAACTTGATACCTGCTTTCCTTGAATTTTCTTAGTTTCTTTTTGGGTAACCTACTCTCTGCTTGGCCAGTGGAATGCCCAAGCAGTATCTATTATATGTGGCAACTGTCCCCACTGCCCCCAGTTGTACCATTTTAACTCTTCCTTCCCTTATTCCAATACTGGCTTATTCTCTGATCCCTCTTTTCCTTCCATCTTCTAATTTGACAACCCTCGTTGGAGCCGCCAGATGGCTCCAGCTTAATTTTTAGTCTTGACATCAAGTGTAGCCCATCCTATCCCAACTATCAGTGGTTCTAATCCCTGGATTCTTGATTTTGACCTTTTTGCCAAGCCTTCTCCACAAACCCAAAGCTTGTCATTGTTCTCCTGTTTAGTAAGACACTTGGACAGTCCAAAGCTGAATATCTCCTTTCTTTGTGTCCCTCAGAGAATTGTGTTGAAGTCCTAATGCCTCATACCTGGCACCCCCATATGGCTTTTTTAGATGTAATCAAGTTAAGATGAAGTCATGCTCAATCAGGGTGGGCCCTGATCTAACATGACTGGTGTTCTTATAAGAAGAGAAAACCGAAACACTGGGAGGAGAATGGCATGCGAAGACAAAGACAACTGACTCAGAGGGAAGGTGGCCATGTGGAGATGGAGGCCAAGATTGGGCCACCATTGCTGAGGAATGAGGAATAAGCTGAGAAATACCTAGGGCTACCAGAAAGTTCAAGAGGTGAGAAGGGACTCTTCCCTAGTCTTTAGAGGGAGCATGGTCTTGCTAACACCTTGATTTTAGATTTCTAGCCCCTGGAACTATGAGAAAATACATTTTCTATTGTCTTTAACCACTCAGTTTGTGGCAATTTCTTACAGCAGCCCTAGGAGACTAATCTAGAAACTCCAACAAGATGTGGCCCAGTTGGCCCTGTGGTTGGGCACTGAGCATCAAGAAAAGCAGAAACCATCTGTTCCAGCTCTCTGTTTGGAAATACTTTCTTATATTTCAATACCACATTAAAGTTCACAGAACAGTTTCTACATACGTTATCTCCACAAGTCTATGGGATTGATCTGAGCCCCTGAATTTAACAGTCGAGGTAACTGAGTTTGGATGTTGAGTGGCATGATCAACGTGACATGGCTAGTGGACGAAGGAGTCCAGGTCAATCCAGATTCTTCTGACTAAAAGCCAAGGCACTTTCGACTCCCCTCTCCTGTCTGCATGGCATAGAGAAAGACGTCCTTGAGTATATCTCATTTCAGTCTTCATTATTGTTGATGTGTCTGCTGCTGGAGAGGTGACCTGAGGACTGAAATGGAGAACTCGAACGTAATCAGATCAGTGTAAACATGTGCCAGGTTGGCTGATGTTGCTAAAATAGAACATGGCTTGAATACTGTCCACCTTTCTCCGTCTCTGCTGCTACTACCCTAGTCCAAGTCTCCACCATCTCCCAACAAGGCCACGTGCTGGCTTCATGTCGGTCTGGCCCTGATCTTCCCCATGACCATGTTCTCAAAGTGCCCCAAGGGAGTGTTTAAACATGTAAATCACAGCCCCTTCCCTTGTGCACAAAACCGTACTTACCTTGAAACGCAAGGTCCCGCCAAGTCCTCTGATTCACCTCATGTCTCTCGTATCCCTTGTTCACTATTTTCCAGCCTCTGTGGTCCTCTTCTTTCTCTTGAACATGTCAAGGCCATTCCTGCCACCAGCTTGGCCCCAGCTCTTTCCTATACCAAGCATTCAAGTTGCAACTCAGATATTTCCCCTTTCGAGAGGCCTTTCCTGAATACCCGCCTAAAGTAGTGTTTCCCACCCTAGTCTCTCTCTACTTCACCTACTTCATTTCATTTACTCATAGAAATTCTTACTAATTTTACATGATCTTATTTACGGATTTATTTCTGTGTTATCTGTCTCCCCTATCTAATATCCATCATGGCCAAAACCATATTTATCTTTCGCTTTTTCTACATCTTTCCAGGACATAAAGAGGTGTTGGATACATAGTAAATGCTCAGTAAAGTGAAGGAACACCAGCTGTCAGTAGCATTAAGAGCCGTGCTTTACAGAGCTCTCTGTGCCTCAGGTACTGGTGTGATCTTTACATGAATGATCTCATTCACAGCAACCCAGTGGGCTAGAAATGATTCTTAACTCCCATGTTGGAGATGAGACACTGAGGCTGAGAGAGGTTAAAGGCCATGCCCAAGGTCACACGCCTGGTGAGTGTCAAAGGCAGGACTGGAACCCAGGTGTGTGAATGACAAGCTGATTCTCCTACACCGCTGCTCTGCTCAGATTGTGTACCGACTCGAGTTCCTTCTTTCATGGCAGGCAATGACCATTTCAGAGAGCAAATGTTAGGTATTAAGGCAATGATTTTTTCTTTTTTATTGGAGTTGACCAGTCCAGTACTCAGATCCAGGGCCACCATTTAGTACATGGTGTCAGGAAAAATAGCTCTATTCCTGGCAGTCCCACCGCTTTCAGGGCACCACTTTGACATCATTTACTTTGGTCCTTTATGGACTTGGGGGGGACAAAATTCAGACAAATCAACAGGTCCCCTGACTGTAGAGGATTCTTAGAAAGAAAGAGGGTCATGGTGGAGAACTGTTTGATGCTCCCCTCCTTCTCATATGCCTCCCATTAGTTTCCACTCCTGCGTTAGCAAAGCTGGCTGGGACACAGGCTCCATTTGGAAAAACGATGAAACACAAACGTTTATTGAGTCTGTGCTTCGAATCAACAGGGTTTTCCTCAGATTGAGTTGCCGCCAATTATCCTCCATGCAATTATGGCGATCCCAGAAGCAAGCAGATGGGGAAGAGTTTTGTTTTCAAATGGAGGAGAAACCAATATGTAGGAAGAAAAGGCAGCTTGTTCATTTGAACAGACTCCAGGTGGCTGGTCGCCAAAAGGCAAAGAGCTGGGGAGCCAGGTCTGGCCCTGGATCAGTCTGGCTGCCCACAGACCAGAGAAACCACCGAGACAACAGGCCTCTGCCTCCACTCATCATGCTTGTCTGCCGTCGGCCAGCTTGGCCAGCCTAGTGGAGGCCACGGGAGAGACAGCCCGCAGAGGCCCTTCCAGGTCAGGCTCCCGACCTTGACGCCTTTGGAACATCGAGTTCCACTAGTTTGTTGTTGTTCAACAGCGACGTGTTGGTTTGTTTTATCAGAGAAAAAAAATTTAAGAAAAGATGTGCAAGAGCTCAAGCCATATGGCGAACCTCCTTGGATGGCTTTGATCATTCGGAGTTTCACACAACCTGAAAGATATTTCCCCTTTCTTAAGGATGAGATTGTTGTAAACTTCTTGCTGGACTCTGCCTCTTGAGGTTACTTACCACTCACAAGAGAACTGAGGAGGCCGTTGAGTGATTGCCGTAATTGTTTCTGCCCATATTTTTATTTATAATTGCATAGTTACATAGGGCTCCCTCAGAAACAGTCAATATTTGCTAGTTCCAGGATCATCAGGGTTTGGAGGGAATCTCTTTCCTCTTCTTCTTTCCTCTTTGGCCATTATCAAATCCAAGGCACATGACCTGGAGGGTGGGAAAGATTTACTCGCTCAATTAATTGAGGTAAGAAAGGTAAAATTAATGAGGGAAATTTCCATGCAAAAACCATCCTGATCCACAATCCAAATGAAGGTGGCTTGAATTTTGGTTATTCTCCTACATAGCGAATAATGCTTTGCAATCCTGTTTCCAAAAAGTAACTCCTTTCCCCTAGAAAAACAGGTGAGGCAAGTTGATCTGTTCAGCCACTACAGCTGTGTAACTTCAGGTAAATTAGCTACACTGCCCGAGTCCTGGTGTCTTCCTCCAGACTGAAGTAGCGCTCCCAAATTCTGGGACCGGTTTCACTAATGGATCCAGAAACATGCACTGTTGGTTAGGGGGGAAGAAAACACCCTGATATATTTTGGGCTTTTTAAAGGGCTGATTCCCTCTGTAAGCAGCTAACTGACATGGCCAGAGAGCATGTTGATGGTTTCACAAAGGATCACAACTGCACGTCCCTTACCTGAATGACTATTGCAGGGAAACACTGGGGTATGCAAAACAGAATCTGGCCGTACAGCAAATGTACGAGATGGATGGTGCCTGTTTTGATGGTAAAGGGAAAAAAGCCCAGGACACCTCTCAGAGGCAGGAAGCAATTTTGGAAGTGCTGCAAAAGACAATGATATTGTTCTTGGTTTAATAGGTGATCTACCCCATGAAATAAAGCTGCAGGGCCACGTTTGTCTTGGTTAATAATGTCAGCGGAATGAGGAGGTTTAGCTGTAATAACAGTAATAACTGTGTCGATGTAACTGCTGGGGCTGACTTTCCATCTGCAGCCTCGTAATATATGACCTTTGTTATGTCTCTACCTGTTGATTTTTTAAAGGCAAAATTGGCTTGTCTGTTCTGCTCAGGGGATGGAGGCTGAAAGAGTCCATTTTTCCCCAGACAAATCAAGGTTTTGTGGGTGGTGATTTAATCTCCCAAGTGTCCTTTTGGACTTGATTAAAATTGCAGACAAGGAAAGCCAGACTTTAACAGATACGGGGTTGCTTTGATATCGAATAGATGAGCTTAAAGCTGGACACTTTTATTTACTTCTTGTCTTTCATCAGCTCCTTTTTTTTTTTTCATAAAAAAATATACTGACACCTGTGTTTTCTTCCTATGCCGTTTCTACTGACCTCCCTTGATAGAGTTAGCCATCCCCTACTCTTGGAATATACCTCTCCTGTTACACTTGTCCTACTGCTTTGAAAAGCATTTGTTACCCCATCTTATGTTCATCCCTGGCCTATGGGTTTTTTTGAAGGTGGAGACTAGGTCTTGTTTATCTTTGGGTCTCTGATCCCTAAACTGGAGTCCTGGTTGATGTGTCATACTTTCCAGAAGGGCAGTGGAACATTCTTTCTAGTGCATTCTTCCCCCGAAATGTTTTCACACCATAGGCACTCGTTTTGTTCTCTCAATCATCTCATGCAGCGGTCAGGAGAGGGAATGAGCAAAAGAAGCCTAGATTAAAAGTGAGGTGAGTTGATTGGAAATTGGTCGAATTGCTGAAGATTGCCTAACAAATTAGTAGTGAACACAGGGCCAGAGCATGGGTCAATCCATGTGGCATTGGTAACCCGCAGGATATGTGCAATTATAGATACTTTTGACATGATCCCTCTCTACTATGCCCAGGCTTGTATATGATGTTTCCTTATTTTTCTTTTTATCCTAGCTTCCTTTCTTTCCATTAATTTTAATTTAACTTAATTAATTGTTTTTACCTTCTTCCATTTTGTTCCCATTGCTTCCACTTTTTTGCTCCTCCTTTCCCCCATTTGAGGCCTTAAGGCTGTCTGTGACACATACTGAAGCTGATTGCTTAGCTTAATAATAAGAAGAATTTCCCTGGCAAGCCTTGTATCATGTAGACTTCCCTTCTGAAGCTTGGGGTCTTAGGATTCAGAGTTCCAGAAGTCGCAGGATAGTACTGGGACTTCTGCATTGTACTGAAAATATGAACGACAATATATAAAGAGTATATCATTAGGGAAGATGAATTCTATGACCTCAGAGGACACTAAGCTCATTATAGGGGCATGGAGAGACCTGTGGAGAAAGGAAAATGGTGGTTGGAACTTGAAGGATCTAGTAGAGCTCTGGGGTCAGCTGCCCTGGGTTTGAATGTTACGTCCAGCGCTGACTAGCTGAGTGAGGTTGGGCAAAGTCATTATCCTCTCTAAACCTTAGCTGAGTTACCTGTAAAAAGGAGATAATTATAGTAATAATCATACTATTTCCTGCTGTGAGGATTAATAAAGACAATATAAATAAAGTGCATAGAACAGGGCCTGGGTCATGGTCACTATTCCATACATACTATTATTCTTAAAATGCTAATTTTGGGGATCCCTGGGTGGCGCAGCGGTTTGGCGCCTGCCTTTGGCCCAGGGCGCGATCCTGGAGACCCGGGATCGAATCCCGCGTCGGGCTCCCGGTGCATGGAGCCTGCTTCTCCCTCTGCCTGTGTCTCTACCTCTCTTTCTCTCTCTCTCTCTCTGTGACTATCATAAATAAATAAAAAAAAAAAATTAAAAAAATGCTAATTTTGTGTTACTTTTTCGATCATAGAGTGTCACAAAATTCACCTGAGACTCTGTGGTAAAACATAAACCCTCAAAGAAGCTTTGAACTTGTAATAGGCCTTAGGCTCTGGACACTCAATCCATTTTCCAATTTTAGTATATGTGTTGCCGAAGCAAGCACTCAATCCATTTTCCTCAGACCTGAGTGCACTGTCCCATGGAATGCTCTAGAAGCATGAACTGGGATGGGCACATCAGAGCTGAAGACTTTGAAGGAGGAACTACAGAGTTCCCTGGTCCTCAATGGGCAGTCAATGAAATGTTTGAGAGAGAATGTAGTCCCACATGGTAACTCCTCATTGAGGACAATGGGCACCACCAGCCATAGTCCTGCTTGTAAAGACAAAATGATAAGTAGCTAAGACCTGTTCTCACCGGTCCCCAACTGGCCTTCTTTGGGGTCTCTTAAATCCATAGCCTCAAACACCCAGCTCTCTTTAGCTGGCAGGGCTGATGCCATCTTCTTCATCTCTTTTGTCCCATCTATGCGTGTCCTTCTAGCTCAGGATACAACCTATCCATGCCCTTCTCAACCTCTATCCCTGCCTCTAACCTTCTTTAATCCCAAGAAGAGTTTGTAAATCCAGTAAGTTAATTTGTGATATGTAACCGGCGAGTGATACCGCATGCAGCGGGTTATGTCTTTGAAGGATAGAGTTGATTCTTGTTATTTGTGTTGACTGTGTCTATTAAGTTGCTGGGGATCTTGAGTTGGAGAGCACTGGACCATTGCTCCTAGGGGACACACGGGGTTAGGTTCTTCTGAGCCTCTGGTCACATTTTTGTCAACCCATGGATACTTAACTTTGTTGTACATGTGTTTCTGTTTAAAGACTCATTATTTAATATATATTGTTGGTTCGTTAACATTGAACTCATGGTCAACTGCACTACAACTCTTGCCAGAGTGACACTGACCTAACACACGTACTTTCTCATATCACAGCCTTCTTGTGCTTGGAAAAACTACACAGAACTTTAGCACGACAGTTGGCGGTCATTTTCAACAGCAAAATCATCAACTGAAAGCACAAAAATGTGAAGATCATGGCAGTATAAAGATCCCGAAGAGGACACTTGTTTACAGGATGACGGCTAAGGCAAGAAGTCAGAACACTGTCTTACTGGACCTCAACGGGGAGCATGTGTGTCACACACCTCAAATTTTTTGTCACTCTGCATGTGTCTGCAGATGGCCACCAACGCTCTGCAAGTAATGATTTTTGCCAATAAATTTTAGATCATGGGAAAAATCTGTAAATACAGAGTCTGGAAATAATAAGGATTGGTGCATTTCCCAGAGTTCAGGCTACAGAGGAAACTCTCTTCTGGAATGTGGGACTGAACACCTCTCGAGGGCTCACTGTCAGGGGAGTGGTGGTCCTTAGTTTCCAGTGCGCACATCTGCTTTCCCGTTAAGAGTATGGGGCTTGGAGACAGTCATACAAGCCTCCCCATGATCAGCTGTGTGACCTCAGGCAGCCCAGCCTCTTTGAATCATGGTTTATCGTTTATCTATGAGATATAAATTATTGGGAATTTATGCTAATATTTATATTTAGCCCTCACAAAGCTTTCGGTAAGACTAAAGAATACAGGTAAAGGACTACCAAGTAATCATATCTCAATGTACTGGAAGTATCTGATAACTTTACCAATTGTATTTTGCACCTGCCTTTGATTGTCTTCTATTTTCTTTAATAAATAGCTAATCTGACCTGTCCTTCGAAGCCCAACTAAAGTTTCTCTTCCAGTTTCACGCCAGAGTCTCTCTGGAGGGCTTGGTGTCCTCTGAGATCATGGTGCTGACTACCCACCCACACACCTTGCTAATCATATGCCCACTTATGGAATCATTTATATTTTCATTTGCATTTTTGTCTATTTTTGCCTTGTTTTCTCCATTACACACACATAAAAACACATCTGGATATCTAGGATGTGTAACACTCCACGCAATGCTCTGTGGGTCCCTGACTTCAAAGAGTTCAAGACCTTGGGATCATTTCTGATTATTTTCATATTTGCTTAGTGCTTTCAAGTGGCATTTCTATGAATCCTTGCCTCATCGAATTTTCCACATCTAGGTCTCTTTCTAAAATGGTCAGGGCCAAGCCCAATGTGTCCATTTCATAGATGATACTCATCTGATCATCTGAGAAGTGAAATAAGTTGCTCTAGGTCACCTGATTAACACATTACTCGCAGGGAGACATTAGTTGGTGCTCCAAAGTTTGTGCAGATTCTTTTAATGAGTGAAGTCCAGCTTCCCTGTGAAAGACCTTGAAAAGTTCTTTTCTATCCCAGGTTTACCATCGGTTGATGTGTTGGTTCAAGTTTATCACTACCACCCTGCCATGAGAGTGAACACTCCAGCAAAGGGGATCTGCCAAAGATTCTAGCCAAAATCTGGCAGCGACTATTTGAAATTCCAATTCTGATGCTGATCTGAGCTATAAAAACAATCCGAACCTCATGGACCATTGCACAGAAAGAAAGAAGGAGGCCAGAGACAGATAGTGGACAGCAGGAAACACAGCAGGAAAGAGTTATGATGATGTACAATATTTATCAGCTGCCTCTGGTCATTCCTTTTTGAGCTCGTATTGACAGAGCTTCCTCTATCCTCTGCTTTCAGAGTTTTGTACTCTTCTAATATCAGACATTTAAACCTTTGTTCCAATTTAGGTCAAAATTACTCAAGCAGAACCCTGAGTTAATGTGTAAATTTTCCCCTAGGGTATCCCTCATTTTGGAGTGAAAGGCTTAGTCCCATCTTTTCAGACATTAGTGAGGAGGTGTGGGGGTGGGGGCTAGCAGGAACTTTTCAAGTATTATTCCAAGAAAATACCATGCATATCAATAGAATATACTCTGCTTTGTCCTTTTTTGAGTCTCGATATTTGTAATATCCTCTATTATTCAACCATCTGTCTCTTAGTCTGTCATTTGTAAAGTGGGGGAGTGGAAAACGATTTAGTTCTCCTAGGTCTCTTTCGGTCTCTCTGGGGTAGTATTCTAGGATTTATCTTTCCTTCTTGTCTACTACTCACTGTTCTTTCCAAACTCCCAATACCTTTTTGTGTATGTTATTATTATTATTTTTAATCATTTCGCATAAGGGCTTAAAAAAAGAAAAAAAAAATTCTCCCTCCTTGCTCCTTTATTTCTTCCCCTAGGTCCACTCCTTGTACCCACGTCTTGAACTATCAACCTTAGCAACATCTACTGACACCTCCTCTTCCAACACCTGTGGGCAGGTACGAAATTCGTTCATCATCTACTCACTCTGCATTTCTCCTTCCAGTTTTTTAATTAGAAAGATGTCAATCTTCAGTTAGTTTCTTGGTTACCCTTGTACATTTAAGTAATGTGCTTCAACTTCTGTTTTGTGGTCCATCAACTCTGGTGAGACGAGGACTCTTGTTTTTTGTTTTGGATGCTGTTGGCAGAAAATTGTCTCTACTGGAGTTGTCTTGGTAAAAGGCCACGCCTAGTTTTTGCGCCAGATCAGCATATCCAGGAAAGCTACCTGTCACCAGGTTGGCGATAAAAACTCTGCGACAAGGACACATTGGAAACCGATTATCATAGAAGGTTTAGTAAAGTTAAAACTGATAAACTCAGGGTAAAAAAAAAAAAAATCAACATGATAAACAGTCATTGGGAAAATCGCTCACTTAAAAAAGAAACACTATCCAACAATTAGCCGAATTAGCACCTCTATTGATTCTTGGAAGTATTTTCTCCCATTTAACCTACTCAGATCAATTAGCTTGGCATCTGCCTCCAACTTCATATATCAATATAACTGTTTTCTCCCCAGCCTAGCTGCTACTTAGGAGATAATGGGAGGGGTGGACAAGACAATAACATGGTTCCGGGAGAAATAAATCTGGAGACTGAAAGAATCAGATTTATTTCCAAAGAAAGTGGTACATCCCTCCCATGGTGCCTAATACACCGGTGGTTAAACAATTAAGTTTATTTTTGGATACAAAGTTAATTACTTTGAAAAGTCAGTGATACTGCCATTGACAAATACTACCCTTAAAGCCCTTAGAAATAACAAGGCAGTCACTCAGAATAGCTAAAACGGCAACATTTGACATTTGTTATTGCAGGAATTAAGGTCCTCCTGCAAAGTTACCTGATCTTTCTCATCTTAATTGAACCCTAGCAGGGCAGGCTTTGGAAGTTACCTGGAGGTGGAGACTGAGAACCCCATTATTTTCCTCGTTAGGCCCAGTGGATATTCCCCAAACGCCCCGATTAGCTGTCAAGCCCCTTTCTTTCAATTGTTAAATCCCTTGATTTTAAATTCTATTTAGGAGCTAGGCTGGCTCCAAATGTCAAAGAACACCATCATAATGGCCAATGAGTGACTTGAAATTGGGTTTGCCTTCTGCAAAATTTAGATCCCTTTTAGAAGCAAAGGATCACAAACGTGAGGCAAGTAATTGAGCACTTGCGTTATACAAAGTAAGATTTACGTGGCTGTTAAAAATAATGTCTGCAGATAATATTTAATGATAATGAAAAATGCTGCAAAATACAGTTAGGTGTACAAAGGCAGAAAACAAAACTACCCAGGGCATCTAATTTTATTTAAAACAGCTGCATGAGCGCCATAAAAAAAAAAAAAACAAAAAACCCAAAATTGGAAAGAAGTAGGCTACATTTATTTCAGGAAGGTGGGTCTTTGGTGGATTGATGGATGGTTTTTATTTTTTCTTTACATTTTTCTGCATTTTCCGGATATTCATTTAACACACTTTCTCTTTTATAATCGGAAAAAAAGACTATTTTTAAATAATTGAAAGGATTCTGTAGGTTTAGAAATTCGAGGGGTCCAGACCATCCTGCCTTCCTCTGTTTCTACCTCTTTCATGATGTACCACCGGCAAAGAGTTGGATGTCTCCACATGTCTCTTCTCTTTGAAATTAAAAAAAAAAAAAAAAAAAGGCTGCTGTCTGCTCCGCCATAGAGGGACATAATGAAGGATGACAGAACGGTGCCTTATAAAAAAACATTTATCACTTTAGAGAACAAAACGTTTACCTATTCTCCTAACACTGTGTTTCCCGAGTGAGGACGGCTCAGTTGGAAGCCCCCAGTGGGAATGTCCACCAGGGATCATGGACCGAAGTTTCCCGAGAGGGCTCTTTACGAAGACGGTGGTTGACTTTAGAGAGAAGAACAAGGGTGGTGGAGCCGGGGGGGGGGGGCGAGTGGTGGGGGAGACCTGTGGCAGGTAGCCACTGCCCGTGGTTGTTGTGACTCACATACGATGGAATCCTCCAAAGCAATTAATTGTAATGAACTATTGATAGACTCAACAACGTAGATAAATCTCAAAATAATCGTGTTGAGCAAAAGAGCTCATGCTCTATGATTCCATTTCTATTAAATTCTAATCAGAGGAAGACTAATCCATAATGACGGAAATCGGCTGGGTGGCTGCTTGGGGCCAGGGAGGCAGGGCCAGAAGGCACCGGGAAACCAGGTACCATTTTGTGGTGGAGTCTTCTTTTTTGATGGTGGCAGTGGTTGCATGGGTGCAGGCACTGGTCAGAACTCTTCAAACAGTGAAATTTAAAGGAGTTTTTATGACATGCAGATGAAGTTAGTAAAAAGAGGGGGAGAGAAAGAGAGGGAGAGAGAGAAGCCACGACTAACAGGTTTCTTAGGTTTATTATTTGTTTTACAAGGCTGTGTTTTAAGTTTGTTTTTCTCAAACTGTGAGTGATTCCTGCTTCCATATGTGTTCGGAGGATGTGGAAAAAGCACCTGAGATCTGAGCACATCCCAGTTGATTTGATAGATTTGGTTATAGGTTTGCTCAGTCAGGGGCTCCTGTCCCTATGGTTCTACTCTTTGAACATGAGTCACTTGCTTTTCGATGGGACCTCACAGCTGACTGTCTATATTTTTTCCATTTGATGACCCTATTTTAGGAAGCATGGCAAATGAGCCCATAAATATTTTTTAGTTTATTTGGACTAATAACTCTGAATCTGGGATTTGGAACTTATAAATCCTGAAAAAGGTAGATATCATGATGCCTATTTTACTACTAAAGAAACTGAAGTCTTGGAGAGACTTTTTTTTTTTTAACCTCTTCAGGATGTTTTATTAGTTAGTAGAAAGCTGGAACTTATATATAGATTTGTCTGGCTCTTTTAAAAGTAATTTTATCAGTTTCAGGGTTCCCAGGTGGCTCAGTCGGTTAAGTATCTGACTTTTGCTCAGGTCATGATCTCTGGGTCCTGGGATCAAGCCCCATGCTGGACTCCACGCTCAGTGGCGAGTCTGCATCCTCCTCTCCCTCTGCCCCTCTCCCTGCTGCTGCTCTTTCTCTCCCTCCCTCTCAAATAAATAAATAGAATCTTAAAAAAAAAAAAAAAGTAATTGTCAGTTTATTAGGTTCTCTTTCACCAAGAATTCTGTTCGGAGAGACATCAGATGGAGACACTCATGAGTGATAGGAAGACTGTGTGTGCCTTCTAGATTGGAAGGTCCATTTTGGAGTCAGGGACCATATTCACTGTATGACACACAGTGTTATTATGAAATTTTGTTAATTGAATAAAGAATCTAATTTCTATATTTATGGCCTGTAGTTTCAAATTTCAGAGTAAAACAGAAGTCGCTAAATCTCTGATTTCACATGTTTTAACTGTCAGTATATAGAAGCTATTCATTTGGTTACTCAAAGAATATTTATTAAGCACCTACCAAGTGCCCTCCATCAGTGCATTAGTTGCTGGGAGACAGGTCATCCCCACCTTTAGTGGTAAAAACAACTTATATTCTCAGAGTTTCTATGGGTTAGGAATCTAGGAATGGATTTTCTGGCTGGCTCTGACTCACAGTGTCTCATAATATTGCAACTGAGGTATTTTGGGGGGCTGCAGTCATCTCAAGGCTCAAATGGATGAGGCTCCACATTCAGGTTCACATCCAGGTCACCCATCCATGGGTGTTGGCCCCCCAGTCTGGGAATATCCACTGCCAGACCCACTCACACAGCTGTGGGGACGCTTTAGGATCTAACTGGACATCACATGGACACATCAGTCGGGCACAAGGTGGGGCTCTCCTTAGGGCTACCCAACATGGCAGGCTGCTTCCCCAGAATGAGGGTTCTGAGCGAGAAAAAGAGGCAGAAACAGAGACAGACACACAGAGATAGAGAGAGACAGAGACAGAGACAGAACAAGATGGAAGTCTTAGTCTTTTGTAACCTAGTATTGGGAGTGATTCTATCACTTTTACTGTATTCTGTTCTTTAGAAGGGAATTGCTAAGTCCAGCCAACACTCAAGAGGAGGAGATTATAGAAGTTCAGAGGCAGTGGGAGGTGGGGAGTGCTGAGAGCTATCTGAGAGGCTGCCTACTACAATCAGTTCTACTCAATTAACGAGTAGTTGGTGATTGAGGACCAACATGGTACCTAGAATTGATAAGGATGTTCTGTATAGCAGTGATGAGTAGGCTCTGTGGCAGCAAGAAGATGAGTGTGAGTCATTTTCTCTTCCCAAGAAGATTGCAGAGGAGTTGAAAAGATGGCCTATAACCAGCAGAAATAGTTAATTAATACAAGCCTGTATGTAATTCCTTGTAAAACAAGTAGATCTTGCCTATTACAGATGAAGCATGCATCTGGATACCTATCACTTACGCTGGAAAATCACAAGTCCTGCAGGAAAGAGGTTGTACAGGAGTGCAGGCGAAGGGAAGATGCCTGCAGAATTCAGGGACCAGTTAATCTAAAAATTAAAAAAAAAATTTTTTTAATCTAAAAATTTACTTGAGAACCCAGTCATAATTTTTAGGTTTCAAGGAAAGGTTCCAAGTCACTTTCATAAATTTTATATTTTATTTTTTTCACATTTATAAATTTTAATTCATTCAGCATTTACTCTATACCTCCTGCGTGTGAGACACTGTGCAAAATATTACAAACAGAATCTTCTTTGATGCACACAATAACCCTGAAGGTGATTATTATTACTCCCTTATTTACAGATGAGTTTGCTGAGATTCAGTTATTCATTAATGGTAGAGTTGAGATATGTTTGCAGGGCTATATTGTCTGTACAATATTGCTTATTCTTTTGTCTTTTCTTTGTATTTTTATTTAAATAAAACTCTCTCAAGATCTGTTTAAGGCCTTAACAGATGTAGAGATGAATTAGGTAGAGAGTGCCTCGAAGACTTATGGTTTATATTCTAGTGGGAGGAGGAGGGGTGGGTTGAGCAATTAAAAAAAAGAATAGACCAGAATAAAGTATCAGGTAGGGATAAGTGATTTATCTGTCTTACGTCACTGGAATGTAAACTCCTTGAGAACAAAGACTTTGTCATTCACCACTGTATTCTGCAGTGCTCAGAAGAGTTCTCGGCACACAGAGTTCAATCAATATTTGCAATTGTCCAAAAATAAAGTAGCAAGTAATAGAATGTACCAAGTAGAAGATAAAATGATGACGTGATAGAGAGGGAGTGAGGGATTACTTCAGATTAGGTAGTCAAGGAATGGCTCACTGAAGAGCCAAGGTCTGAAAGACAAGAAGCCAGCCAAACAGAAGCCAGCTCCTCATCTACCCAGAGGAAGAGCATTCTGGACAGAAATGAACTGCTAGTGCAAAGGCCCTGAGGTGGGGACAGCCTTGGTGGGTTTTAGTAACAGAAAAGAGAGGAATATGCTGAAGCATGGGGAATAATTTGGAAAAGAGAGGAGACCAGAGAGATGGGCAAGGCAAGGTCAGCTGAGGCCCAGGAGGCCCATCACGTAGAGTGAGGATTGTATTTTAAATGCAATAGAAGCCACTGGAAGGTTTTAAATAGGAAATCAGGAAAATGACACAGTCTTGTGCCACAGTCCGGGCAAGAAGTAATGGCGGCTTAGATTAGGGAATAGTAGGAGGAATGGAGTGAAGGGGGCAATGTTACTCATTGACGAGCTTGCTTATTCACAGTTGGAGTATGGGTGGGGAGTGTCCAACCAAGTTGATAAATTGAAGATGACTCTTCATTTTCTGACCTTTTTTGTTTTTCTTAGAAATCTGATATTTCCTTAAATATGGAAGATAGACCAGATTTGGAAGATAGACCAGAACCATATTTAGTTTTGCTAGGGTTGCCATGGCAAAGTATTCTATAGCAGAGGATCTAGACCATAGATACTTATTGTCTCACAGTTCTAGAGACTAGAAGTGCACAATCAAGGGTGCTGGTAGGGATGGTTACTTCCAACAGCTGAGAGGGAGAATCTGTCCCACGCCTCTGCCCTATGTGCCGGTGGTTTACTGACGATCCTTGGCATTCCTTGGCTTGCGACTGCCACCCCCATCTCTGCAACTATCTCCACGAGGCCTGCGCAGGTTGGAGGACGGAGAGGGGACCTCACAGTTGCCCTTTTGACAATGTTAAACAAGGTCCAACTATTAGAGCCCAAAGAGGAGAGTAGAGGAGGAAGAGGCAGGTCATCAAAGCCAAGGCCTTCGATGGAGAAGGGCCTGAAACATGGGTAGAGTTTGGGCAACATTAAATTTCAGGCTTCCCTGGCACTCCCACGCCATTTGGATAGTACATGGATCGGCAAATATAACCACAGGGAAGGACATATTGTTTCTCCTTTCACAGAGGGAAAGACAGCCAAGGAACGATTAAACTTATTCTGATAAGTAACTTCAGCTATTTCCAGATGGAGCTGACATATCTCGGTAGGGAACACAGACTTAGAAATGTCTGTTGCTTCCCAAGAAAAGCACCTCTCTTACTGTCGCTGTTAAGAGAGCAGGTGTCTCCTGCTATTGGGTTAGCCTCCTCGTGTCCAGGAAAATAAAATGAATAAAATGGAGACAATAAAATCACTGGATTGGGAATGGCTCCTCCCTCTCAGTTGGCATGACCAGATATGATTTGAGGGATTTACTAAAGATTCTAGTCTGATGGTTAAAGACTAAAGGTCTTCCTTGATTAAAGACCTTTCATTGCTTGCCACTGCTTTTAGGCAAAAAAAACACCCTTAATTCGAAAGTTGGCCTAGAGGAGCTTGTGTGTGTTGGCCCAGCTAATTCTCCCTCTCCTCTGGGTTCTGGCCTCACTGGCCTTATTTCCCACTCCCCTCCCAAAAAGACTGGCTCCCTTTGCCTCAGGGACTTTGAATGCAAGGGCCTCCAGGGTAAACAGGTGCTTTCTTGCCCACCCTCCACCCCACCCCACCCCTCCATCTTACTGATTCCACTCATCCTGCATCCAGTTGACTCAAGGGCCTCAGGTTTCAGCCGGACACCTGTTTCATCCTGATCGTCGGACATCCTATCCTGCACTCATCTACCTGCTGCTTCTTTCTGTAATAGCTTTCAGAGAAACAGGCCGGTTTTAACCAAAAAAAAAAAAAAAAAGCGATGCATTTGCAATCACCACTAGGGGGAGAGCGGCACTGCCCAAGTTTTGTGCTTCAGAGCTTTGATTCTAGGTTGGTTATTTGATGGAGTCAAGTACAGAAGAGAAAGGGAGGGGCAGAAGCCCAGCTGCGGTGGAGAGGTGGGAAGTGAAGGCAGTATTAATGCGGAGGACACTCAGCCAAACAGCACGAGACCAAGAAATCAGAGAGGGACAGTCGCTGGTGATGGCAGGTGTTGAAGGGATACAGGCCTCCCTCCTTCAAACCTTAACCTGGAAGTTCTTGAGAGGAGAGGACATCATTGCAGGGGGCACTGCTAGAGGCTTTGGTCCTGGGGCGTCTTTGCTCACCACACCCTGTTGTCCCCACCACAAGAACAGTGGAGACATCAGTAGAGGCTCATGTGGGAATGTTACGACTCTTGACAGGGAAGGTGAGGATTTGAATTTTGCTGCACATGTCAAGAGGGTGGTGGTAAACAGCTCTGGTTCTGGGATCTCTAATTATGACACTCAGACTTATGACCTCCTAATCGGGCTCCTCTGGACAAATGACATGATTTGTCTGTGCCTTGGTCTCCTCACCTGGGACTGAGAGTACTGCTAGTCCTGGAGGCGGTATGGTGAGAATTCACAAGTAAAAATGATATTGTGCCTTTTACGCGTCAGGCATTATTCTAAGGTCCTGAAGTTCTTCAGCTCGCACAGAACCTCTGTGACGAAGATACTGTTGTCATGTTTAGGGTTATTCCTGTGTCACAGTTGAGGAAACTGAGACATAGAGAGTTTTAGAAACTTGCCTGAAGTCGCAGAGCCTGGGTGTGGCCAGAGTCAGCATTTGAACCCATCCAGACGCTTAGAACAATGGTGGCTCAACTAGGCACTCAAAGAGGGTTACATATTCAGCTACTTACCAGGAAGCCCCTGCCTGGGCATGTATGGTGGCTCAGGAGCCAGGCACATATTTTTCATGATCTGATTTTGTGCGAGAGGAGGAAGGGTGGGGGGGTGACGGGCAGCAGGGGAAAAACTCTGGTGCCTGTAGAATCAGCTTCATGGCCTGTTTTTTGTTGATTTGTGAGAGGATTTGGGGAGGCCCAAGCAGCACTATTTCAGAGTCTGTTTGTGTGGACAGGCCAGGGTAGTGGGACTTTTCTTTATTTCCATGTGAAACATGGTGTGGCACCTACACCTTGTGAGGCCCAAGGGTCACAGTGCTGTTCGGCTGCCCCTCAGCGCCTCAGCTCATGTTGTGGGGAGGATGGACACCCTGCTTCTGACTCCCAAGTGAACATCTTTTATCCCACTGAGGACCCTGGAGGCAATGAGAGAGAAGCTTCTAGAAGGATAGGACTTCAGCCTATGGTCTGGAGTGAAACGACATGTCTGATCTTCATAAGGACAGGTTACACATGCCAGCAGCCTTTCGAAATAACTGAGGGAGAATTAAGAGGAGGGAGATGAGATACCTTTAACATACAGGCGAGGTCAACAGGCATCCAAGCGTGATTACTCTCGAAGAGGACAGTTCAAACTCCATCTGTTCGGCTTGGGGTCATAGGAGAAATAGAGATCAATTTCCTTTTCATTGCACTCTGTATTATAGAAAGGATGTGCCCGTTATCGTACAGTATTTATTCCCGAGCACATCTTCCCCACGTCCCTCAGAAATCTGCATCCTGGAATCACAGTTTGATTGATGCGTAAGGTAGAAGCTATAGACAGGGACCAAGTTATAATTCAAGTTCAATTTATGGCTCAGTCTTGAAGCCAAATTGTAGTCAACACAGGTTTTAAAAACATACTCTCTTAGGAAAGGACGTAATGCCTTTCTATAGGATATGCTACGTGAATAGAGACTGTAGAAATAACTGTTGTAAAAATCCCATATTTGTATGTCCTACAACTGCGTAAAAGTCCGCCACATGGGGCAGGAGAGCATACCTGAAGCCTATGTGCATCCGCGCTGTAGGGATCTTTGTCCTGGAAGGCGGGACTGCATCTACTTACCTGGTTTTGCATGTTGCCTGGAGCCCAGCTGGGGGTGGACGGATGCTCTATTGATGTCCTTTGAAGATACGGATGCTGGTAATTTCTTTCTGCTCACTCACCAGAAAGCACAATTGCAAAATGTATCTAGGTCTCCTAAGAACAAATGACCCTATGAAATGGGAAAGATTTAGATTCTCCTGCTAGAGACATGGATCGGGAGAACGGGTAACCAGCCTCAGAGATCAGAGGGATGCCAATGTGTGCTGTGGTTGCTGCAAACTAACACGATTTCTGTCAAATGTATGGTAGTCTGGTCAAGGTTAGTAAATGTGTAGTTTATTTCTCGGTGGCACACTCAAGATGTACAGCAGTCAACGATCATTTCTACCATCTTCCTTAGTAGATACGGTAGCAACAATTGATTCTAGAATGTGACAAGTGATGATGTTGGGGGAGGGGGTTGTGTGAAATAAGATGAGGGGAAGCTGACACAGGAGAAGTTTGCAAAGGTTCTCTCAGGTCAAGAAGACTAGTCATGTAGGCCTTCTCGATAGTTACCTTTCCCTGGTGTTGCAGGATTTCTCTCTGCTATAAACAGGAAGGGATGCTCTGAAGTTTGAAAATGTTTACTAGAGGTGTACAGAGAAATGATTAGTGAGATCGGATCAGAAATGCTTGGAGGGTTTCACGGAGCTTTGCATGCATTCCCAGAGCGATTTTGGGAATAGTGGAGTCCTGGTCCTTAAGTAGGACAGAGGGCTTAGGTCTGGGGAAGGAAGGGTGTGGGGGGAACAAAAATTAACCAAAACTTGTTATCTTTGTTGTTGCTAATGTACAACATTAGCCAGGCTGGATTTACAGCTCTGAAAAATAAGCATTTGGCATTCCCTTGGATGCTGGAAGGTCAAGCGTGGGAAAAGGCAGGTTGTTTTCTGCTACACGGAAGCCCTAGGGCTTGATTATGGGGTCATGGGTATGGTTTAAAACAGGGTCAAGACATAGATAAACAGTTAAAAAAAAAAGTAGTAATGGAATTCAACCACACACACACAAAAATAAAATTGCTATGCCTTCTCTGAATTTTCTTTTCTCAAAAGATGGTCTATATTTGACAATAGAGTTTTATTAAAAATAAATAAGTCTGGAGTTTAGACTAGTGTAGCATAAAGAATAGTGGATTGAATCTAGTCCTTAATGACTAAATATCTATGGGAAAATCAAAATCAAGTCGGGCTATCTTTGGGGTAGAATCTTCTTGTGTGCTAAATAAGGGGATGGTTTGTACCGGATTCCATGATTTCTAATGGGACTTCATACATATTCCTGCCAGCTTGGAATGCAGCAGCCACACTATTCTAACTGGTTTGCTGAGAGCATCTGACAGTCTTCAGATTCTACGGTTCCCAAGAAGCACCTCTGTGGTGCCACTGACCCATGGATTAATATATCAGAGGAGCAGTAACGGAACGGGGAAACACACCAGGCCTTAACCCATCACTGGAAGTGTAAATACAACGTCATAAGCAGGGAAAATTTTGGTAGAGATGCTTTTTAAAAAGTTTAAAAATAGGATTCTTTAATGCAGCGAACTGGACATTGCTAGGAGAGGGAAAAATCATATTCATATATATAATAAGCTGGAAGGTTTCAAGTGGTTAGAAGAGAGAATTTTAAAAAGGACAATGTAAAGGAACAAAAAATAGGATGGGAGGTGGAAGGGAAAGACCATAAAAGGGAAGAAGGTGGGAAGGGATGAAGCCATGAAGGCAAGAAGATGCAGACTGACTCTGTTGTGGTGCCTAAGAGAACAGCTTTGGAACCAATGAGTTAACTCTCAGCTCTGTCTCCTACTGATTATGTGACTCTGGGTGGTCACTCAGCCTCTCTGAACTTCAATTTCCTCAACCATAAAATGTAGTTAATGATGCTTGGCATCTCGATTTCTTACCAGAGTGCCTACTTCGTCATGATGTTGTAAGATGACACAGGTAAGGCACTTGGCTCAGCAGCTGGTCCAATCTCTATACGATTTACCTGTTATTATGGTGGTGGTGATGGTGGGGGTGAGGATTAACTGGTAAAATGTATCCCAAATTCTTTTTTTTTTTTTTTTTAAGATTTACTTATTTATTCATGAGAAACACACACACACACACACACAGAGGCAGAGACATAGGCAGAGGAAGAAGCAGGCTCCCTGCGGGAAGCCCGATGTGGGACTTGATCCCAGAACTCCGGGATCATGACCTAAGCCAAAGGCAGACCCTCAACCACTGAGCCACCCAGGTGTCCTTGTATCCAGAATTTTTTAGAGCAGTGCCTGGTACCTGATAAGCAGTAAATGGTAGAAAGCAAAAGGAGTATGATTAACATTTGAGAATTTGAATGGCCTCTGCTTGTTGAGCAGAACGCTGTCACCATCCTGACCTCAGATGCTGGTAGTAGAGGGACACTCACCTGTTTGAACCATCACTTTCACTTTATGGGTGAAGAAGACTCTGAGGCCAGAGGGTATTGGCCCACAACTACGCAGCTGGGAAGGGGATCGCACTCGAAGACATGATTCTGATTTGCTCAAGTTTAGCTGCAACTCTGAGAGGGAAATATCCTGCTTTTCATTTATAAAAAAAAATCCCAGAGAGAGGATCTACACCCGTACGTCTCAGATTCCGAAGCCCACTCTCTTTCCACACGGAGAACATTACAGATGAGCATTTTGTAAACTGTGATGTGTGTAGCTCTCCGCGAAGCACCCCTGCCCGATGGAAAGACGATGTCAGCCAAGGGTAGGAGACGTGCATGCAATTCAAAACTCTCCAAAAGCCATATTAAAAAAAAGCAAATGAAACCGTGAAATTAATTTTAATAATGTATTTTACTGAACCCAATATACCCCGAATACTTTTATTTAAACATGTAATCAGTACAAAAATGATTTATGAGTTATTTTACATTCTTTTTTTCTGTGCTTAGTCTTTATTTTATTTTTTTTATTTTTTCCGTGCTTAGTCTTTAGAGTCCAGTGTGCATTTTACACATATAAGATCATCTCAGTTACCACCAGTCACCTTGCAAGCGCTTGAAATCTGCATGTGGCTAGTGGCTACCGCATTGGATCGTGAAGCTGTAGACTATTGCTCTTTCGATTTAGATGATTCTCCAAGCTCTGGAAGGCCTCGAGGTTGGTAGCCGCAGCAAGGTTGCCATGGGATATCAGGAAGAGGACAAATGTGATCAAATGTTTTACGAATTACTCCTGTCAGTGAAATTTTGGACAACACTTGCTAAATCCACAAAGAAGAATCTAACTTCTTTTGCCCTTAAGAAAAAAAAAAAGTGATTTGTTCACTCAAAGTAGGAACTTGGATGCTTTTACGGTTTTATAAGCAATTTTTTTTTAAGGTAGTTAAGATTTCATGTGGGACAGAAAAAAAGTATTTAGAATTCATTTACTGGATATTTAGGGAATACAAAACAGGGAGATGGGAGAATGAGGACTGGGAGGGTGTCATCAAAGTCTTTTATCAGCAAAGCTGTCACTTTATAGACACGTAATCTGACAGGCGCTTTGCTGAGTTTGCTTTGCTTGAGAGCTTCCACTTGTAAGGTAATTTTATGAACTCGGCTCAGAAATTCATGGGAAAAAGCAAGAGACAATATCACATGCTTCTGCCTCTTATTTACTTATGTCACATGAACCAGATGTCAGAAACTCTTCAATTTGGAAATTTTTAAGTCCTACAATGAACTGGATAATAGTTAAAATTGACAGTAAGGGCCAAGGAGTTTCAAGAAAATGCTAAAGCTCTGACATTCAGGAACAACAGTTATATTCTTCTTCACTGGAGGGTTTAATAGTTCCGGAGAGCCACAAGGGGGTTCTAAGAGCTTCCACCCCAGTCCTGGACCAAAATCAGCTCCATTTTTATGTCCGTAGTTCAGCTGACCAAAGAACACATGTTTGTACCTGGGTTGTATATAATGACTTTTGATGTGTCCACATATAAATATTATTTCCTCATTTTCTATTCCTTGCTTGATTTTTTCATCTACACTATTGCTTTATCAAACTCTCCTTATTTTTATTATAATTCTAGAACAATTAGAAATAGTAGTAATTAAATTGCTGAAATCTGCCTGCGTAGAGTAAGAACATTTCAATTCTATCAGTATGGGTGTTAATTATTTTAGGCAAGCTGTCATTTAGGCTTTCTAAAGTGGATTTTGTTCTTGCAGTCAAGAACATTGCTTAGTGCAGAATTAATTAATCATTATAAATATAAAACCTGCAGTATCAGCTCCTGTGTTCAGAAAGGTTTCAAGAGGCAAGGTTGAAAGAGTCAATAGGCTGCTGAAGGGAATCTTATCATGTGCCCCCCCCCAATCTGATAAAAGGACAATTAAACTATGTACTTCGTTTTTATATAGGCCCTTACTTTAAGTATCAGTTCAAAAGCTGGAAATGTCTGCTTTTCTCAACACAAAGGATTTTTTTTTTTTTTAAAGTAACTTCTTTTAAATAGATTTTTTAAAGCAAGGTTGACGAGGAGATCACTGAACATTGGAATTTACTCTGGCTAAAAGGAGATTCCCCTCACCCCTCCCACCAAATTTCATCCTCCCATAATTGTGACGAATAGGACCTATTTCTCCTCTGGGCTCTGAATTTTCCCAGATACTCAGTGGCTACTTAAGAAATGTTCTATACAATGACCATAATAATTATATTCCTTGCATTAAGGCTCACAGTCATTCTGCTCCAAGAGAAAAAGCCTACATTCTCCATGGCCTTTCCTACTGTGCTTTAATAATGGCTGGACGATATTGTGTCATTTTCCTGCTGTAAATGGCGGCAAAATTCAACTAAGTTATACAGGAACGCACTGGCCAAAACAAGGAGATCATGCCTATATGGGTAAAGAAACCAGTGCCGTAACAATCTCAATAATGATGGTTTTAACTAACATTTAATAAGCCCACTAGCTGATGGCCACTCTAAGTACCGTGCATGTAATTGCCTTGGATAAGCACTTTGTATGTAATTGTCTCATTTAATTCTTACCACTCAGAAGCAAAGAGGCCCCCAATATAGAAAAAAATGTGCTCACTTTTTAAATATAATTTTGCTAAAACCTCAGAATTTCAAAAGCATTTATTTAAAATATATATATTGAGAATTGGTTCTCTCCAAGGCACTCACCTACGAATAAGACAGAGGGCACTGCTTCTCAAACCTGAATATCGAGACAAACCACCCGAGCTTCTTGTCACACTGTGGATTTCAGTCCCATGGGTCTGGGCACAGCCTGGAGTTCTGCATTTCTCATAAGCTCCCAGGTGATTGCTACGAGTCTAAAGACCACACTTTGAGAACAAGGACAGAGCCTATACGTAAAGCAATTTTGAGGGGATAAAAGCCAAAGAACTACATCATAATTGTTCTGAAGAGTCAATTAGTAACTGCAACTGAGGAAATCCGGGTTCACTTTGTCAAAAGAATTACACCTGAGTTGGGCCTTCAGTAATGGGTGAAAAAGCAAGTGGAAGGGAGTGTTGCTTGTATGCTGTCACAGGTTAGGGTTTAGAAAAGATGTAGAATATTTCCTAAACCACACTGGGACATCTATAGGGTGAGGCTCTCTCAGAAGAGAACCAGTGGGGGTCTCTAAGTTTTACTGGTGTCTCCACCCACATTTGACATCCTCTTCCAGTTGTTCCTTCTCTAGTAATTGAAGCCTCTACCTACATCAGGCAGGTGATGACTGAAAAGTATGTCGTAGTCTATGTGGTACCGAGTATTAATTATGCAAGCAGCCCCCTCTTTTTAGTTTATTTTAAAAGATACCATTTTATGATTTGTATCACTACAATTATGTTTCTAATGGGATTTTAATTGATTTTGAATCCAATTAAAGAAAACCTATTTTTAAAGCACATCTCAGCTGCTGCCACTAGGAAGTCATGCCAGGCTGGCACAGTATAAGTCATCAGAGCATAATTTGAATGCATTTGGTGTGATCAGCCAGGGGGATTTGTGAGTGACCTATATTTAATGTTCCTTTAAAAAATCGTCTTGATGTGTTTTGTGTTTCTCAAGACTATGTCTATGCCCTAATGATATAAATAACCATTTTTACTACAGAGAGTTCTATGGTCTTTTGGGTAAAAGTTATTGGTTCTGGTTTTGAGAAAGAGACATTTTTTCTGGGATGCAATGCCCCCTTTGTCCATATATTGTGTCTGTAAATTATGATTCCCCCCCAAAGTCACATCTATTCTGAGCTCCTACCGAGGACTGTTTCAGACCATTAAGTTTTTTCTAGACTTGGTTCAGTTACATTACTCACAAACCTAAACGTTTTAATGGTTCCTCCTTGTCTATTGAATAAACTCTACAATCATGGCCCCTCGCAGTATGGTCCAAACCTAAACTTAAATCAAATTCTAGTACTTGGTATCCTCCTTCCTTCTTGTCCCGCATGCTGTATATTCATTGTTTCTGCTCTCATTCTTTCTGCCTAGAATAAGCCCTTTAATAGTGTGGCTTGTTACGTTTTGAAAGACCAGTCAGAGCCAACTTGAAGGCATGTGGTGATTAGGAACAAGTTGGGGAGTGGATCACTGACATGGGAAGAACAGGTCGCCTTTCACTGAACCTGTATACAGATCGTTCAAAAGAGATGAAAAGTCCCAGAAGTTTAGATAGCAAATCTAACCATACCACTGTAGAGCTGCAAGGAACAATTAAATGCTCAAATCTCAAATGCCAGTGATCTGTGGCCCCAGTGGAACGTTTTACCCTTTGCATTTTAAAGTTCTGGGTTCAAGGAATGTTTAAGGAGCATAATAAAGTGACATTTTTTGTACAGTAACCAGCGTTGAAAAAAAAAGTCAACATACAGCAGTTTTGCGCATTTTGAGGTGAGCCTTAACTAGAAGGAAAATGTCCTTTGTCACTAATCCTCGTCTCGGCTGAGCCTGTTAGGTCAGTCATCCACAGAGACCCACACTCTTCCAAGCTTCCTAACCCCTGCACAGCCCCAAATGGCCACACAACTACAACAGCTTGATTTGCTCTCCTGGTCCTTCCTGCCACCAACGAAAGCCAACGTCTCCAGGAGCCTGGCTGTTTCCAAGGATGGGTTTTACACGGGAAGAGGCAAGCTTGTCTGGCAGAGGTCATCAAAGGTATAGTTTGTAGGGACAGCAGGCCATCACATAGAGACTAAGAGAAGTTCCTGTTGTCTAGGAAAACAAAGACTTCTGGACTCTCTAGTTGTTCAAATCAGAGAGAGAGAGAAAAAAAAGAAGAGGGGGGTGAAAAAAAGGAGAGAAGAAATGAGGGGGAAGGAAAGAGAGGGAGACGGTGAGAGGGAGGAGAAGGAGGGGAAGGGGAAGTAGAGGGAGGAAGGGGAGAAAAGGTGAGGGAAAAGTTAGTGAACTGCAAACATGAGCTCAGAATGTGTTGGCTTTCCTTCTGGGGGCAGTACCACAGCTGTGGCTTATGGAAATGCTTAAGGAGCAGGACTTGAGGCAGCCGCATAGAGTCCCCCAAATTTCATTTCAGTGAAGTCTACAGACATAGTTTAGAATTCCCAGGCCAAAAAAAAAAAAAAAAAAGGAATTCCCAGGCCCCATCAGAAACACTGAGAAAACTGGCTGAGCAGGAGGGGTTTGCAGCGGGTATGAAGATGGGCAATCTGTGTACATAGGTCACAAAAGATACCATGTGCCGCAAGGGTGCCTGTTAGTGCCATACCCAAAGGATTCGGGTGGATCCAGCCACACCTCCATGGATCCTGGTGCAGCCCATCCTGTGCCCTGGTGGAACAGTTAGATCACAGTAAAGGCCGGTGCAGCCTGTGAGGAAAACAGACGTGACAACCTCTCCTCAGAGTACCATGGTGGCAATACCTTCTGAGATTTTAGATCAGGTCTAGGGGGAGTAAGAAAGGCAAAGGGTGGGCAGAGATCCTGAGAACAAAACAACAAACAACAAAACACCTTGTAAATTTGTTTAAAGCAAAAAAATTGAATTGCAAGAGATTAAGATTCAGTTAAAAAAAAAAAATGATGGAAGAGCATGATTGAGACTGTTGGCCCCCTAAAGGTAGAAATCAGGGCTCATGAGCAAATTGAGTTGAGTCATCGAAAAATAGTTATATGAGTCAGTATGTAAACTTCAACCCACCCTGTCCTATTTCAAATGTCACTTCCTCCCTGAAATCTTTTCCGTTCCCTCAGCTGAATGCTTTCTCCTACTCACATAAAACTTTCCAATATAACCTACTTTTAATTGTCTTGTCTCATAAAAAATGCTAGTTTATAGATTCACAGATTAACAGAATCAAGAAGGATCCAACAGGCCACCATCTAAAACTATGTTTTCCCTCCCACGAGATAATACAATCCTTGAAAGCAGAAAAATACTGCATTTGTTTTTATTCAGCTCAAAGTAGCAGTGCAAATCCTTGCTCCTCTGAGGTATGTGTGATCAGTGTGCGTTGGCACGTGATACAAATGCATCCAGGTAAAATGGAGACGATATCTCTTATAAGGGGTCAATGTTGACTCTTCTTTCAAATTATCTTTATTACTTTGGAATTAATTCACCCTTCTTGATGATGCAAAGGACCAGGGAGAAGAAATCAAAGTCTTTAAATTGTGTAGTGTGGGGGAGGAAAACTTTTCCATTTTTCCCTTCTAGGTTCTCTGGCTAGTCTGATAACTAATCGGCATAAGACAGATTAACAAGAGAAAACAAATTTAATTTTGGACACATGGGAGGCCCATTAAAAAGATGAGGCTCACAGAAGTGACCAAAGGAAGCTTTTATACCTTTTAAACAAAGAAATGATAAATTTGTGAAGAATTGGCAATACAAGGAAATTTGGGCTTATAGTATAGTAGTAAGTTAGTGAAGAAGTTATAGAGTTTGTTCATACAGCCTTCTCGGCCCTAAATTCTCTGTCTCTGATAAGGAGCATGTTTCTCTTCCTCCTCATGTGAAGAGGGTACCTTTGACATGGGAGATTTATTTCCTGCTTTCAAGGGGGCGAAGGAAGGTCAGAATGTCCTTCTTACACTGGGTGTTTCTCAGGTGATTTTAATTCAAAATAATAAATATGTAAGATAATATTAAAATATTTAAATATATAAATTAAAATATTTAAATATATTATTTAATTAAAAATAATAAATATGTAAGATAATAATAAATATGTAAGATCGCATTTTGGGGGGTGGCATATCCTGCTCCCCTTCAGGAGCTTTGTTGACATTTTTATTGTTGAAACTCACCTGGGGCCTGCTGAGCCTAGTCAATTTGAGATTGAATGAATGAATTTCTAAAGCTAACTTTGACTTTATAGGCTTGACTGAGGTAGGGATTAGATGATAAGAAAAGGGAAGTCCTTTTTTCAAATTTTTTTTTAAATTGTAGTTGGTTAACACATACTGTGATATCGGTTTCAAGACTAGAATTCCGTGGTTAATCACTTACGTAAACAACCAGTGCTCGACACAAGTGCTCTCCTTAATCCCCACCTCTCACGTAGCCCACATCCCACCCACCTCCCCTCCAGGAACCCTCAGTTTGTTTTCTATAGTAAGAGTCTCTTATGATTTGCTTCGTTCTCTTTTTTTTATTATTGTTAATTTTTAAACTTTTCTTTAGGAAAGGGCTATTTTTATTTCTAGTTAAAGCTCACTTCAGAATGAGCAGATCTACAGTATGCTGACTTTTACCTCGCAGTATTTGCGACAGTATCTTTATTGTTTCTTTGATATCTTCCCACCTAGAACTTCAGAACAGGACTTGAAAGTGCATAGGGCAAATAAACTCTACTGGAACACAAAAAAATATATTTTAGATTTGAGTCTTTAAATTGTTTCTGTGTAAAAAGTCACAGATTTGTGGCTCCAATTGTGCTTCTTTTCTCTTTCTTTGCTTCTCTTTCCTTTTTTCCATAAACTACCTATGGAGAAGGTCAATGGTGGGACTCTGGAAGGACCAACTTCTTGGTTCCATGTGGCTTATTCAGAGTCCTAGAATCATTAACTTTCCCTTCCCCCATCTCATTGTTGCACTTTAGATCTAGACTTGTCAGTTATAGTAGGTTCTGACAATTGTTTCTTATTTCAGATTCCTGGAGACTAGCTCTAATCATGGAAGACTAGTGTGTTTACTTAATAAACAGAGATTAATAGTGCTCTTGATCCATTGGAAAAGCTTCTTTGAACAAAGCAGGAGAAGTTGTATGAGATCATCGTAAACCCAAAGGCCACAAACTTAATGACAGATGGTTTATATCTAGCATGACTTCTCTTAGAAATCAGGTGAATGTAAGAGCACGAAGGCTTGGGAGAGCAGATAAACAGAGTTCCAGATGAACGTAGAACCAGAACTCAGGAAACGGGCTTATTTCTGGAAACAGCAGAAAGAAAATTGAGGTAGAACCAAAAATTGAAGAACAAAAAGTAGCAGGAATGGTCGAGAAGAGCTCTGTGATCACAGAGTACAGGAATCCTCCCCAGGTCTAACTGCTCTTAAATGTGGTCACTACAAAACACACAGAAGAGTTTGTATACTTGAAATTCTCACTTGACTACCAGATTATTGTTTTTGTCTAGGTAGGAGGACAAGAATATACTTTCTTTCAGCTTGTCAACTCGATTTATGACTTCTGAATGTCTGGACAATCGCATGAGGACATCCATTTGTACTCTTGCTCCAGATCCCACAATGATTAGTGGTTGGTGTGACAAAAAGCTTATAATCTAGAAGTACCATCTTCCTATCTCAGTACCATCTTTCATGCCTCCCTTGGGCTGAACTCACTGCTGGTTTAGGGAGTGTGTGCAACTTTGCTTTTGAGGCTGGGCATTGACTTGTTTTCTAAATTGTGTGAATGTGGGGGTGTTGCTGTGATGATCTTGTGTGTCCTATTGACTCTTCAGACTTTTGAGAGAAGAGGGCACAAAGGAGACTGTATTGAACGAATTTTTTGTATTGAATGAATTCCTGAAGGAATAACCTGCTTTCCAGGGAGTGTAGCTGTTGGCTGAATGCATCAGAGAGAGATGTATCTGGATGAAATACAGAAGAATGAGATAAATTTGAGATCTTGAGATCAGAATTTTTGGATTGTAATATCACTGGACACTAACTTAAAAGGAAAAAGAATTTAATCCTTGGACCTTAATGCTTTTCTATGAGTATAAAGATTTAGTCATTTAGGCCTCGGGCTCTTTTAGGCCATTGACATTGTATTGTTTTAGTACCTGATGTAGTTTCATGATGACTTTGTATTATGGGTTGAATTGTGTCCCCCCTTCCCCCAAAACATATGTTGGAGTTCTAACACCTAGTACTTCAGAATGAAACCTTATTTGGAAATAGGGTTGTTGAAGAAGTAATTAGTTAAATTAATCAGAGGTCATACTGGAGCCCCTCGGTGACTCAGTCGATTAAGTATCTGCCCTTGGCTCGGGTCATGATTCCAGGGTCCTGGGATCTAGCCCTGCATTGTGCTCCCTGCTCAGCTGGGAGCTTGCTTCTCCCTCTCCCTCTGCCCTCCCGACCCCTGCCAGCTCATGCTCCCTCTTGCAAGCTCAATCTCTATCAAATAAATAAATAAAATCTTAAAAAAAAAATCATACTGCAGCTGGGTGGACACACACAATCTTATATAACTGGTGTCCTTAGACAGAAGAGTTAGAAAGAAGAGAGAGGGATGACAGAAAAGAGATCAGCATGTGAAGACACAGACACACAAAGGGAAGACAGCCATGTGATGATGGAAACAGAGATTACCATGAGGCATCTATAAACCAAGGAATTAAAGGATTGTCAGCAAACACCAGAAGCTAGAAGCAAGGAAGACATGTCCCCTATAGGTTTAGAGGGAACATGGCCAACACCTTGATGTCAGACTCCTATCCAGAACTACGAGAAAATAAATTTGTGTTGTTTTAGGCCAACCAGTTTGTAGTTTGTGGTAATTTGTGACAGCAGCCCTAGGAAACCAGTACACTTTGTGTAACTGTGGTAAGCTGTAGAGGATAATTTACTGGGCAGCATTTTGGATGGTAAATAGACTAGGAAATGAATCTGCAACTGTGGTAGAACTTGGTGTTTAATTAATTTATTGTTTTGATAATTTCAGAGCCTTCTCTAAGGAAAAGCTCAGTTTCCTTCCATCTCCTCCAAAGTGGTGGTGGTATAGAGGAACCACCTCATGAAAATGGTAGTGAGCTCGCCCCAGATAAAATGATAAGCTTCCCCTATTTCCATCCAGAGAGGAAGTTGGTTATATGCCGATTGACAGGGTTGGAAAAAATATTAGAAAGGCCTCCAATTCCCACTCCTTAAGTCTCCATGACCAGCAAAGTGAGAAGCAGTGGTGGGTGGGCTTTCACCACACTTTGTGGAGGGAACGCTTTAGAAGGTGGGCTTCTGATCTTCCTCCCCCACTCACCCGCTCCTCTCCTTTGGAGAAGTGTGGCTTTTCTGACCGTTGAGATTGGGAAGAGGGTGCTGAACGTGTGTAGCTAAATATATTTCCGGTTTCTCTCTTTGGATTGCCCACAGCATGGGTGTTTTCTGCTTTGGTCTTCTATAGAGTTAGCACATGTGGATCAAGGTGCAAGCTTGGTTTCTAAAGGATAACCTTGAGTTCTAGCTTTTCCTGCTAATAATGACAAACTCATGCAGTTCAAAGTTTCTGAGTAACAGGGTCTGATCTTCATGCCTACGTTTTCCCTCAGATAGGTTTTTCTAAGGTCTAGACTTGGGGTAGGGGGTAGTATCTAGAAGTTTTAATGTGGCTTCACATTGAAACCAGCTTCTCCCTTCCACTTTTACCTACAATAAAGGAGATGCTTGTGCTCCATCTATCTAACTTTTCTCCTAAGTTCTTTTTCTTTCTTTCTTTCTTTCTTTCTTTCTTTCTTTCTTTCTTTCTTTCTTTCTTCTTTCTTTTTTCTTTTTTCTTCCTTTTCTTCTTTCCTTGTGTTCCATTCTTAAGAGATGGGTGTGGGAAATACATATTATGTATTTATGACTTCTAACCCAAACATGTATTAAAGAGTTTATCTACTATAAAGTGTGATAAAATTACAGGGAAAACATTTATGTAGTGAAAAACAGCATCAACTTGGAGTCAGCTCTGAATTCAAATTCTGCTTCTTTGGCTAACTAGCTATTGACCCAATTATTCAACCTATCTGAGTCTCCTCTGAAAATATCAATAACAAAATGTGTCTCACAGGATTGTAAAGACTAAATGACATAAGACATATAAACTATTTCATTATGTCTCTGTATCACCAAGGTTGGCATATAGTGGAACTCTACTGTAAGTTATTTTCCTCATTTCTCTACTCTTGAACAGGTAACATCAATCTTTCCACTGCTCCACTTCCATACATACACATCCTCTGTATATTCATAACCCTATTTCACTTCATCATACTCACTTAACCTATTGTTAAAGGATGAACATGTTTGTTGGGAATGCAAACGATCTAGTACAACATCTCTCGTATGTACCCTCAATGAAAATGATGCTGGTTTATAGTTTCCTTGTCAGTACAGCCCCATTGAAACCCTGGGTTTTCCCTTATGATGTATGTGAATTTTAGAGTGTGACAAAAATGATTTAAAAAATCTACTCTTGGGGATCCCTGGGTGGCTCAGCGGTTTAGTGCCTGCCTTCGGCCCAGGGCATGGTCCTGGAGTCCCAGGATGGAGTCCCATGTCGGGCTCCCTGCATGGAGCCTGCTTATCCCTCTGCCCATGTCTCTGCCTCTCTCTCACTCTTTCTCTCTCTCTCTCTGTCTTTCTTCCATGAATAAATAAATAAAATCTTAAAAAAAATCTACTCTTATTTGTAAAATGATGAGATTCTATAATAAAATTGGTAAAACCTTTTTGTTCCAAAATTCTATAGTTACATAAAAATGCCACAGAGTTATTACCCTTGAAACTATTTTGTTTGCTGTGCTTCATCCATGTAATTTCCCTAATAATTAGCCAATGCTTGTGTTTATAGTGTTTTTATATTTGTCTTTCATTCTATAGGAGAATAGAGAAAAATGGAATTATTTTTCTTCGTCAGCAAAACCACAAAAAATATGACCTCAGTGGGTTATTATAAAACAACACAGAAATCACAAAGAAGTTTATTTAAGCATGCCATTGTCTTAGTTTAGGCCTGTATTGATTAATTATTTCATTCAGTTCACGTTTATTGAGCTTAACTCTACCAAGTCAAACAGATACTGGGACCATAGAGATGAATGGGATTTGTTCTCTGCCCTTACAAGGCTTCTGGTCAAAAAAAGTGAAAGAAACTGTAGACAGCTTCAGAAAACATACCACCTTGGTATCAGTTAGTGCTCAATTAGAGAAGCAGGACTAGGAGGACATACACATTAAGAGATTTAGCGCAAGTAATTGGCTTATGCAATTGTGGGGGTTGTCTAGGCAAGACCAAAATCTGTAGGATGTCCATCAGGACAGGCTTCTGGCATTCACATTTTCCAGATAAAGCTGCTGGGTACAGGCAAAGCTTCTACTTTCATCAGGGAGGTCCCAGTGGCAGTGCAGGCCTTTCAATGGACTGAGTCAGGTCCACCCAAATTATCTAAAACAAATTCTCTTACTCAAAGTCAGCTGATTATGGACTTTCATCCATTTACATAATACTTCCAGAGCAACACCTAGATTAGTGTTGGATTGAATAACCTCAGGCTAGCATCAGCCAAATTGACACATAAAACTGATCATCACAATCATCATTTGCAAAATCCTCATGAGTCAGAGATCTAAAGTAGAGCTCTTCCAAAATCACAGACAACTTCTGTTGAGCAAATATTTCGGGAGTCTGTTACCTGAAGTGCTAACAATTTTACCTTGAAATGATAATCACTAGTTTTACCATGTCTTCAGAGGTTCAGGACTTGCTGCTATTATGTCTTTAGGTAGGAATTAGGTAGAGGAATGAGTTTTATATTGCTACCTCCAATCCATGTGTGTGGAGTAGGAGAAAAATACGAGTATTTTAGAGTATTAGAAAACATAAAAAATATAAATGCCCTCTTCTAATAAAACATACTCCTTTGTTACTAGGTTCACTGAATGCTACTAAGACTGTTGTTCCTACTGCAAGTTCTACAGAACATAGTTTCCTAAGCCGAAATGCCTATTTGCACTGTCATTATCTACATATCTATCTGCATTTCTATGTACACTTATTTACAAACATATATTGTATAACATATGTAAATACATTTAGATATTTTATATGCAAATAAGTATTTTATAAACTTATGCATCTTCGATGTGTGCATATATATTTATGTATATAAAAGATTCTATAACCAGATGCATGGGAGGAAAGTTGAAGCAAATTTTAAATGTCTTTGCTGCTTGATTTTGCAGAATCTTTAATATGTTGACATCATGGTCATCTCTAAGAGTGATATTTGGAAGTTAGCTTCAGACAAACTCATTTGACCATGGGACACCTTTATTCAAGGGCTAGCTCTTTGGATTATTATTCATTCCAATGCATCTTTATTTATTTTTTTTTATAAATTTATTTTTTATTGCTGTTCAATTTGCCAACATATAGAATAACACCCAGTGCTCATCCCATCAAGTGTCCCCCTCAGTGCCCGTCACCCAGTCACCCCCACCCCCTGCCCACGTCCCTTTCTACCACCCATAGTTTGTTTCCCAGAGTTTAGAATCTGTGTAATAAAGTGTCCTTTACACGGTGGGGATGGGAAGGAAGCAGTATTCAAATTCAACTAAAAGTTCTGTAAAACTCCTGAGAGGTAGAAGACACCTTAAAGGTTGTCAAGTCCAACCACTCACCCAATGGATAATACTTTTATTTTCCTTCAATCACGTAGCTGGTCAATACTTCATGTAGAAAAGAAACTGCAGAGCCTGACAACATGATCCATTACATTGTCTCCATCATTATTCTGATAATACCATTTGTCATTGTCAAAGGTCTCCAACAAAAATGTTTCTAAAAAGAAAACCAACAGACTAAGAACGGAAGCAGTGCCGCGTAAGCATGGCCATCAACCATTTTTTAAGGGTCTATTGCAGGCAGGGCATGCAGCAGCTCACCACGCTCTGCTTGGGGAGATGGCCATGCCCCAAAGTAAGTCATATAATGTATTACAAGTCTTGTCCAGTTATAAACAGATTGGTACAAAAACATGAGTGAGTGAGGCCACTTCTTCCAACTATAGAATTACAGGGCTAAGGGACTTTACAGAGGTCATAACTTTTAAGATTGTCTCTTTTGGTGAGTAAGATCTTACCAAATTGAGTAGGACATGCAGGGAATTTGATCTGAAAAGAATGAGGGAACACTTGTCAAAGGTGTTCGAGGTAGTGTCAAAGATTCAAGGATGATTTGGGGGCTGCAGTGTTAAACGGGATCAGAGCATGGGATAAGTGTTGTATGGGGGATGGGAGCTGTTCTGGGTTGAACCCTTCCGTCCCCCCCACCCTCTACTCCCCCACCCCCCACCAAATGTATATGTTGAAGTCCTAACCTCTAGGATCTCAGAATGCGACCTTACTTGGAGACAGTTTTTACAGAGTAATCAAGTGAAAACAAGGTCAAACCAATCCAATATGACTGGTGCCCTTGTAAGAAAAGGAGATTGGAACACAGACACAAATAGAAGGTGATATGAAGAGACACAGGAAGACAGCCATCTGTTAGCCAAGGAGAGGCCTGAAACAGCTCCTTCTCTCTCAGCCCTCAAAAGGAGCCAACCCTGTCAGCACCCCGACTTAGGACTTCTAGCCTTTAGAATTGTGGCATAGTAGATTGATGTGTAAGCCACCCAGCCTGGGGTACTTTGTCCAGGCAGCCCTAGGAACCCAATACAGGAGTGAAGCAGGACTGTAAATTGAGGCTAGACGTCAAGGGCCCTGCAGTCCTGTGCTCAGCAATCTGAGCCGTGGGGAGCTTCTGAAGTCTGCTGAGATGGAGCAGCCTGGTCGGAGGTATGTTAACAAGCTAACTCCGCGGCAGAGTGGATCAGCTTTAGGCTGAAGGAGGAGAGGGAGGCAGCAGGAAGCCAGGGCCTGTGGCTTCTTCAATGGGCCAGGTGATCAAGGGCCTCAATTAGTCCCGGAGCGTTGGGTGGGGTTTGTGGAAGTGGTGGGGGGGGTGGGGACAAACCCGAGCAACAACAGAACACAGCTCAACCAAGAAGGAGAAGAAGCCAAAGCAGCCTGCAGATTCATGGCCATTTTCTGCTGAGATTGAGCACAAACGGGTAAGAATGCCTGGGTCCAAAGGCAGTGGCTGTACCCCTCTCAGGGCCCCTAACTTAGGCTTTGCAGATGGCCTCTTGCTCTTCTTCCTCCATGCACTCCCAGTGGCTTCCTTTGCCATCAGTGAACGTGCCAAATTCTTGCCCAGCCTTTGCCTTTGCAATCCTCACCGCCCGAGAGACTCCTCCATGTCCGCCCTTCCCCATCACCACCACCTGAATGGCTCACTCCCACCTTTGTGGCATCAGCACCCATATCACCTCCTGGGAGGGGTTGCCCTCTTTCCCCAACACTTCTCTGTAGCTTTTCTGCCCTGTAATCGGGGTTTCTTGTTTGTTTGTTTGTTTGTTTAATGTCAACTCACTTCAACTTCACATCCCCAACTCTAATGCAAACTGTGTATGGGGACTTGGTCTATTTCTTCCTGCCGCTTCTCCCCAGAGTCTGGCACACTTAGTAGGTGCTCAGTAAATCGCAGTTGAATAAATGAATGAATCACTATGTTTTAAACTGAAGTATAGCTTTGCAATTTTCTGACGGTTGAAACCACTTCCACGTTTCATAGCATTTCACTGACCCTCAGAAGGAATGATATTTCTGGTTAATAAGTTTACAATTAAAGTGGTCATTTCTAATACTTCTCAGAGAAACTACTGGAATTTCAGAGGATGTAACAATGCATAGCAGTGATTTGTGGAAAAGGTAAGTTTTTGATTTCACATGTTCTCATTGAAAGTACCTTAAATCATTTAATATCTTAAATTTTTTTTGCATAAAAATCTGGTCAAGACACTGGACAAGGGGCTTCATGGTTGTATCTGTTATTTACTGTCCCTCCGCCTTCAGCAGGAGAAGCCTGTGATTCACATTGGGTTGTACAACAGCAGAGAAGGCATCCTCTGACCTTTGGGTCGCTTAAGCATTTAGACACCTGATGGCAATCTTTCATTAAATTTGGTGTAGCAGCAGCCATCCTGGCAGGTAGGAGAGAACACAATTTGTTTTTCTTCAGCAACCTTCACACCAAATATCTGAAAATGTTTCCCAGTGACAGACAAAACTGAGAGCTTAATGTTTTTCCAGATGAGCATGGTGGCTTTCATCGAGGGAAAATGATGTGGGTGGATGAGCTTAATGAAAAGTAGAGAAAAGAGGAAGGGAAAATGAAGTTTATGCATGGTCCAGATACATTTAGGGACTTGGGCAGACTACTTAGAGAGAGAGCAGGATGTGATGCTAATGGGCAGGAAACGAGTTCGGGGAGATTTATGTTGTGTTAAAATGCAGTATAATCTGGTGAGCCAGTGTTCCCTCCCTTGTTCCTCCTTCCTTGGCTTCTCCCCACTGCTTTCCACTTGCCTCAAGCTGGGAATAAAAGATACAGCTTTGGGAGAAGGGTCGATATTTCTCCCCATCAAGAATAAAAAGGGTAGAATTGAATAGGAAACCTTTCTCATGTCTCTCTGTCCGTTCATCAGGTCAACATTTTCTATGACCTTGGTGATGTAAGACTAGTTAAGAGCTACCTTTTATCAAGCACCTACTATGTGTTAGGGCCTTGCACCTTAATTGCAGTTGTCTTCACATGAGAAATGAAAGCAAAGAGGAGTTAATAACTTTCCCAGGCCATTTTGGCTGGTGGGTGGCAGAGTGTGGATTTGACCCTGACACCTAAGCACCCACCACTAAATGTATGGCCTTCCTCTGTGCTCAGTACCCGTTAATCCCAACCACTCCCTGGCATGATATGCCATCATGGTGCTGCTGACTTCATGATGAGCCTCAGACTCAGCCTCTTCTGATCAAGACCTGTCCACCCAGCTGCCTAGGGCCGCCTCCTCTTGGGTAGCTCACCACCATCACCAGTTCACTCAAGACTGAACTCTGCCTCACTCAAGTCCTCCCATGTCAAGAAATAATGCCATGTCTACACAGTTCAGATGCAAATACCCAGGAGTCACCCTTGAGCACCCACCTCGGCCCCCTGCCAACACTCACCTGCAAATAATCACAAAGTCCTGTCACTTATGACTCCATATGTATTACAAATCTGACCCCTTACTTTAGTCCCCAGCCGCTTGGACTAAACCACTATCACTGGGACCACTATAATAATCTTTTCTTTTTTTGTACTTTTTTTTAAATTAAATTCAATTAGCCAACATAAAGTACATACTTAATTTCAGATGTACTGTTCAATGATTTATCAGTTACACATAAGCTGCTGTGATGAGCTCTGGGTGTTAGACACAACTAAACATCTTTTTTAATTCTTTGTTTCTATTATGAAATAAAATGTACACACATACATAAGCATGCATGCACACACACACGTATTTTATTTTATGTAATAAAGGAGTCTAGAGGACTTTATTGTTTAAAAAATAGTAATGAAATGACATCCTTTTATCTACCAACCAGTTTAAGCTTTAGAATATCACCAGCATCTTTGAAGAGTCCTTGATTTCATTCCTCCCCGTCCCGAGAAAACCACTATCCTGCATTTTGTAAATGAACAGATTCGTAACATGTTTTATCATTGTCTTCCTCAGCATTAATGTTTTGGATATTTAAAAAAATTATTATCTATAGCAAGGTTTGGCAAACAATAGCCCATGTTCCAAATCTGGCCCATTATCTGTTTATATAAATAAAGTTTTATTTAAAACATTTAAAATTAAGTTTTATTTAAAGCCATATTATCTGTGGCTGCTTTTATGCTACAATGGCATTGAAGAATTGCAACTGAAACCATATTGTCTGCAAAGCCTAAACTATTTAATATCTGGCTCTTTGTGGAAAATGTCTGCTAACCCCTGCTGTAAAGAGATCTTGCCCATGAGTATTGGGAGGCGTGTATGAAAATGTTCACAACAGCTTTGTTTTTAAGAGTAAAACCTTTGAAACAACTCCAAGGTGAACAACAGAAATGGGTAACTGCGCTGTGGTATGTTTCACGGACTGCAACACAACTATGATAATCAAATAGCTACCTAAATCCACAAGAATAGAGCTAGAAACCATAATAGTATAGTTTTCATGGCCCCAAAGAAAATATTATGATTCCATTTGTTTAAATTTCAAAAGCAAGCAAAGCTATAATATATTATGTATAAACATACCTATGTGATAAAACTATAAAGAAAAACAAGGGGATAATTAACAAATTACAGAATAGTAGTTTTCTTGGTAGGAGGTAGAAGCAATCAAGGGTATGTGTGTGTGTATCCTACCCAAGTCTGCGATTTGTCTTTTCCCCCGTTTGAGAATTCTTCAGGTGAACTGAAGTTTATAATTTTAATAGAGTGGTCATTTCTTTTTTCCCACAGGTTGCTCATCTTCTGTTTTTAAAATCTTCTCTTAAAAATGAGAATCCTTTTCCATTTAATTTTTTAAGTTTTATATATTTCTCCCTCCTTCCTCTTTCCTTCCTTCCTTCCTTCCTTCCTTCCTTCCTTCCTTCCTTCCTTCCTTCTTTCCTTCCTTCCTTTCTTTTCATTCTTTCCTGATGTTATTAACACTTTCCTCCAACTATTCTGAGTGTACCTCCTAATTTTTCTTTTCCTTTTCTGGATATTTTGTACAAAATTGGCTTTTCCAAAGCTTTTGCTTCATTGTTAAAGAGTCAGCATATTTCTCCTTTAGTGTCTTGAGCATCTTCTACTTCTTTATTTCAAGGCCACTTTCCTTGTGCTGCAAACTGAACAAAGCCTGTAACATGTCTTCTTTTTATTTTCCTCCATCTCTCATGATTTCTTGTCATATTCACTTCTCAGAGATAAATTCAGACCATCAGAAACTTTATAGTACACTCTCAAAGATAATGGCATCCCAATACTTAGCTCTTGCTACACATAATTTGAAATAAAAGATCTATAAACAAGGCAAATACAAATATATATTTGGAAATATATATTTCCAAACAAAATCAAATATAAGTAGATCCTTAAATTAACATACAACCTTCATAGATTATATCTCTCTCCCTTTTTCCTTTCTTTCCCCAAGTGATTGCCTATTCTCTGTTGTCTGCCCCTTGCCAAGTGGGAATCTGGTGCTCTCCTTACCTTTATAAATGTGGAGCTGTCCTTGAATCCAGTGGAAAAAGCCTTTCCCCCACTGACCTTCTCTCTCACGACTGCACTGTGCATGCTTCTCTTTCTCATTGTAACTTTCTCTGTGCAGGGGACCCCTTCACTCACTATATCAATGAGTATACTAAAAAAAAAAAAAAAAATGAAAATCCTTAATCACCAAGCCCCAAACATTTCTTACCCAGACCACATTTTCCGCCTGGATCCCACAACCCATTCTCTACACAGAAAACAGGGTACTTTTAAATGTGCAAACTGGTTTCATCTCGTATATGGCCTCCCTTCACATGTAAAATAAAATGCAACTCTAAGCTCCAGGTTACAGTGAACTACCTACATCTCCAACTTCGTGTGCCACTCTCTTCATCACGTTCTATGGTTGGCCTGAACAACATGAGCTTTTCTTGCCACAGGGCCTTTGCATTGGCTATTCCCTCTATTCAGCATGCCCCTTCTCTTGATTATAAGGATCGCGCCGACTCTTCTTGTTATTTAAACCTCAGCTTCAATGTCTTCTCCAGCAGAGAGGCCTTCTCTTCCTAATGCCTCCAAAGAACATACCCTGGCCTTTCCATCACATCAACTTATCTTAATATTCTGAAGAAACCTCATTGATATCTGATTTTCCTGTTTGTTTATTATATATCTTGCCCTCACTAAAATATCAGCTTCCTACGAGCAAGTACATTCCCTCTTCTTTACTGTTGTCGAACAGGTGCTTAGAATAGTATGTGACATATTGGCTGAATGAATAAATGGACTTGATAAATTCTTCTCTTGTCATTTCTTTTAATTTCCCATATTTATTCTCCAGACTAGATCCCATCATGATTGCTCTAAAATCATTACAATGAAATCTTTGAGTCCGCATTATAACGTAATAGGTAAGAATTTCTTCTGTGTCTTGTTTTAATTTCTGAAAAGAATGATTATTTTTAACTTTGATCTACTAGTTTTCTCATCTTAAAGAGTGACACTGTCTTCGCCCTGTTGGATAAATCAGAATATCTAGGAATTATCCTTAATTCCTCTTTCTTCATTAGGGCTCACATTAAGTCCGTCACCAAGTTCTAATGAACATGTTTAATTCATGCATTTTCTTCTTTCCCATGGCTGCAACCCCAGTCCAATCTCCCATTAATCCTTGCCTAGATTCCTGCAATAACCCCTTACTGGTTTTGCAAGCTTTGCTTTTCCACGATTTTTATCCAAACTGTAATCAAAGAAATATTTTTAAAATGTGAATATAATGCCACTCTACTGCATTAGCTCTTCAGTGCTTTCTCATCCATTAGAATAAAGTCTCAAGTCCTTAACATGAACTAGAAGCACGACTTTCTTGGACACTGCAATAGCTGCTGCTCTTCCTTCAGCTTGGATGGTCATGTTGGCTCTCTCTCAGGGTGTCAGTCTTTACATGGGAAGTTTATTTGATCTTTAGAGCAATGCAGTGAAAAAGGCTGATGATGTTATTCCCTGTTTTATAGATGTGAAATCAAGGCCTATTGCATTGATAGGTTTGCCCAATATTAGAATAACCGAGAAAGATCCCAAATTTCTCTTTCTTACTTAGTCAGAACATTTGGACAGTCATCAAATTCTCTTGATGTCATTTCAGTGTCCCCACACAGTTAAGAACAGCTCTAGGAACCTAATCTGCTGATTCCTTGACCATCTTTAATTTACGTCTCACTGTCACATGATATTTTTTCTTCTCCCATGTGTTCTAACCAGGATACCAAAAGGTCATTGTTGAGTGCCAACCAGGCGCTGGTTGCTTTGCAGAGCACAAAATAATTCAGTGTCCATAAAGCTAGAAGACAGTGGAGAAAATTAAAAGAAAACTTAAGTTTTCTATAGGATAAGGATCTTATCCATGACTCTGGTCATATTTCATTGACTTTATGTTTCCTTGTATCAGACACTATCCTAAGGGGATGAAAGAGACACAACAATACTTTTTAGGTACAATTTGTTGAGGTTTTTCAATGTTTCAAGCATAGGTGTTCAGATTTTTTTTCTGTATATTCAATCCTCACAACTATGTGATGTTCTATTATTATCCCCATATAATAGATAAGGGGACTCAGGCATAGAGAGGTTAAGAAATTCACCCACAATCTTACAGGAAGTGGAGGAATTCAGATATTAACTTAGCCACTTTGTCTCTATAGTCCATGTTCAATCATGACTTTCCAGGGTTCTCAATTGAAATAGAATACAATTCCTTTTAATAAGGGTTTTATACTTGGTATGTAAGGGAGGCCCATAAATACAAGACCTTGTGATTAAAATTATGATCCATTCAACATGTCTTTCCATTGCTTAGTTTCAAGTGGATATTTTGTCACGTGTTTTCATTTACATGGTACAGAACAAACAACATGAAGGCAAAAGTTAGAGTTTTGTTAACTGTGTTATTTTGGGAGAGTTATTTAACTTTTCAGTACATTTTCTTCAGAAATAAAGCATGGGTACCAAGTGTCTATTTCAAAGTTTTACTATTGGTGTTGAGTGGATTCATGTGTATCAATCAACACATAGTAGGTCAATAGGAAAACTTTTATGATTTGTAGGCATATTAATGAAAGAGCTGTGCATAAGGTGACAGATAAACATGAAAGAAGAAACTATTAACCTAGCATGAGGAACAGGGGGTGTTCCCCATAGTTCATTGAACCCTTGAGCTGGGACTGGAAAGATGTCTGAGAATTATTTAGACTCAAGGATGTCCTGTATTCCTCCATTTCACTTTTTAGCATCCAGATTTTTCTCTGAGAACCACTCTTTCCTCAAAATGTGTATGCTTCCTCCCATGTAGACCTGTTTGCTGCTGATATTCATCCTATTAAACAAGCACAAGCCTCCCTGATACCAAAATAGATACTACAGAAAACAGAGAAGAGAAATGGCATGAAACCAGGCCTTTGATAATGCCAATGAGCCATTGGTTCAATCAAATATGAATGCTGTCAACCTTTTGACTTTCCAATCTGTGGACCAACACATAGGCTGCATTGTTAAAGCCCATTTACGCTGAGTTTTCTTTTACTTGCCACGGCTCCCCCTCCTAACTGCAGGGAATTCTGGATAGGAGGGCTGCATGTGCAAAGGCTCGCAGAGTGAAAGGAGAGAGCATGATGGGTTTGGAAATATTACATTGAGAAATGAGGCCAGAAGGTGGGTCAGTGCCAGCCTTTCAAGGGCATTGACTTCCATTTTAATGAGTTTGGACTCTAGCCTGTAGGCAGTGGGGAGCAACAGTTTTTGAGCAGAGAAGTGACATGATCAGATTTGCATTTTAGAAATATGACTCTGGCTGTGAAGTTGAGTTTGGATAGGAGTAGCAAAGTCTGAAAGCAGAGAAAAGAGTTAAGAGATAACTACGATGGAATGAAATAAAGATAGCGATAGGAGGGCTAGAGAGGCAAGGGCCTGGTGTCATTTTCTTTCCAGATCCATCTTATTATCACATGCTTACTTTTATGGATTCTCCTTGTCTTTTAATTCTAAGTTCACAGATGTCTCTCCAGTCACAGCTGCAGACTGACAGACAGGGGACTCTTGCCCTCAGGTGCACTGCAGAGCCTTCAAAATCCAAGATTTGAGGCATAGGAGCCTTCTAACTTTTTAATATTCCCTTGATGTACTTATTCCTACATCATGGTTGTGCTTTCTAGCTGGACATTAACAAACGGTACCAAAACTCCATGATCATCACAGACCACAGATGATGAAACCAATTTAAATATCCTCTGAAACCATAGATGAGTCCCTAGTTCTTTCCCTTTCAGAGCAGAGATGCCTCAGCTGGGGGTACCAAAATACTGTCATAAAATTCATGTTCATTGCCTCATTTTTCTATATCAGAAAACCTCCAACTAGTTATCAGGGAGTTAATTTTGCTTCCCACTCTTCTAAGATCTTTTCAATCATTCAAGAGAATGTTGGAATTGTATGGGGGCAGAGGTACTTAAAGAGTTGGGAGTTTGGTTTTTAAGTATATACTTAAAAAAACAAAAAGCAAGTCTTCGTGTCCAGTGCCCTGGCACCATGCTTTCATTTGTGGCATGGAATTTGGTGCAAGTCTGAATGATCCATTAAACATCTGTTAATAGGACCAGGGAAGAGTTCACGGTTCCAAGAGTACGTACCACCTAGACTAGTTTTGCTAGTCTCCTGCTGAACTACAAAGTCATAGTTAGAATCACATTGGGGAACTTCTAGGAATTTAGGCCAGGAAAATCCATTTCCAATCTTAGACTGTCATCACCACCACCATCACAAAGTAAAACCATTCCTGTGCCTTACCACGATGCATGGGGCAGTGACATTTTAAATTTCAATATTTTAAGTACTGGAAAGGAGCTCAGAAATTATCTACTCTAGACTTATTAGTTAAGGAGTTCACTTGTTTTGGCTGAGGCTAAAGATTACAGAAACCACATACCAAAGTGTGGAGCTAGAATTCATCATGTGGGACTGGCCACAAAGGAGGTGCCTCAGGTCCCCATCTGCAGGATGGAAATAATTATAGTATATATAGTTCTAAAGGCTGTTTGAGGATTATGTAAATTAATATATTTGAAGGACTTCAAGTGCTACTGGCACATATTAAGTATTAAATTAAGTGTTACCTATGATGATGTGGCTATTCGGAGACTCAGGTTTGCTGTTAAGTTACACATGGATGGGCTGGCTGGCTGAATGCTCAACTGATAGAACAAAGGCAATTCTGCTGAACTGGGCAGCAGGCACTTTAGAGTTTGTCAGAGCAAAGAAAGAGTAAATATTTCTTAGTGATTCATGTATCTATACACAAAAGAGGCCTGTGCAGAGTGGGCTTAGATCTTGTCCAAAAGAGATGAGCAGATCTAAGCAGAGACAAGCTGGGGATACTGCTGGGCTCTTAGGATTGCAGGAAAGGAGCAAGAGTGAGCCAAAATAGAGACACATTCACCTTGTCTATGAAATTGCAGGTGAGGTCCCCAGTGATGGAAGGACACTGAATGACTCTTGAAAGCATCACAAGAGAGTTAGTTGTGAACATCTGACAACTTCAGAAAAAGTCAATGACAAATCAACATGGTAGTGTCAGCTAATAAATGTCCTTCTCTCTTTACTCTCCTCTCATTTTCATCAACATTGGGTTTTGGGGGAAGCCATCAGAAACTTTGAATTGCAAATTGGGGAAGAGAGAAAAGGCTGGGAAAGTGGAAAGAGGGCACTCTAACCCCTTCTGACCATAAGCTGCTTTATTATTATTATTATTATTATTATTATTATTATTATTATTAATTTATGGAGCAGTCTGAGCTGGAGGAGAGGGAGATGGTTTAATTTTAATTAAAGATATACTGTTACGTGGAAAGACACATTTTAATTACTGAATCGAGACAGTGTTCTGTGACTTAAAGTGACAAGAAAAAAAATCTTTGTACACTGAAGGATGATCCAAAAAATCATGAGTTCGGCAGAAGTTCCTAGCAAAACTAGCACCTTGAGAGCAGATTGAAAGGAACACAGGAGCCAGAATAAGGTTACTTTGTGATTGCGTACTGTGAGTTGTGCCACTGCTCTGCATATAGCAATGAATAAAGACAAATCTGACTATCTTGGAAATTAGACTCTACAGGGGAAAATGATGGCAACCCAATAAAGAATCCGTTGCATAAATAATAGATCTGGAGTGGGGTAAGGGCTAGTAAGAAAACAGGGGTAGGAGAAGAGGAGTAAGAGGATGGAAAATGTGGCAAAGGCAGCACGTGGAACTTCTCTTCTGATTGTTTCTATTTTTTCAGTGCACTTGGAAGTGATATCACTGAGGGGAATGAGGGTGAGGCAGAAGGTGTCAGAACTGTAAAGGGAAGGTATGAAGTTGTCCCCTAGAATCATGAGACAGAAAACAGAATTGGGAATGGTAGAGGATGGTCGGGCAGCTTTGAGGACCCTCCTGAGAGTCATGGTAATGGTTTTAAGTGATGTGAGTGAGCATTCGTGTATGTTTTTCTTCAGCCAAGTTCAAGTACCATGTGGCAGGCACAGGGAAAGTGGAGAATTAAGTTGGTCAAGGTTGAAGGTTGGCCAGGGAGGGGAAGGGACATGAGCCATTTGCAAGGAGCCATGAAATCCAAGTTGGGTATGGAGGGAGATGTCAGGAGAGCAGTGAGTGCTGGTGTTGATTTATAGACCCTGTGGGGTTTATTAATGTTTGAGTCATGACACAAGAGTGAGTGAGCTGTACAGAAAGGAGGTGTGGCAGGAGGTGAAGATACTTGAAGTGGAGATTATGGTGATGACAAAGTTCAGAAAATGTCCCAAGGATTGGGTGGCTGACATTGAGTATACAGTATCCTGAAGGTGGGAGAATGAGAAATCTCCCAGCAAGAGGCCAGACTGATAAAAGAGCTATTCCTATGGTTATTAAAACTCACCAAGAATCATGACAGGATGATAGCAGAGACTAATAATGAACCAGGTGCTACATTGGTAAGAAATGAGGAGTGATTAAGAGCTAGATGAAGAAGGAGGGTGGTACTGGTAGTATAGCCTAATTGAGTTAAGTTCAAAGCTGGTAATTTCAGAGACAGAAAGATAATGATCTAGAAATGAGTAGGAGTTCAAGGATGGCACCCTACCTCTAGGTTCAGTGGAATAAGGGAGAAGAAAAAGGAACCATTACTTAATAGAGCTTAAGAGATCCAGAGTCTTCAGCACAGAGCAAGATTTCCATTAGAACAAGTTAGAGAAACAGAGAGGAATGATGATAAAGGGAGGGGTTTGCTGATGATGGACCACAAATTCTAGAAGGTTCACAGTGAGAAAAGGGAGATGAGGTCAGAGAGGAGGATATGCAGAATTATAGAGTGATGAGGGATGCACTTGGAAGATGGGGTGCTGGTGTTCATTGACATAACTATGAAAGTAGGATAAGATCCATTTATCCTGAAATCCTGGTTTAGGCTGATTACGGTGGTAAAGGTGCTGGACAGGAAGGAGTGGAGGTCTTGCTTGGAGAATTCACTGCTTTGGGTAGTACCATGGTCAAAATATTATGACCATTTAATCCCATTAGGCTGAGCTGGCTAGAGTGGGCCCTTACACATCTGAAGCAAATAAGTTCATGGATATATCTGGATATATCTGGATATATGGAGATATATATATATACATATATCTCCATGAAATCCAAGAGCAATCAATCTACTTATCTCTAATGATAATCTTTTAAAAAAATAAAAAAAATAAAAAATTAAAAAAATATTTGACAGAGAAAGAGAGAGAGAGAAAGAGAAGAAAGAAAGAAAGAGCATTGGAGAGGGTCAGAGGTAGAGAGAAAGAAGCAGGCTCCCTGCTGAGCAAGGGGCCAGATGTGGGGCTCCATCCCAGGACCCTAGAATTATGACCTGAGCCAAAGATGGACACTTAACTAACTGACTGAGCCACCCAGGTGCCCCTCTCCAACTCTAATCTATTAGAAGAGCAGCCTGGTATCTTAGAAAGAGGAAGGACTGAGGGTAGATTAATGAGGTCAGCCATGGACATGTGAGGGCGAAGCGATTTACAAGTTGTAAGTGGGCAACCTTTCATTTTTACATTTTTGAAAACAGAAATGGGAAAGGAAGTGGTTTGCTCAAAAAATCACAGCTATTTAATGAGCAAATCAGACCTACTCTAGAAGGAATACATGAAAACCTATTTAGGTAGCTCTCATCATCAAATAAATGTTATTTTGTACTTATGTTCAGTTGATGAGGGTTAGTAATGTAGATATTGGGTCTTGGCTCTGCCACCAGCTATCTGCGTAACTCTGGGCAATTGATTTGACTTTGTGTCATCTTGGGTTCTCTAAGAAGCCGACGTGAAGATGGGGTTAATTGTGCCAGAGATTTATTGCAGGCAAGTGTCTGTGATGGATAAAGTGATGAGTAACAGGTATAGGTGGGGGAGTGAAATACGGGTCTGACATGGGAAAGAAGAGGTGAAGGTGGAAGTGAGGGGAAGGGCCCTCCGGTTGCGGGTCGGTTGTAAGCAAACACTGCCTGCTGGGTGAGTCCTGCACTGGGCAGGCTTGGGCAGCTCTAGTGCCCCAGCTGTGCTCTGTCACTGACTGGGGCCAGCTCACATGGCACTCACTGGGGCATAAATACAGTGTGTGGTGGGGTGGGATAGAGGAGGATATGGGTAGGCGTCCCATAGTAGGGACTCTAGTAGGGGTCCAACAGTTTGGTGGCTGGAGGCTGTCAGCCAACTACCTTCCTTGCAGCCTATCCTCCTCCAGAGAGGTCTGCATGTCGCACCTCCATGGCCACTACAGATTTTCTCCTTTGAAATTCAAAAACTTGAAATTGAGGTGAAATTCACATAACCATATAATTAACCATTTTAAAGTGTATAATTTAGTGGCATTTGGAATATTCACAGTGCTGTGCAGCCACCACGCCTGTCTAGTTCCAAAAACATTTTCACCACCCACAAGGGAGACCCAGTACCCATTAAGCAGTTATTCCCCATTTCCCCTTCCCCCTAACCCCCTTGGCAAGCACTAATGTACTTTCTATCTTTATGGATTTTTCTCATTATGGACATTTCATATAAATGGAATCATACAATATGTGATTCTTTGCATCTCATTTATTTAGCATAATGTTTTTGAGGTTCATCCATACTAGTCTGTATTAGTACTTTGTGTCTTTTTATGGCCGAATAATATTCCATTACATAGTCACACCACATTTTGTTTGGCCATTTATTTATTGATGGAAATCTGGGGTATTTCCACTTTTTGGGTATTGTGATTGGTGCTGTGACAGCCATCTGTGTACACAAATTTGTTTCGGTATCCATTTTCATCCATTTTCAAGTCTTTGGGTTTTATATCTAGTAGTGAAATTGCTGGGTTGTAAGGTAACTCTATGTTTACCTTTTTCGAGAACCACCAGACTGACTTCCACAGCTCATGAGTCTCATTTCTCTCATCCAGAAAATGGAGTACACAAAAGACTCCACCTCACAGGATTGTTGCAGAGTCAAGGAAAAAATGCTCATGGAGCATTGAGTGCAGTGACAGATGCAAAGCAGAAGTAAATATTTCAGAATGATATTATTATGAGGCTCCTGGGTGGCTCAGTCCGTTAAGTGTGTCTGCCTTTGGCTCAAGTCTTAAGCCCAGAGTCCTGGGGTAGAGCCCCGCATCAGGCACCCAGCTCAGCAGGGAGTCTGCTTCACCCTCTCTTTGTGCTGCTCCCCCTGCTTGTGCTCTCTTGCTCTCTCTGTCAAATAAATAAATAAATAAATAAATAAATAAATAAATAAATAAATAAAATAAAATCTTTAAAAAAATTAAGATTATTATTTGTTATGGATACTGTGTATTTACTGAACAGACTACCTTATTTCCAAAAACGTATTAGAGCTTTGTGGATTTTCTTTTTTCTTTTTTTCTTTTCTTTTCTTTTCTTTTCTTTTCTTTTTTTTCTTTTCTTTTCTTTCTTTTCTTTTCTTTTCTTTCTCTTTTCTTTTCTTTCTTTTCTTTTTTCTTTTCTTTCTTTTCTTTTCTTTTCTTTTCTTTTCTTTTCTTTTCCTTTCTTTTCTCTTCTTTTTTTCTTTTCTTTTTGTAAATAGTGAAGATATGAAGCTAAGAATATTCTTTACTCTTAAAGACAATTGGATCCTATTTTGACTTGGTTTACTCTGGTTTGTGAAAGCAAAGAACCCTTGGGATGAAAAGCATCGTCACCCCTTGTGTCTGTGGGTTTCTACTGGGGATGAATTTGTGGCCCTTTCTCTCAATAATAACTGGTCTCTGTAAATGATTCCCTCATAGCAGGGTCATCCTTGAAATACAACTCTAGTTTGCTATGGTGGTCACCACCTCTCACATCTCACCAAATTTGGGCAAACTCTCACAGACTGTCATTTTGACACCTATTTTTTTTAAGGGGATGTGGAAAGGAAGTTTTAGGGGACTTAAAAGATCAGTCACAGGGGCTCCTGGGTGGCTCAGATGGTTAAGTGTCTAGCTCTTGGTTTCAGCTCAGGTCATGATCTCAGGGTCATGAGATTGAGCCCTGAGGCAGACTCCTTGCTCAGCAGGGAGTCTACTTGTGATTCTTTTTTCTCCTCCCTCTGGCTTGTGTGTGCTCACTCTCTCTCTCAAGTAAATAAATCTTTAAATTAAAAAAAAAAATTAGTCATCACTGGACTTCCAGGGAGTGAGAGAAAGAGAATAGAAGCTTAGTTGTTCCATAAGTGATTTGAGAAGAGCAGGGCCATAGAGTCAATAACGATGAGATTTCCTGTGATGGGTTACAGAGGAATGTGGTCTGTGTTCTTTGCAGGTATTCAAAAATTCTTAATACCAAAAGCATCTCACCTCATTCCCAACATGGAATCTTTTTCTCAGTCACAGTGATTACTGACACCATGACACTGTAAGTCATGACCCCTTGAAGGGCCGTAGTCCTTGCTATCTTTCTATTTCTGTTTATTTTCTTAGGGAGTTGTATCCTGATCAACGTGTGGAATATAGAAGGAGCTCCATGAATAGTTTTTGAACAAATTTCCCCCTTGATGGCTGCTATTTTCTTTCCTTGGCAGCTCTCAGCTACCTGGAGTTTGTTTGGAGTAGTCATGAAATACACAGCTTTTGGTATTGGACATAGTAGATTTGAATCTATCACTTAGGTGTGATTTGGGGCAGTTTACTCAGGCTACAAATGAAGATAATATTGGCTATTCTCTTAAGAGATGTGGGGAGTAAATGAGACACTTCCTGTAATGTGTTTGAAAAATGCATGATGCATAAGTTAGATCATTAGATATTGGTACTAGCATTATGGTCTGTCTGGACTTCCTGGCTTTTGTTATCCAGTTAAGTCTTATCTCCCCTAGTAGAAGTTCAGGATATGCTTGGTACTTGCAAAGCAAATACTCATGCATATGTGCAAATCCTATCTGAACAATAGGTAGATGTATGGGTCTAAAAATGGGTAGTGGAAAGTGGTGACATATAAATCCTGATTTTGCATAAACCAAGACATTTTCAAAAATGTATATAAAGATAAAAATAGGAAACATTTGGGCAAACAGCAGCAATGTTTTATTAGAATGTAATCTCTGTGAGGGCAGAGTCATGTTCTCCAGCACTAAGAATGGTGCTTGGCATAGAGTAGGCATTTCATAAGTTCTGATGGAATGAATGAATATAATTATTACTAAGAAATGCCAGAAATACTGCCTATGTTAATTTCAGTCTCATAAGACTGTAAGATGTAATCATCCCTGAATTTGTCAAGCAGAGTTTGGCTGCAAGTTGCCAAAATCTGACTGCAAACAATAAAGGTCTAATTTTAACACCTACTGTAATCAAGAGTCCAAGTGTCACTGGTTATAGTTTAGATGCTGGTTGTTCAGGACCAAGGAATCTGAAATTCTGTTTGCTTTTCCTTGTGCTTTTAAGATGGCTGCTGCAGCTCCAGCCATCACATCCTTGTTATAAATGGGAAAGGAAAAAGAATAAGCACACTCTTCCAGCCTAGAGCAGTCCCCTCTAAAGAGATTTCCTTGAAAATCTTTTCTTCCAGGGCTTCTATTTACATCCCGTTGACCACCACTATTTGTAAGTAAATGGGGAAGAGGGCTCCTTCTTCTCTTTCTTTCTCTTTTTCCTTTCCCTCTTCTGTTCCCAGTTCTTCTTTGTCCCTCTTCTTTACCTTCTCATCCTCTTCCTCCTCTACCTTCTTACCTGGCCACATTATTGACCTCAACAAAGACATAGTTCTGTTGTTAAGGAAGAAGGTGAGACCAGTTATAGGTTATTTACTAGCAATCTCTGTCATGGTCCCCATCTTATCGATGTAGGAAACTGAAGCTAAGCTCTGCTGAGTTCTTTATTGCTTTCGCTCTGGCTTTTGGGGATTCTCCAAGTTGTCAATAGTTTAGAGAAGCTATAGATTGTGCAAGCAATTATATGTTCTTCTCTCTTCTCCTCACAGCTAAGAAGCTCCAGGAAGTGTAGAAGTCTGCCAGGAAGTCTGTTTGACAACCACTGGGGAATATTCTACTCCAGCTTCAATTTTTCTTTTTCAAAATTTCCTTGCTATATTACATTCATTTCTTTAAGGCACCTGAAACTATTTTGAGAACACAAAAGGGTATAAATAAGCAACAACAAACATATTCACAATTTTTTCCAGCTCTATAAATGGATAAAATAAACACTCTGGAATTTATGTGATAAACTTATATAATGGACAGTTAGGAATGAGTCAGTCCACCCCATCGTCCTAACTCCAAAATCTATCCTTTTCCCTCTCTTGTAGAAATTCTTTACCCTGACTATACATTGAAATTTGCCAGTTTAAAAAATACCTCCCTGCTCAGATCATGGCCTACATAAATTATAAGTTGAATCTCTGGAGGTTGAAACATCAGTATTTTTAAATCTCCCCCAGATGATTTTAATGTACATCTAAGGTTGAGGACCACTACTGTTCAATTGCTCTTAAGAAAAATAAATGAAGCATGGAGTTTTCAAAAAAGAAGACTTTTAAAAAATTATTTTAACTTATCCCAGTGGTTTTCTCAACTGCTTCATTTTCTCCTAGTGGGACCACCAATATATAAAGCAGATGGAAGCAGAACTTCTTTCATTGAAGGTAGTACCTGGTGGCCGCGATGGTGGAGTGTGATTCTCCTTTATCACCTCTCAGCCCACCCCACCTCTTGCAGATGGACCCTGTGGACGCCCACAAGACAATTATTGACCTGACTCAGTACATCCCCTTGGAGTAAATTTTCTGTTTTTTAACCATTCAGCAGACAATCTGGCCATCAATGTAACATGCAGGACTAGGAAAAGTCTCATGCCTAGAGGTGATTATGGTGTCTTCTCTTCCTATGTAGTTTGTCTTCAAATTTCTATCTCTTTATCTACGGTTAAAGGAAAAGTTGCTACAAAGAGCTCTAGGATCAATAATAGAAACATACAGATATCGTGAAGGTTATGCTTTCTTTCAGCTTACGTGGCCTCTTGTGTGTGTGTATGTGTGCATATTCGGGGCGTAGCTAATCACGTAAACCCATAAAGCAGAGTGCTCAAACTCAAATGCCTACAGAAGCCAGGCAGAAAGCTGAGCTTCCATGTGTAGGTGGCTTCTGTGGAAAATCGAGAATATATATCCTTCCTAAAGGCATTTGTATTTAACAAAATCTTTGAACTCGGCATTGGCCAACAAACAGGGTTACATACACACATTTTCTGGGCTTAAGGAATTTTATTGAGGTGGCTGGTGAGGTGGAATTTATTTTTATTTACCTAACTTTATATTTTAGCTGTAGAGACTCAGTCACTTTGTTAAGTGAACCCAGTTAGTGAGTTTTGAACATCATCGTGTTACGAAGAAACAACAGGGCCAAAATGGAGTCACTTTTGCTAAGCCCCAGTAAGACTTAATACCTAACCTAATTGCAGTTTCAGCCTCTCCCAGGAGTGGAATTTTAAACCAATCAGTCTGGAATTTCTGGTCAGCACTAATGAGGTAATCTGCCTGACAAGACCCCCTGCCTTCTCCTAAGGGAAGAAAACCTTGCCTGAGATAATGCACTCTTTTAACTTCCTTGTCCCACCTCAGTCTGCCTCTAAAACCCTTCCTTTTTGTACAACTCTTTGGAGCCCCCTTCTATTTGTTAGACAGCGTGCTGCCCAATTCATGAATCTTTGAATAAATCCAATCATATCTTTAAATTTACTGAGAAAACTGAAAAACTCAGTTGAATTTTGCTAACAATTGTATTTCCGGGGCAGAGTTACTCAGTTTTGCAATTGTAAGATGAATGTGAATGCATTTAGTATGGGACCAAATATTTTAAGCCCTGACTGAAGTTGCCCCTCCTAAGCCACCCAGAATCCAGAGTTGATTGCACAGAGTAGGGGCAGGAAAATTTGCACAGGGACCAAGGTATCTCCTAGAAAAACCAGGCTACAACTCAAACCTCTCTGATAGATTGAAATGGTTCTAAGTAACTGGTTGGGAAAAAAAAACAAAAAAAAAACCTTGAAGTTCCCCAAAGGGACCGTGTTTTCCAAAAGAGAAGAGGATGGATGAGTGACAGATCATCTGACACCTAGGTGTGGCTGTGCAACTGGCAAGATCCTTCATTTATCTCTCTCAATGCCATATTGAAGAAGAACTGACCCTTTTACATGAGTACAGAGTCCTCTAAGCTAAACGTTGTGGTATCGGAGAGCCTCCAGATTGGCTAAAATAGGCATAGGAGTATTTTAATAGTTAATTGAAATTGTGATATCTGTACCTTGAAACTGGTGAAACAGGACAAACTGGTATCAGGATAAAGTTTCTTAATGAAATGAAGACATACATTGCAAATGTTCCCCCTTTTGACAAACAGTGGAATAGGTATTGCATGACTTGACTAAAGTCCCTATTATTGAAGAGCTTAATGGAGGGGGGAGATGAGGTTAGAGCAGATGGTATGATGGTACGGTGAGTTTAACAGGGTAGTTGAAACAAATACTCAAATAACTACAATTCAAGGCAGAAGGGAAACTACCACAGAGTCATGTACATGCCATGCCATGCATGCTCAGTGGAAGAGGAGAGTCTGTGTGGTTAGACACAGGTTCCCAGCATTGGAAATAGTCTATCAATTTTTTCATAATGTAACAAGCTGGCAGGCAGGGATGTGGAGTTATGGAGGTAAGACGAGGTGTGGAACAATCCTAGTGGACAGTGCAGAGGGGAGTCAGCAAGGAGGGACTATCTGAGGGGTAGATAAATAATACCACATGTTTCCTTTCCTGAGTTTAGAGCCAATGGAGAAGGAGATGCTTTGTGATTGATTAAGCTGATTGGAAGTGCAGCTTGGGTGTCTGTGCCTTAGCTGAGTTCCATATGACCTGCTTTTACTGAATTAAACATAGCCGCCAAGTTGAAGGCATAGGCAAGAGCATTGGTCCTGCTGTTTCTTACAGAGTAGCAGAGGAGCATCTTGAAGAGAGGCCAGCATTTTTTACTCTTAACAGAAGTTTTCTCGTGGAAATACATGGACGGGAAGACAGGGATTCTCTTCCAAACCTTTTCCAATCTTCTCACCCCAAAACAAAGGAGCAAGTAAGTAGACCTTCATCACTTAACTGTGCTCAAAAAACTCAAAGATCCTCTATTGCTCTCTCCCTCCCTCTCATTTCTACCAAAGTAGACCTTTACCATTTATCCATGGTCCATCATGTCATCTTCTAGATTCTCCAGTTTCCGCAATGACAATGTTTAAATAAGTGACTTGTTTTCTCTTAAATTCCATGTTTGTTGGTGTTTCCAAGTGCTTAGAAGCACCAAGCAAGTTATCGCCTTGTTCTTCTCACACTAAAGTTTTATTTCTCACTTGAGGATCATTTCCCACAAAGAAACAGGTTTTATCACTCACTGGAGTAACTGTGTGCGTAAGATGGATAGAGAACAACAAACCCATGTGGAGATGTTAATGTTGGGCAGTTAGCTAGACTCGTACACAAAATAAACAACTGAACTGGGCAATCCAAATTTGTAGAAGGGTCTGGAGCTCATTCCTGGATATGTAAAGCTTCAGTAAAATCTACACGTTCCTGAGGTATTCATCTCCATGAATTATAAGTAAGTGTTCACATCTCTTTCTCCTCAACTGTACTCGAAGTCCCATGTCTTCTTCAAAGGAATTAAGTTCCAAATGCTACGGCCTATAATATGCACAAAATAAATATTTGTCAAATGACTGAATGGTCATTTATCAAGCTGCATAGTATTCATCTTGAACATGTCACATGTGACAATTCTTGGACTAGGTCATTTAAAGAAATGCCCATGTGGTAGAGCAATATCCTAACTCTAATCGAGTGTTATTTATTATCTTGCTGTGGTGTATGGAGTAAGTACATAGGAGTTTGTGGACAGTGACAGTCCTATCATCTGTGTTTTCAAGGATAAATGAAGTTTGCCACATTGTACTTACTGTCTTGTCAATATGACGAGACTACTAAGTTCCTATAGTGGTTTTATCATGCAGCAGCTCTAAACTTCTGAAGAGTCCTGTGTGCTATTATTTTATAGAGAATTAGGAAATGTGATAGAGAAAAAAATATATGCCTCAGTTTTTTTTTTTTTTTCCTTGTCAGGGTCTTGGGACAAACTAAATAATGTCCTATTGGGATCTCAACAGATAACTCACAGTTTTCTGGGCAGGTCTGAGTAGAATTGGGTTCTGTGATCTGCGTCAGTGGCAGATTGTCTCATTGAGCGTTGGAGGATGCCAGACCTTGAGTTGGGAAAATAAGGGTCTGTATTAGTTTTCTAGGGCTGCTATAAATAGGTGACTTAAATCAACAGGAATGTATTGTCTTATACATCAGAAATATAGGTGTTGGCAGGTGTGTTGTCTTCTGGAAGCACTGAGACAGAATGTGTTCTGTGCCTCTCTCCTAGCTTCTGGTGCTTGCTGACAATCTTGGCATTGCTTGGCTTGTAGACGCATCACTTCAGTCTTTGCCTCCATCATTATGTGGAGCTCTCCCTGAGCGTCTGTGCCCACACTCCTCTCTTCTTAAAAGGACACCAGTCATGAGATTAAGGCCCATCCAAATCCATTATGATCTCATCTTTACTTGATTACATCTGCAAAATCCCTGTTACCCAAACTGGTCACATTCTGAGGTTCTAGGTGGACACAAATATTTGGAGGACATTATTCATCCCAGCACAGAGCCCAAGAATCTAGAAGAGCATTACATCCCAGCAAAAAGGTCCAGAATCGGGTTCTGGGCCTGTGATAAGGAAGTAGGAAGTCAAAGCCAGGCAGAAGAGAGTAAAGACAAACATCTCCATAGGAAGGGATGGGAAGGGGATCCACATATACCCTGTGATTATCTTGAACAGAAGCTGTTCTTTCCTTTTAGCTTTGGTGAATCTATGAGGCCGCCCTACATCCTTCATAATGTCCCTGGACTCTGTTGCTTTGACACAGATGTACAATTAAACATATCGTTAATTCCCAGAAAAGTTCATGGGCATAAAATTGCGAGTGATCAATGTAAACTTTACTGATGATTTCGTAGTGGAAGGCTTTACACTTTGCACCCTACAGCAAACAATTCAAAATTCATAGCACACATTTTTTTCCTTCTTCAAATGTTGTTACTGACAGTTGATCTCTCTTGCCTTCTTCTCTTCTCATTCCAGTGTCTATCTGTAATTCCTCTTCGTGTTATAAATTGTTATTCATAACAATTGAGTTCTCCCTCTGGCTCCTACTCTAAATGCACACACTTATTCATCCAAATATTCTCCAGAACAAAAACTCTGCTATTATCATTACCTTACCTTTTCAGAAGGCAATCAGGGTTAGTGAAGCAAATACTGGGTTTTCATCGTGTCCCTAAATGAGATGGTGAGCTACTTTGATGGCAAGAGCAGTTATTTTCATCTTCATGTCTTCTATAGCACCTCCCACACATTAGGTACTTAATAAAGGCTGGCTAATAACGATACTGTTGATGCGTAAGTCTGTATTTTTGTCTTTGCATTAAAGGTTTGGAGTGCTGTATAGGCACCACCTTAGTTATCTTTTCGAAATGCCATATTTCTAAAGAAGTTGTTGAGAAGCAGAGAAATAATTTTTAAAAAGTCACTTATTCCTCCTCATAAGCAAGTTTCTAAATATATTTGGATTTATTCTAAGATGGAGTCATTCAATCCAAAAATATTTATTGAATGACAACTTTGCGAACATTGGGAGATTCAAAGAAGTATGAGATAGAACTTTTCTTCTTGCACAGGCTTATATTCTAATTGAGATTATTTGTGTGCATGTAGGAGGAATATAAATCCTTGTGGTTTGCTGTGAATAGACATAAGATTCAAATTCTCACTTTGCCATTAAGTAGTTACTTGACTTTGAACACATTTTAATATGTCTGAGATTCAGTTTCTGCATCTATAAAATGGGGATGAATAGTACACAGTAGGTTTATCGGGAAGATAAAGTAAGCTACTGCTTCTCATGTGCCAACACAGTATGCACTCGGTGAATGCTGTTATTATGATTGCTGCTTGATATTAACGATGACAGTAAGTGCTCCAGGGTTTCCAGGGAGATGTCTTTTTTACCAGGAGGGATTAGAAAAGGCTGCAGAGAAGGTTGAGTTTTTGAGGTGGTCTTGTTAAGAAGTTCCAAAGGCTAAATCACGATATTCTTGAAGGGATATGGAACTAGCACAAAGGAGCAGAGAAGGCTTGAGGTTTGGCTCAGGCCAAAATGGGAGAAGAAGAGAAAGAGCAGATATTCTGAAATGACGACAGGAAAGTTCTGTGGTCATATGGTTGCATCTCGTTTTCATGTTCCTATCCTCAAGCTGGACTACAGTCATTAGTCATGTACTTTACATTCTGTAGGTGTCATCACCTGGTAGATCCAAGCTGGTAGGAAGCATGAAACTCAACACTACTTGAACTCGTCCAATTAAATAGTCCTGGAGCTTGATGGGTTTTCTGTGAATCGTTGCAAGCACACATTTGACTCCCTTCTAAAAGTTCAGATTAAAAGGAAGCAAACTTCCAAAATTAGAATCGTAATTAAAATTTGACTTTGATCAGTAGCTGCTGAGAGGGTCATTAAGAGCCATGAATGTGCTGACACAGGAGGTTGTTGGGCGGATGAGGTGAGGAGGGAAGCGGGGAGATTGGAAACAAATAAAAAATTGTTAAGAAGCATTATCGAATTGCAAATATCAATTATTATGGGTCTATGGATGAGCGATTATTATATTAAAAACATTCTTGGCAGGCAGCCCGTATGGGCGTAGATAGCTGTGACTCCATCAGAGCTTGGCTTTAATTTGATTTTTGCAAACATGTTTTTGGTTTCTTTTCTTTTGATTGGTTTCGGAGAACGCTGGACAACAGCTGGGTAGAAACTGCATCTAACCCTCCGTAAACCTTGTCAAAAGCTGATTTCTGCCTCCTGCAAAGTTTGGAGTGTGTTGTCTTAGAAGGAGATGTGTGAAGGAGAGAGGAAGGAGAATTGGTGAGGACGGAGGGGTTCTCTTGCTGAGTGCAGGAGAGACAAGGCTGCTCCTCCAGAACCAAGGTGCAGTGATCAAGGGACAGATGAAGGAGCTCAGGGCTTGCTTTTGTTTCCTTGATAAAGAGTAATGACTCACTGGCATGAAGGATGAGGGTCGATGTGGCAAAACAATGCAAGAAAGATAGTGGCTTTAGCTCTCTGTGAGCCAGCTGTGTGTTGTGGCTGCCAAAGAGATGAATATGATCATAGTCTGCAATTATAGAGGATAGAAGAAAGCGAACATTCCCCTTCCTATGCACACCTGGGGTGACACATTCACTGTTAAGTCACTTTTAAGGGGCTCTCTCCAAAGCCAGCTCAAGGTCACTTCTTCAATGACACCTTTCTCTACTCCATGCGCACCAGGCAGATTCAATCACTGCCATGTTGCGCCAGCTCAATTGTACTACTGCATTCATCACTTTTTGTTGCCATACTGCTTATGTGTTCATCTGCCCTGAAGGGCAGGGTCCATGTCCAATTCAATTTTGTACCCACAGATCCTGGCACTTAGTAGGTACTCAGTACATACTTCTGGAATTGAGTAAAATAGACCAGCTGGAGCATATTTAGGGAAGATCAAGTAGAAAGGTTGAAAGGACTCAAAATCATGTTGAAATCCATCTGGAATCAGGTCATGCTACAGCGAGCTAGTTGACTAATAGTGGGCTTCTTCCCAGTGGCAAAAAGAGGGGCTCATCCCCTCAGAGGTTGTACCACACAAAGGGTCTGTGAAATGCCTAGAAAGAGAGTCTCCAAAGCAAGCCAGAAGCAACTCTCTACCTTGTCTCAAAGGTAAGAAAGAGAGAGGCACCTGGGTGGTGCAGTTGGTTAAGCATCGGACTCTGGTTTCAGCTCAGGTTGTGACCTCAGGGTGGTGAGACTGAGCCCTGCAGCCGGTTCTGCACTCAGCTAAGGGTAGGCTGAAGTTTTTTCCTCTCCTTCCCTCTGCCCTTCCCCACAATCTCTAAAATAAATAAATCTTAAAAAAAGAGTTAGTAAGAGCTATATGAAGCAGAAAATAATTATAACATGCAAAGAACGGAGTTATGAGTTTTCTTCCTACTTCTGAGTTATTTGGCAACATAGGTCCATAGATTTTCAAAGAAATTCAGGTAGCCAACCACTGAGTATATGCCAGAAATGGAAGCACTTTCTGTGGGTCTTAGAAACTAATGCCAGTAACTGAGTCCCTGAAGATGATGAGGGTCAGAAACACCACATTATATACCCTGGAAGTCAAAAGGGTAAGTCAGATTAAAGGGATTTGAGATATCTCCGTTGCCAAGAGTGAAAGAAACGACGTGTGAGGAAGAATGAAATTTAGTGGCATGGGGAATTCCAGCTCCCACTCCCTACATGTCAACATATTGATTACTATATACATAGTTTTATAGTTCTCACCGCACAGCCTTAACAGAATGTTACAAAAATGCTGGCCTAGAATGGGCCAAGCATCTATCATCCTGTAGTTCAGATATTTTCGGTCATACTTGACAGTGGTGGAAGAAAAGGAGAATGAGGGAGGACAAAGGAACATAAGACATATATAGTGGAAGCTGAGGAAATGTGAGCTGGTCTCCCAAAGGCCATGTAAAGAAATAAGGAATTATTAAAGAGGTGGAAGAAAAGGAGAATGAGGGAGGACAAAGGAACATTAGACATATAGTAGTTACACATACAAAGGACTATAATATTGAAGAGGAATTATACCTAAATTTCTCCCAGGTGGGTAAACACAAGACCAGTGAGGTATTGGATTAAAGTTTTTTATTGCACATAATATAAATTGACTCTGCCTAATTCTAGGCAAAAATCAAACTTATGAGAAGATGTTGGGTGCTCATAGATTTGAAATTAAAGTTGAAGAATCTGGCCTTTTAGGAAACCAGGATCTTCAAGGTACTGCCATTAGGATGAATTGGCTCCAACCAGTTTTCTTTTCTTATCCCCTTTCACTCAGAATTTAAATCCCTGGGTGATGGATTTGGATTGTCATAGTTTGGGTCACGTGAGCACTCCTTAGCTAACTGAGAAGAGGACACCTCACCTCAACTGATGGTCTCATTAAGACAACATTAAATGGGGGAAGAACAATTCCCCAAAGCCCCAAAGGAAAACCAAGGTGCCTTCTTCAGACATGGAATGCAAGATGCAGAGCTAAAGCATTAGTTGTCTGCTGCAAATGCATAGACTCTCCCAGAAATTCCCTTTGACTCCTGGCAATCTGATGGCGATTGAGGGACTATTTGTCAAGCACATTGTAGGAAAGATTCAATAATTGAGTAAATAATCGGACCACATAACCTCCTTTGTAACCCTGAAATTTTATGCCTCTGTGATTTTTGGAAAAAGGATCAAATCGCAAGATTCTCTTTGGGAGGAATAATGAAACCATCTTTATTATTCCTATTCACCAGTTCATTTGCAAATATCCAGGATCAACCTGTATATACACAAACAAAAATATATTGATACGCAACCCACAGTGCAAACAGCTTGTAATTAAAGAACCAGACTAATGCAGCATTTTCCCACTTACAACTCTTCCCCACTGCTAGCATTCTTTAAGCCTTCTGTTATCAGGCAATTTAGTTACACACAATAAATACATACACATGTGTGAGGAGATTTAAATATATTTTTCTAAATGTAAATTAAGGATCTTTGTACAATTGCTCTGGGTTTTGAGCCTGGTTTATGTTGGCTAAAAATTGCAGCTGAAAATAATTCTCCAGATAAGGTCATTTCTTCTCATTTGAGAAGAACTGGAAAGGCTATAATAGGATTCTTTCACGTTTTGAGATATTTGGGTTCTGTTACCTGACAGATATTAATGACGGTTTCTATTCTGATTATATTATGGGATCACAGAATTCTAAAGGCAGAGGGCATGTTGAGATGTCCTCCTCTCGATGTCCCTGGGACACCAAGAAAATTGCTTTAGATGGAATGGAGAGACACGTAGCATTTGGAGGCTTGGGCTCTACTCTGAGAAAGGTGGAGAGCATAATACGATCTTAACAAGGTTTTTGTACCACTTCTAAATGTAAGGAGCAGTCTTAGATAGGTAGCCCAGGTCTCTGAGCTATTAGATCTTCACGGGACATTTATGGACCTGGGCCTTGACGTGGTTCTCAATTTAACTGCGGTATTTACCTGCAGAATATTTTAAGCTACCCTTTGTGACGGCAATTTACTACGGTAATGGTTCTCAACGGTGAGAAAGGAGAACCCTTAGAGATCTTGGGGACACAGAGCAGTGTGTTATATATGATCTTGATGGGACTCCCTCGCCGCACCTCATCACTTTCCACTTGAAAGGAAGTGGCACGGAGGCAAATGCTAGACGTTTGAAATTAAGACAGGTATCTGAAATCTGCAGAGGATGCTGAGCCTGAGTGTCTGATTGCCTTCCCATTGGGGAGAAAAAATGGAATGAGACATCTTCGTGTTCCTTTACAGGTCTTCAAAGAGTTGAGAGAAACAAATGAGCTAATGTACATAGCACACTGACTGGAACAGAGTAGGTAGGCAATAAAGGGTATCAGCCCTTTATCCCCATCATCACTCCCGCTCCTTGAGGTACCTCTGAGTGCATCTCATTTGACAAAAAGCGATTTTCTCACATTTAAATTTGTGCCTCACTGTGATAACCGATATTTAAGGTAAAGCTTGGTCTTTATTGCTAAGAAATTATACATCTAGTCTATGCATCTGTGTAGGGGAAGACAAACATTCTTTTCTCCTTTTCCCGTCTTAGGTTCCTTGGCTGGGGCCCTGTAAATTAGGTTGACAAAAGACAGATTAATGAGAGAAAAACAAACAAAAGTTTATTAACATATGTCACAGGTACACACAAGGGAGCACTCCTTGATGAGTAATTCAAGGGGGGTGGCTAGAACTTGAGCTTATGTTAGCATCTTAATAAAGCACAATAATTTTGTAGAGAAATGACAAGACAAAGAGAAAGGACTTTGAGCTTCAAGGGGTGGCACAGTTTGGGAAGGTAACTATTTGGGAAACTACTGCCAGGTGAGGGGCTCGATTTAGCAAAATTTGTTATGTAGATTCCTTTGGTGTAGTCTCTGGGCTGAGAAAAGTCTAGAGTTGTCTCCAGTGATTAACTTCTGTCCTTCTTGGTAGGGGGCGGGGGATGGGACACCTTTATAAGTTATATCCTGCTTTTAAGGCAAATAGAGGCCTGGCAAAGACTTTTTCTTCCACCTGCTTCTTCTTACTTCCCTTCAGTTCAGAATAATACATAAGCCAAAGAGCCGTGGTTTGGAGTGGCATATTCTGGGTCTTTGTTTTTCTGGAGTTTTACTGTTCCAGTTTTAGGAAGAGTTGAAGTCTTCCTCTTGGTAGCCATTATGACTTGCAATAACCAGATGCCACTCGAGGGAGTGGCCTTCTTCTAAAAGAAACATGTTTTCCTAGAGTGCAGGATGAGTTTAGGAACCTCAAAGGCAGCCACATACTCAGCATGATTATAGGTTAGGTTTGCTGACCTGATATTCAAATCATCTTCTTTTCATGGGAGGAGTGTTTGGTTGATTAAAGCATTTGCGACAGCATCTAACACAAACATTCCAGAGAACGTGTCAAAGAGATCTGGAAGTAGGAAACGGTCCTCTAAAGGCCGGAAATCAACTTCATCCAAATAAACAGCACCTAAGAGGGAAAGATGGTTCAGACGTGGGGCCCTATATGGATGACTAATCTTCTGTGACTTTTTTTTTTTTTTTTAAACACCAGTTCGAGGCTGTGAGACAATAGCTGGATTTAGACAGCCTGTCCTTGCCCCCCACCCCCGCCACCACCACCACCTGGGCACACACGAAGCATGATATTCAAAGCCTATGGCGCTGGCAGGATTATTAGAATTTCTCCATGTGCTGACTGTATCTTCACCCCTTCTCTCTCTCTCACTCCAAAAAGCATATCCATGCGCAAATGGATATGCAAAAGGCATTTTCCTTGAGGCAGGGCTCCTCAAAGAGTGGTTTCAGGTAGTTCATAGATAGGAATCAAATAACATTGACGCACATAGTCACTTAATCCTATTTAAATTCTCTTTCAATTCTTCAGATTACATCAAGGGAAAAAACTCAATTTGTTGCTAGTGTTTCTTTAAGCATCTCAGCTCTTACTATCTCCCTTTTGAACAGAGCAAAGACCAGCTCTGACTCAGAGTTCTCAGCTAGCAACAGTATCTAGCTAACACGTAACAACATTGTCTGGGAACTGTATTTATTTTTAAGTTTATTTCCTATTTTGGCAAGTGATACTGGGTTTTCATTTATAGTACCGACAAAGCTTCTTTCATAAATAAATTTAAGTGAAAAAAAGAGTCCATTTAAAGGAAAAGATGTAAGTAAATAACAGCAATATCTCATAATATATAATAGTACAGATATGCTACCATAATAATATGGTTAGAGAGAAAATTCTGATAGTATTTCTTGAAGGATCAAAGTTTCGGAAACATTGGAATAATCTCGAATTGCCCTAATTTCTCAAAAAAAAATTTTCAATTTTTAGTACTATTGATGATTATTAGTAACAAATTCTTTATGATATATTTTTATAAATGTTTAAGACTTCTAGTGAATGATTCTACTTCTGGTTCAGACTTGCTGGCCTATGTGAACTTATCACACAGAAAACCCACACACGGTTGGACTATTTCTATTTTAATCTGTTGGAACACTTTTCACATCTGTGGTGCTTGTGCTCTTTTTAAAAGACAGTAGCAGCAAATGGCTCTAGAAGGCTCCCCCTCTGCCATGCTTTCTTTCTCTCTTGCACTGTAACCACGCTCTATCTAGATATGCGGATGACCAGTTAACTACACTTTTTCATACGGCACAATTCCTGCCTTTGGAGTGTGAACATGCTTCCTCCCTGTTCTCCATCTACTGCTTGTTGGCTGGCAATGGATTACGATAGAAACCCAATTTTAGGCATAGGTAGCCCGTCTAAGGAAATGTGGGATAGAAAGATGATGGAAGCCTGGGTGTTTGAATGACCAAGTGGAGCAGAGCAGCTCACCCTACTCAATGGCCCACATTGGACCTCTTATGTGACAGAGAAATAAAATCCTTTCCACTTTAAGCTTCCATCATGTTTTAGGCCTCCCATTACGGCAGCTTACTTTTACCTTCATATAGTATTCCTCTACCACCCCAAACCACTCTCGATTAATATTAGATATAATTAGTTGGCATAATGAGAAAAGATGGGAAAGATGTGTCACCTTGTGCCTTTGCGAATGAATTATATTTGACTTCCATGCTGCCTCCATCCTGCTAAGACTCAGAGTGAGTCTGAGAGAAGACGGTCGTGAAGTGGGTAGTTAAACACATGCTATCACAAAGTAATAAATACCAAATTTGTTGTTTTACTCCTTATATAAATAAGAGGCTGACTCTGGGCAGATTAAAGGGAAACATGTATTAGGAGGATGTAAGAAACCTCATATAACCACGGGAAAACATGAAAGACCCAGGTATCATAAACCAGGTGGACTAGAGCCCGGGGGCTAGGTCTAGAGTAACTACTACCTTTTAGGACTTTTTCCAAGCATTGGAGAAAGCATTTGTTCTTTTTTCATGCCCTACTCAAGATTCAGATTCTTGGGAGAGAGAATCTATTTGACCAGTCCTAGTTCTTATGAGTATTCCCCCAAATAAGGGTGGGACACCTTCATTGTCAGGTCTGACATGCAACAGAGGATGGGTTGTTCTTCAAAGGGAATTTGAAGTTCTTTTCCTCAGCACTCAGTGGTGCCCTGGAACCAGCTTGTGTTGGCTCATGATAGCTGATGGTGAGCAACTCTTTCCAACCCCATGTTAAGTGACATCTCCCTTGGGGCCGTGCTTATAAGCAGCCATGCTGGAAGTATTTACACCATGAAAGCGGGCAAATGATACAAATCAGACCTTTTTTTTCTTTACAGAGCCAGTTGTTAAACATTTACTACGACACCACTGCGTATACTCCTTTTCCTCTTTCCTCCTAGTGTTTTCTTACCTTTGTTAAATAGGCTGGCCTTGCATCAGACTCAGGAGAGATGGAAGTTTTCCACTGACTTAGGAAAAACATGTGATGAAATGAAAATTTTATTTCATTCATAAACATGCCTCCAAATCAACATAATGTATTACTTCATCTGAATATTAATTACATCCAGATAGAACATGGATCTAATTAAAATGACATTCAGGGGTGCTGTTTCAACTTGTACAACTCTGAGAAAAGCATTTTGCTTTGGTTTGGTAATAAAAACAGTCCTGTTTTTGGGCTCCTGGGTGGCTTAATCAGTTAAGGGTCTGCCTTAGGCTCAGGTCAAGATCCTGGGGTCTTGGGATCGAGTCCTATATCAGGCTCCCTGCTCAGTAGGGAGTCTCCTTCTACCTCTCCCTCTCCCCCTACCCAATGCTCTTGTGTGCTCTCTCTCAAATAAATAAATAAATAAATAAATAAATAAATAAATAAATCCTTAAAAAAAAAAACCATCCCTGCTTTAGTATCTGACTAGTTCTCATCAGATATTCTTTGAACATTTTATATGTAGCAGGATAGCCTTACATATTCTTAGAACCCAATAGCCAATCAATAAGTATACCACAAATGAGTGAAAAACAAAATGATAAGCATTTGAGGGAATATATAGTATATTATACTTCTCTTGTGTTCTTTTAGAGACTTCAGTACAGCACTAAGAATATGATTTAATAAGTACATACTTGGTTTTTAACTTGAATTAGAGAATACTTCTCAGGTAGTTTAATGAACTGGCTAAATGAAATGGTTGGATATTGGGTTAACTGATTTAGATTTTGATTCCTTTTTTGGGGGGACATGGTATTTATTTCCTTTAGTCAGTAAGTTTTTATTGAGCAACTTCTGTCTGGCTTTTTAATTATAATATTGAGGATAGAGTGCTTAAAGAATATATTCCTAAACAAAGACTTGAGGCTATGGTAATTTTTTGTGAGTGTTTAATTTGGATTTCTAATTCCTGAACAGTTAGTTTTTTGTTTGTTTGTTGTTTGTTTGTTTGTTTATTTGTTTGTATCCCTCAAATAGAAGAAAGTGTTGGTAGTAGAAAGACAGAAATAGAAAAATTTCTGTCACGTGAACAGTTCAGGTCAAAGGTATCTTTCTAAATCCAGAACGATTGTGTCAGTGTCATTATTTGAATATTGGGGAGACACATATGTATTCACTTACAATGTCTCAATGCTGCTCTAAGCAGTTTACAAATTAATTCAATTAACAGGAATACCCTGATTTATAGCTATGAAAACCAAGGTGCAGAAAAAGGTTAAGTAATCAATACAAGATGACATAGATGGTGATGGGAGATCCAGATTTAAATCTAGGTGGTCTGGCTCCGGACACTAAGCTTTTGACCTCACCCTGATATGTCTCCCTGAGATGATGCTAGCATCTGTAACTATGGGGAAAATGCTGAGCAGAAGGAGGTGAGGTAGTGAGTCTTAGTCATACGGGAGCTTAACTAAGTGTGAAGAATGGTCAGAGACATATTCAAAATACATGCATATGAATGGTTAGAGCAGAATTATTATGTTCGTCCCCAATTAGAAAAATAGGCCAATGTCCAACAACAGTAAAATAGATCTCTCAATCTCTCTTCCTCGCTCACTTGTTTGTGTGCACATTGGAGTATTACACATCAATGAAAATGAACAGACAATTGTTACCCACAGTCAAGTTGGAAAATATCACAAACATAATATTGAGCAAGAAACTGAGATAGAAATAGTTACATGATATATTATTCCATTTATATAAGGATAGAAATTTTTATATAAATGGCAAGACTAATCTATGGAGGTAGACATCATAGCTATGGTTACCTTTAAGAAATAATTGGGAAGGGACATGAGGACATCCGATTTGTTAGAAATTTTCTATTTTTTTGACCTAGTTGGTAGTTACCCAGGTGTGCTCACTTAGTGATAATTCATTGAGCTCTCCAGTTCTGGCTTTTGCCTCTTTTGTATGAGAGTTGTAGTTCAATAGTAGGTAAAGAAATATTGAGTAGAGGAATAATAGGAAAAAACATGGTGTACTTGATGGCAGAAACAGGGTTAGGCTGAGAAATAAGAATTGAGAATTGAGAGCTAGAGTTGAGAAGAAAAATTATACATGTTATATTCATGAAACCAATTGATCAATCTTTTTTAAAATTTTTATTTTTTGTTTTATTTTTTGGGGGGGCTATGTACTTTTATTTATTTATTCTTTTTCTCATAAGTGTACTCTTTAGTCCACACCCTCTATTTTCCTCATCTTCCACACTCCTTCCTTCTAGTAAAACTCTTAGTTTGTTCTGTATAGTTAAGAGTCTGTTTCTTAATCTCTCTATCTCTTTTTCCTCCGATCATTTGTTTTGTTTCTTAATTTCCACAAATGAATGAGATTATATGCTGTCTTTCTCTGACTTATTTCACTTAGTATTATACTCTCTAATTCCCTTTATGTTGTTGCAAATGGCAAGATTTCATTTGTGTGTGCGTGTGTGTGTGTGTGTGTGTGGCTAAATAATATTTAATATATCTACATTACTTCTTCCTTATCCATTCATCTATCTATGCCTGGGCTGCTCTCATATTTTGGTTATTGTAAATAATGCTACAATAAACATTGGTGGGGGCATGTATCCCTTTGAATTAGTATTTTTGTATTTTGGGATAAATACCCACTAGTGCAATTCTTGGATCATAGAGTAATTCTATGTTTAACTTTTTTGAGGACATTCATATTCCTTTCCACAGTGGCTACATCAATTTGCATTCCCACCAACAGTGCAAGAGGGTTCCTTTACCTCTACATTATTCCCAACACCTATTTCTTGTGTTTTGATTTTAGCCATTCTGACAGGTGTGAGGTGACATCTCATTGTAGTTTTGATTTGCATTTCCCTGATGATGAGTGATGTTGAGCATCCTTTCATGTGTCTGTTGGTCATCTGGGTGTCTTCTTTGGAGAAATGTCTGCTCACGTCTTCTGCCCATTTTTAAATTGGATTATTTGTTATTTGATTAATTGATTTGTATCAGTTCTTTATATATTGTGTATACTAACCCTTTATCAGGAATGTCATTTGCAAATATCTTCTCCCAATCAGTAGATTGTCTTTAAGTTTTGTTAATTGTTTTCTTTGTTGTGCAGAAACTTTTTATTTTGATATAGTCCCAACAGTTTATTTTTTGCTTTTATTTCCCTTGCCTCAGGAGACCCATCTAGAAAAACGTTGCTATGGCTCATGTCAGAGATTACTGCCTTTACTCTCTTCAAGGATTTCTTATGGTTTTAGGTCTCACATTTAGGTATTTAATCCATTTTGAGTTATTTGTGTGTGTGGTAAAAGAAAGCAGTCCAGTTTCATTCTTTTGCACGTGGCTGTCCAATTTTCCCAATACTATTTGTTGAAGAGAATGTCTTTTCTTCATTGGATATTCATTTCTCCTTTGTAGAGGATAAACTGACCATGTAGTTGTGGGTTTATTTCTGGGTTTTCCATTCTAATCCTCTGGTCTCTTTGTTTTTATGCCAGTACCATGCTGTTTTAGTCACTACTGCTTTGTAATATAACTTGAAATCCAGAATTGTGATACCTTCAGTTTTGTTTTTTCTTTTTCAAGATTGCTGTGGCTAGTCAACATTTTTTGTGGTTCAATACAAATTTTAGGATTGTTTATTCTATCCAGTTTTGTGAAACATGATGCTGATAGTTTGATAGGGATGGCATTAAATCTGTAGATTGGAAGTATAGACATTTTAACAGTATTTGTTTCTCCAATCCATGAGCATGGAATGTCTTTCTACTTCTTTAATCATTTATTTCATTAGTGTTTTATATCAATTGATATAAATTGATCAATCTTGTTTGATTTAGCTATTGAGGATTGGAAAATTTTTCTGTAAAGGGCCAGATATCATTATTTTAGGCTTTGGGGACCACAATGTCTTTCACATATTCCCTCTCTCTCTCTCTTTTTTTCTTTAGCAACTCTTTAAAAATGTAAAAAACATTCTTAGCTTATTGGCTATAAAACAAAAAAGCCACTTTGAGTGATTATGTTACGTCAATGTAGATTCATTAGTTGTAACAAGTGTATCATTCTAGTTGTTAATGGGGGAGTCTATGCATACATGGGGCCCAGAGTGTATGGGTAATCTCTTTCCTTCCCCTCAATTTTTCTGTGAACCTGAAACTGTTCTAAAAAAATATATAAAGTCTTAATTGGAAAGAAAAGAAAAGAAAGAAAAGAAAGGAAAAAGAAGAGAAAAGAAAACAAAGAAAAGGAAAAGGAAAAGGAAAAGGAAGAAAAGGAAAAGGAAAAGGAAAGGAAAAAGAAAAGAAAAAGACCATAGGCTAGATTTGACCCTGTGGCCATAGCTTGTTAAACCCCTTAGCTAGTTCATGGTAAGGCTAAAATGATTACAATGCAGTTTTTGCCCTCCCTATTATGTGCATTTATTCATTCAAAATATCTTTATTGAATATCTCTCTTGTGCTTTGAGTGGATGAGACAGTCACATAAACCTGTAAATTACAGTACCATGCGATGAGTACCCTAACTGAGGTACAATGTCAGTGCTTGAGAAAAAAAAGAACATGTGATTTTCTTTGAGGTTAAATTCTAATTTATCTGGAAGTAGGTAGGGATGAACCAGCTAGAGAAAAAGGTGAAGGCATTCTGTGGAGGGGATGCATCATGACTAAATCCACATTGGCATAATATACACATAGATGTATGTGTTAAGTTTATTATATTATATAACTGTGTGACTGGAACATCACATGTATAGGAGGCCAGAAGACAAGGATAGAGGGTTTCCCAAAGTTTTTCACATCTACCTTATTTGTTTGGAACATTGGGTTAAACAGGTAAAGTCACTTGTGACTGGAAGCAATGGGCCCAGGGATTCATGCTTCCCCTGCCCCCACAAGATCGCCCTGAGACCTGAACACAGCACCCTGCTCATTTAGGTCCCATGGTACTCCAGTTGAGAATTTGTACAGCAACAAGGAAAACGCTGAGCCAGCAGGTGGGAGTTTGGTCAGGGGGAGTTTTGGTGGCTTTGCATTGCCCAAGGCAGAGGCTCAACTTTTGCTTCTCTCACTTACTTGTTGGATGACCTAGGCAAGTTGTTTTGAAATCCCTCTTCTTCCATTTCCTCCTCTTTGTAAAATTCTGATAGTACCTGGAAGGGATCTTGTGATGCTTAACATTAATGTGATACTGTATGTATAGCTTTTGTTGCAGAGTCAGCACTCAAGAGATTATTTATTTCTTCCACACATCCTTCCAATCTCCCTATATCCATACTAAAAAAGTCCCTTGACAAGAAAACTCATATGCTTGCCAGTCTCTAAACCCACTGCCTGGGGATAGTGGAAGGGCTTTTCTGACGTGGGGAGAAGGATAAATGAAGAGAAACCATAAAATAATGAGTAAATCTATTATTTTGGCCCTCTTACTTCAAATGGAGACTTTTCTTTAGAAAGAGAGAGGTCACCAACTCTTAGGACACTTAAGTATGAGTTGTAATATCTATGTTAGGAGACATCTTTCTTTCCTTTCATCTCTCCCTTTTTTCTTTTCTTTTTTATAAGCCAAGGGTGCAGGGGCTGAGTGGGCTGTGCCCTGGAGGTGAACTGAGGACTCTGGTTAAACATGGCTTGGAGGAAACTCATCAGCTGACTTCAATAGAAACATCTGTGAGTTCATATTGGCCAAGTCCCTAGAGATTTTTTCACTGCTGAACATGCTACTTCCCAACTGTTCAAGATAGTGGCTCAGAGCTGTGCACATATTTTGAGATGCATTCTGCTGATTGGATTATTTTTAAAGCCTATTTCTTATCTAAAGTATTTCCTTTAATTGCTTCTTTTTGGCCTGATGCTAGGTCTCCGTGAGGTTGTTCCAAGTCTAGAATCACAAAATAATACTCTCCAAAATTGGAAGTAGCCACCCCATCACTTTCCAGATGAGGAAATTGACACCACTTCGATGAAAAGTTGCTCAAGTCACACAGATATCTCATTTCTTCTTCCTTTCCTTCTTTCTCCCGCTCTCCTCCCCTTCCTCTCTTCCTTATTTGCTGAACAATTCCCAGATGCCATGTACTGTTTTCACTGCTAATGTTACAAAAAGACATGTAACTGAGCTCCTCATCTAGAGCAGCAACCGTGATATAAACCAACTATCATTGTAGACATGATAAGTGATTGCACAGAGAGACACAAAAGATTGGAAGAGAACTCACAAAAGGGTCAACTATATTTGACTTGGAGGGTCAGGGGAATTGACTTGAGTAGAGTCTCAAAGGTGTGTGGGTTGTAAGTAGGCTGTGAAGGCAGTGAGGTATGAGAACAGAGATGAGAAACGATCTTCCAGACAGAATGAAGGGTACAGGTAATAGCATTAGGTGAACACTGTATTTTCCTGAATTTATTTATTTGTGGAGAGAGAGAGAGAGAGAGAGAGAGAGAGAGAGAGAGAGAGAGAAATAGGTAAAGAGAGAAAACCAGGGAGGAAGAGAGACTTACAGAGAAAGAATAAAGAATAAAAAATTCAACCCGAGCAGTAGCTGTTCCTGCTCTTCCAGTCCATGCCTGTTTGCTGGGCCTCTCTCCTTTCCCCAAGGGAGTCATAACTGAGTCTCATACTCATGGAATAAGAGGACCAACCTCACCCTCACAGTCATCACAGGCATGTGGGATCATCTCACCAAACCAGGGAGAGCAACTGTTGGTTTGACTGTACATGACTTTATACTCTGAGTGTAGAACTTAAACCCTTGTAAGATGTTCTTCCTTTTAAAAAGACGTTCCTACCACGTACTTTGTCATATGGGCTTTTGTTAAGGAGAACTAGTTGCCTGGATTGGCTTTAGGAAATACCATCCTTTCTATTGATTCAACAAAGATAAATTTTATGGCTGCCACGAACCATCTTCTCTGATCTCTTTTATTGGAGGTGCTGTGGTTGAAAGAGCTGTGAAGTCAATAAGCAAAGTTAACTAAGTGCACAACTTTTACTTTCCTGACTCCATCTGGGAACCCGGAGCCCTGTGATCCTGAGATATAGCCTCCCCATAGGTCATGCCCAGGGGCTTCCATTATCTCTAAGCAGCACACACTCCAGAGCATCTTATTAATGATATTTAATTACGTTGAAATTAATGATGTTTTTCACCTGATCCTGGGCTGATTTTACAGCTCAGAGATAAGCTGGGGCAACTTTGGCTTTTCTGTCACTCCATCTCAGCAGTCAAGTGCCCTCTTTTATCTTTGTTCACTTTCTGCTGTTTCCAAGTGCCCATTTTCTCCAACCGCACTTCCTTCTCTGACTACCACCCCTCCCCTTTTCAGAAATAATTAGCTACCCCAAGCCACAGAAATGATCCGTTTCCACATGAAGTCTTCTGATGATGTGGACAATACGGTTTTTCTCAACAGAGTTTAATTTGCATAGATCCTGGCCGTACTTATCTTCATTAGGTCTTAAAACACAGAGACTGTCAAGTGAGCACTATCTGATAGCTCAAACAATACAATAGTTTTAGAAGACTCTAATCTCATCATTGTCAGCTGGAGTGCTCTGGGTTTTGCTGAGGAAAATCTTTCACAGGAGTGGCGTAGAGCATTCAGTTCTCAGGTTCAGGAATTCTTTATCATTTCCCAATGAAAATAATGGGGATTGTAGATGGGATTTACCGAACTTGAACTGCATTGATGGTTTTTGCTTTGTTTGAGGAAAAACAGGTGTTTGGGGGAATTAAACATTTCTGTTGTGAACTGTAATATTAACTGCATTTAGAATGAAATGTTTAAAAACTGAGTATAGGGCATAATTATGAAAAGGAATTGGATTTAGGAAATTCTTTCAGAGGTCAAAGTTTTATGCTATTTCAAGGATTCAAAGAGTAAATTAGAAATATACTCCTTTTAGATTTTTTGTCTTGGGAGAGGGTAAGAAATGCAGTCCTTGAAGGATGCTTCATTGTATTGACCACCTAACCACTGATTTATTAGGGCAGGAAATCAGAAGCATTACATCAAATAATTTCCCTATTTATTTCTTTCTCTACTTAAGCTCTTCCTTATCCTGCTCTCTTCACCCCTCCCAAACAAGTCAAACATAATACCAAAATAATAACAATAATTAAAATATCACATTGCATTTATTCATAGAGGTTTCAACATATTGAGTAATTGAAAATTTCCCAGTTGACTCTGCATCTGATCCTAGTCTTTTCCTCCATAGTCTTTTGGCTCAGTCATTGATTTGTTTGTTCATTGAACATCTTTTATTGCTATCTGCTAGATAACAGATATTATGATAGGCAGTAGAAAAACAATAGTGGGCCAAATATAGTCTCCATCCTTACAGATATTAGGATCTAGGAGAGGAGGCTGACAATCATCTATAAGTCATACCCATAAAAATGTAAAATTATAATTGAGTGCTAAGAAGGTGTATTGTGCCAGGAGAGTATATAGAGTGAGTAGTGAGTAACCCAACTCAGAAGACTAGGAAAGCCTTTTCTGTAGAAACTTCTATGGAGCTGAGATCTAAAGGAGCAACAGGTATTCATTGACCAAAAGAAGGTTGTAAATTGAGTGTTTCCCAAATGGAACATACTACCCATGCATGGATCCCACAATGAGAGGGGAAATGGTGAGATAGTGTTACTCAACCTTATTCTCTTTTGACAAGATTTTGGGTGTCTTTGGCTATTTCTCCTTTCCTTTATGAGTGATGACACCCTTTGTACTTCAGATTCCTTGTGACATTTTTCTCCTTGAGAGCTTAATTTTTGAAGGAGAAGAGGAGAAGGCTAGGGCATCTTTTCTGATGTCAGCCCTTTTTCTTTCTCCTTTATTAGCCTTGTCAGTATTGATAAAGGAATATTAGTCTAACAAGATCCTGTCTGCATGTGAGCAATGAGAATGTGTGTGATGGGTGTCATCATCCAGGTGCGATTTTCTAGGTGGCAGCAAGCTCAATGGGAAGAGTCCTAGGGTTAGACTCAAAAAGACTGGACTTTGCAGGACAAGACATTTAACTTCTCTGAGTCTTAATTTTCCTCATCTCAAGGGTGGTTGTGAGCTCCAGATGATATAGCAATGCCAGAGAACATAATATGTAAGGAACCATTATATTGCAAGTACTTATTTAGAAGTTCTGGGAAAAATTCAGCACACTTAGCACACTTTTTCAAATGGAATCTCAGAATGAAAATTTTATCAGTGACCATAAAAAAAATATATATATTATATTTTATGTATGTTTTTAAATTGCATAATGATATGCTGTCTCCTCAAAATAAGACTTGGATGAAAGGACAGGCGAGAGTGCCTTGTGTTTACTGGTGAAATGGATCTTTGGGACAGTTCTCACCAACTTGATTCTATGGAAATTCTTAGTTCAATTCAGTCCAGTTCGTGGACATAGCAGGTATATGCCAAAACAGATGTGGATTACTCTCTGAGGTGATTCAGATCTTCAAACTACTTCAACTGAAATATCAAGTAAGTGAAGTAAAGGGTCATCCGTGCTTTACACAAACAATTGATCAGGATACGTTTCCTCTAGATCTGACACTGACAAGTTTTAAGATCTTCTGTGCCTCACTATTTCTATCACTAAGGGGACAGGAAAGGAGAGAACGTCTAAGATTCATTCTGGCTCTAACATTCCATGCTAAAAATGTCTTTAATCACTATCAAGAGGCATTATAGTCCAACAGACTGAATTTTATCTCTCTCTCTCTCTTTTTAGAAGATAAAATACTTTAGTGTGCATATTACCTATAGAATGAAGAACAAATTTATAAGCATCTGCTGGAAATTTCAGGGGAGGGAGATCCTGAAAATTTTCCATTGAGCAAGGAAGGAGGAGTAGAAATTACCTCGACAGGACCCATTATTACTAATTTGAGATTTATAAGAGGTCATTGATAACAAATTTGTCGGCATAATGGAAGCTTTGTACCCTTCCACTGATGCCTCTCCCTTACCTCCCAACCCCCCTACCCCTTACCTTTGGCAAACACCATTCCACTCTCACTTTCTATAATCATCAGACTCGAATTTCTAAACTAGCTCTGCTATTCATCGTGTGACCTTGGGCAAGTTATCTAACTGCTTTATGCGTAGTCCTTTCATAAAACAAAAATAAAAATACTCAATTCACAGAGTTTCCATGAAGATAAATTGGCATGAAAAAAATGAAATATTTTTGAGAATCTCATGTGCATATTAAATGCTAAATAAATGTTTATGCCCTTGCCTTTAGTTTTCTTTTCCACTTAAGTTTGTATGAGTATTTATGGTCTTAAGAGATTTTGTAGTTTAACTGGCCTCATTTGAGAACTTTTTGGGTGGAATGAAGAGCCATGGAATTCTGCACTACTCAAAACCAGTAACCACTTATGACATATAAAAAGCTTGAATTTCCTCAGCTGTCTGAGAGTGAAATAAATTTCCATTGCATGCAATGCTTCTACTTGCAATTATTAGGGATAAGTCTTATGACTCACGATATTGCTTTATTTTGAAATATACGGAATAAAAATGCTTAAGAAGATAAGGGGAAAATGAGGGGCGTCTGGATAGCTCACTTGGTTAAGCAACTGACTCTTGATTTCCACTCAGTTCATGATCTCAGGGTCATAGAATTGAGCCCCACCTTGGGCTTCACACTCAATAAGGAGTCCGCTTGGGATTTGCCCTCCCTCTACTTCAACCCCTCACCCCACTCACAAGGGCTCTCTCTCTCTCTCTCTCTCTCTCTCTCAAATAAATGAATAAATCTTTAAAAAAAAAGTAAGGGGAAAATGAGTATGAGATATTAAGTTTCCTATTCATTTTGGAAAAAACTTAATGTGCTTGTTTTTCAAAGAATTGCTTCTTCAGGAGAGAAAGAAAAAAAATCTATTAAAGGGGAAAAAGTTTCTAAAGAAGTTGAGCAGTTCTTTTTATTTTCTTAAACAAATTCTTACTGCCAAGTATTGGCTCTTGAAAAACACGGTTAGCCAGCTATAAAGTTGTAATAGAAAATAGTAAAAGCAATGAAATGTACAATTAAGGATCACACACCCCAGATATCTTCTAGTTCATTAGTCATCCTCCTATCTCGGCGAAGGAGGTTTCTCCATCCCTGCTCTTTACTCCTTGGCTCAACTACAGTGGAACCGATGATAAGGTTCACTCTTTTTTATAGTGTTTCCTTGCACAAAGCAATGATCTCTTAAAGATGAAGTTTAATGCTCCCTCAGGAAATGCTGTCCATTTTAGACTTTTTTTCTGCTTGATAGCATTCTCTTTTTCTCAGTGAACATTGGAAGTTAGATCAGTAGTCATAGGGATTTTACTGGATTCACCAGCAGAGGGAGTTCAAACCAAGTTGTGGGAAATTTGGGGGGGAAGGGGTTGTTCTAGAATTTTTGATGGTGCTCTATACCATGGACTGAGTTCAGAGAATGGAGGAAAGCGGTAGCCAAATATAGATACATGCATTCATTGATTCTTTCAATGAATATTGAGCTAATGTAGATGCTGACATGCAAAAAAAAAAAAAAAAAAAGAATAAGAGAATCTGTTCTTCCCTCAAGAGTTTATAGTATGGTGAAAAGAAAAGCCTAAGTTAAAAAAAAAAAAATCAGCTCTAATGCCCTGTTGATATAATTATAGGATGTGAACAAGATGAGGGAACTGCTAATCTATACCGATTGGCGGTGGAGGGTGGGAGGAAGGTCATGTGTTGGGTGTTGGAGAGTGATTCTGGTGAGCCAGAAAGGTGGGGCTATAGATTCCATAAGCCTGGGAATGGGGTATTTAGCAAAGGTCCTGGAGACCTCAGGGGCTTCTAACTTTTTCTGCCATCAAATAGCTGTGACCTTAACCACTCACATAATTATTTAGAGCTTTCATTTATTCAGCTATAAATGAAGTGGGGTTGGTGGCTAAGTACTTCTGCTTTTAAAAGATTTATTTATTGGAGAGAGAGGGAGAGAGAGAAAGGAAGGGAGAGGGGTGGAGGGAGAGTCTTTTAAGCAGACTCCATGCTGAGCAGGAGTCTGATCCAAGGGTTGATTCAAGATCCTAAGATCAGGATCTGAGCTGAAACCAAGAGTCAGTTGCTTAATTAACTTGTGCTACCCAGGTGCCCCAGTAGTTAAGTACTTTAACTTCCCTTCTGTGAGGGATGCATAGAGGATGGCAACAAGAGATGGGGATGGAGGACAGGGGACCCTGGCCTGTTGTAACTTACCTGGGGGCAGTCACCTCCTTGCCTTTTGGTTTCGTACCCATCTCATTATCTGGCACTATGGTGTTCTCAAACCAAAATCTCCTCAAATTGCTCTTCTACATTGATGGCTTAAGCTGTTAGGATTGTTCTTCTTAATGCACCACTCAAACTCAATATTCACAGTATTATCACATCCATTTTCGTTTAAGGGACTGCCCTTTGTGTTTTTACAGGCACCTATATTACCTCCAGGATAAGAAGTGTAACTGTGTATTGTAATGGGTTAGTTGTCCTGCCAACCTTTTGAAGAGAGGAGGAAGTCTTAGTAATCTCTGTTTCCAGCACTCAGCACAGAGCTTGGAATGTAGTAAATGCTTAATGAACATTTGCTGGTTGAATGCATGAATGAATGAATCAATGAGCGAATGAATTCACATTTTGCTGAAAGTCTGATGGTTATAGACAGTCTCCAATTTCACCCAGGTTATAATAATATTGAGCACGCAGTTAAGCTGCAGGCATAGCTGTGATCTTTACTTCAAGCACAAATAGCCTTCATTTTGTAGAATTTTGTGGAAAAGTGTAGTCTCATAAAGATCTCCTGAGATTGATTTGTCCCTTAAATCTGTATCTGTGTCAAAATGCCACAAATGAAGTTCAGCAGAGAATGCAGTAACGTTATTCAGTGTGGGTAACAAGAAAGTATTAAGGCAAGTCTTTCAGGATGACTAGGAAATGTGAGGTCTAATGACCTTCCTTGTAAGGCTGGATGAATTGACTCTTAGGTGGAGAGGCAGATCATACCTCTCTCAGTAGGATCCTTTTCCTGTTTTGAATAATTTTCCCTGCCTTTTCTCCACTTCTAATCCTTTCTAACTTGTACCATATTCTAAGACTTGGGGCGTATAGTCATTGACTTATGGCAACATTTACTCGGTTGTTTTTACACGCACAACTTTAACATTAGCGATGATAATATAACTGATATAGTTGAGTGCTAGGCTAAGTGCTTTCACTTATGTTATCATATGGAAGTTCTATATTCTTGTAAATAAAATATTGTCCCTATTTTTTTTTTAAAGATTAGAAAGTTAGAAGGTAAAAAAAAAACAAAAAACCAAAAAAAAAAAAAAAAAACCAGTGGGAGTCAGAGTTAGAACACACCAAAGTCTAGCTTCGATATCTGTATTTTCAATTATTTCGTGTCATCTCACAATATTAAAGTCTTGATAAATGGAATAGATTAGTCTTAGAATCAGAAAATCCAGTGAAATAAAGAGACAATTATAAATGGTCAGTACACAGAAACATGATTTAGTTGCCTGCATTTGTGGCTTCTGAAAATTCTGTGAGGTGCTATGATAAATCTCCAGATATTAAATTTTCCCACAAAAAATTAGAGATTGAAGGGATTTTGGAATTCATGTATTCAGATAATTTTTACTGAGCACCTACTGTGTGCTAGCTTTTTGAGCTTAGGGCACAAGAGAACAGAACAAAATCACTGCTTATCAAATTAATTATATAATTAATGAACAACGCGACAAAATCCATATTCTCATGGAACTCTTATTACCATTATTGTCTCAATTTACAATTCAGGTGGAAGCAAATTATCCTAAATTATGTAGATAATTGCCTCTATACCATTTCACTACTCCTCTGTACTTGACCAGTCTTAAACACCCACTGGGACTTCATATAAACATTTCTTTGAAAAATAACTAAATTTGGAGAGTGGAAGGTAAAGCAAAGTATCTCAAATTAGTTTTTGGGTCCCAGTTCTGTTTCTCAGTGGACGATATTGAAGTAATAAAATTTCTGCTTTGGTAAAATGGTAATAATCCTTTATGCTCCAATATTATATGAGAATTAGGGAACTACTGACAATAATTATGCCCCAAATGTTTGTGCATGATTTAATGAACCAAATATTTGCTTCATTAGTTCACCCATATTCCAAAGGTGTGAACAACATCCTCAAAGATCATCAATCTGCGGGAGCTGAGCCCCTGTGGAAATGGCAGATCAGTAGCTCACAAGACATGCCATGTTATTTATTGAGGAAATAGCTTTTTTTTTTTTTTTTCAGAGGGAAAATTGGCCTTCTAGATATCCTGCATTCATCCGCTAATTGTTTCTTCTCCTTTCCATGCCTCTAGGTGCCGGTAGGTGAGTTAGTCTAAGGAGAGTGTAACTTTTTGTAGTACAACTTGAAATCTGGCATTGTGATGCCCCCGGCTCTGGTTTTCTTTTTCAATATTCCCCTGGATATTCAGGGTCTTTTCTGATTCCACACAAATCTTAAGATTATTTGTTCCAACTTGCTGAAGAAAGTCCATGGTATTTTGATAGGGATTGCAGTAAATGTGTAAATTGTTCTCGGTAGAGTGCAACTTTTTTTTTTTTTAAAGATTTTATTTATTTATTCATGAGAGACACAGATAGAGAGAGGCAGAGACATAGGCAGAGGGAGAAGCAGGCTCCATGCAGAGAGAGCCTGACATGGGACTTGATCCTGGGTCTCCAGGATCATGCCTTGAAGGTGGCGCTAAACTGCTTAGCTACCCGGGCTGCCCAGAGTGCAACTTTTTATCTAAGAATGACCACCCCTAATCAAGCAGCATCACTTGGTGGACAAGATACTTGCATAGCTCCATTTACTGATAATGACAGCATATTGTAGGTATGTGGCCCTTTACCTGCAATCCCAGGGATGCTTGGAATTTAAAATTTGTGGCTTTGGTTTTTGGAGTGATCTTGGCCATCCATGGAAGGTAGTATTAGATTAATTTTGTTCATATGTGAATCGTTGTCATTGAAGGCAAATACGTAGGATAATTGAAACACACATGGCAGGTGATTTAGTTTCTGTGAATACATATCAACAGAGGACCTCACAAAAATTCATATCCTGACTCCCTAGGTCCAGGGAGGGGCATGAGGTTCTGCATTTTTTGGGGGGTGCCAAGGAAACTGGCTTTTAGGACACATTTTAAATGGTGAGGTTGCCTAGTGAGTCTGATGGACAATCCATGAATCACAGCTCAAGGCAGCTTTGTTTTCCCTTTATTGTTGCACGCCCAGTAATTTTAACTAAGGCTTTAAAGAAACAAATTGCAAATTTATAGTTGTAATTGAATGCATTTTAGGAAGAGAATATATGCTACAGAGATGTTCACATATGGGATTAAGAAGCTGTCTCTTGAGATATAACCCTTATCGATGTCAGCGGTTCGTTGTGTACATGTGGGGAGCTGCTTTACATACATTATCTTATTTGGGCCTTGTCACCTCTGTGAGGCAGACTAGATCAATATTTTGCTAATTCACTTTTATGGATAATACAAGTGAGTAACATAGCAGCAAGTGACACTCCCAAGATACATGGAGTATTGTGACAAAGTGGGGTTTCTCAACCTAGGAATCCCCCTTCTTAGTCTGGTGTCAGATCCATCTAACAAAATGGTTTTCATTTTATCCTTCTAAAACCCTAGGGATTCACTGTCTTGCTTCAATGTATGTTCAAACTAAAATTATCACATATGTTTATAATATATTTGCCTGTGATCAATGTCATCACCATTATCACCCATAACAAGCATTGCCAGTGCTTCCAATAAGCAATTATTATGTTTTTTTTTTTTTATTTATTTATGATAGTCACAGAGAGAGAGAGAGAGAGAGAGAGGCAGAGACATAGGCAGAGGGAGAAGCAGGCTCCATGCACCGGGAGCCTGATGTGGGATTCGATCTCGGGTCTCCAGGATCGCGCCCTGGGCCAAAGGCAAGCGCCAAACCACTGCGCCACCCAGGGATCCCAATTATTATGTTTAAAGAATATTTTGTGTGTACAAACTGGATATACAAAGGAATATGGGAAGCAAAGCCCCATACAAATGATTTTAATAACAACCTAACAGAGGAGATGTGAAATATCAAATTAAAAAAATTAAATTAAATGAGCTAATGCAGTTTTGTTAGATGCTTAGTACTTAATGAACACTTAAATAATATTACTATCAAACAAGTGTCTTAATAATAAATGTGATAGAATATTGAAGTGTTTAGTGGTCAAGGAAAGCTCAATATAAAAGGCAAGATTCTTAGTGGCTCTTGGAAAGGAGTAAATTCACAGTGGTCAAAAGTCAGGGTCTGGAGCCTGGCTGTTTGGATTTGTATTACAGCCCAACCACTCCCATGCTGTGCGAATTTGGTTAAATAACTTGTGTCAGTTACCCTGAGAAGTAACTCGGAGCTTAGTTTCCTCATCAGTAAACTGTCAAGAAAATAATAGGTTCTATCTGGAAGGACATGCAGAGAATTAAGGAAGACATGCAAAATACTGAGTATGTTGCCTTGTATGGGGTAAATGCTCAGTAGTCAGAGCTGATTTTAGTCAGCATTTACTTTTAAAGATAAGGCTACTGAGTCACAGAGAGATTGAGTGACTTTTCTTATTTTGGGAATTGTGAAAACCCTGATTAGAACTCAGACATCCAGCCCCAAACTTGTGTGCTTTACTAAACTACACCAACTGTACAAATGTCAGTTCTACTACTACTACGATGACTGCTACTACTACAACTGTGACTACGGCATCTATGATAATTATGACAACTAGTATTGTTACAACTATGAATGCTACTGTGACTACTAATACTACCATGACAAAAACATACAACTATGACTACTGCTATGACTACTACCACTACTATGATTACTCTGCAACGAGTACTAGTGCTACTACAACTATAACTGCTGCTATTACTACTGTGATGATAGTGATGACAACAACTACTACTACTACTACAACTATTATAACTATCACTATGATGGATGCTATGATTACTACTACTACAATTACTATGACTACTCTGCTATGCCTAGTATTGCTACTACGTCTGTGACTGTGCCTGCTGCTACTACTACCACAACTACTACCATTTTTGTTGTTATTGTTGTTGTCATCCTATTAAATGCCATTAGAAATTTAGGAAAGCCGACGAAAGAAATATGGAGAGGGGTGATCCTAGTGTGATGACAGCCAGAAAGGTAGAGATCCGTTTGGCCTGAGACAGAGGCCTGATCGAAGTGGCGGGCTGTGGGGAGGGGCAGTTGGAAACTAGGCTGGCAAGGGAGGTTGACATCTGGCCACAGAATATCTCTAGCATCACGCTATTAAGACAGGGCTTTGTTCTAAGGAAAATAGTGGATTTTGAATCTTTTGGGTAAGAGAATAACTGAGTTGCATCAATGTTTCAAATAAATTAAAGTGGATGGGTTGGGGGTGGAAGCAAGGAGGCCAGTTAGACATCTAAGAGGTTGCTGGTGCATTCATCCATTTGTTCATTCATTGGCAAATTACTATCTACGTGTCCCGCCCAACCCCATGGCACATTGGGTGTAATAACTAAAACGGCCTGCGTTGTGTTCACAGACCCACAAACACATACTCTGTTCACTAAGAGACGTACACATAAAATTTGGCTATAAAGTAATGAGGCTAATTGCTCAAAGCTCTCATGGAATCCATCTTATCACTTGATAGCCTTGGCTCGTATAAGAAATCTATCATAAACTAAAACCCGAGGAATCAATCACACTCTTTAGAAGTTCTTCTAAAGACTCACTTACTGGGTATGTGATGGAAGGAACTTTTATGGTAGGGAAATTCCTATCAATCACAGCTTTTATAACTGCCTATTGATGATATACACAACTCCATAATGGCAGTGCTAAAATTGGCTTTTACTTCCTTAAACCATCATTGTATTGAACCATGTAACCAGAAAATCACAATGTGGTGATCTTTCTCTACACTAATCCTTCCATGAGTGCTTAATGACTTGTCTGTTCATCTTGGAGATAATAAACCTTGCATTGAAGCAATAGCTGTCTTGGTGACTTTGCATAAATCATTATTTGTAAAAGTGAAGGAAAACCTATAGATAAGAGCCAAGGACTGAGATTGCTCAACTTTCAAGAATTAGCTCTGATAATTGCTGTGACTGCATTAGGAATGCACTGAGCAAGTACATGCAGACCAAAAAGTAAATATTATCTCTCAAAGTGATCAATATAATAACTTCTGGCATAGGAAGAACAATTATTAAATGTTCTAGCAAAGTTTGTCTGAGCAAAACAACATTGTAATGAAGGCTGATAGGGCAGGAAATGGGAAGCAGGCAAAGAACCACGGAAACACGGAGAGACTACTAATCCACAGCTAAAAATCCAGCGACATGTAAGAAAGTATAGGTGGAAAATAGAAATGTTATTAGTATGGAGCAACCTACAATTTTAAGACTATTTATTTCAAATAATTTGAAAAAAATAGTTTCAATTAAGATAATTTTATCAAGGCAGGAGACCCATTGGTTTCTCAAATGAGATTTGCACTCTCTTGTTTTTCAGGTTCTTCCTTCACACCTTGAGTCTCTGCTAAGTCACTCCATTTCTCAGCATTCTACCAAGCTAAGAGAACACAAACATTTTCTTGAAGCAAATGTGGATAGATATTTTCCCCCAAACACAGATTCACAAGAAAACAAGGAAAAGAGAAAAAGAAGAGAGAATAGGACATAACACTATACTGAAATGAGTTGCCTGATTTCCATTACATTTACCCCAAGTTCTTTTAGTCTCTTGTCTCAAGGGCTAATATTGTTCAAAAAGCAACATGCCGACAGGCAGGTAGCTTAGCCAGCAGAAAATACCCTGAAATTAATCAAAAGTCAGCAAGAAATAGAAGAGTAGCCCCAGAAACAGAAGAGTAAACAATACGCTGAAAGTTTGAGGCTGATACAATATCATACTGATGGGTTAGCAAATGGGTCAGAGTCTGCGCAGGGAGACCATCTCCCACTCACCACCCTACATTTCAGCATTTCATGGTTTCTCCTCTTTACACTCTTTTCTGCTTTGTTGTTCTTGCCTACCCCCTTATACTCTTCCCTCCTTTCCCCTTCCCTCCTTTCTTTCCTTTCTCCCTTCCTCCTTCCTATCCTCTCTTCCTTTCTTCCTAACTTCCTTCATCTTTCCTTTCATTCCTCCTGCTTAGATTATTGCAATGACCTTCTAATTGGTTTCACTGATTCTGCCTTTACCCCTTCAGTTTGTGCTCATAGCCAGAGAGACCTATGTCTTCTTAGGACATAGGTCAGCTCACATCCGCCTCTGTAAAGCATCCTTCCTTGGTTTTGCCTTTCTTTCAAGTCAAATGAAAGCACACAGAAAGGCTGAGAGGTCCTCCATGATCCAGCCCTCCTTTCATTTGTTGAGATCACCTCTTCCTTCTCCCCTCCATGTGAGTCAGCCCCACTCCCAACATGGTGGTTTTGATTGGCTTCCTCTCCAATATCTGAATGATCGACTCTCTGCTTAAACCTTACCTACTCAGTTACCACTGACCACCCTGTTTAAAGCTGAAATCAACCTTCCTTCCCTCCCTCAACTCTGGCACATTGTTGATTTCATTTACCCTATTCGTTCTAACATATTATACAACTCACTTATTTATCATGTTTATTGTTTATTATTTTTCATCTTTCACTGGAATGTAAACTCCATTAGAAAGGAATCTTTGCCTGTTCAGTGATTTATTCCCTAGCCTAGAAAAGTGCCTAAGAAAAGTAGGCTCAATAAATAAAGATATTTGTTGAATAAATGAAAGTAACCTGTCTTCAAGGAGAGAGACAATGTAATATAAACACAATTCAGCTGTTAAGTGTACTGATGGAAGTCTGTAGTTATTTAAAAGCAAGAAGTTTCCCCTCTCTGTTAGCATGAGGGTAGAGACAAATTTGAGGGAATGTTCAGAGAAATGGTAACATCAATGTAGGATTTGGAAACATGATTAGAAGCTCACCAGGTAGGGATACCTAGGTGGGCCAGTTGGTTAACCATCTGACTCTTGATTTCAGCACAGGTCACGAGTTCAAGCCCTATGTTGAGCTCCACACTGAGCATGGGCCTACTAAAATAAAATCATAACATAACATAACATAAAAAATAAAATAAGTTCACCACGCAGAATATTAAGGGGAAATGTCAAAGGTGTGTGTTGGGGCGGGGGGACATTCCATATAGAAAGAACAGCAAATGTCAAGGTACTGATGTACTGAGAGAACAAGCCAATTTGTGTAGATACTGGGAAGGAGGCTATGCCTCTGTATGTTATTGGGAACCTATAGAGTAGAGGTTTAAAATGAGATTGTATAAGTGGAGCAATAGAGAGGGGCCAGTTAATACGGATCTTATCTGCAAAGCAAAAGAGGTCAAATTTATCCTGAAGACAATAGAAACACATTGAAGGACTTTAAGCAAAGAAGAAATGATCATATTTGAATTTTTTAATGTAATGATAGCACAAGCTGGATGAGAGAAGGATGCCTTTAGAGGCTAAGAAGCCATTTGCAGAATAGTGGCTTTATTTAAGGCAATGGAATCAGAGAGGTGAAAAGCCACGTCTATGAAACATTTGAAAGGAGGACCTTGAGTGATTCAGTGACTGATAGCATATGAGGTAAAAAAAGCAAGGCTAAGTCTAAGATAATTCTGACATGTTTTGTATGAGTGGCCAGTTGGATTGTGATGCTATTAGCTGTAAGTGGAAAATTAAGAGATGACCATGCTTGGGGAAATAATGTTTTCTAAAGAAATGTTGAGTTTTGTGGTGCTAGAGAACTCCCAAGAGGAGTGATGTGGTAATTAAAAATAAGTAAATTAAGTGGGTGGAACTTAAGATAGAAGTCTAGGGAGGAAAGTGATAGAGATTTGGTCAGTGATAGTTAATGGTAGCTAAATCACGATAATTAGTGTCATAGTCCTGCCAGAATTTGCAGAGTAATAAGAGAGCTAAGGTTCACGCTCTGGGAAAAGTTACTATTTAATTGTCAGACAGAGAAAATACTATACTATCCTGTGAATGGGATATTGCACAAGTGGTCAAAGATTCAGGAAGATAAGGAAGGGGTAGTGGTGGGAAGGCAAAAAAGGAAGGAATGGCCACTATGACGAGGCACTGTAGAGAGGCTATTGAAGATAAGAAATGGAGAGCTCAGGGATTTCCCCAAATTATTAAGAAAAATTTTCAGAGGATCTTTGGAAATGGAAACCAAACTACAGTGTAGTGGCAGGTCTAAGGGATATGATGGATAAATTATAATTACAGATGAGTCTTCAAGAAACAAACTATGAAAGGAAGCATAGGAAGAAGGCAGGGGTTAAATTTGGCCAAAAGGTGCAAAAAAGGTAGTTTCTCAAACAAAAGTTATTCATTGGGCTGATAAATTTAGTGTTGGGGCAGAGTTTGAAAATATAGGAGAGAGAAAGAACAGGCTGTTCCTGGCCTTGCTGTAAGGGTCCCATTCTGCATGGCAAATGATAGGAGTTGGGATGGAGATCATTGGTAGAGGCTTTAGCCCCAAAGAGGAGAAAGACTACTGGTTATTTGGAGTTGAGAGAAAAGGAAGGTGATATTTACAAATAGATAGGTGGGAAACATTAGGGTTCTAAGGAATAAATTTATAACTCCCTTCCTCCTCGTCCCCTGAATTTGGAACCAAATGGGGTAACACAGTGAAGCTGAGAGATAAAAATCAACATGGAGGCTTTATAAATGATAAGTCAACTAAAGACTGTAGCAATGAAATAGAGGCACATAGACTTGCTGATACTCTAGCCCTGAATTAGACAGACATATAGACTAGACAGCTGGACATCTCTAAACTTCCCCACACGGAATGACCCCTTACTGCTAAGCCAAGAACAGCAGAGTAGATGCCAGTGTGCACTCTTTGCAGACATATCGGGAGAGAAAGGGGTTTAAATGAGCATGTCCAGTCATTCTCCTCTACCAGCAATCAATTAATTCTGGTAACATGAATCCAGTGATACAGCATACAGTCCCCCATCTCCAAACATTGGTGAGATTGAGGGAATTCCCATTTCTCTTTATTATTTGAAGTGGAAAATGGGGTCTGTGTTTGAGGGAGGTGGAAAAAGGAACAGGAGGGTGGGGGAAAGCATAATGAATATTGTAATGCCCACTGTGAAGAATTGAAGAATGATTGAGGGACAAATGGAAGAGCTGTTGAGGGAAATTGCCCAGCTGAGGACAGAGAAGATATATTTGCAGTGACCCTCTCTAGAAGGAGAAGATAAACGTTTTAATTGATTTTCCATTGAGGTTTTTCACAGGAGTTGAATTGTTAGCAAATATTGAAATATTTATCATGAAATAATACACCATAAGGTCTAGACTTGTGTTTCATTCCTCTCCTGCTGCATAGCAAAGTATCCCTAAACTTAATGGATTAAAATAATAACAGCTTATTGTTTTTCATGGCTGAGAAATCAGGCAAGGCTCAGCTGGCTAGTTCTTCTGCTCGAACGTCATCACTTAGGTCCCTCATTTGGCTGCATGCAACTGGATCTAGATGGGACTGGAAGGTCTGAGGTTAGTTCATGCACCTGTCTGACACCTCCCTGTGGTCTTTCTCTGTCTCCCCTTCTGTCCCTGCCTCTTTTTCTTCCCTCCTCTCTCCCTTTCTCTCTCTCCCCATTGCATTTCATAATTTAATAGTCTAGCTAGCTTCTTTATAGCATGGAGACTGGCTTCCCTAGAGAGTGTAGAAGTGGAAGCTGCCAGGGCTCTTCAAAGTAAGGCCTAAAACTGGCACAATGTCACTTCTGCATATTCCATTAATTACAGGGCCAGCCAAGATTCAAAGAGAATGATTGGAATAGATTCCCCCTCCTTATGAGAGGACCAGCTGCATATACAGGGAAAAGGATAATTGATGATGGCTTTCTTTGGGGACTATCCACTACAAAAGGGTGAGAGGAGAAGAAAAGAAATGCATGCTGGTTCCAGATATGCAGAAAGAAAGCCCAGGATTTCACTTGCCCATAGAAAAGGCTAATGGCTGGAGTTTATTTTATGGGTGAAGGTCTATTACCCATAGAGGGAAGTATAGTATTTCTGCTAGAAAACAGAATATACTTCACAGTGCTGTGGCATTTCTAGCAAAAGTTTGAGGGCTTAGGGGAAAAAAAAAAAACTAATGTAGTTGAAATTTCATTTTGATGTTCAGACTCTGCTCACTCTGAGGAGTAAAAGTAGTTTGGACATGAAAGTGTCACACTAAATTAGGCTCTACTTGGCCTTTTGGGAGATGGTAAAATTAGGATTGCCATGAAAACACGTAAGAATTTGACTCTCATAGGTCAGGCTGCTGTTCAGGAAATATGTGAGGTTGGCACAGTAGATGTAGGATACCCTCTTCCTTTGGGGGCTTCATCCCCTTCACAGCAACACTGAGTTCCCTTTTGAACCTAGGGTATTCATTATCTAGGGCTTGTCACCCATGGTCTTATATCCTTTCAGAAATTCCTGGCTCCTCTTGGATTTTCTTCCCAGAGTTTGCTCTTTCTTCCATTTGACTCTCCCTGAAGTTTCTCTGCCTGTCCATTAGGGGTTCAGGTTTTAGAGTGGACATGTGTCTCCATTTCCATCTCCATTCTTACTCACAAGAATGAATTTTTTTTTTCCTACCTTTTGACCTCAGAACAGCTGAATTTCCAACTTTAAGTTCCCACACTTTTGGCTTATGGAAAATTAAACTACATCTTTTGGGGCTTCCCTTCACTGCTTCCCTGAAGTTGTGCTAAAGTCTTGGGCTCATTATAAAGTACCAATGTGCAGGTTCTGTGGGGAAGTGTATGGTCCTAGCCTCTGTGGTCCACAGTGCATGGAAGAAATATTTGGTTAGATTGTGAGCCTGAAAAAAAAAAAAAAAAAAGATTGTGAGCCTGAGTCCTAGCATCTAGCCTCCCTGGGACACAATATGGTCTTCCATGGGATTTTTACTCCTTCCTCTGGTGTTATAAGGAAGTAGTATGCAGATTCTTCAGCATCCAGAGCCATGTGACTTTTTTTTCCCTCTACCAACTGTCTCTCAGCCAGGGAAATCTCTTTTAGTTGTTGGGTATCCCTCTTACTTCAAGTTCTGCTATTCTTAATGAGCTTAGGCTTTTGACTATAAAAGCTAGAAAGTCTCGTCACAAATCTTTCTTGGTTGAAGCCTATTGCCTGCTTGAATGGGGCAAAGGACATGGGAAAGACAGAGAGAAAACATAAATTAATAATGCAAGAGTCTTCCTGCCACATTTTCCCATCACTCCCAATCAAAGATGATTTGTCCATGTGTCTCTACCTCCCAAAGGAGCCACTAGCTAGACAGTTAAACAGTTCTATCTAAGTGACTATGATCATTCAAAAGAGTAAGAGAGGCCCTTTGAGCTCCTACAATCCTCATCCCTGGCGTATGTGTCTATTTCAATAGTGGCCTTCTGGAGGAAATGCCTAATTTTGTTAGTCATTCAAAGAAATGACTTCAATGACATGCATTTCAATCTAGGTGGAATTAGAAAGGACGAGGCAGATGAGGGTGGACAGAGCAGTGTAGGATTGTCTAATTATAGTACTTAAGTATTATATTATTCAGCCCATTGTAGAATGGGGTTTGTTGATGTGCCCACATTGGCACAAATGACAAAAATGCAGACATTTGAATATCACTTTGCAATATCTGAGGCACTGTTTTATCAACAGTTTCCTTTGAACTTTGATTCTAAAATCATAGAATGTTCCCATCAAAAGGAACTTAATTACCTTTTCTTCCATCCAGAGTGGCAATCCCATTCTAAAAAGCAAGGGACGTGTGCAGTTACATGCTCTGGAATCATTGAGGTGACAGGGAGCTCACCACTTCATAATGCCCAGAATTTTAAATGAATGGCTCTCATTGTTCAGAAGAGTTTTGTTTTGTTTTAATTTTTTATTCATTTGAGACACAGAGAGTGGCAGAAACATAGGTACAGGGAGAAGCAGGCTGCCTGCAGGGAGCCTGATGTGGGACTCGATTCCAGGACCCTGGGATCATGACCTGAGCCAAAGGGAGACACTTAACTACTAAGCTACCCAGGGGCCCCAAGAGTTTTGTTTTTAACAGAGTTGATAGCTATCCCATCCTTAAATTCCATTAATTGGCTTGATTGTGGAGCTTAAAGAAAACGAGAATCAGCCATTAAGTTTAGACACACACACACTCATTCATCAAGATCACAACTTAGCCAACCGACCGGAGGTCATCTGGGGCAAGTGACATGACCTTTCCAAGCATCCATCAGCTCATCTGTAAAATGCTGATCATCTACTGACCACATAGGATTGCGCTGAGTATTACTAGAAATAGTGACCCATGAGCCTTATAGCTAGATCATAGGTCACTTAATCCTCACCCAGTCGAGGCGACTTTCTGAGAAACATTACCTATTGCTTCCTGTTGTGATACACTGGTTTTCTTTTCAGACTTGAAGCCGCTGCTTTTGCTGTGTGTCTGTTTCATGCAGCCTTCCTTCATGTGCTGCTGCCAACCACGACGAAACCATGGAACCAGGTAATCTCCTGCTCTACAACTGAGGTTCGATCAAGAGTCAGTATGCTCCGAGGGAGAGCTTAGGCAAAGTTGGTATCTAACTCATGTCTGAGTTTTGCAGACGATGGTTTCCTGGACTGCTGGGGTCTTTTCCCTTTATTTCTAAGTCCTGTTAAGTTCTAGATCTTATTAAATGCTGGATATTTTCCTCTACAACCTCCTCCTCCTCCCATGCATGACATCGCCATGCATGGAAGACCACACATGTAGAGCACCACACATGCAGAGCACCCCCATCTTCCCAGTTACTTGTACCAGAACAGGGAGTCATATTCGCCTTCATCCGTGGCCCACATTCAATCAGTCACTAGTTTCTGTCAATTCTACCTCTCAAATATATCTCAAATCTGCCTCCTTTTCTCCATTGCCTCTGCCACCCTGGTCCAGACTTTGAGCATGCTTCCCTGGAACTATGCAAGACCTTCCCAAATCAGTGACTTTAAGTCAACTAAAGAATATATAAAATTGAATTATAACCCAACTTCTGTATAAGGAAACTGAGGTCTATGGAATATATTTAGAAATGTCTCTATCCCACTGTTTTATTATTATTATTATTATTATTATTAAAGTTTCCAGTTCCCTGAAAAATCCAGTTATTTCTTAACTGTTCTGAGCCAAAAAGAAAACTAATGTAGTGTATTTATTCGAGATTGATTTCTGCAAAAGATTGTTCCCATATGTAGATTGTGCTTGTGACTCATGGAGTCTCTCTTTTTGTTCTGGCTGCTTTGAAAAGCCAAGCAAAAGTTCCTTCAAGCCCAGCAGTTAATTGTCACAGTGATGCCTGTTTGATGACTCCATATTTATTTTAAGAGGAACTGCATCCCGTTGGGCCTGCCAGGATGAGTTAGCTGCGAAGCGCATTCCTAAATAGCTAAATGATTCAGCGCAGGATCCCCTATATGAAATAGACTTTGTAATGTGGCTGCATGTTTCTCTGTTGGAAAGTCTATCTATTTCGGTTCTGTGCTTTATTTTATAATTCAATATTGCATATGAATAGGTAATGGAAGGAAGCTTTCCTGCCTCACAAAACCCATGTTACAACCAATATGTCGTTAAAACTTCGCCCAGGTACTTGGAAGCTTCCTCTGACAAGAACTCAGTTATATGGGGCCAATGTATCTGAAAACATTCAGAATTGCACACTGCAGTTTGCAAATAACAACTAGGATGCTCTTGAACCGAGAAACCCCCAAGAGGGTACTTACCTCCTTTGCATCAATAAAGTACAACAGCTTCTTATCAGAGGCTGACTTTTGCTTACAGCTAGAAATCTGGCTAAACCCAGTTTCTAACCACTTAGAGACTTCAAATAATTCCCAAATTATACCTTCCTTCAAAGGGAATATGCTTTAAATCAAGTGTTTAATGTTAGGAAAATAATAATTCACACACTCGCACACCTTAGCAGCCTGTTTTAATACAGAGACAAAGAGAACAGAGCATGGCACAGATTGTGCCTTGGCCCCTGGCCTCCCCACTTCCCCCAAAAGTGCTCAGGAAATGTGCTTCTTTTTAAAGAATAAGGACTTAATCAGCACTGAACTGCGAAGTGGCTCAACTGGGCATTTTGCTCAGCAAACAGTATATTGAGGATAGAAATGTTGGTGTTTTTCTGAGATAGCGTGAGGCCTGGTGATGTAAGGTTGTTCGCTCACCATCTAAAGGCCAGAGCACCAACGTAGTTTGGAGCAAATTCTCAAGGCCTGCTTCATTCAGTTTCTACCAAAGAACCCAAAGGCTATAGATGGACTGTGCATTTTACCTGTGGGTCACAGTATTCTGTAGATCACCTGATAATTCTGAGGGGAAAGCAATCCTTTATATTGACAAAATGTGTGATTTGGGTGGGAGGAGAGATGCAGCATGTGCCGAGGACAGGCATCTCAGCTAGGGTTCCAGGAGACAATAACATCCAGCACTCTAGGTATCCAACTATCTACAAACCTGCCTTCTCTTATATGCATCTAAAAGGGGCTACATACCATCTTTGGAAATACCCAGGCAACAGTCATTCAAATGATGTTTTTGAATTTTGTGGTTACATAAGACCCCCCACCCGCACCCCACCAAAGGCTGGTTGAGAGTTGTGATGCTCAATTTCTAATTTTTTTTTATGTCACAAATCTGTGAAATTTGAGAAAGCCATTTATCTGTACTGAGTACCAATTTCTGTATCTGTAAAATCCCTAAGAGGGGCTGGTGATTTCTGAGATGCCTTATTATTCAAAGAATCTCAGGTGAATGAGCAGGGCGGTATCATTCAGAGAGGTGATTTATACTGATGACATACTCAGGAGTTTTGAATCTTCATAGTCTAAAATTTTTGTGTATATTTCTGTACTGAGGTATTCCCCCCCAGATCCAAAAAGAGAGAAAAGAAGTATCATATAATCTAGTCTAGTCTTGCAGCCAACATTTGAATTTCTTCTAAAATACTTTTACTAAATAACCATGTATTCCACACTTGAATGCCTCTAGTTACTGAATACTCACAATCAGCATATTTAGTCCTCCCATCTTGGAAGTACTCTAACTGTTCCGCCCTACATAATGTGTTATTTCCTTAGTCCTACAATATGACTGCAGAATGAGGTTACATTCTTTTTACATAAAAGTAATCTATCCCCAAATGGTCTAGTTACTGGGAACTAGCTCCTCTTCAGTGCTTGCACCCCTTTCTCCCATACTGACTCCTATATACCCAAAGCAACTCCCCTGCAATCTTCTATACCTGCAGTTTCAACTTGCCGTGGTGCAAGTTACCATGCTTTGGGGAGGGAGGCACGTTAACACCTAGTTTCCATTCAAGAAGCATAGTACTGGGGACATGCATGGTGCATGTTATTTACAATTATACCCAAAACGGTTATTTACAATTGTACCCCAAAACGGTTATTTACAATTGTACCCCTCCACAGCCAAGTGGGACCTACATCAGTTGAGGGACTTAATTTGAGAGCGCCTCCAACACGGCCTCCTGAATGAGGCCCTGTTAAAGCCTTAGGATTCTGAAGGAAGAAGAATAATTGAGTCTGGTTGTTTTTCATGGAAGGACTGCCTGAGAACAGTCAATCCAATATGTCCTGTTTGTCTACACCACAAGCTGTGTAAGAGCTATGGCAGTAGGTGAGAAACCCATATGGAGATGCTGATAGGTGTTTTAAGTGAAAGGCACAGAGACTGGGGAATCCCTCGCTGTTTCTGATAGATTTCTCAGCAAGGTTAAGGTGATTGTTAATCAAATTGTGTTCAGAGATGTCTTACAGAGAGTGGCAGCTTGCAATACTTTAGGAGAGCTGTACCAGGGTGTTTTCCTTAGTGAAAGAAGTTCTAGAGGTTGCTTTCCCTGACATGTACCTCACAGGCTCTAAGCTACCAGGCCCTGGAGTTGTGGCTCTCTCTCCATTGCCACAAAATCAATGTGCCCCATTCCCATAGCTTTAACCTCACCTTTTCCCTCAGTCAGTCCCTACTCCCACTGAGACCTCTTGTTCAGAACAGTCTGTTGCAAAAGGCCTATGGACATTTTAATAAAATGTACAGACATCTCTTATGTACTACAGTATTTTGACTTAGTTGAGCTACTATTGAGGGATGCAGTGAACAGTGTATTCATTATTGTTATGATCTAGTGCCATGTCAATCCAACTGGAGATTCCAGATGGCTGAACCAGAGTCCCTTAGACCTCCTTTTGGTCTGGCACCTTGATGGTGTACCAACTAGGTCACTCTGGGGTTTTGAGTTAAAGGGAAGGAAGAAGCATTATGTGTAGTGATAGTCAAGATGGAATCCTGAATTTTCAAAATAGGTCTATATGATGTCTACCACCTTCATCCTGACAATTATTCGTGGAACAGATAAGAAGAGATAATCCTTTCCTGTGGAAATCTATGTTTAGTAACAAAGTGACTAAGCATATGGGCCAAAAGGAGTTGAGAGGGTAGAGTCATAAAGATTTTTGAGTAAATTTTTGAGGAAGTCGTTACAACCACCAACCATACCAGATGCCTGTGGGTGGTAGGATTATGAGAGGTCTGTTGGATACCTTGACTATGAGCCCATGGTTGAGTGTTTTTTGTAGTAAAACATGCACAATTGTTAGATTGCAAATGGTCCAGAAAGCCGAAAACATACAGATTAGTTTTACAGGTCACAGTAGTATGACCAGAGTTGGCTGATTGTACTGACACAATGACTCATAACCAGAAAGAGTGGTGAAGCATCACCAATAGTCCTGAGAGAAGTCAAAGGTCTGACATAATCTATAGAGAAGAGGTAGGGGGCTACACCCTGTGTCATTTGGTCTCCCTCACTGCAAGACAAATTGGTCACCCAGATTCACAAATCTAGTGTGCAGTTATAGCCTCTGCCTCAATAAAGTTCTTTGTATTGTGCCCAGGCTGTGATGGTGAATGCATTGTCGTGCCTCATACCATGAGGGAATCTAGGTGGCACTAGTAATCTGGGAAGTGCAGGACGCATCAGCAGATTGATTCCACTTGGTCATCACTAACTAACCCTTACCATGGGAACTAACCCTTACCATGGGAATCCACATGATTGGCTTAGAAGCCTGAGCATTAGCCATGATATGTCCCCATAGTTTGTAGCTCTAAAAAAGGGCATCCTTAATCTCTCAGTCTATAGTTTTCCAAATGGTACCCCAAATAGCTAGGCTACTGGCAACAAGAAGCCTGAGCCCAAGAGTTAGAAAGAGCTCAGAATAACTGAGTTTTGCCCATAGAGCCAAGCAACCATGTCCATTTTCTGTTCTACATAGCTAGTGCTGAGGGCAAACAATTGCAGGACCCAGTAGTTTCAGTTTAGTTGAGCCATCAGTGAACCGGACCCAGGATTTTGGGGAATTTTGGCAGAGTGAGGGCCCGCTGGCTCAGCAGTTTTGTGAGGTATAATATTTCCCCTAAAAGGAATAACTGCTACTTTTTCTATAAAAAGTTGAGATGCTACTGGGGCCAGATTGGCTGCACTCTTCAATACATCATTTCAACCTGACAGGCAAGTCTTGTTGGACCTCTTCTACCTCATTAGATATTTATTCTGAATTGACCCACTCTAAAATGGGGACCTCAGCTTGGAGAGTCACAAGGATTTCATGAGTCAGGAATTTATGTCAAGAGCCTAGTAGCAAGCTAAAATTTTCTCTTCAAAAGGAGTGTTCTTGGGAGCCATCAAGACAATGGGTCCAAATCCCAAAGGTCTTCTCTGGGTTGAGGCTACCACCTTTGCCTGTGGCTCCGGTTGGCAAAATTTTCAGTCTCAGCGATTATTAGTTTAAAGGAATCATTGGATTGTGAGTCTCAGAGTTAATAGCACTTCCCTACACATGGTTCTTCTCAATCAAGAGACTCTCCTCTGGTGTTTGTGGGATTGGGAAAATACAAGCATGTAATACACCAGTGTCTCATACATTCAGATGTAGAAGTAACAGCAACAGTATATTAAGTTGGTCCAAAGCCTCCACATATAATGTTATGTTCACTTTCTTTCCCTGCTCTTAACTCAAACTCCATCATTGAATCCAGGTGTCTCCTCCTCCTGATTCAAAAAGTAAGGCTCCTTTATCTAACAAAGCCATAGAAGTTTGTGTCCCTCCCTCCCTCAAATTCTGTTGTGTAGGACATGAGTGGGTATGGCCTTCAGTCTCCTTTGGAAATGAGATCTTTGATCTACCCTTAATCATCTTTATCCTTAAAGCAGTAAAGATCCTTAAAACAGTAGATAAGAATGAAGGAAAAGAAGCCATGGATAGGGAATGACACCAGCAAACAAGCCTTTTGGTTTTGAGTGGTATAGTAGTGGCTTGTGGTTCTGCCAAACAAATGTCCAATGTTTTCGACCCACACAGTGCTTTATCTCAGGTGGGATGTCATCATTACTGACATCATCTACTTCAGCTTTAAAGACCCCTTGACTTAGCAGCCACAGTATTTTCTGACTGGGCTCATAGGGATTGTACTTTGTAGCCAACTTGGGCTTGACTCATGATGTCAATGTTTTTTTTTTTTTAAATTTTTATTTATTTATGATAGTCAGAGAGAGAGAGAGAGAGAGAGAGAGAGAGAGAGGCAGAGACATAGGCAGAGGGAGAAGCAGGCTCCATGCACCGGGAGCCCGATGTGGGATTCGATCCCGGGTATCCAGGATCACGCCCTGGGCCAAAGGCAGGCGCCAAACCGCTGAGCCACCCAGGGATCCCAATGTCAATGTTTTTAAGGAGCCCACCTGAATCTGGGGCATTTACAGCACCATTATCAAGATGACATCTCTTAAGTTCTTTCACATTTTCAACATAAGGTCTAAGGGAATTTTCTGGGGCAGGTCGGCTGAATGCAAGACATTATCTAGGCTTCTTTGGGTGAGTTTCTCCTCCTGTTGGTTCCCTTCATCAGCACTATAAACCCAATTTGGCTTATAAAAGCCCTAAGATTTAGTTAATGTTTCACTTTTGGTTTCTCACAGGACTTTGTCTATCTTGTGGGAATCTCCCTGGCACGGCCAAAGCTTTCTTAGAGCAGCTAGGACCCACTGCAAAATGCTGTAAGACCTTTATAGTCATCTCAAATGGATCTTAGAGGGCACAGCAAACTGCATCAGGTAATGAACTGTAGTGCTGCTCATCTGTTACCATCCTTCTTTATCAAGTGTTACACACCAGCTCCCTCGTTTCCTAAGCCACCGGCCAAAGTTTTTATGATTTGCCTGTTTTCTGCCCACCGTGGTTAACAATGTCCTCCCTCTCATCCTCCGTATAAGTTAATGTCTCCATAACTATTGTCTAAAAGGAGGCAGACACTTTTGCCCAACTAGGGCAAGTCTTACGCTGGTCGTTGCAATGTTGTTACAATTGGGCCAACCTGACACTGACCACCAGATTGGCCAGGAATCCATACAAGTCCCAGAGGAGAGTTGGCAACAACCAAGATACTTTGCAGGCAGTGCCAGGGTTTTTATTATTCACTCACAGGTACTTACTATGTGTCTACTATTGCTTGGCCAGGTTCTATGAACTGGGGTTTAACAGTAAGCAAAATAGATAAAAATCTATTTGAAGGATCTAAGTTCCAAGTGAGAGAATAACAACCTGAATTAGAAGGTAGTAAATGCTGTGAAAAAGAGAAAATAAAATGAGGAAAAGAAAACAGGAGACTAGGACTCCAATGTGAGAAAGTAATGTGATGGAAGCAGGATGTAGTGTCCAGTTGCACAGTCTGAGTAGGCTTTGTTGAGAAGGTGAGGATTGAGTCAAGACTTGAAGGTTTGATCATATTTTGGGTTCCTGGACCTAACTTCAGTGTTTGTATGTTTGTGTTTGGAGACTATCTCAGAATTCAACTCAATTCTGACACTATTTACCTGGAGATAGCATTAAATTCCATAGATTAAGGGCTCTATCCCACAAAACCAACAACATCCACTCCAGACATAAGTTGCAAGTCTAGGTAGTACCTGTACTTCTGATTGACTGGCATCTATCTATCTATCTATCTATCTGTCTGTCTATCTATCATCTATCTATCTATCTATTATTTGACTGGCTATTGAATCAGAGGTTTCTATGACTCCCATCTTGGGTGTGATTAATTTGCTAGAGTGGCTCAGAGAATTCAGGAAATTTGCTAGATTACTGGTTTATTATGAAAAAAATATTAAAAGACCTGAGTCAACAGCCTGATGAAGAGATACATAGGACAAGGTATGGAGAAAAGGCAGGAAGCTTCCATACTCTCTCTGAAAGGATCACTCTCCCCAAATGGGAAATTCTCTGGACCCCATTTGTTAGGGTTTTTATGGAGGCTTCATTACATAATCATGATTGTTTCAATCATTGGCCCTTGGTGATTTAACTTTGAGGTTCTTTCCCCTTTCTGAAGGTCAGAGGTGGGACTGAAGGTTTCAACCCTCTGATCATGTGTTTGATTCCCCTGGCAACCAACCCCATCCTCAGGTGCAGTCCCAAAGTCATCCATTAATATAACAAAAGACTCATTGGTAACTATCTTCACTTTGGAAGTTCCAAGGGTTTTGGAGCTCTGTTCCAGGAATGGGTTGAAGACCAAATATGTATGTTTTATTATAAATCACAGTATCACAGATAGTTAGGCAAACTGACTTCTGCAGGAAGAACATGTGTTCCCTGTTGTAAGCCCACTATTTAGAACAGTGCCTTATACACAGAGAAGTTCAATAAAATTTGCTGAGTGAATGGAAATGCAGGCAGCATGTGATGAGTCTATTTCCTTGTTCACAGATTGATATGAAGATTCTGGATTTTATATTTGCTCAATCTCCAACCGTCCTGTAGCAAACTGATGAACAAGAACCCATAAACCCAATGATCAAGTAATTTTTAGTTCAAAGAAGAGCATTTAATGATTCAATCTGGGATATTCCAAACTATTAGGCTTCCCTTAGGAATAATCAGTGGATTCTTGTCACCTGTGTGACCAAAAGAAGCTTGCCAGAGGGATCGCTCTCTGAATAAAGGTGGATCTATTCCAAAGATAAATTCTATTCTGTAACTTAGAATGCAAAAATTTCTGGCAAACTCCCAAATTGCAGTTTTCTGATTTCAAAAATGTTGTGACAGAGACTGCATTTCATACCATATCACATCAAACCAATATGTTTCCCTATATTTTATCCATTGTCCCAGTCCTACTTCTTGGATCCATAATGAGTAGAACTCCTCTTTTATATATTGATACTCAAATATTTGAGGCTGACTTATGTTTCCTGAGTTTTCTCTTCTCTTGGATAAATAACTTCATCTTGTAAGAAATGATTTTACTTTGGATATTGGATTTTCTTCACCATCTTATACAGTGTCCTCTGTGAATGCTCTAATTTGCCTTAAATCGTGGTACTTAGAGCTGACTGGGTACACAAGATGTGTTATGAGTAGCACAGAGAAAAAAATATTGCTCTCTTATTTGTTCAAGGTCTATATTTATTAATGCAGCTTAAGATCCCATTAGTTCTTGGCGGGGGGGTTGGGGGGAGTGGGTGTAGTTACGTATCATCATCGTAGGTACTCATTGAGACTATTGCCAGCTAAAACAACTTTTTTCATCTGAGCTCTGTTAATAAGATAAATGGTCCCTGTATTTTACTTGTGTAGTTGTTTGGGGGGGGGGTACCACAAAATAAGTAAATAATTTTTTCCTTTTGAATATTAACATACTAGATTTCATACAATGCTTCAGTCTGTCAAAATATTTTCCAGTGAATTTGACATTTTCCCCTAGTTTTGTGTCACTCTCATATTTGATGAGTGTGCCTTTCTAATTATTTTCTAAGGTAGTGGATTTAAAATTTACATAAACAGAAAGCTTTTTGAAGTCAATTGTGACACAGAATCCTAAAATATAAAGAAGACATTTGTCAGTATAATTTTATTCTGCAAGCTAAATTATTAATATTTATTCATTATGAAGACCTTCATATTAGCTAAATGAGGTGCTTATTGTTGAACACAAAATTTCAAATCAGTGTTTATGGATGATGGCTGAAATCAGATCAATGTCTTCATCTAACTTATTGAATATTTTCTTTGTGCAATATTCAGAATATTATGATTGAAGCAGAGTAGTTGCAATTGTTTGGTTGGTTTTTAACTCCATTGTCTTTAAAATCTCAAGATACCTTTAGAGTGAAATGAATCAGATGTTTGAGAGAAAAAGAGTAGAAAGTTTTTGTTTTAAAACCAAAACATTGACAACTGTCCTTATTCATTTCCTCAATTCAGACTCTACTATATGACCAGCGCTCATTTAGATGCTGGGCGTACAGAGATGTGTAAGATAAAACAACAAAGGTAATGGTTGCTGGGTTCTACATTCTAACAAGATGAAGCAAAAAATAAACACACACATAGGTGTATATATACGCATATAAATATTTCAGTGTAGGTGTGTGCGCGTGTACTAAAGTCAGAATCTTGCATCCATGTTGCTAAAAGGGGCTGGAGGAAAATACTAGGTGCACTGACTCTTCTCACTCTATATTCATTTCCACTAATCTGAAGAGGACTCCTTGCAGTCTGATGTTAATACTATACCTCCTTAGTTCATTCTTCCGCCTTTCTAGATTATTTTATACCTCTTCTCTCTCCTCAATTCCTAACACAGTTTTCCTAGCCTCACTTACAGCCAATGACTGTGCTTCCTATTTCACTGAGAAAATAGGAGCTATGAGAAGAGAATATTTGTCGGACACCACCAACACATTGACTTACCTGTCAGCCCTCTGCTATCAGTACAATTTGCCCATTTCCAAAGCCCAAGTAGCCAGGCTCCTAGGTAAATGCCAACCTTTCCACTTGTGCCCTGAATCCCATCTCTTCTTGCTTATTCCAAGACCTTGCTTCAGCAATTCCCCTTTAATCCTCTTCCATTTGCTTTCTACTAGGTCAATTTCTGCCATCAATCTTCCTCTTGCGATCATCTCCCCCACTAGCTGCTGCCTCATTTTTTTTACTCTCCTCTGAAACAAAATTCCCCTAAAAGTATCATCTGTACTAATAATCTCTAATTTTTCCCCTTGAAATTTTTTTTTATTCTTACCTGATTTTTTTTTTTTAAATTAAGGCTTGACTTTTGTGTTTAGAGCAGTTTTGATTTATAATAAAACTGAGAGGAAGTTACAGAGATTTCCTATATAACCCCTGCTCTCCAAATTTTTTAAATTGCTTAAAATTTGAAGTCTTTCTAAAGACTTTAGAATTTTTTATTGTGAAATATAACACATGCAAAAATTACCTAAAATGTGAACTGATAGCTTAATAAAGTATTATAAAGAAACTTTCATGAAAACCACCAAGATTAAGAAAGTGGAAACTGCCAGGATCTCGAAAGCCTTTCATGTACTTCTTTCCAATTACTACCTTGTCTCTTCTAATAGGTAATCACTCTCCCGATTTTTGACGTCAATCTCTGTTATATAGATCTCCCAGTTATGTATCTCTAAATAGTCAAGTTTCATATTGTCTGTGTCTGACCTTTGTATAAATTGAATTGTGCCATCTTTGAGCTTATTGTATTCTTTGGGTCTGGCTTCTTTCACTCCACATTATGTTTGTGAGCGGTTACCTGTATGTCGTGTGCAATAGCAGTTTGTTCATGTTCGCTGCTGTATATTATGTGAATGTACTGCAGTTTATTCTTCCATTTCTATCATTGATAGGAATCTGGTTTGTTTTTAGATTTGAGTTACTTTCAATAATGCTGTCGCGAACATGCTTGCACATGTCTCTTGATTTTTGTGTGTGCACAGTTCAGAGGGTTATATAACTGCAAGTGGGATTGCTGAGTCATAGAGACATATTTTCAACTTTAGTAAATAACATCACACTATTTTCCAAAAGGTGTCAATTTACATTCTTACCATCTGTACGTAAGACTTCCCATTGTTCCACATCCTTGAGAACACTTGGTATTTTCAGCCATTCCAGGGGCCTGTAGCCATAATCCATGTGTTTTAAATTTAAATTTCTATTATGACTAGTAAGGAAGAGCACATTCACATTTGGCCACTACCTATTTGGATAGTATCTTCCGTGAAGTACCTGTTCAAGTCTCTTATCTTTTTTTTTTTTTTCTCTTTTGTTGCTGTCTTTTTTTTTTTTTAAGATTTTATTTATTTATTCATGAGAGACACACAGAGAGAGAGAGAGAGACAGAAACACAGGCAGAGGGAGAAGCAGGCTCCACACAGGGAGCCCGACATGGGACTCAATCCCAGGTCTCCAGGATCAGGCCCTGGATTGAAGGCGGCGCTAAACCGCTGAGCCACCTGGGTTGCCCTGTTGCTGTCATTTCTTATTGATTTATGGAAATCCTTTATATAATGTAGATATTAGTTTTATGTCAGTTATATATGATGAAAATATACTTTCCCAATCCAACCTTGTCTTTTTATTTTCTTAATGATGATTTTGATGAACAAAATATGTTAGATTAATATTTCCTTTATAATTAGAGCTCTTGTGTCCTATTAAAATTTTCCAACCCAATGTTTTGAGGTTATTCTCTTACATTATTTTTTAAAGTATTATTTACATTGGATCTTTGTTCCATCAAAAAATTATTTTTGTTTATGGTATGAGGCATGAATTATTATTATTTTTTCTATATGAGCATCCAATTACCTTTCCACCTGGATATCCCCCTGGCCAACTCCCTTACTTTCAAGTCTCTACTCTCATGTGATCCTCTCAATGAGGCCTGCCCTGACCACTCTAATGAAAATTAAAACCTCCATTCACTATCTCCAACATCCAGCCAGTCTAGAACACTTTTATTCCTTTATGATAAACCATATAATTGACTGCTTATTATCTGTCTCTCCTTTAGTATGTAAGCTCCATAAGGAGAAATTTTTGTCCATTTTTTAACCAATATATCTCAAGTACCTAGATGGTACCTGGCACCTAGTAGGTGCTTAATCAATACTTGTTAAATATAAATTAAAGAAAGAAAGAAAGAAGAAAGAAAGAAACAAAGAAAGAAACAAAGAAAGAAACAAAGAAAGAAAGAAAGAAAGAAAGAAAGAAAGAAAGAAAGAAAGAAAGAAAGAAAGACAGGAAATACTTTATTCAGCTCAGCAGCTGGACTAGTTCATCTGACTGGACTAGTTCATTGTATTGGTGATATCTAATATGTGAACTTTAAAAATACAATGCATTTGAGTATGTGCACAATTTTTATTGCAGCTTTTGATAGAATTCAAATATTTTAAGTAAATAGTTAAACTAATATTAATAAAACATTTTTGAGATCCTGAAGTTGCTCTGTGGAACTACATTTGCTAGGTTTGTATGGAGTGTCCATTCATTCAACAAATATTTATAGTGTACTCACTAGGTACCAAGTACTATGTTAAGCTCTGGTGAACAAGATTGAAGTAGTTGTTCCTTCAAAGAACTTGTAGTTCACTAGGAACACAATATAAAACCATAAAACTAAGGCATTTAAATTTAACTCTATCCTTTGGGTTTCAGATTAGGTGACTCTAAAAATATAAGGTTAGTTCCAGAGAAGCTTTGAAGGAACCATCAGTACCTTGGGTTGTGGGATCTAGGTTCTGATCAGGCCAGGCTCTATCCAGAACTTGATCTAGTTTCTGGGTCAGCCATTAGCTACATGGCTTGTAAACTGCATGCCCTGAGGGTGGATCTTATAGGACTTGAAGATGTCTTGCCATAGCGTAATAGAGCCTGAACTTAGAGTCAGAGACTTGTTCTAAGTCTTAGTTCACTTGACCGTTGCATTATTCTTTAACCTACCAGGTATATACATTGGGCAGCTACTATGTGTCCAGCTCTGTTCTGTGTACTTTCTTTGTGTTAGCTGTCCTATCTGCATCTTTTCATGAGGACGTAGGTATTGTTATCCCCGTGTTTATATGAAGATTCACTCAGAGATGTTAAAAAACTGCCTGAAGTTACAAAATGTTTAAGCAACAGAGGAATGTCTAAGGGGGCTTCATCCTCTTGCAGTCTTGCCAAATATCAAAATCCTGATCTCCCATCCATATATTACCTCATTAACTGAATGGTTCATTTATTTATTTAGCAGCTCCTTATTGAATGCTTGCTATGTTCCAGGTATTACGTTAAAAGCTGGGATACAGGAGTGAAGAGTGACAAGGCTATTCCTATCTTTCAAGAGTTGATAGCCAAGCAGTTATTCACATGCGATGTGGTTTTAGTTATACTTGGACTTTCTTCATCACATGATCGTTTTAAAGATTAAATAACAAATGAATTTGAAAGCATTTTTGTAAGCCACAAAGTTCTCTACAAGCAGGAGTTTATAATTATTATTATTTATTCAAGGATCAGTTAATTTTTTTTTTTAATTTTTTTTTTTTTAGGATCAGTTAATTAAATAATACATTTCATAATATTTTCTTCTTACAGTTTGGCTTCTCTTCTATCATTCTTCTTTGTTCTCTTTCTTTCTCTTTTATCCAAGAAGGGTAAAAAAAACATTTACAAGGTGACATGCTGTAACCAAGCCCACGTTATGGGAATTTGAATTTCTAAAATGTACTTCAAAAAGTAATTTAAACAGTAGCTCTCTTAGTTCATTTAAAATACCCTTTAATGTACAAACGTATTAGATTTGCACATTTCCAAGAATTTATATATTTGCTTTAACTGGTGGATTGCGTACATTGAAGCCATTTTTAAAAGATGAAACAACAGACAAAAAAACCACTTTGTCTAATCTGAAAGTCAGGCAGTTATATCCAGAGTTTTGATTCATTGATTGCTACCACATTAAAAATGAAAAAAAAAAAAAAAAAAGGAGGGGGTCTGCCTTCTGGTAAATTACACAATAAGTACATGAAGTCTGGAGACAAATGGAAAGACTATATGACCTTTGGTGACTCATTCAGCTTCATGAAGGTTTAGTTTTCTTATCTGTAAGATGAAGATAATCAAAGGGAACTACTTCTCAGGGTTCTTGTGAGGCTCAAGTGAGTCAATGGAAGTAAACTGCTTATAGCTGCATCTGGTGCCTAGCAAGTGGGTTAGTTCATTTCTGCTAAAAAAAGAAACCTTAAATCTTAAAAAGAAATCATTATTAGATTTTAAAAACCTGGCTGTAGTAAATTCTTTTCTGAGTTTTGATTATGAAATGTCATTTCTGTTGTTGGGGAAAAGAGAGAGAAAGAGAGAAAGAATAGCTACATGTGATTATCTGAAGCTGAAAAGTTAAATAGCAGCCGCAAATGCAATGCCCAGTTTTGAAGAGAAGCTTAAAACATAAGTCAGTGTCTGGACACATTTGTTCAATTGTCCTCGGCATTTCCATGTAGATCCTATTATTTCTGCAAATTCCTTCATAATATTGCACTTTTTGTCATGATGAACACAACCTCTCTTATCTCAGAAGTGGGGTTTTCCAGCTGTTGGACTGAGGATGCTCTATTCTTCTGCATTTCATATGGAAGCCGTGATAAGAGAGACAACACCGCTGTAGTTTAACTAGCTGCTCTGATGAAAAGCTTCCATTGTCAGGTGGTGTAACACCAATTGTTAGTTTTAATCAAAGAGAATCTAATAGCTTAATGAAATCATTGGCATTAGATGTTCCTGGTCCTTTAGCAAATTGCTGACCATATTATAGGAATTTATTTTTCACATATTAGTAATTACCCTGTAGAATCCAGCAAACATATTTATCATTTTTTGTTTTGTATTAAAGAAATTCTTAGTTCCTGTTTCATATGCTGTAAATAGCTGCTTGTAGGTGAGGAAATACTATGTTTTAAGCTCTCCATTGATGTAAATCTTTGGCAAAATGGTCATACTATTCCTTCCATTCTTCTTCTTTTTTTTTTATTTTATCTAAAGACTTTATTTATGTATTCATGAGAGACACACACACACACACAGAGGCAGAGGCATAGCAGAGAGAGAAACAGGCCCCATGCAGGGAGCCCAATGTGGGACTCGATCCTGGGATCACACCCTGAGCCAAAGGCTCAACCACTGAACCACCCAGGTCCCCCATTCTTCTATCTTGAGGGGGCAGTATGCTATTGTTTCCTGATATTAAGCTGATCCTGAGAATTCTTGACCAAATAATCTTCTGTTTCAAATGTTAATTATATAGACTTATCGATTATTGATTGATCACTCTGTTAGCTCTCTTGCTTTTTTTCACATCTCACAAACCATTCTTAGGATGTTTTCTATAACCCTAAAATGTAAAACAGTACCTAATAAGCCAGAAACCATCTATTAGTTGAACTTTAGGAGATTTTCAAATTCTAACGTAGAAATTAAGCACCTTAATTTTTAAAGTCAATTTAAACTAGTATTTATGTTTATCTGCTCCTACGAACATTATAGACCTTTTGGGTATAGCAAATGGTGGGCAGATGTCTTCAGAGCTATTGCTTATACTACACAATTTAGCCTTTGTTAAAAGGCTATCATGCATTGGTCCCAAAGTTAAATAGTGATATATTTCTGTGTGTCAACTATATGGAAGGGAATGTGTTTTTTTTTTTTCATATGTGTTATCATTATCTCTCCAATAAGTTTGTAAGTTCTTTGTAACCAGGAAGACGTCATTTATTATTTTTATAGCCTTCCTCCTAAAAACTATATGAGTATTAAATACATGATTGATTAGTTATTTATTGCTGTGTAACAACTTACCTCAAAATTTGGTAACTTAAAAGAGCTATAATTTATCATTTAAAAAGTATAATATAGTGTCTATAGATCAGGAATTCAGGAATGGCATGGCTGGTGGTCCCAGCTCAGATTTCTCACAAGGTTACAGTAAAAAATATGCTGATTCCACTGATCTGAATGCTTGACTGGGACTTAATAATCTGCTTCCATAGTGGCTCACTCACAACTGGCAATTTGGCATTGGCTCTTGGTGGTAGGTCTCAGTTTCTCCCCATGTGAGACACCCACAGGAGTGTTTAGATATCTCCATGGCATGATGACTATCTTCCCTTAAATGGAGAGCTCCAAGAGACTAAATTGGAAGTTTGAATATCTTTTATGATCCAGTCTTGGAAAGTACACACTGTCATTTCTGTGACTGGTCATAGCCAGTCCTGATTCAACCTTGTAGAAGAGTACGTAAACGTAGAAGTACTAACAAACAAAAATTGTTATTATAATCTGCAGCTCTGCATTGAATTAAACAGATACACATATTCTCCCAAAGTGGGAATAATTTATTTTTCTCTCCTTTCTAAAAATCCCAAGCAAGCCTCTCCTGAATAGAGGAGAAAAATTTAATAAGATAACACATCTATTCCTGAGAATGGATCTTCATAACATGCTAAGCTCCCTTGGTGTCGGCTATTTGCATAAGGAGATTTTGCCACCATTTCACATGAAAGACAAGTAGACCTCAAGTCAAGGTTCAAAGTTTTTGAAACTGGGCTGCACTGGAAAGCTTCTTGGCATTTCCAAAAGCTTTCACTGGTGGGGATTGGGTGTTGTAGGGCAAGTAGTGAGATTTAGTTTAGAATACTGGTAAAGAGTAAACACTTTTGAATTTTAAATTTAATAATCAAACAGTTTGGTTTGATTATTATTGTTACCCCTTTCTAGCTATGTGACCTTGAGCAACTTTACTTCTTGTGTCAGTTATCTTTTACTGCATAACAAATCACCTCAAATTTAATGGCTTAAAACAACATGCATTTATTATTTCACAGTTTCTGTGGGTCAGGGGTTTGGGCGAGTTTTAACAGGGTTCTCTACTTAGTGCTTCACAAGGCTGCAACAAAGGTTTAAATTGGGACTTGTTTCTCAGGAGATGCTCAATTGGGAAAGGATCTAATTCTAACCTCTCTCAGGCTGTTTGCAGTCAGTACTTCCTGCAGGTGTAGGATTCATGACAACTTGCTTCTTCAAAGTCACCAGGAGAGTGAGTCTGTTAGTAAGATGGACTCTCATATAATGTATTGTAATCATGGGAGTGATTCATCACCTTTGACATATTCTCCTGGTTAAAAACAAGTCACAGATCTTGCTCACACTGGAGAGGAAGGAATTTCTCAGAGAAGCAGGGAACATGAGTCCACCTTAAAGTCTGTCCACTACAGTCTCTATACTTTCATTTCTTCTTCCGTGTAATGGGTATAAATAGTACCCACCATGTTCAATAATCCATATAAAGCACTCGATGGCAGCTTATATATTGGTACCATCTACTAGTTTCTTATTTGATGAAGGTAAAAATGACTAATAAGCCAGAGTGAGCTATTGAAAATCAAGGTTATTTGGATGTAATTTGTCTTCATTGCCCCTATTGCAATCTCCTTAAGCTTATTATATTTCTCCTTCCATTCTGTGGCACTTCCCAACATTGTTGTTATTTTGGTTGCCATAAATCCATTTCTTATGGCACTCTCATTTCAATGAGATGGGCTTGAAATTTATTTCCTCAGAATTAGATTTTCTATGCTAATAAATATTCTGACAAATTAATTAGTGATAATGAGTAAAAGCCAGAGAAAATGCTTCCCCTGTACTTTTATCCATTCTCTGTCTCTTCTTCCCAAATAGGAGGCATATTTTAATCAGTGCCTCATAATGAAATAAACATTTTTCAGATAGAATTTAGCGACTCACAAATTGTTCTGACCCATTTTACAAATTAGGAAACTGAGACTTTGAGAGGCTGAGTAATCCTCTTAACCCTGAATTCTGGACTTATGCAAGTATATTTCTCAAACACTTATTTGTACCCTCTCAAAAACATGTCCCAAACTGAATTTTAATTGGTGTCTATTGCAGTTATGTTCCTACATTTATTGTAACACTGAAAAAAATTAGTCTAATGGGAATTTTGAACCATGGAAGAAAATATCAGGAGGCTTCCAGGTAGGTGGGTAAAGGATTTAGAGACAAGCTTTGTTGGCAAATCTAAATCATACTTATTAGGCAGAATCATTACATTGACTCCTAAGCCCAGACCAGTTTGGGTTGTAATCTGTGATGGGAGCCTCATGATTTCCCTGATTCTCTACCTGGGACAAATCCCCAGCTATGGTACAAGGAACTAGACTCCAAGAAAAAGCATAATGGTTTCTGCTGAGCTGAAGAAGCTACAGTTTTAGTAGGAACTCTCAAAGAAGCTGGAATCTGCAAGACAGCACACTATAGAGAAAGAAGCTCTTTGTGATAGGCAAGTCCAGAATTCTGTGGGACAGAAGTTCCCCCACACAGAATAAGACGACACAGGCTTACAAAGAGAAGCTGCTTTGATGGGGTTGACATGGATTTGATAGCAGAATAGAGATACAAGAGTTTGAATAATGCTGAGAGACACTGGAGTTCTGGCCAAGCTAGAAAAGAAGAAATATTAGAGGTAGAGTGTATAATATTAGAGAGACTGAAGTGTTTGGCTTTCCAAAGTTCTAACAACACACAAAATCAAGTCTCTATAATTTAGAGATGGCTAGCCCATAATTGAAATGTATATTAGAACAAAACCCCTTGAAGGGTAAAATAGGAGAATCAAGAAACTGCATTATTCATAACGGCCAGTATATAATAAAAAATAACTAGACATGCAAGGAAATAGGAAAATGCAACCCAGATTGTAAAAAAAACCCCACAAATGAATAAACTAATATTAGACACCAAATCCATGTTACCCTCATATATGAGAGTTAGCAGGAATTTATGTTAGCTGCTAATATAATGTGTTCAAAGAATGTACATTAATTTACATTAACCATAAATGTGTTCAAAGAATTAAAGTATGTTCAAATAACTCATGGAAAATATGGTCTAAATGCATGAAGATAGGAAATCTCAGAAAATGAAAGTACAGGGGTTAAAATTAAATTCCAGCAAGGAATAATACTATAACTGAAGTGAAAAATTAACTAATGACCATAATAGCAAGTTGGAAATAGCAGAATGCAGAGTCAATATACTTAAAGACTAATAAATAGAAATCGCACAATTTAAAAAGAAAGGGAAGAAATTGAATAAAATGAAAAGTACAGGGACCTAATGGACAATATTAATTTGTATAATTTACATATAATGGGATTACCAGAAGAAGACAGTGATGGTGATCTAAAAAAAAAGATTTAAATAAATACTGCCCTAAAGTGTCCTAAATATGACATAAACCCCAGCTTATAGATCAAAGAGGATTAGAACTCCATGGTGAGTATACAAAGAAATGACACTGAGGTACATCAGATATGCTAAAATCCAAAGGAAAAGAAAAAATATTAAAACCAGCTAGGAGCAAAGACATATGATATACAGGGGAACAAAGATATAAATAATCGCAACATCTCATAAGAAACAATAGAGTCAAGAAGACCATGAGTGACACATTTAAAATGTTAAAAACAAAAGAAAAACTCAATTTAGAAATGAAATAGCAAAGATACACTTAAAATATGAGAATGAGGACATTTTTGGATAAACGTAAACTGAGATTATGTGTTACCATCAGTACCAGTGTTTGTACGAAAAACACAAAAGATGTGCTTCAAAGTAAAGGAAAATGATACCAGATGGAAAGTTAAATTTGCAGGTAGGAAGGAAAGAATGAAAAATGGGAAAAAGATATTTTAAAATCGTGTTTTCTTTTTTGTAAGTTCCTTAAAAAACTAATGGCTATTTAATGTAAAAATAATATCAAGGCAGGGTTAAATTATATGTAGAATTAAAGAAATAGCAACAATGGTACAAGGAAAGGCAAAAGATTATTCCATTTGTGAAATGGGAACTATGATGTATAGAATAGTAAGTTTGTTGGTAGTGATGTGAAAAATTATGAGTGTGAATTATTAGGTATGAAGTGTGAGGTGATAATATATTGACTCTGAATAGACTTTGATAAGTTACAGATGGGTATTATAAATGCTAGCACACTAATTATAAATAAAAGAAGGGTAGCTAATAAGTCAATAGAGGGCATAAAATGGGATAATAAGATATATTCAATTAATCTAAAAGAAGGCCCACAAGAGGAAAACAAAGAACAGGTAAGACAAATAGAAAAATAATTTCAGGAATATAAACTTAAACCTGATCATATTTATGACTACATTAAATACAAGTTGTTTAAATGTTCTATTTAAAAACGAAGACTGTCAGAAAAGATGAAAAATAATGCAGCTATGTTCTATCAGATATGCACTTTAAATATAAAGATATACATAGGTTAAAGTGGCAAGATAGGAAAAGATACACTAGAAATACTAATCAAAAGAAAGCTATGGTGGGTTTATATAGATTTAAGGAAAAGAAATATTATTATAGATAAAGAAGGACTTTTTATAATGATTAAAGGGGCAATGAATCAGGAAGACATAACAATCCTAAAAATGTATGCATCTAATAATAGAACTTTAAAATTCATGAGACAAAAATTGGCAGAGGCAAAGGGAGAAATAAACAAATCCATAATAATAGTTGGAAATTTTAACAACCTTCTCTCATTAAGATGAAACAAGTAGGAAAAATATCAGTAAAGCTATAGAAGGTCTGACCAACACTATCAACCAAATTAATTGACATTTATAGAGCACTATATTTAACAACTACAGAATAAACATTCGTTTCAAATTAACATAGAGTGTTCATCAAAATATAACATGTATTGGGCCATAAATGAAGTCAATAAATTTCCAAAGATTGAAATCTTTTGGCACGTTTGTTAGAACACAACAGAATTGAATTCAAAACCAATAAAAATGGGATATCAAAACCCCCAAATATTTGGAAATTAAATGACATATTTCTAAATATTTCATGGATGACAGAAGAAATCAGAAGAAAATAAGAAAATATTTTAAAGTGAATGCTATTAAAAACACCTCAGGGATCCCTAGGTGGTGCAGCGGTTTGGCGCCTGCCTTTGGCCCAGGGCGCGATCCTGGAGACCCGGGATCGAATCCCACATCAGGCTCCCGGTGCATGGAGCCTGCTTCTCCCTCTGCCTGTGTCTCTGCCTCTCTCTCTCTCTTTCTGTGACTATCATAAATAAATAAAAAATTTAAAAAAAAAACCTCAGATTTTGTGGGAAGAATCTAAGCAGTGCTAAGAAGGAAATTTGAAGTATTCAATATCTATATTTGAAATGAAGACATTTATAAATCAATGATCTTATTTTATACTTGAAAAGTTAGGAAAATGGAGTAAATTCAACCCATAATAAGATATGAAAAAATGACAGAAATCAATGAATTGTAATAGGAAAATAATAGAGAAGATCAACAAAGTCAAGAGTTTATTCTTTGAAAAGATTACTAAAATTGAGAACCACCTGATTAGAATCATTAAGCCAAGAATGAATAAAATACAAATTAGCAAAACCATAAATTAAAAAGGGAAAATCACTACAGATTCTATATACATTAAAAGGAATTTAAGGAAGAGTATGAACAACTTTATGTCAATAAAGTTAATAACTTCAGTGAAATGGTCACACCTTAAAAAATAGTTTTAACCTAAAATGACACAGGATGATGTAGAGAAACCTGAATGGTACTTTATCTATTTAAGTTTTTGAAGACATAATAAGAAATATAACCTGAAGAAAAATTTGAGATGATTTCACTGGTTATATACTATGAAACATTTCTTGCATAAATAATTTTACAAAAAAGTCTTTCACAAAATAGAGGTGGGTAAAATCTTTCCAACAAATTCTGTGAGGCAAGCATAACCCTAGTACCCAAACCTGATATTTACAGTATTAAAAATAAAAGTACACTCCAATATCATTCACGGACATAGATACAAACATTCCCATATATTATCAAATTAAAAAGGAGCAATATATTAAAAAAATATAACACATTATGGCCAAGTGGTATTTATCCCAGGAATGCAAGGTTGGTTTAAACATTAAAAAGAAAATCGATCAGGGGCACCTGGGTGGCCCAGTGGTTGAACATCTGCCTTCAGGTCAGGTCATGATCCCGGGGTCCTGGGATTTAGTGCCACATCAGGCTCCCTGCAGGGAGCCTTCTTCGACCTCTGCCTGTGCCTCTGCCTCTCTCTGTGTGTCTTATGAATAAATAAAATCTTTAAAAATAAATAAATCAGTAAAAAGAAAATCGATCAATACCATTCCCTATATGAACAGAAAAAAAGGAAAAAAAATCACGTACTCATATCTACAATCACAGAAATAACAATTGTTAAAATTCTGCTTCTATTTATATTAAAAAGACTTCATCTAATTAAGAAAAGAAGAAAATTTCCTGGATTTGATGATGAGCACTTATGAAATTCTAAATTGACATTATACTTAATTATACAAAATATCTTTCATTCCTTCTTAAGAATGAAAACAAGGCCAAGATATCTCCTCTACCTGATTCAATTCAGTGTAATACCTGAGTTCCTTGCCAATATAACAAGAGAAAAGGGGGAGGGACAGGCAGGCAACATATTGGTAGGGAAGAAGTAAACTTGTCATTATAGACTACATGAAGAAAAAGAAAATCCTGGGGAATCTATAGAAAAACTACTGGAATTGATAAGTAAATTTAGTAAGTTTGGGATATAAGATTTATATCAACATCAATCACATGTCTATTATATTTTTAAGTAAAATAACAATAAAACAAGAATAACAATAACATCAAAATACCTATAAATGAACATAACAAGTCACCCAAGAGTAATACATTGAGATTGACAATGAATTACATTATTATTATTGGATAATTATCATTATAATTATTACATAATTATTCTCCATTACAGAATGGAGAGGGTTACCATATTCATGGATAGGAAGAGTCTATATTTTACAGATGTCAGTTCTTCCTAAATTAAGCTCTAAGTATAATGCAAGACCCATCAAAATCCTATGAGCTTTTAATATTTTTATATTATTAGACTGATTTTATAATTTTTATCAAGAAGCTAAACTATAATACTTCTCAGAGAAATTACAGAAGAGAATCTTCACAACATTAGACTAAGCAAAGATTTCTCAGACAGTCACATAAAAAGCACTAATCATAAAACATGATGAGGCTTAATCCATAGTAAAACCTGTTCTTTTCAAAATGATTTAAGAATAAAAAAATAAGAATGGGCACCTGGATCGCCCAGTTGGTTGTGTCCGACTCTTGGTTTTATCTCAGGTCATGATCTCAAGACCTTAAGATCAAGCCACACATTGGGTTCTGAGCTCAGCATAGAGTCTGCTTGAGATTCTCTCCTCCATCTTCCCCTCCTGCTCACACACACTCTCTCTCTATCCCCCCAAAAGTAAAGGAGAAAAGGAAGGAAGGAAGGAAGGAAGGAAGGAAGGAAGGAAGGAAGGAAGGAAGGAAAGAAACAAAGAAACAAAGAAACAAAGAAAAAAGAAAGAGAGAAGGAAATCTTTAAAAAAAAAGAATAAAAATTAAGCTGTAGATTGGGGCAAAATAATCACTGTATATAAATCTTAAAAAAGGAATTTTATCAAGAATATATAAAAATGACTTTAATAACTCATGAATAATAGGCTAACAAATCATTTAAAAAGTGGTAAAAGACTTGAATGAATATTTCACAAAAAAAAAGAAGGCATACAAATAGCTAATGAACTCATGAAAAGTTGCTGAACATTATTGGACATCAGAAAATGCAAATTGGTTTAACATTGTGAGATAGTATTTTATATCCATTAGAATGGCTACAATTTCCAAAAGATAAGAATATCAAGTGTTGACAAGGATGTAAAGCAAATGGGGTTTTCATAATTTGCAGCTGAGATGGTGAAAGTACTGGGAAACTAGAGAAGAGCTTTTTGATTTTTATAAAACAAACAAAAAAAACAAACAAACAAAAAAAAAAAAACAAAAAAAAAAATAAAAAAAGAGAATTGAAAGCATATGCCCACAAAAGGAATTATGCTCATGTGTTCACAGTAGTTTTATTCACAGTTGTCAAAATTGGAAATGACTCTAATATTCATCAGCAGGTAAATAGACAAATTATAGCAAAACAACACAACGAAATACTACCCAGAAGTACACAGGAATAAATGACAGATGAAAGAACTAACTTTCAGAAGGAACGTAGCATCACTTCTGTCTTATTCTATTGGCTACACAGGCTGACCTTGTCACATGTGAATGAGCTACACAGAGCAGGATGCAGAGTGTGAATACCAGAAGGTCAGGATCATTTTGGAGATTGGCTGCCACAGGTATTTTCACAAAGTAGTTAATTGTCTGGTGGATATCTGGTGGTGAATTGAATTACAGGGTATTTGAAGTGGCATGTACAAGGGGGGCTGGAGGAAAAGTTGTGGTCAGATTATGATAGGAAATTTGACTTGTGTGCAGCAGAAGGAAAACTGGAATTATCCAAAATAAATCGCAAAAGAAACTCCTCTGCAGCAATGAGGCTATAAATATCGTTGGATAAAACTCTTTCAAAAGGACTTAGTTTTGGAAGCAAGACTAGGAAACACACCGTCCTCTTGTGTCCAAAGGTATCCAATTGGCTTGGCTCATTGCTGTATGTCTGTTGATGTTGATAGATAATTTGCAAATTGTGTTGTCAACACAACATTTAATCTGCTCTGAGCAGCTCATAAACAACACTTTGATTAATTCTTTCAGTCGGTGTCTTCTGGACAAGATTTACAGAGCTCTGCTTATTTGGATGAAAAATAGAGAGAGACAAGCTGTCAGTAAAAGGGGAAGGGGGACGGGAGGGTTTCCTTTTCTCTTTTTCGGTGGCATTTAAGAAGTGTTTTTTAGTTAGGATTTTGAAGGTTTGGTCCCACAAGGGAAAGATTTCTCAGTAGAACTCGGCAATTGGCACGAGGCAAGGCTCCGTGTCAAAATGGAATAAGCCAGGATGGACAAAGGCAGCTTGGCAGTGGAATACTGTAGAGAGGGAAGAGTCAGTCAAGCCGAAGGCAGGAGATGACTTTCTGAATTAGCCAATTAGTTCCAGAAACCTGTTGGACAATTACAACTCAGAAAGCCTGCCATCCATACTCCCTGTGGAATACGGAAATACTGTATTGAATAGAATTCGGTTCAACCAGCACATTTCAAAAAAAAAAAAAAAAAAAAAAAGGATTAGAACTAAAAAAAAAAAAAAGACTTTCAGTAACATGAAATATAAAGGTAAATATGCATTATTATTGAACCAATCTATGTGTATGTGCGTGTAAGAAAGGGGAGAGAGGAAGGTGGAGAGAGATTGATTTTATTGTTGTCCTTTTCTTGTACTAGTACATGCCAGTCCCCCAAATCTGTTTAGTTGAGTAGTTTCTATTAATTTTGGCTTTGAAATAATTTTCCATTGAAGCATGCTTTTTAATCAGCATCTCTCTACCTTTGTTGATTTATCCCAGCCAAGATGAGTGAATAGAGTTCGAAGCCACTGTTTATGGAGCACTCTTATATCACTGTGAAACATGGGGATCATTCAGCAACTTAGGCATAGAGACCTGGAAATGAATATCATTTGGAATAAGGTCCTTTCGCAGCAATTATGACACAAGATGTACAGACAGTCTGCAGCTGATAGGGAAAAAAGATCCAAGAAAATAGCTATCTAATAATTTCAGGACTATTAGAAATGTAAATAACCCGACACCACAATTCCTCCTTGAATTTGTCCCCTTTTATGCCTGTCTCCTCTCAAAGGGATAAATATGATTTTTATGAGCTGCGTTTTGGAATGCACACATTTCTAGCGATCATGCCAAGTGTTTCTTTTGTTGTTCACATCTGCATCTTTCGATATGATGAAGAGTCAACAAGAAAGTAGATTTGGTTTTGTTCCTTTGACAAATAAAGTTCACTTTGGGACACAATTGGAAAAAGACAAACATTACATCCGTAGCAGAAAACCAAAGCTGAATTTTCCACTCATGGCAGTTGTACGTTGTAACTTATATGCAAGGCCCTTGGAAATATTAACCCAGATTCAGAAATTAGTAATTATATTGACCTTGACATCTGTCCTCATTACCTTGTTCCCAGCTCACACAATTAGTTTAGCTGAGAATGTCATCAAAACCTGTGTTTTAGATCTATTTCTAGTAAGGAACTCCTTCAAATCATTGCCCCATGAAAATTACAATATTAAGGACACAAAGGTATACGTGTATGTAATTGCAGTAATTGTGTTGAGAAAGAATTCACGTAAATCTCCTTTAGGGGCTTCATTCTGTTTGATGGCCTTCATGTACTCCCTTAAAACTGAAATGATTTCAAAGCATTGTTCTACAAAAGATGATCAGAAATTATCGTATATGAAAAGAGAAAGGGTGAAAGAGAACAATTTGAGAGGTTCACATTGTGAAATAAACTTCAGGCTTTTAAGTTGAGGAAGGCAGAGGCTAACAAAAGTCCTATGATTCTGGAACTCTCCATGTCCTCTGCTCACTCCCTCTCCTACTCCCTGGACCACAATTTGTTGGAAGCGTTATTGTTGTATAAGCAATATGCTGACAGGGTCTAAATCTAACACTACCCTCCTGAAAAATGAGGGAATCACGTACTCATACAAAGAGGAAAATACCTAGTGATTTTCATTTTCTGAAAATAGCAATAGTCTATTGGGTTTATTTCATGTTTATAAAAGCCTAATAATCTATGATAGCTGAAAGCAAATGTGATTTATTAAGGTCTCTCACAGACAGAAGATAAACCCATAATGTGCACACAATTTTTTTTTTTAAAGGAGTGTGCTAAAAAGAAAAGAGTCAACAGCTTGCTTACTCCGTAGCTCTAGAAAGTGATGATTTGAGGCTGTGAAATATCAGAGTTGATGAATGGTGGAAGCAAAATTATAACTGTTGTTCTATGGTGAGATAAACTTTCACCTCCGTGAAGAAAATATAGATTACTGAAACTGATTGCAAGCAATCAGCGCTGTATATTCTTCTTCCCTAACTGAGCAATGTTTGAATTTGTGCCTTTCAGACAAATGCATTAATAACATTTAGCCACTAGGTATTTGTGGAGGAAATTGGAAATTGTTTTTAATTTGTTGGTTTGGTGAAGCGATAATATATTGAGCCATAAGGGAGGGGGTAAAAAAAAAAAAGAAGCTATTGGTATATGATTTCTATTTGCATATGTAAATATACTAATACATGCAGAGCCATGCTGTTCTTATAAACTCTCCCACACAAAGAGAAGGGTTAATAGACAGGGAGATTGAAAAACCTGCATGACCACGTTGTGAAATATGGATTTAACACATAACTCATTGGAGGCCTCCAATGAGTTATGGGCCTCATTTGCTGCATATTACAGACATTTTTTCCATATTCCTTTTCAACAAGGCATATGCTTTAAATTAGTTTCATATTGGGTTTTCTGGGATCTTTCATGGACTGTTTTCTTCAACAAACTGTAATGCTCTTGCTCTTTTAATTCTATACTACGATGCCATTAAGTGCAGTTCTTTAATTACTATGTGAGGCGATGCCGCAGGAACACATTCTGTAATAGCCACAGTGGACTATGAGTTTGGATCAAGAATTTCTATTCAGTTGATGAACTTAAAAGAAGCTGCAAATTCCTTCCGGATGAAGGCGAATGGGTAAAAGTCTGTGTTAGCGTGAGGTGGGCGGCAGGGAACAGTTTGGGAGAAAAACATTCAGATGCACCTTCAGTTGAGTTAGGAAAGGAGACTCTGATAGGTAACAACATCCTGAAGGGTTAAGAATATTAAAGGACCCCATTTCCCATAACTTAGCTCATAAATCATATTTTCAGGTACTTTACATGATTTATGAGAGGCTGGCTGTCTGCATGATCAGTAAGTTGCATTAAAATGGCAATTGGTACTTCCAAAACAGAGCCTGATGATAAGAATCCAAATCTCAGAGAAGGCAAACCTCAGCACACAAGTCAGCTGAAAGCTGGGGTGGGAAGCAAGGATCTACAGTTCATGCTCAGTCTCTAAAATTCAAGACGTAAAATCAAAATATTAAGTGGGAAAAGCACTGTGCTGGAATAATAACACTTGGCTTTTTGTTTTTTTTCTCACCACTATAAACTTGATTAAGTCATTTATTTTCTGTGGGCCTCGGTTGCTTAGTAAAATAAAGGACTCGGGGACTTCTTATCCCTAAATATGTATTTTGGTTTGCATATGTATGAATTATATATTTCCATTATGTGCAAATATCTATATATTATTTATATCTTTTTTTAAAGATTTTATTTATTTATTTATCTTAGAGAGACAAAGGGAAAACATAGAGGGAGAGAGAGGGAGAAGCAGACTCCCCATTGAGCAAAGAACCTGACCCAGAACTTGGTCTTGGGACCCTGAGATCGTGACCTGAGCCTAAGGCAGATGCTTAACCAATTGAACCGCCCAGAACCTCCTATGTACCACTTATCTATCTGTTTAGATTATTTATCTATGTATCTATAATAGTACACAGTATGTGATATGTCTGTGTACATATGTATGTATGCATACACATACATTTCTAATATACCTATATACATTTATCTATACCCACATACACACGCATACATATATACACACATACATACCTACACACATGAGTGTTCTACATGTACATGTATATATAGATACGGTGTTTCATTGTGAAAATTGTGAACGGAGAGGCTTCGAGGTGGCTCAGTTGTGTAAGCATCCACCTCTTGGTTTCAGCTCAGGCCCTGATCACAGGGTCCTGGGGTTGAGCCCCACCTTGGGCTCCATGCTCAGCACAGGGTCTGCTTGAGACCTTCTTTCCCTCTCCCTCTGCCCCTCCTCCCACTTGCACTCTCTTGCTATCTCTCTCAAAAATAAATAAAGAAAATCTTTTAAAAATGTGAAACTGGCTGAAGTAAATATGTACATCTTTATGTATACATACATATGTAAGAAATATATATATATATATATATATATATATATATATATGCATATATATATGTAGGTGAGCAAATAGATGCACGTGTTAGGAGAACTGGTCACTTCTATAGCACCAGCAGCTTATGAGCTCTTGTTATCTAATGTAGCCTATTATTCTGAATATCATAAATGCCGACTCCTAGAAATGTTAAATTTATGAATAGTCTTATAAAGTATAATAAAACATTCTCTTCAATGTTGTAGTTGTATAAGGTACTATGTTTTCCTTTAGAAATAAAAATTTATAGGAAATTGCAGCTTGACATTTATCATGGGCAAATGGAAGATCAAAAAAGTTTATAAAGTATGTCTTGTTACTTTGTATTAGTGAGAACAAATTCCATTTCAAGAGTAAATTAAAATTCATAGTTTTGTTATTAGACCTTTATTCTCATGCAACTCATTTAAATTTTATAGTGGATGACTGTTAAGTATTTTGAAGCCTCCTTAACAGGAGCAAATTCAGTATAGAGTGACCTCTTTGCAAAAGACTCTGTAACCCATTAGATTATCTCCAAGTTGTGTTTTCCTGAACACACCAGTCATGAATAAGACCCAATGGATCAAAGATTAGCTGAGAAATAGAACGTTTACAAGCTCAGAATGATTTGACACATTGGGTCACCCTAGAATTATGAAAACTAAACTTTTTAATTATTAACAGAAATTTAGATACAGGTTTACCCTAATAAACTGTCTATTGTCCTTGTATGTCAAGAAAGCTGCTGAAAAAAAAAAAAAAAAAGAAAAAGAAAAAGAAAGAAAGCTGCTGACCTCTGGTGTCTTTGCTCATTAGCTACAGCCCTTACCCTTACCTCCAGCTCTTAATCAGCTACCTTAGATCAGCATTCCTTCGGATTTGGTCATTTGGGCTTGAATTCGTCGCTTCATGCTGCTATAACAAACACATCATAGACTGGGTGGCTTCAATAGCAGAAATTGTGTTTCCACAATTCGGTAGGTGGAAAAATGCAAGATCAATCAGTCAATTCAGTTCCTTGTTTTTTTGTGGAGGGACACCTTCTTGCTGTATCTTCACAGAGTGGAGAGAGAGAGGGAAGCAAGCTCTCCCACATCTCTTCTTGGAAGGGCACTAATGCCATGATAGCTGGACCCTCATAACTTAACTACATCCCAAAGCCCCAGTTTCCAAATACCAGTGCACTGGGAATTAGGGCTTTAGCATGTGTGTGCTGGGGGGAGGTGGATAAACATGTTATCCATAGCAGGCTGCTGGCCCTTTCCTTGGAGGGGGTGGGTACCAACTCAACTATTGCAATAAGGCTCCTTCGCTGGGCAGCACATTTGAGAGCTAAATGTGAGTTTTCTACATGAAACCAGGAGTTATTAAATAAAAAATATATATATAATTCTTTTCCTAAGTAGACGACTATTTTTGGAGTTAGTAAGTAGAACTTATTGAATTCATTTAATGAAAGTTTTTACACAGTTCTTACCATAATAATGCATCCAGAATAAGAAATATAATAAATCAGAGGCTGACAAAATACATACAAAAAGGAGATGAGTTATAAATCCCTCAGGTCTTTCAGGCCCTTGGTATTTTCCAAAGTGTAGTTCTTCAATGGGCTGGATCTTGGGCATGTGTGTGTGTGTGTGTGTGTGTGTGTGTATAAAGGTGCAAAGTCTGGAAGTAAAACTCCAAATAGTCAATGTTTATCTGAGTTGCAGAGGAAGGATGAGAGGCAAAAAAAAGCATAAAGTACTACATTTGTTTTTAATCAATATACTTTTATATTGTTGGGTTTTTAAAAATAAGAATGTATTTGCACGTTACTTGTTGAAATTATTCAAAAGGTTATGTTGAGTTCTCTGTTGAGAATATACTGATTCATAGAAAAGTTTTGGTTAAATGATCTGGGCAGATCATCTTATGATAAGTTTTTGATTTTTAGTTTGTCTTTCTTTTTAAGATTTATTTATTTATTTTGAAGAGAGAGAGCACATAGTGGGGTGGGACACAGAGATGGGGGGAGAGCATCCCAAGCCATCTCTGTGCTGAGCACAGAACCCATCCTGGGGCTCAGTCTCATGACCCTGAGATCATGATCTGAGCTGAAACCAAGAATCAGATGCTTAAGCAACTGTGCCAGCCAGGCACCCAATACTTATTAATTTGTATTTAAATAGCAGTGTTCTTTATGAACCCTGTGTTTAAACAATTGTAATTTGGGAAATAAATTAAAAATGTATGGATGTATACGTTGATGCATTGATGTATATAATTGAATATTTATAGCAGTCAGACTTATGCTGGCTATCAGGGTTTAGCTGAGTGCTATTTTTGAGACATGATGTATTCATCTGATTCCCACACAAGTCCTGTCTACTCACAGGAAACACACAAATAACTTCTCTGAATCTTTGGTTTTTGTAACAAGGTTGGATAGGATGTATATTTTTGAGTGTGTTTTAATATTAAAAAAGAGAAATGGGTATAAATATCATTTGTAGTGGTGCTTTCAGTGCCCTACGTATATCCTTCTGGCCCTTTCACATTAGTTATGGTTCTCCAGAGAATCAGAATATACATAATATAATATGATATATACGCAGGATACATCTATATCTATATATCTATGTATTATAGCTCTAGATCTAGAGATGAGAGAGACAGTTGTTGATTGATTTGAAGAAGCTGGCTCATGCAGTTGTGAGGCTGGCATCTGAAATCCCTAGGGCAGGCTGGCAGGCTGGAAACTCAGGTAGGATTTGACACTTCAGTCTTGGTTTTTTTTTTCTGAAGATTTTATTTATTCATGAGAGACACAGAAAGAGGCAGAGACAGGCAGAGAAAGAAGCAGACTTCATGCAGGGAGCCCGATGGTGGGACTCAATCCCAGGACTCCAGGATCACGCCCTGGGCTGAAGGCAGATGGTCAACCACTGAGCCACCCAGGGATCCCAACACTTCAGTCTTGAGATGAAATGTCTTCTTCTCTGGAAAGCTTTAGTGTGGGCTCTTTAAGCCTTCAACTGATTGGATGAGGCCCAACCCCACTTTCAAGAGTCATCTCTTGTACTTGAAGTCAACTGATGGTAGACGGTAACCACCTTGACAAATTATCTTCATAGCAACCCCTAGATGAGTGTTTGGTAAAATCACTGGATACTCTAACCTAGCAAAATTGACACCTAAAACTCCACCACAGCAGTGTTTCAATGTCCAACTATAAGTGTGTGCAAGTCTTTTCTAAGTGCTTCCTATGACCTATAGCCTGCTCTATCTGTGCCTGTGGTTAGAGTTTTGGAGAAAGGACTCTCTGAGAAAGCCCTCTCATTCTATGGCTGATGAGAGTTGATGTGTAAGTCAACTTATCCATGGAGGATACATTCTAAGAATCGCACCTGCCCCCCCTCCCGCCCTACCCCATCGGTGTCTGAAACTGGATAGTACCAGACCTTATATATGGTATATATGTATTTATACATCCATACCTATGACAAAGTTTAATTTATAAATTAGGCGCAGTAAGAGATTAATAATAACTAATAAAATCAGGCAATTATAATGTATTATAATAAAAGTTATATGAATGTAATCTCTCTCTCTCGAATTATCTTATTGTACTATATTCATCCTTCTTGGGAGAGGTGAGATGACAAAATGCCTATGTGATGAGATGAAGGGAGGTGAATGATGCAGGCACTGTGATGTAATGTTAGGCTACTATAGACCTTCTGATGACACATCAGAAGGAGGATCCTCTGCTTCTGGACTATGGTTGGCCACCTGTAAGGGAAACCACATAAGGGAAGCTGCAGCCTTTGGGGGGCTACTCCAAGCTCCCTCGCATAATTCCGAGGCATATGGTCTTCCTCTGCTGGCGTTTCACAAAAGTGCCTCTCAAATAAATGGTCTTCACCTCAGTCTCAGCAATGTCTGTTTCTGGAATAAGCGGAACTAATACAGCATGATCATTTTAATTGGTGAGAATATTCTGGAATAATTTCTTGAATCCTAGGATGGGGGAATTTGCTAGCCAGAAAACACAGATCTGTATTAATGGTTCTCTTTTCTTGTTGCTTTTGTTATCAGTAAAAACAAATCTTTTTCATGTAAAACCTCTTTTTTCAGTATCTTCGAAAGAGTAGCTATATATTTATATTTACTGAACGAGAAAATACAAGTTCACATCTAGCTTTGAGAATACTTTGTAATAAGTTTATTTTCTTTTCTCTCCTCTCTTTCCTAAAAATGTTGAAGCTTTATTAGGTTACAGATATAATTTTGTTCACTACTGTATTTCCAGAGGCTAGAACAGGGACTGGCACATAATAAGCATTCAATAAATATTTCTGAGTGAATAAACTATGTAGATGCCCAAGAGTTTTCCTTTGTTTTTGGATTAGCTCCAGTGATTTGTAAATATGGTTGAATAGGAATACCCAAGAAATATTTGTAAAAATAAAAATCCTGGATACCATCCCTAAAGATAGTACATCAGACATTGTAGGGTAGGTAGTAGGGTCCAAGAATCTAGCATACACACGCATACATGTATGTGTATAATCGATTTTATAATTTTTAACAAAAATTCAATTGTCTTAGCATTCAAGTATACAATTCATAAAAATGAATTGCTTATCAAAAGGGAATGCATTTTATGCATTTGCAAAATAAGATATTGTCAAATTTCCTTCCCAAAGTGCCACATAGCTCATTATTGAGAATGTTTTTCAACACTCTAATATTGGATATTTACAACTTTTTTTAACCAGTTGATGGATAAAATATATATTTTTTTATTGTTCTATTTTTTTCTAGTTGTTCTAGGACTAGCTAGTTTTCTCTTTTTTGATCATGTATGCTTCCTAGTTTATTAATTTTTTTATTAAAATGCTTTGTTCATTTTTTAAATTGAATTCTTTGGCTTTATTTTTTCAAAGGCTTATTCTATTTTATTAATATAAAACCTTTGTTACATTTGTTGGTAATATTTTTTTGTGTATGTTTTAATTTGATTCTTCTTATGACCATCTTCAATCACACAAAAATTTTAATGAATTAAAATTTACCTGTTTTTCTTTCCTTTCTGGTATATGATTTTACATCTTAAGATTTTTCTATCCCAAAGCATAAGTATATTCTCTCATATTTTTCTCAAATTCTTTTCCTCTAAAATTTCTTATATCTTTATTTTTCATAGTATTTATTTTTATAAGTAAGATATAATTTATTTATTTTGGAATTGGCTGGCTAATTACTTCAACATTATTAACTGTTTATACTGTGCCTATTGGACTTGAAATATATCAATTTTAACACATAACACTTTCAGATACATACATGGGTCTATTTCCATATGACTTACCATTTTTCCTTGATCTATTCCTCCATTCTCCCACCAGTATCATACTGTTCTAATTCCTATAGTTCTATAACGTATCTTATGATCTGGTAAAACAAGACCTCATCATTATTCTGCCTTTTAATTTTTTTTCTAGCACCTCTTATATTTTCTCTTGTAGAAATAGAATCACCTTATCAAATTCTATGAAAAAAATTATTGGCTCTTGATAGGTATTTATCTGAAATTCTAGTTTAATATAAGCGGAAGTTAATATCTTTACAATAGTATGTCTTCCCTTCCAGGAACATGGCACAGCTTTGCATGCATTATTCAGATGTTCTTTTATAGCCTACCTGATACTTGAAGATACAGTGACAATTTAATCCAATTTGGCTTTTGATTTATGGGAATAAAGACTGTTTACATCCTCAGCCTGCTATTTGAAGACTGCTGGCAAAAAACAACTTGGAACATTTATATCCCATCATGTGGAAAAAAAAAAAAGCATAAACAAATAAAAAAAATAAAAAAACCAGTTGTTTCTTTATAATGCAGTTTTCAAGACTTCAAATTATAAGTCACCAAAAGTTTTTTTTGTCTTATATTTTGATGGTATGAGGCATAGTTAAATTTTAATCCACATTTTAATACCCATTAATTCTCCAAACAGAAAACAATATGTATAATTTTTGAATTTATTTGTTGACAATTCATGCTTTTTATTACATAATTAATTTAAAGTAAATGAAACAGTATGCATCACTTGTTAAATGGGAAAAGTAAGAATTTGTCTTTATATAGTATGAATATTATCAAAGATTATATTAGCATCTTTATAATATGGAATTTAATAATATATGAATCCCAAACCACTTTTATCCTAAATCACTTTTCACACCCACAGAAAATGAGAATACGATACAAAATAATGAGAGGAGGCTCAGGAGGTGATATGTGGTTGCAATCAGTGGTTTGAAAGATGAGCATGACTGGAATGTGCTTCCAGGAATTTGTTTCCTGTTTCCTAATTTGAAGTTTAGTGTCCAGTGCCCTTTGTTTCTGCTCCTGCCTCTCTTTTGCTTCTCATTCAAGGTCCCCACCCATGATCCTTCTGCTAAGAAACTGGAGAATGTGCTAGGAAGAAATGGAGGGACTTGGCAATCACATACGTGGTTTTCATTGAGTGAAGATTGCAATTTTTCCTTCAGAGCTTAAAGCTATTAGGCTGAACGTAACAATAACTCAGGCTACTTTACATTTCTATATAGTGACTTAATTTGAGTGACAGTATTAATATTTTATCAGGAAATCAGCACTGTCTTTTAGACATGTACTTTTAAAGCTTTATTGCACCCAAACATGTGATTTATGGTATCTTGAGGCTCAGATATTTTCTCTTAGAGCAGTGTTCCCATTCTTTCACAAAGTCAGGTGGTCAGTGGAATTCAAAATACATAACTTTCCTTTAGAGATATCTAGTGTCCCTGTTGCTCTTTGGAGAGTTCAAAAACTGATCCTCAGATGCAACTGCCTGAAAAACCAACTGCCATCATGAAACCTTCCGCATTATTTGCATTAGGTCACAAAGAAGGCTTGCCCTGAGCCCTTTCAGAAATTTAAGAATAGAACTTTAAACCTTTTATTTTATATCCTACAAGAATTTGAGTTCATTTTCAAAGGAAAGTCAGAGACAGCCTACAGGATGGTGGGCTGAAAATAATTTGATACATTAACTATTTTCTACCATTTTTCCTTCTTTTCCTTGCCCCACATTCAAGCCCATGCTTTAAAACCCGGTAAGAAGAGGATGGCATATCAGAAAAAAGTAGAAGTCTGCATGACTTCCTGGCTTTTGCTTCTAAAAGGCTAAGTACATTAAAAAAACAACAAACAAAACCCTCCCAAACAGGGATGGGCTAAGACAGAAGAAGAAGGAGGACTTTCTAAGAGTTGAGAGAGAGGGAGAGTGCTGGCCTTGTTCTAGGAAGTAACTTGCTGAGGCTGTGGGGGAGAGAGGCATGTGGGGCCCAGAGCAATACCTTGGCACTTCCCTGAGAATGTGGCATACAGGTGTAGGTACTGAGTTGGTTTCTTAGGCCTGAGGTCTTTCCAAATGCTTGAGCCTCAAAAGTGGCAGCAGTGTCAGATCTGGATGGACCACAGGAGCAGAGCCATTATGCATTTCATTCATAACTGCAGTGGGCCGGTGGCTGAAGATTACAATGACCAACCCAACACTGGTCGTTGCAGTTGATCCTAGGATCTCAGCGTATCTTGGGTGAAGCCTGAAGAACAGCTAAGAGGTTATTTCTGCCAGAATAAAGAGGGAATTAAAGGAAATAAATTGAAAAGTTCAGCACATATACCTCTGCAGTGTGCTACGGAAATTAATCCAGTAGACTTTTCCCAACCTACATTATTGTACTTGTCCTTGCGCAAGCCTACAATTTTGATTCCTTCTTCCCAAAAACTTAACCTCTGTTCCCAATTATTACAATATTATGTATATGTCTGTATCAGAGAGAGTTAAAGATGACCCTTACCCCCAGGCATTTTGCACTGTGTTGCAGAGCTTTTAAAATCTGTCCCTTGGGCTCCCAGTAATGGACAACAACTTGAACTACCTTATGCAATAAGGGGCATTCTTTATAAGGATAAAAAAGTGTTGGGGTGGTATTTGAGGGCATGAATGTAACTGGAACTTGGAATGGGGCTAGAAATAGGAATTGGACAGGCATTAGAAATTCTCTGCGTGCTTCCTTCGTATGTTTACCCTCCTCTCCTCTCTTTTCTTCTCTGCCTGCCCCCTCATCGGCTCTTTTTGCCTTTCTCTCTCCTTTGCAGAATCTTGCATTACACTTCCTTGTCGTGCATGGTGTAGCTGACTAAAGGAATCTCAGCTCCAAATTTTTCAGAGATAAAATTTGATGGGACAGGAGGCCTTTCTCAGTGTCTAGCACTTATAAGTGCTCATGTTATTCTTCTCATTATCATCCTGAGCAAACAGACCACTCACCATCCAGCTTTTCATCCTTCTTGACGTGATCAAAATTGCCTGATTTAGCTGTGTATAGATACCTAAGGTTTTCACATAAGGCTTCTTATTTGTTGTTGAGTATCACATATAAGCAACACCTCTGTAGCTGAATATGCATCCAGGAGAAACATGTAAGTGTTCATATGAGAGAAACTTATCAAGTAATCAAATTGATGGATTATGCCCACAGAACACCATCTCTTTTATTTCCCTTCCTTTTCCAAATTTCCTTCTATGTAGTACTTAATGGCATGCTTTAGCTTTCTTTTCTCTTCAAATATAACCCCTAAATATATTTCCTCTGCTTCCTTCCTTAAAAACAATGCTTTTGTCCTTGCAATTTCACTTTGCAAAATCCCTGCAATGTATTATTCCAACATGGCGATGTAATGATGTCTGACATGAATTCCTGTCCACCTTCCACCTCTACCTCTCTGCCACTTATCACAATACACAGGAGGCTAACAGAACCGTATTTGCTAAATAATGGCTTTGTTAATCTCATTCCTTTACCCCAAATTTCATCCCCTTAACAATTTAAAATGGATCCTGAGTTTCCCACTTCCGACTGATTTGCATTTTTCTTGGTTGTGTGCTGTTGAACAGCTGCTGTTTTCTCCCCAGAAGGGGGCGGGGGATGGTTTCCATGGAGATGGTGATGACTCTGCTCAGATGTGGACATCTCCAATATTCCCACTGCATTTGTAATTTCTAGCATCCAGTCCATGTGGAGCTCCTAAGTAGTTTCATTTCCTTTTGGCAATAAACTCCTTGGAATTCTGACTCCAGAACTTTTTAATTGGCCCTGGTTTGTGGCCACCAATGTATTTAATTGACATCAAGATACATTTATTTGCCATTGAGTCCTTACATGGTTATATGCTACAGAAAGCAATTAAAACAGGTACAATGCCTGTTATAAATAGGACACCTTGCCATAGTGCTTAAGCCATAGTGGGAATAAAACAAATGCTTATTGATTGATTCGTGGCAATGTAAAGGAAACTTTTAATTCCATTATGTTACTGCAGAAAAAAAAAAAAAGATAGTAAATTAGAATCAGTTTGGGAACACTATTAGCAATTTTGTTACTTACATTCTGTTTTAGTTATATTGTAAGTTTTACAAAATACTAATTTTAGAGATGGTCCTGGTGAACCCTATCATGAAAAATAATTCAATATTTTAGGCAAGACAGTTGGTATTATAGTAAAAGGCTGAATATTAGAGGCCAGGCTTGTTGAAACATTGATTGTCTAGTCAAAAAACATAGAAGTAAAAAAGAAAGAAAATAAAGACCTATATTATAATCAGTCATTTATGCATTCAACAAATATTGAGGACCTACTCTGTATCAGACTATGAATAAAATTGTGAGCAAAATATAGTCTCTTCTTTACAGAACTTAGAGTCTAATGGAAGATACAGACATTAAACTAATAAAAACTCACAAATGTATAATAACAAGCAGTAATTATATTTCTGAAAAAAAAAGGATAGGGTGATATGAAAACTTTTAATAGGAAGGCAGAAGCTAGACTGAGATGTGTGGGGTCAAAAGAAATCTAAGAGCTGGGCAGGAGCTAACTGGACAGGGGTTAGGGTGCCGTTTTAAGCACAGTTAGTAAGCCAACCAGTGCTTAATCACTTAATAATAGGATATTTGAAGCACACATCTAAGTACTTTACCATGAGCCAGACTCTATTATAATTACCTCCACAAGTGAAGAAATGGGATGCAAAGAAGCATGAAGTGAACCCAAGATTTGAACCTAAGTAGTCTGAAACCAAAGCACACATACCTGATAACTACTCTATACTCTCATGTGGTGAACAAAGACAATAATAGAATTTTTTGTTCAAGCAATCTATTGATTTTATATGACTGCAGTTATGAGATCTGGGCCCAACTAAAAGAGCTTATAATACTTGTAATTTGCTATATAGACATAAAGCAGGCTGAGTCTATTTATGCCACTGGGCAGTGTCCATATTAAAGTTACCATGGAACTATAGAAGGATGTGAAGGGCTGTCACCAACCAGTCTGCAGGAACTGTTGATCTCACATCATTATTTCCAGGTTTCCTAAGTCTTATTCTCCTTTCACCCTTCCTTAATTGTTGATACAAGTAGAATAATATAGTTTAGCTGTGGTGCTGTATGTGTATAAATTACAACCAGAAACACATGCCAATTTTATTTTTGTCACTGGGAAAGACTTTTTAATTCATCAAAAGCCAGAAAACACTAATAATTATTTTGTGTGCACTATAAATCAGGATGGTAGAATGGGATGTTGCAGTTTAAATTTAGGCTCACGTATATTCAGGACAAATTGGGTCGACCCAAACTGATCTGGGTCGAGCAGAGAGGAACTCCAATTTGATAATGATTTTGTTTATACAGTTTTGGTGGATGAGGTTTCAAGAAAGAAATACATTTTGGTTATAAGTAAACCAAGACACCAATAATTCATTTAAAAAAATCAATAGGAATAAGATATCTTGAGGCCATTCCTTGAGTATGATGTGGTTATTAGCTATGAGGTATCAACTGAGCTTTTGGTGTCCAAACAACAACAACAACAACAAAATCCCACAAAAAACCCTAAGAAGTTGGGTTTATCTAGGCATGTATAGGGAGAATAATATGTATGTGGATTTCATTAGAAAGAGTCAATTTGGAAAACTCAAGTGTTCCCATCCTTTTTCTGTTCCCATTGTTGATGTTTTAGGCTATTATGTCCTAAGTGTCTGGATGTTTGCCTGTACTCCCCACTCATTTGGCCCAAGAATAGACATAGCCTAATGTTGCTATTGGTCTCTTTTGGATACACTAATAGTTTAATTGTATTTTAAATCGATTTTTAATGCCTAGAGTTTCCCTAAGTGAGTTTTTTAAATCTAGAAAATAAATACAGGTCTACATTATAGCAGTGAAGGGTTCCCCTTTATAACACTGCTGTGTCAGAGGGCTGTTAAGAAGTCTAATCGTGTAATGTTTATAAAGTGCTTTAAGAACATTAATTACAGGGTTTGGACTGAAAGAAACAAATAGTGACTTCTATTTTTAAATACTTTATGTCCTTTCGAGTTTACTGTGCCAAGTATATAAAGTGGTACACCTTCATATTTAAAAATGTTGTTAAAATAATCATAATTGACATTTGGCAAACTGCTGACAGCTTGTTTTATATTTTGTACAATATAGAGATTTTCTACATTATAAAAAATTGTAATCCAATTGAGGCCTCACAATAATCTTGTGAAAAAGGCAAGATTGGTAATAATAATTTTACCGGTAAGGAATTGAAGTTCAGAATAGGAGAATGAATTTTGCAAAGGATGCAGCTACAATGTTGGGGATCTTAGGGCTCTCTCACTACACAAAACAGAAAGTAACATATAGTTTGGAAAATTTTGTATTGAATCAATTCTTTACAAGGATCAATTGACTACCATTAGGAATAATCTAGAAATAAACCACTGACTCTTCAGCTAATGCCACAACTCAGGGGGAATCATGCCTTTTGGATAATAAATAAGTCAATACCAGACTAACTACCTAAATAACTTTGGTGGAGTTCTGTTTTATTAGTTGTAAATGACAGAAATCCAACTCAAACTAACTTAAGCAGGAAGAGAATTGATTGACTCCCATACCTAATAATTCCAAAGGATGGGAATGTCTTTGGTCATAGTTGCATCCAAGGGTTTGAAGGGTGCTGGTAGGACTCTTTGATCCTCTTCTTTTGGTCCAGGCTTCCTCTATATTTGGCTTTATTCTCAAGATGGTTTTCTCCGTATGGAAGCCAAGGTAACTTCTGGCAGAACTAAGACTTTCCTTACCTTTTTAGCGTGACATTCAAGAAGAAAGCAGAATTTTTTGGAGGAATTTGGATCACATGCTTATCACTGAACTAATCACTGTGGTCAGGGAGATAGAGCGCTCTACTTGGGCAGGCTTGGGACGTGTGCAGGATGTTGAGGAGTCATCTCCACACAATCTGAATGGGATTGTGAAAGATAGCCTCAACCAAAGTTCCTCTATTTTTATCTGTTTCAGTTATTGAAACTCTGGATTTTGTTTGAAGAAGGGGTCTGTGGCTTCTAAAGCTTGTAAACTACTGCTTTAGCAGAGTTTTGATTAAAACTAAGTACCATTAATCCTTCTAAGTATTTGATAAAATTAAAGATATTCGGAAAATGGGGTTAGAAGACCTGGGCTTGATTTTTGGCTTTTCCATTTATAAGCATGTGTCTTTGTGCAGATAACCTGAGTTTCAGATTTTTCACCTGTCATGTAGCCTAAAAATAGAACTGGTTAGAGTGCAATGAAACAATGCATGTGGAAGTGTTTTGTAAAGGTTCATTGGTGCTGTTTCACCTGTTATTTATTTTATTTAAGTTGTATATCGTCTCGAGTCCTGAAATAGATGGAAATAGATGGCACAGTCAAAAGGAGTAACTGGACAATTTTATTAATAGAGTATTTACAAAGGTATGAGCAGGGCTAGGGGAACCAGCAAGGGAGAAATGCCCTAACAAGCATGAGAAACCATTACTTTCCCCATCTGAAAGGACAAAGAGAAGGAAAAGTTGCCAGAATATAATGAGAACTAGAGCTATAGGAAGGGTGCCAGATAGAATCTGTGGCATTATGTAAAAAAATCTAACCACCAGCAAACCTAGCCTAGCAAGAAGAGATGGAAAGATAAAGACCTCAACCTCTCTCTACTCTTTTACTCCAATCTCCAGATGATATTTTTCATCAGCCAAACCCAACTGGTATCTAGAGGGCAAGAGATGCTAGTGACACATTCCTTAGAGGTCATCCTTTTGGGTCATAGAGCTGGGTAGGGGAGGGTAGAGAGAGGATCTAAAGGGAGAAATGAAGAATACCTGGTATAACTCCCTTTCTCTTTACTTGCTTTATTTTAAGAACATCTAATGCTCTTGTATGTCATTTAGTTTAGTTTCTAGTTCAGTAGAATTTTAGTGATGGTTAAAAACAAACAAACAAAAATCCTAGACATTTAAATATAGGCTCAATAAGAACCATAGCTTACTTTAAAAATTGTCTTATTCTGTGGTCTGTATATGTGGACTTAAAGAGTATCCTAAACATCCTTCAATGTCCTGTGAAATTCCATCTTAGGTGGTTAGGAGCATCTCTCACTTTGCTTCTGAAAGCAGTGCAGGGTAAGCTGTGTAATTTTCCATAGTGATATTTTCAGTTGCACTTTAAATTGAGTATTTCAAATAAGGATTTAATTTAGGTTTAATGAGGGAGTTATTATATGTTAATTAAATATCAACTGATTATTATGAATATCTATTGGGGCATAACAACTTTTTTTATTAAGATGAATATCTCTTAACCAATAAAAGCTTAGTAAATATGCTACTCATAATTAGTTTTAAAGTAACATTCAATAGAAAAAATATATTTAAAGGTACTACCTTGAGTATAATGTGGTTATTACCTATTAAATATCAGTGGATTATTGAGAATATGGCTATTGAGTTTTGACTCATAGATCTTAATAAACTGCTAGTTGCACCTAAATAAACCTCCATAAGTCAGCTAGTATTTAATTAGCAGAAGTATTTATAGCATAGCATTTACATTAGCATATTTATAATCAAATAAATAATATAATAACTCTTTTATTAAATCTAAATTAAATCCTTGCCAGAGGCATTTAAAGAGCAGTGGAACTACATTGGCTATGTGGTCTTTAATATTTAATTCATTACATCATTTTTAAACTTTAGTAATATGTTAACCAATTCATTAATATACTATATATATTCTAGGGATGTTATGAAATTGCACATAATCTATTTAGGATTAAAAATACTTAGATGGAATTGGACAAAATTCTCTAAGCCTTTCCCTGTGGTCCATTATAACTAGGCAAAAATATGGGGTATGAGTAAAATATGTCATTTTTATTGGCTGTACTTACTGTTGCTAGGGAGATTTAGCCAACACACATAGTTGGCAAGGCTGCCATCGGGGCATGTGAGGTGTCCACATGGGCTTCTGTAAGCAGGAGTTTGGATGTCAAGTTGCCCACAAGAAGAGAAGCCCTGAGTAGGCCCTGTATACAGTTAGTTATATGTTCATAAAAATAACACTCCACAGATGAATTGGCAGTTGTCTTGCACAGTTAAAAATGGAGCATAATTTCCTCTCAAGAGTGAGGAATAAAATCCAAACTAATTTTATTTCAATATTGAAATATCATAATTAAGTTTCCTTTTCACACAAAACAGATGAGGATGCAAAGAGAGTATTTGAGTCAGGCTCATCTCTTCTGAGGGGTCTAGTTAGTTCTTCCCCACCCTTGCTCCAGATGGAGGGCTTGTTTCAGGAAAACTCTAAATTTCATTTTCTCCTGGGAAAAAAGTCTTTGACTCTGCAGACATTTATTTTAATAGCAACAGTGGGAAATGATTCTGTGAAGATGCTAGTGATGTGACATTGATTTGTGGATTTGTGCTTATATTGGCCAAAGAAATCAAGGAAAATATACTAAGGGTCCAATGTATGAATGAAGAATTCCATATTCTGGTGCTGCTGAAATTCCCACCCATCCATGCTTCTGTCCTTAGGTTGTTGTGAAACAAAGGAGACCTGTATGGTGATGGTGATGGTGAAGAAGGAGAAGGAGCAGAGAGGAGGAAGAGGTCACAGTGGTTTACGTGTATGAGGTTACATGACTTTCTATCTGCTAGATCATGTTTTAATTATTTTTATGTGAATTATCTTACTAATTGCCTTTCTTTATAGGATATTAAGATATCTCTTCCTTTCAGTAATGCCTTCCTCCATGATCAATGGCCATTCAGGAGATCCTTTGCAAATTACCATGCTCTTCTCAATTTGCATCCAAATCATTTTACAAGGCCAAGGTGCATGGCGAGGCAGGGAGATGAATCAGGAAAAGTCCTGGTCTAGAAATCTGCTATCTTGATTTCTACTCTCACCTCTGTAGTTAATTAGCTGTATAACTCATCAGATTCTTCATATATGAAATAAAGGGGTTTAGATCTCAAGATCTCAAAATCTAGTGCTGGGCCTTCATCCTTAGAAATGTTAGGGGTTCAGCTGGGACAGCACTTATTGCTAGAATTTGGAATATAAAATGCCTTTAGAAACATTAGTTCAACAATGTGTTGTTATTGGTCTGATGGAAGTTGGTTATATATAGCCTTATTTTTCTGTAACATTAAAACTTATTCTTTATACATGTCCTGAATAGAGAAGTAAAGATGATTATTATTGAATCTGTACAATGACTGTCTCAGAGGGTTTTAATTGCTTTCCATTCCATGGATACGGAAGGAAAGCTATTAGGATAATGAAGGCTCAGCATTTTGAAGGAGGCTAGAATGTAGCAATCATGCTATTCTACTTTTATATGTCATATTTCTAAGATCTATTGATAGAATCTTTCAAAATTTAGCTCCTTCAGAAATAGGGATTTTGATACTGTGGTCCAGCCTTACAGATATTAAGTTTTTCCCTTAACTTTGTCCTTGCTAATGATTTGCTGAAACAGAGTTCTTTAAGAAAGTAAGTAGACCAAGGGTGCTTTCTGAGGTAGTTAACACCACTTGGATGAGGGGTCCCGGTGTTAGAATTGTTCCCTATGTAGAAGGGGCAAGATTATCAAGTGAATAGGAAGTCTTGAGATCCTCATGCCCAGAAACTGAAGTTTCCTTTTCAGACTATATGACAAAGGGAACTGAAAAGGAAAGAGAGAGCTTAAGATGGCTCTTACTGGGAAACAAAGAAAGTAGGCTGCAGTCGAAGTTTCTACCTCAAAATCTGGCTTTTGCATTTTTTATTTCTCTCCATATCTCTATTAAATAACTTCTTTAAGGGGCTCTTTCAGTATCACTGTGCTTTGAGTTATGGCTTCATGTATACAGATAACACTATCAATGTAGATACCTCGTTCAGAAGTCAGGTTAGAGATCTACACATACGTTAATTACACTAATATTTCTTTTCAGCTACTTCTTTTCTGGTACTCTTTCGGGGTGGTTCTTCAAAATTACAAATCATGGATAGGGTTGATTTTGCCATTTGTATCTCACTTTATAGCATGCTGCTTTCTCTAAGTTTAAGATAAGCTTTGCTTTTCCTTGAACAAAGATATTCAGCCTATAATTTAATTTTAAAACATATATGCTAATATAAGGTTTCTGTAGCTACCATTTCAGTTAAGCATCTAAAATTAACCTACTTTTTTTTTTTTTTTAATTGCTTGGCTTGAGTCTGTAGCTATCACGGTTTAAATGTACATGCAAGCTTTGCATATGTCATTCTGTGGTGTGAGCATTTGTTTTTGTGGATTGCGTGGAATCTGCTGGAATCCTCTTAGAAGCAGAACGTAAAAATAGGTGTAAAAGCCACCCTGTCATGTATAACTCCCAAAGAAAATAGGACATTGCGTTTTCTTAGAGGTCAGTCAACAACTATATACTCATTTCCGTTGTAAAACTCTGCTTGATCTCAACAAGTCATATTGCCTATATCTCAAATATGTGATATTAAATGACTTGATCACACAGCTTGTCTAGCAAAATGCAGATAAACCTCTCCCTAAGTGGTGAAGATGAACCTACTTTGAAAATACATTTAGAAATCAACCCACAAGATCAAGGTTATTCCAATGTAGCTGGAGTATAGGAAACAGATAAAGAGAGACTCGAAGAAAGGAGACAAGAAAGCTCTTGGAGTGATTGAGAAGAAAATTAAAACGCCCAAAGTAAAGTACAATCTTGTGTTACATGACTTTGCCTTTGTTAGAAAGGCCTTTTCTTAAAACTATTGCATCCAGATTTCCTTATTTTTCCTAGCATGCTATTTCCAGGATGCATGTGCTTTTTTGCTTTTTTGCTCTTACTCATACCTTTTGTATTTTTCCAGAGACAATCAATTATTCTGCCCTTCCCCATCTTTTCTGAAGTGAGAACACATTTTGATTAACCTCTCTTAACCCATTCAGATCTTGTCTCTTCTGTTTGTCTTACCATGATTTAATTCTTCTTGCCTACGTCCACTTGGATTATGGATACTTTCCTCCACTTGCTATAAGCCAGTTCTCACATTCTACATCTATGAATCATTCACATGCAAGGTTGAAAAGAGATTTATAAGATCTTAATGCAATAATTCAAAAGGTGTACTGCTATCAGATATCTGATTTTCAGGCAAATAACAAGTTCACCTCATTATAAAAGAAAACAAGATAAATGTAGCTTTAATCTTGACTTTAAACCCGTTGTTTTGTTGTCACCTTCACAATTATTTTAAAGGTTAGTTCAGTGGTCACTAGGGTTTAGAGAGGGCATCTGGGTGTCTTATATTTAGACCAATATTTGAATTCAGAGAGAATAAATTAGAGAATTTTTCAAATGTATAGGATTTTAGAGAATTTTCCAAATGTATAGGATTTGTTTATTCTACAAAGAATAAACACATTTTCCAAATGTATAGGATTATTATTCTACAAAGATAAATAGGGTCAGCCTCAGTCTCAGGTTCTTCATGTAATTCCTTCGTAATACATCTCAGCAGAATACAAACAGTTAGATATTTCTCATACAGGCTACATCCCTGCAGATGGTCATTTATGTGTTCTTCATTTTCTCCATACTCATCACCAGACTTAGCCTAAATCACAATCACTTTATGGTTGCATTTGTTTTTCACTCACTTATTGTCTAACTCAATAATTCAAATGCTACCTTTGAGGTTGCCAGCACGTGGTGTGTCTTTGTTTTCCACCGTATCCGCAATGCTTAGAACCAATAAATGACCTCTGTTAGGCACAACATAAATTAAAAGAATTTTTTAAAAAATGTTGTATTTTTCTTTTAAAAGCTCATTAAAAAGATCATACACAGTCTCCCCAATTTTATTCTCTACCACTTCAGACTTCAAAACTCTGTCATTTTCTTTTTTTCTAGACGTTCACTTCCTTAAATGCTGAAACTGTATTGACCAACATATTTCTCTTTTTGCCTTCTGCAATACTCTTCTTCATCCTCTTTCCACTTTGTTAACTTTCACCCATCCTTCAGGTTTTAAATTAGGAGCTAATTTTCCTCACTACTGAGGTAGATACTCCTTAAATGTTTAACCATTATATTCCATCCCCCTCTGTTGTTATGTTTGGTATATTTCTCTCTTGGGCATCAAGTGTGTATTTCTGGAGAACAGAGACCATATCTTGTTCACTGCTATATTCCCAGGCCCTAGTAGTGGTTCAGTAAATATCCATGGAAAGCTTAGTAAATGCTCTCCAATTCACCTCCTTCCATCTATCATGCTGGCCCAGTGTATGTATGGAGCCAAATTTTTGCTTTAATTCTTGCTTCTAGATTTTGGGTTGTACTATTTTGTGTTTACAAGTGTTCCTTATGGGGAACAAAAGCTTTATTTCACACCCAGCAGAGTGATTGGATGTCTGTTCCCTGAGGATATATCTTTAGGATAAGGAAAGTATACCTGCTTGACCTCTGTGCTCAACACACTTACTCGGAAATCCCCATGGCTAACTCGTTCTGGAATTGTGCCTGAGGCTAACATGACTTTTATTCTTCCAATGCAGATCTTATGGCTGTAACCATGCTGGTACTTGCTCAAGTCCCAGAGAACAATCCAGAGAGCAGAAAGGAATCTTTATCAGGGAACTCATTAGTTTTCCAACATGGCTGTGCATTTGAATCAATTGGGAAGGTTGAAAATGTACACGTTCTGGTTCTACCATACACCCAATGAACTAGAATTTTTCAAGGGTAAGGCTCAGGAATTTAGTGTTAAAAATGTCCCCTAGTGATTTTCATATATAACCAGATTTGGAAATCACTGATTTTTACTTTTACTTTCTACCTGAAGGATCACTCCTCTGAATCCTGAACTAGAAAATCATAATTACATTTCCCCTTGGCTTAAGAGAAAAAATGAAAAGAGGGCCCAATTTTTCTTGAGAAAGAGAGATAAAAAGTACATATGAGATAAAAATCAATCAAGATATACTAGGAAATTAATCAAAACTCAAAACTCAGTAAAGGGACAAGGATACCCTCCATTTTTTTCTAAACATAAAAACTAAAGTTTCCAGTGGCTTCTCTGTTTACTTCATTTATTCATTCATTTACTAATGATTGTTTATTGAATGACTACTACTGACCAGGCACTATTCTAGGTGTTAGAAACATGGGAATGAGCAAAAATTGACACAGCTCCTGCTCTTACAAAGCTTAATTTTTAGGGGAGGCAAAGGAGCAATAAATAAAGAAACATATAAGTGATGACTTTATCTTGAAATATGAAGTTCTATGAAGAAGACTAAAGCAATGTGAAGGGACAGAGTGATATACTGTTTTATTTGGGTGATAAGAAGGGAAGCCTTCTCTTAGAAAGTGGCATTTGAGCAGAGAGACCTGGGTGGAGTGAAGAAATATATGTAAGAGATCGCTGAGAAGAGGAAGCTCAGAGCAACTGAGGCAGCAATGTGCTTGGCATTTTCATGGGAAAGCAAAATTAGGGAAGTCATTTATCCCTCTGAGCATCAGTGTTTTCTTTTTTTTTTTTTTTTTAATTAACTTTTATTGGTGTTTAATTTACCAACATACAGAAAAACACCCAGTGCTCATCCCGTCAAGTGTCCACCTCAGTGCCCGTCACCCATTCCCCTCCAACACCCGCCCTCCTCCCCTTCCACCACCCCTAGTTTGTTTCCCAGAGTTAGGAGTCTTTATGTTCTGTCTCCCTTCCTGATATTTCCCAACATTTCTTTTCCCTTCCTTTAGCATCAGTGTTTTCATTTGTCAAATGAGAATGGTAGTTTTGCTTTGCCAATCTTTAGGAGGACTGCTGTGTGTATTAAGTTAAGCAGCATACATAAAACTGCTTTGTCAGATCAAAGCACGTCAAAGCATGTCAAATCATGTACATATCCACATGTCATATGTACATATGGAAATCTAGGTACATACAATATGTATAGATTTATAAGGAATGGTCTTACCATAGAAAGGGAATGCGTCAAGTATGAGTAGTCTGATACCGATCAATGTTGCCTTCACAATAAAAAGCACAATTTTAGATATCCTAGACCTGGAAGGAACTTCAGAAACTCTCTTTCCCTAGGCTTTAAAGTTAGATTGATGTTATTAACCCATTTTTCAGGTCACATAATTTCATCCCAAAAAGACTGTGACTCACCCAAGGTGACAGTGCTAGTTAGACTAGAAGAGGGCTGACAACTCAGTTTTCTACTTTCTAAGGCAATGCTCTTTCTACTAGATCTTTTTTTGGAAATAATTCTATTTAGCCATGTTGCTTCTGTACGTACTTTCTCATGTGTTTAAGCATCGAATTCTGGTGAAGAAAATGCAGTCCGGTCTTTCCATAGGCATCATCCAGACTCGGAAGGCAGGAGCCTTCTGGTACCATTGTTAAGGTCATAAATATCTTCCTTGCTGAATTAGCAGTGGGACTGCAATCCTTGACTCCGGAAAATGGCTTCTGCAGCCGGGCCTTCCATCACTGTGAAGTGACATATATCATCATCTGATATGGATTGGCCAACCTAAAAAAGCTCTATGTGCACAAATTTTGAGACATTTTACTGAGAAATGGAGCTTGAGAAATTGCCCAATGTCATCTTTCCTCTGGCTCCTCCCCAAGGAATAGATAAACATGACTTAGTTTGAGAAAATTCCATTGGCCTGGGACTAGGAGCGCTGACTGCGTGGTTTCAGGGGGATTGAAGTTGGCATTGAAATCCCCACAGGGAAAGGTCCTAGAGGGCAGACATCTACATTGGTTTATCCTGCACAGAGCCTCGTTGAACAAATCACATAGAAAGGGTAGCATAATAATGCAATCTCTTTGTGCAAGAACTGGTCAATTTGGAAAGCTGTCTTAACTCATGCTGGCCACTTTGGGACCTTTGAGTAAATTATTGCCTCTCTGGGAGAAGCTGGCTCATTAGGCTGCCACATATACAGCAAGGATAGCTTTATATTTCCATTCCCAGGAATGTTTGATAGATATTAATGGACTCTATTAAAAACTGGAGGCAGGAAGGATGTCTATTAGAAAGATAGTCCTCTGTTTTATTTCTACTTGCTGTGCTTGCAATCCCTCAACTGTGCAGGAGAAACAAATACATTCACTGAATGCCTACTATGTGCTGGCCACTTTGCGTAGAGTTTTCTCACTGAATTCAACTGATAGTATCTCTTTTATAAATTGGGGCACTGGGGCTTTGTATTAGAGTTATCCAGAGAAATAGAACCAATAGAATGTATATGTAATATGTACACATGGAAATCTCTGCACATATAATATGTATAGATTTATAAGAAATGGTCTTACCGAGTTATGGAGGCTGACCAGTCCCAAGATCTGATATCAGCAAACTGGAGACCAGGAGAGCAGATGCTGTAGTTCCAGTCTGAATCTGAAGATCTGAGAACTAAGAGAGCGATGGTATAAGTTCCAGTCTGAAAGCCGCCTGGGTTGAGACCCAAGAAGAGCCGATGTTTCTGTCAGAGCCCAAAGGCCAGAAAAGACCAGTGTCCTAGCCTGGCAGTCAGATCAGAAGAGTTCCTTCTTACACAGACTTCTTGTTCGATTCAGCTCTTCGGTTGATTGAATGGATCCTACCCACAATGGGGTATAGAGGGGACAGGAAATCTCCTTTGCTTAGTCTACCCATTCAAATATTAATCTCACCCCCAAACACTGTCATAGACACACCCAGAATAATGTGTGACCAAATGTCTGGGCCCTCTGTGGCTCAGTCAAGTCAACACCTGAAGTTAATCACGACAGGCTCCGGGGGAAGGACATTTGCTAAAAGACACATGGAGGTGAGTGAACATAGTTCTGTGTCTCAAAGCCTGAATCTCTCCCTCACACTTCATTGCCTCTTACCACTTCCTAAGTTGTCCCTCTGTGTGGAACAATATATATTTTAATAATGTGATTTTTTTAAAATAAAGACTTCAGGGGTTACTCTGTGACTTTATTTCTTGCCATTCTCTAATGTTCAGCTTCCAACTCATTTAAACTCCTGTCATTGTCAGTTATGTATTTATGATCAATTGTATATACATGACTATGACTCATACTACTTTGACATGCTAGGCAATCTCTACCCTGCTTTTTGGTCTCTCATCCTTCACTCTTCACTGGAACCTTTTAAAAGCACCTACGAAATATTGGAAACTGTGGCAAATACTGATAACATAGACGTAATAACAATAATCATAATAGTTAATATTTATTGGGCATTACTGTGTGCTAGATATGTTCTAAATATTTATGTGTATTAATTCAAGTTGGCCCTTCCAGATCTGTCATTCTGTTCTCTGTCCTTGGAGACTGACCCGCAGAGACTACATCATCAAGTCTGCCCTCTGACTTCTGGCTGCATAGGAGCATTAAGGAGATCTGCTAGAAAGTGGAAGGAGAGAAGAGTGTGAGATCTGAGTGTTAATTTTCTGACTCCATCAAAGGGCACTGCTCTTCATAAGAAGGCAGACTTCCCATGATTCTCCTTTTGGGTTCCAGTAAAAACTCCCTTCTCCCATCTCTTAAGCCAATGAGACTTTCAAGTTCTTTGGGTTCCTCCATATACACATCTTCAATGACAGCCCCTTTGTAAATAGATTCTCCTCGAATTTCCCAAGGGTGAGTATGTCATCATTTCTCTTAGGATCCTGAATGATACATCATGGGACCCTCAAATCAACCCTATCAAGAAAATGCCATTATTACCCCATTTTAAAAATGAGGAAAGCAGATGAGCTTCAGCAGGTTGCTGGAGATTACACATCTTGCAAATAGAGTAGCCAGCATTAGAACTCTGGAAGCTCAGCTTTTAAGATCATGTTCTTAAATACCACACTCTACTACCTTAATGAGTAATCCCTGTTCTGAATGAAAACTTTACCTACAACAATCTAGTTCAAGTCCTCTTTTCCTCTGAAAACTTTCCATTTATTTTATGGTTCCTAACTCTAAAATTTATTGAGAATTATCCTTAAATCTTCTGCTTATGTACTTATTCTACAGTCACAGAAAGAGCATATTAGTTGTGGGTTGGGGTAGAGACCACTGATTCCCTTTTGCCCTCCTGGCCAATTAGCTCAGTCCTGGGGACATCGTACATTCTTAATAAATATTTCCTGATTGATTCAAAGGATTACTTAACACCTAAAAGGTGCCACAACAAGGACTATTTTCTTGAACATGCCGTAATATAGAGAGAAGTAGACTGATAAAGTTGAGTGGCAAAATCAAGGGCCTGGAGGCTATTTCAACTATTCTTTTCCAGCTGTGTGACTTTGAAGGAGCATCATAACTTTTTTGTGCCTATTTCCATGAAGGCAACTACCATGTTGTTTCCCTGCATCTAGTGTGGACCTTGGCATCAGTTAGACACGTGGAAAAATATATTTAAATGGATAAATATATGTGTGTTCTTAAAATAGACTTTACTCTTTAGAAGACTTTTAGATTTACAGAAAAATTGCAAAGATAGCATGGTTTCCGTATTCCATACACCCAGTTTCCCCTATTATTAACATCTTCCATTAGCATGGTACACATGTTACAATTACTAATAAATTATTTATTAATGATTAATAATTCATTATGATTATGAACAAACAGCCATACTTTATTAAAATTTCTTTAGTTTTCACTAAATGTAGTTTTTTTTTTTTATTATTGGTTCCAGGTGTCTATCAAGATACCACATTACATTTAGCTGTCATGATTCACATTTTTCTTTTTGTTGTTGAAGACCTTGATTGTTTTGAGTAGTACTAGTCAGGTGTTCTGTAGAATGTTGCTCTGTTGGGATTTGCCTGATGTTTTCTTGTGATTATACTGGAGCTGTGGGTATTTTCACCACATTGCATGAAGGCTACATACTATCAACATAACTTTTCACTTTTGTTATTGACCTTGATCATTGTTGCTGAGGTAATGTTTGTCAGGTTTCTTCACTGTCAAGTTTTCTTCTTTTCCATCTGTTGAAGAAAGTCAGTATTCTCAACACATATCTAATGAATAGGAAGTTATACTATACTTTTCTGAGACAAAGTATCTACATAAATTATTTGGATTTTTCTGCATTATTTGTCTCTTCTTCCCTATTAATTCAATCATTTATTTTTCTCAACATGGACTCCTGGATATTTATTTTATACTTCAGGCTGTAATCCAAAACTACTACATTTTATTGCTAATATTGCTCCAGGCTTGACCATTGGATGCTCCTTTGGTTGACTCTTTTTTTTTTTTTTTTTTCCTTTGGTTGACTCTTATGTCTCTTTGACATATCCCCATCTTTGTGACTTAATTCCCCCCCCCCCCAGAATTTCCGTGCTTTCTGTCACTTTCCAGTGCTCCAGGCTCATCTTGTATATTTCCTCCTTCAGTCTTAAAATCAACCATTTCTCCGAAGAGCCCTGGATCCTTTTATGGGTAATGGTATCAGAAACCAAGATTTGAACACAGAGTGTACTCAATGAGAGTAAGGAATGGAAGAAAGGAATAAGAAGTGTTTGCAAACAAGGGCTCCATGCCACTTAAAAAAAAAAAAAAAAAAGATTTGTGGTGCCTCCAAGGAGCTGACCATAGGATGACATGGAGAAGGTGTTTATGCTTTCACAACTTTTCTCTAATCTTTCTGTTCAAAGAGAAAACTTCAGTGTGATCCTGGTAATCTCAGACTTAGGAATTTACTTTTATAACAAAGTGAGGAGACCTCAGACATTGAACTTCAGGCAAGTGAAAACATCTAACTAGAATCTATCAATATTATTTTGTCTTGCATGTGTTCACTTATATTATCATCTTTAATTTATAGAAAATTCAATTAGTGTTGAATTTCTAATGTAGTATATACTTTTTCTCTTAAAATGTACTAAATAAAAAATATAAATAAATTTGCAGGAAGAAAAGTATGTCAGTGGAGAAAGTGGTGAGTAAATAATTGAGTTTGGAAAAAAATTGGACGAAATAATCTTGAATATCTCTTGCAGCTCTAGAATTTGATATTCTATGTCCACCAGTATCTACAATATCACACCCATAGTTGTGTGCAATACTTCAGAACAGGAATATTTTGAATCTGAACCAGAGAAGGATAGAGAGGACATTGTTGAGAACACTGAAATGCATACGGTCATTTTCTTGTAGCTGTTCTTAGCCCTAGATCTATCAGCTCTAACAACGAGGCATTGGCAGAGGGTCAGGTGAGAAATGCTGGGTAGTGCCTCAAGGGAGCCAAGGCACTGAGATCAGAGAACTACAAACCAAGGGGAAAGTTGATTCTAATAGCATCAATGCATATCCTCAAAATGTTCATGAAAAATGAAAATATAAAGCAAATAATTGTGACAAGCATATTGTCTAATTAAGATGAATGGGACATGCTTCTTATGCATTTTTAATCTGTTAAATAAACAGCATATTAATAAGGCTTAATTATATCACCACATACTTAAAGTGACTTTCTAAAATAAAGTTTGTTTTGATTTAACATATGCTTTTTTGTGTGTTTTTGTAGCATTTTTACAAGCCTCATACACAAATAACATCTTGAAATAAATCTCTTGGATGTGATTACCATCTTGATAAAAATTTCTTCCTTTTAATTTCTTGGATAATTCGGGACTGATAAAGCGATTCCCTCTTTTAAGATTAATGTCCTTTCAGTACTTGTGCATGAGCATTGCAGAAATGACCCTCATCTTTGATCAGGTTGTTTCAGGCTTCTATTTTTCCATTTCCATTTCACATTTAGGTGAACAGCATATCCTGTTGATATGCTATGTCAGAAATAGCTCCTCCATCTGCCTCCCACCCTTTACCTATATGGAGGTTGGCCACAGATTCTTTGAACCTCTTCCCTTCAGGGGTGGGATTAATTTTCTCTCTTTGAATCTGGGCTGGCCTGTAACTCTCTTGACCAAGGAGTGTAATGGACACATGACCTCCAGAAAACCAGCAGCTTTTGCCTCAGTCTCTTGAAACCCTGAGATGTCAATAAGACTACTCATTATGCTCTAGAGGCCACATGAGGGGCTCTGAGGTTCCAGAGAGAGGGAGAGAAGCCCAGCTGAGCCTTACCTTTTAGCAGTCTTGGCTATGTGATTCCTGGCGAGTGAATAAGCCACTTACAGATTCCAAATTATCCCAGTCTAACTAAGAATCCTGAGCTGTTTGTCTCCCCCCACCCTTCCCAGAGAATCATAGCTCACCACCCAATTGGGGTTAGGTTTTGCAAACCTGATTTGTGGTACTCTTCCCTTTGGGGAGATTATAATTCCTCATGTCATTGACATCAGACTTGGCCATGTGATTTCCTTTGGCCAAGCAGAAATAATAGGTCGCTATGGATAGAAGTTTTAAGAAACATCATGTGGTTCCATCCTCCCCCTTCCCTCTCTATCAAAAAAAAAAAAAAAATAGCAATGTCCCAAATGAAGGATGTTCATTTGGCCTGGCTGCTGGAAGGAGGAGGACATGGAAGAGATGCGGCTGACCCACAACCAACACGTGATATAGGTGGGAAATATCCCTTTGTTGGAAGTCACTGAGATTTTAGGGTTCTACATGGGGCCACCAGAGTAATCATCCTGAAACATAAGCACTCTGATGTCATTCATCTATTTATTCTTTTAAAATATTTTATTTATTTATTTATGAGACACACACACACAGAGAGAGAGGCAGAGACACAGGTAGAGGGAAAAGCAGGCTCCCTGCAGGGAGCCCAATGTGGGACTCGATCCCGGGTCTCCAGGATCACGCCCTGGGCTGAAGGCAGCACTAAACCACTGAGCCACCCGGACTTCCCATCATTCATCTATTTAAAAGACACCATGGCCCATGTGGTTGGTCTTTCACAATTTTGTTTCATCTTACCTCTTCAGTCTTGCCATGGGCGTACCCCACAATTCAATGGGCTTGCCTTGGACATGTATGTCATTCTGTTTGACATGTATTTTCCCATTTTTCTACCTGGAAAACCCACTTTAGGTCTCATTTACTTTGTGAAGATTTTCCTGTTTTTCCTGGACATTAGCTCCTCCCGTTTAAGTGTGTCCATAGTGATAATGGTGGTGGTGATGATGATGATGTTGATGATGATAATGATAGTGAAGAGGATGGTGATAACACAAGTCTATGTACCAGGATTATTTTTTTGTATTTTAATATTTTCAATTCATTTAATCCTTGCTATAACCCCAGGAAGAAATCCTAGCATTTCCATTTTATTAGTGGGGGAACTGAGGCAAAGAGCCATTACATAAATCACTCAAGATCACACAACTATTAAAGGCTCTAGCCAGAATTTGAGCTCTTGATGATCTGGCTCTTGGATCAGTGCTCTCTATTGCCACAATACACTACATTTACAGCTAAAATTTACACAATAGCATTTATATATTATATATCTGTTATCTATTTTTATAATAGAGTTATCAGTTTTCATGTTTTTTTTTTTTTTTTTGAGTAGACTATGAGTGGTTATTCTGGGTAGACTGTGAAGTACCATGGGGCCATGGTAGTCAGTCATTTTGTCATTTTTTAAAATATTTTTTTAAAGATTTTATTTATTCATGAGAGACAGAGAGAGAGAGCGAGAGAGAGAGAGGCAGAGACACAGGTAGAAGGAGAAGCAGGCTCCCTGCAGGGAGCCCGATGTGGGACTCAATCCTAGGACCCCGGGATCATGCCCTGAGCTAGGGGCAGATGTTTAATGGCTGAGCCACCCAGGTGTCCCATGGTAGTCACTTTTATATCTTTGCATGTAACACAAAGTCTGGCACACAGAAATTCAATAAATAATTTTCAATAGCTAAAGCAGGGTTTGAATTTACTTCCTAGAACTTTGAGTCCAATTTTTTTTTCTCCCTCACATTAGTCACCTTCATTTTATGTTGCTTTTCATCTTACTATTATAAATGAATTCTGGAAATGCATCTGTTCTATTAGTTGAAATAGTAGCTAAGACATTTATTGAAGAAGACTACTAATTCATTTCAATTATTTCCTTTAATGTTACAATAATTATGATTCAAAAAGGAATGCTAATTTTATGAGAACTTGTTGTGCATGTTAAGATAGAGTCTAACCTCATAGCATCTCCTTCAAGGTCTCACATTTCTTTTCTGGATTGCTCCCCACTTCTCTGTCCCAACTTGTTATAAATCACCTGTGACCTTTTGGTTCAGTTCTTAATTATATTGGTTATAAAGCTCTTCTTTTTACTGACAATCCTCTCCCTGCCCCCACTTATGGGTTCTTTTACTTCTTCAGGATTAAATTTCTCTGGAAGTACAAATTCTCCTAATATCTATCCCGTTCTTTGTCCCCAACCTTCTCATCATTATTCAGATATCAGTTGGGATTGGTCTCCTGCCCTTAATATTCAGAAAAGTTAGATTCAAACCATGATCCAAAGAAAATTTAACAACTATCCTAAGGTTTTCATGCTGTAAGGATTTTCATGTTCTACTACTGTGGTTCTGAGATTCTATTTTTACTGAATTATCTCAGTTTAGTGAACATCTCACTTCTGGACTTTACTATCCATCAGCTATAAAGCATGGACTCAGAAACAGAACTTAGGCATTTTCTATAATTTCTACTGTAAAAACTACTCACACCAGAATTTTGTGTGTGAAGCAGACTTTCTAGCATATACATGTGTGGGATTTACTCAAGTCAAAATGAGAAGTATAAATCCATCTGAGACTTCTGATGTCCATCATGCTGTTTGGCCATCCTCGTTTTTCTATCTTTTCCCTTCTCTGCTTCACTGGCTTCCAATAAAACATTTTGGTTCAGTGTGGTCCAGCTACCTCTTTTGTTGCCTTGGTTCCTCTGAACGTGTACCTCACCTTCTTTTAACAAGCAACCTTTCAAGGTAATCTCTCTAAACAGAGATAGCTTTGTTTCTACCCTAAGAGACATTATGGTGCTAGCTGTTAAGATATTTTGCTTTGCTTTTCTATAATAATTGTTTTTTATCTCTTATTAGAGATAGGGATGGTAAGCCCAGATATCTTACACATGTTTAAAATAACAGATTATATATGTGCTGCCATGTTTAAAAATACGAAGCTTATATCAGATAAGACTTAAAGTCCATTTCATATACTTCTATGAACAAGTTTTAAATTTGAAAGAGAATCCAGAGATCATCTAATTTTAAGAAGATATCATATCTCACTTTCACAGATAAGATTCATGATGCCCAGAGAATTTCAGTGATTTGCTGAATGTGAGAATGAATGGTGAACTGTGGCCGTAGAACTTTTCTCCTACTTCTTGAGTATCACTTTTCCTTATTTTTCTCCAGCAAGTATCTCAGTTCAGTGAAAGTCTGTGTGAAGTGTGGGATGCAACCGTAGAGGAGCAACTGAGCATGCATGTGGTGCCCAGATGAAGGTCACGGGGGGAAAGGCTTCATTGGAGAATGTTTAGAAATGCTTCCAAGAAAGTAAATTGTTTATTTAAATATAGATGTAGCATAGGAGAGGAAGTGTCTATGAGAATGAGGATTTGTAGATTTCTACAAATTATTAATGTCTTTATTCAACTTCCTGCTTCTTTTACTTTACTGCCAACATCTTTAGATAGTTAAAGTTACAACAGGAAAAAAAAAGGAAGTTATGCTGTCCTATTAAGATATCAGCTCTTATAAAGACAGGCAGCTACATGTTTCACCAAGAGGTACAATCATCTCCATCAACATATATTTATACAATGATGATTTTTTTTTATTTCTGCAAAAGACTAGGTCAACAAGTTTAGTTTATCAAAGGGAATTCCATTTCCTCATTGACTTTAAACAATAAAGCCCTTGAAACATTCAGTCAATACACATCTCAGGAAAGAACAAAGGAAGCATCTGAAAGGAGGATTAGTAAATTACCTGCCTTCAAAATTCAAATAAAACTGCACAAAAGCAGTTCTCTATATTTGCTAGTAATTCAACAAAGAAAGCCAAACGAAGCCCATAGATCCAGGTTATGCAGAAATGTTCAGCAAGCTGAAGGTTGCACGAAATGGATGTTCAAATAAGGATCATTTTAATGAATACAATTACAAGATGGCTAATATGCAAAATGAATAATTTAAAAAATATGGTGGTTAATGTATGATCTATGCATAATTAGAATAACATGCAATTTGGGACTAGAGAAATAACTGAACTTAAATTGTTGGTTGGAGTGAACTGAAGGAAAAAAAACACAAAATTTATTGAACACCTATTATTTTATGAATGTCCTCAGATAATGTTATTTTTTAACAGAGCCAACCAGAGAACACTGTAGATAAGGCCATTATGACTCAGTGGCTAATTAGAGGACCTCATGCACTCTTCACATTCTTCTTTTCTAGATTTCATTTTTCACTTTATTGGTACAGGATTTAACAATGGGAAAACCTAGGGATGAAAAGGAAGGCAGGAGCAGGGATAGAAAGAAGAAGAGAGCCAGTTATCTCCTCTGTCTCTTTTCCTACATCCACCAAGAGTGATGGAGACTGCCAGAACAATGATCTTCAGGGGAATGCAACTTGAGTAAAACAAAATAAAAGTAGTTCAAGTAAAACAAAAATAAATATCTGATGTACAGAGGCAAACATCAATTTACAAGATACACATCCTTATAAGAATTGTGCTGGGTTTCTGTTGAAGTAAAGGATTCTTAAGAAAAAGACCCAAAAAGTTTGTGAGCAGGGTATGGAAATAGATTTGAAGCATGGATTTCATCTTGGCATGGAAACTGAATAATGGGTAACTATGGCCAGTTGACCTTTCTCTGGCTCAGTCACCATATTTTTTAAAAGGCAATAATAAAATCTTTCTTTACCACCTCTCTTAGGATAAGCAGGTTTCTTGCTTACTTGATGATATATAAATCACATTTCCTTTCCTTTATTATCATTGTCTCTAGGACTAGAAAGAGTAATGAATTGCAGGGGTTGTCATGATCTTATTAAATATGTTAAGATATTATTAGGTTATAAACAATAGAATTGAGACAATTTATAATAGGCTTTGAAATATTAGAACTTAAGAATGAAAAGAAGGCACAGAGCTGCAGATTTAGCAGACAAATGCAGCCAGTAGAAGGTTAGAAGGGAAAGCCAACACGAGAGTAATGCTGGGTGAAGGATATTGATGGGTCACAGGGCACATAAGCTGGCTTGATACTGGCCGGCCCAAGCCAGGCATAACCAGGAGCTTGTCGGTAAGAACATGAAAGGAGTAGTGAGGTCAGCAACCTGGTCCACAATGAGGACATTGTTTGGGGATGGCAACCAAACTGGCTGAAGACAAAACAAACAAACAAACAAACACACCAATCCAAGTACAAAGAACAGGCAAAAGGATAGTCAAGGAGCCATAGCCATGTTCCAAACTCTATGACAACACCTGCTATCTTCTAGCAAGTAATAGCGTTGCTTACACAAAAGGCACTCAAATTTTTGGCGGATTCAACAAAAGAGAATCACACTCTATTTTTAAAAGAGAAGGGAGACATTAACGGTTGCGATGGATTGGATTTACCCACTTTATAAAATAACTTGTGCCTCAGAGAAAATGATCCCACTCAACACTTCTTTCTCAGAATTGCTCTCAAAGGCTTAGCACAGAGTAAGAAACTGTTTTTATCTCCAAGCTGCAATGTCTCTTGAATTTGGACATTTCCAGCCGGAGCTTTGGCTCTCATCATCTTTCATCTGTCTCATATTGCAGTGGCCTCCGCATGGGTATGCCCGCTACACGTATTGTCCGTGTTGCCACTGGGGTTATCTTACTAAAAAAAAAAGTGCATCTGATCATGTCATTTTCTTGCTTAGGAACCTTCACAGTTCCTTTTCTTCTGAGTTGCTCTCTGTTCAGCCTTTAATATTTCTTCAGACCCTCTTTCTATCTTCCCGCATGCATAGTGACCTGCTAGCTCTGATGAATGTGTATGTATTTTCTCTTCCTTTGTTGAGTAAACTCTTCATCATATTTTAAACTTCATATCTCCAAAGAAGGCCTTTCTTTTTAAATACCTTCTTGCTATACCCAGGTGATTCTGAGACTTCAATAGGCTCTTTGGTACTTTTTATTTTGGAGACTCTACCCTACATCATGTCAACATATTCAAAAATGCACCCAAATCCTACACTTAAAATAATATATTTGAAAAATAAAAATAAAATAAAATAAAATAAAATAAAATAATATTTGGCAAATATACAATTTTATGAGGATTTTTTTTAAGATTTTATTTATTTATTTATTCATGAGAGGCACAGAGAGAGAGAGAGGCAGAGATACAGGTAGAGAAAGAAGCAGGCTCCCTGCAGGGAGCCTGATGCAAGACTCCATCCCAGGACCCCGGGGTCATGCCCTGAGCCAAAGGCAGACGCCCAACCACTGAGCCATCCCTTGTGGCAGTTTCGAAAATGAGCTTCAAAATTATTTGGCCACAAATAACTCATTTGATTTGAAGTCAGCTATGATTTCTCAGCAGTCTTTGTCCATAGTTGAGAAAAATCTAACCTACAAATTGTTTTCAAGTATAATGAAATGTTTATGATTTCTGAATATCACTATGAATGAAGTTGACATATGTTTATAGACATCCAATTGAATCTTTGTGATTTTTCACTTGGCAGTTGATTTCATATTTTAGAGTGAGCAATTTGATGTTTAAATTCAAGATCCAAATATTTTCCTGGGGCATTTGAGAAGCTCATTGGCCTCACCCAGTATTTCTGTCATACCCAATGAGTAAAAGCTTTCTAAGTTTGTATTGCTAATTTTTGGATGGCATTCTTTCTTCTATCTGACTGAGTTCCCCAATGTTCGGTACTATCACCGACCTGGTATTTGACACATAGCAGGTTTTTTTTTTTTTTTAAGATTTTGTTATTTATTCATTCATGAGAGACACACACGAGAGAGAGAGAGAGAGAGAGAGAGAGGCAGAGGCAGAGACACAGGCAGAGGCTGCCTGCAGGGATGTGGACTCAATCCCAGGACTCCAGGATCATGCCCTGGGCTGAAGGCAGGCACTAAACCGCTGAGCCATCCAAGGATCCTCAACACATATCAGTTTGAACATAAATGTGGATAGATACAGATGACATAGGTAGACAGAGGCACAGAGTTAGGTAAAGCCATAGACAAATGAACAGACATGTATCATAGACATGTGACACTGACACAGCCCAACATCAGCCAGTCTCGTCTACTGTGTCTGTTGGAACTCAAGGGTTCCTGATTTCCAGTCCCAGGTTGAGAATTCCATTTGTTGTTTCCTCAGGAAGCCTTCATTTTCTCCTGTGTTGTGTAGGTTATCTGCGCTATGTCAACCGAAATTGGTTTTGATCAGTCATTTGCTGCTTTAAAATGGGGCAGTGGACTCTGTGGATTTGAATGGATTATTTTCTTTTTAGGTATTATTTCTTCAAGAATTGCCTAAGAAGGCACACTTCGGTATGTTCTACTTGATGAATGCTGTGTCTTATTATCTTTGCACATTGAAAACGCTTCCAGGAAATTCTTCTTTAGGTACCACATGAAACTGATACCCAGCATATGCGTTCTCCGATTGATTGCCTTACTGCAAAGTGATTCTCTATTAGCATGCTGTGGCCTTTTAGACACTATTGAAGAAGTATCAAAGCTTTCACCATTAGACGATTAGCTTACATTGCTTCTATATATGGAGTCACTTGAAAATTTGTCAAATGTTTCCTGCTAATTATTAGCAAAGTCCAAATGACGTGTTGTACTCTGACATCATGTTTGGGAATGAAAAGTCATTGCAAATTGTCTGACATAGAGATTAATTGAGGTACTATTTGGTTTTTTTTCCTATAATTTAAATATAAATTTCATAGTTTTTATGTGGTTAATTTGCATACCTTTGTCTACTAATATGCAGTTGGCATGGCTTTACACACTTAAATTTATTTAATTGTGCCAGGCTAAAAAGTATTTGAGATTGAGGACGCCTGGGTGGCTCAGTGGTGGAGCGTCTGCCTTTGGCTCAGGATGTGATCCTGGAGACCCAGGATCGAGTCCTGCATCTGGCTCCTTGCATGGATCCTGCTTCTCCTCCCTCTGCGTGTGTCTCTGCCTCTCTTTTCATGTCTCTCATGAATAAATAAATAAAATACTTTTTTTGTAAAAAGTATTTGAGGTTGTATATTAACCCTGTTTTCACCTGCAAGAATCAGGTAAGAATTTGAAGGAAAGAGGGTAAAGAATTTAGTATGGATCTTGGTATATTTTTAGAATAGGTTGTGAGCACCTGGGTTGCAACTCCTATTAACAATCCTGGAGTTTGAATATCTAAATTCCTATAATCAGTGATAAAATGATGTGCAGACTTGTCCAGAGTATATTATTTAAGACTTAGTAAGCAGGGCCCTTTATTTCCCAAGTTAGCCAATTATGGGCAGGCTTTGGTGCGTTATTGACTGCTGCGCTGCATTTATCAGAACACTCATATCCATTAAGCACAAAAAAGCAAAGGTTAAATAACATTACAGTTCTGACACAAATGAACAGAAGAAATTTGAGATCAAAGTCGATGACCTGTCCCTTTTTGATCTGCTGGTGTAGGAAGAGTGAGTGAATGAAAAGGTAGCTTGAATCGAAGGCAGAATTTCTACTTTGACTTGGTGTTTAGGCCATGAATCGTTCTTTTCAAGGGGGAAATCGGGTACATTTCTTTATTTATTTTTATTTATTTTTAAGATTTTGTGTATTTATCTGACAGAGAAAGCAAGAGAGCACAAGCAGGGGGAACGGCAGAGGGAGAGGGAGAAGCAGACTCGTCTCTGAGCAGGGAGCCTGATGTGGGTGGGGTTGGATCCCAGGACCCTGGGATCAGGACCTGAGCTGAAGGCAGACACTTAGCTCACTGAGCCACCCAGGCGCCCCCGCCATCCTTCCATTTTAAAAAGGCTTTGAACAAATCCCCATAGAAAATGTGGGGTATAGGCTGCAAGATCCATGAGGGCAGGGAATGGGTCTGGCCCAGTCCCAGCTCTATTCCCAGCACCTAGCACATGGTAGATTCTCAATTAGTTTTGGTGGATTTACAAATAATTCTGTAAGCAGATCCTTAGCCACAACTCAGCTCATTGCCCATGTATTTGAGTGTGTGATATACAGCATTAATTACTAAATGTGGGAAAGAAAGCAATGTATCTCTTCAAAATATCAGAATTATTTCTGCCCTCATCTAGCTTCCGATCTAGTAAGAAGAAAGGAAATAATCATGAGCCCTGTCCTTACAGTTTGTGAGACGGGCACCGTAAACAAAGACTTGGAACTTTTAGAGATAATTACAAGGGGTCCTCATTTTCATGGAAGAATCAAAGCAGACTTCTCTGAGGAAGGATCGTTTAAGCTCAGGCCTAAAGGATAACTAGGGTTCACTCATTGTAGGGTAGAGGCCGGGACATTTCCAACATAGGGGGAGGCCTGTGCAAAGGTCCTGCGGTTGCAAAGATGTGGTGTGTTCAAGGAATTGAAGGAAATTGAGCCATTGTGGGGGGAGGATACTGAGGGGGAAGGCAGCATGAGTGGAAGAAAGGGGCATGGAGATGTCTGGGACCTACACGGCATGACAAAGTTTGGGGATTTGATTCTAAGGTTTATGAGTAAACATTGAGTGGCCTTATTATGCACATGCATGAGATTGGTAATGACTTTCTTTGGATTTTATAAATAGATTTCCCTACAAGAGCCTGTTTGTTCACCTGAGTAATGGGGTCAGAAGGCATATGCCTTCGAGCAGCAGTAGCTGACCCTCAGGCACCAACATGGAAAGTGAAAGAGAAAGAAATGCTTCTGTTAGCAATGGAAGGGGCCGTGTGCCATGCTGCCGCCCTAAAGCTGACCGAGGGAAGTGGATCCTTCCTAGGGACCAGGGTCCGGGTTAAAACGCTTGAGCCCACAAACCCAACTTTATTTTATATAATCAGGAAAGGAAAACTTTTTTCCCACAGGACAGATGCCTTTTTTTCTCTCTATATTATTCCAATCTTGTTCTGTTTTCACAGAAGAGGTTTTATGTATCTCATTTTGGTTCTTCTCCTGACTCATTTGTTTCCCTAGCTTCTTATATAATAAGCTCTCTTCTTTCCTGTGACATCATTTGTTTGTTTTTCAGGGCTTCGTGGCAAAACTATTTGAAGGGTTTAAACGTGGGTTACGTCCCCTTTCTGCTCCGGTTCATGCCAGTGGCAGGTGGACCCGGAACCCACCTGGGAGGGCAGAGGCACCGCGGAGACTGCTCCTTCCATGCACATCATCACTCCCTTTTCCTGTCTCTCCAGACGACTTTGTGCGTTTTGTAATCCTGGCCAAACTTGAAGCTCGTCCCAAACTCCACTTGTCAACCATCCGCCTCATTGTAAATATTATATAAGGAGCATTTCCAAACGGTTTCTTCCTGAAATAACCTTTGAAAAGTGTTATCTCCTCATCTCCTTTCTCAGCAGGTGGATCTGATCAGCTTTGGAGACGTAGAAAGTGTTTCCAAGAGCCTGTTTTCAGGGCTTGCTCCGGACAGACAGGGGCAGGTGGAGCACCCCTTGCTTGCATCTCGCCCAATCCTCCGGCTCCCATTTATCCCAGCCTCCTTGGTGATGCTCTCTGTTCTAATGAGAAGCAGCGCGGTGTGCTTTCTAGCCATTCGGGGAGCTTGGTTCTGAAATGTAGCGTCCTTTGATTCCTTCCCAGGGAAGGCTGTTGTTGGGGGTAGACCTCAGTCTGTCGAGTCCTTGCCTACCCCTGTTCCTTTCCCTCTTCCCTGCCTTGCTAGCTCCGGTGCCCTCATGACTCCTGCCTGTCAATACTGCCCGGTGCTGTTTGGTGACGTGCCAGCTGGTGTCCCTGTACCAAGGCCTCTCCCCAATGCTATGCAGCGTGAGGAAGCCCCCCTACTGTTGGGGGCGTGGGGGGCAGGGGGTGCAGAGCCCTGAGCCTCAGAGCAGAATTCCTGGTTTCAATCCTGAGATGACCAGCTCTGCTGCTTTCAACACATCACTCTCCTTTTTTTAGCCTGTTTTTTCCTCCACACAATGCATGAATCCCAGGGACTTATAAGACTGCAAATAAAATAAATTGGAGGGACAGCTCGCTTAAAAATGTGAAGTATGGGGGCATCTGGGTGGCTCAGTGGTTGAGCACTTTGGCCCAGGACGTGATCCCAGAGTCCTGGGATCGAGGCCCGCATCAGGCTCCCTGCAAGAAGCCTGCTTCTCCCTCTGCCTGTGTCTCTGCCTCTCTCCCTGTGTCTCTCATGAATAAATAAATAAAATCTTTAAAAAAAATGTAAAGTATGTATATAAAGGCTCTATTTTGGCTCAGTTAGTGACAGATTGTCTACTGGAGAGATTCTTTTTTCCCCCCTTAATGGGAAAATAATACGATGGTTTGGTTTTTTTTCCCTTTGGCCTATTTAAGAAGGACTTGAATGATATGTTCATTTAACGTATGTGAATTCAGTGATCCTTGTTCGGCGAGGATAGACACGTGGAGGGAGAGATGACACACAGACAAGCAGACAGAGACGGATACATCTCCTTCATCAATGGGAGCAAACAGTAATGCATTTCAATGCTTGAATGTTGTATTGGCTGAGGAATGGTATGTCAGCAACTTCCTAAAAGAATGTCAAGGGTGGTTTTTAGCTCCATGGGATTTTCATCTGCTGTTGTAGTCCATTCAGGCTTCTAGAACAAAATACCACAGACTGAGCAGATTATATGCAGCTGAAATTTATTTTTCCAAGGTTCTGGACGCTGGAGGAGCAAAATCAGGCTGCTGGCATGGTGAGGGTAAGTGGTCCCTTCCTGGCTGCTGGTTTCTGGGCGTATCCTCACATGGAGGAAGGGGATGAAAGCGTGAAGCCCATTCATGAGCTAATCAAATGTTCCACCTACAAATACGATGATCTGGGGGGGATTAGGAGTTTAACAAATGGGTTTTGGAGGGACACAAACTTTCAGACCATAGCACCTGCTCCACGTAGGCCCCAGCTCTCTGTCAGGATGCAGGTCCTTGGCACCACATTTGGCACCAGCTGAACCTTGGGGATGCCTGTCTCTTCACTCAGGCTCCCCATAATGTGCTTTAAAAGGATAACGACCATTTTGTTGAATGTCTACTAAATACCACACATTTCGCATGTATGCATATATTACCGCTTGCCCTGTAATGTAAATTTTATTAGTCCCATTTTCCCTTAATGAAATTGAAACTTAAAGATATTTAGTATCTCGCTCAATGTCATACAGAGCAAAATTCTTGCCCGAGTGGCATGTTTCACACTCGTGTACAGTCATTTTCAGGTCCAGCAGGTTAACGTTCAAGTTCAAGGCATGGCATCCAAGACTCCGTGATCTCTCATACCCTGTGCCTCCGGCCCGCTCACCTCCTCCTGCTTCACTCCCGACGCACCTGGTCCTGAGAAATGCCACCTTCCTCCTCCACCCCGTGCTGTTCCCTACCTCTGTGTCTGGCGCTCATGTTATCCTCGCTGCCTGCAGAGATGTGCCTCACACTGCCCGGGGCACTGTCACGAGTCCTTTAGGGTCTAGGACACTGTAGACGCGCTTACAGTGATTAAGAGCACAGCCACTCTGCTCTGTCACTTTCTAGCTTTATGCCCTTAGCTTTGAGTTGCTGAATTTCCCCATGTGTCTTGCAGACACATTTGTAAAGCGAGGATAGAATCACACCACAGGATTATGGGGAGGATTTAGTGAGTTAAGATATGCAAGTACCTGGGAGAGCACATGGCACAGGATAAGGCATCAGGCAAGTGTGTGCTCTTGCTAGATTCGCTGCGTTCCTCCAGAGAGCTTTCCTCCACTCCCGCCCTTCTCTACCAAACTGAGTTTGGTGCCTCCTTTACAATCATCTACTATACACACTTGCTTTAGAATCATCAGTTTAGAGGTCTGCCTCCACCGTTATATGTGAGTTTCTGGCGGTCAGGGAACAATTTATTTTTGACCAGTCAACACCTTGTACATTACCTACTACATAGTAGGCCTTCAAGAATGATCGCCAAATGGATGAAATGATTATTCATAGTAGTATTAGCGGCGGTATTTACTGACCTTTATGGGCTAGCTACATGTGTTTTGCACGATTTTAAGCACTTTGTGGGCTTTCTCTAATTGTTATGATTGACTCTATTTTACAGAGGAGAATGATTAAGTCACATGCACAGAGCCAATCACTGGTAATTATGGAAATGAGAATTTAAACCAAGGAATATGACCCGAAAGTCCACGTTCCTAGGTACTTTTTTAGTGACTGCTTCCAAATGGGGTTAAAGAGGGGAAGGAAGGCAGGAGGGAAGAGAGAGGGAAAGGGTGATAAAGAGTGTGCCTGGAAGCTCAGAGTCTTGGGGGATGTCATCTGAGTCCTTATGGAATTGCCTTCACTGACTTAGGGATTTGTGTTAAATTTGTGATTTTTCACAGAAGTCATTATAAAAAATAGCCATGTGGAATCTACTTTTCCAATTGCTGTAAAAAATTATTTGTCAGCGTTGCCAATTACATCATTCAATTCTTGTGCATAATACCCCACACAGGAAAAAAAATGTTGAGAGTTTGTTTCTGGTAAGACCTTTGTGACCCTCGAGGCTCTAGCCTGTTTCTTTCTATCTGATCATTAACGTTGTGTCACTAGCTTTGCATTGACTGCTGAGAACTTAGAGCCAGACTTTATGCTTGATCACAGAAACTGTATTGACCCTCTGATTGGAATGTTTGCTTTTCTCCGTTGACCATCTTTCCAACCCAAACTTTTATTTCTATATAATTAATTGTACTATATTTATTTCTTCTGCCAGCTGGTTCATTTGTTCTTTCTTTCTTTCTTTCTTTCTTACTTTCTTTCTTTCTTCTTTCTTTCTTTCTTTCTTTCTTTCTTTCTTTCTTTCTTTCTTTCAGAAAGAGGTAGTGTAATTAAATACATTGAGGTAAATATCTGTATGGGATGATGATTTTTACTCTATCACATATGGCTTGAGGTCATGGAGAGCAGTGCACACAGCAACCAATATATTCTTTGTAACCATCTTAATAACAATTGAATGATAATAATCTTTTGTAGATAAGGTTCAGAGAATTTCAGGACTTTGTCCCAAATCACAAAACTAATTAATGAGCTGTAGATTCCGGGGACAAACTGAGAACTTTCAACCCTTTGTTGCGACCATGTTTCCATGATGGCCATGATTCCTAGTCTCTTGAGGGCAGTATCAAAGTAGGTGACTATGATTCCTACAACCTGTTAATAAGTCACTGGTATGAGGTGGAGTGCTACGTTTGACAGAACAAGATTATGACTTAGCATTGTGAGAGTTAAGCTCTTATATAATTTAAATATATTAGTTATCTCATTTATTCTTTTCAGATTAAAAAACTTTTTTTGTATGTACTGAGATATAATTGACATATAACATTTTGTAAGTTTGAGGAGTATTGGTTTGATACATCTATATATTGAAATATGATTCTTTCATCTTTTTAAAATAAATGTATATCGCCTCTGTCACAAATGTTAAGAATGTCCATTATAGAAGATGTGGAATCCAGTGAAGTAGAAAGAAGAAAGAAAAAATTTACTCAAAGTCTACCATTCAGAATAAACCACTGACATTTAACATTTTATGTTATTTCCTATGCATAATTATTTTTTATACTTTTTGTGGTTGTGATCACACTATTTTCTACTCTCATTTCTTCCTTAAGTTACCGTAGATATCTCTTCGTGTTACTATCAGCACTTTGCAACAGAATTTCAAATGGACTAATTAAAAAAGTAATTCATGGGGATCCCTGGGTGGCTCAGTGGTTTAGTGCCTGCCTTTGGCCTGGGGCGTGATCCTGGAGTCCCGGGATCGAGTCCCACATTGGGCTCCCTGCATGGAGCCTGCTTCTCCCTCTGCTTCTCATTCTCTCTCTCTCTCTCTCTCTCTCTCTCTCTGTATTTCATGAATAAGTAAATAAAATCTTAAAAAAAAAGAAAAGTAATTCATGATAATCCCCTTAACTTTTTCTATACTGTTGATCTTTGAGCTTGTCTTTAATACTATTCATAGTGTTGCAATAACTGTCTTGGTGCATGTAGCCTTTTTGTATTCAAAATACTGTATTAAGTTCAATTAGCAAAGATCTAATTACTTAAAAGTTGAAAAACTGATATGGTGGACAAGGTATGGGTTTTGGTGCTAGAGAGATGTGGTTTGGAATCCCACTTTTGTTTCCCACTAGCTCTGTGGCTTTGACAAATTACTTAACTCACAGATCCATTGGGTTTTCATTTATAAAATGAGAATATACACATATCTGCTTCCTCAGATCATTGTAAGTATTAAATAGTATAATGTACATACAGCTCTTCAGTGGCAGGTAGGTTTTTCATTCCTATTGTTGAATTCTTCTCCAAATGGTTGGTTGCTCCAAGTTACATTCTCAGAAGTAAAATTCTTATATCATTACAATCTACCTACCCCTTTTTTAAAATATGATTTGATAGATAAGAGGAGTGTCTTGTTATTTTTCAAGTCCCAAATGCTTTTCTTCTTCAAAAGAATAAGTATGTCCTCATACATAGACTGGTTACCATGTTGATTGGAGTCACTTACTGACTTAGGAGAATTTTTTTCCTTCTTCAGAAAAGAAATTTCATGTATGCAAATATTGTTACTCCTGGTGTGCCTTTTCTTTTATTGTGAAGTTTTAAAGTTCTAATCTTTAACCTATTCTGTAGTTTTTCTTCATGTCTTCCCATGAAACCTTGTGATTACAGAATAACGCAAAGAGCTGGTTCTTTTCTACATGTGAGACATTTCACGTCTATGCTTGATGGGACCTGCAGGTGAGATCTACTGAAACCTTGCCTGCATGAGTCCAATCTTACTGGCTTACGAAGAGTAATTCACTACCTGCAAAGTATTCTAACTTTATGCCTGTAGGTATGGTCCTTTTGCTGTGTTTATTCCAGTTTAGCAAATACTTATTGAATGTGTTCTACTTACCAGCCATTGTGTAAGCCTCCAGGTCAGGAGTTCTGTGAATCTCAAACATTGTGGATAAAAACTAATGTGACCTATGAACTTGTGCTGGAAAAATAAATCTTTTTTCCACCATCTCTTACTAACTAGTCACTAATTCTCTTAGTTGCAAATGTTAAGCAGCAAATTTCGGCAGTGTTAGCAGTATCTATGATTTGTGTCACCATTAGAGATCCCAAATATTTCTTATCAAATTATAGTTACTGTTATTACCTAGAAATGCTGCCTTTGTTATTATTTCAAGATTATGTTATTTGTTAGAGTTACTATTAGATTTTATTTCATAATGTACTACTAAATGAGAACACATATTACAATATCATACTCTTTAACTATTTCTATGACATGTTTATATATAGAGATGTAAATGTAATTGTAATAATCCAATGAATTTTATTTACTCATGTAAAAACTTTATTCTGAGTTTGTTGGTTTCCACAGTTTCTCAGCTTGGCAATGACATGACACAGAAATGGATAAAAATTTATGATCTAGTGAATAAAATATTCATAAAATAAGGTCATCACAATACCTTTTTTTTTTATTTTCCACAGATTTTCTGAACCTAATATAGATTTCCTATCAGGGAATGGCACTCCTTGGATATCCTTTACTCTTTACACCCTGACTTTAAAATCATAAATGTGTATTGGACTCTTACCATTTATGTCAGATACTTCACTTTACCCCCATCATCTCATTTAATTCTTCAGACCATGCTATGAGGTGGATAAAATTACTTCCCTTCTTTATCAGATGATGAAGCCGAGGTTCAGAGAAATTAAGTACCATACTTACAGTGCTGTTGAATAGAGGAGACTGTTTGGGCAGGTTCCAAGGTCCATGATCTTAAATGTGGCCTCATTAAGCCAAGAGTCACTTGACATAATTAATTTTAATCAAAAGCCATTGAATAACATCACCCTTATCCTACTACCATGAGAATCCCAATAATTAATAAGAGAATGACATATTTCCTTTCTTCAGCATGTAGAAGAGTTTCTTTGCTGATCATTCTCCATTTTTTTTTCAAGTCCTTTTTTTTTGCCCTTCCTTTCCCTACACTCTGCTCCAAAAATCTGATCTCAAGAATGGCATCACTTGGGCTCTAATTTTCTCTACTTCTAATTGGGATTTGCTTATGAAAGTTATTGGCAAGAAATCAAAGGAAGGGATGCAGAAAGGCTACCTATATTTTTTCTTCTACTTTCCCCTGCTGGGTAGTCTTTGTAATAATTGTATTATTTTTCCTATAGTTACATCTCCAGTAAGGCACTTCCTCTTCTCTTGCTACAGCTCGCTCCCTCTTCCTTCCTTCCTTCCTTCCTTCCTTCCTTCCTTCCTTCCTTCCTTCCTTCTCTTTCTTTCTTTCTTTCTTTCTTTCTTTCTTTCTTTCTTTCTTCTTTCTTTCTTTCTTTCTTTCTTTCTTTCTTTCTTTCTTTCTTTCTTTCTTTCTTTCTTTCTTTCTTTCTTTCTTTCTTTCTTTCTTCTTTCTCTTTCTTTCTTCTTTCTTTCTTTTTTTCTTCTTTTTTTTCACCAGTAATATCATTCCCTCTCCTACCCCTTCAGACCTCCATTGATGAGAGTGTCCTACTGTTGCAGTTCCCAGATGCTGCATCTTCTCTTGATGATCACCTTGACCCTCTTTTTTCCCTCTGAAACTAATGATTTCATTGAGGTTTCTTCAGTCAACCCTTTGAGTGGATCATCTGATTCTTATCAGTACCTCTACTGATAATTTCCTTTTATAGATGGAATAGCTAATACTTATCCATAGTTTAAGAAAATCAAAAGTAGTTGTTAGTCCTTAAACATTTGCATTCCTCTGCACTAAGATTTTCATATTGGATCAAACTATGTTTTGATAGAAGAGCATTTGGGCAGAGAAGAAAGAACAGTGGAAAGAATACCAGACTAAGTCAGAAAACTTTTGTATCTGTCCATCTGTCTGCTTTTTGTATCTGTCCAACTTACAGAGATAAACCTGAACAAATCCTAAGATCTCAGAGAGAGTTGGCTTCTTTATCATCGCAAGGACAGTAAAGATGACTATCAGGAAGCTGTTGTGAAAAACAAATGAGATGATCCAATGAAAACCTGTATTCTATGAAGACATGTACAAAGCAAGGTACTTAAAATTTGGTTAATTGCTTACACACTAGGTTCATTAAAAATGGATAATAGATATGAAAGCACTATAATAATTGGGCAATGTGATTTTTCTATATATTGTATATTTCAGAAATCTCAGGATCTTCTCATTTACTGCTGTTATTCCAGTGCTTACAGACTGCGTGGCTCATCCTAGTTGCTCAATAAATATTTCAAGAAATATTCACTAAGTGCCTAAGAAGTATTGCCTAGACTCAAGTATTTCATTGTCTTGCAAAAGACTGATACATACATAAACACATGCATGCAAAAATGAGTTTGCCTAAATAAGAGGGCACTTGACTCTTTCTGACCAGGTGGGAGGAAAGACATGAAACAATAAGAGGGAATGTCAAATGGCAAGTGAGCTGGTGTGACTCTAACAGAGGGTGGTTATGAGAAAGAAATGCTAGAAATAGTGCAAGCTGAGACAAGGCAATTAAGTGGGGACTAGGAATTTAGATACAAGATAGACTTCTAGGTGAAGATGGAAAACTTGGTTTTACTAAATGTAAGGGAGAGACAGAAGGAATAATCAAGGATTAATAATCAAGGATAGGTGCAAAAGTTTTTACTTGTGGTGGTGACATTTGATTGATACCAGGACAAGCTTTGAGGTGGGATGCCATGATCTGGGTTCAGATGTGTAATAGGAAGAACAAGTGTGAAATGTAAACAGAGATGTTTAGCAAACTTTCAAATCTGGATTTAGAACTTAGGAGGCAGGTCTGGGCTGCAGATATATGGTATTTTATAAATATGACAAAGAATGAGTCATTTTTAAGAGCTGAATTTTTTGAATAGTAAGGGTTTATTACTTTAAGCACTAAAACCTAAAGAAATCATTTGGATGAAGATCTTTTGGAAGTTTTATTGCACATTTTCCTGCCACCTTAAATGATGCATCTGGAACCAAATTTATTTTTTTTTTCTTGATGGCTCAGGGTCATCATTATAATCATCTGTTATGATAGCATGCCATAATTCAGGGATGCTGTTGGAATCATTGAGATGCATAGAGTTGTTTCCCTTTATTAAACAACTTAAGATCATTGTTGCTCTTTTTGTTCTCAAGTTTCATTTTTATCATTTCTATGATTTCTCATTTGCTGTCAGCTGTCACTTCCTACAGCTATCAATGTGTCACCATGAGCTGATATACTGTATCCTTTCAATCATTTGCTCCTCCACTGACACTAGTCGGGAAACCAGATAATCATACATGCTGTAGCTATGTGTAAAGTGTGTGCAAACAGTTTCAGAAGGAGGAACAGAGCATATCCCCAAAAGTGAACTATATGGGCTTTAAGAAACACATTTGGATAACTCTTGACTCTTCAAAGGACATCTTTGTTTATTTTTTTAGTTCTCACCGTTTTTCATAAAGGCAACGTGGCTAGAATTTGGGATTTGGATTGCTAAAATGTTACTGTTTGCAAACCAAATAAGGAGAAGATATACCAATGACTCAGGACAGTAGAGTTTACTGCATTTTTAAAAGATTTCTCAGAATAGACTTTGCTCCAATTTTCATCAGTTACATAGGACTGAGTCTTCAGACTATTTTCTAAAAGTACATTTACTACTTAAAAATAAGAAGGAGGGTCTTTGGTAGTACCTTAGATGGTGCAAGGTCAGTATTTTAAATTAGAATACTTTGTTAATTTTTTCAAAGTGACTAGATTGAACCCAGTCAGTTGAATACTCCAGTGTTTCTGCAGGTTTTGTCTTCAGTTTTTGGTCCAAGTTCATTTGCTCTCTTTCTAGACAGTTTTTATAGGTGCATTGTCTTGTGTCCCCCTTTGCTAACACCCTGGAATGCGATGCAGTCTCTTTTTCTAGTTGAAGTCATACCTCACCATTTGTCACTGTTTGTCACCACAAATGATGCTTTGAAGCTCTTTTTCTTTCCCACGTGCACATTTGTTAGCAGTTTCTTGGTAGTGTCTACTGGGTTATTTGTCTCTGAGGAATATCATTTTCAGTTTATTTTCTCTGATATTCATTTAACGACTTGTCACTTCAGCTCAAGCTATAATTTCCTGTCAATTATATTGTAAATTTTTCATGTACCAGTCAGCAGATCTCTTGACGTTTCTCCTGTTATGTCTTGTCTACAGAAATTCTCTTCCCACCATGACCTTTGATTTCCTAAGAGTAGGATCTTGCCCTTTCTGTATCTTAGGACCAGGAATCTGTTTCCTATTTTCATTCCAGCAGTAAAAAAGATAGCAAGAAAAGTGCAAACATATGAAGCACTCTGTCCACTCTTATCTTTGGTAACTTATGCTATCCAGACAGACATGCATGGACATAGGGAGAACACCATGGAATGACTACAATTAGGCTGTGACCATCCCAGAAGCTGGGATTGAGGCCTGGAGTAGATCCCTCCGAAGAGCCTTCAAAGAGAACATTGTCCTGTAGACACCTTGATCTTGGACCTCTCCAGAACTGAGACAATAAATTTCTCTTCTTTAGGCCACTAAGTCTATGAGACTTATTAGAACAGTCCTAGATCAATCCAACCCTAATTATTGGACTTAAAAAACAGAAAACAAAAAACTAAGGCATAGATTCATTCAAAGAGAAATATTTTGCCTTGCCTACCTTGAGAGGGAGATTCTATTGTTTCTTTATTGAAACAAAACGAAACAAAACAAACAGAAGACAAACCTGGGAGGGCTTTCTGTTCAGGCTTCAAGGACAACTTTCTAAGATCTGTTTCCCGAACCTGGCCATAACTGGAGACACTTCGGGAAATCTTTTAAAAATGCAGAGTCTAAGTCTAAATCCCGGAAGATTCAGACTCAGCATGTTTGGGGAAGGACTTGGTTATCTATTTTCAACAATCTTTCTAGGTAATTTTTATGATTGTGTAGGTGTAGGCGGCACCAATCTAGAGGGTTGAGTAATGAAGGAGAGATTTCAATAATGGGGATATCATTCATGGGAAAAGGGATAATCTAATAAAGGTTTGACTCCCTTGTCTCCACTTTCATTGATTTTAAGATGGAATAAGCTAACCAGAAAACCTCTGCCCTGAGCTTCATTCTTGTGAAGCAAAAGAGATGAGGACCTTGGGAGAGAGTGGATGTAATAAACTTCTAGGAGCTTTAACAGCCCAGCAATGGAATTTGGGGTATAGTTGACTACTTTAGGAAATCAGATTTCATTCACTATTTATTCAACAAAGTTATAGGCTACTTACAATGAGCCAGTTAAGACTGGCTATATAGACTAAGTATATAGATTAAGCCAGTTAAGACTGGCTTATATAGACTAAGGTAAAGAAGAGACATGCTTCTACGATCAAAGCTTCCAAAAGGAGAGATGGCCTAGGAAGGAATGACAGCACGCTCTCAAATGTAATTCTGAAAATCTGACCTCAGACAGCTGCAGAAACCAGTACGGCTAGGCGGGGAGCCCTTTCAGGCATCCAGATTCTGAAAAGCATGTACAAAAGATGGAAGAAGAACTAGAAACAAAATTTACAAAAGAAGAGCATGAAGTGATGAAGTCAGAAAACCTAAACCCTCTCGAATAGCTGAGCAGGTAATATGGTTTCCATTTGCAGATCAATAAACTAAAGCTAAGAAGGGTTATGCACTTTGGTTCCACCTTTTACCCAGCCAAATGGCACAGGGTCTCTTTCCTTCCTTTCCTCTACCACTCCGCTGCCCACAGACAAACCTACCGGGCCTTGTGGCATAAAGAGTCAAGTTGTTTGGGTTTTTTACAAGAAATAAACCCAGAACTTCCACTTTGTTTCATATACGTAAAGACCTCCTCTCCACAAAGGAAAAGGGGATACTCATAAATCTTAAATATATATATATATTTTTAGTTGAAACCTGCCATAAGATATACTCTAAGAGGAAAAGGATATCAATGTACCTTTCCTGAAGCCCAAACCCACGATGTATCACTAGGTTTTTGTTATTTCTAAGTCAATTTTTATAACCTTCCATATTTTTTGAATCATTGTAGTGAGCTCCCTGATTTAGAAAGAGTGCCTGAACATCTTTTAATCCCAGGCTTGGGGATCCAGAGATGAATCTCTTTTCGTGACAAATTTATGTTACCTCTTTTATGTTCAGATATGGTTATAACTTAGTCTTTTATTTTTTTTTAATTTTTATTTATTTATGATAGTCACAGAGAGAGAGAGAGAGAGAGAGAGAGAGAGAGAGAGAGGCAGAGACATAGGCAGAGGGAGAGGCAGGCTCCATGCACTGGGAGCCCGACATGGGATTCGATCCCAGGTCTCCAGGATCGCGCCCTGGGCCAAAGGCAGGCGCCAAACCGCTGCGCCACCCAGGGATCCCTAACTTAGTCTTTTATAGCCCTTAGTTTAATTTTGAAGAAAATGATGGAAACCTCACTAAATACAACTTTTTGGTTATAAGTGAATCCCAGTCTGGGGTTCTGAAAGACCAGGAGATAGATTGCTACATCATTAGATGACAATGTACATTGGACAAGATCAAAGGGTTGGTAATTACCTAATCAATCCTTCCAACAAATCTTTGAGGTGGGTGGCTAATACCATTAAACTCATTTTGCCAATGGAAACCGAGGTGCTGGAAAGTATATATCATTGCCTTTTAGTCCTTCGTTCTGAAAAAAGAGCAACAACAACCAAGGCCCCATCCGGTTTCCTTTCCTACCTTCTATCTCTAGTCCAGGACATGGTATTTTTCTAGCATATCATGGGAATAAGAATGAGAGACAAAATACTAAATAATAGGAAGCTAATACAGAACCTGTTGGCTTAAGCTTGAATATAGAAATGGATTTTCTTTTCCATCATCACAGATATATTTATAACCCTTGCCAAAAACATCAAAATTGACTGACACGCTGGATTGTTGAATCATGATCTATTTTGGAAGGGAGAGAGAGCACAGTCAAGGTGTTGAGGGAAACAGTGGGTATGCTGTCCTATTTGAAAGGAACAATGAGGGTCATGACCCACAACTTACAGAGAGTTCTGTGCACCTTTGGAAGAACTAACTGGCCAAAAGGACATCAGAAACAGATCATGCGATTGCTGGGCAAAGAGCAAAGGAGCCATGTGCACAAAGTGGCCTTTCTTAGGAGATCAGAGGCATAAACCTAGTCAAGGGAGTCAAAGGGGATGTGTGGGTGAGGTTGAAGAACTGTAAGGAAGTAATGAGAGCTTGAGTCCTTAGCGTTCCATTGTATTTCGCTGCCTGCCGCCGTGGCGAGGTCTGATATTCACTGCCATCTATTTCAGGTGGCATGAAATCACTTAGAATCCTCTATGTGGGATCCCTCGGGGACCTTAAAGGTCATTTAGTTAAACACCGCCATGATATCGATGATGAAACCAGACACAGAGAGGTGAAGTGGCTTGCAAAAGGTCATGTAGTTCATTAGCAATAGCCTGTTGCTCAAGCAGGGGCATTGAGTTTTATTCATGAAAACTATATTGTCCCTACTTTTTGTCAATTCATTCCTTCATTAAACAAACATTTCCTAAGTGACCAATCTGTTCTAGACACTCTCCTCAATGCTAGAGATTAAAAGAAGGAAAAGAAAGCAGGTTCTGACCTAAGACCTCACAGTCCAGTGGAAGAATTTGTGTGTGCTGATATACTGGAAACGAAATGATAAATATCATGAGAGTAGCTGTGGGAACAGAGGTGAGGAGTGAGTTTAGAATGACACAGAAGTGCCTTTATTTATAGGTTTGGTGTCCCAAAATCAATTATGGACTTTGGAATGCCAACTCAGATCATTGTTCAGAAATGAACAATTTAAGAAAACATAAGCTTCAATTTATTTTTCTTATGAATGAAAATTAAAAGCCATGATATTTTTGGACGTAAGTTTTTTCCCTAGAAGTTTGATTTTTTTTAACACTTCTATTGTGGGTTGAATTGTATTCCCCATATAAGGTATGTTGGAGTCCTAACACTCATTATCTCAAAATGTGACCTTATTTGGAAATAAGACCTCTGTAGAGACAATTAGTTAAAATGAGGTCATTAGGATGGGCCCCTATTCCAATATTACCGGTGTCCTTATGAAAAGGAAGACATGCACAGAGGGAAGAGGATGCAAAGACATGCAGGGGAAAGATGGCCATGTGACTGGAGTGACACATCTGCAAGTCAGGAAATGCCAAGAGTCCCTCCCTGGAATTTCAGACTTCTTTGATTTTGGATTTCTAGCTTCCAGAACTGTGAGGAAATATATTTATGTTATGTTGAGCCAACATCTTTTTTTTTTTTTTTTTAACTTTGTTACTGCAGCCCTGGGAAACTAATACAGGCTCCTTGGACAGTGATCAATGAGGTGGACTGATTTCTGTTCCTAATACCTTGCTCCAAGATTGTTTACAAAATAAATGGCAGCTGTATAGCCTTGTTGTGCCTGGACCAAGTGGACTTTTGGCTCTAGAACTAGCAAGATTGGATACTTGCTCGGGGTTCTCTGCAGGCTGAGTTGGGACTTGGAGACCATTTGCGTCTCCTCACTGTCCTCAAATCACCGTAACTGTTCCTTTGGTGAACTTCCAGTGTTGAGCTCTTAATGTGGTCTCACAACTGTCTCGGTTATTTTTTAAGATTTTATTTATTTATTCATAAGAGACACAGAGAGAGAGGTGGAGACAGAGGCAGAGGGAAAGCAGGCTCCCTGTGGGGAGCCCAATCCCAGGACCCCAGGATCATGACCTGAGCCAAAGGCAGACACTCAACCACTGAGCCACCCAGGGGCCCAACTGTCTCAGTTATAAACAGCTGACTACGCTCATCACAAGAGCTCCTCAGCTCTCTGGAGTTAGAATGCCAGGCTTTTCAAGTTACTGCTTCCGAATTTCCATTGAAAATCTCTAATATGGCAATTGTCATCAAAGTAAGCTGATGTTTTAGAGATTACTTTAATGACCCTAACTGCAGTATAAGGTATATTGCATTTTAAAATCATAAACTTGTGACTGCAGGTGGCATTTCAAAGATACACTCTTTCAACATAAAAAAATGCATGGAAGTTATTAAGCAGCATTTTTAGAATTCTAGAATTCTACATGGAAGAATGTTGTAATAGTTTAAGGGCTACGGTGCTGGCGGGTCAGATTAAGAACATTTGCTCCCTTTCCCTTCTGTAGTTGACCAACTTGTGCACCTTATCTGATGCACTCATACTCTGTGGGCTGCCATTTCATGGAGCAGAAAACCTGGGCAATGATATGTAATTTCTCCCACAGTAGAGTATGGTGAAGGTATAGACATTTGTTTCAGGGTTCTTTTGGAATCCAACAAGTGAAAAACAAAAACCTTTTAATAATTTTCGAGGCTTCCTCATACAGATTTATTTTTAACTGATAAGGGAGTGAAACCCCTGCTGTATAGAAAGGAATTCTGTTCTCAAAAGCCTATTGCATACATCATCATACATGTCACAAACCTATGGTGGAGAGTTCTGGCAAGTAGTGAGTCACAATGAGCTCATAAGAATGGTCTGGGATCTGAAGCCTTTGTTCCCAGGTATGGCCAAAAATTGTGCATGGCTAGTTCTAGAGCTGGGGGACTCAAGCCTCATGTTATAGTATGATCACGTGATGAAGTAGAATCAGAATATAAGGTTAACAACAAGAGGCTATGGATGGGAATACAAAGAAAATCTCAGAATGCAAGCAGAGGGATCACTATTGAAGTTTTTGGCTATACACAACCACAGGCGATAGACTTATTAGAAAATTCTTGAAGGGCAACTACCCATTTCTCACACAGAGAACATCAGAATCTTGATTTCCACCTTCAGGTAGAGGTCATCCTTCCCAGGTGTATGTTCATTTCTACAGATAATTATTTAGATAGGTGTGCTAACTCGAGACTTCATAAAGAGAATGCTTTGGTGAGAATGACTGAATCCATCTCTATGGTGGGAACAGTATACAGTTGATTCCATATACACAGAGTAAACCATATGGGGTGTTTCCAAATGTTCTCATGTAGGTCTCTACTTCCTCTTCACTAACAATCTGGTGACATTGCTTACCCAGTATAAGCAAGAATATCATCTCTCTTTGGTTCTGCCCTAGTCTCCACCCTCTTGTGGGCGTTCCAAACCACTCTTGCCTTGTGCTCTCTACCACAGGGCACTGTTCTTCAGTTCTCTTGGTACTAATCTCTAAAGCTTCTAGAGTTGGAGGGAGATGGCTCCTGAGTCTGCCAGATGCTGCAGCTCTCTGCTTCTTTAACCAGACTGCACTGAGGTTGTGTTCTCTGGGGGCAGATGAACTTTTTGGGTAGGAACGCCATTTTCTCTGAGTTTAGAGGTATTACAATGGAGGCAATCAATGTTTCTTTATGGTAGAATTATTCAGTTTCTAATGCTGTTCAGTTGTTGGTACCATGCCATTCCCTGTGCAGCACTATTAAATTTCCACCTTATACCCTCAACAGCTAAGGCAATGACTGTTGTAGCTCAATTCTGTGTTGCATTATAGCTTCAATAAACAATCTTTCCTAAGGAATCCCCTTTCTTTTCTTTCCTTCTCCCTTCTTTTCCTTTTCTTCCTTCCTTTAATCCTCACTAAACATTCAGTACATGCCCAACCCTGTGTTAAACATTTGGTGCACAAAGATGAAAGAACTATACTCATTGCATCCCACTCCCAGTCTAGTAGGAAGACAGTCAAGTAAACAAAAAGCTAGAAAAAAATGCTGAATGAGAGGTCTAAATGAACTAATTAATAACGTTGAGAAATCAGGGACTCTTCATGGGGGAAGGTGTTACATGAACTGAATCTTGAAGAGAGACTGTACTTTTCAGTACATGGAAAGTGTCAGGTTGAATAAGAATGATTTTAGAGAATCTCTGTATATGACATGCTAGCCACTGCTGCTTTTCTGTCCAGGCCATCCTAAATCATAGTTACAGCACATGACTATACATTGTGTGTAGTGGTCACACCTACTTCAGGTCAGAAATTCTCTAAATATTCATGTTACATTGTCTGACCTCCTGGGTAATCATTCCCAATGTTTTCATCTCTTCTGGACATGATAGTTTGTATCCTCCCTTACCCCTCTAACTGCATTGGTATACACACATTATCATCATGCTCTCAGTGACCATGTTCATGTTTGTCACCAGCCTTAGTCTGAGAATGTCTGTGAAACCAAAAGAAGAAGACTTCTCCTCCTCAGCCCACAGGAAAAAAAAAACAAAAACAAAAAACAACAACAACAACAACAAAAAACAGGCCTTCCTCAGGAGTCTCCAGATATATATGGATGGATCCTACAGGTCAGTACAATCCATTGTGCCAGGGTGTAAATGAATGGATTCATGAACTCTTACTGGACAAAACCATTGAGAGCACAAAGGATGTACTCTGCAAAATTGCCATATCTTGCTTATTGCTACAATAATCACTCTGGCTCTCCACACTCCAGTGCTTTCAGATCCTTAAGTTGAGAATGCAGGGAGGGGACCACTGTGAAGGGTCTCTGTAGTTCTCCATAATTATGGTTTTTAAATCAGTTTTAAAGTTCTTTTTGTTCAAAACAGAGTATAACATAATTAAATATCCCATTTTTGGTCTTGGAAATAATTGAAGCAGGAATTATTTGGCAAGATGCCTCAGATCATCACAAACCTTCCTATAACAACTAATTCAATGTAATTCAACAAATATTGGAAAATCTGTCATATAGATAGTTACTATGTGTGGCTGTGAGGAAAGAGGTAGGGGAATGTAACAGTGAAAAAGGCATGGAACCTACTACCCAATGGCAAAAGTAGATATTCACACAGCAAACCATATTGCACGTATGCAAAGAGCTTCCTATGGGAAACAAGGAGGCAGGAACTTTATCACTCTTACTTAGTAAAGATGTACAGGCATCAATAAAATTACACACTTTAATTGAGCACATCTTAGAAAACTAATACTCATACTATGACCCTAACAGTTTGTGTATATACATGCCTAAAAATAGAGAATTTGAACCCTGACTTGACCACTTACTGACCTCATACAAATTGTTCCATCTCTGTAGGTCTTGTTTTTGTTTTGTTGCTTGTTCTATACTTCTAATGTGGAAAAATAGTATTAACCTCATGGGTTATTGGAGGGATTAAGTAGGATGTAGGGGGGAAGACTTTGCCAACTAGAAAGGAATTAGCATCATTAGATGACCAAAATGAGAAGTATCTTCTTATAAAATACTAAAAAAAAACATACTTATTTAAGAAGTAGAATTCATAGACTTGTAGTTCCAACCTGGACCAATGCCTTCTTCATGACTTGTCCAATTCTAGAACAAAGGTTAAGCCTGAGTGATCCAGTTCCTGGCTGTTCTGATAGAGTGATATAAAAGCAATCAGCTCAGGCACCTGGGTGGCTCAGTGGTTGAGCGTCTGCCTTCAGCTTAGGGTGTGATCCCATGGTCCTAGGATTGCGTCCCACATTGGGCTCCCTGCAGGGAGCCTGCTTCTCCCTTTGCTTCTGTCTCTGCCTCTCTCTGTGTGTTTCTCATGAATAAATAAATAAAATCTTTAAAAAAGAAAAAGCAATTGGCTGCATTTTGTCATTTCCGTGTGTCTGAGGTTAGGTATATTATTTGGAAAGCACAAGTGTAGAAGGGCAAGGTATACCTTGGTTCTAAATATATTTCACATAGCATCTTCCAGAGTTTTACAAAGTGCTACCTAGTGACTAAGAATGAACACCATGTTCCTAATTGCTAATGAGATGTCCAGGGTGGTCTTTGCCCACTTCTCATTTTATCAGCTAAACCAGAGCTCTTTTTATTTTCTCTATGACCACAGGAAACGAAAGCCTTCAGTAGCTCTGCTGAAGATTTGTGACTGCACATATTACTGAAGCTTGCTTCTCTTCCAAGTGAGCCTATGGTGTTGCTCTGGAGTCTCAATTATCTCCTCTTGCTATAGAACAGAGATGCCAGGTAACATTTCATTGCTTCTTGCCATGTCTCAACCAAATGAAGAGTCAGCATAGCAAGAAGGAGCATCAAACTTATTAGCAGTCTTTGAGGGTCACCAGTTGAAATACTTCCTAAAACAGCTGGAGGATGAAGAGGGTGAATTATAAGAAGTGAGATGACATTCTAGCAAGAATCCTATCTCCATGAAAACAGATGATTCTGTAGGTGTCTGAACAGATGGACATTCATCTTATATTTTCCTGAGGCTATTGGCAAGTGACTCTGGCTGAACAGTTTAAAATAAAAGTGAAAAATCATTCTGGTTCAGTAAAGTCTCTGCACCAACTTTTCTTGGTCCTTTGTAAAGAAACACTTGGTGAAAATACAGAATATTAGTCTCCTTGGATCTTGGATCACTGAAGATTGGGAATAACCCAGGAGGGCCTCGATCCCAGGAAATTGTACCTACCTGTGAATACCTGCCCTGTGTTTTGTTTCTTTAGCTTTAGGCTTGTGGAGTTCAAATCAGCATTGTAGAAATTTCCATTCTTCTGTCTTTACCCCCATACATGCCAGTCCATTACAGCTCTTTCTCCTTGCTGGATGCGGATAGTTCTAGTTAAAAGAGACAATTTGGTGCCCTCCAGTGGCTCAACCTCACAGCCTCTCTCTTGACCTCTCACAGCTCTTAATGCCTGTGGGAAGGGTACAGCTCAATATATCTTTTGAGGCTCCTTGGTTGCTGTCATTTAACCACCAGTCTTAGGAAAGGAATCCATCACACTCTTAATATTGTGTAATTCTCAGGGGAGAAGGAATCAGAGAATAAAGAAAAAAATTATCTGCCTTTTCTTCGTACAAAGACCTAAACACAATGAAAACCAAGTATAAAAGCCCCAGCACTATTACCATTCCTTTAAATCAGATGGTCTTGGAAAAGCCACTCGCCATCTGGGCCCACTTCTATTTGCTCTGGAATCAAAGTGTAGAGCTAGATGATCTTTTGGGGTTCCCAATAGATTCTATCATCTTCAGATTCTGAAATTCCACGAAAGGGAGAAATGTTTCCAGATGCTTTTACACTTCAATACTTGATCATGTGGCTTTTATCATTTTGACCACTAGATTCACTTTAAGAGTTTAGAAGTTACAGTAAAATGCCCATATAAGTCATGCATGGTATTAGTAATTATGCATCTAGCATAACTAAATATTTTCATTGCTTCTGCCACTTAAGATAATTAGATGATGCCTTGAAAAGCCATCTAGAGAAAGCATTCTAATGCCCTTTTATGAAGAACATGAGAACATCTAACTATATTTTTATAGCACTTAGTTAGTGTTTGGTAAACTAATGAACAAATGAATAGGAAAATAAAAGCAATGAGAGGCTCCTAACTCTGGGAAACGAACAAGGGGTGGTAGAAAGGGAGGTGAGCGGGGAGTGGGGATGACTGGGTGATGGGTACTGAGGGGGGCACTTGATGGGATGAACAATGGGTGTTATACTATATGTTGGCAAATTGAGCACCAATAAAAAAAGAAAAAAAAAAAGAAAAGGAACATCAATCTTAACTCTTATAATGCATAAGAAGAGAAGGAGGCTATATTTATGATAGAGGGAACAAGATAAAAAATCCACCTATGCCTCAAATTATCCTTTTTCTTTCTTGCTCTAATCCCTAATTCAACTGTAACTTCACGATGAATCTTACCATTAGAGATCTATTTATCCCTTTGGGTAATAGTGGGCTTCCTCCAGCATTTCTTTTTTAGGGAGCAGTTGTCTAGGAGTTTAACACTTTATGACTGGTAGCAGAATCTCAATAAAATATTGTTGAACAAATAAAGGCATGTATCAAAATGCTTCTTTTGAGCACTTTTGTAAGAATTGATTTGGAAATGAGCAGATCAGTCCCAAGAAGACTGGTAGTGGTGGGAGCTTGGTGATGGGCGTGGAAGAGGTAGTGGGGGTGGTGGGGGTACCCCTTAGAACATGAAACCTCATTGAAGGCAAGCAGCTCTATTTGGAACATTAAAATGGGGATGCTGGCTAGGCAGAAGAACATACTTTTACTCTAGACTTGTGCTCTACAATACAAGAGCCACTAGTCACATGTCACTCTTGAGTACTTGAAAAATGGCTGGTCTATGGGGCACCTGGGTGGCTAAGTGGGTTGAGCATCTGACTCTTGGTTTTAGCTCGTCATGACCTCAGGGTTGTGGGATCAGCCCCAAATTGGGCTCCACTCTCAGCAGGGGGTCTGCTTCTCCCTCTCTCTCCTTCTGCCCCTCCCCCAGGCATTCTCTCTCTCTATATATAATTTTTTTTAAAAAAAGAAACATGGCTTCTGTAAATTGAGATGATAGTCCAAATGGAGATGCACTCTTGGTATAAAATACACATTGAGTTCTGAAGACAGGATGTGGAAATGGTGGCTGGATTATGAATACATTTTGAACTTAGAACCCACAGTATTTGCTGACGGATTGAATATGGGGTGTGAGAGGTAGGAGTCAAGGATGGCTCCAAGGGTGCATTTGCTATTAATTGAGATGAGGGAGTATACAGGAGGAGACATGAAGAAAGTCAGGCTTGAAGACATTAAGCGAATCACCCAAGGTCACACTGTAAAGTCAGAGAGAAGCAGAGTTACTTGAGCTGATAGAGAACTCAGAGGTCTGCTGGTTCATCTTTCTTTTTTTTCATAGATGAAGAATTTGGGTCTAGTGAGGAGAAGTGATTTGCTCAATGTCACATAGCAAATGAAGAATAGAACCTCTAAGATGGATTTCCTGACTGGTAGACTAATGGTTCTCTTTTGCTATTACACTACAGCTGTAAAGATGAAAATGACACCAGGTTTAACTATGCCTTTAAATATACTATGGAAAGAAGAATCACTGGAGATACTTTTGGGGAGAACCTTCAAAACCTCCATTTAAGCATATTTAGACGCTTCTCTATAAGTACTAACTAGCTAACTGGCTGCCCCACTTTAATTTGGGATAAACAAATTACTCCTTCTTTAACACTTGTTTAAAGCCAAAATGAGCTATGGTTAATGGTCCCTCATGGAGAAAATCTCCATCAAAAGCCACAAATTTTATCCTTAGCCCTAAGAATTCTCATGTCTTAGGTCAAAGCAAGGAAGACATAGGTAATATGTCAAATATAATAAATTATATAATATGCAGCCATCTTAACATTTTTTTTTTGATCAAGGATAGGTCAGTATATTTTAAAGTGATTGTGGTTATTTGTTGGAATGTAGAGACCCAGATGTATGATTGTTCCCCTATTCCCATTGATATTTTTCATAACAAATTCAAACCATCATGGCATTTAATGATTGTGTGTGTGTGTGTGTGTGTGTGTGTGTGTGTGTGGTAGACATTTGGTTTAAGTTGGCTACTACCACAATAATCACACATAACAAACGACCACAAAGATTCAGCATTTACTATACAATAAAGAATATGGCTGGCCTTTGTTCCCAGTTCCTAGAAAGTAGCTTCTAAATCTTTGTAATTTCCTGAGTGATAGGAGGGTCTTTGTTTTTCCTGATGGGTCCTGATCAGGCATGCTAACTCAGGACAGGGGCTGGTCATGCTAAAAAAACAAATCATGTGATGAGAGTATTGGGGTGAAGAGAGTGTTATATGAGATCAGCCTGACCTCCAGGGAAAGGAGGGAGACTAGAGAGTGAGCCACATGGATGATGATTCAGCCAATCGTGACTATGTAGACACCAAAGTTTGGGGTAACTCCCCTGGTTGGTAATATCTTTAGTATTGTCAAATGCCAATGTGCCAGAAAGTTAATGCATCTTGACTCCACGGGGAGAGAGGACAATGCAAATTTCATGTTTGGAAGCCTATTATACCTTCCACTATGTGTCGATCCTTTAGGCTGAGTCGCATTTGAATCCTTTTGCTCTCATGGAACTAATCACAAGTCTAGTGCTTTCTTTGGTTCTGTGAGGAATTTTAGTAAGTTACTGTACCTGAAGGGAAAGTGAGAAGCCTCAAATTTATAACCAGTGTATCAGAAATGTGGGTGAGCTAGAGACCCCCCAGACTTGTAGCTGATGTCTGAAGTAGTCTTATAAGAAGGATTGTGCCCCTAACTTGTGAAGTTTGCCTAACTATAGGAAATTGGTACTTAGGAACATGAGCATTTTTATTTCTTGTCAATCATGCATCTGATGGTCAGCAGGGTTACCTCTACTTTATACTGTAGATTGACAGGGCTCAGATCCAAGGTGGCATGTCAGATCCATGTGTCTCATTCTGGATCCCAGGCTGGAGGGCGGTAGACACCTAGAGTTTGTTCTTGCTAAAAGCACAAGAGAATAAGGCAACTACAAGTACAATTAAAATATGTACTCACATCACATCTAACAACACCTCATTGACCCAAACAATATGGATAATCTAAAAGATAATGAGACCATGGCAAAGATGTGGATATATAATTCTGCTATGAGGAGAATTATTCAATATTGTACAATATTGTGCACATTACTAAAGATGTCATAGGAAGAGGAAACTTACATTGCATACTCAGAGCAAACTGTCTCCAATACTGTGTCATCTGATACCTCCGATCTCACATTTACCCCCTTCCAAAGCATCATATGTACCCTTTCTTAGGACTTCCCCACAGACCTCAGTGTCTCACTGGCTGTCCTGAGCAATTCTATTTTTACTTGAATCATGCATACTGGCACACCTCAAAGATGTCGTAGATTTGACTCCAGATTATCACAGTGACTATAATAATAACGGAAGTCAATTTTTTTTTGTTTTATCATGGTGAATATGAGAGTTATGTTTATACTGTGATTAAGTGTGCAAGAGCATTATGTCTAAAACCCAATGTACATACCTTAATTAAAAAATACTCAATTGCTAAAAATGCTAACTATCATCTGAGCTTTTGGCAAGTTGTAATTACTAACTATCAATAACAAATATAATAATAATAATATAAATATAATAATAATAATGAAAAGTTTGAAGTAGTGTGAGAATTACCAAAATGTGACACCAAGACATGAAGTGAGCAGATATTGTTGGAAAAATAGTGCCAATAAACTTGTTTGACACAGAGTTGCCACAGCCTTCAATTTGTGAAAAACACCAACTCTGCCAAGTGCAGTAAGTGAAGAACATAAAACAAGGTTGCCTGTATTCCAATATAATAACAAATGCCCTAAACCCTGTGCTTACCAGGACCCATCTTTCTTCACATTCACTTTAGTGATCATTTTGTGATAGTTGTTGACTACCAATTGTTGTCCACATGACCTCAAACAAGTATATAATACTTCTGTGCCTTGGTTTTCTTATCTGTACAAAGGATAGGTTATTACTTGCCTCACAGGATTGAGATGATGATCTGATGAGAAAGTCCATTTAAACTCTTAGAATAATGACTGGAAAAGAGTCATCACTTAATAAATTAAAAAAAAAAAAGCAGTTTCCATAGAACTTATTATGTGTCAGTCTTCTAAGTATTTTATATGCATTAATTCACTTAATCTTTAAAAAACCCTATAAGGATTGCATTTTGATTTTTCATCCTCATTTTATACAGGGTGGAATTGAAGCCCAGAGAGATTTAGTGATTGGCTTAAGTCACATAGTCTGTAGGAGACACAGATGGAATTCGAACCCAGGCAGTTAGGCACCTGTCTCCACACTCAGCCTGCATACTCGATGCTGTCATCTCCAGAGCTCATAAATGCTTGTTGTTGTTGCTGTTTTTATTGGAGCATGTCCTTTGGATCTTGCCCCTGCACCAAGAGGCTTATAAAAGGTTTTCTTTCAAGCATATTGAATAATACTCACAAGAACACTTTAAGTAAAGACAGTTATTCACATCTGTTTCCATTTATTTTTTTTTAGTCCATTTAGTTACAAATGTGGTTTCATGCCTTTGGAAAGAAACACATGCAATACAATAGGAAAAAAAAATCAAAGAACGCTGGCTTAGAATGGGACTATTTTCCTAGTTGATAAACTCAACTACAGTTCTTCCATGGGCCCTCAGAAGTAGGGTGCGGTGTGAGATCATGTAACATGCTGTCATTGACATGGCAGTAACAGCTACAGTGGCAAGTGGTGGTTGAACCTTTCCTACAGTGTCTCTCCCCCCAACCTGGGGGGCAGATTGTCAAACACGGTACCGGAAGAACAAGTTCATGTGATACCAACTCAAAGTGGAGGGCTGTGATACCCAGTAATCCAGCTTAAAGCACCAAGCAACAATTCTCCTCAAGTTCCAAGTGTAATTATAAAGTAGCATGATTGATTGTTTAATAAGGACATTGGAACTGTGCATCCAAATGAGTGCTATCATTCCAAGTCATCACCTTGGGAGGCTGTGAATCTAAGCTAATGATACTACTGTGGCTCAAAATTGTATTTTTGGAAATCTGCATTCAGTGCCAACTTAAGGAATCAAATAAAACCAACAGACTTGCTATTTTATAGTCAGAAATCACGTCACTCAATTCTGCCACTAGCCACTTGGCCCACCACACTCACCTCACCCAAAGAGTTACCAAGTATCTTTGGCTCTTTCAAAATATAAAGACAACTTCAAAGAAGGTAAATTTGCTGCCAGCAAAGAGTCTCAAAATAATATGTTTGGGGTTTCAGGATGCCAATATATATATAACAAGCCCATTTTTCTGTGCTGAATTTGGAACCAATTCAGAGATGGATGTAGGAGTTACATAATTATACAGCAACGCACCATGTTTATAGTGTTAATGCTGATTGAAATATGTGACTTGAGATCTTTGGAAATGTAACCTTGCTAATCCATCAGCCCTGGAACGAGACAGACTGACCCACTCAATCACTAACTGCTAGAATGCCAGTAGACCTTGGCTGCAGAGCAGGCCAGCATGCACGTCTTGGGCAGGCCAAGGTTGCTGCCCTACAATAATCAATGGAGGAGAGAGAAGACTGGGAAGATAGTCCCCAGGGCCTCCAGGTTTTTATTAGATTCATTACGACCAAATGAAGAACCTGGACAAATTAATGGCACCTAACAAACAAGAAACTCCTGGTCCTCCTTAACAGACACTGCATTGCAGTTAGCAACTAGGACTTTTACTCTGGCTGATGCTGCCCCATGGGAACATGAGACCAAGGGATAGAATGAGACCCCCTAACTAATACCCCAAGGGGTCTGACTGCAGAGCGGTTGTGAGAAAAGTCTCTAGTTCTGGGGAAAAGTGTAGATAACTCAGTTCTAAAGGGGATATGTTTATCTGGTTGGATATAGTTCGGGAATTTAGTGAAGCAAAAATTGCTTGGCTTTATGGTATCTGGTTACCAAACTTAACACATTGTAGATATTTACCATCCATGTATGGAAGAAGATTATGCACGAGGTTTGCTTGTAAGCTTCTTGGGCTGTGGTTGTCCAGGATTTAAAACAATATTCCAACAGTGATGGGTTCTGATCACATGCAAAAGTCTCAGTTGTGTCCTCAGATGCCTGCTGGGCCAATTACATCAGGGCACACCCCCATGACTCTAGGGTGTGTTGGAGACACACAGGAAGGCTCTCTAGCTTGGTAAAATCAGTAATGGAAGGCCTAAAAGTCCCCTGTGGACAAGGTCATTGCACATGATGCAATTATTTATAAATATTCAAAATACAATTATAAAAGTAAAGATATAAGGGGAGGAAGCAAACATAAGAAATTATGAGCAAATGTTCCATTTCTTTTGTATAAAATTTTTAAGGCATCTCAAATGAATGAACACATCTGATAACCCCAGCAAATACTTCTCTCTGCAAACACACAGTGCAGGAAAAAATTGTAATTCTTGAATTAGATATTGTTTAATAAATGAAGCACATGAAATACATGTTTTAAAGTAGCTTCTGGCAATTTATTTAAGATATCTCTCAGTGTTTACAAACATAATAGCACTTATGAGTATTTGGAGGTTGGCTGTGAGGTTTAAGGATCATCTTCTAATTATTGTCTATTCCTTGCTCCACCTTGTTTCCCTCTATTTCCAGCCTTGTCTGTTTTCATCTAAGCCCATGTATATGATCTCCTTTCCATTGTTAGTTTAGTCATTTATGGGCAGATACGGTGTTTCACCATTTAGGTGATATAAACCTAACTCAGAAACAAGGATTTTACTTAATGAGATAATAATCTAGAAAGAGAGAAAAGCATTGCTATTACATAAATATGCTATGGGAATTCTGAGATGAAAACGATTATCCCCATCTGGCAATATCAAGGAGGGTTTCATGGAGGAAGTCACATTTGAACTGGCTCTTTGAATGAGCAGAGTTAGGGCATGAACAGATGGGGAGAGGGAGGCCAAGCAAATGGAATAGACTCAGGTCTGGAAATGGAACACCTCAGGGCATTCCCTAATATTAGGGAATTACTGGTTTGCCGGGAGATAAAATTAGAAAGAATAAATAACATTGGAAAGAGGAGGTAGGCTCGGGTTTTAGATGATTTATAATGCTTAGTAAATAACCAGAAATAACAAGAACCATTGAGCATAATCCAGTAGGATAACGGTGGGGTCAGACCAGACCCATGGCCCAGGTAGAGCAATCAAGCATCAACCAGAAAAAAAGCATGAACTATCAAAAGACTGGAAAAGGAAGGGGACTATCTAAATGACCAGTTGAAGGTGACATTCTTCTTGATTTTGAGTCAGAGCTCTTTCTCTCCTTTTAGGGCTTGCTTTACTTTACACACGTTAACATTCAGAACTCCTCCTCTGACTCAACTCGCTGTGTCTCTCCTTCAACATAATTCAGATCTTCACTGGCTTCGAGGTTATCAGCCAGTTCGTGTACTGAGATCCCCCACGCCTAAACCCCCACCGCCAGCACCCCCACAGCCATGCACGCACCCAGTTTCCTTCTAGTCCTATGGATGTCTGCAAGAAAACAGGCAACTGCTTATTTTGTTAAAACATGATTTGAATCAGACCTACATTCTTGTTTGTTTCACTCTTTATAAATTACAAAGTTCACCTCTCACCATATATTTTTTTATCCTATACCCTTTCTTTCCTCTGCGTTTGAAACCCATGACACAGGCTGGTTGCACAGAATGCCAAGTATAGGTCAAAAGATCTCATTATGAAAGATGAGATATGAGAGTCTGCTGTTTAACACAGCATGGCGAACACATTCAAGTAACTCATTTTTTTAATTTTTTTAGTGGAAAAGCGATATGAAATGACTCTTTAATTTATTTCTATTCAAGATTTGATCATAATCTGAGTGTCCAGTTCTGGATTTCTTGAAGAAAAGGTCATCACTATTCATCTTCATATTTCCAGTGGAAATGGAACACTTTAGGGCATTCCGTAATATGAGGGAATTATTGGTTTGCCAAGGGATAAAACGAGAAAGAATAAATAAATAATGTTGGAAAGAGAAAGGAGGGTCAGGTCTTAGATGATCTAGAATGCTTAGTAAATAACCAGAAATAACAAGAACCATTGAATATAATCAAGTAGGAGAATGGTGTGGTCAGACCAGACCTATGACTCAGGTAGAGCAAACAAGCATCAACCAGAAAAATGCATGAAATATCAAAAGGGACTGGTGCACGGTAGTTACCCCTCTGAACACTGGTTGAATGACTTAATGAATAGATGTATGGACTGATTATTGTTTTTCTGGAAATATGTTATAACATTATAAAAATGGCATTTTGTTGGACTGTTGGTACTTTGACCTTGGCCTTCCAGTCTCTCCAGCGATCTCCACTGCTCTGTGTTCCCTGATTATCTCGAGCCATGTACTCACTCCTTTCCTTGGCTTTTCTGTCTCTCTCAATTTCCCACTTCCTCTTTAGAGAGCATGATGAATACTAATTATGTTTTAATATACAAAAATAGCACCCTCATTGCCTCCGATTTTTCTTTGAGTTGTCCTCACTCTTTTCCTGGCTCTCTTTTGATTTCTTATTATTTTATGTGAAGCTAAATCAAGGAGCACCCTTTTCTCATTTTATCTTCTCACTTCTTCCCTTTGCAAGTGCTCTTTCTTTCACTCTGCTTTAAGTATTTTTTTTCATTGTCTTCAAATTGTTTATGGTCATAGCCATCGCTTTATACAGGTAGCATCTAAATGCAAATATTCTTCCAGAAAAATTACAGAGTGGCAGGGGAAAATAATGCTTTGAAATAAACACTGTATATTCAATTGGTTTCCAAATCAGCACCAGCTAAACAAATGCCTAATAGCAGTCCTTAGAGAGACAAGATTAGTGTGTTTTGAAATCAGAAGTTATCTTTTTTTCTTTCTATAAGTTCCCTTTCCTTTTTCTTTCCTTTAAAATATCATAAAGGATTCTTGCAAACAACAAGGGAGACTTTTGGCTGAAACTTTTGGCTTCTTATCACAGGGTGCATGTGTGTTGTTAGACAGACAGATACGCAAGTGGAACCTGGGAGGGGAAACACTAATTTGAGTTGCAAGTAAGGCATTTCAAACCAAAGAAATGAAGATTTCTGTATGCTATCCAGTCCCTTTGTGATGTGTGTGCCTTATGAAAATATTCCTAAAAGATTCAAAACCATGAGAATAATCAGCTGTACTTTATTTAGGTGACCCTCTGGGTTTATGATGGAGCCAGGGTTGAGGGAAGCCGGACTGGAAGTGTGTCTGTGGAAGGAACGCAGGGTTAGATGCACTAAACAAATCTGAATTCCCGTTTAGGCCTCACTAGCCATGCGGCTTTGGGCAAGATACAACCTGTTTGAGTCTCCGTTTACTCATCTGGGAGATGAGTGCTTCTAATTAAACCTCAAAGGGTTATGTAAGAGTGAAATGAAGCATTGTCTACAGAGGGCTTAGAAGAGTATCTCACGTTCTCGGGGGCTATAACTTACAACGATTGCAGATTTACTGATAATATACATATAATAATGCTATATAGATACTCTTCTTGAATATACAGTGACCATTCTCACACTTTTGCCTTTGAACATGTTGCTCTTTTCTTAAACTGCTCTCCCTCCAGTTCATCATTTAACAAAGTGAACTTATATTCATCCTTCAAAACCCATCTGTTCAGACATCATCTCTTCAGGAAGTTCGCCCCGACTTTCTTGAGGAGAACTGACTACTTCATTCATTGAGACATTCAACTGGTATTTACCCAGTGCCTTCCACATGTCAGGCACGGATCTAGGAACTGCAGAAATGGTTGTGAACAAAACATTAAAAAAAAAAAAAAACTGCATCTTGGAGCTTGCATTCCAGTCGGGGATATGAACTATAATCAAAATAAATAAAAAATATATAGATGGTCATCAGTGCTATAGAAAAAAGAAAACAGCACTGAGATTATGGGATGTGAAGGCTGGGAAGAGGGGTGGTTTGAATTAAACAGGTTGATCAGCAAAGGTATTTGAGCAAAGATGCGAAGGATGAGAAAGAGTGAACCACTGAGAAACTAGGGGAAGAATGTTCCAAGCAGAGGAACAGTAAATGCAAGGCTCTGGAGAACCACTGTTTACATGACCTCTGTGCCATGTCTACTTCTATGGACATTTTAATCAAAATATTTTATAGTTATTGATCATTAAAATTTTTAAAATCAAACACATTTTATATTATATAAAGTATCTGTATCTTAAATCTTGCACCGAAGTGTTGAAGACTATGAAGGCAGGGATTGTGCCCTATGTATCTCTGTATTCTTGTTAGGTTAGTGCAGCGTGTGGTCTTCAGCAGGTGTTCAAACATGTTCATTCAAATGAAATTTAACGATGATGTTAATCTTCCTGGACAGAGTGGGTGCAGTTTCAATTGCTAAAATAGTTGGTCAGGTCAGGGAGTTTTAACAGGGGGTAGTCTTCTGCTTTGGGTTACTAAGCAGCGGACTTGCATCTTGCGTTCCTTCCTTTCTTTCGTGAAACAGCTTCCACAGATGTTATTCTCTGATCAGAAGAAAGGTGTCTGCAATGCTCTGGCACCAACAGGCAGTTAGACAATAGCATAAGCAATTGGTAGATTCCAGCCTTTTCTAGCAGCTCTCACTAGTTTGGTTCCTTGAGGTGATTACATTGGAACCCTCGGCAAAAATAACAGCAACAACAACAAATGGCTAAAATTAATGTTAGGTTGTATATCAACAATTAAAAAAAAAGACAAAAAAGAAATTGAGTCACGGCATCTTAAGAATGGAAGGGACCTAGTAGCAGCTAGATCAGGTGTCATGAATTCTCATGCCTACAGAGCCAGGCAGGTGACATTTAGGAATGGGGGTTGTGGCTAACGAAGAGTGACGCCTTGTCTAAATAATGCAACTGTAACTCAAACCCAGCCATTTGGTCTCATGCTCAAATGAAGATTGATTATCTGCAAGGTGTTCTGAAGCCGCTATAAACCTCTATGTTGAGAAAAATCTCTTGATTTTTCAGTGTTGGCAACCTATTTAATTTTTTTTTTAAACCGACAACAACAAAAAAATGCCAAACAAAATATGCCTGGGCCCTGAATCCTGTCATTTCCGAGTCTCATATTCTGTTAACGTCCCCCACCCCTCAGCGCCCACACAATTCATTGGTGGAGAAAATGAGATCTAGAAAAATCAAGTACATCGCCCAATCACAGAACTGGGGCAGAGGCAGAGGCAAACCTAGGAGCTCCAAAACTCCAGACGGTTGTGGACAATGATTTCATACCCCCAGATGCAGAGCATGTCTACTTGCTTTAAAATAAACATGCAGCTCTGATATTCAAATGCGCTCACAAACATCACACGGCCCTTTGCTTTCCAGTCTGTTTGAAGGCTCCGTGTAGAAACAGCTCCTGTTACATCAAAGATCAAAACATCAGGATTTGGAACATTGTGTGCTCATTAGAGTCAGTGTCAAACGTATCTCCCAGGCTCACACCTACCTGCCGTTGAAGGGAAAAACGTCTCATCAACTATTTATGGAAGACCCCAGGGCTTCCTCTTGAGAGATCCTGAACATGTAATTTTCACCACTGCGTGGCAACTGCCACATTTCCTCCACCTCTGCCTCTGCTCACAAACAGACCTTTAATCGTCCCTGGTATTAACTTTGCTGGGTTTCACCTACTGAATTCATGATGCTTAAATTGGCTCCCTTAAGTTTGCTCCAGGCCAGCGCCTTTACACTAAAGAGCACCCTGTGGGAAAGAGGAGAATCCAGCCTGTACTCACACAAATCTCTGGCGTGTCATTTTTTGTCAGGGTGATCCCACGGAAATCTTGGTCGCCTTCCCCAGGGTTCCAGGAAACCCGGTGTGTGTGCATCTGTGTGTGCATGTGCTCGTAGGGGTGTGAAACAGAGAGAGACGGGGATCCTTCCACTTGAATTTACAGACTACCTTGTTCTCAAAAGATTTCTGATGATTTGAGAAAATAATAATGACGCAATACCGAATACTTCTTGAACATTTTTTCGATGATTTCCATCTCCATAATCTGAAAACGTTTATTAGCAGTTAATTGTGTGATTGATACATTGATTGGGTTATGTATTTCTTGATCCATTTTTAGAAGTTAGGTTTATTGAAATAGAATTTTCATTATTAAAGTGGACAGTTTGGTGTGTTCTGGTACGTGCAAACAATCCTGGGATCACAATCATAATCAAGATACAGAACAACTTTTTTCCCAGAAACCTTCCCGTGAATCCTTTTGTAGTTTATTGACTCTTCTCACCTCAGTCCCTGGCAACCAGTGGGATGTTTCTTATTTTTATAGTCTTGTCTTTTCTAGAATGTCAGATAAATGGGCTCTACAGCATATGGGCTTTTACAGATGACTTTTCTCCCACAGTATAACAGTTTAGAGATCCATCCACAATGTTGCATCATCCCTAGTTTGCTCCTTTTTACTGTTGAGTGGTGCTTCATTATATTAACATGCCACCATGTATTTACCCACTTACCAGTTAGTAGAAAGTCAAGTTGTTTCCAGTGTTTTGGCTCTTAGGAATGTCATTATTATGCACATTTGCCTGCAGGTCTTTGCGTGGACACATATTTCCACGTCTCTTAGAGTAGAATTGCTGGGTTATATATGATAAAAGTATGTTTAACTTAAAAGAAACAGCCATACCCCTTGCAAAGCGGCTGTGCCACTTCACATTCCCACCGACATGTATGTGACCTACAATCGCTTCACTCACTTACCCCCTTTTGGTATTATTAGCCTTTTTAAACTTCAGTTATTTGTGATGGTTGATTTTTATGTGCCACATTGATTGACGGGGCCACGCTGCCCTGCTATGTGGTCACACGTTATTCTGCGTGTTTCTGTGAGTGTGTTTTGATTGAGACTTACATTTAAGTTGATAGACCTTAAGTAAAACAGATTGTCCTCTGAAATATGAATGGGCCTCATTCAATCAATTGAAGGTGGGAATAGAAAGAAAGGCTGACCTCCACTGAGCCAGAGGGAATCCTTCCAGCAGACTTTCTCAATCTGCAACATTAGTTCTTGGTTTTTTAGCAGACTGGCTTTAAACTCAAACTGCAACTCCTTGCTGAATCTCCAGCCTGTTAACCTCCCCATCAGATTTTGGGTTTGCCAAACCTCCATGACCAAAACATCCGTTCATCAAAATAAATCTTCGTGTATGTATGCATATCCTACGGATTCTGTTTATCGCGAGAACCCTGACTGATAAGAATGTTCTAGTAGGTGCGTGATGGTATCTCATTCTGGTTTTAGTTTGCATGTCTAATGATTTCTGGTGATGTTGAGGTGCCGCTCATGGTTATTTGTATATCATCTTTTGCAAAGTGTCCGTTCAAATATTTACCCAGGTGGGTTTTTGTTTTGTTTTGTTTTGTTTTGTTTTAATCTGGTGGGAGCAGGATTATTTGTCTTTTCATTATTGAGTCATAAGAATTCTTTACATTACATGTGACTTCCATTCATTTTCTGTCAGTGGCTTATATTTTCATTTTCTTAATAATGTCTTTCAAAGAGAAGACATTCTAAATTTTGATGAGCCCCAGTATATCAGTTTTCTTCCATGACTTGTTTTTGGGTCCTATCTAAAAAATTGTTAGCTAACTCAAGTATGTGAAGCTCCTAGAAGTAATTTGTAATTCTAGCTCTTACATATAGGTCTAAAATTCTTTTCTTTTCTTTTTTCAGTTCTATGATTGATTTAGAGATAATTTCTGTAAGGTAAGGGCTGAGATTCATTTGTGTGCACAGTTATCCAATTGTTCTGACACTATTATTGTAAAGGTTTCTTTTCCCAATGAATTTACATTTTCCCTTTTTCTTAAACAAAAACTAAACAATTAATTGTATATTTGCAATTCTATTTATGAATTTTCTTTCCTGTTCCACTGATCTATATTTCTCTTCTTATATCAATGATATTGAGATTTAAAATGAATCTTGAGGGGAGGTAATATATAACTCTTCCACTTCTGTTTCTTTTTAAAATCATTTTGTGTATGATAAGTCTTTTGTATTTCCAAATGCGTTTTAGAATCAGCCTGCAATTTCTGCAAAAATATACAATGATTATTACTGAAGCTGTGCTAAGTGTGTAGATTAATTTGGGGGAAATTGATGCCTTAACAGTAGTGAATCTTCCAGTTCATGAACTCTGCATTTTTCTCCATTTCTCTAGGATTTCTTTAATTTCTCTCAGCATGATTTGTAGTTTTCGGTGCATAGATCATGCACATATTTTGGTAAATCTATTCATAAATACTTCATGTTTTTTAATGCTGTTATAAATTGTATTTTAAAAATCAATTTTCAAATGTTTGCTTCTAATGTGGAGAAACACAATTGATTTTTGAATATACATTCTCTATTATGCAACCTTGCTAAACTCATCAATTAGTTTTAATGACTTTTAAATACCTTAATATTTTCTATATATGTGATTTTATTGTCTGCAAGTGACAATAGTTTAAAACAATTCTTTAAATATTTAATTAATTATTTAAGTCTTTCACCATTAGGTATATCAATATGCATAGCCCTGTGCTTATGTTCCTTATCAGGTCAAATACTCTTGTATTCTTAGATCACTGTGAGTCCTTATGATAATGAGTGCTAGATTTTATCAAGTGCTTTTTCTGCATTTATTAATATGATCATATAGTTTTTCTCTTCATCTGTTGATAAAATGGTTTACATTGGTTACCTTTCAAATATTAAACCAAATTTGTACTCTTAGGATAAACCTCACTCACTTACTTGTTCATGATGTATTGTCTTTTTTATGTATTGCTGGAGTCAATTGCTATTTTTTTGTTAATGATGGTTGTGTCTATATCCATAAGATATGTTTGTCTGTAGGGTTTTTTTTCCCCCCTGAATTATCTTTCTCTGCTTTTGTATTAAGGTAATATTAACTTTATTTAAATATTGATTGATTGATTTTTTGAGAAAGGTGGGGGGGATGAGGAGGAGCAGAGGGAGAGGGAGCTAGAGAATCTCAAGCAGACTCTCTGCTGAGCACTGAGGTGACTCAGAGCTCCATCTCATGATCCTGAGGTCATGACCTAAGCTGAAATCAAGAGTCAGATATTTAACAGAGTGAGCAACCCAGATGCCCCAGGGGTCATATTAACTTTATAATATGAGTTGGAAAGTGTTCTATTTGCAGAAAGAGTTTGTATAAAATTTGTATTATTTTTTCCTTAAATATTGATAGATTGCATCAATGAAACCATCTAGGCCAGGATCCACCAGCCTATTTATTTAAAGACTTTTAATTGTAAGTTTGATTTCTCTAACAGATATAGGGCTATTTGTGTCATCTATTTCCTCTTGAATAAACTTTGGTCATTTGTGTCTTTGAAGGAATTTGTTCATTATATCTAAGTTGTGGTTGTATGATTGTCATAATATTCCATTGTTACCCTATTAATGGCTATAGAATCATAGTAATGTTCTTTTTTTAAATTTCTGAACTTGAAAATTTGTGTTTTCTTTCTCCCTCTCTCCTTCTTCTTCTTCATTTTTTTTTTTTAAGATTTATTAATTTATTTTAGAGAAAGAAAGAGAGCACAGGAGGAGAAGGGGCAGGCAGAGAGAGAGTCTTAAGTTCAGACCTCTACCATGGGCTAGATCTCATTATCCTGAGATCAGGACCTGAATTGAAACCAAGAGTCAGATGCTCAACTGACTGTCCTATCTAGGCATCCCTCTCTTATTTTTTTGAAAAAAAAAAAAGGTATTTGTATATTTAGAGGGTTATTAACTGCATTAAACTTTTTAAAAAATAGATTTTGGGGGATCCCTGGGTGGCTCATCGGTTTGCTGCTTGCCTTTGGCCCAGGGCAATCCTGGAGTCCCAGGATCGAGTCCTGTGTCAGGCTCCTGGCATGGAGCCTGCTTCTCCCTCCTCCTGTGTCTCTGCCTCTCTCTCTCTGTCTATCATGAATAAATAAATCTTTAAAAAAAATAGCTTTTGGTTTTATTTTTCTTTTTCCTAGTTCACTGATATATCAATACTCTTATCTATACTAGTTCCTTCCTTTTACTTTGGACTTAGTTTGCTTTTCTTTTCATAGTTTAAGGTAGAAAATTATAGTATTGATTAGAAATTTTTCTTCTTTTCTAATATAAATCTAATTTCTAAATATAAATCTAATTTCATGCTGTGAAATTCTCTGTGAGCACTGCTTTAGATGCATTCCTACAAAATTTGATATGTTTTCAGTTTCATTTAGTTAAAAATGTTTTATAAAGTTCACTGTGATTTCTTCTTTGACCCATGTATTATTATTAGAATTGTGTTGTTTATTTTCTAACCATTTGGAGACTTTTCTTGTATTTTCTGGTATTGATTTTTAGTTAATCCCATGTGGTCAGAGAACACTTTTTTCCCCTAGAGGACACTTTTTTTTTAATGATTTAAGTTCATTTATATTTATTGAGATTTGTTTCATTTTTCAGAATATCGTCTATCTGATTGTCTATGGAATATCTATTTACAGTGGAAAAGAATGTGTATTCTCCTGTTATTGAGTAGCATGTCCTATAAATGTCAATTAGTTCAAGTAATTTCATAGTATGGTTCACATCTTTTATACCTTTACTGATTCTTTGTCTACTTGTTCTTGCAGACACTGAGAGAGGATTGTTGAAATTTCCAAACACTATGGTTCAATGGTCTATTTTTTTCTTTCAAGTCTGTTTTGCTTTATGTATGCTAAGCTCTCAATATATATTGTATTACTATTCTTTAAAATAATTCCTTTCATAAGTCTACTATAATAAGTACTATTATTATCAATACTTTGCAGATAAGAAAACATATGGATAGAAAGGTTTAATAACTTGTCAAAATGACATATAGCTTATAAGTGGTCTAGCTGGGATTTGAACTTAGGCACTCTGACTTCAGAACTGATTTCTATGGTAAATTATTAAGTAAAATTAGAAAGTTAAATAACTATATCAAAATTGTTTAAAAGAGAACAAGAAAGAACTAGGAAGCCAATATTGGATATCACTCTGTGATGAAAATGGGTGATTTTTTTCTTTATTTTACAGCTCTGTATTTTATAAGCTTTCAATATATAACTGTTACAAAAGTGAAAATGTAACTACAGCATTATTTTATTTGTTTTTATTCCCTAGAAGCATTAAATAGAAGGCAAGCCATTGAGTATATGCAGTTTTAATAGATTACCATGATATTTATCTGCCCAATAATTTGCCATAATCCACTTAACTATATCCTTAATTTACTTTTTTAGAATGCATCAAATTTTATTTTTAAATAATATGCTAAATACCATTGCATATTTGACTATATTTCGCATTATTTCCTTAGCATAAATTCCTATAAATGTATTACTGCCTCAAATGTTCAGACAATCACATAGATTTCTTAAGGAATATTTAATTGAGCCAGAGCAAGGAACAGATACACAGAATAATTCGCTATCTCAAACACCAGAAATTATATAGAATTTTTGTAGTTTAAACTAAGATACCTAGATATATCTATATATAGGTGGAAAAGGGGGAAAAAGATTTTGAGATCTCATTGTCTCTTAAATATTTAGCTAGTAGCTATACTTTGAGAACATGATATTATACAAGTATCTAAAATATTTTTTACAACACTTGACATCATACTGATATAGGGTTAGATTAAATTATTTTGAAAGCATATAAAAAAAATGACTCTATACACATTAGTAATCACTCATCTCCTTGAGCCTTGAGGACAGGTAGACCAGGGCTTATACCCGAGGGCATACAGCAATACTGAGTCTATGAAAACAAGATTTGAAATTTCTTTGTTCATAAGTTACTCAAAATATTCATATCTGGGTCACTTATTGCATCACCTTTGGATTAATGTTTCTGAGATGTCTTCAGATTTTCCCTTTCATTTATGCAGATTTCATTCCTAAAGAGAGACTCCTATTTCTTGTTTTATATTTATTTTTCTTAGAAAGGAAGCTTATGTTATCCTGTTTGTTAAAGGAATAGCTGAAAAGAATTAGCTAATTTTCTAGTTGTTGTGTTATCTAGACAGACACACCCAAAATCTGCCATCTTTCCTTCCGCCTTGCTCCCATCCTTATCCATCCTCTACACCTGGCCACACTTCATCTGTTTGGTTTTCATAAATGGCAATAATGCCATTTATTAGTATTTCTGAATCTGATGCTAAAAGAGATAAATTTTAGAAGTCTGTGTCCTTTTATTCACTATAGACCATTCTTAGAAAAGAGAGTGGATCAAAAAAAAAAATTCTTTTCATATAGACTTTTGCCAAATGGTATTGTGAAATAACAGCACTCCTCGATAATCTTAGAAATTCATTATTGGTGCCAATTCAATCAAATTTATTTTACAAACTGATTCTCCACCTTAGGACTTTGTGGTAAGTTGGTTAGCTTTTGAATCAGTGTATATTCATACAAGGAAACCACACCTTTTTATATCATACCCACTGTTGAGGTGTTAATTTTGCTCAATTTTAGGTTGGCTGATACATATCTTAGCTCAGGTTGCTATAATAAAATATCATAGACTTGGTGGCGTAAACCGTAGACATTTATTTCTTGTAGTTCTGGAGGCCGGTAAGTCTGAGTGGTCAGGTTCTAGTGAAAACCCTCCTATTGGCTCAGATGGTTGCCTTCTTGCTATACATGCTCACAAGGCAGAGGAGAGAGAGAGAATAAGCCCTCTGATCTCTTCCTATGAGAAAATCAATTTCATCATGAGGATCCCACCCTCAACATCTCTCTAAACACAATTATCTCCCAAAGGCATCACCTCCAAATAGCATCCCATTTTGGGTTAGGCCTTGAACATACAAATTTTGAGGGACATAGACATTCAGTACATGACACACACAGCCATATATTAAGATGTGTGTGTTTGTGTGTGTAGAAGCATATTTATAAAAACATATCAATAACTAGGTACATAGAGGAAAATACAAGAACTCAGGAACCATTATATATGTATAATGCATCTGTTTATATGTATCTCCATGTATGCATTTATGTGTATATCTAGATCTACACATATTTGTATATTTTACACACACATATTAGCCAATCCAAAGTCAAAAAAGTATACACACACACACACACACATAAATAAAAATATTATGGTTTCTGAGTTCTCATATACCTAAGAATGTATTTTTCTTTCAAGCATGAAAAATGTGGTAGAAAAAGCTCCTTATAAAAACTCTTTTTCTCCAGCTCTGTAGATGTTGCCACACTGCCCTCAGACTTCCAGTATTTCAGATAAGAAGTCTGAGGTAAATTTTTTTAAATCACTAAATTTGATTTTTGTTCCTATAGAAACAGTTCTTTTTTTCCTGGTTTTGTCGTTGTAGGACTTTTTTTTTTTTTTTTAAATGATAATTGTAATACAAAATATCTGCCAGGAAATATACAAAAATTTTGCCAGAATAAATATGTTTATTCTTTTCATTTCTCATTTGTTTTGCCAGAAACTTATAAGCCTCTTACATTTGCATTACTTTTCTCTTGCTGCCTAACTATTTACAAACCTAGCATCTTATAACAATATCCATTTATTATCTCATGGTGTCTGTGGGTCAGGAGTCTGGGCACAGCTGGACTGGGTCTCACAAGGTTACAATCAAGGGTTGACCAGGCTGCATTCTCATCTGGACACTTGCCCATGGAAGAATCTGCTTCCCAGCTCACTGAGGTTGCCAGCATAATCCATTTTCCTATAGCAGGGTCTCTTTTTACTGAAAGCTCAGGGTCTCTTCTGTAGGCTGTAGGCTGGAGTTTGCCCTCTATGCCTAGAAGACGCCTGGTTTCATAGGCTCCCTTGCAACATGGCAGCTTCCTTCTTCAAACTGGCAAGGAGAATCTCTATCTGCTAAGACAGAATTTTATATGTTGAAATGTAATCATGAGAGTGACAGCCCATCACTGCTGCCATGTTCTTTTGGTTACAAGTGAGTGATAGTTTCTACCAGGAGAAGAGAAGAGTCACCTAAGGGTACACGCCCACCACAAATCCACTCCCTTGGAGTTCAGGAACCTAATAACAATGGTAATCTGGTTTTCTTAAAGTGGGATTCTATATTTAGGAGATGCTAGACCAGTGTAAGCAAAACCAGGAACTTAGTGGGAAGGTCCTGGGTAGTTTAAGAACCACTGGCTAGAAAAGAACAATGGAAATGACAGAGGTCCACCTTTCCTGTGTCCCTGTCTTATATCTGCCATCCTGTGCATATGGCTGTTTCTCTCTCTAGCTACATACTGGCTTCCTTTGCCTCAGTCCACATGCTGGACGCCAAAGGAATAAATGAGTCCACATGCATAAAGCTGTTAGAACAGTGTTGGGACATGGCAAGAGTCTAGCAAAGGTAAGCTATTGTTACTGCTGTTTTATTGTTAGCTTTATTATTGTTGTGTTTTGTATATTCCTATTGTGGGGTGGGGAAGACGGAAGCGGCTGCATTGCTAAATAAAGTTGGGGGATGCTGGGGAGGCCATCTCACAGCCCTTCGATGGAATTTCATGGTTTTCCTTTTCAGCAAATTTTATTGTTTTGTCTTTTTTTTGTGCATTCTCTAAGATCTCAAATTTTCTTCTGTAATACTCATTCTATTTTCTACTATAGCAATTGTACTCTTTACTCATTTCAGTGCCAGAATTTGACTCTGCAATTAACTCCATTTTTCTTTCTCCCCAAATTTTCTTTCCCACCTCTTTACATCCCATTGGTCTCTTCAACACAATCTATTCTCTCCCCTGGTTTTCTGCTTTGGCTCCAGAGAGGCTGCACTGTTTGTATCCTCCTCAGAATAGAAACCGTTTCCAAAACACTTTTCTGGTTATTATAGTAAATGTTTTTCAGAGATTTTTTTTTGTGTGTGTGTGTTCCCAAGCTGAATTTTTTTCTAATTCCAAAATCCCCCCACCTCCATGAAGCGATGATTCTATGTTAGATTTCTTGTCATCTAATGAAAACAAATCTCTTCAAACCAGATACATAGTCAATCTATTTCTGGGCAGGCTAATAGCTTCCCCCTGCAGACATCTGGGGTTCTACACCTGAAGGTTTTTCTGGCCTGCTTGGGTACAGGTCAGAAGTGCTGGAGAGTTGGCATCCCGGGGAGTAGATCTCACTGTGGTAACCCAATGGAGAATAGGAATTGCCCAGTTTCTTAACCTCTCTGTGGCGACAACTTCAAAGCATGTCCTAAGCACTCCCAGAGGTCTGCAGTGGGTCTGAGCACCTGTTTCTAACAGTGAGCTTGTTGGCTTCCTTCCCTTCTATGTATTGCTTCCTTACTCCATGATCAAAATTTCCTGGAATGTCCTCCCATTAACCTACTTGCACTCCAGCCTTGTCTCAAGCCTTTCTTCTACAGGGTCCCATCCTCAGTTAAGTCAACAAATCAGGTGAATGATTTCCTCTTGGGTGCCGATTAGATCATTGTTTTGGATTTAGAGCTAGCAAGAAAGGGATATACGTTGTTTGCAATTCTAAGCAGATTTTGAATTGGCTCTCCTTTGGCTTGAGATGGGCTCATCCCCAATCATTACTCCCTGCTGTGAAGAGAAAAGCTGTAATCACCAATGCACTCTGTTTTCCAGGTTTTTCCCACTTTGGCTTACTCACAGTCCTTTACTTGGAGGGCTTATAAGTTGTGCCATTTATCTTCATGTTACTTTTCAGTTGTTTTCTGAAATTCTCTATCTAGGACTAGATTCAGAGTAAGAGGCATTGCTGATGTTTAAGTGGAAATAGCACTCCATCCCAAAAGGCAGCATTCACACAGAAGATAGTCTGAGATCCAGTTTTCTTACACATTAAATTCTTTATTAAAAATGCTGTGTTCCAAAAAGTAAAAATAAAAAATAATAATAATAATGCTGGGTTCCATAGACATTATGGTCAAGGAAAAAGCAACAACAGCAAACAACAACAACCATCTTTTTCCTCAGGAAATGCATAATCTACTATTTCTTAGCATATGATCCATAGACAGCTTCATCAAAATTACTTGAAAAATAGATTCCCAGACCTACTGATTCATAGTTTCAGAAACCCAGCTACTTCTTATAAGTTCTAAAGTTTGTAAGTGACTGATCTAGTGATTAATGTAGACCTTTTATTTATTAATTTAAGAGAAACTCAGATAAATAGAAAAATTATCTTCTAAGCAAATGACTTTTTAATCCACTGTACATCAATGTTAATTTAAGTATTTAAATTAAATATTTTAATTAAGAAAGAGCAATAATCTCCATTCTCACCCCATCTTTGAAAAGATCATTTGGATATTGTTTTTTCTTAGCATATTTTTGCGCAATATATTCTCATGTATCTTCTAAAAATAGTGTGTGCAAAGCACTTTCTGATTCCTTATTGAAAATACTTAACTTCTAAATTTTATAGATAACTTGGCTGGGTATAATAATCTGGATTGAGAACAATTTTTCCTTACTATATTTATGGCACTATTCTATTTCCTTCTCACTTCTGGAGTTGCTGGAAAAATACCAGTCTGATTATGCTTATTTTGGAGTGATCAGTTTCTTTCTCTAGAAACTTTTAGGAACTTTCTCTTATCTTGAGGAGTCTCAAGTTTTACAGTGATATTTGGTATGGTTTTCTTTTTATTAATTGTGCTGGAACTCAGTAGGCCTTTTGAGCTGAATGCCATATGCCCTTTTTGTGTCTCTGGGGATTTGGCTACTTATTGCTCTAATAATTAATCTATTTTTGTCTTTTTGAAAATTTTATTATTTTGGATGTTGAAACATGTCTACTGGTATTCTAGACATCAGATCTTTTCTCATATATTTTCTCTTTTTTTCTTCTCTATATTCTGGGAGATTTCAGGATTTTACTGGTCATTGCTTATACAGGATTTTTTTTTTTAGCCATTTATTTTTCATGATGCTAGTTTAGAAACTTTTGATGATTAATGTATTTTTTAAGCCCTGTTAATCATTATGCATTTATTTTTAATCTATTGTAGAGTTTGTATTCCCACTGACTTTTTTTATAGTATTAATTCTTCCAAGAGTCTAGCAATAAGTTGACTGTAGTTTTAAATTTTGGTAACCTTGTGAGTCTATTTTGATCTCCATTTGGACATTTTTGTGGAAAACTTGGAGTGGGTCTGTCGGGAGCCACTAGTCACATGCCAATTAAAATCAGAATTGGATCCTCTGTTTCTCAAATTAAGTTTACAAACGTGCCTCTTAAGTTCATAAACTATGTAATAACATTGGCAGTGTATCAATCCCTACCAACCTGTGTTAAGAACTCCCCCATTGGTAATTTCTTGGTATACATATTGGCCCTAATTGAAAAAAAAAATCTGCCTAACAAATGTAATGGGCTGGTACTTTTAGGCCATTATATGCACATCTTCCGGAGGGTGGGGAGATTTTTAAGGCAGAAGCTTCAAGCCAAATGGTTTTAATCACCTGAAAAGCAAGTTACCCTGGGATAATTTATTAAGTGTGTGCATGTGTGTATTTTAATAGATTTTTGTCCACTGGAATCCTTAAATAGAAGAGAAACCATCTGAGACATATATTTTTCAGGCTAGAATACCATGGTGCACATCTGCCTAATAAAGTTGTTGTTGAAGCCCTGCCTGTTGACTTTTAACCTCAGGGTCTTTGTAAAGCCCCTCATTCATTAAGCAGTTGATTCCATTAGCAGCAGGCTGTGTCTGGGATCCTGGGGACCCTGCACCTGGCCTGCTTTATTCCTGACAAATCATCTGATTTTATTGATAGCCACCTGGAAAATTACATTTGGGGAGGTGGGGAGGACAAAGGCACACAGTTTAGAATCCACACCTCAAAAGGAACAGCAAGAGACAACCCACCCTGGTCACCTCTGCAGCCAGTCCATAGAAAGAGGCATTTTTGGAGAAGTGATTCAATATTACTTTGCCAAGTTCCTGCTGCTATTTCTTTCTCTAAGGGGTATTTTAAATGAGGCAAGTTTCTCTTCCAGTTCGCATTGCAGAAGGGGCAAGGACAGCTCCCAGCCTATCATCAAAAGCCTTCAGCAGCCCCGTTACCAGAGTCTCTTGTCAACTCCTATATTATTCTGTCTCCCAGGCCTCACATGATGCTTGTGGGGTGGTGCCTAGCAGTTTGGGAATAGCAATGCTTCTGACCCCATAGCAAGTCTTCTTTCTGGCTGCCACATTAGATCAAAAACTGTGTGGGATTATCCCTTCAGGAGGCAGTTCTCCTTTTTCAGTTGTTAGCAGGTGTTGCTGAACAGATTCACACTCTCTGGGGAGATGGGAAGCGCGTGGTGTCAGAGGAAGAGATTTGCTTTGGGTTAACGGTGATGATGCCACACCTACACACACTTCACGCAGTTCCCAGAATTTCATCCAGAGCTCTAAAGCAGCAGAGGCAAAATTGGTGAAAAATGTTTTCCTTTTGGGGAAGAAGGAGCAGAAACCTCCTAATTACTACAGGAAAAAGAAGAGCTTTTTGTCAATTATTTTTTCCAAGAAGATGGAAAGCTTGAGGGCACTCCCTCAAGTTGAGTCAGGAAACTTATTTTGAACAAAAAGAAAAAAAAAAGAAAGAAAGAAAGAAAAGATTGCACATAGTCTTAGAAATGAAACCATCTGTGACCCTATTTCTTCAGATTTGAGAAATATGGAGCTTGAAGTTTCTGTGACTTTTCTAGTCACTGAGATCTTATGAGTTCAGTTCTCAAAAGAGCCATTCTCTATAGAAATGTACAGTTGCACATATCTGATCATTACTGATTGGAGGGGATGGCGACTTCAAGGAAAATTAGAATGGTTAAATATGATGATCAAAAAATAGTAGCTGTTGTATAGATTATGCAGCCCTCCTGTGTTCAAGAGCAAGCAATTATTCAAACCAGACCAAGTGAAGCTATTGCAAAGCAGATCTCCTTGGGAAACCTGTTTTAACAGAGAACTTGAAAAATATTTATAATTCGCATGGCAATTAGCAAATATAAATGGGTGTGATGGTTTTTTTGCATGGCATGGCCCCTTGTAAAGATTGTGGAATAGAGGAAATGAAACTTTCTTTGGAGTGAATGGACCTGGGTATAGATTCCTTTCACACCACCTATTAATTGTTAGATTTTGAGTTATTTATTTATTTATTTATTTATGATTTTTATTTCTTTATTCATGAGAGACACACACAGAGAGAGAGGCAGAGACACAGGCAGAGGGAGAAGCAGGCTCCATGCAGGGAGCCCGATGTGGGACTCGATCCTAGGACTCCAGGATCACGCCCCGGGCCAAAGGCAGGCACCAAACCGCTAAGCCACCCAGGGATCCCCGAGATTTTGAGCCATTTAAATGGTGCTTAAAACCACAGTTATTTATATCTCACTTTGATAAAAATGCAACTACATTGCAGGGTTTTTAATAGGAGTTAATTTTAAAAAATGCATCCACCATGACTGAACACTTAAAAATGTAAGTCAGATCATCACTGCATTTGGAATAAAATCTCAATTCCTGGCCAGGATCTCCAGGACCCTACTGCTTCCCTTTTTGTCTGTCTCATCCAACCACCCTTTGCTCAGCTCCCTGCCCTCCTGGCTTGGCTGACTCCCACTATGTATATCCATCAGATGTCAGCACCAGTGATATCTTCTTATAGATATTGAGATATTGTGACTTATAAGAAACATATATTTGGTCATTTAGAGGACCAAAGTGTATTACTCACACATATTTGATTATAGTCCATTGTTCCTTGCCCACTGCTCCTGGAACCCTTGGAATTTCCTATGATAAGAGAGCTCAGTGTGTCTCGCATTATGTGAATAAAGTGACCTTTGGACCACCTAAGGATGGGGCTATTTGCCAGAAGAATCAACTAGGTGATTAGAGGGTTAGATGTTTCAGTCACACACCCAGACATCTGGGGAGATGAGTGGGGCTGGAAGTAGAATCAATTGCCAGTGGCCAGTGATTTAATCAATCATGCCTATGTAATGAAGCCTCTGTAAAAACTCAAAAGGAAAGAGTTCAGAAAGTTTCTGGATTGGTGAACATGTGGACATTTGAGGACAGAGGTGCTCTCTGAGAGGGCATGAAAGCTCCAGGCCCTTTGCCCATACCTTACCCTATTCATCTCTTCTATCTGGAAGAGATGTCATTCTCTAATAAACCAGTGATCTAGTAAGAGAAAAATTTCTCTATGTTCTGTGAGCAACTCTAGAAAATTAATTGAACCTAAGAAGAGGGTCGTGGGAACCTCTGATTTGTAGCCAGTCAGTCAGAAGTACAGAAAATGACCTGGACTTACAACTGGTATCTGGAGTCCAAGGAGGGATCCAATGGAGGCTCCTATCTATAGCTCATTGGTCAGAAGCACAGGTGATAAAAACCTGGATTTGTGACTGGCATCCGAAGTGGGTAGGGGGCAGCCCTGTTGAATCTGACTCCATTTCCTGTAGTGTTAGAACTGAGTTGGATCGTAGAACACTCAGTGGATATCTGATCATTGCTTGTTAGTGTAGGGGAACCTCCACACACAAATGTTGAAATTGGGGACCAGAACCCAAATTAGATACCTTTCCTTGTCACCTTTCTCTGCATAATATAGCGCCCACCAGCACTACATCATTCCTTCATTCATTTAGCAATTGTTACTGAGCGCTTCCTACATGTCAGGCATTGTTCTAATACAGTACTAAACATCCCTGGGTAGGTCCTCGCTCTCCTGGAATTCTTATTCTCATGGGGAAGACATGATAAACAAGTAAATAGCAGTATGATAGTAAAAAGAACTATTAAGAAAAGAGACATTAAAACAGAATGAAGGGTTGAATGGGGCTATCATAGTTGGGTAGACAATGTCTCCAATGAGGAGGTGATTTTGAGCTGACACCCCAATCTCAAGCCAGAATATTATAGCAAAAAAAAAGTACATAAGTTCCTGTAAATAGAAGGGTTTCCCATCCTGCTATATGTTAAAGGAGCGGGAGATTTTGTGACTAAAATAAGCCTGGATAAAAATGTACTTCTGCAAAACAATCTTGAGCTGTCACATCAGTCTTTCCCACTGAGTTCCTTGACTTTAGGTGGGCAATAAAACTTTCCCAGGAAACCATCCTGACTGCTGGGAGAGACAGCCTATAATTGGGTCCAAATTTATGAGGTGTTACTATATACCATTTCAAAAGGGGAGCCTTTGAAAACACAAAGTTGGATATGTGGCTGTTCTTTATCACCATAGAGAAAGTTGCACTTTTCCCCTGCTCCTCTTCCCTTGGATTCCATGTCTCCAAAGCAACCATTGCATGGCCAGCAGCAGAATCCTCCTCGCTGAGTATATGGATGGACTGTCTATGAAGTCCAAGGCTGGTACAGAATTCTAGTTTCATTGGACATCTATTCATTGGAGCCATCCTAGTTCTGACTCCTTCAGACCACTGGGACAGTCCACTGTGATTTCTTCTCCCTTTCCCCTCCCTGCTTGAATATGACTTCAGGGATTTCCTTCTTTCCTCAGTGTGATTCTGGGAGAATGTTTTTCTTGAGTCCTTACTTGAAGAGAATTATGAACCACTGGGGAAAAGCTCTTCTGTTGATTAGGCTTTTTTTCTCCATTTGGGGGAAATCAAATGACTGAAATATAAATTTGATTTGAACAGTTCTTAAATATATTTTTTTTCAACATTGACAGGAATTTTGCCTTTGCATTTTGATTTTGTGCATTTAAAAAGTGAGCCAGAAAGACTCTTAACCACTAAAAGTAGAAATTGCAAGAAGCAATCTAAATACAAACCAGTAGAAATGATTATGATAAAATGTCTTTTGCATGTCTGATCTATAAACACATTTAATGGCCCACTCAAAGGATGATGGTATTATTATTGCAAGGAACATATTCATGGAAAGTGAATCCCAAATTTAATTTTTAACCATCCCAAGGATTTGAAAAGGCTGGCAAATATGGTTTTAAAAATTGCAACACTCACATAGACCTGTATTATATGTATTCAGAGAGATTTGGAGAAATGGAGACAGAGGAAGGTATTTATACTTTTGCTAATAGGCTGAACATACATCAATACTCACATATTTCATAAAAAGCATAACATGGGCTGCTCTAGATTAGTGGTGTGTTTCAAAGTTGTTTAGTCCTACACTCTTCAGGAATAAGAGTATTTTTCTGTGTCATTGTTCCTAAAGTTTTCTAAATTCACTCATGCTCTGAGTAGTCCATTGGTTCTTTTCCACACAAGTTAGCTTGCAGAGAGCCCTGTGTAAATGTCGAAGCAAAGCAACATCACCCCAGATACGGTGAGCACCATGAGATGGATTCCAGAGATGGAATTGTCTTGTCTTAAAGTCAATGGGAATAATAACTAGCTGATGACTCAGAATGCAGCCAGTTCCTTTGAATTGTTGTCTAATTCTCTGCAGAAAGCTGTTTTCCAGTGTCATCCTTTCCTGCCTGGGTGGCTCTTCTTGTCTATTCTTCTCTCCTATACAACATCTTAATATCGAGACAGTAGGAGTGAGGGAAACTGGCTCTGCCAGAGTACTTGGAAATCTTTTATCTCCCTCACACAGGCACAGACTGAACCTCATAGCAGAGTTTCTGGTCTTTGTTTCTGATTCTAAACTGTGGCACTCACGTGGAGCTGTTGAGGTTCAGTGGCTAGAGCTAAACAGAAAGAGGCTCCAGCTGAGTCTCTAGCTGAACGTAGATGTCACCAGGCACAGACCAGATCTTTTGGCACAGACCTGAAAAGGCACCAAAATGACACTTGACTCTCAACAATGTGGGGTGGTTTATTATTTGGAAAGATCCAATGGGCAGATGTCTCTCTTAGGATTTCTATGTTGGCTTACTTATAAACCCAAGGCCCCCAAAAGTGAGATGCTTACTGCTGGATGGGTCAAAGGATATGGGTACATCAGACTACACAGTTCAAGCCAAAGGCAAAAAGGGGAAGGAAAGAATATCCCTGGAGTGTCAATAGTCCAATTTTTGCTTTCCTAAGCACTCGACAGTCACCAGCCTACATATTTGGGTGTAGAGAAGATTTGGAGCTATGTGAAGAACGTCCTAATGAAGCCCATGGTGGTAGTGTCTTGAGTTTTGGAAAATTTAGAATAATTACAAATAAAAAGCTTCTTACCTATGAGGTTTAACACATTGTAGGCTCCCCAGTGATACTGGGCAAGCATTGCTATTCTGTGTGAAAATCGGAATAGATATTTTGGGATCTATAGCCAGGGGCTCACATACAAAAGTAGTGAATTAGATTCATTTGTCTCAGTCTATTTAGCCACACTTCTGATGGTAATATTGCTATTTGATACATTATTTCTCTTCTTTAAAATTCTAAACTGTCACCTTTAAAACCTGACTATTTATTATTACATGTCATTCTTCAAGTCCAGAACAATCACAGAAGGAGACATATGAAATATTCTTTTAATGCCAGGATTTATTGTAAATCACAATTTCTTCTTTTCTCTGAAAAAAAGCAAGAGGTAGAAGACAAAGATGACAGGGGGGCCCCTGTGCTTAGTTACATATGATTTGAGACTAGAGTTAATAGCATGAAATATATTCATACAGTGAACTTCTACAAATGTGAAGTTTCTGTGCTTCACGATCGAAATTCATTACCAATGGAAAGGTTTAAAACCAGAGAAAATGACTGGGGAAAACTGCTTGAAAACATAACAGGCTTGAAAAACAAGAGAACCAGGAGATAAAACTAAAGAGAATGATTTGGCATTGAGGCTTTTTAGTGAGATTTTATGTACGTACCTATATATAATCTTCACTGATGATCATAAATGTATGGAAGAAACTGATAGGGAAACTTAAAGGCTGAAATTGTACACATACCCAGACAGAATGATGGCAGTATTTGTGGAAGAAAAAGACTATAGAAGTTCACATTTATGTTGAATCTAGCCATCGCACCTTTTTCCTTCTGCAAATGTCACCACATAAATAATAATAATACAAAAAATCTTGGTTCAAGTTTGTATCGCTTCAATTCTGACATGGAAACTAGTAAAACAAAACAACCTCTTGCCTTGGGAAATTTTGCAAGTGAGCTAAATTAAAGAAATGAGGCACAGTAGAAAAAGGGCAATTTTGTGACTTTTAAATTCACAGCAATGAGAGTCAGGCTAGCATGTGTCAACCCTTGGCCCTCTTTCATTTAAAGACATTAAGGTGTTTGGACTATGTCACATGCTCAGTCATTCACTTGGATGTTTATTCCATATATTCCAATCGTCTCTGTCCTCATGGAGAAACAATCTAATAGAGGTGATGGAGAGCAATTAGAAATTAGAACGGTGGTATATACTGTGAAGAGAGGAGCATAACTGTGCAAGATTATAGTAGGACTTGACATGAGAAATTGAGGAAGGCTTCCCCGAGGAAATGGTTTCCTCCAGGAAAAGAGGAGTTAATTCCTGCAGGGGAGGTGTGGGCAAAGGAAAGAGCATCTCAGGTTCAGAGAACATCACTTACAAAAGCCGATCCTGAGATAGCAGGGAGAGTTTTGCAGATGATGCATTAAAAGGAGAGTGTGGTTGCCACTTGGGTGTTCACTAAGATCATAGAGTCATAAGATGTTAAGGCTGGAAGGGCGCTAGTTCAATCTCTTCATTTTACAGGTGATGAAACAGACTCAGAGGGGTTAAGTGACTTGGCCAAGGTGACACTGCTAATGAGTGGTGGAGCTGGGATCAGAGCCCAGGGCTCCTAATTACCCTTTTAATGCTTTTCCACCACACCATGCTGATTCTTTGTATCTGTGTTAATGAGTAGATCAAGATGCTGTGAAATTAGCATAATAATTATTTGTATATAAATACTGCATTTAAAGTGCTGCTATATAACCCAGCTTATACTTCACAATCCATATCTGCAAACTGTCAATGTATTACTCCTAAAGAAGTAAGTAATAATTGGCTTTTTTATCATAAAAGGGTGCAGATCGAAACCCAAGTTCAAGATTTGTGTGAGTTAACACAAATCCTATATTAAAGGATTTTGAATTAATGACATTTACTATATCTAGTAACTATAGTGTTGGGTTCTAGGCATTGTGTTCTAGGCATTTTAGTGAACAGGATACAGTTGCTTCTTTCAAGGAGGTTGCAACCCAGTGATAATACTTATGCACATTTTTTTTTTTTTTAACTGAAAGCTGACATTAGTGTTGTGAGGTGAGGCCTGACACAAAAAGGATAAAATTTCTGGGCAGAATTTTAAAAGAATACTTTCCAAAGGAGCATTGAGCTCAGGTAACCATTCAAAGATGAAGAAGCTTCCAGCATGGCGGAAGGTGATGGGAGGACATTGCAGTTGTTGCTTAATTAGACCTTGGTTAGGTCTTCAAATCGAAATTACCAATTGTATTCCTATGATAGATTGTACTACTTTGGAGAGCTGGTGATGAAATCCGGCCATTGAATTACACTGAACTATAAACTTCATTTGTTCTTAGGTGCATAGTGATTTGCTATAATAATGATCATCCATTTGCTGGACAGCTGAGATTTTTTAAAAGCTTGATTGCTTTTGGCATTGTGTTATTAGTCCTGGAAGAATGCAACACATTTGTAGCAATTCTCAGCTTGTACAAGCTAGAATATCCATCTTTTACAAATGCAGGCCACTTAAGACCTATGTGTTGGACCTCTGTTTTTTTTCTGGCAGTCCTGCAACAGAGTATACATTTTTGTTTTTCATTAGCACTGTCATGAGTGCACCCATCTCTAAAACTATAAGGGAGCTAATTTGAGCTCACTGTATTTTATGGACACAAGGGTCAAGAAAAGTCCCCAAGAAGGGGACATGCTGTCAATTTTTGTTGGTGAATGAAAACCTGACAATTCCAGACAAACCCCTTTCTAAGAAATACACTGCATATCTCGATCCAAATGCTCATCTGATGAGAATCTAAAACCCCTACTGAATTACACTGGACGAGAACCTGGTGATGTTGATTCTTTCAAGATCACTGAAGAAATCGACTCTCCTCTCTGATTCTGATACCTTTTAGTCCATCCATCTTGAAAATGTCTATGGAATGATTCTGTTGTACCTTAAGAAATGAAATTCATAGGCATGGATTTTCTCACACAGCAACTTTATATACAAAGATGAGAATAGCAGAAAGGTCATTTCCAAAGAAAGTGACATTTATTCTGTATTCACTGAAAAGCCAAAAGAGTTTTCTCATTCACCCATACCGACCGAGCCCTGCATCTCCCTCAGAAGACGTCAAAGAGACCTCTCCTATCTGCTCTCGCATCGAACTTCACGCACAAGACCTGTCCAGACAAAGTGGCTTCCTTTAAGGATGAACCTGCTGTGCTCATCAGAGGCTTTATTTTGTTTATAGTTCAGGTTTGTCTGGCAGGTTTTGTTTATTTTGTTCAATACCACTAAGCAAATGCCTGCCTCCTTTCAAATTAGTTTTTCATACGGGCATTCTCCAGTATCTTCTCTTCTAAAGTACAGCGTTAGCTGTGCAGATTTACATATTTGTATATGTGTATGTGTATCATGTATACATACACACATACGTGTGTTTCATGTATGTATACATGTGTGTGTATGTATAGTGTATATTGTGTATATGGATGTATACGTATTATTCAAAGTCAGCAGTTTCAAAAGAAAGCAGCCAGGCATCAATTATTGATGCTAATGGAGACCAAGACCAGGAACAGTTGAGTAAAGTCAAATCAACAAAGACTTCCCCAAATTTCATATTAACAATGGTTTTGACCTCATTTGCAACAAGTTGTTTTCCCCCAAGCTCTTGCTAAGCAGACTACCAGCACCTGAGTTTGGAACAGCAAATGCTACAGAGAAGTCATACAGCTGTTTTACATAAACTTGAGAGAGAGAGGGTTCTATTCATTCTCATCATGCTGCTATGGATAAGGGCTGTCGATGCTACAGCAGAGAAAGGAGGGAGAAGGCCAGTAGGACAGAAAGATTTCCCCACATACCAGTTTTCCCTAGGTTGGACTTTTCTGACTGCCCTCCCATGTAGTGAATAATTAGGAGTCTATTATCTTTTCCTCAAATAAAACTTCTTTTGTTGGAAGACAGTATTGCAGAATGACTGAGCATACCGACTCTGAGTAAATCATGGCTGTGCCACCTACTAGCTGTCCAACTTTGGGTAAATCACACAGCCTCGGTGTGCTTTTGAATCCCGATCTGTAAAGCAAATTTCATAACAGTCCTTAGCCTATTAGGTAATTGTGATGATTAAATGAATGAATACATGTGAAACAACTATAACAAATCTTGGCACGTAGGAAGTGCTCAAAATTGTGAATCACTAAGGAATGTCCCATCAGAGACAACTTAGGTCATCAGGAAATCGAAAAGTTTGGAAGGAGAGACCATGTCGTTAAAATGAGGGCTGGCTGGAACTGCAAATCTGGCTGTTGAAATAATAAACAGAATAATTATTGGAGAATTAACAGCAACTCATATACCATTACATTTAAGACTTGAACCTTGCTTGAACTACTTTTAACTTCTTTAATGTTTAAGACCTATAAATGTCAGAGCTCACTAATTCTTTGGCTTTCAATAAATGCCAGTGACTTTGAGAATTGTTATCCCTTCAGTTTTTCCGGCAAGAGCACAAGCTTAAAGAGCACAATCCAAGAAGGTAGTGGTTACAGTGATGACCCATTCTCTTCCCAGTAGAAAATGCAAGTTGTTGAGGTCAACCAGACTCTTGGGCCACCGTCTTCTGGGGACTTTTTGTGTGGAGTCACCTGAACTCAATGCTGAACGGGATTTCCAAAGACAGAGAAGACAGAGACCCTTCTGTTAAAAAGTACCCTACTCATCAGGGGGAAATATGTTGACAAACATATACTAATGTCTAATTTCTCTGCAATCCTCAGAGAGTGAGCTCATTTTATCAAGTTGAATGTTCCAAGTAACCAAAGTTTTTCCCATTTGGGTCCCCAAAAAGCGATTTTAAATCTTTCAAATGGAACCCTTTCTGATAAAAGTTGAACATACTTGAGCAGAGACTCTGGAGAAGAATTTTGCATTTACTTAATAATGCAGGATCATCATTATGGATATCAATTATTAAACTGTGAGGAAGTATAAGGGGCTACTGGGGCATGAAGGACTGTTTGCCCTTGTCTGAAATGACCCCAGATGGACATACGTTTTATAATTCCTCTGTTTCTTTCCTTACGGATAGGCAGTTAGCTTCCTTTCAATAATACAGTCATCTCCCTTTTAGTGCGTTGGACATCCAGAAAAAACAGATTATCAAAATTCTGCCCACCTAAAAGTAATTAGGTCTACATCATTTTCCTTAAAGGTAAATGCAAGGAAAACATTATCTCTTGAGTGCGTCCTATGTCCTAAGTATTTCTGCATACATCATTATCATTTGGCCTCTTAACAATTTTGTAATATAAAGGAAGTTACTGGGGCTTAGAGGGTTTTCTAATTTGACCCAGATCAGTGCTTCTCAAAGTTTAGTGTGTCTAAGAATCATAAGAAGAGCTCTGTAGAGCAGTTTTGTGGGCCCCCTCTCCAGAGATTCTGATTCAGCAGGTCAGGAGGGCCCAAACATTTGCATTTTTAACAAGTTCCCATGTGATGCTAATGTTGATGGTCAGTGAATCTGCCCTGGATGATTTGGGTAGGGAGGAGACCAATGGAATTCCAATCAAAGAGCGTCTCATATCAGAGTGCACGATGTTCCTGAAATCACACTGTCTTGAATATGTGGCATAAATTTTGGCTAGTGGAGACCTACTTTTTGCTTATTTATAGAGCCTGAATTATGCTCCAGAAAAGTCCGTAGTTCCAGATTCAGCAACGTTGGCTACCCAATTAGCTCCTATGCTATCTATGCATATATAGGTATTTATTTCATTTTTATAAATATTACAGGCCAGGTATTGCTGTACATGCTGATGATACAGCAGGAAACACTGTTTTTCCTCCTGGAACTTACATTCTATAAAGAGGAATTAGGCATAAAAATACAAGCAAATAACAGAACCAGATAATTTCAGAAACTAGTAAGTGCTATGATGAAACTAATCAGGGCTGCCATGATAGAGCATGGTAACTGTGGGAAGTTACTCTGGATGGGGCAGATAGCAGAGGTCTCTCAAAGGGAGGGATATTTGAGCCCATATCTTAGTGACATGAAAGAACCAAAACGTTTGTCTGAAAGGATTTGCTCACAGATTTTCAAAGTGAAAGTTTTCTGATTTGGAGAATTAGCTTAGTGTGTTCAAGAGAAAAAAAGCCATCCAGTGTGTTTGTGGTCTGTGAAGGTCATCAAGGGAGCAGTAGGAAGCCTGGATAGAGCTAGAAAGATGGCACAACAGAATTGGAAAACTATTTGTGCAAGTGTTAGACAGTGGGAAGGAAGGAAAATAAAGCCATGAATATGAGCAGAGTAACAAAAACTTTGGGAGAAAGGCTTTGAGAATGGCTGATAATGAGTGTGAGGACCTGAAGGTAGTATAGCATGTACTTGGTTGGTGTGGGGAGGGTATGAACACTGCTTGGGCATACTTTGGAGGCCAAAAACAAAGCATAACAAATAAAAAAAAACCCTTTATAATGGTATGAGCCAAAAATTAAAGGTATTAATTCCATTCGATATTAGAATCTGTCTGTGGTCAGCCCTTATTAATATTTAGAGGCCTGGCAAGAGTTAAGGACAATAGGAATGGACTGGAATTTAGCTTGGTTATCTATATGCATATATGTAAACATGGGTTAGCCATAACCATGAATTAGAATCACCTGATGCTTAAAGAGACAGCTGCCTGGCCCCCATTCCAGATGAATTAAATTAGAATCTGTAGGTAGTTGGGCCTAGGGTGATGTGTTTAGTTTTGATGGGCACACCACCCCTAGCTGAGAATCATTACCCTAGAGCAGGTGTTAGCAACCTTGACTGCACATTAGAATCACTTGGTTAAACTTCAAAAAATAACCCAGGCCCAGGCCTCACCCCAGATCAATTAATTCAGAATCTTTGCGAGTTGGAGGGCATTTAATGAAAACAAAAATACAAAAACAACAACAACAAGCTTTCCAGGTGATTCTAACATGCTGCTGCCCTTAACGAATACTGCCTAGGGCTACACAAGTAGATGAAGCCCGATCCCTGCCCCCTGAATTTACACTCTAATCGGGGAAACTGTGAATAAATGCGATGCAGTGTGCCACTCAGAGTCACATTAAAAATACAAAGTGTAGGAAAATTAGAGAGACAGATTAATTCTGTCAGTGAGGGGTCAAGTAGGGTGACCAACTTGTCCCAGCTTGCTTGGAGTTTTCCTGGTTTTAACACTCATATTCCAAATCCCTGGAAACTCCTCAACTCCATGCAAACTGGGATGGTTGGTCCCAGTCGGTGGTAGGTGGTAGCGGAAGTTTCAGATGAGGGATTTGAATGGTAAAAGGAGCTTGCCAAGTGGGCCTCATGGAGGTGGAGGAGGGGGTGGGAGCCCATTTCAGGCAGTGAGAACAACATGCAAAAAAGGCACAGCATGGGGGGAGAGCGAGTTTGGTTTCACTGATAAAAGCATGATCAGGGTGTGACAGGTGAGTCTGAAGAGTTAGCGCTGGATCACAAAGGGCCTGCCTAGTGTGCCCAGAACTTTTGCATTTTCTCCCCAGGCTTCGAGGCGATGGTTGATAATGTTGGTGGCAGGACATAACCATGGTTTCTGATTTTTGGTTATTGTTTTAGAAAGATCACTGGAGGAAGCTCTGGGGTCCTATGCTTAGTTTCCTTGACCACTGCTGACTCATTGAGGCACTAACTCCTTTAACTCTTCTCTATATGCAGACTTATGAGGAAAATGCGGGTGTGACACTTTCACGGTGCAACATTCAGCCAGAAGAAAATCTCCTTCCTTCTGTACATTGTTCAGGGGGAATACCCTAGGAAGTTGCTGAATCTTCAGAGCCTGGAGGCATGAGATGGGTCCGGAGCCCATCTTGGCCTTGCCACACACTCTAATTAAGGTTCATTAAACTGAGGCTTGAGGTAGCAGCTCTAAAGAACAGAGTTTGCCCCTTGCCACAGCTGGCACTGGGAAGATTAATGAAGTTTAGTGGGAAAGGGTGCTATACTCTTGAAGGAAATAGCACATACAGATGTTTCTTCTATTGTAGAAATAATAGTGGAACCACAGAAAAATAAAACATAACTAATTTTACAAGTCAGTGTATTTCCTTGCTGGGGAAGTCCACACCAGTTGACAATCTCATTTGATACCTGAAGCATCATGGAGCAGTATTAGTGTTTAATGCATGATAAAATTTTGATGTCACTATTTTACCAGTAATTTCTCTCTTCCTTCTCCACACATGGGCCCATTTAATTGGATGGGTCTCAAATAATATTTCCTGTTGACTTTCGTCCATATCTCTTGGCTCTCTTACCCCTAATTTATTTTTTATTTTTTTTTCTTACCCCTAATTTAAAACAAAATAAATCAAGAATATGCCAAGTCTTAGTCAGCAATATCACAAATAGCAAAAACAGCAATAATAAAAATAACTAACTAAAGTAAAAGTAAAAGAAACTGCAAACTTTAATCCTTGAAGGTGATGGGCCTATATATGTGATTAGAAATTCTTCTCTATGGGAGATATGTTTCTTCTCCCCATTCATTTATTTACTCAACTACTTATTTATTTCATAGTGGACACATGGATATTTATTTTATACTTTGAGCTATAATCCAATACCATGTTATTTACTTTCTTTGCTCAGAATGTTCCAGCTTGGCCAATGGGAACTCTATCAGTTGGCTCCTGTCCTCCTTTAAGACGACCCCATCATTTTTTCTGAGCACTTGATTACTTAATGACACTACCTGATGTTCCAGACTTATCTGGTATTTTTCCTGTCTTTACTTGAGAATGGCATTAGAAAATAAGACCTGGGTGCTTGTGTACCACCTTTGTTTTTGGGAGTTAGACTTAGCCAGACAAAAATATTAAACTTTTGTCTGCATCTGCAATGCTGATTTACTGTTAACTGTGCTTTTCAAATTTTACTGAATGCAAATTCTTTTCAGCTTTTTGAGATACAGATAGTACCATTCTTAAGTGCAGCTGTAAGACCTACATAGATGGTTTTCAGCAGCTACCCAATTATCTGCTTGAGATTTGATTTCCCACTTTTGGGCTCTTCCTCTTGTTTTCTGTGTTCTGGTAGATTTTTCAAAGTTCCCTATTTAGGCCTGGCCTACATGTTTGACTTGTCTTATGACCCACTCAAGACTCTTCTTTCTAACATCTGAGCTCATTGAAGAGAGTAAGTGCCTATCTTGGCCTGCTATGATGTCCCCCAGTACCCTCTATATTTTCTGGAAGAGTGAGCACTCGATACCTATTTGACAAGTGAAAGATCTAATTAATATTCTGATAATTGGATCCATGCCAAGCTATTACTGATTGAGAACAGCTTAACATGGTCTCCTTTCGAGATAGGATAGGTGGAAGTAGCAAATGAAAGCCGAGGAGATGCTGCATGAAAGGGATAACAGCTGTCAAGGTGTTTAATCCCAAGGAGCACTTAGTTACTTAATCACTTTGGTCAGAACACCTCTGGGTTAGAGGAGATCTGGAAGGTCTTTAAGCTTAAGAAAGCTTGCATCTTCTCTGTCTTGCATCTTCTCCATCTGACACTTGGTTCATCTGTGATCTAGAATAACTGACCCTTCACGTAAGGTGGGAACGTAGATGGTCCAAGGAAGCCTTGCTCCGTGGAAGGAACCAGCAGGTATGTGGTGTGGTGGACAGGAGAGGGGCACTTTCTTTTGTCTTGTGAGGAATCAGCAAAAGAAAGGGAGGGGAGCTCATGGGTATTAAATGCCTGTTGTATGCTTGATACTGTGATGGGTCACTTTTTCCTTTTCCGTCTGGTGCTCCTTTTACTTCTTCCTTCTCTTTCCCACTCTCTCCTTCTCTGCTTCCCTATGTCCTTTATGTCCTCCTACATCCTTTTATATTCCCTTCTTTCTTTTTATACCCTTTGCAATCAACCTGCTTCTCTCCTCTTTTTCATCATGTAATGTCATAACTTAATACGATGTGGACTTCCCATTTTTGGTCTGGTATGTTAGGAGCTTGGAAGTTGTCCATCTATCCTAACAACAAGTGAAAAGGTAAACCGACTGAAAGAGAACTCTTAGATTCATCAGAGAGCAGAGCTCACAAGTGGCTGTCCTCCCACCTGGAGAGCCTGACAGGTATACACAGAGAATCACAACTTCCTGGAGCAGAAACCTATGAGGGAATCAGTGCCAGGGCAGGAGGGCCTGAACTGTAATTGATGAGTCACTGGAGGCTCAGTGGAGACAACTCTGAGAGTCAAAAAGTCCAGGGTGGCCCAGGTAGGGGGAAACCTACACTTTTGTGAGTTTTACCTTCAAGGGCTTGATCAGATCCTCATAGTGAATATCAGAGAAAAATCCCTTCATGCTTCTAGCAGGTGGAGAGGAAAACTAGCTATTTTGAAATTAGCCAGAGCACTCTGTTCTTTGTATAATAGAAACTATTTTGCTGGAGCTTAGGGTCTTTATCAACCCCTAACTGACCTGGGAGAAAGGAAATACTCCACTTCAGCCCACTGTAGCCCTTTTCCCCACCTAAGACAGTAGAGGGGAGGACCGTGAAGCTCATATGAAAGTTCACAGTTGACAAACACAGCTCAGTGAAGACTAAGACCATAGGGCCATACAGCACTTCTCCCCCCATGCTTCACCATAATACTACCAAAGACTCATTTATCACAATTTTGAAGAAATAGAGTGAACATCAAAACCAGGCTCAGATATGGCAGGGATATTGGAATACTATGTGTGAGGCTCTAGGCACTAACCTACAAGAACTAAATACTGTTGTAGGCATTTTGTAGACAAAGGTTCTGAGGCTCTGAGATGTTGAATAAGTTGTTCAAGGTCCCACAGCCTCTCAGGGAAGGTACTGAGATGATCTCAGTATCATGTGGTCCGGCAAGCATCTTTGTAACGATGCTTATCTCTTACAGTCATGCTGTACAATAAGGCAACCACTACAATGGTAGTTATTTAAATGTAAATTATAATCATATAAAATGAAAAATTAATTTTCTTTGGGGAATGAACAAGAATTCCTGGCCTTATTAGCCAGGTGAGGCTAGTGGCCATCATACTGGACTGAACAGATAAAGAATCATGGCATTATTGCAGAAAATTCTACTGGGCAGGATTTGCTAGAGTATTACCAGTCTCAGAAATAAACAGTTTCCTTCACACGCAAGTTGGAAGGCATTGTGCAGATCAGCTTGTATATCCTCCTTCCTTCCTGCCGACCCTGTGTCTTGTCTTCTTAGTATCACTGGACACCTCCTGGAGGGAGATATAGCTCTTACCAATAATTGCCATGGTCTCCCAAGGGTGCCCCCATTATGCCTTCTTATATAAGGAGAAAAAGCAGCCAATGCAGCCCATTTTGCTCTATCTTTTCCTTCAGCAGCAACTTAGAGTGGATGAATCCTGCTTTTCATTCTTGTCTCAGAATTCTTTCTTGTTAGTTGTAATGTTGAAGCTTATCCAATTTACATCTGCCCTTCAAGGGCTTACATTTGGTTCAATTTTTTTTTTTTCTAATCTCTAATTTGATCTGGGACTAATGTCAGGCCTTTTTCCCAGAGCTCTGGTATACACTTCTCATAAAAGCATATCATCCACATCTGAAGACTGAGATGGCCTGTGCCCTCTCGGACAATGGAGATGGAAGTTGCTCGTGCAGTTGTTAGAGACCAGAGCTATCTTTTGAGGAGAAGATGTTCAGTTCTGGAGTTAGACCTTGTGTAAACCTGGGGCTTATTCAGATACCCAATGGAATTCTGAAATGCGTTCTGACTTTCTAAATAAAAACTGTTGCCACAGAGCTGTCCTTTGAGACGTATAAGTAGAGGGCTCAAAAACATTATGTGGGGTGTGTGTGTGTGTGTGTGTGTGTGATCACATCTCCAGGATCCAGGACGCAGGCAGGGGACAAGGAGCCATGTGAGTCACTCTTGTTGTTGTTTTTCTTTTGTTTCCTACATTTCATTTTAAGCAGCTTTGTGGCCAGAAGGCTGTGTGCTTACATAGGGAATAGTTAGCACAGCAGAGAGTGGGCAGTGCTTTAGAGGGCCTTTCATGTTATGGGAAGTAGGAGGAGCAGGAATGATGGATGAACTTGAGGTGTGCTAGTGAAATGCCCTTGGAAGCTGAAAATGTTCAAACCAGTTGCTTACTACACCTATCTTTAGGCTTAGTATAGCTACCCAGATTTCCCTGACATGATCGTCAAATACAAAGTGATTATAAGCAAAGAAGAAACAAAAAGAGGATGGACTGCCTTAAGGAACTTAAACAGAACAGTGAAGAAAGTCTCAAACATCGGATCATAGACCTTGGTTTTTGAATGCCCTTAAAGCAACAGTTACCTAAGATGAGAAAGACCGAAACCAAGGGGATTCTTATTAACAACTTAAAGCAGAAGCTCAGACCCCTTTATAAAGTTTCAATTCACTCAGGGCTTTGACTCAGAGATGGAGTCCTGTCCAATTCCTTCCCTCGTTAGTACTGAAGAAGACCTATGTTGGAAACATCACAATAAAACGAACTCAAATTCCCGAAGCACAAAATGTAGAAGCAGACATTTATTTCTTCCTCCGAATAGTGGAGATTTTCTATAAATTTAACTTCTGATTAGAAAACTTCTTACATTGGAAAATTTCAGCAATGAAATTTCAGTAATAAGCCAAATGCAGGTCTGCTTGAGGTCGAATGAAATTTAGATGAAAAGTCCAGGATTATCAAAAAGAATGAGGGAACTTCAAGTTTCTGTACATTCAAGGTCAACGGGTTGGATTCTTTCATTTTTGATTTTTATGGCAGCACATAATTTCTGTTCCTACTTGGCTCCTTGCTTTTTTTAAAGCAATAAATTTCAGGTTATGATGGTAAACCTCACTTGTAATGAAGCTTGCATGTCTCCCTATCTGAATATTTCTATAGCACCTGTCACTTTTGCACGCTGGAGATTATTTCCTTTTATAGAAAATAACAACACATGTAACCTGATCGTTTGATTCTCTGGTGATATTTTACAACAAGATGTGTGAGTCCAGTCATTTAACTATTGAGAAACTGAGGCATACTGAAATGAATCAATAGTAAACAATTCACATTGATCTCATCCTCTTCTAAAATAGGAAAGAATGCAATGCTCATTAAGCATCTATTTCCGTACGTATTTTGTCAGTTAATTCATGGCACGTATTCTTTCCACCAACGGTTGGGCAATCACCTCAGCACTGCCTCTCCCTCTCTGTATTGTTGCCTTACGTTCTGATATCATTGCTGTACTCTATCATCTGCTCTTTCCAATAAGATCGTGAATTATTTAAAGGCAGAAACAGTGCTTTGAACTTGTGTTTCTCTGTCATAATACCCAGCACCACTACTTGACACAGTCCAACCCAAATGAAAATTGTGACAAAAGATCGCCACCAGATCAGTTGCTGGAGACCTGTGTGTGTGTTAGTCAAGGGGCCTCACTGTTCTGTGCCTTTGTGATGGAGTGGATGGGCACTGAGGGAATTTGGGGGAAACCAGAGAGAATTGTCATCCTGTCAGATTTTCCTGAGATGGATGCTGTCTCCATAGTTCCTCTTGTGGGACTCTTACCCTTTATTCATTCCATATTGAACAGAGGGAAGGACTCTACGGAAGGGATTTATGGCTGAAAGCTTTCTTAATTATAGGCTAGTGTAATAAGTCCTTCTAGTATCCTAATGATTGGGGAATTAAGAAGCTCCTTAATAGAAATTGACAGGATCCATTGTCATTGCAAAGAAGTTTCTGTTATGGTCTGGAGTATCCTGCCAACCATCCCAGGATTTAGGGTTCCCCAAAGGCTCATTAACATCTCAGACCATAAGGTCTCCAAAGAAGGCACTAATGGTCCACCTCGTTATGATCTGAGGATAATGACTGCATGACATCCGTATCCATTGAGATGATAATAGCTCTGTAAAAACTGTTATGATGTCAGCAGAAGAAAAAAAAATCTCATTTGCACTTTATAATCTTTGGTTTCTAATATGCCATAGTATCTAAATTATACTAGAATTATTTCTCAAATCTGGCTTAATAGAGGCAATGCATATGATGCTCTGGAAAAAAAAAATCCTCTCTTAAAACAGCTGTTATCACCCTTATATTACTGCATAAATGAAGGATAAGATTAGTAATGCTCTCATAGTACTGAAATACTTTTGAGTAATGGAATAAAAAACAAAGACTAAATTTTCCTAATTTACATACTCATTTACTCCTGAGAGTGAAGAGAAGTTCTGTTTTTAGACTGCCCCAAAACAGCAAAGAGAAAAGCTCATAGTAATAATAATAGTGATACTGAGTACTTATTATGCATCATATCTTATGCTAAGTAATTTTCCAGCAACATCTCATTTGAATGCTTACAAGTCATCTCTGAGGTGGGCATCCCCAACATCCTCACCATAGGGATAAAAAGGATTTGTGCATGAGCCACAGCCAAAGTGGGATTCAACTTGTTCAGTGTGACTTCAGACTTGCACCACCATGACTGGGATTGTGTGCTAGGAAGGGTTACGCATTTCCACATAAGGAGAAATGGGCTCCAGCTTGGCCACTAACTAACTGTGTGATCTTGGGCAGATTATTTCACCTCTCAGGACTTCTGGCCTAGTAAATCTTGAAGGCATTTTTCAGTGAGTGCACACATTAACTGACAAGAACAAGACAACAGCAGAGCTGAAATCAGAATTTTGACATCATTTCCGCAATAGCGACCAATATTCATTGGTAGTAATAGCACTATTTTCCCATTGTAACCCAGTTTAGTTGAACAGTTTTTCCATTTGGTGCTGAGTTGTGGATTTTAACATAACCTCATTGTTTATAGGAAGCATACGGGGGAAAAAAAAAAGACATCCTCTATTATTGCTTAACTCAGTAAAGTACACAAAAAAAACATTCTTCCAATCAATTTCTATTTGACTCTAAACAAGGGAAAAGTGGAGATGAGTGTAAACAAAAATGTATTAGTGTTAATACTGCCTGTTTATAGCTTGAAGCATTTCCCTGTGTATAAACATAAGCAAGTAAAGGAACATTTTAAAGAGATTTCTTTATTGAGTTATATTTAATAACAAACCAGCATAAAAAGCGGAATCTTATATATAAAAAAGTCTGTAGTTACTCTTTCAGCCATAAACTTAGCCATTTGTTGGAGCTTGAGCTGCAGTACTCACATCCTCCCACTAGAGGGGTGAATTGTTCCTAATGAATACACCTGCAGTGTTTGGGGAGGGGACAGCTGAGGGCTGATAACTTAGCAATGATATTGTGGACTCTAAAAATGGGGTGACCTTTACCATAGAGAGATTTTAAACATCCGGGATTCATAGAAATACAATCTATTTTGACATGAAATGATTTAGGCTATGAATGGAAAAAAAAAATTGACCATTGTGCCCAAGAGGTAGCAAAAGGTAACGACTTGGCTGCATGATGACACACAAAAACAGAGCAAACAGGGAGGACTCAGTGGTAATTCTGAGTATCAGAGGAGAAGCTCACTGAGAGCCTCAAAACACTAATGGCTTCTACAATTGTTTTGCAGCAAAAGAGTCATTATAATTTTTATACAAAACAGGATTAATTAAGAAAACAATAGACCTAGGAGTACAGCAGGAGATTTTCTACTAAGTTCGGGTAAGAGGAGGCACTGCTGCAAACTCTTTCTTGCTGTGGAGCTCATACCCTATTTGCTACTGTCTTCTCCAATGACAGTAAGTCTGACTGCAGCAGGCAACCTGTTGAGGGAACAGGAATGCCATAAGCTGCAGGACTGGCCAAAAAAAAAAAAAAAAATGTATATGAGTGTATCCTGACCACCATTGTTTAAGAAAGAAAAGCCAAAAACTAGTTTTTCACATTCTGGCAAAAGGAGAAATGCTTTAAACACATCTCAAGGTATTTCCGGTCCAGTGCCATGCATTGGCTTCATGGGCACAGCATGTAGACATCATTTTTGATATTCTGATGTTGAAAGAGATGCAAAGATATACAAATTAACAGAAAGGAAGCAGTTCAAAGGAGGCATATTATTAAGGGAAAAAGCTGTTCCAATGTGAGAGTTTGTTCTCCAGTAGTTTCCAGACTTCACAAATGTGTCTAAGGGCCCCTTTCTTACGAGACTCCACATAGAACTCACCATCAATAGACAGTCCTTTCAGTGTGTGCCAGGAGACAGTTTCTGATACATAAAGAAATACTCACTGATATTCGGAATAGCATTTTAATTTGTGAAAAGCACAGATATGCACCTATGCGCGCACACACACACACACACAAAATCGATCTTCATTATTCAGATTTTGCCTATGTGAATTCACTGACTTGTTAAAACTGATTTAAAACCCCCAAATCAGGGATCCCTGGGTGGCGCAGCGGTTCGGCGCCTGCCTTTGGCCCAGGGCGCGATCCTGGAGACCCGGGATCGAATCCCACGTCGGGCTCCCGGTGCATGGAGCCTGCTTCTCCCTCTGCCTATGTCTCTGCCTCTCTCTCTCTCTCTCTCTCTCTCTCTGTGACTATCATAAATAAAAAAAAAAAAAAAAAAAAAAAAAAAAAAAAAAAAAAAACAAAACCCAAATCAAAACTCATGGGATTTTTAAAACTGTTTTTGGTGAAGATTTGAGTTGTCGATGTTTCTGGCTGAAGCCCAACAGGATGACACTGCCTTATTGTTCTCTTACTGTATACACATTTGTTTTTCACACTTTTTGTTACTTTTTGGTGATTTCACCATTTAAAATGGTTCCCTGGCACAATGCTGAAATCCCAGCTAGTGTTCCTAAGTGAAAGTTCTTAAGTGCGGTTACTGTGTGCTACGAGAATATAAGTGTATCAGATAAGCTTTATTTGGGCAGGATTCAGAATGCTTCTCGCCCTGAGTTCAATGTTGGCATGTCAAAAATAATATTGCATAAGGCATTTTTAAGCAGAGACACATAAAACATTATTTTGCATTGATGGTTTTATAAAACAACATTGGGACCAGAGGCTCATAGGAACCTAACTCTGTATTTCCCCTAGGAGCAATGATTCAATATTTGTTAATTCGGTGTTGGTGGAGGCTTTCTAGAACATAACTACTGTGAATATTGAGAATCACACAGATAGGTAGATGAATGGCTGGCTGGATGGTAGGTGGCTAGCTAGCTAGACAGACAGATAAACAGAGGGAGGGAGGGAGAGTAAGAACAGATAAAATAATTATAAATGTGAATATTAAAGTATTCTTTGTTCTGGAATAATCATCTCTACTAACAAGGGATTTATCTTAATATTTGCATTAAAATAAATTTTAATTGAAGTAGAGTAGATCAAATAATCCACAAAGACCTGAGAAACAACAACTGCAACAAAATAATAAAGGCTGCTTTGAGATTATTATGAGTTGTTCAGTGTCTATTTCTTGGTTCAATTTAAAAGATCCCCTTAGATATTAGCAGTGAAATGTCAACAGAGAACAGAGAGAAAGAAGCTAAAACACATAAGAAATAATGTTTTGAGAACGGAGATTTGGTGTGATGAAGATGTATCTGCCCATAGCACACACTTGAGCTCTAGACCCTGGAGTCTATTCCAGTTCTGCCTATTATTACAAAAGTGATCTTGGGTGATTTATAAAACAAAACAAAACAAAAAAACAAAAAAAAAAACTTCAGGCTCAGTTTCTTCATCTGAAAAATGGAAATAATAATATCCATTCATATAGTTTCCATGAAGCTTATATAACTTATGCAACACACATAGCATAATGATTATTTTTTCCATGAGCATTATTTTACTTTATTCTTTTTTTTCTAATGTAGTGTTTTTTTTTCCTCCTGTCTCATGCTCAAAGGAAAATGAGACCGATTCTCCTGATTTCATTGATTTGTTCTATTGTGTGTTGTTTTGAGTTTCTACATCATTTATTTATGCCCTAATCTTTATTATTTCCTTTCTTTCACTGGTTATGGTTTTTTGTTGTTGTTCTATGATTAAAACTTTCTATTTATGATCATCATTTATGATTCCGGACACATTCCTGATCCTCAGAAGTTCTGGACAATTCCCGTGTGGGTCCTTTGCCAGCTTCTGTACCCATTTCCTGCACTAGCTATCTGGAACAATCTCCAGTTTTCTCATGCTTTCACCCTATCACTTCCTCTACTCCTCTTTATACATGACCCAGATGCCTACTTCAGAGAAAATAAGGACTTTCAGAAGAGAATTCCCTCAGCTTCCTTCCCCTGCCCCTTAGCACAAAATTACATGCATCCACCTCTATGGTTTGACATGTATCTTTTATTAGGTTCTTACCAATTTATGGGATGTGCTAAGTGCTTTACATATTTATCTAATTTAATCCATATGACAGCTCTTTGACGTAGTTATGACCCTTGCTGCTCCAAATGTGCTAAGTTGAAGATTTTAAGGCTAAATTGGAGGCCAAAGTACAAGAAGTCTGTGATAAATTCCTACCATGTTCTGTGGGCACAAGAATGGGCTTTGGGCATCTCTGTCCTTGCCAGTCTCCTAATGAAGCTCTTTATTCTCTAGTAGTCCCTTGAATATTGGCATTCCCGTGCTACATAGTAATGTCATGTGTTTCCCCTTTACATGTTTCTCCAAGGTTGACTCCATCTACTCCTAGGGCATCACTTTCTTGTCTGACAGTGATTTCAATTTCTACACCTTTGGACCTAGCTTCTTTTCCTCTTAGGCCAGACCTCTGGTTTCATGTGACTTTCCCACAAGCATATGACCCTCATCATATGAAAAACTGTACTCACTATTTGACTTTCTGAACTTACCTCTCCCTCCTTGACTGCCAGTTCTTTGGGTAGCATGGCCATCATTTGATGCCATCACTGATGCTGGACATGTGGACTCATCCTTAAATTCTATGCCTCCATTGTCAATTCCTCAGAAAGTCCTGTTGGTCTGACCCAGCAATAACTCTGAGATCTTCCTCTCTTTTCTATTTCTCTACTATTAACTTATTTTAGATTCATGTCATTTCTTACCTGGATTATTACCATGGGCTTCCAATGAGCCTACCAGCTTTTTATCTTGATGCCTGCAGTCCATTCTTCCCAGTGCTGTCAAATGTGAATCTTTTTTATAACAGAAATCTGATCATATCACTGCTCTGCTTAACTTCCCACAATGCCTCTTTATTGCTCTTGCATAAAGGAACATCTCTTTGGCTTAGCAAACAAACAAATTTCTGATCTGTCCCTTGCCTACCTGTCCAGCCTTTCTTCTCATCATTTGCCCTGTATGCTCACTCTTTTATTTTGGGTACACTAAACCACTTCCAGCTACTTAAATGTGATGACATTCTGTCTCTTGCCTCTAAGACTTTATACTTGCAATTCCCACCTTCAGGGACCCCTCTTCATACTTTAAAAAATCAACTTGAAAACTGCTTACTCCAGGAAATCCTCTTTGAATAAAGCCCCTTACAATCTGTGTTAGGCATATCCATAATATCCCATTCTTAACATTCTTATAGCACTCACATCTTATAATGACCTATTCACTTGTCTGTATCTCTCCACTTGAGTTCATGTAGAAGCAGGTACAAGGATTCAGCTGTAAATAGTTTAATACGGATCTGAGTCCAGGAAACTCTGATAAGGGAGTGAAGAAATGAGTCAGGGGATGGAAGGAAGCCGATAAAGTGTACATCATTAGACAAGTTACCATTGTTGGCAAAAGGAACATAAATCAGCTGAGGAACCCTAGAAGTCATTGTCAAATATATGTCTCAGAGTTATTTCATGGAAGAGTGAGGGAGCTGGTTTATTTATATACCAATGCCCACTTGTCACTGGTTTGAGGGGCTGTTGCTAATGGATTGAAGGTGTGGGGGGAAAGAAGATAATTCCCAGGCACCTCTGGCTTGCTATATACACAAGACCTCAGCAAAAAGATAAAGGTGCTATGAGCAAGAGGTCAGGCTGGTGCACACAGAAGTATAAGACCTGAAAGCATAGAGACAGACAGCTGACAGCCAAAGCCATCTTCCCACCAGGTATGTGATAATCTACCTGAGAACTGGGGCCAGATAACCGAATGTTCAATGCTGCAATATTAACTTCCCCTAAGATAGCACATGCGGTAAAACTTAAGTGTGGATTTTAATCCAGTTTTGTCTGATTTCAAATTCTGAACTCCTTTGCCCACCCTAGGCAGCCACCCTTCCCAGAAGAGAATGAAAATGAGGAGTGGAAACTCAAGCTCACAGAATAAAATGGGTATTCTGTGTGCTCTAGGGATGCTGAGATACGCTTAGAGAATTTCAGCACAGCTTAATTACGTGGAAGGAACTAGGTTCTTTCCTGTGGGGTCACAAGAAAATAGGAAACTGGATCGTCTTCCAATATCTTGCAATCATCTACGCATGTTTGTATTTGTGTGCCTGTGTGTGTGCGCGTGCGGTGGTAGGGTAGGCAGATACCCTACTTCAAGAAAATTTTCGATAAAATGATGCCCATTCTATCAACCCTATTTCTTTTGTCTTTTGCCAGCTTTACCATGACCATAAACATTTTTCTGGAATGAAATTGCTTATCAGGAGGGAATAAACCATAGTTTAGGGAAAAGAGCAATCAATCCATCGTGTCAAAGGCATGGGTTCTATACCTGATGGCATCAAAGTCGCTGTGTGATTTTGGGTTGGGACTGATTTTTTTCCTGGCCTCAGTCTCCTTATCTACAGAATGGACAGGTTATCTAGGGACTTGATTATATGAGAAGCTGTCAGGTTCCTTCTAGATTTATAACTGCCATCCCTTAAAACAAATGTACGCAGGCAGTTGAAAATGAATATTATTTTATTTCTTTTTCTCCAAATGAATTCTGTGACAGTTTAGTATTTACTTTTTAAAAGAATCTTTGCATTTTCTTTGTGATGACTAAAAGTAACTCATTGATATTCCAAACAGGCCAGTTGTTAAGCCTTTATTTCACAATATGACCCCTTGCACATTAATAGTCAGAAAACTAAGACTTAAATAAATAGAAATTACTGTTTGTCCCAAGGATTAAAGGAGAACAAGTTTGTTATTGTCAAATAGTTTTCACAAAGAATATTAGAAGGCCATGCATAGGCTTTATATTGGAACAGAAGAAATTTAATTTTCCAAATTAAGGTCTCAGAAGAGAAAGTATTATATATAAATAATATAGGTGGGAAAAGTACATATATTAATTTATAATTTTATATATATATTTATATAGTATATAAAGTATTTAAATAAAAGAATACTCATATATGTAAAGAAATATACCCAATGAAGTGAATATTCTGGGGGTTCAGATATGACATCTTTTATTTGTCTCATTTATTTTTAGACTGTAGAATAGTAATGAATATTTAGGAGACTCACAAAAATTATTGTTGATTATTGATTTTGTCTGATGCTGAGACCAAAAAAAAGTTTCTGTAATAAGACTACAGATTTTTAATTTCAGTGTATTGAATTAAAAACAACTCAAAAGTAATAAAATATAAATTTAGTCCCCAGAATAAGCAAGGACATACATGTTAGATTAAAAATATTGAAATGCAATGTCAATTAGAGAAAACCCTTCCATTTTCATTATTATCCTTTTATCTACTTCATGTATTAGAGATGTTAAGTTTGCTCTTAGGTAAGATCCAATCTTCTGCAAGGTCCACTTCCCCGTATTGTTTTCTTAAGTTTGCATTCCTTTCTCAGAAATACTCAATAACTATTATGCTTTAAATGCAATAGGAGTTCCCAGCTAGAGACTACATGCGTTCTTGCTTGGTAAACTGATGTGTAGGATCCATCATTTGAAGCTGATATGTCTTTGGGTTCTTTTGGCAGAGGGGAGCCCTCCCTGGAAGAAAGAAAGATAGGGAGAACATGAAGATGGCTGTTTGAGGCACTAATTTCTGCCTTGGACCCTAGAATCTGTTTAAGTGTTGAAAGAGAAGAAATATAGACAGAAGTCTAAGGCAATATCCTCTATCAGGAAGACCTCTTCCACTAAATCTGCAGTTTTCCCACTCTTGGGTAAAATTATGCCTAAATCAAGTTTAAGTGTTTGGGATCTTTCCTGTTTGGGATCCTTCCTGTAGGAAGCATTCCCCTACATCATCCCCATCTTCTGACCAGAAGAGATATTTCTGTTATTCACTCTATAATGTCCTACACTTATTCATGGCATTTATCACATTAATAATTGGCTATTAGGGTCTTGCTGCAAGACAGCAGCAACCATACTTATCTTGTTTCCTGGTATATTCTCAATAACCAACAGGATCCTAAATTATGTTTGTTGAATGAAAGATGAATGGCCTCATCTCTTGCCCAGAGAAGAAAGCCTATCAGGTGAATGTTTAATTAATCTTTAAACATTTCAAAAGCAGAGAACTCACTTAACTTGTAAATAGGCCATTTTGATATTGAATATTCTATCATATTAGAAAGCAAAGAAAGGTATAAAATGACCACAAGGAAGTAAGTTTTATAATATTTTCATGCTTTTATGGCTCTAGTAGTGCTTTTCCTACATATGGACATGAGAGAAATATTTTCACATTTACCATAAAATACAAGTACAAGGATGTTCATGAGAAACACTATTCATGAAAGCAAAAGACTAGAAACAACCAAATGTCCACTAATAGGAAAGGATAAATAAATAAATAATGATATATTTATATAATGAAATATTAAACAGCAGCAAAATAAATAGACTCAGCTACATACAAATACAGGAATTAATTTCAATAATGGGATATTGAGCAAAAGAAGTCCCAGATGACAACATGCCGAATAACACTCTTAGAGTAAAGTTAAGGACTAAAGTAAAAACATATAATTGAGGTATATCTATGTACATAGTAATACAATTTTGGAAAAGAAAACAATAATAAACACAAGACCAAGGGAAGTTCTTTTTTTTTTTTTTTTAGATTTTTTTATTTATTCATGAGAGATAAGAGAGAGAGGCAGAGACACAGGTGGAGGGAGAAGCAGGGTTCCTGCAGGGAGCCTGATGTGGGACTCGATCTCAGGACCCTGGGATCACTCCCTGAGCTGAAGGCAGGTGCTCAACCACTGAGCCACCCAGGCATCCCCCAAGGGCAGTTCTTACATCAGAGAGTGGCATGGGGGCATGGGGAGCTCTTTAATTTTTAGGTTGGATAGTGTTTTCACAAGTGCTCATTTTAATACTGCTACAGTTGGATGAATGAATATATCATGAATAGATGAATAAATGAACAAATGAAAAAACAAGCAAATTAATAAATGAGAACCATATGTATACTAAGTGGTAGAATCTACAATGAACCAAGTTTTGTGATATGCAAAATTTTGCATATCTAAGGCCCATTGGTGGAGAAAGAATTGGAGGCAGAGTAGGAATGTAGGATGGACAAACCAGTCAGGAGGCTTTTTCAATGTTTCACACTGAAACTTAGAGTGAATTAGGGGTGATGAAGTTTTTGCTTTTTTTAAAACTTTATTTGCCAATATTTGATTATTTTTCTGATGGGCACCAAGATCAAGTACCAGTCCAGTATTCAATAACCATCTTTAAAATAAGCAGAAATTTCCTGAAACATGGTCTTACTCTGCATTCTTCTGGTTCATTCATTTATTCATTCATTTGCTTAACTTTATCCTAGAAATATTTACTGAGCATCTACTACGCCCTCTACTTAGTATACTGCCATGAAGAAATTTATAAACCTAACTCCTATGAAATGAACTAAGCCTCAATCTCAAAATAGGAAGAAATCAACCATTATTGTCATGGTAAATGCTTCAAAAGTAGAAGTAAGGCATATCTACTCTGGGACAATTTTGAATGCTTCAAAGTAGAAGCTAGAGATTAAAACTAATCTTTGTTACCTGAGGAAGCTTCTCTGGTGAAAGGATGCTAAAAGATATATAAGTGAAAATGAATATATTCCAGATAATCAAACAATGTTAGAACACCTAGAAATGAGAGAATAACTCATTAAATGAAATAAAATAAGTCTGGCATGGCTAAAGACAGTGAGAATAACAAGAGACGAAATTGGTGAGGTAGGCATGGTCATATTGATGAAAGTCTTGGAAATTATGCTATGAAGTCTAAGCCATATTTCAAAAGAAATGGAATTCCATTCAAGTTTTATGGCAGAAGTATGATAATGATGGATTTCCACTTCTTAAAGATCACTCTTTCTGACAGGTGGAAAAAGAATTAGAGGCAGAGTAGGAATGTAGGATGGAGAGACCAGTCAGGAGGCTTTTTCAGTGTTTCACTAAAAAGATAATGGACACTTTGACTTCGGTATTTGTGATGGAGACAGGAAAAAGCAGTCAACTTTAAGAGATACATTAGAGGAAGAATATATAGAACTTAATTTCTATTGTTTTTTTTCCCTCTTGTTATGCTCTTATTATCTGATACACGTAAATACTTCTTATCATGCTTAAGATTCATGGGGTTTCCTGAGTCTCTGTGTATTAGTTAGGGTCATTAATACTAGCTGCTATAACAAAAAGGCCCCAAAGTCATTGATTTAACACACTGTTCATTATATTTCTTACCTCTTGCTCATGCAAACTTCAGTGCAGGTGTTCCTGGCTTACTGGCTTTCCTGGGCTATTGTCCTCACAACAAGCACTGAGGGATCCAGGCTTCTTTGAGCTTAACATGCCATCATCAACTTATCATATTTGGTGGGGAAAGAGAGAGGGAGGCATAGGAAGGGGGTGAGAGAGACTGACGGAAAAAGAGAATGGAGGGAGGGAAGTTGACAATGGGAACTGCCCATCTATTCTTGACTATAATAAACGGTGACCATCTCCTCCTTTTACATTCATTTGCTGAGAACTTGTTGCATGGCATGGGAAGACCGCCTATGTGGCCATAGCAACTGACCATGAAAGTGTGAGTGTTTCACAGCTATTAACCCTTCAAATATTCTCTTTCACTCTCTCTCTTTGTATTCTCTCCTTCTGGGATTTCCTTTATATTTATATGACCTCATTATTGTCCATTGTTTTTAAAACTGTCTTTCATATTTGAAAACTCTTCCTTTTTGTGCTGAATTTTAGGTAATTTTTTCAGATTCCTTCTGATTTACTAATTCTCACTTCAGTTGTAATTAATCTTATATTTAATACCTTTGTTGCCTTTTTGTATTTCAAGACTGTATTTTTATCTTGAGAATTTCTATTTTTTCAGTTCCAATTGTTTTTTATTATGTGGTATTTTAATTTTGTGTCTTATATCTTTAAGAAATACTTATTTGAATTTTGTTTCTGAGGATTTCAATATCAGAAGTCCCTGGGAAGTCTACTTCTACTGCTTGTTGGTTCTTCTGACATTCATTCTGGGAGCTTGTTTCTCTTAGTATTATTAATTTTGGATTACGGACTCTTGTTCAAATGGTTGGGTTTTATTTTTAGAAATTCTACAAGCCTTGTATTAGGGCAAATTTCTCCTGAGAATATCTATGTTTGCTTCTGCTTAGCATTGTAGGATTCTACTCACTTGATATCATTTAATTCGAAATGTGTGTAGTTTGTAAGATCATATAAATTATACAAATAGTAATTCCAATTTCTCTTGAGGGATAGCTTGATTTGTATAAATTCTTAGGAGAAACTTTTGTTTTTATATAAGTGTGGGCTAAAATATATATGTTGCTCTTTGCTTTCAGGCAGACTTTTTTATGGTCTACACTTTCACCGAACAAATGGCTCTTTGAGGTCTCTGGGTTCCAGCTACAAATCCTTACCTTGAGAGGACCCAACATCATTGACATACAAGTTTCTGGGTGACAAAAAGTTCGTACATGCCGTCAAGGTAGGTAGGATTTCATCATCTACTTATTTCCTTGTTTTCAGCTTCCTTTAAGACCTTGTCCCCGTAAAGGCACTCTTTTTACTTGTAAAATTAGCTACGTACTTCCAGATAACTGTTATATTATAATTCAATACTCCTAGATGTTACATAGCAGAAAAAAATTTCTAGTATTTAGTTAACCATGTTTTCAGGTATGGTAGTTCTTTGTAATTTATCAGCTATATAGAATACTCTCATAAATGTACTCCCATCACTTTATTTGTGTTGCTGGCTGCTGAATCTGAGTGTTTTTTCTCCTGTTCTAAATCACTGAGCAGTGTTTCCCTTTTCATGCTCATCACAGTACCTCAAACTCATTATGTTTAAAATAGTATACCTCATGTTCCTCTCTTCCCACCTTGATGTTCCCTCATCTGTGTTCTGCCTCATTCTTATACCTAGGTCCAGTAATACAAGCTCAGTTCTGCTATGGTCTTTGAGGTTATCTAGACCAAGACACTATGCATTGCCAGAAATCTAAGCCCCACTATCCAATGGAAATTAGAATTAAGGTATATTTCCCAGTCTTAGGCTCAATAATAGGTCGTTGCTAATGAAGGGACATTAAAGGCACTCCTGTGAGCTAGCCGACAACATTGAGTTACATTTTCTCCTAGTATTCTTTGGTAACACTGAGGAGAGGATAGGTAGAAGGACCTCCTTTACCACAATTAAGAGCCTTGGTACTGCCAGAAGGAGTGATAGCAATATGGGAAGTGCTAGCAATGTCACATTCTAGCAACAATGTCAAGGTCAAGTTGCAAGGCAGAAAGGCAGCAGATTCAGGGTAGCAGGTAGGGATGAGATTGGCACTAGTAGCTTTATCAGAACTTGAGTGGATGCCAAGAAAATCACATGAGATACTTGGGATGCTGCCTGAAGAAGAGAGGGAGTTAGAATGCTTTTATCTTTAGAAATTATGTTGAATGGAAATTCAGAGTCATAGACCATATTTATGACCACTGCAGATGTTCTCTTTCAGTCTGGAATAGTAAGAGTTATCCAAATATTACTAAAGTACACTTCAAGAGGAAAAATGGAATGTAAATAAATAGAATAATACAAATAAGTGCTATAAGAATATCCAGGGCTGGAAATGTAGTCTATGGGTCTCTAGGAACAGAAGAAAATTGATATATTTTATCCATTTCAAGATGTAATATGAAGAATTAAATTACCTGCATATGAAGGAAGTTGATTTGGGATTCCTCACACTGAGACAATTTGAAATGATATTCAAAGTAAGATTTTCCTAAAACAACAGTCTGAGGACAGAAATGATGGTTCTGTCGTGGCAAAAAAGAAATCCAAGATATGAGTGACTAACTCAACAAAGTTTATTTCTTACTCAGGCAAAGTCCACAGCAAGTCTGGCAACATTGTAGGGCAGCCTTTCACAACTCAACTACTTTTTCAATTATGCCAAGGACATTACATACTATTATCATTCTAGATACAAGGAGAGAGGTCTATTTGCCTTCATAGATTAAAGCTTAATTGTCTCTTGGGGCTTCAGCTGAAGGGCAAATGTCCTCTTACTAAAGCAGCCATCAGGCTGAGGAAGATTCCATCATCTTACGCCTTTATCATCTGGAATACATGACCCGTTCAGCCAACATAGAGAAAGAGACAGCTGGAAAGGTATTGACCAGTTCTTTTATACTTCTCATGTCATATCTGACCACAACCACTGGCCAGATGTAGTCTCATGAATCCCTCGAGTTGCACGAGGGCTGAAGTTTAGAATTGAAGAAGAACCAGATATTGGTGCACATCAGTAATGTCTACCAAAACAAATTATGGAGGTTGCCAAGAAATAATGAGGTCTGTTTTGATTTAAGAAGGGAAAAATGTCAGATATTGAATGCTTTTTGAAAAAAACATAGGAAGGTAATTCTTTAAAGATAAGGTAATTTTCCAACCAAAAGAAAGAAAGCAGTCTTAGGTTTCAGTTGTATACTAGGAATAGGTAATATTGCTGAAAACTATTAAAAAGAGTCTATAAAACCAAATTTTTAGTTATGAGTATATAAAATATCAGTTTAAAAATATATTCCTTGGGGAGTTACTAATCAAAGAGCATACATTTTCAAGAAGTAAGTAGAATAAGTTCTAGAGATCTGCTATACAGCATCATACCTATAATCAACAATATTATATTGTATACTTAGAATTTGTGGATCTTATGGTAAAAGAGTAGATCTCATGTAGTGTTCTTGCAACAATAAAGAAAAAGAAAAAAATAACAAGATACATACAAAAATATTATCAACAGTTATTTCTTAAATGATAGAATTATTTTTTCCTTCGTTTCTCCATATTTTTTAAAATGTGCATGTACTAGTACATATATGATATACCACCATATGTAATACTATAATATATATGCATCTAATAATATACATTACTTTCACAAAGTAAAAGATATATATTCAGAATACATATATACATATAGTCTTGACCTGCATGTTAGAAGTGTGAAATAATCTTTTAAAATGTGGTTCAAAGTTGGTTTTATTTTAAAACTTTAAAAATTGCATTAATATTTATGTATTAGGAGGCACCTGGGTGGCTCATTTTGTTTAGTGTCAGCCTTCGGCTCAGGTAGTGATCCCAGGGTTCTGGGATGGCCCTGCCTGAGGCTCCCTGCTCCCTGGGAAGCCTGCCTCTCCCTCTGCCTCCCATGAACAAATAAATAAAATCTTTAAAAATATATTTATGTGTTAGAAAACATAAGTATAAAATATAAAGTGAAAATACATTTATATTTGATCTTATTATGTGAAAATTCAATTTTTAAAATGTGGAAAGTTTAGATTTGTATGTATAATTTACCCAGGATCATACAATGGTTACGTGACAAAACCTGATGAGAACCTCATTTAATTCTGGCACAAGAATTTTTGCTCTTTCCATTATACCACATATATGTATAAAACTTATGGAAATATATAATTTCCTTTAGTAATAAAGAAACTGTGCTGCTCAAATGAAATCATGGAAATAAATTGCTTCAATAATGTTTAACACTGTATTAAAGGCAAATATTGCTCACATATTCACATATCCCGTTATAAGTGGCCTAATGGGATGCCTAGGGGTCAGACACAAGCCATTCTGTTTGTTTGCTGAGTTAGCATTTTTAGAAGAGGATGCTTCAATGAGAGACAATGAGAGAAGGAGAGAGGAAGATAAAACTAATCTTTTCAAAAACAACATAAAAAAGGTTTTTCTTTTTCTTTTTCTTTTTATTTCTTTTCCTTTCCTTTCTTTTCTTTTTCTTTCTTTCTTTCTTTCTTCTTTCTTTCTTTCTTTCTTTCTTTCTTTCTTTCTTTCTTTCTTTTCTTTCTTTTCTTTCTTTTCTTTCTTTTCTTTCTTTCTTTCTTTCTTTTCTTTCTTTCTTTCTTTTCTTTCTTTCTTTCTTTCTTTCTTTTTCAGAATTGTGAGCACAGAGGTACCTGGGTGGCTGTCAGTTAAGGTTCTGCCTTTGGCTCAGATCATGACCCTCTTCCTGGGATGAAGCCCCACACCAGCTCCCCTACTAGGTGAGGAGCCTACTTCTTTCCCCCCTCCCCCTACTTGTGGCCTCTTCCTCTCTCTCTTTCTTTCTTTCTCTTCTGCTCACTCTCTCTTTCAAATAAATAAATAAAAACTTAAAAAAAAATGTGAGCACTTTAGCTTGGTTTGAACAAACAATCTAGTCACGAGAACCAAAATGTGGTGAGATAGGAATCTGGGGATCTTTGGTGAAACAGTGAGGGGAGTGCCTATGACCCACAAAGAAGGGGAATAAAATGTTGCAGGAGACTTATTCCAGCAAAGATGTGAAAAATAGATAGGAAACAGAGCAAGGTAGATTGACTATATGAATTAGGATATTTTTGGTCATATGTAATAAAAATCTCAATATTAACCCATTTAAATGAAACAGAAATCTTTAGATCACATAGCTGGCTTCTTTCAAGTCTTCCTCTGGCTACTCAGTGAATGACTAAGACTTGGTTTCTCTCTTTCTATTTCTTTTCTCCACTTAATCAGTCTTAAGTTCATGTTCACAAATGATATTTCCTTATGGTTCTAGATGGGTGCCTGCACCTCCAGGGACTGCACAGTGTGTGCATGCAGAAAAGCAGAGGACATCTCTTCTCTCAGTGGTGGAACTGAAGTCTAGGACTTCATTGGATCTTAAGTCCTGTACTCATCCCTGAAACAATATTGCTGTGGCCAGATGACTGAGGTTTCACAAGGCCCACTTCTAGAGTCAGGAAGGAAGTCAGCTTCCCTAAAGCATTGGGCTGTGAAGTGGAGAAATAAATATCTGAGCCCAAACTAGGCTACTGTACCAAGAACAGGGATGAATGCTTAGCAGCCCAAAATGTCAAATCTTAACAGTATGGGGGCCCTGGAATGAGGACCTGGACCATGATAAAGAAAGCAGAAGACGGAGTTCCATAATGCACCGATCTAGATGATGGCTTGAAATAGGCAGCGACAAAAACACTGGAGGTAGTGAAGGTAGTGATTGATAAAGAGCATTTGGAAGCAGAAAGGGTACAGAAGATAACCATGTCCATTTGGAGACTGTCAGATATGTCACCTTGAAGAATATTGAACAACAGTGAGAGCAGGTAGCAATAATGCTTCCATTGGCCTACCCTTTTTAAAGTTAAATGTCAATTTTCTAAGTAAGTGAAGTTTTCAAGTGACAGATTTTGTAAACTGTTTTTTTTTTTTAAAAAAATATACAAATGAATTACTCACCTCTCTGACTTCCCAAGAAAAGTGTATTTGATATAATTGAAACTTTTATACATGATTCAGGGCTACCAATTCTAAGAAAATAGGATATTCTCTCTAAGAGATAGGATGTTCTCCATCTGGTGTTTGTTTTTCTGTGATTCCTTCTACCTCATTACCAAGCATCAGCTTTCTCTTTTTGCACCTGTCTTGTTCAGTGTCCTTCTCTATTTTTCTGCCTCTATTCTGGCACACTGGGAAAAATTAATAGCCATGCTTGTGGAAATTTTCTGTTAAACACTGTCAATAGTGAAAAAGGGTCACAAGAATGGGGTTTAGGACAATGAGACAGTTACTGTGAATACTCTAAGAAATATACTAGCCTCCTTCAGATTCAAACCTGTCATTGAAGATTGAGATCCCATGACACTTGTGGCCAGAGAAGAGAGACATCGAACTGGAATAATAATGATATATTTTTCTCTGAGGATATTGCTTCTTTCGATATCTATATTGGATATGAAGAGGGCGATCATGCCAAGAATGACATGTAGGGTTTAGGGGAAGAAACAAAACAAAGGACCACCTAGAAAAAAGAGGCACCCCACATTTCAAATATGGCTTTGCTGCTTGCAAACTGCGTGGCCTTAGACTAGTCACTCATCTTCCCTAAACCTGTTTTCCTCATCTGTAATATGGGGAAAATAACCAGGGCTGCCTTGTGGGAGTGTCAGGGAGATACAGCGTATACAAAGATATTTTTAAAACTCATAGTCCAGGGATGGCTGCGTGGCTTAGTGGTTGAGCGTCTGCCTTTGGCTCAGGGTGTGATCCCAGAATCCGGGATTGAGTCCCACATCGGGCTTCTTGCGGGGAGCCTGCTTTTCCCTCTGCCTGTGTCTCCACCTCTCTCTCTCTCTCTCTCTCTCTCTCATAAATAAATAAATAAATAAATAAATAAATAAATAAATAAACCAATAAATCAATAAATCTAAAAAAACTAAAATAAAACTCATAGTCCGTAAAAATGTGAGGCACGATGTGTACTCCGTCACCAAGACAGTACAGTGGTTCATGGCACAGGCACAGTATGACACAGACGTGTTAACATCATCAACTTGATTTTCCTTACCCATCAAATGGGGATTGAAATAGAAACTCTCTATTGGGGGAACCTGGGTGGCTCAGTAGTTGAGCGTCTGCCTTTGGCTCAGGGTGTGACTCCAGGGTCCCGTGATGGAGTCCCACATGGGGCTCTACATGGGGAGCCTGCTTCTCCCTCTGCCTGTGTCTCTGCCTCTCTCTTTGTGTCTCTAATGATTAAATAAATAAAATCTTGAAAAAAGGGAAACTATTGGAATTGAGGTGAGGATTATTTGAGTTAATACATGTAAAATGTAAAGCTTTCCTAGTATTTCTACTTCTTTATTGTCTCACATGTGATATCAAGTGGTACTTTTGGCTCTTCCAAGTGAAGCAACAGGCCTAAATCCATAGCAGCAGGTGCGTGCTCTTTTTGCCTTCTTTTCTACTTACAGATTCCTCCCCATGTTTCAGAGATGCATAGGATCAGAATCCACCTGCTATTATGATTTAAAAGTAGAAAGAAGTGGCTAATCAATTTGTTTGTAATTTGCATGTTTTCAACTCCATACTTAGCTGGGAATTGAATGTAATGTTGTTTAGTCTTGTATTTTTCACCCACTTGTAAATATCCTGATTTAAGAAGATGCATTTCAGTGGCCCTTTGCAGAGGTGAAGTAGCCAGGAATCAGATAACCCCATCCCGAGTGCTGGTTGGGAGATGAGTGGAAAAGTAAATTACTCAGGAGCAGTTAATTCTGCCTCTCCTGCTTCAAGAGGGAGGGAAGACAGGGCCTTAAAGGATGGTTTCCAAGGCCAAGGATAACATGTAGGCTGTAGGGGAAAAAAACAAAGATACTCTATAGTATCTGTCAGACTATTTCCATTATCCTGCTTTCATCTGATCGGTCTTTCACTTAGGGGCTTAAGTTCAATTGTCTCCATCTTCTTATTAGGGGGGTCCACATAATGACTCGTCTCTGGCCTGATGTCCCAGCATCTGCTACACGTTTCCTTCAACTCCAGGAAGGCATCATCATTACGGTAAGGTCTGTGCTGTTGCTGCAGCTGTGTGACCTGACTACCCACATTTCTCTATTTATACACAGACAAGCTATTGTTCAGGATCCATCTCCAGTTATTCCTTCCCCTGTGTATCCACTCATCACATACTGTTGAGAGTCAGTTATATACCAGACACTGTTCTAGGTTAACAGAAACACAGCAGTCAATGCCCCTCATAAAGTTTACATTCTCAAGTAGAAAACAGACATAAGTAACAAACACTGATCAAAAAGCCAACAACTGTTGGTATGGATGTGGAGAAACCGGAACTCCAGCATACTTTTGATGGGAATACAAAATGGTGCAGCTGCTATAGAAAGCATGATAGAGGTTCCTCAAAGAATTAAAAGTGGCCATTGAAATCAGCGTCTTGAAAAATTTTGCACTCCTTTGATCACTACAACACTATTCATAATAGCCAAGATGTGGCAATAACCTAAATGTCCACCAGTAGGTGAATGGATAAAGAAAATGTGATATACACATACAACAGAATATACTTTTCAGCTTAAAAAAAGAAGAAATTCTGCAGTATGTAACATGGATGAGTCAGAAGGTAGGTTCAAAGTGGATAGTCATAGGAAGACAGGTACTGCACGACTCCCTTGTGTGAGATATCTAAAATTATCAAATGCATAGAAGAAAAGAGTGTTATCGGGATTTCCAGAGATGAGGGGGAAGGAGAACTGGGGAGTTACTAGTCAATGAGCATGAAGTTTTACTCAAGCAAGATGAATAAACTCTAGAGATCTACTGTACAGGATTATAGTATAATTAACAATATTGTACATTTAACAATACTGTACACTTAAAAATTGTTAAGAGGGTAGATCTCATGTTAAGTGTACTTATCACAATAAAATAAAATTTAAAAATAATAAACAGATCTAAATATAATTGTAAATTGTGATAACTGCTATGAAATGTTAGGTTTTCTATAAAATATTATCTTAGGTTCAGGTGGGTATGAAAAATTGTACGAAAGACATGCTAATTTGAGGAAACCTATGAGGCCTCCAAGTTAAGATATAATAACGTTCCAGAGAAAATGAAAAGAAACTGTTATAAATGTGAAAGAAAAATGTCAAGATGCAGAAATTCACCTTTAAAATTTGTTATACCGAAGGCCCTATTTTCTTCGATCTATAGAAATGTAAAAATCACAATTCATTAAGATAGAAGTTAAAGGCAGGGTATGGGTTGCTTTATGGAGAGATTCGGTGAAAGTGCACGTTAAGTCCCTTCTCCCAACTACATTTCCATAAAACCCCATACCCCTTTACCTGGTTTTCTATGCTTACTCTACCCACCAGCCCTGTCACACAATTCTTGAACTTCAAAGTGTATCATAATCATCTGGAGAGCTTGTTAATACATGACTCAGCACCCACTTTAGAGGTACTCTGGGGCTGGGCATGGATATTATACTTTACAAAGCTTCAGGCATCCAGGAAGGGTGCCTGGGTAGCTCAGTCCTGAAGTGTCTCCCTCCAGCTCCAGTCATGACCTCAGGGTTCCTGGATCCAGCCCTACATCAGGCTCCCGGCTCAGCAAGGGGTCTGCTTCTCCCTCTGCCTCTCCTTTGGCTTATGCTCTCTCTTTCTCTCTGTCCAATAAATAAATAAAATATATTTTTAAAAAAAAGGCTTCTCAGGAGCGTCTAATTAATTTGTCAAATCATTCACTCATTCATTCAGCAAATATTTTTGGAGTCTTTAATGTGTGCCAGGCTTTTGTCATAAACAAAGCAGACAAAACCCTTTGCTTTAACCTAAGTGTCCAACAATAGACGGATGGATAAAAAGTCGTAGTATATATATGCAATGGAACATTATCCAGCTATAAAAAATGAATGAGATCTTATCATTTGCAACAACATGGATGGAACTAGAGGGTATTATGCTAGGTGAAATAAGTCATACAGAGAAAGACAAATGCAATATGATATTACTTATATGTGGAATCTAAGAAGCAAAGAAAATGGACAAAGAAGCCAAAAACAGAGTCGTAAGGACAGAGAACAACGTGTTGGTTGTCAGAGCAGAGCACGGTGATGGAATGGGCAAAATAGGTGATAGGGATTGAGAGGTACAAACTTCCCGTTATAAAATAAATGAGTCAAAGGGATAAAAAGTACAGCACAGGGTATATAAATAATATTGTAGTAGCATTGTATGGTGACAGATGGTGACTACATTTATTGTGGTGATCATTGTATAATATATATAATTGTCAAATCACCATGTCATACACCTGAAATCTGCAATTTGACTTAAAAAAAAAAAAAAAAAAGGAAGGATCCAGCTCAAGATGGTGTCCTAGGAAGACCCGGAACTCACCTCCTCCAGGGAACACACCAAATTATACCTATTTATAGAATAATTCCTCCTAAAGAAGAAATGAGGGCCCTGGGAACAGCTTCTGCATGACAAAAGATGGAAAGAATGGCTAAAGAGAACAGCAGGAGAGAGGAAGACACAACACACTGTGGGGAAGCCAGCCCTGCTGGAGCCTGGGAAGGGCAGTGGAGGGGGAACGTGATAGTGATGAGGGTCAGGGACAGATCCCTTTTTCCTTGGGGACAAAATAAAAAAAAAAAAGAAAAGAAAAAAGGCTGTGGTTTAAAAGGGCAACTAGCATATTAAAGAGACAGCACTAGATCTCCACTAAATGGAGCTTCCAGGAAAGCTCTCCCGCGGGAGTAGGAGAGGTGTGCATTCCCTGGCCCCTTAAAAATGCAGCCTGGAACAGGGTCCTGTGGCCATAGCTTTCTGCCTCAGCGAGTGTCACCAGCCCCCGTGTGCTGGGGCACAGGGTAAAAAGAAAATAAAGTAAAAACTTTCAGGTTTCACAGGGTTGATTCTTGGGGTGGGAGTGGGGTGACCGGTGATAAAAAAATATATACAAAAGTAATACAAAGCTTAAATGCGATTGCCTTGCAATCAAGTCTACTCCCATTAAATAGTATTTTGCTGTCATTGGGTCTGTCCTAAGCCAGAATTTTATATTCTCGCGTAACAAATATAAACTTTATTGTCACAATATTCTATAAATGCAAAGTGCAAAGATATTTTTATGTCTCTATAACTGAAAAAAGCTTAGTTCTCAAGGCCCTATTTCTCCTGTTGATGAAAGCTGAAATTTGTCAATTCATGATCAACCTGGAAGCTTCTGTTTTAGATGAAGTCTTTAATGCAGGATTCTCCTCTCCTCCTCTTTCCTTAAGCTCTGTAGCAGAATTTACCTATCATCTTGGCAGAAAAAAGGGTAGTTTGGTCTTGGTGGCTTCTGGGTTGGGTCCTCTGCTAGTGAATTTTCTCTGTTCCCATTGTTTGGGCAACACTGGGCCAGGAGCTCGCTGTCTGCGCCTGCTGTCTGCGCTCCAGCTCTAGCTGACACTGGTTCTCAGAGATGCAATAAAAATCCCTGGGAATTTGATGGGGCACCATGCTTCAGTAGTTCTTCCCAAACCTATCACAGCACCTGCATGGGAGATCCACTGAATCTCCGTTTTAACCACTATCTCTGCCACCCTGGACACGTGAGCACTTTTGTTAAGTCTCTCCCCTGGGGAAGGTATCCTTGTTAAAAAAGTAGGGAGGTGATCATTTTTGAAGACTAATTTAAAAAAAAATATCTTAATAAGTTTTCTGACTGAGATATTGATACTCGGATGTCCTCTGGGATGTTTCATAAAGTAGGTCAGGCTCTCCTTTGTGAGAACGCCCACAAGCTTGGTGCTGTTAGTGAGACAGTGCGATTACAACATCATCTTTGCAGGTGGGATCTCCCAATGCTGTTGGAGAGAGTTTAGATCTAGAGTTTATTTTATGTGGCAGGTATGAATAATTCCCAGACCTTACTCAAAAGAGAGAAAAATAGATTCATGTTATATTATTGTGACCTATCAATAACTATAGATTGTATGCCGATATAACTGAACAAAATTATATTTATTGTTTTTCCTCAGATAAATATAGCTAATGAAGAGTATAATAGGAAAGACGAATGGATTTAGACATATGTTAAATCAAATTACTTACAGCCAGACAGGCTATTTTAACCCCTTCGCCCTATTAAATTGATTGTTTATTTGAGCTGAGAGTTTTTGGAAAGGTTTATGCTCATACGCAATTGCCTGAAATGGAAGTTCGCCTGTGAGAAGTTAAAATTCAAGTTTGTGATTTTGAAGGCCCCGCCCCTCAGATATAAAGTAATACTAGGTACTGGCCACCTAGTTTAGCAGTTTTCAAAGTACTGTCCGGGAATGCCTTTGGGTTTCTGACCCTTTTGAGAGCACAGTGAAGTGAAAACTATTTCCATAATAATAGTAACATTACTTACTTTTTTTCCTCTCTTATTTTCTCATAACAGTTGCAGAGTTTTCTAGAAGCTGCATGAAATGCGATGATGTCATTGCTTTGATGGTTAAAGGAATGAACACATATATTTTAGTGTTTAAAGGTTTCTGTTTTAATTTCTAGTATAGTAAATATTGATAGATATAATGCACATAAACAAAATGTTTTGGAATTCTCATTAATTTTTAAAAGTTTAAAGGGGTTCTGAGATTAAAATGTTTGAGAAATGATGACCTAATTCACTGAGTTGACACTTATCTTCTCCCCTTAAATTAATGGTGGTCATATATTTTCTGCAGAGCTGGTAAACTCAGGGCTTGTTGTTGAGAGCCATCTTTCCTTTCTTTCCTTTTCCATGCCTCTTCTGGACTGCATTGTTTTTCCCCAGCTTTTCGCCTATTGCTTGGAGCTTCCAAATACAAAATAAAAGTGGGATCTGAGGAAGAAATATGTTTCTGAAGAAGAAAATACATTAATTAAAAATAAATTTTAAAGATGCTAAATTGTTAAAACAGATATTTTGGTGAAGGTCTGTACAGATCAGGTAATAAAGTGAGATGTGGGACAGACCAGCAAAGAGAACTTTGGTACTGTTCAGGGAGCAACTAGCAAACTATTCCACCCTTCACTTGAAATGTGCAGAAGGCTCAGGAGAATCAGGGAGATGGGAGCAAGATGGCTTTGGGGAGTACTGCGTTATAGTCCCATGAAATCCCCAAGGGTGAGAGGTGGGGTTATTCACTCTTCATCTCAAGTCAAGAGAGAGAGAACCTTAAATGAACTGCTATGAGCCTCATGTGCATTTTGAAGAGGATTTAATTAATGATTTGGTTTTCATCTGAAAAATCATCTGAGCTGGATTAAATCGCTGCTGTCTCAGTGAATGGATGAAAGCAGAGATGTTAGAGGAGATAAGACTTCACACCCCAGGGCAAAGAATGTGTAAGTGATTCTAATGGGCCAAATATGGACATGTGGATATCATACGCACACACATATACATGATATACTATATTATGAACAAAACAAATCTGGATGACAGAGAGTGGGTTTGATGTATGGAATCTTACTTCAAACCAGGTGGTAAGACAAGGACAGTCGGAGAAGGTGACGTTTCATTTAAACTATGAATAATAAGGAGTCAGCCATGCAAACATCTATGCTAAGAACTTTTAAGCAGAATGAGTATCCAGGATGTGAATGGGTTCTGCATGCTTAAAGACCAGAAAGTAACCCAGTGAGGCTGGAAACTAGACTGACTGGTCCAAGATAAGATTGGAAATGGAGGCGGGGACCAAATCATGCAGGGTCTTATAAGCCAAGGTAAGAAACGTACAGCTCTACCGATGTGGTCTTTGTGCTCTTTAGGCTTAACGGTAATTTTCCAAGCCATCAATGAATTTGAGGTTCCATATACTTTTTGGTTTTGGATTTTTCAGGAGAAGTCATGGAATCTATAATTTGATGGGGTTAGAGAAGGCTGAGTATGTCTGGCTCTTAAGTTTTATAAATATCCAGCTAATAACAAAAGTCCCCTAATAATGGTCCAAAACATTAATTTTAGCAAAAGCTATATTTACTAAATGAATGCCCTGAGTAGCCGTAGTGAGTTTTGGTCAAGGTTTTATAATTCCTACTCTGTTTTTATTTTTCTGATCACCATATTAGTTCTTGATTTTAGAAGTTTTAGTATAATTTCTAGTATAATTTCTTACACTAGAAAGCATCCAATAGATTCCACCATGATTTAGAAAAATTAATGCAAATCAATCAGTTTCCTTGGTGATATCCTGATTATAACTTGACTTTTTACATTGGAGGTATTTTATCTAATCTTTTTGAAGGATTCGAGGCATTCTTCAGTAGGTATTATTTTAATCAATCAGCAAATATTTATTATGTATTCTTTCAGGTGATTTTTTTTCCTTCTGGTGCTGCAAGGATGAGGACATGAAAAATAAATGACTCTGCCCCCGTTCTTTAAAGGATTTCTCTCATTCTGTTTGTAGGTCTTACATATATACATGTATGTATATATGTATATATGTAAAATACACATAATACTTAATATATTCATATATTTTGTGTATTTATGTATTACATATAAGCTAAAATAATTAAGTATAAGGATGTAAAGATCAAGGGTACCATGGTCAATAACATCCGTAGAACTTAGGAGAGAGAGATTTGAATAGACTGAAGAGACAATGGAACATCTTCTTTGAGAAGGAAAAATGTGGAACAGGACCTTGAAGGATGCTAGGCATTGAATAGATTGTGAGAGGGAAGAGGCATGCAATCATGAGTTGAGGTAAAGGGTGAAGATCAAGTCATGTGGAGCTTATTTTGGAACACTCAGAAAGCCAATTTGGAAAGGTGAATATATAGGTGAGAAGAATTGTGGGTAATAAAATTGGAGTAGGGGTTTCAAGCCAAAAAATGTTCTCTTCACTGCTGTAACTATGAGTATGACAGGATACCTAGAAGTTGCCCTGAAGAAATAGTTTGATTCTGGTTGGAAATTCTTCCTTTTAGTAATATATCAGTCACTGTGAACAGCATTTAAAATGATCAATTAGGATTTTCCATTTACCTGTGACCTTTCTGAGAAGCATGTTCACAAAATAACCTTTCACAGATTATGGGCCATCCTGAAGGACTGGCAAAATTTCATGGGATGTACATTGTGGCCCAACCATCATAAAGTAATGATTCAGCTTTGGAATTCTTCAGGATTGTTTATTAGTGCCACAGATATTAATATCTGCTCCCATGGCAACCCATCCATCATTAAATCATGCATGAGGAGAAGGATGAAGAAATTTTTCTTCTTTAAAGGCAACTTATATCTCTTTAAACTCACATTTGCCAATGGATGAAAAACTCTGTAACGTGGTCACAGATTACAGGTAAATGATGCTCTTGAATCTACCTGAGAGGTAGATTTGAGGTGTGCCCTGCCCTGATTCTTGGTATTGCAAGTTCAGGGCACTATGGTTTTCTTCTAATTTTCCTGCTGAAAATTAATTCCACTTGTCTTATCTTATGAAGAAGATGAATTTAGCCTCTAGTCTTGCTCTCCCTCAACCTTTTCTCTATTCTTTCAGCAGAATGGTCTTTCTCATATCTGATACAAATGCAAATATGTATGCTACCTCCTGTTTAAAATCTTTCCACAATTCTTGATTCTTTTCAGAATGGAGGTTAGATTGACCATGGCAAACAAGATCACCTCAGCAGCTTTCAGATCTTGACTTAGTTTTACATCCACAAGGAAGATTTCCCTGACCTCTTTGGCCAAGTGAATTTCATAGCACGATGCATTTTTCACAGTTTTAGCAGTGACCACAATTGTAAATTTACAACTGGTGCCATTATTGATAAATAATGACAGATAAAATGAACAGATAAAGTTTCTATCTCTAGCACTAGATTGCAAATTCTACAAGGGCAGTGCTTTGAAAAACTATTCTCTTCTCAGTTACACAGAATTCGACAAATACGGATATAATATGGAGTTGTTGATATTGTTTATGATGTTGCATGCATGAATGGATCTATGACTTGTGCAGAAAATGTAGTCATCATCTATTATATTCATTGGATCATGGAAAAGTACCTTTGAAATCCTGTATTATAAATGTTTATTTATTGATTGATTGATTATTTATTTAGTTATGTGAGAGAGAGAGCATGAGTGAGGGCAAGGGCAGAGAGAAAGTGAGAGAGAGAGAGAGGCAGACTCCTCACTGAGCACAGAGACCCACACTAGTCTCCATCCTAGCACTCCGAGATCATGACCTGAGCTGAAGTCAGACACTTAACCAAATGAGCCACCCAAGTGCCCCACAAATCTCTCATTATTTAGATAGAAATTGAAGCCTAGAAACCAAATGACTTGTTTAAGATCACACAGCTAATCACAGTGACAGAGCTAGACTTAGACTCCAGGTCTCCAGTAGGACTCTGATCTCTTTTTGTTATGTTAGAGCTCCTCTCAGCCAACTTCCTCTTTCCAGAAGTACAAGCTGAGGGTCAGAATCACAGTGAAGTAGTGCAGGGGTTGGGTACCTTTGGTATTGGGTAAGTGTCTCCAACCTCCTTTATACTCAGGGGCCATCAAACAAATAGCCAAGTGTCAAGGGTCTGTGAAATTGTATTTGGTTCAATTCCTTCATGGTTCCATAAATTTTTAGTCCATGGTCTCTTAGGCTAGCCATTTCTAATGGACACATCATGGTCATGGAAGAACTTGGAAACTGAATCTGATTGGAAAATGGAATTATCCATCAGTCCCAATGATGATAATCCAAGTCCAGCCTGTTCACAGAACAACAGCCACACATGAGAGCTTGAGGCTATTAATCGACATTTTCAGCTTTAGTTTATCCATCTCTGAAGCCATTAAAAATGTTCTTAATTCTAAAATGTTTTGATTCTCTAAATGTTTCAAGGAATTATTCTCTTCCTTTACATTTCCTTTATTTTTTTTTTAATATTCCCTTTTTTGGTCAATTTCCATAAACGTGTTGCCTCTTAATTATAGCAGTGGAGCTCAGTATGAACCAAACACCACTCAACGAGTCCCCCATTCATCACAATGTCCCATTACAGAGAGGGTCAGATCACCTAATGTCTTCGCTCCATTGGGTAGCTTGGGGTTACCCCTAGGTAGTCAGGTAGAGTAGCAGGTTGGCCATTTAATCTCCCCCCATTCTCAATTTCACTCCCTTTCTTGTGAACACAAAAGAACTTTAAGTGCTCTGTCCGCAGCATTGAAATGCCAACCTTAGTTGGTACTTTGAAAACTCAAAGCCTTTTACAAGATGAATAGCAAACTGTGGATGACAGCTCCTGTGGAGCTATTATTGAATTGCAGCCCTGATGACTGCATTACTTTGGATTTAGATAAAAGACTCCATACAAGACAAATGGTAGGAGGACATCAAACAAGACTGTGTCCATACAGTGACAGAAGCAATCCAATTGAAGAAGCTGTTGATTTCCCCAAGGCTACATACTATTTCTTCCTGAGTAATTTATATTAAGGAACTAAAGATTGTATATTCATCTTCTATTTATACTTTTCTCTAAAAATATGAATGTCCAGTTGTCAAGTCAAAGTCTTACATTCTGCTCTTGCCTGGAAGAGAAATAGCGATATGGGAACATGTTAATTATTTTGTATTGTGTTTTATTTAACCACAATAGCAGTGTGTGTAAAGGTTATAGACTGAGAGTTACAATCTATAATGATCAGATAAAAAGATTAGTCAGCAAATCGATAGTTCCTGTACCAACAGGAAGCTCGGTATATTCAAGGCAACAATGAGTACAAAGGGTACAGATAAACATCGGGCACCTTTATTTAGATGAAAACTCATTCTAGAGAACTTCCACTACCTCATTAATTATGTACCAAGCTTCAGGAGGCTGAACTGGGTGAAGTATCATTAGTGGCTTTTGGAATGTGCTGGAAATGCTTCTGGCTCTAGACAAACTGTGTGAAATGAGAGCTTTTCTTTCTGTTGGGCTGGCAGATGCTCACACAAATCCAGTTCCTCAAAATGGAAAGGGTTTCATGTATAGAACTTGCATGAATTTTTTTTTTGTCTCCTAAATCTTGCGAACAAGAATGCAGCATGCTCTAGCTTCAGAAGCGCCATCAAAATTGTTTAAAACATGGACTTTAATGTTAATCTATTTAATAGGGAAATAGCACCCATCATATAAGTTTTATCTTAAGACCGCGCTCTATGTTGACATCTTTTTTTTTTTAATGTAGTTTTATGCTTTTGCGATGTCACTGCTCTCATGAACTTCCATACTAAGGTCTCCTTTGCTTTTCTTGCTTTACTTCTCATGGCCCACCTATTCCTATACAAAATCTAATGCACTGAACGTGGATTTGAGTTTGCCAAATTGTGAACTTGGAATACAATCTTCAGGATGTACTGGAAGAATTGTTTAAATTAAGATCTCTTCTGGAATTACATGCAACTTTGTTCATTTGCATAACTATGTCTTTTGAAGGGGACCCCCTTTTAGCATCTTTGACTTTGAACATTTTCCGAAATCAGACTTAGTCTCTTCTGGATGATTATTCAATTATCCAGGAATTCATCTAAATGAAAGCAAAATGTCATTTGTTTGGAACAGAGTCACATAAAAGAACAAGTTTCAATAAGCTCAAAGCCCTTAAAAATTGCTTCAAGAGTGTCTAATAGGTGATTCCCGCTTGACACCAATAATTAATATCAAAGAAAAGAAGAAATAAAGGAAAAGAAAAAAAAACAACTAAAGAAAACTGACATAACTGAGCTCACTAAAAACAGTTTGGTTCTCTTGAAGCCATCCTCAGATATTTCTTTGCATGATTGCTTTTAGAATTTTTTTTCTCATTTGCATGTTTTTGTGTGTATTGATTTACTACTTCTGGGTCAGATTAGACCTTTAGATGAGCTCCTGCAATTCTCCTTTACTGAATTTAATATAAACATAGCCTATATTATGTTTCTTAAATACAAAACTCCAGCAGTGCATATGTGTGCGTGTGTGTGTGTGTGTGTGTGTGCGCGCGCGCGCGTGCCTATGGGTATGTGAGGTGTCAGTCTCTGGGAATTTCTTGTAAACAAACCAAGCTCTTGCTGCCTGTCAAAAAAGAAATTGTGCCACCTTTCCTGTTGCCTTTTGGATGCAGACTTGGCAAAGCTTCTGTTCACTGAGCTCGCCTTGGCTGTGGCTATTTGTGCAGCAATTGAACCACTGAAGAAGGGCTCTGATTAGTTTTCAGTAGAACCAATCAGCGGCCATCTGGCTGATTGCCTGAGACCTGGTGCACTGGTAATCCTATCACACCTCCGGGGTAGACTAACAGTTGTGATTGTAGTTTAATGAAACACTTTGACTTCAAATGTCTGCTTAGCTGAAGACTACAATTCCTCTATGTCTCCTTCTTTCCCTTAAGATCTTCTGTTCCCCTCCTTTCCTTTCCTCCCTCCCTCTCTTCTTCCTTCTCTCCTTCCTTCTTTATTTCCTCCCTCCTTCTCTCAACTCCAGAGTGGCCTTTTACATTTTACAAAGTGATTTCATATTTCACCACTGCCATGGTTCAGGCCCTCACCATTGCTTGCCTGGATTGCTGACATAGACTCATAACCACTCTTAGAGGGCTCCCCTGACCACCTCCCACCACCCCTACAATTGCTTCACCATAATAATCCACTATCCATAATGCAGCCAGAGCGATCTTTCTAAAACACATTATCTGATGATAGCAGAAGCTAAAAATACCTGCGTGGCTCCATACCTCATCGGATATAATGCTCAGATTCCTTCACTGGCCCTTGATCACCTCCCTGATCTCATGTCCCACACTTCCCGGGCTGTCCCACATGTATACCCGGGCTCTGGCCATACAGTTTCCCAGGTACACCAGCCTTCTCCCACTGCCCTGCTGCCACACCTACTGCTCCATGACCATCTCCCCTCTCTCATATCTTACCCCTCACCTGACCTCCTATCTTTGACCTGGCTAATTTTCATCTCCTCTTCAAGGCTAAACTAAAGCATTAGTTCCATTTGAAATATTCTAGGACTAACCCCCCATGACTTGCTGTCCCCAACACCCCCACTTTACGCACACCTACACACTGACCCAAATTGAGATTCCATAACAGCCCTACCATGTTATCTGTACCACTGCAATAACATTAATTATATTGCTTTGCAATTGTTGACTTAAATACTACCTCTTCTAGAACCAGGATTTTGAGCCCTATTATACCATGGACCCATTCTCTGAATCAGGTTTTTTTTTGTTTGTTTGTTTGTTTTTTTAAGTAATCTCTACGCCCAACATGGGGCTCAAACTCATGATGAATTTCAAGAGATGAGAGTCACATGCTCTACCAACTCAGCCAGCCTGGTGCCCCCATGTTTTTAAACACATAAAATACATAAGATTACAAAGAAATAAATTATAATGACAGTTACCAAAATATTAAACATGTGTTATAATACAATATGACATGTAAATATGTTTATTTATTAAAGCATCAGCTAAGAAATTCAAGGAGCAAGCCCACTAACTGTTGTGATTCAGAGGTAGTGGTGAGTGAAAACAGTATTTCAGAATATCTTCTACCGCTCTGACATGATATCTATGGCTTCCACTTGTGATAAAGTATTGCCGTGGTTTGTTGCATGTATTCATAACTTTTTTAAATGCTACATTTTGGGGGGGGCGGCGCCTGGGTGGCTCCGTCAGTGAAGTGTCAGCCTTCAGCTCAGATCATGATCCCAACCTGGGATCAAATGCCGGGTGAGCTCCTTGCTCAGCCATGCATCTGCTTCTCCCTGTCCTTTCTTTTCCCTTTACTCATGCTTTGTCTCTGTGTCTCAAATAAATAAAGAAAATCTTAAAAAAATAAAACTAAAAATACATAAAAATGTTGAATTGTAGTTACAGGTAAGTGAAAATAAGGGTATGGTTATTACTTCAAACCAAGTTCATGGAGGACCTGAATTCTAGAAACTTTTGAGTTTCAGACCGTACGATCTTTGAGGCTTTCATTGTACTATAGCTATGCCTGTAGAGTATTGGAACATAGTAAACACTTAAATTGTTTATTGGCCCAATTTACAAAGGAAGAGATGGTTTAATATTTCATCTACCTTAAGACTTCACACCTACTCCACCTTGTGAATCAGGCTTTACTATTCTGATCACATATTAAGAGATTGAAATTCAGAAAGGTTAAGAACATTTTTCTAGTCCGTAGGGTTTTAAAATGTGTATTCTATCACACGGGTGCTTCCCAGAATATTGTGTCCAGCCTATCAAATAATCAAGAGAAAGGGAGCAAATATGGAAAATTGATGTTATCAGTCTCTACAAGGAGAAGTTCTTTTATTGCCTTGGTAAACCCTTGGCTTCCGTTATATTAATAATGTTCCATCAGTGTTGGCCAGCGTGCTATTTGGCATTCATCTGGACTTTAAGAGAACAGCTGGGAACTTGGAGTAAGTGATCCTGTCATCCACAAGGGCTTGTCTCACCAAGAGGAACGCTCCCTCTGACTCAGAAGCACTCTGGGAAAGGGCGGAATAAGGAAATGCCACTTCCTCAACAGCCTGCTCAGGGAGCAGCCATTGTATAGACAGAGCTTTTTGTTTCCTGAGCCCCCTTTGAGGGAAAGAATAAAAGAACATGACCGCAACTAGGACAAGCCTTTTCACATCTCAGGATGTGAGTGAAGGAAGGGTTGGTGCACTTGATTTCGCCTTCTTGTGCATTGAAATGCCCAGACCATTGTGTGGCACAATGACTCCCTTTCAGGAAGGTGGCGACTATTGTGTCTTTCTGTTGTTCTCTGTTGCTCTGTCCCTTTGCCTTCTTTAGTTTTTCCCACTGTCTGGTCTACAAAGAAACCACTCAGTAGCAGTGCCTGGGCAGGCTTCTGAAGGAGAGGACAGAGCCTCCCCCTCCTCCACTTCCCAACACACACACACACACACACACACACACACACACACACACACACATGGAGAAAGAAAGCAAAGCAGCGTCAGCCTTGGGACTTAGAAGCTCTGTTGAGTCACTTTAAATACCCTGAACCCTTGTTTCCCTTGGCAGTGAGAAATCAAGCCAAACAGGGCACAACTTACATTGTCAAGCTCTGGGAAGTTGCTGTAAGGATCGTTAAACTCTTGACATCTGAAATGTCTGGTTTTGGGACTTCTTGATCTCCTATTCTACACCTGTATATTTGATGAATCAAAGTGTGCATATCAGGAATCACACAATGGTTCCTGGGGGCCCCAGACATGTGACGTGCTATATATTATAATTTATATAAGCGTGAGAACTTGCACAAGTCAGACACTTGAGAATGGACACTTTAATGGTGAGGCCCTAAGATTACTCTTCTTAGTATCCTCCTGTGCTATTACATTAAAAAAAATACTTTAACATTTTTTTATACTCTATTACTCAGAGAATAGTGACTATATTTGTCTGCTTGTTTTTAATTTCAAGGTATCTCCCTGTAACTCACTGAGCCTCATTTTTGCTCAGCAATCATGGAGCTATAGACTAAGACTTAGATAAAGTTATGATGTTAGAGAATCCGGTGGAAATTGTTTTTTTTTTTCTTCTCCCCAAGAAGGAATTGTGTTGAAGAGAGAAAACACTGAAAGTCACACAGTTCTGAGTGTGAATCACAAGGATGGGACTTAATATCTCTGTGTCCTTCAACAATCTAACTTCTTTCATCTACTTTACCCTTTCAAAAAATTGTGGTTGTACAACTTTACAGCCTTTTTAAAACAGGGTTATTTGGAGAATTAAATAGGATAATGTATGTAATATCCTTAACCCTGTGTCTGACACACAATAAAATCTAATACATAGAGAGGGATATGACCCCAGTCCTGGTGTAAATTTGTTTCATTGTGATCTGTCTTCAAAATGGTGTGTGCAGTAAGGATTATTTAATATTAAGTACAACTAACATTGTCTACACTTTATTATTTACAAAGTGTATTTAAATGCATCATTACCTTTATGTCTTGAAAATTTCGAGAGGTAGGTACCCTTATCTTTCTCATTTTACCAACTGGGTGGCTGAATCTTGAACAGGTTGTGACTTCCTGAAGGTCCAAGGTAATACCCAGCAGGATAAGAACACAAACAAATTGTCCTCAGGATTCCACTTAGTTGGTTTTCATTAACAAATTTTACCTTTGATGCAATTGGGTCTTTGATAAATAGAATTGTTTTTCTTTTCTCTATATAGCTTCAGTGTGCAGAACAGCTATTTGGAAAGCTTATTAAAACATAGAGATCTCCCCTCCTCCCCACCCTCCACCACCTTCTTGGACCAACAAATTCTGATTCAAGAGATCTGGGGTGAGGCAGAAAATCTGCATTCCTAAGAGGCTCTCAGGAGATGGTGAAGCTGCTGGTTTAGAGACCACATTTTTAGCAGCACTGCTTCAGCCGGTTCCATCAACAGTGGTTATCTTGAGATATGTTTGTCACAATGCAATAATCCATTTGCAGAAGAAACTTCGCAGACGTGCTGTATTGTATATATATTTTTTTCTTTTTGTATATTATGATGTTTTGCCATCTTAAACTTTTCTGGCTGAGGAGAGACTGTTCCTCCCACCCTTACCCCCACTAGCCAATTCTTAGAGGTAGCAAAGGGCTCAGCTGGCAGCCTGCCTTTGATATGCAAACTAACCAGTCCAGACACAGAAACTTCTCTATCTGGCCAGGACACCCCAGGAAGCAATATGCCTCTGCTGAATCATCCCAGGGTCAGATACCAGGACCACCTCTATAAAGCCCTCTGGAATTATTCCAGCTAGCCAATCCTAAACCATCACTTGGCCTGCTTTGCTTCTTTGGAAATGCCAATCAGGTTTTTTGGCCTACACTTTGCCTCTGTTGCCATCTTCCGCCCCTTGACCAAAACCTAGCACTTCCCCCATGATCTTGTGTGACATGTGGAGATCCCCGGGCTCGGACCTGTGACTGTAATAAACTTGTTTCCTTCTGTCCCCTCTGTGGCTCTACCTCACAGACCACCAACTAAAAGCACCCAGGAACACATGTGTCCTTCAGACAAAAAGGAAGGGGCATCTCTTTTTCTCCAAATGAGTTGTCCTGAGTCAGACATTTTTGGCAATCACTGTGCCCCACGCCTAATTGGGACCGGATAGAATAATGGCATTAGGGACACTGGTCATCAGGGCATCCTTGCAAATTTCCGGCGGGTTTGGGCACATAGAGCTTTTCATTGTCTTCTGACAGCAATTTCAACCTCCCGCTGCCCAACCCATGACTCTCTCTCGTTAAACCTCGGTGAGTGGCCCTGCTGCAGCCATGAATCATACACTGAGGGCTTCACACAGCCTGGGTTTATGGAGCCGCATTACAGGAGACCATATCTCAGATGGCCCCAGTGCAGCCAAAACAATCTGTCACTTTTAATTCTTCCTGTCACCTCATTAAGTATATGGAAACGTTGACAATAAAGCACATTTTCACACAAACACGCAACACTCACGCCACCCCAAAATGCAACATTTCCTCCTCCTGTATTCAGATGTGGTTGTAAATATCCAGTCATTGAAAGATTCACTGAGCAAACATATGTGCCGGGTACTGTATATAACTGACAGAGGCAAAGAACAGTCTCCATGGACACATAAAGCAATTAAAAATAACTGTGCTTCAAAGCAGGCTACTATAATACAAAGGTCAGGACCATAAATATGAACAGGATGGCAGTAATGTCTCTATCCAAATATACCCCCAAACACACAACTACAACAGGTCAGATCTCAAAGGTTAATGTTAAAAAAAAAAAAAAAAAGCTTTGAAATTATGCCATTTTCCACCCATGCTTCTTTTTTTCCTTCTTGGGTCCTTTCATCAAAGGTTAATATATGTGGATACAGTGGAGAATTTTATCAAGGCCAAATATGTGTCATCAGCCACTATTTTATTCAATGCAAAATATTTAGCCTTGGACATATGATACAATGAAGGCGCTCTATCAGATATTCTGTGAAAGGAAAATGTCTGTTGCTTCTCCCCCTTTTGCTTCCTAGGTTGCTTGTTTTTATATTAACTGCACGGAAGTTTGAATTCCACTCAAAGCTGTAGAGAGACCGTTCTGAGGGCCGGGATAATTTTTGCAGTAACACACTGAGTGTGATAATAAGGTTTATGCATGGTTGTAAAGAATGTGCTGACAGATGGAAAAGGAGCCACCTCGGTCTGCACAGCATTCATTTTTATATATATTAAAAAAAATCATACTACACCTGACTCTGATTCAAACAGCAGTTCTTTCTCCCGCTGTCTTCTAGGAACAGAAATATTTTAGAGTATATAGAAAAATTCCAACCCCCAGTGGACTGATTCGCTAAAATTTCAAGTTCTGTGCACATCAGAGTATCATAGGCTCCTGTATTACCATTCAGGGTGTCATGTGCAATGAAAAACTTATTCCCTCCAAACATGAATCTCTATGTAGTAAGTGCCTTAGATAGTGAGCAAGTAAATGCAGCATGGAAAAAAGATGTGAACGGAGTGGCTCCCACAATGGAGAGGCACTTCCCATCTCTTCCTCTGAAAAGCAAAATGCCAGCTAATTTGCTGAGGATTCATTTTCATCCAAGGAAATTAAAATATGAGTGCAGATGGAATGAAAACATTGAGGTCATCTCTGCACATCTTCATGATGTGATATTTGAGAGCAGATTGATTCAAGAAAAAGAGCACTGGGAGGTAAATTCCTTACCCTTAACAACAGGAAGCAACAAGGACCAACCCATCCAGCACCAGCAGCTGGATTTTCAGAGCCATGGTGTCAGCTTCCTGGGGGAGAGCAACAAGCTCCTGACATCTGCTCTCTCCCACATCTATTACCATATTCTTAGAAAAGCCCATCCTATGCTAAAGTGAAGGAATGAATGAAATAGAACAAATAAAAAAAAAAAACACTTCTTTTCATCTCCAACCTTCTGATCAAATGCATCTATATTAATTTCCTAAGTCTGGGATTACCAAGCACCACAAACTGAGCACCACAAACAACAGAAATGTCTTGACCTTCATAGTTCTGGAGGTCAGAGTCAAAATGAAGGTATTGGTAGAGTTGGTTCCTTCCCAGGGCCATGAGAAAGGACGTGTTCTGGGCCCCTCCCATTGGCTTCCCCAAATCTTTCCTCATTGCCTTCCCTCTATGTGTGCCTCCAAGTCCAAATTTCCCTTTTTCTCTATAGATATGAGTCGTATTGGATTAGTGTCTGTCCTGATAACCTCATTGAACCTAAAGACCCTATATCCAAATAATCTCACATTCTGAGGTACTGGGAGGTTAGATCTTCAACAGAGGAATTTCGGATAGACACAATTCAACCCATAACAGCATCGTTGACTGAAACAACACAGAGCTTCCATTTATCCACTTCTGTTATGTTCTCTTCCTCTGCTAATAAGCACGGTCTCTCACAGTCCTGCCATCCTCAGAGAGCAGCTTCCAGGGAGAAGAGTAAATTTTTTCAGCATTGCTAAAGAAGTTCCCAAATTATTATGTTTAACTTTTTCTTCTTACAAAGAACAAGCTATGCACCTTCAACTTCTCTACAATATTCTCTTCAATCAGCTTCACCATTAATCCCAACATTCAAACACTATTTTGGCATCTGGCTCACAGATACTATTCCCACATCATAGGTTACTTCTCTATCCATGATAGCGAACCACTCACAACCTACCCCATTTGCTCTTGACCTCTTCAACTCCAGTCACCTTCAACCGCAGCTCGCTTACACTGGTTGCTCATTTACGTACTCTATCTATCCTGTTCCTTATATGTGTGTATTAGCTCTGGAAATTTAAATTCAAATACTCCTTCTTTGACTACTATCTGCTCATTCCAATTTTTCTCATTTCTCTACTTCATTTATAATATCAGTTACCAAATTATGGTATTACATGGAAAATTAGTGTTTCAGTATGTTAGTAAGATCACACAGAGGAAGATAAAATGGTGTGTAGTCAAATAAATTTAGGAGAATGATGTTAATAAAAGTTGAAATAGTTCTTTACTGAAAGACTTTAGTATACCACCATTTGTTCTGAATAACCAAGATTTTGTGACTGCTTTCACCAAACTAATGTCAGCAATTAAAAATAGAATAATGAAGCCTAGTGAGCCACAGGACACCAATCTGGGAATCAGTAGATTATACTGTTCTTTAATTCATAACTCCTATTCCCACTTTCCCCTCTCATTCTAGTTATCCAACCTTTCCTTAGGATTTTTGGCTATATCCCATAGGCCATTCTTTTGCTAGATAGTTCTTCCACTCAGTCTTATTTCTATGTCTACCCTGCAACTCTCTGTCCTTTCAAGTCCCACAAACGAGCTCATGTTCTGTAGCTCTCAGTAGGCCTTCAGAACCGCAAGCAAAAATACCCATGCTAATCGTTTTCCAATTTAACCTAGCATATAATAAGTTATGACTATTTTCTAGATTACCTGTTCACCTACCTCACTCCATCTCTTCTCTTTTTTTCTCCTATGTCTTCAACTCTTCTCTACCAGTTCTTTCTCCTACAGTAGTAAACCTGTTCAAAGGAGTCTCATTTCAATTTTCTTTTCCTTTTTCACAACTTCCTTCTTGAAGTTTTGGCCTTCTCATCCTTTTCAAATTAAGTTCCATGAGAATAGAATATCTTTCCACTTATCTGTGCCTCTTCAATTTCTTTCCTCAATGTCTTATAGTTTTCAGGGTACACGTCTTTTACCTCATTGGTTAAATTTATTCCAAGGTATTTTATTCTTTCTGATGCAATTGTGAATGGGATTCTTTTATTTTCTTTTAAGATTTTATTTATTTATTTGACAGAGAGAGAGAGAGAGATCAAGCAGGGCGAGGAGCAGAGGGAGAGGGTGAAGCAGGCTCCCCTACAGTGCAGGGAGCCTGATATGGAGCTCTATCCCCTATGGAGCTTGATCCCCAGACCCTGGCCTCATGACCTAAGCCAAAGACAGATGATCAACTGACTGAGCCACCTGGATGCCCCTGGGATTGTTTTGTTAATTTACTAATAGTTCATTATTAATGTATAGAAATGCAACAGATTTTTGTACATTGATTTTGTATCCTGCAATTTTGCTAAATTCTTTTTTTTTAAAGGTTTTATTTATTTATTCACAGGGGACACACAGAGAGAGGCAAAGACATAGGCAGAGGGAGGAGATGCAGACTCCATGCAGGGAACCTGATGCGGGACTTGATCCCTGGACTCCAGGATGATGCCCTGAGCTGAAGGCAGACACTCAACTACTGAGCCACCCAGGCATCCCAATTTTGCTAAATTCATTGGTTAGTTAAACAGGGATTTTTGTTTTGTTTTGTTTTCTTGGGAAAGTAATTCTTGAGAGAGACAATGCAAATACTTAAATTTCAAATAATAATTATGATATAAATACTAGATTACAAGATAGAAGTAGAAGATAATAAAAAAAGGTAAATGTATTTGAATTATCAAGGGGCAGTGATTAGATATATACCATTTAAAAATAGATATTTTATTTTAGAATAGTTTGTATTTATTGAAAAAAAATATATAGTAAGAGGGCTTCCATAGAACCTATATGGTTTCCTCTGTTATTAGCACATTTAATGGTACATTTGTGGCAACTCGTGAACCAATATTATATTTTATCGTTTATGTCCATACTTTATTCAGATTTCCTTGGGCATTACCTAATTCCCTTTTTTTGTTGTTGTTGCTCAAATGTACCATATTACATTTATTCATGTCTCCTTATACTCCTCTTGACTGTGATAGCTTCCATGATTTTCCTTGGTTTTGATGAACATGACAGTTTTGAGGAATATTGGTCAGTAACTTTGTAGAATGCCCCTTGAATGGATTTATTGGATGTTTTTCCACATGATTAGACTGCATTATGGGTGTTTGGGAGGAAGGCCACAGTTGGAAGTGCTATTTTCATCACATTCCATCAAAGGTATATAGTATCAATGAGACTTATCCCTGTTGATATTAATTTTGATCACAGACTGAGGTCATCTTTGTCAGGTGTTTCTACCATAAAGTTACTTTCTTCATTCCATCATTCAATAATATATTCTTTGGAAGGAAATTTCCACATACAGCCTACATTCAAGATGTGGGCAGTTATGCTCCATTTTTTTAAGGGTGAGTTCTACATAGTATATATAAATTAAAAAAAATCATTTGGATGGTTGAGAAATCCCAGGACATAATGCAGAATATGACAAAACAATCTAACTAATATTAAAAATTTAGGAAATAGCATCACTAAAGGTGATGAGGGAAAATGTGCTGATCTAAGTAACTTTAGAAATTAGTGGAATCTATAAAGCTAAAGGCAAAATAGTACATAATTACTGTAATTTAGTTGATAATGTTGTTTTCCACAGGGATATTAGTTAAAAATTATCATATTGCTATACATATATACAGGAATTGAACAATTAAGTAAATGGATGGTAGATGGTGAGAGCCAGGTGGGAAGTGAGATTTTACAGACAACCAAGGGGAAAAGGAACATCACTATGAAATACTGTTTAGTTTAATATATTTATGTGTGTGTGTGTGTGTGTGTGTGTGTGCAAATACACATGTCAGTTTATATACAAAACTTTTCTTGCTTTGTCAGCTGAGACAGCCTAGAAGTGATGACATCCCATTATAAACAAGTACATGTGGTACCCAGATATTAGTTCCTAAGTACCATCCTTCAGTAAAAGGATCAAGGGCTCCTTGGAGAAATGACTAATTCACAGGCTGGGGCAGGAAGTAGAAAAGGTGAGTCTGGAGTATTTTGTAGTGCCAGAGGTAATGAATGCTGAGAAATAAAAAATTTAAAAGCCCTATTATGATGGGGCCATGTCAAAAGATACAAGAGACATTAATAGAGCTCCCAATGGCCAATGCCGGAATAATGTGAACAAACAAAAGAAATGAAGTAATATTGGACTATGAAACAAATATCCATGAGTACATATGGGTATAAATAAATTATTGAATAAATAAATAAATGAGGGAGAAGAGACAAGTCTCTCATGAGAAGAATTCCAAGTAATATATGTATTACTTTGACATATATAATTTTATAAAGAAAAGACCAATAGTTTTTTTCAAATATAGAATGAAAACAGGATTTCCAAATTCCTTATCAGGACAAAAAATAAGAAAGAGGTAGATAATGGATAAACAGAACAAAACAAGGTATTCATAAAATACATTAAATTAAAATGGAAGACAAAAGATCAAGTGGAATATTTATTTTCTCTTCCCTTATCAAAAATGTTTCTTTACCAATTCTGTGGTTGGGCTCAGACAAGTTTATATTGAAAAATTATCCAGGCTATTACAAACTATATTAGATGTTCTAAGGTACTAATCATAAGAAAATTTTGGCAAAATTAATGAAGAAAAAGAGATAATGCAGCTATGCTACATTAGAAGGTAAAATAAATGCAGCATCAAATATGGAGGCCATTAAAGCTTTTCAAATATTTATAGATTTATAGAATTTATTTTACATTCTGTATATTTTTGAAAGAATTAATGACATGGACAAATTTCCAGAAAAAATTATTATAAAAATTGATATTTTATGTTGAAGCTCAAAAAATAAAACATCAAAGATAGGAAACACTATCTGGGAAATAATTACCAAAAGGTCATTTTTATCAAATGATTTCATGCTGAGTTCTTTGAAACCAGTTGTAAAATATGTCTGATGATAGTAATTGATGAAGTTTCCCAATTCAGTGATGAACTAAGCAACATCCTATACTAAAACATGAGAAAAATGGAACACTAAAAAAAGAAAAACTGACTAAAGATCTTTAGAACTATAACTGCAAAATATTAGCAAATCAAATGTAGCGGTTTATTAAAAGATAACACACCATGACCAAATAGGTTTTTATTCCAGGAATGCACGAACAATTCAATATTAAGAAACCAAGTAATAATTCATCACAACAATCGATCAAAGGAGAAGAAAGAAAAATTTATCTTGATAGACGCTGAAAAAGCATTTTAAAATAATTCAACATCAATTATTGATAAAAAACGTTAGTCAACTAGGAATAGGAGATAAGAACAAATCCGCAAGATGATGAAGGTGATCTATTTCAAACTATCAACCAACATTGACTCTTATCATAAAACATTAGACAACGATCATTATTACCATTTTTTCAGCTAATTTTTTTTAAACATTTTATTTATTTATTCATGAGAGACACACAGAGAGAGGCAGAGACACAGGCAGAGGGAGAAGCAGGCTCCATGCAGGGAGCCTGATGCGGGACTCGATCCCAGGACCCCCGGGCCACGCCCTGAGCCAAAGGCAGACGTTCAACCACTGAGCCACCCAGGTGCCCTCAGTTATCTTTTAAGGCTTTATATATTGATTTATGTTTTATAAACAATAAAATTCACTCTGTTAAGTGTATAATTTGAAGAGTTTAGATAAACGTAGTTATATAATCATCAGAATAATAAAAACAGAATATTTTCTTCATCTCATAATGTTTTCTCTTGCTCCTTTCCCTTCTCCCTCTGCTCCCAGACCTACTGAATACACTTCCAATGTATGTCCCTGTATATTAATCTTTTCCAGAATTTCCTGTAAATTGAAGCTTGTAGTATATAGGTTCTAATCATAATACATATGCTCTTAAAATTCATCCATATTTTTGCATATATCATTAGTTTGTCCTTTTTTATTTCTGGGTTCCATTCTAATAGATAAATGTATTATAAATTATTTTTTTCATTCATAAGATGATACATATTTAGTTTATTTCTAGTGTTTGGTTATTATAAATAAAACTGCTATAACCATTTCTGTACATGTCTGTGCGTGAACATATGTTTTCATTCCTCTTCCCTAAATATCTAAAAGTAGGATTGCTGGATTATATGATCAGTATATATTCAGTATGTGTGTGTGTGTGTATATATATATATATCAGTAATATATTACATGATCCATATATATCAGTAATATATTACATGATCAGTATATATAAAGTTCCATATAATTTTATGAAAAATTGTCAAACTATTTTCTAAAGTGGTGTGCAATCTTACATTTCATAACCAATGGATGAGGAGTTCTAGTTTTCCATATCATCGACACTTAGTATTGTCAGTCTTTTTAGTTTTAGCTATTTTAATAGGTATTAGTGGTATCTTATGGTGTTTTTCATTTGTATTTCCACAATGATTAATGATATTGAGCACCTTTCCATGTGTATATCTGCCCTCTGTGATTCTCTGTGCTCATAATTATATGTCAATAACGATAGTTTTTCTTTCTTTTTTTTTTTTACTGTGTGTTTATCTTAAAATATTGAAATTAGGTAGTAGGAATTCTCTTTTACTTCTCTTCAAATTTCTGTCTAAATTTTAGAACCATATTCTTAATTTCTAAAAGTGACACAAAGCAAAAACAAACCTGACAGAATTTGAATTGAAATTGCCTTGAATCTATGGATCAATTTGGTGAGAATTGACATCTTAACAATATTTAGTCTTTACACATATGTATGGTATATTTTTTCTTTATTTATTTCATTTTCCCCCATAATATAGTTTGCAGTATATAGGCATTGTACATATTTTGTTACATTTATCCCTAAGTATATGACATGTTATGATACTATAATAACAAGTATTTTTTTTAATTTTTCAATTTTCAGTTCTAGGTTGTGGGTATTTAGAAATACAGCTTTGTTCCTATTGACCTTGTATCCTATATTTTGCTGAAGTAACTCATTCGTTTTTGACTTTTTTTTTTGTAGATTTATTATGACTTTGTCTATAGGCAATTATGCTATTTGTGAATGAAAATAGTGGTTTTATTTTCCCTTTCCAAAATCCTTCCTCAGCATTTTGTTTCTTCTTTTCCCTTACAGGCTTTGCTAGAACTATTGATTCAATGTTAAATAGGAGTAGTGAGGGCAGACATACTTGCCTTGTCCCTGATCTTACGGTGAAATCAATCTTTCACCATTAATATAATGTTAGCCATAGATTTTTAATAAAGGCCTATTTTCAGTGTTAAACTCTCCAACACAAATCGTGGATTCAAATATGTTTTCTTATATGATTTTTATTTATTTACTTTAAATACTTTTATTAGGCGCAGACACATGTTAGAGTTCTATTTTTTTGATAAATTTATCCCATTGCTTTTATATAATGTAGTATTTCTTTTTTCTCAAGTCTAGTTTGTCTGATATTAATATAGCCACTTCAGTTCATTTTGGATTAGAGTTTGTGTGGTATATTTATTCATTCTTTTGTTTTCAACAGATCTACATCTTTATACTTAACATCAATCTCTTTGTAGGCAACATTATTAGATCCTGCTTGTTAATCTTATCTACAGTTTGTGTCTTTTAATTTAAACAATTAGCATTTAATATAATGATTATTGAAATCTATGTTTCAAATTGTTTTCTATCTGTCTCTTTTTTTATTTCTTATTTTCACTTTTGACTTATTTTAGACTGAATACTTTATTTCTTTTTATCTTCAATATAAATCTATTAATTATACTTTTATATGAGTTGCTATCATGTTTACAATATATATATTTAACTTATCACAGTGTACTGCCAAATGATATTATGTAACTTTCCGTAAAACATAAGAAACTTAAGTTGGAACACTGCCATTTATTTCCTCCCATACTTTATACTATTTTTTGTCATACTGTTATTTCTACATATGTTATGAACTCCATAATACTTTAGTACTACTTTTGTCTTGGATAATCACTTATCACTTAAAAAGATTAAAACTAATGGATAATATATTGTATGTTTACCCACATCTGTATCCCTTCACAGATGTTTTCCTTCTTTTTTTTTTTTGTTTTTTTAAAGATTTTATTTATTTATTCATGAGAGATACAGAGAAAGGCAGAGACATAGGTGGAAGGAGAGGCAGGCTCCCCAGAGGGAGCCTGATGTGAGACTCGATCCCAGGACCCTGGGATCACGACATGAGCCAAAGGCAGATGCTCAACCACTGAACCACTCAGGGGTCCCAGATGTTTTCCTTCTTTGTGTGGGTACATATATTCATTTGATACCATAATTCTTCTGCCTGAGAACTTTTTTTGATGTTTCTTGTAGCACAGGTCTGTGATAAATTCCTTTAGATTGTATGTTCCTCAATGACTTTATTTTACTTTTATTTTAAATATTTTACTCAAAAGCTTTATTTCTAGAACAGTTTTAGACTTACAGAAAGCTTTAGGCTTACAGAACAATTGAGTGACCAGCACAGAGATTTCCCATGTAGTCCTATACAATTTCCCCCATTATTAACACCTACATCAATATGGTATGTGTGTTTTAATTGATGATTCAATACCAGTACACTTGTTTTTAGTTTTTTCAGATTTCCTTAGTTTGTAGTCTACTATCCTTTTCTATTCCAGCATCCATTACATTTAGTTGTCATGTCTTTTTACATTCCTCCTCATTGTGACAGTCCCAAATTTGCCTTGCTTTTGATGACCATGATGATTTTCAGAACTACTGGTCAAGTGTTTTGTAAGATTTTTTCAATTGGTATTTATCTATTTTTTTCCTCATGATTATACTGAGGTTGTGAGATTTGGAAGGAAGATCACAGAGGGAAAGTGCCATTTCATCACATCAGATCAGGAATACATACTATCAGCATGACTTCTTATCATTGTTGATGTTCATTATGATCACCTAACAGAGATAGTGTTTTTAAGCTTTCTCTGCTGTGAAGCACTTTTTTCTTCCTTTGTTTTCATATTGTCCTCTTTCCAAAGGCAGTCACTGCACAATCTACACTTAAGGAGTGAGGAATTATGCTCCATCTTCTTTAGAATAGCTTATTTATGTAATTTACTAGGAATTCTGCATGAGAGATTTTTTCTTCATTTATTAATTTATTCAGTCACTTATTTATATAAGTATGGATGCATTGATAATTATTTTATGCTTTGGTTTAAATCTAATACTACCTTATCTTCTTATTGAAATTATTCCAGATTTACCCAGTAGGAGCTCTTTCAGATAGCTCTTGTGCCCTTTTGATATAGTCGCATTACTATTTAAAATTTTTAAGAACTTTTTTACTTTCTGCCATTATAAAATGTCCCAGGCCCTTTTAGCACATTCCCTACCCATCAATGAATCAACTGTTTCTTCAAGAAGTTCTGATTATTTTTATTGGATAATGGCATTAGAAACTAATATCTGGCCTCATACAATGAGTTTGGAAGTTTTCCTTCCATCTCTATTTTTGAAATAGCTTCCGAATAGGTATTAATTCTCTTTAAATGTTTGAAAGAATTCCTCTGGTAAGCCATCCAGCTCTGGACTCTTGTTTGTTGGGAGACTTTTGATTGCTACTTTAATTTCCTTGCTGGTTATAGATCTGTTCATGTTTTCTAATTCTTCCTGTTTTAGTTTTGGTAGTTTATACATCTCTAGGAATACAATCATTTCTCCCAGATTGCCTAATATGTTGGCAAATAGTTGCTCATAATATGTTCTTATAATTGTTTGTATTTCTTCAGTGTTGGTTGTGGTCTCTCCCTCCTTTCATTCATGATTTTAGTGATTTGGTTCCTTCTCTCTCTCTTTTCTTCATCTTCTTCTTCTTCTTCGTCTTCTTCTTCGTCTTCGTCTTCGTCTTCTTCTTCTTCAAGTCTGGCCAGGGGTTTATCAATCTTATTAATTCTATCAAAGAACCAGCTCCTAGTTTTGTTGGTCTGTTCTCTTGTTTTTGTTTGTTTGTTTGTTTGTTTTTTGGCTTCTATTTCGTTGATTTCTGTTCTAATCCTTATTAATTATCTTCTGCTGGGTTTAAGCTTTATTTGCTGTTCTTTCTCTAGCTCCTTTAGGTGTAGGGTTAGGTTGTGTATTTGAAACCTGTCTTGTTCCTTGAGAAAGGCTTGTATTGCTGTATATTTCCGTCTTAGAATGCTTTTGCTGCATTCCAAAAGTTTTGAACAGTTGTGTTTTCATTTTTATTTGTTTCCATGAATTTTTCTCATTCTTCTTTAATATCCTGGCTGATTCATTCATTCTTTAGTAGGATATTCTTTAGTCTCCATGTATTTGAGTTCTTTCCAAATTTCCTCGTGTGATTGAGTTCCAGTTTCAAAGCATTGTGGTCTGAAAATATGCGTGGAATGATCTCCATCTTTTGATACCAGTTAAGACCTGATTTGTGGCCCAGGATGTAATCTATTCTAGACAATGTTCCGTGTGCACTCAGGAAGAATGCGTATTCTGTTGTTTTAGGATGGAATGCTCTGAATTTATCTGTGAAGTCCATTTGGTCCAGTGTGTCATTCAAAGCTCTTGTTTCCTTGTTGATCTTCTGCTTAGATGATCTGTCCATTGCAGTTTGTGGAAGATTAAAGTCCCCTAATATTATTGTATTATTATCAATGTGTTTCTTTAATTTGGTTATTAATTAGTTTATATAATTGGCTGCTCTGATGTTGGGGCATACATATTACAATTGTTAGTTAGGTCTTCTTGTTGGATAGACTCTTTAATTATGATACAGTGCCCAGACTTCAACCTCTATTACAAAGCTGTACTCATCAAGACAGCATGAACTGGCACAAAAACAGACACATAGATCAATGGGACAGAATAGAGAAACCAGAAATGGACCCTCAACTCTATGGTCAACTAATCTTTGACAAAGCAGGAAAGACTATCCAATGGGAAAAAGACAATCTCTTCAACATATGATGTTGGGAAAATTGGACAGCCACATGCAGAAGAATGAAATTGGATTCTTTTCTTCTGTTTTATTCTTTTTTAAGATTTTATTTACTTATTCATAAGAGACACACAGAGACAGGCAGAGACATAGGCAGAGGTAGAAACAGGATCCCTGCCAGGAGCCCGATGTGGGATTCAATCCCAGGACTCCAGGATCATGACCTAAGCCAAAGGCAGATATTCAACCACTGAGCCACCCAGATGTCCTTATTTTCTCACACCATACACAAAAATAGACTCAAAATAGATGAAAAACCTAAATGTTAGACAGGAATCCATCAGAATCCTAGAGAACACAGGCAGCAGCCTCTGTGACCTCAGCCACAGCAACTTTTTGCTAGACATGTCTCCAAAGGCAAGGCAAACAAAGGCAAAAATGAACTATTGGGACTTCATCAAGATCAAAAGCTTCTGCACAGCAAAAGAAACAGTTAAAAAACCAAAAGACAACCTACAGAATGGAAGAAGATATATGCAAATGTATTATCCGATTATAGTATCTAAAATCTATAAAGAACTTATCAGGGGGCACCTGGGTGGCTCAGCAGTTGAGTGTCTGCCTTCAGCTCAGGTCATGATCCCGGGGTCCTTGGGATGGAGTCCTGCATTGGGCTCCTAATAGGGAGCCTGCTTCTCCCTCTGCCTGTGTCTTTGCCTCTCTCTGAGTGTCTTTCATGAAGAAATAAATAAAATCTTAAAAAAAAAAAACTTCTCAAATTCAACACCCAAAGAGCAAATGATCCAACCAAGAAATGGGCAGAAGATATGAACAGACATTTTTCCAAAGAAGGCCCAAATGACCAATGAAAAAATGACACATGAAAAAATGCTCCACATCACTTGGCATCAGGGAAATACAAATCAACACCACAATGTGATACCACCTTACACCAGTCAGAATGGCTGAAATTAACAAGTCAGGAAACTACAAATGTTGGCAAGGATGCAGAGAAAGGGGAGCCCTCTGTCACTGTTGGTAGGAATGCAAGCTGGTGCAGCCACTCTGGAGAACAGTGTGAAGATTCCTCAAGAAGCTGAAAATAGGGGCAGCCTGGGTGGCTCAGCGTTTTAGCGCTGCCTTCAGCCCAGGGCCTGATCCTGGGGACCAGGGATCGAGTCCCATGTCAGGCTCCCTGTGTGGAGCCTCTTTCTCCCTCTGCCTGTGTCTCTGCATCTCTCTCTCTCTCTCTCTCTCTCTGTGTGTGTGTGTGTGTCTTCCATAATAAATAAAATCTTTAAAAAAAAAAGTTGCAAAGAAGCTACCCTATGACCCAGCAATTGCACTACTGGGTAAGTGCCCCTAAGATATAAATGTGTTTGTATTGTACCTGCACCCCAATGTGTATAGCAGAAATGCCCACAGTAGCCAAACTATGGAAAGAGTCCAGATGTCCATTGACAGATGAGTGGATAAAGAAGATGTAATATATATGTGTATGTGTGTGTGTGTGTGTGTGTGTGTTTGGCCCTGAGGAAAGAGGTAGGGGAATGTAACAGTGAAAAAGGCATGGAACCTACTACCCAATGGCAAAAGTAGATATTCACACAGCAAACCATATTGCACGTATGCAAAGAGCTTCCTATGGGAAACAAGGAGGCAGGAACTTTATCACTCTTACTTAGTAAAGATGTACAGGCATCAATAAAATTACACACTTGAATTGAGCACATCTTAGAAAACTAATACTCATATTGTGGGCCCAACGGTTTGTGTATATACATGCCTAAAAATAGAGAATTTGAACCCTGACTTGACCACTTACTGACCTCATACAAATTGTTCCACCTCTGTAGGTCTTGTTTTTGTTTTGTTGCTTTTTCTAAACTTCTAATGTGGAAAAAATAATATTAACTTCATGGGTTATTGAAGGGATTAAGTAGGATATATATATATTCACACACATATGTATAGACATATGTGTACACACATATATGTATATACACACATGATGGAATATTACTCAGCCATCAAAAATGAAATCTTGCCATTTGTAACAACATGGATGGAACTATGCTAAGCAAAATAAGTCAATCAGAAAGACAATATCATATGATCTCACTTATATTTGCAATTTAAGAAACAAAACAGGATCATAGGGGAAGGGAGGGAAAAATAAAACAAAATCAGAGAGGAGAGACTTAATCATAAGAAACAAACTGAGGTTTGCTGGAGGGAAGAGGATGGGGGGATGTGGTAACTGGGTGATGGGCATTAAGGAGGATTTGTGATGTAATGAGCACTGGGTGTTATATAAGATTGATGAGTCACTGAACTCTACCTCTGAAACTAATAATACATTATTAGTATTCCTTCCCTCCTTCCTTCCCTCCCTCCCTCCCTCCCTCCTTCCCTCCTTCCTCCCTCCCTCCCTCCTTCCTTCCTTCCTTCCTTCCTTCCTTCCTTCCTTCCTTCCTTCCTTCCCTCCCTCCCTCCCTCCCTTCTTCCTTCTTTCCTTTTTCCTCCCCTCTCAGCTGACAAAGCAAGGACATATATGTGTGCATGCAAATCTGCATATATACACCTATCTAAATATTTCTGTACGTAGCCATCTGTATCTATATTAAATATGAATTCATACTGACGACTCCAACTCTAACCCATCAAAATATGGATCTCACCAAGCTTTCTTCCTTTGCAGTCTGTAAATTTCCATTCCAACAGTTGCAAATCTGGTTTCTGTCATCACCCTTCATTTCCTTAGTGGTTCAATTCCAATATGCCTTTATAGAAGTATCATATTTAGTAACTTTTACCCTCATGGACTTGATCTACTAAAATAGAGGACTTATGTACAGTTTCCTGTGCCTGTAGTTATATAGAATCCACTCATTTCCACTATTACTTAGTTCAGCACCTTTCTCCTACCCATTTTATTGAGGTCATTTCATACACTTGTAATCCAATTAAATCCTCGTGTAACAGTCTGCATTTTTTTTTCCTAGAATTCTCTGACTCCTTAAATGACTTTTTAAAAATTTGCATACATTAAAGTTTGCTCTTTTGTGTTTTAATGTATTATAGATTTTGGTAATGTATAATGTCATGTGTCTATGATCATATTATACAGTTCTGCTATCCTAAAAATCCCCTGTGCTTCACCTAGTCATCTCAAACTCTTGTCAACCACTGATCTTTTTATCAACTACATATTTTTACCTTTCCCAGAATGTCATATATTTGGAAACCTGAAGGATATAGCCTTTTCAGACTGACTGATTTCACTTAATATGAATTTAAGGTTGTTCCATGTCTTTTTTGTTTGTTGTTGTTGTTTTTTTCTTAATAGATTTTAATAGATTAATAGATTTTTCTTTTATCATTTAATATCTTATTTTGTGGATATACCAATTTGTTTATCCATTTACTCACTGAAGGAATATTATTTACACTTAGTTTTTAGCAATTATGATTAAAGCTGCTGTTCATGTGCAGGTTTCTTTGTGGACATAAATTTTCAACACATTTGTGCAAATATCTAGGAACATGATTCTTGGATTTTATGATAAGACTGTGTTTCGCTTTGGAGTGGCTTCCAAAGTGGCTATACTATTTTGCATTGCCACCACCAGTGAATAATAACTCCTGTTGTACCATATCCTTATGAACATTTGATATTGTGAGGTGTTTTTTTTTTTTTGGATGTTAGCCATTTTAATAAGTGTGTAGTGGTATCTCATCATTATATTAATTTGCAATTTCATAATAAAAATGGTATGAAGCATATTTTCACATGCTTATTTTTCATCTATATATCTCTTTTGTTGAGATGTCTGTTCAGATCTTTTGTGCATTTTAAAATTGGATTATTTATGGGGGTTTTTTATTGTTCAATTTCAGAGCTCTTTGTATATTTTGGACATCAGGACTTTGTAAAACATAGGTATTGCTAATATTTTTTTTTCACAATCTGTAGCTTGTCTTTTCATTCTCTTAGTAGTGTCCTTTGTAGAAAAGAATTTAAAATTTTGATGAAGTCTAACATCAATTTTTTCTATCATAGGTCATAGTAAGATCACCTAGATGTTATCCAATGTTTTTCTCTAAAAGTTTTATGATTTTTCATTTTTTTAAGCCTATGATTAATTTTGAGTTAGTTTTGGTGAAAGTAAGTTGTGTGGCCAAATTCTTTTCTTTTACATATGGAAATCCAGCACCTTATTGAAAAGACTGAACTCAATCTTTCGTATGATGAGTTATGGGTTGAATTCTAGGCTTTTATGTGGGTTGAATTCTAGGCTCCGTATTCTGTTCTCTTCTTTTGTTAATACCATACTATCTTTATCACTGTAGATTTATAACATTTTTAAAGTATCCACAAAATAGTTTGTTGATATTAGATGAATTGTGTTGAATCTATGTTAGGAAGAATCAACACCTGAAAAATACTGAGGCTTCCAACCCATAAACATGGAATATCATTCCATATATTTAAATTAAAAATATTTTTAATCAGAATTTTATAGTTTTCTGTATGTATCTATATGTACATATGATCCTATATGTACTTTGTTAGATGTGTACCCAAATATTTAATTTTTATGTTAATTTAAATAGCGTTGCTTTTTATTTTCAGATTCAAATTGTTCATTGGTAGCATAAAGGAAAGTAACTTACTTTGTGTATTAACCTTGTATTCTATGATCTGGCTAAAATCACTTACTGCCGATTTTTTTGGCAGTTTATTGGGATTTTCTCCATAGACAATTTATCATTTGTGAAAAAGAGAGAATCTTGTTTTTAATTTCCAATCTGTATATCCTTATTACCATTCCTTGTCTTGTTCTACTAAGTAAGACTTCCACTATGATTTTGAATATGAGTGGGGAGAAGGGAGCATCCTTGTCTTGTTCAGGATCTTAGGGGGGAGGTACCCAGGTACATAATATGATGTTAGCTGTGGGTAGTTTGTAAATGTTCTTTATAAAGATGAAGGTATCATTCTGTTTCTACTTTTTTGAGAGTTTGTACCATGATTTTGCCTAATGCATTTTCTGCATCAATTAATGTGATTTTTCTTTAGCCTGTTGATATTGTAGATTACATAAATTTATTTTCAAATGTGGAATCAGCATTGCATACCTGGAATAAATCCCACATTGTCATTTTGTATAATTTTTGTACATTGCTGGATTTAGTGTGATAATATATTTTGTGGATTTTAAAAATCTATGTTCATAAGAGAAATTGGCATGCAGTTTTCTTTTTTTATAATGTCTGGATCTGGTTTTATATTACTCCAATGCTGGCATCATAGAATGAGTTATAAAATGTTTCTTCAATTTCTGTTTTCTGCAACAGATTACAAAATTCAGTATTTTTTCTTTATTAAGAGTTTGGTAGAGTTCCACTAGTGAAACTATCTTGGTCTAGTGCTCTCTTTTTAGAAGCTCATTAATTATTTGTTCAATTTCTTTAATAATTATAGGCCTATTCAAATTAGTATTTCTCTTTTTGTGATAATTTTGATAGTTTGTGTCTTTCAAAGCATCAATCCACTTTATCTAAGTAATCAAATGTGTGCACCTAGAGTTGCTCATAATATTTCTTTATTATCCTCTTACCATCCATGGAATTTGTGATGATGGCACTTCTTTCATTTATGGTATTAGTAATGTATATTTTCTCTCTTTTTTCATCATTAGTCTAACCAGATCAATGTTATTGATCTTTCCCAAACCCAGCATTTTGTTTTGTTGACTGTCTCTATTGCATTTTTGGATTGTAATTTCATTGATTTCTGCTTTAATTTTTACTATTTATTTTCTTCTGTTTGCATTAGGAATAAATTTCTCTTCTTCCTTTAATTTCCTAGGTGAAAACAGATTATTGATTTTAGATATTTCTTATTTTCTAATATATGCATTCAATGCTATAAATTTTCCTCTAGACATTGCTTTTGCTACATCCCACAAATCTTGGTAATTTATATTTTCATTTACCTAGTTCAAATAATTTAAAAATTTCTCTTGAGATTTTGTTGTTGTTGTTGCTATTTAGAATTGTGTTGTTTGAACTCTAAATATTTTGGGACTTTCCATTTGTCTTTTTGTTATTGAATCCTAGTTTAATTCCATTGTGGTCTAAGAATACAGCTTGTATGATTTCTATTCTTTTAAATTAGTAAGGGTCTTTTAATGGCCAAAATGCTATCAGTTTTGGGAGTGTTCCATTTGAGCTTGAGAAAAAATGTGTATTCCACTATTGTTGAGTAAAATACATCCAGTTGATTAATAGTGGTGTTTATTTCAACTATACCGTTAGTGATTTTCTGCTTGCTATATCTATCAATAACTGAAAGAGTTGTATTGAAGTCTTGAATTACACATGTGGATTTGTCTAGTTCTTTTTGTTTTTCTATCAGTTTTTACCTCATGTATTATAATGCTTGTCTTTAGACATATACACATTAAAGATTATTATATCTTCTTGGAGGATTTATCTTTTTACCTCTATGTAATATCCTGATAATTTTTCTTGTCCTGAAATTTGTTTTGTCTGAAGTTAATATAGCCACTTCCACTTTCTTTTGATTAGTGTTAGCATGATATCCCTTTTTCCATCACTTTCCTTATAACTTGTGTTTTTATATTTAAAGTGTGTTCTTACAGACTATTTACAGTTGGGCCCTTTAAAAGAAAAATAAGTCTGACAGCCTGTCTTTTAATTTTATTTTGGACCATTTTATGTTTAAAGTGACTATGCATATCCATGTCTATAATTGTTTTATATTCATTGTATTTGTCTTTTATTTCTATCCCAAAATTTTCCCCTCTATTGCTTTCTCTGGTTTTAATTGAGCATTATATTTTCACTTTTTTCTTCTCTTAGCATATCAATTATACTTAAAAAAAATATTTTAGTAGCTGACCTAGAATTTGCAATATGTATTTACAATTAATCTAAGTCCACTTTGAAGTAACACTATACCACTTTATGGATAGTGGAGTACCCTATAACAGATTTTTTTTTTTTTTATTTCTTTCTTCTGTCCCTTACAACATTGTTATCATTTATTTTACCTAACCATATGTTATGATCACCCAATATAATGTTACTTATATTTCTTTGAAGAAACAATGATTTATTAGACTAATTAAAAATAAGAAGAAAATTGTTTTACTTAAATTTATTTTTTTGCACTGTGCCTCCTTTATGCAGTTCCCAGTTTCTACATCATTTTCCTTCTCTCTGAAGAATTTCTTTTAACATTTCTTGCAGGGCATTTCTTCCAACAATGAATTCCTTCTTTTTTTGGCTATCTGAGAAATTCTTTATGTGTCTTTCACTTTTGAAGGATAATTTTACTGGAAAGGTGAAATTCTGGGTTGTGCTTATGTTTTTCTTTCTACACTTTAAATATTTCTCTTCACTCTCTTCTTGTTTACATAGTTTCTGACAAGAAGTCCTCTGTAATTCTTATACGTATTTCTCTATAGATAAAGCATATTTTTCCCCTCTATGGCTTTTGGCTTCTTTCACTATTTTTTCTTTGTCTTTGATTTCTCACAGTTTGAATATAATTAGCTTATGTTCTAGGGGTTTTTGTTTGTTTTTGTTTTGTTTTGTTTTTGGTGTTTATCTTGCTAGGTGTTATCTGAACTTCCTGAATCTGTTGTTTGGTTTTTGTTGTTAATCTGGAAAGTGTTCAGACATTATTAATTTGGATAATTTTTCTGGTCCTTTTTATCATTCTTCTTCTCTTACATAACAATCATACATATGTAACACTTTTAATTATTCCACAGTTGTTATACATCCTGTTTTGTTTTTCATTTCTGCTTTACTTTGCATTTCATTTGGGAAATTTCTTTTCACATACTTCAAGCTTACTGGTTCTTTCCTTGGCCATGTCTAGTCTACTGATGAGCCCATCAAAGGCAGTATTCATTTCTGTTACAGTTCGTTTTCTCTACATTACAACCCATCTTTACATGTTGTATACTTTTTCCACTAGAGCAATTAAGATATTAATCATTAATATTTCAATTCTCTCTGATAATTTGAAAATCTGTTTATGTCTGAGTCTGGTTCTGATGTTTATTTTGAGATGTGTTTTTCTGACCCTTAGCATAATTTGTACTTTTTTATTAAAACTGGCTATGATATACTGGATAATAAGAACTGAGATAAGGAAATCTTTATTGTGACATTTGATATTAAGCTATCTCTGAGCTAGAATATGGTTAGTTTTCTTGTATGTCTACTATGGCTAAATGATGCTGGAGGAAACAGTTTCCTTCAGTGTCCTTGGTTATGTTTTTCTTTCCCTGTTCCCCTCTAGGTTTCCCTAAGAACAGTTTCCTAGGGAGATTCTATGTCTTCCTCTTTTTAATAATCCACTGTTATTATACTGGGGCTCCATTGATGTAGCGGTAAGCATTAGGGGAGAGTAAGCATCCTATGGTATTATGATCAATTCTTAGTCTTTTTGTTGGACTGAATCTCAGGGTTTTGACTTTCAGAAGTGTTTATGAACTTTTTTTTTTCTTTAAATGAGTTAGGAAAGCTAGAGGTGGGTGAAGTTGGTTAATTACCTTTACAATTGGAAGACAAGGCTCCTGTATACAGATTTCCTTGGAGAGCAGAGCATTGTTATGGGGAATGCTCTGGATATATTTCAAATGGTTACTTTTCTCTTCCTTTTGCCTGAAACACAAAGGGGTGTTTCATTCTCAGCCTTCAGCAACTCATCAAAATTACCTTTTAAGCATTCCTACCACTTTCTGGTTCCAGTGGCTTTTGTTGCAGTTTAGGTGATCTTGGCTATGATTTTTTGTATTCTTCTCTACAGTTTTGGGAGTTGTGGTTTGCTCTGTCACCTCAATTCTCTAATGGGTCTAAGAAAAGTCATTGATTTTTACTTTGTTCTGCTTTTTTTCTTGCTGTAAGGATGAGAGTGATGACTTCCAAGCTCTTTACATGTTGAAACTGAAACCGGAAGTCTTTCCTTTGTTTTTCAAAGGTATTTTCATGGGATATAAAATTCCAAGCTGACAGTTTTCTCTCTTAGTACTTTAAAGATGTTGTTCTATTATCCTCTCACTTGATTTGTTTCCAATGAGAAATATACCCTCATCCTTATCTTTGAACATATAAGGAGAAATAAAACAAGCTGTGGTCTGAGAAGAGGGAGAAAAAGCTTTAAAATCACATGAAACATTTATTTAAAGATGAATTACCACATCTGGAACAAGAAAGATGGGATAATATGTCATTTTGAGGAGGAGAACTCTGGCAGATAAGCTCCTAGGCTTATGATGGTTTTGTCACCTTAGATACATTTTGGGTCCACAGAACTGAGAGTAAAAAGTGAGGCTTAAGCAGAATTTTGTTCCCAAACCCTCATGAATAAGATGGTGAGAATCAATGTTACCTGGGGAAATAGAACACTCTTCCAAGAGAAGTGATAAAGAAATGTATAATAAAACATGGCCAGCTTTGGAAGCAGTCTCAATAAATCAATATCTAGGCCCTAAGTTCAAGAACATGGCAGTAGAAATGACAGACATGACAGTGGTTTTAAAAACTCTGGTTTTTCTAGAGAGTGGAAAAGCAGCATCCTATAAATCAAGCATAAAATAGTACTTAATCACACTTGAAATTTGGGACATAAGTGGACGTGCCTCAAAGAACTTAGGATAGTGTTTTTCTTTTGTTCTTGCATTTTAAATGGTATTTCTCATAATTTACTTATAAATGAGTTTCCTCAATTATAGGAGTCCTAGGTACTTAAACTCCTAAGTATAGTCATTTATTTTATAGACCAATGATATCTAAGGGGCATTACATGTTTGGTCTTAACATTAGTGGCCATTTTCTTGAGTAAAAGGCACATAATACAGAATGCACTCATGATATGCTTAATTTGGTATAACATTTTACCTGATGGCAGAGAAAGTTTGATTGATATAGTCTCCACTTTTGCCTCTCAAAACCTAAACACTAAGAGCAAACAAAACTGACACAGAAAACCTAAAAACTTTGGAAGCATAACACATGCATTACACCAATTTAAACCTGAAAGCAGAGTAATGTAGGTCTTGTTGCCTGAAAGTGTCCAAATGAAAAATACATTCAGAATATAGCATAACTCAAGAGGAAAAATATCTAAGTGCTTGAATTAGGGGTAGGAAAATCATGACTCTTTTTGTAGGTAATTTTATTTACTCAAAGTTATTGTGAATCATATATATATGATATATATATATATATGATCTAACATTCTAGATGAATAGATAGACAATGTATTATTACATTCTAAAGGAATAGATAGACTAAATAAATAGGTAGTTAAGTGCAGAAGGTCATGTTCCCTAGCAGGGATTGTTGCAGGCTGCCACAAAAGTGAATCAGAAAACCTATGGGAAAATGAGGAGGGGAAGGAAGGTCATCCAAGTAGGAGAACAGATGCTGAGATGAGCACTAACACTTTCCTCAGACATTTCAGAGTGAAGGGAAAGAGTTTTATGAAGACTGTCTAGTATTTCCTCGAATCCGTCATTATCACATCACCTTTTCAAATTTGGTCAACGCATAATGATGCGTTGCTATACCAACGCATCATTACATAGATTGTTCTTCATATTGATTTATTTTTTTACTGAAATAATTCTATATAAAAAAGGAAGTTTATGATACCAGCATAAATGGAAGCCATTTATACAAAAAGTAATCATATAAAAGAGAAAATGAAAATACAGTGTTTTAGCCACAGATGCCTAAAACAATTCTGAGCACAGGAAGATAGGTAAGAATTTAAGATGTATTAAGATTTGAGAAGATTATATCTTTCTTTCTTTTTTAAAAAAATATTTTATTTATTCATGAGAGGCACACACAGAGATAGAGGCAGAGACACAGACAGAGGGAGAAGCAGGCTCCATGCAGGGAGCCTGATGCGAGACTCAATTCTGGGACTCCAGGATCATGCCCTGGGCCAAAGGCAGGTGCTAAACCACTGAGCAACCCAGGGCAGATTATATCTTTCTATTTGATTTGAAGTTTCTGTACCATCAACTAAATCCATTGCATATACCTGCTACAATAATATGTAAAATTGTATTATGCCACATGATACATATTCCATGGTTCAGGAAGGGCTGGGCTGTATGCAACAAATATTTATAAGAAGTAAGGTGAATCCTAGAGCTAAGAGAAGGAAAGTCTGAAAATGTAATTTTTTTTCTATAAAAACTATTTTATTGAAAGGAAAGGTATCACTGAGGCCAACCACATACTGAGTATCAGAATCCATCTAACAGTATTTATATTTTCAGGTTACATTCTGACCTTTTCACTATTAGATCCCATATCATTATACTGAATTGAAGTCAGGCTGTATGTAATTCTCAGACAGTGGTTCCACCTTCCAGAGTGGTTCAGAGTCCCCTGAGGATTACTGAGTTTATGTGTAATTTCTCTTATACTAGATATAAATTCACCCGTATCTCTCTCAATAAAGAATGAACAAAAGTGATGTTATAGGAATAGCCCCAGTCTCCTCTAGTTTGTAATAAGTGAGACTCAATCCCAGACCTGTGGTCTTTAATTGTTTTTAGTAAGACATCCTCTGGGATTCACCGACCTACTGAAAAGCAGCGTGTCCCACGGGGATATGTATGAGAGAACTATAGTTTCCTGGCACAAAGTAAATCTATTTTTGGCTTTGTGTTGCTTTATAAGGTCTAGGCATCACTAGCATTTTTCCTAGGTTTCTCTTTTCCAGTTCAAACATCCTCAGATACTTCAAGCTCTGATTTGGAATTTGTTTTTATTACCCATATCTCTTGTGTTGCCCGGATCTGAGTGGACCTTGATTTGCCAGTATCTTTCATTATGTGTGGCCCCAGGATGAATGCCTAGGCTGCATTTATTGTAGGGCCAGTGCAGAGCATGGAATAGCGACCCCTTCTTTGGTTACTATGGGCTGATATTACATGTGATCATTTGAGCTGCCACATTGCATTGTTGGCTTATATGGAACTTATGGTCAGTGAAAACTTTAAATCTTTTCTCTTTTTTTCCTCTATATGCCTTTCTAGTTTTCACCAGTTCTTTTTAAATAAACTTTGCTCTGTGTTTGCTGGGATTCCCAAACAAGGAATAGGAAAAAAGGTGGAGGGGGCTGACAAAGGGGCTGTGGATGCAAGAAAATAGAGTAGTGAGTTTCAAGTGTGACATATATCAAATGTTATATCTATTTAATATGCACTAAGATGTAGCCAACAGAGACCTTTTTACTTTCGATGCCTAGATATTTTTACTTAGGATAAGTCTGTTTAAAGGAGAGTTGAGTATTAGGAATCAGGGAAATTCAAATCAAAACCACAACAAGACAGTACTTTACACTTGCTAGGATGGCTATAATCAAAAATACAGATATTTATTTTAGAAAGAGACAGAGACAACGCTACTGTGTGCAAATGGGAAGAGGGGTAGAGGGAGACAATCTCAAACAGACTTGGTGCTGAGTATGGAACCTGGTGTGGGGCTTGATCTCACAACCCTGAGATCATGACCTAATGTGTTGGGAGCTCATCCTAAAGTTTGCTAAGCTACTGAGCCTGCAAGTTTGAATATTCTCCATGCCATCACAGCCTTCTTTGACCAATATAGCACGGGAAACATAAATAGGTGTTCCTGCCTGGACTGGGCTCCTTAGTGTCATGGACATTTGCTTTGCCAAAACTTAACCACCGTGGTCACTAAGAGGACTATTTTTTTTTTCTTTCTAGAATAATAAAGAGCTCAAAGCTTGCTTTTTTATACTTCTCCTCACTTTATATTTCTCAGGCTTTATCTTTCTTTATTCAGAGAGTCTAGCTATTAGAACATTGCCTGGAATGTAGGACACATACAATAAGCAAATGATGGAAGAAAGAAGTGATACTAAGGGGTGGGTTGAGGATCCCAGGAATGGTCAAGAGCACCATGTTATGGTGGTCAGGAGCACCAGCTCTGGAGCCAGGTTGTTTGGGTTCAAAATCTAGTTCTTATTAACTGTTTTGCCTGGAATAATCAACTTCTCCATGCTTTTGGTTCCTCATCTTTAAAATAGTGAAAATAACAGAGCCTGCTTTAGGTTTAGCACCAGTTTCAGCCCAGGGCATGATCCTAGAGACCCAAGGTCAAGTCCCACATCGGGCTCCCTGCATGGAGCCTGATTATCCCTCTGCCTGTGTCTCTTTCTCTCTCTCTCTCATGAATAGATAAATAAAATCTTAAAAAAAAAACAGTGCCTGCTTTATAGGTTATTTAAAGGAAGTGATTACATGTAACATGCTTGGAACAAAACTTTGCATGTACCATGTACCACTGTGGTGATGTGAAACCCAGGAGTATTCTTCTTGACCACTGGGTTTCTTGTAAATCAATCTGTCCTCTTATTATACTAATAAGTCTATATTTATAAAATAAATAAAGAAAATAGTATTTCTCAAATTCTAATCCATGTATGGTCATTATACGTAAGATTATTTTCCTTTCTTTATCCTATCTTCAATTAAACTGAGTTGTTAGGCTTAGGGCATCCAGGAGGGAAAGAGAATAAATAAGATAAAAGTTACTGCCAAAGTGAGAGAAAAAGGAAAACTGATTTTCCAGCCTGGTGATTTGTGGGAAGAAGATGGAAGAATTAGGAGGAAAAGTCTCTTGACTTCTCTCTAGAGGTGAAGAGATCTCATACTCAAAAGAAAGACAAAAGCAAGAGTTTTGATGAGCTTCTCTTCATACTCCTGGGAGAAGTAGTCTGTGTTGTGTGGTCCTTCTCCAGCATGAAAAGGTCGAATGAGCAGTGGTGGTGGGGTGTGAGCCCAAGTTAATAATCCAGAGCTGCTGGGCCCTGAGCACCTGAGTGTGTGATGGGCCAGGAATGAATAAAAGTGCTGACGGGACTGGCTGGAAAACCTAACAGGAAGTATTGTTCTAACAAGAGGATATGACTTCACACTGAAGGCAACTGAGCAGCCTCCAGACCAGGGACTGGCCAGTTGTAACAGTCCAGTCCCTGGAAGAACCCACAGCACTGGTGAGAAGTAAGGCTGGGTGGACAACCCAGACCGAGCGGAGTGGATAGCACACAGGACCCCAGGGGCGGACAGCAGCAGCACACCCCGACCGGAAATCCAGAGACTGGGCCCGATGTACATTTCAAAAGATGTGCCCAACAGTGCTCTCTCAGGGACCAGCTGCCTGACGTGGAGAGCATGAGCCAGAGGTTAGATACCACCTCTTTACCAGTACGCAAAGGCTGAAAGCTTTCTCCTACTCTCAGATATCATCTTGGTAAGGAGCAAAGGAAGGGAGGATGCTCTTGATGGAATATTTGCAAGAGAGAGACTGGGTGAAATTAAAAGAGAGGGGTGTATCCATAACTGGTAATTTTTGTAAACCTTCCTGACCATCTATTGGGCAGGGACCCCTGAAGAAGTTTAGAAAGTTACAGAAAAATAAAAGTTAACTTATCATCTACCCGTTTGTTTAATCTCTGGGTAATAATGTGGTCAATTTAAAGGCCTTAATTCACATGCTTGTGTTTAACCTTCAGACTGATGTTATTGAAGGCCAATAGACCAACGTTATAACATTCCTCCATTCATTTCTCATCATCAAATGTAATCAAAGGTTAAAATTTAGTAGAAGGGTGGATACTATACATATACTTCTGACAATCCCCTATAATATTTTTTACAGCTGAGTTTTGATAACTGTTGGTTAGCAGAAAATTCTCTTTATATTTTTCCTCATGTGTCTGGATAGTTTTATCTTTTTATCACCGAAGGGGAAACGTGCCTGCTCTGAGGTCAGAGCCAGCAAAACCTCCTGAGGGAAACCGAAGGTAATGCTGTCTTGTGTGCTGCCCTGGGAGGCAGGAAGAGGGCTTGTCCCACTTTGAGAGGAAGCGGTAGTTCCCAGAGAAGACCTAAGAATGGAATCCTTTCCTTTCCAAATAAGACTGGAGTAGATCTAGAGTACTGAGATATGGTGGAAATGGTAATGAGGGCCTAGTCATCAGGAACCAAGAGTGGTGGCCCCACAGGACAGGCCTGGGGCGGGAGCGTTGGAGAGCAGAACAGAAATGGTGGAAGGCACCATTAAGTAAGTAAGAAGCCACTTACTTCTCTGGATGCCTAGAGTGAGCCTGGGCCATAGATCTGAACTATAGGAATGTTACTTGAGGGAGATTTTCACTTTTTGAGGTAATCTACAGATTTAATATTTGTTATGTTATATTCTATTGATCAACCCTCTGTGATAAATTTGCAGCTCGTGTGTTTGCAAGCAGAGAACTTTGAGATAACCCAGTAGATTTTATTTTCCCAGCTTGGCTTGGTGGGGGCTTATGCAAATCGAACTGCAAAAAATCTCTCTTAAAAAGCAACACATTTCAAAATTTCCATAATCTTAGAACATAGTTCTTATTCAAAATATTACACTATTGATATAGCATTACCACTGATTAATCCAAATGAATGCTGGAGGATATGCCACTTGGGTGCATAGCAGCTAAATATTAGACTTGCCTTGGATTCAGTGTGTCCACATTTTGAAGTCAACTTTAAGATTACAATATAAATTAAGATAAAAGTTTGTGATATATACAGCACAACTGATAAAAGAGAAAAAGTTGGGAGCAATCTAGTAAATCATATATAAACACATGCATGTTAGCTATTTATATGTCCATATTTCACACATCCATGTTACATATGTCATATATATTCATTTATATGTATTTTATGAATATATTTTCATATTTATAAATATGCATGTTTTAAAATATATATGTGTGTGTTTATATATATGTATATGGTTGTATTTCTATTCATCTATATGTATGTAGGTGTGTATGGACACAGAGATTGGCAGATGGAGGGAAAAACAGACCAGAAAGAAATATATCAGAATGTTAACAATAAACTGTGGAATTACCATTACTATCGTTATTCTTTATACTTCCCTTTTTTCCCCATCCTAACAATATTAAGCAAGCAATAACTTTATAATCAGAAAGACAACAACAACAACAATAGCACAGGTTATTATAGGAACTAGCCCAGAATACCACAGTAGGGGTTTCTTCAACCTACACCTGTATCAAGAGTATGAAAACTAAGGCATTAAAGAATTCAGTTCTAAAGCCAGAAATGGAATCATTCCCGGTGATGAGCTAGACCTGTACTATCCACCCCTGTCATTTCTCACCCCAACACACATCTTTGTTTCGCCAAAACCAAATCATGATGAATGTCAAAGTGTGACAAAGAGTGAGGTATCACAACAAACAGAAAGCAGAACCAGAGCAATTATTAAGCTCCACCTGTGTGCTATGTCCAGCGCTGCAGCTGAGGAGCTATTATTTGCTGATTTGTTTCACTTTCAACACCTCTCAAGAGACAGGCGTTCCTCATAGAATGTGAAATAAAGTGCACAACGCCACATGGCAGAGTAAATACAGAGATGTGATTCCATTTCACTTGGGGCAGTAAGAAAGGGGAGCAGCAGATGCACTTCTGGCTTTGGTGCAGTGGGATAGAGTTTGCACCCACTGTGTGCATTCTCTTCCATTCCCTTTTAACACCCCTTGAATCATGTCCTTCTCTGATTCCAGAGTCCCCTCTGTCTGAGCAGAAATATTATGAGCAGAGTATTATGTATTGATATTCTAACACATTTATGTATGAATTTGTACTTACCATCTGAAAATGAATGAAATAAGACAAGATGCACTTGTTATAGGATGTAATTTCCTGTACTTGGCATATGACTTATTGATTCCAATTAAATTTTGACTGAGGCTTATATGAGAAATAAATGTATATATTTTTTTATATCAGTTTTCCTCCTAATCTGATTGCATTATTTATTAAATGTCTAATGGTTAATAACTCAGATACTCAAAAGATTCACATATTTAAAGTTCTAAAATTTGTCTGGGTGGATTTTATTCCAAATACCTTGTTCTTTCTGATGGCATTTCCCTAATATTAATGCTGAACTGAAACCAAAAATAGCAAGGGGGTAGGTAAGAACTCGGAATAGCAGGAACTGAGACGATCAGTCTAATCAGCAAATTAGGGCTATGTACAAATCATGCAATTGGCATCATGGGAGCAGCAAGGACCACGCCATGTGGAGAAGAGAACACTCGACGTTGATAACTTTGATTAGCATTAACATTGATCACATAATTCAGTTACTTGCAGGATGTTTCATGATGCTAATAAATAAAAGATGACGCTCTTTAAGAATGGTGGCTTCCATAGTATTGTAGCCAAAGACAGCTAAAATGTGGGGTGGGGGCGTAATTTATTTCTCCAGCATTCTCTCGACTGAGCTATAACTGGGAAACCCAGCTAGGGCTATTTCTCAAAAAAGGGAGGCAGAGTTGTTGCTGGAGACCTCAAGGAGATTTATGCAGCAACCGGCTTTGCTTTTAAATCTGGCTCCTCCTCCCTTCTGTGCTTTCCTCTTCGGTTTAAGGCAACATCTCCAGCAAACCAGAGTCCTCCTGAATCTCTGCTCCTTTAGCTCTAGACCCGCCTGCATGGTGTTCCATACTCTAGGTCTGCATTGATTCCTTCCCCCTAGAATCAAGTGCGACCCTCATCTCTAGCTTTTTGTAGGTTCTAAGTACCTTTCGTGTGCACTACATTCCAGCACTGCCACCCCTACCCTTTCCTTAGATTCAAAACAGTTAAGGAATGTCCCCAAAGTCACAAGGTCAAATGCTCAGCTGCCTCAAGCCTGTGTCTTTTTCCACTGTACCTCACTGTTCTAGCGCCTTTATTTCTTCTTCGTTCTCACACGCTCATTGGCAGTAAGGCGCTCACCTTTGACAAAAATGATGAAGGGTAATCATGGGAATAGAAAACCTCTGAATTAGAAGCCAGTTTAGAGTGGACTGGTCTGACAGCGATCCAGGGAAAAAATAGACCTTGCAGATTCCTTACCAGACCCCAGTGCCTTGGATGCCTCTATTAAGAGGAGCTCATTTCTCCTCATTCTATCTTTGGACAGTCTTTTGAATAAGTTCTATTTTGTGAGTTGAAATCTGTTCACAGAAACTTCCCCTTTTGATTCTAGCTCTGCATAATGGAGCCAAATGATAATATTAACTAACCTATACATTGCTGACTCCGTCAGGGTTATATTTTAAACACATTAACTCGCATCAATTCAGAGAAATCTATGAGAAGGTACTGCACCTGTAGGCCTGCTGGAAGATAAGGAAGCTGAGCTGGAACCCAGAAGTCATTGCTAAGAATTGGTAGAACTGGATTTGAAGCCAAGCATTGAACCAACACACTCACCACCAGTCCTATTCTGTTGATCACTTTTAATGTTTGCTGAAACCAGAGTCGCACTTTTGACACATAAAACACAACTGCTTTTGTTCACACGTTGAAGACACTCAAATCACTGACATAGTTATGCTATTCTTTTTCTTTTATAGACACATCAACATTCAGATTAGAGGCAGGATAGGGGATGGGGATAAAACACTCTTCGGTGACTTTGAGCAATAACAGGATCTATACCTGACTCAGACCGTCCAGGTTGCTGATCTGGCTTTGTTGTTTACTAGCAATATAACATTGGACAAATTAGCCTTATTTATTGTGCATCTGTGCCAATTATTCATTTATTGTACCTCTGATTCCTGATTTTTAAAAGTGGATGTCACAACGTATCTACGTCAAAGGATTTTTTTTTTTTTTTGAGCTTAAATCAAGCATCTGGAATGTTGACTGTATATTGTCAGCACTCAGTAAATATTAGGTACTATTTTTAATACTGACATAATTAAATGAGATCATATAGTTAATTATTATGACAGCCCCTGCTCCCTAGAAATTGCTCAATCTATATTAACGATGATCATCTCATTTACTATTATTATTTTGCTGTTTTCACACATGTTCTTCAATATCCAAGGGCGTGGGGAATATGAATTTGGGATCTCAAGGTCCATAGCACACTCAGTGAGTAGATGGTTTCAGAGATTAAAGGCCTGTATTCCCCTTGTCTTTTCTTTCTGAAGGTGTTGAAAACTGACCTCTGTGCTCCAGAACCGAAATCTGTAATGCGAAGACAGAGTTTGGGTATTGAGAGGAAGAAGTTTTATTGCTTTTCCAGGCAAAGGAGGCCGCAGCAGCCTCTGGCCTTCAAAACCACAAGCCTGCCTGAAGGAAGGGGCTGGGGTTTTTATAGGGAAACACAGGATCTAGCCGATTTTGACAGGCACTGTGTAGGTGCTGCCAGGTGGTAACCCGATTCCCCAAACAAAAGGCTAGGAAGGGAGAAGGGGAAATTTGCAGAAGAGAGGGGAAAGGTTACCTAGGTTAAAACCCAGCCGGTAGGAGTCAAGCCAATGAACTTCAGCATCCAGATTCTGAACCGTGAATGCGTCACATTTCCACCTACCATCAGGAAAGCAGCTCTCAGGGCCCACCTGAGCTAGAATTCCAGGGACTGCACCCCCAGTCCTGCAGAAGTAGTGACCAGATGCAGGTGAATCCATCCGGAGCTCCTGCAGTCTAGTGGGAGGCACTTAGTGAATCCAAGAATAAAGAGCAAAATAAAGACACAATATGGAATAAGAATACAGTGTGTCCTGTATGACAGAAACTGGGAGATGCTTCTGTTTCCACCGAATGAGTGGGCATTTTTATCACCAATGGATGAGACCAGATTTCAGGTCTAGGAGGAGTCTGTTCACTGGGCAGTGGAACGTAGGGAATGACCCACGGTGGTAAGAGAGGTAGGCTTGTTTGGGCCTTCTCCCTGCCAAGTATTTGCAAGTGAGAACAGTTAAGCTGTAAAGACCCCAAATAACAATTTGGAGGGCAAATTAAATGAAATTGAAAGGCTTTTCAGTAGCTCCCAGATTTACATAAATTACGAACATGTGTTAGAAGGATACTGAAAGTTAATGGCTGGTTTAGCAAAATAATAATAAATAATAATAATCCTAATGTGATGAGAAATTTCTGCGTGCCAGACAGAGAGGTACCGGATCTTTACCCATCGCATTTGTGATTAGGCATGCGTGCCCACACACTCGCACACACACACATACACATTAAAGTGTATTAAATCTTCTAGAGGCATGTTGTTGTCACATTGCTCCAAGAACAGCGTTTAAATACCAACTCCCTTGATTCCCTCAGAGATTTGAAAATGACTCCCTTATATTTGATAATGGACCTGTACTTAGAAGTTCTTTTGTACCCTGAGCATCTCAGGCGATACCATTAATGCTGCATAAAACACCACAGAATACCAGGAGATCAGACCAAGTAGCAATTACCGAAAACATTTTTCTGATATCTCCCCAGATTTTCCTTTGGGGAGTGCTAACTCAGTAAGTGTTCACTATACATAAACAAAGCATAAGCTATAACTCTGCAAAGAACTTACAATCTTTTCTAAAGTGTTTTGCTTTGTTTGATAAAATAGTCTTTGGGGGAAACTCTAATGGACAAAAGCTAAAGATCCAGAGAAAGGAAACCTGATCCATTTGAAAGTGAATAGGGGGCTGCAGAGCGAAGTAAAAAATATGCTGGTGCTTACTCAAAAAGTGCTGACTTCCTCGGGCAGGTCATCTTATAGGTCCACCTTACACCACATAATAGTGTAATTAAAAAGCGCTGATGTTGTGTACCAGGAAGAAGCTGCCCTCTTCAACCCGCGTGGAAGCAGCAGTCTAACTTCGGTGGGAGGCACAGCGTTGAATCTGGGGCATGGCAATTTTATCAATAGCCTGGGATACAATCAAACCTCATTAACGCGGGCCCCACTAGTTCTGAATTTACAGAAATTCAGATATGACTTAAGAATGGATTCTCGCTGAGCCAACAAACAAACCAAAAACCTCCAGATAAGTTCCTCTTTTGTGAGTATCAGGGTCTTATTCACAAGACCTACAGTGGACTCCAACTTTGTAGTGGGTGCATCAACAAAGCTTGCTGTTCAGAGTGCGGCTCCAGCGCTGGAAGCCTCCTTTCCCACAGAAACCTATTGCTCTGCGAAGTGGGACTGTTAGGAAAGCGACTTATTTCCAGCACAAAAATAGGTGTTGTTGCAAGAATAGCATCCGATACACCACAAGGTAAATATGGTGTTTGCGTTTTTTGAGGGGCAGGAGTGGAGGGGCAATGGTAGAGGGTGAGAGAGAGAGAGAGAGAGAGAGAGAGAGAGAACCTTCTTAGGACCTCTGTTGACCTCACGACCCCGAGATCATGACCTGAGCCGAAATCAAGAGTCAGGACAATTAACTGACTGAGCCACCCAGGTGCCCCTAATCTTTAGATGCTGGGATTAGGGATAATATTAGGGGCCTTTCTTTCTTCCTTCCTTCCTTCCTTCCTTCCTTCCTTCCTTCCTTCCTTCCTTCCTTCCTTCCTTCCTTTTCTTCTTTCTTTCTTTCTTTCTTTCTTTCTTTCTTTCTTTCTTTCTTTCTTTCTTTCTTTCTTTCTTTTCTTTCTTTCTTCTCTTTCTTTCTTCTCTCTTTCTTTTCTTATTTATTTATTTATTTATTTATTTATATTTTTTATAGCAAGTGGCACTCTATAATGTGTAAAATTATCAGAAAGAATTCTGAGGAGCTGCAAGATCGTGGACATTGTACAAAAATTACTCATTAGTGTTGTGGGTCCCTCCTGCCTAAGTTCAATAAACATATGTCCATTTCATCTATGTTTATAATAAAAAATACTTTTTTTTAAAGAGAAAATACATTTCTTTATTCACTTTTGAAATATATCACAAACAGGGCAGCCCGAGTGGCTCAGCAGTTTAGCACCACTTTCAACCTAGGGCATGATCCTGGAGACCGGAGTTCAAGTCCCACGTTGGGCTCCCTGTATCGAGCCTGCATCCCCCTCTGCCTCTCTCTCTTTCTCTCTGTGTCTCTCATGAATAAATAAATAAAAAATCTTAATATATATATATATATATATATACACACACATATATATGCATATATATATATATCATAAACAAATTTGTTAAATTTGCCTTTCCATTATAAAAGATGGCCAAGGGGATATGATCTGGCTTGACATGTTGACAATCTTTGGGATCAAAGTGAGTAAACTGTAAAAACAGCATTAACTTTCCCCAGCAAAGTGATTAGCAGATTTTCTCTTTCAGGATACTACATTGCTACCCCCTAGTTACCGTTATCATTGATCCCCTTACCCTCCTGCCGACTAGAAATCTAAGTATTTCCCACTTATTTTCCTATCTGAGCGATCTGTAAGGGCAAACTGAGAACCGCTTCCCTCAGCTCTACCCCACAACAGCTGCAGAGCTTTTCCATCTGGATTCTCTGCATTGGATCCAGTGGAGCTGAACGATAGAGCACTTTATTTGCTGGGAATGTAAATGTCCATTAGTGATCTCAGTGAGAACAGGGTGCAGATAATACGCTGTGTATCTAATACACGGGCCATTAAAATGGAGAGCTGATTCCTCTCCTTCCTCCCCATCTTCCCATCTTTTGTAATAGCTTCTATGAACATGGTAGGTTTATACCTGAGTTATTGTACCTATAGCACAGCCCCTTGCCACGTGATCTATGGACTGGAGTTGATAACACACACTGTTTGTTGCCGGCGTACAAATGAAAGGTGTCTAGAAACTTTTATTGCAATTTGCCATCACCGTGACATCCCATAGTCAACAGACAGGTGTCACGGCGCTGCTTATGATGGTTTTAGTGTCATTGGTTGTATGTGGTAGATTGTGTATACCGTGAGCTGCCTGTTAGTATCAGTGCAATGCATTAGGAAAAAAAAAGCTTCAGTCCTCCAGCCCCTTTCTAGTTGTATGTTTTTTCACTTACTCATTTTTTGTCCAACGACACCTATTGTCTTGATAAAGTCCCGTGTTAAAACACCTCTCAGAGTGCTATAATAAATAGCTATAAAAATCTAGTGAATGTTAAGTAAGTCTACTTCTGACCTGTCCTTAAGGGTAGCCATGAGGCATGTAGCTGTTTACATTAATTAAAATTAAATACGTCAAAAACTTACTTCTAGGGGTGGCTGAGTGGCTCAATGGCTTCAGAGTCTGACTTTGGTTCAGGTTATGATCCCAGGATCCAGGGATCAATCCCCGCATCAAGCCCCACACCATGGCCACATCGGGCTCTCTGGTCAGTGAAGAATCTGCTTCCCTTTTTCCCTCTGCTCCTCCCCCAGCTCACACGTGCACATTCTCTCTCTGTTTATCTGTCTCAAATGAATAAATAAAATTAAAACAAAACAAAAACTTAGTTCTTTAGTCACACTAGCTACATTTCAAGGGATCAATAGCCAAATGTGGTTAGTGACTGCCAGACTTTGGACAGATTCCTCATGTTGGACACCTGGATATAGAATATTTCTATCATTGTAGAAAGTTCTATTGGGGCAGCTCTGTTCTGGTTGCTTCTGACCAAAGTGACCAAAGCCAGTAAACTGTGTCCTTTGTATGATGTTTTTTTTTTTTTTTTAGGCTTGTTGCATTCTGATATGCCAAGGATATGATATGCCAAGGATACTTGTGTCTAAACCTGTTGTCCTGTCAAAAATATTAATGGCGATGCTTTCACTCTCAAAATTTTCCCAATTTGGTCAATAAACTATGCCCATCTCAACTGCCTCATTGTACATTAGACATGATATTCATTTCCTTCCTTTCAGACTGTTAATATGTGGCATCTTATTTTACTCTCTTAGGTTTCTCTCCACTCGTGTAAAATGAGGGTAGTAGCAGCTACCTCTTTGGGCTCTACCTTGTACTGCATTTTTTCCTCCTACTTCCTGCGATGATTCATGTCTGAAAGAGATTCCTGAAATGTGGAGCTTTTGCATCCTAGCGCTTTCTAGAGTATTTTTAAAATATATTATTATGGTATGTGTTATGTTACATATTACTACATAATAGATAAATTACCTATGATATGATTATACCTATAATTTGATTATGTAATAGGCATCAGAAAGCATATGCCTCCTGAGGAAAGATTCAAGGAACATATTCTACCCCTCCCTGTTCTGTGCAATGAGGGTGCACGTTCACTTCACCATCAGTCCATCAGGGGTTCTCTCCCAGTAGTTTGGCTCCTGAGTGAGTGGTAGACACTAATTAGAAAATGTGTCTTCCAACGGAAATGACAGCGCATTGTTCACTTTGTTCCTGCTGCCTGGGCCTTCTTCTCATTTATCAAATCCTTTCCTCAAACCCCCCAGTAATGCTGTGAGCTTCTTGTGTCCCTCCTTTAAATTTTATTTTTGCCTTAAAGTAGACAGACTCTCTTTCTATTATTCGCACCCAAGACCCTAAAGAGTACAACAACCTTGAAGAGAACTTTTAGGGCTACTATCTGCACTGAGCAACTGTACACATTTTTACTGCAATTTGCTCAATGCTGAGGCTCCCAGCGACATCACGCTAACTCCACGCCAGATGTACATAATAACATCTACGTAATCATATGTTCCTCCACAAATTAAGATTGTAAGGTTAAGATTAGAGAGTTCCCTCCTTCAGAAGATTCCTCTTCGGATATTATCACAGTTTCTCCAGATGTTTATTAAACATACATTCCCTTTATAATCTGCTTCCAACTGCAAGCCAGCTTCTGTCTTTGCTGAGGCTCAGCTGTATTATTATGTGGGTCACAGCCAACTCTCCACATTGCCACTATCTAATTATTGTTTATGGTTTTACTTTGGATCCTGTACTTCAATTACCTACTCTATATTGAACAAACATACTAAATTTCCCTCTATTTATTATATCTTCCATAAATTGTATCGCCCATCTAGGATAATGGGTATTGCTTGCACATTTGTAACATTTCAAATAGCCTAAATTTCTTGATAGCTTAAGTGTAGGGTGTGCAACTGTGGGGTTTGAATACTGCATATTGGAAAAATGATAGACTTCTTGAGTTCTCCTAGCTGCGTGTTTTTATATTAAAGTTAATTTCCCCCTTGGTAGAGACTGCCACACAGCCATGACTGTATCATTGAAACGTCTCTGAAATAAAGGCATACTATCCTCGCAACTTAAAACTCTTAAACATTTCCATTTTACAGAAAAATCAAACCACAGAGGAAGCTAAATTTGCAAAGAGAAATTCCATTAGCATCTGGAGGGCCGTTTCTTTGTTTGAAGGGACAGCGAAACACGGTTATGAAGATTCAGAGCATGGCATCCTCCTCCCTATTCTTGGGATTGCAAAGGCAGATCTGTAACCGCCAGGAAGTCCCTGTGCTGCCTATTATAAACCGTAATCAGTTGGAACTGATTGCTCAACTCTGGTCATTTTCATCTACAAACAAATTCACAAGTTTTCCAGACAAATATGGATGGGCTGGTAAATTTAAATTTCAAATGAAAAAATATCTTCCTGTAATGAGTTCACATACCTTTTATTTAGACTTCCAAATGCCAGCATAATGTGATTAGTTTTGATGTTGTTTCTTTCCACCACTTATGAGAAATCACATCATCAATCATATTATCAAAATTAGATGTGGAGAAGACCTAGCATGTCACCAGGACCCTCCCCTGTGCCTGTATAGACTTGTTTTAGCCAGTGTCTGTACTTTTTAATATTTTCTTCAATCTAATATTAAACTTCCCTTGTGATCAAGCATCTACCATTTCCATTGTAATGACATAAAAATAAAAAATGAGAGTTTGTTTTCTTAAGAGGGTGCATCTGTGTTTATCTTCTCGGGCTTTTCAATAAAGAAAGCTCATGGCAAACATCTAGGAAATAAAGATAAATCCAATACCTTGTGATCAATAATTTCAATTATGGACATTTGCATAGAATTTCACACATGTTACCCATTATAGTAGCAAATGATACACATTACAGTAATTATTGTTATATCAGCAAATATTATTCTTTTAACAAAAATTTATTGGGTGCCCTTATTGAGCCTCCAATTTGTGATATATATGTTATATGTGTGTACCATATATCATATATACTATATTTTTAAAATCAGCTTATTGAGAGTTTATTGAGCAGCTAACTTGGTAAGGTATACATACATGTGCAATGCTTTTATTTTCCTTCGATCTCTGTCTTCAAACTTATTCTGTCAAATTGTCTTCTCATGTCATTCAATGAAAATTTGTATACATTTTGAATATTAGAATCTCAGTCCATATTACAATTCTGAACTACAGTTTAGGAGTGCAAATATTGGAGCCAGACTCTATTAATTTCAATCCAAGAGCCCCATCTATTAGCTCTGGTTTCTTGGGCTAGTCACTCACACTCAAATGAGCTCCATTTTCTCAGCAGTGAAATGGAGATAGGAAAATAGGCTACCTCATATGGCTCTTGTGATTTTCTATACATGAAGAACCTGGAATGTTGCCTGGTATAGAATGAAAGAGATAGAAGTGTTAGCTGTCATTATCATAATTATTATTTTCATTATTATCATTCATCATTTCCCTCAGCACACAGTTAACCTGTGGCTTAAAGAGATCTGAGGTTGAAAAGGGCCTTCGTTTTCATTTTTCATCCTATTCTAGTATCTGTTCCCTTTTAAAGCTTCTTGTGTGAAGGATGGGAAGGGAAATAGGTGAGGAAGACATCATTTTTTCAAGCTTGTTAGTTGTGGGGAGGCATCCCTAATCCAACTCTGGCTTGGTCCGTTCTGTTCGTTGTTGGTATCTCTGCCAGTGGATTGGCTTCCACGTGGTTAGTTCATGTAGCTTTGTTGAGGCAGTGATCAGTTAATTTAGCATTCTCTACTACAGTTAACCCATTTAGAGAGAGCAGTCATGCTTCTCTTCAGCTCTTACTAGTGATCCATGCCTCCAACATGCTCTCTTAGTTTTTAAGACTTGGCCAGCATAAGGTACCTCAAAGCGCTTGGGCTCTCTGGAATCAGGAATAACTGGTTTCCTTATCAATGTCCTTTAAGGGTTGCAGGAAACTGGGATGAGGCGGGAAGTTGCCCCATCTTTTCCCTAAGCAGACGATATTGTGATCCCTTTTTGTCCTGTTGTTGTCAAAAGCAAGTCTCTCATATTCAGCAATCTCCTGACAATACCTGGACCCCAGGCTCTATGTTCTTATAAACTCCTAGTCTTCAGAAAATGCAAGTCATTCTCTCCAGCAACCCTTACTTTCACTTTCATTGCTTCTGTGGTTTCTCAGTCATTTAGCAGGAAATAGAGATGCAAGTCTTTCCTCCTTTAGGACAACACTAGTCTCTAGGAAGAGTGCTTCTAACATGGTGACAGTTTCACAAAGGAGTGGAGGAGCACCTCCTTTCTAGCCATAAACACTACAGTCCCTAGGATGCCAGTCATTCTGAGTTAACTTTGTCTTCTTGGTCGTAGTTTCTAAGACCCAGAAAGCTGTTAGTGGAACATTCCTTTTGGGCACCTGAAAGTAGGGCCAGTTCTCTTCCCCAAAGTATGACTCAGTAGATGATGTCAGGACACAATTACTACAAGTTCTCTTTTTACATGTAGGCAACACAGTACCCATTTGTCTTCAAGTTTGGGCCTCAAGCACTAAATCCAGGGCAAAAAGAAAAGCCCAGGGATGCCTGGGTGGCTCAGTGGTTGAGTATCTGCCTTTGGCTCAGGGCATGATCCTGGAGTTCTGGGATCGAGTCCCACGTCAGGCTCCCTACATGGAGCCTGCTTCTCCCTCTGCCCATGTCTCTGCTTCTTTCTCTGTATGTATCTCTCATGAATAAATAAATAGAAATCTTTAAAAAAAGGTCCCACTCAGTTTTGTGTTATATATTTAATATGTGTCATATAAATTTTAGTATGTAAACATTAAGCTTATGTCATATATTTTTACAGATTGATATCAACATTTTAAAGACTATTAGGTGGCTGACATTGTGGTGGACTCTAAATATGTTCCATATTTAATCATCAAAATAAATTGTAAGTTAATTATTATTCCTTTTTTATACAGAAAAGAGAGCTGCAACTCAAGAGGTTTAGTGCTTGTTCTCAATCACATAATCAATAAGTGATAGAACAAAGACTTTAACCCAGAGTTCCCTGTTCCAAAGTTCAGATGTGTAAAGCACTTCCACACGCCTGTAGGAAGTTAACAAGAACCATATATGGTGATAAATTAAAGAAATTCTATAGCTAATGCCCCATAACTGATATTTGTATTTTGAAATTTGCATAAAGGAATCAAGTCGATAGATCAAATCCAGGTACTTGGTTCTGCTCAGTTTCTCAGTGGCCTTTAATAAGCTCGTTGGCAGCAGCCTCATAGGTCTTGAAAATTGAAGATAAAGTACCTGCATTCTCAGATGCCATAATCATTATAAAAACCAACATAAGACATGATCCCTCCCTTCTCAGAACAGGAAGTAGGAAGGTCTCTTCTTCTTAATCAACCATATCAAATCAGCTGTACTGGGAGAGGCAAAGAGGGGGAAATGTTCCATTTGGCAAGATGGAAACACTATCAGGAAATTCATTGAGGATGAGGGAGTGAAAGGAATTTTTTTCTCATTGTTAGAAAATGTGCCACTTTTATAAACAAACGCATATGTACTTATAGCCAATGTGTATGTCACATGTTATGGTTTGGGAATGTGATAAGACCAAAAAATGGAGATCCAAAGCTTTGCAAACCAGATGATTTTCAATAAATCATATTAACACAGCTAAATTCATGAGTAAATTGTAGGTAAGCAATAAAGCAGCAAATAATCTTGTGTATGTAATGGAATGCTCAAAGAGAGGACAGCGAACCCTAGCTGAGGACCAAATCCTTGTTTGCGGGCTCTTGTCAAGGTAAGAGTTAATTTCATTCCTCACGGGCCCACCTGCTGGAAATGCTGGCGTGTTGTCAGTGTGCAATCGTGTGCCCGATTAGGCATGCAATTGCCAGCTTTGCCCAGTTGCAGTGCAGGTGCATCTTCTTGAAAACAGAGCATTTAAGCAGTTTACTCACATCACAGTGATGGAATTCAGTAGAATGAATGAAGAGGGGAGGGGAGGCTATCTGAAGGCCAGGTTTTTAAAATGTAAGGATTAGAAATAATGTACATAGCACACCTAGTGTATTGTAGTTCCTCAAAAAATGACGGCTACATTACCATCTCATGAACTGTTCTCCTTAAGCTTATATAACCTAGGTGACATAAACATATATTCTCATTTTAAAAGAAACAATTATAAAAGTTCCCATTACTGTCCTCTTGGGTAATCTAGAAGTAAACCGCAGGGTAAACCACCCTCTCAAAGAGGCACTGCTTTTTTCATTTGATGGGTAAGAAAATTAAATAGGGGTCTGTCCCGGTTGGTTTGAGTTGCTGTAACAAATTGCCACAGAATGGGTAGCTTATAAACAATGCAAATGTATTTCTCACAGTTCTGGAGACTATAAGTTTTAGATCAGGGTGCTAGTGTGGTCAGGTACTGGTGAAGGCTCTCTCTGGATTGTGGACTGCTAACTTCTCACCCTGTCCTCCCATGATGGAAGGCATGAGGGGGACATTGTGGGGTCTCCTTTATTAATTTGTAATTTTATTATTTATTCACTTATTTAAATTTTAGTTAACATACAATGCAATATTGATTTCAGGAGGAGAATTCAGTGATTCATCACGTACATACCACACCCAGTGCTCATCACAAGTGCCTTCCTTAATCCCCATCACCCATGTAGCCCATCCCCCACCCACCTCCTTCCATCAGTCCTCAGTTTGTTGTCTGTCAGTAAGAGTCTCTTATGGGGATCCCTGGGTGGCGCAGCGGTTTGGCGCCTGCCTTTGGCCCAGGGCGCGATCCTGGAGACCCGGGATTGAATCCCACGTCAGGCTCCCGGTGCATGGAGCCTGCTTCTGTCTCTGCCTCTCTCTCTCTCTCTGTGACTATCATAAATAAAAAAAAGAAACATGAGTTATGTGTAAAAAAAAAAAAAAAAAGAGTCTCTTATGGTTTGTTTCCCTCTCCTTTTTTTCTTTGCCCCCTTCCTCCTATGTTCATCAGTTTCCTTTCTTAAATTCCACCTGTGAGTGAGATCATAGGGGATTTGTCTTTCTCTGACTGACTTATTTCACTTAGCAAAATCCACTCCAGCTCCATCTGGGGTCTCTTTTGTAAGAAAACTAATCTCTTTCAGTGGCTCCCAATATGTGTAGAATTAATAGTTAGGGTGATGTACAAAACTCTTCATCCTCTGGCCTATCCGACCTCCTGAAATATTCCCGATATATCTTTTATGCCACATTCATAACCCTCTGTATTTCTCACCTGGTGTCTCTGTGGCAGAGTAACTGGCTGTCCGCTTAAGTTCATATTCCTTCTTCTATAGTATACAGTTATCGCTAGGGTGTAGCTTTTCAGGTAAGATCTACATCTTCAGTCCATTTGCATCGAGTTTCTACCCACAGAACAAAGGATGAAGTGACTGGTATCACTCTCAGCCAAGGCTGTTAGAAGCGAATGTGTGTTCTCCAAGCTCTTTTCCTTCTACTTGCTGGATGCAGAGTTTTTGAAGTCCTAGGAGATGTTAAAGTCACCAGTTGGAAAGGACCCTTCATTCTAGAAACATCAATTAAGGATAGTTGATTCCTGACCAGGAACAGCCACTGTGGACTGTTGTGTAGTGAGAAATTAATTTCTATTCCATTAAGCTATTGAACATTTAGGAGGTATATTTAGTTATAATAGCTGGTATTATCAAACTGATATATCATCCCAGCCATCCAATCTATCTAGCATGTTCTTCCCACTACAGGTATCTATTGTTCAAAGATGAGCTTAAATGCAACCTCCTTCCTAGCTCCTCCTGAACCCCTCAGTCATAGTTAATATCTTCCTCCATTGCATTTTCCTTGCTGTTTGTCTTATGTTATAATTAATCCTGTCCATGGAAGTATTCACCACTAAATTATGAGCTTCTGTGGGCAGGAACTCTATCTTAATCACTTTGTACTCTCCAGAGTGTCAAACACAGTATCTCACAAACAGTAGGTGCTCAATAAATGTCTGTTACATTAAATCGAATGAAATCGAATTCATATATCTGAATGATTAATATGTTTCTTTCATTCAAGATCTTAGGGCTTGTATGAAAAAAAAAAAAGAAATCTATTACTTCAGTCTGACTCTTTAACTTGGCAGATTAGAGTGGAATAAAAATGTGTCCTGGATAAAATGAAAATGCATTGTTTTACATAAGATATAGCAATTTTGAGAAATACATTGATTTAATGTACTTAGGCCAGTGAAAAATCTGTTGGTTTAAGCTAACTGCCATTAGTTTCAATTAAAATGTATCGATTTGGGTAAATGTTGGTTAGGATAAATGTTGCCTGACTGTGGGGAAAAAAAAAAAAAAAAAAAAAAAAAAAAAAAAACGTTTGCTCAAGTTTGCCTTGGAGCACAGTCAGAGACAGAGAGGTGGGGTAGTGGTTGGGGGAGTGCAAGAGTGAGCGTTTAAGGCAACCACGCAGATTTTTCTCCCTGTGCATGCTCCACTGGAAGAGGCCAAAAGGGAGCACCAATTAGTGGGTCACTGGCCTTTGACTTTATATTAACTACACTCCGTATGTGAGTAAAGTAGCATTGAAACTAAAGTTTGCTTAAATTAAAATGCTTCTATGGAAGGCCCAAGCAGGTCAGTTCCATTAATTCATTTAAAAAGTGAAGTAATTCAGTTATCTCAGTTCATGGTGAAGGAACAGCTAGGTTTAGTTTGGGAACGACATTTTTTTTTCCTTTTTGACAAATGGTTTCGATGCTTTGATTAGGTTAAATATTATGACAAAGCCATTTTTTTCCTTATGTGGTCATAAACCATTGAATATTGACAATTTCATATAGTTCAGTTCAGTGGATACTGCCTAAGGGTCATTAGAGAAAGAAATAGATTATACTTTGTTTTCATTGATATTTTAAATTATAATTATTTGTTTCCCTTTCTGATCTTTGAGGACAGGCACTACACGCATACACGGAAGCACACAATACATGCACAGATACTCACAAATGTATACTCCGCGGATGTATGTATTTATGTACGTATCTCTCACCATCATCTCTTGTCTCTTTGTTTACAATCCCAAGGAGGTAAAAACCCAAGACGTACAGATACTCTGTAAATATTTGAGAGAGGGCAGAAATATAGTCCTGAAGATACTAGGTGGTAGTAGATAAGTCAGAACAAAGGAAACAAAAAGTAATGGAGAATTTCTATTAATGAATTTACTTAACCATTTAAGTGGTTTTCATTGGAGAAATGAATATTTTTTTCTTTCTACATGTTTCTAATGATTGGAAGAGAGCAGATGTCTTGGCAGTGAATATTGTATAAAAACATACATAAATTAAGGAAGTGCATAACAAGAAGCCTCATTGTTAAGGACACAGAGAAGATGCCAATAGAAATTGGGGAAAGTGATGAAGAAATTTGGGTAATGGAGAGGTAAGAAGTGAGAGGGTAGTAATTGCAAGAACCTATATGTGTAGTATCAGGAAAGGCAAAGATCATTCAGAAGGAGGAGGCAGTAAATACTCAAAGCATGTGAAATAAAATAGCTGTAAATTAACATGAAGATATTTCAAAATACAAATTGGAAAAGAAAAAAATAAAGTCAAAATGTGTCAAAAAAAAGAGAGAGAGGGAGGCACATCATAAGAGACTCTCTTAACTATACAGAACAAACAGTTTCTGGAGTGGAGGTAGGGGTAGACTGTGATGGGATAAACTGGTGAGGGGGATTAAGGAAGGCACTTGCTGTGATGAGCACAGGGTGTTATGTGTAAGTGATGAATCACTAAATTTTACTCCTGAAACCAATAAAATAAAAAAAATAAATAAAATAAAATAAATAAAATAAAATAAAATAAAATAAAATAAAATAAAATAAAATAATAAAATACTGGAGACTAAAAAAGTGTGTCAGCAAATTCCAGTTCTTACCTTCTTCTCCTGTTTCTGGAATGGGATACAGTTATTGTTTTAGTTTGCTTATTTGTTATTGTTTTGTTTAATTCCAGAGGCTATTTTACTTGCAAATCTTTCAAACCTAGAGAAAAGGTATTATCTCAGCTGATTAGAAATGTCAAAATGGTTCATTGGGCCTAATGTTTAGCTCCATTGTTATTAAACAGCGGCATCTCTCTCTTTTCTGAACTCTGATAAGACTCAGATTGCAGTATTTTAAGTTCGGACCACACGTCCCTCATTAAAAATAATTATACAGTGGAGTAAAATCAGGAGAACTGATTTTATCATGAGTTCTGTTGTTAATTCTTGGGAAACGTTAACAAGCCCCTTAAACTCTCTGAGATTTATGATCTATGAAATAGAGATATGGGAATAACTCTTTTGTTGTTTGGCTAATTGTTTGGCTATTGTAAAAATAAAATAAAATAGTGTTAAATGTTATACCACAAAAAGAAAAGTCATCATTGAAAGCCTACAATGAACAAGTGATATGCAGGGCAATTTCACATACTTTATCTTGTTTTTAGCACAATGGTAGTCATGTGATATAGATATTAATTTCACATTTAAAGAAATGAGGCTTACCCGCCAGAAGTTAAGCAATTTGTCCAAATGTAGGAATGGTACTTAGCAAATATTTTATGAATCAATTGATGAATTAGTCCTTAGCCCTCTCCTTTGGCATTCCTTATATTAAATTATTTACATAAAGTAGAACCTTGCCAATATAACATAGTGTGTGTGTTGGGGGGCAGGGAGGGATCCAAGCTAAATAGGAAAAAACCTGAATTTTGAAATATTTGATAAATATAAATTCACCCAAAGTTTCTTACAACTTGAGAGTTCTGCTTATTTGATCAATGTTGTGGTATATATTGTCATAGAAAGTGATATCAAATGGAGTTTTTATTATCATTTTTACCATTATCTAAGATTGTCTGACATTCATTTATTCATTCATTTAGTCAACCAACAAATATTTAAAGGGAACTGTGTTAGGTAGTGGGAATTCAGTGAAGAAAAAAACAAGATAGCTCAGGACTTCAGAGGGTTTCTAGAATAGTGAAGAGATGGATAGTAGGGAGTCAAATCATTAGAAAAAAAACTGTGAACTTGCCATGTAGTAAGCATTGATCCTGCAGTCTATAAAAGGAGGATTTGCCTCAGTGAAAAAGAAAAAGAAGAAAGAACTTGAACTGAAATATAGGAAGTGATAAGTGAAGAGAAGAAATATGTCCAGAGCAGAGGGAGAACCATGGAGAAAAGTCACTGGCAGAAGAGAGAAAGCTGGAATGGTGAGAATAAAGGCAATTCTGCTGTAGTGGTTGGTGGTCAATGTTGAATGCCTGTTTCTTTCTCGGAGGACCACAGAACCAATCAAGAGAGGTGGAGGTGGCAGGTAAATGGAGACTGGAATGAGCAAGGGTAGACAACACGCTGGTGGTGTTACTCAAAGCAGAGGACTCTTCACAAGGAAAAGGCAGCGTAGGGGTTAAGTAATCCTTTCTCCCAAAAGATAGAGTGTTTTCAGGTAGAGGATGTAGGCAGGGCTAGACTACACAAAGTTGGTCTTGTCGGTGACTTTAAATAACTCTATCTTTATCTTAGGAGTAATAAGAAGGGAATAAAGGATTTAAGAGGTATAGGTTGGGAATGACATTTTGAAAAGCAACTTCTCGCCAATGTGAGGAAAAAGGATTGGAAAGGAGAGTAGTTGGGAGATTATTGTGGAAATATAGGCAAAAAGATAATAGTTGGACTGGGGGGCGATGATGGTAGTGGAGAAGAGTAGACCTACACAAGAATGAGAACTCTTTAGTACGTAAAACAGACAGGATTTGTTAAAGGGGATTTGTTTGGGGAGTAGTGGGGATATCAACAATTATTTCTGTCATAAAGAATGATAGATGGTGGTTTAATTTAACAAATTGAAAAAACTGAGAGAACCAGGTTTGGAGAGGGAAGATTACAAGCTAGTGTTTGAACCTATTGAACAATAGATGCCTTTGAAGTTGGCCAATGATTTGCCTCCATATTAATATTTCAAAATTAATTCCTATGCTGGATTTATCCAAACCATATTATTTATACTACATAATTACATGGAAACTTTTTTTTTTCAAAGATCTACCTGTCAAGTAATCATTTAAAATTTCATAATAGTGGAATATAAATCAATGCAGCTTTAGTGTGCTTGTGACTCTCTTAAACTGCTGCTCTAATCAGTGATTATTTTAGACTTCTGAAAGTTTTTTTTTTTTTTTTTGCCTTTCTTATGTGTTGTGTTTTTGTGATGTAATTGTGAGGCCTTCTGAACAGCTTTTACAGAAACTCCATTTGAAATAGTGTAGTGGGATTGGATGGCAATCTTTCTTGAATCTAAACAGAAGTGACTTTTTTTAATGCTATCACTCATGTGAAGATTCATCAGCAATATCATAAAGATTTCTCAAAGGCAGGAAATCATGTGCAAGCAACTTTTTAAATAAAACGGGTTTGAAATGATTTGCATAGGACCACTGAGTTTAGAAAGAGCTGTGATTTCACCTGGCTCACCTTGCCTTCCAGTAAGGCCACAAGAAAAACAGCTCAGTGAAAAGAATGTGCCCTGTGTTTAAATGAAGCTTAGAAGAAAATTTCTTTACTCATTTTCTTAGGTTTTTCCCAAAATGTAGCCACTATTTACCACCCCAAAAGTTTTTCTTTACTTCATATCTAAAATCTATCTGCTGGTGGTAAAATTCTTCTCTTCCTTCTTCCATTTACTTTGTTTTCCCTGAATGAGTGGTTTTATAGATTCCACTAAGTTCAAATCTACCGACTACTTAAGGCAAATACGCAAGGCTAAACAATATTGCATTTTAAGTGGAATCTAAAGAAAATCTTCTACTCACAGGTAATAGCCTAAAATATTTTCATGGAATTTTTTTGAATATTCAAGTGCAAATAAACATCATAATTTCTAAAGTGGCTTATGGAACTCATACATAGATAACTCTCAATTATACCTAATGGAGGAAAGTCTGCAAGGAGATATGAAACCTCCAACTAGTAATTTCAAATGTCTTCACTAAAATTTTATGAGGGCAATAGCTGAACTGATTTTCACAACTGTTCTTTTCTTTAGCCTCTGCCCTTCTGGTTAAGGAGCTTCTAACAATCAAATTGACATGGTTAAAAGAGGGAAAGTGAGAGAAGACACAGGCAGCCTATAGCAGGTATTCAACCCACAAATTGAATTATAGACAAAAATCAATCTTCAGATCTCTTTACAAAGTACTTAAAATGCAATTTTGTATTTTTGTACATACTACCAAATATTTCTCTATCACATAGACTTTACTGTAAGCGTGGATCTTATTGGACCTAGTAATTCTCATCCGGTAATGTGAAACTTAAAAAAAAATTAAAAACATAAAAATAATTCTACGTGAGTTCATATGGTACTTCCTCATGGAATCTTCCAGGACTAGAAAAATCATGGTATCTCCATTATTCCACTGGGATAGACACATTCTGTTGGTAAAACACTTTAGCTTTATTTTTGTTTTGGCAAAACAAGAACAACAAACAAAAACAAGGTGTGAGTACAAGATTACTTAGGATCAGATGAATCCGGTTGTTATTTCAAGTGCTAAAATAAATGATCTGCAGTTGCATGGAGACTATATATGGCTGCATGGACCAAAAGATTTGGGCTGTCAGAAAAGATACACTATAAATTTGTACTGAAAGCCATTGCCATGACAATTTTAATGGAACAGTACTGTTTTACTCTACTGATACTGATTAATGTGCATCATATATCACCTTTGAGTTCCATCAAAATTTGAAACCCATGAAATCTAAGATTTCAAGCTTTCACAACACAGAATCATGATATCTTAGAAGCAGAGAAGACCAGTCTCTTTCCTTGTGCTCTTAAGATTGTTTCAGTTTGGACAATGATTTATTTGGTCACTCCAGCTAATCAGGGACTCTGGTGTGACCTATTCCCTAATGGAGGTGATAAAAGGGTCATGACTACAAGTAGCAGGAACAACTTAAGGGCAGAAGGCACACAGCAGGCCATATCATCCAGATATGCTACTTAGAGGAATAGTTTCTGGAAGCTGTCTCCAATGATTCACATGTGTTAGAAACAGCTGAACAAATTACTATCCCATTTATGTCATTAAGAGTCATCACTATCAGAAATGCAACTAGAATGAACAAACAGTCTAAGACTGGAGATTCCTTAATGACTCCAGCTCTTTGTGAGTTTCCAGCTTGGACAAGTTACCATATGGAGAGCGTGTTATCCATGCTGCATAACAAATGACCAAAACCAAGGCATTACCTTGCAGTTTCTGCAGGTCAGGAGTCCAGGCACGGTCAGCTGGGGTTTCTGCTTCAGGGTTTTAACTGGGCTGTAACCAAAGTGCCTACAGATTGCCTTCTTATCTCAAGGCTCAATCATAGAAGGATTCAGTTTCAAGTTCATTCAGATTATTGGCAGAATTCATTTCCTCGCGCTGTAGAATGTGGACTTTCTGGTTTTGTTTTGTTTTGTTTGTTGCATATTGACTGGAGGCCACTAACTCCAAGAGACTGTCCACAGTTTTCTGCCGTGTGCTCTGCCCTGTAGGCAGTTTACAACATGACAGCTTGATTCTTCAGGGCCAGCAGGAAGGCAAGAGCTCGTTGGCTAACAAGATAAAGTGTTATATCATGTAAACATAATATAGGAGTGACATGTCAACATCTTTGTCATATTTTACTGTTAAGGCAAGTCACAGGTGCCACTCACGCTCAAGGGAAGAGATTACATAAAGACATGAATTCCAGAAGATGGGAAATCATGGGGCCACCATAGTAGAATCTGTCTTCCTCCACATGCCACAAGATTATTTTAACAGGGCATTAGAAATTGCTAAATTTTGACTTATATTTTCTAGAAAAGCATAACGCTCTTCCAGAAAGAAAGCTAACTGGAGTGAAATCTTGAGTTATCTATTATAAATTTAATTTTAATCAGAAGCTTAGTTTCTCAAGTGACCTATCTACCATCTACCTTTATTTTTTCATACTTAGTTCCATGCATATTCTTCTAGAATGCCTTCTCTGTATCTTTCTTCTATTAGACCATTCTCAGGTTACATAAAATTAAGCTTTCCTTAATTACCCTAGTTCACAGGGATTTCCCTCTCCTCTTCAAGTCAGATGTGTATCAGTTTGAATTTTGACTTTATCACTTATTAGATTTTACGAGCTAGGGCAGGGTATTTAACCTTCCTGAGTATTAGCCTCTTTATTGTTGATGTGAGAATAGTAGTATTTGCTTCACCTCTTTATTGAAAAATTGAAATGTAATTATATACAAATAGCCTGGCCCACAGAACATCCTACTCAAACGTTGTTTCTTTTATTCTCCTACTTTTCTTGCCTTTTTCTATTCTTTATGTCATTCTTTTGACACCCAATATATATTCGTCTACATAGTTCATTTCGTTATGTGTATGAGTACATATATCTGGGAGATAAATGTGAGTAATGATTACACATTGCATTCTGTTGAGTGGGAACTTGAAGTTGGTTTTCCAAGTGTGGTGATGGATGTATAGTGATCCATCTGTATTCTCTTTCCCAATCTCTGGCATAAATTGCAGTACATCAGTGAGATTACCAGTCAGATTATGTTTATCCAATATTTGATTATTTTATTATAGAATTAATTTATAGTGCCTATCCTTCTTATACTGGGCCCTGTTATATTCTAATCCCTGGGCCTCTTTTCTTTTCTTTCTTTTTCTTTTTCTTTTTTTTCTTATACTTCCTAATTGCCTTTTGGAGCTCTCCAGGGAGGAGAATATTCAGAGTCCTCGCTCATAGTTTTAGGGAGCAGATAGCTTTTTTATGATACCTGCCAGAAAATTTTAATTATGAAAATTCCTCATTTTATAATTTCAGTGAGAAAACACACACACACACACACACACACACACACATATATTTTAAAGTAAAGTAAGTCCTATGCCCAACACAGGACTTAAACTTAGCACCCTGAGATCAAGAGTTACATGCTCTACTGACTGAGCTAGCCAGATGCCCCAAGAATATTCTTTAAGGAATATGCTGGCATTGGTTTTGAAGTTTACTTCCCTAAGATTAATAGTAAGTAGCATAAGATATTTCCTCCTAAAAGAGTAACTTTCATAATTTTTTCTTAAAAGTATTAAAAAAATGTTATTACATAAATAAAGGCGTAGACTTGACCTCACAATTTTATGATTTCAAATGGAATAAATAAGTTATACAGACTTGAATTCTAATTCTGATTTTATCACTAAGTAGCCAGCTGGCTATGAGCAGGCTATTTTTATCATCTTGAGCCCAAGTTCTTTGTTTCTTAACTGAAGGATTTGGATAAAATGATTCTGAAGTTCCTATCAGCTCTATAATTCTATAATTTTGGAGAGTTAGTTGCATTTCCATTGTTTATTCCTTTTTATAAAGTTGCATTCATCCACACTTTATTGTAACTTTCATTTTTCTCTTTCTTTATTCCCAAGTTTATATATATGCTGGTTTGGGAACAGGATATGTTTTCTGTTAAAGTCTCATCCATTTTCACATAAATTTATGCTGGTCAGGAGGTAAAGTAAGATACCGATTTCCAACTAAGAGAAGATAATTAGGGGTCCTTTTGAACACATTTACTTCAAAGAGCTAGAACTTCTTTCTGTTATCAACACCAAGGATACAAATGAGGACATCAATATCAATCAGCACAAATTTCAAGACTGAATCTAAGCAAAAAGTTTTAAGTTGTTTGTTCAGAAGTAGAAAGAGATGGGCCCAGGGGAGGACCATAGGTATCTTTTAACATTCAAGTAGTAGAAGTTTGCATTTGAACAGAAAAACTGTGTTGCAAAATCTAAGCACATCCAGTAACTGACTTCTGAATTCTTGATCTACAAGACATTCTTCCTAAATGTCTAGAATATTAACGGATGGGAAAGATGGCCAGCATATGTCTATCACTGTTCTCGACACTGAGCACAGACACATCTGACAAGGCTGCTATCCAGTCATTCAAGTGTGGCTAAAGGGGCTCATTTCTGACCTACAGTCTGTTCCATGCTGACTACAAATACGGTTTGTCTTCCCAGGGCCAGCACAGCCACCCAGGGAGCCCGTCACTCAGGAATTGACAGAGACACAGTCACTTTGCCTTCAAAGTTACATCACGTCTTTATTCAAATTTACATTCTCCACTTCTGGGAAACTCGTGGTCCCTCGACCAATCATCTTTAAATGTCAGATGGGATTCTTGCTGTCTTTGTTTTTTCTGATTAATAAACATCAGTAAAATCTTCAAGCCTAAGGACACTGTCACCTGGGTGACCATCTTCCATAATACCCTTATTTCACAGAGCAAAAGAAGAAAGGCTCACACAAGGAAGTGATTTGCTCAAAGCCAAATAGGAAAAGGCAGAGCTGGAATGGTATCTTATGTTTCTTGACTTTCAGTTCCAAAAAAATTTCTCCGACTTCATGCCACATCAATGAGATTCCTTGGGTGTGTTTCATACTGATATATTTTTTTATGTGCATCTGCTGTGATTAGCCTGGGATGACCTTCACAGCTTATTATTATCATTAATATCCTCATAAGTTGAGCTTGATAATAAGCAACAAATAAGGTAAATAATTATGGTTAGACATGGAATCTCAGTATACTGATTGTATTAAAAGAACTAATCTTATATGGAAAGAGTACTTTATAGACTTAAAAAGTACACTTATATATTTGACCGCTTCCATATATATTTTTTCCATTTAAGACAACCCTGTGAATTCAGCAAAATGATTGGACCCAAAGGCTGACAATGACTATGGTAGCAGGTTCACTTTGTCATATAGAAATACTTGCTCATCCAAGTGTAGAAGTGAAACAGTTAATACAAGCATCCCGATTAGTAGTGATGCCTTAGATACACTATCTAGACTTTTTTTTTAAACTGCATTTAAAAAAAATTTACTCAAAGCCACTTCAAACAGGATTTCATTCTACTTCTCATCCCACTTTATAATTCAGTTATCAAAGGTTGATGGTGCAGTAACAGTTTACATTGAACTGAAATGCCAGACATTTAAGTTAATTTAGTATACACTTTAGTTATCTCATAAAGAATTTTAAGCCACTTACAACACAAATAAAATATAAGTAGAAAATCAACAACATGTAAACATAAAAAAATATAGGTCATAAAGACAAATTTAGATGTTAATTGGATTTCCCATTCACCTCTCAACTTCCAAGAAACAAAAGAAAAAGAAAAATCATGTATACATTATACAATACTTATAAAATATCAAGAAGAATCTGGCAATATTAAAAGTTTCTAGACTTCTGAAGAAAAGAATGCATCGAAACTGAACACGAGTACACTGTAAATGGTTTGTTCTTTCTTCAGTAATTGAAAGGGCATTTGGGGTATGGTGAGCCCTTGGCATGTGGTGTTGAATATCTGCTGTAGAGCTGGAAAGATGCGGAACTTGAATGCCCAATTGCCTGATATACTGGCCTCATTGAAAGACTAGAATTGGTTATCTCTACTGTCTCTCTTAGCTCTAATTTCATTGACTCTGATTCACATGGAAGCTGTACACGAGCAACATCTGTGAATTTCAGATTTAAATCTTCTATTCCAGGCCTCCAAACAGGGCCAGACAACCAATAGCAAATATTCATTAAATAGTTACATGATTGATTTTAGTGACCTCTCTGGATGGCTCTTGCTTTATGATGTTGAATTCAGTGAAATCAGGGTCCTCTCATTTAGAATGTCTTCCTTTCTGGCAATTCCTGAGGCCTTTTGTCCGTATGGCCCTAGGTGTGCTTTTCTTCATTGTTTCAGAGGGCGAGCTACTAAATAAGTGCTTCCCAGAGGAAGGGGAAAGTTATTTGGAAGAGCTGGACTCTGTCAGATAAGTGAAAACTTTTATAAATAACTGACTTGAAACTGAGCGAGAAAAAGGTTTTTAAATCAAAGTGCTAAATTAAGAAGCTTAATTTTGGCACTTCGGCTGACTGAGTTGTTTATGGGAGGGTTTATGCTAACAATTTCCCTGCATCCACAGGGCATCAGGAGTGGGAACTGATAAGATAGCTTCAGGGGAAGCAAGGACTGTTGCACTCCAGTAGCTGTGTCTTCAAAAAGCAAGTAGGGAGTGCTCAGTCTAGGTCTGTTCAGTCCCCTGCTGGCACCAGATAGCTACAGGATACTGACTTCCTCCGGTGTGCACCCTCCTTGGAGGGTCAGAGCCAGTGCCTCTACTTCTTGTGGACTTCTCCAGTTTACCACTAAAAATAAAAATAATGAGAACCCTTTGTTGGGGAAAAGGAGAAAGACATTATTGTTGGACATAAGGCCGCTAAATTGGGGTATAGACTATGACTCTAACCTCAGGTTCTAACAATAACGTGGGTGAAAAAATTGTTGACTCTGGAGCTTTTTTTGCCATCTAGAAATGGGAGTATGACCTTTTCTGTGGACTCCATAATGCTCTGCACCTCTAGAATTTTCTTAGTTTATCATTTTAATGTTAAATATATTTCAATGATTTATGTTTTGATGACCTAAAAATTAATTTTGGTACTAGGCCTAGTAATTTCATTTGGGGAAGTCTACATATGAAAATAATGAGACATTTGCAAAAGTATTTATCTATCAGAATGTTTATTTTACCATTATTTGTGGTGGCAAAATTTGGGAATAAGTTAACTTCACAGTATAAAATGATTGAATACATGCATCATTGTTTATCCATATAGTGCAAAGATACATCTATTTAAATTCTATTGTTGAAAAATATTTAATGGCATTAGAACAAGTATCAGGTGAATTCCAAAGAATAAAATCAGATTACAAACAGTAAGGAGATACCTCAATTTTGTTAAAGACAAAGACTGAGTGTGTTAAAGATATATGTGTATAAGATGGAATATAAAAATGACTGGATAATTCTGTTTCAAAATTTCAAGGGTTATTTCTCTTTGATAGTTATTAGTCATTTTTATTTATTATTATTCTATAATTTTTAATGCTTTTGGCAAAAATTGATTACATTTGTAATCAGACATAAAAATGATTAATTTTATTTAAAGATCATAGGAAAAACCCCACAATATGTACACATCCTCACTTTCCTTCATGCTTCTGCTTCCCAACAGCTCAGGAGCATGAAGGATTTTTACGTCTTGTGACAAATGATATGCCATTACAACAAGTTTCCAATAGTTAGTCACTTCCATTTATTTTGTGTATGAACCATAGATGTCAGGGCTAGTGGAGACTCCAGAAGTCCTCTGATTTTCTCAAGTTATGTTCCTGAGTCTCAGAAAAGCTAAGGATTTGTCAACTGTTATAAAACAATGATAGAAAAAATAAGAACATGAGCTGTCCTTTTTCTTTTGTTGTCCCCTTGCACCTCAGAGAACTGAAGGAGTTCCAGGAATCATTCATTGGCACTTTTTAATCTTTTTTCTCCAAGTAGTTACAAATATTAAGAATAAAAATTTTCCAGACCTGATTCACAATTAGGTATGTAGCACAAACATATCTGAAAGGAATGTAGAGACGTAAATAAAGAGAAACCCTTAAGTGATCTAAGACATTATGATTCTTAAAAGTTGGGGGCTATTCCCACCAATGTCAAGGGCAAAGGCTCAAGTACCTTTCCAATTGCAAAGAGTACAAATAGAATATTTTTGTTGCATAGCCCTTGAGGAATATGAGGCAGTCCTTTCCTCTAGATTTCTGCAGAAGCGTATCTGCATCATGAGACCTGAAAAGTGTTGCATTAAATCGTTTAGTAATTGAAGTTAAAAGGTAGCTTTTCACTATGGAGTGTGAGCAAGTATATGCATTTACCTCTATTCCTCATCTCAAAGAGCATTTGCTGATCATGGGATATTGCAGCTCAATGACCGTGCTTTGACGATTTGTGGCCAGTGTTTGTCCCCAGGATGTAAGTCACAAGGGATACAACATGGCTGACATCCAGGAAGATCACGAGAACCACACAACCACTTTGGCACCCCTTCAAGAATTGCTCAGCAAGGAGCTCGTGATTGCTGACCATCTGGTTGGAAACCCTGGCAATAATTTGTTTAATATTAGAGCTAATATGATGTCTGTCAGTAGGAAGCATTTTGTGGGATTGTAATCACCATGGTAGTCCATGTTAGGTAGACTCTTATTATTGTCTTTGTTTTCACTCACTCCTTAGTTTCTGGAAATTAATTCTAGGCTATCATCTGCCATAGTCAATATTTTCTTATTGAAATTAGAATTCAGTGTAACTAATTGTTTATGATCTTAAATGTTACAGGAATAGATAGGCGGAGAAGATTATATAGGACTCTGGAATTTAGTGCTTCTGAGGATGATAGACACTGTAGGAACTATTAACCATGATTTTGTCAACATGATTCTAAATGTGAAAAGTTCTATCCAAGCCTAAATATTTCAGAATACATTTATTCATTATAGTTTGTAGAATTATGCCCACCTCAATTAGATGTTATTTAGGCTTACATTTCATGCCAAAGATAAAGAAATGGAGGCTAAGGAGATGAAGGAACATTCTGAAGGTCATAGTGGCAGAAGGAGACCTAGCACTTCATTTTTACTCCATGTGTTTTCTTTTAAGCTGACCAAACTGGCTCATACTTCTTAAAAGCTTCCAGTATGGCTCTTGGGGGTTGGGGGAAATACAAAACCCTTTTAAATATCAAGTGTATAGGGGCACCAGGGTAGTGCAGTCTGCTAAGCATCTGACTCTTGGTTCTGGCTCAGGTTGTGACATGGATTTTCCTCTTAATCATCTCCAAACAAGAATAGAAGTGGTGGTGCTAGAAATAGTCTGTATATTCTCTTTCGTTCTAATGGATTCTTTCAACATAGGTAGAGGCACCATGACCAGACTCTGACAGAGTTAATGTCTGGGTGTGGAGAAGAGATGTGATCTTTCCATAGTGCTGAAGTGTCATTTAAATTATGTCCTGAAGTAGTGAGTGACTAAGAACTTTTCTCAGGAAATCTGAATAATGCGAGGAATGAATTTCATGTGGAGGAGAATAGAGGAAGCACAAAATGGGATGAAGGGAAAGACCGTGGTAGATAGGCATGACCTCTCACTGACTACAGAGAGAAAAACAAGAGATTTTCTTTTGATGTTGTGGTCAGCTTTTGCAGTTTGAAGAAAAGATTATTTTCTCTCTAGTAAGTTAGCAGGCAAATGGTACTCATATCCCCACCCAATTGTGTCTACCTCTCCCTGATGGTACGCTTAGGTCTTAGACATCCAGGAATATTTTCTCCAGATAAAACCTTGGGAAAACTTACACAGTCCTCTAGATGTTAATTTTATAATTTTTTTTTTAATTTTTATTTATTTATGATAGTCACAGAGAGAGAGAGAGGGGCAGAGACATAGGCAGAGGGAGAAGCAGGCTCCATGCACCAGGAGCCCGACGTGGGATTCGATCCCGGGTCTCCAGGATCGCGCCCTGGGACAAAGGCAAGCGCCAAACCGCTGCGCCACCCAGGGATCCCTAGATGTTAATTTTAAAATAATCATAGACTTTCTGATCAGTTCTTCTGGAATAGAAGCACAAAACAGAATAAGGAATGACATGAGTAATTAAAATCCTTCATATTTGAGACAGGCACCATGAAAAGGTGCTGGAGACACAAAACTGAATGAGATTTTTATTGCGCAATTTAGTGAGAAAATTATCCACAGTTTTCTTTCTTTGTTTCTTATTTATTTATTTATTTTTTATTTTTTTTGTTTATTTAGATTTTATCTATTTGTGAAAAAAAAAAAAACAGAGAGAGGCAGAGACATAGGCAGAGAGAGAAGCAGACTCCCTGCAGAAGCTTTATGCAGAACTTGATCCCAGGATCATGACCTGAGCCAAAGGCTGATTGATGCTCAACCACTGAGCCACTCAGGTGTCCCTCACAGTTAGTTTTCATTGACTTCTAGGTATTGCAGTAAACAATTTCTCTCCATTTTTTCACTTGGTCCTCAGAACAGTCTTATGAGATTGACGTTAGTTTCATTATTTTTTTTTTTTTTCAATGAGGAAACTAAGACTAACAGAAGTTTTAAAAGATATCTAGAGATGCCTGGCTTACGGCAGAGCTGAAATCCAAATCTCTCTGATTCCACGGTCATATTCTTCACAATTCACCAATATAGGGGGGGTATGTGTGACAACTGAAGTATGGAAAAAATGCTGGCTGGGTTTCAGGAAATAACAAAACTTCCAGGCCTCTTTCAAGTCTAAATATGGTGATCTATAGTAGTGAATTGAGGTAGAAGAGATGGAAGGAGCAAACAATGACATCACACCTGATCTTTGAAGTACAAGAAGATCATCAAGCATTACAAATAGAGTCAAGGGCATTTGCAAAGTTCTAAATGGTCAGTTTTCAATATAACTTTTCTTACAGGATGTGTGCTGAGAACATGGTAAACAGTGAGGTGAAGGGATAAGAAAAGACACTTGAAGGGTAGATATTAATTACCATGGAAACTTCTTATTTACTATTAAAGTAGTTAAATTATATCCCATGGGCAATGGCAAATAAATTACTGTGAGATTTTACATAGGGTAGTCACGTTTATGTTGTAAGATAATTCTAATGGCAATGTGGAATTTATAAAGTCATTCTTCCCATTAGAGATTGATGCCAGCCCATAGTACTGCATGCAGGTTTTGGGAGATGTAGCTCAGTGGAGCGTAGGACACAGAATACCTGGGGTCTTCAGGCTATGACCTTTTGTGCTTTTGTTTTGCCCTGTGTTATTTCTTAGATCAAGTAAACTCTAAGAAAGCTAATATTTTATAGATTGGCTTTCATGGGGTTAATCTCAGAAAGTCTATTTGATATTATATATATATATATATATTATATATATTCCATATAATATATGTGTATATATATATTATTTATATATCACTTTCCTTCTTTTCTGAAGAAGACAGTATCATTGGCAATCTACTCAGTTACTCTGGTTCTCATTAGCCTATTTATAGATTGCTTTGGTCCTCCACTTTTTCACTGTCTCTGTTCTATTACCAACCAGGTAACCATTTTATTGCTCATTTACACCTTCACTAGAGAGAAAAGATGTGACAGACAAACCAGTCAACATTTTATTTGCTTGCAACTCTTGTAAAAAGTTTAGTAAAGGGATAGCATAAAAAAAGTAATGAATATAATAAGATCTGAGGATGTTCTGTACATTTCATTTCTCTATGCTATGTTTTTTCTAACTTTGTACAATCTAGAGTTTGACTTAATTATTTTATTTATTTTTAAAGATTTTATTTATCTATTCATGAGACACACACACACACACACAGAGGCAGAGACACAGGCAGAGGGAGAAGCAGGCTCCATGCAGGGACCCCGATGTGGGACTCGATCCTGGGTCTCCAGGATCACGCCCTGGGCTGAAGGCGGCACTAAACCGCTGAGCCACCCGGGCTGCCAGATTTCATTTTTTTTTAATCTTTTTTTTTTTTTTATAAATTTATTTTTTATTGGTGTTCAATTTGCCAACACATAGAATAACACCCAGTGCTCATCCCATCAAGTGCCATGGATTGGAAGAATTAATATTGTGAAAATGTCAATGTTACCCAGCACAATGTACACGTTTAATGCAATCCCTATCAAAATACCATGGACTTTTTTTTTTTAATCTTAAACTATATAATACTATTTTACCTCCTTCCCCTATTACATTTTCCAGATAATATAGCTGAAGTAAATTCAATGTTAAGTGGATTCCAATGAATATTACATCAAGTTAGTGGCAAGTCTTCAAGTAGAATCCAAATCTCCTTGATATTGTGGTTCCAAATTCAATCTATTCTATACTCTCTAAATATTCACATGGATTAGACACTTTAGACTAACAGGAAATGACTGGAGTTTCAGGATACACAGAATAATACTGTTGGAAGTGAAAAGGGGCACAAATAATAATCATACCAGGACAACAGGCATAAACCATATTTAGTGAGGCAATCCAGCATGTATTTCAATGAAATAAAAGGACACCTTAGTATATGGCCAAAAAAATACTGATTAGAGAGTCTCCAGGGCACACTATTTGGCTGACTTTAACATTTGGTATTACTCAATCAGCTTATAAAAAAAAAAAATGACAGGTGACATGTCAAATCACTCTAAGGGAGTCCATGGACCTCTGGTAATCAGTGATTTTGAAGGCTGGAGAAGTTGGCCTCTGATTCTTTTATACTTCATAAAAAAATTCCATTTATTTATTTGTTGATTGATTGATTTGTTCATTCTCACAAAATGAACACCTGCTATGTTTCAGGCTCTGTGCTACAACTTTAACAATGGACCACGTATAATCTCTGTCTTAGAGTCATTCACAATCTAGTGAGGACAGATTAATGAAGAAATATTTACTGTGCTCAGGGGTAAATTCCATTAGAATAATTAACAATGGTTTGGGAAACAAAACCTTATTATTCCTTAAGAAATTGTCCAAGACTGCACTAATGAATCCTCCAGGTAGATGGGGGGAAAGTAAAATAAAAACACAGAGATTGAAGCAACTCTTGTTAGGTATATTAGGTCTAACTATGCCAGTTTGGGGTTTATCCTGGGAATAATAAAAATCCATCAGTGCTTTTGTTTTTCTTTAAAGCAGGTTAAGGATACAGACACACCTTTGTTCAAAAATGCAATTCTGCTGGTAGTATAAAGGGAAGTTGACCCTATATAATGTTTTTCCCTTGCTTACTTTTTTTTTTTTGAAACCTAAGTATAATAAAATGATACATATTTAAACTACATACTTAACTATACTTAAGTTAGGTATTTGCTTTTGTTACAGAGATATTGTCCAGCCTTTCTCTTCTCATTTTACTCCCTTACTCTTTAATGCTCATATCTTTATCTTAAACATTTTTTTTCCCAAAATCCTATATTATAGTGCCTTTTTTAAGGTTAAATCAGCATTCTCTTTATCCTTCTACTTTCTCAGAAACTATTCTTGGGATTTTCCTTGCTTTGGTTTATTTTTACTGACAAGATGAAGCCAAATAAATATTTTTTCCTCCTGTAATCTTTTATTTTGCTTGATATTCATTCATTCTTATAGTCTTTGATCAGAAAGAAGAGAGAGCTGCTTGCATTATCATTAAATGTGCTGAGTCATTTGTAATTTTCTTTGAATGCTGAGGGCTCCAATGTCAGAGATGAGGTCCAAGTCTGGTTAGTTTTTGAATATAATTGAGTCAAATTACATATTCTTATTGTACATCCTAATTTTTAATGAAGCTGAAATAAGAAGGGGTTGTAAGGGGGCATGTAGTTACAAAATCTTTCATGAGGTAATAGAGAAATAGTGATTTATATCTTTCAATATTGTATTTTTAAGTAGAAAAGCTACTTTAAAAAGAAACCAGAGGAAAAATAGAAATTGAAAGAAATATGGAACAACTCTGGTTTTAAAAGAAATGGTCTAATTTCAAAAGATGAACTAAAAGAGTTCTTTTTTCAAATGAATTTTAGAATCATTATTTGCTTTTCAGAAGTAGAGTATATCTGTGTGGTATGGTGATGCTGTTCCCAGTGGCCTTTCTTATCCTGTTTGAATGACTTTAAATTTCTAGTGGGTGTGGCAGATTTAAAATGTGGTTACAATATCTTTAACTCTTACCATTAGGAATATATTTCTCCACTTCTTGAATCTTGGGTTGGACATGTTGCTTGCTTTGACTGAAAGGAAATTAGGAAACATGATAGAACCCAAGGGTGAAAAGGTGCTTTCCATTCCTCTTGCTGCTTTTAGAACCCAGCTACCTTGTGAAGAAGACTGGTACAGCCTTCTAGATTTTGGAGAATGGTAGCATTGTTGCCAATCACCAGAAATGTGAATGAGATCATCCAGGACCAGTGAGCCCCAAGTCAATCCAGCGGCTCACTGCAGTTGTATGAGTAAATCCAGATGAGCTGATCAGAGCTGCCCAACTGAGTCCAGCCCAAACTGCCAACTCATAGAATCTAGAAGTGAATCATCAATTATTATTAAGTCACTTATAAGGTTGACTTATAAGCATCAAAGCTAACATCATGGGTTACTGTGTCTACACTTGTGATAGGTTGAATTCTAAATTGGTTCCCAAGATTCTTACCCCTGCACACCTTATATAATCTGGGAATATTAAGGGGCATCACTCCTGTGATTAGACAAAGTTGAATGGATTCTACAGATGTAACTAAGGTCTCTGATTAGCTGGCTTTGAGATAGTCAAGAGGAGATGGTTGTGAGTGGGTCTGATCTAATAATATATGCCCTTAAGAGATCAGAGGGACTTCAAGCAGAAGCCCTTGAAAAAAGAATCTGCAGTATTGTAGAGAAGCTCACATGACAGGGAATGGTGAGCAGGTTTCAGAGCCCCCAGGTGACAGCCAGCAAGGAAATGGGAATCTTACTTTTCCTGCTGAAAACCTTCAACCATCAGTAGCTGGAAAGGAGACCCTGAGCCACAGAAGAAATCACAGCTCTGTTCAGCCCCTATGTTTCAATCTGATGGGACTTTGAGATAAACACCTGGATTCCTGGACTCCTGGCTCGTTGAAATGGTGAGATAATTCGTGTTACTTTAAGCTAACTTTATGGTAATTTGTGATACACCAAGAGAAAATAAATATGCCAACCTAGCCCTTCAACTATTAGGTATGGTCAGAACTGATGATCCGTTTACAGGTTTCTTTGCCAGGTTGTATATCTTGGCGAATGAGAGTAGTGAGATTCCTTGGCTTGGAGAAAGCCATTTTCTCTTCCTCTAGGCTCATAGAAAATGTAGCTTCCTTCAATGTCATGTGAATATAAAGCAAAAAAGGAAGATTTTATCTATAAGTGATGAGCTCTTCAAAAGCTAATGTTCAATTGGAGTCAGAGGATTAGATTATATGACCTCTTGAGGGAATTTCTTGCCCCCGTAATGTTGTGGCTCAGAATAATGTCATCTTTTCTTGGTCCTAAAAGTGCTGAAAGGCACTCAAAATTATAAGTCAAAGTGCATGACTGATGGGCTTGTTAATGTTGAAAAGGAAATGGCTTGTTCTCTATTATAACACAAACAAAAGGAGCATAACTTCCACCAAGCAAAACAAAGACTAGAGGAAAACTGTCTACTGATAAAATAAATGGCATAATGAAGCCAGTAAAAGTCCCAGCTGGTTACAAACACGATAGAGCCTAGCCAGATCTCCATGTGGCAGAATGGATGCAGAGCTTTCTCTGACAGAACAATGACAAGAGATTTCAGTGAATATGCATTGATTTAGCAGGGCCTCGGACAAATCCATCTTTACTGAGTGGCATATACAAGTTCCCTGTCATTAAGTACAAATCAAAGCATTTAAAATGCATGCAAGAAAAATTTTTCAATCCTGCAAGGCTTAGCACCATGCAGAGAGCACCATAGGACATCAAATTTTTATAGTGTTATTCCTGTACCGCTTGCCTGGATCCATCTCACTCTCCACTCCCTAATTTGCACTTGATTCTTCTAACTTCTGACCTTTTGATGTGTTCACCCTGGCACTTCTGTAGTTATAGCCTTTGCTTCCTTTCTCGAATCTGATTTACGTTTCCCACTGAATATGCTGTCTCTATCCCATAATGCTTAATGCTGAGATCGTCTACTTGTTTAGGTGGCCATCTTCTTCATTGGGAATGCTTTAGACTGAGACGGATTTTTGGCACTATCACTCCCCATGTAAATATCATTGTCACAAAACCATTCTAATGCTTGAAAAGTCTACGGTTGTCTTTATGGAGAGCGAGGATTTTGAAGTAGGACTAGTGGGAGGAGTCATTTATTCATTCAACAGATTTTAATTAAGCACTTACTATATTTTTGGCAAGATTTTAGGATCTCAGAATATATCGGGAAAGAAAGCAAAGATCCCTGCCATTTTAAATTATTAAGATGTAATATTTATAGGCCTACTATTACTAGAAAATTGGTAGCAAGAAAGGGGAGATTGGAATCCATGTAAGAATTTAGGTACAGAATTGAGGCCTTATGAAGTATAATCGATCAGACTAGGAACTTTATCTACATTATGTATATCTTTTAATCTTTCCAAAAATCACTTGAAGTGGGTATTATTATCTCTAAAACCACACACACATTAAATGGTGACATTTGAATTTGAACCTATGAATAAGGTCTTGATTAACCATGAATAAATATTGTGATAGAAGTTAAAGAACATGAAGTTTCAAGGCAAAAAGACCTGAATTTAAGATTTTTCTCTATTAGCTACTGAGATTGTGACTTTTGTGTCTTCTCAGGTAATATATCCAGTTAACCATGATCTTTCATGGCCTAAACAGCATAGATATGAGGTAGTTATGCTGGTCTTTCCCATAATTTTATTTTTGTAGGGAGTATAAACCTAAAAGAGCCTATCCACATCGCACCCATCTCTAGTGGCAATACTGACTCTCAGAACCTTAAAGGACATTTTCTGCCAAAGGTTCTCACTTCTCAAATAAGGGGTTAATGGGGCACCTGAGTGGCTCAGTCAATTAAGCATCTGCCGTCAGCTCAAGTCGTATTCCAATGTCCTGGGATTGAGCCCTGCGTTGGGCTCCCTGCTCATTTGGGAATCTGCTTCTCCCTCTCCCTTTGCCCCTCCTCTCTGCTCATGCTCTCTTTCTCTCCTGCACTCTCTCTCTCTCTCAAATAAATAAGTAAAATCTTAAAAAAAATAAAATAATAAAATAAAATAAAATAATAAAATAAAATCAGGGGTTTGCCCTCATTCAAATCCTACCCTCTACCATGTCACTCGCTATCATCTCTATTACTGGTTCCCAAACTTATAGTATGAGACTCACTTGGAGAACTTATTAAAACATGGCTAGGCCCCATTCCTGTAGTTTCTGATTCAATCAGCCTGGGATGGGTCTTAGATTTGTACTTATAACAAGTTTCCAGACAATGTCAATGCTTCTGGTCTGTTGACCATTCTTTGAGGACCACTGTCCTATTCATTTACATTCTCTTCCCATGTAATTCCCTTCTATATAACTCTTGACTCCTTATCCATAATTGTATATATGAAAACAGTTTTCCCTTTGATGGTTCCAATATGCATGAACTTTGGGTACCTTGTTTAGTTAAATAATGCCAGTCCTCTTCAGCGTGGTTCAAATTTCAGTTATCATGATATATTAACTGTGAGTAATTGCTTAAAGTACAAACTTTCATGGTTAATTCTTTAGTCCAAAATCACTGTGTAAATAACAGATGTGTACAATGACCAATGGTGTCAATTATTTGAAAATTTGCTGACGATTATTACTGTGTGCATTGTTAGTTGTTTTACCTGCAAACAACAAAGCATGTACTTGTTTTGCCTCTTCGTCTCCTTGTAATAAAACAACGTGACATTGTACAAAAGTGGATAATCAAAAGAGAAAATTGGCCACAAAGATAAAAATACAGCAAAGAAGTGAAAAGTGATAACAGTGGAAGAAGGGAAATTACAATAAAATGTAAATGGAGTAATAGAAGAAATTGCTGACTATGGAATATAGACACTCACTATTTGAAAGACTCTAGATAAGAATCCAAAGGAAATTAGTGAAGGTGAATTTATCAACATACATGAAGAAAGTAGTTATGATGAAAAAAAAATGACATATCCTAGTGGAAATAATGCCAGCAAAAGCTTTACATTAAAGGAAACTTCAAAGATATTTAATGACATTAGAAGTGCAAAAGATAACATTTTAGAAAGTGATCCAAACTTAGAAAGTTTCATAGCAATTTGCCAAGGCATAGAAAAGATGTTCACTTCATATTTTTAAGTTATAGGACAAGAGGAAGGCAAGCACTGTTCAAATTATTTTTTAATACAAAGAAACAATGACTAATTCTGTTTTTCCAATGTTTTAAATTATGGTGCAGTATTAGTTTTATTGTGCATTTTTCCATTTGTCTGTATATCTACACTAGTCAAAGACTTTTTAATGTTTTGATAAAAATTTTTAAAGGTCACAGAATAATGATGATTCTTCCTTGATTAAGTTTGTTCTGTAGGATTTCAACTTTTATGACCATTTTTGCAATCCTGCACTGCCATACAAATTGAGAAGTATCTGTACCTGTTTCTTTCTTCTTAAATATAGAAAGCCCCCCCTTTTTGGTTACAGTAGACCAACTAGGAGCAACATTAGCATCTTTACCAGAGCGCTTGTCTTTACTTCTTAATTATCCTCCCCTAGATCAGTTCTAGTATCCAGGAATACTATATGGTCGGAATTTACTGCTGTGTTCTAACCAGTGACCTGATATTGGTAACCTAGAGTAATACCTTTCTTACCCAGTTTCCAGCCTTGAATTCACCTTATAGGGAGTGCACAGTCTAGAGAACACACTTCCCACTATGCCATGCTTATATGTCCATAACTTCCTATAATAGCTTCCTGGAACTGCCATAGTATATTTGGAATATTAATTCCTAGTCACAGAGTAGTTATAAGGATTAATTAAACATATTTGTAGTGCATGTGTTAAAGGTTCATGGCTCCTTAAACATTAGTTCCTTCTGAGCACCTCCCCACCCAAGCACTTATAAATTAAATCACTCATTGAACACTTGACATTTACTGTCTTATATTACTGATAAATGCCACTGTCTATGTTAGATCACCTAACTAGATTGCAAAAATACCAAAAATTATTATGTGTTGTATATGACTTTGTATCTCCAAAGAACCTAGAACTTGGCTGAATACAATAGAGATGTTTTTAAAAGCTTTATAGGCTATCCCAGCACTGAATAAAGTTAACTGCGTATGAATGTATATTATAACTCTGGTTCCTAAATAATTAGATCAAGAGGGATCCCTGGGTGGCGCAGCGGTTTGGCGCCTGCCTTTGGCCCAGGGCGCGATCCTGGAGACCCGGGATCGAATCCCACGTCAGGCTCCCGGTGCATGGAGCCTGCTTCTCCCTCCGCCTGTGTCTCTGCCTCTCTCTCTCTCTCTGTGACTATCATAAATAAATAAAAAATTTAAAAAAAAAATAATTAGATCAAGATAAGAATCAGACTTCATAATTGAAATTTGAAAGAAGAAATAGAAACTAGCAGAATTATTGCATACTCAACTGTTTTACTTTTTTTTTTTCCTTTCAGGGTAATATGGGCATATGATTATTAAAACTAACAACATTTTTTTTCTGCAAAACTCTTTCTATTCAGGTAAAAGTAAACAGATTATTACAGCTTTGAAAAGACATAAGTAGCTTACAATTGAATGATTTTGGATAAAAGTGTGAGAAATTCTGATATTGGATTTTTCTGGCCATAAGCTTCTCAAACGGTGGATTTTCTTATAAAGAGAAAGTGTAGAATTATTTTCTGGGACATTTTAAAAGTTTAATGATAGAATATCTAGGAAAAGATACAGGATATATCAATGAAACTAGATAAGAGAACTCAAAAAACGGCAGCCCGAGTGGCTCATCAGTTTAGGGCCACCTTCAGCCCAGGGCCTGATCCTGGGGACCCGGGATTGAGTCCCACGTCAGGCTCCCTGCATTGAGCCTGCTTCTCCCTCTGCCTGTCTCTGCCTCTCTCTGTCTGTCTCTCATAAATAAATAAAATCTTAAAAATAAAAAAAAAGAACTCAAAAAATAACTTTAAGTATATATAAGCAATCAATATACAAGAAGAGCGCTACTTAAACTCATTGGGGAAAAGAATGATTTTCATAAAAAATAGTGCTGCTGAAATTTGCTATCCATCTGAAAGACAACAAAGGAAGACTACGCTCTTACACTATTTTGGAATAAAGATCAGGTTTAAAATTTCACTGAAAATATAAAACTGTAACAGTATTAGAAATATTTAGGAGGATCTTTGCTTAAACCAATTTTAAATATAAGTACATTAAAAGTAAAAATATGGAGAAAATTGTATCATGCAAACACCCAAAAGAAAAATAGCTGGATTAATATCAGATAAAGCAGACTTCAGAATAAGAAATATTATTCTGGAAAAAGAGGAATACTATATAATTATCTCATAAATTATGACATAGTCAATTTTTCAAAACCACATAAATTTTTTTTTTATTTTTATTTATTTATTTATGATAGTCACAGAGAGAGAGAGAGAGAGGCAGAGACATAGGCAGAGGGAGAAGCAGGCTCCATGCACCGGGAGCCCGACGTGGGACTCGATCCCGGGTCTCAAGGATCGCGCCCTGGGCCAAAGGCAGGCGCTAAACCGCTGCGCCACCCAGGGATCCCAAAACACGTAAATTTTTAAAGACATATGTACTCAGCAGAGTGCTAAAGCACATAGTGAAAAACATAGAACTAAAAGGAAAAATAGAAAAATTCAAAAAGAGAGAATAAAGATATAAAAGATACAAATTACACTATAACCAATAGCTCTATTTCACTTTTATAAAAAATTCCGCTCAACAAGTTTAGAATACATTTGACTTTCAAATGTATCTGGTCTATTCATTAAGACAGGCCATATTCTGGGCCATAAAACAAATCTTGACAAATTTAAATATTAGAAATAATATGAAGTATGTTCATTCACCATAATGGAATGAAAATAGAAGTAAATAACAAAAAGATAACTGGAAAATCTCCAAGTACTTGGAAATTAAACAACTCGTGTCTAAGTAACCCATGACTCAAATAGGAAGTCTCAAGGAATATTGAAAAAAATATTTTAGACTGAATAAAAATAAAAATACAACATATCTGAATTTGTGGGATGCATCAATAGCAGTGTTCACTGTTAAACCTGTGGGTTAATTCTTAGAACTGAAAAAGTGTCAAATAATTGTAAGTAGAAAATGAAACTAAAGAACACTAAACCCAATGCAAGCAGAAGATTAATAATAAATATAAATAATAATAAAAATAGAAAAACAGGGCAGCCCCGATGGCTCAGGGGTTAAGCGCCACTTTCAGCCCAGGCGTGATCCTGGAGTCCCAGGATCGAGTCTCACATCAGGCTCCCTGCATGGAACCTGCTTCTTCCTCTGCCTGTGTCTCTGACTCTGTGTCTCTTATGAATAAATAAATAAAATCTTAAAAAAAATAGAAAAACATCAGATAAAAAGATGAACAATTAATAAAATTAATAAACCCCTAGCCAGACAGATGAAGGAAGTAAGTGTGAAGACATAATTTACCATGTCAACATTAAAAGAAAGGATATCACTACAGACTCTAGAGACATTAATATAATTAAAGGAACAAAACTAAGAGCTCACAACATAGACATGACAGATATTAATAGAACATACTATAAATGGACATTACAATAAAAATAATGAAGTAAAACAGAATGACAAAAGAGATAATATAAATAACTATATTCCTATAAAGTTGCAACTTAGGGGTAATGTATCAATTCCTGAAAAACACAAACAACCAAAACTCAAGGAAAAATAGATAATGCATTAATCATATATCAAATAAATTGAATTCATAGTTAAATTTTCCAAAAAGTAAAATCCAGTTCCAGATGTTTTCTCTTATGACTTTACCAAATATTTAAGAAAAAAATTTCTGCAAAATGATTCTAGATAACATGAAGGAGCACTTCCCAACTCATTTTATGAGGCAATATAAGCATTACTTTATTACCAAAACCAGATAAAGGTATTGTGAAAAGTATAGAACAGTATCATTTATGAATTAAAAAAAGCCTCAAGAAAAATATTAACCAACTTGAATCTAGAAGCATATAAAAAAGATTTATCATGAAAAAGTGGGGTTTATCCCAAGAATGCTGGTTCATAATTCAAAAATTAATTAATGTACTTTGTTATTTTAACTGATGAATAAAGAAAAATCATTTAATTATCCCAATGAAGAAAAACATTTGAGAAAATCCAATAGCTATTCCTGATTTTAAAAACTTCTAGCAAACTTGGAAGATAAGGAATCTATCTTAACTTGATAGAGAACAGCTATACAAAGCCAAAACAACTAAAACCAACTGGAGGAAAAAAAATGCATCTAACATCATACTTAATAATGGTGAAAAATTGAAATTCCCTACCCCCACCAACATATGGGAACAGGCCAAAGATGTGTTTATATTCCCCATTGTGCTAGATGTTCTAGCCTGGGCAATAAAGCAAGAAAAAGAAATAAAAGTCATTTAGATTTGAAAGATAGCAGTATTGCAGACATCATTGTTGTCTACATTTAAAATCCCCAATAAACTACAAACACACTCCTAGAGGCTAATGTGATTATAGAAACAAAGTCAAAGCCTAAAAATCAAATCTATTTCTATGTTCTAGCAGTGAACAAAAGGAATTTGAAATTAAAAAGCAAACTGTTGATGGGACTCCCAGTTTCTGATCTGAGAATATAAGGAGCATGGAAGTCATAACTCTTGTCTCAAACAACAACAACAACAACAACAAAAACAAAATAAGTTGAAATAACTCTTTGTAGATCCATCAGAGAATTAAGGTCACAGGGAACACTGCTGTCCTGAAAATTGAAGATAGACGTGGTTTCAAAGAATCCCAGCTTAACGGAGCAGAAGCACATGGAGCAGGAGAAAAATGCTATTAAGATCAGTCAGGGTAGGAAAACTTAAACTCTAATTAACAAATTGCTGGAAACTCTATGTGGATAAATTTGATATTTGTATACTTCTAGGAAACCTTGTGTTAGGGATGCTCCTACACTTCCATGAATTTTACCTCCAGGAGCCCTACCAGATTGGCACAGTGAAAGTCAGTGAAAAATCTCCTTGTGCTTCTGGCACTGGGAGGGCAAAAGTGGTCCTTTTGAAATATATCCAGAATATTTTGTTCTTCTTAGTAAGACCATCCCAGAAGGAAAATTATTTTACCAGAGGATAACTGACCTAATGGAAGGAAAGTACTCAGTTCTAGGCCTCAATAAATATTCTGTCCTATCCAGGGTTAGGGGACACCGGGAAGCATTTGTAAAGTTCACAGCCCATAGGCACAGGTTGACTAAAAGACAGACACAGTCATAGGATTTCAGAAGAGTTCCACCCAAAGCTTACCACCACATTGATAAATAACAAAGGGATACAATGGAAAGAATTTTATACTGAAGACATTACTTAAAGATAGATGACAGATGATAGATAGATAGATAGATAGATAGATAGATAGATAGATATAGATATCTTTAGGGAAACACAAAGACAACAGGGAGAATAAAAATAAAGACATTAGAGGAAAGTTTAGCCTCTGACAACTACAGGTAAAACAGTAAATGTAGTCTCCTAGTCATATAAACATAACCCCTCATGCTTACTTTACCTTTACCCAGGATATCACATCTAATTTACAGTTAAAAATTACAAACATACCAAAAGACAATACAGTTTGAAGAGAAAGAGCAAGGCTAATCATCAGTCCCAGATGTGACAATAATTTTGGAATCATCAGATCAACAATTTAAAACTATGATTAAGAACTATGCTAAGAATTCTCATGGGGAAAGTGGACAATATGCAAAAACAGACTGATAAAGTAATCAGGAGATGGAAACTCTAAGAAGGTAACAAAAAGAAAAACTAGAAATAAGAAACACTGAAGGAAATGAAGAATGGCTTTGATAGGTTTATTAACAGACCAGATGAGTTAAAGAAGAAACCCATGGGGGAATCCCTGGGTGGCTCAGTGGTTTGGCATCTGCCTTTGGCCCAGGGTGTGATCCTGGAGTCCCAGGATCGAGTCCTGTGTCAGGCTCCCTGCATGGAGCCTGCTTATCCCTCTGCCTGTGTCTCTGCCTCCCTCCGTCTCTCTTTCTCTCTCTCTCTCTCTCTCTGTGTGTGTGTGTGTGTGTGTGTGTATCTCTCATGGATAAATAAATAAAATCTTAAAAAAAAGAAGAAACTCATGAACCTAAAAAAATATCAATAGAAACTTCCAAAACCAAAATGCAAAGAAAAAAATGAAAAAGGTAGAAGAGGATATACAAAACCTGTGAGACAATGACAAAGACAGACACACATGCAATGGAATGACAGAATGAGAAGAAAGAAGGAACCAAACAGAAGAAATGTTTGAAATAATAATGATTGATAATTTTCTAAAATTAATGTCAATAATAGATACCAAACCCCCACATATCCAGGAAACTCAGAGAACACCAAACAGAACAAATACAAAGAAAAGAAACACAAAACACAAAAATCAAAGACAAAGAGAAAATCTTAAAAGAAGCCAGAGAAGAAAGCCACTTTACCCTGTGATGGGCAAGGGTAAGAATTAATAAAATGTCTCTTCAGAAACCAAATAAACAAAAAGAGAGAGGACAGAAGTATTTAAAATGTTAAAAGTAAAGAAAAACAAAACAAAACAAAACAAAAGCCCCATCAGCCTAGAATTTTTTATCCATTGAAATTATCCTTCCAAAGGAGAAATACTTTCTCAGACAAATAAAAGTTGTGGGTTTTTTTCACCACTAGACCTTTTGCTTTGCAAAATTGCTAAAATAAATTCTTCAGAGACAAGAAAAATTATATAGATCAGAAAACCAAATCTACATTTAAAAAGAAACAGTATTAGAAAAGGAAAAAAATAAAGGTAAAATAAAACCTTTTATTTCTCTTACTCTTAGGTTGATGTAACACATAACAGTTTGGTCAAAATAATAGCAGTAATCTAATTATTATAGTTTATGGAAAAATGAAATGAATGATAGCAATGTTCTAAGGAACAGAAGAGGAGAATCAGGATTACTTCATTATAAGGTGTTTGTAATACTTGTAAAATGATCTAGTTTTATTTGAAAATGGATTTGGTTAGTTGGAAATGTATACTTCAAACTCTAAGGCGACCACTGAAACATAAAAGAAAAAGTATAACTTAAGTAAGAGATAAGAGAAAATGGAATAATATAAAATGCTTAATTAATACCAGAGAAGTCTGAAAAGAAATGGAAGACAGAAGAGGGGAAATGAGGAGGAGAAAGAGAAAGGGAAAAAAGTCAGGAATGAAGGAAAGAAAAGGAATGAGGGAGAAAAGGAGGGAAGAAAGGAAGGAAGAACAAAAGGCAAAGAATAGAGAGCAATAAAAATATATAGTATATATGAATCCAACTATATCAAAGTCACTCTAAACATCAATGGTCTAAATATACCAATTAAAAGATAAAGATTGTCAGACTGTTTAATGGAATAATGCCCAACTATTTGTTGTCTACACAAAACCCACTTTAAATATAAAAACAAAGATAATTTAAAAGTAATGGAAAATACATCATGTTGATTCTTGGCAGAAGAAACCTAGAGCAGCTATATTAATTTCAGATAAACAAACTCTAGAACATGAATAATTACCAAGGATGTATTGGAACATTACATAATGATAAAAGGTTTAATTCTCTAAGACATAACAATTCTTAGTATGTGTGCACCTAACAGAAGATCACTAAAATACTTTAAACAAACAAACAAACAAACAAAAACGAGATAGAAATGCAAGAAGAAATAGACAAATTCACTCTTGTAGTTGGAGATTTCAACATCCCTCTTAAGGTAATTGACAGATACAACAGGCAGAAAATCAGTAAGGACATAGTTGAACTGAGCAGCAGCATCCATCAGCTAGATCTAATTGACATGTATAGAAAACTTTATTCAACAAGAGCAGAGTACACATTCTTCTTAAGTTCACATGAAACATCCACCAAGATAGACAATATTCTGTGCCATAAAATACACCTTAATAAATTTAAAAGAATGGAAATCATGTAAAGTATAGTCTCAGAAAACTAGAAATCAATAACAGCTGTAAGACACCTAAATGCATGGAAATTAAATAACACATATGTCAAAGAACTCTAACAAGATATTTTAAAATATTTTAAGCTAAAAAGAAATTAACATACAACCTATCAAGTTTTTGTGTGATGCAGCAAAAGCAGTGTTTAGAAGGGAATCTATAGCTTTGAATGTGTACATTAGAAAATAAGCAAGATCTAAAATCAGTCATATACGTTTTTCCACCTTAGGAAACTAAGATCACATTAAAAGAGCAAAAATTAAGAAAGAAGAAGAGTAAATTAAGTCCAAAGGAAGCAGAAGAAAAGAAATAATAAAAATCAGAGTAGAAATCAATGAAACTGAAAATAGGAAATTGATAGAGAAAATCAAGGAAAACAAAAGCTCTCTCTGTGTCTCTCACAAATAAATAAATAAAACCTTCTAGAACAGAATGCTCAAGACCAGATAGGTTCACTGGTGGATTCAACCAGCATTTTAGAAAGAAGTTCTTTCAATTCTCTATAACTTCTTCCAGAAAAACAGAAGCAGAGAGATTACTTCCTAACTCTATGAGACCAGCCTTTCCCTTATACCAAAACCTGAGAAAGACGTAACAAGAAAGGGAAGCTATGGACCAATACCTTTCATGAATATCAATTCAAAAATACTCAGAGAATATTATCAAGTAGACTACAATAATAATACATAAAAATATATAAAAATAATTATACCTTACAAGCATATATTCTAGGTATACAAGGCTGATTCAACATTTGAAAATCAATTAATGTAATCCATCACAGATGAGTTTTCAACAGGATCCAGACCCATTCAAAACAAAAATTTTCAGCAAACTGGGAATGGAGGAGCACTTCTTCAACTTGATAAAGAACACTTGCAAAAAACCTACAGTTAACATCATACTTAGTGATGAGAAAGATTCTTTCCCAGTAAAAGCAGGAACTGTACTAGGATCAACTCTTTCTTTCTCTCTCTTCCTATTTGGCAATGTAGCAGGAGTCCCAGGTAATGCAATAAGACAAAAAAGAGGTATACAGATAGAGAAGGGATATGTAGAACTTTGTTTGCAGATGACATGGTTTTTGATGTAGAAAGGGCTATCATGAGGGAATTTTGAAGATGATAAAACTGTTTTCATGGAAGTGTGGTGCTGGATCTACCTTTGTCAAAGCCCACAAAACTGTATCAACCAAGAATGAATTTGACTCTATGTAATTAAATCAGCCAGGATGCAGAAGGAAGATGAAATGCAAATGGAAACAAGCAAATCCAGGTGTATTACATATGAATCACATCATCACACTTAAGGGGTTGGTGGGGAAGCTATCTAAGGATGCTGGTAATAATGTTTTGAGTGGATACTACAGGGCTAAAGACAAAAATGATTGTACACAGGTATTGTGCTTTTATTTGTAAGTTTCTTTCTCACAAAGATATAGATAAGCCCATATGAAACTATTCTATTTGTAAATTAGGGTTAACCAATGAGCAGATACAATGTAGATAAAGAGAAACCTTTTCTTTAGTTGAAGGAATAAAGTAAAATTAAGATGAAAGGGATAGAATGAGCTCTGTGGTACTGTGTTGGAATCAACTGAATCACTAGGGACACACTTTTTTGTAAATATATATATGCAAATGAAAATAAGTGATGTTTGCATATATATCTGAGGGAGTATATATGCATATATTTTCTAATTCTATGTATTAAGAGACTAAAAGTGATGACATACCCAGCAGCACTGAGCACACCTACTGCTCACATCTTGGTTTCTAAATACCATTTAATAGTATTTTCTAAATACCATTCTCCATTAAACACACACACACACACACACACAAAGCAAACAGGGTCCTTGAAATACTAGTGAATTATAGGGATAAAATAGGAAAAATGCAAGATATGCTTAGTATCTTGCAATATTGAAACATATGCAGGCATGCCAAAGTCCACATGTGGCAACCTGAATGAGCTCTGCATGCCCAAAGTTTGAACAATTTGATAACAAAGTCATTGATAGTACTGAATTAAAATTAAAAGGTTAAAATAATTATCAAAGATTCCATACTGGTATAAATAATTGAGTATAAAATCAATGAGGGAGAGGATCAACTTTTCCTTACAGAATAATTACCATTAGTAAATGTTGAGGAAATGAGAGAAAGAAAATTACTCTATTAGGACACAACAACAGTAATTGCCACAAGCATTATTTTCAGTGATTCTGAAAATTAGTAGCAAAAGTAGGATATATGCATTGTCTCCAGTTATTAACCTCAGAATATTTAGAGCTTACAAAGTAAAAATAGTAACTTAAGGATCCTAGCAGATACAACCTTGAATGAGTAAACAATGTTAGCATTGATCCTAAGACATATCAACACAATATAACCTCTGAAATGATGCACTGTGAAGAACTCATCATTTCTTGGATATTACTTCCCAGAATACAAGATCCCAATTAAACCATGGGATATTATCAGATAAAACCAAATGGAGGAACATTGTCCAATATAAATGACCATATTCTTCAATGTATCAAGGTTATGGAAAGACTTTGGAACTGTCACAGACTGAAGGGGGCTAAGAATGTGACAACTAAATGTGGAATCCTGGATTGGATCCTTGAATTAAAAACCATGCTAGTCGGAAAACTGAGAAAATACAAGTAAGTCTTTGGGTTAGCTGAGTATTGTACTGAAGTTAGTGTTAATAACTGTTCAGTGCCTATGTAAGATGTTAGCAGAAGCCTACATACAGCAACTCTCTGTTGCTGTTGCAACTATCTTTGCAATCTTTCTGTGCTTCTGGAATTATCTCTAAAAATACCTTTAAAATAATCAGAGGGTCCAATTAGGTAAATTTTAAGAATATCATATACAAATGGTGAAAGAGTGTTATGAAAAAACAAAAAAGTAAACTCTCTAAACAGGACAATGCAAATTAAGTTAACAATGCGATGCTCTGTTTCACCTATTGGGTTGGCCACAACTTACAAGCATATGGGCAAACATACTTTTATACATTTCTGACTGGAGCTTGACCTATTACAGAATTTTGGGGTGAATAATCTTTTTTTTTTTAATATTTTATTTATTTATTTATTCATGAGAGACACACAGAAAGAGGCAGACACACAGGCAGAAGGAGAAGCAGGCTCCCTGCACAGAGCCTGATTCAGGACTCGATCCCAGGACTCTAGGATCATGACCTGAGCCAAAGGCAGACACTCAACTGCTGAGCCACCAGGAGTGAATAATCTTCCATTATCTTTTTTTTTAATTTTTTAAATGTTTCCATTATCTTTTACAACTAGAAAGATACATACTCTTAGGCCCTGCATCTCTTTTTGAGGAATTTATGCTACAGGAATAAAATTATTAGTGTATATACATGAACATGGATTTTCATTGCTATAGTATAGTGGGTAAAACAAACAAAGTAAATAGCAATGTAAAAGCCTGGAAGCAACCTGAAAATTTATCAACAGAGAAATGTTACTTGTGGCCAACCCTGTACTATGGAATATTTTGCATTTCTTATGAGTTAGATCCATTCCATAGTATCTGATGTGGGCAAGTATGCTCCAGTGTTTGTGTTTTTTAAATTATATATATATATATATAATTTTATGATCCCATGTTCATAATTACAAACAAAGGCAACAGATATTCTCATATATAAAAGTGTATAGGTACCTTTGTATGAATTCAGGGAAAGGAGTAGAAGAATACAGCCCATCTCAGGGAAATAAGAAAGACATGATAAGTGGGTGGGGATGTGGTGTTAGTGGTTTTTCTATTGACACATTGTTACATTGTTTTGCAAGTTATAACAAACACATATTACTTTCATAAGAAAAAAATAATTAATTTTATAAGAGCAAAATCTCTCCATTCTCTCCCCTTTTCTTTCTTTTCCTCAACCTTCTCTAATCTTTATCCTCTAAGAATGGAGTGTGAACTATGAAAAGAAAAAAAAGAACTATTAAGGTCCCATAAAGAGCCATGATTGCTCACTTGGGGACATTTTGAGACTTCTATTTTTCAAATGTCTCTTCTTTGGAATATCTATCCTCAATCATGATCTGCTGGCACAGGTTACAGCCACCCCTCAGGAGTTGGGAGCCCTTTTTGTAAGTTTCATTTAATAAAGACCATAGACAGTGATTCACATGAGGTAGGGAGACTCGGTGTGACTGGGTCTTAATAGACCCTTTCCCCTGTAAGATTCCTGAACTGCAAGCATTATTCAAAATATGACACAGCATATTCAAAATACACTGAGAGTGAGAATACTTTGTATTTTGTACTATAAAACCATCATCAACAACAACAACAATAATAATACAAACAACTAATTTTTCTTAGCACATCCTACTGTTTTCCAACTTCTTTTTGCTGATGGAGAAAATGAGATCTGAGGAAATAAAACAACATATCCAAAGTCACAACATGTGGATGGTTAGGATTTGAACATAAGAAGTGTCAGCAGCCCTTGTTCTTTTGTAATATAGCACATTACTTTCCAAAATACCTTTGTTTCTGAAAGTAAAATAGGGTACTCTAGGCTTAAATTTTCTTTCTTAATTTATTATGCTATATAACTTGCTTTCCTTTGATTTTGCCATGAATGAATAGAATTATAAACAGAATATTGAGTGGAGGCATCAAGTTCACTAACAGTGGACACGTATGGATACCTTACCATGTAAAAAAGCACATCACTTGTATTTTGTGCTAACATCAAACTACTCTGAATTTTCCACAAATATACACCAACTAATCATGGCTCGTTTCAGGCTTTGTGTTTTTGATGACTTTAGATAAATTATGTGGTGATGGATTTAGTGTCTCTAGGCATCAGGACAGTGTTAGCATTAAACATCACAGTGTAATTTCCTTTAGGTCTCATTCATAAAACTAAATTTTTAAAGTCACAAGAATCAGGAATGAAAGTTAACAAAGTTGGCAAAAAACAAAACAAAACAGAAAGAATAAAAAAAAAATCTGGCATTTATGTAGTATTTCATCATTTAGAAAGGGCTTTCCTGAACAGTCCCTAAAATATAAATTCTTTGTTAGGATTTTGATTTATTTGATTTGTATCTGATTTATTTCAAGAATCTGGAATAGTGCCTAAAATTAGAGTAATTGCTAAATAAAAATTTGTTGCATGAGTGTTTTGAAATACATGATATTATTGCCATTTTTCAAATGAGAAAAAAGAGAGGCCCTGACAATTGAAATGATTTGCCCATAATTTGAAAGTTAGAGAGCCAGAGTTTGATATTGGTCTTTATTGCTGAATCCATTACATATTTTTCTGCCCCTCCCACTATGACAAACCAAGCAAAAAGCACATTCTTGCCTCAACCAATATTTTAAATCACCTACCACCTGTTACCTGAAAATAGTAACAACAGATAACTATGTTTTCGATATTTGGTAAGGGCAAGACAATATTTTTTTTTCTTCTGTTCTTTTTTTTTTTTTTTTTTAAATTTTTATTTATTTATGACAGTCACAGAGAGAGAGAGAGGCAGAGACACAGGCAGAGGGAGAAGCAGGCTCCATGCACCGGGAGCCCGACGTGGGATTAGATCCCGGGTCTCCAGGATCGCGCCCTGGGCCAAAGGCAGGCGCCAAACCGCTGCGCCACCCAGGGATCCCTTTCTTCTGTTCTTTGAGATGGTTCTGAGAGAGTTGAGATATTAGAAATAGCTTCATATTTGAAATACTTTTATGTTGATGAATAAAATAATATCAAAGGTTTCTTTTTTCATGAAGGTAGAAATTTCTTTTATTATTTCACCGTGTCTGCAGCAAAATGACTCCTTCCATTGAAAACAATAACCACAGTTACTGAGAAATCCCGAAGAATTTTCTCAATAATAGAAACTCTTAAATGAATGTGTAGTGTTAAATATATTTTTTTTATCAAATACTGTTGAAATCTGGCTATAGAATATATGATTCTCTATTCATTCATTCAACAAGTATTTACTAAGTGCATGTTAAGTGCCGGGCTCTATGCTACAGGCTTCTGCCTGCATGGAACTCAATCTACCAGAGAAGGCAAACTCTGAACAAAAATTCATATGCATTAGACATTAAAATAGTAGAAATACATGATGTTCTGGCCTCCAAACACAAATTCAGATCTAGAAACAAGGAATGGCTTAGAGAAAGAGCAAGGTTTAAATAGAGGCCTGAAGTTTAAGTGGGGAGGTGCCAGGGAATAGGGTGGCAGAGGAGAAAGTTCCAGGCAAACCAACAGAGTATGTGAAGGTCTAAAGGTGAGAGAGAACTTGGCACCTCAAGGAACCGGGGCTCACTCAGAATGCCTGGCATATAGAGAGACCGCGGGAAACTGAAGATGGGAGGCCAAAAGAGAAGAAGCTAGCACACGAAGGCCACATTAGCAATGTTAAGGGACTTGGGACTTCACTGAATGTTTCTAACTTGGTTAATGGATGTAATTAAATATGCATATTTGAAAAATATTTCTTGCTGCATTTTTGAAGTCTCTGGTAGGTATGCTATCAACAGACTTAGCTTTGCCTTTTGCATTTTATAGATGGTCAATGTATTTTAGTTGAGTTGAATATTCCATGGATAATTCTATGAACAGCCTCCTTTGTTTTATATTTATGTCCTGCCTACTTCCAAAAGATTTGGGGCATAGGGTAGATTACGTATTTATGGTAATGTTTCCTCCCAAAGCTCATTGGTTTATAGAACCAGAAGAGATATGGGAAAGTGGGATTTGCGTATCCCTAAATAACTATGGGTCTCTGCTAATTGTGAGTTCTCTGAATCTATGGATGATGCCTAGTAGATGTTCAATTAGTGTTTGGGTAAAAGTGAATAAACAAATTGATGTTTTATTGAAGATGTAAAAGATATGGATAACTTGCATGCCATGACACGTACTGGGGCACTGAGCAAAATGAAGAGTGGTACAGGAAACAGTCTCTTTCTGAAGACCCTGTGCTCATATAGGGAAGATCATATACCCCACAGACATGCAATAAGATTCACATCACCAGGGATCCCTGGGTGGCACAGCGGTTTGGCGCCTGCCTTTGACCCAGGGCGCGATCCTGGAGACCCGGGATCGAATCCCACATCGGGCTCCCGGTGCATGGAGCCTGCTTCTCCCTCTGCCTGTGTCTCTGCCTCTCTCTCTCTCTCTCTCTCTGTGTGACTATCATAAATAAATAAAAATTAAAAAAAAAAGATAAAAAGATTCACATCACCACACATGCTCCTCAGACTGAAGGCTGAATGTGCTAAACCCTGTATGAGAGGTACAGGGTATGCATTCCCTAATGCAAAACACAATACTTTTATTTTTCCTCAAATCACCCCAATTTGCAAAAGTTCAGATGCTTATTCAAACCAAATTCAAACTCTAAAGCCTTGGGGGGTTTTCCCCGTCACTGCTTGTATTATAGTTTTGAAAAATAACTGCAGGATGACTTAATTAATTGTCCCTTCTTTCAGGTTTCCATCTAAAGTAGATGAATACCTGTGCGTCCCACAAATCAATGAACCCTGGAACTTCCTACAGATAGATTAGCACATCTGTAGTTTAAAGCTGGTTTGTATTGGAAGGGAAAAATATATTCCCATGAGGAATGTTTAAGGGATCAATTCATAAGCAAAGAAAACATGCTATTCTCAGCAAGGAAACAATATATTTTGCTTCTGTTGCTGTGATTAATTACACCCCACAACACAGAGAGTGTTTTTAAAGGGCCACAGTCAATCTTTTAAGACCCACAAGCTGACCTGCATCAGAAGCGGAGGAGGAATTGCACACTAATTCTGAGCAGCTTTGTATAACAGGCCTGTTGTGTGAGAAATTATGGATAATAATAAAAATGCACAGCCTTTGTATAACACTTAAAGTAGGCAGTGTTGCCCCACCTCCTGTGACTGATCCACTAATGAATCACACTTAAAACAATCAAACCTCTTTCCTGAGAGTCTCGCCAATTATACTGCAGTGAAAATGAGGATGAACTGGCTTCAGTAAAATTTCAGTGAGGCTCATGCCCTTCCAGATTCCTCCTCCTGGCCAATACACTCACAAATGAATTTCTAAGAGGAAATTCTGAGAGAAGATACTCATTTTAAGTCATCTTGCTGTTTTGCTGATTCTGTGTTTAAGATCTTAGTCAATCATTTCCATTCAGTGGAAATGTGAAAAAAAAAAAAAAGAGAGAGAAAGAGAGGGGAAAAATGAAGAAAAAAAAAAAAACATAGTCTTTCAAAGTCAGGACCTGTGTGCAATTTATCTCTTTTCCCTTCTTTCCTATCTGAGCCTTCCCATCTCCATCCCGCTGATGCTGATTTTTCCACTCTCAGGTAAGGAAGGAGACAAGCTCTCCTCCAAGTGCCACACCCTGTCCTGAAGCAACCTGAGGATCCTTCACACCAACAATACTGTCTTCACATTTTGCAAAACAAAGGATCCCAGCCGCACCCCTCCAGTGAAGTGTTCTGCTTACTGTGACCTCCTCCCTACTCCATGTCATTTTATTTCATTTGTTCTTTATTATTCTGTCCTTGCAGGACAAGGATGTGGACACTTGCTGCTCATTTTCCACCTCTTGTCTCTGAACCACTTTCCCCTACTGTATAAAGCTATGTACTCCTACCTGGGACTGTATAAATAATAGTCAATTTGGTTTCAATTTCAGGCAGATGACCCCTGCCTTTACACAGTGACCCCTGGCAATCATAAGAAATGAAGCATGTGCTCTGCCCACCCATATGTGGAGAAAGGTTGGAGACCGATTCCGTCAGTTTTTTCCCCCATCTTTCAAGCTCTGTTGCCACTGGTATATTCTCCGCAATGACCTGGAATGGGACCTTGAAAAAAAAATGTAGACTCAATTCCAGTTTGTCCACTGCAGACATCTGGATAAAGGGAAATTACTTGAAAACCCATGAGTTTGAAGACCTACAACCCTACTACTATAGAAGCGTTAAAGACTTCATTTCTGATGCTTCAAACCTACCACACTGGGGCAGTATGGGAGGCTGCTGAGAATATGAATTGTTTGCCTGAGGAAATACCCTCTCCGTGGTATGGAATGTTTCAGTATTTTAAATTCCTAGTACCCTAATATCTCAGTACCGGGCATTCAACAGCTTCTCGGTGCTTGTGAAGTTTTGTTCTGTCACTGAGATAATGGAAATGGTCCTTGATTTTTAAGAACTTAGAATCAAAAGGAAAAAAAATGGCAGAGAAGCATACAAATACGTAAAATAGCTCAGATCATCTGTCTAATGTTAACATGAGTCAAACAGAGTTGGACAGGGCTAATATTGAAGAATAACTAGACAGTGGCAAGGTTTCTATGAATAATTTCATTCTCTCTTGGCTCACGGACTTTGCAGGTATGTCTACTAGGTCACTTTGGTTGGCTCATCCTCCAGGAAGTATCTTGGCTCTGTCCAGCTTTTAGGATTTTTTCACCCAGATCAACTTTCTGTTTGTAAATTTTGTTTAAGTGGCGCTTGTCCCCATAGCTGCCTGTACTTATGCCCAGTTGCATATCCCATATTATACTATGGGTGCCTGATTCTATGTTGGTTTCAAACCACAGACTGGAAGACCTTGAGAAACTGTCTACCGTCTTTTCTTCTCCTCTTTTTTTCCTCAATAAAGATACTCAATAAAGATAATCTATTTCCATGTTTGTTCCATTAATGAGTATTAGTTGAGAGTGTACGATGAAGCCATGTAATAAGAATATGATATAGTAACTACATGAGGCTAGAGTAGGTTAGAAGTGGGAACTGATGGAGAAATCACTAGAAATGCAGATTTCTAGTGAAGAACATTCTAGAGAAGAATGTTGCTATGCCAATCAATGTAGGAGAGGTGTCTTCCCTTATGGGATTGCCGTTTTGCTTTTTTTCCTCATTCGAGACTATAATTCTTTAGTGCAAAGGTGAAAACAGGACATGATGTCATATTGGCTTTCCTGATTATAAAATCTCAGAAAACTGAAAAAAGAAGAAGAAAAAGAATAGGAAGAAGAAGGAGGAGGAGGAAAGCCAAGGAGAATGGAAAGAGAAAGAGGAGGAGGAGGAGGAAAGCCAAGGAGAATGTGAAGTAATAAACCAGAAGCCACTCTTACCCTGAGAATGCAAGGGAAAAGACCATTTGCCATGTAATTTGTCAGCATTAAAAAAAAAAAAGAAAAAGTATTGGTCATGCAATTAGTTAGGCTTTTGGGTTAAATATTCACCTTGATTAACAGAAGCACGGACAGGGCATTATATGGTGAAATTATACAACATATTTACCAAATGTAATGGGCTGATTCTATCACCATATTTTGTAGAACATAATAAAATGTGTCCTTGACTAACAGGTATTTTTACCTTAAAGTGCTTTTCTTAGTGTTATGAACTTATTTTCTGACACTGGTTATTACTTATTTCTACAGCCTTTATTATAGGAGCCGTTAAAGAGTAACTTCTACTCTTAAAAAGGTTGATTTGTTTTGCTCCGGGAAGGAGTTTGGTGTGAAATGTTGAGACAAGCTTTAGTTAAGGGCAGCTGCCATGTAACAGTGGAAATCGTTCATCTCCTTCGCATGCTATCTGACCTGTCATTTGCTCATCTTTCTAACACTGCAAGTCATGGGTTACACAGTTGGCGTTCTCTGTTCCCTATTTGCAGTGCTCTTTACTTAATTATTATTTTTAATGTCATCAATTCAAGAGCTAGCCAATGGTTGGCACGGCCATGCGCATCTACAAATGGGAGAACGAAAGAGGGTCATGACACAATGGCTTTACCCCCAGCGTCAAAGATTGGATAGACCCCTCCTACGCATTAGAAAGTTGGGATAAGTTATTTAATTGTTTGATAATCATTAAAACACTTACCTTGTAAGCACGTTCATTATCAGTTCTGAGAAATTTTTGAGTTTATAGACGAAGAGGCTTTCATCCTCAATGCTTTTATATATTTAAAAATATTTTAGTTATTGAGGGTACTTATTCTTTCATGGGAAAAAAAAGGGCAGGTCTAAATGCAAATTAACATTACTGTTTAAATATCACAGACCATTTTCTCTGAGCCCAGTTACAATAACTAGTAATTATAAAAATTGCTTGCCTTCGGCTTCCGGCTAAGCCAGTGCTAAACTTGTCCTTTTATTAGATCTGTCAGACTGAGTTAATTATCTTTATGATAATAGATGTGCCTTACCTCCAACAAAACAAATACACTTATAATTAGCTTTTTAGTTAGAATTTTAATTTATTTATAAAGACTGTTTGTTTTCCTTCCTTTTTTCCTGCTTTAAAAGAAAGAAGATGGAGAGTGGGGGTTTCCAGTTTATCAGGTTACCAGTCTGCTCACTAGTTTATAAAGGCAGAGGGGGGGAAAAAAAAAGGATTCATTTTGTTTAATCATCAAGTCCAGTGTTTAATAGTGCATCACGCCTCTTCTGTGTTATATCCACTCAACTCCAAGGCATTTTATTTTACTCCACATACACAAAAAGAGGCCCTTTTTATCTGCCTTCTCAACAGAGTAGTGTTATAAAAGCTATTACATGGAAATACTAACAAGTATGAATTGAAAAGCTTTCTGTACCATAGCACAGCTGCCTTAAAAGTCAAATCATCTTATACTGTCCCCACATTTTTGTGGCACTTGCTCCTCTTTCATCTATACCCAGCATGTTTCAGAATATTACACAAATGCCTGCAATGAATTCTTGGAGAGTGTCTGTGCTGAAACAGCAGAGCACAAAGGAAAAACATATGCTTTGGTGTCATGTCAAACAAAGAGGGATTTCGCCTTAGTCCTGCCCACTCATTAGCTGTGTCATTTGGGCAAATTACCTAACATCTCTGAGCCTTGATTTCCTCATCATTACACTGAGAATAATGCCTATGTTAGTAGCAGATGTAAAAAGACTCAAAAAGAAGGTGTAGGGGCACCTGGGTGACTCAGTTGGTTAAGTGTCTGCCTTGGCTCAGGTCATGATCCCAGGGGCCTGGGGACCCAGCTCTGCATCTGGCTTCCTGCTCAGTGGGGAGCCTGCTTCTCCCTCTCCCTCTGCCTGCCACACCCCTTGCTTGTGCTCTCTCTCTCTCTCTCTGTCAAATAAATAAATAAAATCTTTTTAAAATTTTTATTTATTTTTATTTTTATTTATTTTTTATTTTTTTAAATAAATAAAATCTTAAAAGAAAATAAAAAGAAGGTATAAAGAGGACTCAGAAGAGTGCCTTCACAAAGTAAAGACATAGGAAGGGGTGGTTGCTGTTTTCAGTAGTAAAATTATGGAAGAATATAGATGCCTGGAGAATTCAAAATTAATATTACAACCTAATCATTTTATGGGTTTTGTTTTACAGAGAAATAGGTTTTCTACTAATTTGTGAAAACAGACGTCTCTGATCATCTAGAAATTAACTCTAATTTGAATTAAATAATGAAAACATGCTGTAGATAAATGATTCTCCAAAGTCGCCATGATGAACTTCTTCTATCTGTTCTGTGCTGGAAATGGGCTGTCACATCTGTCAGCCTTATTTATAACAGAAGACAACCCTTTTATTTTTCTTTCGGCAAACGTACTGATGTACTCATTTTACTTTGAACATTTCCACTGATTTAAAGTTCCCCTCCAATTCCTTTCAACCTGCCAAATCTAGAGATCTTGGTTAGGATAGCAAAAGGCTTAGTCAATGTGGGTCCCCGGAAGTCTATAATGTGAAATCAGATGTGCCCAGAATCATGTTCAGTTTCCATGCAAGTCATCAATAGGGAGCGCTCGTTATGCTGATTTCTGGCTGGAAGAGGGATGTGCCCGGGAGGTGATGAATGGCACCTAGGCCATGTGGCCAAAGGCTTACACAAAGCCTCAAGAGAAAGTATGGGTGGGATGAGAGAGTGATGGATGGACAGAGGGCAGTAGAGAGGCTCCTAACCTCTTCTCAAGTCAAGCATGCTGGCTTCTGATACCAGATAGATTTGTATCCAGAGCTGCCTTAAGACTTCGGGTGTCAGGAGCCTGGATATATTAATTCAGAGACAGCCAAGGCCCTTTGCTTTCAGAGTTCCATGACTTTCACACCCAGGTTCACACTCAACAAATACCGATTAAGATGTTACTATATCACAGCTATTTCTAGCCACTGGGTATTACTAGAGAACAAGGAATTCTAACTGCTGCTGGATCGTCATAGAGCCACTTGTTATATCTACATATAGGGGGAGGTAATACAGAAAAGGCTCTCTCAGACCAGTCTCAACCCGATCAACTTGCCAGATTAACCAGCATTTCCAATTCCCCTCTGAAACCTTCTGACTACTGCCCTCATTACCCCGAATGCTTACAACAGCTCTCACCCGATTAAGTATTAGTTTATGAAGAACCAGTTGTTAGGTTTTTGGGAGGAGAAGGGTTATTGTGCTTTTTAGTGTAATTACATCAGTTATCTAAATAGGTAACCTGATAAAATGAGAATATAAAAAGGGAATTGCAGGTTCTATACAACTAATCGAAATTCTTTAAAAACTCAACAAGGAATCACTAACGTGTTTGTCGTTGAAATCAATTCATGTACAACAAATGCTCATATATCTGCACACGTATCTGGTGATGAGGGATGTCCTCCGGGTGTGTGTGATGGCTGGGCCTAGGGATTGCTGAGGACTGGAAAGTACAGTGGAGATCATAGAGCATTTGAAATATGGAAGCCTTCTTCAAAGTAATTTTGATGAATATCCTAAAAACTGAAAAGTAATAATTCACATTCTTAGTTTCACAAGAAATTAAAAATGTCTTCATTTATCCCTCATGAATTAATTCATGAATTAAATATTTTGGTGAAAAGAATTTTTTAATAGCTGCTAGTAAGACTAAGTGAAGGAAATGTGGCTGAATGTAAAAAAAAGCCAATCTTGCCTTCCTTTTCTTTCTTCTGTGTAAATCATTTGGGGCTTTTCTTTGCTACTGCTGTGCTCCAGTGAGCCAATCTGATCTCTGAGTCATTATTACCTTTTTTTGCCTGAATGGCAGGGCTACATACAAATAGAACTTGTAGTGTAATTCTACACTTGTATTAACACTCATTCCTCTCCATTTTATTTAAAAGTAATGGTGCAGAGAGGTCCAAAAATAATATTAAACTCTAGTAGCTTGCCTGAAAATTACCATTCATTTCTTTGTATCCTGCATTTCCTTAGCTGTCATTCCCATTGGCTTCAACAGAGGCTCTAGCTCCTGCAGCCAGTCCTAACACCCATGCATTTCAGAGATTTATTCGCTGGAGGTGGGGGATGGTCTGTGCACGTTTAAGCAGGTCCCATCTCCTGGTTTGTACGGTGTCTTTCCCAAAGCTAGGTCTGGCATCTTCTCTTAGGCACCTGCATATTTTCTGGCCACCATTTCTCCATTTTATATCCTCTCCTAAAGGGCACTGCTCAGACACCTTTACAAATCTGTGGGACAACTTAGGGAGTTTTCTGGAAAACCTCATTAAACAGGAGCTGTGGTCCAGGCAGTAGTGGGGAGATAAATTCTTCCCCTTTAATTAAAGGCACACATTGATACATGGGTATTCAGTGAGAGTTCTTTGTGACCCAGGCACATTCTGGATTGATACCAACCCCTTTAGATTTAGTTTCAGTTCCTGACTCTCCCTGAGTCTCTGATAGGAGCCTGATAAGATGAACCCAGAGACACATGCAAGTAAAAATGCATGCATCATTCATCAGCCTCCTTTAGAAAACTGTAGCCTTCTAATTGAGCAAAGCTTGTCTGTTTGACTTTCTTTCTGTGGGCTGAGTTGCAAGGGCCCACAAAGGCTAAGAGGGTGGATAAACTATTGAATCAGGCTGAGGGGAGGTGCTCCAGGCAAAGAAAGAAATCACATTCTCTATTTAAAGGGAATATCCTTCACCTTGAGCCAATTGTCACGCTAGGATGTAGGCCAAATATAATCAGGTCTAATTTTTCTGGTAAAGTCCAAATCTAGACTTTTATGTGAACTCTCTTGATTTTTGAATCTTGGCAACTAATTCAAAAACTAAGTACTAGCCAGATGTAATGCATCTCAATTTGGTTCCTAAGTATCTGGTATATGATACCTGACTTAGATCATTACTACTTAAATGTTTGTACCCAAACATCCCTTGAATAGAGGAACAGGGGAGTTTTTCTCTGGAAGAGTATACAGTGATAATCATCCCTCCAAATTTTCAAGTAAAATAAAGATGTTATAGCAAGTTTATCTCATGACCCTATACACACCTCTATGTAGAAGTCTTAGCTCTCTTTTCTCTTAGGAAACTCTCAGTTCCCCTACAACTAGATTTCTACAAGTGGTTAATTTTGCTGCTGCATGAAAAAAACATGTCCGTGCCTAAGATGTCTTAGAACCGTAGGATCAGTTTAGGCTTAAGTTAGATGTTAATACACTAAATAAGTATTTCTTGAATAACTTCTTTGTACAAGTCACAAAATTTAGTTAGAAAGGCTACTCCTAATGGAGTTCGTAGTCTGGTAGAATATTTAAGGAATATTTAATATGTTAAAAAGGAAGGAGATGAAACTTTGTTGTACTACACACAACAGGTATTTTGCCATTTTATTTAATCCTAGGAACCATCTTATAAAATAGATAAGATGAAGCCCTTGTAAAGATAAGCCAAGTTCTAAGCATATTCAACTGGTATCAGGCAAAGCTGTAATTGGAACTCCAAATTGTCAGTGTCCAAAATCTGCTGCTTGATCATAATATATCTATATATCTATATATATACCCAGATATACCATATCTATCTATCTATAATCCGTTAGATGATAGATAGATGATAGATAGATAGATAGATAGATAGATAGATAATAGATAGATAGATAGATTCAATTTTATGTCCTTTAGGGATATGCAGAAAGGATCAATTACAGCTTGAATAAAACATAACAAGCCTTCCCCCCCCCCCCGCCCCGCCCCTTTCCTTCTTTCCTTCCTTCCTTCCTGTTCTGGATTAGGGATATTTGAGAAGCTACAGTCACTAAATATCTTAAGCTTGATTACCGTGTGTAGTAATGTTTACCCAAAATATATCTTTTGCATTTACTGCAGTAGGCTGTTGTGACTTTATAAGATTTAGATGTCAGAGCATTTTCATCAGACTCCCAATTCCATTCTCTGCAGGACTACTTCAGTGGCCACATTAATTTTGGCAGTTCTCATTTACCAGTTCTTAAAACAAAATTATATATATCTGCTCGACTTACAGAATATCTTTATATCTGGATTTATTTCCACATAGTGATCTTCCAAGTGTGTAGTGGAAATATTATTGAAATTACTAGATTTTCCAAAATCTAGTAATGCTAGTATTGATAATGCTAGTATGCAGTTAGGTGAGATGTGGTGGGTTCAATTTGCCGGTAGGTTAGATTTAAGGATGTTAATTTGTGTAGCTGTGGCTGTTTTTATTCTCTTGGTGAAAATGACATTTGCCTCTGATGTTTGCTGATTTTCTATATGTCCCTCATGGATAAATAACTCCTGGGAATTAATTACAGGAAGTAAAATGGATGGTGAGAAAAATCATTATTTTTCCTCCTGCTCCAATATCATACCCAAAATCCAAGTACAGTTTATATTTTTAGGCAATCTTTTGTCATAATGAGCCTCATCTTGTTCTTGCTCAAAGATTCCAGGCCACTTTCGTGTACCAGAAGATATCATTCACTTGTATCTTTGCCTCTCTACGGCATTTAAGTAAGAAAGGATACAGAGTGACTTAGGAAGAATCCCTTAAAATCTGGTTTTTGAGATTAAAATCTGGCTTTGGGCTGAAGACTCATCATTCCTCCTTCCCTCCATGTCACAAAAATAGAGGATACACACAAGGATCACTAGCTAAATGTGACAAGATATTAGCTTTGCTAATGGCTAATCAGGTGCCCAATTGTCCTCCTACTGCAGGCCTCCTGATAAAATATGTTAGAGAAAGTAGCTTAGAACTAAAGCCTAATGAAAACTTTTTATTTTCATTTCAAAATAAGGCCTGCAGGGAGAGCTGGGTCAGCAAAACAGACTCCAACGATACAAGGCCAGCCTGCGGAAAGAACTTCAGGCCTCACACATGGTTACTGGAGAGTGAGAGAGAAAGACAGGAGAGATGGCAAGTCTCCTCCAGGGCACTTATCTCAGGGGAACAGAGAACAGAGAAGGAAAGCTCACTCCCCATTAGTGTGAGTAGTTCCAAGAGAGCAAGAGCCTGTGCCAGGCATGAGCAGTGATGTGCACAGTGCCCACACCCACCAGCGAAAGCATGGTCTTGCCAACGTTAGGTTCTCACTAATCAGAGTTAGCTGTCCCCGCTCTGTGGAGGAAGGAGGGCATAAAAATGAGGAAACTCTAAAGAGAAATGAGAAGAGTTATAGGAGTAAATGCATATGCTGCACATACCTTTATGTAGATAGTAGGGTCTTTTCTTGGAAGGCCTAAAATCTTCTTTGTCTTCATCAGGAAAAAAAAAAAAAATGTAATTAGGAAGAAAAAACATAATGTAAGAGTGGGGCCACTTAATTCCTGTGGCTTTTAAAGGATTATTTTATTCATAGGGTAGTGGGACTGGGGCCAGCAGATTGATATGTGTTCCTAAAGGTTACATTGACTGAAGGTGTCCAAAGTCAAATTCCCACAGGGTCTTACTTTCATGGGTTTGGTGAATGATGTCTTTATCCCAATCTGGGGCTCAGTCTCCTGGATTCTTCTCCATCTCTGCTCCAGCCCCTGCCTTCTCAAGGCCATGGAACATAGAACTTGAAGTTGGGGACTCCCTGTTGTCACTGACTGATGAGTAGGGAGGGTTTGGGGGAAGGGAAAGACCCAAATTCTGCCACAGGGAGATGGGTTGTCTAAGGAGAACTTAATCATTTGCTTATTCAACCAACATTTATCAAGTAGAGTGTAATGATCCTCAGGGGTCTGCAGATGCCAGTTTGTGAAACACTGCAGTAAAAGTTAAAGGCTGTCATGTTAGTTGTTCCCTTGATACCAATGTTGTTGAAAACAAACTCAAATGTGAGCCCTTGAAACATTATAATAGGCCCGAGTTATAAGGCGATCAAGAATATGTTCATATTTATTTTTAATGTTGTCTTCAAACTCAGACAAAAAAAAATTCACAGAGATCATGTGGTCCTGGAAAAATTTATCTTAAGAATCCCAAAGACCATATTCTGCAGTTTTTGAAATGCTAGCATGGAGGGAAAATGAATAGTTTTGAGATTCAAACAGACCAGAATTCTAATCGTGGCTCTGGAATTTACAAGATGTTTTATTTTAGCCAAATTAGATGACTAGATATCTTTATATTTAATGAGAAAACACTGCCTGTACAATGGTGCTCTTATGAGGACGCCATAGCATGATGTATACAATATATGTCACATAATGTTTTACGCATAGTAAACTCCTAATTAATATGGATTTCTTTTTATGCCATAATACCCATCTCTTCCCATTGTGTACAAAAAAACTATACTAGGGGATACAATGATGAATTAAATATTATCTGCAAGAACATCTCTGAGACAATAGACTTGTAAACACGATTACAAATACTGTGATATGTACCATACTAGAGAAATGTAAAACATAGAGGAAAAAAGGTAGAATATGTAGCAAGTATTTTTTTTTTTCCTGATGGTCTTAAAAAGAAACTGAGAATTACTTCCCAAAGAAACATATTCCTGGTGAATATTCAGTTAATGACAATAGTGATGAGGATGATGTTGATGATGATGGAAATGAAGTTTATGATGATTATAAAAATTATGAAGATAGTTTACATTTATTGCATATTTGCTATGTTGTAGGAACTCAATTTGCATATATTACTTGATCCTCACAACACTCTAGTGAGGTAGAAATATAATTTCCATATTGTAGAAAATCATGAGGTTACACAGGTAGCACGGGGAAAATCTGCAACTTGACCCAGTTCTGTCCGATTAAAAAACTCAAATCCTTAACCACTATAATGCATGCTCTTTCCATAAATTAATTAATGCATTGTAATTAGGTTCTGTTTGAACTATAGTTCATTTGAATTTAAATAGGCTTTAGAGGTATATTGAGCACCTTTCCCGACTCTATCCCATTTACCAATTCCCTGGTTTTAGCACTGTAAATGGGATTTGGGCAAACAACACTCCAAAACTCAGTATACGCCCTTTAAGAAATGAGCACTTAACCATCACTGACTCCAGATGTGGAATCTTTGGCACAAACCTAGAGGGCGAGAACATTACCCGCTTTTGTCACGGAAAGTGGTTCAAGGATGGACAGGCGCACAACTCAACCCAAAAGAGTCAAACCCAGTCAGAAACAATCCCAGAGATTTTGTTAGTGTGATCATAAAAGGCGGTAACTGTCTCTCTGCTGGACTTGAACCTGAGAGCCTATAAAATTGGAGCTACGGCAGCTTTCCTACTACCACCGAGACTGACGGTGAAGCCTGTGGTGTGGAGAAAGCAAGAACCAGCAAGGAGATCACATCTCGAGAACTTCATTTTAAACCATCATCTTTAGCCTGAAATTTCAGCGACTTGAACCAATGTGTGTAGTAATATCTGATTGTTGTTTTAATTTGCATTTTCTTGGTGATATATGATGGGGAGCATTTTCGTTTGCTTATTTGCCATCTGCATACCTTCTTTGGTGAAGTATCTTTAAGGTTTTTGGCCCATTTTTTAATGGGGTTGTTTTCTTATTGTGTTTTTCTTTCTTTCTTTCTTTCTTTCTTTCTTTCTTTCTTTCTTTCTTTCTTTCTTTCTTTCTTTCTTTCTCTTTCTTTCTTTCTTTCTTTCTTTCTTTCTTTCTTTCTCTTTCTTTTTCTTTCTTCTGTATTTCTTTCATCCTTTCTTTCTTCTTTTAATGTGTTTACATGTGTGTGTTGAGACCACTTGACATGAGATCTACCCTTTTAAGTTTTTAAGGGCTCAGCACCATATCGTTAACTATAATCACGGCAGCGTACAGTGGATATTTGGAATGTATTCATCTTATACTCATTGAACTTTGCTGATTTTTACACTTGATTTAACAATTACTGAATGATGTGTGTTAAACACTTTTACTAGGATGGTGCTTCCTTAGTTTGCTCTCTTAATATTGCAAATTTTTATTTTTACATTATGACACTGCTATAGGATTTCTGTCAGTCTAGAACTATCATATAGTTTTTCTCAGTTGAAACTTTTATTCTTATCAAGAGATACCTTTTATTTCTAGCAATGCCTTTGGGCTTCATGTCTACGTTCCTTTATATCAATATGGCTACACTTTCTATAATTTGGTTAGTAAATGCCTGAACTCTTTAGATAATTTTCCACTGAAACTTCTTGTTTTACTTTGATATAGGTATGTCTTTTATCAGCTGCATATCATTGAATTGTTTCATGTATGTATCGTGAAAACTTTTATTCTTTTAGCTATCAAGATTGGGATACATTTTGAGTGATTATTGAGGTTTTCCTAGTATCTTATATTTGAGTATTTGTTTTCAAACACTTTTAGATATTTTATTCTTTCTTGCCTTTTTAGGATAAAATATCTTATTTGTCAGTATGTATTTGGAAGTTATGTTACCTATTTTAACATGTTACCTATGTTAGTGTTTATTCTAAATGCCTTAGGAGATATTTAATCCTGAATAACATGAGGACCTTAGAGAACTTTTGAGCAAATTACCCCATAGTTAAGATACACATCAAGAAACTTAGTTCTGTCTTCTGTCTCCAAATATTATTGATTATTATTGTTGTTCATGACATTAAAGGGTATTTAGATTTACTATTTTCCTTATCATTTTCTTGGCTTATCATTTCTCCTGGCATTTTAGCTATTTATTTGTAATTATTTTCCTTCTTGAAATAGGCTTTTGGAGATTCCTTTAGTGATGGTTTGTTGATAGTAAATTCTCTCATTTTTTTTTTTGTTTGAAAATGTTACTTTTTAAGCTTAGTTTACAATTTTAAGTTGATAGTTATTTTCTCTCAGCACTTTAAAGTTATGATTGCAATCTTATTGTACTATCATCTAAATACCAATTCTGCTCTTGGAAGTTGATGTAATTTTCATTTCTTTGAGGTACTTTGAGGTACTTTTTTCTGGCTATGTTTAATATCTTATATTCTAAAGACTCACTAGAGGATGAGTGGATATGGATTTTCTTTTCTTTTCTTTTTTTAAAAATTCATCCTGATTTGGCTTCACTATCTTTCCTAATTTGCTTTTTGAAGTTGTCATTTTAAGGAAGTTCTGATCCATGATGACTTCAAATATACAAATCCTCTGTATTATTTTCTTGTGAAAATCTGAGTAGATTTTTGGTAGGTGTTATCATTCTGTTCTCTGTATCTTTTAATATCTCTTCATATCTTAGTGCTTCATTCTGGGTAATTTTATTAGATCCATCTTCTGGCTCACTAATTTTCTCTTTAGCTAAATCAAGACTATAATTTAGCACATCCATTGAAATTTAAATTTGAAGCATAAATTTATTTATGGAACAGTTACTTGGTTCTTGTAAAAATGTGCCTCATCTAAGAAGGGCACTTGATGGGATAAGCACTGCGTATTATACCATATGTTGGCAAGTGGAATTTAAATAAATTTTTTTAAGTTTATAAATAACTTTAATGATATAAAGGCTGAAAGCACATCTATAAATAATTATGAAATTAACAATATTCTTTACTGTAAATTCACACAATCAATTGACTTTCAATAAATAATTTTGTCAAACTCTAAAAAAAGTGCCTCATCATGTCTTATAGTATAATTTGTTATTCTTATGTGTCTGTTTCTTTATTTAAAAAAAATCTATCATATTTCCTGGATCTTTGGGGTATTGTATGCTGTCTGAGTATATAGAAGGTTCCTAAAGAAGTTATTTGCATTTGGTTTTGCTAGGTTTCTGGGAGAATTATCAAATCAGTACCACTATAAACTATTTTCTTAATTTGGGCATTTTTGGCAAATTAGAAAATAAGAATTTAAACTTGGTAATGAGAATTGCTTCTTGGCCTTTTGGCTAAGATCAAGTGTGGTAATGAGGGATGCCTGGGTGGCTTAGTGGTTAAGCATCTGCCTTCAGCTCAGGGCATGATTCTGGGGTCCCGGGATCGAGTCCTGCTTTGGGTTCCCTGCAGGGAGTCTGCTTCTCCCTCTGCCTGTGTCTCTGCCTCTGTCTCTTATAAATAAATAAGTAAACAAATAAATAAATAAAATATTTAAAAATAAATGAATAAGCTTGGTTATGAATTTAGACTTGTTTTATGCATACCCATATGCATTGATTTTTTTCCCCTTTGCCACCATAACAATGGTAAACAGACAATATTATCTGTCATTTCCTTCTACAGACTTTTTTTTTTCTTTTTTTTAGTACTCCTTCCTTGAGCACAGAGGCTTTGGGGTGTTGTAGCTTCCTGCAAGGGTTTCTACTCCAGTTCCTATGTTGGGCAGACCCAAGTATGTTTTTTATTTCACCTGTGTGATGATTAAAGGCTGAAGCTCTAGATTAAGATGCTTGCATAAGGCACAAAGAAAGCCACTTAGCATCTATTCCCCATTCTAGATTTTCTTCTGTTTGGGGTCTTAACTTCTGAGGATTTCTCCTATTTTCTCATGATGTTAGCTATGTACTGAGAAGGAATTTTAAAGCAGAATTAAATGAGCATATTTAGATGTTTTGTAGCTGGAACATTTGAGAATAACTGGAATTTCATAATGCTAAATGCCATTTTCAACTTCTTTTTTGGCTGTGACATTTTAATGTAAAGTATAAACAATTAAGCAAACAAGGTAAAACTTATTCTGGTTGTTATGGAATTGGTTGGCCTCAACTTCCATTTGCTCATCACTAACATCCCACATATTTTAGAATAAACTAACAGAGACTGCCAAAGTAGAACAATAGATCAATAGGAACATGTCCCCAACTTCCAAAAATTCACACTACTGAGACATTTGGAAAATAAAGTGTGGGGCTCATTTTAAAGTGTGGGGCTACCCATCTTCATTTGTGAATATCATGGATTTACTTGTTCTGGAACATATTACCATGAATGTGAATAGCTCAACAAGAGATGTTAGCTTCATGGATGTTAGCAAATCTCGTTTGCAAGTTTGAAGGGGAAAGCCAATTCCATTTTGAGGAGGTGTACCTTACAGAATATCTGGGAACTGGAAACCACCACCACCACCAACAGCAACAAAGTGTTTTGCAGGGGACTGAACCACTTTAAAAGGCAAATGAATATCTGCTTTCTGCAATATCAATAGCTTTCCATCGCAATGAAACAACAACATGGATATCAAGATTTACCTGCGTTTTATACCCATCAAATCAATATAGAAAGATGAGGTTAAAAATTCTGCTGCTTCTGTGGAATGAGAATGAACCATGTTTTACAGTAATGCCAATAAGATGAGCAAAAGAGCAAATGCTGAGGGCTTTTATTTAGGAGCTCTATCCTAAATGGGGTGTGCATAAGATATCAAGTATTAAGATGCATTGCAGTTGTAAGAAAATCTGGTTTGTACGAGACACATAAGGGGTCTTTTACCCCTAAAGAGATTGGCATGCCATAAAGTCAAGAGTAATCTGATCTACTTAGCACATATTTTAAGCAGCAAAAATAAGGTGGGTATCATTCAGTATAGTACTGAAACCTCTGGACTCATTTTAAAACTTACGTAATGAACGTCAAGGAGTAATAGATAAATGACTGAAATATAAAAAAATATGGCAGCCCTCAACAGAAGGACAGCTTGGCAACTGCAGGAAAACTGTCCAAGAGAACAAACTTACTTTTTGCTACCTTTTGTCTGTGGGGATCTTCATCTTTTTTTGGCTCCTGGACCTGTATATTGCTTAATGTTTTTTCTCAATTACCAAAATTGCCTGCACGTCCCAACATGCACTACCTTCTCCCCCATTCTCACTTCATTTTTCCTTAGTATCTGTTTTTCAGTTTGAGCAAGGACTTGAAGGTTTAACTAAAGCAATAGGTCATCCACGAAGCTTAAATCCAAGTGAATTTTCTCAAGAGAAATTAAATATATAGGGAATCTATTATAAGAATGTTTTAAAAGATTTTATTTATTTATTTGACAGAGAGAGAGCAAGAGTGAACATAAGCAGGGGGAGCAGCAAGCAGAGGAAGAGGGAGAAGCAGGCTCTCTGCTGAGCAAGGATCCAGGTGTGGGGCTCCATCCCAGGACCCTGGGATCATGGACCTGAGGTGAAGGCAGACACTGAACAGACTGAGCCCTGAGAATTTAAAATAGCAGAGTATTTTTTGATAAATCACATTAATAGGAAGAATAAACAGGTTATAGAAAAATAGTTAATAAACAATATAAATATTAAATATAATATTTAATGTAATATATGTAACATAAGAATATGTATATTAAACCGATAAAATAGTCAGTGACAATAGATGATTTTATGCTAGAATGGCCTTAGCTAATAACCACCAGCTCTGTTTTTCTTCTTCTTCTCCATTTCTGGAATTCAGCTCTAAAAATACTTTGTCACATCAGTTATATTCTAGACATTACCTTGCTTTTAATCCTTGTGGTATTGTCACACATGTCTTCTGTTGAATTGCTTTCACTGTGCCCCTCCTTCCTAGCAGTGGATGACTGTAGTCACAGCTTGTGAGCACCACTATTTTGACTCAGTGAGACTTTTCCATGCCTCTTCTTTTCAGAATCCTTCCTTGGTATTTACTGCCATGTTTCTCTCCCGGGTGAACTTAGAAGTAAAATAGAACAACAAACCAACAAATGAAATACCAACTGGAAAACACAGACGTTCACAGAGTATCACCAAATCCTATCAGAATAGCATGGTTTTACACTGTCCCTCTCAGAGTGTTAGTTTCTCTGCGACATTTGTCATTTCCTCAACTGGCATCTTTTACTTGCTGGCCTGTTTGTGGTCTGTGAAATCCTGCTAGAATGGAAGCTCCAAGAGAGCTGGAGCTTTGTCTGGTTTCTTTTCCTTCTGGAATACCTGTGCCAATAACAGGACCCCTCCGAAGGCAGGTGCTCAAAGACTTTTGTTGAGTGAATGAATGGCTAGAGGAAGATGGATGTAGGTCAGGAACTTACTTTAAATAATTCCATGACATATGGGAGACTTGGCAGTATTACTGAATTGTGCAGCCAGTGGAAGATACCAAACACTCTTTGGGAAGTTTAAACAATTTTATTTTGAAATTAGTGAATGTACATTTTAAAATGTGTTGATATTTGTCGCCTTCCTCTGAAATTATGTAAATAATTGAGCAGGAAAGGAAAGGTAGCTGCATTTCCTGTAATGATCTTAGGCTCTGTAGATATGCTTTATAGAAATCATAAACATGATAAATTTCTCTCCTCTTTTAAATCATGTTTGAATAATTGGCACTCAGACCAAGTTCTTAAGTAAAGGGAGAAATAAATGGAAAAAGAACTGAAAGGTACAAAGCAAAAAGTAATTATATACACACATGATACCTCCATAATGTGCATTTTCACCTGTTAATTCTTGCAATGTAAATTTTAGGATGTGTATATGCCATGCTGCCTTAAATATGATAATAATAATAACAGTAATGATAATAATTATAATAAGATTAGCATGCATAAATTACATTTCACATACATCAATTTATGCTAGATATTGCATACACATTTTGCAAGAAAAGTAATAGATTAGAGGAGGTATAACACCATCACACCTTGTAAACCTAATTGTTAGGGCTCCACTTACCGTGTGCTTTATATTTTAAAAATTCCTAAAACAAACAAACAAACAAACAAACAAAAAAAACATCTGGACCATAATCTTTTGCATATGGTCTTTTTTGTTGCATGTTGTGTTACATATTGTGAACTTCCCCTATTTATTAAAACTGTAAAAACATTTTTCTTCTAAAATTATGGAGGCCATATATCTTTTGGGGTCTATCCTTAGACACCTTCTCTCTGCTCATTCATGATAAATTGATTCTCTTTTCTTTTTTTTTTTAAGATTTTATTTATTTGTTTATTCATGAGAGACAGAGAGAGAGAGAGAGAGAGAGGCAGAGACACAGGCAGAGGGAGAAGCAGGCTCCATGCAGGGAGCCTGTCGTGGAACTGGGTCTCCAGGATCAGGCCCTGGGCTGAAAGCAGCGCTAAACTGCTGAACCACCCAGGCTGCCCTTGATTTGCTTAACCCCCACCATCCCCTACTGTTTGAAGAGTCCCCAATGTTTAATTTAGACCTCCCTCCAAATTTCTTGAATCAGAATAGAAGTGGATTTCTGGGAGAAGATAATGCTTAAGTTTAAGAAATATGCAGTAGGGGCACCTGGGTGGCTCAGTGGTTGAGTGTCTGCCTTCAGCTCAGGTCGTGATCCCAGAGCCCTAGGTCCCACGTCAGGCTCTCAGCAGGGAAGCCTGCTTCTAACCTCTGCCCATGTCTCTGCCCTCTCTCTCCATGTGTGTCATGAATCAATAAATAAAAATCTTTAAAAAAAAAAGAAAGGAAATATGCAGTATTTTAGTTGGAACTGGTATATGGGCCTGAAGCTTTTTTTTTTTTTCTCAATCGTATCAGAATTATTAGAGAAATATGTGAATAAATTCCTAGTAACCTTAAAATGTTAGAAGTGGCACTGGCACACCAGAATGGTAAGGGTTTCTGGAGATTGACAGAGAAGCCTAGCAGATATGACGGCTGTGTTACACCATCAGGTGTCAGAGGGGACTTAGAAAATAAGTGTTTATCAGGAAGGATGTAAAGATAATGCTAAGAGATCTGAAGGGACAGAATCTGGAAGAAGAATCTGGACACGGGCAAAATTCAACTGGGAATTATTTCAGAAACCCTGTGCATCAGTTTCCCAAGCATCCGATTCCAACATTTTCTTACAGAAAAGAATCTTGAAGTAACTGTATAGGCCTAAAAATGATAAAGGCAGACAGAAATGACAGGAGAACTTCCCTACTCAGAGAAGCAGTGGCCACATGCCCTGCCTGGACACTTAACACATCCTGTTTGAGGACACTAAACATTGTTTTCAGAGCTAACAAAAGACTTTAAAAACCCACCAAGTGCCAGAAAGAAGAAAAGACATTCTAAAACCAAAAAGAGAGGAACACAGAATACGTAAAATGCAATGAGGATCCACCAGCGTCACCAACAAAGAGGGCTTGAAATAAGGAAGCAATGTCCCAGTCTTCTGAGGAAAGAATGCTTTGAATCCTGTTTTCTGTACTTTGCCAAACGACATTCAAGTATGAGGACATGATAAGGACAGTTTTACATATAGAGGAAAGAAACATTTTCATCCTCAAACTTTTTCATAACGCATTATTTGAGAATATATTTCTACAAAACAAAACATAAATCCCGGGGGGGGGCGGGGCCGGAAAGAAAGCTATGGGCTTCAAGGAATATTATGGAATAAGGCATCTGTAAATTTTACGACCACTGAAATAATTATAAACACAGCGGTTGTCAATCTTCAGATAACCATTAGAGAATGATTTGTAAGAATGTGGAGACATAAATAAAATTATTACAAGATGAAAGTAAAAGTCCCAGGTGATTTCAACAACATGGAATAGCACTGGACACAGGAGAGAAAAAAAGAGCAAGTCAAGAATTTGTATTGGTTTGAGGGAGGAAATGAAAAACTCTTGAACGCTGTAAATGTGTGTGCTAGTTTCATAAGGCTTCCGTGATAGGTACCACAAACTGGATGGTTTAAAACAATAGAGGTCTATTCTCTCACAGTTTCTGCAGGCCAGAAGGCCAAAATCAAGATGTTGACAGGGTTGGTTCCTTTTGGACATTCTGAGGGAGAATCAATCCCATGACTCCTTGATCGCTTTTCGTGGCACCCATTAGTTCTGGGTGTTCTTTGGCTTGCCCAGGGATTGCTTCAGTCTCTACGTTCATCTTTATAAATCCTTCCCTCTGTGTCTCTGTCTCTTGTAAAGATTCCCTTCATTGGAATTTAGAGCTCACCCAATCTAGAATGATGTCATCTTGGTATTCTTACATAAACTACCCCTACAAAGACCCTTTTTCCAAATAAGGTTATATTCATAGGTATGGATATGCCTTGACCCACTACAATGCCTTCACGGCTATTAAAAAACAAGAATAGAGATCCCTGGGTGACTCAGCAGTTTAGCGCCTGCCTTTGGCCGGGGTGTGATCCTTGGGTGTAGGGATCAACTCCCACATCAGGCTCCCTGCATGGAACCTGCTTCTCCCTTTGCTGTGTCTCTCTGCTTCTCTCTCTTTCTGTGTCTCTCATGAATAAATGAATAAAATGTTTAAAAACAGAACAAACAAAAAGCAAAAATTAACTCTTGTAGTACTTATATCAAACACTACTAGCTTTAGATGTATTAACTGATGTAACTTTCCCAATAACCCTACAAACTCTGTACTATTATTTCCACTTTATTGATAAGGAAACTGAGGCACAGAGAGTTTAAGGAATTTACCCAAGACCACACGGCTGGCAAGTGGTAAAGCAAGGGTTAGAATCTATGTCTAGCTCTAGAATTTATGCTCTTAACCACTATGTTTGTTAAATTTCGATGCTACAAATTAATTACATACAAGAAGAGAAGTGAAATGTGTGATATCCAAACTGCGAGGCGAAACAGAACTGCAACAAAGAGTGCTCCAACAATTCTAGAGAAGGTGGAAAAGTTCGGAGAGATATCTCCAGGAAAAGAGACAGCATGGAGAAGAAATCAAAATAAGATGGTTGCTATCAATTTAAGTAAAATATAGAAATTTTAAGGAAAACAAAAAATAAAGTGAATTCCTACAACACACCAGTCAAGAGAGAGCTGAAACAAGTGCTGCATGAATATGGGAGGTAAAGTAATGAAAAGAGATTTATAGTCACATTTCTAAGAAAAATGAATAGTTGCAGAATTCTTCACAGATTGGCCAGAGAATATTTTTAAAGTGCAGATGGGATCGTGTAATTCTCAGCTTCAGAACCCTCCAATGACTTGGTTCTACATTTTGAATGAGGTATCTACTCCTTCTTCAATGGCCTACAAAGTCACAAATCATCTAATTGGTCCATCTGACTTTATATCTTGTCTCTTCCTCTCCCAATTTCCCTTGCTTACCATGTTCTCAGTTCACTGAGATTTTCGTTCCTCAAACTTGGCTGTGCAATCTCTCTTCTCTCTTGCTCTGGCACTCCCTTGATGTGGTTCCTATTCATCATCGGATCTAAGGTCACAGATCACTTCTTCAGACCTGTCCTCCCCACATTATCTAAAGTGACCTGTTGTTATGCTCTAGCACTTTGCCTTAATTATTTTCTTCCCAATTATTTTAACGGCTTGATATTACTTGTTTGGAAAAGTCATTTACAATTGCTCACAAAGTCATCAACTTTACACCATAATTATCTATTAAATGAGTCCTCCTTCAGTGGTACCACAATAATCCAGGCCTCCAAGAATCCAGGGAGTGCTGTATACGAAGGTATTTGAGGTCAGTGTTAGAAGATGAGCATGGATTAGGCTTTATTTTGGTAAATAGAGGTAATTTGTGAGCAAATACTAAAGAATTTTTAAATATATAGAGAACGTGGAGAATAGATGGAGTGTCAGTGATTCTCTTGCAGTCAGTCATACTATTACACATCAGCACTCTTATTCTGAATATCATCTATTTGGCCCTTTTGGTGCACTCTACATTCTTCTCCCAGTTGCTTGATGCCTGGGTGGCTGACCACGTCAAAGGGCTCTCTTGTTTTCCATGTGGGAGCATGGCAGGGATTGACAATGATTCTGGCTTGGGGGATAAAACACTCTCCTATGTGGTTTCTCTACACTCTGACCTCACCTTCGTAAATAGTTCTTTTATTAAATTCTGCTCACATTAGTTTGAATGTGCCATTTGTTTCTTGCTGAGACACTGACTAATACATATGTATTTCCTTTGAGCATTTCCAATTGCCAAGAGTACATACTTCATTTTCTCCCTTACAATTATTAATTGAGTGCTTACCATGTGCCAAGCACTGTGACAGACCATGGGGACTTTGCAGTGAACAAAATAGATGAAAACCATTGCCCTTGTGAAGCTTACATCCCAGTTGATGATTACAATGAATAAAATAAATGTGCAAAATTATGTGAGATATAGCGATACATATTATGAAGAAAAATAAGGCAGAGGGGGAGGAGAGCATTTTCGGAGGAGGCTGAAATTTAAAATGGGGTGGCCAGGGAAGGTTCCACAGAATAAGTTCCATTTGAGTGAAGAAATGAAAGAGGTAAGGAAGCCAACCATGAAGATTTCTGGTAATGAACATAACCAGGCAGAGAAAATAGCAAACACAAATGGTCCAGTCACATGTGGGCCTGATATTTTCAAGGATCTATCAGAAGGCCAGGGTGATAGATAGAAGGGATAAGTCAGGGAGAAGGAGAGATTACCTGAGGATGGATCCCGCAGGATCCCAAAGGCCACTGTAAAGACTTTGGATTTCACTCAGAGTGAAAAAAAAGGTGGGTGTCGGAAGGTTTGGAGCTATGGTAGAAGTTGACTCTCATTTTACATTGGTTGTTGTATTTGTTTTTTTTTTTTTTTTTTTCAAAATATATGTATGTGCATGGGTGCATATTTTAGAATAAAGGAGAGACAGCAAAGATATAATAAATATCTTTTATAAATAAAAGATATCTTTTATAAATAAAATTTATATAAAAGATAAAAATTTATATAAAAGATAAATATATCTTTTATAAATAAAAATTTTATAAATAAAAGTTATTTATAGATTACCTGGCTGGCACAGTCAGTAGAGCACGTGACTCTTGATCTCGGGGTTGTGAATTCAAGCCCCATGTTGGGTTTAGAGATTACTTAAAAAGAGAAAAATAATCTTTTTAAAAAAATTAAGAACTTAATATCATTCCAGAAGAAGGGTAACAATGACCAAAACTATGTCAGTGGCAATGGAATTGTTGATAATGAGATATGAAATAGACTCAAGACATATTTTGAAACTGGAATCAGCATGATTTTCTAATGGATTCAATCATTCAGCGTGTATTTGTTGAAGGCTTACCATGGGCTAAGCATTTTGTTAGGTGCCTGGGATAGCAGAGTGAGAACAAAGATTCCTACTCTTACAGAACTTAAAATATAACGATGATATGCAGGCAATAAACAGTGAGCCAAACAAATAAATAAAGCATATAGTACATTATCTGTTATTAAGTGCTATTTGAAAAAAAAGGGTCTTGAGTGAAGAAGGACAATAGTGGTGAGTTAAGTTAATAGATAGTCAGGGCATGACTCCTTGAGTAGGTGATATTTCAGTAAACAGTTGAGGGAAGAGCGGAAATCAGCAAAGTGGGTAACTTAAGGAAAGACTTCTTTAGGCAGAAAGAACAACTAAAGCAAAGCCATAATGTAGGCACACCAGGAACCACAAGAAGGCTGTGGAGCTGAAGTGCATCAGTGAGGGACAATGTATTAAGACTGGATGTTAGAGGAGTAACAGGCTGCAGACTTTAGAACGCTCCATAAGCCATTGCAAGGATTTGGGCTCATACTCTGCAGTAAGGATAGTTACAGGGTTTGTGTGGAGGAGTGACAAGATCTACCCTTTATTTTTTATTTTAATAGGATTATTGAAGTTGCAAGATTGAGAATAGGCTCTCAATGTCAAGTTTGAAGCAGGAAGACCTGCTGGGAATTGGGATATATGGAAAAAAAAAAAAAACACAAAACAGATAGAATTGCCATTTAACAATATGGAAAACTGTGGAGGAAATTCAGTTATAGGGAGGATTGTGGGAAGATTCGGATCTTGGTATGGGACATATTAAGAGCAAAACACTCTCAGATATTCATTCTTCATTTTTTTTCATGAGGAAGAACTTCTAATTTCTATCATTCTAAAGCAGTAAGTTACTTAACAGACGGATTTAGGAAAAGCAAGTGGACATGCCCAACTTAGCCTACTCTTTTGCTCTTTTATTTTGCGGGGGAAAAAATGCATTCTCCAACTCTCTGCAACGTAAGTTTTAAAGATTCAAGGCCTAGGTGTCTATGTTTAGTAAGCAATTGTGCTTGACTAGATGAGTAAACTTAAATCTTTAGTGAAGTGTTAGTAAGCCTTATTTGCTGTAGGTCTTCTCCAAAGAACTTTATAGGGAATGAAAGTGATCATTTGAATTTCTGTATGATAGTCTTCATGTCAATCTACTGGTCCTTTTGAATACTGGGCATGGGAGAAAATTGGCATTATTTCTGTTCTTCAACCTCAAGGTTTAAAAAAATGAATATAGAGTGAATTTTACACTAAAGATTATTATTAAGAAGCAACCTTCATATCCAAGTCTTCTCAATTTTGAAGGTAAAATTGAATTTGACCTTTAACTAAAGATCAGTTCCACTGGGTAACCAATTTGGACTGATTCCACTGGCGATCACCTAAGAGTATCCTGGCATTGTAAATGGCCATTAAAAGCCATCAGTGCTATAATTCTTTTAGAAACAGATAGTTATGTGAGAGTCATATGATGGTTATTGCTTTATGATTTAGATATTATTTAATGAACAGTTGGAAATATCTATCAAGTCTAACTTGACACAAGAGGACAGAGAGGATCTCCGTCTCAGCCAAGAATACTTGGGAAAAATGCTGTAATTTCCAAAAGCATACCCTTCAAACTGACAATAATAGCATATTATCCATTTGCTTTACATCTTTCACTTAAAATTATCAAAACAGTTTGCAGTACTTGACTTCAGTCTTATGTGTTAACTAGAGTCATAGCTATAAATCATTAGAACTGCCCATCACCGTCATCACAGGTCATGCTAGGTGAGGAGTTTTAACATTTTTTTGTGCCATTTGGGCAGTATTTTGAAACCTTCCCAGAATAATAGTTTTAAATATATAGAAGCCCAAGGTAAAAATCATATTGAAATATATTGCAGGGTACCTTTCAAGGGTACCCACTTTCCTTGTTTTGCTTAAACATTGCACCTATTCACAAGTTTGAAGACTTTTTTTTTCAATGAGAATAGCATTATTTTATTAGATTCTTGCCATTGGTTTATCAAGTTTTCACTGCATCTATATTGCTCATAAAGTGTTACAAAAATTACCTTCGTTGTAAACATGTTATGATTTATATAAACATGTGGCTCTTTGTTTAGATTTCTTTTTGGTCTCGGGGTGCCTGGGTGGCTCAGTGGTTGAGCTCTACTTTTGGCTCAGGGTGTGATCCCAGGTTCCAGGTATTGAGTCCCTCATCAGTCTCCCTAAAGGGAGCCTGCTTCTCCCTTTGCCTATGTCTCTGTGTCTCACATGAATAAATAAAATAAAATCTTAAGAAAAAGATTTATTTTTGGTCCTAATGACCCAAACCCTTATAAAGCAACGTTATTGAAACTTCATAATTTACATAAAACATACTTGTATTTTATATCTTCCTTCAAATATATGCAAATCTACACCTGTTTTCTAATGTAACACAAGTTTCTTGAGCCAATGCTCATGGACCCAGACAATCTTCAAGATGCTAGGAATTCAGCTCTGAATAAGATAGATAAAATAAGACAAAAAAAAAAAAAAGCAACAAAGGAAGAAAGGAAGGAACAAACTAAAGAGGGAGAGAGAGAAAGAGGAAGGATAGGAAAAGAAAGGGAGGAAATATGATATTAAATAAGGTGCAACAAAGAAAAAATGACAGGAACACACACACACACAATGGAATATTATTCTGCCATTAAGAAGAATTAAATCTTGTCATTTGCATTGTCATTTGCAATACAGATCTCATTTCGGCAACTAGAGGTGACTAGAGGGTATTATGCTAACTGAAATCAGTCAGTCAGAGAAAGACAAATACCATATGATTTAACTCATATGCAGAATTTAAGAAACAAAAGAGATCAACCTAAGGGGAAAGGAAGGAAAAATAAAATAAGATAAAAACAGAGATGGAGGCAAATTATAAGAGACTCATAACTAGAGGAAACAAACAGGGTTGCTGGAAAGGAATGGGTGGGGGGTGGGGCAATTGACTAATGGGCAAAAGGGAGGGCACTTGATGTAATGAGGACTGTTGAATCACTAAATTCTACTTCTGAAACTAATAATACACTATATCTCAACTAAATTGAATTTAAATAAAGAGGAAAAATAAATAAATAAAACCAAGTAGAAAGAGTATGGAATGTAGACAGCTAATTATTTGAACTTTGGCATTATTATTTGTTGTTTTGTTTATCTTTGGAAGGTTACTACACTGTCTAGACTCAGTTTTCTCATCCATAAGATGGGTGAGCTCACCTACTTTGCAGAACTGTTGTAAAGACAGAAATAATATAAATAAAATGGGAGTACATAGAAACTCAAATTTTATTCAGTTGTTCTTATAAATTTTTTTGGTAGTCAAAAACTAATTATTAGACTAAATAAAAAGGTATTGCAAGTTATCATCCAACCTTAGGAAAAAATAGGAATTCTGAGTCAAAAATTTTTGCTTAAATTAAAACAAAAAATAGATATATTTTCCTATTTTAAGCTCAGGACTCCATAGTAAGATGTTTCCACATACACTCCACAGAAAGTTGAATTGAGTCAATCCCATTAATGACATGAACAGTTCAAGAATCACTAGAAAGGGCAGCCTGAGTGGCTCAGCAGTTTAGCTCTGCCTTCAGCCCAGGGCATGATCCCAGAGTCCTGGGATCGAGTCCCACATTGGGCTCCCTGCATGGAGCCTGCTTCTCCCTCTGCCTATGTCTCTGCCTCTCTCTCTCTCTCTCTCTCTTTTTCTCTGTGTGTCTCTCATGAATAAGTAAATAAAATCTTTAAAAAAAAAAGAATCGCTAGAAGAATTTTTAAAAAATTATTCTAGTGGATGACCTGAAGGATAGTAGTCACCACAGTTGCCAAAACGAGATCAGTATTTTCCAAAGAATTACTTGTCTTGAAGTTAAAGCCGTGGCCTGTAATTAAGAACATACTTTTCAGCAAGGCCTGTACTGACTGCTCAATATAAATTATGTCCACTTTCGGTAGTCTACTATAGCAGTTTGTTCTTGGCTTTATAGCATCTATAAAGCAAGTGGCATCTATAGAGCATATCACAATTTATAATTATATATTTAAGTTTGTGTTTACTTGTCCACTGTCTGTTTTATACACTAGATCTTAAGTGTCTAGAGAATAGAGACTAAGTCTCAACCCTCTAGCACAGTGACTTGTCACATAGTAAGGGCTCAATAAATATCAATTTAATGAATAAATGGATTGGTGAGTTTATTGAGAAATAAAAACATTATTACTCTCTCCAGACATTCTCATCTGACAGATTTGCCTTCAGCAAAGACAACACAATAAATTGTATATTTATTTACTTGTCCATTACATAGAGGTACTGGATAAATCCATGGAATATTGTTGGCAAAACACTTTAAAATTTCCAGCAACAACATATTTTGAATATCAAGTATGACATCTTACTTTTTATAGCTTTTTTATATCCAGGGAAAAGAAGGCATCAGAGCTTTGGAGATGGAATACTGAGGAAGCAGGAAAGCAAAACAAATACACAAACGACAAAAACAGGATATAGCAGAAGAAAGTGAAAATGAGTAAGAAAAAGTCAAACAAATATATAGGTGCAAGTGAGAGGTAAATTGAACCAAACTCTAAAAAAAAAAAAAAAAAAAAAAAAAAAAAGGGATCAAATTCACATCAGTATATAAGTAGGCTAGGTTATAAAGCTTATGTGACATTTCACATTTTCATAATTTGGCCCAGGTAACATGTTCTACACTATTTTCCATTGCTTAGCTTTTTGGTTAATATTCCCAGTGAATTATTACCTCTCAGTAGTTGTTTTTGCCTTCCATTCTGCCTGGAACACCTCCACCTGCCTATCATTAGATTTCTCCTTGTATTCACCTCTCAACACTCCGTCAAGATCCCAATTTCTCTGTTGCAGACTTACCATTATGTCTGTTGAAGAAGCTAAAACTTAGGGGTAAGAAGACAATGTAAGTTTACACAATTGATGAAGCATTCGGGTTAGAATATAGAAGACTGTTTCCATAGCATCACAAAGTCTGTGACTCATAGCATCCTTTGCTCCAGGATAGAGAACAACCTTATCCATCACGAATGCCAGAACATGCATAACCTGGACAACATAAGGAACAAGAATAGTTAGTAGAGACCCATTAGATTATAGTTACTATCAAACCAGAGGCAAACGTTATAGGGCCGTCTGCTATATTTATGTTTTCCCAAGTATGCTGAATGAAGTAGATGGAAGAAAACCCCATAGCAGTTGGCTAACGCAGAGATAGCCTAAAAGTGCATAATATATGATAATTCTTAATATTAAAGGATACATTTGCAGGTATGTAAGGAAATTGGATGATCAAATTCCTATTCAACTATGAAGTGATTTGCAAAATATTATGAAAGGCATAATCTTAAGTAGGTGATTTCCTTTTTCCCTTTAATACTGAACATAACCTCATTAATTTTAATATGTACCTGGTAAGGGAAAACATATCCATGGGCATCTCAGAGAGAGCTCAACGGTATTTTTAACTTAGGAGTATAGTTACACAATATAAAATCAGTATCTATCGGTTATTAAAATGTTTCATTCTGGTTTGATGTTTACACTGTTTGGTTGGCATTTTTCTTCATTTCCTTTATTTAAAGATCTGAACAGGTGAATATAAACTATAGGAACTTGCTGAGGTTCTAACTGCGTAAGACTTAGGGCAATAAGTTAAATTTAATGAGTTGGCAATAAGGACATATTTTTCTTCCCATGTGATTGAGGTAACCTGAAGTAACCATAAATGGCTTAGAAAATAATAAAGCAGAGCATGTTTATAACTTGACATTTAAGAAAAAAAAATCTGTTTCTTTAGAAAACAAGAATAAGAGGATTAAGGGGAATATTACAAGAAACAAAAATAGATTCCTGATAATTTGGTTCTCTAAGACATAAAAGAAAACTTTTCACTATACAAATATTTCTGTCCTCTCTTAAGGTTCTTTGGGTTTGAAAGCACCTTAGATACATACAGAAATATATATTCTCCCTCTCTTTCTATGCATGTATATGCATATACACATATATGTATATATATAATATGTATGCTATATTACATGTATGTATATATAAAATGAGGAACACATATATAAATAAAGTAAATATTGATATATGTGTTTCTCATTTTATATATATAGAATCCAGTTACTCATTCATTATTGGAATACCTCCTCTGAGGGCAAAAATCTCATCATTTCCTGATATTGCCTATAGACACCATCTACTCATTTATTCCTTCGTTTCTTTTATAAGCATTTATTGGCATCTGTTATTGGGTGCTTCTGATAAAAGCAACAACAACTCACGATTCCTGTCTTCAATGAAAACAGAGCTACTGTGGGAAGGCAAATGGAAAACTATGAATGCAATAAAATATATTACTTGAGAAAAATGTTACTGAAGTAGAGAGAACACAATTGAGGGCCGACTAGTCAAAATTAAATCTTGCCAAGAAAGCTCACCTTATGGAAGAATCTCAAAAAGTGATATTGTAGACCAAAGAGGCAGCGGGGCAAAGGCTTGGAGCCTTGGTACTGCATGGGTCATGATAGAACTGCAAGACCTGCCCCATGATTTGAATTTAAAATAAAATACTTAGAGATAAGTGAAACTAAGTGATAAGCAAATATGTTTTCAGGTAAGTGTAAATTTCAAGGAAACAGAGTTTGCACTAGGAATATTTAGTCGAATAAAATTCAAGGCAAAAAGCTTTTTATAATACAAAATACTTATTTGTAGAGATAATGAATTATAGTAATAGAAGCTCACAATAATATAAATATCTGGTAAGTAAATGAAGTTATCTCAAAATTTATATAAGAGAAGTTAAAATATATGAATGGGAGTTAGCCTACTTATCTATATCTTTAACAAATCTCATTAGCAAAAGTTACTGAGGATATGAAAGCCATGAATTTATAATGTATACTATTTACTACCTGTTATTTTGTTATACTACATAACTCATGTTGTGTTTATATGATTAATTATATGTTACTATATATTATTTCATTATATTGTATGATAGAATCATTATATGCTATTTTATTATATATATAATGTCTTATATACACATACCACACATTCCAACCTATAAAAAGAAAATACACCTTGTTAAGCATCAGAGTTTCATGAAAACTGAACATATAGTAGGTCACCAAAAAATAAAAAAATAAAAAAATAAAAACCTCAATAAATTCAAAAAGAAGTTAGTTAATGGGCCATACTATTGGATAATAATACAAAGACACTAGATATTATCAAGAAAAGTTTGTGTTAAAAAACGCTTGGAAAATAAACAAAAATATCATAAATAACTTTGAGGTTAAAGCAGAAATTAAATTTGTCATAGCAGCTAGAGAATACAATGTAAGTGAGAGTACCACATATTATATTAATGGAATGCAGCCAAATATCCACCTAGATGAGAATTTATAAATCTAAATGCACATATTTTATGCAAGAAACACTAGGTGTGAAAGAACTCAACATGCAGCTCAAGTATTCACAACAAAGTAAAACAAACATTAAGGAGTAGAGCAGGATAAAGGAATTAATAAATAAGAAATACAAACAGAAAAGAAGAGTTAGAAAGCCAAAAGGTAGCAGAATGGAAACATAAATATAAAAGATGATTAAAAAAATAAAACAATCAAACCTGGCAATGTCAGTTGAAAGAGAGGAAATGGACGTGGAAGAAATCACAACTATGAAACATTAGGAATAAAAGAGAATTATATTAAAATTACAGACGGTATTTTTTTAAAAGATTTATTTGTTTATTAGAGAGAGAGAGTGAGCATGAGCAGGGAGGAGTTGCAGAGGGAGAAGGAGACTCTCCGCAGAGCAGGGAGGCAGATGCAGGGCTCGATCTCAGGACCCTGGAATCATGACCTGAGCCGAAGGTGGACACTTAATAGACTGAGCTACCCAGATGCAGTTATTTTTAAAGTAAAATCATTATGAGCCAAAAATTGGAAACATGAAGTGTCATAGAATATGAAAATACATTGATTATCAAGATTAAGTTAAATCACATGAAGACAAATAACTATAAAGCTTAAAAAACAAAAACCAAACATATCTCAAAAAAGTGTGCTACAGAAATATGATTCAGATGAATTTATGGGAAAGGTATGTCAGGATCATTTTTATGTTATTTAGACTGTTTCAGAACATAGAAAATAGTTTTTGAAGTGGACAAAAGATGGATTCCAAAACTTTCAAAACACCATGTGGCTGCTGTGCTTAAGATTATAGATTTGAAGATCCTCAAGAAAACACTACCAACTTGGGCCTAGTGATATGTTAAAAATGGAATATAAGAAGGGAAATGCACTGGACCCCCAAAATTCAAGGGCTATATATTGCATTGCTTATATAGGATTATACTGCTTATATTAATATATACATATATAATCAGTTATTCAAAAAGTGCCTTGAAATTTGCTCAAAACACATATGATAAAATTAAGTGTTCACTTTTCATAAGCATTTTGAATAGAAGACTACCTTTTTATACAGTAAGGAAAAATCTATATCAAAAATACCTTAATAGTGAAACAACATGAAGAGAAACGGATGCACAAATACTGGCAAAGAAGAAACATCTTTTTTTTTTTTTTTTTTTTTTTTAAGAAGAAACATCTTAATTACAACATGGCCCTTCCTAAAGGGTTCCACTTTCTTAAGTGGAAGGTGCTACAAAACACGCCAACAAAGCATCTCAAGCTATGGATTCAGAGTGCAACTACCTCTAATATACTTCTTCTGACTCCATAGAGAAGAAGAAAAAAAAAAAAAAGAACAAAACCAAAACCTCCTACTTCAAAGCAAGTGTCATCTGGCTAAATCATTCTATACTCCTCTTCCTTGCTATCATCCGCAAACATCTGGGCTAATCCTCTTATTCAACTACAGACTTTGGCCCTTGTTCCCATTGCCTTTCCATCTGAAATCCTACTATGATCCAGGGTAACTTCTAGGCCACGTGGAGAATGCACCCAATACTGGCCAAAAGTGCAACAGGGCTGCTACTTGGACTTTGTCCTCATCAGGGAAAGCCTTATCTCTGCAATAATTAATTTAGTGCCTTCAATCTGTCTCCCCGACCCCTCCCATACTTCCAGCTCCTAATCTCAACTCTTTTTAGATCTCTTCTTCCACCCAACTGGAACACCCAAGGCTGTGACTATGACTGGCTGCACATTCAAATCACCCAGGGGGCTTTAAGGAAGTGTGGATGCCATTGTTTCAGAGTCTCTGGGCGCTGGTGTTACCAAAGCAGCCTAAGTACTGTGCAGGCAGGTTATAAGAACCACCCCCCTAGGGTACTTATGCGTCTACTTTTCTCTCTTCACTGCCTTTCCTATCCAGTTTAGATTCCAAGTGTCATCACTTGAAATTACTCTTTTGTCAATCGCTTCGACTCCCTTCTTCTGGATCCCTTTTGTTGTTTCTACCTGGTAAAGTTTAACCTTTACTGAAAACTAATGCCATGAGCTTCTACACAGTGCTAAAGGGAAAATGCACAATCTTACACACTGGTATCAGTCACTAATCTATAGTCACCAATATACACTTGCACCTATATAGGCTGCTCTGCAGTTTCACTGCGTCCACAATAAGCTCATTTTTTTCCTTTTCTCTGTGATACTATGTGGAGCCATCTCCATCTTTTTTTTTTCACACCTCTAACCCCATCGCCTCACCCATCTTTCATTGATGTCCTTAAATGACCACCTGACAGTAAGAACAGAATCCTTTCCATGGAAACTCCCTGAACTACCACAACCTCATAATATGCTTCTGCACAAGATTGCCTCTTTCCTCCTATTGCAATTAAGATGTGTCCTATCCAAGGCTCACCTCTCAAGTTCTTTGCTAAATCCCTCTGGTTTCTTCTCAATGGCTTTGCTGTTCTACTTATCCTTAGCTGATTAATCTAATGGAGCAGTTGCAGCTTGGGTTTATCTATGGCTCCTCAACTAATTGCCTAAGTGACCATAAGCATTTGACCTAACTTCTTCATACTCAATTTTTAACTGTAAAATGGAGGAATAGAAATATTCCTATTGCATAGAGTGGTGGTGAGAAACTAAAAGTTAATATTTATAAAGACTTTAAAAGAGTAAGCACAATAACAGTGTTTGATAAACTATCCTCTCATTCTTATATATTTAATTTCTATGATTATATTCACTTCTTCTATTCAGCATCTACAGTCTTCAGAAATCGATATCATCTCCATGTTCTCCTTCACTAACCAATGTATTTTTTTTCTCCCCATTCACAGCCAAACGTATCAGAAAAGTCTGAATTCCGTCCCCACATCTGTTTCTCCTTTTCACTCCACAACCTTCTGAAATCTGGATTTGACTTCCCCCACTCTGCTGAACCTGCTCTTGTCAATGTCAACAATGATGGCCTTGTAGTTAAATCCAATAAATAATTTCCAGGCCTTATCTACCTGAACACTTGGCAGAGTTTGACACTATTGACTGCTTCTTCTTTCTTGAAATGCCCTCTTCTTATGACTTATCTCTTACTGCACTCTCCTGTTTGCCTTATGCCTCTCTGACCATTTCATTTTCGTCTCTTTTGTGAGCTTCTCTTTCTCCTTGGTCTACCCTTTAATTATTGGCAATCTTCAGAATTCTGCCCTAAGCCCTTTTACTTTCTTATTTTAAAATATCTCCCTGGCTAATATTTTCTGCTTCTAGGGCATCAGTTTCCATGTATAACATGATGGATCCCAGTTTATCAATCTCCAGCTCAGATGAGGGAGTATCGGACAGTGTTTAAGAACATGAATTCTGGAGATAGTAGACTTATGTTCATAGTGTATATTCTTACTCTGCCAGTTACTACATATGTGATGGAGAAATCACTTAGCTTGTCTAAGTTTTGGATCAATTCTCTGTAAAATGATGTTAGGAATAATTTGCTTTATATACTAAATAAGAAAACATGTGTACATTGCTTAAAAGAATTGATGATGTCTAAAAAATATTTAACGTTTTTCATCTATTGCTGATTACCTCTACCTTTAGATTTTTATTTACTTATCTATTTATTTGGTACCTTTAGATCTTTCTATTAGCCTGTATTACAACTGGCTATTTGACAAAACCATTAGATTTCCCATGAAGTCCTCGAGTGCTAAGTCTGGATATATTTTCCCAAGCTCTCTTTTCTTTGTGCATTTCCTAACTCATTGGGTGGCATAGTTATCAATAAGAACTTTATTCCCAACATTATCCTCTTATTTGGTATCTTTTTAACATCTGTGCATTTCTAGTTATGTTGCCCTTTCCATTTCTCATACTGTTTATTTTTTCTTCTCTCTTTTTCTTTGAACAATCCTCATAGATATTTGTCTATTAGTGTCTTCAAAGAACCAACTTTTATGTGTTTTAAAAACAATTTTATAATTATTTTGCATTTTTTGATTCTGCTTTTACATTTATTATGTCCTTTTTTTTTCTATGTTAGGGCTTCTATTCTATTTTCTTTAGTTGCACACTTAGCTCATTAATATTCAGCTTTTTTAAATATAAGAACTTAGTAAATTTCCTTCTACATAAAAGTTTTAATATATAGTATTTTTGTTATAATTAAATTATAACAATTTTAGAATAATACATGAATTTTAATGTGTGTGTGTGTGTCTGTGTGTGTGTGTGTGTAATGTCTTTTTTCAATTAATAGCCTTATATTGACCATAGTTTAGAATTTGTAAAAATCTACCTAATTATCCATATATAATCTTTATAAATCTTTTAGATGCTTAAAAAGAGTTCATATTCCATTTTTCTCAGATGCAGGACTCCATAGAAGTCTATCTCTAGATTATAATATTGTCCAAGTGTTTACATTTTTATTTATTACCTTTTCCAGGTTAATGTGGCAAGAATTAAAAGAAGTATGCTAAATTTGTTTCAGGGATGAAGGATTTATTAACTTTTCTTACTAGCTTTATCAACATTATATTTTATATATTATATTATATTCTGAAATAGTTTTATTTGGAGCATACAAATATATAATTATTAGAGTATCTGAATACATTTAGTCTTATCATTCTATGATAGCCATTTATATCCCTAAAAATAGTTTTTGATCTTAAGATATATTTTTCCCCCTATTAAGATAGTTATGTCAGTTTTCTTTTGGTTAGTATTTGTTTTATATATCTTTTTTATCATTTTACTTTAAGCCTTTCCAAGTCCTTAGCTTTTAGCTATTTCTCTATAAACATATAGCTTCACTTTAAAATACAGTTTGCTAATTTGTTTCTTGATAAGTATAATACATATATTTATTTCTATGATTATCATACATTATGCCTATTTCCATTATCTTACTTTTTAATTTTTACTTGTTTCTATTTTACCATTTTTCTTACCATTATAAAATTTGAGTTCATTATTTTTTCCTCATTTTTTAATTTAAAAATATCCTTGGAATTTTGTCATTCAAATTTAGTTTTAGAGTTCAAAATTACTACCATGGAACATGTTAAATTGATCATTCTCCTGACTTGCATAATATGTGCATGTTGTGTTTTAGTTTGACTTTCTATCTTGCTTCAATGTATTCCAAAAAACTATTTAAAATTCTTTAGAATTTTCTTTAATTCTGTTTCCTTGTGTTGACTCCTCAGTTTTATTCATCTTCGCATGGATTTTGTTTTTTTTATATATAGTGTTCTCTAAGGTAGATTTTACTGGTTATACCATTCTAAGTTAGCAGTTATTTCTCTTGGCATGTTGATGGTATCTTCCAACTACCTTCTGGCTTCTAATGATGTTCTAATTATTCATTTGTTGATCATCTGCTCTTCCTCTTTGGCTGCTTTTTAATTATTTAAATTAAATAATTATTTAAATTATTTTTATTTCATAGTTATACAAGAATTATATTCTACATTTTAAGTTGAAGATATTCTAATGTAAGACACACTAAAATAAGGAATAAAAGAGGAGTCACCACAATGGACAGTGTTCAGAGGAAAACTGATCTGAAATCAGAAGTCTAGGATTTGTGTCCCTGCTTTGTCACTTCTTAGCTGTGTGATGTTGGACAAGTCACAAAACCTCCCTGAGTCCCAGAATCCCCCTCATTCAAGTAAGGATAACAATATCAACCTCAGAGGGTTGTTAAAAAGACCAGATGAGACAGCATGTAGACACAATGAGCTCAGTGCCTAGTTCAAAGAAGTACCCAAGAGATTATGCCAAGTCAAGAAAAGTACACTAAAGTACACTTCCTTAACCTCTAATTTAGATTGTCAGTCGTGCACCATCTGTGAGCTGCTAGAGTTGTAAAAGTCCAGGGAAGCAGTCTGATAAGGTTATATAAATCAATCACCAAAATAGCTAACATCGTTGGATACTTACTATGTTCTTCAAATTGTTTTTAAGGGATTTTTGTCTTTATTCTTCTGTAATTTTACTGCAATTTGCTTGTTTCAATTTCTTTATGTTTATCCTATTTGAGGATCAGGATGTTTCCTGAATTTGTGGATCTTTATTTTCATCAATCCTGAAAAAATCTATAATCTCTTTAAATATTGCCTCTCGGGGATCCCTGGGTGGCGCAGCAGTTTGGCGCCTGCCTTTGGCCCAGGGCGCGATCCTGGAGACCCGGGATCGAATCCCACATCAGGCTCCTGGTGCATGGAGCCTGCTTCTCCCTCTACCTGTGTCTCTGCCTCTCTCTCTCTCTCTCTCCCTGTGACTATCATAAAAAAAAAAAAAAAAAAAAAAAATATTGCCTCTCTTCTATTCTTCCCATTTGGGACTGATTTATATGCATGCTGAGACTACTTATATTATCCTTTATATCTTTCATACTTTAGAGTTTTTGTCCTTTTTTTTTTTTTTTTTGGTCTTTCTGGTTCCTATGGACTATTTTTGGACAAATATTCTAGTTCACTAATTCTCTCTTCAGCTGTAATCATTCTGTTTCATTTAGTCAACTGAAGTTTTTATTTCAACCACTGTATGTTTAGTTTTAGAAGTGATATAGTTAAAAATATATCTGTCCATTTCTAACAAAGTTTTAATTGAGAACATTTAAGACTGAAGTGTCTATCTAATTATGTTTCAAGTACAAGAACTTCTGTATTCAGTGTCTAAAATTTCCATCAACTGCAGGAATTTTTTGGTTTAATTTCTTGTTTTTGCCTTTTTGCTGATGCTCAGGTATGGGAAGCATTTCAGCCCCTTCTGAGGCTCTAGGCTCAGCACTACAGACTCAAATCCCCTTTTCCAATTTCTTAAAATTCCCCATTGGCATTGTTGCTATTGCTGATTTCTGAGGAGTCCAAAATCACTGATCTTCCAGCAGAGCTAGTCTCCTCTGCCTTTTGAGCCTCAGCTCTGTCTTCAGTCTCAGTTTATAAATGCTCTTGGTTTCTTGCATCTTCCATCCTTCCTTGATTCCTGTGTTTCTTTGTAATAAAGAAAGAAGAAATAGGGAATTTAGGAACTGTCTCTACCTCTTGAAAAACTGGAGATGCCTTAAATATATTCATTGCAGGCTTTAGTTGTTTTGCTGCAGTCATTTTGACTCTTTCTTCCTTAATCCCCAGATCCAATCAACTATATATATATATATATATATATATATATATATATATATCTTTTATATATATACATATATATCTTTTATATATATATATATATGTGTATATATATATATATATATATATCTTTTCTTTTTTCTAAAGATTTTATTTATTTATTTATGAGAGATACACAGGGAGAGGCAGAGACACAGGCAGAGAAAGAAGCAGGTGCCATGCAAGGAGCCCGATGTGGGACTCGATCCCAGGAATCCACGATCATGCCCTGAGCCAAAGGCAGATGCTCAACTGCTGAGCTACCCAGGCATCCCCATATATATATCTTCCAAAAAAAAATTAACAAACAAAAGGTCAAAAGCCACAAACCTCTAAAATCTACTATTTCTTCCCATACCTAATCCCCATATTCTTGTTAAGATTACCACCATTTCCTGACTGCATTGCTTTAACAGTTTCCTAACTTTCTTCCTAGTCCCAATCCGGTTTATATCCAATCCATTGTCTTCCATGCAATTAGAATTACCTTACTAAACTGCAAGTTTAAACATATATATTTGCTACTTAAAATCATTCAACACCCTCTCTTTCCTTCAGACACAAGTTCTTCATGGTTTTCTCCTGTGGTCCCTGATTAAATGACCATTGCTTACACTCTGATATTATCTGTCTCATTAGCATCCACTCACATTCTACACTACCATCAACTAAACACTTCGCCTTGTTTTCTTGTATTATGCATTCTCTACCCTTTTGACCTCTCACTAAACTATTTCAGCTTCCTGATATCCTCCCTCCTTCCAGATCCCTAACCCCATCTCAGTTTCCCATTATTAACTAGCCACTCCTGAATAGACTGTATGCATCTTCCATGGATGAACTTAGTCTTTTAGTATAGTATTACCACTCTTTGTAGTAATTTCTTTTTACTTGTTTGCATTCCCAACAGGACTACATCCCCCATGAAAACAAGTACTATCCACTTTGTTTATTCTTGTGTACCAGATATTTAGTCAAGTGCCTTGCTTTTGGATACTTGATAAATATTTATTGAATGAATGAAGAAAGTAAGGAGAGTTTTACAAACAGTAAGAGAGGAGCTCTGAAAAGGAACAGAAATGAAATTTCCAGCTAAAACCACACAGTCTCTAATTCATACTTTCTTCTTTACCAAATATAAACCTCAATAAAGATTTCTTAAATAAATGCCCTACGTGTAATAAAGGCTCAATATTTTATTCAAGAAATAAAATATTCACTAGTTACAATTACTAATATTCTTGCATTTCTCTAAATAAAGCTTATAGTAAGAATTAAATGATGACAACCCTTGGTTACTTGATCTATTGAAATATTTTTTCCTTACCATTTAAATATAGCATAGTCATCATTATTTTATCTTAGGTCTGTTTTCACACAAATTATCCTAATTGGTATTTGAATCCTACAATTTTCACTTAGCCAGAGTCCAGCTTAGCCACAGTTTCCCACATTCTATACCACCCACTGTCTCTATCCATTTTGTGCTGTCAGAGGCACATCAAGCAGCCTCTGAGTGTAATCACATCAAAATCGATTTTCATGGCTGAGAGAAAAATAATGGAAATTTCTCTAATGTAGTAAATGTATGTGTTCCTTTTGGTTAACCAAAATAGACTATATATCAGACCTGTCAAAATTAAGTTTTCTTGATTCAGTGCTCTTGCACCAACTTGTATACAAATTATAAAGGCATGCTGTGGAGCACCATGACGCAATCTTCCTGCTTCCCTGGTCTGCTTCTGCATATATCTCAAATGAATAATCTCACCAATTTATCAAGCTACAACCTGACCTACAGTCTAAATCCCTAAGCAACATGCTCAATGTTAGAATACTACCTTAAGCCTATCCTTCTTAGACCAGTTAATTTTCCTATTATGAGATGTTCCCAAACAGTAGCAGTGGTGACATTTGGGAGGGGTAGGAACCAAATTCAAATACCATTGTTTTGGACCTTTTCCTTCTTTCTTTAATTTTCCTTTTCTATAATCATTTGCCCAAGAATCACATATTTAGCATTTTATTAGTGTTCAGTTCTCTGAAACCATTCAAAGTGATCAACCATGTTCAAATAATAAGATCTCAAAGAAGTGATCATCCTACATATACTTTTTATATCATGTTCTCTCAAAGCAGATGTATCTTGAAAACACTTAGAAAATTTATCTTTTTTACTTTCTTGGTAGGTATAGTCACAGCTGTGTGATGATGTTGGGAGTGAATTTTAATCTGAATGATTCAGGCTAACAGTCTACCTTCTTTTAAGTATAATAGTTTTCTACTAAATTTTGAGTACGAAAAAATTGCTAAAAGATGACTTATAATAATTGGTAATGTTTGCCTTACTAAGGATGGAAAAGAGATTCAATATGTTAAAAAATTGACTCATGATATGTTATTGAAAGTTCCTGATTAATCAACCAGATCTTTTATTAGCATCCAGAAGCCATTTATTCAACAAGTATTAAACCAAAAATGACTTCAAGTTTACTACCTTTAATGTATTTTGCTGAAATTCCAGGTTTTTATTTCTTTTGCTTAAAATAAGTAAGAATGCATGTACACTAAAATGTGCATCTTATAAAAAAATGCCAACATGTGTTCCAAAGAAACTTCGGGCAGTATGAATAGGCTCATAAAAACAGAACAAAATGAAGTAAGATAAAATTAAATTAAGTTAAAAATATTTTCTAATGTCTATCCTTTTAAAATCATGATTTATTTCTTAGTTCTATTTTCTTCATTTAAAATTAATTATTTTGAGGCTTATATGAAAATAAAATCAATTCTTAGAGTTTGGTAGTCATAAACAGTGAAGTTAGTTTGCATGTCTGCTAATGGAAACCTTTTTATTTATTTTATTTTATTTTATTTTTTAAATATTTTATTTATTTTAGAGAAAGACAGAGTGGGGGAGGAGTAGAGGAAGAAAAAGAGAGAGAGAGAGAGAAAATCTCCAGTAGACTCCCTGCTGAGCATAGAGCCCCACCTGGGACTTGATTCCATGCCCCATGAGATCATGACCTGAGCCAAAACCAGAATCAGAGGCTTCACCAACTGAGCCACCCCGGTACCCCAATAGAAACCCTTTTAAAAGCCAGAGTGCCATTTTAAACCCTTTGGATTTTTGAACAAGGTATCATGGAGACACATATGGGTAGGCAGTGACAGTGTTATTTGTTTAATAATCAATTTTATTCATCTTTAATCATTTGTGCAATTAATAATATTTAGAAAGACTTTTCTAAATAGCCAGCGATATGGCATTATAGAAAAAAACATGAGACTTAGAACTGAGAGTTTTGTGTTTCAACTTATACTTTCTAACTCTGTTGCATCAAGCAACTCTTAATATACAAGCCCTTTTCAGCACTTCTTTTTAAATCTTAAAAAAAAAGAAAAACACATTTTTTAAAGATTTTTATTAATTTATTCATGAGAGACACAGTGAGAGAGAGAGAGAGAGAGAGAGAGAGAGGCAGAGACATAGGCAGAGGGAGAAGCAGGCTCCCTGCAAGGAGCCTGATGTGGGACCCGATCCTAGATCTCAGGATTGCATCCTGGGCCAAAGGCAGAGGCTCAACCGCTGAACCACCCACACGTCCTAAAAAACACAGTATTTTTGAGCTTTGAATTCCATATGTTGCTAACAAAGTATTCCTTAAATATTTTTATATCTTCAAAAGTCTTTAATTTGGGGGGCCATTCTTTGAAACCTCTTGGAAGCATTTAAGATTTTAAATACCTAAAAAAAAAAAAAATACCTGATGACAGAACTGTTTATATGTATAATAGTTAACTATAGACTGAAATAAAGTCTGAACTGAATTTGGAAACATTCTCCTTCAAAGATTGATGAAATAAATGTTGTAGAAGGCTAACCTAACCAGCGTGATAAGAAATCCATTCATACTCTTTCACAGACTTCCCCTTCTACACATTCTCCCTTTTGGGTGGCAAGTCCGATGTAATGCACTTTAGCATAACTGATAGGAAAATTGATCCAGTACAAAAATGAGAAGGAAGAATTGACAGAGGAAGGTTTCCTTCTTCAAACAGATTCGAAAAATATAATTCCTGGCTAGTATTTAAAGTAGAAATTTCTTTACCTGCCCAAACATCATAATGAAAAATGTCCCTTATGATCTGCAAATATTTTTAAAATTAGGGTAACTATATAAATTAATAGTAAAGCATCATTATAGTATAATTTATTTACTTGTAGATCCTTTGGTGGCCGTATGACTATATATTTCAGTCCAAGTGGCCCAATCATACACTAAAACTCTAGTAATGCCTGAATAACTACTGTGTGGGTTCAATACATCAGCATTATAAAATGGATCACATGTGTTTTATGCATTTAATGAAATTGTTAAGTGAACATTTACTCATTCATTTACAAATATTTATTGCACTTATTCCTGCAAGCTCAGTGCTGGGTGCTCTCATTTAAATTATTTACAATGGCAAGAGTTGGGGATATTTCTAGTAAGATCAAATTCCATCAATGATTTATAATATTAACCTGGCCAATTACTTAACCTTCCTGTGTCCTTCTTTATCCATACATAAAATGGGATAGTAAGAGCATGAAAAGTCATGGGAACTCTGTGATACTTAAATGTAATAATGCATCCAAGTGTTTCTCAAGGCAAAGGGTTATACTCAGTAACTGCTGTTCTTTTTGCTGCACTGTATATACACAAAACTGAGGCTATGAAAGAAAAATACCTCATTTGTCATCAAATAGGTAATCAATAGAGGAGTGGGGATATAGATTGTATTTCTCTAAGTTGAAAGTCTCTTATCTTTTAAAAAAATTTTTAAAAATATTTATTTATTTATTTATTTGAGAGAGAGAGAGAGAACGAGAGAGAGAGAAAATGAACAGGAGGAGGGGCAGAGGGGGAAGCAGACTCCTCACTGAGCAGGGAGCCAGACTCAGGACATTGGGATCATGACCTGAGCTAAAGGCAGACGCTTAACAGACTGAGCCACCCTGGTGCTCCTTAAAAATTATTTTTAGCCACATAATAGCTCTACATCTTTTTTAAAATTTAAGTAGTACTATAAAACTTAAAATGAATGTGAAATACAGTGACCTTTTTCCTTTTCCTCCTCACTCATAATTCCAATAACATGCTAACATTCCTCTTTCTTGATTTATTAACTTCAGACATTATTTATTGCCTTCCTATCATGAAATAGGAAGACAACACCCAAATGTCCCCACCACCTACTTTGCATTCTTTCCGTCTTCCAATAGTTTTACCAAAATTTTTCAGATAAGGCAATTTTCAGTGTTTATATTATAGTTGCTAAGTAATTATTTTTCACTCCTGAGCCAAGTGAAGCACTATATTTCAATTACCTTTCCTGTGCAATATTTTGTTTTTTTCCAGATTTAAATAATTTTCTTGAATTAATTTTTGCTTAACTTTCTATGTCCCTGTCATTAATTTTTCATTAACTTTTCAAAAAATATCAAGCTACTTTCTAATTCTCTTTTCTGTGTGATCAAACATTGTATTACCTGTTTTTTCCTCTGTTCCCCCTGGAGAATATTCCCAAAACCTCCACTCTCCTACTCCCTTCTCAATTTGCATCTCAGAACTGCTGTGCTGCTCTCATCAGGGACTGCCTTTCTTCCCTCTTTATGGTGGATCCATGCTTTCCTTGATTCAGGTTTTTCTTTCTTGGTTACTTCTTATTTTGATGGAACATAGTTTAAGATGCTAGAATAGTTACCCAAAAAGGAGGTGACTGGTGATAAACAGTTTGAAAGTTTACCTGTTCAAAATTGTTGTCTACTCTCAAATTTGATTGATAGTTGGCTACTGATAGAATTCTCCTTTGAAAAAGAAAAATACATTGTTTTCTAGATTTTAAATCATTACTCCTCTGTTGTTCAGTTTCTAGTTTTGAGATGTCAATTGCCGTGCTCTTTTTCCATCCTTGAGAAATGACTTGTTTGTTTTCTTCATAGAAGTATTTGGATATTAATTTATTTTAGTTTCAGAAATTTTATGATAATAGGCCTTAGTGTGCGTGTTTTATTTTCCTTCCTTTTCCCTCTTCATTATTCTGCACACCAGTGGGTCTTTAATTCTGACAAGTTACCTTGCATTATTTCTTTGATGATTTCCTTTTTTTTTCAATTTCTCTCTGTTTTTTTTTTTTTTTTCCTGGCATTTATATTAGTCAGATGATGGACCTACTGATTTATCATTTGTCATTTAAAAAATCCCCTTTCGGGATCCCTGGGTGGCGCAGCGGTTTAGCGCCTGCCTTTGGCCCAGGGCGCGATCCTGGAGACTCGGGATCGAATCCCACGTCGGGCTCCCGGTGCATGGAGCCTGCTTCTCCCTCTGCCTGTGTCTCTGCCTCTCTCTCTCTCCCTGTGTGACTATCATAAATAAATAAAAATTAAAAATATATATATATATTAAAAAAATAATAATAATAAAAAATAAAAAATCCCCTTTCTTATCTACTTCTTGAAAATCTTGGCCATTTGATTCTAGTTTCTTAAAGATTTTTGTTGAGGCCAAAAGGTATATTTAAAAAATGCTCAATAACACTGCTAACCAGGGAAATGAAAATCAAAACCACAATGAGATATCAGTTTATACTTGTTAGTATGGTTTTTATTTAAAAAAAGACAAATATTAGTCAAAATAGAATCCCTTGCCCACTGTTTTTGGGAATGCAAAATGGTGCAAAATAGTGCTGTTGATAAGGAAAACAGTATGGAGCTTCCTCAAAATTAGAGAATGTCCAATGATTCAGAAATACCACTTCTAGGTATTTTTCCAAAAGAATGGAAATCAGGATCTCAAAGATATATTAACCTTCTCATGTTCACTACAGCACTATTCACAATATCTGAGATGTAGAAATAACCTAAGTGTCCATTGTGGGTGAATGGATAAAGAAAATATAAGATCGATCTATCATCTATCTATGTATCTATGTATCTATGTATCTATCTATCTATCTATCTATCTATAATGGAAAATTACCCTGCCTTAAAAAAGAAGGAAATCCTATAATATATGACTACATGGATGGACTTTGAAGACATCCTAAGTGAAAAAAAGCAATCACAGAAAAGCAAACACTTCATGATTCCACTTATATGAGGTTTCTAAAATAGTCAAACTCATAGAATTAAAAAAAATTGAATGGTAATTGCCAAGTTGGAGAGAGAGAAATTGGAAGTTGCTAATTAATATGTATAAAATTTCAATTATGAAAGATGAATAAGTTCTAGAGATCTGTTGTATAACATTGTGCCTCTAGATAATAATGTTATATTGCACACCTAAAATTCTATTAGGAGGGTAGGATCTTATGTTAAGTATACTCATCAAAGTAATAAAAAAAAAAAGATTTCTGCTGAATTTGTAATTGAAACTATCTTTTCAAATCATTTATTGTCCTCTATCCCCTTCCACTTTTTTAAATTCCCCTTTGCTATAACTCTGTTCTCATTTCAGGAATGCAATCTTTTTAAAATCTCTAAGGTTAAAAATTTATGGTAATTTGTGTGCTTTAAGATTTATTCGGATCCCTGTTTTTCTCTGCTATGGCAAGTTCCCTCTCACTGTTATTTGCCTCAATCTCCTTCTTTCGTGCTGAGGTTCTCCATACATGTCTGATCATTCTTGACTACTGACTCATACTTAAAAGTATTTTTTTTTCATCCTTAAAGCACTAAAAAAAAAAAAAAATGATTGGAAGCTCCATGTGTAAGACTTCATTGGGATGATAGCACTCTTTGTCCCAACAACTTAAATGTCTATTTCTGTATATCCTCTGTGCACTTTCTAAGCCCATTACTTGCTTTGTAGCCATCCTCATAGTGCCAGGGAAGAACATTTCAATTTTCAAATCTATCACCTATAACGGTAGAGGGGAAAGGATGAAGAATAAATCTCTTTGCCAAAGTTCTTGAAAGTAACAAGGAGAAGGATGAGGAACTTAGGTCCTACAGGTAGACTTTTAAAAATACCTCTATTTTCAAAACTGTGCTTCTTATATGCCAGATCTTGAGAATCTTGGCTGAATTTCTCCACGTAGCAAGTTATCTCCTGCCAGGAGAGAGAGGGATGCTTACCCAGCTATAGAGCGTGAAGAAAGAGACACAAGAACTAGTTGCTCTTTATCCAAACTGTTCTTTATCCAAACCAAAAGGTCATAAAGAAACCTTTTAAGGTACCTGATGCCTCAAATTCCTGAGCTTTCTAAAGTTCTACAACTTGGACTTACTTGCCTCTCCTTTGATATCTCAATTCTAGATAGTTACCATATTTATTGATTCTAGGATATTTTTTTCTCATTTTAATATTTTTGCATGTGGGGGAACCACATTACAGTCAATCACATTATGGAAGATTGTCTTTTCCAAAGATGGCTGTAATGATATCTTCATCCAACATGCTCTTTTTTTTTTTTTTAAGATTTTATTTATTTATTCATGAGAGACACAGAGAGAGAGGCAAAGACACAGGCAGAGGGAGAAGCAGGCTTCATGCAGGGAGCCCGATGCGGGACTCAATCCTGGGACTCCAGGATCACGTCCTGGACCGAAGGCAGCCGCTCAACCACTGAGCCACCTGGGTGTCCCCATGCTCTTTTTTTCATGGTGACCTTGCCATTTTTCCATCAAGGTAATGAATATACCTCTTTTCCCTATATATGTTGAAGTTGGTTGAACCTCTGTGGCTGCCTCATTCAATAATGTGGAGTGTAAGTGAAGCTGTGTGATTTAAAGGTAGGTCCTAAAGAGCAGTATGACTCTGCCCAGCTATCTCTCTTGGGATATCTGCTCTTGTAAACAGTTACTATGCTCTGCGGAAGCCCAGGCTACATGTGAGGCTGCGTACACATGTTTCAGCCAATAGGCCCAGTTGAAGTCCCTGATGACAGCTAACAGTAACCATCATCCAGGTAAGTGAAGAAGACTGAGAGGGTGCCAGCGCCTGCAAGCATGTGGTCACAATTGCATGAGATGCCCGGATCCAACCAGGCCCAGTCAACCCCTACAAGTGTGATACTTAATAATGATATTATTATTGTTTATTTAGGCTACTAAATTTGGGATGGATTATTACAGAGCAATAGATAAGTGGGCATTTATAATCATAAATTTATAATTATATTTGACAGTGATTTTTCTTTCTCAATGAAACAAACTAATGGTGCATCTTATAATAAATGGCAACTCAGATTAAGAAAATATATTAGTATTCTACTTTCTTTGTTTTATTAACTCCTCTTATGCTTTCTATGTTCCAAAAATATGTTGTCCTGTCAGGATTACTGGTAGCTCCACTGGAGATTTTATACCCTTCCTTTATTTTCATGTCAGTGAGATTATTAGGAAGAGTGGTGGGATATGTTCAATCTACTATGTATAGCTGTACTCATCATACTGTGGCTGAGGTTCTATAGGTGTAGTTTCAGCACTAACCCTAAAGGCAGTGCTGTGCAGTTTTGGTTTGTTTGCTTACTTGCTTTTGCATTATTATCCAGGTCTGACTTCTTTACTTAGTGTTGCAAGGTTAATGCTTTGAAATAATTAGTTTAATGAAGACACTCTGCCCAAATAACAGAAATATAACCAAAATGGACCAAAATTGCTTGTGGAGTGACAATAAAGAAGTCAATATAACTTTTCGATCCTCAGTTTTCATAAGCACAAAGTAGAAATGTTAGTTCTGACAGGAATTTTAGGTGGTAATTTAATGAGATAATACATCTGAATCTTATACCTAATGCACAGTATATCTCTCATAAATATTGGCTCAATATCAATGCATTTAACATAATTTCCTTCATTATTTTTAATGTAGCAGTTATAGATTAAATTTTAAAAGACAAATTATCCATAGAACTATTAGTCATGTTGAGTTTTTCATACTATTTAAATCTCTTCCCATGAATGTATTGAAGTCTAGGATTGTTTTTTGTCTTCCCAACATCCAATTTCTTTCCTTCCAGGAGCAGAAGTTCTATTCCTTTCATTGGCTACAGTCTTAATAAACTGACCAATCATGTCACTCAGCTTTCCCATTGGCAAAGGGCACATAAATGATCTAAATGAAGCCATAACCAAGTTCCCTTCCAGGAATTTGAATATCAAGCTGAGCAATTCAGGGATTGAAAATGGTCAGATGTCAACCGTCCCAACGCTAACACTTTGAACAAACTGCCCACTAATTCTTGTTGCTTAGATTTCTGTAACTGCCTTAATGTGTCTTGCTGGTATGTTTCTTCAACTCTTCCTTTGAATCACAGAGAAATTCTGTTTTCTTCTTAATAATTATTTCCAGTTTTGCTCAAATTAATCAGGATTTATCTCTGTTGCATGCACCCAAAGAATATCAGTTGATACACTGATATTCTGAGAAGTCGTTTCTAACAAAAAGAGATGCCATATTTGAAGCTAGATCTGACTTGAAATAAATGAGGGTAGTTTAAGCAGCTTATAATTTCCCATACCACTTCCATTAACCATCTCCTTATTCTCAGAATAGGCTGTTCTTATGTACATTAAAGCCAAGATTATTCACTTCCCATATCTTGAAGATTTCAACAAACACAAGGATACATAAAGATGTGCTTGGGAATATTTGAAAGTAAAGTCTAAAATAGAGTAAGATCAAAAAGCTATACCTTGAAAGCAAGAATTATTTCGAATATGTTAAAATAACCAAACTTGCTTTCACAGGACAAATAAACATATTAAGTACACTTATTTAGAATTATGATTGGAGAATTTGCTGTAATAAATCAACTTATAATTTAAAATTCACCCATTACTCGGTGGCTTTCTCCTTTCATAAACATTTAGTTAGTATGGTGGTAAACTGAAGCAAGTCCTTTGTGAGCTGTTGTTTAAGTAAAACGCAGGAGACACATTCATATATGGGCCTCTGAACACTTTGCCAAATTATAATTATCCATAAACAAAGACCAGAAACCCAGAAAAAATCTATTTGTGTTGCCATGCCCTCTTAAAGCTCTTCCTTTGATTATTTCTATTGCTACCCAGAGTCATATTATTACCAGCTGATGGGTGGCACAGATGGCTCAGAGCAGAGAGGTTTGTTTCTGTCATGGTTTACACTATTTCTTCATGCCTTTTCTTATAGAGTTTTGGTGGATTTCAATTTATTTTATTTCTCATGTAATTGTTTCACTGTTTTTGTTGTTCTTTTTACTTAGTCAGGATGTGGTTATGTGTGTAGGGCCCTTGACTGTCTCGCATTGAACTCATGGTAACTGAAGATGGCTCTGTTTATGGCCCTTCTGCTGTTCGTTTGGAAGATGCCCTGAACTGTTTGGCTTTCACCATGGGGCAAGAAGCTGGCCCTGAGTTCTGAGATTCTCAGCCCATATCTAAGCATGTGTGCATATGGTGTCTGGCTTTCTAAGGCTTTTACGGCTTTGGTCTTTATCCTCTCTCTCCCGCTTTCTCCCTTCCTCCCTCCCTTTCTCCCCATGCCCTGCTTACTCACATGTGATTCTCTCTCTCTCTCTCTCTCTCTCTCTCTCTCTCTCTCTCTCTCCTCTTCCATACACAGACACACAGTTTTCACCGTTCATTGCCATTTTGATCATTACTATGTATAAGAGAAATTCAGTAATAAACAGCAAAACTATTACCCCGAACTTTCCTACTTAAGATTACTTTCACACACACACAAAAGATTACTTTCCAATTTCTACATGTGCTATTTCTGTATGTTTTCTTTTCTGCTCTCATTAGCCTTTATGAATTTCTTCGCACTACTACAAATCTCCAGCTTGCCTAGGAATTTGACTGCAGAAAATCATAACAGAAGCTTCAGGCCTCTCCTACTCATGAATCCATGGAAGGCATTAGGGAGACTTCAATGACTCCATCTTTGCCCTGTTTCCATGATCTCTGATAGAAATTTTCTAATGCCAGCTAGCAATTCAGTCTGATTTCTCTCTCCATAGACTTTCATCTCTTTTACACTTTAAGAATCAATTTTAGGTCCTAGGATTATTTTATTTCACCTTCCTGAAAGTTTCATTTAATATACTCTGCTTTTTAAACTTTATATGTATTCAAAAGTTCATAGGCAATGAATCTGTAGAACATGTGCATATACAGTATTTCCATGTAGTTTCCACCATATCCTTTATATGTGAGTGTCAGAATTATATTTCAGAGTAAGGACCAAAGGGGCTTTTAGGAGAATGGTATTTCATTAACTTACCTTCTGGCATTTTAACTGTTATCAGCTGTACAGTTTAGTTTTATTACAACAGACATTATTGTGATAACTTTTCCTACTTTATCTTTGCAATTTATTGGAGCAGTTAATTTCTCAAAAAGTAAGAGCATTTTTTCTCATTAGAAATTCCTTCATGGCCTCTTTGATACATGTTCCTTGCTATTTAGAAGAACTGCTGATAAGTGATTTTGACTTGTATCCTCAATAATGTGAGATGTTTAACAGAAACTTGGCAAACCACTAAGGGGCTGAAGCCATTTCTTAAAACCAGCCCCAACTGAATAATTTCTGTCCCATTACTGCCACGAACATTCAAAAAGTTCCCATATAGCAATGGACAGCCAAATATACTTGGAACTTCCTAAGGACAAAGTTTTTACTTTGTTTAATGAATCACTTTTTTTTCTAAGATTATTGTTTCTCCTCTTAGTTCTATGACTCCAGTATTTGACAGCATTAAGCTTTAAGGATGGAATCTATTAGCTCAAAGTAAGTGGGAGAGATTTCAATTATCCAATAAATATGTGCTCTGTATAACTCCAAACCATGCAACTCAATCATCCAAATTATCCTCTTTGACCAAATGAGCCAGCAAAAGCCAATCTCCCTTTCTCTTTGTCACATTAAAATTATTCCATCTGTACAAGTTTTATCTCTGGCCTCTCTTTTGTACTTATTTCTATATTTTTTATATATTTTCCTCTTTTTTGAACTTTGATTTTTTTGTGTTTACTTGTCCAGTTGTTTCCTCACAGAACTCTATCAAGATAAAGGAGGAGAATTTACATTTGAAAACATGACCCAAATGCAGCAGCCTTCAGGGAGTCTAGTAAGTGGTAAATAGAAGGCAAGGATAGACAGGAATCCAGTGATACGAGTAGGACAGGTACTAAGGAAAGAAAAGGTTGATATTGACTGTGATGAAAAGATGAGAGACAATTTTAACTGGCCAAACATAAAAGCTGTTTATAGACATTCCTCTTCAGATTTCTGTTATGTTTCTCTTCCACAGGGAACATTTCTCTTATAAATCCACAGAGTGGGTGGTCCACATGCAGAGCTCTGAGATTCCATCCCTTTCCTTCTGGGTTTATAAACAGTTCTCACTAATGAATCTTTATGTCCAGTAGGGTAAATCAATGTTAATTAACTATATGAGATTAATTATAACTCCAGCATTCCTGGATGTCTACCATAGGCCTACACAACTATACATTATTATCTTCATTCTATACATTATTATCTACATTCTATACATTATTATCTACATTCTATACATTATTATCTTCATTCCCTTCTGCAGTCCTTTAAGGTAACTGTTATCTTGAGTTTATAATTGAGGAAACTAAAGTGAGAGAGGTAAAGTAACTTTTTCAAGATTACCCAGGTACCCTGTTACCTACAGGTTTTTGGATTTGGATCTTTTTTCACTCTGTTCTATCTAAATGTTTAAAAATAGTTTCTGTACCTCCTCTACTATCTTTGTCATATATTCACTATCTACCAAAATTATATCAAGATTGTACTTGATGCTTTCCAATTTTGACAAAAATAATAGTTTAGGTGCTTTATTTAATTCAAGTTATAACTTATCTTTATTTCACTGAAAGCTCATTTTAGGCTGTCACTCAGATTTATAGTACAAATTCATTTATTAATAACATTACTTTTTTTCTAATCTAAATATTCCTTCAGGTTTAGTAATTGTGTAATTTTTACATGTATTACAGTGTTATGTCCAAGGAATTGGGTGGTAAACAAGATCCACAGAGGTCTGCCTCAACTAGCTGACATACTAAAATCTGAAAGTAGAGAAGCAACAGAACCTGAAGTAAGTCATCAGCTGAGCACTGGTGAGTTTTGCGGGCTCTTTCAAAAAAGATGAGCTTCAAGAATACTTCTTGAATATTAAGCAGGAAAATGAACCTGGACTTTGGGAAGGTATGAAACAACACCAAAAAACAGAGTTTACATGACACAAAAAAATTCAGATGGACAGGGGAAAGAAAATACAGAAAATCAGAAGGGTTATAAAAGAAAATATCCAAGAATCACCCCATTTATGCAAGGCAATGCAAAGGGAGTCCTGCAAATTTAGGAAGAACAAATGATTGATTGACAGAATGGAGACAAAAGCAGCCTTCATAACATTATTCTGAATTGCTAATGAAAAGGCTATATGACATCCAAAGCCGGAGCATTCCTAAGTGGCTCCTACTCTGATTGTAGGGTATTGGGAGGAAGTATTGGGAGTCTGAGTATTGGGAGGAAGAATAAGGAGTGGTTCAGCTCTAATTCCACATATCAAATCACGAGGCACTTGGATAAATCTTTATGCCTTCAAAAAGTTTGAAGGTCAAAGCTAAAAGACTCTTTAAGGATTAGTATATTATGACTCCATCATTTAGCAGACAAGGAAACTGTTTCATTAAATCAAATGACTTGACTGAAATCACAATGGGTGTGTATTTTTAGATGGAGCACTTTACTATTTAGGCTATTCTCTAAGCTGCTATAACAAAGAATCTCTAAAACATACTGACTCAACACTCTAGGGAAGGGAGATCACAAGGTCATCTGTCACCTTCAACAAATGGCTTCCAAAACTTTTCTCATCCTCACCATGTCTAACCAATGGGAAGTACAACGTTGAACTTTACCCAAGCCCCATGATTCTGGAAAACAGTGAAAGTTAAGAAATCCCCCTCACATTTCTGTGTTCTGAGAAATGACAGACTGCAAAGAATGACCTTTCCAATATGACTTACATAGGACTTATGAACACCCCTTTGTTTACCTATGAAACAGGTAAAGAAGGGCTAGACACAGAATCTAAAGTCTTATTCTTTGCCTCATAGATAACTAGTTGAATTCCTTATTCCCAGTGATCAATTGGAACAAAGTATTTGCTAATCAAATTTTCAGTTTCTCTCCTCCCCCCCCCCCCCCCCAGATTATGAGTCACCCTCAGCTTGAGCCAACATACATCCTCCTCCTGGGAATAGGCTGGCCTCAGACAAAAACATTCTCTACTCTGTTATCAAATCACACAACCCATAGTATTCCACACTATGTTCCTTTTAGCCCTGGGATTTGAAACTGGGTCTGCTATAGAGCTGTATTATCTACATCAAAATTTACCTTATTTATAGTATCGGTTTCCTCATTTTAAAATAATGATTAAAGCAGAATCTGCTTCATAGAGTTTGGAGAAATATTAAATGAGAAAATGCAGGCAGAAGGCACTGTACCACATCCATATAATAATCACCACAAATGATAGTTTTCCACATACTAGAACATGGATGGTATTTTGATATCCACTTCACAATGACAGTAACACTATAAGAAGGTTATTATTATTATTATTTTATACAAAGGAGATCTGAGACTCACTAAGATTAAGGAATTTGTCTCAGATCAAAGAGAATAATAGAGTATCTGAGATTCAAAACTTAGTTTCTCTGACTGTAAACTGTAATTCCTATCTCTGTCATCTTCATCTTACATCATGCGATTTCCTAACTTCTAGACTACACTATATCATTAACATTCCATGATTTTAAGAGGGAAAACATTCTTTGTTTTATTGAATCACTTTACTCAAATGAAATATAAAGATGTACTTCTCCATAATGCATGGGAATATAAGAAATATCTTACTTATTTTCTCAAAATAAGTTGTTGAGCAACAGATGTCTGTGTAGACAGTTCCATTGCAGCATTGCAGTTTTTAAATTAGTTATACCTGGTCCACCAGATCAATGTCCATGGCATGAAGCAGTCAAAAACGATATCCCGAATGTGCTGAAAGGAAAGAGGAAAATATGGCAGGACTTTTGGGAAAATGACAATCACATAGGACCACAGAATAGGAGAGTTGGAAATGATGCTAATGCTCTTATGTGCAAAGGAAGAGGCATACTTCTGTTTTGTTCTTGGATTAATGATGACTGCAGACATTCTTTAAAATTTCAATTATGTTATTATCCACTTCAATTACATCTAACTTATAGGAAATAAACAGCATGTTAATATGGTTTTGTGAGGGATTTGGGGGTGCTTTTTCAATGAATTTTAAGAGAAAACTTACAAATTGGTACTCTGGGGGACTTAAAAATCAAATTTAACATAGAAGAGATAAACAAACTCTAAGTATCCTATAGAGCTCTTTCATGGTATCTTTAGGATCATGGTAAGACTGTGACACTACTACAGTAAACATAAATTGAAAAGAGATTATGATTTAAATATTGAAAAATATTTCTAATTAACTATGCATACTTGATCTGCATTAAACTGTAGGAATCATGAAGACAGGAAAAAGTTTGTATTCATGTCTGTCTCCATCCATTTATCCACCTAACTACCCATTCATCCATCTATTTATCCATTAATTCATTCATTTAGCAAACATTTATAGAATCCCTATTATATCTGTGCCATTAGTTAAATAGAATATAGGGCGATGCCTGGGTGGCTCAGCAGTTGAGTGTCTGCCTTTGGCTCAGGGTGTGACCCTGGAGTACTGGGATTGAGTCCAGCATCACGCTTCCTGAATGGAGCCTGTTTCTCCCTCTGCCTATGTCTCTGCCTCTCTCTCTGTGTCTCTCATGAATAACTAAAAATAAAATCTAAATAAATAAATAAATAAATAAATAAATAAATAAATAGGACATAGGAATGAAAACATAATTCTTTTCTTCAGAATGCCACAGTCTACCTGTAGATACTCATATACACAACACACAGTGACAGAAACAAACTATAAATGCATTATAAAGAGGTATAGGAAAATTAGGATAAGCATTTAGGGAATAATTAATTATAACTAAAGGATTGAATAAAGTAAATGCTTAGTACATTGGGTTCCATGGTTCTGATAAACAACAAATAATTACTAAATAATTGAGTGAATGAATGAACACTAAAAGCCATACTCATTCAAGGTGCTTATTTCAGGCTTGACTGAATTATTCATATTTGGTATTTTTTAAAAAAGTCAGACCAGATGATTTCCAGGTCTATGAAGAGAGCCAATTCAGTTCAACAGAATTTGCTTTCATAAGGTCCTTGTTCATAATGCTTCATTGGTTCTCCTGCAAGTTGACTGATGGTCAGACCCTCTCTGCAGGATGAAACAGTCAGGAACCCTGTGCACATAACTGAGGTTATTAAGAATGTATGTGGTTGGAAAGCGAATAACCCCACATCAAGTTTCCAAAGCATATTTTCCCCTGGGAGCCTTTTCATATATTGACCCTCCTACCCAGTAAACCTATACCCTCCCCCGACGCACACACACACACAATACACACAATTTGAAGCTACTTTTTATGCGAATTTTTGTTCGTTTGTTTTTGTTGTTTTTAATCCCAATGCTAGAGAAGGTACTCCTAGGTGTTACTGTATACTTCCTCTCTTATAGTATTGGTGACACTATTCAGTTTTATGTTTAACTTTCATAGTTATAAACTCTGAAAGCAGAAAGTGAGTCATTCATTATTATATCCCCATTGTCTCATATAGGTCTTGGCACATGTAATAAGACAGTAATTATTCATCAGTGCAGTAATCAAAAAAAAAGTATAAATGAGTGTAATGTATTGCTGGACTAATCTTCCTTAAGAGAGCTCTGACCATATTATACCTTCACTACGAAACTCTACTGAATTCCAAATACAGTTTAAACTCCTTTGAAAGACAGTGAAAGTATTGTGTAATTGAGTCCATATTATTGCTTATCCTTATGTCAAAAATTCTAAGAACATGGCACCCCGAGACACTATTCTTGAAGACATTGCACATTGCTATTTCTCTTAGGCCTCATATCTATCTAACTGTTGAAACTTTATCTACCTTCCAAACCCAATGGAACTGCTTCTTCCTTAAGGAGACTTCCTGATCCTTTCCCAAGTTCTAAGAATTGTTTTCTTTTTTCTAACTACCCAAAGCTTTGAACACACTGTCTTACAGTTTACTACAAACCACCATGAATTATATTTGGATTTTTAGTGCACATTTCATTTCTTTTTAAGACTGTGAGTCCCTGGAGGGGAGGGTTGTATCTTTTTCATCCTTATAATTACCACAGTGAAAGACAAACACATTTTTATCAGTCTACAAAAGGAATACAAACTTCAAATAGATGGAACTTATAATACATTTTGATTCATTGCCTAAGTGGCCATAGATTAATGTATAACAAAATATTTAAAAAAATACTTTACTAATTTTTAAAAGATTTTATTTATGTATTTGAAAGAGAGAGATCAGGAGCATAGGGGAAAGGGAGGGGGGAAAGCAGACTCCTGGTGAGAAGAGAGCCCAGTGTAGGACTCCATCCCAAGACCGTGGGATCATGACCTGAGCTGAAGATAGACCCTTAATTGACTGAGCCACCCAGGAGCCCTTCTTTAAAGATTTTGTTTATTTACTTGAGATAGAAAGAGAGAGAGCATGAGTGGAGGGGAAGGGTAATGGAAGAGGGAGGACAAGCGGACTCTCTCTGAGCATGGGGCCTGAGGCGGGGCTCAAGGTGGGGCTCCAGGTGGGGCCGATCCCAGGACTCTGGGATCATGACCTGAGCTGAAGTCAGACACTTAACCGAATGAACCACCCAGGTATCCCTGTAATGAAATATTTTAATCCATCTTAAATATATTTTTTTGTCTTGACATGTAGATCTTCCTTAAGTCTATTCTAAAAATACAACTAATACTAATACTAATAACTAATACTAATCAAGTCACATAATTCTTGAGAGAATCAAATGAAATGATGCATATAAAGTAGCAAGTGTCTGGTCTATAGTAAGCAGTAATTAAATGTTATTTCTACTTATTACTATCTTTATTACTATTATTATTGTATCATCAACATTAATTATATTATAATGCATTTAGGTTGACATTTCAAAGAGAATTTAAATATGAACACATTAGCTTTTCAATATTTCCATTTTGTATTAATTTTTTCAAAGACTCATATGTTGTATGAAGTTATTATCATCAAATCCAGGGCCCCATGTCTTACTAGGGGAACTGTATGATTCTTGACTTCATAATACTTGGGAGATGCATGCTTCACTGAAGTGCCATTGATTTTCAACTAAAGTGAAATGCTTTCATTTAATGCTTTCTTAAGAGAATTACAGCGGAGGTTGAAGAGAGTTTGGCTTTAGAGAAATCCATTATTAATTTTACATGGCAAAATTGGGATTTATATATCGAAATTTAAATTCAAAGATCCTTTACAGATGCTAAATCAAAATGTTGTTCTAAAATTATTTGTCTTTTCTTTCTATGAAATGAAAAGGCTGTTTTGTCCTAGACTTGTAAATTGCCTGCTTCTCTCAAACAAGTCTTAGTGTTTGCTCTGAGAACTACCTTTTTGTTTAGCATATTGGGTATAACCTCAGATTTCTCATCTTTGTAATTTTTTTCTGAAGAATCTTAAAGAGCTTTTATCAGCTTAAAAAATCCTTATCTCTAGCCCTCCCTTCATGGCAAGAGACACATTAAGCTAAGCCAGACATAGAAATAGATTCATAGTCCACCTTGAGTGGGCCCCATTAATTCAGTTTGTCTTAACTAAACACTAGTCTTAACTCCAATGACTTTCACCCTGAAGGTTTCTTTTTTAAAAATATTTTATTTATTTATTTATTCATGAAAGACACACACACACACACACAGAGAGAGAGAGAGAGAGAGAGAGAGAGAGAGAGAGGCAGAGACACAGGCAAGGGAGAAGCAGGCTCCATGCAGGGAACCCAATGTGGGACTCGATCCCAGGACTCCAGGATCATGCCCTGGGCTGAAGGAGGCACTAAACCCCTGAGCCCCCCAGGGATCCCACCTTGAAGGTTTCTAACATGAATTGGTGCATCCTCAGAAGTATACGGAAGAAGCTTCAGTCCAGTGCAACCCCTTTCCACCAGGAAGAAAGAATTTAAAAACATTACAACTTTAAAACAAAACCCAAAACTTACTCTTGTCTGTCCATTGGCTTACATGGTAGTGACTATACCATTAAGCTGGAGTTTTCATTGTTAAGCTCTTTGTAAGTAATAGGATTTTTTTCTTAAAAAATATTTCAGTTGAATGTGATATATTTTGTCCATGTGTGCATGGCTTAAAGGCAGAAGGAATTCTGTACAGACTATTCTCTCCCATCTTGTACCCCAAAATTTTCCCTCGGGCTAAATCAAGCATAGAAAATTTTTGCTTAAATGCATTTTTTAAAGGAAAAGTCATAATCAATTGGGAAAAAAAGGCATCTGATAATGAAAATGGTTTTTTCAAGCATAGCGATAACATTTGCTGCTGTGCATTCTATAAAAAGCCTTTGGATTCCTATAACAGGGACAGTGGTATTGCTCTGCTTCCTGCTGCTGATTATAATTTTAAAGATGGAAAATCTAGATGTTCTATTTTGTCCTATGAAACAATCTCTGACTCTGTGGTCAGCCTGGTGTCATATTTATCTGGGACCATAATTTTCCTAGGCAACAAGAAAATGTGCATCATTTCTTTCTTCAAATATTACTATGAAACTTCTATTCTTGGTTCTGGGATACAGTAATTAAAAAATTCTGGCTACTTGAAAGTTAGGTTTATAAGCAAACAGAATATCATGTGTTTAGAATTACATTTGATGTTATACACAGAGCTATGGGGATGTAAAGAAGAGAGATCCACATCCATCTTGAAAAGGAATTTCAATCTTGTAGAGTCTTCTAAAAGATAGAATTCTTGGCTATGGTTATTCATTGCCTTCCTGCCTAGAATGCAGGATGATCAGACTGGTTGATGCTCTTTGGGGTTAAAAAAAAAAAAAAAAGTTGTCTATAGAGTCAGCACTGCTCCCTTTGTGTGCATCAATAAATTTGAATGTGAAGGCAATTTTAAATGGCAGCAAAAAAATATTTTGAGCTGAAGAGGCATCACCAGGCTTTAGGCTTTAATGATTAAAGATCGGTAGCATGGCACAGACATTATGTGTGTGTTTTTGGGTTCACGCATTTTGGATCCTATACTGTCTAACCCAAGTTAGTCATTACTTAGGCCAGTTACTCAACCTCAAGACTGTTTTCTCATCTATAAAATAGGGATTATATTACCCCCCTTAAACCATTGTGAACATTGGAGAAGATTGAATACATGTGAAGCCTTACATCATATCTGGCACATAGTAAGTAAATCATTAACATGTGGTAGTTAATGTAATTCTCACATCAGTATATATTCAGGATACTTTATAGTTTACAAAGCATATCCAATTACTACTTTCATTTATTTAATTTTTACCACAACCTCTCTATCTTATTATTACCACATTATAGATGAGTAAAGTGGAGGTCAAGGATAAATGGGCAGCAAGAGACCACACAGCTAGAAGGCACTAAGGAGGGAACTGAGTCTAGTCTTTGTTGGCTGCATCGGGCCATGCACTTTTCTCCCAGTATGTCAAGGCTGAGCCCATGTGGATCATGACCACAAGAGAAAAGTAGGTTTGCATTAGAGATTATTCTTGTCTTTCCTAGCCATTATGTTTTTCATTAACAAAGACGAAGCCTGACTCATGGCAAAAGGTAGGGATGGGCCTTTTTAAAGTAAGTCATAAGTATTAATGCAACAGCTTTCAGTAAATTACTGTTATTTAAAATTCTTTCTGTGTACCTCCAGGATGTGTAATAGCTTGCCTCATTTATGTTTTTTCTTATTCATTCATTCTCAATGGACAAAAATTCTAATTCATTCAGTCTCTCCTGACACATTGTACTTGGCAGGTAATTCGTAATAAGCTTTAATTTTGAAAATGAACATTTGTCATTTGGGACCGTCATTTAGATAGTTTAAAAACACTGAACCCGCTGTGCAAACATCTGGAAAACTTGATGGTAGGGGATTGTTTGCTGCACTCAACATGTCTACCAAGTAGATGACAGAATCAGACATAGAAAGGTCTGTTATCAGAGATCACCAGTAATGGTAATTTGTCTGGGAAGAGGTGTTGGTGGAGGTAAAAAAAGAAAAAAGTCATTTTCCAACAGTTTGGCAAATGCATTTGCTATTTTGGACTAGTTACTAATTGATGCTTTAAACCTGTGATCCAATGTACTATTAAATATGAAATCAGTACACAGAGTCTCATACCCATGTAAAGATAGACATCTGAAGTAAATTTAAAGATGAGAAAATTAATGCAAAAATGCCATACTTTGAAAGTAAATCCTCTGGGAATTGTCAAATGCCAGTCAGTTACTTGTCTAAGTCAGCTTTTTTGTGAAGACTCTAAAACCAAGAACAAGGCTTTAAGAATTTTGACCAGTTTCTTTAGTAATATATGCAGATAATCAGAGAAGAAACACGAAGGAAAATTATGATTTTAGTTTTAAAATATGATAATCTATTCTTCTTTAAAAAATAATTGATATCACAGGACCTAAAGCCATCTTGTTCACCATATTCTCTGATAAGCTTCAATTTTAAAAGACTAAAAACTTAAGGGAGATTTACGAGGGAGATTCTGGACTTTAAATACATAAGTATCAGAGACTAGTTTTTATAGTAACTGAAAGAGGTCAACAATGTCTCTGCAAAGCATTCTGGGACTTATCTTAAAATGGGAGGTTAGATAGGCTGCGGAATCATATGAGAGCATGGCTCACATATCATTGCAAGATAAACTAGGTCTACCTAAATTATGGATGTTTTTACTTTGTGGAGAGGGACATACATTTAAGCAGACATTTTACAAATTATAATACACACCTGCTTCCAAAGTCACAGTTAAAAAACTACGGACAGAGTATCCAACTGCCAAGTAGAACTACAAGTATTCATTGAGAAGCTGGCGTTTTGACGTGGTCTTGAAGACAACACAGAAAGTTGCCTAGGGAAAGGTTTTTCTGGGAAAGTGGATAGTATATGCAAACATGGTGGGCAGTAATTTGAAGAATGGGGAAGTTTTCTCTGGATGTGAGTCTAATGGGATTACTAGAGCTCTACTAATTCCTTTTGGTAGTGAATAAAACAGATCCCAAATTTTACGGATTTAGTAACTCAAGGGGATTTCCTTATTAGTTATCATTATACATGTAGTTGATGGAGTGTGTATAGAGCAGGGATGCTTTTGCCATTTCTTAGAGGCCAACTACCCGATATTGGAACTCTCTAGTCAAAGTAAAATTGAGAAACAAATGTAAGAGATAGTGAGAATAAAAGTGGAAAGGCAAATGAAAGAGTTATATATTTGAAAATAGATATTTTCTGTACCTTTTCCCTCTAAAAATGCTGGAATAGTCACCCCTTCAGAAGAATTAATATATGTTTCAATGGAAGAGGTTTTTGCAAATGTTTAATTCATCATTCCATTTTCTTAAATGAGGAAACCAAGGTCCAGAGGAGTTGAAGAGCTTGTTCCAGTCCACAGCTATTTGCAGGTGTAAAGGAGAATAGAACTCAAATGCTTTGACTCCTGCTACAAAATTCTTTCCTTTAAACCAATACAGCTTTTAGACAAATCACCACTGTATGAATTAATTGGTCAACAAATCTTTATTGATTGCACTACAGTGGCTCCATATTGTGCTGGATTCTACAAGGAATGAAAAATAAAAAGAATATATAATATGGAGACAATGCATTAAAATACTAGAAAAAATAGTAATCAAGCCATGGAGAATGAGACCCTGTATTAATACTTGGCTATTGCAGAAACTAGTGTTCCCAAACTTTCATTCAGGTAAGGGTGGACACTTGAAGATCATAGCCTTGATTTTTAGGTTTTCTGATGTAAGCTGTGAATGAAAAGTAGATTTAATTTCCCATTATCATTCTAGTTGATTTGCTGTATCTTCCTACGTACTCAACTGAGAAGGATTTTGATCCTATTTGATGCCAACAGAAAGACACACTATGATCAATTAGTAATGACTGTCATGACATAGTAATGAAAATTAGGTGACATATTCTCACACATGGTTTAGATATCCTAGAGCATCTCTAAATAATTTTAAGAAAAGCATCAAAGATACAGCCAGTATAGTAATAAACATCTCACATTGTACCTTTCTTCAGAGAGCAAAGGTTTCTCCAAACTAGAACAGTGATACTGAAACAGAAAACTATACTTCTTACCCCAGAGAATGAGTCAATGCCAAAAGATTATGTAAGCATCACTAATGTGCTTACATGGGAAGATATTGCTGCCAATTATATTTCTATCCTGACTATATTACTCAGATCTTAAGATGATGTCACTCTGTGTGTTTGTGTATATCTTATGACATGAGACCAGGAAAGAAAAAGAAAAGATCTAGGCTGATCTGAATAGAGGCTTTGGCATCTATATGCCACTCACCTGAATCACTTTTAAATCAGACTGTCCTTCAATCTTATGATTCAATCTAATAGCTAAATAGCTAAATGCATTTCGTCAATGCCATGGATACTCTCAAAGTCTTATAAAAAATAGTCTGGCCTCATGAAGACTGAATTAAAAGACATTCACTTGTGGTGGCTTTAAACCACATAGGATGACTCATCATATCGGTTACATCTACTTGTGCTGAAGTTTGTCTTGAGTAACTATTGTGTTAAGTGCTCTCCATAAGTAGCATTCATGCAAATCTATTTTTTTTTTTCCAGATCATTAAGGCACTTTAACACAAAGGAGTAGAGCTCTACCTGGTAACCACATCCTGAGTTTGTTTCTCTATAGGAAGATTGCTTTGTGCCTGAAAGCTATACAGGATATTTAAGGACTTGCACAAATGATTAAAATTACCCACACTTATTTTTCCTGGCAGACTCAGCCCTGTGCTTTACCTGTCATTCAACCCATCTAAAAGCCAAAGAGAAAAAAAAATAAAATAAAAAAATAAAAAAAAAATAAAAGCCAAAGAGAAGGGCTGAGACAGAGTAGAAATCCTGTCACATGACATCACCCTCCCTCCAATCTCCTTTTTAAGATCCCCTGCAATTGTCATTTACATTGAAGCTCTGTACTCTGGCCTGCAGGTAGAGAATTGCTCTTTTGTTGAGAGTTTAATTTCTGTTTCAGGTCAGAAAACAAAGATTTTGCAGACATCAGACTGCTTTCGAAAGCATTTCATTGCCAGGACTTTCTAAACAGAAGAAAGCCAGAAAGCAAGGCACTCCCTGAAATGTTAAATATAAAGGTGCCCTTAAGGAAATGAACAGTTTGGTTCTTTTGTAGTCCAGAGTTTAAGAATTGAGCAGCACCCTCACTTATGTCATCTAAAGAGAATTGGGGAGCAAATAGTGGCAATTCAACAAATTCTACAAGCACTAATAGGGCAGGCACTATATAGGTACCAGGGATATGGAATTCAGTTAGAATGTCTCAGGTTTCATGGAGCCCAATGGCTGGTAAGAACAATTGATGTGTTAGTGACTAACTAAAGTACACTCTCAGTACAGTTGGAAGGGATTGAAGGGCAGTTCAGAGCAGAAAGAGACAAAGGGAATAGAAAATCATGTCTCCTCATATTCAAGTCTATTTTGATGATGTGAGGATAGACGGTACACATTCTGTAACAAGTACACAGTTTCCCATCTGTATGATGTTAGGTTGGGAAATGTTTAGGCAATAACTATAAGATGCTTTCTATTTTTTTTTAAACTAGAGTCCATTGTCTTAAGACAGCAGGAAATATCTGGGTGCCTGGGTGGCTCAGTCTGTTGAGTATCCAATTCCTGATTTCAGCTCAGGTCATGATGTCAGGGTCATGGGATTAAGCCCTGTATCAGGCTCCACACTCAGCAGGGAATCTGCTTGGGATTTCCCTCTGCCCTTTCCCCCATTCACTCTCTCCTTCTCTAAAAGAAAGAAAGAAGTCCTTGAAAAAAAAAAACAAACATGGAAGATACCAGGATTTAGCTGAAAATGTCACCCATATTTTAATGTAGGGATATATCTTGTTAAATTATATAATCTATCATTCTCTTTGAATTTATTTTGTAGTGATTGTGAAATCTCCTTATTTTCTTTAATCTTGCTTATAATTAATTTACTTTATTGGATTCTAAAACAAAAGAATATTTTTCTTGAGATGTTCAGAAAATATAGAAAAATTCAAAGAAGGAAATTAAAGTAATCCATAATCCTACCAGCCTACTATGCAGACTTGCTGTTAGTATTTTGAAGCATTTTCTTCCATAATATTTTTTTTTTAATTAACTTTTATTGGTGTTTAATTTACCAACATACAGAAAAACACCCAGTGCTCATCCCGTCAAGTGTCCACCTCAGTGCCCGTCACCCATTCCCCTCCAACACCCGCCCTCCTCCCCTTCCACCACCCCTAGTTCGTTTCCCCGAGTTAGGAGTCTTTATGTTCTGTCTCCCTTCCTGATATTTCCCAACATTTCTTTTCCCTTCCTTTATATTCCCTTTCACTATTATCCACATAATATTTTTTATAATCTACTGTATTTTTATAAAATTGATCATATGGTTCGTTGTATAACCTGATTTTTTTTTAAGATTTTATTTATTTACTTATGAGAGACAGAGACAGAGAGAGAGAGAGAGAGAGAGAGAGAGAGAGAGAGAGGTAGAGACACAGGCAGAGGGAGAAGCAGGCTCCATGCAAGGAGCCCAATGAGGGCCTCGATCCTGAATCCCGGAATCATGACCTGAGCCGAAGGCAGGCGCCCAACCGCTGAGGCACCTGGGCTGCCCGAACCTGATTTTTACTGGTAGATGTATTCATGCTTATAATCTGTTTTACCAATTTCATATGGTTGATTCATTGTTTTTTTTTCTTCAAATTTTTAACCGTATAATTATTTCTCATGAAAGAATAAGAACTGATATGGCATGAGAGGAGCCAATTCTGTGCATTCCAGAAAAAGAGCTACAAACAAACTTTATAACACCCTCAAATAATGGGAATATACTTGAATCCAAGACTGTGTCCTACATTTCATATTCTCTGCAATGCAAACTGCAGACCAGGTAGCCATGGAGGAGCTCATCTAAATTACTTAGAAATTTCAGAAAGGAAATTATAGGATATGAAATGAACTACTTAGCAGTCACTATGCTAAACCTCATTAGGGATTCAAGTGCATATCATGCTGAAAATATGACAATGATTTTACTTTGAAAATGGAATAAAATATAAGGGTTTTAATAGGGGAAATAATATTATTAATAATAAGATGATATAGTGGCAGTTATTGAATGCTTTCATGTATAAGACATTCTGATTTATGTACATTAACTTATTTACTACTAAAACCTATTATTCTTATCCTCAGATAGCAACTAGAAAAATCAAGACTTAGAAAGAACAAGCACATTGGTAGAAAGGGATGGGGTGCTTGGAATTTTCTCCATTGAGATCTTACTGTCTTTTAGGTCTCACATTAAATGTTATAAACCTCTGTTATAGACACCTTTAATTATAAGACCCTGGTTTCTTTTCGTCAAAGTAATTATCACCAATGCTACTATTTTCTCCCTAATTTGTTTATTTCCTATTCTGTTGACTGAAATGTAACCTCTATAAAAGCATGGGCATTATATCTTATGCTTATCCTATATCCTCAGCACCTTGAACAATATCTAGTAACTACCTGGTGATCCATAAATATCTTCTTCAGAGAAAGAATACATGGGATAAAGGGCATGGTGTCTGCCCTCAAAGAATAGACAGCCTACCAATTCTAAGATAGGCACAGGAGTTGAGTTTGGTAAATGGTAAATTTCGAGAGTCCCTGAGAAATTGTAGTTCTATGAAGCAAAGGGGAGCCAGAGTTCATACCCACCTGTGGGTGCTTAGCAAAGGGCCCAGGCAGAGGCCATGATTAAAGGAGGCCCTGGACCTATAAATTGCTTGAAAGAGTATCTTTAACTTTGTCCCAGTTATTTAAGCCCAGCCCTGGCGATTCAAGAAATGAAAGAGCGCCCCTTCAAAGAGAGAGCTAGGAAACCCCATAGCCTTGATAAAAACACATCAAATGAGATGCTAACGCCCTACATTGATCACACTCAGAAAGTCTGACTGAAGATGTTTATCCTAATCCTCCAATCCAGACATTTCCTGAGATATGGTCAGGAGGGCTAATTACTCCAATACATAAAAACGGAAATGCTCTCAACCCAAACAGCCAGAGAGATCTCCATTAGCAGCAACAGCAGTAAACCCTGATGCTTCATCCTTGGTGAAAGAATAAAGCAATGTCGGACCAGTGACAGCAACATCTATAAAATCCAAATTGGATTCCTCCCTTGAAAATGAGCCACAGACTTCATCTCTCCCCCGATTGCTGCATATTAACAAACATGTAAAAAAAAAAATCCAACCGGGAGAAGAGATTTTCCCTGCTTTATTAGACTTTAAAATCACCCTGGACTCACTCTGGCTCCAGAAGTGAATCCACAACTGCTACAAAGGGAATGGATGGAAAACAAATGACGTATTTAAGTTTCTATATCAATCCATCAATTGAAGGATGAAAATAAGCATAAACGGATGCCTTCAAGCGGGAAAGTGAGACAAGGACTCACATCTCATAGCTTAATAGGTACTAGGATAAGTTACTCCCAGAGCTGGAGCCATGCCCAAGCTCAGGGTCTCTGATAAACCAAAGAGAACCAGACTATTGAGATGCCACATTGGGCTGAATTTCTTTGTGGTATTTAGATCATTCATGTGGGGACTAAAGGAAAGAGGTTAGTCACACATTACTGACCCACCTCTTCAGATCCATCTGCAGAGCAGTTCTTAGACTGTTTTATTGATGGTCTGATAGAGTGCTGATTGATAATAACACACAATATAGAAAACAACATGCCTGGTTGATCATTAGAATGTGAATGCCAAGGAATAAAGAATTGCAATGTACTTAATTCAATTATTTTTTTTTCTGTTACCAGAAATATATGGCACAGGTTCTAGCCTTGAAAGAGCATACAATATTTTAGTAAAGAAAAATATAAATGGGCAAATCTTAACAATCTCCTTAATCTTCTTAACAAAGAGATCCTTGATATTTCTGAGGAATGCCTCTAGAGTTTTCTCCAAATCAGGAATACCACTGAAGCATATAAAGCTATCCAATTCACTTGAGTACAATGAAATAACTCTGACCTGCAGTGTCTTAAATCCAGAGTTGCACAAAACTTGCATGGCATCTCCATAAAATGAACCATGATGTCATCAGTGTGCCAAAGTTTGGACTACAGGTTCTTATATGTGTCCCTTAATGGCCTACCATTTAAAGAAGAGTTTTTAAAAATCCAGATTCAATTATAAAGGTTGCCATATGCTCACAAAGTATAACAGTTAATATGTACTTAACTACCTTATCCTTGCCCTTCCTGGATAAATGTTTTCATGAAAACAATTTTATTCCAATACAGATCTGATTTGTTTTTAATGAACACTTATTTTCCAGCTTATACTCTTCATCTCAATGCACCTCTTAAGTTTAAGAGGAAACAGTCCGGGAACAACATGAATTCAGTTAAAAAATATTGAGCTCCTACCACCTTCCAGGTATTGTAAAGAATAAAGAGACAAACACTTTCTGATCTTATAGAAATGTTGCTCCATTGGGGAGAGAGCCAGCCTTTAAACAAGTAAATAAAGAAATACACAAAAATTGCACACAGTGATAAATGCTTAACTGAGACACAGAATACATGACATGTTAGAGAAGGACAGGAAGGCTGTTTTTATGAATGGTCAGAGAAGACTTCTCTAAGGAGTTGACATTAAGATCTGAATTACCAGGTGGACTGAGCCATCTTCAAAGGAAGGATAAGAGCATCTAAAGCTGAGAAGAGCAAGTGCAAAGACCAAAGGGAGGGACAGCCTTTAGCTTCCTTTACAAAAGAAAAGAAGTCCATTGAGAGAATGGGAAGAATGGTGCAAGAAAAAGTCAAGGATTTAAGCAGGGATTTAGACAGGGATCCTTCAGGGTTTTAATCAGAATAGGGGAACCCGGCTATACTTTAAGTGAGAGGAGAAGCCATTGGAGATTTTTTTCACAGGGAAATTACATGACCTGACTCACAATTTTTAAGAGTCACTCTGGCTTCTATGTTGAGAATTCATGGCATGGGGACAAATGTAGAAGGCAGCACTTGCAAGCGTCCAGGAAAGAGATAATGAAGGCTTGGAGCAAGGTGAAAATGGCAGAAGTGGTGATAAGGAGTCATATGCAGGATATATCCCAGAGGTAGAAAACAGGCATTTCTGGTGACTTCATGTTATTGAAAATAATCTTTGAAATCTTAAATATTAAGTCAAATTTTACATGTGATAAGGGTTCAACTTTTAGAAATCTATCTAAATTGGGTTAGTCCAGAGAGATGTGTACATGAACAAAAATATTCATCAGTTTCAAGATAAAAATAGATTGGGAAACCAAATGGGGAATTTTTAGATATCCCTCAAGATGAAGGTACTTCAATAAATTGGAAGGTAAAATATGATACAATTATTATCACTGGGGGCTTAGTGGTTGAGCATCTGCATGGGTGATCCTGGGTCCTGGGATCAAATCTGGCGTCAGGCTCCCCATGGGAAGCCTACTTCTCTCTCTCTGCCTGTGTCTCTGCCTCTCTCTCTGTCTTTCATGAATAAATAAATAAAATCTTTAAAAACAAAATTGAATATACATGCATGCAGCACGTACACAGAAAAATCTGGAAGGAAATACACAAAACTATTTCTTATTGACACTTTTTATGGGTTGCATGTTAAACTTATCATTTAAAAATATCAACAATAAATATATTTCTATTGGGGGAAAATGGGTTTCCAGTACCTTCATTATCAGTGGTTTTGTTTAAACTATTTGTGTAGACTTCTGATTATCTAGATATCAGTTCTTTGTCAATTTAAATTTTCTTAACTTCCATGTGTCTGCTAAGTAGTTAGTAATTTGTCAACTTATACCAGTGCCCTTAAAAGCATGCTTTAGAAAAGAAGTACCAACAAAACAGCATCTGACAAGACTCCTTAATGATATTTAATGGTGAAAAAGTGAGCACTAAATTTTTATTTCTTCAGTATGACACCTTATGTTTTCATCAAGGACTTTTCACAAAATGAGGCCACCAAGATTGTCATCTGTGGACTTTGGGACTTTCGTTCAGCAGCCTATGCTTTAACTTTGCTTTACTGACATTGTCAGATTACACTAAAACCATCCTATCCACGAACATTTATACTGCTTAGTACTTTGCTACTCAACAACATACAGAAATAGAATATTATAAATTCTAATTATTTAGATTGCAAGATTAAATTATTCCTGATACTTCACAAAAGTCCTTGTGGTAATTATCCCCAAACTATAACAAATTATTTTCTGAGATCCTTTAATTTATTCATTGATATAATTTTTCTCCTTTTTTCCTCCATTACTTTACCCCTTCTTTTCTTTCTTGCTTCTTTCTTTCCTTCCTCATTAATTGCTCAATCACTCATTTATTTATTCACTTGATAAAGAGTTATTGAGTCTTACAATGTACCATACATTGCTAAATGCTGATGATACAAGATGAGTATGACAGAAAAATTTTCCTCAAGGAACCTAGAGCCTATCAAATGCATAAGACAGACACATAAGGCTGTAAAAACAACCATGATGAAGGTGTGATTTTTAATATTGCTAATGTTGATTTTTAAAAGATAAAACGGGAAATCTTAAAAAAAAATAAAGAAGCAGAATTTGCCCTTGTGGGCCTGTATCCTAGGTCTTTAGAACTATGGTCAGTATGCTTTGGGTTAAAGGAATTTGTTTCAAAAATTTGAGAAGTTCTCGAATTTGGGATAGGACCTACATAATATCTGGAAAGCTGAATAGGGATCACCCAGGCAGAGATGTAGCTTGGATCAGAGGCAAGAGAGAAAGGAGGGCCTCAGATGAATTAGCATTTCCTGCAAAGATAGAATACTAAGAAATATCCTGGCACCTTTAGACATTGCTTACACTGGCAACAGCTGAAGCATAGGGAAGGTTGAAAACTTGGTGGGATAAAACTAGAGAGCATATTAGAAATTATTCCTAAGATTAGACAGGGCTCCTCTAGAACATGTAGGAATCTCAGTTTCTTCTCACAGGCCCTACTGCCACACTTAAGGAGTTCCAGGCTACCTAATGTTGCTGCTGCTCTCATAACTCAGAAAGTCTTATCACTGGATAATCAGATGCTCAAGCTGATTAATCAATATTGAAGAGACCATTTGTGCCTGGAGATTTATGGAATAGTGCCTGAGGTTTATTGCTCTCAGGGCCTTAGTCTCAGTCTCAGATTCAGGCAAGGGGACACTGCCCTGGGTCCAACCTTTAAAAACCTCTTCTCTGACTGCCCTTGAGTCAGACTTTTCTCCATGAAGTGAGATATCCATAGGACGTAGGGAGCATCATGACCACACAAGAGCCCATAATACCACCACTCCCACCAAAAAAAATCGCAAGTACCTCAAGTCCTGGGATTTCCTTCCAAGTGGTCCCAAATCCTTGTTTCAGGATGCATGTGTGCTTTCAACAAGAGGTATCCAAGGGGCAGCCGTTTGCAGGAAAGGGGCTGCATAGGATCAGTGCAGATGAAGCATAGGGATATGTCTGGGTTGTCAACATATAACATGTAGGACTCCTCACTGTAAAAGATGGACCCAGGTGTGGAAGAAGAAGGGGCAGATCATTTCTGGACATAAGGCGTATTGCCAGAGGCCAGTGGTAGAAGGGGCTCATTTTTCTGGTATAGAATTCTCAGAAGTTCATGACCCAAAAAATTTGAACTTGGCATTAGAGGTTGCTGCGAAGGTATGTTCATTAAGGAAGGAAGATGGATTCAGCGGTATGCCAGAAGCAGTTTACAAAGTTTCAGAGGAAGTGACTACTACCACCGTTTCCAAGCCCCATGTTCAGTGGTATCATGTTGGGTCATTGAAACTGGCTACAATGGGAATATCTACACCATAGAAATGAGCAAATGCTACAGATCAACATCCCTATCACTTCTCCATCCCCTTGAGAGAGCCAGTTGTTAAACATGCATTCTCATACCACTGCACTAAATATACTTTATTTAATGGCTTATGAGTTTAACATAAAACTTTTGAACATTTAGATTTGTGGTATGTAGGTCTCTGTACTCGATGAATGTTCAGGGTAAGATTGCCCAGAGTTAAGGCTGGGTTGTTGCAAGCTGCTTAAACTCAATGGGAAATATTGGTTACTTCTGGGTGAAAATTATGACTTGATATTATATGCTGACCACTAGTCTATGATAAGACTCACCCTCCATTTCTTTATTTCCTGTAACTTAACCATTTGGCTTATTGGAAGGTTGTCAGGATATATGATATTGAATGGATTAATAATCAGATATCATTTTTATGAGTTTAGACCCTTCCTCCTTTTGAGACATGAAAGGAAGATGCCCTTTGGAGCTCTCTAAAACTCAGAGATAACCAAGACCTGATTATAAGATTTTAAGCGATATGGCATACCATGATAAGGAACTTATTTTGTATGGGGTGCATTCTGGAAGTCTTAATATGTAAATCCAGGCATATCCAGGCCTGTAGTCTATGATTCATATTTCTATTTTGTGTCCTAGGAACATTTTTTTTACTAATATCTTGAAATTCAAAACTAACTGAACCTAGAATAATCTATCCATAATTGGTTTTCCATATTTTGAAATATATTTTTATAAATATCTGGGAAAGTAATTTAAAAGAATAATTTCTTTCCCTCAGTCACAAGAGATTGATTCAGCAGGTATTGAGTGAGGTCCAGAAACTTGAATTTTTAGCAAATTTCTCAGTAGTTTTGATGAACATGGGCAGTATTTTGAAAATATTAGCTTGATTAAAAGTATCTAACTAATATCAAATTAGTAGAATCAGTTATTTTGGCATCATAGAAATAAACTGACCTAGGGGTGCCTGGGTGGCTCAGTCAGTTAAGCATCCAACCCTTGGCTTAAGCTCAGGTCATGATCTCAGTGTGGAATCTGCTTGGGATTATCTCTCTCTCTCTCTCCCTTTGCCCATCCCATTCATACTATCTCTTTTTCTCTCTCAAATAAATAAATAAATAAATAAATAAATAAATAAATAAATAAATAGGAAATAAACTGACCTAAATGATTTGGGCCAACTCACACAGATATCACAGTTTATATAATACATGAAATTAATTGTGTTTCCCTTAATTCACATGTTGAAGGTTGAACTCCCAATGTGACTATATTTGGAGATAAACCCTTTAATGAGATAATAAAGATTAAGGAAGTGTCCTTATAAAAAGAGGAGGAAATACCAGGAGTGTGTGTGTAGAAAGAAAAGGCCATGTAAGGATACAGTGAGAAGGTAGCCTCCTACAAGCCAGCAAGAGAGGTCTCACCAAAACCAACCCTGCTGGAACCTTGACCTTTGGACTTTTTAGTCTCCAGAACTCAGAAAATAAATCTTTGTTGTTTAAGCCACAGTCTGTGGCATTCTATATAGTAGCCTGAGCAGACTGCTAAACAAGCTAAAATATTTTTAAAAGAAGTGGCAAGTAACCAATAAAATCAATATGGTGGTCTTTAGTATGATGAAAATATTTTCTCCAGAAACTGGGTTCCATCACTACAAGAAGACCAATGTCTAATTTCATCATGCTCTGTGAAGTGGACTATTCAGATTGGCCAAACCAAGTGTTCTGATTTTGAAGGTTTTTATATGGATACTTCCAAAGATTGACTCACTGACTCCTTTTCCTTTGCTTCTGTGATTGACCAATTTTTCTTTTGGTAGATTCATTCTTTATCTTTTTAAATATAATTTACAGGGTTATAGTTTGGTTTTACCAACCAGAGACCCACTATATTTTTCTAAGATGACCTGGTATGTCTCTATTCAAATACATCCTACATAAGTTGCACAGTTCAATTTGCAGAGAAAGCTCTCATTTCTGTGTGTATATTGGGCAGTCAGGAGTTCAGAGTTGGGGGAAGGGCTACTATGTACCTACCAAAGTAAATTTTCCTCTAAGTTGGGGTCCCATAACAAATCAAAAAAAAGGACAAAGGAATGAATGGTATAGAAAACCCTCTTTCTTAGGAAAATTAGTGGCAGATAAAGAGTATTTTCTCAGTAGGTGGAATAGTTGATTAAGAGGGAAACTGGACCTCATGACCACAATGAGTAACTGAATGTTTATACTTATTAAAATAGATGTTCTAGTATCAGTAAGATATGGTTCAACATCCTCTTCTGAATTCAGATTATTTTTCCCTAGTCACTTTTCAATTGTAAGTATCTATTATAAATAAGTTAGTTTTAAATAAGCTATTTCTAAAAGCCTGAGGAAGTATATTTTTCACATTTCTTTTTATTTGCTATGGTAAAAAAGGAAACCTCTGTCTCAGTCACCGTGATTATTAAGTCATTTCTCCACAGGTTTCCAGGGACCCTCTGCTAACTAATTTCCATTTTCAGTTGCTGATGACTATATTCATTCAACTAGAGTGATGGAGTTTCTTTTCATTGGTTTTAAAATAGGGTCTTTTATGGAAGGTTTCTGCATATCATCATTGAAGGAGCAGCATGTCATTTGTTTTTGTTAAAAGTTTCATTCAGGTCGTACATGACTAAAAACACCTGTATAGTGAGTTCTCTCTGAATTCCTTGGTTTTATTATGAGGGGAATGTAGTCTTCAAGAATGTAGAGTGGAGGGAAATAATATTTACTACTAAATTTCTCTATGCGAAATTCTTTGCACAAGATTCATTATATTATTCCCATTTTCTAGATGAATAAACTGAGAACCAAATAGGTGAAGCATATTAGTTTCAGTATGGAATGGCATGAAGAGAAGAATTATACTAGATTCCTCCATTAGGAAATGGAGATACCGGGTTTTAGTCCCAGATCTATCTGATATAAATCCAGGGTGGTCAGTTTTCCAGAGCTTTCCATTTTGACACTGAAAGTCTTGCATCCTGTCAATCCTGGGAAAACTGGGACAGTTGATCCCCTTATCAAATTCTAGGCTCTTTCTACAATACCATATTGTGGTTCATGCAATGGCTTTCTCAATAGATTTGCTAAATTAAATATTTTAAAAGAAAATATTAGTATGAAGTAGATATTATTTTTTAAAGCTTACCATTTTCTCCCTTTGTGTTTGCTTATATACAGTGGTCTTTCTTACAATTAGTCAGGTATGCTGACTCTCATTGTTCCCGAGGGAGTGTTCAACAGGAAATAACATATTTCTTTGTCTATTTCAGGTTTAGTTCCTCTAAGCAATTGCAAAGTCTTTTAAAAACACAATATTTTTGATGCTATACCTGATTATGTATAAATACAAGTTTATATTCTCAAAAATGATGGGATGATGATAGCTAAAATATGTTGGGCACTTGCTAGATTGCAGACACTCTTCTAAGTATTTTCTGAAGATTGTCTTACAATTTCTGTATGAATTGTGTACTGCTTATTTTATAGACAGGAAAATTAAGGCACAGGGAGGCATTCCAAGTTCACACATATACTAAATGGCAGATCCAGTATTCAACCTTGGCAGTCTGGCCCCATACCGTATGCTCTTAAGTACCTGCTCCCTGAAGAATAGAAAATGATAACATTGGTTGTAGACAGAGAGGGTCGATTGCAGAGGAAGGAATAAGGAATTATATGCCAGTATTTCCTTGAGAAGGTGGCCAATAGCTACTCAGTCTTTCAGGGACCATGCCTTAGGGAGAACACATTTAAAAAACAAAGACAAAACAAGGTATATTTTTTTAAAAAAATCTGAAAGAAGGGGCATTTGTGCTCCATTCCTAAGTAGATCCAAGATAAGACAAGATCTCAGAGTAAAAATCATCTCATGGTAGGTCTAAGAGTTTATTCCTAAGAAACGGGGGTCAATTAGAATTTAATTCATCTATATATTACAAAATGCCAAAATAAGGGAGGTTTAGACAAATTAGAGAGTTTGTTTGTTTGTTTGTTTACTCACTCAAGAAGTTGAATTATAGTAGCCCCATGATCATTGTGTCAACTGTCTTTATCACCATCCTTGTCAGGTTTTTTTGTGCTCCAAAATGACTGCATGAAGCATCAGATTCATATTTTTAAAAACAAAGGAGATAAGAAAAGAACATGTCCCCTTTCAAAGTCCCATCCAACAACTTCCACATATATCTTAATTGGCCAAGATTTAGTCACATCGCTACATTTGGTTGCAAGGATGGGAAGTATATTCTATTGTTAGGCATCCTAAACAAAATGTTCTTTAACATTGATAGGAAGAAAATCAGTATTGTGCATGAACTAAAAGTTTCAATCAGTAGTTCCCAAGAAACAGCATGACCCAATAATATTGGGATTCCTGAATGCCAGATGATCCAAAATTAGCTGAAAGATATTCAGACTCAGAAGATCCTAAAGCCAGGAGGGGAGGTACAATATAGTAGCAATCTTCATAACAGATGAAAATGAACATGTTGAGAAATGATCTTCTCTTCTCTGTAATACTGTATAAGCCCACCCATCACCAAATACCTCTTAAATCCCTGGGAAATTGATACAATTCTAGGGAAAGGGTACAGGAGCCCCAGCTGGGCTGAAATTCATTTTATTCCATCATAACCAAATGAGGTGGAGAGATTCATTTCAATTTAAGAATAAAGGTAATTTTTTTTCACATCTAGGATTGTAGACCAAGATTCGTAAAAATTACACGTGTAAGTGAGAGGAGGAATGCATCATTACATGTCAGTATCAAGATTGTGCATAGAGACAGATGAATATTTATGGAGCCCTTTGATACTGTTTGATTATATTCCAGCCTCTTCAGACCTCATGAGTGTTACCTTAAGCACTTTGGCATGTAAATAAGCATTTTTATTATGAATTAGAATGCATACCTTTGAGTTCAACTGTGTCAACTGAGCAGTTGAATTGCGTTAGTTGGCTGGAGCTGCCATGACAAAGAACCACAGCCTGAGTGCCTTAAACAACAGAAATTCATTTTCTCACAGTTCTGGAGACTTAGAAGTCTGAGATCTAGGTGTTGGCAGAGTTGGTGTCTTGTGAGGCCTTTCTGCTTAATTTGTAGATGGCTATCTCTTCTATGTGTCTTCCCATGATCTTTCCTCTGTGTGCATCTGTGTTCTAATTTCCTCTCCTTATAAGGACACCAATTATATTAGATTAGGGCCACTCTAATGACCTCATTGTAATTTAATTACCTCTTTAAAAAAACCTATCTCCAAATATGGGCACATTCTGAAGTCCTGGGGGTTGGGACTTTGATGTATGAATTTAAAGGGGACCCAATTCAGTTCTTAACACCAACTTTGAACCCAAATGATCTGGTGCTTATTGCATTATCAGGTGGCACTTTATGACCATGGAAAGCCCCAGGGTTATCTTCATCAGCAAGGATTATTGACTGAGCACTCTCTCTGTGCCCTCTGTTAGGAGTTGTAGGATCATAAGACCCCAGCAATGTGCAGAGCTTCTAATTAACTGTGGTTTCTGGATATTGAAATTCTGCACTAGGCAATCTGTTCTATCTGCTCTCATTGAAATTTATTCTTCTGTAGACATAGGGAAGGACCCAAATACTTAAATTATAAATGAGCCCAGTACTTAAACATAGCAAGTATGTAATAAATATATGTGTATGAGTAACTGTGAGAACAAAATATTGCTGTTAAAATCCCTTGTAATTGAGTCTAGTTTATGATTTTTAGTAGTTGTACAACCCTGGTTGCTCATGTTACATCTTTTCTTTAAAATGAGGATAATCATTATTTATAAAACTTTATTAAATAACATTTCATATGACAAGAGCAATCTTTAAGCTCTATTCATACTATACAGTAGTTATTTTTGGAAACTATATTAATATTAATTATGTATTGTGATTTATAGGAAAAAGCAACATCCTCCATTACTTCCATGCATGTTCATTTCACTCACAAAAGCCTCCCAAATACATCAGAGATATCTGCACAGCTCTGTCTGATATTACTTTCATCTTTCTAGGTGGGATTAAGAAGGACAAGAATGATATTCCTTTAGAGTCTATAGTGCTGGCTAAGTTCTCTCTTTGTCTAATTGATTTAAAGAAAACAGGGTGAAGGCTTTCCTAGCTCTGCTTTCTAAGTAGTATACACACATTTTCAGGCTCCTGAAATATCAGAGGATTACTGGGGTAGCATATAGGGAGGATGCTCTATATATGAAGACATATTAAAAATGTTCCTATATCAGTTAGGTTTAGGTTAAGTTATGCTGCTGGAACAAAATAATTCCAAATCACAGTTGCTAAAAATAGTTTATTTCTTGCTCAAACTACATGTCCTATGTAATCAGGCAAGAAATTTCTTCAGTAGTTATTCAGAGATAACCTAAGGGGCTTTCCTTTGATATACATATCCACCAAAAGAGTATGGCGAATTGCATAAATTGCACACTGTATCTTAGAGTCTCTACCAAGAAGAGACATATGTTACTTCTGCTTACATTTCCTGTGTGAAAGCAAATCCCATAGTCATCCCTAACTCCTAACCATGTGCCTGGAAGGGAAATGGAAATTGTTGGTGAACAGTAATAATATGTATTACTTATTAGTTCATTTCGTCCCCTCCACATGAGAAAAGCCTACTGTGTATCGAGAAATGGTTTATGCACTTAGGATATAGGAGTGAATAGATATATATCTATCTTCATAATGTTGTAATATCCTAATGCTTATAAAGTATGTCATAGATATGCATGTAATGGATAATGTCAAGACAAGAAACATGGATGGAGATAGGCATGAGCATTCCTATTATTCTTACAGAACACTAAGTAAAATGTAGCTGGAGAAGATTGGTAAGGTGTAAGGCTAGAAAGGTCATGGGTAGGAAGAACATATATAGGGCCTCATCAATCACTAAGAAGATTATGATTATGAGTGAGATAGGAGAAAAGATGATATCATCAAACTCACATTTTAAATGGTCAAGACTTGGGAAGAGAGCAAGACAGAAGCAGAGAGACCAGTTAGAATCTCATTGTTCAGGGTGAGAAAGGACGGGAGCATGGACCAAGACAGCACCATTGGAAGTGGTAAGGAGAGATTAGATTCTTGATATTTGAAGATAGGCCCAATAAGATTTGTTATAGCTTAGCTTTCAAATAAGAATTTTAATTGGATTTTGGAATAAAAAATAAAGACTGACAAAAGACACTGCTGTGCTACGGGAAAACTTAAATGATGTGGACAGGGTTCTCCCTCAGTAGTAGGAGAAATCAAGATAATCTAAAGCTTATTTTCTCCTTTGCTCCTCCACTCTTTTGTACTTCCATATGATTGTTACTTCTATTTTAATCATTACATGACTTAACTTCCTCCACAAGTAAATAGAGAATATCAGAGGCAGCAGTTATCTCTTTCCTTCTCTACTTCCTTCAAAGTCTAGAATTTTGCTTCTCACAGAGTATGTGCTCAATTGAAGATATCAACTGAAGAGACTACCAAAAGTGGAATTAGAGAGAAAAAAAGATATCACATTATTGCTTCTTGGTTCATTATGAAATATAGTAGAATGCTTTGCTTACTCTGTCTTACACTCTTTCCTGTTCATGGTTATATTGCAACTGTTTTATGAACTATTGCTTTTGAACCATAGATCCTTTAAAAATTAGATTAGTTGCTAATATCCACCTTTTTTCTTCAACTCTTGGCTAAACTTTCAAGGGGGTACAAAACAAAAAGCCTAGGAAAAATATACAATTCTATCTATCCTAGGAATGCTTCTGGATAGAGAAAACTAAAAACAGACCCATTATGTATTCCCAGTATCCTAGGGCAAACTTTTAGTCTTGAGTGATGTACTTTACCTTCTAAGTTCTATAATAGTACATATACCCAGTAACTAATTTTTTCCACAAATATTTATGATGTACCAACTAGATCCTAGGGTCTAGGATCAGACACAAACAATCCAGATACTGGTCAAGTAATTTACAAGTGTTATTCACATTACCAAAGTGAATGTAAAAAGTAAACATATAGGAGTCCAAAATGTGGTTCAGGCGATAAAAAAGTGAAAAATTTATAAAGTTCTTAGACCAATTTATGATGGAACATCTATAACAGGAGTTCACAAACTACAGCTTATGGGTCAGTTGTATATTTTTGTAAATAGATTTTTATTGAAACACATTTTTGTCCATTCTTTAAAGTTTTCTCTATGAGTATTTTCCTACCATAATGGCAGAATTGAATAGTTGTGCTAGAAACTATAAAGATTCTCAAGATTAAGTATTACTATGTGGTTCCCTACAAAATGTTTGCTCACCTCAGGTCTATGCAATGGCAGCAACAGCCACAGGAATACTCATAACTTTTAAGTGTGATATGCATGAAAATCTCTTCTTCCTGGTTCTATTGCATAGGGTTGGCAATGGCAACAAAATCTGTATCTGATTGGCCCATGAAAGCAAACCTAACATATGAGAGCATTTCTCTATGCTGGCCTATAGGAGAGAATTCACCTTAATGCAGTATTTTTATACAAGGCTAAAAGAGTTTTTCTAAATATGTGTCAATTGGTCTATCCCTCATTTAAAATTGTGAGAAAAACCATACAGAGACTTTCTCCAGACCCAAATGTTGATTTATTGACTTTGGCAACTCCTGAGCTCATGTTTACTTTGTCATGACAATAAAGTTATTGAAATTGAAGTTGAATCAAATTGATAAATACCAAGAACTACAGCTAAACTGGCCCAAGTATATTTTTTATTTATAGGATTCCACATAGTGTAATTATATTGGCATTTAATGAAGGCCAAAAATATTCCCAAACTGAGAGACAACCTAAAACAGCAAATTGACTAGTAGTTGTCTACTCATGATGGTTTTACATAGAAAGCAGTATCAACGGTATACCTCGGAGGTGGTGATGCAATGATATAGTGACTATTATTGGACAAAGAACAATTCCCTCCAAAATAAAATATTTGTAGACCTTCTGTCCAAACACAGGATTTTAAAGAAAATGTCACTGACCATATAATTCCATTATTTTCAGATTTCTAAGGGTTTCTGTAATCGTTCCCACACAAGTTGTGCATCCTTATTTTTCTTTTAATTCACAATAAATCCAGACCCTTTTATTCTCTTTCGATATTCAACCACATTTACTGAATACTCAGCAGAGTAATGGATTTATTATATGAGCAATCTCTGTAAATGTGGGAAGACAGGCCCTATGTCCTTAAAGATACAACCTAAAAAGAAAAATAGTAAGTTATAAAATATTTTGTAAAGCAGGCAATAAAACAATACACAGATAAACTCACAAAAAAATGTTTATAAAACATGTGAGAGTGTGAAAATTTTTGACCTATTGGGCTGATTATTAGTTATAGCTGCTTAGAAGACATTTGGTGGAAGTGAGCTTCAAATGGAATTTGGAAGGAAAGAACTTAGGACATTTGCAAGAGACCATAGATCAAAGGTTGATAAGCTATAGTCAAGTCTGGCTTGCTGGCTGTTTTTGTAAAAAAAAAAAAAAAAAGTTTTATTGGAACATCGTCATGTCCATTTGCTTATGAATTGTCAATTGCTGCTTTCATGCCACAGTCGCAAAACTGAGTGGTTGCAACAGAATTAGTATAGTCTACAAACCTTAAAATAATTTATAATATGGCCGTTTAAAATGGCCTTGACATGGTTTGCTGCTGTGCCTCAGAGGAGTAAGAAGCTAGAGGCTGAGACTGACTAGTGAGAACTCTTATATTTTATCATTTGTAAAATAATTAGGACACAGATATTTGTATTTACTTAGCTGCTTTCAGTTATTTCATCTGCAAGGATGGATATAAATTAAAATGATACCAAAGATGATAATCACATAACTGAACCTTGATTTTCTGATTCAAAAAATAGAAATGATATCACCTGCAAACAGATCTTTGAGAGGATTATATGGAAAAAAAACCTTCTCATGAAACCCGGCAGGGTTATCACCCTGGAACTGGCCTCCCCACTGTCACTGAGTTCTGAATCTCAAGCTGTCATTTGGCTGAATCAGGGTTTACTTACAGAAGTATTTTTAACTTTCCCAAATGTTTGAGAACCTTCTTCTGAATAAGGAACTAGATTGTTCTCTCACACCATTCTTCAGGACTTCACTTCTGAACTCTTCACATTAGCCTAAGTGTGAATTGGAGTTTTAATCTGTGAAGGTCTCATTGTAAATGTAAAAGGGAACCTAAGACATTTAGCATTACTTGAAATATGTCCTAAACCAACTTAGGATTTGTTGGAAATAGAAAACTCATATTTTGATCATCTTTTTTTTTTTTCAGAATTTAAGGAGAGAAAACTTTAAGAGAACTACATTATCCACAAAAATATTCTAAGTATTGCCATGCTATAAAGTCCAGCTGCGAAACTAGTCCTACCTCATGTATAATGCACCAAATACCAAGCTGCAGAATTTAAAGTAATTTTAAGAATTATGGGTGGAGATGAACACATTTCTCTTTAAAGGTTCTACTAATTTAAAACTCATGCAAATATGCTATAGACATTTACATTCTTACATTGGAATCCTCTAACCCCTAAGATCTGAAATGTGTTGCCTGTTTCCAAGTACTTTCACATTATGGGTTTTATCCCTTAATCTGGTTTGGGAGACAAAGTGAAAGAAGTCCTTTCTGGGATCCCTGGGTGGCGCAGCGGTTTGGCGTCTGCCTTTGGCCCAGGGCGCGATCCTGGAGACCCGGGATCGAATCCCACGTCGGGCTCCCGGTGTATGGAGCCTGCTTCTCCCTCTGCCTGTGTCTCTGCCTCTCTCTCTCTGTCTCTCTCTCTCTCTCTCTGACTATCATAAATGAATAAAAAAAAATTTAAAAAAAGCAGCACCTAGATAAGTGATGGATTGAATAACTAGGGTAGGAGAATTAAAAAAGAAAAAAAAGAAAGAAGTCCTTTCTTCTTCTTCTTCTTCTTCTTCTTCTTCTTCTTCTTCTTCTTCTTCTTCTTCTTCTTCTTCTTCTTCTTCTTCTTCTTCTTTTTCTTCTTCTTTTCTTCTTCTTCTTCTTCTTCTTCTTCTTCTTCTTCTTCTTCTTCTTCCTTCTTCTTCTTCTTTTTCTTCTTCTTTTCTTTCTTCTTCTTTTTTACCTTACAGAAAGGTTGACGTTTAGCAGTTTAAAGAACTATTTTAGATACACATCAGAATTGCCATTAATGCTCAAGACTTTGGCAATGATTCTGCCGTTCTGGGGAAGGCAAATTTCAGCTTGCATAAAAACTTTTCTGAATGTCTAAGTCTATATCTGTATCTTTATATCTATATATCTCTGTCAAGAGAGGGAGATAAAGAGAGTTATAGAAATCACATTCACTCTCTGCCATGCTAATGGTTATGCTCAGTATCCTTTTTAAGGATATTTCATGGATTATGCTTCTCTTTTGCAGTCATAGCAGATGTAGGACTCAATGCTTGTGTTGAGAAGGATGTTACATGTTCCTCAATTCATGGAAACTTCAAGTTTGGAAAACAGAGGACTCTGGTTAATATCTCCAGAGACCCACAGGGAATGTCACGCTCCATAAAATTGTTTATGCATTTATATACAGTGCGTGATCATCATCTCTTGGCAAGAGGACACAAGTTAAGCACCTTCCATATGCAGCAGGGAAAACCCCTTCGGCAAGGAAGTCTACCCGTTGGCATGCACAAATTATACTAGCTTTAGTTTTACTATGTCAAAAGGAACATTCACCATGCTTAATGAGAGGCATTGGATTAGTGCTGAGTGTTTTCAGCAGGGGAAGGAATGCTCAGGTGCTTGGGAAAACAAGTCACCTGGAGGGTACAGTGAAGGTCACTTACTCATATTGAAAAATCAATTACTTTGATGGCAGCAAATAGAATCTCCCGTATGCATATGGGGGTGCATGTACTCATACATGTGTGTTGAATACAAACATATATTTTATGTACTTTTACTGCCACTCATGTTTAATTTATAAAGCTGAGAAAGCAACACTATCTTGCCAGATGACCAGTCAATTATTCAAGTAGTCCTTTCCTCCCTTTCAAAGAGGGCGGCTTGAGAACGTGATTGTGTCCCAGGACCCCCCACTTTGTGTGCCAATTTGATTGTTCTTCCTATTAATTTTTTAGACATTTACTATGGAGTGTTCTGAATTGACAACTAAGACGGGCCAAACAGCAAGCCATTGATTTCATGTTCCAGATATTCTTATTTTATAAACTTAGGCAATACAGGAAATATTCTTGTCTTAGAGAACATTTTTGAAAGTACCTATTAAGGGGAATTTTATGGTCAAATTCCAAAATTGACTTAAAGATATATTTATGTTCAGAAAAATCCATTTCTTTGTCCATTCTTCCATGATGCCTATAATTTCCACCCTGAGCATTATCATCCCTTTAGGTTGTAGCAGTTTTTAGAATGCCTAACAATATGTGTCTTGGATAAAGTGAAGACATTAAGAGTTGTGTCTTTGTGGACACTATTGAGTAAATTGGTATATCTAAATAGTCTGTTCACTAAAGAAATTGCTCAGGGCATGTAAGTTTTGATTGATAGTAGGGAGGATGCATTTATTCAACCACTTATTTATTCAAGCATTCCCTATTTCTTTATCGAACATGATTTATTGATTTTCCACTGTGGAGGTTGAATGTTCATAGGAGAAGCTAATTGCTAATCTTAGGCCTAGTGAAGGCAGCGGCACCATATGAGGCATCCCAGTGCACAAAGCGTAATCAAGTCTAGTCAGGAATAGGATGGTGAGAATCATGAAATGAAAGATTGTTATTAGTCAAAGAGTCAAGGTCGTGTCCCACCTCTGTCTTTCCTGTGGTTTATCTTGACTATTGCTTGTGTCACTTAGCCAAAGTGTCATTAGGAGACTGTCAAATGTCTTGAGACAACTTTCATGGTGGTGAGGCACCAACTGTAGCACTGTTGCCCACCCGGGAATGCACACAGAGCCTCTTGCACAGTCGTTGCCTTCTATGGTCCTCCAATACCCCTTAAGGGTTCTAGGTTATAGACCCTTGAGCCAGAATCTAAACATTAAAGCCAATAAGATGATTCTTTAAAGAAAAAAAACAAAAGATGTCAAGAAAATTAACATACCTTTAAAACAAGTACAGAGGTCCTATAGGTGGCATTCTCCTAAGTAAAAGCCAAGATCCTCACAGTAGCCCACAAGATTCTCATGATCCATATGCTCCACGCTCTCACACTCCTCGTCCTCGTACCTCTGAACTCAGCTCTCTCCACTCACTACCGAATAAGCGCTATGAAAACAGGAGGTGGGGTGTTCCTAGTACTTAGAATAGTATCTGGCAAAGAGGAGGCTCTGAGTACATATTCCTTTAAAGCAAAGCGTGAACAGTTGATATGTCTAGCCTCTCTCTCTGTTTAACTGTTTAATTCTTTCAGCCTCAGATCCCTTGTTTATAAAGATAAGAACCATACTGCCCATCCTCCAGAGAAGCTGAGAGAATAAAAAAGAATAACCCACATAAAGGATCTGGCACAGTGGCCTACATGAAGTCAGTAGTCAATAAATTTTTGTTTTGCTTCCTGTCCTCTTTTATTCTCTATGTGTAATAATAGTAGTTAATATTTACTGTATTGTTACCATACGCCAGGTTCTATGCTGAGCACTGTATAAGCATTGTCTCATTGAATTTCTCAGCCCTGTGAGCTAGGAACTATTACTACTCTCATTTTATAAATAAAGATTAGAAAAGTTAAATTATTTTTTCCAAGATCACACAGTCAGTAAGCAGTCAAATCAGTATGTAAATTAGGTTTACCTGACATCTTAATCCCTTACTTTGCCATACATAGTGAATGCAGTAGGAAATACTTAATTGCACTCTTGAGCTTGAATCATGCATGTATAGATGACTAATATATTGTTCATGCTCCAAAAGCTGGAGTATATTGGTGTCCCTTACCAATGGACATCGTGGTCCATTTACATGTTTGCTTGTTTGTTTAATCTCAAGATAGCTTAAATTGCCTGGCTCACTTGATAAATTTGTCTGGACCATCTTCATAAAATTCCATCTCTGACTCTAGAGAGTTCATGTGCAGGTCTTCATAATATATAAAATAGATTTGCCATCTACTGTTGATTACTTACTTGCAAGGAGCTGTAATATAAAACATATTTACATGTATTATTTTGCGTATAGTATATTTTTGAATTCTCAAACCAACCCTATTATATAGACATTATTATCCCCATTTTTACCAACAGGGTCATTGGAGAGGTTAGATTTGTCTGAAGCCACACAGTCAGTAAGTAGCAAAGCCCTTAAGAAACTGTGGAATCTGAATTTCAGCAACTGATTTTCATAGGAGTTAACATAACTCAAAAACCTAATTCAGTCTGACTCCAGTGCCTGTGCTCTTAACCATTGTATTAAACTATAAAGTACTATATAAATGTGAGGATTTATTATGCCTTTTCTTATACCATTATTCCCCATGGAAATTTCTGCTCTGGAATGCCTTCATAAGAACTTTAAGTTCCATCTACAGGAACCCTCTTTGCAATCAATTATTCAAGGAACTGAGTTGACAATTGCTCTCACAAGTATCCAAAAGCGAAGGCCAAAAATTACTTTGGCATAACAACCCAAATGCTCATCAAGTGTCTATCTGACCACTTTGGCTGAATGGAGAGGCCCTTAGCCATGAAGTAATAGGCAGTTCAGATAAAGCATTTATATGGGCTGCCTAAAACTCGAAGTTGGCAATCTTCCCAAAGTGGAGTGCCAAGGTTCTGACCTGTTCCTGGGCAGAGGGGAAGGTTGCAGGCTCTTCTCTCATTGCTGATGTTCTCAGTTGCCAAGGATGCGTGCCTGCCAGCTTCCAAATCAACTTCTGGTTGAGATTTGAGATGGAGACCACTTCTGTGGAGTGAATTAGGCATCTGGAGAAACAGCATTAATTTCGTTAAGCTTCTCAAAAATAAGTTAGGAGCCCTTGAACATCCCATAAACTGTGTATGCGATCACTCAGCTGCACCTTATAGCCAATGCTATCCTTCCCTTAAAACATTTTCCCAACATAGTTGGCAGACTTCTTGCTTCTCCTGAATGATCATTTTTCTGTTATAATCTCTGAATGAATGACTCATTGACTTTATTCCCATTGTCTTCTATGTTTGCTAGCAATGCCATCCAACATTCTATGATTGTAGAACAATTTAAAGACCTTACTGAGTTTGGTGTGACTCAAATGTATTCATCGTTATCTGTTTCAGCTTGTAATGCAGGTCATCTTTATGGGATGTGTCCACCTGCGTAGACACCAGTTTTCCCTCCCAAGCCCATAAGTGCTTCTACACTGTGTCTACACTGTGTCTCACAGCCCCACCACAGAGAGTAGTACTTCTTTGGGGTACACCAACAGCAAGATCAAAGACATGATGAAGTGACATAAAGCTGTAAGCCACCAGATTCATGATAGCATCCAAAAGTTTGGCAGGAGGGTATCATTAATATTTGAGAAGATTCCCTGCTTTTTGGCAGGAAGTCTGCCCACAGCTTTCCAATTAGCATGCTTTATGGCTGGAGAGAAGCTGGTTTCTCAATTGTAAGTACCTTGTCTGACTGAAATCTTACTCTGCCAGATAAATTACAAAGGTATTTCTACAACTTTACCCAGACTCCAACTTAGCCACAAGATTAATATGAAAACAGGGCCCTCCCTCAAGTCTTCCTCGAGTTCTTTTGAGAATTTTCTTCATTATGTCTTCTAAATGTTCTGCTTCACTAATGGAACATTAAATGGTATTCTTACCAAGAGGTGAGGAATGGAAGTTTCAACTAAATCTTCTCAGAAGAAAGATCTAGATTGTGACATTGCATTAGGGAATGGGAGCAAATTACTTACCATGACACATCTTTCTTAATTTCTGCTTGCTATGAGTTGAAATATAATTAATAGAAGTTGAGCTGAGCAGGACTAAGCCTTAACTTAAGACACAAAACATTGACACTGTCTCTTCAGTTTTATGATTTGTGCCTTCTGGGGAAAATCCCCAAACATCAATAGTGAACTTTTCTGGGGATCTTATGTTGTTTGGAAATATTTTTTTAAAGATTTGTTTGAGTGGGGGAAGGGACAGAGGAAGAGAGAATCTCAAGCAGACTCTGGACTGAGCGTAGAGGATGACCCAGGGCTCAATCCTATGACCCTGAGATCATGTCCTGAGGCTGAAATCAAGAACTGGATGCTTAGCTGACTGCACCACCCATTTTACCCTGGAAATATTTTAAATCTGTGTCTGAGACTCTGCAAGATCACATCTGGAATGGCTTATGGCTTAATGATGTTCTTGACTTCTTGTTGCATGAAAGGTGTCCCAAACACCTCCCATTAGAAAACATTTTGTTCAGTTTAATGAGATTTTTCACCACTAAAGTGTTTTTAGTGAAAATCTAGAGCCAAATACTAGTCAATCTACACTGACAATATGTTAGTAGAAAATATTATTTCCCATGTAATATTTATGGTTTAATTAAAAAAAATCAGAAGCAAAAGCATTTTTATGCATTAACACCATGTACATACACAAAAATTTCCTGAGGTGCCCACCAAAACAAGTATCTTTCATTCTGTGATTAACAGCTTTAACACATACATATCATGCTTCAAAACTGAGATGTTATATCTAGTAGCTCTCTTAATTTTCTAGTTAACCTTGAGTAGAGATAAACTGGTTGTTATATAAAACACATAAAACCTCAAAGTATATAGGGTTCATAACAATTATCATATTGTGTTTCTACCACTGTCTTATTATTAATGATTGTTATATCTTTTTTCACATGAGAAAACAAGCTGCATTATAATAATAGTAAGCAAGCCAATCTCTTTGACAGACGTGATGCCAAAGTAACATTTTTTTTTCTAGACTGTTTCCATCCTTTCAGTTATAAATCCTTCAGAATCAGGACTAGTTAGACTCTTAGCCCAGCCACAAAACTTAAGGGAGCTCCAAAAAAACTCAGTAATCAAGATAAAAAATATCTTACGCTGATTTTAAAAAATAAATATTATATCATAGGTACTATGGAAAATGGTATGCAGGATTCTCAAAAAGTTAAAATAGAACTATCTAGCAATACACTTCTGGGTAAATATCCTAGGGAATTTAAATCAGGATCTCAGAATGGTATCTATGCTCTCGTGTTTACTGCAGCATTATATACAATAGCCAAAATATGGAAACTACCTAACTGTTTGTCAAAAGATTAATGGATAAAGAAGATGTGCATAAATATATGTGTGTATGTGTATGTATTCATACATGTAATATACTTACAGATGTGTGAATAGACATAATGGAGTATTATTCAGCTGTGAGAAAGAAGGAAATCCTGCCATTTGTAACATAGACAGACCTTGAGAACATTATATTAACTGAAATAAATCAGACAAAAACAAATAGTATATGAAGTCTCTTATATTTAGAATCTAACACAGCCAAACTCATAGAAATAGAGACTAGAATGGTCGTTACCAGGGGTTGGAGGTTGATGGAGCTGAGAAAATATTGGTCAGAGTACACACTTCCAGTTTTAAGTTGATAGCTTCTGGGGATCTAATGTACCTCATGGTGATTCTAATTAATAATATTCTAGGGCATCCTGGGTGGCTCAGCAGTTTAGTGCCACCTTTGACCCAGGGCATGATCCTGGAGTCCCAGGATGGAATCCCATGTCGGGCTCCCTGCATGGACCCTATTTCTCCTTCTGCCTCTCTGTGTGTGTGTGTGTTTGTGTGTGTGTGTGTGTGTGTGTGATGAATAAATAAATAAAATAAAATCTTAAAAAAAATAATAATATTCTAGTATATACTTGAAAGTTGCTAAGAGAGTAGATCTTAAATGTTCTCACCATAAAAAAGAAGAGATAGTATGTGGGGCACCTGGGTGGTTGGGTCAGTTAAGTCCCTGACTCTGGCTCAGGTCATGATCTCAGGGCTCTAGGATAGAGATCCACATTGGCAAGGCGGAGTACGGGGCTGGGGGTGGGGCATGCTCAGCAGAGAGTCTGCTTGTTCCTTCTGTTTCTGCCCTTCTCCTTGCTTGTGCTCTTTGTCTGTCTCTCTCTCAAGTAAATAAATAAAAACTTTAAACAAAAAGAAGAAGAAGGAGGAGGAGGAGGAGCAGGAAGAGGAGGAGGAGGAGACCTGATAAAGGTGTTAGTAATGCTACGGTGGTAACTATTGTGCAATAAGTAAATGTATCAAATCAATACATTGTACACCTTAAACTTACATTATCTTATATGTCAATTATCTCTCTATTTTATACGGCTGTAAAATGTATTTCCATAGCAAAGAAGTCAAAATTAATGCAAAAAAAATATACTGAACAAAATTTCAAAATTTTAAATCAAGACAGGATCAGAATTACTAATTTTCCCTTACTCCTGCGTTTCTTCATAGATCAATGTCAAATGTCTACTTCTATTATTTGGTCTTGATGTTGCACTAATTTTTAAGTGTTAATTCTCTTTAATATGTGATTCTCTCTCTTCACTGAAATAGTAAGCTACAGGCAGTCAGGAATTGTTGGTGTGCTTCTCTACTCAGTAGGTTGCTGATCATTGAGAACTACTTACTTCTATTTAAAATTACATTTGGACAAAGAGAAGAACAACCCTCCTCTTAAGATGCTATTTTTGCTGCAAAATATAGAGAACAGAGCAGTAGTTTGATGAGTAGTTCTTCCAATGTGACCTCAGGCAAGTTACTTAACTTCTCTGGTCCTCCATTTCCTTACCTGTGATGTAAGCATTTTAATACTTCCCTTGTTGGGTGACTAAGAGCTAAATGGGATAACCAATGTGAAATACTCAACCTATTGCAGACATTGAAGATTTTTTTTCCCCTTCCTACTTATCATCCTCTCTATCCCATTTCTGGATAATTTAAGTCCTTGACTCCAAGAGCCCAAACACATAGGTGACCATTCTTGTCTACAGAGTACCTTTGCAATATGTTACACTCAAGGGTTAGCTCTGCCTCCTTACCTTTCCTGACCCTGAGCAACATCCCTTCCCTGGCTGTCTAACTTGGGGTATACACCAGATGGCAGTGTCCCATTGAGGACAGGATCCTCCTGGCCTTTCAGCTCACTGACCAAGTGACCAGTTGCTTGGCCATATCTCTATGCGTGTTACAGGTCAATAGCATTAGCCTTGGGGCCTAGTTGATGTTCAATGTAAAAATAAACACTGGAAAATCTCTGTACACATTCTATTCCCCTTCAACTGCAAAGCGTTTCATTTACAAGGTCAGTTGAAAGAGGTACATATGGGATGTTGGAGTAAACATACACTTCAAATAGGTTGTCAATATTCACATTTCCATGCACTTTAATCAGGACATAATCATCTCTACAGTGTATCTGACACACATTGCTAGGCACCAGGGCTACAAACACAAGTGCTACAGATCAGCACCTTCAAGTAGTCACTGTTTGGTGGAAGAGATAGTTTAAGGCAAGTAATAACAGAATTATGTGATCCTTGTCATGTTGTTCAACACAGATGACTTCGCAATTTTTAATCAATATACATATCTGTCTCAGAGTTAATGCATTTCATAGATTTTACTAAGTTCACCGGCCTTCAGCTAAGAGTTCTCAGATCTCATGGATGCCTAGGGTTCTGCATTTAAAAGTACGATAAACATTTCTACCGAGCTACAATCCATTATGATTTTGAAAGCTTTTATCATATTCACCTTTCAGTACTAAGAAGTAATATACCTGATAGTTGCTGCTACATCTATTAATTTACCCTACAAACATTTGCCACAGGATGCCAGGCACTATGCTTGGAGAAATATAACCAGGAGTAAACTATACTTCTTGGCCCCAAAGACTGAGTCTAATAAAAGGTTAATTGGTTAGAATTTGAGGTTCTGCTCGGTGAATGTGCTGCAAGTACATGAGTGTGTGTGTGTGTGTGTGTGTGTGTGTGTTTACGTACACATGCAATTTTTAGTTGCTGCTGCTACTTTGGGCTAGTTTCATGACTGACAGCTGAGTCATTTACCCAAGGGGTGTGTGTATTTGTGTGTGTGTGTGTATGTGTGTGTTACCCTTGGTGTGTGAATGTGCTTGTTGAAGCTGAAGACCACTCTCTCTGTTAAGTACTCCCAGACATATACCCTATCTAGGATTGCCAAACTGGAAAATTAATAACTGGAGTCAATTTCTTCTGGTTACATTTCATTCCTTTTTTGTCCTATTCACTTCCTGAGCCACCCTGCCTCTGACTGGGACCAGTCACCCTCCCATGACCTCTAAGGACTCATAGGAATCTGATTTTCCTACAGACCTGCCAGCTGGAGACTTGGGAATCTGATCTACTCTTGGACCTTTCACAGGCTCAGCAGTGGCATTTCAGAGTAGGCGCCACACAGATCCCTGCCTCACTTGTTCCCCAATATGTGTAAGGACACTGCCCATGGCATTTCAAGGATCTCAGAGACCCACTCTGTGCCTGGGAGGCTTGCTGTCTTCAGAAACTTTGCAGCCAATACCACTGGAAGCTCAGCAAGGAGGCATTGGGATGCTTGGCCAAGTAGAGCCCCCAAGGTGCCTGTCAGAGCTGTGCATGGCTAACAGACCACGGTTCAAGTTCAACGAGATAGTTATCTGAGATTTAAGATGAAAAGGGATTGTTAAACCTTCTCTTCTCCTTTCTCAAAGTGTTGATATAATGCTATCCCCTTGGTAAAAGAGGGAGGAAATGAAATAATCCCTGAATTCTTCAGTTGTCTGTGGTGTATTGGAACTGCCATCTGCTATTTTGACTGTTGGTGATACATTGGGGACCATCGTAGAGAGTATCTGTTTCTTCCTATGATTATCAAGGCCTGAGATGGAGCCTGGGAATCTGAATTTTAAAAGTGCACCATGTTTTTTGTGATGCAGACCAAATGGAAACCACTGCTTAAAGTTTCCTCCTAACACATGGTACTGTGATTGAAGTATTTCCAGAATACAAAAAAGTAAGTGTATGATACAAGGTCAGATAAGTAGACAGAGATAAGGTCAAGATTACAACTTGGGTTTCCTGACACCTGGTCAACTGCTCACTCTGCGTCCTGCATGGGCCCAGCCTGTGTTTTAAATGATGATTATGATACATATGGAAAAAGGCAGATGGGTGCTTACACAGCTTCCATGGTGTTCTCCAAAAGTACAAAACAAAACAAAACAAAACCATTGTTTAAGGCTGTGGAAGGAGGGGATCCCTGGGTGGCGCAGCGGTTTGGCGCCTGCCTTTGGCCCAGGGCGCGATCCTGGAGACCCGGGATCGAATCCCACATCAGGCTCCCGGTGCATGGAGCCTGCTTCTTCCTCTGCCTGTGTCTCTGCCTCTCTCTCTCTCTCCCTCTCTCTCTGTGACTAATCATAAATAAAAAAAAATCAAAAAAAAAAAAAAAAAGGCTGTGGAAGGAGAACCAGAGGAAAAAGAGGTCATGACCCCTAGCAATGAGATGATAAAATAATTTGCATTTCTAAAAATGGAGGAAGGAGAGCAGTGAGGGTGAGTGGGGGTGGGGGTGGGTTTTCTGAAGACAGCAATGAAGTCTAGAATGACCCATGGCTCTCATCTTGAAACATGTATTTCTGAGTCACTGTGGAGATGACTTAAAGCCAAAAAAGATAATCATGATTACTAGCTAATCAGCATGTGTGCTGTACCAGACGCAGGTCTCTTGCTAGCACAATGCACTGTGGCAAGCAGAAATGGTTCTGTGAAGATAGTGAAACTTACCCTCTGGGGCCCTCACTTGCCTAGGCCCCATCCATGGTCCTGAGAGAGGCCTTGGAAACGTGTTCATATAATCACGTTTTATAAAATGTGTAAAGTAGGATATTTTTTTCTAATTTATACAGAATTAAGCTCTGGAGCCCCCAAATCTGTAACCTCTGGTGAGCTATTGCCAATGATTTTGGCGTTGACGCTGCTACTAACCAGCTGTAACATTTTAGACAGTATTTCTGAGGCTCACTTTTTTCGCCTGTAAAATGGACTTATCCCTACCACCCAACTTTATAAAGTAACTCAGGATCGAATTACATCATAGCAGGTGGAGAACTCTAAGAAGTATTAATTGCGGTTTTATTTAAGGACTCTGGAAACTGTAAAATCTACGGAAAGAAATGTTTAGTCTCAAACACAACATAATATTCTCCAGTGGAGTCATTAATATACATGCAAGGACCCACTTAGCTGTGCACTTGGATGGGCCTGGGTCTAGCTCTGGAATAGAACACTTACTGACAGAAAGTTCTTTAATGCTAATTTCCCTAAAAGCAACCAGACTCCCAGTGGCCTCCCACAAAGAGCAAACTTCCTCACCTCTAAAGACTACTTTACCAACCTTTCCTGTGTACCAGAGAAAGTCCATACAGAGGAAAATTGGAAAAGAAATAGTCTGTCCCATTTGCTTTGCACAAATTGCTTACGGCTTAGGATCAATGGCGAAGTCACTGCTCACAAAGCCACTCACAGGTCACCAAAGCCCTTCCCAGACATGCAGTGAGATGAGTGCAGATGTCTCCGCCCCACTCAGCAGAGGGAACATCATCTGGCCTTCTTCAGTGCAGTGCTTTAAGATACAGCAAGACTTGTCTTCTCCCAGCACAAACCTTAGTGCACAGCTGTTTCCCTCAGCTCAGGTCCCTATAGATCCCTTTCTCCCATCCTTGAGAATGTTTATCCCTGGCAGGAAGGCGTCAGCTGTACAACTGACACATTCTCATTTTCCCATGGCTTCTGCCTCCTGTTGCCCCAGGAAAGCCCAGCACCACTAGCTTCCTGTAATGCAGCAGGTACTTCACGCATATCATCTCACTTACTGTGTCCTAGCAGAGCGAGAGGAAGATGTTATGCGACCCATTTTGCAGAAGAGGGGTTAGAATTTCAAGGACAAGAAGTGACTTTCTGGAGGTCAACAATGAACGAGAGAGAAAGCCAATTTGAGATCTTCGTCTTTCAGAATTCAAAGCTCATGCACCTTCTCCTCCTCTCTGCCACCTCCTTGAAAGGAAAGAAAGGAAGGAAAGAAGAAAGACCGTATTTTTCTTGCCCTCACATTATAAATTGGATTGTACCAAGTGGAATGAAATGCAGTCAGATTTCATGGCCATTTCTTAGTTGTTTTTTTTTTTTAATTCCACATAAGGGTAATGGCTGCAGCCTTTTTAATCCCCTGAATGACAGTAGCATATATTGCTGGTTCTGTGCCAATCCCCAGAGCTCAGACACTCTCTAATGCAAACAAGTGTCTCGCCGGCTCTGAAAGGTGCCTTCACTTCTCCTGATGGGGACTGGCTATCAGGGTTCATTCTCAAGAAGTATCGTCTCGGAGGGGAGAGGATGCCCTGAGCTGCAGACTGAACAGCAGTATTGACACTTAAGCCTCTGCACAAAGCTTTATTTGTGTGGCTCCGTGGCCCCTTGTCAGTAACAAATGACTGTGTATGCAGTGCTGTGAGGGGATCCGGAGAGTTGCCGGGCATGCCAGCTGGAATGTTCTGAGTACTTGGGGTTGATGAGGAAGGAGCTCGGAGAGCCGAGTTAGTTTTCTCTGAAGTGGGCCACAGTGAGTGCATTTTGTGGAAGGGGCAGTGCCAGAGCACTTTCCTCCCTTTGAGTTGTGTGTTTTCTGAAATGCTAAGTGAATATTTCACAGTCACCTATACCAAATTGGATTTTTTTTTCTCTCCTTTGTTTTTATTGACCCATCATTCATGTAATAAATATTTATTGAGCAACTACTATAATTCACGCTCTATGATAGGAACATGGGAAACAAAGATGAATAAAGTGTCATCTGTGCGCTCTGTAACTTGCAGTTCAGATAGGGTGATACGCACGCAAACAAATGTGAGTGGTAGAGTGCTCTGTACATTGTGCCAAAAGTATATTTGGGGCTTAAGGGAGAATGTGTTCCATAGGATGTAGGGAGGAAAATAAAAGAGGAGTATTCAGAACAACATGGTAGAAAAGACCTTCCCTGCAAGACAGCATTTTCAGCAAGAAGAGCACAGGCTGTTAAATTAGACAAATATGAAATTAAGTCCTAGTTCTGCTAACTTTGAGCTATGCAACCATAACTCTGATTTCACCTTTCTGAGCGTCACTGTAAAGAGAGGATGACACGACTATGCCCACCTCAGAGAGTGGTGAACCTCGTTCGACAGTTCAAAGACAAACTTGTACCATTGCGTATAATTCAGTGATTTTCCAGGGAGGGAGTCTCTCTGGGTGAGAGGGTGACTTTCCCCAGTCATGCTACTTGAACTTTGGTATGTGAATGTTTCCCTTCACCCACCTAAGATGTGCCAAGAATAGAGAACCTTGACCTTAAAGATTGGAAATGTGAGCTGACAAATGGAAGACCTTAACCCCACCCATGTACAATGCCGATCACTCCTTGAGGGATGATGATTTGGTTTCGTTTACCACGTAGAAGAATGTGTTAGGTGTGACCTCATGCTGTCCTTCTGGAATAATGAAAGTGGCAGATATTGTCAGGCATTCATATTTGTATATGGAGGCCTGACAGAGGCTAAACAGAGATGACCTTTTCTGAAATCCTTGTCTTTTCATACTAGTCAATTTTCCGTTATGTTGGGGAAGCTGAGGCAGCTTAATAGACATATCAAATACTCAATCAAATGTAGCAAAACTTATTATTACTGTGTGAGCCAGGGTTCTATCTTTCAAGCAACAAACGCTGTCTCTCTTATTAAGAAACAGAGTTTACTGAAACAATATTGGGATTGGGTAGCCCGCAGAGTCGTTGAGCAAGCTGGAGAACCAGGCCTGCCAATCACTCAGGAACTGGTCTGATGAGGAAGGCAAGGAGACGACTGACACTGCCATTGACTGACAAGGGCCACATCTCCATGGACCTGCCATTTCTAAGGAACTTGAATTCACGGCAGGTGACTCCAGCACCAGTGCCTCTTCTTGCCAGGAACTCAACATGTAGGTATTGCCACTGTGCCACCACCAGAGAGGAAAGGAATTCCCCAATCCTTCCTTTCTCCAGCACCAGGGTTTAAGTCTTTTTTTTTTTATTTATTCATGAGATAGACACAGAAAGAGAGAGAGAGAGAGAGAGAGAGAGAGAGGCAGAGACACAGGCAGAGGGAGAAGCAGAATCCCTATAGGGAGCCCAATGCGGGACTTGATCCCAGGACCCCGGGATCATGCTCTGAGCCGAAGGCAGATGCTCAACCACTGAGCCACCCAGGTGCCCCACCAGGTTTGAAGTCTTCTGATTGGAAGAGCCATGCACTAGCTTTAGGAACTTTAAGGAACTCGCAGACTTAGAAAGAAAGTGGAAGAATTGCCATAGAACCACAAACCAGACAAATATCCATCGTAAAATAATATTATCACTATCACTATTACTGCCTCCAGTCATTCAACAACCATTGATTAATTCACTAACAAGTGTGAGGCATTATGTGGAAGAATTGCTCGGAATAAAGGCGGGAATGCTTGTCCTCAGCTGTCACTTGGGAATAATAAGATTTACACCCCAACTGTACGTCTGATTATAGATCAAATCAAATATCAAATCTGATTCTGTTGAAGGAAGAGTTTTTATGTAGGTGTAAATGTCAGGGTTTCATTTTGCCATTTAGGAAAAAACCCAGAGTTTTAAAAAAGGTGTTAGATCTGGTGAGGGATCTTTTCTTCATCCAAGAAGCGAGAGTGGTGGGTCTCAAACTTCAGCCTGCATCAGAACCACTGGGAGGGCTCATTAAAAGAGATCGCTAGACCCCAGCCCCCAAGTTTCTGGGGGAAGAGGAACAGGAACAAACATTTGTAGAAAGTTCAAGATCAGTCTGAAGACCACATTCTGGAAACCTTTAGGTTTTAGAGTTGAGAAACCTTTAGGACTAGAGGCAAGGAAGAAAGAACCAGCCAGAGGGATTTAATGAAGAGGGAGATAGCCACATATAGAAGAGAACTTGTGTGAGGCAAACATCAGGAGCAAGGTTGGAAGAGTAAATTCAGACCAAACATTCAGGGGTGGATTGTACTGGGATTGCACATCCTGAGGGTGCATGGAATTTATGCTACCGGCAGGAGAAAATGCTAGAAGCTTTTAGATAGTTTACTCCAAATACCTTGTAACGAAGACAGTGTTGTCCTGAGTATTTGGCTAAGTCCTGGAAATACCATAATGAAATTTGACTTTTTTTCAATGAGATAAGTCATTAGGTTTCTCTCAAGAGAAGAGATAGCCAATCCAAGTGTGGCCCTATGTGGTAACATCTCAAAGGGAAATAAGTGAAGGGCCAGAATTAATGACATTTGAAAGAAAAATCTGTAGGGCGTCTTCATAGAAACCACTGTCATTACTGTCGTGCTGTGTGAGCTTGGGCATGCATGTAACCTCTCTGGTTTTTTTTTTTTTTTCCCCCATTGGAGCAAAACAAATGATTTCTAAGGATTTGCCTACCTGTGATGGTATATAATATGTCTATTAACAGAAAGCTCAAAAGGACACACAATTCAGAGGTGATTTCATCATTATGAGACTGGAGAACTGGAGGAATCATGAATCTAGTACCAAAAGAAGAAATAACATCAACATTTTTCATCCCAACTGAAGAATACTATGACCTTGCCTCAAAGTGGAACAACAGGAAACTAGTACATCAGAATGTCTTTGTTTAAAAAGTTACATTCAATTTTGGAGGTCCAAGAGAGATAATGTATTGGGAGGCAACAGATATGCATATAGATGAATCCTAATTCAATGCAAACCTGTTAGTTTATTTATGTTATTAATACGATACCCTAGAGGATATAAACCAATTAAAAACCCATTTCAATTATTAATTGGGTCCCCTAATTGAAGGGACATAATAAATTAATTAAAATGTCCTCAGCTCTATTCACCAAGGAAAACACCCAAGTCAGGGAATGGATTGGACAAACACATCTGTATTAAACTCTTAAACTGGACCCTATCCAACTCAACATAGATAAAGTGGCCAAATCCACAGGAGGAAGTGTTTGAATGAGAAGATTGGGAGAAGAGAGATACCAGGGTGGATTTCCCATCTGGTTCTGTGGGAACAGACATGTCAATCAACATCCCAGGCCTCAGTTTACATAAATAGAATGTGCAATTGTTGACTCAAATAATTCAAAATGTTCATTCCTTGGCCTGTCCATTATGACTCACAGTGTATATCCTAAAACTTCCGGTGATAATGAATCATCAATGGAGCATTTACTGACCATTTACTAACCCTTATGGGTGCTCACCGTTAAAGGATATGGAGAAGAAAAAGCACAGTCTTGCTCTCAGGGAGTTCGCTGTCAATGCGTGCCAGAAATGGGTGCTTAATCTGTGAGGAAATGTAAACTTTTGTAAATTTCTCCTTTAAATTGTTAAACATACTTCATTTTGCTCCTGGATACATTTTGTGTGCGTTTTTGTTTCTATTGAAAACGGTACTGATCTATATAAATGAAAACGCATTTTATGAATTGAATTGAGTTTCTGTATTGATCTATTTGTGTATTAATAGTCTATCTGGAAAACAGTATTGATATATACAAAAAACTTTGCATTTTATATATTGATATTTTATCAGGAAACCTTGCTACATTTTATTTATTCTAATAATTAGAATATTCTTTGATTCCCATTATCAGCTTAGGGAGGTTTATTTTTATTCTTAGTTTGCTAGGATTTATACATATATAAATTGTTGTGGAATTCTATCACGTGCATATTTAGACTTCCACTGAAATGATTATTTGATTCTTCTCTATCTACTAATGTGGATAATTACATAGTAGGTTTTCTCATTTTGAATTAAGTTTGCTTTCTTGTGAACAGATTGGTTACGATGCAGTATCTCTCTTACGTACTGCTGTATTTGGGGTTGCTAATAGGTTGTTTTCTGTTCTTCCATTTGCATTCGTAAGTAAGACTGGCCTCTAATCTTCTTGTCTAATACTGTCTTTCTCTAGAATTGATATCAGGTTTGCACTAGGCTCTTGCAAAGAGTTGGGTGTTTTTTTCCTATTATTTTATTTTCTGCAATACTTTGTAGAAGATTGGAATTATCTGTTCCTTGAATTTTTGATAGAATTCATACAGAACATTCAGACTGTTTTCTTTAGGAGAAGATATTTTAACTACTGACCTCATTCTTTAATAGTTACAGGATGACGCAGGTGTTTAGTTCGTTCTGCAGCAATTTTAGGTCACCTCTGTCCGTTTTTTTAATGGATACTATCATTTGGTTATCTTTTCAGTCTCAACTGCATCCTGAGTTATGTTATCATGATATACGTGTATGTTCATTAACATTTTAAAATAAAATGTTGTCTATGGTTTTAGAACCCCTATAATAGTAGATCTTTGTTTCCTATTTCATTGATTCTTCTGTAATCTGCATTATTTGTTTTATTATTCTTTCTTTGAGCTTAATCTCTTCTTTTTCTAAATTAAGGTACACACTTAGTGTGTTAACATTCCAGTTTCCTTCTTTTCTGGTGTAAGTATTTAAAACTAATATAATGCCCTCTGATTACCATGGAATTTCGCTGCTTTCCACTAAAGTTGGTGCCACTATATTTCCATTATTGTCTTAAGTACTTCTGAATTTCCATTGTAATTTATCTTTTGATTCTGAATTTTTAGGTGCCCTTATTTTGCTTTTTATTAATATAGCTACATAGTCTATGATTATATTCGGGTTTATAATTTTTCCATCAGCTACTTAAAACTGTATTGCATTCTTCTGATCTTTTTGCTGTGTTTATTTTAATAACACATACCAGAAATTTTTCCTAACCTAGTAGGAAAATCTTTAACTTTTACTGATCTATTTGTCCACAAACTTAGATTGTGATAATACACATAATTTGTTTTATGTGTACGCAGTCATTTTGTATTTAAATTTGTTCTGATTTATTTTTAAATTTATTTTCTATCCCATTTTTCCTTTTATTGATTGATTTTTGGTGGAATATTCCCCCAAGATTTATTTTCTTCCCTTTAAGATTATATACTCTACATAGCCTTTATGTTCAGTCCTTGAAATTGTTAACAATACAAATAAATTAAAATGACTCAGAAAGTCTCAACTCAAGTCACTGCTTTCCAATGTATATATTTTTGGCTAAGGTTTTCATATTATCTAGATTCGTATTTTAAAACACATTCATCAAGCAGTATTCTTACTCTTTGTAACAATCAGTGTTTGTTTAATTTATTCATATACTTGCTCTTTTTCCCCATAATCCTCTTGAATATCTAAATTCACTTCTAAAACTATTTTCTTTTTTCTCAATGTACATTCTTTGTTCTTAACCAATAATCTAGCTGCTATGGTTTGTATTTCTAAAAATGTCCTTTTTTCTGGCCACTATTTTTTAAAAGTATTTTTTTAAGGTTTTATTTATTTACTCATGAGGAGACAGAGACAGAGAGACAGAGAGAGAGAGAGAGAGAGAGAGAGGCAGAGGCACAGGCAGAGGGAGAAGCAGGCTCCATGCAGGGAGCCCAATGCGGGACTCGATCCTGGGTCTCCAGGATCACACCCTGAGCTGAAGGCAGACGCTCAACTGCTGAACCACCCAGGTGTCCCTAGCCACTATTTTTTAAAAGTAAAACTGTAAAGAGACCTAAACTAGGTTAACTGTTATTATTTCCTATCCCAGAACTTTAAGATCATCATTTCCCTATGTTTTGACTTTCATGGTAGAGCTTGAGAAATTAGATAGACATTTGACTTTTTGTTGTTGTTGTTAAATCTGTGTCTCTTCTCTGTATTTTCAAAGATCTTTAGTTTGTCTTTGGTACACTGCAGTTAGAAAAAATATATATACATATATATGTGGATTGCTTTTTAAAAATTTGTGTAAGATTTTTTTCTCTGAAAAGATTATTTTTCTCTGAAACTGAAGCTTGCTGATGTTTGTCAATTCAAGAAAATATTCAGACACTATTTCTTGGATTAGAGATTTTGCCCTTATTTTCTCCATTTCTTTGAAATTGACATTTTTAAAAATATGTATAATTTTATTTTTCTATGCTGTATTATTTTATTTGTTTGGTCCTATTTTCAAGCTCCCTAATAATCCTGGAAAGTTTATCCAATCTTATATAGTAAACTAATTTGCCCTATGTGTTACAGATACTATTCCCCAATCATATTTTATTTTGTTTTCATGCATGATAATTTTTGCCATGCAAAAATAAATTTAATGGAATTGAATTTGTCACTAATATCTTTTATTGTGTTAGGATTTTTTCCTCTTAAAATACAATACACACTCCAGATTTATATAATAAATATTCTATTAAAATTTTATTTTAGGGATCCCTGGGTGGCGCAGCGGTTTAGCTCCTGCCTTTGGCCCAGGGCGCGATCCTGGAGACTCGGGATCGAATCCCACGTTGGGCTCCCGGTGCATGGAGCCTGCTTCTCCCTCTGCCTATATCTCTGCCTCTCTCTCTCTCTCTCTGTGTGACTATCATAAATAAATAAAAATTATTAAAAAAATTTATTTTATACTTGTATACTTGAACCACCTAGATTTGAAAGAATGAAAGGATATTATACAAATCCAGATATATATATAATATAATATAAATCATAAATTTAGAATGGTTATATCTTTTTCATTAAGTGAAAATTGTTCTATGTTGATTCTACTTATGTTTACATTTATATAAATGTGTATGTATATACAAATATATATATATATATATATACAGTTTGTTTTCTAGACGGAAAATATATTTTGCAAGTAAAAATGCCTTTACTGAATTCAGTAGACTGTAAACTCCTTCAGGGAAGCTACTTTGTCTTTTTATTATTATACATACAGAACTGACTTTAGTGGCTATCAAAGAGTTACTTTATATTTTTATAGTAATTCATTATATATTTTTAAGGTAATTTTATAAACTAATTACTTTGAATAATGTACATATTAATAAATTACCTTTAAATGTCTGCCTCAAGAAGTTTTGTATAAAAAGTAATACAGATTAAACTAAATTTAAATCATATATAATGCATACCAAATATTTTGTTAGCATATGCCATCCATGTTTATATATTTTATGTAATTTTACTAATTGTTTATATATTAGTTTATTATGCTCTTTATACATGCTTTTAATAATTATACTAAATTATAATTTTAATAACTTCATTTATTTTGTTTGTTTACCATATTTAATTAAACTAGGTCTCTAACATTGGCCATTTAAATTGTTTCCAATTATTTTTACGATGATAGATTTTATGTCATAGACTTATTTGTGTAGCTAGAAATGTGTTTCTTCTATGGCATGACTAGTGTTGACATTAGGAGATTTAGACTCATAAAAGTATGAGTTGAAAGCTAACTTCACTCCTTACTTACCAGAAAATTATTTGACCTCTCTGAGCCTCATAAGGTCTAGATAACAAGGTTTTCATTGGGATTAAACTTAAGACTATACTGTGAACTTCACCCAGAACACTTCACCCAGTCTCAACTAATGCTAGTTGACCCTTTCCCTAGTCTTCCTGCTTATAATAAATTCATATGAGTAGAATTGTTTAATCAAGTAGTATGAACATCTAATGGCTCTTGCTAAGTATCTGATAGCAACTGTCTGAATCAATGACTCAGCATATGTAGTCTTAGAACAGTCTTAGAACAGTATAGCAAACTTGAGCAGAACTCACACAACATAAATAGCATAAGCTCTGAATAATTTACAGACAGGGAAGTGAGGCACAGAGAGGTGAAATGATTTTCTAAAATAACACAGCTGATAAATGGCAGAGAAGTGGCAGATAGGAAATCAGGCTATCTAACACCAAAGACAGTGTATTTAATGTTATGATGTCGGAAACTTGTATAAACATCTCCCTGACACTAATTACTTCTTTTATTATAGAGAAAAACACATTTTAACTAGGTTTCTTAATTTAAAATTGCACAAGATTTAAAGCTTCTCTTGTTTTCTGTAGTAGTCATTTTCCATTTAGTCATATAGTGTTTCAGGGTTATTCGTCTCACAACTATATATGTCTCCTCAGCTGATTTTAAGCTTCTTTAAGAGTTAGACTAATTTTCCATCCTCCTTTGAATCCTGTATAACATCCCCCATACTGGATAATTAGTAAACACTGCCTGATGTTTAGACAGTCTAAATGCTTCATTTCTCTGTGAAATAGTCTTTTCTAATAAACCAATGGAAGCTAAAAGTCATGAGAAAACAAATCCAAAAAGACAAAAAGTGCATACGTATCTAAAGGTTAGGTGAGGCCTATTATAAAGAACAACCAGATCATGATTCTTTAACATTTTTAGTGAAAAGAAGCCCATTATATTTCTCTGGAGATCTGAGAATAGAGAAAACTATCAATATCAGAATCTTCCTGGTCTGAAATTTGTACAGTCTTGGATATGTGTGGATAGTAACTGACCAGCCTGACTATGTTCCAGGTAATGCTTTACAACTGAACAACTCAATTCAATCTACCTTTAAAACAAGGTCAAAATTAGCACCACGCTTGACATGGTAAATATTTGTATTATTGTTTCTGATTTGAGAAACTGAAGAATTAACTCCAAACTCAAGTTGCAGCAGGAAGTATGGAAAGAAATTCAAACCAACTGCGATATTTGGATTTGCCACCAACAGGCTGCATAAGCTGAAGCTGCTTTCTTGATATATGGAGCTTCAGCAAAAAGTGGAGGGTAACTCCCTTAACCTCGCAGAGATGTTGTAAAGATTAATGTGATAATATATTATCATCTGCCCTATAATAGGCATTTAGCAAATGGTGCTATCGCTATGATTAAAAGATTAGTTATGAGGAAAACCTTCTTTCTATACCTTCCATAGACATCTGAGTTTCCAATTACTATGAATACAAATTGAGATATGCTAAAGCATAAAGTATATATATTGTTTGTTCCTCGGGTCAGTAATTAAATCTTATACCACTGCTACTGTGACTAAAACAATAAAATCATGCTAACACATGCACATGAATTAACAAATAAAACCCTAAGTTAATCAGCTGCAGTTATTTATCATGTTGAATTTCAAAACAGATAAAATTTCCTTGGGATACAGTTAGAACAATTATTGGCAAGCCAAAATTTTCCTCATACATTTCATTTTTACATTTGAGGATAATCTTTTCTCCATTGAGTAATCTATTTTTTTGAATGAACTTAATTAGTAAAGCCATCACTTAAAAAATGAATTAAATTAAGGTCACAAAATTTTCCTCAGATCTGACCAATAGGTGACAAGTAAAAAGAATGGTCTGATATACCTTTATCTGTCCATAAATTTAATACTGTCATTGAGAAAACATTAATATACACCTGATGTTGATCTACTATCAAAATATATATTTTAGAAGCATCATGGTTGATTTCAGTGCCTGCTCTGAGATAGGTTGCATTCATGCCCATGATGTATAATATCATTAAATGCTGAGACATGATTTTATTCCTGAACCCCAATCCACTGAGTCATCTAAACTGGTTTGAAGTACATAGATCTGCATAGTGTTTCTTTCTGCCTAATGTAACTGCTACAAGACTTCCAATGCTATGTCTCTTCTTCCTCTCACTCAAATTCCATTTATATTAAATATCCAGAAGAGGTAAATCTATAGAGATGGAAAGTAGATTAGTGGTTGCCTAAGACTGGGGTGGTATAGGGGTGGGGATCTGGGGTTTGATAGCTAAACAGTAAGAGGTTTCTTTTCGGGGTGATGAAAATGTTCTAAAATTGATTACTATAGTGACTGTAGAACCCTGGAATATACTAAAACTCATTGGGTTGTACCACTTTAAATGGATGAATTACATGGTAAGTGAATTGTATTTCAATAAAACTGTGTAAAAAAATAATTAAAAAAAAAAAGCTATGAGGAAAGATGAATCCATATGACTTCCAACAAGATTTACTGGCATCTTGGTTCTCCAATTGAGGGATGCAGACTAGAAATCTCTCCATACAATATCAAGGCAAAGAAAAGCTATTTTAATGATGCCAAAATGTTTACCACATTTTTTCTGCTTAACCAGCTCTATTAACATAATTCAAGCATAAGAGACAGTGAAGGAAGGGTTAAGACCAAAACCCATCTGTCAGACCCTGCAAGTTGTCAGATTTGATGTGCAGAAGCCTTGTGTAATGGCCTTAATTATTTTCAAGTGAATGATCAATAGCATTATAGAGATATGACTTTGTTTCCAGGGAAGTGGACACTTTCATCCTGATGTAAGGGTTGAGTCCTATCACACACATATTCAACTAAATGAATTTCATTATATGTATTTGGATGAGAGAGACAGAGGGAAGGGAGAGGAAAACAGAGAAGAAGAAAAATATTCATTTAATTGATTCAGAAAATTCCCCTGTACAGCCATTCAATGTGTAAACATCCCAGAACCAGCTTGAAGTGGATTCCCAGAACCCACCTTCTGTCAGGACCTTGGTTCCCATGTGCCTCTTAGAACATGAGCTTCTCATCCCATTACATGTGTTTAAAGAACCTCATTTTGGGATCAGCATAGCCTATGTAAAGAAACCAACTACTTCTTTTGTGGTCCAACTGGATAAAGAATGAATGATTTCAATGCTGGACGAAAAACTGACTTTGCTCAACTTTGTTAGAGAAGATCTCCTACCTAGCACCTACCAAAGCGAGTCTCAAGGGTAATTCAGTAACATGGAATTTTCATCTTATTTATTCTCTGACCTTAGAAACCAGCTCTCATGTACCATGGTACCTTCATTTTATTTCCCAGTGTGTTCAATTGATACAACTTTTTTGCAGATAGTAGCCCAATGACAACTCATAAATGAAAAATAGCTGTGAGAAGCCACCAGAGCATCAGATGCAGAACAATATGCATAAAAAAGGAAGCTTGGAGCAAAAGAGAAAGAGTGCAAGAGAGAGAAAATGCAGTGAGTGGAAAGGATAAAAAGGAAACCAACAATAAAAATGGAGATACAAAATGAATTTTGTAGGCCTTTTGATACACTTGACTCATGTAGGAAATAGAATTGTTTAAAATATACACTTGATTTGTGCCTGTGGTTGTATTTTAATGCCTTAACTTGTAGTACTCAAGTTGATCTGAGGTTTGAAATATTAGTCTTTCATTAAGCTAATTGGACTTTCAACATTTAAATAATTATTAAAAGATTCCATAAGGTCTCCCAAGTTGAATCACTATTTGATTTAAGGAACTTGTTCAGGGATCCCTGGGTGGCGCAGCGGTTTGGCGCCTGCCTTTGGCCCAGGGCGCGATCCTGGAGACCCGGGATCGAATCCCACGTCGGGCTCCCGGTGCATGGAGCCTGCTTCTCCCTCTGCCTGTGTCTCTGCCTCTCTCTCTATCTCTCTGTGACTATCATAAATAAATAAAAATTAAAAAAAAATTAAAAAAAAATAAGGAACTTGTTCAGTTGTACTTTTTTTTTTGGCTTTTCTTAATGAAGTTATATTGGAAAAAATAGTTCATTTATAAGTAAAAAGAGCTGAAAATATTATGCAGGATTGGACACATAAAGAAAGGAAGATATCAGAAGATCTTGTAAGTTTTCATTCTGAGAATTTAATTTTACCATGGTGTTGCCCACCTAAAGAATGTCCACCAAAGCATCAGTATTGCTTCCCTATATTGAGCATTTTCTGAATATGAAATGTGTATTTTGAAGACTGCTGCAGCTCCTTGTCCAATAGCTAAATGCTAATTGAGAAGTTAGTAGGTATCTAGGAATAGGCTAGCTGGAGGAGTTAAGAATGAGAGGAAAAATAAATGACACCTTTGCTTTACCTAAAGAATTTCCATTTCTGTGTGAAGAAAACCAAATTAAGGTAGAAGAAACAGAAAATAGAAGATTTCTGTCTTATGACTTTCTGATATGAAAGAAACAGAAGATCTAAAGTTAGCCTCTGAGAGTCAGAATCAACTTGATAAAAAGAAAAAAAAAGGTGGAATTTTAATTGGGCCTTGAAAAATGGGTAGAATGTGAGTAAGCAGAGGATGGAAGCCAGGGGCTTCTTAGACAGTGGGAAATGGTCTCAGTCAGAGGATGGAATGGTTATTGATAATGTCTGGAGAGAGTAGGAAAGGGGCAGCAGAGCACGGCTTACATGGTGGGGCTCAGGTGCGGGGCACTAAAAGACACTGAGCAGTTCTATTTGTGGCAGGATAGCAACCTGCTATGGCTACCCTTTCTTTTCATATCCAAATTTAAAAATGCGATCTTATCTCAGCAGTGAAAAAGCCTGCCTGCCCTCTTCTCTGTTTCTTGAGGATTCCAAAGGTAAAAGTGCTGTTGTTCTCCTGCACCTCTCATATGTGTGATGTTCTCTACCTTCTTCTTCCTTCTGAATCCCGTTGTGCATCTCTGCTTTTGAGAGGCCCATTTATTTATGCATCTCCAGAACTCTCTAGGTACTACCTGGCTCAATGTGTAGATGTAGCCTCAACCCTTTTGTTCCTAGAAGAACCATTAATTCAAGGTGGTATAGAATGTAACACTTTCTAAGTAAAGGTTAGAGGAACAATACAGAAGTACTGGGGCAGGGTATTATAGCAGAATAGGAAATGACCTGAGGTTGCTATATTCATGACTACTAAAATTTTTCAGCCATCTCTACCCCCAGAAATATCTCCCAAATCTCTTTCTGCACAGAATCCAGATGGCCATATTTCCTTGTTTCTGTGTGTGTGTGAGTGACTATGTATATATAATGTTTGCCTATATTTCTGTCTTCTCCTAGGTCCAGAATACACTGCAACTCCCTTCTCCCATCCCCAAAACCAGCAGAGCGCAAAAGCAGAATTCTTGACCTTTAGTGAGGAAGAGTAATTGCACTCTTCTGTCTCTGCTTCCAGCTTGGACTGGTCTTGAAGGCTTACTTTTGCATAACTTAAAAACCCATCAGTAAGTTTTCCTAAACAAAATAACATCTACTCCAGAGATGACTTCTGCTGTTCTCCTATAATGCAGAAAACAACTGCAGCCATTTCCAGTTTTTAGTGATATTTTCCCCTGTCTGTTACGCATTATCAAAGATCGATTAAGTAAGCAAATCACTCAGGTTGAGGAAGAAGTAAAATAAACACAATGCTGTAGGATGACAAAGCCCATTTGAAGCAGGCTCCGGGCAGTGCTTGGTTAATACTTGAAGGAGAACAAAGAGATCTTGCCTTCTTTCCTTTTTTTTTTTTTTTTTTTTTGACTTTCTGCCACATTCAACAAAATAAACTCCAGCAAATAAAAAGAAAATCGCTCTATGAAAACAAGGTGATAGCACTCAAAGTGCAGAGTGGGAAAAACTGGCAATGTAGATAGCATAGCTCTATTATTTTCACAAAATATTTTGCCCTTCACTGGTGACCCTTTGCATCTGTTGCATATGGTGCTGAGCCAGGGACATTAGGAGAGTCAATGGGGATAATGTAACAGACTCCAGTTCCCTAATGGGAGAGAAGCCCTCAATTATGCTGGAGTAAGTGTGCATTCTAAAGACTTACGAAACTGTTTAGATTTTCGGTCGCGTTTAGATTTCTCTAAAAATTACCAAATCACAACTTTAATCTGTGTAATTAGTCTGTCTTTAGGAAGGTTTATAGTAGTCTTGCTGAAAAGGGCAGTCTGTGTGAGTAAATGGTTTGATTTGTCCCTTATTGGTCTCTGATACTAGCATTCATCTGTGAGGTTGACCTCACAGAGCTGCATTAAAGAAGTTTTCCCTTAATGCAGATGCAGGATTAGGACCTGGATATAAACCCCAAAGCATAGAAGGTGCCATACTTAGGCAGGGTCAAGGACCCCAATAAATCACATGGTGTCAAGTCCATCTGCCCCTCTCTTTGTCATATAGATAAAATCTAAGTAAGATGAACCTTGCTGGCAGCTTTGATCAATGGAACTGGAGCACAAATATCACAATCTGTTATCAGTAGATAGAAGTGCTTTGGGGTCAAAGCCAATCTCCAAGGGGAGGCCCTGAGATTTACATGCTGATATTAACTTTTATGTCAGTGACCAGTTGATAGCTATGCCCTTTCCTTCTTCCTAGGACCCTGAATTACAAAACCCACCAGAGACAGCTCAGTGGTCAAAGATGAACTTGGCATAGAGAGCTTGGCCACCTGTTACTCTCAAGGCCAAGGAGACAAGATGTAGAAAAAGAACTAAATAAATGTCTCATGAATAAAAAAGCCTTTCCCTATACGCAGACCTTACTTTCCTCATTAGCAGTGAGACTTCAGTTAACTTGCTTTGTCCATTGGTTGAAACATAATATCGACAGCTATTCTTTATTGTCCTGAAAAGTCACTCTCCTTGGTGATGCCTATGTATATCAGCTGCCTGGCTATGGCTGAAAAATTTTTGCTACAGAGAAGGGAGCACCATCTTATTAAACATCTTGGTCTGCCTCTTGGTGCACACTACCCCGTGATGAATGCATGTGTAAATTCAAACTGCATGTCTTTTATGAGTTGCATGCTGTTTCTCCAGCTTTTTTTTTTTAATACAGCATCCTCCTGCTTGCAATGAAACAAGCGTATTAGATTTTATATGGTTATAAAATCTCACATAAGACAAACTATACAAAAGGCTCTTTATGGAGCTTGAGACTTCTTCACAATACTTTTTTCCCCCATCACTGCCACACCCCCTACCACCCGATTCTGTTTCCTTCTTTCTTTCTCTGGTTTTCAACCCTCTTACTCAAAGCATTCTGGAGACTTCTACTTTTTCTGTCTGTTTCTTATTTGCTTTTATGAGCTCAATGCCTGGGAATCATTCTTTTTAACTATGAAGGAGCAGACTGATGAAGGTTTGTAATGACAACATCTGTCTGTTCTAAACAGATGTTGGGATAATCCCTGGTTACACATTTAGTATGCTGGTCAGTACAAGCCAACATTCAGCCTGAGAGTAAGGATCCCTTTGGCAATCTTGGGTCTAAGATAGATCCTCAATAATTCAAACCAAAAGCTACTCTTGATGGTAAACCTCATTTTTGTATAAAATCTATAAGAACACAATTGTACTAATCCACTGTCCACTGTAAAATTCAACTTAGTTATGTGTATCATATTATAAATTATGTAACGTATGAAGCTACTGCCTATATTGTGAAATTTGCTTTAAAAATAATGTGTGTAGCTTCTGATTGCCTTGAGGTATGTTTGTTTATTCAGTAAGCCCAGATAAACATTCCACTACACTACACACTATCCTTATTAACAGTAGTCAAATATTCCAAAAAGCTTTTTTGAGTTTAAGCTAATCCATAGTTAATCATGACCTTCAAATGAAAACTTGGCTCTAGCATTATTTTCAAAAGGGAACTCCAACACCAGCCATACTTTGCCAATGCCAGAATGCTTACAACATGATCAACAAGTTATACATATACCCTTTCAGAGAAGTCAAGGCTTATAATTTAGAAGGCAGGCTGGGAATGTACTATTATGGTGAATGTAATTCAAGATGCCTGGGCAATATGAGGCACATGTCATCCTAAACTTCACACTCAGGAAAAACAACCTTTAGAGGCAAGCGATGCTTGAGCAGCAACGTGTAGGAAGAAGAGCACCAGCCATACAAGTATCTGGGGAGGAGGACAAGAGGCAGAAGAAACAGCAAGCATAAAAGACTGAATATAGGAATGTGCATGGAAATAGGAAGGAAGCCAATGTTGCTGGAGCAGAGTCAGCTGGGAGAAGGTGGAAGGAAATGAGGTCAGGAAAGTAGCCAAAGGCGAGATCATGGCCTTAGAGACCATTAAAAGACATTGAATTCTATTCTAAATGTGGGAAGCACAAAAATTTGAGAGCAGAGGAATTAAGAGCTCTTTAAAAAACAGGAGCCCAGAAGAGGAAATCCTTAATATTTCTTAGGATGCCAAAGAAGGTAAAATTGTTTTTTGATATTTAAGTACTTGGCTGAGAAGGAAGAATAGGTGATTCATACTGAAGCACCACTTATGTGCAGGAACAACAATATGCCTGCAAGCAGATGAAAGGAAATGATTTATTGAGAAATAATTTATCTGGTTGGGGTATGGGAGGAAGTGGTATGAGATGAAGTTAGCATCAGATCTTCAAGGTCCCTGCAGAGATCAGGGAATTTGGACTTCAGCCAGTAGGCTAGGGAGCCACTGAAATATTTTAAGCAAGGAAGTGATGCAACATGATCATAGCTTTATTTTGGAATAACAAATCTGTCAGTAGTGTGAAAAATTAATTGAAGTACAGGGGAGTATCTGAGGTCAGGACTACCAGCTGGGTAACTTGAAATAATCCATATGAGTAAGAAGAGATGAACTGGTAAGTGACAGTGAAGAGAAATACACTGGAGTTATTTAGAAGATAGGGCCTCATAGCTATTTGGATATGAGTTGTAAAGCTGAAGATTTTCAAGGATAAGTTCTTGGATCATGGTTTGAGGAATTTCATCACTGGTGACATCATTACTCAGCATAGGATGAAGGATCAAGTTTGAGACTAAACATTTTCAGATTCAATAAAAAAATGCAATATGTAAAATAGGGGAGCTGCTAAACAGATGAAAGCTCTAGAGAAAGTAGAGAATAGAGGAATAAGAGAATGAGTGTAACAGTTTTGGCAAAGGATGAGAGACACCTTATCTATAAAAAAGAAAAAGATGTAATGGCTGACGAGAACTTGGATAAGTTCTGGGTATGGAAGGGAAAAAAGTTAAGAGAGCTCACTTAAGATTACGCTCTCTTCTCTCTCTAATATATATATTATATAATATAATATATATTATATATAAAACGTGATGATTATGTATTATACCATATATACACATACACACATTAATTGGGAAAATAGTTTTGAGGATGATATATAAGCTGAAGCAGGCTTAAAAGGATGGATAGGCTTTACATAGATCAACAATAATCAAAAATGAGGCTGAAATTTCAAGGTTGGATGACAAAATCATGGCATCATCATTTGAAGAAGCTGAGGAAACAATCTGGACCCCACTTTGCTATTAGGGCAGAGAGTGATGATTGATTTCATTTTGGGCATGTTGAATTTTTTTTTTTTATTTTTTTATTTTTTGGGCATGTTGAATTTAAGATGATGGTAAGGGACCAAAGGGTATATGTCTACTACAAAATTGAAATTATACCATCAGAGCATAAAAGGATGGGCTGAGCCAAAAAAATAAATTTGAATAAAGCTAGTGGTGAAAGCCATAGAGTTATATGGCTTATCAGTAGCCAAAAACTCAAAAAGGTGAATGAGAAACGCTAGAACATTGGTCTCCATAGTAAGCAAGGAGAAAGAACCAAAGAGGGGGATAGTCTCTGTCCACAGACTCCAAGAGTTACATCCCACTAAAGGTTCTTATATTGACCCTGAATTGGTTAACTACTTAAGAAGCAGAAACCTCTCCTCAGCGTTAGGAGTCTTACACCGAAATAATTCCTAAGCAAGAACTGATGAAAACAGGTTGGAATATGTCTGCTCATGGGAAAGTGGTCAGAATATCATTAGAAAGGTCCATGCAGGACAATAAAAATACGAAATAGAAAAATGAGAGATTTTGAATAGGCTGGATGAAAAAGAAAGACATCTTAGATACATCCTGAAGACTGAGGATGTCAACATTGCAAACTGATGAATTTTGAAAGAAAATCAAGACAGGAAAATGACATTCACCGGGAGAAGATGTATTGTGTAAACATGTATGTCTACTCCCATCACATATAGGGTAAATTGGCAGTGCTAAAGTCAGTCTTTTGCTAAGAGATGTCTCTAATCTGAGTTTAAGTTTACAGATGGTGCATTCCAGAAAAAAGATGACTAACCGGCATTCAGTGATGCCACAATTCTGACACCCGGCTTTTCTCCATCAATAGTCCTTACCCCAATGCCACCAAGGCTCTGCTATGGTCTCTGGCATCACAGATCTTGTTCCTTGGAACATGATTTTGCCTAGGATAACTGCCCTTGAGGAGTAGATTGGCTCATTCTTCAATGTGATGATGTGAGGCCAGTGCTGTGGAAATCTCATGTGTCCCATTAATTCTCTGTAATCTTTAAAAGGTTAGAAACATCAGAGCCTTGGAAGTAAGTAAACCCATCTTCTGAGACTCTGAAGAAAGTACACAGATCTTTTGGAAAGACAGTTCAGGTTACAGCTGCTTCTAAAACCTCAATGCCACCAGCCATTTAAAATATCTCTGGCTGAAGCCATACAGAATATAAAACCATGGAGAACAAAATTCTTTGAACTTTAAATACACAAAGAAAATTAGATTTTTGACTTTATTATTTTTAGTCTTTGACTTTACTTTGCAAAGCATTGTTATATTTATAGTTTTATGTCTCTTCATGAATTTATTAATGAGGTGAGGTTTAGATTCAAACTGAGAACATTTTGATTTTGATGTTGTACTATCGTGCCCTCCTTGTTTATTTTACTATTGAGGAATTTTTAATTGTCACCTAATCTGATTGATGAATTTATGATATGCTCCATTGAACAACATGACTGGTCCAAAATTGAGATAAGAAATAGGACAGGAAATGAATTTTCAACTCTGATTAACGATTGACTTTGAATTGATTATATAACATAGAATTCTGACCCATTTCATAATTTTATAAGGACAGTCTGAACTGCTCATAGCTGGTCCAAGGATAAAGCCCCAAAGTGTTGTGCTTGTCATTGGAAGAGCAACCCCGTGGGTGTGAGAACAGAGTAATTATGATAAAGACCAAACCTCTCCTTGTACAGCATGTGGCCACATCTTTAGTTGACCAAAGGATGAAGGGTTAAGCTCAGTGGGCAAACAGAACCAGGACATTTTATAGAAGTTCCCATCATGTCTGTCCTCCCTCTCTTGGTTTCCATAAAATAAAATGTGGTAAGAATAATGTCCTCCTCCTGCCAAAGATGCTCACATATTAAAACTCAGAACATGTGGTTACGTAACCTTACCTAGCAAAAGGGGCTTTTCAGGTGATTCAGTTAAGGATCATGAGATGGGAAGATTGCTCTGGATTATTCAGGTGAGGCCAGTATGATCACATGTGTCCTTAGAAGTCCAAGGGGTAAATAAGAAAGCCAGTGTCAGAGTCAGAGAGGAAGATGAGAGCAGAGATTGCCTAGTGCAATTGCTAGCTGGGGGCCATGAGGTAAGGAGTGTTGTATCTTCTGGAAGATGAAGAAGACAAGAAAACAAATGATCTCTTAGAGCCTCTAGAAGGAATACAATACTGATGACACCCTAATTTTTGCCCCATGATATTCATTTGAGACTTCTGGCTTTCAGAATTGTAATATAATCAATTTGTGTTGTTTAAGCTACTGTGTAATAATTTGTTGAAGCAGCAATAGAAAACCAATACAGAAGTTTTTCCCCAACTGTCCATGGCCTCCTTCTACCCTTGATCATTCTTCTTGGGAGGATAAATGCCATACCTGATTTATTTAAAATGCAAAAACAGGGGCACCTGGGGGGTTCAGTCACTTAGGCATCCAACTCTTGATTTCTGTTCAGGTCATGATATCAGGGTTGTGAGATCAAGCCCTATGTTGGGCTCTGCAATAGGTACGGAGACTGCTTAAGATTCTCTCTCTGTCTCCCTTCCTCTGTTTCCCTCCTCTCTTTCTCCCTCTCTCTAAAATAAATAAATAAATAATAAATAATAAAATAAATAAATAAATAAAATAAATAAATAAAATAAAATAAAATGAAAAAAGATTCTTTTTAACTTAGCTCTTCTATTTTTCCTCTTTCAGAGTGTGCCTTCATCAATAATTAAGATAATATCTTGATATCAACCTATTTCATTCCATTTTTTTTTAAATTTTTAAAAATCTGGGTAGGGAAGTAAATTATGATTTCTTGGGCCCGAGATGGCCCCCAATAAGCACAAAAACATAAGGGGCAAAACATTTCAAACATCATCAGGAAAACTGAGACTGAAAAAGAAGAGAAAAGAAAGGATGTTGGATTTGGTAATGAGATGGTCACCGTGATATATTAAAACTTAACATCTTCAATCCAAAATACAGCAACATGGTTAATTAAGAAATGCTGGCAGCACCTACATTTCACTTAGCATAATACCCTCTCATTCCATCCATGTCATTGAAGATGGAAAGATTTCATTCTTTGGATGACTGAATAATATTCCATTGTATGTATATATCACTGCTTTATTCATTCATTTATTGATAGACATGTGGGCTATTTCCATATTTTGGCTATTGTGGATATTGCTGCTATAAACATCGGAGTGCATGTGCCCCTTTGAATCATTGTATTTGTATCCTTTGGATAAATATCTAGTAGTGCATTTGCTAGGTCATAGGGTAGCTGTATTTTCAACTTTTTGAGGAACCTCCACACTGTTTTCCAGAGTGGCTGCACCAGTTTGCATTCCCACCAACAGGGCAAGAGGGTTCCCCTTTCTCTACATGCTTGCCAACATCTGTCTACATCCTTGCCAACATCTGTTGTTTCCTGTCAATTTTAGCCATTCTGACTAGCATGAGGTGGTATCTCATTGTGGTTTTGATTTGTATTTCCTTGGTGTTGAGTCATAGGCACTTGAAGTAATGAGCACTGGATGCTATACGCAACAAATGAATCACTAAACTCTACCTTTCAAACTAATAATACAGTATATATTAATTAAATTGAATTTAAATATTTTTTTTAAAAAAGATTATCCTTTACTTAAATTTCTAATAAGAAAAAAAAATAAAAATAAATTTCTAATAAGAATGACCCATAACAACATCTGAAGACCAGTAATTAGGATAGGTAACACTTATTTTATTACAAATAAATTTTATTGCTTTGTCCTCAGTATTTTTAAGCTACTCATAAACATTTTCATTTATTTATCTTTCTGATTTGGATTTTAAATAAATCCTTCAATACTTTCATTTCAATCACATTTCATTTGAATAAATTTCTCTTTAGGAATTTCAGACTAGAATTGATGTAGTATACTGAAATTTTTTAAACCTCAATGATGACATTTCCATTTTAATATTTTTGTTTATATCCATTCACAATTCATTTTTTGGCAGCTTTGTTATATTATTTTTTTTCTTTAGAGATATGTTTCTTTCTTTGGGGATTCTTTTAATATTATGATTTTACAGATAATGCACGATCTTTTTTTTTTAAGTTTTTATTTAAATTCCCATTAGTTAACATACAGTGTAATACTAGTTTCAGTTGTACAATATAGTAGATTCAATAGATAGATTGAGATATTTCCATTATAGTAGATTCAATAAATAGATTCAATATTTCCATGAAATACCCAGTGCTCATTACAGGTATACTAATTGATCCCCATCACCTATTTAACTATCCCCCACCCAACTCTCCCTCTGGTAACCATCAGTTTGTTCTCCATAGTTTAAATAGTCTGTTTCTTGGTTTATCTCTCTCTTTTTTCTCCTTTGCTCATTTATTTTGTTTCCTAAATTCTACATATGAGTGAAATCATATGGTGCTTGTCTTTTTCTGACTGACTTATTTTACTTCGCATAATATGGTCTAGCTCTATCCACGTCACTGAAAATGGCAAGATTTCATTTTTTATGACTGAATAATATTCCACTGTATATACATAGACATCATTATCGATTCATCAGTTGATGGTCACAAGCTGCTTCTATAATTGTGTTATTGTAGATAAGGCTGCTAGAAACATCAGGATGCATGTATCACTTTGAATTAGTATTTTTGTATTTGTTGAGTAAGTACCTACTAGTGCAATTGCTGGATCACAGGGTGGTTCTATTTTTAGCTTTCTTTTTTAATTGAAGTTTGATTTGCCAACATATAGTATAATACCCAGTGCTCATCCCATCTAGTGCCCCCCTCAGTGTCTGTCATCCAGTCACCCCATCCCACCCCGCCCACCTCTCCTTCCACTACTCTTTATTCATTTCCCAGAGTCAAGAGTCTCTCATGTTTTGTCACCCTCTCTAATTTTTCCCCACTCATTTTCCCTCCTTTCCCCTATAATCCCTTTCACTATTTCTTATATTCCTCATATGAGTGAAACCATATAATGTTTGTCCTTCTCCGATTGACTTACTTTACTCAACATAATACCCTCCAGTTCCATTCATGTTGAAGCATGTGGTGGGTATTTGTCATTTCTAATAGCTGAGGAATATTCCACTGTATACATAGACCACATCCTCTCTATCCATTCATCTGTTGATGGACACTGAGGCTCCTCCCACAGTTTGGCTATTGTGACATTGCTGCTATAAACATTGGGGGAGCAGGTGTCCCGGCATTTCACTGCATCTGTATCTTTGGGGTAAATCCCCAACAGTGAAATTGCTGGGTCGTAGGGCAGATCTATTTTTAACTCTTTGAGGAACCTCCACACAGTTTTCCAGAGTGGCTGCACCAGTTCACATTCCCACCATCAGTACAAGAGGACTCACCTTTCTCCACATCCTCTCCAACATTTTTGTTTCCTGTCTTGTTAATTTTCCGCATTCTCACTGGTGTGAGGCAGGATCTTCATTGTGGTTTTGATTTGTATTTCCCTGATGCCAAGTGATGTGGAGCATTTTCTCATGTGCTTGTTGGCCTTGTCTATGTCTTCCTCTGTGAAATTTCTATTTATACTTTCTGCCAATTTCATGATTGGATTTTTTGTTTCTTGGGTGTTGAGTTTAATAAGTTCTTTATAGATATTGGATACTAGCCCTTTATCTGATACGTCATTTGCAAATATCTTCTCCCATTCTGTACATTGCCTTTTAGTTTTGTTGACTGTTCTTTTGCTGTGCAGAAGCTTATCTTGATGAAGTCCCAATAGTTCATTTTTGCTTTTGTTTCCCTTGCCTTCATAGATGTTATCTTGCAAGAAGTTGCTTTGGCCAAGTTCAAAAAGGGTGTTCCCTGTGTTGTCCTCTAGGATTTTGATGGATTCTTGTCTCACATTTAGATCTTTCATCCATTTTGAGTTTATCTTTGTGTCTGGTGTAAGAGAATAGTCTAGTTTCATTCTTCTGCATGTGGATGTCCAATTTTCCCAGCACCATTTATTGAAGAGACTGTCCTTTTTCCAGTGGATGGTCTTTCCTGCTTTGTCGAATATTAGTTGACCATAGAGTTGAGGGCCCATTTATGGATTCTCTATTCTGCTCCATTGATCTTCATGTCTGTTTCTGTGCCAGTACCACACTGTCTTGATGATCACAGCTTTGTAGTACAGCTTGAAATCCAGCATTGTGATGCCCCCAGTATTGGTTTTCTTTTTTAATATTCCCCTGGCTATTTGGGGTCTTTTCTGATTCCACACAAATCTTAAGATTATTTGTTCCAGCTCTGTGATGAAAGTCTGTGGTATATTGATAGGGATTGCATTGAGTGTGTAAATTGCCTGGGGTAGCATAGACATTTTCACGATATTTATTCTTCCAATCCACGAGCATGGAATGTTTTTTCCATATCTTTGTGTCTTCCTCAATTTCTTTCAGAAGTGTTCTGTAGTTTTTAGGGTATAGATCCTTTACCTCTTTGGTTAGGTTTATTCCTAGGTATCTTATGCTTTTGGTGCAATTGTAAGTGGGATTGACTCCTTAATTTCTCTTTCTTCAGTCTCATTGTTAGTGCATAGAAATGCCACTGATTTCCAGGCATTGATTTTGTATCCTGCCACACTGCCAAATTGCTGTATGAGTTCTAGCAATCTTGGGGTGGAGGCTTTTGGGTGTTCTAGGCACAGTATCATGTAATCTGTGAAGAGGGAGAATTTGCCTTCTTCTTTGCCAACCTGAATGCCTTTTATTTCTTTTTGTTGTCTGATTGCTGAGGCTAGGACTCTAGTACTATGTTGAATAACAGTGGTGAGAGTGGACATCCTGTCATCTCCTGCTCTTTCAGGGATCATTTCTATATTTTTAACTTTTTGAGGAACCTCTGTACTGTTTTTCTGAAGTGGCTGTACCAGTTTGCATTCCCGTCAATAGTGCAAAGGTCATTGTAATGTACTTATTTTAAAGGCATTTTAAGATTGTTTTCTATTTTTATTATTAGAAGTGATTTTAATTCCTGAAATTTTTCTTTGCTTCAAACAAATGCTTTGTAAAACTTCAAATTTTGATCTCCAAACTTATGTGAGACTCTTATTATTACTCCTGTGTCTCTATTTAGCCTTTCCTTTATAGAATTCTACAGGTTCATATGCTGCTGTTCCTGTAGCCTCAGTCAAAAATGAAGTGTCATATCCCTGTCTCTGAGATCATATCTTACAGTGATGAGAAGTATGACAGATCTGATCACGAAGACAGAGGGCGGCTTGACCAAGGTCTTGGTTTCTGCGCTGTCTGCTTCTGTTCAGACCTGGTTCTTACATAAGTGGTAGTTACAACTAGTAGTACCACTAATTTTTTAGCTTCGATTCTTAAACAGAAGAGCCAAACCCAAGTTGCCAATTTCAAGTGGTGTGACTTGGTATAGTCTCCAACACAAACAGAAGTCCACATTTCTGCCATTTCAGCATTCTCCTATACCCTGAGGCCAGCACGCCTAAAGTTTTAGTCCTTCTTTACTATTATAGACCTCTGTTGCAAGACTCTTGAATTTTTAAGTATGGCTATGTATTTTTCATAATATATAAATATAAGTATTTTTAATGGATAAATATTTGAAAAATGAAAACTTATCTATTTTGACTTTGCTGCAAATATTGTTTCCAAAAAAGAAATACTTAATTTTTGTAGTCAATTTGAATTTTTTGCATTTAATTTAATTTTAATTATTATTTCAGCCATAATTGTTATACTTTATGTCCCAAAATTACAAAGTCCTTTTTAATAGGAAAATCACTGTTGTGGTTGAATACTTTGCATTTAAATTTTTCACACTACTACTTTTTATTTTGATTATAAGGTGCAGGTGAGAGATTAAACTATTCGAAAGAATGAAGCAGTTATTCAGCATTGTCAGTTTAACATTTATCACATATTAAGTTAGTACATGTATTTGTCTCTCTCTGATATTTTTAATACATTATAATTTAATAATTAATAATATATTGCTTACCTCTGCAGTTGGAGAATACCTAATTATTGCATCTTTTAGCATCTATTTCAGTATCTGATTAAGAAAATCTTCTTTCATTGTTACTCCTTTTTAAACTTTGTTTTATCAAATTGTAAAAGTTCTCCAGAGGCTCTTTATGCAGTTTTCACAGTAAAAAAAAAAAAAAAAAAAAAAAATCTACTAGGATTTCTATTAGTATCAAATATATTCAGATTAATGTATTTTTCATTTTATCAACTTCTTAATGTCCTTCATTAATTTTTTGTTAATATCTTTATAAAGGTACCATTATATCTCTTGTTAACATTTATTTCTAGATACTTAGGTTTTCTATCATTGTTTGACTAGGATATTTTGTCTTCAGTATATTTTCTACCTGACTAAAACTAGTATACATGATAGACATTGTCCTTTCTAATATTCTATAATTATTCATATCATGAATATGCTTATTAATTTAAAGAACTGTTAACTTTATTTCCTTTTATTTTGGAGGTATAAAATCATAATGTCAACTAATGATATTTTGCTTAAATATACAGTATTTATAACGAATGTCATGTTTGAGCTGAATTACATTGTAAAGCACTCCTAGCATTATGTTTAACATTGTGGTGTGTGTAGGTAGGATCATAACAAAATTTACCTCTGTTAATTTTGATATGACTACTTCTACTGATTTGCCTTTAGAGATAATGTTCATTTTAATTTAGGGCACACTATTTATGTATCGCTTAGTATTTCTAAATTTTATTTTAAATAGATTATTAGTTTTAAAAATTAAAAATCAATTTAAAAAAAAAAATAAAAAAAAAAAAAATCAATTTAAAATTTTACTGGCCAATTTTTACGTATGTAATAGCTGATGCTTGAGCATGAAATCTGTAATAATGCAGCCTGTGTTGTGGTGTTAATCTTGCCACTCACAGGCAGCATTATTCTAAGTAAATCAATTCCATTAAAATAAACTTTGGATTTTTCATCCAAAAAACTATAGATAATAATGGTTATATTATCTTCTTGTTTTTAATTTGAAGTATTTCTGATATATATTATTACATTAGTTTCAGGTGTACAACATAGTGATTTGACAATTATATACATTATGAAATGCTCACCATGATAAGTGTAGTTACCATCTGTCACCACAAAAATCTAACATCTTACTATTTTTTTGTTCCAATTTTCATCTCTTTCTCCTTTTTTGAGGAATATTTTTATTATTTCACTTCTCATTGTTCAATTTTCTGGAGATTTTATATTTACAATATATGTGTATATTATATATAATCTATTTATATAGTACATGTATACATACACAAAGACATGCATTTATACATATATATATATATATATATATATATATATATGGGCTGATTTATGGAGTAAAGTTGTCATATATTCTAATTCCATGTGTATAAAACATATTTATTGTTGTTTTAGATGTCCCTTTGTATTTATAAACATTTATAGGCATTTTATTCACTTTTATTTGTTCTTGGGATAATTTTTTTCCTGTTTGACTTTTAGTGTTTCCTTTACTGGATGATGATGGTAGCCACTACTTTTGGTTTTCCTTTGGCAGAAAATACCTTAATTTTATTTAAACACCAATTTCTGAATATTGAATTTAGGTGTGCAGTTTTTTTCCCACTCTCTGATTCTTTTATGATTTTAACTTTGGTTTTCAAAAATTGTACTATGATATGCGTGTGTGTGTGTGTGTGTGTGTGTGGTGTTCATTTTTTTGCATTCATCCTGCTTGAGGTTTGTAACTTTTTTTTCCACCTTTGAGTGATATATTTTATAAGATTTTGGACATACACCTTCAAATATTGCCTCTACTTAAACCTCTTCATCCTCTCCTTTTGATAGTTAATTATGGATATGTATATTAGAATTTTTCATTATGACATACATGTCTCTCATTTTCCTCTGTTTTCCATCCATTCATCTTTGTCACACTTCAGTTTGTATATTTTCTTTTGATTTGTCTTCCAGTTTATTGACTCTTTCTTCAGCTATCTTTAATTTTCTCAAAAATCCACTGAGTTCTTAATTTCAATTATTTTAGTTTCAGTTCTGTATTTACTAGTTTGTTCTTAATTACACTTTTATTTTGCCTGACATAATTCTCTACCTTGTCATATATTTTCTTAAAACTAGTAATATATATTTTTAAGCCTGTGTCTAATAATTTCTATTGTGCATCTCCTATGGATTTATTTCCACTTCTCATTTTATTCTCTTCAATTTTCAGTCAATTATTGTCCTTTCATAGAGCAGGTTACATCAGAATCTGCATACAAAAGTTACAGTAAAAATGATATTTTGGATGAGATTACATTCTTCCTTATATATTTACATTTTCGGCTACTTAGCTACTATTTTAAGGGAAAATTACTTTAATTCAATCAGCTAAATTGAGTGGTTAGAAATCTGGTTCCAGTTCTGATAATTGCTCTATTTCTGTTTTGTATTATTGATAGAATTAGGTAGCCATCTCAGCCTTCAGTCATCATTTTGACTTTCAGAATTGGCAATGAGTCAAAGAGAAAAATGGTTTGGATTATGAATTCACCTCTCTAGATCTTCCTTATCAAAATCTTTGTCCTGAAAGTTCTCATTGCCTTGATAAGCTTGCTAGTATTTTCAGAGTCTTTTTAATATATATATATATTTTTTTTCCATTTTTACTGATTGTTTTCATCAGAAGAGTTGATTCAGAAAACTATCCCCTCATCTGTGGCAGGAGAATGCTTAAAACTTGTGTGAAGTATCACTTTTATAATCAAATTCATACAATTTTGCACAATTTGCAGAAATATTAACACTTGTATATAAATTCACTTGTGTGTGTGTGCGTTTAAATACTCTTCTACAGTAATATCAGTGACTAGAAAGAGGTTCTGCATTCTCATTAGCACGTTAAAATATACCTCCAGGAAACAAAATATCCCATTTCCAGAAGTCAGTAAGTTAATTGAGGGGTTATGTGAGTGCATGTCCTTCAAATCTCCTCCAAGGAGTGGCATACCAGTTTAATAGTTCAGAAGCTGAGTACTATAGAAGTGATCATGGAAGAGCACTTGGGTGATTCTATTCCTTTAAGTGACTGCCTTTAGCTCAAGTCGTGATCCTGGGGTCCTGGCAGGCTCCCTGCTCAGTGGGGAGTCTGCTTCTCCCTCTCCCTCTGCCTCTCCCCTCTGCTTATACCCTTTCTTGTGCATGCTCTCTCTTTGTCAAATAAGCAAAATCTTTAAAAAAATAAATGATAATGTACTCAACTAAATTTTTCCTTTGTGTCATTTTTCCCCACATCTTTTACTGTACTCATTGACTCAAATTTCTACTTTTTACCTAATTTATTTACTTCCTAGCACTAACCCAGGGATGAGAGATCCTGAGAGATCTACAGAAGCTAAAAGAAACAGAATATAAGTAAAAATTCTATTAAATTAAACTATATTCTATGATAAATTATGTTAAAAAATTGTGGACTCTCTGCAAGATATCAGCTGCATCGTTTGACATCATTTATTAAATTATCTCAGCTCTAGATGTTGGCACATGAGTAACTGTGTCATTTCTTGCATGCTTAGAAGGGCTCTCCAAACACAAAAGAGGGAAGTGGGCAAAATAAGTAATCTAATGTGGTATTTTTCCAAAAAGTAGGACATGTGGTTCCAAGGTATGGAATTAAACAGTAAATCACAGATAGAAAGAGTTATTCCCTTTTAAAAAATTATTTCAATATTATCTCAAGAAAATAATTGTAGTTTGATTTTTGCTAGTTTTAAGGTATATTTTTGCTTGCTAAGCCCTCCTCTGAACAAAGAAAGTGCAGATTTCCAGCTCTGAGCACTTGGCAGGCTGCAGTATCTAGCTAGAATTTAATGACATTGCCCTTTTCTGTTCATTTTTTATTGCATTTGTTTGTAATGTTATATTCTGTTCATTACAAGTGGTACAAGTTTTCCTTCTATGACAGTTTTTTTTTCTTTTAAAAATGATATGGGAATTAAAAAGCGAATAAATAGAAAATATTAATAGGTTGAATTATATAAAATTATCAGTCTTCAGCTATAGTATTTTCGTATTTTGACCTATAGAAATGGCAATATTATGAAGCAAAAACTATGTATTATACTACAGGTAGTATGTAATGAGAGAAAGTGTGTGACAATATTCTAGAGTTGTCTGAAATCTAAGAATATTGATATAATAATGAGTGTTTCAATAGGAGCTCATATGATTAACAGTTGACAAGAAGAACCTCTTCTTTTGGCCTCTTTTTTTGTGTTTGGATCATTTTTTTAAACAAGGAGAGTGATGCTACTTTGATTGTAGCCTTGGAGCCAGCAATGACCCATGTACTGTCATTCTCTAATCTAGTGTATTAATTTACCAGATACTGAAAAAAAAAAAAAAAAAAAAAAAGCTACCAAGATTGAGATTGTGTGCCATGGGCCATGAGCCCAAACATGATTTCAATATGTAATTGGCCGGTATATCCCAAACTTTGAGATTATTGGGAGAAAGTTACTTTATAATACAAAAGGTAGAATATTCTAGTTAAAACCACAGTGTGAACTGAGTAAAGACCAGAGGAAAAGCAAATTTGTTGGCAAAGTTGATCCTCATCAACTACCAAGCTTCCACAAACAAATCCTTACTTCTATTATAATTCAGCTCTTTAGTCTTATTGCTAAATGAATTATATCAAGGAGTTACAGAAGGAAATTTTTCATAAAGAAAAGGATTGGTATAGAATATAAATGGGTAAAAAAATTAGAGCTGTCAATATATAATCTCTGAAGGTGAGATCTTAGTGCTAAAAAGCAGAAAGTGATGAGATGAAAAGGCAAATTATAAATGCATTCCAAAAATGTGAGAAAATGAAAATAGAAGTGAACTTGAGAGGTAGCTTTTAAAAAGGGAAAGAATTAACTCCTCTAACATTAGGCCATCTTTCCTTGGCCAGAGAAGTTACCTGGACCTCTCACTTATGGCCATGAAAATTGATGCAGTGTTACATATACATTTTAAATGCAAAATGAAGGAAGAAAATAAATAACTGAAGCCACAATTTCCAAACCAAGAGAAAGAGAAAATGGAACATCATAAAACTATACAAGCAAAGAGGAAAATCAATAAAATTCAATGCAGCACATCTTCCCGCTCACTTCTGAGCGCGCAAATTTCGCTCATCTGGAATGCACCAGGTGTACAGTATGTGCTATAAATCTTTCAAGTCTTCAGAAATATGATCTATCATTAGAAGCATTGAAAAATACCAGTTGGCTTCACTAATTATGATTTCTACTTCCTTCCAAACTTGGATATTGACCAGCATCCTGGGGGCTTTGTATCCATGTTAGCATAAAGCCTTAGAGAGAGGGTAGACACTAAGGACAGTGTTCTTCCCATAAATGTCTAGTTCTCACTCTTGCAATCTTGATTCAGAGAATCAGACAGTGCATCTCTTTCACTCCTCTTGCAGGTAGAAAATTCTCATTTCTACAACGGAATATGAAGTACAGAACCTCACTCCATTTCTGGTGTTGAACATTTGTTGAATATTTTCATGATTTTAAAATTACCTAAAAGAGTAATTCTGAGGACTAACTTTCTATAAAAATCATGCTGGAAAATGGATTTTTTTTTAATTAATATACATTTCTGTACCTTCCACCCAAGTAAATGATACTCTCTGGGAGTTTTTATAAATCTTCATTTTAACAAAAGGATATTCAGATACAGCTAGTCAAAGAACCATATCTGGGCACCATTGTATAGAAGTATTCATCTCTCCTCTTTGTCTTTAAAATGGGCAAGATTCAATACCATCTTCTCTACCTTTGGAAAAACCAAACAAACAAAAAACTGAAACAAATAAAAACCTTTAAAACTTTTCCCCGTTCCTCAAAAAGGTGTGAGAACACCTCACTTTAATTAGTATTACCTCCTCCAAATATTTTTTCAAATATTTTACCCACTTATCCTTAATCTCCTCCTAAATCCTAATGTCTTATGTCTATTAAAGTCCAACATAAATATTATACTATATAAAATAATCTTGTACTGAAGGCTGTTTAGCCTTTCCTGACATCACATTTCTTTTAGTCTGAATATATGTTAAAAAAACTAGAAACATATTTCTACTATTGAGCCTAATAGGCTGACAAAAAAACTGCTTAAAATTTCTTAGCCATTGAGCGTTACAAAGAAAGGCAAACTGCAATATTCCAAATTTCCCAAGTGTCTCATTATAAGCATTCCCCCATGTTACTTAGAGATATTACAGATAATTCTAATAATGTCTCTGCGTTTGGATTAAGACCACAGTAGAGTCCACTGTTCTGTTTCTTGCTGCCTGTCAGTTGGTCTAGTAAAGGTGCTCTATTGAGATGCTCTGTTGTATGGCCTGGGGGCAGAGTACTGAGTAATCTCTTCCACACTTAAGTTCTTAGTCAAACTTCTTACTTTCATGGATCCTTCTCACTTCATCCTATCTTGTGGGCATATTATGATGGATTCAAAATGCCAAGTTATATTTTTACTGCACTCCACACTATATGAGTTCTTTGGCTAAGTAGAAAGTAGCATGAATGAGTCAGGTGGCCTATACTCACCCCTGCTGGTAAGCTATATGGCAGGTAGTCTACTTACCTCTCTAATCCTTAATATCCATAAGTTTGTATAGATGATGTTAGTCAAGACAAGTTGCTTTAAACTATTCCTCAGATATGTAGAAAAATATACCAAATAGTCCTGAAATAGAACATTAACCAACCAATACCAAATTGATTCATAACAAAATTTCTCCCATTTCTCCTCATTGTAATAGTAACAGAGTAACCATAATCTATTCTGAATGACTGTATAACATCATCTTGTTTTTATTTAAAGTCTTAAAAATGTGTTTATATATTAAGATACATATTTTTAGTTTTATATACTTTTAAAATTTGTATAAATAGTTTCATAATATATATCTTATGTGAAGGTTTTTGTTCACTATTTTTCTTTTCTAAAGATTTTTATTACTTATTTGAGAGAGAGAGAGAGCGAACACAAGCAGGAGGGAGGAGCAGGCTCCCCACTGAGCAGGGAGCTCAGTGTGGGCCTAGATCCCAGGACCCTGAGATCATGACCTGAGCAAAAGACAGATGCTTAACTGACTAAGCAACCTTCAGAATGGGAAAATATATTTGTAAATGATATATCTGATAAAGGGTTGGTATCCAAAATCTATAAAGAACTTATGAAACTCAACATGCAAAAAAACAAATAATTCAGTTAAGAAATGGGCAGAGGCAGCCCAGGTGGCTTAGTGGTTTAGTGCTGCCTTCAGCCCAGGGCAGGATCCTGGAGACTCGGGATCGAGTCCCACATCAGGCTCCCTGCATGGAGCCTGCTTCTCCCTCTGCCTTTCTCTCTCTCTCTGTGTGTGTGTGTCTACCATGAATGAATAAATAAATAAAATCTTTAAAAAAAAAAGAAATGGGCAGAAGACATGAATAAACAGTTCTTCAAAAAGACATGCAGATGGTTAACAGATACATGAAAAGATGCTCAATATCACTCAATTCTAGGGGTATAGAAATCAAATCTAAAATGAGATATCACTTCACAGCTGTCAGAATGGCTAAAATTAATAACACAGGAAACAACAGATGTAGGCAAGAATGCAAAGAAAGGAGACCCCTTCTTACACTGTTGGTGGGAATGCAAACTGGTGCAGCCACTCTGGAAAACAGTTTGAGGAGTTTCCTCAAAACATTAAAAATAGAGATACCCTACAACCCAGCAATTGCACTACCAGCTGTTTATAGAGAAATACTGATTCAAAGGACCCATACACCCTGATGCTTATAGCAGCACTATCACCAATAACCAAATTATGGAAAGACCCCAAATGTCCATTGGCTAGTAAATGGATAAAGAAGTTCTCTGGAGAACCATAAAATGAGAGGGTTATTTTTCTTTCTTTCTTTCTTTCTTTCTTTCTTTCTTTCTTTCTTTCTTTCTTTCTTTCTTTCTTTCTTTCTTCTTCTTTCTTTCTTTCTTTCTTTTTTTCCTTGTGAGAGTTATTTTTTTCTTATTTGTAGAATTATATTAGATTATTTTTCAAAATCTGGGCAGTCATTTTGGTTCTATTTTATCTCTTGAAATATATATTATTTAATACATTTAAATATATTTAACACTGTGTATTTTTGTATATATATATATATATATATATATATATATATATATATATATATTCTCCCATTGATAGATATTTGAATTGGATCCAAGTACTGTTTTAAAAATTCTTATACACACTTCTTGTTACCCATATGCATGAACTTTTCAAAATCATGTATTATAAAGAAATAGTTTGGGACCTTAGGATATGCCATCTTCAACTTTGCCAGGTAATGTCAAATTACTTCCAAAACTGGTTGTATCAATGCATAATGCAACTGGTAATGTATGAAAATCCCTGTTCTAGATCTCACCAATACTTGTTATTCTAGATTTTTATTTTTTTTGTCGGTTTGGGGGGTTAAACTTTTACTTCACCTGTACTACCACTAACAATTAGACAGGGTTAGGTTACATATGAAAATTCACAGAACCCCAAATAGTAATGCTTACAAAGTCTACATATTATTGTGGGGAAATAATACAAAATAATTGCAACAGAATTAAAGTAGAGGTATACATCAAAGCCAAAGGCTGCTTTACAACAAGAAGTCCAGGGAGGATAAGCATGCATTACAATTGTCCTCTGTCTCTAAGGGTCATACTGAATGTACTTTTTCTATCAGTCAGGAACCACAAGCATGTGCCTGGCACACTTCAGAAAAAGGAAGCTCAGCATAGGGTCCATCCCAGTCTTACACATTCTTGATAAATAGGCACTGTTCTTGCCACTAAACAGTCTCAATGGCAGAAATTTCTGGGGATCTCAATAAAACCAAGTACAAATCATTCGTGCCATTGCTATTAATAAACGATGGTGACAAGCAGACATCGACTACCCCAAATTCCTTGTACCTACGATTACAAAGTAATGCGATTAATCAGTATGTTTTGTGACTTGTCTGGGAACCAACGTTGTACTGGTACCTTTTGATTTTAGTAAAACAACTCAGGCAAATTCCACCCTTTATAGATCACCATTCTTGTATTTTGGAATTTCCTGATGACGAGCGGAGAAATTCATATATTTTTTGGCCACTTGAAGTTTTCTATGGGATTCTTGCTTGTGCTTTGTAATCTTTTTTTTTTTTTTTCTCTTGAGGTTTTTTTTTTTTTCTTTTTTGTGTTAATTTTTAGGAATATTTTATGTATATTAATTCTTTTCTACAACTTACTCTCTTGTCTATGAATTCAAGTTGTCATTTAAAGACCATTTCATTCTATTATTCATAGTTTTATCTTTCCTTTTATATTTTTGTTCTCTGTCTGTATTACCTTTCAAGTATTTTACTCCAATTTATTCTCTAATTTTTTTCTCAGTTATGTTGAACTTACCATCTAACTCATTGCATTCGTGAAGCATTGCTACATAAAAACAACCCAAAGCTCAGTAGCTTAAACTGATGGCCATTTATTGTCCTCCACAAGCCTATGAATTATTTAGAAATTGGCTGATATGGATTTAGCTCAGCTCAAAACTGCTGATTCCAGATACGTGTAGATCAACTGGGGATTGGTAAACATAGGCTGAGCCTGATGGGAGGGAGTTCAACTGAGATGACTTTGTTCCATGTAGTGTTCATTCCTCACATATTTTTTTTAATGATGATGGCAGGAATATAAGAGGACCAATGAAAATACAAAAACCTTGGAAGGACTGATTTCAGAACTGACACTCCTCACTTCCACCTTGGAATATTAGCGATAGTGAGTACTATGACTGATGTCCAAGTTGAGATACAAGGAAATATACTATAGCCCAAGTGAAGAAATTGCCAAACCCCATGACAAATGGGGTTGATGTAAGGAAGACTGAAGAATGCAGCTAGTTATGCAATCTACTGCATTCACACAGAGTTGTGATCGTTAATTTTATGCATCAAGTTGACTGGGCCAAAGTGCCCAGTTATTTAGTCACACATTATTCTGGACATTTCTGTGAAAGTTTTGTTTTTCTTTCTTTTTTTTTCTTTTTTTTTTTTTTTAATGAGATTAACGTTTAAATAGATGGGCTTTGAGTAGAACAGATAGCCCTCCATAATGTGGTTGAATTTCTTCCAATCAGCTGAAGACCTGAATAGAACAAAAGACTGACTTTCACAGAGCAAGCAAGAAGGAATTCCACTAGTAGATGCCATTAGGATTTGAACTACAACCTGAGCTCTTCCCCTGTCTCCAGTCTCCTGGCTCATTCTGCAGATTTTTGACTTGCCAGTCTCCATAATTGTGTGAGTCAATTCTTTCAAATAAATTATCTCTAGGGAGATGAGAGATTTTGAGAGAGAGAGAGAGAGAGAAAGAAAGAAAGAAAGAAAGAAAGAAAGAAAGAAAGAAAGAAAGAAAGAAAGAAAAGAAAGAAAGAAAGAAAGAAAGAAAGAAATGAAAGAAAGAAATGAAAGAAAGAAAGAAAGAAAGAAAAGAGAAACAGAGATATTTGCACCCTATCATATTGGTTCTATTATCTCTGGAGAACCATAAAATGAGAGGGTTATTTTTCTTTCTTTCTTTCTTTCTTTCTTTCTTTCTTTCTTTCTTTCTTTCTTTCTTTTTTTTTTTTTGTGAGAGTTATTTTTTTCTTATTTGTAGAATCATATCAGATTATTTTTCAAAATCTGGGTAGTCATTTTGGTTCTATTTTGTCTCTTGAAATATATATTATTTAATACATTTAAATATATTTAACACTGTGTATTTTTTTTCTCAACAACGTCAAGTCTTTTGATAAGCCCATCTAAGTCATTCTTCATTTTCATTAGTGTTTTTTTTTTTAATTTCTAGCAATGTCTTTGGATTTTTATTTTTTATTTTTTTTAGAATTTCCACCTCTCTCTTCACAGTATATCTATTCTTACATGGCTTACAGTTTTCCATTACTGTTCCTGGCATTTTAACCAATAGTATTTTAAATTTCTAGTCTGATGATTACAAAATCTGTTGGTTTTTAATATTTAGTTTTTTGTAAATTGCATTTTTATATTTTTTCACGCCTTGTAATGTTTTGTTGAAGGCCAGAAGTGATAGATCACATAAAAGGAACTGGGTAAATAGGCCTTCAGTATGAGACCTATGCTTATTTGTCTAGAAGTTAGCCTATGTGTACAGTTTGCTAAAGTTGTCAGCATCTGTTTTTTTTTTTTTCCTTAATTCTCCTTGTTTTTAATCTTTTCTGATGTCATTGGGTTTCCTAAAGGCTCCTTCTTAAATAGGATCTGAGGCTTCTAGTTCTTTTAGTTGAAATACACTATTATACAGAAGCCGGGCTGATGTGTTGGTAAGGTGTGTGTGTGTGGGGGAAGCATTCTATAATCTCTGATTGGATCCTTGTCTTTTAGTGAGCCTATGCCCCTTGGCTGACCCTTAAAGTGCTATTCAACATTTTTCTTCTCTCTCAGATAAACAAGAAGGCTACATGAGGCTAGAATGAGGTATTTCCCTTTCTCCAGATCTGCTGTTAGACTCTGGTAAACTCAAGTTGGGTAGATAATGACAGAATGGTTTCCTTGGGCAACCCTGTTTTGAAGAGAAGAAAATGAGCTGGGCTTATTTCAAAGTGGTTACTTTCCCTTGCAAAATACAAGAGGAGTTTTCTCTAATCTTCAACTTGAGAACCGAGTATGGCTTCTAGAGGTAAAACTCACAAAAGTGTAGGAGCCCCTGAAAGGCCAGGCCCCTGTCACTTCAACTTGTAGGCCAATCCGCACTCAACCTCTGATAATTCATCATTCACATTTGAACTGCTCTTGTCAGCGTTGACTCTAGCAGCAGTCTTCTGCTTTACGTAAGCAGAAGGTAATGTGGTTTTTGGTATCCACTTCTCGTTCCCATTTGAGGGGCACCAGTTCACCCTGTGACTTCAGTTCTCTAACGGATCTAAGGAGTGTTGTTGATTTTCAGTTTCTTCAGCTTTTGTCATTTGAGAAGGTAGTGAGGACATTCAAGCTCTTTATATGCTAGACCAGAAATCACGTGCCTTATTTCTTTGAGTTTCTTTTTAATTTTTTCTGTACGTTTATATTCTATTGGAGTTTTATCCATGGAATTCTATAACATCTGGGCTGAGAATGCATTCCTGGAGAGAGGATTTGCATTTGTTTCTGCCAGACCATTCAGAGAACTCTAGCTCCAAATATATTTTACATAAATTCTTGGTTCAGGTTTCTTAGGTACTGTAGACCCTAATTTTCAACTTGTGTGATGGGCAATATGTAGTTTATTTATTTTTTGGTGAGGGATAATATATAGTTTAGAACTTTTGGAGATAACTTCTAAAAATTTATCCTACCTAAAATTCAAAGCTGTGATTGACAAGTTTCTTTGCTTTCTCCCTTCACATGATGTGTGTGTGTGTGTGTGTGTGTGTGTGTGTGTTGTGATTCACCCTTTTTCTAAGAAGTATCCTGTCATAAATCCCAGATTTAAGTGTGACTGTGGTGAATCTGTACTTGTGTGAGGCCGAGACTTTTTCTCCTTTTTTCACATGCCTGTTAAAACAAAGGCTGTAGTTTACTAGAAGTCTCCAGGTACTTTTACAAAAACCTCCATTTTATTACACTACATTTCTGATCCCACTTTTTTTCCTGTCCCTTGATGCTTCTCCCATTTTGCTGAGTAATAAAATATACACTTAAATATTAAATAAATTCATTTCCCATTTTCCTGGCCTACCATATTGATAGGATAGAAGTCTAGTTCAGGCTTTTTCTTTTTATATGCTAGAATTTTTTTTTTTTTGACAATATGCTTTGGATAAATGCTTCTGTGACTACAAAAATGTTAAAAGTCATTAAGTAAGAAAATCTCTGAATTTTTCTTCATCTAAATTCAGCATTATGGTTAAAAGAGCAAGCTGTGGAGTCAGACTAAGTAAGTTTGATTTCCAGTTCTGCTAATCATTACTTGAATGTCTTCAGAGTAGTTGCTAAAGCTTTCTGTACTTCAATTTTTTCATCTGTATAATGTAGCACCTACTTCATAGGGTCAATAGGAGGATTAAATGAGTTAAGATATTAAAAACACTTAAAAAGTTGACTACCACACAGCGAGCTTTCAATAAATCTCAACTATGGCTCTATTCTTTTTTTTTTTTTTTTTTTTTTTTTTTATGATAGGCACACAGTGAGAGAGAGAGGCAGAGACATAGGCAGAGGGAGAAGCAGGCTCCATGCACTGGGAGCCCGACGTGGGATTCAATCCTGGGTCTCCAGGATCGCGCCCTGGGCCAAAGGCAGGCGCCAAACTGCTGCACCACCCAGGAATCCCTGGCTCTATTCTTATAGTTTGTTTTTTCTTATAGTTTATTTGATTAAATAACTATAGTTATTAAAAACTATAGTTATTTGGTTAAATAACTATAGTTATTAAAATTACTGCTGTTTTGGGATCATTGGTAATTTCCTGGTATGTACTGAATCCTTGTGTCCCCACAAAATTCAAATGTTGAAGCCCTAATCCAAAATGTGATGGTATTTGGAGGTTGGGAAGTAATTAAGCTTAGATGAGGTAATAAGGGTGGTCCATCATGATGGTTCCTTCATGATGGGATTTGTGCCTCTACCAGAGATGGAGACTTAAGAGCTCTATCTCTCTCTTTGTCTCTCTGAGCCCACATTGAGAGAAGACAGCTGTCTATAATGTTGAGCAGGCACTCAACAGACACTTAATCTGCAGATACCTCAATCATGAATTTCCCAGTACTGAACTGTAAGAAACACTTCTCTGGGGACCCCCGGGTGGCTCAGCGGTTAAGCGTCTGCCTTCAGCTCAGGGCGTGATCCTGAAGTCCTGGGATCGAGTCCTACTTCAGGCTTCCTGCATAGAACCTGCTTCTCCCTCTGCCTGTGTCTCTGCCTTTCTCTCTCTGTGTCTCTCATGAATAGATAAATAAAATCTGAAAAAAAGAAACACTTTTCTGTTATTTAAGCCAACTAGTGTACAGTATTTTGTTACAGTAGCCTAAGCAGGCTTAAGATATTGGCTATTTAATAATCATTAGTAGATTTCTGTTCTTGCATTAATATGTAAAAAAATTGCTTATCTTTTTGCAATGTACAACTGGCTAAAATCACTGCTTCTAGATGAGGTGAGCTGGCCCCATACAGGACACCTGGAAGTAGGCTCACTTTTGCCACACAAAAAAGTAAATACCCCCTTCAGGTGCCCTTCAGGTACAACTATATAGTTCATATATATGCATATATGTGCATTGTTTCTAGATGAGATGACCTGGCCACACACAGGATACCTGGAAGTAAGTATACTTATGCCACACAGAAAAGTGAATGCACTTTTTGTACCCCTTCAGGTACGAAACTACTTTGCTCAAAGTTGGTGTTTTCCTTGCATCTAAGAACAGAATTGCATATTCTTTGTAGAGCTGAGGCTTTCTAGCTGTCCAGAGGCTGAACAGCTATACTGGCATTTCCTAGTTTAATGTCTTTATACCCCCAAGCAATAAAAAGGCAGCTTTCTAGGTACAATCAGTGACATGTAATAGATTGGTCTCTCCCACATCTATCTAGACTTGTGTATCTAATTTTTCCCTAGCATCACGTCTCTGAGGGCCAAAACTATCCATGCCTTCTCACATTCATTCATTCATTCACTTCATGTGTGTTATTTATCAATTTTACAATATGTGTTGTACTAGGGCACTTGTGACACTGTGTTAACACAAAACCCCTCCTCTCAAGAAAGTCACAATCTAATAAGGAAACTCATTCAGAACAAGAACATAAACACAGACTATGGAAGACTATGGTTGCCTATGGGGTGGGGGACAGGGTATAAAGGCTTCACTGAGTGGAAGTGATATTTCACTGAGCTATTGGAGAGAAAAGGAAGTACATTTTCAGCAAAGTGAAAATTATATGCAAATGTACATATGTGTCAATTATTTGGAATACTGTGGCATACTTGGGCTTCAGTGAGCAAACCTATATGACTAGAGCGTAGGATATATTTGGGAGAAGAGGCACAAAAATTGAATCAAAAAGTTATATGAAGAGCAGAAACCTCATATGTTAGATATAAGGGGACAGATTTGAAAGACATTAACAGGTAGAAATGACAGGACTAGGTGAGTGATTATAAATGAAGGATGAGAAAAGCAGGTCAGAGCATCAGAAAGGTTTCCAGTGCGGATGGCATATTTAACTGACAGAGAGAACACAAAAGTGAAAGCATGAGAAAAGCACTAATTTGTTTTTAATTCTTTACAAGGGAAATTTGGGCAAGGATTGCTCATGTAACCGCAAAGGGCCCTGCAGCCTTGAGTTTCAAGACCCTCTGTGGTGCAGGCTTGTTGCCGTCCTGTCTTTCCTTGGAGCAGGCCCCAAGGACTCCACCTATCCCCTGCTCTCCAAAGTTGCCAACATGAACTCTATCCCTTGAGGATCCTCTCCCCTCTAGCTTCCTTGCAGATAGCAAGTCTCCTCAGCTTCCTCCTTCCTTCCATTCGCCAAAGACAAGTACATGGGACATTTTTTTTTTTTAAATTACTATTGGTCACCACAGGGAAACAGAGAAAAGCAACAATAACAAACACAAGAGTCTTGTAATTACAAGGCTCAAGAAATCATATTGATTTCTTTATTCTTCTATTACTGAGAATGTAACAAAGAGCCAGTCCTTGCTCCTTCCCCACGTTTTGTTCAACCTTTGTTCCTTAGGATGGAGGTTAGCAATCTCCTCAAGGTAGTCTACTGTCAATCCTTGAAGAAGAGGGCATGCTGACTACTTTTTTGGGGAAGCCCTTTTCTTTAAGGAACTGTCCTGAATTCCTTAACATCCGCACATTAATTCAACAAATGTTTATTGAATACTTGCACTCCTTCAGGCACCATGCTAGGCTGGGGACACAGTAGGGAAAATGACACAGCTCCTGCCCTGGGGGGCTTATCTAGCAGTGGTAGGAGAAACTGAATACATCTGCATTTACTAGGCACTGTCCTTTTCCTGAGTGAACAGTGTATTCAGGTTACTTTCACGGTGGCAGAGATGTTTTTCACTTTGTTTTGTTTTGCTGCATTCCCATCACCAAGAATAGTGCTTGGCACATAGTGGATGCACAATAAATATGCTTTGGATCTTGAAATGTCCTATGCCAAAACCACAAAGGTCTTCCATCATTTCCTCAAATGAAATAATTTCTTTTGTGATTGAGGTGTTAAAAATAACCCTATAAAAATAATATTCCTCATATTCATAAAACCATTATGAAAAAAGTAAGTCATTTATTGGAATTGATTTTACTTCCTTCACAACTTCTCTTCTGTTCTGTGATATGTATTAAAAATATCAAGGAGTGAGTTGCATTGTGATTTATCCTGCCTGCTATAGGCCCTAAACATAGGGGATAGAGAGGAAAGGGGAAAGGCAGTCATTATGAGGACTTCAAGACATCACCAGGCTTCTTATACTGAGTCTAGTGTGTTTGGGGTCCATACTTGAGGCAGATTGTATTTTCCAAAAGTGACAGATTGTATTTTCCAATAATATCTCCCAACACACATGCTCTTCTTTCAATGTGATTTTGACACTCCTCCCATTAAGAGGCGGGGTCTCAATTCTTCTCCTTGAATCTAGATGGGGTCATGACTGTGACAAAAAATGATGCTACATTACTTCTGAGGCTGGCAACAAAGGCAACGTAGGTTTTGCCTGGTTCTCTTGGAGGTACTTACCTCTGGAGCCCTGAGAAACCATATTAGCAGCCTGGCTTCAAATCACCATGCTGTGAGGAAGCTCAAACTAACCAACAAGGAGAGACTAACTGCAAAGGGAGGATAGTGAACCACCTAATGAGAGATGCCCATGTAGCTTCTGGCTTCCTCAGTTCCTTGTTGTTTTAACATCCCCCTTCTGGTAGCAACCACCTGAGTGACTGGAGCCAGAATTGCCCAGCTGAGTGTTTCCCAAATTCCTAACACACAGAAACCTTGAAATATAATTACCATTGTTAAGCCGCTGGATTTTTGTTATCTATCTATCTATTATCTATCTATCATCTATCTATCATCTATCTATCTATCTATCTATCTATCTATCTATCTATCTATCATCACCATCATCTATCTATCTATCATCTATCTATCATCTATCTATCATCTATCTATTTATTTTTGTGATTTGTTACATAGTAGTAGCCAATTAGAACAAATAGTTAATATTGAGTCCTTATCACTCAGTACTGGCTGGCATGTAGTATTGTTCATAGTTGCAGTATTCATTTCTTACTGAGTTTTTAACAGGACCTAAGTATGTTTTCTTTCTTTCCTTTTTTCTTATTCTTTTTCTTTCTTTCTTAAATCTCTTTCTCTCTCTTTTAAAAAATTACCTTTCCGTCACTGTGCTTGGTCTTGGAGGAAGAGTAAATCAGGAAAGCCAGTATGAAAAGGAAGAAGGAATTCAAGTCTCTCAAGTTTAAATCTTGAGCAGAGTGAAATAATTGCCAAAGAAAGAAAGAAGAGGGGAAGTAGGAGAAAGAGGAGAAGCTGGAGGAAAAGGAAGAGGAGGAGGAGAAGAAGGGGGAGAGGAGGAGGAGAAGGAGAAAGGAAAGGAAGAAGAAGAAGAAGAAGAAGAAGAAGAAGAAGAAGAAGAAGAAGAAGAAGAAGAAGAAGAAGAAGAAGAAGAAGAAGAAGAAGAAGAAGAAGAAGAAGAAGAAGGAAGAAGAAGAAGAAGAAGAAGAAGGAGAAGGAGAAGGAGAAGGAGGAGAAGGAGAAGAAGAAAGAAGAAGAAGAAGAAGAAGAAGAAGAAGAAGAAGAAGAAGAAGAAGAAGAAGAAGAAAGGAAAGAGGAAGAAGGGGAAGGGTAAAGGGAAGAGGAACAAGGGGAAGGAGAAGAAGGGGGAAAATAGAACTGATTCATTCCATCTATGACGATGAGATTATCAGTCAATGTTCTATAGATCCCTGAAGCAGCCTGGCTCTCATTCTATTCTAAACATACATTTTGAACTTTCCTGTAATTCTATACAAATTTCTCCTCTATGCAAGTTGTCCAGCATAGATTTGATATGCATTTTTAGATAATCTAAGCCACATTTTGAGTTTTTGTCTCCATATTGATCAATCTACACAAATTAAGACAACAAACTAATGCTGAACCTCCAGTAGATCTGCAGGTCTGGTCCAGCAGGCCAAAAGATTATTTTGGTCCCAGATACATTTCTTTTCTTTTTTTTTTTAAAGGTTTTATTTATTTATTAATTTATTTTTGTGAGAGACAGAGAGAGAGAGAGGTAGAGACACAGGCAGAGGGAGAAGCAGGCTCCATGCAGGGAGCCTAATGTGGGACTCGACCCTGGGACTCCAGGATCATGCCCTGAGCTGAAGGCAGACACTTAACCGCTGAGCCACCCAGGTGTCAACCCAGACACATTTCTGGCATTTGATATTCTCTATCCAAATTAATGTTTAGGACTTGTTGAGTCAGAACTTCATTTTCTATTCCTTTATTATTATTATTCCATAGACTTCTAATATTCCTATACTTACAAATGAATATTCTTTATAGAAAATTTAGAAAATAATGGTAAACCAAATGGAGATGAAAAGGAAAAGAAGAAATAGAATCTTCTCATATTACTAGGAATATATTGCAAATCTGAAGTTGCCCAATTTAAATTAGTTCAGTTAATAAATAAATTTATTGGATTATATAACCAAATTGCAGGCATCACAAGAATCACGCTATTCTCAGGGATGACTAGATCCAGGGATTGAACATGTCAAGATTTTTCTCCCCATTTCCTTTTTTTAAAATATTTATTTGTTTGTTTTAAAGGGAGGGAGGAAGCACAAGAGGGAAGGGCAGAGGGAAAAGGAGAGAGAATCCAAATCAGACCTGGCACTGAGTGCAGAACCTGACCCTACTCATGACTTGAGATGAAATCAAGAGTCAGATGCTTAACCGACTGTGCCACCCAGGCATCACTTTTCTCCCCATTTTCATCCTTGCCTATCTAAATAGGACAGTCGTACTTTCTTCTACATCACAGCTTGAGGGATGGAAGAGTTTAACCACAGGAAATTCCATATTAACTCTAGCACCAATGTTTATAGTTGACCTCCCATGAATGAAATATGTTATCTAGCTAATAATGTCTTTATTTGGAAGTTGAAATCTTCAAAGGTCCTGCAAAGTCCTTTCCAAGCATGAGGCAAATCAATCACCCCATATAAACTAATTAGCACAAGGCAGCCTGTTCTGTCCCCTTTCAATCACTCATTGTTGTATGATCAATTACAGTGTTTGACTCTCAGATATTGGCACATACACTCTAATCCCATTTCTACTTCCATGAAAAAGGTGACTCCATAATAACTCTTAGTATGCCATCAGAAGTCGCAATTCTACCAAGATTCGACTGCCAAATCTACATGATGATTTAGAAGTCTTTGGTATCCTTAACATCTAGGATCCTCAGTTATGGAATAGATTATCATCAATGATCAATTCAAAGGCCTCTCATTATTATTTTTTTTAGAGGAGAAGAAAAAAATCATATGTATTACACACTGCTTTGTGTCAAATGCATTCTAGTTTCCTTGAATAACTACCTCAGCCCTTTTCCACAACAGTATAAACAGTTGTCCTAAGTATATATACTCTAGGAGCTCACAATTCTTCCATTATTGAGCAGGATCCCAAGTCCTCTATTATAACTTTTGTGGTTTAGGGACTCAAAACATAACATGCCTATTTCCACCAAGATTTGGAACCAATTAAGAGATACACACAAATTGTTAGCTTTATAATTGAATAAAAAACTAGAGGATTTGGCAAAGATTTGCAAATAATTAGGGTTCTGTAGCTCTCTGTCCCATTCTCATCCTCCTGTATCTTCCACTTAGTCTAGAATAAAGTCAGCCTCACTGAGGGTTAGTGCCTACAAAGTAAACATGCTTAACCAAAACTGAAGCATCACTGTATTGGGGGGCAACATGGAAGAAAGGTGAATAACTCCAGGGTTGCAATTATTGAATGGATTATCTTCCTTGTTAAGAAATTGTGGATTAATGACTACTGCTATTCCATGAGAAAAGGCTGAATATAAAGAGAAGGAATAAGTGGCAGGGCTATTATTGTTATGATTATAACTCCACATAAAAATGTAAAGAGAGTGAGCCAAGTGGCTCCTCCTCCTTGGCATGCCCTGGCTGCCACAAGTACACTGGAGATGAATGAGAGCAGTTGTCTAGATGAGTGAGGTGATCAAGCTCAGAGAAATCAGTGTTCTCTCTAGGTCTAATTCAGTAGCCCTGAAGTCTTCCAAGTGCTGCTAATCCTGGAATCTCATCATGCCTTACTCTTCATCCTGTTTCAGGTACTCCAAAGTCCCTCACCTAGAAGCCCATTTCCACCTTTTTCTCTCTGTCCCTAAGACTGAACTCATCTCCATGCCCTTCCAAACCCTATCACATTTTTCGTGAGCAGTGGCAATTCATCATTGAAAAAATATCCTATTTTTTTTCTCTTTGTTCTCTTTCCTTTTTTTTTTCTCTAACTGGAAGATGTCCCCTGAGAACTCTGGGTTCCCCACTTCTCTCAGTCACAGGCTAGATTTCTTCCAATTCTATATATCTTATGATATTTAAGTGGTGTCTGCTCCCTCCTAACTACCCATTACTTCTTTCAAACCATTTTCTTCCATCAAAGACCCTAACTTCTTGGGATGCTTGCTTGGTGCAGTTCTTTAAGTCTTCATTTCAGCTCAGATCTGATCTCAGGGTCATAAGATCAAGCCCCAAACAAGGCTCCATACTCAGCATAGAGTCTGCTTCAGATTATCTCTCCCCCTGCCCCTCCTGTTCAATCTCTCTCTCTCTCTCTCTCTCTCTCTCTGTCTCAAATAAATAAATCTTTACCAAGAAGGACCCCAACTTTCTTTTAATGTTCATATTATCAGACATCATTATCTACTTCTGTTTTTTGGTGTCGTCATTTATCATTTCAGTCCTTCCTTCCCATTTATAGATGAACATTCCTTTTCACTATCGCTGTAGTCATCATTTTTAACCCTCAATGTGAACAGAACAGATTTAACCAACATGCTGACCTCTCACATATTCTAAGTCCTTCACCAAAAATATCTTCTTCTACATCACTTCAGCCTCTCATGTGATTATACTCTGAGATTTACATCAATAGACTGTTCTCTCTCCATTTTCCTTTCCCTCTCTCCCTGCCTTTCTCTCTCTCTCTCTCTCTCTGCCTTAGTCACTTTCTCTCTATAATCAATACCTCCTTTTAGTTATTTTTTCTTGAACTCCCACTCTAGCAATTATTTAATGCCACTGAGCTTTCTAATCCACATCCCAGCTAGGTGAGCTTGGGGAAATTATTCAAGCTCTCTGCTTCCGTTTTCTGTTTGCAAAATTAGGAAAACAATTATGCCTACATATCAGAATTATTGTGAAAAATAAGCAGTTACTATATGTGAAGTACTGGAAAGGTACAAAATAAGCCCTCTATGGTATTAGCTATTATTTTTCATAGTTAGATACACTCTTATATGCTTGAATAATGCTTTATGAATAGCTCTGTCACAACTCTAATCACACTCTTTTTTATTTGTATATTTTCCCACTGAGTTGGGAGATCTTTGAGGACAGGTTATTGTACTCCATTCTCTTAAATCAATAGCACAGTGCCAGTGTGTTGGTTGATCAGTTAATTCCCAGGATATATACGACGTCACTATCCTGTGTCTGGACATTATGGTGTCATAGTGTCTTAGTAACGTGGGAAAACAAATAAAGGAATACAAACGTAATTCCTAAAACTCTCAGGTCCCTGCTACCAAGAGCAAAGAAGAGTGATTCTGAAAAGAAAATGTGGATCTGAAGTTGCTTTTGCTTTATTTAAAATCTCAATATATTACAGTAATTAAACTGCTTCATGACTTCATCGAAATCCTGTAAGGCTTAATTAATGTCTGTAAAGCCTTTTGCAATCCTCAGATGAAAGGCACCAGAAAAGTATAAGGAATCATTATTATTATCATTGATGCCATTTTAAATGACTGCAAACAGTTTGTTTCACTTGGATTTGCTGATTAAATCCTAGCTATGACCATGCAGAAACAAGTCAAAGTCATTTCCACAATGTAGCTCAGTTTGTCTTATTTAGAAGGCTGAAGACAGATATAAATATGTGATGTTTTTTTTCACTGCAACTGTTTTCCAAAGAGACCATACTTAAAACAATGTTAAAGGAAGGGATAAAGGCAAGGCATGAGACTGGGCCATTGACCTCAGCTATATCATCTTGCAAAATGTCTTCCCATGAACTTGGGAGTCAGGCAGACTTGGATTGGAAACCTAGCTCTATCGCTTACCTTCTTTGTAATTTTCAGTAAATAGCCTAATATCTCTGCCTCTCCCACTAATCTGTAAAATTTGTGGAAGCAAAGGCTATATCTGTCTAGTACAAGACTCTTACCAAGTGCTGAACATAGAGTCTGACACATAATATGTGTTCACTATGTATTTTTTTAATGTATAAGAAATTGTATGTATAACTATTCATCTTATACAGTTAAAATACAATGTCATAAGCATTTCAAAGATTGATCACCTCCATCTTCTGAAGTGCAATCATTCCATCATCCACAACGAACTTGTTCCCCAAGAGTTCTGTTTAACTGCATTTTCCTGTGTTGTTTCCATGACTAACAATTCTGATTTTGAAGGATACTCAATCAAGAAGTCATATCAAAGGCTTTATGTAAGATGTTCTGTTCGTCTATTGTTGCATAAAAAATCTCAAATTTAGTAGTGTAAAACAACATCCATTTTATTATGGTCACAATTCAGACAGGTTAGAATAGAAATGTCTCATCCCTGTTTCCTGATAACTGGGAGTCAGGGAGTGTGGCTCAGGTGATTTTACCTGACACAGATAAGTGAAGGCCATATGTTAAAAACCTCTGTTTTTATCAGGTGCACACTTCAATTCTTCTCCATATTGTGTCTCCTGGGGCTAGAATGCCCAAGGTGGCATCTTAATTCAAAGCTCTGGCCTCTGGGTTGGTATATCTGAGACAATTGGGGCAAGCTAGTATCCTTGTCTTCACATGCAGCATCTTCACATAACTAGCCTGGGCTTCCCAACGAATGGTGTTCTCAGAACTTCTTATGTGACAATTGTTTTCTTCCATGGTGAGCATTCCAAGAGGTATATACAGAAACTACACAGGTTCTCATGACCTACCCTCCGAAGTCCAGAACATCACTTTTACTACATTCTAGTTTTCAAACAAGTTACCAAGGGAATCCCAGATTCACAAGTAAAACAATTAGACTCTATCTCTCAATGGCAGAAGTTGCGAAGGAATCTATATTCATCTTTTATCTTCACCATTAGAAAAAAGAAAAGATTTCTGCCTTAATTCTTTAGAAATCTGAAAATCATCATGGAGAATTCTACTCTTTTACTCAGACTTCCTTACGATGGGTAGCTGCCGAATCCACTACAAAGGGTTAGAAGAGACAGATTATAAACTTGGATCTGCCACTTATCAATTGTGTAACTTTGAACGTATCTCTTAATCTTTCATCTCCTCATCTATCCCAGAGGGGGAAAAAAAAAACATGTTTCTTCCATTCATTCTGTTATATTGTTGGAAGGGGAGATAATGGAAGCAAAAGGTGATGAAAATTTAGAAAGCCTGCATGGCTGCCAGATATCATTGTCCGTAAAATGCTGGAAACAAGCTATAATCACTAGGATTTCTAAGTCTAAGTGGGAAGAGTTAGATAGTTCACTGTCCTGAGTTCCTGGGTTGATTAAGATTGAGGCTGATAGTGATCCAGGGACCAAAGCATAGCTCATTCAGTTTGGAGATCACACTTCAGCAGCATCAGGGTTGGGGCCTTATCTGGGTCTATTTGTCCAAGATTCTTAGTTCTCCCAGCTGTGCTGTCTCTGTCTCCAATGAGAAGATGGATAAAGTGATAACTTGCTATGTAAGTAACTAGTTAAATCATCCAATTATTTTGCATCTTTTTATCAATTTAAAGTTTCTTTGATTATGAAAATGAACTCTTAATCATGCATTTATTGTGTGACCAGAAGACCTTTAAGGCTCTAATCCTTACTAACAACCAGCTGGGAAAAGAAAAATATATTTGAGCAAAGTCCATATGGCTTTAAAGTGTTGTTGCATTAGCAGGTGGTTCTCAAAAATATGTATTTTCATTTTGTACTTCTGAGTACATTTACCACTTTTTTAAAAAATTGCATATTCTTGGATTATTTCCAAAAAGATTGAGGTTGCCTTGAACAATGTTTAAACACAACAGCTATTTGTTTTTGTTTTTTAACACAACAGCTATTTGAACCTAGTAAAATAATATTGTATAGAAAAATGGCATCAGTCTAGTTGCCATGAGGGGTGGGATAGAACATTTTGAGCTTTTCTTTTTAAGGCAATGAAAGCAGACTAGATCAACTGCTGAGATTTTCATAGTACTTTTTTCCCCCAAATATGTGGCCATTGTCAATTCTGAGATTAGATAATTAATTATAAACTAAGTCCAACTTTAAATTCAAACAGTGAGAGTCTCTGGTAAATTTCTGCTGTGACTGAACATGAGAGGCCCGGATTTGACAGAGACATTCCAGGTAGTAAAAATCTCCCTATAATCATTCATGATCTGAAACAAATGAAAAATACTAAGTTCAAACAAGTCTTCCATGTGTAGACTCTTCTACCTCTCCTTAGCTCAGACTCTTCTTCGTGCATCAAGATTCTTCTCAGACCTTCTTGCCACCGAATCCCACACCCAGGTTCCAGGCTCTATCTTCATCATTCAATGTCTTTTGGAAGCAGTTGACTTCGGAGACCAGATGCTTCTTATGAAAACTTCCCTTCCTTTAATTTCTGTAACACACAATAGATTTGCTTCTTACTGCTCTGGTTAGTTCCTCACAATCTCTTTCATGGCATTTCCTTCTATTGCCTAGTCCTGAAACGTTTATGTATCACAACTCTCTTCACTATGCATGCTTCTAGAATGATCTCACTCATACTCTGGGCTTCAATTATCATCAATTTGACATCTATCCAATAAATATTTATTTAGTGTGTTTTGTCTTCCAGAGACTATAACCTCATGTTCCAAATATAAATCTACAGCCTGGTGCTTTATGCGGAGCTCCAGACATGCATATACAGCTGCATACTAAATTTATCCACTTGCAGGTATATTACATAGGAGAATGCCAGAGTGCATTGGTTATGGCCTTTGTGAATGGTGATCCTTGGAGTTGCATATTTCTGGGGTTTTCTTAATACATGACTCCAAGTCAACCTGTCCAAAATTAAATTAATCTTCATTCCCCAAATGACTATTGCTCCTTTTGAGCTTTTTTAGCTCTGTGAATGAGATTCAAAATTGGCAAGGGGCGAAACCACTCTGAGTTGTCAGGATCTTTAACTTGAGAGAGAGAGAGAGAGAGAGGGAGAGAGAGAGAGAGATAACAGTATCAACCTTAAAGTAGTATAAAGACTAAGTGAAATAGTAAATGTAAAACATTCATTCTGCTATTTGCCATATATGAAGAACTCAATGTTTATTGCTCTCTACCCTCACTGACGTCCATCCAAGCCAAAAACTAGGGCCTCATGTCTGACTTTTTATTTAAAGTGTTTTCAACTTCTTTAGCAAGTTCAAATAAAATTCCATCTTTTTATAAATTTTCAATCCCATAAATTCTATCTTTGTGTTACCACTATTTAGTTGACACCACCATCATATTTCTTTTTCATCCTACCAACCAGTCCCCTTAATCCTGTCTATGCTACACCTTCACCCTATCTTTCATACTGTTCCTTCATTGAGCTTTCAATACACTATTACCTGTGTGGCCTGATCTGTTTGATACTCAAAACAGGCTTTCCGTGGCTTTTAGAGCAAAAGACCAAACTCCTAAACTTGGCATGGAAAGCACTTCATGACATGGCCTTTTTCATCCCCTCTCCCCATACGCTGATCCATAAAAACTCAACTATTTTTAGTTCCCTTGTCACTCGCTGCTTCTGATACTCCACATGCTTCTCCTTCAATCTCTCACTTACTATGCTTATCTTTAAGAATTTAGCTATCACAAGTTATGTCTTCCAGGATACTCTTCCTGGACACTGAAACTGGGTAAGGTACCTCTATCTCTCACACTTACAGATATTCTAAGCTCCTTGAGGCAGAAACTACCTCATCCATCTTTGTTATCTCCAGTGCCAAGCAAAGGGCCTAAAAAACTTATGTTTGTGGAAGCAATGAATGAAAACTGTACTATTCAACTGAAGGCTATGCAGACTATGACCATAACTGTTACATTTGTATAATCGAGGAGAGAATTATTTTGACTGCTTTAGCTTGATGATAGTGGTGGTAGGGGCAAGGGGCAGCTTCAAGGCCAACCTGTGCTCCTTCCTGGGATCCTAATTGAACTGATGCTGTTTATCGAATGTTGCTACTGTCAGAGAGAAACTAATTTGTGTCAGATTTTAAGTAGCCTTTTTGGATCACAAAATCTTATGGCATTGTTTCTAAACAGAGCTTCAAGAAGTACAAAAAATATTTAAAGTTTTATATTTCACTTGGATAATATAAATAAATACAATATATTGTAAGAACATATCAACTTATAATTGGTTAATACAAGAATTTTTAGTGCCAGCATTAGTTTTTATATAATGCTATTTTAATTATTGTGTGCTAATGAGAAGGGGAAAAAAGGAAGAAAATGATTTAATACATAAATGTTTCTTTAATGCAAAATGTAGGCCAAATTACATTAAAGCTCATCAAGTGGAAAAACAGTTCAAGATATTGTGGAAAGCGAAAATGGAGGGAGTTTATATATGCTCCTTTTTAAAAAGCAGACTGTGCCATGGCATGTCAATGCCACATTCATATTACAGGAATTTAGTTTCAGCAAAACAACTTCATCCATCGCAATACATTAATGCTGTTACTTTTAGATATTTTTTTGTTTGCTTTTAATTTATAAACTTATTTTTGCTTTATGTTATAAAAAGGCTTTAAACATATAAATATTTCAGAAATGGTACAATAAGAATAACTTAGTATAATGTTAGAGACCTCAGAGATTATCTTCCTTGATATAATTTTGTACTTTACTCCAAATGGAAAAAGACTGTGTTAATGAAAAAAGGATTAGGGCATAACAGGCCTACTTGGGAATAAAAGCTTCCTTGTCAGAGTAAAGTGATTTATCTCCTAGCCTATCATGTGCATACATGCACACATATCACCACACCCCCACCCCCACACATTTAGTCTCTATACTAATATGTATACATAGCACAGGTATGTACCTCCATTCATGAACATACACAACACACACATATATGTGCAATTACACACACGTGGCAAACACATATGTATCTGGATGTATCACAGATAACTCCATGCACAAAGGAAACACACACACAAACACTCATCCTTCCATGAATTTATATCTAAATGATATAAAGAGAGAATAAATATATCTCTGAGAAAGCAATTTCGGTAGTTGAGCGTAGCACTTTCAAGAATGAAGCCTCTAGAATTACATTACCAAGCCATCAACGCCAGATCTGACCCATCCTAGCCGAATAGCCTTGACACATTTACACAATGTTTAGATCCTCACTTTTCTTGCCATTGAATCGGGAAGGATAGTGAGCACCTAGCTCACAGAATTGTTCAGAGAATTCAGTGCATTATTTCAGGTTAAGAAATTTAATACTATGTTGACACATAAGAAGGAATCGATAAATAGCAGCTTCCTTTAAAAATATGTAGATAGATGATAGATGATAGATAGATAGATAGATAGATAGATGATAGATGAAGAGCTCTGCTCTGGGATCCTGTAAGGGTTATGACACCAAGAAGTTCTCCTTCCTTTGTCAGAGAAAGAAAGAAGCATGAGAGTCACCCCTAACATCTTGCAATCCTTCATTACCCAAATCCAATTTGTCACCATGTAGTTGATTTTTTGTTTCCTCCTGAAACTCAGGCTGATGCATTTCTCTCTACCTCGCATGGTCTTAGTCAAGAGGCCAACTACCTCCTCACATTTATGCTGTTTCCCCCACTGCAACCAGGAAGACCTTTTTCATACAGCAAATATGACCATGTATTTCCTGTATTTTAATGATTTCTCATTGCTTCTAGGTTAAATCTTTGCAAACACCTCTCTAGGTAGTCGCACTGTACCTAGCAGGTCAAGACATTCGTCTCTAACGTGTGATACTCTCCTGTTGAAAACCTCATAGAACAACTATTTTAGTTAACCATTGTCTCCTTGTCACCCAGTAGAAGGTTCTCTAACATGTTGATTGGCTGGATGAGCAAAACACAACACTGACTTGACCTTCCCAAACCATGACACATTACCAGAGGGATGTGAAACATGGTGTGCAACCAAAAAACAATGATGCCTGCTATAGTAGGAGAATACTCTACGGTATTCCAAGTGTCTGGTGAAAGTTGGCAGTGTACAGTGGTACTACCACCATATACCATTGATGACTCTTCGTCAGTGTATGTTGGGAGTGTTACCAATGAAAATGTCAGCAGCAACCAATGAATATACTGGTTTCCAATAAAGGGGAAGCAGATTAGGAGAATAGGTATTTTTGGTTTGCTTACTTACTTGCTTGTTTTTAATCTGTGGTTTCTGAAAAGATTCACCTGTGAACACAAATGAGATTCCTCCTGGATCTTTCTAGTTATATGTGGTGGGATCATTATAGCAGAGTGGAGGGTCTGTAAGCTCCAGCAAAAGGTTGCTACATAGCTGTATCTCACTTTTTTATCAAATGAAATAAAAAGGCCTGTATTGGTCTGGTTCTCTGACTTGCATAATAATGGGAAACTATATTTACATATCACAATTTCATTGATTATTGATGTCACAGATGATTACCCACCATAGTTTCACAGATCACTTAGCTTGGGCCACAATAGCAAATGATGATGAAAGAAATGTCCTTGGTTTATCAATTCTAGTTTCTCTCGGTTCCATCAAGACATACTTGCCAGGCCAAGGTAGTCTAAGAAGGCCTAGAAAATGTACTATTAGGTTTGAGATGCTGCTCACAAATTTTTTCACATATGCCCTTTTCTTTTGAAATTACAGGCATTGGGGATTCTTTTCTGAATATATTTAACTAAATAGGATATATATTTAATTTGCCAAATCTTTGTCAACTTACTTATATCTTTGCTCCAAACATTCTCTACTCTTGCACCCCTTCATATTATATACCACTAGAGATATCATCTTAAAATGTACTGTAATATGAATTTTTGTTGACTATGTGTACTTTTTCCCATTGAATTATATTATTTTTTCCAAGATTTAAAAATCTTATTTCTGGTGTATAGTCGATTCAAAGTGATTCCAGTACTCCATTCTTGTATATTAACTTCATTTTCTCTCCAGGTTAACCTCATCCTATAAAGTAGTTAACGATCTGATAACTAACAGTTGAATGCACTGGTAAACTCTGATATTTCAATAATTCCTCTGTGAACTTTCTTGTAAAGTGAACAATCTTCATATAATAAAAATGATCCTCCCTAGCTATTGTATTATAGATTTTAAGAAACAGGAAACTTTTAAAAAATATTTGGCAAATTGTAGATTTTCTTTAACTGATTTATTGCTTTATAAATTTTAAGAAACAGGATACTTTTTTTCCAAATAGTTGGCAAATTGTAGAATTTCTGTAACTGATTATGCATACACTTATCATAAGAGTTATTGTGAACATCATATATAGATTACTCATTTGTTCAGAATTAACATATTTTCCTTAACACTAAAATAACAAGAAGGAGATTTATTTTCATTCTCTTGTCACTTCATAATTCTGTTCTATAGGGGGTCAGCATTCATATTGCTATAAAGAAAAAAAAATATGTGTTTTCCATTTACTTAGTTATAGTTTCAGATTTTTTGAGGGGAGGTAATGATTGATGAGTTGATGACTTCCCAAGAATCGCTTTATGTGACCTACTTATGTTTCACATGCTTCAACTGTTCTACAAATAGTGCTAATCCATCTATTACTTCACTCATTCATTTATGTATTCAGCACCTATTTCCTATGCAATTATCATGTGCTAGGTACTGCCTTTTAACAGCTCTATTGATTGGTATGATTGACAAACAATAAACTACATACATTAAATAAGTATACATTTTTATGAGTTTTGACATGTGCTTATCCCCCTGAAACCAGCATCACAATAAAGATAATGAGCATATCCATCACCCCCAAAGTTTTCTGGTGGGCATGTCATGTCACCGCCCCCCTCACTAGGCACCCCTTGCTCGGCTCTGTCAATAAAAATCAGTTACATTTTCTAGCGTTTACATGAATGCAGTTATATAGTATTTAATTTTTATAGTCTCTCTTCTTTCATTCAGCATGATTTTCTTTGAGATTCATCCACGATTCATGTGTTTCAATAGCTCAGTCTTTTCTATTGTTTAGTCCATTGTATGGATGTACCACAATTGGGTAATCCATTCATCTGTGATGGGTGGTTGGGTTAATTCTGGTTTCTAACTACACAGTAAATAAAGATACTGTGAACATTCAAATATAAGTCTTTGTATGAACCTATGCTTTCCATTCTCTTAGGTAAATAAATGCCTAGCAGTAAGATGATTACATAGTAGATATATATTTAATTTTTAAGAAAATGCAACTTTTTTCGAACATGATTCAAGCATTTTACATTCTCAATAGCAGTGTATGAAGTTTTATTTGCTCTGCACTCCCACAGCACTTCTTAAGGTCAGTCTTTTACATTTTAGCCTTTCTAATATATGTGCAGTTGTATCACATGGTTTTAAAATTTGAATGTACCTAATAACAAATCATTTGGAACATCTTTCCACATGCTTATTTGCCATCCCTATTTCCTTCAGTAGATAATCATTAGAAAAGATATCTAATCTTTTCCCCATTTATTATTGGCCTGTTTGTTCTCTTGTTATTGAGTTTGGAGAGTTGTTATATAGTCTAGATATAGTCTTTACCAGTGTATGTAATTGGCAAAAAAAGGTTCTAATCTCTAATTTCTGATATCATTCTCTGAACAGTGTCCTTCAAGGAAGAGTGTCCTTCCAATAGGAACCGTGTCTTTCAAGTGTCCTGTTTGTGGTGTTGTATATAAGAAATCTTTTCCTGTTCAAATACAGATTTTTCTTTTTTGTTTTTTCTTTGAAGTTTTACAGTTTTAAGTTTCACATTTAGGCCCAGGACCCATTTTTAGTTAATTTTTGTACGTGATACAAAGCATAGTTTGAAGTTCACTTGGGGGCACACGAATATCCATTGTCCAGCAAAATTTTCTGAAAAGACTATACTTTTTCTCTTGAATGGCCTCTGTACCTTTGTCTTAAAAAATCGGTTGTCCATATGCCCATATATTTCTGACTCTATTTTGTTCCATTGATTTATCTTTATACCAATACTAAACTTTCTTGATTAGCATAGCTTTATAATGAGTCTTGACACCTTCCCTTTCAAAGCTGTTTTGGCTATTTTTTACATTACATTTTATTACATAGACTTTTACATTGAATCATAGAAGTATCTTGTCAATTTGTATAAAATAGCCTGCTGAGATTTTGACTGAGTTTATATTAAATCTATTGTTCAATTTGGGGAAAAATGATATCCTCACAATACTGAGTCTTTAGAAACATGAACATAGCATGGAGAGGTTTCCTCTATTATCCAAAAGCAGAGTGTCCCTTTGAAACCTTTTGTAAGCCAAAATAGCCTCAAGTGAAGACTATCCCTCTCTTTCTAAAAGTTTGCATTAGGCCACTTCACTTTTACAAAAGACTTATATTAGGTTTTCGCCAACTGAAAGAAATTCAAAGAGGATTTTTGTTTTTATGAAAAAAGCCATTACCATACTGATGTAGGTCTTTTGTAAAAGCAAAATTGTCTAACATGAACTTCCAGAAAAGTGGGGGATAATGCATCTCCTTTCATTCAGGGCACCTTTAATTTATCTCAATGTTTTATAATTACCATGTATAGTTATGACACATATTTTCACAAATTTACCCCTACAAATAATATTTTCATACAATTCTAAATGGTATGATTATTGAATTTAAATTTTTGATTATTTGTTGCTATCTCTATACTTATATATATCTAAATATGATTGATTGTTGTTTATTGATTGCATACACTGAACCTTGTTAAACTCACTTAGTTCTAGTGACTTTTTGGTAGTTTATATAATATTTCTTACATAGATGGTCATGCCAACTGGCAAAAAGCAGTTTGCTCTTCCTTTCCAGGGGGTATCTTTATATTTCTTCAATCCCTATGTTATGTTGGATCAAACCCACAGTAACATATTGAGAAGAATATGGCACCTTTGTCTTATTCCTAAACTTAGAGGTAAAACATCTAGGTTTTTAATATTAATTGTAATGTTGACTAGAGAATTTTCTTAGATGCTCTTTATCAGATTACAGAGGTTCCCTTCATTGCCAAGAGTTTTTATTTAATCAATAATGGTTGTTGAAGCCCATCGAATGATTTTTTAATGTATTAAGATGATTGTTATTTATTTATTTGCTTTTGATTGTATTTTTTTTAGTGTGTTAAAATGGTAATTTAAATTGATTTTTTTCTTTCTTTTCTTTATGAGAGGGGGAGTGGCAGAGAGAGAGAGAGAGAGAGAGAGAGAGAGAGAGAACCTTAAGCAGACCCTCCACTGCAGGTGGAGCAGGAGGTGGGCCTCCATCTCACAACCCTGAGATCATGACTCGAGCCAAAACCAAGAGCCAGATGCTCAAATGACTGAGCCACCCAGGTGCCTCTGGAATCTATTTTCTAAATTTTTAAAATAATTTTTTGCATCAATATTAATTACAGATTTTGGTCTGCAGTTGTTTTCTCCTCCAGTGTCTCTGTCTGGTTTTTGAAACAGGATGATGTTGATATCATAGAATGAGTGAAAAAATATTCCCTCATTTTCAATTTTTTTTAAAAGAATTCATATAGAATTACTGTTATTTCTCTTTAGTGGTTAGAATAATTCACTAATAATGCCATGTTGGTCTGAATTTTTTTTTATAATGACAAATTTATAATTTAAATAGATCATCTACTTAAAGAACTGTTCAAGTTATCTATTTCTCCTCAACTGAGATTGGTAGTTTGTACCTTTAAAATTAGATGTCCATTTAGCCTAAGATTGTGAACTTATTCGTATAAAATTGTTCAAATTCTTCATTACCTTTTTAGTATCTGTTGAATTGATTGTGATACCAGCTTTCTTATTCCTGATGTAGTAATTTTGTGTCATTTTTCTTCCTTATTAGTCTGTCTAGATGTTCATCAGTTTTATTGATCTTAATAAATAGTAAACTTTTGGCTTTATAATTTTGCTTTTACATATACCATATTTTTCACACCACAGTTAACTACTTTTTAACAGTTACTTTTGATGAGATATAAGGATAATATCTTATATATTTAACCAACTGGCTACCATTTCTTGGGCTCTTAATTCCTTGTTTTAGATTCATGTTTTCATTTAATCTCCTTTTCTTTTTGCTTGAAGTAATTCCTTTAACTTTTCTTATCATTATGCTCTGATAATATTGAATTATTTCAGCCTTTTATAGGATTGAAAAATTATCTATTCTCTATTTTCAAAAGATACTTTATTGTGTATAAAATTCTAGGTTGACAGCTTTTCTTTCAATGTATTAAAATTTTGTCTCTCTAGTCTTCTCATTTATATTGTTTCTGACAAGATAGCTACTATTATCTTTATTTTTGTTCTTCTATATATACATTTTTTAAATAAACATTTTATTTCTAGAATTACCAAAAAATTGCTGAGATAATTCAGAGTTTCCATATGCTGTGCACTCAGTTTCCTCTGTTATTCACATCTTATATTTGCATGGTACATTTGTTACAATTATTATTTTTTTGAATATTTTTTATTTATTTTTCATGAGACAGAGAGAGGCAGAGACATAAGCAGAGGAGGAAACAGGCTCCCCACGGCACTCCAGAGTGCCGTGGGGAGCCTGATACAGGACCTGATCCCAGGAGCCCCGGATCACAACCTGAGCCAAAGGAAGATGCTCAACCACTGAGCCACCATTTGTTACAATTATTAAACTAATATTGGCATATTAATATTAACTAATGCCAATATCATCTTCAAATTTCCTTAATTTTTACTTAATGTCTTTTTATTGTTTGAGGATCCCACCTATGCTATCATATTATAATTCATTATTATTTCTCCTAAGATTTTTCTTGGCTTTGAAAATTCATATGTGTCTCTAGTTAATTTCTCTTTACCACTGGTTTTAACTATGATGCATTTCTCTTCAATTTTTTTTTTGAAAATAATTTTTACTTGGGGTTTGTTGAGCTTCGTGGATATATTGCTTTATCATTATCTTCAAATTGGGAAAACTTGTGGCCATTATTGCCATAATATTTTTTTATCTCCCCTTCTCTCTTTCAGGGACTCAAATGAGAACATGTTAGGCAAATTGATGTTCATTTTTCATTTTCTTTTTCTCTCAGTCTTCCTTATTGATACTTTTTATTGATATACCTTTATATGCACTATTTTTTTCTTCTCCAAGGTGTAATTTTCCATTAATCCCATAAAGTATATTTTTAATCTCACACATTGTAATTTTTATCTCTAGAGTCTGATTTGGGTCTTTTAATTTTTATATGCATTCTACACCTCTACTTAACATGTTCCTTTAGTTTTGTGAACATATGGAGTACATTTATAATAACTTTTAATATCCTTGTCTGCTAATTCTAACATCTGTGTCACATCTGTGTCAGTTTCAATTGATTAATTTTTCTCTTTATTATAAGTCATGTTTTTCTGCCTCTTTGTATGCCTTCTAATTTTTGATTAGGTGCCATAAATGAATTTTATCTTGATTATTCTGGATGTTTCTCTTTTTCTCTTGTGGTATTTCTATAAATATTCTTGTGCTCTGTATTAGTACAAGATTGATTTACTTGGAAACAGTTGAATTTTTCCAGTTTTACATTTGAGTTTTGTTAGGTGGGACTAGAGAAGCATTTGGTCTAGGAACAGTTATTTGCTACAACTGACACAAACTCCTCTGAGTACTCCACCCAATGCTGTATGCATTACAGTTCCTCACCCCCCACCCCCAGCCTGGTTATTAGAAATAGGCACTATTCCCGGCTTCTTATGGGTGCCAGGCACTGTTTCCTCTAATCTTCTCAGATGGGTTCTTTCTCCAGCCGTCATTAGCTTCCTCATGTGTATGTCCTGAATTTTATTCTGCTGAATACCGGGGAAAGGGCCTTCTGCAAATATACAATTTTCTCTAAAACTCTCCTTTTTGAAGTTGCTACATGGACCTTTCAGCTTTTGTTCCCTTGAACCCTCAGGACTGTCTCTTTAACTTGGGTTGTCCACTGAGGCTACCTGGGTTCACCTCCCTGTGCCACAGGCTAGAAACTCTCACCTTGTTTTTCTTCTGTCTCACTGATCACTTCTGGATCCCCTCATCTATTTTATCTTTCAATTGGAGGAAATCAGGGATCTCTTGACTTTTCTTTCCTTATTCACTTCCTTGCTGTTATCATTTGTTCTTATCTATATGCTAATAACTCCCAAATTTATATCCCTAGGTTGGATCTCTCCTGTAAAATATATATTTAAAGTGCTCAATAGATTGCTTAAATAAGTATCTTAAGCCTAATATACTAAGATAACATGTCCAAATCCAAGTTATGATTCCCCTGTTTCTTTCTCAGAAAACTGCTCCTCTTGAAATCTTTCTCATCTCAATTAATGGTCACACCATTCTTCCAGATTCTCAGGCTCAACACCATGGAGAAATCCTTGAATCAACAGTTTCTTCCATACATTCTACTACTTCCACAAACTTGCTGATTTTATCTTCAAAATATACCCAGAAATGGATATATTAACCATTTATATATATATATATATATAACCATTTATATATATATAACCATTTTTCACCACTTTCTTTAAAATCAATATCATCTCTTACCCAGATAATACCTACCTCAATTATTAATGTTATCTATGTACAAGGTAAGGCTGCTATTTGTTACTTCATTAAGCAGCAATGTTGAAAATAAATTAATTTTAATGCGGAGGATGTATAGCAATGAAATCCAACAAATAAGTTTAAAAGTCGGGAGCAGCTACAAGAATATCTATCTGAGGATCCAGACTCGACAAACTTTGTTTTCCTAAGAATTTATTCTTCAAATATTTTAAATAACCCTTTTTATTTTGGAATAATATTTGATAATACAAAAATGTTCCAAAGATAGTTTAAATTATACCTTTATACTACTTATCCAGTGTCATTTTCTCCTAATGTTTTCATTTTACATTATCATCATGTATTTGTCAAAACTAAGAAACCAATATTGGTGTATTACTCTTTAAACTTCAAAATGTATTTGGATTTCTCCTGTTTTTACACCATCATTTTTTCTGTTCTAGGACCTAATCCAGAATACCACATTGTATTTAGTTGTCTCCTGGTTTCATCTGGTCTATGACATTTTCTCAGTCTTAGTTTTTCATGACCTTGATAGGTTTGAGGAGTACTAGCCAGATATTTTGTAGAATATTCCTCAAATGTGATTTGTCTGATATATTCCCATGTTTAGAATGGGGTTATGGGGCTTTGGAAGGAATATCACAGAAGTGAAGTGCACTTCTTATCACATCATATCAGGGGGTACAGGACATCATTGTTAATGGTGATTTTGATCATAGGTGGTACTTGTCAGTATCCTCCACTCTAAAGTCTCTATTTTTGTTTTCTACACTCTATTCATTGGAAGTGAGTTCGTAGTCCAATCTACATTTTGTATCATTACTCTGTGAGAAAAATTGGTCCATTTTCACCCATTTATTCATTCATTCATTCATTTACATCAGTGTAGATACATATATATTTATTTTACACTATGGGTTATACCTCATTGTATTTATTTTATTCAAATTGTTTTAGCTTTGGCCATTGAGAGCTCTTTCAGGTTGTCTCCAGTATCATTCTGACATAACCTCATGCTTATTTGTTTTTTGTTTTGTTTTGTTTTGTTTTTTACCACTTCCTATCCAGTATTCCTATCAAGCATTTTACTCAAAAAATGAAAAAAGTAATAACAACTGAAAAACGTTTAAGTTTTTCCAACACTATGCCCGTTATGAAAGCAGAACATTTGTCATTGGTTTCAATTACTTACTACAGCAAGATGCCTGGGGATAGCTATTTAATTGGGTTAAGATGCTCTGTTAAAGTGTTTCTTTTCAGTCTAGCTCAAGGCTGGCTGATGCTTCTGAATTTCTCAAGGCCAACCTACATAATTTATTTGAATTCCTTATTCTATTATGGAAACCAATGGTGTTTGGCACAAACAAGCAAACGTACCTAAACACGCCCTCCCTTGCATCAATGTGCAAATCTATCTTTAGTCCTAAAATTTTTATATTTAGTTGTGCTGTTCTTTAGGAAATATGGTTTCCAAAAAATTTAGCCAACCTAACCTTTTAGTAGGATGTTTCACCGGGTGACGGGCAACTCCAAAGTGAATGAAATGGTAAAACATATTTGGTTGATATTTTTACATTTTATCTTTTCTCATGTTCTCATGGTTAATAATAAATGAGTAAGATTAGGTGCCAAACCGTGAGCCATTGCCCTCATACATATGTTTGGATCTTTGTAATATAGATTTTTATATGGATAGGACCTCCTGCCTGTGTGGCTGAGAAAATACAATATAGTATTCAAGTTTAACCTAAGTTAAGAATCAATACTGGCCACAATTATTATCCATCTGTAATTTATTTAATAACTTTAGCAGGTTTCCCATTGAAATTTAGTGGTTTTCCTACAACTAGCTAACTACATTAACATCACAGAATAAATGTTCAGAGTATACCTTTGTCCCATGTAACTTTATTTAGTCAAATGCTTTGGTTAATATTAATATTAACCAATTCCAGATGTCAACAATTAAGTTCAATCCAACAAAACATTTAGTCAGGCACTTTCCTCAGACTGAGAATAAGAAGACTTTACATAAACATGTGTAGTGGATTTTAAGTCTATCTTAAGATAAAATAGTTGTGTTTAGTGACTAAACATATCATTACACAGATGCCTGATCCCCTTTTGCAGCTGTTCTTGCTGTTTTGGTTCTACATAGCCCCTCTGCTTGTCTTTCTTGCGGCTCTCCCTTAGTGTTGCACTATTTGGGGGAAAATCTGCAGATGAGGGGTTCTGACTGATTTTGTAATGTGCCTGCAGAAAGCTAAGCTTGCATTGTAATGAGGTCAGATTTCATTTCTAAGCAAGGTCACGCTCTAGGGTTGGTAGAAGTCCAAGGAAAATCAAAGTGCTGAAAGAAACCTCTCAAAGGTGGTGATTCAGTAGGTGGCACTCTTTCCTCCCTGCAAATCCTCATGTCAAGGCCCAGATGCACTCTGTCTTTCAGAGTAGATTTACAACATGACCTCTCCTGACCATTAGGAAATCTACTATAGAATAGTTATTTGGGGAAGCAGGCGGTGTTTATTTGTGGTTTTCTTCAGAATACAGGGAGGTTTCCTTGAATCTCTATGTCCCATCGAAACATGAGCTCTATGTTTTTGTTTTGTGTTACCTAGAATTTCAACCTGATAAACTGAGCTAACTATGCAGGCACGTATGGTGCTGAAAATCTTTATTCTGCCTGGAACACATTTCCTTATTTCTGTATACGTTTTCTACTTCTGATTATGTATGAAATTCTCACTTAGCTTCCAGAGTGGCACAGATCTCAAAATTAGCCTACCTTGTAGAAGCTTCAAATTTTAATGACTTACCAAAAAATACAAATACTGATTTCTCTGGGCTTTCTTTGTGAGCTTTAGAAACAGCACTCTTAGCTTTTATTAAACTGAATGTCAACCAGGATCCAGGATATAGATTTATTAATGAACTTGATTTCCTTCTAATACCTCCCTTCCCTCAAATGAAAAATAAAACAAAACAAAATGAAGCTCATACTTTTCCATAACAAAAGGATGAGACATATTTATTCCTACTTTAAAAAGAATACACTGAACTACTTCAAGAAACCATTCATGATGTCTCATTTAGAATGAAAATCAGTAATAGAGAAAGTAGAACTCTCCTTGCTCGATTACACAAAAGAATGTGCTAAATAAGTAGAAATAATCTAATATTAGTTGTGAAAATTACAGCTTATTCTATCAGATTATTACGTTTTCTTTTTAAGCATTTTTTTCACTCCATTCTCTGCCTACATTAGCCTTTTGCTTTGCAATGTGACTTTGCTTTTGTTAAAATGCATAAAGAAAGTCAGGTGTGACTGAACTTGAGATTTATAAGACCAAAGGAGTATAAGTAAATTCATTTGAGGTTCCATTAGTTCAACCAGAAAAGGCTGGCCAGGTGTGATGTTTTGACATTTACTCGGTACCCACAGAATATTGTGCAGAGAGGAAAAAAAACTCACACACATTCACAGGCATGCAGGTACACACATACACATACACACATGTGCATGCAGGGTTCCATTAAGTCAGAGCCACTTGATCAGTTCCAGAGAGAAATGAAAGATACAGATTTCCCAAGAGTATGATAAACATATAAACCATCTCTTTCTTGTAGTAATGTTGTTTGAACCCCTTGAATATCTCTTTTGGACCCCCTTGGATCCTCCCACCAATTAAGCTTTGACACACCAACCAGTGCCAACCATAAACTCCAGTTACAAAATTATATGATCTGCAAATCTCCCTAAACTCTTTTGGCTCCTATTCCTAGAACAATACTGTGCTGTACATAGTATTAATTGTTTCTGATGACAGGGATAATTTTAGAGAGGACTTGGCTGGCTTCTCCAGTCTCCTTATTTGCACTTCTTTGTGACAAGTTCTGGAAGAAGCAAGGCATAGATGCTGTGAATTCCCCATAGCTAACTCACAGTTCTGGGGTTATATGCCTTCATGGGAATCCTGCATTCTTTTTCTTATTTAAACTGGTAAAAAAACGCAAAGCAGACTTTAGCTTGCGTTGTTTGTGCTTGATTCTATATAGCCTTGGTCATCTTTGGATCTTGTTTATAGAGATTTTGAACAAATCTTGACTGCAAATAAGAAATAACTTCAGCTTTTGGGGGCTTGGGAAAATAGAAAAAAATCATATTTATATAGTGAAACACATCATCACGTAAGAGTGTATTGGATTGTAACCTCTCTGCCCCCTTGAAGTTTATATTCTAGCAAATCTTCATCTATGTTCTCTATGCTTTTGTATATTCTTTTCTTTCTCACCAGAATGTTTCCCCCAAACCCCTCCCCAATCCACTTTGCCTACCAGCAAACTTTTGTCTTTTAAAATCCAGTGCAGACATCCTCATTGGAAAAGCTTTAGTTTACTCTGCACCGGTGCAACTGAGTTCATCTCTCCGTTCCCTGTTCTATGACCAGGCTTTGTAATTGAGTCTCCAGGATCATAATATTACCCACTACTAGAGGGTGAGGGTTAGCACTGTTCTTTTATATGGATGGTGCCTTTGAAGTTGTGCAATAAGACAGATTTTGCCTAGAAACTACCACTATGCCGGCTTCCCAGAACTTACTCAGTAGATACTGATTGAACTGAATTTGTCTAGAGCAAAACCGGGAATTTCAACCATGAATATGCTGAAGTTGAAAAGGACTTAGATGTCATCTAGTTCAAAGGATTCAAATTATAGATGAGTAAATGACACCCAAAGCTGTGAATTGATCGATGATTTTTTTTTTTTTGCACAGCTAGGTATTGGCAGATTAACTTGGATTAGAACCCAGTTCTTATGTATCTTTCTACAGCAGCAGCTGCCTCACAAATTGCTGAAATGAAAAAGTACTATTCCGATGGGGAAATGTTGACTTTATAAAATCCTGACCTTGGAAAGCATCCCCATGGAGAGATTCACATTTCCTTCCAGTGTGTTAGATGACTGTAACTCTAATAAATTGAGCAATCTCTTCATCCATTTTTGGTTCTCAGGTTGAATAGTGCTTTGCATTCCTTACCTTGTAAGATCACAGAGTTCTCTACAGGTACTAATTAGGCCTCATGACACTCCCCTGTGGAAATGATCTTATTATTATGACTAAAATGGTACTAAAGATATTTAAGGTGTTTAACCTAAAAGTGAAGAAAAGGCATTAAGTAGTCCAACCCCAGGCTCCCTGGTACTAAAAGCACTCCAACGCCAAGAAGCTTGACAGCGTGGCCTGGAGCAAACTGAGGAAGTGAGAAAGGCTTATCTATTGAGCACACCTTCAGAGAGACCATCTATATTAGTCAGGGTTCTTCAGAGAAACGGATCTCGATAGCTTATTAGTACATCTATATATGTACATATTTGCCTTTACATGCACACACGAGTGTATTATGTCTATATATTCCTATATATGTATATGTACCTATGTATATATGTGTGTGTATATATGTATGCATGGATATCCATATATTTATCTCTACCTATCGAGAGAAATTTTGAGGAATTGGCTCATGTGATTACAGAGGCTGAGTTCCATTTCGGCCATCTGCAAACTGGAGACCCAGGAAAGCCAGTGGTATAATTCAATCCTAGTTCAAAGCCCTGAAAACCAGGCAAGCCAATGATGTAAATCCCAGTCCGAGGGTAGGAGAAGGTGAGATGGAATGTCCCAGCTTAACAGTGAGGCAGGCAAAGAAGAAGCAAATTCCTCCTTCCATTACTTTTTGTTCTATTCAACCCCTGAATAGATTAGATGATACCTACCCACAAGTTGATTTACTCAGTCTACCAATTCAGATACTAATCTTATTCAGAAATACCCCAAAATAATATTTAACCTGGGTACCAAAAAAAAATAACCTGGGTACCCTGTGGCAAGTCAAGTTGACATATAAAATCAAGCATCACATCATCCCATTTACCTTGTTTACACCTTCCTCTCTCCCACCTCACTTAGCTCTACCTTCTTTGGCCATTTTTTCAGCTCTCCTTTTACTCTTTTAATCCTGTTTGTAAGTTCCTTTAATAACATGATGTCTAACCCTGATAATTGCCTAAAAGCATAGACTGTTATGCTTCATGTCGATATCCTTTCTCTAGACAATTGTTTTGTTTTGCCTTTAATTCTACCATAAAGGTTAAAATATATATCATGTACCTCTTGTTTATCTAGACTAACTGTAGTCTACTCTAAGCACCTATCTATCCATGCTGCCTGGAAATTTATTTTGAACCACTTAGGGGTTTCTCTATGCCACCCAGCACAATGCAAAAGTTCTGTTCAGGAACAGGTATCTTACACAAGAAAATTCAAAAAGAACCCCCAACTTTGGTTCATATTGTTTTTTTGGTAAAGTGATCATTGATTCATTCCCCTGAATTTCTTGGAATATGAGGGGCATCTTGTTTCTGAGCCTCCCTTGGGCATGGTAGTACTTGGTAAAGTATGGAAACGAGGGTATTGCCCCAGCCCCCTGAGATAGCCCATTCAGTTCTTGGTATATGAGGTCAGTTAGCCTCAGTGTGTTACTAAAAGTAACTCTAGAAAGGGCCTCACAGGCCCATGTAAAACCCATGCTTTTTACAATCTTTTGGGAAGTCTCCTCATCAACTTCTGGGCTTGAATTACTTCTGCCTTCCTATCTCAAGCTCTCTCTCCATCTCATCTCTCCCTCGGCATATCCTGAACAAACTCTTCTGAGTGGGTCTTTGAAAACAGAACTCTGTCCTCTCTTTCCTTTGAGAAAGGGAAGAAAATGAGATTATCAGTGAGATTATTTCCACTTATTCATTATTTTCCCTCTTTCCCACCCTCCATTCCTCCCCTCCTCTTTTCCTGACATACTAACTCTATTTCTCTTTCACATACCATAATAAGTATTATCAAACCTACATTTCATGCTGCTTTTATGCAATTCTGTTCTAGTGTCTATGTTTCTATTTTTCTAAACTTGACTTTCATACTATTTGATCAGCTAACTCCTGTGAAGACAACAAAACCAAACTCGGATGTCACTTTATTAGATCATTTTTAATAAATACCTAATATTTGTTGAATTATTCCAAGCTCTAGGGATATTTTGTGAAAAAATACAAGATTTCTGTTTTCATTATGCTTATCTCCTTTGTGAAGAATACTGAGCCATTTCTTAGTACAGATATATACATTCTTTATAGCAACGTTTTTCAACCAAGGTGCATTATTGCTATGATTGTGCTGTATGTTAATCTTTGGTTTTTAATGTCTTTATTTCCTATAATTCTGGAAATCTTGGAAGGCCCTACTTGTATCTTTTTGGCTTTGACCCCCTCCCCCTTCCCTCATTACTTAGTATATAGTCTGGTATACATTAGGTGATCATAAAATGCTTGTTATTTTTGTGATTTCAAATCTTCCTGAGCATGCACTGTATGAAAGACATTATAATAGTCCTTTTAGCAATTGTAATGTTTGATGAGATGGTCATGAATGCTCTCAAAGAAACTAACCTGAACAAATGGAAAGTGTTGTTTAATAGGTATAAAATTTCAATTTTGCAAGATGAAAAAAATGTGGATATTGTTTGCACAACAATGTGAATATACTTACTACTGCTGAAGCATACATTTAAAATGGTTATGGTGGTAAATTTTATGTTACATGTATTTTCCCACAAAAAAATAACCCTAACCATCTAACAGAGATAAGTTTTACTTATATTGCAATATCAAATAAAAAGTGGTAATTCTCCTAAAAAATGCACAAATCCAATGGAATTCAGAAGATGGGGAAGTGACCATTGAAAAGCTCAACTCATCTCCTCCAGAGATTTTGCCTATGCCACTCCTGGAAGACAAGTGTTCTGTGTGGAAATCTTTCAAATTTTATCAAATAAGTAACAGAATTGAAAAGAAAAACAGGTTAATAACAGGAAGAAAAACAGGATAAAAGAGGAACAGGTTAACATCGGTTGAATTTGAATCATCTCAAATCTGGTAGAACTTCCTTGGTGAGTTTGTCCAGCAGGCAGTGAAAATTGTAGGGCATAGGCTTAAGAAAGAAGTCTGGATGCAAGATAGAACTGAAAATTCACAATAGCGATTGAAAATTCATTCCAGGGCAGCCCAGGTGGCTCAGCGTTTAGTGCCGCCTTCAGCCCAGGGCCTGATCCTGGAGACCCGGGATCAAGTCCCATGTCAGGCTCCCTGCATGGAGCCTGCTTCTCCCTCTGCCTCTCTCTCTCTCTCTCTCTCTCTCTCTCTCTCTCTGTCTCTCATGAATAAATAATTAAAATCTTAAAAATAAAAAAAGAAAATTAATTCCAGCAAGTCTGGACCCATGACAGTATATCATGGCTAAGAAGGAGAAAGGGCATGGGAAGGAAAACAGAAAAAGCTAAAGACTGACCTGTGGTATAACTAAGGATACAAGAGGAAAGAGGAATTTATGAAGGAGATGGATATGAAGGGTAAGAAGTGATATAAACATACTAATATGTTTTTTAACCTTCTTATAATTAAACTCTTTGTTGATATCTTAATTTTAAAGGTAAAGTTACGATATGTATTTCTTATTATCTATTAATAAATACTAACATTTATGTGATGCTTTAACACTTTACAAAGTTACTCCTTAGACTATGACTGTAAGGAAAGAATCCATTCTTCCCCTTCGGTAGAAAAATAAGTTTCATGTATCATAGCTTATTTTACTGCCACATGGGGAAACAGCAGAAACCATGTTTTCCAACACCAATTATCATTCTCATTTTAAACATCATTTTTTAACATCTCATTTTTAACAGCAATTCTCAATTTTTCCATACATCATCTTTTTTTTTTTCCTAAATAGTATTAATTCCTACAGAAGGGTAAAGTGGGTGATTTTATGATCATGGATGACTTCCAAGATAGCAAATTGAGTTGAAGGGCTGAGATCTTTGCCAGCCTCCAAAGAGTGTGTGTGCTATGACAATGGAAGTAGAGAATCTCAATAACTTTTTGAAGCACTTTGAAAGTGAAACAAACCAGAGTTAGGCTGTTTTCTCCAAGGGCTTTAGGTTTGGATAGACATTTTTCTAACATACAAAAGACCTGAGCACTTATAAGCAAATAATTATATAGTTGATAAGAAGATAAACCATGAGAGACTCTTCACTATGGAAAAGAAACTGAGAGTTGCTGGAGGGGAGGTGGGTGGGGGGATGGGGTAGCTGGGTGATGGGCATTAACGAACAGTGGGTACTATATGCAACAGATAAACTACTAAATTCTACCTCTGAAACTAATGATGCTCTATATGTTGGCTAATTGAATTTAAATTAAAAAAAAATAAAACAAAAAACATGGAAACATCTAAGGGAAATGAATAATAGATGGAAGGTGTCCTTGAGAAGACAGAAGGAGATGGAATCAAGAGGTGGTATGATTAGCTTAAAAAAGCAGAAGACACTTTTCTCTGAGACACAAAAGAGATGATGAAAGTCTACCTAAAAGTAAAGGAAGGTAGAGAATGAATGGTATGATTTTGACAATTATTTTGAGATGGGAGGACAGGAGATAAGTCACCTGCTCCAGATAACTTCACTTTTTTTTTCTGAAAATAAAAAAAGACAAGAGAGTGAGGGAGAAGATCTACATGGGACTACAATTGAAAGGGATTCTGCTTCAAATGTTGCCTGGCACCAGAAATCAGAGTCTTAAAAGGTTTCAGAATAAATTTAACCCCTTGTGCTGAGCTTTTGCTAAGTATCTTTACTCGCTAAAAAGAAATAGGGAGAACAGTCATGGAGAAATGGCTAATTCCAAAGAAGGCCAAAGAGATTTCAAGAAAATTTAGAATATCTTATTGTGCCTGATAATTGAAAGTGCCCCAAAAATAATGAGGATGTGTAAAAAGTACAAAGGAGCCAGATTGAAGTAATTTCAGAAAAAAATACCTGAGACAATTTGTGCATCAACATAAATAATGATCTAATGTGTTATAATCCATTAATAAAATAACAATATCTGAGCCATACCGATAACCAATGAGTAAATAAGCATTTAGGGGGAAAGTAAAGTGGAATGCTGGCTAAGAAATGTAGAATAAATGAAATAGCAGAGTCACCATATGCAATTACCATAATAATAATGGAATTACACAGAAATCAACAATGGATCCTACAACAAGTCTGTGAAAATTTCATGAGGAATACCATATTTACAAGGTCTTAAAGTATCTCCCCACAAATTATTTATTAATTATAGGGAAAGTGGTAACTGAGTGGAGATACATAACAGTCATCACTTTAACCACGAAATCAAAGTTAAATTTACGTGAAATGGGACAAATCAATTGACATTCTGTGTCTCCCAATGTGATGCACTGCGAAGGATATGTTATTACATCTGTGGAATCCTTGCCTAAAAATGCATACTTTAAATCTAACCATTAGAAAGCATTAGACACACCAAACTGAGGAATATTCTACTGTATAACTAGCCTGTACTCTTCAAAAATGTTAATATGATGAAAGACAAAGAAAGGATAAGAAATGGTTCCAGATTAATGGAGAGTAAAGAGACATGACAAGTAAATTAAATGGATTATCTTGCATTGAATTCTGATTCAGATAAAACTTGTGGTAAAGAACCAATTGGAAAAACTTGAATATTGGCTGTAAATAAGAGTATTTAATAATATTTAATTTCCTGCCTTTTATAACTTTACTATGATTACATAGGAGGATAATGCTTTTGTTCCGAGGAAATATATACTGAAGTTTTCCAGAGTACAGGCTTGATGAGTGCAATTTGTTCTTAAGTGGTTCAGAAAAACAAAAATGGTATGCTTAATAGAGAGAAGAAAATGATCAAGCAAATGTGGAAAATATTAACAATTTGTGAATCAGGAAAAAGAGAATATGAAAGTTCTTACTACTGTTTTTGAAACTTTTCTCAAAGTGTGAAATTATTTCCAAAAAAAATGTAAGAAAATAATGAAATTCACCACCAAACAGATAATTAATGAGCATTTAGTAGGCACAAGACATGGAGGAGATGGTGGAGGGTTGACACTGTCAGGTACAATTTCTGGTGTCAAGCGGGTCCCCAGCTGATAGCAAGAGGCAGACAGAAAACCCGCACTCAGGACACTGTGAAATCAGTGCTACAATAGGGAGAGAAGTGAGTAGGCTTATAAACTATCCCTGAGCCAGGGAGTGAGGTCAAAAAGTAGACTGGTTCATTTTACTTATCTCTTCAAAAAGTTCAAAGGGCTTTCTATTGTCTACCAAAAAAATAATAATAATAATAATAATAATAACACAAAAAAACTTCAAATATGTTAGTCCAGTGGGTTTCATCTACTTTGCCAAGCCCACTGACCTCGTCCCGGCTGCTGGAGGTTGTTTTTAGAAACATTCTAAGGCCGTGCAATGCCCTGAGATGCAGGGAGACGTCAGACACAGACGTCGGACCATGGATTTGGAGTCCCTGCCACATTAGTTTCCTAGGGCTGCCGTAACACAGCACCGCAAGCAACATGGCTTAAACAACAGAAATAGGTTGTCTGGAGTTCTGGAGGCTGGCAGAGTGAGATGATGGTGTTGGTAGGGTTGGTGCCTCCTGAAGGCTGTGAAAGAGAATATCTTCTATGCCTTTCCCTCAGCTTTTGGTAGTTTGCTGGCCATCTCTAGCATTCCAGATGCATCACCCTGATCTCTGCCCTCATCTTCATGGGTGTTCTCCTTACCTGTGTCCAAATGTCCTTTTTATACACACACAGTCATAGTGGATGAAGACTCACCCTAAGGTCCTCATCTTTACCTGATCATCTGCAAGGATAATTTCCAATATAGTCACATACACAGGTACTGGGGGTTGGGATTTTAACACCTTTAGAGGGGATACAATCCAACCCATAACACTACCTCAGTGTGACATTTATAGCTCTCAAAGAATTTCTCCCAAACTGTCTTTCCAATCTTATTTCATATTCTTTCCTCTAAAAAAAACCCAGTTTCAGATAAACTCTTATACTGTCCCTGGAATACTTTGCCCCTTGATCTGATCATAGCTTGGCACATTCTTCTTCTTCCATCCGGAATTGGAAAGTTACACACTGAGTTACTACCTAGTATCTGATGTTGCTTAATATCCTTTACGGAATTAATATCTTTATGCTGTTTATGTGTGTTTTTATTTTTAGTCTACCTCTTGCTACTAAAGTGTAAGCTATATGAAGGCAGGGCTCCTGTCAGGGTGGCCACAGCCTCAGTGCCAAGCTCAATGTCTGACATATAGGACATGCTTAGTATATGTACAACTGCAATAAGAACAGGGACCATTTTAATCTCCAGTATAACTTTCTTTCTTATACTGACCAGTTGTGCTTCACTGAACCAAAGTAGGGATTCTAGGTCTTAAGTAAGTATACAAATTAGAGCAACCTAAGTGACAATAACAAAAGATTCATGAGAACAAACAAAATGTCCAACAATAGGGATTGCTTGAAAGCAAACTAAATGAACATCTTTCCATGGCTACTAATAGCAAAGAGAAGAAAAACTCAGCTGGAAGTAAATTAGAAATGTGAAGATAATAAGATATAAGAAAACAACAACAAAGTCTGTAACATGGAAAAATACTTAAAAGCACATAAAAGCTTATGAATCTACCTTGTACTCTATGCCCATATTGCCAAGCTCGGGGGATAAAGAGTGACAGAAAAATACGTAACTTTGGATCAATTTGTTGTTTTCCTTTTGTTTTGTTTTGTTGTTATTGTTGTTTTGTGGTTTTTCAACTCGCCTCTGTACAAATTGCTTTTGTTCTAAGTGCATTCAGCTTCAGTGCTTTTGTGATTTATTTATTTATTTATTTATTTATTTATTTATTTATTTATTGGCTGTTTACTAAGGGCATACAAAAGCCACTCATTAGTATCATTAGATGATACTAATTGCTACTATTACTTTTACTGGTCATGATAATATATGCATACGAAAGATGACGGGGGGGGCCCTCACCAATTTAAACAGAAGAAAATAGATGCTCCAAAGTCTTAAGTGCCCGGTCCGAGTTTAGAGAGAGCTAGAATGGGAGTCCAGAGAACTCTTTCTTTCCCTGGTCCCCACTGTCTGTATAGATCTTGTTTACCCGGTCAGAATCTGGAGCCAAACTCTTTGGGGGCAGAGCGCCTAGGGGCCCGTTTCACCTGCCTTTCTCAGACTCACACTGCCAAGCTGTAAGGTTAAGCAGTGTGACTCAGCTGCCTGCTGTACTGCCAGTTGATAGAGTCACATGGCCAATCCCTCACAGGCAAGGAATGTCACCATTCCTGGTTTAGTCACCTGTGTGCAGGCATAGCGAGAGGGCCCCAAAGGTAAAATCGCAGTCACACTGACATAATTACTCAGCTGTTCTGTCCATGCACGGTATAGCAAAAGACAGTGGGACACCAAAAAAACAGACCTGATGTGACACAGAAAAACAGGCACTGGAGGAAAATGCATCTTACGACGACAAGGAAACAGAGAATGCGTCTTGAGTTTGACTTTCAAGCAGAGTGTTCATCAAAGGCCTAGACTGAAGAGTGGTCATATGAATGCTTAGACAGAATTGGAGTGCATTTTAGTAATAGTGCATTTACGTAAAAGGTAGAAAGTGGACTGTCTCTCTGAGTTCATGGATAACAACCTTGAGGAGGAAGGTAAACTACCCTCTAGGGAAAAGAAGAATGCACAAAACCAGATACCTACATTGAGTATAAGCTGCACATACAACAACACATTTATCATCCCTTCCCTGCCATTCATTTGCATCTTGCCTTTTGCCTTCTTGGTGGTCGTTTGCATAATGGTAAGCTTTGTACCGCTTACACGCTCGAAACAGAAATATATACTTTTTTAATATGCAAGTCTAATGGCTCCATTTGACAAAAGAAATCCCAGTGATCTATATTGTCTCTTAAATTGATCCAACATATTGTGGCGTTCGGGCCGAGTTACTTCCTGCTAATAATTTCTTAACAGAAAATGGAAAGACAATAGCATTAGTAAATCAAACCAAACGTGTGATTAATGCCACTTGAATATCAGGCATTTGTTTCAGCCCCACCAGCCTGACTCTGCTTCAGCTCAGCCAGAGGAAGGGGTCATGTCATTGGCATGCTGAGGCAAGACGCATGATACAAATCACTCTAAATTATCAACCACTGCAAGAAAACTAGTCACTGGAATATAATGTTTTATATCAAAGACAAATTCCAGTGAGGACACACCTTGATTTCTCATTTAAGAAGGTATACTTTTGTTCCCTACGATACTTGCTTTTCCCCAAATCCAATTATGGTTTGGCTTCCCTTCAGGTTTTTCGAGGCTTAGCCATCATGGCAAGCTGGCAGTAACCTCTTACTTAAAAATTTTACATTTTCTACACCTTTCTCAGAGCTCCAAGCACCTCTCTAGTATCCACCTCTACAGGATTTGGGGGTGCTAGAGCCAGCCTTAATTCTAAACTACAACCTGAAATCACACTAGATCCAGTCTTTCCTCATCTACACTTGCTATCTCATTTTGAATGACTATTTCATCTCTTTGCAGTCTTCAGTCCCCACTACTTGAGGCAGCGATGCGTCTGAATTCCACAGCGGTGTCTGGGTGCTGCTGTGGTCTATGGAACACTCTTCCATGAGTGACACATCCATACATTAATCACCTGCACTACTGAGAATGACATGAGAATTGCAGGTGCTGGGCTCAAAGTTCCACAGCAGGGTGCCCTCTAATTCTTTGTGGGGATCCCTATCTCAGAATCTCATTCAGAAAGCCTAGATTTGGGAGGGGCGGGATTAGTTACCTGTGTGGGACAAGATATATCTATGCATTCATTCATTCCCCACTTGTATGTGTGGGTATGAAAACTGTACAGATGTGTTTTAATGGGCAGTATGAGGAATTGATTTATAATCCTTGGTTTGTGATACGTTGTTGTTTTTCATGGGTGACCTCAATATTTATTTATTTAATAATTTTAGCTAGATATTAAGAAGATAACTAACATTTATGAACCTATCACCCAATTCCTTCCATCTACTGATTTGCTGCTACCCCATCCCATTTCCTGTCCCCCCACGAGGTGATTACTACAGAAATTTTGTATCTCTTGCTTTATTTAAATACATTGTTTCAGGACATCTGAGTGGTTGAGCCTTTGGCTCAGGTCATGATCCTGGGGTCCTGGGATCCAGTCCCACTTCAGGCTCCCCTCAGGGAGCCCTCTGCCTGTGTCTCTGCCTCTGTCTTTGTGTCTCTCGTGAATAAATAAATGAAATCTTTTTTTAAAAAAATGAATAAGTACATTGTTTCAACAAGGTATCTTTTAGCTTTAGTTGATTTTGAACTTTTTAAGAAGGATGTTGTATGATCTTCCAGAAAGTGCTTTTTTATTTTTTTTTTTTTAATTTGGAGTTATGCTGAGACTTATTTATGTAGTTGCCTCTGTGGTTAATTTTATTTTAATTTGTAGTAGTTACAGTCTCTTAAGTCACTGTGAACACTGAATTAGCCAACTTTGAACTATTGTTCCTATTAGAAATACAGGGTTAGGTTCCTGTGAGCCTCAGGTCACATTTGTGTTAAATGACAGATGTTTTGTATGTGTTTCTGTTAAGCACATTTTATTTAACATATTATTATTCACTAATATTGAGCTCACAGCCAATACCACTGTAGCTCATGCCTGGTTAAAGCCTATCTAACACATGTATTTTCTTTATAAGGCACATAACTTCTTGCACTTAGGAACACTAGCCAGCATTTCAGCACTGTACGTGGCAGTCATTTTAAATACCAAAATCGTCAACAAAATACCGAAAAGTGAGAAGAGTATAGATAGCATTAAACAGTTGTGGAAAGGATACTTGTTGGCGATGTAACAGCTGAAATGAAAAGACAGAAAATCTATGCATTGGACAACAAATTTTTGCTACTCTGCACATATCCATAAATGACCACAAAAGTGTCCTAAGTACTGCTTTTGGAGCTACAAATAAATTTTAATGAGTAGGAGATTTGCAACCATTTAGTCACTGAATAATGAGGATTGGCTATAGTTAAATTTCATTCACTTTTTTACTGACGTGTAAGATTCCATCATGTAAATATACCTCATTCTTAAAAATACTCTCCTGTTAATGAATATTTGGTATCTTTCCTTAGGAGATTTTTTTAAATAAATTTTAATTTTTCCTCACTCACAAGTTGATCATACTACTGAAATGATTGCATAGGGAAATGCTATTTCATATCAATATGCTATCCTATGGTTGCAACGACATGATGCCAACTTCTACCTACTACCAATCTCATCCCTTATTATACATATTTAACACTTTACTTTGTGACAGAAACAGAGGTCATTGTACACAAAGAAATTTTGTTATAAGTCTTGAAGACAAATATGTGTTAGATGCTAAAATTACATGTGTGATGTGTGCATTGTGATGGACCCTGTAAGCACAAAAATAAGAGGATGATCATTGTCTTCCCTGAGTTTGAAATATAGAGATAATATAAACAGGTAAGACAAAAATATAAGTACTACCAAAGAAGTATGGATATGATAAAACCTGGTGGAGGAAGTGTTGACCTCTGTATCAGTCTATCAGAAAAAGCTTCCAGGAGGAGGTACGGAAGTTGTTGATGTTTGACACATAACAATACTTGAACCAGGAATTGTTCATGGCATTTTCCAGTGAAAAAAAATTGCAAATTTCCTGGGCCTCATTAGCACATGATTTTGAAATAAAGGGTGACCAGGTTTGGCCTTCATACATGGTCATGTATTCCTCTCTGTTCCCAATACATAAGGGCTTTGAATGCTGGGAGCTGGTATTAGTTGCTATGGGTTTTGATGAAATAAAATTTATCTTTCTCTATACTCCCTTAATCTTTGGTTACATGCGTATTGTGTTTATGCTATTCCTGAACTCACTGGCATCAAATATGATTGGCCACCCTTGTCCGAAAACACTCAGTTTCTCTTATGGTCACCGAGACCTTGTTGGTATAAAGCAATGGTTCTTAACATGTTGTGCTCAAACCAGCAGCACTACCACTGCCTGAATCTTTATTGGAAGTATGAATTTTTTGCCCTCAACCCAGACCCATTTAGTCAGAACCTGCTGGGGTATGGTCCCGCAGTCTGTGATGAAGGAAGTTTTCCAGGTGATTCAATGCATGTTAAAGTTTGACAACCAAAGCTAGAAGGAAATCTTTATTGATTCAACCTGTTCTAAGCACCAGGTTTTGTCGGGGCTGTGAATTGATCAAAGGATGTTTTTCAGCTCTATCTTAATTAAGGAGTTAGGGTAAGAATTAGGAGAGTAAGTGATGAGAAGACTATTAGTTGTAAATCACAAGCAGTAGGGCACAAATACATTACATGGATTGTAATTGAGAAAGCACTTACAGAAATGAAGAAATATGCCATTGTAGCCAAACCCAGATGTCTGTACCTGGAAGCAGCACTTATGCCTGTTTCCTTAGACACACCCAGTGGATTTACAGATCTGTGGTACAAGTGTCTTTGCCCATTCTGTACAAAATATGGCCCATCAGCAATATTGGCATCATCTGGGAACTAAGGAATCTTGGCATTCCATTCCAGACTCATTGAATGGCATCTGCTTTTCAACAAAATCCCCAGGTGACCAATGTGCACATAAAGCTTTGAGAAGCAGCAGTCTAATCTCTTGCACGTAGTACATGGTGTATGTTGCTTTTTTGTTTTTGTTTTTGTTTTGTTTTGTTTTGTTTTTGTTTTTGTTTTTTTGCTTTTTCGTTTTTGATGGATGAAAGAATGCATACAACTTGCCATAAGTCATTTAGCCTTTAGGCATTAGGCAGAAATACACTTAGTAAGTGTAAGTACTTGTCCAGCACCCACTGTGCACCAACCTGATTTAAAGGTGTTACATATGTTGACTCCTTGAAGCCTCAAAACACCCTATGTAGTAAGTATTATTATCATTCACATTTTACACAAGAGGTTAAGTCACTTGTTCAAGGGCATTCAGTTAATAAGGGATAGAATTAGGATGGGAATTTCACCAATTTGACTTCTGATTGTATATTCCCAAGGCTCTCTCCCCTGATTCTTGAAAGAGTGCAGTGATAAATCTGTTGATTAGACTAAGGAGTTGTGTGGGTTCTGCAGAACCTCATAACCAGACTTACAGAAAATGTGGTAGGTTATGAATTCAACTGGAAACTTTTTCTACAGAGTTCATGATTTCCTAAAAAGAACTTTCACTAGAGAAGCTCTTGGGCTTCTCCCAAGTTCCCACATGGTTAAGTCTAGGGTAAAGACCTGGACCTAATATGGAGCAAGAGGCTCTCTTGCTCTCTCTATATACAGGGGTATCTGATCTCTTTCAAAGAAACATAGAGAAAAGGTTCTGCCTCTATTTTGTGAGGCCTGTGGGATTTAGCTCTAGTTAGTACAAAGGGTTAAATTCTGCAATTTTAGGAGACCTGCTTTTGTTATATGTCTGTATATAGCTATATCCTCCATACCCCATCACTGCCAGTTAACACAGATATTTTGGTATATATTTCTTCATTTCAGATAGTCAATGCCTCAATATGTTCTAGAATCAAGCAGGGGTTCTTTTTTCCTCCCCCAAACTGTTAAGGTATACACACCAATGGTAGCAAGAGTACATTTTTAGAATTTTCACAGCAAAACTATTCAGTCACCATAACAAGTCTTAAGTGAAATCTGATTAAACTATTACCTTGTGAGCACTGGGTGTTATTCTGTATGTTGATAAATTGAACACCAATAAAAAAATAAATTTATTATAAAAAAATAAAAATAAACTATTACCTTGTACTGATGAACCCAGATTTCTGTGATACTATACAAGCTCTTTCCTCTGCTTTGTCCATTTGGAAAAGTCCTGCTTCCCCCTTGAGATAAGGTCACCTCTCCAGAAATCCCCTATGTCATAAAGCTTTCCCTAGTCTCTCCATGGACCGATGCCCTTACTGAAACCTTTATTATAATATTCATCCCCCAGGCCAAGAGGCCTAGAGGACAGAAGTCACTTAGTCTTCACTGAATACAGCTAGCATAGCTATGGCTGGGCATAAATTAAGCCATGGGATAGATGTTCATTTAATAGATGAAGAGATGAATAACTTATACTTGCAAGCTGGATATTTGAAGTTAAATGTGGATTAATGCAATCTCTGTATACAGAAAAAAATTATCATAGATATTCATGAAAGAATTGCTGCTCTGAGTTGGTTAAAAGCCCAATACCAAATTGAAATATAATTGTGTAATTTTAGAATACATACAGAAATTATAGTGATTTACAGCCTAGAATTTTGGAACAGCATCAGACTGATAAATTTAAGGCCTTTGGCCCAATAAGCACACTCATAGGAGAGAGAATATATGGTCATAAAAACAACAACTCAATCTGGTCTTACACTGCAGCTTAATGTAGGTCTTTAGGGAGCTTGCTGAAATGTCCAGGTAACACTTGCCCTACAGGAAGTGGCTCTACAGGAAAGTGCACCATTTGATACACTTGGAAAAAGGTTAGCTCCCATGAGAATTTTGAATATTTTCTATGGCTCCTCCTCCCCCTTGAACTCCTTCACCTCGAACTTGCACAATCAATGAAGGGAGGGTTGATTAAGCAAATCCCTGTCTGAATTACCACAAATTTCAAACTGGCAGAGTCTGAATTAATGCGATTTTTACCCTACTGCATCGCATTTCAGGTCTTCCAGATAAAATGCGCTGTGGAGAGTTTGGAGGCAGTCCAGAAGACAACAACTAAAATGATTAAAGGTTTGACTAATATTTCCTCTGAGGAAAGGCTAAAAGAACAGAGTTTATTTAGCCTGGAGAAGGGAAGACTGAATAAGGAATTAATAATACTTTTCAAGTATATGAAGAAGTGTGTGAGCGACAAGAAAAAGATTCCCTGGCTTCTAATGAGTCTAAAAAAGGACAAAAATGACTGGAGACAGAGGGGAGAACTGTATGTTATCCTTAGAAGGCCTTCCTGGCTATACAAGAGTCACACACTGGCACCTGTAGGGACTGCTTCAATTGGATATTTTGTGAAAAACTTAAACATTTACCTTCTACCATGGGTTCATGTAAAGGCCTGCCTGGATGCAGACGGGCGAGACGAAATGCCTTCCTAGTGTTCCTTCTATTCTGGTAGTTCCACTTGATAAAAGATCATCTGGTTGAATTGATTAGAAAGTTAAAATTGCGCTCCTGGATCAGTGAATTCATACTGCAAGAGAGAACCCTTCAATTCTGAGTGGCCAGTTTGAATTTCATCCAGTTGGCAGTGACCCAAGTTATACCACACTGCCAGGGCCGCCAGGACAGACTGCACTATCCAAAGTAATAAGCCTTGTTGGCATTGCAATGACAGTGCTCTATCTTGCCTTTGGGGGAAAAAAAAATGTTCCAGGGCTGCGTGAACAACCAAACTGCAGCATCTTTTAGATCTACCTCCGGTACTACGGTGGCAAAGCTTCTACGACAAAGCACTGCAGTGCCAGAGAAAACAAGGCTCTCTAAGCTTTAACCTCCAAGGACTCCAGAGGCTCTGACACAAACATAATAAAATCAGAATCGAGATTCCCAGAACATGAATGCCTAGGGATACACATGAAGGACTTGCAGTCTCTATCTTGTCATCTGAAAGATAGGACACTCGCAAACTAGGGACCCCAAAGAGCTACTCTAGTACACAGACAGCGAAAAGTCTTCCTGAGAAATTCAAGACCAGAAATCAAGATGACATTCTTGACTCCTTCCTTTCTCTCCACACCGTCCACCCAAATCCATGTCCAATTACCTCATTCAGCCTTAGGCTTCCTTATTCTATAATATCTCATCCCTCACTGCATTCTCTCTGCCACTCCCTGATCCGTCTTTTTTTCAAGTATCAACTGCACCTTTGAACTAACCTCCTCACCAGTCTGTGTGCCTTGCCCAGCCTTCAAATCACTCTACACACAATAGTCAGAATTTCTAAATTATGGATTTAATACTATCACTCACTTGCTCGAGGACCCCTGGTTGGTTCTATTGATTTCCAAAATAAAGTTTGGACTCCATTCCAATAAGGCAAGGCATGAAAGAATTTTTACAGTCTCACTGGTGCCCATGTTTTAAGCTTTATTCATGTTTCCTCTCCAAACGTCTTTTTATTTTATGCTATGACTAAATTTTCCATTTTTTCCATGAATCGTGGTTTTTCACACCTGTATGCCTTGACTTGCATTGCTCCATCTGCCTGCCTGAAATGCCGCTTGGTTTCCATACCTCTACTCTACTCCAAAGTCCACCTAGATAATTTGTGTTCATATTTCAGCTAAAAGATCACTTCCAACAAGAAGACTGCCTAATCCCCTCAAGGCTATTCCAGTGCCAACACTATGTACATCTCTGTTCTCCTGACATAAGAGTTATTTTAGTGAAATTTCTGGCTTTTATATGCTTTTTCTGACTTTCTTTCCCCTGGATGAGCATTATTGGGGGGTTTACCATCTAGAGTGCCCTGCGTTCCCCTCACCAACTAGTGAGTTGAGATGACAGCAACTCAGTTAAGATTACTTTCTGGGAAACTAAGACCTTGAATGGAGAGACACTAGGATAGAGAATGGTTAGTGCTGGTTATTAGCGGCACTGGCAGCCTGACAAAACCACTGATTGGTCCCTGACTTTTATCATGGAGCAGCTCTGGCTTCTGTCCATTTGGAAGCCTTAGTTACTCATATTTTCCTTCCGTCTGTGAGCAACTCCGTAGCTTTCAAATACGTTTCTTTCTGAATGAAATTAGCTAGAGTCCATTTCTACTGATTACCAAAAAATAAAAACAAAAATAAAAAATTCTAGTAGATGCAACTCTTCTAGGATGTCTCTCTTGTTTGTCTGGCCTACACTGCAGGCTGTCTTCTCTTTAAAGGCAGAGAGCAGGCATTAAACATCTTTTTATATTCATTATCCAGTATAGAGCTTGCCTTTTACTTGGTGCTCACAAATAAGTAAATCAATGATTTATTTTATGGGATTAACATGAGCACAGAGCAGCAATTAATACCAGGCTGGAGGAAGATTACCAGTGTCGCTCTTCTGTCAATGACTGGGGTGAAGATTTGGATGGCACACATATCACATTTGCAACTGGCATTAACCGAGAGGAAATAAAATATATTGAATGACCAGATCATGCCCCCCCCAAATATAAGTGGGCTGAAAGGATATTATTTTTTAAACAGCTTTATTGAAATACAATTCACAGACCACAAAATTCACCCATTTGACCTATACAATTGACAGGTTTTTTAGCATAATCACAGAATTTTTAAACTATCACCACAATCTAATTTTAGAAAATTTCTATGACTCTAAAACACTCCATACTCATTAGAAATCTCTTCCATTCATCACTTCCCTCTAAGCAATCACTAATTTACTACCTGGCTTTATAAATTTGCCTTTTTCTGGACATTTCAAACAAATGAAATTACATATGGCATCTTTAGCTGACCTTTTCACTTAGCATAATGTTTTCGTCCGTGTTGTGGCATGTATTTTTACTTAATTCTTTCCTATTGCACAATAATATTCCATGTTAGTAATATATCGCATTTCATGTGTATCCCTTCATCGGTTGATGGACATTGGGGTTGTTTCCATTTTTGACAGTTATAAATAAAGCTGCTGTGAACATTCAGGTACACAAGTATTTGTGGATGTTTTTCTTTTCCTTTGGCGTATACTCTAAGTGAAATTGGTGATTCATATTGTAACTCTATTTTTAACTTCATGAAAAACTATCAAACTTTTTAAAAGTGTTTGCACCATTATACATTCTCATCAACGATGTATAAGAGTTCCAAATGTTCCATATCCTTGTCAACACTTGTTATTGTCTATATCTTTGACTGAAGCCATGCATGAATGTGTAAATTGGTAGACTTTTGTGGTTTTTATTTGCATTTCCCTAAAGACTAATGATGTTTATATATTGTCTCAAGGGCTTATTGGCTATTTACATATTATTTTTTTGGAGAAATATCTAGTCAGATCTTTCACATATTTTTAAATTGGTTTGTCCTTTTATTATGGAACTTTGAGAGTACTTCATATACTCTTAATAAAAGTCCCTTATTGGGGGGATCCCTGGGTGGCACAGCGGTTTCGCGCCTGCCTTTGGCCCAGGGCGCGATCCTGGAGACCCGGGATCGAATCCCACGTCAGGCTCCCGGCATGGAGCCTGCTTCTCCCTCTGCCTGTGTCTCTGCCTTTCTCTCTCTCTCTCTCTCTCTCTGTGACTATCATAAAAAAAAAAAAAATTTAAAAGTCCCTTATTGGAAATATGATTTGCAAGTATTTTTTTACCTATTCTGTGAGATGTTTTCTCACTTTCTTGGTGGTATCATTTGAACACAAACATTTTTAAATTGACCAATTTACCTATGTTTTCTCTTGTCACTTGTGTTTTTGGTGCTTTGTTTAGGGAATTATTGTCTAACCTAAAGTTATAAAGATTTCCTCTTGTTTTCTTCTCTGAGTTTTACAGTCTTAGCTATTACATTTAGGTCTATGATCCATTTTGGGTTATTTTTTATGTGTGGTATGAGGTAGATTTTCAACAACATTCTTTTGCATGTAAATATCTAGTTGCTCTATACTCCTTTCACTGAATTCTATTGGTACCTTTTTCAAGAATCAATTGACCAAATATACGTGGGTTTGTGTCTATCAGTATGTCTATGTTGTACTGTTTTGATTATTATAGCTTTGTAACATGTTTTGAAATTGGGAAGTTTGAGTCTGTCAACCTTTTTCTTTTCCAAGAATTGTTTTGGCTCTTCTAGATCCCTCGCATTTCCACATGAATTTTAAGATCAGCCTATAAACGTAGGTAACCATTAACAGCTGGAATTTACATTAGTTATATTTTATGTTATAAAATGTATTCAGTTTAAATATCTAAAAACATCAGTAATGGGGGTGAAGGTCCTTGTCAATTTGGGGATACCAGGGTTCTGAAAATCAGTCATGTTAATAAAATATCTACTAACACATGTGGCAAAATGATAAAAATAAATCAATTTAATTAAGTTCTTAAGAAAGCGATTTCCTTGACTCCTTTGCTAGCACCAAGTTGCAGAGCCATCTTCCTATTTGCCTATGGTTCGTTATTTTTATCAGCATCAAATATTGATATTTATAGCTATTGATGACAGAGCTGTTGACTCACTCTCCTGATTCTAGCTAACTTGAATAAGAACAGCAATTTGTATTACTACTAGAGTGACAAAATAAGTTTTCTGAGAGGGCAGCAATGATGCTCTATTTCCCTTTAGAGAATTAGCATCCAGCACTAGTGGACCTTAGATTTTCCAGGTTAAACTGATGTGTAAAAAGGTCAGTTTATAACAGATACAAATGCCATTCATTTAGTTATTTCCCCTGTAGGTTATCGCAATGCCTCTAAACTTGATCTTGAAGTCTTTTTCCAGTTCTTCACTGAGATTTTCTGAAAAATCCCAGAAAATGTCTCACAGGTGGCCATGAGGGCTGTCTTCTGGGTTATTCATTGTCATTATTTTATTTTATAATTTTAGCTCCAAGAGGAGGTATGTGAAACTGCAGATGCAAGGAAGCAAAAGATGTCTGCACAGATTCCTGGGGATAGTTGTATCCCTGCAATCCCTAACTCTATCTTATTCTCAAAGTTACTATGCTACGTCCCATTAGGGTCTTTTGCTTCTCCAGGCCAGCAATTTTATTAATGGTAAGGACCTTAATACTTGTAGTACTGATGGTGATTTATTGTTTTTCACTTCTGTTCATTGCTTATTCACATCTTTTGATTCTTTTTAAAATCAGTTACTGTTCTGTATCTTTTCTCCTAGACTTATATAGGTTCCTTTCTTTTCAATATTCATCTTATACTGGTTTTGAAGTTGCAAACAACTTTTTTCCAGTTCATTATCTGTCATCAACTTCATCAATGGGTTTCTTCACTACCCAGAAATCCTTAATTTTTAAGTAGTTATGATTACTAATATTTCTCCTTATGCTTTGCTTTTACCATCCTGTTTAAGAAGTTCTTTATTACTCCCAAAGACCACGCTTTCTCCTATTTTTGATCTAAAAGCTTTATAAATTTATCTTTTGTGAATTTATTTTTTGTAATATCTCTCTCTTTAAGAAGTTGTCTTTTATAGCTCTTCTTTTTAAAAACACTATCTGATTTTCATCTTCGTTTTAAATTTTGAAATAGACCCTGCAATTTTGTCAAAATGTTAAGATGATTTTGTTTTAGTATTATATCAAATCAATTGATGAAATTTGGAAACTATTTTCCTCTTTATAAATTAAAGTAGTCATGTAGGAGCATAAAACTAATCTTTCCATTAGTTTTAGATTTTCTTTTAGGTCAATTAATAGAATTTAAGGCTTTCCTTTGCAAAAGTATTTTGCATTTTATCAAATTATTTATTGAATGTTTTATTTATCATTTTTACTGTTATTTGAATACTATGTATTTTGTATATTTTCTAAATAAATATTGTTAGTTAAGAGGGGACCCAATTGATTTTTATAAATTGATCATGTATCAGGTAACAGAACACACAACTCAGGTAAACACCTCATTTTATCTTAGGAGTATGTTGGATTTTCTATACAGATCATTATCTTACCTAAATCCTACATCATATTTGTACTCTTTTAATCTTTTCATTTCATATTTCCTCTTTTTTTCACATAACATTAGTTAGGAAATCCAGTCCTATGTTAAACAAGAGTGGTTATAAAAGACATCATTATCTTATTCATAAACCTGAAGGAATGTGGCTCAAATTTTTCCATTAAATAAGAAATTGTAGGTTTTAATTATATGGCTTTTATTAAGTTAGGGAAGTTTAATTCTAGCAGTGATTTTCTGGGTCTATGTCAAAAATAGACATTGAAATTTAGTAAATGAATTTTTTGTACCTATTAAAATAGTTGTATGATTAGTTCTTTATGTGGTAAAAGATAAAATGGATCTATAAATGCCTTATTTTGTATTCTACTTATCCAATTTAGAAATCAATATTATACTAGCCTCATAAAAACATAGGTATCTCTTTCTCCTCTCTCTTTCTCTCTCTATCTCTCTTTTTTTTTTTCCTTAGGTTTTCTGAAAAGTCTTAAGGTAGGAAGCACCTCCTCCTTGAAAGTATGGGAGAACTCGGCTATGAAGCTATTTGGACCTGAGGCATCTTTGGAGGAGAGCCTGAAATTACCATTTCAATTTCTCTAATGGTTATTGGTCTATTCAGGTTTTTATTCTCTTTGCTCCTATTCTGGCTTTTTATACTTTTGTACAAATTTTTCTCTTCTCCCTACATTTTCAAATGTGTTATTATATAATTGTTATAATAAATTGTTATTATTTTTAAAGTTATTGTGTATATATATTTATTACATACTTTTCATTCTATATTTCATTGGTTTCTATATTCTCTTTTATTTTTTTCCTATGTCACTCTTTCCAGAGGTATCTTTATCACACAGATCCTTTAAACTAACACACACACACACACACACACACACACACATATTTTTGGTAATATTTTCTCCACGTTGTTGTTTATTTATTCTTTCATGTATTAAATATTTATTGAGTACCTGTAATGATCTAGGCATTGTTATAGGCACTCTGATATAGTAGTGAATAAGAAAGAATAATAAATCCTTGTTTTCATGGAAGCTAGCTATGTGCCTGTGCCATTCTCTAGACGCAGCTAAGATTATAACACTCTCCTCTTGCTTCATTGGCTTTCTTCTTTTTTTTTTCTGTTTTCCAACTATTTATATTGGATGCATATTAGTTTACTTTTTAGAAATGAACTTACATTGTCATTTAGTGCTAAGTATGGTATGTTTTAATTTTTTATGATTTCTTCTTTATATATATTCTATTTTTAGTCTTTAATTATAACTAACTTATAAATATCTCCTATTATATCATTTTGAACTTATTAATAACTATATCTTCTCCCATACAGGCTCCTTGCTTCCTTAGATAATAAACTTGATTGAACTATTTATTCATCCTTAATGTCATATATGTTTATGTATAAAATCCCCTCTAGGGTTTATCTTATCTGAGTACTTCCTCTAAAAATATTCTTGAAGAGGGTTATGTAGGGTAAACCTTATGAGGGCTGAAAATAGCTTTATTTGTTTATGTATATTAAAATAATCTCTGAGCTTATTAAAAATTTTTAACTTTGATTGTTTTTTTAACACTTTGAAAACATTACCCCATTATTTTTTCCTTGTACTGCTGTTGAGAAGGTTAATGTTCAATGATTCGTTTTTTGTTTTTTGTTTTGTCTAGAAAGTTTTAGCATATTACTTTTGCCCTTTTTTTAATTTTTAGCATTCACCATGAATTGTGTACATGCAGGTTTCTCTTATCTAATTATTTGGCACTCTGTAATCCTTTTCCAGTTGAGGTCTTTAATTATTCTCTAACTCTTGTAAATGCTTAGCCCTTACTTCCTAAAATATCTATTCTCCTCCATTTATGACCTTCCTTATCTTAAAAGGAGTCATGTAAAGAAGTTACAACTGCTAATTCTGTGTTCCATATCCTCCAATTCTTTTTTTTTTTTTTTCATTTTTCATCTCTCTATTCCTTCCTGTTGTCTTGTGGTAACATCACAAAACTATATTCTAGATCAGCATTCCTTTTTGGCTAGATATGTTTTGCTGTTTATCCTTTATATTGAATATTTTCTTTCAATTCACATTTGTATTCCTTGCATATGGATGACATTGCTTTTAAGCCATATTTATGTTCCTTGCTTAGGGATGACACTGGGGCTTCTCCCACCCTGGTCTGCCATTTATGTCTTCCATCAGGTAAAACTGCTTTCTATCTCCCCAAGGTTGTTCACATTTTTAAAGTTGTTTTTGTTTTTGTATATTTCAATGCCTTCTCTCTCTTGTGTGTGGTTATCACCAGGGTGAGGTTCAGGGGAGGGAAACATATTATACTAATTCATGATAATGTCCAGAACCAAAAAGCAAGATTAATCTTTCATATCAAGGGTAGAAAGCAGGAGAGAGCTGGGAATCCTGGAAGGATATCCCCCTGATGAGGCTGGGTCTCTTCCAAGAATGTCCAACCATCACATCTTCCTGGGACCTGCCAGTACATTGACAACATCTGAAGAAGATTGAGGACCTGGGGAGAGTGACATAAAAATCAAGAGACAGGAAAATGAATTCCAACAACAAATAACATTTTGACTGAGAAACCATTATCACCTTCCAGTAATCGATATTCTTATTTTATACCTACAAAGGCAGTGATTGAAAGATAAAAAGAAAATATTCTCTTCTCTCACCTAAGCAGTCACCCTGGAGGGTTGCAGGAGGCACATAGATTGATTCTTAGCAACTGGAAGCCTTCAGAATTTGCTCTCTTCTTTCTTCTACTTGCCCTTATTTTATACACACACACACACACACACACACACACACACACATACACACACACACCAATCCACATTTCTTTACTTCTCCCTGAACTCCACATTACTTGAAAACTGATTACCCATGAACAGGATGTTACTACGGATTTAGCATTTGTTCCCCCATTTTCTACCACTTATTGTGAAGAGTACTTTACCATGTATTCCAATGGAATCTATAGTGAGCATAGATTAATATATATACTTATTATATAACAATAAGGCATTAAATAATAGTATTAACATATAACACTATACAATAATAAATTATCATATTATCTTCTACCATAACAATATTGTCAAAGAACAAAGCTCAAATGAGTAAATTTGAAGATCTAACAGGCTTCATTAGGAGATTCATAATAAAGGGAAGCTGTCTAGCACATAGAGGGAAGCTCCAAAGTGCTATACAAAATGGAAGGTTTATTATATGGGGCAAGGAAGTTATTTGCAAAATAAAAGAAAGGATAGTTTCAGGCACACTATCCCTTATGGGGAAAAGAACAGGTCTTATCATGCAGATTACCTCATCTTCCTTTGGATGATGGAGAGGCCCAAGTGACAGATAACCTCACTGGTACTTATCAGAAAATTCCTGACTGACCAGTTAAGACTGCATTTGGGGGGTGGGGATTTAAACTGTAGTTAGGTAGCATTAATCCCAGGTTTGGTGATTTGGGTCTAAAAGATGCCTTTTGGGGCCTGATTTTATTTTTAATGATATATTATTATTCTTTACTATATAATACAGTAAAATCTAGGGCACCTGCTTTTCTTCTCATGAGTTTTCTAAGAGTCTTTTGGATACCAACATATGAATATTGTTGAAACCTAAGGTGTGGAATTCCTAGTAGTTCTTTGTGTTAAAAATGTTTCTGTTGAAACTTTCCAGTCCTATATATTCAAAGCCCAGTCCAAGTACTTCTGTTCTTTGAGGAGAGTGGAAAGACCTGAGAGAGAGAAAACAAGCAGAGTCAGCCACTCCGCTACCAGTTATCAGATACATCGTTTCATGTCTGTGTTGCTGGAACAAGAGAAAAGGCAAAGAATCTAAATTGGAGGTGAGGCTGAGGGGATGGATGTGCTGGATGCAGGCTAGTATTTTTTTGATTTCTGTACAAGCTAGATATTTTATAAACATTATTTCATTTTATCTTCCTAACAACACAAATAGATATATGTTATTATGAATCCTTTAGATGTGATGAGACAGAGCTAAATGAAAAGTTCAATACTATCCTGTTTACAAAAGTAGTAATGGGGAGAGTAGACTTCCCCCAAAACATGCCTGAACCTTAAGTTTGTCTTCAACCCACTATTCCACAAGGGCAGTGAAGCCCAGGTTCCTGCCCCAAATTACATATGAAGCAGCTCAAGGTTTCCTGTGATACCTCCCACCTATGAGGATCCTTTTCTAGGCCTTCTATTCCCTATATGCTATGACATGCTATGACATGTCCCCCACCACATAGGAATCCAGCACTCAGCTAATCTGAGTTTTCTGCAAGAGGACCATCTCTGACAGACTAATTCTCACTTAGGTATTAGTCATAAAATTCTTTGTTGTTGTTGTTTGTTTTTCAGATTTGTTTGTTTGCCTTACCTACAGAATCATAGATAAAGGATTTCTTTAGTATTTGCTATTATTTAACTCCAAGAAATGAATCTCTAAATGTGAGCTTCAGTCTCCTGAATCCCAGCACAGGCTATGTAAATATCGAATTTACTACCATCAAAATAAAGTGAAGTCAAGCCAGTTATCAATGCCATATGGTTCATTTGGCACTAGAAGGATTAATATCTGAAACATAACATTAAGCAAGTCAGGTGGTCTTGCAAGAACATTCTCTTGAGACAATCAAGGTAGAAATAAAGAAATCTCAAAAGTTTGGTGTGTGGATGTTTATCTTGCTAGATACTGTCAGTAGTTTCCTGTAGCTGCTTATTGAGCTGGCTAATGTTTAATTTGAGTAACCTTGTGGAAAGACCTGTTTAAGTGGCACTATCAAACAATAGCAGCAAGAAGAGAGATAAGAAGAAAGTATAAAAGGATTATTAAAGAAATGCTGGGGGTAGAATTTATCTCTCCAAACAAATCAGGGTGTTTTGGGCTTAATAGAAAAATCCTATAATAGGTGGACAGATAGGAAACTGTTATTTTCCAGAACTTAGTAGCATGTGAGTGGTTTTATTCTGATTTGGTGGCAGGGGGTTGGGGAGAGGAGACTATGACTTTCAGATCATTATTTTTATAATACATTTTCTGAGATCCTGACATTCCAAATCCTTCTTTTCCCCCTTTTTAAACAAAGGATGAAAATGAAGGGGGAGGGAATGGGAGTTGAGAATGCCTTCCCTAACTTTCTATCTATAACGTACTTATACAGAAAAGAAATCTCTTCAGATCCTTTTTTGCAATCCTAATACACTTCACAGAAACACTTGAATAAGCTTTGGCCTTTTGCATTAGCGTTGTTTTACTAACCAGCCAGAGTATAAAAGAGACATAGGGAATAGAGAAACTAATTACTCACTGGAAGCTTACAGACTGTGTTTGCCTTTCAGTGTCTCTATTACCTGGCCAGGCCAGGCTCAGGCCCTAGACTCTGAGGTTAGACACATAAAATTTCCAACATATGTCCCTTGCATTTCTTTATCACAGAATAGAACTAATTATGTACACGTATTGATTTTTTATTTGTATAGTTGTTGAAGCAAAGGAGTTGAGGTAAAGAATCCAAGATTTTATTTGGCCAATCAGCTTATATTTGTTAAGAACTTGACAAGTAGAAATGGAGTGACTTTCTTCGGGTGCTTACTGAAGAGGTGGGCTGACAAGATATACACAAAACAATCAGAACGGTACAGTAAGATGTTGTAGCTTGACTAGTGTCATGTCTTAATTTGTGTTAATTAAAGCACAGAATTACTGTGCTTTCCCATAGAAATAAAGAGCTAGGACAAAGGTTTAAACACTAGCTGTGCATCACAATTACCTGTAAAGTTCTAAAAATTTAGATGGACTGCTCTACTCTAGGCAAAATGAATCAGAATCTCTCTGGGTATGTGTTATGGACTGAATGTTTGTTTAAAATTCATATATGGAAGCCCTAACTCCCAATGTCATGATACTTGGAGGTGGAGCTTTGGAGATAATTAGGGTTAGATGAGGTCATAAGAGTATGGTCCTCAGGATGGAATTAGTTAGTGTCCTTATGGGGAGACACCAGAGAGCTTGCTTTTATTCTCCATGCTCCCGCAGGAAGAGGTCAAGTGGGCACCACAAGAAGGTAGACTTCTGCAACCCAAGGGGAAAGCTCTCATTAGAACCTGACCATGCGGGTGGGGGTGAATGGGTGACCGGCACTGAGGGGGGCATTTGAGGGGATGAGCACTGGGTGTTATTCTGTATGTTGGCAAATTGAACACCAATAAAAAATAAATTTATTATTAAAATAAAAAAAGAACCTGACCATGCTAGCACCATGATCTTAGACTTCCACCTCCAAAACTGTGAGGAAATAACGTTCTGTTGTTTAAGCCACTCAGTCTATGCCCTTTTGTTATGGCAGCCTGAGCAAGCCAATAAAACAAACCTTGGAATTTGCAATAAACAGAGCTCCTGGTCTTTCTACCTCTATTTAAACTGTTTTTTGCAAGATAGTAATCAAAATTCTTTATTTTTTTCCTCAGTATTGTATTATTCTTCAACCATTCAACTATAGTCACCACTGCATCTGTCAGGGTGTAGATATAACCCAGGACAAAAAATAGACAATCATATTATGGGTTAAATTGTGTCCTACCAAAAAAAAAAAAGATGTTGGGGTCCTAACCTTCAGAACCTCAGACTGTGACCTTATTTGAAAATATAGTCTTTACAGAGCTAATGAAGATATAATGTGGTCATTAGTGTAGTCCTTAAACCAACTTGACTTATATGCTTTTTATAAAATGGGGAGATTTGGACATAGGCATGGGGAGAACACTATGTGAAAACTGGAGTTACATTGCCCCAAGCCGAGAGATGCCAAAGGCCACCAACACACCTTCAGGAGCTGAGAGAGGCATGGCACAGACATGACACCTGATTTAGACTTCCAGCCTCCAGAATTGTGGACGATAAATGTTTCTGTTCTTTAGTACAGAAGTACCAGTTTATGGTACTTTTTTAATGGCAGCCTGAACAGGTTAATACAAATCATTTGATAGCAAAGTATTTATGATTTCTAAGAGCCAGATCTTGAGGAAAGCTTGCCTTGTTTTGTTTTGTTTTTTTAATTTCTAAAATGTGTCATTGTATATCAAGATTCAAGTCCTGTAATACTTAGGCCAGTTGTTTTCAAAATTTAATGTGCATCCAAATGGTGTGAAGGGTTTGGTAATACAGATTTCTGGACTCACTCTCACAGTTTCTGAATCAATAGAACTGGGATGAGGCCTGAGAATTTGCATTTCTAATAAGCTATTAGGTGATGCTAATGATGCGAGTTTGGGGACAGAGAAGAAAGTTGGCTAACAAAAGAGCTCTTTTAACAACCAAAAGGAGATGAGAGTTGGAGCAGTTGGCAGAGGAAAGAATTAAGGAATAAACACAGAAGCTATGGCAACAGTTATAGGGCTGGTATTGAAACCGTGTAAAACAAGGCAGCTTGATTAAGGGTTTTTTAAAAGAGGGAAGAAATAAATTTTTAGGAGTGTCACAGATTTAGTAGTTCAGGTATTTTATAAATTTGGCCATGTTTTTCCAAACATACAATTATGGAATAACTGAATTACTAGAGGCTAGGTTAGGATAAGCAATAAGAAAATTTTATGCAAAGTGAAGAGTGAATCACATGGGCGAAGACCTGAAACTGAAAAATATAGCACACATTCAAGTTGAAAGAAGAGCAGAGTGGCTGGAATTTGGGAAGGGTGGCAGCTCACCTCTGTAAGCTTAGAGGCAGGAAAGCACATCCCAGAGATGAGACTACAGATTTCAATAGTAGACATGCTAGGAGGTATCTGTTAAAGCAGTTAATGCAGTTTGGATGTTTCCTAGGAAGAAACCTCTAACTCTACAAGCTCTTTCACATTTGTATGAAGCACAACGGTAAAACTATTAGAGGATTTTCCTCATGAACTTCATGCTGTTTCCGGAGTCCTATTGGCACCCAAGTCAACAGTGCAGGCATCCCTGTTTTCATAGCAAGCATCTTAGATAAGTTTCTATAGACTCAGGCCTTGGGACAAGGATTTCTGTGCAAGGAATTTATTAAGGAAGTTCTCCTAGGATAAACCATCAGGAAGTAGAAGCCAAAACAGAGGGCTATGCTGATCCTGTTACTGGAAGGACACTGTAGAGAATAAATTGCATTTTAGGGGTGCCTTGATCTGTTTAAGGTCAGGAGAGCTCCCAAGAGTCATCCTCCAAGAAGAAAGCTGCCAATAGCCATTGGAGGCCAAAACTAAGGGAATTAGGGAGGGGTGCAAAGAAATGGTAAAGGGGAGCTAGCTTTGTCTTCACAGGCTGCCACAACAAAATAAATGGGCGACTTAGACAACAGAAACTCATACTGTCTTGGTTTTGGATGTTGAAAGTCCAAGATAAAGTTGCTCCCTAATTCAGTTCCTGTTGAAGTCTCTCTTCAGCTGTGTACAACTGACTTCTTACTATGTCTGCACATGACCTTGCTTCAGTGCACGGGCACATGGGGAGAGATTGAAAGAGAAAAAGAGAGAGAGAGAGAGAGATAAAATTTCTTTCTCCTCTTGTAAGGACACTAATATCATCCATTCTCATGAACTAATCCCATTACTTCCCAAAGACTCTATCTCTAAACACCATTAAATTGGGCATTAGGACTTCAACATATGGATTGGGGGAACACAAGCATTTAGTTCATAACAGGAGCCAAATGGATCTGGTTGAAATATGGACAATAATGTCTCCTATAATCTATCTTCCCCTACGTGCTCCTGGTCTTTCCTAAGAGCTGGCCCCAATCAAGACCTAAATGTTTGCAAATGCCTAAGGTGTTCTAAGAGACCTGTTTATTTATGCAAATATTCGCATTCTCTCTCTTTTTTTTTAATAGTTGTGTACATGGAGGAACACCAAAGGTTCACTCAGCCTGAGCTTAAGACCTAATTCAGTGAAAAAGACGTTTCAGATGCCCATCCTTCTGAAGGATAGGTATGAATTTGTTCTACATTTATTTAACTAAAAGCTCACAGTGGTGACTTTTTCAGAACAATGGAAGTCTATTATCAAGAAACAATCTGAGTTCGTAACTTCAGAAACAGAAAACAGACAGCAATGTCCAGATGGCAGTTCTCCAGCTTAAGAAATAAAGTCCCTTCCCTGAAAGTACTGCAATGAACTGAAAATAACATTAAGCAGCCTTACTTCAAAAAAGGGGGAAGGATATTTTTCTGGAAAATATTTTCTTTCCCTGCATAATAGTTCAATTCTTCCTGGAAGCCTATTCTAAGCTGAGGATGGAAAAAAATCATCCAAGATATCACCCCCATGCACAAGAACCCTTTTCACTGAGCTTGCTGACTTGGTGTACAGGGGTGTGTGTGTGTGTGTGTGTGTGTGTGTGTGTGTGTGTGTCTACTTATTTAGTTTTTGTTGTTGTTGTTTGAAAAGCTTCTGCTAGTCATCAGGCTGACTGTAAGTATTAAGTAATAGTCGTAGGACAAATTCATTAGAGTATGGGCTGGATATGAGTCTTGGCTCTACCACTCTTGTGTGCAATACTGTTTCGCTAAAACCCAAACATCTTATCTGTAAAGTAAGGCTAATTATATCTTACCTCAATGAGTTGTGAGAGAAATGCATCAGACTGCGTTGTTAAAGCTTTTAGCACAGTGCTTAGCACATGTTTATGAGCAAAATAAATATTTACTATGATAAAAGTAATGCCCCTAAAAAGAATGTCAGGTAAAGCATTTTAAAAAGTAAACAAAAATAAATAAAAAGAATGTCAGGTTACGTGGTAAAGAAAGAGGGATGAGAAAATACAGACATCTGCTTAAAGCAAAGAGAAATCTATTTCTGCAACCTATTAACTCAATTTATTTCCTATTATTCAACCATCATGTAAGTCAATTTTTAACTGAGAGGAGGATTTGGTTTGATAGTGAAATCCATAGAGTGAGCAAACTTTTGCGCTTGACAAAACCTCAGTATCAAGTCCTCTTCCCTCTGAAATGAGCAGACAAAGGCACCAGAGATACTCTAACCCGCTTGAGGTCAAATAGCCACTCTCCAGAACCAGAATTAAAACACACTTCTTGTACCACCCCCCTACAACCTATCAGACCTCAATTCATATCTGCCAAAGCTGTGGTTTCTTATTACTATTCCTATAAGGATGAATATATACGAAGTTGAGTAAGGGCAGGTAATTTCATGTAACATGTAACATGTCACCCAAACAATTGAGAATTGGATTGACACACATCATTTCTACCCAACATTGATGCCTGGACACAATTCCAAGTCTTGGAAATGGAAGAGAAGGGTTTGAAAAAGAAACAAACCTTAGTCATGTTATTAAAGGACACTTGCTTTGGAATGGAATGCTGGAGTGTTTAATTATCAACATGTGCCTTTCCATCCCTGGCCTATTAAATCATCTGGCCTGCTAATAATAGCCTGTTTAGCCATCAGCAGAAGATGGATGAGTTTTAGTTCCCATTTTCAAATCCAAGGGATCTGCCCTGTTTCTGAATTATCTGCAGATGAAGATTAGTCACTGAGGCATCTGTAGGTTGTGCAGAGGACATTGGGAGTCTTGGCCAGCACATTTATCCTCACCAGTGTGCTCCTCCCTCTCCTCCAGGGCTTCCACTGGTGAACAGAGACTGAAAGTGCCAAGGTTAAATGTAGGGAATTAAACCTTACCAATTAAAGGCCCTTTTTAGCATTTGTAAACTGGATTTAATTGCTTCCTGTTTTTAAACCATCTGTGAATAGATCACCTATTTAGCTTTGCAAAGGAAATTGTACATGTAGTATGACTGGTTTCACAAATCCAGCTGGGTTTTTTGTTTGTTTGTTCACTCTTCAATCCATATCTATTATTCTTGCTACCTGTTGATGTGTGACAAACTATCCCAAAACTGGGTAGCTTAAAACGATCTATTTGGATCATAATTTTGTGGATGAGGAATTTGGGAAGTGCTTAGCTGGGTTTCCCATCTCTGCTCCATATGTTGATTGGAGTGGGTTGACACATGCTAGATGTTCCACTTTCAAGGTGGCACACACACATGTTTAGCAGGCTGGTGCTGACATTGGCTGAGAGTTTAGCTTAGTCTTTAGGTAAGATAACTTCACTGTGATCCACAAGGCCCTATCCTTATCCATAGGCTGTGTGGACTTCTGTCTAGCAGAGCAGCTGAGTTCCCAGAGTGAATGTTCTTTCAGTCCATCGAAAGACACAAGATGCCTTTGATATAGCTTCAGAAGTCCCAGAACACCACTTTCACTGTATTCCTTGGTCCGGCAAATCATTTCAAGCGTGCGCAGATTCCAGGGGACAGAAAATGGACTCCCTTTCTTAAGAGTAGAACAGCAAAGACTTTGCAGGCATCTTTAGTCTGTTACATCAAGGAAAATCATAATCATAAGATTTTAACTAATCTCTCCATCCTAGAGTTATCTGATCTTTTCAGAATCTTAAAAAATATTGTTGGGATGCCTGGGTGGCTCAGTGATTGAGCGTCTGCCTTTGGCTCAGGTCATGATGCCAGGGGCCTTGGAATCCAGTCCTACATCAGGCTTCCCACAGGGAGCCTGCTTCTCCCTCTGCCTATGTCTCTGCCTCTCTCTGTATCTCTCCTGAATAAATAAATAAATAAAATCTTTAAAAATATATTGTTGATTTATTAATAAGATTTTCCTCCATTCTTGATATTTAATAGGCATTTTATGACATTTTGAAAAAATGGCTTCAATCAATCAATCAGCACTCAAATTCCATTAATTTTTCTGATGATTATTCCTTTCCTTTCCCAGCCTGTCCCCATATTGATTATAACACTCCAAATGCCATTCTGGATTATGTGTAACTAGTCAGTAGCAAATAGCAAAAGCTTCAACACAACATTCTCTGTAAGAGAAAGCAAGTCAGACGGGGAAAAAAATTAATAAACACCTTCCAAGCTGAAGAAGGATCTTAACAATGGCAGAGCTTTTGAGATATTCAGATGGCTTTCATGCCACCCTTTCTTATTTATGCCCCAAGGAGCAAGGGTATAAAAAATCAGTTTTGCAGATCTTATCAGTAGACCCAAAAGTAGAAATTAACTAGTAGTGAAAATCTCATACATTGAGCCCCTTTTCATTTGCATATATTTGCATATGAATACTCAACTAATTGTTGTGAAGTAACAATTAAGAGAACAATAGAAGAAAGAAAGGGGCTTGAGGCTGCAGCAGACACCTGGGAGACTGTATTTAAAAAGCTTTTTTACATATTTGAATTTTTTTTGATAAAGACAAAGGCATTGAATCACGCAACACAGAATACTACCAAAGGAATTAAAGAAGGAAAACGTTTGTGACCTATTGATAGCATTTTCTGATAGAGACTTCTCTAATTTTTCCTCCTTCGATCTTGAATATCAAAGCCCTGAAATGTTGAGTTTAGAACCCAAGGTTCTAGAGATAATGCTGAAGCAAGTTCTGAATCCTCCTGCCAAGCTCCTAAGTTTGCACTGGCTCCTCTTCAAACTCATACTTTTAAATAATTGTTAAAGAGCAGAGAACCATTTACTGAGCTTGGGACAAGGTGGCTTTCCTTTTTCTCTTTTGTGATCCTGAACAATTCAGCTCTGGCCCCAAACTGGCATATGCTACTCAGCAAAACAAGTGACCTGCATTTTAACTCTTTCCATCCTTCCTAAAGAGCAATTTAGCAAACATCTGCATTGTCTTGAGCATGTCTTTGATCTCCGAAATAGATCTTTGAAAAATCTTTTACCTTCCTGGCATCTATTCCCGTTTCTGACAATAGCACCATAATTTTTCTTTATACAACTTCATTGTGTATTTTTAGTCTTTGTAGCTTCTGATGGGCTTTCTGCCCCCAGCTCTAAGAACAGAGCCAACACCAAGTGAGGTGTAGTTTAGAGACAGGCAGACATGGGTCACCACAATATAAACACAAAGAAGAGGGGAAAAGCAGAGGAAAGAAAGAAGAAAACAAGAGACAAACAGAAAACACTGACGTTGGTTGACATCTTGATTCCAACCATGCCCTAAACTATATATTTAGAAATATAAGCCAATTGATCTTTCTCCTCTAGCTCACACACACACACACCATGCACACCTACATGTACACAGAAATATTTTATTTATTTATAAACAATCATAATGATGATTATATTTTGCTTAATCTAGCATGATTTGAGTTTCTATCACTTGAAATCAGGGTTTAATAACACAATCCCTTATCAACTCAAAGAAAAATATTTCCTCCTGATGTTTATAGTCCTGTCTTTGAAAGGCATTGTCAAATCAAAACTAGTACATTAAATTCTCTCCACTGGCTTTCATATAATAATAAGGGCAAACCAACCAAAGATAGCTTTTCCAAATTACTTAGGTCTATTATTGGATTATTCAACATGACTAACAAATTATCCAACATGAAATTATTTATCAAAAAAACTCCCCTATCAACATATATATATATATATTAACATGCATATATATATTTATACACACATATTCATATACTTACATATTATTTTAATTCTTTTAAAAGGCCACAGGTAGGTGCACATCTATTAGTGTCTCCATAGGCATGTGTATTTGTTATCTTTGGTGGAATAACAAACTCCAATATTTCAGTGTTGTATAACACAAAGGCTTATTTCTTGCTCACATTTCACGTAAACTTTAGGCCGGTAGCATTCTGCTCCAGTAATGGCTCCACTCCATCTGTCTTCTCAACTAGACTTGCAGGCAGGCTAAAGGAGCAACCTTTGTCTGGAATGTGCCATTCTCAAAGAGGAAAGCAGAAGCAAGAGACTAACCTGAACCATGCGATCATATTTAAAACTTCTGTTCCAACATGGCATACATCACATTCACTCAGATTACAACGGAAACATTTACCAATGGGACAGGAAAATATATGCCAGGTATACAGTGGCACTGAAAATTACACAACAAAGACAAGGATGTATAAACTTCTTACAATGATGGGACTGAATTATTTTTTAAAAGATTTTATTCATTTTAGAAATTGATAGAGAGGAAGAGAGGGAGCAAGCAGGGGGAGGAGCAGAGGGAGAGGGACAAGCAGACTCTGAGCTGGGCACAGAGCCTGACACCGGCCGATCCCATGACCCTGAGATCATTAACTCAGCCAAAATCAAGTCTGTCACTCAAGCCACTGGAGCCACTCAGGTGCCCCTGGGAGTGAATTATTTTGAACAATAATACAATCTGACAAATCTATCGTGTCAGGTTATATTACCAGATCATATTACTTTATTTACCTGGCTGCTAAGCTACAACTATGCCTTGAATCAGGTACCCAGGATTTCACTGGTGTTCTAGAGTCTCTAATGAGATAGTAGGAACACATGCCCTTGAACTATGAGAACTCAGAGTTCTTGCATTCTGTAGGGGGAAGAGTTCCCTTGACATCATGAGCTCTCCCAAGGCCACTGCTTTTTACAACTCTGCTCATTGGGCTATATGAAATGAATTAATCCTCCTCTGTTGGTTTTCGATGTGCTTAGAAAATACTTTAACTCTGTTACCCTAGTCCTCTGGCTCTAGGTTTTACAGATATGAATATGCACCCCTCAAATGTTGGTGCTGTTAAGATGCAGTTTTCAGTGCAACCTAGACTTACTAGGTTTACTAGTTTTACTAGTAGGCTTGTACCAGCATTCAAATAAATACAACTTTCTTGATCTTGGTGCATTTCCAGTATATTTTAGCAATCCTTTAGAAGAACATTGTTCCAGTAACCCTGGCTATGTAACAAACCAACTCAAAACTCAGTGACTTAAGACAATATTTATTGATTGTTTCTCATCATCTCAACAAGTCAGAAATTTAAGAGCAGCTCAGCTCTGTATGGTTCTGGTTTAGGGTCTTTCATGAAGCTTCAGTCTAATGGTACCTAAGACTAGTGTCATGAAGTCTTCCTTACTCATGTATATGGAATTCCAGCTGGGGAGATTTGGACATCTGGGAAGAGCAGGGGCTCCTTGTGCACCTTTCTGTAACTTTGTATGGTGTCTTATGTGATTTCCAGTATGGCAGCTTCAGAAGCACTACATGGTGGATCAGATCTCCAAAGGCACAAGTTCTGAGAGAGAGACAGAGACAGAGACGGAGACAAAGAAAGAGCATGTTCCAGGTGAAGCCATATTGCCTCTTATACCTAGCCTTAGAAGCCAGACGAGTGTCAATTTTGCCATATTCTCAGAGATGAAGCAGTTACAAAGGTATACCCAGATTTGAGGGGATGCACCAGAGACTCTATCTTTCATTAGAGGATTGCCAGTCTTACTTTGTAAGAAGAGCTTGTAGGAGGAGATTAATATTAGTGTGACCATCTTCAGAAAATCCAATTTGCCAGAGATACTCTGATTACTCTGCACCTTAATCTAGTTCTGATAAGACGCTCTGGATTTGAATAAAAGAATATCATAGCTAACTTTTTCTAATTACCAACTCAAGGAATTTAAGGTAAGACAGACAATTAGATATAAATATACCAAAATTAGAGGAGAAATCTCTACCCTGAGTTCTTTTTGCCGAATCCCAGCAACCAGTATGATTGATTTTATTGGCTCTTATTTCACACGAGGTTATGGCCATGGTGTAGCTAAAAACAATAAAATTGAATCTCAAGTTGTAGTGAACTGAAAACCAACTGTTACCTGGTGTTAGATATTTAAGTTTTTGTTTTTGTTTTTGTTTTTAATCTATCACCTGATAGTAATACATACTTGAATCGCTGGTCAAAAACAGGACATAAACCTCACACTTATACAAAATCTAACTCAAAATGCACCATAGATTTAAATGTAAATCTCAATGTAAATTTAAAACCATGGAACTTTTAGAAGGAAAAAATGGAATGGAATGTCAGAGTACTAAATAATGTAAATGATAATTGGTAGGATTTTCCTTATATTATTAGCTGACATCTGTATGAAATGAACATTTTTAACTTTTTTAAGGACTTTGAATTCAATTTTTTAACAGTTGAATTCAAATTTCTTAATAGTTACAGAATTGTTGCAGTCATTTACCATCTTTGTATTTCATATTGGGTGAGTAAGAGTAGTTTGTGTTTTTCCAGAAAGTGGTCCATTTCATACACATCGTCAAAGTCCTATGGACAAAGTTGTTTGTAATATTTCCATGTCATCTTTGGGGTGCTGGCAGGGCTGTAGTGGTAACCCCTGCTTCTTTTCTAACATTAGCAATTTTTAGATTTTTCCTTTCTCAGGCTTGCTAGTTGTTTGTCAACATTGTTGATCTATTTGAGGAATCAGCTCTTGGTTTCATTGATTTCCTTGATTGTATTCCTGTTTCCAAGTTCATTGATTTCCGGCCTTATGTGTATTATTCTCTTCCTTCTGTTTGCTTTGAGTTTCTTTTTCTTTCTTTTTTTTTTCCTTTTTGATTATTGATTTGAGACATTTTTTAATGTGTAAATTTAGTTCTAAAAATTTCTTTCTTAGCACTGCTTTAGCTATGTCCCAGAAATTTTGATAATTTGTATGTACCTTTTTATTTTTATTTTTTTTATTTTTTTTTGTATGTACCTTTTTAAAAATGTTCCTGAAATTGCCTTTTAGATCTATGGATTATTTATAAATATTCTGTTTAGTTTTCAAATGATTGAAAATTTTTCTGTGATTGCTTCCTTATTGACTTCTAGTTTGATTCCAGTGTGGTCAGAGCACACACTCATATAATTTCAGTGAGCTTAAATTTCTAAGGTCTATTTTATAGCTTTCTATCTTAGGATATGATTCATGTACACTTAAAAATAATGTGTTTCTGCTGTTGTTGGGTGTCCTAAAAATACTGTTGGCTAATAGGGCTGTTGACTTCCTCTATATCCTTGCCAATTTTCTGTTCAATTTTTCTATAAACTATTGAAAGAGGAGTGTTGAAGTCTCCAAGTGTAACAGTGGATGTATGTTTTCTGTCTCAGTTCTATCGTTTCTTCCTCACACATTTTGAAGCTATGTTATTTAGTGCCTACACATCTAGGATTTCTGTGTCTATTTGTGGCTTTGTCCATTTATCATTATATAATGTCACTCTTTCAGGTAATTGTTTTTCTCTGAAGTCCACTTTATCTGATATTAATATATCCACTCCTGTTTTGCTTTGATTAATGTTTGCATGAAAAAAAAATGTTTGCATGATATATGTTTTCTTTATAGTTAGGTCATATTTTAAAATCCACTTTGCCAATTTCTGTATGTTAACATGTATTTACACCTTTTACAGTTAATGTAATTGTTGATATGTTAGAGTTTAAAGTGCCATTTAATTTTTATTTTCTGTTTGTTCCCTTAGTTTTTTATATCTCTGTTTTCATTTTCATGTTTCTCTGTGGGTTACTTGATTTTTTTAAGAATTCATTTTTATTAATCTGTAATGTTTTTGAGTATATCTTGTACAGCTTTTTAAGTGGTTATTCTAGGTACTACATTATACATGTAAATATAAGTGTGAGATGTGTATGTGTGTGAATATATACATGTGGTGTCATTATTTTACAAGTGCAAATGAAGTATTAAATTCTTTCCTCCCTTTAGATTCTTTTGCATCTATTTTCTATTAATAAATATTGTAAATATAAAATGTTTAATATATTCACTTATTTATAATATAATTGCCTTAAATGCCTCAGCATACATTTAGAATCATATCATACAATGTTATTTTTTTTGTTTTAATCATACAAAAATTAGAAAACTCAAAAGAGAAAGTAAATCTTATTGTTTTTTCCTTATTTTTCTTTTTTTAAAAGATTTTTTCCCTTATTTTTCCCTTATTTTTCTTATCTTGTTCTTTCCCCTTCCCCAATGTTTCAAGCTTCCTTATTTTACAGTTTTCTTCTTTTCAGAGAACCTCCTTAAGTCGTTCTTTTATAAAAGGTCTGAGAGTGAGAGATTATCTTAATTTTCCTTTGTCTAAGAATATTTTGATTTCCCTTTCATTCTTGAAGGATATTTCTGCAGTGTATAGTTTTCTAGGTTGATAGTGCTTTTCTTTCAATACTTGAAAAATATTCTGCCACTTTATTCTGGTCGCTATCATTTCTAATGATAAATCAGCTATCATTTTAACTATTTATTCTTTACATGTAGGGTGTCCTTTTTCTCTGGCCACTGTTGAGATTTTTTTCTTTGTCTTTAATTTTTGAAAATTTAATTATAATGTGTCTTTGCATTTTCTTTGGGATTATACTGCCTGGGGTTAACTAAGCTTCTTGAATCTGGAGGTTTATGTATTTTGACAAATTTGGGAAATTTTTGTTCATTATTTCTATGTGTAGCTTTTTCAGCCCTGCCATCCTCCTCCTCTTGTTCTTGAACTCCCATGACAAAAATATTAGGTCTTTCATTATAGTTCCACATATCTCTAACACTCTATTAATTTTTTCAGTTTATTTTCTTTTTGTTATTCAGATAGTCTCCCTTGTGCTCTTTTCCATTCATTGATAATTTCCTCTGTCCCCTCCATTCTATGATTGAGCCTATTCGTTGAGCTCATTATTTCAGTAGTATTTTTTGGTTCTAAAGTGCTATTTGGTTCTTTTTTATATCTTCTATTCCCTTGCTGGAACTTTCTATTTCTTTGCTAAGATTTTCTATTATTTTAATTTATTGCAAACATTTTTGTAATTGCTCATTAAATAAATTTACTGTGTGTTTTAGAACTTTGTCAGATAATTTTAACAACTCTGTCATGTCAGCATTGGCATCTCTTGTTTTTTTTTTTTTTTTCGTTCACTTTGAGATCCTCCTGATTCTTGATGTGACAAGTGATTATTAAAACTTAGACATTTTTGTATTACATCAGGTAATTCTTCATATTATTAAACTTCTCTTTTAACTGGCTTTTTGGAACATGACTCTGTTGACTGGAAAGAGGAGTACCATTTCTTTATTGCCACATGGAGACAAAATTCCAGATTTGCCATTCAGACTCAATTCACATTCAATTTGGGCATGATCCTCATTACTTTTAAGCAGAGGTGAGGGTTCTGACTCTCCATGTGGTCTTTGCTGATAGCAGTGGGAGTAGCCTTGTTACCACTAGATGATGATGAAAGATACCGTTCTCCACCAGGCCTCCTCTGTTGCCATCTGAGTGGAATGGGAATGGGATCGTTATAGCCAACTATGAGTAGAAATTGAGACTCCCGTGTGATCCGCACTGTCGCTGTGTATAGGAGGTTTAGTAACTGTCCAGCAGGGATTCTAGCTCCTTACCTAACCCTCTCCAACATCAGCCCAGTAGGGATGTGAGAGTTCCTTGTGACCTCCTGACGTGGATCCCCAACTAGCTTTTGGTGGCATGGGCGAGCCCAGATTTTTGTCTTCTGTGTTGTTTTGCTGGAATAGAACAAGTATTTTCCAAAGTTTTCTGTATTGTTAAGCTGTCCCTTTCCTGGTCCTTTGGCTAGAGAGACAAACTTTTGTTGGGGCTATTTTTGTCTGTGTTAGCTGGTGTTTTCAAATTGCTGACCTCATCAAATTGCTCTGAGTTGGAATATATGAGGCAAAAGAGAAAATCCGGGTAACTAACCATTTCTTAGGTCCTAAGTTTCCTTGCCAGTCTGCCTTCTACTGTCTATATTTCAGAGTCTTCTTATGTTTTATATATAATATCTAGTATTCTTAGTTGTACTTATTGTGATGATGTCAGAAGTATGTTTACTGTATCTTTAAGAAGCAGAAGTCTTAGTAGCAACGTTTTCAAAAATAATAGTTTATTTTATAGTTTTTTTTAAATGAAAAATCCATAGTCCTGTTCCTTTAAAAGACTACCTCACAAGTGACAGAATCACAAGAGAATATTTGCTCCTACGGTCAAGCTATCCTAGAGAATGGGTTCAAATAGTACTTAAAATATTAGCATCCATATGATTTATAGCACTCAAAGGGCCAGAAGACCAATAATATATTACACTTCCAGGTAATATACAGGGGCAGTATTTGATCAGACGTATCCAGCAAAACCATGGGGCAGATGTTAATAACAAGCAAGAAATCATGATCACAAGTGGGCAGACAGACCAGGGAGGAAAGAAGATTTGCCCATATCTTTTACTAGCATGACACCTCACGTCATCCTGACAATAGGCTTGGAGGGTAGATACTATTACTAACTTCCCTTTTTTATTTCCAAAAAAGGAAAGAAAGGCATAGGAACTAGTTTTCTGTTTTTTGTTTGTTTTTTTGTTTTGTTTTGTTTTGTTTTGTTTTTTTAGTTTTCTGATTTTTACAGCTAATTATTGGAGGATCCGTTCTTCAAAACCTGTATGTCTGACTATAGAATGTAGACTCTTAAATATTAGAGATGAGAGGTGCTCAGATGAAGTAAGTAAAATCTGTGTTCCAGACCAGGGCAAGTACCAATGATATCTGAGAGTCACAATAATACCCGATCTCAGTTGAAATGATGTGCTAAGATAGTGATTCAAAAAGTAGGTGGGGGTTTTCAGTAGATGAACTGATAAGCTGAATTCACACAAATGTTTTGTAGTTGCAGGAAGAGAAGCAAACTGGTGGCACCAGAAATAAAGTCAGGGGGAGGAAAGCCTGAGTTTGTATATTAGGGTCAGGGTAAGGATCTCGGGACCCATTTTAAAGGACTTGACAACAATGTAAGGCATGAACACAGAATTTATAGGGAGAAGGAAGGACTGCCTAGGTGGTTGGAACATTGACTCTTAATAATCACACCGATAATAATGGCTACCAGTTATTCAATGCCTGACATAGATACTGAAATAAGTTTCAATAACTGTCACATGCAACAGAAGGTCAGGCTTGAACTAAGTGTGGGGGGGACACTTATCACAATGGAGCCATAAAGGACATACTTGGGATCCCACATTTACCAGAGGCTTTAGAGTCATTGTTAGGGTGGACAAATTTGTAACGAATCCATGGGTAAGATAATTGGAATTCTTATGTACTTTCTTCTTCAAGTCAGAATTGGTCTACAACACAGGGTGCAATTGAAATAGACCAGTGATCTATGAGGATCAGAAATAAAGAATTTCGACATGAAGACTTTCGCCTTCACTAGGGACACACACATTGTTCCAAATCCAAGGGAGAAAAAATTATGAGAAGATAACATCCCTGCAATCCATTTATCCATCCCTCAACCATTCACTCATCTATTCATTCATTCAACAACTAAGTATTGAATGTCTGATCTGTGCCTGGAGCCATGCTAAGTCCTCCATATATTGAAAAGAAAAAACAAAACAAAACAAAACAGGACTGATTTCTGCTTTTATTGGGCTTAGTGTCTAACAGCAAAGAACACTTAACACAATGGATCGATTGATTAATCACAAAGAACACATGCAACAGTGGACTGGCTGTTTAAATACAGAGCTGTTCCTTGCTATAAAGGTTGTAATAGAAGTGTAGAAGAGATGTATAACCTCACACGGGGAAAAGAAAAGCCTTCCCAGCCTTGATTCTGAGTGAGGTGAGGAAGGTTAAGAGTTACGAAAGTTCCAGTTGGAGCAAATAGCCTATCCAAAAGCCCTGAGCCTGCAAGTTATTCCAGACACTGAAGAAGCCAGAAGGCCAAAGTAACTGGAATCTAGATAGAACAGTGACTCACTCCTGAGACTGTAAAGGCAGGAGAGAATTTCTTAGAGGTGGAACATAAGGTACAGACTGGATGGGCACCCTAGGAAGTGTCTATGAATTGGCTAGCTCAGTTTAGTTACTTTATGGGTGACAGGAACCTCTCTCTAAGGCTCTGCCCCCCCTTTTTCTGTCTTTGTATTAAGCACAAAGGGTGAGGATGTGAAAGGTGCTCTTCTTATATGTTGAAAACCTCATCTTCTCCACAGCAGGAGTTTTCAAATGGCCCTGAGTTGGTATTTGGAGAGCAATACTCACTCTGCCCTTGTGAAGAGTTATCTAGGAGCAATGGAAGTTATTTCTGTGTCAGCTCCTTGGATCAGAGGCAGCTGAGCAGCCAGGATGCACATGGCCTGGTCGTCCAGGTCGTCATGTAGCTGATGAAAAGGGGGTTGGAACCCTCCCAGCTACAAGATCTAGTACTGAGGAGCCAAAGAATGTGTTTTAAGTTACTCTGAAATCTGTGGATGTTTCTTCCTCCTTTGAAGCTCATTATGGCACTGAGCTAACCATTAGTAATCCCACTGAAGTGTAATACCAAAGAGCAGTAGAGAGGTGTAATTTTCCAGCCAATTCAAGCATCCTGCTCTGCTGAAACCCAACCCATTGTACAACTATAAAATACCACATATCACATTTTCCTTCCCCATTTATATTCAGAAGCGTTATCACAGTTTTATTTGTTTATGTAAAGTATGGGTGTTATAATTTTGATAAAGTAACTACCAACCCTTTGTAGGTAGAATAATTAAATGCATAGGTTTATTCCATTCATTTAATACATATATATTTACTGATCCTAACTATCTGTGGGGCCCATGTCTACATACCAGAGATTAGTGGGAAAGGAGATACGCAATTTCTTATTTATGTAGTGTTCATAATCTAAAGAGTTTTGAGACAGTAGACAAGGTAACAAAGAAAAAAAGAAGTAAAGAAAGAAAGGGAGGGAGAAAAACAAAAAAGAAAAAAAGGAAAAAAAAAGGTAGAAAAGAGAAAGAAGAAAGAAGGACCTTTCAGGCAGTGATAACTGCCATACTTGGGATGTGCCTGGTTAACTACTGTTATGTTACATGCTGCTCACAGATTTAGGGGCTTAAAACAATATCATCATTTATTTACAATTTTTGTGAGCTGAGAATTTTGGAAGGATTCAGCTAGATGTTTGTCTGTGACCTATAGAGTGGCAGCAAGGACAGGAAGATCCACTTCCAAACACAGGTTTTCAATGCACATATCCAGCACCTCAGAAATACCTCTCTCCCCTTCCTCTCTCCCTCTACCCTCCTTTCCTCTTTATGTCTCCATATCTCACTTGATCCTCCAAGGCCTTTCCATGTGGCTTGGGCTCCTTAGATTATTATGCTAAGAGGGGAGTCATGCTAATTACATGGCAACTCACTTCTAAGTGTGAGTGAACACTGCAATTTTCTTCAGACTAGAGCCCAGAGCATCACTTTTGCCATATCCTCTTCCTTGTGAGTAGTCAAAGAGCCCATCTGGACTTAAGGAGATGCTACATGGATCCTACCTCAGAGTGGGAGAATTGCCAACACATGGCCATTTTTAATGTACTACAAGGTCTGACATAATGTTGAGTGATGGAAGATTGCTTTCCTCAGGAGGTGACATTTGAACTGAACCCTGAAAGACAAGAAGAAACTAAAATGCTAACTTCTGAAAGCAGAGAATACTAGGCAGAGGGAATAGCAAGTGCAAAGCCCTGTAGCATAAAGGGTTGACATATTTGAGAAAAGAAAGGCTTGTGTGGCTGGAGATTTAAGATCGTGAGAGATTTCAAGGAGAAGAGATAGCAAAAGTAGAGTCAATAGGGCATGGGCAAGAATTTGGATACTATTCTTAGTGTGAGGGAAGGCTTGGAAGCTTTTGAAATTAGCATGAAGTGATTTACATATTTAAAGGATTATAGAGGTTCAAAAATAGCAGTTGGAAGAACACTTAGGAGACTATCACAGTAATCCAAGTATGAGATGATGAATGACTTAGGCTAGGTTGATTTTTGTGAAGATGGATTTAAGGTGAATATGGATACAGGTATAGGTTTAGGGATAGGTGTAGGTGTAGGTATAGCTGTAGATATAGATATAGCTGTAGAGACAAATTTAGGGGTAGACCAATACAGGTATAGATTTAAACACAGTATAAAATTTAGGTATCCATGTGCATTTAGAAATCAATATAGAAATATAGATTTAGATAGAGATAGTTTTGCATATACAAATTGACATAGATTTAAAGATAAGATATAGAGATAAAGATATATAGATATATTTAGATAAAGATAGATATCAATATTGAAGTAGATATGAATTTAGACAGATGAGATCCAAACATGGATATGGATACATTTGAGATGAATATAACAGAATTCGCTAATAGATAAGGGAGTAGAGTGATGGTACAAAAGAAATCTATGATTAGTTGAGCACTGGTTGCAGAGCAATGCTGTTTATTGAGTTAGAATAGACTGGTCTATGGAAATCATTCCACTGAAGAGGTAAAAAGACCCAAGAAAACTGGTGGAATGAGGAGCACCAGAGGGGAAAAATGTCACATCTGTGTAGATATCCACTACTTTTTTCCCTTCCCTTTATCATAAATGCCCTTCCTTGCCTCTATTTCTCATACTAGTATTTCTCACATCTGGAATATTGTAAATGGGAAAGCATCATAGACTTTGGAGCAAGAGAAGCCCTAAATACATGGTATCTAAACCCAATGGCTGCCATATACCGGCTGTGGACTCTGGGCAAATTAGCTCATTTCTTTAAGTTTTAGTTTCATTTACTTTATATGGGAATAACTACCTATTTCACAGGGTTACTCTAAGAAATAAAAGTAAAAAAAATAAGTAATATGCATTTAGTACTGTATCTAGCACCTAGAAGGGTTCAAAATATTAACCTTCTTTTTCTTATATTCTCAAGCCATTCAAAACCCTACTTGTCAAGACTCAACCTCTTTAAGACTTACTTGCTTTATGAAACTATTGCAATCATCTGCACTCCTCAGTGCATTGTTCCAAAATTCTTTCGACTGAGCTAATGCAATTCCCCAGTTAAACTAATTTCCTTGAAGGTAGTGATTCAATCTTACATATATCCTCTTTTTTTCATAACATCCAGCCCAATGCTGAGCACTCCATCAAATACTATAAAAATCCTTATTGATTGCTTATTTTTCCTTCTGGTGAATTAAGTAATTCTCCTCCAATATTGAAGGTCCAGTGAAAAATTGACTCTAAAAAAAGTATTTAACATATAGAGTCCCATGAGTCTTTTTTACTAAACAAAAAGGGGATTTTCAAAAAGATTTAATTTTTTTTTTTTATTCTTTGCAGGTAGGTTCCCATATTTACTAGAATGTTACAGATATAAAAATAAGTGTCTCTGTAATGGATGATTTTTTTTCTCATCAAGTTGTTTGAAAGACCGTCAACATCTACAAATTACATTTATGTCTTAAATAGTCTTAAATAAATTGTATTATAGTAGAACTTTTGTGAATTATAAAAGAATTGCTCGGTACTCTTGATATAAAACTTACATTTGAAAATTTAATCCCCTGATATAGATATTGTATATTGTATTTTAAAATATATTTGTTACAAATAGTTTTTTTTTTATTTCAAAATGTGATTTCTGGATAAACTTTTACTGTAACATAATATCTTGCTCTCCTCTGTGTCTCTGCCTATGACCATGAAACTGTTCTCCTCTTTACACAGACTATAAAGGCATGCTCACAAAAGCTGAGACTCTTCTTATCACTGCACAAATTATAACTATTCATGATGAGGCTTCATCTCCAATTCTGATGAAATATAAGCAACAATATCTTTGTCAAGTTTCCTTAACGTGAAGAGAATTTCTCTTTTGGTAGTCTTTGAACCATGTGTTGTAAAATTTTTTCACCGTGATTTGAAAATTTTTATTTTCAAGGAATAGCTATCATTTTATTTCATTATTGACCTTTCAGTAACTTACTGATCTTGTCATTCAACAATTTTCTACATTGGATATTTTCAATAAATAATCCCCTTATTTTAATCATATCATCTCATATAAGGTATTTTCAAGCAACACATGGACTAATATCCTCTTACTCTACTATGCAAATTCCACTATTGGTATAGCCTTTTTCTCAGAGTCACAAATTGAGTATTTATATAACAAATGCTATGCACAACCACAACCACCACCACCACAACAGAAAAAATGAATTATGAAATAATAGATATTAAGCAAAGATTCATTTTCATAGTACAAATATAAAAGCAAATCTTTATGTATAAATTCTTAATAAATGCTAGAGTGTGGGCTATCTCACTATTGAAATTTTGACACAAAAATCTTTGTCTCCCCCACCCCCCCCAAAAAAACAACTTTGCCCCAAATGGATGGCTCAGTAAGTAAATGAAATAGCCAAAAATGCTTAAAGTCATTTGTTTAATAATTTTTTATCTGTATCTGGTGTGATGTGCATGATCTAGACCTTTCTTTTTCTTTTATCCTTATGTCAGTTTACCCCTTGCCTTGCTTAGGAAGCTCTAGACACACTGTGTCTCTTTGATTACTTGAACACACATAGCTCTCTTAGCTCAGAGATCCAGACCTAGGCATTTCCTCTTCCTTCAATATATTCTAAACAGCTTTTCTGATGGTGGTATCTTTTCATCATTCAGTTTAAATATCACCTCCATAGTCAGACTTTCTCTATTTGAAGTATACATCTCATATAATGTCTTCTTTCAGAGTACCTACCACAATGTGTGATGATAATTTTATTTTTTTATCTTCCTCAATAGAATAAGAACTCCATAATGACAGGGAATGTGTCTGTCTTGATCAACATTCTCCTTCTCATATTTATGAAGTGGCTGATACATAGCAGATGGTCCACATACTTTCTGCATGTATGAGTGAATCATGTACCTACGTTATGGAAATAAAGTGAGTGGTTAGTCTATATGACCCTACCATCAGCTTCCAAGGACATGGCATAGTGCTCCCTCTGTGATGTACTCTCCCTTTACTTTTCTATTACTATGACTAATGTGAGATAAAATCATGCCCTTTGGAGTCAGAACCCAGATCCTGGGTTTAAATCTCATCTCAACAAATTTGTTCATTAACTAACCCAGCAAAGTGCAAGACATGATGCTAGATATTAGTGATTATTAAATATTGGTAGTGTTTAAGTAAAAATTGGGCAACTATCAGATTATAAAAGGACTTATATACTATTATTTCTCAAATTTGTCTGCTCAGTAGAATTCAAAGGTCTTATTAAAAATTATGGATTCACAGCAACCCACTTCTCTCCCAGACCCACTGGTAGACTCCCCAGGTGCAACTCTTAGCAACTTGGGCATTTAACAAGAACACATTTGCTTCTTGTGATAAAGCAAGATTAGAGAACATGAGTGTATTTGATACTAACAATTTTATTCTGAAGATGTGGGGAAAGCAGTGAAGGAGTTTTAGCAGAGAAGCAATCTTTTGGAAGGATTTGCTGGTGGCTGAGTGTAGCAGTCAAGATGGAGAGGAGGCAATGATTTGTATGATATTAGGTGAGAAAATGGAGTTGGACTTTGGCCAACACTTATATTTATGGGCTTAAATTTCTCTTTGGGAAAAATCAGATGTATAGTGTTGCCTTTTACTAAAATGGAATCTAGAGGAAGAGGATAGACTTCAGAGTACAGGGGTTTGCATGTGAGTGTGTGTGTGTGTGTGTGTGTATGTGTGTTTGTGATTTTTTTTTTTTAAAGATTTTATTTATTTATTCATGAGAGAGAAGCAGAGACATAGGCAGAGGGAGAAACAGGCTCCATGCAAGAAGCCCGACATGGGACTCGATCCCAGGACTCCAGGATCACGCCCTGGGCTGAAGGCGGCACTACACCGCTGAGCCACCTGGGCTGCCCTGTGTTTGTGATTTTTAAAGCTAGGTGAGCAACTGGTTTATGAAGGAGAAGGAAGAGTTCAGTTGGGGATATTAAATTTGAAGTGTCTGTGAAATATTTAGTATCAGTAGGTAGAAAGATAGAAAAAGAGAGATGAGTAGAGACTCCAATCCCCCTGGAATTCTAATATATAAAAATAGAGAAGAATCCATAAAGGAAATTGTGAAACAATGATCAATGAAGTAAAGGGAATCCAGGGATGAATGATCTTATGGAAACAAATCAGAAAGAATTTCCAAAAGAAAAATGATCACAGTATAAAATGTTGCTAAGGTCAAATAAGATTAGAACTCAAAATACTCATTGCATATGTAAATAAGAAAATCAGTAGTGACATTTGCTGGTGAACTTTCAATAGTTAGATGACAATAGAAGTCTGATTACAATGATCTGCAATATCTGTGAAATAAAGTTACAAATACCTATGATGTTCACTTTCTCATCTATACCATGTGTAGTTCCTGACACAGAAACTTTAGGAACTGTTCCCTAAAGTGCAGCCTAGATTTGAATACCTGTTAATGCAAGGATCAAAAACTTTCTTAAAGGGCTGATATGAGGATTAAATGAGATAATAGACTTCTAATATCTAAAATAGAGTACATATCCAAAAATATCTTGAATTTTTTTTCAACATTATCAATACAAAACCAGGGATTCTATATTAATTCAGTATAATTAGACCAACTTATATATGTTAAAAGCAAAAGCAAATACTCCATTAATTAATGTAGTAAAGATAGTGACTTATTTTCATAATTATGTATTAATGATAACTACATAAGATAATGCACATATGTTATAAAATTAATCTAAATAAAATAAATTAAAATCCATCAAAAATGGATAGTAATTACAGTTACTTTAACATTCTGTGGGTAAAATAATGCACTTTAAAAAACTATATGTATGTGAGACTAATATGATAATCAGTTTACATCCATGAGCCAATTCTCTAATCCAGCATTGCAGTGATGTTTATTATACTGTATTGCCAGGGAGAAAAAGACGGTAGACAAATTTTCACTTGTTATATAATTAATTCATTTTTCTCACAGTTTTGAATGAATTCTATGACTGATGAATGTCATAGGAATATTATATGTCTTCTTTCTTGAACTTTCCAATAACTATGAAGCAGAGAGCTCTTATCCCTCTTTTACAGATGAGAAATTGGAGGTTCATAGAGAATAAGAGTGCTTCCCAGATCACACAACTATTTAGTAGTAATACTTAAACTTAGTCCTTGACTATTTAAGAAAACTAGGATGTCTACGTAACTCTACCCTAAGAAGCAAGGCCTTGAGTTGCCATCATGGTTTAGCCTCCTTAAATAAATATCTGTTGATTATGTAATTTGAGCATAGTACTCTATAAAATTTGTGGATTTTATACAATGGATACAAGACATTGTCTTTTGTTCAATCAAAGATTAATGAAATGATACAGGCTCAAAAAACTCATGGATATTAGGAATTACTGGTAGTACATGCAAACAATGGAATGAAAGTTGTATCTATCTTTAACTTCAAAAGTTTGAAAACAATATTTTACTTCATATTTAGGCCCAGCTTTGCTCTTGAGCATTGTCTTGTGCAGACCTCGTACTTGCATTGTTTATAGGGTTTAAGAAGTTGGGAAAGATTATGAATTACTGTGATATCTGGACCCAAGGCAATCTTTGGATTCAAGAGTGCAAAATATTACCTTCCAATCTGCAATCTGCAATCTGGTATCAAAGTGGTAAGAACTGTATTTCTAATTATAAATGAGTTGTCATTGGGAAAAACATTAAAAATATATGGATGAGCAAAAAATATTTAGAAAAATTCTGATCCTTGCATTAAAAGGGTATACAAATTCATGCTGCACTTTAGTGAACAGCTCCTAAAGTTCCTGTGACAGGCCATTGGTTAGGAAGATTTCTGGTTGCCTGATATAGACCATAAAGACCACCATGCCCTACTTCTGGCCTGTTTTACATTTACTTTAAGAGAATGTTTCATACAAGGTGATGGTCAGAGTATCTAGTAGAAGAGAGCTGGAACGTCATTAGATTTTTAGAACCAATCATGGGGACTTTGAAGCCTGTTTCCAAGTGAATGCTTAACAAAGAAACAAACCCGATAGTGTATGTAAGAGACATTGATCTGAAACTTACTTTTATTATAATCACATAGCATGCTTATAGAGAATTAGTCATCCCAGACCCGTCTCAAACTTCTTGGTTGGCCTATTTTGCACTAGTAAGAATCTACATGTTATAGATGTTTAAAGTGGTTTAAGGCCATGTTTGTAATGCTGATGCACATGGACCAAAACACAATGAGGAGAGACATTTTTGATTATTGAGAAATAGTCATAGCTTCCTATAATGAACATAATCATCATGCAAGAATGGAAAAGGTTGGGGGTTCAGTTAATTTTTCCTCCATGACCCCATTCTCTTTCCTTTCTTTTTCATCTAGGATCACCTTAAACATTCCCGTGAAGAGAAGTTTAGTTCCTAGAAAAATTACCACAACCACTAGTATACATTTCTGATATAAAAACACTTATTACAACAGCTCCATATAAAAAAATACCCATTGAGCATAAATGAACAAGCAAGCCTAAAGTTTCACATTCTTGTGTTATAATTATTAATGGATTTTAACAAGAAATGTGGCCACATATGTTATGTTAACTCGTATCTAATTGACATTACATTCACAGCCCGGTTTGGAAAATTGACAGGGTATTAAAGAAATTTTTTTGTACACTCTGGATCTGTAAAAAGTTTTGGCTTAACATAGTAGAAATATAGCCATATAATATTTAGATAATATGCCCCATTTCATCTACTGGGAGCAGCAATCATTAATATGGAAAGAATATTTGTACCCAAACAGAAGTTATTCCATAGCATTTAGAGGAAAAACAAATCTAAAAACATTTGATCGGAGCACCTGTTAATTCTCTGTCTTTAATTTTGCATATGGATAGCACATTCAGTGCCAAGGAATCTCAAAGTTTCATTTTTGTGAGAGGGAATCAATATTAGTGATTGAATGGGACAAGTTCATCTGTCTACCCAATATTGAAATATGACTGGTGTGGTGAAACTGCATCTAGTTGGAGAGAGCAGAGATATTTGATAGCAAAGTAAGTGGAATCTTGCCAAAGACCTTTTTCCCCCATCCTGTTTCTCAATGACATCTGGACCAGAACCAGTGTAAGAACTATCATGTTTCTGGAATGTTCCAAGGTCACCCTTCTGGGAGTTGGTTTTGCTGTCCTCCTAAGACACATGTTTATGCTCATATTCAAATGAGGCTCATCTGTGAAATAAGTTTTTTAATAGGCAGTTGTGCATTTCAAAGCAAAATTATATAATTTAATGGGTTGGGGAAGGAGAGATAATTTTTCACGAGGCGCTGTTCCAGATTCCTCTAGTCCTACAAACTACTTCTTCCTCATTTAGGATGTATTCTTGACAGAGCCTAAGGTTACCCCCCAGGCATAATGCACATTTTTAGGGAAAAGGTTTGCACCCTCCAATGCAGATCTGCATCAAGATTTGTTATTTTGTTGTGTGTGTGTGTGTGTGTATGTTTACCTGAAAAAAGAATATTTCCTAAAATCCTGCATTAAAAAGTCCTTGACATAGCAGCAGGCAAAAATGGTGAATGCAGGCATGGGCGCAGTGGATAGCTAAATATATCTCACCTCAGTGGACTCTTTGGTATTTAGGTTTTCAGTGATCTGTTAAATGCTCTGCCCATTTTTAAAGCTGTTTGCAGGCAATTCATGTAAGATGGCATAACAGGCAATGGCTTGGCTTTGTAAAATGTGCATTTAACAAATTCAGTTTTGCTTCAGTTTGATACTTTGACATATTATATTTTTATCTCAAGATTTAGAAAACTTTCTTTAGTTGCCTTCCAATCTTTTCTACAAAAGAGTAACAAATGCCTTCTTTCTTGGTAATCTTTTGAAGAGTGTTCTCAAAACAAGATTATCAGAATTCCTTTTCCTACTATAGAATCCTGAATCAGCAAAATTTGCAGCTTTGCTGAATATTTAAAATAGGTTGGTATGAATCTAGTGTGGTGTTGCTGGCATGTGTCTTCTTCTTTTTTTTTTTTTTTTTTAAATCAGTAGGGTCCTTGGGATATGACCAGTGCATAGAAAAAAAGAATCTACCCTCCTGAAACACTTCAGTGCCTGCTGCTTTTCTATTGCTTTGCCACTGTGCTTCCAGAAGACATAACTAATGATTTTGAATTACAGTAGCCTGGTGACTTGTCAGTGACAGATAGAAATGATGGGCTCCTGAACTAGCCCAGTCTTCACAATTCCTCAGTATTGGTTTCTTCTTAGCCATTCATAATCAAGATTCAACAGTCTTTTAGATACTCTTAAATTCTAGATAACCTCTTTAAGATAGACAGCTGTTGGAAATTGGGAGAGGATATTGCCATTTGGTGGAAACTACAATTCCTTTGATGAATGAAAGAAAGCTTAGCCTCAAGGCATCTGGGGAAAACAATTCAAACACAAAGGAAAACAAGAACCAATCCAGAATCATCTTCCTTTGTTTCATGTCTGAAATTCCTTCTTTTGCTGAAGTAGTAATGTTTACCTCTCCGCAGAACTGGCTCAACAAATCCTGATGTCTTTGGGGTCTCGGTGCTTGTGTATGTGTGTGTGTGTATGTGTTTGTGCATGTGAGTATATATGCTTGACTTCTCATTTTTCCTCTTCCTCCTGGTCTCTAACTATAAAGGTCAACACTTTGAGCTGCTTTCACAGTTTTTGTTCTCTGAAGATGGAAAGAACCACTGAAGAAAGTGCCCAATGTTGTAGATATTTACTGTTCTGGCTGCCTAGCATCCATGGGTGCTTTCCAAAAACCCTCATGTTTACTTTCATGGAATAACTCTCCATTGATTGCAGTCTTGATGGGACTCTGAATAATTCATTCCTCCACTACAGGAGCTGGAGAAATCCTTGGAGACACTGTGTCCTCTGACCACATCTTTTCTCTTCAACTAAATACAGCCAGTGGATAGGTTAGCAAAAGGCTTATGCTCAACCAATCAGATTTTTTTCTCCTGGAACTTCAACTATCCACAAGCAAGATGTAAGATCTGAAAACATGATTGGTGTTCATTTACTCTAACTGGTGTCCAGATATCCGGGTTCAACAGTTTCTCCTTTCCTGATTTTTCTTGTTCTGTTTAAAACTGTGTGTGTGTGTGTATGTGTGTGTGTGTGTGTGGTCTAGTTTTCTGGTGTATATACTGATTTTGCAAGCTACCCAGTATCTTTCTAGAAAATTTACTTCTGCTGAAATGACCCTTATAGATTTTTATTATTTGCAACAAAAAACAAGCAAAGAAACAAATCAAAACAACAACAAAAATCCCTAAAGGATATATCCATCATAAACTCCTCTGGGACAAGGTAAGATATAAATAAATATAATAATTATGTATCAAAACAAGCTTTGGACACAATACATTTCTTCAAGTGCTAGGTTGTTATAAATTCTGGACATTCCTTGTAGGCTAGCTAGAAAGAAAATTTCAAATACCTTGTAGCTTCACATAGTAAGAGTTTCAAACAAAATGTAGTAATACCTACTATATGTCACATTTTATAAGAAAATCAATATGAGAGATAATGAAGGAAGCACTTATGAGCAGCTTTTTAAAAAAATATTTTATTTATTTTTTCATGAGAGACACAGAGAGATGGCAGAGACATAGGCAGAGGGAGAAGCAGGCTCCTCGCAGGGAACCCAATGTGGGACTCGATCCCCGAACTCTGGGATCACACCCTGGGTGGAAGACAAGACACTCAACCACTGAGCTACCCAGGCAGCCTATGAGCAGCTTTTAATCTAGCCTAAGAAACAACGTAAACAGATGACTTAAAGATAATACTGTAACCCAGCTGTCTAGTACTCCAGTATGAACCACTATTCCCTATTATGGCAGCTTTGACCTAGTAGATCTCATTGTCTGGATGGATTCTACCCACACAAATGTGTCTGTCAACCAGTATAGATTTTCTTAAAGACGTGTTAGGGAGGAATATGGAGGATTGTATATTGCATACCCCCAAAATCAGCCTCACTTATGCATTTTCAACTTATCTCCTTTCATGAGCCTCTCTTTTGACCTTTCCCTAGGCAATGTTCCATTCTTTTCCCTGTCTTACCAGAAAATGTCTTCCTTGACACTTCCCTTCCTCTCATTCATAGCCTTTTTTTTCCTGAAAAATTATTTCTCCTCCAGATTTGCTTTCACCCACCCAGCATCCTTCTCAACTAATCAAGGAGCTTGTAGTAACAGGATCCACTAGCAGACAGGATCCTTAGCAGGCAATGATGAAGTCCAAATGAAGGCTTTTGGTAAAGATGACAGTATCTAATCTGAGTCTCAATCTGTACCTAAAATCTACCAATTAACATGGTCTATGAAAGTCTTATTTCCTCTCTTTTTCTAATCCAACTCAGACCTATTTCCTTTAGGGTCTTTTGTTTTTTTGTTGTTGTTTTTTGTTTTTTAATAAATTTATTTTTTATTGGTGTTCAATTTACCAACATACAGAATAACACCCAGTGCTCATCCTGTCAAGTGCCCCCCTCAGAGCCCGTCACCCATTCACCCCCACTCCCCACCCTCCTCCCCTTCCACCACCCCTAGTTCGTTTCCCAGAGTTAGGAGTCTTTATGTTCTGTCTCCCTTTCTGATATTTCCCACATATTTCTTCTCCCTTCCCTTATATTCCCTTTCACTATTATTTATATTCCCCAAATGAATGAGACCATGTAATGTTTGTCCTTCTCCGATTGACTTACTTTACTCAGCATAATACCCTCCAGTTCCATCCACGTTGAAGCAAATGGTGGGTCTTTTGTGACAATAAGCTATATGCTTTGTAAAATGTTCCAAATTGTAGATATATTAAAAAAAATAAAATGCCATCTAGGTGGTGGTTTGACAAGATCACCTTCAGTTATGTCAAAATGCCATCTGTTACATGAATTATTACATAGGAGAAACCCAAGTGAAGGTAAGTAAATGACAGGAGGACATCTACATTGTCATTATCAAAAGTTCCAAAACAGCAATCTTAGCTTCACGAAATTTAGTACTTTCATAGTACTGCTAAATAAACTGATATTCTCATTTGAAAGTGGTGACCTGGCTCACGCCATTCTATAATTGAAACCCCTACTCACAGTCAGCTTTCCCTGTGTGTTGAGTAGAACTGAATATAGATGGATGAAGTCAAGGCCAGAGAGAAGCAAACACATTAAATACTGAAAATGCTTCATTACAACAAACACACACACACACACACACACACACACATGCATGCACACACACACACACACACACCCCTTTGTTTTCAGAACACCTGTTAGTCTGGGGGCCTTTTTCCAGAAATTATTTGTAATAAGAGAGCACGTTTATACTCTTTCTGAAACTCATCCTCGGCCCACAAGTGTTGACTTTCTCAAGAACCAATCAAACTTCAACACAAGAAGTACTTAAAATTCAGTTGGAGACCTAGTACATTTACAATATTGGGCTATCTCTGAAACAACAGGTCTTCTCTTTCACTCTTAGAAGTTTCTAAATTTCTGAGTGAGTGACGTCAGACCCTATTAAAAATTAAGTATGGGGCAAAAACTTTGTGGTTCCCCTGCCACTGGATTTGGTGGCAAGCAATAAGAGCTTCCGCAGCTAATGGACACATGGGCTTTGGTCACAGTTCATTACATCTCCTTGTTGTAGGGCGTATATATTAGTGATCACCTTTGAGCAATCAATTTCATCCAAAGTGGGCTTAATGGAGTGCTAATATGTATTATTTTTTTGGAAATATACACAACATCTCTCATATCTGCACTGACGTAAGAAAGTAAAAAAGTGAGGCATTTAGAAACCTCTAAGATAAAAATTCTGAGAACCAGTTGCTTTATAAGAAATAATGATTATAGTAACTTCTGGCTTCAGTGTAAGGAATAAAAGAAGAAGCTATGATTAAAATTACTCCTACTTAGAGTTCACCAGAAAGCACTCCTAAGTAGTCTAAGTTACTTTTTCAATTACTCTGCCCCAGCCTGTGGGCTCAACCTTTCCCCACAGAGCAGGTCTGTGTAACACATAACACAACTCTGCCTTTTGTAAATTTACATCTGGTAGCTGAATAGAAATTTATTATCCATTCAAAGTTGTGAGTGCAGGATCACGTAGAATTTGTGACAACAGGCTGGATGCTTCCTCCCTGCTGTGTGACCTACCACCCTAGTCACCAGATCCCCATGGGTGATGCCAATACTAACTGAATAAAAACCTAAGACAAAAAGATGGCTCTAGCCCTGTGAGTTGAATTTCAAACATTTTAGAACCTCCCAATTTTTCGAAGGAGGGACAGCCTTCCCTCCTGAATATTTATTGAATTAAAAAATTTGAAAATATATTTTAAATCCTAAGGGAGCACTCAGGCAAGAATCAACTTAAGATATAACTAAGATATGCCTCACATTCAACTCAAAGTTAGATGAGAAAGCCAGTTGTTCACCTCTTTCCCAATCTCTACTGCTTCTAAATATATAAATTTAAAGCTACTAAATATGTAGCCTTGAATTTGAAGCAGCTCAATGGGCATATTCAGTTCAGCCAATTATTACAGCCTTCTAGTTTAACCAAAGATTAAAATATGATTGAAATTTGGGGATGATCACTCCCAAGTTTACAAGCAGCAAATGGTTTTATTAGAGCTAATGTGGTCACTACAAGTTTCCTTTGCTTCATATTAGCAAACATGCAACACGGACCTGGGGGGCATGAACTCCCTGGGAAAGCATAGATGCAGAACATGCAGAATTACAAACACATACCCTTAACTGTGTTTAAAAAGACAAAAACAGGGCAGCCCGGGTGGCTCAGTGGTTTAGCGCAGCCTTCAGCCCAGGGCCTGATCCTGGAGACCCAGGATCGAGTTCCACGTCAGGCTCCCTGCATGGAGCCTGCCTCTCCCCTTGCCTGTGTCTCTGCCTCTCTCTCTCTCTATGTCTCTCATGAATAAATAAATAAAATCTTTAAAAAAGATAAAAAATAAATAAAAAGACAAAAACATGTTCCCTGTTTCTTCCTGAATTAACTCTGAATTGGATAACAAAGCTTCCTATTATTACAGTATGAGAAAGTGCTCTTCTTTCTAACTCTCCCTGGCAGAGGGATGTGCTGGAAAGAGCAGAATTATATTTACAGGTTAACTTGGTCAAGTCAGCCTGAGGATTAGATACAAAAGTGGTGGACACATTGAAGATGAAGATGTTGGCCGAAATAGGTCTTTCACTATTTTAGGCATTGAATTAAGCTTACCAAAATGAAGACACTTAGATATTCCTTATCTAATACATTTAACCCCTCTACTCCCCAGCCTCACCTTTCAGTTTGCTGTGGGGCCTGTGAGATGGATTCTTGCAGGTTTACCAGCCCACAGTTCTCCATACTCAGCTATTGAAGAGTCTGACTGCAAACTAGGCTTGAACGAAGTTGCTGTGGAATGCACCAATTAATTACATTTATTTTACATAATTGGCATTAGGGCTTTTTGAACAAAAATGCAAATTTATGGAAATTGGTTGAAATAGTTATGCAAAATAATATAAAAATGGACCCCTAAATTATTGGGAAAAAAGGTAGTTTTAATTGAACAGCTAAAAGATTTGTACTTCGTTATATGATTGTATCTAGTAAACTCAATTTTTAAAAGTAAGTTCATTTGCTTTTATGTAACCCTTCCATATCTTGCTCGGTGTTGTTGGTATAATTATCACCAATAAAGGACCAATCTTATTTTCTATCTCTTTTTTTGCATCAAGCATTAGCTCTGTAAACAGAAACGGAATATGTTATTTTTTTTTAACAGCGCCTTGTGCATTACAAATTAGGAAGCATCAGGCCAAAGAGTTGCAAAGCAACCAATTATTGCTTAAAGAGGACATAATGCAGCACCCTGCTTATTTGCTGTTTTGCAGGTGGAATGACATTGCTATAGACAAGACTTTTCACAAAGGATCATTGCAGGGCAGTTATAAGGTAAGTGGCCTTGCAATCGGTAGAATATATCTGGCAGTGGTGGCAGGAAATGTGTAATGCAGATGGATATGCAGTTAGTGATGCAATAAAAGAATATTAAGATGCTTTTGACATAGGAGTGAATACCTGAATAATCATAAAAGGGCACTTAATAAAAAATGTGTCAAGAAATATAGAATATGGATGAGTAAACACTAAATGAAAGGAGTGAGAAATAGAATATTGACAGGATAAGAGACATAGACATTTACAAACAATTAACAAGCTGTTAGTGGTTGATGGACAACTCCCAAAATCCAAAGAGATCAAAGGTTTAATATATCCAGAAATTAGACTGACCTCCAAACTCTAAGGGTGTGGAAGTTCAAGATTCAAATAATTGTGCTAATGAGTTAACTTTCTTATTCAGTATTTTTCCCTTGGAGGAGGTGGGAGAGTTGTGAAGCAGATTGAGGGTGGGCTTGCTTTTCTGGTGCAGTTTTAGTAACACCACTTGGATAATTATTTCTTAAAATATCCTCAGGATTTCAATGGAATACTTTATTCTCTTTAGGTTCCTACTATAAAATGTAATGGGAGGTTGTCGGAAACTATTTAAAGCTTGTCAACCTCTCATCAAGAAATGGTAGGAGTAGGTGAATTGATCTTTATAAATAGAGGGCTACATTCTCAGACCTTGTCTTGTGGAGAAGAAGAAAATTTTCCCTACTTTTCTAGGTTCTTTGGCTGGTAAATTGATATAAAAGATTAAGAAAAACAAATGTAATTGCACACATACAGGAGCCTCATGAAAATATGGGAACCACAGATAATCAGGGAATTAAAGTTTGTATGGCACCCGGTGCTAAGGAGAATGGGGTAGGAATCTGAGATTTCAAAGAGAATAAAGACAATATGCAAGCAGATAGGAGGAGCAGATGATTGGTAAACAAACATTTGTCTTGCCATACAAAGATTGTGGGACACAGAGAGGATTTCAATCGGCAGGCCCTGTTGAGCTTAGGACACCTAGTTCATATTCTCTGTAGTTATCTCTGGACCAGGCCCTCCATCGAAACTCTTGTAGGCAGTTGAGGGAGAGGTACAAGCTCTTCCTGAGTCTTTCGGGCCTTGATTGATTTCAGCTCAAAGCAATCCATATGCCAAAGTGGCACATTTTGGGGAAGCTCATTCTGAAACCCTTCATTCTTCCAGAGTAATAAGTAACTAAAGACAAATCTCACCTAGTAATTTGAAGTGGAGAAATGAAATTTGTTAGACTTACAAACTATTATCTGAAAAGCTCAGATTTTAAAAAATAAAATGGGGCCTGTGATCTTATGATTCCCAACATATGTTCTCTGTGTGATGATACATCATTTCTTCCATCCTTCTTTTTTATTTCTCAGTTTGATGCACTGTATGTGTATTTTGTTCCCACTATGTGCAAAATAGTAAAACAAATCCTGAAGAGAAATATAGAAATACAATTCATGACTTTTGCTTTTCCATGCAGACATAAAACACAAAATACCAGGAAGTATGTGAAAAGGGCTATAATGAATGTAGTAAAAAATGAAGTTTAGAGAGATTTAACTTAATTGTTCCTGGATAAGATATATCATAAATTTGACTTAAAAGTCCATCTATCCTAGTGATTAATGTCGTATATTTCGCTTTAACCAGTATTGTTGTTGAAGGCATTGAAATCATTATATTGCATTCTCTTCCTACTTTCTGGCTATCTTCATTCATTATTTAGCTTTAAGTTAAAACTACTTAGTTGATCCATGCAAGATTTCCAGGAGAACTGTTTTCTGCCAAGATTGTGGGAAGTGCCAACCTAAAAAGAGATGCTAAATATTATTGAATTGTTCAGTTCAAATGGGTGAATGTTATGATATATAAATGAGATCTCAGTAAAGCTGCTAAAAAGCAAAAATACTGGGTTAATGAGTAAGTGTATACTAAATAAAACCACGAAAATGATTAGAATTGGGGCCCACTCATTCAATCACAAATTCATCAAATTGTATTGTTTATCAAACACTTGGCTCTATGTTGAAATTACACCGATGAATGAAAATCAATCCTTAACCCCTTGTCTTCAAAGTTGGAAGAAAGGCAGGTGTGCAAAAACAACACTGCCTATGCACTAAACAGGAATGAGTACAGCAAAAGGAACAGGTTCGAGGATCTGAGATTAGGGGGCTTTTGGAGGGAGGAGAGAGCATCAGAGTGGTCAGCAGCGTGAGTGAATGTTGAGCTGGGTCAGGTGAATACTGAGCTGAGTATTGACAGATAAACATACATTTTTGGATAAAAATATGTACATTTGAATTGGAAACATCTACATCATGCACAAAGACAAGGAGGCATCAAGGATGTAAATATTTCTAGAGTGTGAAGTTCCAGGAGATGATCAGCAGGAGACAATGGTCAAATAATAAAAGCAGAGTTCGAATTTTTTAAACTGTTCACAGGTTCTCTCAAAAGACAGCTTCCTTCAGGTTTTCTTCCACACACTTACACAATGGAACTTTCTAGTGAATATAAGATTCTTTTTTTTTTTTTTTAATTTAAATTCAATTTGCCAACATGTTGCATAACACTCAGTGCTCATCCCATCAAGTGTCCCCCTCAGTGCCTGTCATCAAGTCACCCCAACACCCCACCCTCCTTCTGCAACCCTTTGTTTGTTTTCCAGAGTCAGGAGTTTCTCATGGTTTGTTCGTCTCTCAAATTTTTCCCACTCAGTTCCCTTTGTGATCCCTTTCACTATTTCTTATATTCCATGTCGGAGTGAAATCATATGATGATTGTCCTTCTACAATTGACTTATTTCATTCAGCATAATGCCCTCCAGTTCCATCCATGTCGAAGAAAATGGTGGATATTCATCCTTTCTGGTGGCTGAGTAGTATTCCATTATCTACATAGATACCACATCTTCTTTATCCACCCATCTGTCCAAGGACATCGAGGCTCCTTCCAGTTTGGCTATTGTGGACGTTGCTGTATGAACATTGGGGTGCAGGTGTCCTGGCATTCCACGACATCAGTATCTTTGGGGTAAATACCCATTATTTCAATTGCTGGGTCGTAGGGCAGCTCTATTGTTTAACTTCTTGAGGAACCTCCACACTGTTTTCCAGAGTGGCTGCACCAACTCACATTCCCAGTGCAAGAGGGTTCCCTCTTCTCCACATCCTCTCCAGCATTTATTGTTTCTGTCTTGTTCATTTTAGCCGTTCTCACTGGAGTGAGGTGGTGTCTCATTGTGGTTTGATATGTATTTCCCTGATGGCAAGTGATGCGGAGCATTTTCTCATGTGCTTGTCAGCCATGTGTAGGTCTTCTTTGGAGAAATGTCTGTTCATTTCTTCTGCCCATTTCAGGACTGGATTCCTATAGTATAAGGTTTGTTGGTTTTTGTTTTTCTTATCTTCAAAAAGAAGAAATAGCTTAGATTATAGTTTCTCTTCTTGCCAACTTGAGTTCTGCCTTTATTAATTAATTGATCAATATCATTTTATGCTTTCACTATGCTTAATATGGAGGGCAACCCTGTCATTTTATAATTTTTATTAATATTAACAGAAAGTATCCACAGACAAAGAGATAATTCAGAACACACTAAATTTTGTCAGTACAGAAGAAAAAGTCATAAAAAAGGCCTAGGTATTTTTGCTCAGGAGGAATGGAAATGATACCTCATGCATTTGTACATTTCTTTCCTCATATTATAAAGTTTCGGGGCACTCATTTGACAGTACAATGTAAACTAGGATTCTTTAAGTCCACTTGATACAAGAAGACACTAAGCCCCATAGGAAGAGCAGGACACTTACCATAAGCTTCACAGGTCTTTATGGGGTAGCTGGATCTCCAAACATAGTCCACTAATTTTAACACAAGGGTGTTCCACAAAACTAATCATTCTCATGCTCCATCCTTTGGGCCCAAAAATCTCACTGGCAGGAAGCTGGAATGAAGAAAGAGTAGAGGAAAGTATTGTAGGAATTTAAGGAAAATTTAAATTATGGTGAGTTATTTGTGGCTTTAAAGAAAAAAGCTTATTTATAAAAGTTTATTTTACAGACGACAGCTCCTTATACTAAAATTCGAAAGCTTCCATACTGTTTTTCATTATGCTGGTATTTTTATAGATTAAACAGTGTGTGTGGAGGGAAAGTCAACTTTGATACTCTTCATAACTAACCTAATAAAGAACCTCAAAACACCACTACAGAAGCTCACATGGACACACATGTTTGTCTCTCAGGGGAAGTGGCTGCTTTACCAAGAGTGAGCTCTCAAAGCAGAAGTGACCCAGTGCCTTCTTGTCGTTATTTATATTTGAGCTCATATTCAGTGCCCATCAGAGGGATAAGTGCTCTATACAAATATAGTCTTATATAATTCCCACAATAATACTAATTTGAATTTTACAAAATAGGAATGTGTAGGAATAAATGTTAAATTTGAAATGTCTGTGTGATTCCAGAACTGATGCATTTAATCCCGATATCACCAATATTGAAATGATGGAGGGTTCTTTCCTACCAAAGCATTTAAGGAAAAATGTGAATGGGAGTGTGATGACTACACACTCCCACAAACTAATATTATATTTAGAGTTGTTATATGAACAACAAATGGAAATGATAGAAAAATAATTTTAAAATACAAAAGGTATAAAACAGAAACTTCTCTCAGTCCAGTGACTTATTTCCAAGTCTACTTTCTTCACATAATTACTATAAATCATTAATTTCAAATCCAATGGAGGCCACTAAATATACAAAATATGTAATTATCAGTGTTAAAAAATTATCTGTTGACTTTCTATTTGAACACTGAAATATTTTTCAGTTACACCACCCTTATTTCTTTGTTCAATGAAGTTCTATCAATGATACTATACTTTTATTTTATCCAAGCCTGTGACACTTTCTCTGAATTCAGCAGCCATAATTATGTTGTCCAGCTTTGCCTGAAGTTTGGTTATAAAGCCTGAAAATTAATAGTGTTCAGCTTTTAACTAGGTAGCCTAAATGGATCTATAAGAAACACAGAACTATACTACTTAAAAAAGTATTCTATAAAGTCTAGATCAAATTATATTTTCTCAATTACTTATGTTTATGCCACTTTCATTAATTTTTGGAACTTGATTTAGTTTTGAGTAAAGTTTGATTCTAAAAACTGAAAACAGAATCATTGTTTCCTGACTCAAAGTAACAATTTGCCCTTCTAAACAACTCCTGTCCTTTTTGGAGGCTCAAAATGCTTTTTATTTCATATTACATTGTTTGCTGTTAAGCAGTTGGAATCCAAAGAAACTCCTAATCAGCTCAAGAAATCATCTTTTAATCCTGGATGATTTTTTCTAGGAATGTTTTGTCTTCCTCCTGTACTCTGAATTTAAAGTCCACTAGACTTTTTTGCTTAGTGGTCATCATGTAAATTCCCGTCACTGTTTCCGGTGTTGGAGCACCCTCTTCTTGGAAACCATGTGGTAAGTACAGTGTGCTTGCAAACTATGCCAGATAGCGTCAATGCCTAAAGTGTTTACAAGTTACTTTCAATTGTCAGTTTTATTGGTCCTCTTATTGTTTCCTTTCATGTTTTGATGTTTTTTAATGTGTTTTGCTCATTGGTTTGAAAAAATACTTTGATGCATGGATTCTCTATGACCCAGGATAAAGTTTCTTTCTAAAAAATTCTATAAATTTATGACTATCCCAAATCAAACTTTGCATTTTACTTGAAATCCTCATGTGGCATGCATCTGAACTACAAATATGAGCAGCAGTAATGCAGTAGCAATTCAGTAACCACAGCTCTTCAGAGTTGTTCTTAATTCTCCTTCCTTTTCTACCCTTTATCTGTTCAACATCAGAGAAACTTTCCCTGTGTCTTCTGAGTTCAGAATTACTTCCTATTTACCTTTATCTGTGAGCTGAAGGTGGAGATGTCTACCGTTCAGTGTTGGATGGGCCCTGCTTCCCAAAACCAAATGTCCAAGTTTGCTAGCAGGAACAAATGCCCTTAGAGCAAATGTGCCTTTATTCCAGTGCGAGGCACCATTTCTATCTCTGGGGCTCTATATTTCCACACATTTGTCACTTAGTAGCTCCTCACTGTACTTTTCAGGTATCCAATACATTGAAGACTTTTTTTTATTTATTATCTAATAATTTTTATTTTAAGTCAAAGTATTGCTCCAAACAACCTAGATCCCAATTACTGGAAACAGGAGTCCATTTTTTTTTCTTTATTCTTGAAGTTCACTTATTTTGCCAGTATGTATTGATACTAATGCTGTAGGAACAGGTATACATTTTTTTTTTTACTGAAAATACAAGATTTTTCCTAAATATCAAAATAGTTTGATTTTCACTGCATTTTTAAAATATATTTTTATGTTCCACATGTCCTACTTCCATCTTCAGAACATATCTTATATGTACTCAATTTCCTTTCTCTGTCTTCCACACTAAGTATATTTTCTATAATCCATTTTATTTTATTTTATTTTTTTTAAATTTTTTATTTATTTATGATAGTCACAGAGAGAGAGAGAGAAAGGCAGAGACACAGGCGGAGGGAGAAGCAGGCTCCATGCACCGGGAGCCTGATGTGGGATTCGATCCCGGGTCTCCAGGATCGCGCCCTGGGCCAAAGGCAGGCGCCAAACCGCTGCGCCACCCAGGGATCCCTATAATCCATTTTAAATGTTATTTTATTCTGTTCCATTTTGTGCAATTTCCTCAAACCTATTTGCAATATTCCTGACAGTATTTTTGGTTGAAGTTATGTCTTATTGTTGTTCTTATGTGTCTTTTCTCTCTGTTCTATGTTAATTGTTCTCTTCCATATCCTTCCTGAGCCCCGCCTGTTGACTTTCATCTCTGGCTTTTGTTTAATACTTTCTTCTTTAAATCCTTATGTCTTTTGTTTCACTGGTACCCTGTTTCATTCTTTGTTTTAATAGATAAACAATGTCTGTTATCCTTTTGGGTTTAAAGCTAACTGGTTGTCTGAAGTCATCTAGTGTTTTCTCGGACAGTTCTGTTAGCCTATGAAAAATCTTTTCTTATTAAATTATGCTTTGTTAGGAAATAAATCCAGATGACAGATCCAGGGGTGTTTGAAAAAAGTTGGGGAGAGGCTTGGTACTTTCTATATATCCAGTCTTTGCCAGAAGCTACCAATGGGCCCAAGGGACAAGGAGACCAGGATTAGGCACTCAGAGCTGATGTGCTTATATTGGAGAAGGACAAGGAAGAGAGTTTTTCTATCCATCACATAATTATATACCGTTTTCTCCCTTGCCATAATTTGAAGGTTATCTTTTCAATATCCTAATGGATCTAGGGCTCGCTGAGAGTTTATAGCGAGTTTTCATACATTACAGTATGAAAGTCACTTAACAAGGTCTAGTACACACACGAAAGTATTTTGAAAGTACTATATTGTTATTGTTGTTACTATTATAAGCAATCAAACAATTGACAGGAGGTATCTCTTTAATGTAACCTATAAGAGTTTTATTCACTCTAGTTCAGAGAACTAGGAATGACATGTGAATTCATTTTGCGTCATTTTGAACAAAATTCTATCCAACTTACCTTGAGTTCCCCAGCAATATGGAGACTTCAGTGACTCAAAGTTGTCATTGGATAGAGGGAATAGCCATGCAAAGATTCCAAGGTAAGAGCATTACCAGTGTACGTGGCACACTGCCAGGGACAGTATAAATGGAGCAGAGAGAGGGAGATGGGAAGATGAGGTCAGATGGATTTGGGAGATAGGCTTACATTGGACCTTGTTAAGGTTTTGGCTTTTATTCTGAATGATATGGGGAACCACTGGAGGGATTTTTAGCAGAGGAGTGATAGAATCTGACCTATGTTTCAAAGGGATTTCTCTGTCTTGTATGTTGAAATTAAACTGTAGATGAAGAAAGTTGGAAGTAGGGAGACCAGTTGGAAGACTATTGAAATGATACAGATGAGAGATGATGGCAGCTCATACAGCAGCATTCGCAGTAGGGTGAGTGAGAACTGGCCAGATTCTACATATAATTTGCAGCTGTCACCAAGAGAATTTTTTGATGTGCTGGATGTGGGCTGTGAGAGAAGAACACTTAAAAGCCATAATTCCTAGTTTCTAGGCCTGAATAACTCAAAGGATTCAGTTGTTTTTGAGCTGAAATGGAAAGGGCACTGTGTAGAACTTGTATTTGGGGATAGGAGATTTGAACATGTTAAGTTTGAGAGGCCTCTTAGTTATATGTCACCTGAAATGAAGCTTGGACTCTTAGTGTGAAGAGTTAGATAATGTCATCCCTCTCAAATTTCATGTCTCCCTGGAACCTCTAAATGAGACCTTATGGGGAAATAGGGTCCTTGCAGATATAGCCAAGTTAAAATAAAGTCATACTGTTTTAAGGGGCCTTAAATACAGTATGTCTAGCATCCTTTTAAGAAGACGGAAATCTGGACACACAGAGACACTCAAACATAGAAGAGAAGGTTATGTGAAGACAAAAACAGAGGCTGAAGAATTGCATTTATAAACCAAATAGAAGCCAATAGAAGCTAGCAGAGGCAAAGAATGATCCACCTCCTAGACCCTTCAGAACAAGTATGGCCCCTTTGATACCTCAAATCCATATTTCTAGCCTCTAGGCCTATGAGAGAATAAGTTTCTATTCTTATAAGCTACACAGTTTGTAGTGCTTTGTAATGACAGCCTAGAAAACTAATACACCTGTGTGTATTAGTGTGACCTGACTGGCTTTCAGTAGTTCAAAGCCATCAACTCCAATATTCTAGATCTCCTAATTCTCACACATGATTATCCAGGGGGGCAGAAATCTGCCTCATATAGCTGACTCACATTGGGCTAAAGATCGAAAACCCCAGGTTGGATAGGGCACTGATATTATTTGTTACTCTCTGGCTAGATAGTTCAATCTCCATCTTACATTTATGCAGATGATATTCTCAACACAAAACTTTCTGAAATTTAATTTCCTCATATCTGTGAGAGAAAAGTCCTAAGAAATATATTGCACCCATATAATGGATTTTGAAGTTCTATGCATAAAGTTAAAAACTTTGATAAAATTTAACAGCCTGCCTAATGTTAAAAACAGTAACTCTAAAAAGAGTTTTGTGGGTTCAAATCAGTAAATTAAAAAAAGTTAATATTTTGTCATGTCTAGATAACCTAAGTGATTATAATTTGAATTATGATATATCCAATCTAATTTTGCTGTTTAGGAAAGGAAAACTGCCTTATTCACCATCCATGCTTACAAGAAATTCCTAAGCTTTCATACCACAAGCAGAAGAATCTTAACCAAAAGGAGTTACTATACCTTGTTTTAAAAATCTGCATCTGAATTTGCTATAGTTGGTAAAAAAAAATAAATAAATAATGCTTGCTTGTCTTTTCCCATGTTTAGTTATATACAGTTGTAGAAAGAATGAAGCTGGGAAACACCCTCAGAAACTGAGAATTTCTTTAAGGGTCAGAAAGACAATAAGCTTTTTTGGAAAAGTAATGGGGGATTCTCACATGGTGAGGATAAGTTGATGGGGTTGAGCTGAAAACTAAGCATCTGGCTTATGAAAATTTTTGCTGTCGCTGCTGGAGCTAGTCAGCATTATATAGTTCCTTGATCACTAGGGACTTTACGATCTGTCTTAAGCTATTTGTGCACTAACAATAACTCTGTTCATTCCATGATTTCTATTTGTAGGGGGGAAAAAAGAGTAAATGAAGTCTGAAAAATGCAAACATAAAGAGATGTTAAAATAAGGAGATTGGGTGTTGAGAAACAAACAAAAAATACCCCCCGCAAAGAGATGCAATAAATCCAAATCATTTTCAGAACAAGAGGGAAAAAATAGTTAACACAAAACTGAACCGAAAGATGCAAATAAATAAGTAAATTTCTCATTCAGGATCTATTTGGAGGCCGTATTTTTGGCAGAGTTATTGCTTATTATTTTCATGTTTCTAGTTTCTTATCTTCTTTTGTCAGTCTATTGAAAGCTTGTTAAAATCTTACTTGCTTTTCCTGTTCTTTTGTTGTTGTTCTTGCCTTAACTTTAATGTTAAATCATGTGGAAGTAAAGTAAAAGGGAGAAAAAAGCCAACACAAATAGTCACTGCAGTGGCCTAATTTTATGGCTACTTTATATATTGATCAGTTTATGTTTTATTCAGACTTGATGGGGGAACATTTGGGCAATAAGAAGGAATCTCTCCCTTAAATAGTAAATTGCAATGCTGACGCAGAACATCTAAGGGTTTCCTGGAGAGGCTTGTTAGAGCCTGAAAAGGGCACTGATGTAGAAAAGAAATAACTGTCCATGGATACTTGTCAGTACAAGAGGTTGCCACACTAACTCTTTTCTCCTTATTTTGGAAGACATGATAATACATTTTATCCCTGCTGTCCAGAGCCTAGCATGGTGCTGTCAGTTAGTAAATCTTCAATAAATAGGCAATAAAGGATATGTGAATACAGTGATGAGGCCAAGTGAGGACACACTCACCCAATTAAAAGTAATACTGATTGACCGAGGTTCTAATGGTCAGAAATGTTGGATTGTCCAGATCCAAATCAAAGACTATTTGAATGCAGAATCTATGCACTTAGCCACTGTCCAAAATGATTCAGAAAGTACTAGCCAGGTAGTCTTGGGCATAACCTTTGTGAATCTCCATTTCTCACACTGCAATAGAATGAGATAATATCTCAAGATGTAGTTTTAAAGGCAATAAGTAATAATATGGGGAGAATGCACACTCCTGTGCCCTTCACATAGTTCACATCATTGGAAATGATGATGATAGCAGCCAAGGTAGAGCTGTATTAACTGTTCTCCTTTTTATTGTCAGCTACTTCTCTAGCATTTTCCCTTCTTCCCAATAACCTCCAGAGAATTTCCAAGACACTATCTACCCTTGGCTGCCTCTCACAATGCTGTCATCTGCATCTTGGAGGGTTATATGTCACCTAACATTTGCTCAATCTCCTCTGATAAGTACCACCCGGGTCCCTGAGTTCAATCCCATCAAACTCCATATTGCACTACAAACTATAGGGACCACAGTGCAGCATGTCTGGCCATTTTAATCACACATACAAAATCCTAATAGAATACTAGTGCCTTGCATGTAGTGTGTCCTCTCTTCATTTCAGACAGAGTCTCGCTTTACTTTCATCATCTCTCTATACCTTATACCTGAAGGTAAAGACAGATTCACATACTCATAACCTCTTAACCCCCACCAATTCAAAATTTGAGCTTAGACTTCAGGCCAAATGAAAAGATCCATTGACCCCCTCTGGTGCTTATGTCAAAAATCCAGAGAGCCTACCCACCTTTCATGAGACTATCAAGACAATATGTCACAATGACTTACTAGTGAGATTAATCATTTATTTTTTCAGAAATATTTTGCAGTGTCCCTTTCTAGAAGATGCTGCGGTGAACATTGCTGTGCATTGGAATTCTAAATGAAATTAGACCCACAGTTTCCAAAGGAATGAGAGGAAATGAATCTTTAAAACTTGAGATTCCCTTCCGCAACACCACTACCCCCTATTCCAAGCCTGTTACATTGGTGCTAAATATAATCTTTTACCAGTGTGGGCTCTGCATATCTGAAAATCATACATGGTGATCCTCTTGAGTCTATTCCTTTCTTTCTTTATTAATGAAAGGGTTTTTATTTGTGCCCTCCGTTATTCCCAGAAGTACAACACGAAACAAGATGGGGAACCATGATTTATCTTCTATTTGATAAAAACATCTGCAGAATAAAATGAGCCTCTTGATGCCGGAATTGTCATCAATGATGACTTTGACAAAATGAGCAATACATAATTTGCTAGCTCCCTTGCGAAGCTGAAACAGATTGTCAAATAAAACACTGGAGGAGATGCATATGGGCTGAGTAGACCAGCTTTGAATAGGAACGCACGCAGGTGGTGGCTTAGTAGTGGCTCTAAGAAGGAGGACTGCCCTAATTTGGAGGGTCATTTGCATTTGAAAATGCTCATTGCTAAATAGTGAGTATTCCCTATGGAAAATGAGAATGGATACCGCCAAAACTGCAGCTATTTCTGTCCTTTGGTAACTTGAACAAACCAGAGAGCCCAAGGAAGGAAGAGAACAGGTTATACTCAAACAAACTGTCCCGTAATTGTGGGCTTCACAGAATACAAATCAGTAATATATGAAAAGGATGCTCATGAAAATCAATTGCTTTATGGTCAAAGATGGATTTTCCAACAACACAAAGCACAGAAAGTGTACTAATGGTATATTCAGTATGCATTTGGAGAAATGGCAATCAAATGCTTTTATTAGTCTTTGTATCTGAAAAGAATGGCAAAAATCATGTAATTATTTTAAGTCTGAATTTCACAAGTCAATACTAGTTGCCAAGATCAACAATGAGAGCTGTTCTATCCTCAAGATTTGGGTCCTTTACCTGAGGGATCCTACTTCTACTGAAATTCCTGTTATGTTGAGTTCTTTCCTCAAAAGAAAGAAGAGATTGATGTTTTACCAGTACAGTTATGTTATTTACTCAAAATATTATTCTCCCTTAGTGTATATATATTTCTAATAAACTTTTTATTTTAGAAGAAATTTAGATTTACAGAAAAGCTGTAAAGATAGTACAGAGGGTTCCCAAATAGCCCACAACCATTTTCTCCCATTATTGACACCTTACACTAGTATGACACATTTGTCAGAATTAATGAATCAATATAGTTACATTTGATTTATTCCCTGCAGACTTTCCATACAGACTCTCTTAGTTTTTACTTAAATTCATTTAAGTAAAATATTTCTGTTCCAGGATCCCCATCTAGGATCCCACATTACATTTAATAATCGTCACCTTAAGCTCCTCTTGGCTGTAACAGTTTCTCAGGCTTCCCTTGCTTTTAGTAACCTTGACAGTTTTGAGGAGTCCTGGTCAGGTGTTTTGTAAAAGGTCCTTCAATTTGGGTTTGAATTATGTTTTCCCATGGGTAGACTGGAGTTATGGGCTTTTGAAAGGAAGACCGAAGAAGCAAAATGTCATTCTCATCAAGTCATATTAACAGTGCATGCTATCAACATGACTTATGTTGAGGTTAATTTTCGTTGCCTGGTTAAGACAGTGTTTGTCAGGTTTCTCTATTATAAAATTATATTGTTCTTTTTTCCCCCATGCACTAATCTTTGGAAGCAATTCACTAAGGACAGCCTACACTAAAGGGGTGGGGGTGGGAGTTAACTCTGCTTGACAGGGGATTATCTACATCAATTACTTAGAATTCTTTTATATGAAATATCTTTATATGTGGGACTATAATTCAATACTTACTACCTTTATTAGGGTACTGCAGAGAAACAGAATAAGTGGATGAAAACAAGATAGATTATAGATGTGGACATAGACAGGGTTACAGATATAGATATATATTAAGGAACTGGCTCATGTGATTGTGGAGGTTGGCAAGTCCAAAATCTGCAGGGTAGATTGGGAAGCTGAAGACAAGGGAAAATTTGTAGCTGGAGTCTAACAGCAATCCGTTGGAAAAATTCCTCTTTTCTCTGTAGAGGTCAGGCTTTTCTATTAAAGCCTTCAATTGATTGGATGAGGGACCACTCACATGGATTTGGAAGAGAAATCTTTTAACTCAAGTCTAATGATGAAAATGTTAGTCTCATCTAAAACATATCTTTAACAGAAACATAAGATTTGATCCAACACCTGGGCACCATGGCTGAGCCAGGTTAACACACAAAATTGACCATCACACTACCTTAATTATTTTGTCACTCAAATTGTTCTAGTTGTGGCCATTGGGAGCTCTTTCACTCGTCTCCATGACTGTTTGACAAAACACACATTATTGTGGGGTGTTTTATCTTTTTTTGAGAACGTTCTTACTTTCTGGCACTATAAGAAATTCAGACTCATACTATATATTTTCTCCCACAGTCCTAAACCATTATGTGTGTGTGTGTGTGTGCGTGTGTGTGTGTGTGTGTGTGTGAAAGAGAGAGAACACAAGTACACACCCAACACACTGCATGCTCTGGTGGTGTCTTTTCTTATAAAACACTAATCTTACCATGGCATCACCCTTGTGACCTCATTTAATCTTAATTACTTCCTTAAAGATCTTATATACAAATATAGTCACACTAAGGGGTTAAAGCTTTAACATATGAATTTTGGAAGGGACACACACATTTAGTCTATAACATCTCATTTTCTTTCTGCCTGAAGAACTTTTTAAAACATTTCTTGCAGGGTACATCTGCTGGAGATTAATCTCAATTTTTATTAGTCTGAGAAAGTATTTCTTGTTTACTTCTGAAGGATAATTTTGCTGAATATAGAATTCTAGATTGGGGGGTCAGGGAGTGAAGTTCTTTTAAATGTTTTCCCTCTACACTCTTGTTGCTTGCATTGTTTCTAATGAAAAGACTGCAGTAATGATTATTCCTTCCCTCTGTAGGTAAGATGTGTTTTTCCCTTTCCTCTGATTTCTCTCAAGATTTCTCATTTCTATTTTTTTCTGCAGTTTTAATATAATATGCCTAAATATAGTATATTTTGGTATTCATCCTGTTTTGTGTTCTTTAATCTTCTTGGAATTGTGCTTTGCTGTATTTCATTAATTTTAAAAAGTTCTCGGCTTTTATTACTGTACTTATTCTGCTCAATTCTCTTTTCTTTTTCTATTCCAAAGTTGTATATGTTACATTTTTTGATAGCCCTTGAATGTCTGTTCTGGTTTAAAATTATTATCTCTCACTATGTTTCAACATGGGAAGTTGCCATTGTCCTATCTTCCAGGTCAAAGACTCTTTCTTGGCCATATCAGGTCTACTAATAAATTATCAAAAAGCATTCTTCATTTATGTTACACTGCATTTATTCTATTGTAGGGTTTCCATTTTTTCAACTTACATTACTCATCTGTTCTTTCATGTTTTATACATTGTTTTATTAGAACCCTTAACATGTAAATCATAATCATTTTAGATACCCTGTGTGATAATCCCCAAATCTGTGTTATATGTGAATCTGGTACTTATATCTACTATGCCTACTTTGTCTCTTCAGACAGTTTTTGTTTGATTATTTGTTCTTGCCTTTTGGCATGCCTTGTAATGTTTTTTTTTTTTTTTTTTTTTTCCTTGAAAGTCAGGCAACAAATAAGAATTGAGGAATTTTAATCTGGCTAGGAGTTGGACTGTGTTTGATTTTTGCTAAAGTCATAGATGCTAGAGATTTTAAGTTCCTCGAGTGTCCTTGTATTAGGTTTTCTATTAGGGTTGTTCCTTAGGGGGTCTGCATGTAAGGCTTTTCCAGCTCTAGCCTACTGCTATTATCCCAGAGCCCTGTTTTGTGTAGCGGTAAAGTCAGGGGAAGACAGAGTGTTATATAATCTTCTGAATAAATTTCAGTCCTTTATCCCCTTCTGTGGCTGTAATATTCCCCATTCATTTCCTTGAAGCACTGAGTCCTACAGACTATATTTTCTGTAAAGGTGAGACAAGAAGGCTGACGGGGGCTGGAGTGGGAGGCATTCCATTCTGACAGCTGGGATTAGGCTCAGGCACAGTTCTTTATCCAAGGAGTAGTTCTTTGCTATGGAGAAGGCTCTGGGGGTATTTCACAATGATTATTCTTCTCTTCCCTTGGCCAGGGATATGAGTCTTTCCTGCATCTTTACTCCAAGAACTTGGTCAAGTTCTTAGAGGTAAACGCAGAGAATTGCACTCCTTCCTCCAAGATTGTGGCCACCAAGTGTTTCTCAATCTCATGCTAGTCTACACTCAGCCTCAAGCAATTCGTCAAAATTACCACTTAAGTGTTATCGCCAGTTTATGACTCCAGGACTTCTGTTCCAGGTGAGCAGATCTAGGCATTTACCTCTAGAGATTTCAGGGTGGCAATTTTCCCTGAGACTTCAATTCTCTAATTGGTCCAAGAAAAGAATCATTGCTTTCCAGATTTCCAGCTTTTTACTGTTGTAAGGTTAGGGGCAACAACTTTCAATCATTTTACTGTCAGAATGGAGACCAGCATTCTATATTTTTAAAACTCTATTTAATTTTGCACATATAATTCATGCTAGTCTTTCAAGTTAGGGTTTCTGAATGACCATGCTATAGAGATTTTCTTTTCCCCTTCTCTTCAATCGTTTCTCTACGTTTCTCTAAGATAATGATTTATCTTAAAATGTTCTGTCTCTGCCAATTTACCATAAGGAATTTTTGCTAATTTCTGTCATGTTCCTCATCTACTCCATGAGTCCTATCAGTTTTCCACAAAAGACTAAAGATTAAAAGATAGCAAATTTCTTATTTTCTTATGATATCAAAGAGTAAATAATCAATCAGAGCTTATTATGACTTGTATGCAACTTCAAGTAGCATTCATTAAGGGCCTATACTGCCTATAATGGTCAAACTAAAATGAAAAGGCAAGAATAGAGTCTTCAAAGCTACAGTGCATAGTTTCTGGCTGTTGCTTTCTTTTATCTTTCTTTCACTACTTTAACTTTTTTTTTTTTTTTAGTTGTATTTTATGGATTCCGTAATTGAAAATTTAGAGTCTGGGCTAATGAGTGTGTCAAGGCATGGGACAAAGTGCACTTGGTGCTTCCTGACAATAAAGGTTTAATCCTCTTCCTTGAGAGACTTCAGAAAACTCTAGTAATTGAGGAAGCAAGAATATCTAACCCTGGAGTACAACTTTTTATGAACACTGTGTACTTCACGACACACAAGGGATCTTTTAAAAACAGAGCATTGGTGTTCAGTAAGTTTACCCTTTGACAAATGATTGTTTTACTGTATACAATACTCCCTACAAAACTTTTATTACTATTACACAAAAGAGTAATAAAATGAGATACACACACCCCCCATTTATACATTTCTTTCCCCTCTGTAACTAAGCCTAATATTTGCCTGACAGAGGAAAAAAATTCCTAGGGTATCATTTGCAGAGGGTTAATGAAATGAGCCATGAACCAAACTTAGGAGCAGTTATGGGCTTTACACTGAATGACCCAAGCACTGTCTTTGCTGGGTCACAACCATTGCCCCATATTCTGCTAGCCACAATTGGAGAGCCAGAGATAGTGACCCTTCCAAAAGAATTATCACACAAGTTTAATATGAAGATCTCTCTATAAAGATGAAAGGGTATTTTCCACTTAATTATTGATGTTGTCTTGTGCCATTCTATTGGGAAAATGCTCAATATGAGTGCAGAAATTCACACATGTCCCTCCTCCCCCCGCCAAACCCCAAACTGTGTGCCCAAAGAGAAATTCTTCCAGAGACGACATCATATGGAAATAACAATACACTCCATTAATTACTCTCTCTAAGGAAGAGACATGTGACACATCTTACAGAATCAGCTCAAAAGACAGAAAATCCAGAGCACTCATTATATATTTTCTCCTGACACAGCACATTAAAATCTGAAGAAAAAAGACCATCTTATCATAAAGTCAGCAAAAAAGAAAACAAAACAGTGCTCCTATTTGTGCACCTCTGGCCATTTGGAAGATTATGCATTATGCTACAAATATTGTTTTCCAAAGATCCCACATGGTATAGTGGAGGGAACATGGAATTGCTAATTAAAAACAAATTAAATCTCTGTGACTTCTTAATCCATGTGATCTTCTAAGAGTTATTTAACCTCTCTGTTCCTATACTTAAATTAATACTTATCTTTGAAGATTATAGTAAGAATTTTATGAGCTAGTGAAAGTAAAACACATGAAAAAGGGTTAGCACAAAAAATAACTTAGCAAATGTTTATTTCTTGTTGCCTGTCAGTCTCTCAGTAGGCAAATACAACCTAAAATGTATCCAGTACCTTAATTACTTTAGTCATTGGTAGGTTGGAAGATAGTCCCTGGAATATCAATTATTTCATCTGGTCAACAATCCTTTATGCTTCATCTGTGTTAATGAATAAAGAGATAACAGGCTCAAAATGGAGTCACTTGTGCTAAGCCCAGGTCTCCAAATGGAGATTTAATACCTAAATTAATTACAGTTTCAGCCTCTCCTAAGAATGGAATCTTAAACCAGTTAATCTGGAATTACCTGGTCAGCATTAGTGAGGTAATCTACCTGAGAGACCCTGGACATCCCCTAAAGGAAGGTCACTTTGCTATAAACAATCCACTCTTTTCTAATACTTTCCTCATTCCACCCCATTCTCCCAATGAAAGTCTTTCATTTTGTTCAGCTTTCCAGAGCCCCTTTATATTTCCCTAATGGGATGCTACTCAATTCATGAATTGTTGAATAGAACCAATAAGATCTTTAAAATTTACTCAGTTGAATTTTGTTTTTTTAACATCTGATGTTTCTTTCTTCTAAGGTCTTTCTCATTAGCTTGTTAAGTCATAGGTTTTAAATGGAAGCTGTCATGTTAAATAGCAAGTAATATTCTAGATACATTGGATGAGTCAAAGCTAGATCAATCAGAGAACACCACCTCCTTGGCCAAAAGGATTAGACTCAAGGTTAGGAAAGAAATTCAACAGAGGAAAATCAGAATCTTTCTCTAGGATTTTTCAAAAGGTTCCTAGAAAGGGAAAAATCCATTCCTGTCTAAAGAAACACAAGTCTGGAAGCTAAGTGTAGCCATCATGTTCTCTGCCTGAGGATAAAGTTGGTTGCAATAGAAGGTAATGAGCTGACAAGCAAAAGGAAGTTTCAGGTACCCCTGTTCACTATCAGGCTTTTGCCAACTAAAGCATTACTTTACTCAGTCCAAGTTTCACCTCCTCTGGGAAGTCTGTCATGATTCTACCAGGCTGGATTTGAAGCTCTACCTTCTGTCTTCTCATAGAGCCCTGTGACTACTTCTATCCTAACACTGACCACTTTATAATAGTTTATCAGTTACTCTCCCTGTCATCACCACTAGTCCCTAACAGTCAAAAGGGACTTGTTTTATATTTTAATACTGCTCCTCTTTGTACCATACATATCCTACTCCCTGGGACAAAGACATATTATTCAATTTTAATGAACACTTTTTTAAGATGTGATTTATTTATTTGACAGAGACAGAAAGAGAGAGAGAGTGTGTGAGCACAAGCACGGTGGCGGGGAGGGGGGGGTGGCAGGCAGAGGAGGAAGCAGGTTTCCCACTGAGCAGGGAGCCCTACATGGGGCTTGATCTCAGGTCCCTGGGGTCATGACCCCAACCAAAGGCAGCCGCTTACTGGCTGAGCCATCCAGGTGTGCCTTAACGAACACTTCTGATTTTAGTTTAGTTGTTTGTTGCCTAGCAGTCCACAGCTGTGCCATAATATTTGAAATTTCATCTTCATGTGTCTTTGTGGTTGTTTTGATTGCTCCGGTTGAGATTTGATGACTTAAATACATGCATATCTTTATTTTAACATCTTTTTACTATCATTATAGGCAACTGGAAACCTTGCAGCAAAACAATCCTGAAAACAGGGGGGAGGGGCAAGATGGCGGCAGAGTAGGGTCTCCAGGTCACCTGTCCTCAGCAAATTACCTAGAAAACCACCCAATCATCCTGAAAACCTACGAATTCGGCCTGAGGTTTAAAGAGAGACCAGCTGGAACGCTACAGTGAGAAGAGTTCGCGCTTCTATCAAGGTAGGAAGACGGGGAAAAAGAAATAAAGACACAAAAGGCCTCCAAGGGGGAGGGGCCCCGCGAGGAGCCGGGCTGAGGCCGGGGCGAGTGTCCCCAGGACAGGAGAGCCCCGTCCCGGAGGAGCAGGAGCTGCACCGACCTTCCCCGCGGAAAGGGGCTCCCGGGGAATTGGAGCAGGATCCCCAGAAAGGCGGGGACGCCCTCGGGCTCCCGGGGACAGTAACAGAGGAACTGCGCCCCGGGAGATGCGCCGAGCTCCCTAAGGGCTGCAGCGCTCGGCGGGACCCGGAGCAGCTCGGAGGGGCTCGGGCGGCGGCTCCGCGGAGGGGGCTGCGGGGCTCCGGGAACAGCTCGGAGGGGCTCGGGCGGCGGCTCCGCGGAGGGGGCTGCGGGGCTCCGGGAACAGCTCAGCGGCGGCGGCTCGGGCGGAGGAAGAAGCTCCGCGCGGAGGGGGCTGCGCGGCTCCGGGAACAGCTCGGAGGGGCTCGGGCTGCGGCTCCGCGGAGGGGGCTGCGCGGCTCCGGGAACAGCTCAGCGGCGGCGGCTCGCGCAGAGGAAGAAGCTCCGCGCGGAGGGGGCTGCGCGGCTCCGGGAACAGCTCGGAGAGGCTCGGGCGGCGGCTCCGCGGACGGGGCTGCACCGCCGGGAGCGCGAATCCAACAGCACAGGCCCCGGAGCACAGGGCGCCGGGACACAGCCCAGGATCCGGCCTCCCCCGGGACAGGCAGAGGCCGGGAGGGCCCAGGACAGCAAGGACGCTCCTGCCTGGAACTGAGCAGATCAGCGGCCCCGCCCCGGAGCCCCCAGGCCCTGCAGAAGGAGAGCCCCGGAGCTACTGCGGGGGCTGGATCCAGGGTCCCAGAGCTGCCCCCGCCACTGTGGCTTCCTCCCGGGGCCTCACGGGGTCAACAACCCCCACCGAGCCCTGCACCAGGCAGGGGCAGAGCAGCTCCCCCAAGTGCCAACACCTGAGAATCAGCACAGCAGGCCCCTCCCCCAGAAGACCAGCGACACGGACCAGTTCCAAGGGAAGTCAAGGGACTTAAACTACACAGAATCGGAAGATACTCCCCCGTGGTTTTTTTTGTTTTTTGTTTTTTTGTTTTTGTTTTTGTTTTTTTTTTGTTTTTTGTTTTTTTTTGTTTTGTTTTGTGCTTTTTTTTCTCTCTTTCTTCTTGATTTCTGATAGCTTCCCCCACCCCCCCTTTTTTCTTTTTTCTCCTTTCTTTCTTTTTCTTTCTTTTTCTTCTCTTTTTCCCCTATTTTTTTCTTCTTTCTCTTTTTTCTTTTTCTCTTTTCTTTCCTTCTCTCTCTTTTTCTCCTTTTCCCAATACAACTTGTTTTTGGCCACTCTGCACTGAGCAAAATGACTAGAAGGAAAACCCCTCAAAAAAAAGAATCAGAAACAGCCCACTCTCCCACAGAGTTACAAAATATGGATTACAATTCAATGTCAGAAAGCCAATTCAGAAGCACTATTTTACAGCTACTGGTGGCTCTAGAAAAAAACATAAAGGACTCAAGAGACTTCATGACTGCAGAATTTAGATCTAATCAGGCAGAAATTAAAAATCAATTAAATGAGATGCAATCCAAGCTAGAAGTCCTAACGACGAGGCTTGACGAGGTGGAAGAACGAGTGAGTGACATAGAAGACAAGTTGATGGCAAAGAGGGAAACTGAGGAAAAAAGAGACAGGCAATTAAAAGACCATGAGGATAGATTAAGGGAAATAAATGATAGCCTGAGGAAGAAAAACCTACGTTTAATTGGGGTTCCCGAGGGCGCGGAAAGGGACAGAGGGCCAGAATATGTATTTGAACAAATCCTAGCTGAAAACTTTCCGAATCTGGGAAGGGAAACAGGCATTCAGATCCAGGAAATAGAGAGATCCCCCCCTAAAATCAACAAAAACCGTTCAACACCTCGACATTTAATAGTGAAGCTTGCAAATTCCAAAGATAAGGAGAAGATCCTTAAAGCAGCAAGAGAAAAAAAGTCCCTGACTTTTATGGGGAGGAATATTAGGGTAACAGCAGACCTCTCCACAGAGACCTGGCAGGCCAGAAAGGGCTGGCAGGATATATTCAGGGTCCTAAATGAAAAGAACATGCAACCAAGAATACTTTACCCCGCAAGGCTTTCATTCAAAATGGAAGGAGAGATAAAGAGCTTCCAAGACAGGCAGGAACTGAAAGAATATGTAACCTCCAAACCAGCTCTGCAAGAAATTTTAAGGGGGACTCTTAAAATTCCCCTTTAAGAAGAAGTTCAGTGGAACAATCCACAAAAACAAGGACTGAATAGATATGATGACACTAAACTCATATCTATCAATAGTAACTCTGAATGTGAATGGGCTTAATGACCCCATCAAAAGGCGCAGGGTTTCAGACTGGATAAAAAAGCAGGACCCATCTATTTGCTGTCTACAAGAGACTCATTTTAGACAGAAGGACACCTACAACCTGAAAATAAAAGGTTGGAGAACCATTTACCATTCAAATGGTCCTCAAAAGAAAGCAGGGGTTGCCATCCTTATATCAGATAAATTAAAATTTACCCCGAAGACTATAGTGAGAGATGAAGAGGGACACTATCTCATACTCAAAGGATCAATCCAACAAGAGGACTTAACAATCCTCAATATATATGCCCCGAATGTGGGAGCTGCCAAATATTTAAACCAATTAATAACCAAACTCAAGAAATACCTTGATAATAATACACTTATACTTGGTGACTTCAATCTAGCTCTTTCTACCCTGGATAGGTCTTCTAAGCACAATATCTCCAAAGAAACGAGAGCTTTAAATGATACACTGGACCAGATGGATTTCACAGATATCTACAGAACTTTACATCCAAACTCAACTGAATACACATTCTTCTCAAGTGCACATGGAACTTTCTCCAGAATAGACCACATACTGGGTCACAAATCGGGTCTGAACCGATACCAAAAGATCGGGATAGTCCCCTGTATATTCTCAGACCATAATGCCTTGAAATTAGAACTTAATCACAACAAGAAATATGGAAGGACCACAAACACGTGGAGGTTAAGGACCATCCTGCTAAAAGGTGAAAAGGTCAACCAGGAAATTAAGGAAGAATTAAAAAGATTCATGGAAACTAATGAAAATGAAGATACAACCGTTCAAAATCTTTGGGATGCAGCAAAAGCAGTCCTGAGGGGGAAATACATCGCAATACAAGCATACATTCAAAAACTGGAAAGATCTCAAATTCAAAAGCTCACCTTACACATAAAGGAACTAGAGAAAAAGCAACAAATAGACCCCACCCCCAGCAGAAGAAGAGAGTTAATTAAAATTCGAGCAGAACTCAATGAAATCGAGACCAAAAGAACTGTGGAACAGATCAACAGAACCAGGAGTTGGTTCTTTGAAAGAATTAATAAGATAGATAAACCATTAGCCAACCTTATTAAAAAGAAGAGAGAGAAGACTCAAATTAATAAAATCATGAATGAGAAAGGGGACATCACTACCAACACCAAGGAAATACAAACGATTTTAAAAACATATTATGAACAGCTGTATGCCAATAAATTAGGAAATCTAGAAGAAATGGACGCATTCCTGGAAAGCCACAAACTACCAAAACTGGAGCAGGAAGAAATAGAAAACCTGAACAGGCCAATAACCAGGGAGGAAATTGAAGCAGTCATCAAAAACCTCCCAAGACACAAGAGTCCAGGGCCAGATGGCTTCCCAGGGGAATTCTATCAAACGTTTAAAGAAGAAATCATACCTATTCTACTAAAGCTGTTTGGAAAGATAGAAAGAGATGGAGTACTTCCAAATTCGTTCTATGAGGCCAGCATCACCTTAATTCCGAAACCAGACAAAGACCCCACCAAAAAGGAGAATTACAGACCAATATCCCTGATGAACATGGATGCAAAAATTCTCAACAAGATACTAGCCAATAGGATCCAACAACACATTAAGAAAATTATTCACCATGACCAAGTAGGATTTATCCCTGGGACACAAGGCTGGTTCAACACTCGTAAAACCATCAATGTGATTCATCATATCAGCAAGAGAAAAACCAAGAACCATATGATACTCTCATTAGATGCAGAGAAAGCATTTGACAAAATACAGCATCCATTCCTGATCAAAACCCTTCAGAGTGTTGGGATAGAGGGAACTTTCCTCGACATCTTAAAAGCCATCTACGAGAAGCCCACAGCAAATATCATTCTCAATGGGGAAGCACTGGGAGCCTTTCCCCTAAGATCAGGAACAAGACAGGGATGTCCACTCTCACCACTGCTGTTCAACATAGTTCTGGAAGTCCTCGCCTCAGCAATCAGACAACAAAAAGACATTAAAGGCATTCAAATTGGCAAAGAAGAAGTCAAACTCTCCCTCTTCGCCGATGACATGATACTCTACATAGAAAACCCAAAAGCCTCCACCCCCAGATTGCTAGAACTCATACAGCAATTTGGTAGCGTGGCAGGATACAAAATCAATGCCCAGAAATCAATGGCATTTCTATACACTAACAATGAGACTGAAGAAAGAGAAATTAAGGAGTCAATCCCATTTACAATTGCACCCAAAAGCATAAGATACCTAGGAATAAACCTAACCAAAGAGGTAAAAGATCTATACCCTAAAAACTATAGAACACTTCTGAAAGAAATTGAGGAAGACACAAAGAGATGGAAAAATATTCCATGCTCATGGATTGGCAGAATTAATATTGTAAAAATGTCAATGTTACCCAGGGCAATTTATACGTTTAATGCAATCCCTATCAAAATACCATGGACTTTCTTCAGAGAGTTAGAACAAATTATTTTAAGATTTGTGTGGAATCAGAAAAGACCCCGAATAGCCAGGGGAATTTTAAAAAAGAAAACCTTAGCTGGGGGCATCACAATGCCAGATTTCAGGTTGTATTACAAAGCTGTGGTCATCAAGACAGTGTGGTACTGGCACAAAAACAGACACATAGATCAATGGAACAGAATAGAGAACCCAGAAGTGGACCCTGAAATGTACGGCCATCTAATATTCGATAAAGGAGGAAAGACTATCCATTGGAAGAAAGACAGTCTCTTCAATAAATGGTGCTGGGAAAATTGGACATCCACATGCAGAAGAATGAAACTGGACCACTCTCTTTCACCATACACAAAGATAAACTCAAAATGGATGAGAGATCTAAATGTGAGACAAGATTCCATCAAAATCCTAGAGGAGAACACAGGCAACACCCTTTTTGAACTTGGCCACAGTAACTTCTTGCAAGATACATCCACGAAGGCAAAAGAAACAAAAGCAAAAATGAACTATTGGGACTTCATCAAGATAAGAAGCTTTTGCACAGCAAAGGATACAGTCAACAAAACTAAAAGACAACCTACAGAATGGGAGAAGATATTTGCAAATGACATATCAGATAAAGGGCTAGTTTCCAAAATCTATAAAGAACTTATTAAACTCAACACCAAAGAAACAAACAATCCAATCATGAAATGGGCAAAAGACATGAAGAGAAATCTCACAGAGGAAGACATGGACATGGCCAACATGCACATGAGAAAATGCTCTGCATCACTTGCCATCAGGGAAATACAAATCAAAACCACAATGAGATACCACCTCACACCAGTGAGAATGGGGAAAATTAACAAGGCAGGAAACAACAAATGTTGGAGAGGATGCGGAGAAAAGGGAACCCTCTTACACTGTTGGTGGGAATGTGAACTGGTGCAGCCACTCTGGAAAACTGTGTGGAGGTTCCTCAAAGAGTTAAAAATAGACCTGCCCTACGACCCAGCAATTGCACTGTTGGGGATTTACCCCAAAGATTCAGATGCAATGAAACGTCGGGACACCTGCACCCCGATGTTTCTATCAGCAATGGCCACAATAGCCAAACTGTGGAAGGAGCCTCGGTGTCCATCGAAAGATGAATGGATAAAGAAGATGTGGTTTATGTATACAATGGAATATTACTCAGCAATTAGAAACGACAAATACCCACCATTTGCTTCAACGTGGATGGAACTGGAGGGTATTATGCTGAGTGAAATAAGTCAATCGGAGAAGGACAAACAGTGTATGTTCTCATTCAGTTGGGGAATATGAATAATAGTGAAAGGGAACATAAAGGAAGGGAAAAGAAATGTTGGGAAATATCAGGAAGGGAGACAGAACATAAAGACTCCTAACTCGGGGAAACGAACTAGGGGTGGTGGAAGGGGAGGAGGGCGGGTGTTGGAGGGGAATGGGTGACGGGCACTGAGGTGGACACTTGACGGGATGAGCACTGGGTGTTTTTCTGTATGTTGGTTAATTAAACACCAATAAAAGTTAATTAAAATAAAAAAAAAAATAAATAAAAAAAAAAAAATAATAAAATAAAATAAAATGAAATGTATTGCTTCAGAAAAAAAAAAAAAAAAAAAAAAAAAAACAATCCTGAAAACAAACAAGCAAAAAACACACCAAAAAAACTACCTTTCTGAAAAAATATTCATCCCATACTAGAAAATCCTGCCCATCTGTGTATAAATGATTTGTTTTTAATTTTGCAAAGAAAGAACCACGCTTCCATTGGAACATTTGTCTCATTATTAAAAGCTAACTTGTTCATTTGTATTAAATTTCAAAGTGTTCCAACCTACAAACAAAATATCACATGGTAAATGCCAAAGTTTGGGAAAAGAAAAGCCACAATCTTTTCACTCTTGAGTTCAATAGGTTTTTGCTTTTTATTCATTTATTTAGATTGTCAAATATACAAAGTTCTTAAGTGAATTGGAGTGAACCTAAAGTAAAATAATTTTCACACTCCCTAAACTTCCCTCCAGGAATCAGTAATCAGAAGCCAAAGATTGAGATGCCTTCAGGTGAGAAGCAGTTGGAAAGTAAGTGGTGAAATTTCTTATGAAGGAGAGGAAAAGATTGTTTTGGTATATTCTTTTCAAGGTTTTGACTAGTTCTCTTCTGTAAAGTCATCAGCAAGTTCTCAGTATTTAACAAAGGTACTTAGCAATTAGGGGTTCTCTCTTAAGTACAATTTCCCAAAAATGCCTTTCAAACCAATCATATCATATTCAGTGCTACTGAGATATGATTTATCAATTCATTTGAATTGCTTCTTCAGCCTCTGAATCAGGAAATAATGGGACCAGTACTGACTTTGGAGCTAGGAAGGCCTGTGTTTGCATTCTGTTTTCCCTAAATCCAAGCTGCAGTCTTTAGCAAGTCTCAGTATTCATATACTTCAAGTTAATTGTATGAGAACTATAATTTCCAAGATCTCAAATTTATTGCATGGAAAAATGAAATTTGTATATAAAGTATATAGTACAATGCATGACATATATAAGGTGCTTAATAGAGGTAGTTGTTATCCAATATTAAGAAATCTTATGTTTGTGCCAGATATTATGCTGGCTACTGGTTAATTAGGAGTGAGGGAAAATTCTCTCTCCTGAGATCCCATCTTCTGTAGGAGACAAAACCAGTAAAGAAGAAAATGGAAGAGTGAGTAAAGTTTGAGTAAATGAATGAATGAATGAATAATTACAGATTTTTATAAATACCATATAACAATACCCAGGATATTGGCAAATGATGGGAAAATGATGATTTAGATAGAGCCTTTTGAATATGTCACATATAAATGAAATTTTTTGAGTATTGATATCTAGACAGTGGAAGCCATCTGGGAAGAACATTCCAGGCAGCAAGGTATATGCAAAGGCCCTGGGGCATGAAAAGACTTGACTTTCAAGGTGCTGAAAGGAAACAAGCCTGGATAGAGCTTAGGTAACAGTTGGATTTCAGAGTAAGATTAGAGATGGGCAATAAAAAAAATGATACAAAGCAATAAGAAGTAACAGCAAAAGCTTGAAACCGATTCTAAGTGCAATGGGAAAGAGGCCTTGAAAACTTAAGCCAAGAGTTTTTTTGCTCTCAGTGATCAGGTGTGTGTGTTGAATAGATGATGAGGGCAAGAGTTGAACCAGAGGACACCAGCCAAAAGGTTATCAAAGTAACCCATTGGAGAAATGATAGTAATTTGCACTAAGGTGGTAGTCCTGGAAATAAGACTATTTTCCTGACACATTATACAGTTTGGTAGCTTATGATGTTCTGATTAATAACATCAGCCACACCACATCAAAGCACCTACACTCAGCATTGGCTGAAGCATCCTCAGAGTTCCACTTCCTCTGCTCTTTGTACATTGTTTGCACATGTCTATCCTGCTGTCTTAGATCAAAAGCTCCTGTGGATGTTGGAAGCTCCATCTTACCTGTCCTACTTGCCAACTCTCTCCAATACTTCATTCCTACCCTAAGAAAAAACATATAACATTTATGCAACAATAAAAAGAAATGGCCAAGATAAATAAGTTATGAATGTCACAACGCACAATTTGCAAGGGGAACAATTCTCTCTGGTTCTCTTCCCTTTTAGGAAAGTATTGCAAATCTCTTTCTTCTGAAATGTGAGGTGCCCTGACATCCTTCAGAATACTACCTGTACCAATGGTGCAGAAAATGCTGTCTGATTATCTGGTTCAGAAATAGTTTCTTTGAACATCCCATCATAATCAGAGGTGAGTTCTTGGCTCTGGCATTATTGCTGGCCATAATTAGCTCTAGTTAAACTGCCTCTGTGCATCCTGGCAGGCAGATCACCTACATCAATACTGCTACCAGCTTAAGCTTGCTCCAGGGAGACATTGTGTGTGACAGACTTTATCTTCAGGGCAAACTGCCATTGAATGCAGTTGCAGAATCCATCGCTCTGCTCAGTTCAGCCAGAGCCGTGTTTGATCGATGGGCCTTGTGGGTGAGTGTCAGAATAATAAGGATACTAATCATTTGCAATTGCATGGCACCATTCATCCAGAGATCTCGGAGAACTTTTCCTCAGTTAATTAATTCTGACAATGCCTCTGTGAGCTACTTAAGTATTATGATGCCCATTTTACAGATGAGGAGACTGACTAATGGAGAAATGAAGCAGCCTGCTCAAGCTTGCTCAACAGGGATATGAAAATTCAAAGAATACCTCTGAGTCCTCTAATCCTTTCTTTGTCCTGTCAATTAAAGCATCCGCTCATCATTACTTGCTTCTTCTTAGATAATTATGTTTTATTACTATCCACTATTAAGCAGCTGCCACATTTCACCCAAGAGGTGGCCACTTTTCAATCAAAGAGTAATTTTAGCTCAGAGCAACTGTGGTAGCAAATACTAAGAAAAAGTTTAGTTGCCTCCCTTCCATTGTATCAGTCACTCTTTGCCCTTAATGACTTCTTGCTTGAGAAAGAAATCTGGTCAGAAACTTTTGATAGGTTTCACTGCACCTAAAAACGATTGAGGGTAATTTTTAACATAGGAGGGAAACATATGGCCATCATATTGCTCAATAAGGAAGAAAAAAAGTATCTTGTTTAAAAAAAAAACATATTATTTTTCCTCAATGACAACACTACTGAAATAAACATATGAAATATTCCACATAATGAATCCGAAAGGAGAATGATAAAGTTTGAAAGCTGAAAGAGTATCCAGGTAGAAATTTTTAAACCCTCCCTTTGGTCAGGGTGTGATCCAATTTCTGTTCTTTGCAGGATTAGAGAGTTAATGGAAAGGTGAAGGGCAAAGAAGCCAAGCCTGAGACAGATGTGAAGAAAGGGAAATTTGTTTTCAAGTCCCTGCCATGACCTTTTCTTTGTTTGCTTTCCTGCACAGTAGCATGTGGCTGTGAAGGAATGTGGGGCTTAGGGAGACAAAAATATTTTGCCACTTTTACTTGAGTAACTTTGAACAAATTCTTAATTTTTCCAAACCCCTGTTTCCTCATCTGTAAATAAGGAATATAATCCACCTTGCAAGATTATAGAGAAAAGAAAATGAAAGAGTCTAGGGAATAGTCTAGTTTGGTCTTAGCTGGTAATAGATACTCAAGAAAAGGTAGAAATTGCAACTACGGTTAGTAGTCTGCCTTTCAAATCTAAACCCCCTCAAGACTTCGGAACCCTCACACATAGCTTAGCGATTCAGTAGGCTCCCTAGCGGCCCAATAAGAATTGGCCCTCCCACATGCTGTCCCGTTCCTCCTTCCTACCTTTTCCTACTTACTCATTCTGTAATTCAGTCCTTTAGCATGCCTTTGAATAGGCAACTGATTCCTCTTGAGTTCTCCATCCGTTAAAAGAAAATACTGCACACACGTGCCTATTTTATCCCACATGATTATTCTAAGAAACAAATGGGTGAATAACTGAGTTAGCATTGTAAACACTAGTGTGCTATAAATTTTAAGTTTTTAAACATTACCACTATTATTTCTTAAGGCTTTGCCGAAGGAAGAAGAAACCTCATTTTAATTATTCACAGTAAGACATTAATGATAAAGAGTAAGTGGTTTACCCCTGCTAGGTAAGACTGGTTCATTTTAATAGAGGCCTTTAGTGCCTTAATCCAAAATTGGAAATATTATTGAAAATTCATGACAGAGAAAGAACGTGGAGGGGGATGTATTTCAATGAGGAAACTCCTAAAATCACCCTCCATGCATTTAGCCTTTAAACAAGGCTCATCTATCCTGGCACATTTTTACATTTCTGCAAACCCCATGCACAGCACTCGAAGGTGATCTTGATAGAGAAATTGTAACAGAAAAGAGGTCGATGATCTGGTCAACAAACACTCAGCATTCCATTTTTCTCTCCCCCGTCTCTGCTCCCAATACCTAAAAGGTTTCCCTGTATGACAACCTCAATTTAAACTTTTATTTTTCCCCCATGGCTAAGAAGAATATTCTGCTGCATGTGTTAATTGTCCTGACAAGGATGCCTGTCCTCTTAATTTGCAACAGTGGCTGTGCTAAATGGTGCAAAATATACAAAGATCTATAGTTATGCCCCCCAATAAGAAATGCTATTAAGAAAAGGTCTTCTGCTTTTCATATAAAAATCCCTGCTAACTGTTTCAGTGGTGGAAAAGCAAGCCCAATACAAATACAAAATCCAAGTGCCAAAAAGCTAATAAAATGATAAGCAGATCCTGGCACTGATTTTCGATGCTTGCAATGACGTGCTAAAATATGCCAAGTCATGCTCAAGAAGAACATTAGGCTGTTCCTATAAATGGGACCTAAGGATCAGCTAAAGCAATAGACTCTAATTACTATTATTAATAATAGCAAGAGCATATTAATCTCTCCTATCAGCAACCAGGTATAATATTGACCTTTTCTTTCAAAGACAGCTCTAATGCTATTATTTACTATGCCAGGCATTTTATTCTGCAGTACTCATCACAAAATGATTAACACAATGATATCCCATGCTACACTATCAAAATTCTCTTGAATGCTATTGGGTAAAAGGGTGGTCATGCCCTTCAGCTGAAGAGCATGAGGGTCAACTCATAAGAAAAACAGGGTAGAAGATGAACACCAGTTGAGCTAAGAAGGTTAGAATAATGACCATCGATGGTGTGAAGATTATCTTACATTTGTCCATCCATACATCCATCCACGCATCCTTCCATCCATTCTTCTATCCCTCTATCTCTCTTAAACATATATTTGTGCCCTACCACTACCACCAGTATACAATGAAGATAGCCCATTGATAGTAGAGGTAGGATTCCCAAGGGAGGTCAGATGTGGTAAAGATAGTTTGGACGCCATATGTTTCATTCATTCTCAAACATTTGTCCTATTGGGGAAATAAGGCTTGTATACGCCAATAAAGTATGAGAGAAAATGACATCCGTCGCTTCAAGGGTAAGGTAGTTAAGAGCCAATGTGGCCTCTTTACTTTTCACTTCCCCTGCTAGAACAATTCCGAAGGCCCCTTGCTGCAAGTGGCATACTCACAAGATGGACGAAGACCACATAGTCCACATCGGTTTTGAATGAAGGAGGATGGAGACTCTTTTGTTGTATTAAGTCACTGACATTGTGAGGCTTCATCTATTCTTGCAGCTAGTGCTAATTTTCCTGACTAATGCATAAGATCCCAGCACTGTCAAAGCATGCTCAGTGATTTTGGGGCAAGTCATTCAACCTCTCAAGATCTGTTTCCTCATAGGTAGAACAAGGAATACTCATCTATAGCATTCTATAATTTTTACTTTTATTTTTTTTTTTGCATTCTAATTTTTTAATAAGTTTCTTGAGTACATAGAAGGAAAAAGGCACTTAACTGTTTGATTTAGTCTGTAGCTTTCTCTTACTCTAAAGAAAGAATATATTGCCCCATCATTAATTTTCTTATAGGTTCTTATCCATCTCTCTCTTATAATATTTACCCCACTGCATTATAGTTATTTGTTCATGCATCTCTCTAGTTTTTGCATAGGACTGTGAGCTCCTCTGGGGGCAGGAATTGTCTCTTTGATCACTTTATCATCAGGACCTGGGAGAGTGCTTAGCAATCAATAATTTTTTTGTTGTTGAAATGTAATTATGAATCTTGGAAAGAAAGCTTGCAATAGCTTATCTGTCTCTCTCCTGACACCACTGGGGAAAAATTGCCATATAGGATATATAAGGAGGTTAGAGCATGGAAGCGCATACAAAGGAGGGAAAGAGGATGAGATAGAAAGAATAAAAAAGGAATTGAAAATACTAGGGGAGAGAAGAGGAATAACTTATTGATGTCAAAGGGGACACAGAGAAAGTATGAGGGAGTTAACCGGATAACATAGTAAAAAGTTCAGGTCAGAGCACAAAGGCCACCTCTAGCGGAGCACCTAATCATTTTTGAAGGAGAAAATGAAATGTGACTGAGAATTTCGAGTTCAGAGATGGGATGATCATATATCCAATATCTTTTCCTTTCAACCAGGGACATGCATTGCTGGGACTTAGAGGGAATGAAAATTTGAGATCTGATGGCAGAGCCTCAACTCTCCAGATGTCTAGGGCCAAGAAATACAAGGCAGGGTGAATTGGTCAGGATGCTGGTGACAGTTTCAAACTTGTTTGACAAGTAGAACAAGACAGGATGATACGACTAGATGCCAAGTGGAATATCAGGCCTCTGGTATTGTCTCAACTAATACAATCAGGGAAAGAAAACATTCTACTCCCTCTGTTGTTAAAAATGTCCAACCAAGGGTAGGAACCTCAACAAAGCTATCCCTACTCTTCAGCATATCACCAGGATCCTCAGAAGGCCATTTATTCTATGCTGGTTAGCAACTGGTCTTTCCCTGATTATTTCCTATCACTTGAGCAAGAAGCCTCACTCTTTCAACATGATGTCTTCCCTATTTGATGTACCGTCCCCAGTCTAGGAAAAGTGACAAAGCTAGGACACAGCACTTGATAACAATCGGCCTGACCTTTTATCAAATTTCACTCACACTGGGACTGAGGCAAGCCAAGACAAGCCTCCAGCTGCACAGGCCAATGTCTAGGTTGGGGATTAAATTGCAGGGTGCCAACAAACAAACAAAAACAAAAAACACAGCAAGCTAAAGGATATGAGAAGCAGTGTTGGATAAGTTTTGAACCTAGAAAGGCAGCAGCAGGGGTGCTTGGGTGGCTCAGTTGGTTAGATGTCTGCCTTTGGCTCAAGTTATGATTCCAGGGTCCTAGGATCAAACCTCATGTTGGGCTCTGTGGTCAGCGGGGAGCCTGCTTCTCCCTCTCCCTCTGCCTGCCACTACCCTGCCCGTGCTCCCTCCCTGTCTGTGAAGGAAAGAAAGAAAGAAAGAAAGAAAGAAAGAAAGAAAGGCAGCAGCAAAGACAAAACAAAGAAATGAAGTCAAAGATCGGTAGATGGGTGGCACTGGGGTAAATGAGAGAAGAGTAAGGAAGTGCAAGGGAAGAATGCTTCAACACCAGTATTGCCTAGAATAGAAATGTAGACCTCAAATAGTCTGCCTTTATGCCCCAGATCAAGTACCTGATGCCCTTTCTCAGCACTGAAATTCTGAAAACCATGTCCCTGGATAGTTCTGTATCTAGATAAGGAATTTCTACCTTGTATACTTGCTGCCTCAGCTTCCCTGGTTGCTCCTGCTATGTATATTGATTTATAGGCCTAAGCAGGACTTCTGAAGGCTAGAATTCCACTGCTGAATTTCACAAGCCTGGTGATGTAAGCCTTTTGGGCATCAGAGCTTATACACCCACTGCCTGAGTCTCTCTGCTCAGTGTACCTTATCCCTCTACCTGTATTTTTCATGTCACCTCTGCATTAACTGCCTGGACCTCCTCACCTTTTCCACTTTCTACAGGACACTGTGTTCCTGGAGTTCCAGCATCCCTCCCTTCAGTGCAGATAGGTCAGCGTGTCCTAGTCCTAGATAGTGACTCTTTAGTTCCTCAGGTTCTAGCTGAGTGCCAAGTTCCAATTCTATACGGAAATTGCTAATTACATCAATGGGTATGGATTTCACTCAGTCTAAGACGTTACCTGATTTTGCCTGCTTTCTTCATAATTTTCAATAAAGCCTGCAGTTTTTAAAAGATTTATTTATTTATTCGTGAGAGACACAGAGAGAGAAAGGGAGAGACACAAGCAGAAGGAGAAGCAGGCTCTTCTAAGGAGCCCGATGCGTACTCGATCCCGGATTCCCTGGATCATGACCTGAGCGGAAGGCAGACGCCCAACTGCTGAACCACCCAGGCATCCCAAGTCTGCATTTTTTTAGCCAATATTGCCAGTGTAATCACTTTGTTTGTTTGTTTGTTGTTTGTTTGTTTGTTTGTGGAAGGAAAGTCTCCAGTCACAAGTTCCATGATTTATCCCTTTGTCTAGTTACACAGAATTGTGCAACATGACTGTCCAATAGGAATGATATTATGGTGACTGGATTATGTCAATCATGATGCATTCTGGAGTAAAAGTCTCAAATTCATGCAATTAAAGGGTCCCCGCATACCACCTGAACAAATTGTAGTTTGTCGTGGAAAAGAGAATAACTGCAGTGGACTCTGCTGTATTTTATTTTTATATGAAAACATTGTAAAGTTAATTAAAAATAGTTCTTGCTCTGGCAATACCCAAACAGAGATCAGTTGAACACCTCTACGTATAAATTGGAAGCCAAGATAGATGTTAAGTTCCATGCCCCACATGTCAGGAAAAGCCACTATGTATTTGGAGAAAATCATGAAAACATTGGAAGTAAGGGAAAAATGGAAGGAGGAAGACATCCAAAAGCAAAATTGTCTCACTCCACAACTTTGCTAGGACCCATAAATATACGGCCCCTATTGACTATGGCATAGAAAATTATGTCCTCCAATTTTCATTCTTGCCCTCCTACTTTATAAGGGCACCATTAAATTTTCACTGCACAGTGCTGACCAGCTAAAAACCACAGTTTGCAGCTGGGTGTGACCAGGCTGAGCTTTCTATGATGGAATACGAATGGAAGTCATGTGTTCAACCTCCAGTGAATGGTCTTACAACCAACAGATGAGCTCTTCTATTGCCTTTCTTCTTCCCGCCACTTGCCTGAAATGCGGACATAGTGAGAAGTGATCATGGATGATGCGGTGAGGGCAAAACACAGAACAAGTAACAGAAAGAGGGTAGTTCCCTAAGACCATGGGGCCATTAAATAAGATTATTCTGCTTATACTAACACTGCCACGTGATGGGGATATACACTACTTCCTTGTTTAGGCCACTGTCATTTTTGTCTTTGTTCACCACACTGGGCATATCGTTATCCTAATGAAAATTAACTCTTCCTCATTTCAAACAGTAGATTTTGCAAGCTTTTGCCAGGTCTCTAATAGTTCCAGCCCAGTCTTACCTCCCTCATTCTCCACAAATAGCTTCATATCTTACTACTCTGCTGACATTTCTGGCAAGTAAGGGGAATTTGCTGAAAGTTTTAAATCCTTCAACCCACAAATCCATCAGCATCCATGTCTGTTTTGACTTAAGACCCTCTTGCCATCACAGAGTAAGGGGCACAGAGCATGGATTCTCAAGGAAGTTAATCTTTTCTTTCTCTCATATGATGTTAACATAACCCTCTTTGTTGTTATATTACCTTTGGCATTAATATTCGCTCAAGTTGTTCAACTGTGTGAGTGTGTGTGTGTGTGTGTGTGTGCATGCACATGTTTGGAAAGTAGGGGTGGAATTGAGGAGAGAGCAGCTTAAGAAAGTGATTGAAGAGCAACCCCCATCTCAGACTTTGTGATTTTCATCACAAAATATCTAGGAAACACAGAAAGAGATGAGAGTGCATAATAAACCGAGAAACTAAGATTGACAACTAATCTACTGCCAAAATCTTAGAGGAATTTCCTCTAATTATAATATTCATGGAGTGGAAAAGAGAAACACAATTGTCAGGTGACATTAACACATACCTCGTCACTTGCAGGAGATCAAAACTGCCAATGTGAAGGACAATGCAGAGGCACTTCAATATAGTTGCCTGTCTTGGCTCAAGAAAACAAGAATCTGTGACAACCACCAACCACAGATAGGTTGTATAGCCACAGCTTGACCAAACAGAACATAGAACACAAATTCTTTTTTTTTTTTAAGATTTTACTCATTTATTCATGAGAGACACAGAGAGAGAGAGAAAGAGAGAGGCAGAGCCACAGGGAGAGGGAGAAGCAGGCTCCTTACAGGGATCCCAATGTGGGACTCGATCCCGAGACTCCAGGATCACACCCTGGGCTAAAGGCAGACTCTCAACCGCTGAGCCACTCAGGCATCCCTAGAAGATGAATTCTAAAGTAGCTGTGCATGTGGGATATGTACGTGTGAATATGTGTATACATGTATGTACACAGCAGATCACACGTACACACACACACACACACACTCCACCCCAGATTCTCCAATTTAGACCTCTAAATATTTTCAGGAATGCAATTTCAAGCATTCTATACATCCAAGACACAAGAGTTAAGCTATGGCAAATTTTCATCTTAGAATACAATGGGGAGAGAGGGGAAAAAAAAGACATGTAAGTGGAACACTGTTTTGCCTTTACTGTTTCACGGGAGGGAAGAAGTACTCACTCCTTTTGATCATCCACCAGTAAATTTCCCTGCAAGTAATAATAGCAGCTATTTATCGGTTGCTAAATACGACCACTGACTGGAAACCTAGTTGCTCAGATTCTAATCCCAGTTCTACATCTTACAAGCTATGTGACCTTGGGCAAATTATCTAACATGTTACCTCAATTTCTTCTACTATGAAAGGAGAGTAAACATAGGAGAATTCCGTGAGTTAGTGTGTTTGACGTATTCAGGGCACTATGTTTTTTATATCAGTTTCAATCCTCCTACGACACAATGAGGTATGTGCTATTATAGTGTCCATTTCACACAAAGGGTCAAGTGGGCCTTAAAAGAGGCAACGTACTTTTCTAATAATTGGTAGACCCCGAATTTGTTTTACCGTATCTGGCTGATGTCCTCATTACTGCAATATTCTCTCTTTCCACAGCACCCTAAGAACAAGGAGACCCTCCTAAGACCAAACATCACCATCAGATGGCTGCTAGACACCAAAATGTGGCATTGAGACATGAATATCAACCAATCTGTTCGCTTAGGATCTGAGCAGGGGACTTTAACAGTAAGCTAGGGCTGAGTGAAAGGGCATGACAAGGTCCTCCATCAACCTCCGGTGGATACCCTGTTGTTTAAAGGTGAGGACACTGAAAAAAGAAAAAGAAACGGTTGCAGTGAAAATACCGTGCACACTAAAAGGAGGAAAGAGCAATCACGGTGCAGAAAAAGAACGGTTTAAAAAGTCACTAAAGGAATCCGAAATTGCAGAAATTGTCTGCTTTGTAATCTTAATAGAAATGAAAACTACAGTCTTTGAATAAAGAGATGAAAAATGAGATTATATGAAAATAAGTCAAGATAAGAAGGGAGTTGGCTGAGAGGCAGGTAGAAATATAAACAGGAATTTGACATGATAAAGAAAGATCATAAGGAGATTAAAAATGCAATAATAGAGGAGAAATCTGCATTAAAAGCAATAAAGAGCAGAATTAACACTATAGAATTAGTGACGATGAGTTTGAACTCTAGAATCTGCAGAAGAAATGCGCAATGAAGAAGAAAACCTCAAAGATGCAGACAATGGTGATGAGGATGAAGACCCGAAAAAAGGTCAAATGTGGGGATACTTGTTTTTTTTAGAAGCACAAATGACAACAGAGACAGTTACTAACGCTATGTTTGAAAAAACATATAACCTATGTTCCATGAGTTTGCAGATCAGAAATGATTACATAATACATGAGACAATTCTGTTTATAATGCATTTATAGGTCAATGTTACTGCTTATTATGTAAGTATGATATGCACATTCAGGAAAAATCAGAAAATGCAGAGAAGCAAGAAAATATTTTTAAAGTCGCCTGCATCTCTATTACATAAATGCTCCTAACTCCATGCCGTAGCTTATTGTAGACTATATGTGAACATTAATTAGATCATACAACATACAAAACATACATAATGTTTTGCAATACACCTTTATCCCATATCTGTGCTACATATTTTCTCTTCAAAAACAATATATTTTCTCAATAAGTAAAATACATTCACAGCTGAAAATACAAGCATTGCATGAAATTATAAATAAGAAAAAACTTGGGGGTAACTGAGAGGCTCATTCTGATGAGTCGGGCTCTGTGCTCAGTGCGGAGTCGGCTTGTCCCTCTCCCTCTGCTACCCCCTGCTTGCGTGCTCTCTCTCCTAAATAAATAGTTTTTTAAAAAATTAAATTAGATTAATTAATTCACCCCAAATTTCATCCGCCCAGAAAGAAACAGTCACCATTTTATACAACACTCTTTACAATATGTCTGTACAAATGGGAACCAATAAATATAGATTGGCTACAGATCTGACTAAAAGTAAACATTTATAAATAGAAATATAAATAAATATAGAAACTATTTTATGTAAATGAATCATCAAACCAATGCTATATTGATTTTACTTTTTTTTTTTTTTACTTAACAATGTATTGGATATATTTCCAATATATCAAATGATAGAAATTTATTTTATCCTGTTGATTTCATCCAAATTATTTTATATGGCCATGCCATGATTTATTTGATGCACCGCCTATTGATGAGCACTTAGATTAGGTTTAAACCTGCCTATGGCTTAGTTTTCTCATCTGTATAATGGGAATAATTAATACTAGTCTCAGATAACTTTAGAGATAAGTGAGTTGATACGTGTATAAAACTTTAAAAAGGGGCAGCCCAGGTGGCTCAGTGGTTTAGCGTCTGCCTTCAGCCCAGGGCCTGATCCTGGAGACCTGGGATCAAGTCCCGAATCAGGCTTCCTGCATGGAGCCTGCTTCTCCCTCTGCCTGTGTCTCTGCCCCTCTTTCCTCTCTCTCTGTCTCTCATGAGTAAATAAATAAAATCTTAAAAAAAAAAGACTTTAAAAAGTACAGTATGAGATAAGAATTATATGTTTGATATTTCAGTTATATTTATATGTTCTTTTTCAGTCACAAATATAGCTATAATGAAGAAAAATATTTACTTGTACATTTCTATATGTTAATTCGATTTTATTCTAAGCAGGATTGAATCAGGTTTTCTGGGGGAGTGGGGAGTCTAAAATGCAACTTTTAAGAAATAAATTTTAAAATTACACATAAAAATACCTAAGGCCTTAGAAAGGAGTCACACAAATGAGGGATTCTAAAGCTTGCTCTTTGTTGCCATCTTGAAAAAGATAAGCCTCATTCCTTAAGAAAATGTTTTGCCCAAGAAAGCAAGGACTATATTTGCTCTATTCACTTATTTTTGACAGAATCTACCACGATGCCAGGCACATATTAGGTCTTCAATAAATATTGCTTGGACGAACTAAGTGGAATTAATGGATCAAAGAGAATGAAAATTTAAAATCTTGGCAAAGTTGGCAAACTCATCTCCTAATATTTGTACCAATCTAAGCCCCTCTCCAAAATGCATAATACTCATTTCTTCATGGCTTTACCAACCATGGGCATTTTTATTGTTGTTTTTGGTTTTATTTTGCCACACCAAAATTTTTAAAAATATTGTGGATTTTTTTGTATCTTTGGGTCTCAGGTCACACTTAGAAAGGTCTTCAGGGCTCCAAGATGATAAACGTAATTGCCCAAGTTTTTCTCTCAACGTTTCACATCTTTTATATAAATATTTGATTCCTCCAGAATGCATTGCATTATAAAACATTATTTACAAATCCAATGTTTTAGATGCTTAGCCAGTTTTTCCTCTGAAAATTTTAATTGATTCTTATTTTCCCAACTGGTACCAAATACCGTCTATATTATACACTAAATTTCAGCATATATTTAAGTTGGCATCTGGATTCTCAATTTTGTTTTAATGATCTATTAAAATTTCAGCTGGGATTGCTTTGGATTCATTAATTAATTTAGAAAAAATTGACATATTTACCAAATTAATCCATGTTACTCAAGAATAACATATGTCACTCTATTTATTGGAATCATCTTTTATGACCCTTGGTAGGGTTTTGGGGTTTCCTCATATAAATTTAGCATATTTTGTTACATTTGTTCCAAGTTCTTTATGATTTTTTTAATTCTTAAAAATGCAATTTTTCTTCATTATGTTTTCTAGTTGACTATTATTTGTTATGTAAATAATCTGTTGAATTTATATTTAATTTTGTAGCCAGTCTCCTTACTTAGCTTTTTAAATAAAATTTCCTAGTTATTTATTTATAGGTTTTCATTTTATTATATTTACTTTTCTCATTAAGCATAATCTTTTTGTTATTTTAGTAATATATCTGCACATTATTAATAAAATAATAAAGAATAAAATAACAGATTACCTCAAATAATTTTCCTTGCCAGAAATAATCAATATTTGGTGAGGTGTCTTTATGCATACAAGAACTAATATTTTTAATATGGTTTTTTTTTTTTTTTTTTTAATTTATTTTATTTCATTTATGATAGTCACAGAGAGAGAGAGAGAGAGGCAGAGACACAGGCAGAGGGAGAAGCAGGCTCCATGCACCGGGAGCCTGATGTGGGATTCGATCCCGGGTCTCCAGGATCGCGCCCTGGGCCAAAGGCAGGCGCCAAACCGCTGCGCCACCCAGGGATCCCAAGAACTAATATTTTTAATCTATTTAGTCAGACATAGTAGGGGTAGACAGACACAAAACATGGAGATATGCTAATATGTTAGTATTAAATTTAAAAGCAGTTAATTTAATTTTACCTGAATTTAAAGAATATTAAGAAAATTTAGTCAATCTAAAGGAATGAATATATTTTACTTAAAAGATTTTTTATTTGGTTTCTAAATTATGAGATATTGAATCCTTTAAATTCTTCTGGGTTTAAGGAGAGAAATATTAAAAATATTAAGAAGCTGCTGCATGATGTATTAAAATACATGTTCAATGGAGACAACCTTGAATGATTCTTTACTATCAAACCTGAAGTAGACTTACACATTTTCTCACAATTTATCACCCCCTTAATTACCTTTTCGATGTACATATTTTGTTTCAAGTTTGCTAGCATTTACATTAAGCTTTGCAGTTCTCCCAGTCAGTCTTATTTTTACATTTAAATAGATATAATGGTTTTATGAATACTTGTTCCATTGGGGGCGGTGTCTTTATTATAGTCCCCCTTTCAATTGGCTTTTTTTTTTTTTAAGACTTTTCTTATTGTTTATTTTTGAGAGAGACAGAGTGTGAAAGTCGGGGGAGAGGCAGATGAAGAGAATCTCAAGCAGGTGCCTTGCTAAACTTGGAGCCCATCACAGGACTCAGTCTCATAACCCATGAGATCATGACCTAAGCTGAAAGCAAGAGTTGGATGCTTAACAAACTAAGCCACCCAGGTGTCCCTTAGTTGGCTTTTTGTAGATTTTTTTTCCTTATGAATAGTTTATGGGTTCTAGCTTCTCTTTTTTTTTCAAGTTTATATGTTTTTTGTCCTGCATGTCTATTGTCCTGTGTACTTGAGCATATCTTGGCTTGATATGACAATTTAGGTAGTGCTTTATTTTCCTTAGGATTTTGTAGACTTTACTATAGTTTTCTGAGAAGTCTGGGGTTCCTGTGACATTTTTACCCTAGAAAACAGACTTGGCTTTTCTACATGAACGTCCAAAGAATATTTTTCTTTGTGTTTAAAAATATAGATATAGTTACATACATATTTTTCTGTTTCAATTTATGTTTTATTTTTATTTTTTCATTTGTTTGAGAATATACTTAGTGAGTACTTAATATATAAGATTATGAGTCAATTTGTGGGGAATTTATAACATTCCATCATCCACTATGGAATACAATCTCTATAGTAGCAATGTAGTCTTGTAAATTTGTTGTTATTTCCTGGATTCAGAATAGTGTCTATTGATACATGAATTGCATTTAATTTATTATTTTACTGCAAGTTGATGTTTAGAATACTTCAAGTTAATGTTATATATGTTTACTTAACTTTCATTTGATATAGTTGTTTGCTACTCCCATTATTTATTTAAAATAGGTGATCATATCTTCTATCTTCTATAAATATTGATAGCTTTAGATCTTCTCTTTCAATCTCTATGCCTGTTATTTCCTTTTCTTTTTTAAGGTCTTTCACTAGGACCTTTGGTACTGGTACATTTTTTTTTTAATGTAATAGTGGGCTTTGACTCCTTATAGAGAATGCATTTAAATTTCTCTGTTTTGTATGTTCACAAAATGTAGTGAATATTATGATGCCCTGGCCAGATCACCTCCTGAAACTGTCATTTTCTCAGCTGGTGGCATATCAATATCTCTCATCTAACTCCCTCCAACACTTGACTTGGGTGAGGTGACCCTCCTTGCACATGGCCCTTTCCCAGGGACACACTATGTCTAATAACAGGTAGCTTTGGTTTTATAAAATTATGGCCTTCTTGTTTCAGATGAGCTCACCTCTAAATGGCTATGCTGGCTCCCATGCTCCTTATATCATTAGGTAAGGCCTGTTATAATTTCAAAGCAGTTGACTTTCTCTTGCCCAATACTGCTTCCTCTACTCTCCCCAAGTGCCAGTACTGTCCATTGAAGCACTTAATAATTCTACACAAAAATGTCTCAGAGCCGACTTTCCACCAGTAACACTAAGATAAGAAGATTTCTTAAGTTTTAAGTTTAGTAACAATTTTTTAATCATGAGTACATGCTACAGCTATTAAACATTTTTTTCATCTATTTAGACTTTGATTGATTTTTCTACTATATTAATGTGATATATCATCATATTGATAGACTTTCTGATGTTAAGTCAACCTTGCTTCAAGGGACAAAGCTAACGTAAGGATCATAATATATTTTATAAAACTTGTTGGATTTACTTATATATAATATAAAATATAATTTTATATATATTTGATTTTTAAATCTGCATTCATAAGTGAAGTGAGCCTATTACTTCTTTCTCTTATATTGTCCTTAATCAAATTCGTAACAAAAACTAAGCAAGCCTTATTAAATTAGTTGGAAGTTTTGGCTATAGTATTAATCAGCATAGATGAGGCTAACCTGTAAAAAAAAGAAAAAAAAAAAACCTTCAAATCTCAGTTTTCCAAGTGCAGCATTTTATTTGTTTCTCATGCAAATTAATACGAAGTGAGAAATATTATAGCTTTCAACATTTCTCTTTTGGAGTCATCTTTCACGTAGTGCCTCAGTGACCATGCGTCTTTGATGTTGCTGCTCTGAACTTGAAATGTGAGGCCTTTTTATTGCCATATTTGAAACTGACAGGTCACTTCTGTTCACAATCTATTGACCAGAACTGGTCATATGATCCCAGCTAACTCTAATGAGGTCTAGAAAGTAGAGAATTCTATGTCTAGGGAAGAGAGGAGAACTAGATGTTAATGAGCACCATTTCATCCTCTGTTTTCTGTAACAACATGTATAAGAATCATGTACTGTGCTTTATGTTTTTTTTATTTTTTTTTAAATTTATTCAGTCATGAGAGACACAGAAAGAGAGATTGAGGCAGAGACACACGAGGAGGGAGAAGCAGGCTCGATGCAGGGAGCCCGAGGTGGGACTCGATCCTGGATTCCAGGATCATGCCCTGGGCCGAAGGTGGCACTAAACCACTGAGCACCCAGGGATCCCCTGTATTGTGCTTTAAAAATAAATGCAAGAGGGGCACCTGAGTGGCTCAGTCAGTCAAGCACCTGATTCTTGATTTTGGCTCAGGTCATGATCTCAGGGTTGTGAGATCAAGCTTCATGTCGGGCTCTGCACTCAGCATGGCCTGCTTGAGATTTTCTTTCTTCTTTTCTCTCTCTGCTCCTCCCCACCACATCCTCTCTCTCTCTCAAATAAATAAGTAAATAAGTAAGTAAGTAAATAAATAAATAAAATCTTACAAACATAAAAACAAAAAAAAAACCCATGTAACCTAGTTCAGGTTACTTGACTTCAGCTTGTCTTAGCTTCTCAATTGCAGAATGGAAACAATAATAATAGTATATCTCATACAAGGTTCTGGTGAGTTCTAAATGATTTTTTGAGCCTAGGACATATTTAACACTAAAAATTATAAACTGTTGTTTCAAAGAGGGTAAAACTGGAAATACGTGTCAGAGTAGAATCCTTAGTTTTCAGAATGATGTTTACTGTTGAAGGATTCAGACTTTGAATCTAGGTTGAAATCCTGATTTTAATTCTTAGGAGCTTTCTGTCTTCCAGCAGGTCATTTAACTTTTCTGTGTTTCAGTTTTCACATCTATCAAATGGGATAATGATAACTATCTCAGAGAATTAACTGAGCTCTTAAATATTAAATGTTGAACACAGTGGGTGGCCCATAGTAAGAGCTGCAAGAAAGGCTCATTACCACTAACAGCTTGGTGTCTGAGGGTAAAACACAGTTTCTTGACTCTACTGAGTGTTGTGCCTGGGGGTAGGTGGGAGTGGATGCTTGTCTTCTAAAAATTTTAATATGGTTATGTAGTAAACCTTTCAAACCTGAAAAGTTTAGCAAAGTCCCATCACAATGCAAACATTTATGTTTTTTCCTTTTTTTTAAGTAAAAGGTTGACCTATATAACAAAATCTTTTTAAAAAAATTTAAAATATTTTATTTAAATTCAATTTGCCGACATACAGTATAACACCTAGTGCTCATCTCATTATGTGCCCTCTTTAATGCCTGTCACCCATTTACACCATCCCCTCACCCACCTCCCCTTCTGTACCCTTTGTTTGTTTCCCAGAGTTAGGAGTCTCCCGTGGTTATAACAATTTCTTATTATGAAATTATCTCTTCTTCTTAACTCATAAACTCTTTGCAATTTGAACTTTCCTTATTTTTAAATATTTATTCACTTGCTCATTCCTCATTTCTGCAGAGAATTTTGTTATTCAAAATTCAAAGGCCCAAAGGAAACATGTTGAACATCTATGTTTCCCTATAAAGTTTGCATTAAAAAGTAGATGTTCAGACTCATATCTACTATGTAAGATCGATATGATTCCTAGAAATCATGTAGCCTGAACTCAGGATAATCTGTTTGACCAGGAAAAAATGCACTTGATATTAAAATTTTGTGTTAGCTTGTATAGCTTTTTGTTCTAAGGAAAGTTCTTATTAACGTCATTGGCATAATTTCTAGGTAAAATGTAGGAAACCTTTTCTATTTAATCTTTCCTAATTTTGTACCTGGTACTATTCTGGAGTCTGGGAATAAAACATTGAAGAACACAAACAAGCTACCTGTCTTCATGGAGATTGCAAGTCAATGAGGAAAAGGCCACCATACAAATAGAGAGATGCATAATGTGCATGAACTGAAAATTTCAACAGAAAAGAAATTAAGGGCTAAAACACACTCACTTTTAAGCTCATAAACTCTAAAAGAAATCCATTTAAGAATGAAACATCCTTAGCTCTCAACTTGGACTTTAAAACCAACAATAACACAATTATTCATATAAGCAAAGAAATGAAATCAACCTAAATATCCAAAAAGAGAGAAATGTTCAAATGAATTATGGTGCCCTCACACAATGAAAGATTATGCAGTCCTCTGCTCTGAGGGAACATGAGATTAAGCAGTCACAGCATTCTACCCTCTGGGCATATCAATCGTAGCTTTATGAATTGGATATCATTTCAGCACATTTAAGACTGAAACAAGAAATAGATCTTCTCAGTTAGCCACCTTGAGTCACCTGATCCTATTTAAAAGGCTCTTGAACATTAAATGGCTCTTTGAAACAGTCTTTTTATACCTTAAGTGCAACTTGAATCAGAAACACATATATTTTGTAGCTATTTGAATCACAAAAATGATTGAGTTTTTGTCAGTTTAAGAGAGATTATCAGCTCTGCATATCATATCTTTGAAATGCCAATGGACTCTCTTCTTCAGGATTTTTACTGAAAAGAGCACATACTTTATTGTCAGATACAGCTCGATTTGCATCTCCGCTTTATCCATATGTTGCCTTCGCTAATTCTCTACATTCTCTTTAGTGCATTTTACTTACCTGTAAAATGGGGATGACAATAAATGGTTTGAAGGTATTGAGTGGGTTCAGGTTTATAGAGCATCTAGAACTCTGGCTTTTTTTTTTTTTTAAGGTTTTATTTATTTATTTTAGAGATAGAGAAAGAGAGAGAGAGCAGGATGAAGAACATACGGATAGGGACAAGCAGACTCCACCTTGAGCATGGAGCCTGATGTGGGGTGCAGAGCTCAATGCAAGGCTTAATCCCATGACTCTGAGATCATGACATGAACTGAAATCAAGAGTTGGACACTTACTTAACCAACTGAGACATTTAAAAATGATTCTTTTTTTTTTTTTCCTTTGTAGCTTCCATGTGCCCGGGACAAAACCTAAAGATGCCTAGCTTTGGTTAGAAGCTCTTCCTCATGAAAGAAAAGAGAAAAATGGAACTCCAAGAGCTTTGCTTTTGCAGTCTCAGAAATAGAAGGAAAATAGAAGGAGAAAGAGACAATGTGGGCTCATGCCAACTGGGTGACCCAGTTTCATAATAAAGTCAGACAAGAAATGAAAGCCCAAATCTGTCATTCAAATAGTGTGGAGTTGATGTCAAGGATTCCAGCCTTTCTCAAAGTAAGATAAGGATGAAGATCCATTGACAGCATATGATGTACGTTTAGGTGATACGACAATAATTTTTAATTAACGGTGACTTTTTATGACCAATATACCATTTTTTTACAATAAATTGTTCATAAAATTGAAGCAAGTTGATTTTAGAAAAATAAATAGCAGTACAGGTGGTACTCAATCGTGACCAAAGTAATAAAGGTAGTACACCTGAACGTTTAAAGTTTGGGAACCACTACATCAGTCACAGTCAGGAAGGAGGGCTTGTTGTAGTCCATCTGGGCTGCACACACACCTTAAACTGGGTTGGCTTATAAATAACAGACATTTATTTCTCACACTTTTGGAAGTTGGGAAATCCAAGATCTTCTGCGACAGCAGATTCAGGGTCTGGTGAAGGCCTGCTTTCATTGACAGTTCGCTTCCCAGTATAATCCCACATGGTGGAAGAGGCAAGGGAACTTTCTTAGTCACTTCTGTGAGGGCACTGAATGGGGGATCTGGGGATCTGCCTTCCAATCAAACCATTTCCCAAAGGCCTCCACCTTCTAATACATCACCTGGGGGATTAGATTTCAATTTATGAATTTGGGGGAGCACAGACATTCAGACTATAGCACAGCTTAAGAGTTAAAGCAGTAGGATATTCTGAAGGCAGCATTATTATAACTGTCAGGCATTTATTGCTCTGAAAGCTACTTAAGTGCCGCTGACCTAGCTCCCAGCACTGTACCATGTACACAGTGTATGTCTGGGGAACGTTAGTTCCTTTCTCAATCTTTTGACACTTGCTCTGTTCCTTGGCATTTTAAATGCTTTGCCATTGGTGATTAGACCCTCTCATCATATCTGTCAAAAGGGCCATGACTGCAGAGGCCAAATTCCCTTTCTCCCCCTGGTCCTGAGTGCCAGGGCCTTAACAATTCAGGGAAATGTCAAGCTTGGTCAGAAACTTTCCTAAATTGCGCACTTTTCTAAACTTTCCGTAGGACAGGCAATTCTGCACTTCAATTTTAGACTATTAGCCCACAAAATCTTAAGGAAAATCAGCGATGCCAGGACCTTTCCATTTAAAGAATGGTGAAGTCAAACCAGCCTGAATATCTTCCATTTCGGCTGAGAGCACTGTTAAGTCCTGCCTGGCAAAATGATAACCGCCAAGTGAGGCACTGTTAGAAGCTGGATATCCAATTGTGAAAAGCAAATGCAGAGATGTAGTTTCTGCTGGCATCTGGAAAGCAAACATCCCAGATATAATTAGACACATGAGCATACCCAGAAACCAAGAAACCAGCATGACTAATGACAGGGAAGGGACAATTTAAAAATTATATGACCTCTTGTCAAATGCAAAAGGGCCTACGCTAGGGAAATACAACACCCAAAACATGCACTTCATCAAATGAAATCAGATTATATAAGTCTTTATTAACCAGAGGTCAAAGATCTAGACTTCTCGAAAGGAATAAAGTATGTTTTACATGTGTCCTCAGTGTCACTACAATAAAAATTCACTGTTAAAGACTAAATAATAAAAAGAAGGTACTGTCCATTAAACAACTATTACATTCCAAACAATTTATACATATTATGTCATTTGACTTATTCATTCAACAAATATTTATTAAGCATCTAATACATTATTATAAGCCAGAGACTATCAAAGTGAAGAAGACAACATCTTTCTCCTCAGGAATGTTCTATCTCAGTGAAAGAAAGAACAAGTAAAATAATAGATAGGCGATATAACTTCAGATATAAATAAGTACCATGAAGAAAAATAAAGCAAGTAAGGATTAAAGAGTGGCTAAGAGGACAAGCCATTGTGTGCAGAAGTGATCAGGGAGGGCCATGTGATGAAGGGCATTGGAGCTTATAATTTAAAGAAGATCACAGGGTAAGTTAAATAAAATTACAAGGACCAATGGCAAGAGCAGATGACCAGGTCTTAAGGCTAAGGCAGGAATGAACCTGACCTGTTTAAGGAAGAGCAAAGAAACCTCTGCAATTGGAGCTAATTGAGACGGGGGAGAGAGGCAGGGGGCATAGAGAGAGAGCTAGAAATCCCAGCAGAAACTGTCCATTATGTAATTTTCCCAATAATCTGATGAGCAAGGTTCTTGATCTTAGATTTTAAAATGTGATTTAGAAAAACAGGGAGGTGGTGCCTGGTGACCCAGTCAGTTAAGCGTTGACTTTTTTTCAACTCAGGTCGTGATCTTTGGGTAGTGAGATCCAGCCCCAAGCTGAGCTTCACGCTCAAAACAGATTCTGCTTGAGATTCTCTCCCTCTCCCTCTGCCTTTCCCACTTGTGTGCTCTCTCTCTCTCTCCCAAATCATAAATAAACCTTTCAAAAATATTTAAGAAGCTGGGAAGCTGCTCCCAAAGTTACTGTTTTAATACACATAACTCTGAAAAGCCAGTATATATAAAATAAAGAATATAGTATTAGTGTGTCAAATTACATTATATAATATATAACTATGATTATATATAGTTATATATTATTAACATAATTATGAATAATGCATACTACATTTATGCTAATAATACTAATTATATATTACATACTATTATATAATATGTGTTTTATTATATAATAATAGAATATAAATATATCATATTAATGTATAATACCTTGACTATATAATGCTATATTACATATTACATAATCACATTATCTATGATTATAGATATATAATTATACTATATATAGATTGATAGATTATCAGAACGCAGATTTAAAATTGCACATCCAGCACTCACTTCCATGTACCATATTACCTAAATTATATCCCAAGTCAGTTGGAAGTCTTACTGACCATTTATAACAAATCTTGCTTTACAACTTCAAAATTTATATTAATGCAATATGATTCCATTCAGTTCATACTTACAGAAACAAAGCATGTATCTAGAAGTTGTTTTTTTTTTTTTTCTCTCTTTTTGTAAGATTTATTTATTTATTTGGGAGAGTTCTCTCTCCAGAGAGTGGGGAAGGGGCTGAGGGAGAGAATCTATTAAGCCAACTCCATGCTGAGTGTGAAGCGCAAAGTGGGGCTCAATCCCCTAACCCCTTGAACCAAAACCAAGAATGTGAGTCTTAACTGACTGAGCCAACGAGGTGCCCCCAGAAGTGCTTCTGAGGGTGGAAAGGGCTTCAGAGAAGCTTTCATCCAAGGAATTTGAGTATTTCGGTGGCATGTAGAGCCACTTCTGAAGTCGAGGCAACCAGGCACTGAGCAGGAACACGCTGACATGGAGACAGGATCGGGGGCGTGGGTTGAAGAGGCTGATTTGAATGAGACTTAAAATAGAAAACATTGCAATCTTGATAAAAATATCAACTTCTTTTCCCTGGAATGAATGAGTTTGTTTAATTGGTTGTTTTGATAACTTCCATATGGAAAAATAAACAAGCAAGAGTATGAAGTTAAACTGCAAAAAGAATTAAAAAAAAAAAAACAGAGGGCAGTACCTCTACCAGATATTAAAGCATAGTGTAGACCACCTTTAATTAAAATACTGTGGTAATGATACATGAGTAGACAGTTCACATGGAGCAAAATGTAAGTCCGTAAGCACACCCACGTTGTCAGTGAAAATATAGGATATGATAAAAATACTACCTCAAATCAGTGGGTATTTTAGCTTCCTAGGGCTGCCATAAAAAGGAACCACAAACTGTGACTCAAAACTATATAAATGTGTTGTCTCACAGCTCTGGAGGCTGAAAGTTTGAAATCAAGTGTAAGCAAGGCCATACTTCCTACAAAGGCTCTGTGAAAGGGCCTCACTCCTAATTTCTGGAAGCCTCAGTTGTTCACTGGCCTTTAGGTGGCCCTTTCTCTTTGTGTCTCTTCATATCCTCTTCCCTGTGTGTGTGTGTCCAGGTCTGTGTGCAGATCTCTCTTTTAGAAAGACATTAGTCACATTGTATTGAAATGGTCACATTCTGAAGCCCCAGGGTTATGATTTCAACATCTCTTTCTAGAAGGACACAATTCAACTGCTAACAATAGGAATAAAGGATACTGTGGGAAAAAAAAAAAAAAAAAGGATAGTATTAAGAAAATGACCAAATCACACCGTACTTCACATTGTGTACCAGAATAAAACCTAAACAAATCAGAGATTTAAATGTAAAAACTGAGCTCGTAACATCTCTAGTAAGACACATGAGTGAATATCTTTAAAAAGTGAGAGAAATACTTTCCTAACTAGACGTCAAAATCCAAAGTAATAAAATACCACGGTGATACATTTAAGTATTGGCAAAAATTCCTCTACTAAAATGAAAGTAAAATGAAGGGACAAACTACAAGAGATATTTTCTAATTCTACAAAAAATTAATAACATTTCCAAAAAAATAAGGTCTTAAAATTTTGAGGAGAAAAATACTCCCCCAAAAAGTATGAGAATAAGACAAATATAGAAAGTATAGTACACGTTTAAAAAAAGATCAACTTCACTTATAATAATGGAATTAAATATTAAACTACGCTGAAATAGTATTTCTTCCTTACCAGTCTGGCGAAATCCAAAAGTTTCACGGAATACTTCTCTGGCAATCCTGTGGGAAAGGAGGTACTTCCCCACATTGCTTATGGAAACCTGATGATTCCACCCTATGGAGGAATTTGGCCCTAATTAGGACAGCATACACACATTACATTTGCCCAAGAAAAATCATTCCCAAAGTGTAACTTAAAAATAAAAAATGACTTAGGCACAAAATGACTTAGGCAAACAACTCTGCATTGTGGTATTATTTATAATGGCAGATATCTATCAATAGTGATTGCTTGAGCAAATCATGATATACCCCAAGAAGGAATACCAAAAGCCATTAAAAAAAAAGAAGAAGAAGAAGAACGGTAAAGATCTCTGTACAATGATATAAAGTGAGCTCCATGATGTTTGTGCAGTGGAATAAATAAGATCTAGAACATGATACATACTATGATTCTTGCATGTAAAAAATGGGAAGAAATGTGCATTTGCTGTATTATGCAAAGAGAAAGATAGTAAGGATAATCTCAAAACTAATAAAAAGGTTATCATGGGGAGGTAAAGAACAGGGAGGAGTTAGGCATTTGGGGAAAAGAAATAAAATTTATCCAAATATAGTCTCTATTTCTTATATACTTGGTTTCCATAATCAAAAATGAAATTATATTTAAAAAGCAATTACTAAGCTTTGCAAACAAATGGAAATAAATGTACCTGTTTATCAACTTGATAACATAATCATAGGGATATGAATTAAAGTGACATTAAAATACTATATTTTGATTAGTCATCCTTAGTAACCAATTTTCAAGTGACCATAAAAACTAAAAAGAAATCTTTTTAAAAAAAAATTATTTATCCATGAGAGACACAGAGAGAGAGGCAGAGACACAGGCAGAGGGAGAAGCAGGCTCCCCATAGGAGAAGACTTGATCCCGGGACCCCAGGGTCATGCATGTCCTGGACCAAAGGCAGCTGCTCAACTACTGAGCCACCCAGGCACCTCTAGAAAGAAATCTTTTTTTTTTTTTTTAATTTTTAATTTTTAATTTTTAATTTTTTTAAATTTTTTTATTTATTTATTTTTATTTATTTATGATAGTCACAGAGAGAGAGAGACAGAGAGAGAGAGGCAGAGACACAGGCGGAGGAAGAAGCAGGCTCCATGCAACGGGAGCCCGACGTGGGATTCGATCCCGGGTCTCCAGGATCGCGCCCTGGGCCAAAGGCAGGCGCCAAACCGCTGCGCCACCCAGGGATCCCGAGAAAGAAATCTTAAAGTATGCTTAGTATTCTAATTTTTTGTAGCAATGTTGATACTATTATTTTCAAATAACTTTATTTATATTATAGAATAGTGCAAATAAGTAATTGATTAATGTTATGAGAAAGCAAGCTTTTTACAGTAGGAGAAAAGAAATATATAAATATATATATATATATATAATTTTCCAGGCTATATTTCTAGAGAGTCTTACTCTCTGGAAAATCACCAGACCATGTGTCAAAGGTATTTGTGTACATGATTTAGTTTACTAATGAATCATTGAAGTACAAGTAATGTCCACAAAAATAGAAATTAAAATACACCATGGTCTTTATAGCACAAAAAGTAAATCTTAATGTATGCAAACTTTTTAAAAAGATTTTATTTATTCATGAAAGACACACAGAGACAGAGAGAGAGAGAGAGAGAGGCAGAGACACAGGCAGAGGGAGAAGCAGCAAGCTCCCTGCAGGGAACCCCACATGGGACTTGATCCCAGGACTCCAGGATCAGGCCCTGGGCCGAAGACAGGCGCTAAACCACTGAGCCATCCAAGGATCGCTGTATGCAATTTTTTAAAACATCACTTAAGAGGCTGAAAGAGCTTAGGGTGGCATGTAGGATGTGACAAAATAATCTAATCATCTAATTATACTACAAATGTACAAAACAAGCTCACAGAAAGGGGAAAAGTTGCTCATCTAAGTAACTTTGGAAATGAATGGAGTCTATAATAAAAAAGTTAAAAGAAATTATACATAAATGCTATTCTCTAACATTGTTTCCCCTGGGGTGTGGGGTCACAGCTCTGATACTGCTACATATTTATATTGTAATTGAACAATTAAATAAATGGATGGCCGATGGTGGGAGCCAGGTTTCTCACTGTTGGAGTGAAAGGTTGTGGGTAAGCAAATGGAAAAGACTAGAATGATCTATGTTAGATCCAAGACATCAGGATGGATTTATGTTTAGCTTAATATAGATACAGATGGTTACACATGGAAATATTTATAGATATGTGTATAAACACAGGTTAATATATACAAACATACATTTCCTCATTCTGTCAGCTGAGCATACCTAGAAGGAGCAGCATCCCAGTAGCAAGAAGTACATCTAGAATCCAGATCTTGGTTTTTAATGTTATTCTCCAATAACTGGAACCAGAATTCTTTGGAGAAATTTTTGATTCTAAAATTAGGACAGGAAATATATAAGACAGGACTGGAACATATGGTAGTGATAGAAATTAAATATACACACAAGCCCCAAATGATGGATAATGGGGACATGTGAAAGGGACCCAGGAGTTCACTAAAAGAACTTCCAGCAAACAAATATGGAACAATTTTAGCAACAAAGTACTTTTGAATTATAACTTAAAGTATAAAATAAATAGGACGCCTGGGTGTCTCAGTGGTTGAGCATCTGCCTTTGGCTCAGGGCATGATCCCGGGGTCCTGGGATCGAGTCCCACATGGGGATCTCTGCAAGGAGCCTACCTCTTCCTCTGCCTATGTCTCTGCCTCTCTCTCTGTGTCTCTCATGAATGAATAAATAAAATATTTTAAGAAAAATTATAAAATAAATATTCATGATTCCAAGTTGTTATAACTAAATGATAAATAAATGAGGGAGAAGAGACAAATCCCCCTTGTATAAGAATTCCAAACAATGTAAATAGTTATCTATGCTCTGGACTGTGGAGCAAAACTTCCTTCTCCTTAAGTGTGGGCTGCCCAGGGTGGCTGGCTTTGAAAGAGGACAGACAGTATGGAAAGAGACAGGAGAGAGTAAATCTGACAAATGTTATGTTAGCCAGGTGACTGAGGTCAACAACAACAGTTATCACTTATCTGTCGCGTTGGTATAATGTAGCCTTGATAGACTGTATTAAAAATGCCTCTTTGAGCCTACGACCTTCGCTCAAAATTCGTTAGGCCAATCTAATCATGAGAAAAGTATTGGGCAAAATTGAGAAACATATTTAAAAGGGTCACAGCCAAAAGAAGCCTAAGGAGGCATGACTTCTTTTTCTTCTCTACCACCTCCTTCTTCTCCTTCTTCTTCTTTTTTCTTTTTTCTTTTTTTTTTAAAGGGAGAGAGAGAGAGAGAGAGGAGGGAAGGAGGAGGGGCAGAGGGAGAGGGAGAGAGAGAACCTCAAGCAGGCTCCACACTCAGCACAGAGCCTGATGCAGGGCTCCATCTCACAATCCTGAGATCACTACCTGAGCTGAAACAAGAGTCCGATGATCAACCAACCGAGCCACCCAGGCTCCTCAGGTCCCCAGGAGTCATGACTTTTAAATGCAATGTGGTAGGTATCCTGAATAGGATCCTGAAACAGAAAAAGAACATGAAATAAAAACTAAGGCAACAGAGATAAAGTATTGACTTCCATTAATAATAATAATGCATAAACATTCATTCATTATAGCAAATGTACCACATTCTTGTAAGATGTTAATAGTATGCAAACTTTTTGTATTAACATCCCAGGTTTTCTGTAGACGTAAAATTGTTATAACATGAAAATCTTGTTTAAAAAAGGGGCATAGGTACATAGGGGTACATTATTTTAAAACTAGAAGAAGCCTAGGGATATTTCAATATAACCCCCTACCCTCTTGTTTTCCATTAAGGTAAAGTGATGCCCAAAGTGAATAAATAACATGGATGAGATCATATGGCATCAAAACTTGCTTACAGTTGTGACCATTTCATTTTATCTTGAATGTTAATACAAACCCACAGTGACTTGAACCCAAAAACCTCCTTTAGAATTTGTTTGAAATCACTCAGGGCCCAGCAATTCTTTCCAAAAGGTTAACAAAAGTTAGTCAAATTGTAAAAAGACTTGCCCCAAATTGCTGTGCCTACCAAGGTAAAACTTAGCCAACAGAATTAATAGCAATTTCCAAGGAATATCTCCAAAGGGAAGACAAAGACTTAAGACAATGATGCAATGCCTCAGGTGAATTCGTAGGTTTTTATCTGGCCTGTAGCCTTAAAGCCTAAAGTTTTCAGGGTCGCAGAAATAAGCACATTTTGGAAAACTAATTGCACCAATCAATCTTAGAAGAGGCTAATATCTAATGTAGGAAGTAATTTAATTGACTCCTATGTAATGAGACACATAAGTGTCTCATAAACCAGGATGCCAGTGTTAATATGACCAGCCCACATTTAGTAGTTAGACCAACGTTAGAAACCGCGGTACAACCCAAGTGTGCTAAGGCAGCCCAGGACTAGAGCAAAGAAATGTAAGTGGGCCAATTGACTAGTTAATGGATTTAAGCTCATATATCCTGTTGAGACCATTTTGTCACAGGAAACCACTTCATTAGGCAGTATTAGCATCTTTGCCTCCTTGGTTTGTCTCTCCCAAGGTTGGTCAACCAGATACACACTCAAGTTATCTGGGTAACTCTGAAAAAATGCTTATGCTGGAGTCCCACCCCCAGTGTGTCTCTGGGGGTAGGAGTCAAGCCTCACTACCCCAGCACTTGTAAATAGCTCCACAGATTCATCCAATATAAACCCACAGTTGAAAATCACTGATCTGCATCCTCTACTCCTCCTGCTAAGTCCCCACGCACTGCTTCTGAACGCCAAATTATTTTGTTCTGAGACTTTTATTTCAAAGAGTTATAAAAGCTAAAATGATAATGTGAACTTTCTATTTTAACAGGCAAGTGCTACCAGTTTAACAACACACGCACTGTATGCTGATGAATTGCAATGTTCAATTCAAATAAAATATATCTTTATTTATATACACTTGAATGTTATCCTATAGAAGAAAAGGAATTTTTATTTCTGTTAGACATTTCTTTCAGTTAGAGAATATCTTCCTCCATCTTCTCCTGGTCTACTCAAAGGGAAGGGTTGTCATATACAAGAAAGGGGGCAGGTAGTGGGCTTGATAATTATTAATGTGTAAAGTGTTACATTATTATTTCATAAAGTGTTATTTCTGATTCCATATGAGAATATATAAATATATGTTTGAAAGTTATATTTTTAATTTTATAAATAATTATAAAATGTTCTTAAAATAAAAGTTAAGCTTAACAAAGGAATTCCAAAGTTCCAACTAATTTTAAAGAAGAAGCATAGAAGAGGAATCTAAGATTTTACAGTCAAAACATAAAAAGGCAGTGCTTAGTGATACTAACGTGACAGCATCCTAATATTGTTAGGCCCAAGAGCTAGTCCCGTTAAGTGATTTTGTACCTTTCTCGTTTATCCACTACTTGTATGGTTTAATACTCAAAGGATAACTGAAGCACCCCCTTTCTAAGTACTGGTGTCATTTTGGTCACCAGCCACATTTATACATACATTTACTTTCACCTATCACTTCTTCAAGTCCTTGGCTCGGAATACACGCCCATCTGACTGCCTTTATACATCTGGCCTCATTAGACACATCTGCCATCCCTCAGTACATCTGCCTACTATCTGAGTCAGTTATATGTAACATTTTTTTTTTTTTTTCACAAACTGATTTCTATGAAGCCCACATTTTAAAATGTTTTAGAAATAAGATATGGAGTCTGTTTTTGGTTTGACCATGTTGCTTTTGTTTTGCTTTCATTATAATATCTTGGTTTGATTTTCATCCCATGGATAATGGCCTGGAAGGTGTGGTTCCTCCTTTCCCAAAATTCACTGGGAGTGACATTCATTCCAGAGCGGTCACCAGGATTTGGCTCTGAAGCTTCCAGAGGCTAAGCCTTAGCTGTATTTCAGGACTGGAGAAAAGTCAAGAAAGTGTGCCTACAGTATTCTTGCTCCTGGCTTCCTTGGTTTGTGTAACACCATCTTCTTGAAGCTAGGAAAACATGAGAGGGAAATAATTATCTGTAAATTTTAAAGATAAAGGAAAGGGACAAATTTAGGCTTTGACTTGTTCCAGTTGACAACCATAAAGGGACTTTCACAATGCCTAACCTCACCCCAGTCACACCTGGCACCACATACTTTTCTTAGAAATTTCACTTCAATGCACAGTTTAGAGAAGGAAAGTCAGAACCAGAGAGCTACATATTCATAGGAATTTATGTGCATTTGTAATGTGTGCCTGTATCTGTCTATCTTTTTCTGATTGTTCCCCTCTTCAATCTCCCTCACGCACACCTCCTCCTGCCCCACACCACCCTGTTAGGTTGATTTATTTGAAAGCAAATGCAAGACTTTCTGAAAACCTAGTTAGGGGCGTCTGGGTGGCTCAGTCAAATAATCATGGTCTCTTGATTTCAGCTCAGGTTATGATCTCAGGGTCAGGCTCCATGCCTAGCATGGAGATTCTCTCCTCCCTCTACCATTTCCCCTACCCTGTCTCACCCCCTGCTCACTCAGACTCTCTCTCTATCTCTCTCGCTCTAAAACAAAAACAAGCAAACAAACAAAAAACAATAAAAAAAAAAACACTAGCTAAATAACTAAAGAAAGTTGAATGATTTGGGGGCTTGAAAACAAAAGAGAAAATTTAAAAAGTAGTTGACTGCTTTGACCAAGTTCTCAGAGGCAGTCTCTAGAAGGATACTCGTGTTAGTTCCCAAAAAATTATCCACAGGGACAGCTAAGAGTAATTCACATTGTATGCTGCCTCCTCACTTCCGTCTCTGCAGTTCTCCATGTAATATCCTATGTTTTAAGGTTTCATAGGAGCTGAGCATGCCTCAAATACTACAGCACGACTGTCAGTCATTTTAACAACAGTTCAGTCCAACAGAACACTCTCTATATGCCCAGTACATGTCATGGCGCTGGGAGTACAAAAACAAAATTAGTGACTGGCTCTGCCCTCAAGGTATTTATTGTCCAGTAGAGGAAGGCTGCCATAAAAATATGTGAATTAATGTGGTAAGAACTAATGGAAAAGGTAGCATAATGTATTTAGTAACCCCAAAGGAGCTCTTGGATATGTCTAAGATTTCAGGAAAAGAGAGGAAATGACATGCATATGAGAGTTAGGGGAGTAGACAAGGGAAAGCTTTCACAGAGGGGAAAATGAATCAGGTATGAAAGAGAATGGCAACTGTGGTTAACTTCAAGTAGTTAAGCATGTATTCGTATCAAGGGTAAGGCCATGAGGACAAGGATCAAAGCTATAGCAGTGGGTTGAAGATGGTTCAGAGAAGCTTCAGGTGACTAAGGAATTTAGACTCATTCTGCAGATGATAGAGAATCACTTAAGGGACTTACAGCTTAAAATGATTTCACAATTTTCTGACTTGAAGGTCTAAAGGAAAGGATGCCATTCACTGGTCAAGAGAACACGTCACAATGAGGGAATAGACGGAGGAACGAGGATGGTATGGTGAGTTCAGCTCTTAATGTCCTGAGTTGGAAGAAGCTGTAGAGCACTTAACTGAATATTTTCCATAGGCTATCAGGCTATCAGGCACATAGGTCTCAATGTATACACTAAGGTGACAAGGGAGATTTAGCAGTGATAGGCATTTGGACAGTCATAAAACTACAAAAATAGATTATATTGACTAATGGAAGCATGTGGGAGGAAAGAAGGTCATGAGTCAGAAATGGAACCTTGAAGAACACTATCTTTTGAGTAGATCACAGAATCCCAGAAGGGATGGGATCAGGATAGTACTTCCTTTTGAAAAATGCCCACTAGAAATGCTCGTGTCACATTCTCAAAATACACATGTTCTTGTCTTGCTACTAGCCTCTCAGATCTGAGTCAACACCCCTTAGGAGGGTCCCAAATGTGTAGTTTGAAAAAATTTCATATTTTTTTCCTATTTGTACTTCTAGTTTGACACTGAAGTAGAGAGTTTCAACAGGTGTAAGTGGAAATGTCACAGAGAGGGCCTGTAAAGGATCCATGATATTGATGAGATGGGGATCACTGGTGACTTCTAGAATGAATGAAAGGAAATGAGTGAAAGGAAAGGAAAAGAAACTAGATCACTTCCTCTGTGAGATTTCTGTTCATGTCAATTTATTATTAAAAAAGAAAAAGAAACTAGATCACATTCAAATGCTCTATTGGTTATCTATTGTTACATAACAAATTACTACAAATTCAGCAGCTTAAAAACACACATGTATTATCTCATAGTTTCTGTGGGAGTTGGTGAACAGCTGAGTTTTCTGCTCAGGGTCTCACAAGATCACAATCAAGGCATATCAGGTAGACTGCATTCTTATCTGGTGGCTCAAAGGGAAGGAATTCCTTTTCAGGCTCTCTCAGGTTATTCTCAGAATTTGTTTCTTTGAAGTTCTAGGACTTAAGGCCAGCATCCTGATAGCTGGAGGCTGGAGGCTGCCCTCAACTACTGGAGGTTGGTTGTAGCTTCTTGCCATGAAGGTTTCCCCAACCTGGCCACTTCATCCAACCAGGAGAAGGAGTCTCAAGAATGAGTTTCCTAGCAAAACAAAATCCTATATAATGGAATATAACCATAAAAGTGACATCTGTCATTTTTGTCATATTCTACTGGGTAGAAACAAGTCATATGTCCTGCTCACACTCAAAGGGAGGAGGTCCTACAAAGACATGCTCACCAGGAGGTGAGAATCACAGGGCACCTTGAAGATCTGTCTGTCACAAATTCCTTGCGTTAAACATATTCTGTGCCGAGGTCTTCATTTTTAAAGGTGACTGAGTGACAACATGTAGAGGTTAATATATTGCAGTTCCCCTACAAACAAGGGGCATGACTTGCCACACGGGGACGCAGAACAAACACCAGGTTTAGCTAAGGAAGCAGAAACGGGAACAAGAGACAGGTTTAGACCAGAGTCTTTACTGGGGTTTCCACAGGAAAGACAAGACAGGACAAGGTAAACTATTTAGGATTGGCTAGTTTAAATAATTTCAGCTAGCTTTGGGCTATAAGGAATAGTGTCTACTTGCCTGGCACCTGGTGTTTGTGTGTTGGGAAAGGTCATAGAGAAGACCTAACCGACGACTGACCCTCCTGTTGGAGACTCCTCACCACCTCCTTTGTCCCTGGAATTTATATTCTGTTTGCCTACCCTGCTCCCAGAAATTCCTCTTGATATAGTGATGTGGTATTGAGTCCATCGAGGTGGTATAAATGACTAACTCCGGTTAAGTCCTTAAAATAAAATTTTAAGATTTGGCTAGTGAGTAAGGAGACCTACTCATCTTAGGCCAGCTAGGATAAGCCTTGTGTATAAATTAAACTTGCCTTGCCTTTTACCTGCCACCTACCAATCTGGAGTAGTTTACCTCTTTCTCCAATCTCTCACTGGCTTTCTTTTTTAGGAGCCAATTTCATAATACCCCAGGGAAGCTCCGGAAGAGTTTTTGAACCAACACCTTGGGATGATTCAGGCAAAGGCATATTGCCTTCTGGGGTAGGTGGGCTGATGGAGAACCATGCCTCTAGATTGGTTAGTTTGCATGTCAAAGACAATCTCCAAGGTGGGTACTTGGCTCTCTCTTAAAAACTGGCTAGCCCAAGGAGGGGCAGTTTCTCCTTGGATGAGCATTTTAAGATGTCAAAACATGATAACGGACACAAAATCAAAAATATGATTCAGATAAAATACCTGTATGTTTTCTGTACTATATTTGTTGCCAGGATAGAAGTGGGGGGAAAGGCAAAATAAAGAAGACAAACAAAAAAATTAACAGAAATAAAAGTGTGTGAATATACCCTCAAGAAGCTCATTTATATAAAGGCCATATTATCAGTTATCCAAGCCTAAAAACAGCATCTTGGACTTTGATTCCAGGACTAAATGAGGCTGGAAGGGAAAAGATCAGAAAGACCTGCATTTAGTACAGAAAAGAAAAGCAATTAGTATGATAGTGAAATTTGTGGCAAAATATAATTCATAACTGCAAATGAACAACATCCTCCTTTTCCATAAACATCTTTGGGTTCTCAGTGCCAATACACAAATTGGTCTTTTGCCTACTGTCCTTTTTAAAATAAGAAACATAAAGTCTAATGCACTATCTCAAATCTCCCTAAAGTGAAGATATTCTCTAATCTCTCTCTTTCCTATCTCTGCTTCTCCCAATTTCCTTCTCTCCCAAACACACACACACACACACACTCACACTCACACACACACTTTCTCTCTCTCTCTCTCCCATATTAAGATCACAGACTCTGGAATCAAATAAATCTGGTTCAATTATCAACTCAGCCATTATTTTTTTACTTAATTTCATGGAAGTAAGGATACCAATTATCTTATCTCAGATGGTTATTTTGAAATTTCAATAAGATAATATGAGTAATGCAAAAAAAACACAATGACTAAGCACAAGGAAGCTACTATGATGGTATCAATGACAATAAGATTTTGACAATGGTGATAATGGCAATGATAATTCGTATGCATAGATTTGCAGAGCAGCTGCCAATAAATTAACTATTTCAGAAAAAAAAAAAAAAGGAAGTATCAACATTGGAACATGATGTCCTAACCCTTACCCCAACACTGATGAAAGAAAAAGTTCCAGGACACATGATGCTGGTAAAATCAATAACTCACAGTGTGAGGTACTTAGATGTTGCCCAATGAAAGGAGTCAAATAAGGTTCAAAGTGGATTCAACTAAGGTTTGTTAGCTTTTGATTCTTGTTTATGTTTTAAAGGAACATCAATTGATAGATTAGTTGGGAACATTTACTGACCACACACAGAAGGGAGTCTCAAAGGTAGTGAAAGATGATGGTTGGAATGCTCCCTATTTAGGCACATTTGATCTAACTCTCTGGGGGCACCGGGCTGCTCTAAAGTCACGCAAATGATGGAGATTACAAATGTGACCATATTATCAATTCCAAAGGAGTGCTAGAAAGGCAAGTCTGATTTGGAGGCGTGAACAAGAGAGATTACTGGTGTGACCACAGGAATGAGAAGAGCCAGGAAGGACTCATGTAGAAAGACTAAATGAGCCATTGAAATGATATTTTTGAAAGCTTTAATGGAGTGAAACAAAGCTTATAGTGCAGTTTTAAGTGAAAAAAAGCAGTATTCAAAATTGCACATACAATAAATAATTCGAAAAATACAAAATCTAGCTTCTCTCTACATTACTCTCTTATCCCCTACCACAAATCCCCCAGACAAGAGGAAAAAGAATCATGGTGTTAATAATGATCAGTGATATTTGGATGGCAAATTACCTAAGGCAATTGGTTTCTCTTTCTTTAACATTTTCTATTTTTCCAAAAATAGAAGTTCACAATGTATATTAATTAACTATACAATTGATAAAAATAATAATAAAATTCTGTTTCCTTGGCTTGTAAACTCATCTACTTCACCTAGCTGACTCCAACTTAATCTCCCTGTTCATTTAGATCTCACTTTATTAAGGAGGAAGGCAATACCACTCCCAGCAATGTAGGTTAGAGGCCCTGCCATTATCCTCCGAGCACCCATGTTCACACCTGCCTCTTATCATTTGCACTGTAATTAATTTTCTGTATCTCTACTAGATGGTAAGCTCTGAGAATGGGGACCATGTGTGATCTTATCACTTCTACATTCCAGTGCTTATAATACCTAGTCCATAGTAAGGATAGGAAAAATAAAGAATTGATGCCAAAATGTACCCTAAAAAAGAGAGGATTGTGTCTAAGTGACTCTGGAAATTCAGGAGCATCAAGGGACATGAGGGAGGTGTTACTTCAGTGGTGAGTAGAAACAGAAGGGCCCCCCTCCAAGCAAAGGAGTGTCTCTGAAGAAGAACCCAGGGGAACCAGGGCAAGGAGTCGGCTGCCTCACAGTGTCCTAGCCAGCTGAGGGCAGAGGCATGTGGAGAGAGGCAGGTTGGACTCATAGTGTGACCTCGGAAGTTCAGTATTAAGTCTTCAGTGGATATAAGAGGGCGAAAGGACACTGTTCATGCATTAGAGGAGAGAATCGGCATGACTGGGAAGACTGAAGGGAGTTTTGTACCTAGGACTAGACAAATTATTAGTGGCAAGACCAGAGGCATCCCCTGTGCTCTAAAAAGGAAGCAGAGGCACCTGTTTGGGGGGGAGTCTTGAAACTGCCACGTCATCCTCCATCTATAACCTCTTCAGGAGCCCTGACAGCAGCTCCTGCTGTTCTCACCCCAGGTAAACTGGAAGGGGCGGGGGGGGGGGGGGGGGGGGGGGGGGGGGTAAAGAGGGGGAGATGAGCTAATAGTCAATAGGGGGGAAAAGCAAATGCAAGCTATCCCTGCAGGCACACAACGAGGAGCCTCTTGCCCCACTGCTGTTTTTGAAGGGATGGTAGCTTTGTTTGTATTCTTTTGAAAAAAAAATATATTTGCAAGTCAAACTTGTTATCCTGGTTAACCCACTAGCTAAGTAAATAGAGGCCAAAAGCCAACAAAATATCTCTTTAGGACAGAACTCAAAACCAGTTATGTCAGCTTCCTGTTTTAAAAGCTGCTTTGGTTTCTGGACCCACGAGAGAATGCTTGCTTCCTTGAGTTAAAGCTGCTTTAAGAATCAGAGTATCTGTGGTGGGGAATGTTATTATGTAAAAGACTATAGGAAACAGGCTGGTGGCTTGGGTCTTCTGCTGGGCTCTGCTGTCATGACAGTTATTACAAATCCAATGCACCACTTTAGAAAGATTTTAATTATAAAGGAATTGGAGCATTAGCAGGCTATCTCCAGAACACTGAGAGTAGCTTAAACTGGCAAAAGTCTGTGTCCTTCTCAACAAAAGGTCTTGAAGAACAGCCAGAGTAACAGCCAAAACTAAAAAAAAAAAAAAAAAAAAAAAAAAAAAAAAATTCCTGTGTCTAAGATGCTGTGCAAATCCAGGAGCATCAGATAATCAAAGATCCTGCAATGGACTGCAGTCTTCTGTTTCAAATTGGAAAAGACTATTTGATCTCTCTGAGTCCACTCATTTGTAGCTACTATGAGAATTAATTCTCAGATCATACCGGAGCCTAAAATGTGTTTATGATGTGAGAACACTTTTAAGGCTTTGAATTGATATAGCATAACCTTTGGTGTCTTTATGAGATCCTTCTGGGTGAGATATTATGTGATGGCATTTGGCCCTTACTTTTAATTTTATTTGGATATAGAAAATGCTTCCTTGCTAACTTTTATGGACCTGAAGGAAAGTATTTGCTGATATTTACAATGCGGAATGGTTGTCGGTGTGTGTGTGTGTGTGTGTGTGTGTGTGTGTGTGTGTGTGTGTGTATTATTCAGCATTCTGGATTGAAACCAGTGGAAACTGATTCTGGTTAAATATAATAGAAGGGAATTTACTGGAAAGATAAGAAGGAAGTCACAGAACGGATGGGAGGCTGGAGAGCTAGGCTTACAAAGGAACAGGCATCAAAAGAGCTCCAAAGTATTAGGAAGAAGCATGGCAGTCATTTTAGAGCAGAAACTTTCTAGCCAGCTGGAGATTAAATGATCCCCACCTAATACTTCGGTCAAGATTCAAAGCCTCAGGGAATGGGTAGCAGTAGAGGAGGAGAAGAAATGGAAAGGCAGCTGTACCCCATACTCAGAGTATACACAGTGAAGAACTGCCCCAAAAAGACAACAGGATGCTCTTAGCAAGGAACGATGGAATATGGTCAACCCAAAGATGGCAGTTGGTCATTCCCGTTTGATAGGCAGGCATAGGAGATGGATGCAGAAAGGACCTTTTGAGATGAGCTAGCCATCCCCCACGTGTGGGACACAGTCATGTTCCCTAACTTTGGGAAAAAGCACCAGCCAACATATCAAATTAGTGTACCAAATACAGGGTGTGGTTTTAAATAGTGCATTTTTTAAAAGTCTGGATTTAAAAATCAGTGCACTTTTCTAATTCTTTAAAACAATTTCAGTTTAAATTGGAAAGAATACAATGGTCATTTTAGAAAAGCTTCAAAATGCATAAAAACAAACAAAAAAAAGAATATATTACCATTCACAATTCCATCATTCTAATTACTAACATGATTTTGGTTATTTCTTTGTTTTGTTTCATGCACATTTCCCAAATATGTATATATATTCTTCACTTCTCCTTATCTTTATAACAAGAATGCCCCATGTCATTAAAAGCATCTTGCAGCATTATTTTAACGGCTGCATATATTTCATGAAGTCACTATACTCTTGGGAAATGTTTATTTTGTTTATCATCATTAAAAATAAATGTCAAAAACAATTTGGTACATAAAGTTTTTTTTTTCCATTTTAACTTAAGCATGAATTATTCTTAGTAGAATTATCAGATGAAAGATCTAAAACATTTCAAACTCTGCCAAATGCAAGCCTTATTTGATTTCTAATCTGCTAGGTAGGTATGAGGATAGCAGATCTCATTATCTCCAGATTTATTTTTTTTAAGATTTTATTTATTTATTTTTATTTTTTAGACGGTTGGGGGAAGAGCATGCGTGAGTGGGGGAAGGAGGAGAGGAAGAGAATCTCAAGAAACTCTGCCGAGTGTGGAGCCTGCCCAGGGGCTCAAGCTCCCAACTGAGGTCATGACCTGAGCCAAAACCAAGAGTCAGACAGTTAACTGACCGATCCACCCAGGTACCCTTTGTTATCTTCAGATTTAAATATTATAATTAAAAATACATTTGGGAATTTAATAGTCAAAATGCATCTCTGTTGGTTTCAGTTGTGCTTCCTTGTTTTGTACCCCTCTGAATGTTGGTGAGCTTCGCAGGGTTAATGAAAGACTAAAAAGAGTGCCAGAAGGCACCTGCCATCCAGCTTGTCCATTTATTAACAGTGGAAGTTGGGGCAAGTCATTTAATGTCTCCAAGCCTCTTTCCTCATTCACAAAATAGAGAAATAACAACTATCACAGTGTTGTAAAGGATGAATGAAATCATTCTATATAAAATTGCTTTGTAAAACGTAAAGCTATCTATAAAGCAAAGAGTTTTCTTAGGTGTCAATATATTTTGGAGGTTTGGATATGAAGTGTCCAGAAAAAAAGCTCATCTAAGTACATACCTACTTTCACACAAGCCCGGTATTATAACATAAAGTGCGGGAGTCCCTGCTGTGTTTATGTATGTTGAATCTAATATTGCTGTCAGCAGAAAGTACCCGACTGGAATTATGCCCTTTCCTCACCTGGAAATGCAGTGGCAAATTAACTTTTTTCTTATCATCTAACAGAATCGCACCTACTTCTCAGGGTTTTACCAATATCAAAATTGGAGAGCAGGGCACCTGGGTGGCTCAGTGGTTGAGCGACTGCCTTCGGCCCAGGGCGTGATCCTGGAGACCTGGGATCGAGTCCCATATGGGCCTGCTTCTCCCTCTGCCTGTGTCTCTGCCTCTTTCTCTGTGTTTGTCTCTCATGAAGATATAAATAAAATCTTAAAAAAAAATGGAGTGCAATATAGCAAAAGAATAAAGAGAAATCCTAACCTCAACCCATTATATCTCCCTCAGCATGTTATACATCACGGATATTTGCAAGAAGATCCCTTCCCCTGAAGTTTTTTCCTCCACTTACCTCAGAGCTCAGAATGAGTCACACCAACAGTTATAGTGTCATACAATAAACAACAACACACAGGACAGATATCAGACCACGTCATCCCAGCAGTTATCACTAAGGGAAACTTTGTCTCCCAGAACTATGTACCCACTAAGTTAGGAAGCTTATAACTATCAATACACCAGGAATTGCCATATAGAATCAGAAAAATGTCAATGATAGGCTTTTTATATTTTATTTTATTTTATTTTTAGAATCTAGTGTGATTTTCTTCCAATAACACCTAGAGTTCCTGAACTTCAAGACAAAGCTTGTCCTGACTAGAGAGTGACCTAAAAGGGATGGAGAACCTTGGAAGAATCAAAGTGTATTCTTAATTTTGTGTTGTGGTGTGAGTGTGTATAGTTCCCAAAGATTCATTTTCAAAGGATATTAATTACAAGCCCACCCACTCCAAGGTGAGGGACAACAGAAAAGCGCAGTGAAGGTTTTCTGTGATGTTGTCTTTTAAAAATAAAGTGTTGGATAAGTTCCCTTGAGGAAATATTGGTGGATTCACCTAAAACATGACTCATTGTCACAAATTCTATAAAACCAGTGTGTTTCTAAGGAAATCACGTGTTCCAAAACAACAGAGCTCCAGGTAATAAAAGGCGAATTCATACAGAAAGCAAGCATTGTTAGAGCTCTATATTCTATGCCAGACTTTTTTCCATGCTATTCTAAGGAACTATGGGTGGCAATATCAGGTGGTTTACAACATGAGTTCCAGAGTCAGACTGCCTTGGTTCAATTCAAAGCATTTCCAGACACAAGCAGTATGTTTTGGGAAAGATGCTAAATATGCAGCACCTTAGTCTTCCCTTCTGCAAGATGAGAAGAGTAATAGATTCTACATCTTAGACTTGTCATGAGTATTGAATAATTTGTGTAAACCAATTACTGCAGCTCCTGGCACATATTAAATGCTGAATTATTATTAGTTGTATTATTATGAGAATGAATCCTTCAAGAATCTGGGTAGAAAAATAAAAGGTCTCCCAATTCAGTAAATTCTGGAAATCATGACTATAGTTTTTTCTCTTTGGAGAGTCACAACATAAATTTAACCATTCAAGGCTCTGAAAAGTCCTGCCCACCTTTAACACATGTTTATTAAACCGAATTAACTGCACACTTATTTTGAGCTTTTGCCTCATTATACTTGTAAGCATCTCTCCTCCTCATCCCCTCCAAATCAGCATTTCCTTTATTCATGGAGTAACAATTTAAAACCTTTCAGAAGCAGAAAGTTTAAGACAGGCTTATAAATGTAAATCCCACTTCTTAGGGAGTGTGAGGTGGTTTTGTCCATGACATCTATCCCCTCCCTGATCTGTGTTTAGGATACCCAGGCATTGGGATCCCTGGGTGGTGCAGCGGTTTGGTGCCTGCCTTTGGCCCAGGGTGCGATCCTGGAGACCCGGGATCGAGTCCCACGTTGGGCTCCCTGCATGGAGCCTGCTTCTCCCTCTGCCTGTGTCTCTGCCTCTCTCTCTCTCTCTCTCTCTCTCTCTCTCTCTGTGTGACTATCATGAATAAATAAAATCTTTAAAAAAAAAAAAAAAAGGATACCCAGGCATGTGTCCTCCTCCCATATAGTCTGAAGGAATAGCTTTAGATTCTGGTGAAATCTTCTACAAGCAGGGTTTATAAGAAGCTTTTGTTTTCTCCTAGGACTTCCGCTCCATCTAGTGAACCCCTAAAGCTCGAGGAAAGAAAATCTCCATCAATGGGATTTTGTATGTTCTATGCAAATTACTGTTGTTTAAATTACCAAAATTCCTGAGTGTTTTATGCCTTGTGTTGGTTTGAAGTGCTAGGATGCCCCAGTGCCTCTTTTGATTAAATAAGTGAAGAGGGACATATTTTCTCCTTTTATCCCTGAGGTTCAGCAGCAAACTGGATTTTGCTAGTTTATAGAAAAAATGCCAAGGCCTTTGGTATAGGTAATCCTGGCATGAAGAAATTTCTCAAGGTTATTCCCAGGATTGTCATGTGGACCTGACCCATGATAGTCATACTTCCTCCTGTCTCAGCTCTACAGATATGAGATTTTTTTCTCTACTCTCCTTTAGGCTCATCTATAAATATGCAATGTGGTGTGAAGATGGGTGGTGTGTTTCACCTGCACATTTTTGTCCTGTGTGTACACTACTGGTTATTTTAGATGCAGCCTAGGCATTTTCTAGGCACAACTATGAAGGCCCAGGAGATCTTGTACTATTTCTCTGCTCAAGTTATTGTTAAAAAGAGAGAGAGAGAGAGAGAGAGAGATTACTAGCACTTTGTGTAATTCATGTATTGCCTTGTATTCTTTGCAATTTTAAATAAACAAAAATGATTGAAGATGAAATGTATTGGAAAAATCTCTTTACCATATACTGTGGTCTGAAGTAATATTCTAATTGGCCCATCCTGGATTATGTGACTCCCTGGGAGATGGCATGTGTGATGAGCCTGGGAGAACCACAGTAACCGTGGAAATGCAGAAAGAACCATTCCTATAAAAGAAGTAACTGGTAGAAAATCTTGGAGATCCGATTAGGAGGAGAAACATTGTAAAAGACAAAACCTGGAAACGAGGTACAGGCCAGATAATGTAGGACTTACAAACCACATTAGTAAATGTTGAATGTAATCAAAGACCTCAGTAAGCACCTATCATGGCCACAGGTACCCTTGGGCTTGTTTGACTTGGCCTGGTCTCTGTGTCAGACTCACCTTGTACAGTCTTCAGCCATATGACATTATAAATTCCACTAAATCACCACTTCCCACCTTCTTTGAGAGATATTTCGAATATATTATATCTACCACCAAATGCTTTTTAACCCCCCCCCCCCACCTCCCCACCATCAGAGGACTCTTAAGTTTCTTAATCCTGCTGGGGTGACTCAGAATTTTCCTTCATAGCCCTTGTGACTATTTGTAATTGTATATTGACCTGTGTGATGATTGTTTAGCGTGTCTCTCTACAAATTGGTTTAAAGCCCTCTGAAGTCAGGACCCATATTTCTATTGATCTCTATTTCATTCTCAGGGCTTAGTGCAATGTCTAGCACTACAGGTGTGTGATAAATCTTTGTGTAATGTATACATTAATAAACATAACATATTCTAATCATTTCCTGGGTATCGAATGTTCTCTCACGCTCCTGTGTTGCTGTATATATGACGTGCCCCTTCTCAGAGTTTTTGCATGGAAGGTTTTTGCTCCTGTGTTGTGACAACTCACTGTCTTCTCTTCTACACTGTCCCAAACTTCCCATTTCCTCTTAGAAAAATAGATGCTTCCTGGGGCACGCAGGTGGCTCAGTGGTTGAGTGTCTGCTTTTGGCTCAGAGCATGATCCCAGGGTCTTGGGATCGAGTCCTGCATCAGGCTCCCCGCAGGGAGCCTGCTTCTCCCTCTGCCTGTGTCTCTGCCTCTCATGAATAAATAAATAAATTCTTATTTAAAAAAAGAGAGAAAAAGAAAAATAGATGCTTCCTCTATATGACCCTAATCACCCAGTGCACATAATGACAAACCGTTGCACTTCATTCTAAATTACGTATTTATTACCTACTGTCACTATAAAGTGAATTTGCAAAAAGCAAGTAACTGCATTAGCAACAACTGGTAAAGTTCTTGCAACACGGCAGTTAATAAATGTTTCTTAAATTAGTAAACAAAGTGAAAAGAACAATGCTTTGTCACTGAAAGGGGCTATAGAGATTCCCTTATTTCATAAATGAGAAAGTAGAGTTACAATATTATTTTGTCTTCGAAATCAACCAGACGATGAAGAGACGATGTCTCTTAAATGATCTTAAGGATCTTAAGATCCTCTTTTCCCTCACGTTATCTGACCAACTCAGTCCAGTTTATCTTCAGCAATCCATATCTATTCCTCTTACTCTGCCCGTTTCTTCCTCTCATTACTAATTCCAATCCTCAGATGAAGAAAATGGATCTTAACATGATCTTAAAGATCATTTTATCCTTAATGTCTAGTATTTGACACAGCATATATGTTCAATGAAAAATGTTTAAATGTTATTATTTAAAACTCATAATGAATTAGTGATAGTGCTAATTCAAAAAGTAGGGTATTAAAATGCCAGATTCATCTTCTATCTCTCAGAGTGTGCCCCTTTATAAAACTCTGACTCTTATAGCTGTTTGCAAAGGTAATGTAAGGCACCTATGCATTTCCAATTGAATAAAATAATCTCCTTTGACTCTGTTTCCTCCTTTTTTTTTCTCTATTCTAACTTTGATCCCCCTCCCTTGAAAGACTGGCATAATCTAAACTCTCCAAAGATTCGGTTCAAATCCAAATCAAATAGTCAAGCATGAGCACAGAGCAGCTACAGCTGTGGTCCTTGGAAAGCAAACCGGGTCAGTGAATATTGATATAGGGCTGGCATACAAGCCCTTCTGTTCCCTTGTCCATTTGTAAAATACCTCCACATCTTTCAAAATTCATCTCCAACACCCTCTACTAAAACTGGTTAAATAAATTATAGTGGTTACTTCACAGCAAGGTATTTTGCAGCCATTAGAAATCTTTCAAAGAATTTTCAATGAATAGGTGAAATAGTAATACTAAGTGATGAATAGGGAAATAAAATCATGTGATCTTAATTTTGAGATAAATGGATAAGAAAAAAGGAGAAGGACCACATCATAATATTAGGAGTGGTTTTTAAGAGTCGTAATTCTCTAGTAAATGTCAACCTCCTATTTTTTACCTATTTTCCAACTTTTTTCCAATGAGTATGTAAAACCGCTATAACCAGCTAAAAGTAATGTTGTGATATTTAAGTCCAATCCATTCTTATGAAAAGATTTGCAATTAGTCATTTATATGTCAGTGTAGTTTTATTTTATTACTTTACCCCCTCAGGAGGCATTTTCTCTGAAGCCCTCTTTCTCATTGAGAAATAAAAGATTTTATTTCCAGTCAAAGGACATTCCAAAATAAGAGGAGAGGTAAGAATTCTATGGAATACATTGGTATGGTGAAAAAATCATTGATTTTGCAATCAGAAAGATTTGGGTTGAGTCTCAGATCTGTCCCTTACCAGAGGGGTGATCTTTGCTAAATTGATTGCATTCTCTGAGATCCATTTTCTTCATCTGAAGATTGGAATTAGTAATGAGAGGAAGAAATGGGAAGAGTAAGAGGAATAGATATGAATTGCTGAAGATTAACTGGACTGAGTTGGTCAGATAACGTAAGGGAAAAGAGGAGCAATGAGCTGGACTCAAGGCAAGACACTACAAAGTTTATTTAGCAGCGTGCTTTGCCTTGAGTATAAACTTTACTGGGCTGAACTAGACTTAAGTGGCAATTATGTAAGCCATATGGCTAAAGTGGTTGGCTTGGAGCAGGGAATCCAAAGCTGGAATACTCAGAGGTGCCAGATTATACAAATAGTGACCTCGATTAGAACTTGGAGGTGTCCATTTTTTCTCTACATTAGTATCACCCGGGGACATTTAAAAACTACCGATGCCTTGGATCCTTCTCAAACCAGTGAAGGTGAGGAAGAAAGATTCAGACATTCATCATTTTTAAGACTTTTTGGGTGATTCTAATATGCAGGCAGACTTCAGAACCAATGAGCTACGCTTATTTTCTCTCCTATTTTCCCATTTGTGTATGGATCCCTTCTGTCTTCACCCTGTGATTTAAAGAATGTTTATAGCAACACTCTTTTCAAATGGAAGTTAAACATCAGAGCTACTATGTCAATAGAAACTGAGCCTACACCTTGAGCTTGCACCTGAAGGAGCAATATGGAGTGGCAGAGACTAGGGTAAATTGGAGAGCATATGCCCTGTCTTAAGGGGCATCTGTCTCTCAGCTCATGCCAATTGTTGCCAGGGGGAATGCCTATCCATTGTTAAAGATCTTCAGCCTCCCAAAAGAGAAAGCAGAACTCGAGATTTTGTGTAACCTTGCTTGTTTTTAAATGTTGGTTTAAATTTTTTATATCATTGTAGGGGCCAAACCCCCCATGTCTATGGGCCAATTCTACCTTCTAGCCACTGCTTTGTGACTTGGGGACTAAAACATGACATAAACGTGTTACAAGACCCTTGGATGGGCTGGAGGAAGAGGGTATTTCAATGAAATATATCAGCTATGAAACCGAGTATAGATAGCTTCAGGCTGTTGAGATGGTGGCTCATACCTTTGCACAAGGAAAACAGCACCTGCACTGATGTTGGCAGTTTTATAGTCCGTAAGCCTGCTAGCCTGGTTTGGGCTCATGCCCAGAGAGCCAAGCCAATTCCTGCAGGGTCCATAATGCTAATTCCTAACCTGCTGGAGGTAACATATGTAATGTACATATCACAGCACCTGGACATAGAGGACATGCAATAAATGTTTGCTTTCTCATCCCCTCCTACTTTGCGGCATTTCCTCCTTTCCCACTCTCCTCTTGCCTTGAAATCTAAAATTTGATATGTCATCTCCTCCAGGTAGCCTTGGTCAATGCAATTGACAATTGCTGCTATCATTGTCTTTAGAGCTTTTTTTGATTTAAACAGTTATTGAGTGTTTTCTTCCCCTCTCAGAGATCAGCAAGAAACTCTTAAAGAGTGGTTCTAAGGCAAAATGGTATAAAAGAAGGGCCATTTGGCAATATCTATACAAATGTGAAGCACACATCCTCTTTGTTTTTATTTTTTAAGATTTATTTATTTATTTATTTATTTATTTATTTATTTATTTATTATTTATGATAGACAGAGAGAGAGAGAGAGAGAGGCAGAGACACAGGAGGAAGGAGAAGCAGGCTCCATGCCAGGAGCCCGACGTGGGACTCTATCCCGGGACTCCAGGATCGCGCCCTGGGCCAAAGGCAGGCACCAAACCGCTGAGCCACCCAGGGATCCCCCACACATCCTCTTTGACTTAAGAATTCATCTAGGACTTTCTCTTATATATATTTGCTCAGAGACACATGGATTAGGAACATATTGTGCAGCCTGTGTGTGTGTATGTGTGTGTGTGTGTGTGTGTGTGTGTGATTTCAAAAATTAGAAACAACCTAAGTATCAAAAAGGAATATATGTTTACACAACATGACACTCTAAAGCAGCATTTCTCAACCAAGGGTAATTTTGCACCCCAGGGAATATTTGGTAATTTCTGGAAGTATTTGTAGTTTTCATACATGGGAAGATGCTGCTGTCATTGAGTGGGCATAGGCCAGAGATGCTGCTAAGCATCTTACAGTGCACATGACTGCCATCCAAAACGAAGTATTTAAAAAAAAATTTTTTTTTATTTATTTATGATAGTCACAGAGAGAGAGAGAGAGAGAGAGAGAGAGAGGCAGAGACATAGGCAGAGGGAGAAGCAGGCTCCATGCACCGGGACCCCGACGTGGGATTCGATCCCAGGTCTCCAGGATCGCACCCTGGGCCAAAGGCAGGCGCTAAACCGCTGCGCCACCCAGGGATCCCCAAAACAAAGTATTATCTGACCCCAAATATCCATAGTGCCAAGATCAAGACACCCTGGCTCTGAAGGTACTAAAAAGAGTGAGTGAACTCTGCATATGTTCACAGGGATTGATCTTGCAGATATTTTATTAGAAGTAAGGCACCATCTATTCCCCTATGTGTAACTGAGAAGAATAAACACACACACACACACACACACACACAAATAGTATTATATATGTATATATATCCTTTTATATTGAGAGAATATTTCTGGAGAAATATATTTTAAAAATTCCTAACAATTGTAGCTTCTGGAGATAGGTTTAGAGAACTGGAGATCCACAGTAGAGGGATAAACATTGAACTTTATTTTATGCATTTTTGTATTCTTTGATATTTTCAGCTTACTTCAACTAGTTCCATTGTCAGTTGAAATTTAGACTTTGTGGTTGTTGTTCAGTAAAATAGGTAAAGGTAAAATGGGACCATGGCCACTGTTTTGCCTTTTCTAGTCCCTTACTTTTTTTCTAAAAGTTATCCTCCAGCCTAGAGGATCCTATCAGGACTCTTATCACAGGGGTCTCCTGGGAAAAGCTCAGCCATCAGTAGCTTTTACTTTAATAAAAACCGAATTAAAATGTAAACTCCGCTAGCAAGGTTTGTGGTTTTAAACCTTGTTTTTCAAATTCTGTTGGGTCATAAAAGATTGTGTCATGTCTAGTAGGATTTTAAGTATGGAGCATATTCTGGAGTCTGGAAGACATTTTTGGAGTCGCTGGAATGTGCCAACAATGGAAGCATCTCCTGCTTACTCTTGGGTTGAGTCTTTGAGCAATTTCCTCTTGGAACTGTACTACCTTCATGCTCAGAGCATTCATGAGAATTCACAGCAGATTAGCTCATCAATTTATGCTACAAGCGTCAAGGAAACATAACAATTTTTGGTTTGAGTTTTGGGATTCACTTTTGTTTCCAAAAATTTCCAATTAAACCTAAAACTAAGAACTATCCCTAATTTCAAGAATCAATCATGACATTTTCCAGTTAACTGAGGGCCATTCTATATGACAATAAACCCTAAAACTTTTAGGTTTTGTTCTAATTGAAAAATAAATACTCTAGTAAATAAATGAAGCTTCATGGAGTCTTCACTTCCTATCAAACAAGAAAACAATCTAGGGCTTATGTAGCTACACAGGTTGTAAGAAAGAAAATCTCAAAAGATGGATGTGGGGGTTAGGGGCTAGTATCAGATATGGTAAGTAACATTGACATATAAAGGGCTGTATGATTCTATCAGCATTTATGTTGTGTGTATTTAGAATTTTTCAAGGCAGTAAATACTTTTTTAATATGTCACTTCTTTACTATGTAAAATAGTCCATTATAGATTGGCCTCTTGGTTATATCAGCCCTTCCAATCAAGCATCCAATTGTAATCCTGGCTCCCTCCCTTAAATCAGTTTTCACTAGTTGTATATTAAATATACAGCCAATACTATATAGTTATGATCTCCATCTGCAGACTCTGATATTTTCAATGGCCCTGGGAAGATTTCCTTTGGGTACTTTGAACAGAGACAAAATAGGCAATCGGCGATCCTGAAGCAATTATAAAGCTGGGTTGTTCAATTTTGTATGGTGAGAATTCATTTGCCTTACTCCTAACCTAACATCACTGCATTTAAATGCAATAAAAACTATAGGCTCAGACTCAATCCTGGCATCACATCTCAGAACATTGTATCTTATCAAAAACATTTCTCAGGTGAAATAATCTGCATATAGTTACAGAAATGCTTGAGCCATAAATGTGATTGCCATAAAAAATCACATTAAGCAAAAGGTCTACCATTTAGAGAGTCAAAAAAGCCATCTAACATGTTCTCCAAAAAGAGATTTTCAGTTTCTGTCGGTGAATCCCAAATTAAAACAGTTTTCAGTGAGCCAAATACTATGGGTAACATAAGTATAATTACTTACCTCGTGTGACCACTACAATGGCATCCTAACTGTTCTCCTTTAACGGAGAATAGCAAACCCCTCCAAACTAGCTTCCACGTGTCTGCCAGTGTAATCTTTCTAAATAGCAGTCTCATCTGGTCACTCTCTAGTTTAAAACCATGACTTTTCCTTATGACCCATGGAGTCAAATCTTTGGACACTTTCTCAGAGAACAAATCAAGACTTTTCATCATCTTACCACAGCCAGTTTTTCTAGCTTTCCTTCCTGTAGTTCTTCCACTCTCATCGAATACTTTCTCAATACCTAAATAATCATAGCTCCCTGGATAGTGCTGCTACTTGATGCTCAGGCCCAGGGCAATGGTGAGGAGTGTGAGGCATTTATCTTAGGTGTGAAATTTAAGAGGATGCCAAAAAATAAAAAATAAAAAATCAGTGCTTAAGATATGTAATGTCTTAACACAATATTTTAAAATACTGAAATAAATGCAAAGTTCCATAATAAAATGTCAAAATTCTGTAAATATATTCTTATAAATGTTGAAGATATTTATCTGCTTCTAATAATTCCTTTCACTTTACATATCTGTTCTGTATTTGTTAATCTAATTAATCTTACTTATCTTTCAAGAACCACTCCTCTTCTAGGATGCTCTCTCTGATGTTCATCTTTCCACAAAGAACTGGGCCTGCTTCTTGGTACCTTTATTGATGCTTCTATATTAGCACCTATCACACTATATTTAAATGTGTGTTTATGTATTTATTTCTACACCAGTTTGAATCAGAACACTGTGGATTTCTTTCACATATCTCTTTCAAAGCACAACGCTTATTTTGCCCAATATCTTTTATAAATACTATGATAAGCAGAGTCCCAAGATGGCCCCATGATCTCCACCCTTCAGTGTTATGCCTATGATTAAATTACATTATATGGTAAAGGTAATGGATCTCACCCACTAGAATAGGTTGCATTATGAGGCAAAGGTAGAGACATTTTGCAGGTGTAATTAAGGCCCCAAATCAATTGAATTTAATCAAAAGGAAGATTATCCTAGACAGCCCTGACTTAATCAGTGGAAAATCCTTTAAGGCTTCTTTTAAAGTAAAGACTATTTTACAGGCTTTGGGGAGCAAATCGCCATGAGTTCTACAGTTCCAGAAAATGACTTCTGCGGAAAATGGAGTGAGTTTGGAAGAGAAACCCAAACTTCAAATGAGGTCACAGCCCCAGTAACACCTTGATTGCAGTCTGTAGGACCCTGGAACAAAGAACCAACGGAATCTGTGCTCAGACTCCTGACCCACAGAAGCTGTTGTAAATTACATCATTTGTTATGCAAAAATAGAAAACTAATACAGAGGTTTTTTTATAGTAACCCTCCTAAGTGAATTCCTTGTGTACAATTTATCATTTATCTATTATACCACAGCTAAATTAATCTTTCTGAAGAAGAGCCATGAAAGTCTTATTCTCTGCTCAGAGACCTTCAATAGTTTTCCAATTATTTCGATAACTGAATATATACTTTCTCCCTTTAAAGGTAATATAAGGACTTCCAGTTAAATTAGACAAAATAAAAAGTATTTTACCACAATCTTTTAAAAACAACAGAAAACAACAAAGAAAATAAACAACTAGAGTGATAATGACTTCTATAATGGAAATAGAACATACCTATACTGCCAATCCATAAAATGTAAATAATTATTGCCAAATATTGTGAAATATGAGCACATTGGGGGGAGATTTTGAGAACAGATTAAACACCCCTGAAGAACTTGGTAAATCAGCAGAGATCTCCATAGCAGGATGGCTTGTTCTGTGGGGTGAGTTTATGTACTTCTTGCAAAGTGTGTGATGGCATTGTGAGAGTCTCACTCAGTTATTTATGAAACCACAGCCACAGAGAAGGGGTTGAATGAAGATGAGCACATGCATGCTAATTTTGTAAGAAGCTGGCTGTTCCTGTGGCAAAGTGGATAAAAAAAAAAAAACAGAATTGGCAATCGCTAATTTGAATCTGCTGATTTTGGCAGTTAATGAAACAGAAACAATAAGCCCACTAAAATAAAAGTTATGATAAATGAGTTTTTGCTGTGGGATTGGCAGACCTTCTGTCAACCAGAGTAGAAGCATGTTCCTGGGCATAGTATATGTGTCCCTAGACCTAAATCCAAGCAGCTTGCTGGATTAGATGCTGTTTAGCATCTCGCCTGGCCTATCTCCCCATGCTGCTACTCTTTAATAAACTACTTGCTCAGGAAGAATGGTCCAGACTTTTAGAAAAGTAGCCACCTACATGAAGACATAGCCAGAGGGAGAAAGAATCGAAGAAATGTAACAAATGCAGAACATATGTGAAAAAACAAAACAAAAAAATGACACACTTTTAAAAATAAAATCAAAGTAATTTAAAAAATAGATGCTATCCTAAAATAAGACCCCAAAGTATAGATGCATGGGATGAAACAGAAAAAAATGATAAGATGAAAAGTAAGATAGCAACATTTAGAAAGAAATCAAAAAGAAAATTTAAAACAATGCCAGTTATTCAAATTACATCAGAAGCAATAAACCCAAGAGTAGATATTACCAAAACACAGTCATGGAAAAACAGATAGGTTTCAGAAAATTCAACAAAATAAAATGGAAAACATAGTTTAAATCCAATCACAGGGAAAATAATGGTTCTGAGAGACAATCAAAAGACTACACATGATTTGTGTTCAGATGAAATAAAAAGTAAAAAAAATGGAACAGGAAAAATATTAAAAGATCTAATAAAAGAAAAGTTCCAAAAAATAAAAGAGGACTGAATCTGAAGCATGAAAGGGAAAAACTGTCCCTTGGGAAAATTTTATACATAAATAACAAAGAGCAAGTAATGAGTACACAATAAAGAGTTACCTAGGCAAAATGTTCAACCTCTACACAAAAGTGGAAAAACTCAGGCTGGCTTCAAATGTTTAGGAAGCTTAAAACTAATTGTGAGATGTGTGAAGAGCAATATCTACATAGTCGTTGGATTAAGAAAATGTGACCCAAAAGTTGTATACACAACTTTCAAGAACTCTGGAAATAGTTCCACTCATGAGATCTCAGCACTCATGAGATCTTCTTGGGGGTTGGGAGGTGAGAAGAAGTTGGTGTGGACTCTTTTATAAACCAACTAATGGTGGAACTTTAAGTGTGGAAATAGAAATGGGTCATAAATACATTAAAATGGATAATTAGGAATAGGAGCAGTGAGAATTAGGGAATGCGATATAAATATTATTAAATTTGGCAAAGTAGAATTATTATATAACTAATGCAAATCCCAAGGTGAAAGGAGAAATTAGGAATTTTAAGTGTGCTTCCCCCCTTTTTAAGTAATTGGGAATTAATTCAATATATAAATCAATTAATGAAAGTTAAAAGTTTTAAGAGTATGAATCAACCAAAAGAAAAATAGAAATAGAATCAAACCAAATTGAAATTAAGTGTGGAGAAAGGAGACATGGGAGGCAGAAGCCAGAATTTTACTAGCTACTTCATCTTTTTGATAAAAAATAAAAAATGATGTCCAAAGGTGATATATATAGAAAATGATTTTTAAATGCAATATATAAAATATTAAAGGCAATCTTTAGAAATACTAAAAAGATCCAACACAACCGCTAAAGGACTGGAAGGAAAAACACACAGACATAGCAAATTAGAGAAATGTTGATTTTAGAAGATGGCAAGTAGGGGGGGTTGCCTGGCCAGTTGGTTAAGTGTCTGTTTCTGCTCAGGTCATGATCTTGGGGTCCTGGGACTGAGTCCTGGGCTCCTCACTCAGCAAAAAGCCTGCTTCTCCCTCTCCTTGCTCTTTCTCACTATCTCTCTCTCTCAAATAAATAAAATATATATTTTTAAAAAATTAGAAAATGGCAAGTGAATAATAAAAACAAATGTGGCTAGTATGTTCTTATTTATGTAAAAGTACATGATTACCATGTACTCATTTATGCAAAAATATATCCATCAATATGCATGTATATGCATAGAAAGTATGTAGAGGTATACATAAGTAGCAGTCAATAGTGGTTACATCCTGGGAAGCTGAATGTTATTTTATATTTTAATTTTTTTAAAGATTTTATTTTGAGAGAGAGAGAGGAAGTGAGCATGAGGAGGAGCAGAGGGAGAGAGATAAACAGACTTGAGTCTAAGCTCAGAGCCCAGTTGAGGGCTCGATCCCATGATACCATGATCAAGACATGAACTGAAGTCAAGAGTCAGATACCTAATTGACTGAGCCACCCAGGTGCCCTGGAAGGCTGAAATGTTTAAAAATATATTTTTATTTTGTAGGTTTTCTATCTGGCTATTTCACTATGTGCATGTATTACACTTAGAAAATTAACAAAATATATATTTATCATATGTAATGTTACATGTAGTAAATTATATAAATATATGTTAAACTTTTATATTTATATATAATAACTACATGTATATAAGATATACGTACCTTCAAATGGGAAATGTATAATCATATGTTCAATGTAATCACATTTTCTCTATTAGAGGACAAAAGAAAAAACACATAAATATCAACCCACGATAATTATTACTTCTAGGTTTTTTTCTCAAGTCTTTCCCCATGTGCATGCTTTTCATAGTTTATATTGTATTTGACAGAGTTTTGTTGAAACATAGTAATTTGTATAAATTAAATACCATACCAAACATTTATTGAGATTGTTCCATAATCTCCATAAGCATAATTATAATGTCTGGAAAATGATTCTTGAAGAATTGTGCCATATTTAATAAACCAAGATATGATGAGCTAGAATTTAGGTCGATTTCAATTGCTTATCATTGTAAATAATATTGCCATAAATTTTTGTTTTGCAAAATAAATTGCTCTTATTTAGCATATTTTTATTAAAATAAAAATGCAGATGAGGAACTGTATTTAATGCTTCAGTTACCATCCTTATAGATTTTCTTTATTTCCCACTGTCTAACATAATCTCTCCCTACTCATATTTTAGCATCTTGGTCTATTTCAGCCTACTTACTACTATCTCTCTAGCCACTATAGATACTTATTACTATCTATCCTAGGTAATTATCCATCTCATATATGAACATGTAAAGTGGGTAATAATCAATGAAAGGAAGCCTAATTAGACTTATTTAGATATGAGGTTACAGATAACAGGCTATACTAGGGGCTTAAGTCTGAGGTCTTTTTGCTTCATGTACCACCAGTGGTCAATGAAGATTTCCAAGTTTCTGAGTTCCCAAGTTCCTTATGTGTTCTTTCCTAAAATTAGACTCCTTGAGAATGGTATTGACATCACGCAGATTTTTTTTTTTATTTCCATCTCCTCTGACATAAACCTTTTCTTCTACTTTAGGAGAGAAAGGCATAGTTCTCACTAATCCTAGGATCTACCTCTGGTGAAATGCCTTGAGGTATATAAACCTCTGTGACACCAAACAAAGGGACACACACCGGGTGCAGATGCTGAAAAACTGAATGACTCTAATTACTAGCGGACAAATCTTTTCTGAAAGTCAGGTGGTTTCCAATTCTTTACTTTCAGCAAAATTGAAGAGGACCTAATCAAGTTGTCAGCTAATAGATTAAAAATAATTTATGATCTTAGATGACTATGTGAATTCTGCCATATATCTCTGAAGAAGATCAAAGAATTGAGTGACATTGCTCCTTCCATTCCCATCCACTTATTTATGTGAATATGACTTCTCAGCTCTCACATCTATAAAACCCAAAAATAGGAGCAGAATTCATACAGTAACTATGTGATTTTAGCAATAAGTAATATCATCCATAAATATATGAGCCAATGAAAGAATGAAAAGACATTTATCTCATTGAGATGAATTTCCAATAAAATATTACTTTTATACTTAATAATTATTTCTCAAATTTGAAATATAATATGTTGTTTTGATCAATGATGTACTTATGGCAATTATAATAAATTAATGTGGAAGGCAATTTTCACATTAACAGTCTTATGGTTACAGGAAACATTTTCAAAGTTAAATCTTAATTTATATACAGCATTTATTGTAAAGATGTATGGTAAGGTTGTTAATAAGGTCCTTTAAGCATAAAATACATGAAATCAGGATAAAAATTTTGGAAGAAGTAGAATAAGAAATACTAGTTTGAAGAGCAAAAAGAATGTTGTTTTATTTAAAGTTGTTCATGCATTTTAAATGAATGGTAGCAGGTATTTATTATTATGATACTTACATTTTCTTAGGAAACTTTAAAGCATTATTTTACAACTTTATTTTAAGATGTTGGTATTTCTGCTATACAGGAAATGACATCTTTTAAAGTATTTAAGTATAAAAAAAATTTAAGCTGCCAACTGAAAAGTGTACCAGCATGTGTATAGTTTCACTAAATTATTTTAGGGATACATAAATAAACCCACTTCAAAGATACTCTGTAAGCTACAATTATTAAACTTTTTGTTTTGGTATAATTGTTATTACTAAGTGGTATGCGCAACAGATAACCCCACATTACACTTGAGCTTCGATGCCTGCGATATATCCCATGACTTCGTCTAAGCCCAAACCTTACCCTAATCTATCAAGGATCTCAAATTATCCCCAACCTCTACCAAAATGGCTGAATTAAATGGCACACATCTAACTAAACCAACAAAGTGTTAAAATGTTTACTTAATTTTGTCAGTTTTCTCTTTTAGTATGAAGAATATCCAAATGAGTTTCAATGAGCTCAAGAAAGGTGCCAAGCCAATCACCTCTTTGGTTGAAAATAAACTCCTCTGATGGTCTAACCACTTAACTTCTGTCGCTCTTGCTGCTCACATCTATGGCTGTACCAGCCACTATGGTGTCTCCCAGAAACTGTCTTCTTCCTGTCTCCATTTGTTTAACATTTCCCACATTTTGTATGTTTGTTGCACAGTAAGATGTTTCATACGTGATTTTAAAAATTTTTACTTCAAAATTTTCCAAGGATACCTTGGATACATGTATCAGATGGGAATAAAGTTATCTGTGACACAATATACCAGATATGGCTCTACGTCTTTTCCACCTCTCCAAAATACAAGAATTTAAAAAATGTAATTAAAAGCAGGTAATACAGTATAAAATCATAGTGATTTTTAATGCTGAATTTTTAAAAAGCTAAAAAAAAAAAACCAACAGTGATGTTACCCATTGCCACCTAATACACATCTAGAATTGGAATTGTTTACTTTTGAAATATAAAACAGATACTAGCACTTCCATACAACTCTGTGCATACAAAACAAACCTAGCAATATTCATGGTATTGGGGATTCAAGATAAATGAAAAACACCTCCTGCCTGAAAGAGTTCATAGTTTGTAGGGGAGGTAAATCTACACATTGTAAATGTATAATCATAAATTGTAAATTAACAAATGGGAAAAAAAAGAATTTACTCTGTAAATTGTACACAGTAGATATTGTGCCAAGCATGACTCCCTATTTCTGGTTTCTGAACAGTGCCCCAATGGAAATCTTAGTATCTATTGTGACTAAGGTCGAGGGGAAAAAAAGAGTAATCAATTTTATTTAATGAGTATGTGATTATAGCATAAGAGATAATAAATAAAGGTAAAATGCATGGTGTAGCTGCTGGTACAGTAGAAGTGTTGAGTAAATGGCAAACGTTAATAGTTGCTCTTGTAACACAATCATAAGCCATTTGCATGGTGCATGGTAGTCAAAGGGGATTATGAGGAAAGACATTCTAGAAAGATGATACCCACACCAGGAGCTGAATTTTGAATGAAGGGCCACAGGGGTAAGAAGGATTAGAAAATGAAATGCTGTTCTTCTGACTTCCATGAAAACATATGCTCCTGGTGGCCTCCTGCCTCTTTCCATAATGCTTTTTCCTCGGGGGATTTTCCTTTTGTACTTACTCTCTGATTCCGAAAATTTCCCAGGACTTATTCTCAACCTTCTCTTTTCATTCTTATCCTCCCTTAGTAAATGATCTCCATTCCCATAACATTGAATGCTGTCTAGATGTCGATGACTCTAAAGCTCATTATCAAGAGTAGCATCCCCTCCACACCCTAGATCTGGATATTCAACTACATACATTTTTCTCTAGTTGGATGACCCCCAGGCACCCCTACACTTGTCTGCTCAAACTTGAACACTTGTTCCCTCCTATATCCTGGATTTCCCCCACTTTCATTATCATAAAATGTTCTCCCATCTATCACTTGCTGATGCCAGAGGAAGTCATCCGTGATTGCTATTTTTCCCTGTCCAGTATCAGATCCACTTAAGGTCTTACTTGGTTCTACTTCCAAAAATACATTTTGAAACTGGCTCATCTCTACTATCAGCACCATCACTCTTGACCTAAACCACAGTGAAAGCGTCCCTCTTAGTATCTCTGAGCTTTCTCCTTTCTCTCTAACCTCCCCACATTTCAATCTATCTTCAACACTAAGCCCATGTGCTCTTTCTTAACCCATGTTTCTGATCACTCTCCTGCTGAAAACCTCCAGTGGTTTCCTACACTACTTAGGATGAAGTCAACTCCTTCTTATAACCCTTGACTCTGAATGATATGGCCCCTGCCCACTCCTACAGCCTCCCCTGTGCTAGCAATCTTCTGCTCCACAGACATTTCAAGAATTTCCTTCTTTGGGATGTTCATCTTTGCCTGGAAATATCTTCACCTGTGATTTGCAAGGTTGTTTTCTTCTCCATGTTGGTCTAAACTTTAAACACGATCATCTCAGAGAGCCCTTCCCTGATTTTCTTAAATAAAAAGGACCCTTACTGATATTTTAAAAATATTATATCTAATTCCCTTCTACCACATCATCAATGTGCAAAATATGCATTTGTTTACTTTTGTTACCTGTCTCCTTTTTTTTTAAAGATTTTATTTATTTATTCATGAGAGACACAGAGAGGCAGAGACACAGGCAAAGGGAGGAGAACCAGGCTCCATGCAGGAGCCCGATGTGGGATTGAGACTCGATCCCAGAACTCTGGGATCACTCAGCCCACTCAGGTGCCCCTGTTACCTGTCTCTTCTACTGAAATGTGAGACCTACAAGGCCTGAGATTGTCTATTTTATCATCAAAGTATATGTAGAGTTTATCAGATGCTTGGCGCATAGTTGATACTCACAAATGTTTGCAAAGTGAATAAATAAAAAATGAATATCTTATTAAATGAAGGAAGGAAGTACAGTGCATGGCCTTCTAACATTTAAGAAGTAATTAGACAAGGGGATCCCTGGGTGGCTCAGTGGTTTAGCACCTGCCTTCGGCCCAGGGCTGATCCCGGGGTCCTGGGATCAAGTCCCATGTCAGGCTCCCTGCAGGGAACCTGCTTCTCCCTCTGCCTGTGTCTCTGCCTCTCTCTCTTTGTGTTTCTCATGAATAAATAAATAAGATCTTAAATAAAAAATAAAAAGTTAATCAGACAAAACTGTGTCTTTTTAACTTGCTTATAAATTAGGAATAAGAATGATTGTCTTTGGGATGCCTGGCTGGCTCAGTGGTTGAGCGTCTGCCTTCAACTCAGGTTGTGACCCCAGAGTCCTAGGATAGAGCCTCCCATCTGGCTCCCTGCGGGGAGCCTGCTTCTCCCTCTGCCTGTGTGTCTGCCTCTCTCTCTGTGTCTCTCATGAATAAATAAAATCTTAAAAAAATGACTGTCTTTCCTAAACTTATATAGATAAGTAAATATCATAAGAAAGAAATTGATATGGGAGACTGGAAAGCTAAATGCATCAAATAGTTGACTCTTATTATTACTTAATGGTTATCATTTTTATCAGTTTGTCATTGTCCTAAATGATATAATTTTTTTCTTTTCTTTTTTTCTTTTCTTTTCTTTTCTTTTCTTTCTTTTCTTTTTTTGTTTTTTTTCACAGAGAGAGAGAGAGCATGAGCAGGGGTTGGGGAGGGGTGGAAGGAGGAAGAGAAAGAGAATCAACATGGGGCTTGATTTCAGAACCCTGAGATCATGACCTGAGCCTAAATCAAGACTCAGATGCTTAATCAACTGACTTACCCAGGTACCCCCTACATGATATAAATTCTAGTTATTGACAACTAGATGTTACCAAATGTTGATGTCCCTTTTGAATATCATGTGTACAATATCCTACTACAAGTGCATACATAGGAATTTCTATGTTAATAGGAAAATGGAGCCAATATGACTTCATAGATCAAGAAGATTGAAAAAAAAAAAAAAACTGACATGCCCCAGTTCCTGACTAAGCATGACTTCCAGCTTCATTGCTTAATTTCTGTGGCCTCACGTTCCTCACCTGTGAAATGGGGCCTGCCTCTTAGTAAGAGAACTAATTAATGAAAGCAATCACTAGTTGCTTGAGAATGAAGTTGGAAATGAGGGACAACCTACACGTTAAGGGCTGTTAATTCTAATAATGCACAAAAGTCCCTAGCTTACATTATTCCTTTTGAAAGACTCAGCCAAATGGATTTGGAGAGGTTTTGCAGAAGTTTCTATCAGGTCCCTGTACTGAGCTCACAATGTCCCTGAGGGTTGGAGAGAAGAAATCAATCGTTCACAATAATAGGTGTCCTGCAAGGGTAATAATATATTTCAACCTTCTTTTTATGTAGCCCTTTGATAATTCACAGAGGATGCTTGGCAAGCAATAGTCAAGATAAAAAGTGTCCTATTTTAGTGATTTTCCTTTTGATCACCGAAGCTCAATATTATTGTGACTGTGAGCCAGTGTTCACAGTGCCCTGTTCAATGGCTGGACCCACACAATTCTCAGGAGCTACCTTGCTTTCAGGTAGCTTCCTTCTTTCTGATGCCCAGTTGTCCTGGGGAAATACTACCTTAAACAAATTGTTCTTCCTAAAGACCCTCATTGTCAGTGACATTGTAGATTTCCAGGGATTTTTTTTTTTTTAAATCAAGCAAAAATACAACATCCATTGGTATTCAAGGATCTCCTCTACCTGATTTGGCTTGTCTTCTGATGCTGCCCTTCAGATCCCCCATCCTGCAGTCAGACTGATATGAAACTATTTTTTTATGCCTCACTCTGCATCACTGTGCATGCTGATATTTCTGGGCATTTCATTTTCAGCTAAATAGAACCCTTTCTCTTATGCCTCCTAGAAAGCCTACATTTACTATTCCCCTTTGCCTGAAATTCTGCTCTGTCATTCATTCATTCAATATATGTTTACTGAGCACCTACCATGTACCAGACCTTGGGGAAAAATAGACAAATTTCTGAACTTATGAAGCTTACATATTGCTAAAGGAAGATACTCAACAGATAAACAAAGGAATAATATGTCCTGAGGTAATAAAAATTATGAAGAAAATACTATGAGGCACGGAGTGTGGCAGAAAATTTGGGGGAAGGAAGATACCTTATAAATGATGGTCATGGAGGGTCTATGTGCACAGGTAAGAATTGAACAGAGACTTAAATGAAGTGAAGAAAAAAATCCATGTGTATATGGTGGCAGGGAGGTGGAGGGTCTTACGAAGGGAATTTCAGGAAAAGGAAGTAGGAAAATAAGGAAAAGAACTTGGCTCATTTCAACAAAAACTTGGAGATTCAGAAGCTCAGGTACTTTGAGATGAGTGAACAAGGGGGAAGGCAGTAAGGCAGTAAGAAGAGGTAGTGGTGGAGAGTCCCCAATAGATGCTTTTTCCCTAAGGAGGGAAGCCATAAGTGACAGAAGAGAAGCAATAGCACTTTTTTTTTTAAGATTTAACTTATTTATTTGTTCATGAGAGACAGAGAGAAAGACAGAGAGAGAGAGAGAGAGAGAGAGGGAGAGAGAGAAAGACAGGCAGAGGGAGAAGCAGGCTCCACGCAGGAAGCCTAATGTGGGACTTGAGCCCAGGACTCTGGGATCACGCACTGAGCCAACGGCAGGTGCTGACCCGCTGAGCCACCCAGGTGTCCCAATAACTCTTGATTTAGCATTTTAACAGGCTCCCTGATGTTTTCTTCTTCACTCAGTGAAACTACAGTGTTCTGCTACTTGGGTGCTAGATACCCTTCCCTGCGCTACTGTATAGAAAAACGCTTCCACGTAGAGCTCAGACAACTGTAGCACTCACATAATTTGTTTCACCCTCAGTCCCACACTGCCTATTTTCCAATGCTTCTCCCATTTTGACCAGTTTCCTTGTTTTGTTTTGTTTTACAGCAGGAGGACAAGTTTAGTACCAATTAAGAGGAAGTTCTAAAATGATTGCTTTTGAAAATTATTCTGTTTATAATATGGATCTTTATAATTATTTTGCTGTATATCTTAAAATGAACAGGAATTGTTGGAAGGAAAATGGTTAAATTGCTTGGGGAATCTAAAAAGACAAACAAACGAACAAACCTGAGATCTCAATAGAAGTCTGTAAAAATCCTCTCTTTCTATAGTGGGAAGAGGAACATCCAATCACTTATTTGATTTGTACATTTCTAGAGTGTCTATTTCAGGGATCCTCCCTCAGCCTTCCTTATTTAGTGCTGACGCTAAAATAACTTGCAGATGGCACCCCCTCTGGTGGGCATACTGTCTTCTTTTGTTGTGGTCATCATCGTTTTCCTTTTTATTATTGCTGTCTTTTACCTCAATAGAGGATCTCAGAGCAAATTTTGAATGGAAAGGGAGCACAAACTACTAGATGCTAAATCAAGTCACATGTCTAATGCCACCAATTATCTCAATTAATGTTGGCATCAACTTTAGCAGATGCTAAAAATATCACACCACCAGCTCCAATCTTTCTACTCACCCACACACATATTCTATCTTCATTCCACTGTTTTCAGCTTGCTTCTCTCAATGTACACACTACTCTTCCTTCAAGGCTCAAGACATACGCCACTTGCCAATTACTAGTATTTCTTGGGTTGTACATTTATTGGCCATGATATGCATTTCACTCTTAGTCATATACTCTACAATGAACTGAGTCAGGTTATCCCATGAATCAACAGCTATCCATTAGCTCCTTAGGGTGTTATATTTTTGTATCCCTCACAAGTCTAAAAATCAGGAATTCTTGGTAAATATTTAATGAATTGATTAATATTGGCATATGCAATTCCATAGATTCCTTGCTCATTATGAAATTATGGGCACTTCTTTTAAAAAGAAAAAAGGTATTTGGAAAATTAAGGCAAGTGACATGAACCAACAATTCACAGAAGATATGTAAATGCTAATAAACTCACAAAACTATTCAGTTTTCAGCTTGAATAGTAATCAAAAAAATTCAAATCAAATGGCAATGAGATCTACATTTTCAATTTTAAAAATGGACAAAGATATTTTTAAGTAGCAATATTCAATGTTGAAGAAACCATAGTAAGAAAGGAATCTCCTTTAACTACTACAGGGAGTATAAATTAGCACAACCTTTCTGAAAGTCAATTAGCAATATGTATGAAGTGCTTAAAACAATCATACCTTTTTATTCTATTCCTAAAAATTTACCCTATGGGAATAATCAGAGATTTGCCAAAGAAATGTGTGGAAAAGGATGTTCCTCATAGCATTACCCATAATAGCTCATAAAAAAGAAAATATCAACCAATAAGAAAGAGGATAAATAATAGTACATATAATGAAGGTTTTATGTAGCCATTAAAAATGATGTTTCAAAGAATATTTAATGACACGCAATATAACATGTAGTGAAAAGTCAGGCTACAAATCTACATGTAGAAACGTTAACAATTTTGCTAAGAATCTAACCAGATACACAGAGAAAATAAAAAAATGTTTGAAAAAGAATAAAATTAGGTGGACTAAATTTAAAAAACAAACAAATAGGGATGCTTGGGTGACTCAGCAATTGAGAATCTGCCTTCGGCTCAGGGCATGATCCTGGAGTTTCAGGATCGAGTCCCTCATCTGGCTTCTTGCAAGGAGCCTGCTTCTCCCTCTGCCTGTGTCTCTGCCTCTCTCTCTCTCTCTCCTTCTATCTCTCATGAATAAATAAATAAAATCTTTTAAAAAACCAAACGAACAAATAATGAGACGATCCTGTTAATTCTAAGTATATCATTAATTGCATTAAATAGAAATTGATGAAATATCTTACTCTTTTGGAGTAGGAGTATCTATTTTGATTATCTTCTTCCATTCTATTAAGTTGTTATTTACTACTCTTAAAGTGGAGATCCTAGAAATTACAACTTGCATTCTTGACTTGTGTTATTGAGTTAATAACATTTTCTGCCTTTCAGATATTGCAAGCAATAGCACCTTAATTTCACCGTTTGTGCTATTTCTGTATTTTGAACCTACTTCAGTATATACCAATAAATGTTTAGCAACTGGTTTTCCGAGGAAAATGTATGCATATACACATACATGAGTTTACTATACTTCCTGATTAAAAAATGTAGCACTAAGTCTACAAATAAAAATAAAATATACAATCATCTTTATTATGAATTCTAAATAGCCAGTTGATTGTCACAGAATGCTTACATTGGATTTTTTTAAAGCTCTTATATTCTTATTCAATCTGGATGAATTTGATGAGTAACTATACCTAGATATAAATGGGCTCATATATTAACGTATGATGAAATGAAGATAATGAAGTTAAATGTCAGCTTGATATATTGACATGAGCAACTTCTTTACTAAATTGGGTAACAGTTAATCTGGATAATTAACATTTCTCGGTTGCTTCCTAGACAGTCAACAAAAACAATAAATTAAGCCCTGATTTGTAATATTTGCCAATTCTCATGGTGTAAATACTCTCATGACAGCAAACTCCAGGTTACAACAAGGCATCATGGAATGTATGTTGGAAAAATATGTACATTTGGGAACATCTGTGTGTCTCAGTCAATTAAGCATCTGACTCTTGGTTTTAGTTCAGGTCATGATCTCACGGGTCATGGGATGAAGTCCAACATCCAGTTTCATGATCAGCAGAGAGTCTGCTTGAAGATTCTCTGCCTCTGCCCTTCCCCCTACTTGTGGGCACTGTCTCTGTAGCTTTCTAAAATAAATAAATCTTAAATAAATATGTACATCTGTACACCATTATATATATATATTTTTTTATCATATGTATACATTGCACTTAAATAATCTCAACAGCATGGACAAAATAAAATGTAGTAAAATAATTAAGAAGTGTTGAGTTTTTGTTATTTATTACTTTTTTATGTTTTTAACAACCAACTTTTAAAATTACTGAGGATTTAGCAGTAAGTTCTTGCAAGCTAGTGCTAGCTGGCTTCAGCACATCACTGGACTCTCTATGTATTGAAATTCCTCAAGATATTATCATTTTAAACAGTTATGCTTATCCATATATTTATCCTTTCTGATGATTTTTGTTTCTTTCTGCATTATCATAATTATTATTAGAATCACTTTCCCTCTTCCTGAAGAACTCCTTGTAGTATTTATTGTAATAAAGGTCTGCTGGCAATACATTTTCAAAGTTTTTGTTTGTGTGGTAGGTAGAATAATGGCCCTCACCTGTATTCACACCCTAATCCTCAGAACCTGTGACTATGTTTCCTTTCATAACGAAAAGGACTTTGCAAATGTGACTAAGGTTATGTACATTAAAGTGAGAACATTATCATAGATCATCCAGAGAGTCTAATCTTATCATATGCATCTTTTAGAAGTGGAGAACCTTTCTCAACTTCAGAGAACCAAAGGAATATCAGTATGAGAAAGACTAGGTCTACTGTTGCTAATTTGAAAATGGAGAAAGAAGGCCCATAATCAAGAACTGTAGGTGGCTTCTAGAATCTTGAAAAGGAATGGATTTATCTCTAGAGTCTTTAGAAAAAATTTGACCCTCCAGCAGTTTGATTGTAATCCATTGAGACAGGTGTTGGACCTCCAATCTATACAACTGTAAGAGAATTATAAATTGATGTTGTTTTTGCCACCAAATGTGTAGTAATTCGTTCAGGGCATAACAGAGTATTAATACAGTTTAGAAAGCTTTTACTTCATCTTTATTTTTTTAAGATTATTTATTTATTTATTCATGAGAGACACACACAGAGAGAGGCAGAGACATAAGCAGAAGGAGAAGCAGACTCCATACAGGGAGCCAGATGTGGGACTCGATTCCAGGATTCTGGGATCACACCCTGAGCTGAAGGCAAATGCTCAACCATTGAGTCACCCAGACGTCCCACTTCATCTGTATTTTTGAGGCACATTTTTGGTGGCATTTGAATTATGAGTAGGCAATTACTTTCTCTTAGTAGTTTAAAAGTCACTCCATTACCTTCTGGCTTCATAATTTCTATTTAAAATTTAATTACATTTCTTATCTGTGTAGCTCCTCCTTTGAAAATAAAGTGTCTTTTGTTCTTTAGTCTCTAAGTTTTCTGATTGTCTTTACCATTTTTTAAAACAATTATACTATCATGTGCATAGACATATTTTTCTTTATAATTATCCTGTTATGGTTTCCCTAAGCTGTGACTTAGTATCTCTTGTTGGTTTTGAAAAATGTCAGTATCTTCTTGAAAAACATTGTGCCCCATTCTCTCTCTCTTTCTCTCTCTTTCTCTGGGACTCAGGATAAAAATATTTGAAACATCTTTTTTGTATTCCACTGGTCTGTTATGCTCTTCCTGTATTTCACTTTTTTTCTCAATGTGCTTCAAACTGGATATTTCCTACTGTTCTATTTTCCCATTCTCTAATCTTATCTTCTACTGTGTTTAATTTTCTATTAAAAAATCTATGAATCTCTTAATATCTGCTAACTTCTTATTTAGCACAAATTTTCTATTTGCTTTATTTTCATATATTTAGTTTAATTTCAATATTTTTCATCTTTCTATTTAACTTAATTTTTATTTAACACATTAATCGTAGTTATCTTGAAGTTTTTGCTAGATAACTCTAATAACTGTTTTAACCAAGGTCTTTTTTCTATGTTTTGTGTTTATTCTTCTGTTTTTAGTCATTTGGTTGTTTTATAGAACTTATTTAATTGAATTCCACATATTACATAACAACAATTTTAAAGGTTTTGAGGATGTTATCTTTCATACAACTTATTGTTATTTTGGTTAGTAGCTTGGATATAATCATGTCAAACAAGACCTGTTTATCAGTATTTGCCCTTGTTCTCAGATATAGCTCTTTCAGGCTCTCAAGAAAACTTGGATTGTTTAGCTAGTCTTCCCTGAATTTCATTTTTGTTTCCCAAGTGCTATAAAAAACTTTGATTTAGCTTTTCAAACTTAGAAATATCTCCCTGCAAATCCTGATTGCCTTGGTTGTTCTTTACTATCTTCAAATCATTGTTTTTTTTCTGTCTTTTTATTTCAGATTTTGTAATTGGTCTGGCAAGAAATTTAGCTCTATATCAGATATTCCATTAAATTCAGAAGCAGAGTGACTAAAGGACTAAGACTACACTTTATTTCTATATGTATTAGATATTTAATTAAATCTTGGAAAATGGTAGACACTCAATGTGAATTGGTAGAATGACTGATTAAATGAATGAATAGAATGCAATATTTAAGTTCAAAAAATAATTGGGTGTTTCAACCAATTTATACAATACTCATTAGAACTGCATTTGCTGAATTGTGTTTTGGTTTTATGCCAAATATATATACTGATGAGCACTAAAATAAATAGTCCCATGAAAATTATTGTGTGCACATTGTTAGGTGTGTTGTCAAGGAAGCTGTTCATTGTCATAGTGGTATTCACCCTAGAACAGCACTCAGAAAACTCATTTGACCATAATGTCAAGAGTAATTGTTCTTTGCCATATTGGTTGGTTGGTCTGTTTTTATTCTGAATTCACTATGTTGTATAACTCTCAGGTTTTTGTTTTTGTTTTTGTTTTTGTTTCCATTTGGTTAGAGAAAACTTAGAAAAAAGGTTGCATTCTATCAATATTAAGTTTACCTGAGTTAATCTTTTTCCTCAATATATTTTATGGTCCTGTCTTTTTTCTCCTCATAACACCTCCTTTGAATATTTTAGTTTATTTTATGTACCTTCAGTTGATACAGCATGCTGTTTTGGAACAAGATAGAGAGGATTAGTAAATTATTTGAATTCTTTCTACAGTGCTTTCTACAATGTATTATTTCCTCAAAACTGTGTTTGGTCACATTTACATTGAGAAAAGGTTTTGGTAAATATAACACTTACATGTATAATAAATACATTATACTTTAAACGGTAGAATTACACATTTCATTTAGTTATTTAATATCTAATAAACTTTGCTGCCTCTTTAATAAATGAGTAAACCAAGGCACAGAGTCAAGCTGAGAGCTTGTGAATAAATAAGAATTCAATCCAAATGCCTTAATTCCATTATAATATAAGTAGAAAATAATAAATAGAAGTGTTTTTGCTTCTAAAAAAACTGCTGTCTTTGTATGTTTACCCCTATTGTCTTTCCCTTTTACTTAAAGGAGTCTTGAATTAGACAGTACAAATATTTTCTTAAGTATGATAATACAATTTTCTTTTAGCTTAGTACTTACAAGTCCTTTCTTTGCTTATCACCACACTTTCTGTAAAATGAGCACCCTTTAATTCGCCTTTCATACATTTCTGTTTAAAGGTACACCTTCAATGGATCAAACTTAATTGCATTGTGGCCCTTAGCTAGCTCAAATTCCTCAATCAATTCACCTCAGACTCATCTTCTTTTAAGACTAAACAACCCCATTTTTCTTAATCTCTTCTCATATGTTCAGTAATCCCTTCCATTCCATTTATCATTTCTGTTGCCCTATGCTCTCTTCAATTTAGCTATAATGTTCTTCAAATAAGGTCCTCTATCAGATGGGCACATGCTTAAAACTTCCTCTTCTATACTCATATTAGGCCAACTAAGAAGCTGCCCTGGTAATTTCAACTTGCACGGTTATTATGAGCCTCAAGTCTGTGGAATGTTAAATGGAGAATTCTAAAGCAGTGGGAACAAATGATATCTCCTTATATTAATATTTTCAGGCAACATAGTATTTTGCCTAGAAAATGAGAAGGTGAGTCTTCAAAGCCAAAGAAAGTAAGTGCTTTGCTTACAATATGAATTTTTTTTTATATCCATGCTAAGAGCTATTTGCAATTTCAGGAGATAATGTTATAATTGTAAATAATTAAATATGGCTCCATTTCCCAAAATACTCAGTGACTCTTTTCAAGAGGTTATCTATCATTATCAAGGCAATGAGTCTGACATGAATTCAGGGTCTTTGAAATAATGGACCAAATTCATCATAAGATGATATTTGCTTAAAAAAAAAAACCTAAATAAACAACAACCACAAAAAAAGCAAATGTTATCTAAAGAAGTTAGTCTGAAGCTCTCTGAGGCATCTCTAAAAAGAAAGAAACACTGGTATAAGAAACATCAATTACAAAAGCCCCTGAGTGATAAACAGCTACTTCCATGCAAGGAGTAATTACTGTCTCCCGGAGCTGACCCAGAGATTCTCTGTAGGGAGTGAATGTAATAGTGTAGTTGGAGCCATATGCCATGGGCATCTCTATGCACTGATGGAGAGGACTCATTTGGGAATGAGTTGGAGGAAGTCATGTGTGTTTATGCAAAACAATCTTGCCATTCTGTTATAAAGAGCTCAAATGCTATATTCAGATTCTTAAGGGAAAGACAGAGAGGCGAGACCAGAAGTTGGACAAAGCTGCTCACTGGTTAGATCTTGAGAGGAAGCACTCAACTGAAACAGGCATAGAGAGTATAGCTGAGCAGTCTAAAAAGCTTGGAATATTTGCTGCCAATGGTGCTGAGCATTTTAAATGTGCTTGGCAGTTCCAACACTTGGAATCCAAGAGAATAACTATCTTTGTATTGTTTAGTGGCAAGTGATATAGTACCAATTTTACTAGTTTAGAGGAAAAATGATAATGTGTTGGCCCTGGTAACTGAAAATTTTGGTCATATTCTGGCTTCAGAAACAGATGGGTCCACAGGAAATCAATGGTATCCTTAGGACTCAATCTTTAGCCATCTCTTAACTATGTTTTTGTCTGGATTGTTTCCACTGTCAGGCAGTCTTCACTCATGAAAGCAAGATAGCTGCCAGCAGCTCCAAGGGTATATTAATATCCTATCCTTTCAGGAACCTCAGTAGAAAAAGTATGTTTCCTCCCCAGTAGTTTGAAAAGAAGTCAAGAATGAGTTTTATTGACTCAGACTGGCATGGTTCAGTTCATACGTCCATCTCTGGACCAGTTACCATAGTCAGAGGCATGTCACTCTCCCATTGGTCAGACATGAGTCACCTCTAATGTCCCACTCAAATTGCCACCATTGGAGCTAAAAGCAAGATTAGCCTCATCTCCTAAAATCTGCATGTGCTAAGAGGAACTGATTGGTGTTTCTCCAAAGAAAAATCATGGTACTGATATGAGAAGAAATGAATGAAAAAAAATCTGGTGTTTAATTCACTATAGACTTAAAAAGAAAAGAGGTATTCTGGGAAACCCTATAAAAAGCAGACAGTGTAATCCCTTTCCACATCTAAATCTTTAAGCATATTTCTGACTACTACAACTACCCCAGAGATGTTTAAAACATCATTAAGGACCAAAATCTCAGTCAATGTCTGATTATTTAAAGTTCACTTTTTATTTACCCCACAGACATAGGGTCAGTTACTGCAGCAACCCTAGAAATCACTTGTTTTTTGTTTGCTTCCTTTCTGTTTGTTTGTTGGGGGATCGAGTATACTGTACAGGTGCCTTACAAACATTAGCCCATTTAATCAGTAAAACAGTCCTGAGAAGTAGTAATATTGTTAGCTATTTATATAGGAGGAAGTTTGGTCACATAAGATGAAATGAGTTACTTATGATTCCATGGCCGTTGATGTCAAAAGTGGGAAATAAGGTACAAATTTCTTGACCTTTTTTCTACCTAATGCTGATCCCACCACTCTAAGCCAGCAGTACCATTTGAAGCCTAGAAAAAGTCAACTCAAGTTTTATTGTCAAATAGAAAACCTTTTTGCAATCACCATATACAACACTCCAAATCCTTAACTTGCAAGTGGTCGTGGCCTTAACACAACTACTTAAAGAGAACTGGAGAGTTTATTCCAAATTTTGTAGAGTTAGATTTTACCCGATTTGGCAGTCATCTCTGTTATATAGCATGTGTTTCTGAATATGGTCAAAGGTGCTGGATAGTAGTTCAAAACCCATTTCTGCCACTATCTAGATGTATGAATTCAAATAAGGTTTTTAAAGCTGTTTTCGATTTTTCCAAAAATTAAATAGGCATGCTATTTGGACATACTTCTGATAACTATTTTGAAGAATAAATGAATTATACATGAAAACGCCTTAGAACGATAGCTTGCACACAAAATGTATTTGACATATTTGGTGTTATTGCTACTATCATTGTTGTTGAAAGTCAAGTCCCTCTCACATAATTAATTACCAAGAACCAGACAAATTAAGAATCAGAGCCTATGTGTACTGGTTAATAAAGAGATGAATATACAGCAATTATTTTTAGGTGATTTTGAAAGCATTTAGTGGACCTTGATATATACGAAGTCAAATATATACATGGAATATTGATAATGAGGATCCATTCTCCAATCATCAAGAATGGATTTTCAGCAGGAAAGGAAGTTGAACAACTATATGAACAGTCAGTCATTCAAATGGTATCAGCTTTGTTACTTTGTCTAGTTACTTAAATTCCCAAAACGTTGGATTCCGCTTTTGCTCATTTGGGGTCACCATATCTATGCCCAGTATTTACAGAGGCTTAAATTACATTATGTGATTGTTCGTGATATGTGATGGGGATACACAACATAACTCTGTAGTTCACTTGAATCCTCATGGGTGCAGGATTCTAACTTTTATAACTCTAAATTACGCTCTTTCCACTAGCACTGTGTTTCATAATCAATACAGTTATTCATATAAGTAAACTAAAGTTGTGAAAGTTTCTAACTTATTCTAAATAATGGGTTTTTTAAGCTCTTAAGTGACTCTGAAATACATCATCATTTATCTCCTGCTGAAGTACATCATTTCTTTCCTATGCAACCCATTTTAAATTTCTCTCTATTTTGGGTGCACCTTTGCCTTGTCTGGGTATTTTCCTGAGTGGAACAAGCCAAGTCCTCTTCCCTAAATCTTAACATAAGCTCTGCAGTGTCTTTTATTAGCACTAGTGCCCTTTATGCTATAGAGTTGGCCAGGTCATATAATCCAAGTGGCAGGACCACGTGTATGGAGCCCAAACCTGAAACAGAGCCCTCTTCTGCTCTGGGCCCTACTCAAATATGTCTGCCTTTTGGGTCATCCAGGATATGGATTTCAGCAATGTTCCCAAGTGGGTACAGGTAAAGATACCTATGAGATCATGCTTCTTTCATCACAGGTAGGAGATACACTCATCTGTTTTTTAGTTTGGAAGTTATATTGCATCGTGTCCCAGATCACTGGAATCCTAAAATGTTCATTGATATATATGTACCCTGAATGTCTATCATATTCTCCTCTATTTTCTCAAGTGCATGTATCTTACTGAGGCTTCTAATATACTTGCTCTTCTTGCTCATTCATCCCCACTAACATGATGTCATTATAGAAAGGACAAGTGGTGTGCTATTCTGAGATATGTCAAGACAGTCCAGTTTTCTTCAGTCTATATTTTGACAGAACATAGAGTTTTCACACAGCTCCGGGGCAAGGCTATACATATATACTGTTATCTCTTTATGTGAATATTTTTTATCTATCCTTTTGATAGTGAAGGAGGGTGGGAAGGAAAATAAAAATCATTCACCAGATTAATGGCTGAATACCATGTCCCTGAGGCCATCTTACTTTTATTCATTTACTTATTTATTTATTTAAGTAATCTCTACACCCAGTGTGCGGCTTGAACTAATTACTCCGAGATTGAGTCTCATGTTCCTCTGACCAAGCCAGCCAGGTGCCCTTACTTAAGTTTTTAATCTTCTCTAGCAAATATACCGCATCTGGTACTATTACTCAATTAATTGGCAGTAGCCTACCATTATGTTTCAGAATTATTCTGAGTTTTATAAGGTATAGACTGGTAAGTTAAATGGAGGTATGATAAGATCCACTACTCTGTATTCTCTAGGTCTTTAGATCACATCAATTTCTGTTTTCCTAATTTTTTTTTTTTTTTAGTAGTTTTTTTGGCAAGAGAAAGAGGTTCGGTTTCAGAAGCTTTACTTGGCCATCTTTACTATAATAGTACTTATTCCACAAGCAGAGGAGCCAATATGGAACATTGTAACTGAGTATGTCAATTCCAATTAAACATTCAGGGACTGGGTCATGGCCACTGGGTGGGTCATTGGACCCACTTGACACACAGTGAGCCTGGCCTGGACCAAATGCCATTTATTCCTTGGCTGCTGTATGCTTCAACTTCACCAGGGAAGTTGTGACACCTGGAATCCCAGGTTTCAATGTTTTTTTTTTTTTTTAATTTTTTTTTTATTTATTTATGATAGTCACAGAGAGAGAGAGAGAGGCAGAGACATAGGCAGAGGGAGAAGGAGGCTCCATGCACTGGGAGCCCGACGTGGGATTCGATCCCGGATCTCCAGGATCATGCCCTGGGCCAAAGGCAGGCGCCAAACCGCTGCGCCACCCAGGGATCCCCCAGGTTTCAATGTTAACTTAGATCGCCTACTCTTGAAATATCTGGATATTCCCCTTTTCCTGTTGCAAATGGATGAAGGCCCCTTGGGGACGTATAGGGGAAGCTTTATACTTGCCACACTTCTGGAATCTTCTCTCCTGAAAATCTGGCCTCTTATTTAGTCACTAGATACTGGAGGTAGAAAATGGCTTCTATCTAGAAGCTGTGTAAGACATCATGACTTTTATTGGGTGGCTACTCTCAATCTCCTGATCATCTGATCCTAATTTCTTTTGTTAATAAAGATCATAGACTATGCTTTTGGCTATTGTTCTATTTACAATATTCATAGCTCTCTATAGGTCAGGCCCTCCTGGCTGTGACGCCAACCCTGCTGTTCATTATGATAATTATACCCCCTTGGCTTCTGAGGATTAAGCACTGCCATCTGGCTTCTTTTATTGGAGACCCTATCACTCTCAATGCTATAAGGAGCCAATTGTGTAACATCTCTAAATATCAGGACTAGTGATACTGGAGGAAAACCATTCTTCTCAGTGATGCCGACACCCTTTTCTCCAGTAACCCCTCTGTCAATGTGTTAAACAGTGTTTCTGGTCTGTACCATGGCACATGATCACCCAGTAGGTTTTTCAAGCTTACTTCTGTTCTAATATGCCCACTTCTTGGAGCTTCTTGAGCTCTTTTTCCAGAGTGCGTCATTAGAGTTACAGTTACTTCTACCTCACTTAATGTGCATCATAACATTCTCCAAGCTTCTACGAGCCCTCCTAGTGGCATGTTGGCACAGCGTCCTCTACCCTTTGTGGTGCATTAAGTCCTGCACTCCCGAAGTCCACTCACATACAATACAGCATTTGCAGTCAGGTCAATCTGATTTCAAACTCAATGTTCTTTGATCCCTTTTCCCTTTCTTAGGACAGTTTTGCATTTTTCTTGTTTATATAGATAATAAACAGTTTATTACCCTTCTTAGAATTGACTCATGTTGGTTTTTTTAACAGTAAGTCCTGATATATATGCCCCTGAATTCTTCCCAATTATGAAAAGCAAAGAATATTCACTTTCCTTGCTGATTTTTATGAATTTCTCTCACACACATATAGGAAAATATAATTAGGAGAACTTTTATTTTTATAAGATTCAATAGATTTCTCTTGACAAAGTATCTGAAATAGATTAAGTGATCAATCAGCTTGATGGATTAATAAGTGATTAAATCATAATTACCAATGATATATATGTGTGTGTATATGTACAGCTAAACTTGAAATCTATTTTGTTGATTTTGTTCACTAAGTGATACTGAGTATCTGCGGCTGTGCCTGACACATAATCCTTTCTCAACAAATATTTGTCAATGCATGACCATTGAGAAATAATCGCTATACACTTGCATGTGTGTATGTATGTGTATGCACATTTATAGTTCTAATGTCATTTTAATACAATTAAATGTATATTCACTTAAAAATATTCAAACTATATAGATACTTCACTGCAACCTTAATTTACTTAATTTATTTGTTTAACAAAGAGAAACTTCTATGTAATAATGACTGTGCAGGAGACATAACATTTAGTAAAAATAGAATGATTCCTTCAGAGTAACCATTGTTACTATACCAGTGTTTATCCTTCCAGATATTTTATCTATTTTTAAATACATACACACACACACACACACACACACACACATTCACATGCCACATACACAGTTTCTAACATACATGAAATTGTGCTTTACTTTGATTATGCATGAAGTATTTTGGGTAAAACTAGGGTGTTCCAAACTTCTTCACATCATGGCAAATGTAGAAAATAATATAATATTTATACAGCTCACAAGGATAGACTGGTTATAACCTAATCGATACTGGACATTCTCTTTTTAAAAATAACTTTGGTCACATTATACTGACTCATGAAATAGCCTTTTAATAAGCTATTGAATCTAGTTTGCTAATTTTTTTTTTTAATTTTTATTTTATTTATGATAGTCACAGAGAGAGAGAGGCAGAGACACAGGCGGAGGGAGAAGTAGGCTCCATGCACCGCGAGCCTGATGTGGGATTCGATCCTGGGTCTCCAGGATCGCGCCCTGGGCTAAAGGCAGGTGCCAAACCGCTGTGCCACCCAGGGATCCCTAGTTTGCTAAATTTTAATTTTAAATTTTTGTCTATGTATTTATAGGTGTGATTAGACAGTAGTTATCTTTTATCTTTTTTTAAAAAAAAATATTTTTCCAGTGTTGATATAAGGATTATCTCAGCTTTATAGAATGAGTTGAGAAGCTCTGTATTGTATCTTAAGAACTGGGATTGTTTTTACATAAGTAAGGGATTTCTTTGCTTATGACATATTGATGATTTTTACCTATAAATCTGGCTTGGTTTATTACCTTTGGTGGGGAGTTAGGATGAGTTCTTGACTCTTTTGAATCTTTTTTCTATAATTTTCAGCCTGTTAAGATTATTTCCCTCCTTTTGAATCAATTTTGTCATTTATATTTTCCAGAAAAATCATTCCTTTCAACTCACCTTTAAAATTATATTTTTTAAACATTTTTTTCTCTGTAGCTTATGTGAAGTTCCTTATTTAAAATGATTTTTTTTTTTTTTTTTTGCAATTTCTCTCTTTTCTTCTTTCCTCTAAATGAGAGGACTGGCCGAGTGCTATACTTAGTGGGCCAGATTTATGGGCAAGTTGATTTCCCTTATAGTTAGTGGGTTGATCTACCTCCTCCCCACCAACTGCCAGAAGGAGTATCTTTACTCTGCAAAGTACTTTACTGTGTCAATGCCTTTCACACTTTCAGCGTCAGGTGGACCTACCTTTCCTTTTCCTTTATTACTATTGTTATCCATTATGAAGGTCTGAAATCATAACACTCTGGTTTATCAGCTCTTCCTGACACCTAGGTCAGAAACCCTCATCAGGGACACCTCTTATTTTTAGGGGAGTCATCTGCTGCAAGGCGCCACCACTGCAGTATATAGTAAGAGGAGCATAACTGGACCAACTCCTCCAGAGCCAAGCCTTCACACTCCCCACTGACTACTCTCTTTACACTTCAATTCTGAGCTGAGCTTTTTCCTGGTCCACAACGGCAAAAAAAAAAAAAAAAAAAAAAAAAATGCTTTTATTTCCATAGTAAGGATTCTCTCAATTCTAATTTCTTTTATTTTTAAGATTTTACTTATTTATTTATTTGAGAGAGAGATAGAGAGGAGGAAGAGCAGAGTGGGAGGGAGATAAAGGGAGGGGAAGTGGGAAAGAATCTCATACAGACCCCGTGCTGAGCCTGGAACTCCAGGCAGGGCTCCATCTCAGGTCCCTGAGATCATGACCTGAGCCGAACCCAAGAGTCAGAGGCTCACCAACTGAGCCTCCCAGAGGGGCCCCTCTCTGTTCTGATATCTATGTCATTCTGATTCCACAAGCTTTCTGATTGCCAGAAGTTTTCAAAATTTCTATTCTGCTGATGGTACCACCTCATCTCCTGCAGTCTGTTATGCATGTGTACGAGTATTACAGTGTTCTCCTCAACCTCACAAATTGTAATTAATAGTCATCTTGCCATTCGGATGGGTTGAAAAAAAAAGAAACCCTTGGAAGCTAGAGGGCTGATATTTGTATAATATCTGTTTACTAAATGTTCCTATTCATGTGGAAATTATAAGTAACTTTACAGTTATGTTTATACAACTATATAATGTATAAGTTAAGAATTGTAAAGTAATTTTAAGTAGTATGCACAGCTGTCCTTTCCCTTGCTCTTTGTTGAGTCATTTCCAAAATCTTCAACAGCCGAATGTGGACCGGTTTTACGAGGGTGATTGGAAAGCATTTCCACCACCGTGCAAAAAGTTTCCAATATATGTCAGCACAGTCTGATTTTAAAGTATGTGCATCTTTCACCACCCAGATTCCCGTTCATGATAAGTGACATGTGGACTTTTAGTGCTCCCAGCACCAGGGACCGTCTCTCCTACTCAGATCGTGAAGTCCTTGCAGAATCCGGCAGCATTACTCATCTTGATTATGCCACCAGTCTCTTTGATGGGAGGCTCACCCGCTTCCTTTAAGAATAAGGATGCGATTTAAGGTTTAACTTCAAACATTTAAGGCACTTAAGGTGCCAGGTCCAATTTATTTACAGCTTCTGATCGATGTCTACTTTCTGCACGGAGCATGCATTTCAGATCAAGATTAGCTGCCTCAGTACCCTGGCCCCCCATATGCACATAGGAAGTGTGCACCCTTCTCTAGGACCACCTGGTGCCAGAGTCATGTTTTGGTGCCAGATCTAAACAAAATCTTGACCTTTTTACTCTTTGTAATTTTAATAATCTAACTGAAGAACTGTTTGGACAGCATATGCAGGAATAGTGTTAAAATTGGAGCCCCTTAGGAAAATTGCGTATTTGCAAACTATAAAATCTAACGTTTATTAAGGTTTTCAAAAATCCGACGCAATCTGATTTGGGGCCAATAAAGTATGTAAACCAAAGCAGTTCATGGTGATAGAAGACTATCCCCCTTTGAACAATGTTGGCTATGGTTTGTTTATGTATCTTGCTTGGTTTATAATGTTTTAATATAATCTTTTTGGAGGAAAAGCATGGTGTTTTGTGAGGGAACGGTGAAAAGACAGGGGCCTATGGGACATGGTTTTAATTCTTAATGTGTCGCTGAGTTGTTTGACCTTTGCCATCTGACCTATCTGGCCATGAAATTCCGCATAATCTTTTAAGTTTCTTCTTATTTCTAAGAATCTGTTTTCTACGCTACTGATTATGTTTTTTATTTTATGATTAGGCTCAGAGAAAGTTACGAAAATTCCCATACAAGTAAATAGACAATCATAATAATGACAAAAACAAAAATTAGAATCCACAACTTCATTTTTCCCCCTAGCAAGTCTGTAGTTATTCCAGTATTGTCTACAGGTATCTGATTTTATGGGAGTGCCATATTTAAACATTCATTATCAACTCATGCAATCAGACTTAAGTGCACCTAAGTACACCATCTGTCTTTCTCTTTCTTATATATTCCTCTGTAGTCACACACAGATATCTGCTATTCTAGTAGTGTCTGGAGCCTATTATAGCTGCACCAGTTACAGTGCAATCAGCAGAGGAGGCATTCCCTTCCAAATCCTGATTTTCAGAATTTAACAGCACCAACATTTATAATGGCTCTACCCTTAAATGTGATACATTCACACTTTTCTACACAGGTGTGTGTTTTATTTCTCAGAGCTCCAAAGGCAATGTCTATCTTTGGGAGAACAGTTCAAAGCTTGGCCTTCTTTTTAAAAAGCCAAAGCACGACAGAAAATATTTTGCAAATCCAGGAGGCTTCTGGTCAAGCTGCACAGTCATGCAAACCATTTCAAGACTACACAATTCAGGCAGAGAATGGCTGGAACACTGCCGACTCCTCCATCACTATGGTCCCTGGGGTAAGAGCTTGGTCCTTTTGATTGGGTTCCACAGCCATGTTATTTGAGCAGTGTGCCCAGTCTTGGCCCAAAGAGGCATCAGTTTATTCTCTGCAAAGCAAACCGGAACACACCTTTCAACACATCAGTGATGGCTTGATGGCAGTGGGACCCAGTTGTACAGGAGCATCAGTGATAGGTCTTGCATTTTAGCAGCCTAAGCATATAAATGAATAGGACACAGGGCTAGAATTGGAGCCTCATGGAAACCAAGTAAGATCCTGAGGATGTATTTTGGAATAACCAATGACACATCATTGAAATAAAATTCCCCAAAGTATGGTGATTCTTGACATTCAGCTTTTACTATATATTCTTTCTTGGGAGAGTAGTAGTTCTAGTAAAACAGACAAATTGTCCTTTGAAATTAGTCAGCCTTCATCTCAGGTCCTACCCCCTGTGTGATTTTAAGCAGGCTGCTTAAACTTCCTTAGCCCTGGTTGCCTCATAGGTGGTGTGGAGATCACAAAACCTATTGTTCTAATTATTGGGAAGATTAACAAAAGCACAGTGTGCCAAGGTTATATGGTTAACTCCGAATAAATGAAAGAGGACAAAGTAATACTATATAGTGTTAGCTATATGCTAGGCTCTATTCAAATAGCTTTCATGTGTTCTATCAGTCCTCATAACAACCAAGAGATAGATACTATTAGTATCTCTGTGATATAGATGGGAGATTTTCTGAGGGATCAAGTAACTTATCTAAGTACATTCAGCTGGTTCTCAATGGCATCAATATTTGGGCCCAGAGGGATGCCTGGGTGGCTCAGTGGTTGAGCATCTGCCTTTGGCTCAGGGAGTGATCCCGGAGTCCTGGGATCGAGTCCCACATCGGGCTCCCTGCATGGAGCCTGCTTCTCCATCTTCCTGTGTCTCTGCCTCTCTCTCTTTCTCTCTCTCTCTCTCATGAATAAATAAATAAAATATTTAGAAAAAATTGGGGCCTAGGAAATCTGACTCTCTCTGATCCCTCCCCCTACCCCAGCCCATGCTGTCATCAACTAACGTTGTATTGCCTCGAAGAAAGCTAAGCAGTTGACCACTCACATTGTCCCGTGCACAAGTATGCTGAAAAATATATCATTTACTATGCCTACTTGTCCACAGTTCTATAGGGGTCACATTGTCTCTCTTCGTCACAGCTGGTTGAACTACTGGATGATCTGACGCAAGAATTGTCCATCCAGAAATAGGCCAGCAAATGATGATTTGGCCAAATGCAAAAAGTGAGACAGTAAGTTTTTTTTTTTTTCATTAAGTTGTCTGAATGAAGAAGTGGAGAGAGAATTCATCATTGAGCAATGGGAATAAGAGTTGAGACAAGAGGCCAGCTGAGATTAGTGGTGGTAATATCAATTTTATTAGCCCACATTGGAATGCATCATGATATTTTAAGTACCAAAACACTTGTCATTTTTTTTCTATGATATCATTGTTTCACCATTAAAAAAACAATCTGAATCATTTAAAACTTGAGAGGTACACAGAGAGGTTAATGGAACCAAGTGGTAGTCTGAAAGTGTTCTAGTTCTATTCCTCGCTTATTTAAAATTCTTCCCAGGCATTTTGTTGATGTTTTTTATTTTTCTTTCTGAGGTAAACATCTTTCTTCATGTTTATTAATCATTTTCATACACACCAGGATCTATTTGAGTCCATAGTAAATTCTGGAGACTCTGATAGGGTTGGCTTAGAATGATAACAGGTGCCTTAAAGTAAATAGTAAAAGGCTGAGGTGAAAGGATGGAGAAGGACAGGGGAAAGGTAGAGAATTTCTCTCAGGCCCCACTTTCAAGCTATTTCTCTAAAGTTTAACCTTCTCTTTTCTCCTGCTGCTTGGTTCCCTCTTTTTTCCCTCCTTTATCCTCATAAGACCAAATCCATTTCTTAGGATCTCATCACTGCCATTCCTTCAACACTGTGAACATTGTTATTTATCTTAATGAGAGCCATATTTCTCAACCACACTCCTGGCCAAAAGGCCAGAATAACCTTAGTTTCCTTTAGGTGGAACAGAATCTGATACAAAGTAGAGGCATCATTGCTCAATGCAGTAGCCTCCAACCATATCTGGCTATCAAGCACTCAAAATGTGGTTAATCGAAAGCAAGATCTACCATAAGTGTAAAGCACATCCTGGATTCAAGAACTTAGTACAAGTAAAATGATAAAAGATACCTTAATGTCTTTACATTGATTACCAGCTGAAAAAAATATTTTGGAATATTTGTTTCAATAAAATATAGTATTAATGCTAATTTCACATGTTTTTCTCTACTTTTTAAAATATGGTTGCTAGAAAATTTGAAATTGTATATGTGGCTTGCCTTATATTTATCTTGGGTTGCACTCATGTAGAAGCTGATAGCAATCACATTTTTATTTGTATTAAAATACTGGAATTAATACTGGTGTTAATAAGGTATTTTAAAATTACACAAAAAATAAGCAGCACAATGTTGATATGGTCTTTTTGCATTATAGCAATCTCTAACAGTGAGGAATTATATGCAAATCAAAATTGTGAGAAATGAGTCAGCAGAAACTCTGAAGAAAGGAAAATTTACAGAACTAGTAGAGGATCAAGAAGCCAAGCTGCCTAAAGTTCCATAAAAAATAGATGTCAGTATAGAGATGAGCTGCGAAGAGGGGAATGAGTGACAACACTGCCTCCTGGGCAAAGGGTGGACTTCCTCAACTCCAGCACTTGAGGTCCTCACCTTGGATCTGGGGCCATCCTTCAGTTCCTGTTCTTTCCAAGGATATGGATGTGTTACTTCATAGAAACCCTTCTACTTCTAGAGGCAAACTTTTCTTGTTGTTATTAAACACCTTCAACATACAAAGCACCTTTCTTTTGCTAGGGACCAACCAAGCAGATCTCTGCTTATACTTTGAGGGAAAGAAACCAGTATTAAAGAAATAATCAGTATTAAATAACTATGAAACAATAACCAAGCAAGAAAATTTGATGTAGTGAAAAGCTCTCTAAAGGCTGCAAGACAGGTTGATTCCTCAGAGGGATTCTTCAGAAGATGACTTCTCCTTATTCAGGAAGTAACAGTTGAGCTGAGATGTGGAAAGTGAAAAAGAGCCAGTCTTGCAAAGAGCCTGGATAAGGGAGAGAAAGGGAGAAACATTTTAGGAAGGAACAGCAGGTGCAATGTCCCTAACACACAAAGATTTTTAGTTTGTTGGAGAAATAATGTAATGGTGATTGGAAGGAAGAAAGGTGGTGTGAGATAAGATGAAAGAGTCAGACAAGGGACTAGATCTAACAGTCATGCAAACAATTTGGATTTTATTTTGAATGCATTGGAAAGCCATTAAAGAGTTTTAAGCAGTGGAATGACACGGCCAGTTAGGAATATCCTATGGTGGTCCAAGCCAGGTGTGATAGAAGCTTGGCTTTGAATAATCCCTGATTATTTTGAATCAACATAATATAGGATTGTGCCATTTAAATGGGGGTTTATTGAATTTACCAAGAAACGTAATATGTTTTGTTTGAATGAAACGAATTCATATGAATATCAGTAATATTCAGGCAGTATTCAAAATGTTCAATTCTATTTTTATTAATTATGTAAGTTATATACAGTTTTGAAACAAATTTTGAAAAAAAAAAGTTAGCACACGCGTATAAAAACCATCCATGCTACCATCACTCAGGCATGGTTAACATCTTCAAGTGCATCCTACCATCCATTTTTAACTTTAGCTATTTGTGTGGACACAGAAACGGGATTATATGTTATACATCTTCAGAAACTTTTTTTACGTATACTTAGAACATATTTCTGTATCATTAAATATTCTCCTACAATATCTCCTACAATATTCTCGAATTGCATGGCAATTCAAGTGTATGGATATTTGATAATTGATCTGATACACTATACTTAAGAATTTGATTTGTTTTCAGTCTATTATTATTTTATCTTAGTGATACAATACAATGTGATGATTGCCATCCCTATAAATAAATATTTGTATTCACCCTTAATTAATTCCAAATGATAAATTCCAAATCATATAGTGCTACCACCAGTTTAAACTACTTCCACATTTTCGAGAATTTTGATACAAGTACTATTTTCCCTCCAGACAGATTAGTTTCATACGAATGTTTGTAAAAGGATACCAGTTTCCTCCAAAGTTTGGACACAATGGGTATGGTAATTTTTAAAATTCCTTATCTGCTTAGTAGGAAATTAATAATATATCACTATTATTTGGTTGAAATTGCATATTATACATTTATATTTCTTTCTATCTAGTAATGCTGAATTCTTTTTCAACATTACTATATTCTCTTAAAAATTGTTTATTCATATCCATTTTGCTATGGGGGTGCTCATTCAGTTTGGTTTTAAAAATGGGACACCTGGGTGGCTCAGTGATTGAGCGTCTGCCTTCTGCCCAGGGCATGATCCTGGAGACCCGGGATTGAGTCCCACATTGGGCTCCCTGCATGGAGGCTGCTTCCCCCTCTGCCTGTGTCTCTGCTTCTCTCTCTCTCTCTGTGTCTCTCATGAATAAATAAATAAAATCTTTTAAAAAATAAAATATAAATAATAAATAGAAACATTAAAATAAAAAGAATAAAAAAATGGCACGCCTGGGTGGCTCAGCAGTTGAGCGTCTGCCTTCGGCCCAGGGTGTGATCCTGGAGACCCGGATGAGTCCCACATCAAGCTCCCTGCACGGAGCCTGCTTCTCTCTCTGCCTGTGTCTCTGCCTCTCTGTGTGTCTCTCTTGAATATATAAATAAAATCTTTAAAAAAAAAAGAATAAAAATATGAAGAAATTGTTGTTGAGATGTTATTTCTGAATCATGAAGTTGAATCAGTAAACAAATCCTATTACTTAATAGCACAATCAATGCCCAGATATCCCTGAACATGTGGTTAACACCAGACCCTGAGAAGATTTCAAGAAAACCTACCTAACAAGTAAATGTTCAACACAAACCTTCCTTCTATTCAATCATGTTTGCTGAAAATGTTCTCAGAAGTTTCTAAAGATTCCAAATTACCATTTATGTCATATTTCACATACTTTTATTTATAGGAGGCTCTACTTAGAACATTATATACTCAACTTGCTGAAGGTTCTGATCTCCCCCAAAAACAGACCAAAGTAAAATGATATGAGTTGGAAAAAATCAAGTACCCAGTGAGAAATAGATACATATTTTCCCCTGTGAAAAACCACATAGGCTCAGTTTTAGGTGTGGAAATTTCAAATTGGTTATTTTTCTATCTAAATAAATGATCCCAAGAAACTTTCTAGAAATTTTTCTATGGGTCAGATTTTGAAATCATATCTTGTTTCTCAGCCATTTGGTATTTCTCACTTAAAACACATTGTTTCATCCAAGATATCAATGTTAGCACTTTGGGCTCCAAATAGAGGATGATGACTTCATCTGAGTGCATTCATTACTCCAACGAAGTTTCATAATTGATTTTGGGCAAGAGTTAGCAGGGATCAGCTGAAATGTTAGAAAAGCCAAAAGATTTGGATTTATGTCCTGGCTTCTTCAGCTTTTGACTGTGCCCTTGGGTGAGCCTCTTAAACAAAGCCTCAGTTTATTTTTCTATATAAACCGTATTTATTCTATAAGTTATTTTATGGATCAAGAAAAGTGAACAGACTAAAAAAGTCTGAAGTTTTATATAAACACAGGATAGTATTAGAGCTGGAGTCACAAACTCATGCATCTTCAAGGGTTAGGTGGGCCTCTATCTGCATGAGGTATCTACTAGGCCTGTGGGTGGCTCCAGGATCTACTCTCGGATTGCTGCCATTATGGCAACAGAAGCCCAGTACTGTCTGACATTTCAATTTTTCTTTCAAAAGAAAATCTATACATCTTTTTTTTGGGGGGGCGGGGGATTTCCATCTTTAAGTATTGATAGCTAATTAAAATATAGTTCAAAACAATTTTGTTGGCCAAATAAATCATATCCATAGGCCAAACTAGTCACTCTACAAATGGTTTTATTGTCTCCAATTTACATGGTTGCTAACACCACCACCCCCAACCTCCATGTTGGCATCTTTAGTTAAGAGTATTTATTGTACTGATTGTATCAAATATAGTCCAATCTTGTAGTAACCAATTATTTGTAATTATTTCCACGATGAGGGTTTTTCTCTTCAGGTGGCCAATTACTTCCTATCAAATTATCACTGAAAACCATTATTTTAATTTCCATTTGTAGACATCTCAAGACTTTATTTTCCATTTGGTACAAGTAAATGAAAAGGAAATAACAGCCAATGCAATTAGGACTGTGATCTTATCTGTCTGGATTGATTAGAAGTCCTTACTCTCATCATGCACTCTTTATTAATGTTGTTTATTAAAATCTAGTTTCAGATTTAGTGATTTTTTAAGGATTTCATTTATTTTATCTTTTTATTTTATAAGATGGCAGGGGATGCAAGCTAGGGAAAAGGAGAGGGACCTAGTTACCAAAGGGACCCAGTTTTCCTATAAATTGGCTTCACCACACTGATCTCTGTGAAAACCTTTCTCCATTTATCAAAACTCTGTCTCTGGTGAATTTCAGTGAATTACGATGGAGTGTTGCTAATTCATACTAATGACAGGGATACCCAGTGCAGATTATTGAATTCTGAGAATTAGTAAGTGAGCACAAAAAAGGGGGGATGACAATAAATTGAGGCCACTGCATCACAAAAAATGTCCTTTGTTCACTTGTTTTCTTAATTATAAGCTAGCTTTTAATTAATTAGGTTAATGTATCATTGCTACTAGTGCAAATTATGTCCCTAGAGCTTTCCGACATTAAATATTAGTTAAAAACCAGGTGCAAGTTTATTTGGCAGTGAGTTGAAATAAAGCATTGGCAAAAGAGCAAGGCGAGATTTAGATTGGTACTAAATTCACTAAATTTCCACTTAATATAATATTCTTTTTTTCAACCTTGGCATCAATAGTTGGTATTAAATATGATTCTCAATTATCACCCAAGAAAATAGACCAGTATTCCAGGGAAGGGCTATCCACTGTTTGAACACTTACCTGCTTAAAGTAATGGCAACTAGATGTTCGTAAGAGTTGGCACGGTTGCTGCTCTTCCAGGTGTTCCCACAAATTAGGGCGAAATTAACTCTCTTCCCCCTCTATTTTTTTTGGAAGACAAAGGAAGAATGATGGAGTAGAATGTACTTAAAAATATAATTAACTTTGAGACAAATGTTAAGCATCAGAAAGCTTCATATTTTATTTATTTATTTTTAGGTTTATTTGAGTAATCTCTACAACCAACATGAGGGTGAGGCTTGAACTCAAAACCCTGAGATCAAGAGCCAGCCAGGTGCCTCAAGGAGCTCCTTATTTTATAGGTAACAAAAATGCACTTCAGAGAGGCAGAGCAAGAATGAGGTCCCATAGAGGAAGATGAGTTTCATGTTCTCTTCAATATACCTCCTGGATGCTGAAAGATGCCTCATACTCCTACTCACATTCTGTTATTTATTCTTTAATTCTTTCAATGAATGGGCTGTAAGACAGTATGAACCAGGGTTGAATTTGTTTCCTGGTAACACTGTGCCTGGCACCACATAGCAGAGTTTATAAGCAAATAACAAGCACTCAGCAAGCATGCATTAAGTGACAGTGCTTATAGTGCTCACCACGTGAAGTCCCAGAATCTCAGGAGACAGAGCTATGGATCCTTCCTCTAGGGAGCTCACAGTCTTGAGAGGGAAAGAAAAAACAAGCAAATCAATACTGTAGGATGTTTCTATGATGGAGTATAAACTCAGATTTGCCCTAAAAGCACAGAGTAGGAGAAACTAACCCAAGATAGTAAGTCTGGAAAGTCCCCTCATGGGAAATGGTGGAGTTCAACTTTGAAGAATCACAGCCAACTGGAGAAGATTAAAAAAATGTTTAGGGAACTTCACCCAGTTCATTGTGTGGTGTGGCTAGAAAAGAATCTACAAGATTCATAAAGGACCTGGTATGCCTTGTGAGCTGTTTACATTTTATTTGGTTGTCTTCAGGGGCAGTACCAAAGATGGACCAAAGAGACAAGACTAGGGACAACAAGCTCAATGAGAAGATGTGCAAAGGTCCATCTGATACCTGACAAGGGCCCCCTGAGATCTGTTATGGCTACCCTAGCATATTTCCTCCCCTAGTGGAACATAGATTTCTGGAAGAGTACCCTTCCTCCCACTGTTAGCCCGCAGTTGGAATGAAATGACTTCATTCTTTCACGTTCTGTCTCCCTTTCTGACGGCACTGAGGTGGGCACTTGACGGGATGAGCACTGGGTGTTATTCTGTATGTTGACAAATTGAACACCAATAAGAATAAATTTATTTTTTTAAAAAAGAAATGACTTCATTCTCAGCTTCAAGGGTGATTCTCAATGAACTTAAGCTCATCAGCAAACCCCACTCACTTGGCCATAGTAATTGGATTGAGACTGGACATGCGACTCGAGGTCTGAAAATGAGACCGGAGATATCTGGGCTGGGGCTTTTGGAAGAAAATCTGGGACACCTGGGTGCCTCAGTAGTTGAGCACCTGCCATCGGGTTAGGGAATGATCCCGGGGTCTGGGATCGAGGCCCACATTGGGCTCCCCGCAGGAAGCCTGCTTCTCCCTCTGCCTGTGTCTCTGCCTCTCTCTCTCTCTCTCTCTCTCTCTCTGTATCTCTTATGAATAAATAAATAAAATCCTTAAAAAAAAGGAAGCAAATCTCCTTTGCTCTTCTGGGAGAACTGTTGAGAGTTGTAGTCTCTATTCTGGAACCAGGAAACATGTAGTCTGGACACTACTGGCTGCCATATTATAAACAGAAAAAAATCAACTGTTAGATTAAGCTAATACTATATAAAGCAAAAATAGAGAAGTATGCGTAGCCAACCTTACTTTAAGTCTATTATAACTTGAGGTCTTTGAGTTATGTAGAATTATGAATTATTTTTAATAATCTATGTTATTTAAATTTTTTTTTTCTAAATTGGACATTCCTGTTCCTAAAAGTATCTTAACTGCTAAAAACTTGGCTGTAGCACTGACAGTCTGGATAAAGGTAAAAAATTAGATGACCTCTTCCAGTTTCTTCATTCTTATGATTCTCTCTCACTTTTTGTTTATTAAGAAAATATGAAGCCTGCAAACAGCAGGCTGATGACTGAATTAAAATGGCAAAAACATCACGAGAGTCAAATGACTCCTCCACAGCCCCCTGACAGCTTTTCTCCCTTCCTCTCTCCCAGCCTGCCTGTCTTTGGCTGCCAAGAATTTGCTGTTTGCTTCTCACTTCCCTCATCCAATCCACACTGAGAAGATAACGTGCCCAGCTAGCTCCAGAACAGAAAGCTGAATGTTGGCACACATTTCGCCTTGAATGAAAATAACCTACCCGTTCCGAGTGGCCTCTGCTCTCCAGGGCTGAGACTGCATTGGGTTCAGTGCTGAGTTCTTCAGCCTTCTGGTCCTGGGATTTCAACTAATGGCTTTGGGGTTTTGCACAAGCCACATGCGCCTGGCTTTAATGTTGCCACCGTGGATAAGAGCTTGTCATGTTGTATAATATTACATAGTTACTCTGAAGGAGCTTTCTGGCTAAGTGACAGCATTTGACATGTCTCTAATATTGACAGTAGTGGTGACTTTCAAGTGTTCTATTTACTTCAGGTAGAAAGGGAGCAGAGATTTTTAAATAAAATAAACATGTGCAAAGGAACCTTCTGGTTTAGTGTAGTAAAAATGCCAAGGGAGTCTGAATACTGGCTCTGCTCTTTTCTAGCCATGGACCATTGGGCAAGTTTAGAGACTCAGTTTGCCACTGTAAAATGGAAATAATGGCCCCGCCTGCCTTTAAGCATCATAATTATATTATCCAATGTGTCTAAGTGCCTTGTGTGATGCCTGAATCATCATAGACAATCATGGAAATGTATTAATTGGAATTCCTGCAATGCCCATAGACTTTCCTAAGAAACAGTCACAGTCAAGGCCTTAATTCCGAAACTCCTTAGACAACATTCTTTTCTACCATAAGGCTTAGCTTCCTTGGTCACAGATGGTCACACCACTGGTAGCAAAACCCAATATAGGTGACCCATGAGGTGAGCAAGAAATTATAACTGTCATGGTGCCTAAATATGACCTGCTTCCAAGAGTTTAATGGACTCTTGCTTGAGTTCTAAAAGATTTATGGAGTCAATAACAAAGATTGAAACTGAGAGGATTTACAGACAGAAGCCATGGTATAAGACCAAAAGATGAAGGGTCATGGAGGTTATGAGAAAAGAGACTACAGGCCAAGTGGCAAAATTCAGACAGATTTATAGACAGAAAGAATAAATGGGTCTATGGTGAGAGAAGCAGATAAACCCAGAAAGAAACTAACGTATTCGGAGCAGCTGAATTACATGAACAGCAAAGCATAAGTTTGAGACCAACGAAACTTTCTGCTGAGGACCTTGCAACTTTTGGTAGATCATCTGGAGGTAGGATGGTCAAGGAGGAGGCCATACAATAGAATTGTTAACCATTCAGCTCTGGGATCAGAGTAGGTGGGCTCAAATTCTGGCTCTGTCACTAACTACCTGTGGGATTTAGGCAAGTTATTTAACCTCTCTCTACCTCCATTTCATCTTCTCTAACACGGGGAAACATGGGGCCTACCTTTAGAGCCATTATGAGGATTAACTACATGTGAAGCCTTAATGCATTACTGGCACATAGTCATTTTTCAATAAATAAATATTAGACATTATTAGCTTTCATCAACTATGCCTCAGTAGTCATAAAACTGACATATAAGCAGCTCCTCAGCTCCAGTATAACTCTTGTTTCCCTTATGTCCAAGTGTATCTTATAATTAACATCACTGCCAATCAAAAGAGCCTAATTAAATAAATATCTATTATCAGTTTTATTTGAAGAACAAGATATACAAGGACAAAAAAGGAGATTAAATGTTAAACGCAATAACAGTAATGGTTACCTTTTTTGTGTTCCAACAATTTTTTGCAATTCACTCAGTCATTTATATATTTATTCATTCATTTTTCAAAGATGTATTGAATTTCTACAATGTTGGAAATTCAATTAAAAAAAAAAATGCAGCCCTGTGCTGATAGTTATAAGACCCTGTGGCATTAAGCAAATAGTGATGGAGGATCATGGGTTTTTGTTTTGTTTTGTTTTGTTTTGAGGATCATTTTAAAACTGAAATCTGAAGGTGAAAAATCTGCTCACTTGCTTGCCTCATTTAGATAGGGACTCACAAGTTATCTTTTCAGAGAGTTCTTGTGTAAGCAACTATATTAGTGAGAATAAAGTAGGTAATATGAGTGGTTAACAGACTAACACTTTATCACTGGCTTACCAAAGAAAACACATATTTTTTTCATCACATTATGTGTCCAGTCCAGAGTGGGTTGGTCAAGTGTCTGTACCCCACACAATCACTGCCGGAGCCAGGTTGATGAAGACTCTGCCATCTTTTATCAGCATTATCTGGAGCATAGAGCCTCTCATGGCCTCAGTGGCAAAGGAAGAATGGCCAATGGAGAATGTACAGCCTCTCTGAAATGTCCTCAGTGGAAATAACCACATCATTTTCACTATTAACCTATTGGTCCAAACAAGTAGGTGGGCCAGGCTAACTGCAAGGGGCTGGAAAGCTTCTCAGATACCAAGGAACACAGAGAACTAGTAATCTGTACCAGACCACCTCATTCATATTATAGCTCCAACCCTAATCCTCCCTATCCCCTTCCTTGATTTACTTCTTTTTAGTCTTTATCACCATGTCATACTATCTCTCTTCACTTGAATGTTAGCCTTAAGAAGAAAAGCATTCCTGTTTATCTTGTATGTGGATACATCCCTAGCACCCAGAACAATGTTTGTTACAAAGAAAGCACTCAATAAATATGTTATGTAAATGAATAAATGAATGTCATTGGTTGTAAGAAGTAGTGATAATAAGTGGTAATGAGCATTTAAAAAAAAAAAAAAAAAACTTGGGATCCCTGGGTGGCGCAGCGGTTTGGCGCCTGCCTTTGGCCCAGGGCGCGATCCTGGAGACCCGAGATCGAATCCCACGTCGGGCTCCCGGTGCCTGGAGCCTGCTTCTCCCTCTGCCTGTGTCTCTGCCTCTCTCTCTCTCTCTGTGACTATCATAAATAAATAAAAATTAAAAAAAAATAAAAAATAAATAATCTTTAAAAAAAAATAAAATAAAATAAATAAAAAAAAATAAAAACTTGAGATAAGAAGGAACTTGTCTTGATCAAAAGAAAATGATAAAGTGAAGACAATAGAACTCCTCTGGTCACTCCCTGTGGTGGGATATGATCAGCCAATGAGTAACTCTCAGAATCTGAGGATCTCAGTAGTTCCAGGTTTTGTATTTTCTTCTAATCATGAGTCCTACCATAGTCTTAGTCTTCCTGAGAGAAATGAAAAGGAAGTGTATTGGGGAAATAATGGAAAGCAAAGATGAAAAATCTGGGTTACAGTTTCAGCTGCTACTCACTAGCCAGGACTTTGATCAAGTCACTTCACCTTTCCATGCTTTAGTTGCTATATATCTTTAAAAGTTTTTTTTTTAATTTTTTATTATTTATTTATGATAGTCACACACAGAGAGAGAGAGAGAGGCAGAGACACAGGCAGAGGGAGAAGCAGGCTCCATGCACCGGGAGCCCGATGTGGGATTCGATCCCGGGTCTCCAGGATCGCGCCCTGGGCCAAAGGCAGGCGCCGAACCGCTGCGCCACCCAGGGATCCCGCTATATATCTTTAATGGGGGATGATACTCTTTCTATCTTCTACCTGAGAGACCATCTACTAAGAAACACCTCTGTAACCCAACTTAATGTTATAAGGTATTCTCAGTACAGCAACTTACTTCTCAGACAAACCTGCCAGGAGAACCTGATTAGCAGTCAGGCCCACCCTCTTAACTTCTTGCTACACACTACATGGATCTGCAAACTGAGAGGCAGAAAGATGGATTTACCAAATAGTGGGGAGTTCACATCGCATATTTAAATCCCAAATCCATTATTTTTTCCTCCACACCACAAAGCATTTCTAAAATGTAAATATATATTAATGTTGTGATCTGGGCTCTGAAGGGAATATGTTCCCTTTTTCAAACTCCATTATCCTGTTGGATATATCAAGACAGAAAACATAGTCTCGGTACATGTCGTAGGGCCCAGGAGTAGCCCCATGTCAACAAAACAAAAGGAGGCTCTACAACTTGTCACAGCAGGGAAACCAATGTAGGAAGAAACTGCAGTAGATCATGCCCCATGTAGATGGTGAAGTGGAGTGAAGAAGATTTTAAAGGGAATGCTTGGGGTGGCCATGTTTACCCTCAACTCTAAGTGGCAAAGCAACAGGGTGCCCTGTAGGAAACCATCGTATTAAGGAGATGGTCCTACCTGGCTCTAAGGGCACATTCTATCTTAAAGAAATGGAATTGCTGGGCTATGGGAACTGAAGCAATTTCTAGGAATGAAGCCTCAAGAGGCCAGTGTAGGCTGTGTGCTGCCCAAGGTGGATCCATCCTGGTCAGCCCCATCTTGCCAATGAAAGTCACAATAGATTCTATAATCATACTACAGAGGTTAAGGAGCAGTCATATTTGGAGAATGGGGAAACTTTATATCAGCCAAGGGTTAGCTAGACAGGGGAGACAGGAGTCTACTTGATCTTCCCATCACCCCACAGACAGTTAGGTCAGAACCAGGACGTGGCTGTACATGTCACACAGATCTGCCTTCCAGGGAAGGGACTATGGCCCACTCCTCACTCGTCATTTTTATGGCAAGTATGAGAAAGCAGTCCTGTCTATGGAGAATGCACAGGCATCTTGCCACCAGAGGGTCTGAATGGGGGTACCAGCTGTCTATAAGCATCGTCTGCCCCTGGAGTCTCTAGCACCATGAAAGCATGCAGTTCTTCTACTAGAAGGAAGGAGGGCCTGACCCTTAGATGGTAAACTTGAGCGCAGTCCCTCCTCCTGCCCACAACTTTGGGGCACTGCCCCACTAGCTCATGTCCAAGCATTCAAGAGTGAGCACCCTGGATCACTTTCTAACAGCTCAGCTCCTCTTACCACACTGTGTCACCGGCCTGGTATCCCCCAGTGTGTTAGAGAAAAATTACCAAGCAAAAAGAATCATGCCTGGCTGAGGCAACCTCATCAATATAGATCATTAATTAAAATAAAACCTGAATCAGAATTGTCTTTTTATTTTTAATAAACTAAATAAGATATAATTTATACTGATTTTTTTTGTTTCATTCTGTTGCTACTTTAAAAAAAAAATGATTCCAAGGCCGCATTCCATAAGGGCATTTCATTAACTGGTTGAATTTAAGTGACTTAATTGATGTAGTTAAGGCATTAACTCTGCTGATAAAAAATAAAATGACTCAGGGCAAACACACTGTCATATTGTTATTATTGAACACGGACTGCAAAGCACTAGCACAGGAGTTGCTGCAGAGCACACAGTTAGACACGGTCCGTGTCCCAGGGGCATGCAATCCCAGCAAGGTTGTTATATGGTATTCATTGCAATTTGATGAACTTCATTTATCTAGACAGCCACTTATTTAGGATGAATTGGAACCTACTGAATCATCTTAATTCAGAGGCTTCTACTGCACCATGGGTCTGCAGCAGCTATTAAACTTGAGAAGACTCGGTGGCCATGACACAATGAATGCATTATTCCCACAAAATTATCTGGGTGTGATGAATCATCAGCTTTATGGACAGGTGTTGGGTGCTACCCACTATCATCCTTCTACCACCTTAGGTTTTTAAGTATGATACCAGTGCTACAGTCACTGTTACTCATCTTCCCCAATAAAGAAGTTATCTGTCACAGATGATGCTATTTCCCCAATAGCACAATCATTCAATTCTTGGGGAAAAAAAAAAATCACACAGCCTGAAACCCTGATACAAGATGAGGGTTCCCCTAGGCACTGAGTTCTCTGAAGCGATGAGTTAATGAGGAGAGAACAGTTCTCTCTGTAACAGATCTAGCCATTTTATGGCATTCTATTACCAATTGGGGGTAGGAGCTCCCATACCCTATACTGGGAGGATTGATTTGATTTATTTACAAAGCCAAGGGAGGAAACATACAGATAAAGACTTATGTGTAGAGTGACTCCAATCACCAAACACTTGTACATTCTGTTTGTAGACTGAGGGCTTTTCGCAGACATGTGGTATGTAAGGTTTGAAAAAAAAAAAAACTTAGGGTGTCACTTTCCAAATTTTTGGCCACTTTCTAAATTCAGTACCGGAGGCCTTCATAACCTCCAGACCAAATTTATGTTATCATTGATGGCAAAGCTGAAATTTGAAAACTAAAAGCTAAATAGTAGGAACTTACCCTAAAATTCACAGCAACTTTTAATCTTCTGAGACTCAAAACACACTAAGGGCATCGTGTCATCCAGAGAACAAATACACATGTCATACATTATCACATACAAAACATGCACAATTTATTATATATAATAAATGCATGATTTGTATATCATATATGATTATATATATGAGTAAATCATACAGCTATGTAAGGAATATTCCTTATTTTAAGGAATTGGCTCACATCACTGGCTGAGGGCATTGCTGGCAAGTCTGAAATTGGTAGGGCAGGCTGGCAGGCTAGACACTCGGGCAAGATTTGAAGTACAATTCTTCTTTGTCTGGGAAACTTGTTTTTGCTCTTCTGTCTTCCATGGACTGGATGAGGCCCACTCACATTTGGCTGTTCCCTCTGGATAGGGGATGTTAATCACATCTGCAGAATGTCTCCACAGCAACATTTAAATGAGTGTATGACTGAATAACTGAGCTCTGTAACCGAGCCAAGGTGACTCGTAAAATGTAACCCAGTCGTGGGCATCAACTCTATTTGTCAATATTTATGCTGTGAACTTCTTCAAACAGTATTTATTAAGTTGGCACATTCAAAACTAATAGGATCTGTTCAATAAAAAAGAATCATCTCACTTTTTTCATATTACTGCTTAAATCAAAAGCTATTTGGATCCGAAACACATCGTGCTTTTTTGTGCCAATGTCAATTATTTTTCTCACAGAGTATTTCTTATGTTTTGTAAACCAGGTGTTGGCAAATGATGGCCCTCAGTAAACTCCGACCCCACTGCCTGTTTTTGCGGGGCCCATGAACTAAGGAGGTTTTTACATTTTTTACATGGTTACATCATGAATAATTATATAAGGAATTATATACTAGGGGATCCCTGGGTGGCTCAGCGGTTTAGCGCCTGCCTTTGGCCCAGGGCGCGATCCTGGAGACCCGGGATCGAGTCCCACGTCGGGCTCCCGGTGCGTGGAGCCTGCTTCTCCCTCTGTCTGTGTCTCTGCCTCTCTCTCTCTGTGTGACTATCATAAATAAATTTAAAAAAAAAATTAAAAAAAGGAATTATATACTAAAAAATGGTTTAAACGATAAACTTCATGTTATTTGTTATTACAACACACAGACACAACTTATGTAGGAACCTACATAATATCCAGAATATTGCCTCCTGACCCTCAAACTTCACAGTATGTGACATCGACTCTCAAAAGTTTTCCGCCCTTGTTATAAATCAAATACTTTCTCATTGAGGGAGATCCTAATACCCACCCAGTTATGTGGACATGATAGTAACAAGTTTCTTTGGTCCATCTCACAATATCATAATTCCCTAAGAAGCATTAAAATAGCTTTGTTTGTGTTTTTACTTAAAATCCTGTCTTTAGGGGCAGCCCAGGTGGCTCAGCAGTTTAGCGCTGCCTTCAGCCCAGGGTGTGATCCTGGAGACCCAGGATCGAGTCCCATGTCGGGCTCCCTGCATGGAGCCTGCTTCTCCCTCTGCTTGTGTCTCTGACTCTCTCTCTTTCTGTGTCTCTATGAATAAATAAATAAAATCTTAAAAAAAAAACATTAAAAAATCTTGTCTTTTTAAGTAGACTTACAAAAATATATTTGGAGCTCTGGTGTTTAACGAAAGAAGACTCATTTAAAGCTAGAAAAAGCAAGAAGGCAGCAGACTCCTAAGGCCTGCACGGTCTGGTCTTTGGCCCTCTCCTTCAGTCTCGCCTCTTACTGACTTCTCCACTCCTCACTCCACTCCAGCTACATTGACCTTTTCTCTGTTTCTTGAACACTCCTACTGGATTCCGACCTCCAGCCTTTTTCCTTACTCTTCCCTTGTTGGCCTGGGGCACAATTCTCACAGAGCTTCACGTGGCTGCTTTCTTCACATCCATCAATTCAAATGGGACTCACTCAGGCTGACTATCCCCTGCTCACCCTCCCACCCCACCCACCTATCCATCTCTCCATCTTACTATCCTATTTTAATTTGTATGTAGTGCTGTCTGGAACTATTTGTAAACTCATTAATCATCTTTCAACAGTAAATGGCAGCTCTAAACAAGCAAGGATCTTGCTTATCTTGTGCATGGCTGTATCCCACTCTCTAGAACATTCCATGGCCATAGAAGATATTCAATTAGTATTTATGAAGTAAGAGAGAACTCAGGCCAAACTGGATTATTGTGTTTTGTCTCTAGTGATTAGTCTTCCAATTAAGTCACCATTGGGTTAAGAGTAGCTTGGAAATCATTTAACCTGATCATTCATTCACTCATTTAATTAAAATCACTGAGAACCCAATTCAAGCAAAGTACTAGGTGCTGCAGATAGAGCAGTAAAGAGGGAAGATGGGTCCTTGCACTCAGGAAAATCACAAAATGGGGATCCCTGGGTGGCGCAGCGGTTTGGCGCCTGCCTTTGGCCCAGGGCATGATCCTGGAGACCCGGGATCGTATCCCACGTCGGGCTCCCGGTGCATGGAGCCTGCTTCTCCCTCTGCCTGTGTCTCTGCCTCTCTCTCTCTCTCTCTCTGTGACTATCATGAATAAATACATAAAATCTTAAAAAAAAAAAAAGAAAAAAGGAAAATCACAAAATGATACACTAGGAACAGAGATGTTCAGGATGCCATACTCCAGTAGTATTATAAAATATACTTTGAGGGGCACCTGGGTGGCTCAGTTGGTGAAGCATCTGCCTTCGGCTCCGGTCATGATCCCAGGGTCCTGAGATTGAGCCCCACATGTGTTCCTTGTTCAACAAGGAGCCCGCTTCTCCCTCTCTCTCTGCCTCTTTCCAGATTCTGCTGTCTCTCTCTCTCTCTCAAATAAATAAAATCTTAAAACAATAAAATACACTTTTAATAGTTACTGAATATGTTTTTCCTTACCTCAAATACTTTCTCAAACTACTTTGAATCATTATTTTCCTGTGTTAATACATCTGAGCATTCATAGTGGTTCCATGCTTACATATGACTTTGACGTCGTATCAGTGTTACCTCTAAGGAATTATTATCAAGATTTAAGCAAAAAAATTAAGGACAGAAAAAAATTACCTTGTGTGCAACAAAACACAATATAGAAAGGAATTAGTTCATAGCATTCTAAAATATTGATCTTCTGACTTCACGCCTATCAGTTGCATGTCAGAGATGGAAAATTTCCACCTAAAGATACACATGGTGCTCCTTCAGCGGTTCGAATTTCTGACTTTCAAATACAACAGCTCATTTTTCACCAGAAAGAAAATACTTAACATGCCTACATTTACTTCCTCCTTTTCATGCTTCTTTTAAGAGCTGACTTTGTAGTTTAAGCACGGCCAGGTCCCAATTGTGGTTTTTACTTTCTCATTTTTGTTTTAATTTTTAAAAAATATTTAATTAATTAATTTATTTATTTGAAAGAGAGAGAGAGAGAGAACTCAAGCAGGGGGAGCAGCAGAGAGAGGATAGCAGTAGAGCAGGGAGCCCGATGTTGTGCTTGGTCCCAGGACCCCCGGAACATGACCTGAGCTGAAGGCAGATGCTTAACTGACTTAGTCACCCAAGTGCCCAGTTGTGATTTTTAAAACCTCAGGTGACCTCCCAAGCCCATGCTCCTTGTCCTAAGAGGAAGGGCCAACAGCAAAACCTGGCAAAGAATCTAGTAACACCTCAGAACAGGAATGAAAAAGAGAAGTAGGGCCACTGGATCTGCATGTTGTGCTTCATGTTTTGGTTTGCTTCTTGGAGAATATTCTATTTTTAACTCGATCAGCACAAGTTTATTAAATCGCAAAACAACAACAACAACAACAAATCAGGTCCTACCTGATAAATCTTTCTTTAGGCTCCTGCCGATATCGGGATGGGTGTCTCATGACCTTGTTTCTTGGAATGTAACCTTCTAAATACACACACAGGCACATGTGCAAGTTAAAGGGGGATTTGAAGGCTTTTCTCTAGTTTACTTCTGAGTAAATTGGTTTAAAAAAAATTGCATTCCAATCAGCCTTTAACATAAAATGGAGAAAAGTTTTGTCTTCCTTTTTTATATATGTATATAATATATATATAATACACATATATAAAATACATTTTTTTCCTCCTGTCAAGAGTGAAAGTGACAGATGGGTATCCAGAACTGCCACAGAACTAAAAAGCAGGAAACCTGCCTGGGCTGTATCTCAAATCATCTTCAACCTTGAAGAAGAGATTTCGCTTCTGTGATCCTCAGTTGCCTTATCTGTAAAAAGAATGCACTTTATTATCCGTCTCTGATCTGCTCACCTCCAGCTCTAGATTCCACCACGACATTTAGTTTGTAAAACACATGGAGCCTTGTCGTATTAGGGTAAGCATAGCCAATTTAAAGCAAGGAGGATGCAGAATGCTTTGGAATTTCAGGACTGACGCTGGTTTACATATGTCAAAACATACAAAATTGCAGACTTTAAATGTGTTCTATGTTAACTCTACCTTAACGAAGCTCTGATTTCTTTTTAAAGAAAGAGTGACACTTTAGCCCACTATCTAAAAATAATTAACAGCATTTTGGAGGGAGAAATAAAAATGACATGTTTTCACATGGGTATTATTTTAAACAACTGCTCAGACAAGTAAAAAAAACAAAAACAAAACAAAAAAAAAAATGTGTCCTTTAGCAGTCACTCTTACTGCCCTGAGTAGCCTTGTCTACACAAATAAAATGCTTTGAGACAAAGCTCCTACTAGTTGAATTTTGTTGACTTGGTTTTTTTTGTACACCCTCTTGAATTCAGCGGACAGATAGTTATGCATCATTTTCAAACTACCCAGTTGTTGGCTCTCTACCTCCCAGTTCCCCCGCCTGATGGGAGCTGGGGTGCAGAGATTCTCCTACAAGCCGGGTGAGCAGAACACGGCAGGTCTATTTACCTGCCAGGAGAGGCCTGGAACAAGCACCCCACTTAGCTGTATTGCCGCAAAGCAAAAACAACTCGTTAAAGAGAAAACAATTCAGTCAAACTGAAACAAAACATGATTTTCTCTGAATTCAACTGTATTTCGATAGGCTGCATTCAATGAAACCAATTAACAGAGGGTCACGCGGCTCCGGGAATAATGAGAAGGGAAAACTATGGGATGGAGAGCAGGCCCAAGAAGAAGAGGAAAACAAAAGAGAAGGGGGGAAATTGTAGCTTGCAGTTTCAGGATCAAAAAGCATGCTTTCTTACACTTTATTTTTAAAAATCCCTTCTAGAACTCCCAGGCAAAATCCATGCCAACATGCAACTCCGTGAATACAGAAAGGAAAATAGAGAGATGCCGGAGCTATGTAGATACCGAAGAACAGTCTTTGCGGAACATCAAAGAGATTAAAGCAAATTCTTTTTCTTTACCTTGAATTATTCAGAAAATTGTCTCAACGCTTCGCTTCTCATTGTGCTGTAAACAGAGCGAAAGCCAAGTGAAAAGTTGGTCCAGTGCTTTGTAATTCTCCTATGTGGCTGCACAACTCGGGCAAAAAAAATCTGAATTACACACATTTTTGCAAATGTGTAGACCTTGTCCTGGCGAACTCCGTGAAACAGAAGATATAAGAATGGGGTGGTGTCTGCTAGGAGCACACAAATATTTCTGGACACTTTCCTCTGTCTTCCCTGCGTACCTGGGGAGGTTTCTGCTCTCATTGACACTTAGACGTCATTGCCTCCTAGACACTGAAATGACATTTGAAGCGGCACGTCTGCATCTTATAACCAGGTCACACTTTTTGCTTGGTGTCTTGCAGCCCACATCAACAGCAGGAGCAGCTGAGGACTGGCCTGGGCATTGCCAAAGCAACGGAGAAATGCCTTTAGTTATTATTACCACAGTAAATGAAGAAGCTGCAGACCAGATGGGTGTACATTATCTATCCAACTAAAAAAGTGTCTTGTTAACAGAGATAAATGGTCTGAAATCGCAGAACATTTTCTTGCAATTTTAAAAAATAATAGCAGCAATATTTCAGAGGATAATTCTGCACTTTTTTCAAGGTTTCTGCTAAAAACCACATTTGGTATTGATAGATACATTCTTAAAGTGTTCATTGACACATTCATAAATATGTGAAGTTGAAGGGGGATTTTTCTTTTAATCCCAACTGTAACAATCTCTCTTGGAAGCTTGAAGACGTGATCGCATCCAGTAGGGCCGAACGGATCTCGTTCGTTCCCGAATCAGCATCACCAAAACAAAATAGAGGTCGAGGTGATGCGCTGAGAAACGCATCAGTTTCAACAGTCAGACAGATCCTGTCTGTGTGACCTTGAATGTGTCAGGCAATCTCAGTCTCCGTATCTCTAATGTGTACATAAAATCTAGCACAGAGGAGGGCCACGAGATTGTTTTTTAAATGTCTTATAAATAGACTGTCTGGTACAAGCGAGGTGTCATCTGGATATTCACTTCTCAACGAGTAATATTTGTACGACGTACTAGGCCTTTTCGCCTCCTTGGAGAAAAGAGCTTCTCATCTCATGCAACGAGAATGTCTTGTTTTCTCTCCATGTTATGGATGCATAGCTCCACTTTAGGGAGAAAACAAAGCAAGATCTTTGGCAAAAATTTATAATAAATATTATCCCCTTCTATAGTCCTTGGCCTGGTTAAATCTAGGCTACAGTTAAACCTAAAGTCCATTATGAATATGAAAACATCGCCTTCATTTGCATTCAGCCAAATCTGTAGGGGGAAAAAAAAAAAGGTTATTTACTAGAAGAAAAATACAATTAAGTTCGGAGATGTTCGATTTGATTTGGAAAGCCTCCTTTCCCCCGGAACATAACAATGACTTACTGATTTGTAAGGTGCTATACTTTAGAGGGGGTCAAAATACTTTCCTTGTAATTATGATTACTACCTCGCATTTTTAATCTCAGTAACACCCAGCTAGAACCTCAAAACTGCCTTCAGAGGTGCTTTGGGCCTCTTTGTTTGTATTACCTCAACTGCCCTTGGAGCCACCCAGGAGCCTTGGATGGGTTTTTATATTTCCATTTAGCATTTGGTTGGTTGGCTTGTTTAATTCCTGTGAGTACTGAAGAGTACAAGTGACTTATCAGCTTGTCAAACGCAGGAGAAACTACCGCACTGCGTGTGGCACCCAGGAATAAAAGAGAAGATGAAAGGTGTCTCCCTTGGAACTTGCAGCCCAGCTTTGTAAAGTCCACTGTGGCAGCATGGTCCGAGGCGGCCCGAGTTTCTTGGACGTTTGTCAGAGCACTAAATGATGATCATGTCAAATCAAATGACTTTTGAAAACAGGAAGGCGGTCGGGGCGAGATTCAAACACTCTCCATTATGGTACATCCAAAGCAAGCCCCACCTTCTCCAGGATTTTCTCTGTTCTTCAGTTGGGCACCAGCAAAGGAAGTTTGTTTGGATTGAGAAAGCAAATCTCAAGAAAAATATGTGTCTCAGCATACTGTGGGAGCTGGGACTGATGCTCCAACATCAGATTAATCTCTCTTGATCCACAATATGAGAGAGGATTCTGTGACACCGAGTGAACTGATGGTTGTATTTATGGGATGAGATGTGCATTTTAAGTGATTCCATCACACTAGTTTTCTGCCCAGGAAGTCCCATTGCCTGGGACCAGCTTCTTCCCTATTCTATCCTCGTGCCCCTGGCTGGAGCTGCCATGCTTTTACTTAGTCTCACCCTCTTTCCCAATCTAGACCAATCCCTGCAACTTTTCAAGGGATACTTCAAATTTCAGAGCACAGGGAGGGTGATACAGTCTCCCTCTTGTGGCCAAAGCAGAAAACGAGAATCTTTTTCCATTTGCTTCTCAGAAAGTTAACATGCAGCGAAAAGAATAATGATAATAATAATAAAGTGGAAGCAGACAGAGAGCGCTGTGGGACATGGAGGGAAGGTCTACAGCATTCACACCTCTGTGTCTGCTTGTTCCTGAGGTTCAGCTCATCCCTCTCCTTGCCCTGTTTGGTGGTCCAACTCTTCCATGATCATCTAGGTTGATAAGTGACCTTCTTGCCAATAGCTTGCCAGGGTTCAGTTTCTGACGCTTGTAACCAAACTGATACATTCACCAAAGTATTATGTACTCAGCTCAATTTTCTTCTAAGCGGAGACTGAAAAAGCACCCCAGTACTTGAACAGATGTAGAGGGGCCCTTCCTTTGCAGAACCCTTCACTTTGACAGCCTGATGTAACAAGTAGCTTCAGCTCTCTGGGTTTTAAGTTCCTCATCAATGAAATGGTAGGGATGACTGAGGTCACAGGGACTAAGGGAGATACATGCCCCCATGGCAGTTACTAAGTATGGGTCCTTAGTACTTAGACCCAAGCACCCTCAGGTCCGCTTCAGAAGATTTCTCCACAAAGTACACAAAATGAAATTTGCTTTTCAGTCCTGAACCTCAAAACACCACGAAAGCCTTTCTTACAGTCCAGCATTTAGACCAGGTGAGTACCGGATTCCCATTCCACAGGTAAGGAAACTGAGGTCCAGGGAAATGTAGGGCTTACATAAAGCTGGTCACCTTGTTTTTAACCCCTCCTCCCCATTCAGGATGTCAGGATGGGAGGTGGAGTGGGGTAGAAAGGATGAAAAGCTGGATGACCTTGAACTGCAGTGAGTTTCTTCCTTTGGAAAGGCAGCAGAGTGGGGCCAGTCACTCCATGCCCTCTGTACCATTGCCTTGCAAACGATCTCCTTCTCTTCCCCCATGCCTCCCTCTCCCCTACATCACATCAGTACCAGCTGGCTGTGCCCCACATTAGTGGAAGAATGGGGCCCAGCCAATTATTGCTTCTCTGCACTAAGATGTACCCTGGTGAGCAGCTCTCCCAAAGGGGGTTAACTTATGAGTGGGAAATAACAGAGGAGCTAAGGGAAACTGGCTCAGGGACCCACTTTTGAACCCAAGCAGAGATGCAAATTTGGGGTGTAAGCATGCCATTTAGTCAACCATGCAAATTAGCACATGCTCACTTGCCCGGGGCCTGAAAGGAACCAGGAGGGGGGCCACAAGGAATTCCAATCTGTTGTGTTTCTCCTTCAATTGACTTTTGGTCATGTTTCAGTTGGTATTTGCTTTTGTCGATGCCTATGGCTCAAAGGTGAATATTTGTTTTCTTAACCTGGGCATCAGGAAGCAGATGTGAAGAAAAAGAAATGAGTTAGGATTGAAGGTTAGTCATGGTAAATTTTAGGAATAAACTAGGAAGAAAGTTGTAAAAAATTATATACATATACATATATATACACATATACACACGCAAACATACATCTGAAAAACCTGTACAAAAATGCAATTCAACCCAGTCAACTCCACATCTAAGAGTCTTTCTTTTTTTTTTTTTTTTCTTTTAAAGGTTACCATTTACAATCATTGTTTATGGGCACAGGGGTTAGGACGACTGTATTTAGTTGCAATTGTTCAAATATATGCTCTTCATAAAAGCAAGTGTCTCACTCTGACAAGGGTTGTAACCCCCATACATTTCCTATAGCCCTAGCTGAATTGAAACTGTTAGGTCCTATTCACTTACACCTTCTCACTGAAGATTCCATTTCCCAATTATTGGAACAGTGAGTCAAATAAAAGCAAATGTTGCTAAAGAAAACAACATAAAAAGAGGCTTTCAATATTTAAAGAAAGCTGGGGATTGATTGCAGCTAAGCAGTTGGAAATACATCTCCGTCCATGTCTTAACTACAAAGGTGGTGAGGGGTGGGGGGCGGTGAGGCCAAGTGGTAGGAGCTTGGAGTGGGGGCAAGGAGAAGAGAAAATTCATTGAAGTAAAGAAAGAGAATTGGTATCTGGTATTTCCTCTGCAATTTAATGCTGTCAGGCCGGCATCTTGCACACTACCCAGATGGAACACATTGCTATTACGGAAGCAGAGCTCTCTTCTAGGATAGATTAAAGAGCTAATAGGTGAAACCAGCTGCAAGGAGCATCTGTTTTTTTTTCATTTCAGAGCAAGAGCCCTTGCAGAACTGGAAAAATACAGGTTCCAGAGTTCTCAGGGGGTTGTAGCCTGTAGCCTAGGAGGAAGTTTCTATAATCTTCCAGTTTTTAAAGAGTTCCAAGCTCAATGAATCTCCATGAATTCTCCCAACACGTGACTTGTCATAATGGCTTCACCTTCTAAAACATTTCCGGTATGAAGAGACCTGGAGAAGCCCAGCCCACCTTCACCCAAGATGTTTCCTGTTCATTGTCTTATTCTTTGAGTAGGACCAGGATGGGTATATTTGTAGATCTCTCTCCTGACTACGTTGAGTGGTTGCTCCATTACTTATTCCCTAAAAGAATAGATGGCCTGTGTTTTCTCAGTCACCATATCCTATATGGTTGGAAATAGGTGTGCCAAACACCTGGGGGTCACACAGCCAACTGGAATCTTTAGGGATTTCTTTTTTTTTTTTTTCTTTAGGGATTTCTTTGAGAGGGGTCCAAGGTCTATAGAATATGAATTACAGGGGTGTTGGGGAAAGAGAAAGCACTCACGATATTTGCTAAGCATCAGTGTTATGTTAAGCAATTTAAATTTGATCTCATGTGATCTTTATAATAATCGTGCAAAGAAAATCTGTTTATTTCCATTTTCATTGGGGAAACATTAGGCTTGTCAACAATCTCCACATCATTGGCTACAGCCCTGGATAGTGAACTCAGCTGCCTTTGACTCGAAAAGCTCATGAACCACAGACAACACATGTACTTTATTTTCCAGCTTTATCAAGGTATACTTGACAAATAAAATTGTAAGATATTTAAAGTGCACAACTGATGATTTGATGTATGTATACAAGGTATAAGGGATCCCTCCCACTGAATTAATTAACACATCCATCAACTCACATATTAACCCTTTTTTGTATGTGAGAACATTTATATTCTTAACAATTTCAATGATACAACACAGTGTTAATCAACTATATAGTCATTATGTGATACATTAGATCCTCAGACCCTCTCCATTCTACAACTGGAAGTTTGTACCCTTTTACCAACCTTTCCCTAACCCCCTCAACTCTCGGTCCCAACGCATCCACTTCTAAAATTGCATTGCCGTCTCCCAAAAGCTGGTTTTAAATAGCAAACATTTCTGAGATAAAGTATAGTCCTGTCCACTAATGTGTTGGGGGTTCCTACAATTTAATAACAGTGCTTTTGAGGCTTCTTTTTAGCATAATGCACATGAGAAATAAATCTTATATTCTGACTCTCTGCACTTGTAACTATTATGTATGTATAAATGTATATTTATGACTGAAAAAATTCCCCAAATAATATGTTATTTTATATATCAATGCATCCTTATATGTTCAAGTGTATTTTTAGGTTATGTTGCTGTGAACTAACTAGCATAGTGGTTGTGAATACACATAATAGAGTAAGACCACCTGGGATCATATCTGAATCCAGATATTTGCCAATTGTGTGAACTTGGAAAAATTACTTAACCTATATTACTGGTCATACCTCAGAGGAATTGTGATGATTAATCTTATGTGTCAACTTCATTAGGCTCAGGGAGGCCGACAACTGGTAAGACAGTTTTCTGGGTGTATCTGTGAGTGGGAGGGTGTATCCAACAGATATGACCATGTAAATCTGTATACTGAGTAAAAAGATCACATTCACCATTGTGAGTGTGCATCATCCAAGCTACTGAGGGTTTGAATAGAGCAAAATGTAGACAAAAGGCAAGTCCACTCTCTCTGATTGAGCAGATATATATTCTTTTCTCTTGCCCGTGGACATTGGCAATCTATGTTCGCAGACCTTTGGACTCACAGCAGGACTTAAGCTATAAGCCCCTCCAGCTCTCAGGCTTTTGGACTTGGACTGAATTATGCCCTGGCTTTCCTGGTTCTCCAGTGTGCAGATGGCAGATCATAGGGCTTTTCATATAGATATCTATATCTGTATTCCTATCTATACCTATATCTCTCCCATTGGTTCTGTTTCTCTGGATAACCCTGGTTAACACATTGATGTTATGAAGATTAAGAGAATTAATATTATGTGAAAATCACTGATTCATAAAAAGTACCCAATAAATGCTGACTCTTATTTTATTAAGCTCATAGTGCAATGTGACACAAAAATGGAACACCCTTCCAGTGACGGGCGCACAAAAAGTACTCAACAAACCATTGTCCTTTGTGGTAGTATATGCTTATTATCATACCTAAGACATGTAAGGTGTTTTGTGAGTAAAACAAAAAAAACTGGAGAATATTTAGACAGAAAAAGAATATCAAATGACTCAAAGACTTTCATGGAGACAGAAATATTCTTTACTAATCAAAACTTTAGTTATTTCCTTTCATACTTTAATATAAGATACTATAGTATAGGCACTTATCTATTCTTATTTTAGGCTATTTATTTTACCAGATTGTCAAGTCTTTTAAGATTGAGATCATGTCTACTAATCCACCACTGTGTTTTCTTGGCCTAGAGCCATGCCTTTTACATCAAAGTCACTCTAAATTACTACTTGCTGAATAGATCAACAAATAAATAGACTAGCATTATTAGTTTATTTGTATCTGTGTCAAAGTAATTGTTCAATTTAGTAATAACTACAGTCTTCTGGACTATTGGTGTCAGTGAACAGAGCCCTCTCCTACCAAATATCACTTACTTTCTAATATCATGCTAATATCCATACAAAATGAGAGAGAGACAGAGAAACAGAGAGAGACAGAGACAGAGATGGGGTGTGGGGGAGAGGGAGAGAAAGAGAGAGAAAGAGATTCATACTATATGCTTTTCTAAGCCCTAAAAGAAAAGCCAGATTTGGACAAATTTCACCATTCTCTGTGAAACACATCTTTCAAGGCATGTGGCATCTCTGGGGAACTCTACGTATTCTTGTGATGAAGGTTGAGAAGTTGAGATCTCTAGTAGCTCAGACTAGGAAGTTGGTTGCCCATGAATTCCAATTCTATCCCCTAGTCCTGAGAAGGAAGGGAAGCTAAATAAGGTGAGATCATCTAAAACTTCATTCATAGGTGTTTTCTTTTGCTTTTCTCTATTGATCTGGGCAAAGGTACAGAAGAAGCTGGCAGTTGGAGAAAAGTACTGAAATCCAAGAGAGAAAAGACCTATGAGTTTATGACACATTGTTTCCTGCTGATGTTTCTAGCTTCTTTTCATGCCCAGTTGGCATTATATCACAGAGGCATTAACCACTCTCATTTCCATTTCTGTTAATAGAAGAGAATTCCTCTAATTGTGTTAATGCAAGAGAATTACAAAGTTGGAATTCTCCAAAGCATTGAGGAATCATGATTCAGGGTAGAATGGCCTTGATTCACCTCCCCATGTGGGAGATGGTAGGATGAGCAAGGTCTTGAGATGAATAAGTCAATTATGTAGTACTGTTGAATGCCTATTGCTTACCTAATATGGTACAGGGAAAATCACAGAAGAACAAAGCAGACGACTCAATCCTGTTCAAGGAGCTAGGAAGTTTTCTTTGCAATAGAAGAGAATTGACTAAAACATGAAAAATGTAAAACCCTGAGAATAGGACTTCTGATTCCCTGTACCTAGCACTGTTGGTAATTAACCAATGAGTGGGTTAAAGTAGAACAAATGTAACACGTGGACTTGGACAGACCTACATCTCAGACCGGTCATTTTCTAGATAGGTGATTCAGTACAACTGACGTGATCTCAATGAGTACTGGCTTTCGAAACTTAGTGCATACTATTTTAAAAATAAAAACTGTAAAGTTTAAGTGGATCAGAAAGCCAAAACATCTAGTACAGCACCTAACAAAGAGTAGCTGCTCCATAAATATATATTACTGTATTACAATTGTTGAGATCATGTCTTAACTTATATTCACATGGGTATCTCCCTCTTCTATACATGGAGATATCTGAATAAACCAGAGCACAGTTCTCATATGCATCTTGAAGGAGGCCTATGGATTATCCCCAATTGATTTTTGTCCTCAAATATCCGTCCCACTCATGTGCTACTGATCTCAGATTCTACCTTTAGCTGTTCCTTGGGTAATACTGACTCCTGGTATACTGAAGGTAGACTAGTCTATACCTTAGACAAATGAACAGAAGGCCCAGTCTCACCAGAGTGAGGCCAAAAGACAGTAGGGGGATACTAAAAGATTACAAGCCAATAGGCAGGCAATGAAACATGCAGGAGAGAAAAGAAATTCCCTGAGAATTTCCCTGAGAAATTCCGAGTTCAAAGTCCAAGTCACACAGTGTACTAGCTATTTGTACTAAGGCCAATTACTGAATCTTTCTGAACTACAGATTTAAAATTTAGATATTATCCTTTAGGTTGTTAAGAGAATTTACATAGCCTAATATGTAGTGTATATTTAGCACAGTTCCTGGCACAGAATAATAATCCGATATCTGCATTTAATATTTTTTCTTCTAACCTTGATATTAGAATCCTAATTTTGGGTGCAGCCATTTTCCTACATTCTCGTTATGCCTTCCTAAAATATTTCTAAAATTACTTCAATTTGGCACTGCTTCTTTGGACACTAATATTTCTCACCCATTTAAATTATAAGACATTTTAGTTTGCGAAGAATTGATCATTTGATCATTTATGTCATTAGACCCCAGAAACTCTCAACTCCTGAAATAGTAGCTTTTCTTCTTCTTTTTTTTTCTTAGTAGCTTTTCTTCTTGAGCTAAGTGGCACTTCGTCAACAACCATTACCATCTGCAGCAAGGACTTATTCTTCTAAAGCCTCCAGAGGGCAAGATCACTATAATTTGCTCCTAAATTCCATCTGATTGTGATTCCAATTTAGCAAAAATTATGAAATGTCCCTTCAAATTAAGTAAAGCACAGCAGCTCTTGTACTATCTATGGGATGACAGTAGAGCCATTAGGCCTGTTCTACAGATTTCAAAGAAATCTAAACGCATCTGTAATGGTCTAACAATTGGCACTACTGCCTTTGATCAGGGCCACAACTCTATTGATGGAAAAGAGGCATTAGCAATCAATAGAAAATGCTTACTTCCAAAAAAAACTTCTATCACTTGTGGAAGACAGTGGTTCCTTATCGAGATGTTGACAGTTTCTAGTTGTGAATCAAGATATAATAAAGAGAAAAGTAGGCGACTCAACATTTATGAGATATCACATGGAAAAGTAGAGCTATCACATGAGTATAATGTGTTCTATGTTATTAAAAGGGGAAAAAATGAATTTAAGGACCAAAGAGTGACATTTTTAATATTATTCTCCAAGAATGAAAGTTTTCAGAATAGTTTAAAAAAATGGACAGTGCACATGAGCACTACAGAAAGGAGGTATTCCAGACATTTAATCTATGCCAATTTATTAAGCAGTCATTGTTTATGTCACATAATCTGTTTTATAACTCTATATGGAAAATACAATCTCAATTTTTAAAATGAGTGAACTGAAATTCAGAAAGATTGAATCCAAGGGTGTACAGCTAGAGATGGAGGCATAGGGGTGAAAATATAGCTCTGTCCAGCTTTAGAATCCACACCTTAGGTTGGCTAGAAGACTAAAAGACAGATACATAAAATATCAGAAGCATATTACCTTGAGTGCAAGGGCTGGAGAGGATGGCTTTCCATTCAATTTTGAATTCAGTTCAATTCTTTAAACATTTATTTAGGAACTACCATTACAGACTTTTGTCAACTGCCCTAGGGAAATTCATGAATATGCCTGTGGGTTTTGGAATCAGATTTTCTTTGTATATGAATTTCTGCTTTGCTACTTTCTGGGTGTGTAAACTTAAAGAAATGTGCTTAATTTCTGGGTTTCCTCATCTGTAAAATGGATATAAAAAGAACCACATTGCACAGTTTCCACGAAGTTTGAATAAGATGGCAGGTAGAAGCTAAGTCCATTGCCTGGCATAATGTATACTCCATTGTTATTACTCTTGTTAGAAAACAAAATTCAACAAAGTAAATTTGAAGATCTCTTTGACTTTCTTAAAGGACTCATGAGCTGGGTGGTATCCCTTCTATCAAGCAGAGAGATGCTCTGAGGAATTGTAAAAATTGGAAGACTTTTCTAGGCAAGAGGGTATAACAAGGAAGTTATTCGCAAAAGACAAGAAAGCATCCTTCAGGTTTGGACCTCTTCTTTATGGTGGGAAAGGAAGGAGCATGGTGTTTATCATGCAGATGACTTTGCTGGCACGTTCAGGAAACTTCAGATTGCCTTTTAAAAGGTCACATTCTTGAGATAGGTTGAAACTCTAAGTCTTGGTTTGCTTTCCTTGTGGGGGAAAAGAGGCAAGTGACTCCAGTTTGGGCTTTTTTTTTTCTTAATACTTTTAATACACAACTATCTCACAAATTAACATAATCTAAATGACGCAGTTGAGCTCTTCAGTGGCAAAATCACTTGTTAGAGAAGATAAGACTAAGAGTGGACAACCCTGCTCCTTCAGGATGAGGGAAAGTTTCAGCCTGATCATCACACCTCCTCCAGAGATACGGGAATATTCTGGGAAGCAAGAATATCAGATGTACTCTCCTAAGGTAATTCTGAGAGCCATTCAGCAAACTGAGGGCAAGGGGTAGGGCTCTTACCTGCTTGTGTTAATAGAATTTTGTGTGTTGTTATTGTTTAATATTGGGGGGCAAAATCTTACTAAAGCATATGATAATTAACATTGACTAGGGAAATCTAATGAAGCAGATATTCCAAACTACTTTGGAGGTATTCATTATGCCAAGAATTGTACCATTCTCTTTCAGAATCTCCTATTCTTTAAAATCCTGGTTTAGCTGCTAGTCTAGGAGCATCAAATGCTTTTTAAAGAATCAGTCCATCCAGGATAGTTTCCTTAATTCTGATCAATGACTTTTTTGGAAAATAGAAATGTCATTAACAGCCATGAAAATGCTAAAAGTCCTAAAACCCATGCTGTCCCATATCATCAGGACACACAATCCAAATAAACTGAATTTGGCTCCCCTGCCCACCTCTTTTTTTTTTTTTTTTCTTTTTTTCTTTTTTCTTTTTTTTTTTTTTTTTTATCAGAGGCAAGAAACCTCTGGGTCACAGTGGTGGAAACAAGGCAGTGATGAAGCTCCAGAACAGAGAAGTGGCCCTACCAAGCCTGCCCCTATCCCAGCCCTATTTCATGTTGAAGATGAAACATTTGTTATGTCACCTTTGATTATTAACTCCCCATACATTTCTGTCATCTCATTTCCTAGGCAGGGTAGCTATGTGGACCACTACCAAGCCATCCTATTTTTCTATGAAGAGATCTCTATCTAGCTCCTCATCTTCCCGGAGAATATGTTTTCATGAGGTACAAGCAGGAAATGGATCCATCAGCTTCAGTAGATTTCATCTATTATAAACATGAGAGAAATCACTCTGAGTTCTAATGCCAAAGACCTTCCGTAGAATGTTTTGACACAACCCTGGAATGCTTGAGCATTCTTATTCCACCCCAGGCTGAGACTGCTCCCATTGGCCAGTACTTTCTTATCCTTTTCCGCGGTTCTTTGACTTTCTTCTCCTTCTTTTTCTCCCTCTGCTTTCTTTTTGCTTTAGGCACCACATGCCTCCAGAAATTGTTAAATATATTTCCTTTTCTGTAGCTTCTTATTAGTTTGACTTCCTAGCATTGGCCTGGGCCCTTTTTTATATGCTTCACTCTCACTGGCATCTTCTCCCCATGCAAACTTCAGCTTGGGATCTCTTCCAAAGCTAATTTTCAGTTTTTCAAGACTCTTATAGGAAGTAAGGTAAGCTTGGGAGGCAAGCATTGACATTCAAAGCATCCTGGAATATTCACCCCAACTGGGTCTTATTCCCGAGACGTTTGCCTTTCTCTTCTTGTTAGCAGAAGGCAGAAGTGGAGAAAAAGAAGACACAATATGATTGCTGATATTGGTCTTATGAGACTGATATTTTCATGGGAGCAAACTGTTTATTTACAGTTAGGGCCCTGGAGGTGGTTTCCATTGCTGGTTGCAGTGGCAGCTTCAACAACACCATCAGCAGAGATTCACCTCCATCTTGTCTTTTCCCCACCCCTCCTCCCTCCCACCTTATTTCAGTCCCTAGTTACCAGGAAACAATGGAAAACTAAAATGCTATGTAGACTTTTTTGTCGATAGAAGAGCTTACTTGCTATAGTTAAGCCTGTGTTTGCAGAATTAAAGTCAGCTACTTGCCTCCGTCTCTAAATACACCACTCTGTCAAAGCCCAAGACAAATGAATCTGCTCCACATTCAATCAGCCTTTACATTGACTTTGTACCTGACACCATATAGTCCCAAAGGAAATGCCAGTTCCTGCCTTTCTGGAGCAACTGATAGTTTGAAGGCCGCTACGTCTGATACCAGGGCAAATCCAGTGTGATAGGGGTCAGAATGAATAAATAGTTGGCTGTCACTAGGTACCATGCCTAGTTTCTAGTGTGCCTAGGGAGAAACTGAACCCCTGAATCCACAATCTCATTACCCAACCCCAAAGGTGGTATCAAACCATCAAATTGGCTTTATCCTCTCTGTTTTCCTTCCCTGTTCTAACACATAACCATTTTCAACCAGAACCTATATGTTATAGGTTCAAACATATAACCCTACGTCCATCCTCCTGTATCAATATGAATTGACCTCTTGTATTTAAGACTGTGAAACCAGAAGTTGCTTATGTAATATCTGAGTCTTTTTGTATTCGGCTGCTGAAATATTGGCAGTAGTTGAATTGGCCTGAAGATAGATCAACTTGGATTCATATTTAAAAATACCCTGAATTTGATGCTTTGAACTCTGGATCTTCATAGAAAGGAAAGTTATCCATTAGCATTTGACTGCTAATATATTTTTTTAGTAGTTTAAGAGAATACAAGTAGAGATGTTTTAAAACAAGTCACAACAAGGATCCCTGGGTGGTTCAGCCAGATGTGGCTGACTCTTGTTTTTGGTAAGGTCATGATCTCAGGATCATGAGATTGAGCCTGTGTCAGGCTCCGCACTGCACATGGAGCCTAAGATTCTCTCTCTCCTTCTGTCCCTCTGTCCATCTCTCCCACACTTGCTCTCTCACTCTAAAAAAAACAAAAACAAAAACAAAAAACAAAAAACTTTTGTAGGTCAGAGTCCTGGGAAGTTTTGCCTCTCAGGTCATATCCTGCCCACTCCTTCCCATCACACAGAGAAGACACAAAGAAGGAAGAAGGTTGCCATAACTTCATGGCAGTAAAATATAATGACTAAACAATTTAAAGACAATCACAGGATCCCAGGCGGCCAGGCCTCTCAGTTTTAAATGACTGTGGACTCATTTAAGCATTTGTTCACAGAGGGCCGAAAGTCTATGATGGATCATGCAAGTCAGAGCTAAGTAATGGTTCACCATGGCCTGGTTAATAGTTAGACAAGCTGTTCAGGTTTGATTAGGGTTTTCTTTTCCATTGCTATAATTGTATGATAATTAACTCAACAGAATTACATCTCATTTGGGGAAAATATGTACATTTTGAAGTTTCAGGAGTAACAGATTCCCCATGCCAAGAGAAAGCCTGAAATTACACTGTGGGTCTACTGTTCAGCCATAAAGATTGGACCGTTAGGTGTGTGTCTTGTGAATTTTTGTCTCTAATGGAGCTTGTGAGTTTCCTTAGCTCCAACTCTTCCAAAGGCCCTATGCACAAAAGTGCTCTACCCAGACAGCTGTTGATAGATTAGAATTGCCAAGTGGCAAACAGCATGAACATCTAATGTAACCTGACTTTGGAGCTCAATCTGAGATAGAGCACATGAGGCTTCCCTAAAAGAAAAAGCAGCCACTAATACAGGCACCACCCCATGATTACGTTTTGCATAATGGAAGGAAATTCTTTTAAAGCAGATGGCAAAGTATCAGAGTGGGTGTCCAAATTAAGTCATTTATAAATTGGTCACACCGACAACCATGGAGATCTTTTCCCTCCTCTGACCACAAATATACTTATCTCTATCACACATCAGAGCTAATAATCATATACTGACTCATGATTATGCTCATGTCTAGAGTTGCTTATATCTTTAAAGAGAGAGAAGACACAATAGAGCAGAGACTCAGCTTTGTTTCCTCTGGATCTTATTGGTTCAGTGCTAGTCCACGGTTTATGCTCAAGATGTGAATCAAATCATATCTGTAGGCTTCTGTGTCAATGCCATCTTTTCTAAGAAGCCTTGACCACCAGTATTGGGTGTGTATTGGGTGTGTTTCTAGAGCTTCCTGGACTTAAACTTATCAAAACATAGAATTCCTGTATTAAAATTATTTTCTTGCTTATCTTGCTTGTCTATAGTTTGCTCTCAAGAAGTTTTGAGTGAATAAATGATCAAACACATTTACCTTTCTCTTTTAGCAAACAGTAAGAATGATATAAGGATCTTTGAGAAACAGACCAATGTATCTTCTGGCTAAAATTTAGTATTATTCTCCTACCAAGTTCCAGCAATCCTATCATGTCAGGATTTAGAAAGTTAAACACACTCTTCTAGGATGTCAGTAATGACCTGTCAGAATGGGGGGAGAGAAGGACAGGGTGGATTGAAAAGAATCCTAAGATTTCTGAAAGGCCAGCACAACCTCGCTTGATGAGGCAGCTTGTACTGGCAAACAAATTATCGCCCTTACCTGTTGTCTGTGCTAATGATGTCTCTGCTTTCAGGGGCCTTTGGATCCTAGGCTCAGTGATAAGATTGATTGATATAATACAAGCAAAACAGGGATGGTTTTCCTGCTTTTTGTCTACCAGAAGATTCTAGAGACCTAATACCTCTTACTGAAATCCTTGATTTTTGAGGAGATGAATGTTCTGATATCACTGACAGTATTCCCTGTTCTGCTTGCCTCTGACATGATAAATTTATACTTCTCCCATTGAATTTTTCCTGTCTCTTACCCATTTTCTATCTCAGCAGGGAAGCCCATCTTTTTCTCTTTGGTCCAAACCTGGATACAAATCCCTCTCCTTATTTCTTCTCAGAATAACTGAAACACACTGACATTTGGGCCAAATACTCTACGGAAAAATAACCAGATCAGTTGCAGATTATAGAGTTCATTATATAACAAGTGCGTATAATATTAACAAGTGCATTTTTTTGATTCCATACATCATAGAAAATGCAGAGCATTCACACCCCAAATTCCCTATTCCTCACATAATGACATTCTCGAAAGTGTTTGGCACAGCTGTCACTGTGGTTCTTCCTTCTCAGCCTGGCTGTAAGCCATGTTGCCCGAAGACACCATCTTGCCTCTCCAGCACCCAAACATAGAACTATTTATTTATTATATCCTTCCAAGGATAAATGTCAATACATTAAATGACAACATTTGCTAGTTCCAACCTTACAGATACCCAGGTTCTTCCCACTCAGCTCCGGTTTCCTGGCAGAGGGTCTAGGCTGGTGCATAAACAATTTGCAAGGAGGTATTATACCTGTGATCCCCTTGAGCAACGTGACTCTTCCACTTCTGGATTATCAACAGTTCTTCACCCATCTAGACAATTCTAAATGACTCACTAAAGGAAACACCATTACGTATATACCTCGAGAAGTAATATTTCACTCAATCACCTAGTTGTACAGTTCTGAGAACATACTTAAAATAAGCATGTGCATTACTTTTTTTTTTTTTTTTTTTTTTTTAGGTATCTTGGCTTTAGTGACAAGGCAATGGTGCTTGCAATGTCCTACTTTTCATTTTACAGTTAAAAGATTATAAATGTTAAACATGCAACTGCTTATAATAATCACCATTATATTCTCTACATACTTATTTATGTTTCTATCTCCTTAAAACCATGAGCACCTTGAAATTAGAGATTTTATCTTTTTTTAGAGAGAGAGAGAAAGAGAGGGAGGGAGGGGCAGAGCAAGAGGAAGAGAAAGAATCTTACTTATGCAGGCCCCATGCCCAGCATGGAACCCACACAGGGCTCAATCTCTCAACCCTGAGATCATAGCCTGAGTCAAAATCAAGACTCAGACACTTAACCGACTGAGCCATCCAGGCACCTCCAGAGATTATGCCTTTTAAAAAATGTTTTCATTGTCTTCACCCATCAGTGTCTAACACTCAATTAGTTCTCAGTAAATATTTGATTAATTAGCAAATAAATGTGTGAATGAATTAATTAATTAAGTCTGATACAAAGTAACTTCACTTTCAAAAGTAAGTACTATTTAAATTCAGATTAAGTAAAACATAAGCAAATTCAAGTAAAGCATAGTAATTAAATATCCTAAATGTATATGGGAATATAGTATTGTCTTGGAAGCATAGGTTTAAGGATGAAAACTTGGATTTAAATCTTGTCCTTATTTGATGGCACAGGTATTATTTTTGGTGAGTTTATTTCCTTGTCTGAAAAACGCAGATAATTACACTTATCTCATTAGGCTGTTAAATAAAATAATGTTGATAAAGACCTTAGCATGAGCCCAGCACAGGGTCAGTATTCATAAAGCGCAAGCTTCTGCTGTTGTCATCAGTGTGTCAGTGTAACAACAGCAAGTAAGACACAACTAAAGAGTCTCTTGGTTAAGAAATGCCTAGAAGTCTAAGTGAACCATTGTCTGAGGCATCTCTCTGTGGATAGCCAATGTCCAGAACATGGACTAAGGTTAACAGCAAAATATTTGATTGCTAGGGACATTGACAAGAGCCATATAGGCCCCCTTGAGCAGAACTGAGGGTTTGACTGGACAGTGATGTGGGAACTCAATAATGGGACCAGGGCAGAAGTATTAGCTGACCACATAAACACTAGGCCCAGGGGAAACAAAAGCCTGTGACTCCATGGCCAGGTAGGGAGGCTTCCTATCAGCAAGGAGCACCAAGGCCTCGTGTCTAGGGCAATGCATTCGTCCCAAGCCCCAGAAGACAAAGAGGTTTACGGAGTAGTAAGCGGTGTCTAAGTTGATGCACAGCCACCTGGGGTGTGACTGCACCTGCAAAAGGGGACAGCTGCCGACCAAACTTGGAGGAGCTGAGGTGAGCAGAAGCCGGTTGATAGAGGCCAAGACTAGCACAAACCATTCAATGCCGAAGGGATAGCCATGGCAATGGGGTGATGGTTTCCAGCTGAAGCCAAATGAAGGAAAATCCTGTGTGGCCAGGCACTATTCATATGACAAACACTTCAGGCATCTATCAAAGTGAAAGCATGTTCAAAGTGAAATCGTGTTTGCATGGCCAACAACAGGACATCAATCAAAATGTACATCCAAGCCCAGAATGCAGTGAGAAATCAGAAATACAAGGTAGCATCAAATGCCTGTAGCAATATGACATAGAAGGCCCAAGAAGGACAATTTGGAGAAAAATACCACAGGAAAACGGAGTTAATGGACATACATCGTTCCTCAGGGTTAAGTTGACCTAAAGAGACATCTGTCCCAAAATGCGTTCTTTCTAGTATTAAACTGTGGGAAGCTCCAAGAAAAAAAAAAATCATTTCTGTGATCAAATAACTGAGAGATGCTACATGCTATAGCCCCTTTTACAGAGTTATAATATTAGCATACTAATAACATTAAAAGGCCTGTTAGAAGCAAGCTTATATTTATTTAATCTAACACTCCCCAATCTTCTAGGGCGGCCACTTTCGTAGTGCTTAATATTCTGTGAAATAACTGGGAAATTGTGGCCTGGACTAATATGGATTAAAGAAATACATGCTTTTGATCTCCTCATTTGAATAACAGAGATACCAATAATATTACAGCAAAGTGTAAGGATCATATAAAGTAATGAACGTTAAGTACCAAGAAAAGCACCCAACATGCTTTTTCCCCATATATTTGGAAACAATGGAAGTTAACAAGTAGAACTCTTGAGAATAAAGGTAGCTAAGAAAAAAAAAATCAAAAAATAAATAAATAAAAAATAAAAAAATAAAAAAGATAAAGGTAGCTAAGAAGAATTATATCACTATTATAACTAGTGCATCTTTGAAATATTAGAACTAATACTCTTTATATTATTTTAGCTAATATAGTTTTGCATCTTGAATAGTACCCACTGTTCAAGAATGTCTGAAGCACATCTTACTGGAGTCTCACATTATAATACAATATTAGCTATTCCTTGCTCCCTCTTCACATCAATATTTCTAATCGCATGTCAGTTGTGTTTAGAAAATCTCCCTATCAGTGATCACCCAACTCCTATCCCGTTATCTTCTAAAAGAAGCACCATTTTATTTAATTTTTTTTAATAATAAATTTATTTTTTATTGGTGTAGCACCATTTTAAGTGGAAAGTGAAAAACAGCAACAAGAACAACAACAACAACAAAAACCCTTGCTTATATCTTTTCTTTCCTTCAGATCCTCAATGGGCTGGGAAGAATCTGATCAAACAGAAAAAATTTTGGAACTGAGTCTTAGAGAAGAATAAAAACCAAGAATACCACCCCACCACACACACACACACACACACACACACACACACACCTCAGCGACAATAAAGATATTATAGATCTTGCTCAAGGTTAAGTTCTAGAGATTAAAATGTTGACTTTTCAATAGATCCAGCCTTCTCCAAAAACTTGAGACTCTTCCATCCGTCTGCCTATTTTACATCTCCAATTGGATATCAAAACCAAATTTTTTATTGAATTCGCTGCCCCTTGGGGGTTGCCATACTGTTTTCCCCATAATCATTCATAATCTTGATCATAATCATAATCATTTACTATGCAGTACACAGCAACCCAAATCTATCATGGTTCAACCAGAAGTCTCAGCACCATCTTGGACTTTTGTCTTTCTCTTACGTACCACTTCCAATTCCTCAGCAAAGCCCTGCAGAATAAATGTACTTTAGTCCTGTATAAACCACCATCGTCTCTTACCCAGATCACTACCCTATCTTAGCAGACATATCTTCGCTTCCACATGGTGGTCCTTCTAACATGTTAGTCTTCTAGTGCAAGCCCTCCAGCAGCTTTCCAGCTGACACAGTATAATCCGAAGTCCTTACCATGGCTCTCAAAGGTCTGTACTCTATTACCTCCCATCCCACATTGTCACATCTCTGACTCTCCTCCTGCCCCTTCTCCTCCCCATTCACTTGTCTCTGGCCCTCTTGCTCTACCTGGAGCATTTGAGAACGCTCCTGCTTTGTAGAACTGCTATGAAGATTAAATGTTTACAAGTACAAAGCAGTCTGAGCTACATCTTACTCACATAAGTCTTTTTTTATTATTTTATTTATTTATTCACGAGAGACACAGAGAGAGGGAGAGAGAGAGAGAGGCAGAGATATAGGCAGAGGGAGAAGCAGGCTCCCCGCAGGAAGCCCAATGTAGGACTCGATCCCGGAACTCCAGGATCATGCCCTGAGCCAAAGGCAGACACTCAATAGCTGAGCCACCCAGGCATCCCCTCACATAAGTCTTAATTAACATGGTATCACTATTATTTGGAGCTCCTATGTCTTGTTTTTGCTTTCTCTTTATATTTTTACTGCATAATGTATCATGGGTATTGTTTTATTGAGACAATTCAAGGATGCCCCCAACTCAGGGCATTTCCTCCAAATACTCCCTCTGCCTAAATATTCTTAAGCCCCCAAACCTATATGGTCTTCAGCCTCATTACCTTCAGATCTCTCCTAAAATCATCTTATCTATAAGCCCCTGTTGACCACACTTGTGACATAGCCCCCGTCACACCTGATGTGCTGAAAATATCAAGAGGCAAAACAAAGAGCCATATAAGCTCCAATAGTTGTAAAATAATGTTAATTGAGACTATGAATAAGACAGGGCTCTATGAGCTTTGCATGAATTGATCATTTAAACCTCATAATAATTCTATGAGATAGATAATATTATTAATCCTTTTTTTTAAAAGAAATTTAAGAGACATTGACTTAACTAACCTGCACAAGGCCACACAGCTGAACACTACCATGAGGCTGCTATTTGAGCACAAGCATTTAAATTGATAGTCAATGTACGCCTCTTCAGTGCAGCCTGTGTACTGCTCTTTCCATTTTAGTGCCTATGGAGCCTATTTTCACTGATTCCGCAGTGTTTTCCTGAGCACTCACTATGTGGCATGCTGTAGGTATGAGAACAAACATTGGTAAAAGGTTGATTCAGAGAGGTAGTGAGGACTCAGATCCCAAATGGTCTTGCAGGTATTGTTGTCTTACAATAATGTCTTGGGTGTTGCTCTAAGTGTTTCAAGAAGCCCTTAGAGTGATACAATCACATTTGCATTTTGAATGGAGCACTTTGGTTGTTGAGTGGAAACTAGTCTATAGAAGGCAAGAGAGGAAGTTTGAGGTCACTGAGCAGGCTGTTGCTGGGTTCTAGTTCACAAGGACCATGATGGATGGTACCTGAGATGAGGCCTATGGTGGGATTGGTGAGAACTGGTCAGGATTCAGGGTACATTTTAGGGAAAGAACTAAGAGGATTTGCTGGTGGATTGGACATATGTCTCCCATGTTTTTAAAAATTGTCCCATTATATTCTACAATATGAATACTCCACTGCTTATTTAGCCATTCTTTACATTTAAAGCAGCCTTCTCTCCATTTTTTAAATTCCAAAGTGTGCTAGAATGTTTGTTCATATTCATGGCTCTTTACACCCATGTGATTGTTTATATAAAGCTATGAGGTGAAGTCGCTGGGTCATAGAGTACATGAAAGTTTAATCTTAGCAGATACTGTCAAATAAGTCTCTAAACCACATGTACTGATCAGCTCGTGCCAATTGACATTTCTTTACTCCACTCTTTAAAATGCAATCTCAATGGGATTTCAATGTGACATTGAAAACAGGCCCCCTCTCTGTTTTGCCAGCCTGTGTATAGGCTTTGCTTGTACTCAAATTCACCTACATGCCCAGGGATGAGATTGTACCTGTTGCATCGCTGGTTTCCCCCTGTCTAGTCACTGTGATGCCCAAACCAACTTTCACTTGCTATTTCCTACCGTCCTTTCTGGGCAAAGTCGAGAAATCACAGTGAGAGAGGAGGTGTGGTGACTTCCAAAGGAAATGGTAACTGTGGCATTTGGCTACCCTTGTAAATACCTGAATACACAGAGAGCCCCCCTCGAAAGTCTGCTTATTTCCTTGTCAGGAAAAGTGTCTTTTCACAGCCCTGGGACAAGGTCAGGCAGTGCCTTCAGGGGCTGTTAAGAACAGGTCGCCCTGTAATTAACTGATTTGCTACAATACAGTAGTAAGGCATGTGTTTCCTCTAACCTTGAATATCTCCCAGTACATAGGTGCTCATTGACCTGTAAGTTGAGGGCTTTCAAGGAAAAGAGATAACTGTGCCCAATAATCTTTTGTACCAAGGTTTCATAACCCTCTGCTATCTAGCACACTCACTCACAGATTGCCTATCACAGCAGACTGTAGACTTTCTGATAAACAGTGCTCTGGATACTTTCTAAACTTTCTACCATTAACCCTTTCAACCTCACATGCCTGGAAGCCAGGCAGGCAGGGATATATTATTCTAAGTTTACTTAGGTCAACCTGAGGAATGGAAAGGTTAATTGGCTTGGCCAAGGTCATGAAACAAGCCATAAAGAGAGCCAAGAACAGAACTGAGATCTCTAGAAATGTTTCCAGTCTAGTGTGGGAAATGTTAAATGAAGTATGTTGCTCTAACTCTACACTGTTCTTTTCTACAAACTCATCCCCCAGGAGAAATTTTGCCTTCTGAATTCTTCCCAGTTATGTTTTCACATCATGCTGGACACAGAAAATGTCATTAATTATGTGAATCATGAGGGTGAATGGATGGGGATGTCTATGTTGTGGATGTCCAGGTGACCAACTTTAAACTCCAGCTATCCCAAGTCTTGTGAGATTATCTTGAAGAGTGGAGGCATCAGGATTTCTGCCAAGTGTGGTGCCTTGGGACTAAACCAATGAGGAAGCATTCAATATTTCTATAAAGTCAAACTTTATGGAAATATCAACCACCCTCTGATTGGAGAAAGATATGAAAATATGGCAGAACCAGAAGACCTGCAATTTCACGTATGCTAGAGTATCCTCTAGGCCTGGGATTCATAGCTATAGGAGACCAGGAGTTTGGAAGAAGGAATTAGGGACTAGGGTAACCTCCCAGATAAGAGGATGAACTACAGGACCATGAAAATGGTAGTGGGACAGAGGGCAGGCATCTGATCTAAAAGAAATTTTTATAAACTGGTGACTAGTCATGCTATAGGAGAAGAAATCAAAGATGTCTTCAGGATGATAAGCATTTAAAATTCTTGCTAATGCTCCTTTCTCTATACTTGAACATATCATCTCTTACGTCATTATCTCTCTAACATAATTTGGTCACACTGTCTGGGCAAGTTTTAATGGTTTCTTATCTGGCATAGGAAAAAGTCCAGATTCATAACGTCATTACACAAAATCGTTCATAAGACCAGGCCCTAAAACAAGTCACCAGGTTTTTCTTTCTCCACTGCCTATTTCAAAACCAGACCTTCAGGCACAGAAAAGAATGATCTTCTCCTTACCAAACTGAGTTTTTCTATACTTTTAAGATGCTCTTTGCTCTCCTTTACCTTGTTCTTTTCCCGACAAACTCCTACTCAACATCCTACCTCAATGTTGCCTCCTCTATAAAGTGTTTCCCAATCTACCAATTATAAGAACCTCCTTCCCCCTTTTCCTCCCACAAAACCTTGTATTTCTTGCATATTAACCCTTGATCTGCCTAAATTTTGTCTCTTCCATTGAACAATGGAATTCCCGCCTCCATGGTCAATGCTAAGACTTAACTACACCCTGGCATCTAGCACGTACTGCTGGAACAGGATAGGTATGCCACATGTGTTTGTTGGAAGAATTAAATAAATAGATCTTCCATGTTTAAAGATATTTGAGAACCAAGAAAATGATGATTCCTTCTATTCTCCAGTATCTTGCCAGAAAATGCCCTCCAGTGCAGGGGATAGGCTTAACGCATACATGATTTTGAATCTCACTTTTGACTTAAGATTTTAGATGAGTTACTTCATACTTTGGAGCCTCCTTTCCCTCACTTATAGATTTAACACAGCAATACCAAACTTACAAGGTTGATGTGACAATCCAGTGTTACCCTAACAGAATGCTCATAAACATCTCTTCCTTCCTGATTTTCTTCATCAAAGCCACTTTGAATACTAATTAAAATATTTCTTTGACAATGCTACTCTTTAGTCACATCTCATGCATTTCCTTTAGGGCTTATTTACCCACGTGAGGATACCCTATCAAGGTTCACACGTATAGTTGTGTCTTTATGTATATAATCCATGTTTTTTAAATGGCATACCCAAGAAAAGTATTTATTTGCTTAATACTCATATAGACATAACATATGAATGGATTAAAATAAGCACTTATGGTAATAACCTGAGAGATAAGATAGCATGGAGTTTAGGAACTTGGGCTAAGGAGTAAAAGATAAACTTAGATTCAGATTCTGACAATATCTCTTACAAGAAAATCTGACTTAGAATGCTTCAGTTTCCTCAACTGTATCATGGACATAATAAACATATTTAACTTAGACTGAGAGATATTGAATGGAAAGCACTTGGCACAAAGCCTCACACATGGGATACTCAATAGCTGATATTTTTATGGTTCCAATCATTATTATTGTTTCTCTGGCTTTCACCCAAACTTGCTATTACAGACTTCCAGGCCCCTGATAATCTCTTGCATCTATTCTGAACATCCTCCCAGGGCATTCCCGATGTGCCTGAGAACATGGCAGCTGGACCTTCACCAAAAAGGGAGCATAGGGAGGGGAAATAAGGGCTCTTGGTGAAGAAAGGGTGTGACCACCGTAGATCCATGCAGGAAGCTGTATGACTCCTCTTGATTAATCCCACTGGTGCGAGAAATGCAGTCTACCCTTCTACCCTCTGAGTACCACCACACTGCACACAGCCATCCCTGGGCACTGACACCCCCTATCTTCCTTCCACTTGAATCCTGGGTATTTCCAATGTGTAATTGTTCTTGATGTGCCAAAGTAACACGAATTCTGTGCCAAAATGAAGAGGATGTTTTGCCACCATCTGTTGCATTACATTTGTGACATAGGCACAAAAATGATTTTATCTTATGGTCCAATATTTTATAGGGTTTTTACTGTTTGGGAAGTAGAGGTTAAGGTTGTGATTATATCTGAATGACTGAAAGCATTCTTCTATCAGACCTACTCTTTTTTTTTTTTTTTTTTTAGAAACACTCTTATCCTTTTTCCAATAACTGAGTCAAATCACTAGACACAGTCAATTTGTTTGCTTTGCTCTTCCCTTAGAGAGAAAGTCACTCTAGTTGGCATCCTCAAACTTTCCCACCCAAGTTCTATGCACAGTGAACCCAAATCCTGTGTGTCTGGGAAAAGGGCCAAAAATGGCCTGACATGAGAGCTAAACTCTTTGATGTTTCATCTTTTATCTTAGAAGAAAAAAAACATATGAATTTGGCATTCTCTCCACAGTATTATGTTAATATAAAATAATGTCATTCTGCCTCCCGATTTTTTAGTCCATTTCATGGCTTCTGGGTACCCTCTGGAATACCTCACCAATCTCAACAGGACTTATAGCCCATGTTGCGATCCCAGATCAGCCTTGGTATAAATGAATTCTTTCCCAGGAGACTCCTCCTTTGTTAGCACTTTTTAGAAATAGATTTTTTGGCATATTCTTTCCACTCATTTGTCAAACATGCCCTGACATGACTGAATCCCAGCCATAAACACAACTTACGGTTCAACTTGACTCCCCCATCCCCCAACAGATTCAAGCCATGCCTCAGAGACATCATCAAGAACCTCAGTTTTTATCCTACCATCTGCCTGTGCATTTGCCGGTGAAATGTGAGGTTCTATTGGCTGAGTAGTCAAAAGCAGAAGGTTTGCTGTGCATGATTACTGATGGAAGCCACATTTCTTCAAAGCATGGACATGCACAGGGAAACATTTGACAAATGCGTCTTAAAGGTAATGACTTGCATGGCCGTATGGCTTTATATGAAGAAATGTTGGGTTATCCAAAGACATTCAGGGCCTTCCAGAAAATAAAACCCATTCGATTAATTCCCTCCATGTACTTAAGCATATAAAAGTAATGGATCCATATAAATTATTGCATTCCATATTCACACCAATTAAAAATTCCTCAGATGGTTCAGTCAATGGCCCATATGTATTATAGTTCTAGCAACTCTCAACCATATGCAGTGACATAGGCTGTGCCAGAAGTACCAAAATAGTCTTTAGAAATAAATGTCTCTGCATTGTGGCTCATAAAAATACCTGTTAATTATAAATGTAAGTCAACTCAGCCCAGTATTAGTTGAATGACATAAAGCTAATTTCTGAAATGCAGGGAGATCAAGAACTAAACACAGTGCATAAAGACTTAATGGAAAAGTAATAAGGTTAGGTCGTGTTACTATTATCTCAAATCCATGTGGTTTTCCATGAAATAAGTGGAGCTCGCTGCAGTCCTCTGAGACACAGTTGAGAGCCCTCATGTTGGTTTTGCTTAAAAAGGGCAACCCACCTTATACTATATATTGGCAAATCGAATTTAAATTTAAAAAGTTATTTTTTTTAAAAAAAAAAAGGGCAACCCACCATAAAAAGGAATGAAGTACAGACACATACTACAGCATAGATGAACCTTGAAACATTATGTCACCTGAAGGAAGCCAGTCCCCAAAGGCCACATACTGGATGATTCCATTTGTATGAAATCTCCAACAGAGGCAAAACCATAGAGACAGAAAATGGAGGAGGGGTTGCCAGGAGTCCTGGGAGGGGACGTGGAGAGTGGCTGCTGATGAACAAGAGTAACAAAAAGTATTCCAAAATTAGGTACTGGCAATTGTTGTAAAAAAAATCCACGACTACACTAAAAATCCACTGAATTGTATGCTTTAAAAGAGTGAATTTTATGGTAGGTGAATTATATTTCAGTGACGCTGTTATAAAAGGGGGAAGAAAAAAGGCCAAGGAAAGTGCAGTGTTAAGTGAAGTCTAGGAATGGAGAAGGATGAACCAAAACCAAAAAAGCCCAAAAGGCCTGATCACAACCAAAATCCTTAGAAGAGGTACAGTGGACAACTCCCCTCCCGGACAGGCTTCCACAATAGCATCCAGAATCATTCTCATTCTTGGACTTCACAGTTTTCATTGCCAGGATCCAGAGGGCGACAGTCTTCAAGTTACTAAGATGCTTGCGTTCCTTTCTTTCTTTGTTTCTTTTCACCTCATCATTAAATTTTCTAGTAATTTTGAGTCAGGTGGAGAGGAGTCCGCTCTGCTTGTGCTGTTCATTATGGAAATTGATTTGACCCTCATTTGCATCTATTTGCACTGCCATCAAGCTGATTTAGAATCCGAGGGTGGTTGCAACCTCCTCCGAAGCTGGCAGATTTGCTCTAAAAACAGAACCCTGGAACTTTCCAACCAGCTCCGAAGAACTTGTTCTCTTGCCCTTTTGATTTCTGCACAACATGGGCAGAGTTTCAGAGAAATACAACTCTTGGTAAAGGAAAGAAAGGAAACCTTTGTTGCCTTCTGCTATAAATAGTCTCCATTCCCTTGCCTTCCTTCCATGCAGCTAGTCAACCCTGCAATCCTGGGTTGCACATCAGAAACAAATACATTGGTCTGTGGAGTGAGCGAGAGGCCCCAGGCAAGCTTGCAGGCTGGCAACTGGCAACAGAGGAGTTAAATCTTAAACAATCCAACATGGCAATTATCCCTGCTGCACTGACCCAAGGGCTCCTCACTAGCCCCGGGAAGGAACAAAGTGCAGCGCTGCAGCCCTGGCCAAGGTGCCACGAGGAGTGATAAGAACCTAGGAGAATGCAGACCTCGACTGGCTCAGCCATTCTGCCCTCTTCCCTTTGGTGTCCCTTTCCCTCTACAGCCCAAGGCTGGTTCCCTGCTTTCTATCCAACTCTTCCTCTTGCCTGCCCTGCGTGGTCACCACGTGTCCAGAAACAACCACCCTCACTTCCCCTATGCGACCTGTGTTTTCTTTTATTGTCAGAATGGAAATCACTTTATTGCTGTGTATGATGTAAAATACTAAATTCTCATTGTAAAAAAAAAAAAACAGTTTACATAAAAAGGGAAGAGGGCACTGAAGTTAGCTGTACTCTGACCACTCAGAGAAATTCACCCATACTTCAAGTGTATAGTCTTCAAATTCAAAGAATTTTTTTAAATGAAATCTATGAGACATATCCATTTTTCACTTAGAAATCCATCTTGTGCATTTTTCATTGCAATAAATATAGATCTACACTACCATTTTTAGCAGTCTCTATAAATGTATCCATAATTTGCACACTTAGTCTGTTTCTTCTTGATTCATATATATGAATATATATATATTCATAGATAATATACACATTCAAAGTTTTTTCTTATTCCCAAATTTATCCATGAGGCCCTCCTTCTACCCTCAAGCCATCCAAGTTGCTTCAGCACACCTGACATCTGGGCTTCCCAAGGCCCCAAACTGTCTGCTCATCAAAGTTGCCCATCCTAGGCCTTATGCTTTAAGACCCTACGCTACTTGGTGATAGCTGGAAAAATATGAGGAATAAAGTGAGCTGATGGTTTAATTGGTACAGTGGCTTTTATTGCAGGTCAACAGAAAATTGCGGCAAGAATGAACTTTAGAAATAACGCACTCTGGTGTTTCCCCAACTTGTCAGTGGAGTGCAGAGGTGAGAATGGTATAAAAAATTCACAGATCTCTCCTCCAGGGAATTCAACATGATTAATCCAGAATGAGGTCTGGAAAACTGTCATTCAACAAGCTCTTTGTGGGATTATTTTGATCAGTCTAATTTCAGAAACTCTGGTTTCATCTAATATTTTATCATTCATGTGAGGTCATAGAGGGCCAAATAGATAGTTTGTCACATCTCCATGGACAATTAGGGGTAGAGCTGGAAGTGTTGTCTATATTTCCCCATCCCTGAGCTTGCCGTCTCTTTGTCACACAAAATCCTTTTATTCCAAAGAAAATTTTTATTAGAACAAAAGGCTTCTTTCCAGTAGGAGGAAAGACTTGTGCCTTTTAAATATTGACAATTCTGGAACTCAAATTGGGCTAAAGGGATTGACTTGGAGGCAAGAAAGGGGTCTTCAATTGCCACTCAAATCTGTATCATGCAAATGACTATTTACATCCATGTGTGTGGGCACATATGTGTTTGTGAGTATATACATATGGCTACATGTTAGTCTTAGAAAAAATATTGGAAGTCAAACATGATTATAGAACCCATACTATAAGAATAGAGTTTTCAAAGACCTATTTCAAGAAGTATCCCCAGTGAGAAAAAAAAAAAAATGCCAGCGCTAATGCAAAAAGACTGGATCTAATCGAAAGCAAAAATTTCCCTTTATTTGAGTCTATCTTCATACATGAAGACCTGCCTCAGCAAGATTTTCAACTTTCTTTGGAAACGTGTAGTACAGAACACACAGAGACAGAAGACTTCTCAAGGCAATATTCAACAGGGAGCTACTTACTTGCTCTAGTGGCCATCTCAGTCATGGTGTCCATGTATAATGAGTATCTGGCAGGATTCTTTAATTCTAGACCTAATAAAGATAATGGAGATGATCATTTAAAGCACCTCAACCTCGTGGAGTAGGAACTGTAATGAATACCTTTCATTTTTCTGAAAGACAATAGTTCTTCCAGAGGGTAAAACTTCAGGTGGTACGCTCTGCTGGCTGCTCTCTATGCAGGTAGCTATAGCCGTACCATTTTCCATGGTTCCTCTTATTGGTGGCATTGAGTCCCCTCAAAATTTGTATGTTGAAGTCCAATTCTCCTGCTACCTCAAAATATGACCTTATTTGGAAATAGAGTCATTGCTTATCTAATTAGTTCAGTTAAATGAGGTCACAGTGAAGTAAGGTGGGCCTTTAATGCAGTATCACTGGTGTCTTTATAAAAAGGGGAAATTGGGGCATCTGGGTGGCTCAGTGGTTAAGCATCTGCCTTTGGCTCAGGGTGTGATCTTGGGGTCCTGGGATCAAGTCCTGCATCAGGCTCCCCACAGGAAACCTGCTTCTCCTTCTGCCCGTGTCTCTGCCTCTCTCTGTGTGTCTCTTATGAATAAATAAATAAAATCTTAAAAAAATAGAAAAGGGAAATTTAGACACAGAGACAGATATATACACACAGGAAGACTGTCATATGAAGACTGGAGCTATCCTGTCATAAGCCAATGAACTACCAGAAACTAGAAGAGGCCTAGAACAGATCTACCCTAGAGATTTCACAGGGAGTATGGTCCTGTTGCCATCTTACCCTTGAACTTTTGGCCTTCAGAACTGTAAGACAATAAATTTCTGTTGTTTAAACTACTCTGTTTGTGGTGCTTTGTTACAATAGCCCCAAGAAACTAGGATAGTACCCTTCAGAACACAGCTTCCACTAAGACATGAGCAATTCAGAAATGGGCTAAGCATTGTGATATTCACTGGTTTGGCCATACAGAAGCTTAATGAATTTGGAGATCTAATGCCAAAGGAGGAAGACCTGAAACACCTGATTCTCTTGAAATAGAAGCGATTCTTCCCCTCAGCCATTTCATGCTCCTTATGCAGCTACACCAACAGGCAGAGAGCAGGGGCACTGTCTGCAGGCATGATTGATCCTGGGTCATCAGAGTGTTCCTATCAAGAGTACAAGGAGGGGGATCCCTGGGTGGCTCTGTGGTTAAGCATCTGCCTGTGGCCCAGGGTGTCATCCTGGAGTCCCGGGATTAAGTCCCACATCGGGCTCCCTGCATGTAGCCTGCTTCTCTCTCTGCCTGTGTCTCTGCCTTTCTCTGTGTGTGTCTCTCATGAGTAAATAAAATTAAAAAAAAAAAAAAAAAGAGTACAAAGGAGAACATAAGTGTGTCTCCTGGACATCTCTAAATACTTCCTTTCCCAAAAGTACTAATGAACAGAACATTGAATCAACCCCCTCCCCAATCACACACATACACACATATTTTCCCTAAAACATCCCTAGGAAAGCAAAATTATGGAAATGAAGGCTCAGGTCATCACTTATCCAGCCAAGATGCTACCACAAGTTGTGAGGAACAAAAGTACATAGTAGGAGGTGATAGTAATGATTATCCAGCTAGGCCTCATGACTAGCTGCTAAAGCATGACTCAGCGTTATGATTTTTTTTCACTTTCTCTCTTTCTCTACTACATATTTTATATGATGACCAGTGGCTAATGTTTAAAGTTTCAGAGAGAAGAATAAAAGAATCCACATCACTCCCCACAATAATGCTGTAGTGACTTTATCTCCTGTGTTTGGGCCATAAATTTTGTAACGGACGAAAGACAAGACTAGTTGTCAAGACACCAAACAGATCGACTGTGCTAACTGTAATCCTTTTATGTCTTTAGATCCATTCATGACTCTTTCCTACCCTGCTCTTTGCTTTGGGAAGTTGACTAAGGAGAATTCTCGCCCTGGGGTTCCTGCTGGGGTCATCTTCTATGGTTCTCTCAAATGAAATAGGAATAGTAAAAACTAACTTGATTACCTCTCCCTGGGATGAAAATTTGCCTTTGAGTATAATGCTCTAAGACAATAGAGTCCATTATTAGTTCAACTCAAAGTTTTAGTAGAATACAAGTTGGTAAAAAGACTCTGAGTAGAGAGTAGTCCAGATGTTTTCCACTGATTTTCATTTTTCTAGAAGTATCCTTTATCCCACTGTTTCCACATTCAACTTTTCCTGCCAGAGCTCTTCTTAGTAAAAATGTTGGGGGATTCTGTGCTTTACATCCGTAACTGAGAAAGTGGCTGGAGCAGACAATAAACTCTAATGTGAAAGGTGATGTTGAGGTGAAAATAGTCCAAACCCATTTACACAATTGTGCCATCATGCTTTGGAAAAACATTTTTTTTTTTTTTTTTTTTTTGTAGAGCTTTGGGCTCTATTTTTTTTTCTACATGTATTGAGGTATAATTTATAAACAATAAAATATATTCTTTTTAGGTGCACAGTTGCACACATTTTGACAAATTGTATAGCCATGTTACCACACAAAAATCAAGTTGTAGAATATTTCTATCACCCCAAAACATTCATTTGTGTCCTTTGTAGAAAATCCCCTTTCGTCACTCTTAGCCCTTGACAGCCTCTGATCTAATGTGTGCTCTTCTAGCTTTGTCTTCTCAGAATGTTACCGAAGGAAGATCACACAATATTGTAGCCTTTGGAGTCTGGCTTCTTTCATTTAGCTTAATCCATTTTTGAGAACTGTCCGTTCTGTTTCAAGTTTTAGTATTTCAATCCTTTTTTATTTCTTAATAAAATACTTACTATAGTATTTTATTGTATCATGCACTATAATTTATATCTAAATTATATCTGCACTTTGGTGGGTATTTGAGCTGTTTCAAGTTGTTGTCAGTTGTGAATAAAGCCACTGTATGCATTTACCTATAGGTTTTGTATAGACATGTATCTTCATTTCTCTTTGGTGGATACCATAGAATGTGATAATGGGTTGTATGATTAAGTATATGTTTAACTTCATAAGAAATTACCAGAGTGTGTCACAAGAAGCTATATCATTTTGAAATCACACCAACAATATATTAGAGTTCCAGTTTCTGCATATCATCTCTGACATTTGTTATTGACATTTTTAAAATTTTAATAATTGTGTACTGGTTCTAATCTACATTACTGTAATAGTTTATGCTGTTAAACATCTTCTTATGTGTTTGTCATCTACATATCTTCTCAAGTGAACTGTAGGTTCAACTATTTTGCCTATTTTTTATCAGGTTGTTTGTTTCCCTATTATTGAGTTTTGAGAGTTCTTCACATATTCTGGTTATTACTATCTTTTCAAATTAGTGCCTTTTAAAAACTACATATGTAATTAATTTGCTTACATAACACTGTAACCCCAAAGAGAGGATCACCTCCTATTTCTTTTTTCACTTTCTGAGGATCACTCATTCCTGACAATTATACTTCTCCCTCCATCTTTTAATCTTAAACTTTGATCATGTGTTGCTTTAAAAGTTGTATGAAAACTAACTACTCACTCCTTACCCCATAAAACCCCGTATATATACAAATTTTTGCACATCCTTTTCAGAGTCAGTGAGAAACCTACTCCTGAAGTTCCACATGGACCATGAGTCATGGACCCCAAGTTAGAAACTTATGCATACACTGTTAATGTCCACTTGGATCAGTATAATTACTTTTTTTCTTTATCTTAGGTAAGCAAAAACTATTGGATGCTGCTAGATAAGTCATGCAACTGTGCAAATTAATGCACCAAGGATATACTTGCCTCCATTTTTTTAGGGTCTGCACAGCTACACAATATATTTTTTTCAATAGTCTTTTTAGTTCTATTTTTAATTCCTACAGAAGCCAATTGACAAATATTACTTATCACCTATATCCTCTAACTCTCTACAGAGCATCAGAGCATCCTCCTACCTACTCCCCAGAAAAATAGAAGAAATAAAGTGTAAATAAGTTCCTCTGCTTAATTTAAACTTACACATGTGCCCATCCGTTCTTCCCTTGAATCTCAGAAAGACACACGACTTTCTTCCAGCCAATGCAAATCTTTCCTTTTCTGCTCTCGATCCTTCTCTATCCTAGACTCCATTTTTGCAAACACCTTCTCCACTTATATTATTCATGTCTCCCTCTTAAATTGCTGTTTATTCTCAAGATTTCATCATGTTTTGTTTTTTTTTCCATTTTAAAAGAGAAAAAACCTCCCTCAATAGTGTAGAGTCTGCTTCCCACCCCTCCCCATTCTCTACTCCATGCATTTCCCTTGTTTTACAGCCAAGCTGAGAAAAATATGCTACACTCACTGTCTCCAATGGTTCCATTTCTCGTGTCACTACAAACTGTATAGCATCCCCAACAGTCCATTGAAATTTCTTTTTACAAATAATAAGTAACTTTACAAATGGCCTAATTACAAAAAAATGAATTGGTTACTTTCAATTATTAGACCCGTCCTCTGGGAAATATTTGCTATTGTTGACTATTTCCTGAAACGCACTTCTCTCTTGTTTTCTATAGTAATACTCTCTCTAAACTTCTCTGTTAGTGCCCAACCGTTTGTCGTGGGTCTCTGACCTCTTATCCTAACAAATACCACTGTATTAGTGATCCTCAGGTCTTTCTGTTAAGGCTTTTTATTATTATTATTGTTACTATCACTCTACATAGTTCCTGAATGACGAAACTACATGATATTTTCAGCTACTACCTACCTAACTATAAATCAATGAACCACAACCCTTAACCTCATGCCAGATTACTTCTAGGAATTCTAAAAAAGAAAAAAAAAAAAAAAAGAGGCAGTCTTTTCATAAACTGCTTGAACTCAACCGGTCCCAAGTGAATGTCACCATTGTTACCCTCTCCAGACTATTCTCCATATTTAGTCCCTCTGCCTTATTTCTTATCTCAGTGATTATCCCTACCGTTTCCCTTGTTGCCCAAGCAAAAACCTGAAAGTCATACTAAATTATGCTTTCCATTTCTGAGTTGTGACTAGTCAATCATACATTTAACTGTGCAATAAATACATATGAAGTGTATACCATGTGACATACACTCTGCTAGCCCTGTGTCAGGTTGAATTAGACGTTATTTTTGCTTTCAAACTGCATCCATTTTAATATTGCAGAGGCTACATGCTACATTCAATAAGAGCTTAAAGGAATGTCTGTCTAATCAGACTGAGATGGGGGTATCAAGAGAACTTGCCAGAGGCAACTCTTGCATTGAATGACAAAGGATCAATGGTAATTAGCTAAAGAAAGAAGAGAACAATAATCCAAGAAGAAGCAGCCTATTACAAGGCTTGATAATATGGTTCTTGCTTCCTAAGTCATTCCTAACCCTTTTACTTCCTCTCCAAATACACTGCTAGAAACAAATACAGCCAGCCACCGTATTTTTCACCAATGAAATTTAAAAGGTCTTAGCCGCTGTCATTGGCCTCTAGTATTATCTTCACCCAATGTATCTTCGACATGGCTGCTGGAGGGATATTTCTAAAGTGCCACTCTGAGCATATCTTTCTTGAACTTAAAATCAACCAATAACCCCCCATTTTCAAATTGCATCCAAAGACATATGATTTAGCTTCTCACTACCCTCCATGTTTAATGAGTGACTCTCATTGGACACTCGACTAACCAGTCAGTTTCCTGACTCTGCCCATGAATATGTATATGTTAGTTCCTCCTCCTAAGATTTGCTTTTTTTCTTCTTGTGTGACAGATACTCACTTACAAGTGAGTGTAGTTCATCAAGACTAATTTAAGTGGCATCTCTTTAGATGCTCAGGTGGACTTCAGCACCAGTTTTTCTATGGTCCACAGCAACATATGCATATTTCATTACAGCATATGTCACGTTATATTACCTGTTTACTTGTCTATTTCCCCAATCAGACTTGGAATGTCTTTAGGGGGAAAAATGTATTATTCATCTCCATATCCTCAGTGCTCAACATAGTCCCTGGCATTTCATAGGTGCTGAAAATATTTATTGTGTGAGAATTAATTAATTAACTAATTAATATTAGCCACTTCCGTGGATTAATGACAGAGATTTCTTTTGTGAAATGGAGGATAATTCTCTCCTACAAAGCTTTGACTCTATGGTAGCCACTGTGCCAGGCACTGGTGGTTTAAAGGTGAAAAATACAGTCACCTACTTTCAATGGGGCTTATAGTCTATGAGGGAAGACAAATATGAAAACAGGCAACTATAAGAGAGAAATATTAAGTGATATGATAAGGGGAATAAAGGAAACTATGAGAAATGGGTATAAGAGGAGATCGAACCTACTTCTGGATCATTAGGGTAAATTTCTAGAGCAAATGACAATTAAGCTGGGGCCTGGAGAATAGCTAAGAGGACAGGACAGGTATCCCAGGTAGTGGGAATTTCATATGAATGTCCTGTGTGGAAGGAAAAGTAGAGCCAAGCCACAGAATTTAAAGCTGTGTCTGGATGAACCATAGTAATTCAGGGAGAGTTTGTGGGAGGTAAGATTGTGAAGGGTTCTGATATCTCCCAGGGTTTAAAGAAAGGGACAGAAAAGATCAGGCTATGTTAAGGAAGATCAAACTAGCTGCAGAATGGAGGCTGGCTTGGAGGAAGTCAGAAATGAAGGCAGAGAGATCAGAAAAGAGGCTGTTTCAATCATGTGGGCAGGAGATGGTGGTGGTATTGTGGGAACTACGTCACTGCCACCATCCATTTTTTATGACTATGTCCTGTGACTATGCGATGAGAAAGCTGCTGTGCATTGAAGGGCCTTTAACATCCTGCCTCTGACATCCTGCCTCCATCACTGAGAAATGGGAAGATCTAAGGCAAGGGAAGCCCCTATACCTGGCTTCATCTGGATGCCTATTTATTTATGTATTTATGTATTTATTTATTTATTTAAGTTTTTATTTAATAACAGTTAACACACAAGGAAATATTAGTTTCAGGTATACAGTATAGGGATTTGACAGTTTCATACTACACCTAGTGCTCATCACAGCAAGTGCCCCCCTTAATCCCCATCACTTATTTAACCCATCCTCCACCCTCTTCCCATTGATAACCACCAGCTTGTTCTCTCTACTTAAAGGTGTTTCTTGGTTTGTCTCTCTCTCTCTTTTTTTCTACTTTGTTCATTTCTTTTGTTTCTTAAATTCCACATATGAGTGAAATCATACAGTATTTCTCTTTCTCTGACTGACTTATTTCACTTAGCATAATTTTAGCTCCACCTATGTCATTGCAAATAACAAAATTTCATTCTTTTTTATGGCCAAGTAATATTCCACGGTGTGTGTGTGTGTGTGTGTGTGTGTGTGTGTGTGTGTATCCCACTTCTTTATCGATTTGTCAGTTGATGGACGCTTGGGCTGCTTCCATAATTTGGCTATTGTTGATAATGCTGCCAATTTAAATGTGTGACACAAACCTGAACAAGACAAGGTGTGAAGGGCTGAGGCTCAGAAATGGTGACAGATTAATAATTAGGCCTTGTCCAGCCTTGCCACATAAATAAGAGTAGGTCACAAAATATTGCATGAAACAACAACCATGAAAGTATGTTTCACAGGCAAGAGAAAATTGCTCTCGACAGGCAGCTAAATAGCTACTGAGATGACTGGCAGTAAAATATGAGTCTTTTCAATTGGACAAAAGCTAAATTCAATGAGAAAGCAATATAAAATCAAAAAGGGGCTTCTGTTCATATATTTCCTGGTTATGAAATGGATGAAAAACGAAGCTTCTCTGGCTTTACGTCACAGCCTCGTATGGGTTTCTGAGTGGGTTCAGACTCTTCCAAGTTTCTGTGGTCATTAGTTTTCTTAGAATCTGGCTTCAAGTCCTTCATTTAAGGAAAAGGCACCTTGAACGGGGGTGTAGAATCTCAGCGTGTGAGACTGGATGTTTTCCACCATACTCTTCTCTCAAAATAAACAGCCACTGTCAGGATGAACTCCCCGAGATTTCCCCAGCGAGCCCCATATTTTCACACCTCACAGTAGAGCTTCCACTTGGCTTCATAATTGCAGGAAAAAAATTCAGTGTACACTAAGCACCTTAGTGCTCTAATACAACCCATCTTTTGCCATAAATATCAGACCTGTTTCATGAAAATGAGAGGTTCTCCTCTCCTGTATTAACAACTATAAAAACACATTCTGCTGGCATAGGTTTCTCATAAGCTCCCATTCACTCAATTAAATGTTTAAAATATGCAATGAATTCTTAAGTCATATTTACTCCAAATGAATAGCAAAATATACATCATATTCCATGTGAAAGGCTTATGGCAAGTTCTGCCTAATTCACCTCTTCAGATATCCCTCCATCTCATTCACCTTCTTTTATCCCAATGGCCATGGCCATAGTTCAAGCCCCTACTATCTCTTGCTCAGAGGCTATAATTGAATCCATCCCAAATGACTCTGCCTATAGTCTTGCCTCATCCAATCCATCCTTCACACTGCAGCTGGAGTGATACTTTGAGAATGCAAAATGAATGAATCATGTCACTCCCCTACTTAACACTCATTAAATGTTTCCCAGTGCCATTAAGATAAAGTCCAAGCCCTTCAAAATGCCCTTTGTAGCCTGGCATCCTGCCTTTCTTTCTTGCCTAATCTCACCCTCTTGTTCTTCCGACTTTATGTTCAAATTAAGAAATGTGTACTTTTCCAGTTCTTGAACATAATTTTACTCCTACTTACTGAACTCCTTGTGGCCATTTGTTTTTCATTTTTAATATCTTTCATCAAAGCTTTTCTACCTTTTGACAAACAACACCAAGGATCCCGTCTATGAGTTCCTATTGAATCTTGGATCTTACTGTTCCTATCAAATTTTCTCACACATAATGATTTAAATGCCTATTCTCCTGACATACTGTAAACTGTCAAAGAAGTGATCCTTTTGATCTTGTTCACCATTGTATTCCCAGCATCTAGTGCAACTTGTACATCCATTTGTTGAATGGATGGATGGTTGGATGGATGGTTAGATGAATGGGTGGAAAAGGATGAGCCTGTAGAGAGCTTGGTAAACAAAGTGGATGCAAGCTTACATCTCTTCTATAAAGAAGAGATGATTTTTAAAATATCCTCCTATCATTGCTGTAAAGATGAAATGAGATCTTTACAATATGTAAAGCATTGAGAACTGTGCCTGGCATGTTTAGACACTGCTCCAAAAAAAGTCAGCTATTATTGATATTAATAATGGTATGTTCTCAAGGAACATGATAAACAAATAAATTGATTAACAAAGATTATTCACGGGATCCCTGGGTGGCGCAGCGGTTTGGCACCTGCCTTTGGTCCAGGGCGCGATCCTGGAGACCCGGGATCGAATCCCACATCCGGCTCCCGGTGCATGGAGCCTGCTTCTCCCTCTGCCTATGTCTCTGCCTCTCTCTCTCTCTCTCTCTCTCTCTCTCTCTCTGTGACTATCATAAATAAATAAAAATTAAAAAAAATTAAAAAAAACAAAGATTATTCAGTAGTGAAATCTAGGTAAATTCTCTCTGACATCTCTGTTGCAATTTTTGTAAAATTAAGGGCTAGCCCTTAATTACAAAAAGCATTTGAGACTTCCTGGTGATGCTCAGCATCTGTGGTCCCAACTCACCCACACCACATTCAGCAAGCAGTAATAGAGTGTAAGGAAGCACTTTCTGCCCTCGCGTTCAAGTTCAACCCTTATTACTAGAGTTATTTTTGTCAAATTCCCAACCTTTTGGACTCTGGATTCTGCTTGTGTTCTGAGATCTATGATGTCTTCTTGCTCCCTTATCTCTTATCTGACCTTTTGGTCTTTGGTTCTCTGCCTTCCTATACTGGTGGTACCTAACTAATTGGGCTCTGCTCCTGACCCTTCCTTGTTCGGCTTATACCCAGGATAGGTCAATGGCTTTAAGGACATGACCCTGGGCAGTGCACTGTGCCAAGCCACACAGGAGAGGAATGCCACAGTGGTTGGTCTGTATTAGCATAATTATCTTCCGAATCTACTTTCAACCAATTCATACTTTTTTTCAAACCAACCTATTTTTTACCTTCTCTTTATTTTTATTACTTCCTTACCAGTTGCCCTTTCAACCTGATGTTGTTCCTTTTTAAGGCTATGATTAGCATTCTTCTATTGTGACATCTCCTTGGAAAATGTTTGGCTTGGTCCCAGATCCCCCTTACCAAAGAGGATACTTCTGCACTGCCCTAACTGGGTATAGGCCAGAGGTAATATACAGAATATTTAATACCTGGTAAAACAGAGGCAATGAGGAATCAAAATGAATGTTGGCAAGAGGACCAGAGGAGGAGGAGTCTTCATACTATGTCAAGCAGTAATTCTTCTATAGTTGTGTCTAAGGATCTACAGACTGGGGATGTGAGGAAGCAGGTATTTACCAAGCAGTATGAAAGCATTCCAGTGTTTAGCAACCACTAGAGTCTACCTCAAGATTTTATCTGGGATTATGTTTTCTAATACAAGTCTATTTTTTTTTCATGCTCCACAAGGCATTGTTCATTAGACTAATCCCTAACCTTAGGCACTAGGAGACAAAATATCTCGTAAAGACTGTGTATACATGTATATTGGCTTTAGGTGTCCCATGTAAAAATTGCTAGAAGCAAAATCATCCAAAGTTGCTGTTTTTGAGGCAATGACATTGCTCAAGAAACCTCAACGCTGTGACTTTTTAACCCTATAAGCTTTTGAAACTTCATGAATAAGAAATAAGCAAGGAGAGTTGGAAAAGTATCATTTCTAAGTCAACACAGTCATGATGAATACTAAGGATCCTCTTATGAAAAGATTGGGAGATTGTCTAATAAAAAAGTGGACTCTGATGTCAGGACAAAGTCCTTGCTATTTATCATATGTTATAGACCAGTAATTTGTATGTAATCCCCATTCTTCCTTTTCCTAAGATAAAGATTTTTTTGTAGTTACCTTGTTCCTTCACCACTACTCTAGACTGGTTGAAGGGAAGAGATAACTAATCTTTCAGCTAATACTCACTAGACTAGAAAGTTCACATCTGGATCTGATAATGAGAGTGGACATTATTCAGAGATGATATACTTTAAGCTATATTCTAAAATAAATGGTATTTGGGGTTACTTCCTGTAGAAGAGGGAGGAGTAGACTCTATTAAAATGTATATATGAAGAATGATATGCATGGACGTTCACTAGTCTAAGGAGTGTCAGAGATTGTTGATTGGTGAATTCAATACTTAATCTCTAATCTCCTTCTATGCCCCACCCACCCCAGAGGCCAGAGAAGCTACATATATGCTTTCCCAGCTTCCCTTGCAACTAGGGTGAGCCATATGACACACTTCTGAACAAAAAGATGTGAAGGTCAGAGATAATGTGAGAAAGCTTTTACTTTACTGATGAAATGAGCAGATACCACTGATAATTTACCTTACCCCAATTTTCCTAACTTTAAAGTAGACATAAGATTTAGTGATGTGGTATCCATCTGATAGCCATGAAAACAAACAAAAAACCCAAGAGATTTAACGAAGTGTAAGCCCTGACACTATTATGCTGTTGAATACATGTCAGCAATAATCAACCCCCTGATTCTTAAGTAAAGACTCATATTAGTTTATACCACTGTGGACTGATTTTGCTGGCGTTTGCTGCTGAAAACACCCTTACTAACAGAGTCCTTGTAATGCAATTAAAGTCTCTAACATCATTACTCAAATGAAAATAATGGTGAATTTTGCACTGCACATTTTTATCTTTTCTTGGGTCAACATCTCTGTTTCCTCATGTCCATGTGGGATATCTGTTCTCTGCTTTGAAACCTGTCAGGGTACAATTTTGTAACAACCCCACCTGGGCAAATAGTACAAGGGCCAGATGGCTATTATGAGACATCAATCTTTCCAGAAGCAAATTTTATAATCACAAATTTAGAACCCCCTCCCAAATTATCAGAAGAGAGCTAAACACAATTGAAGTAGTAATTAGACATGAATCAACAATAAAAAATTCATAGAACTCAAGCTAGTGCTTTCAAGCACCATGCCCATGATAGATATTGCTGATGATCACAGTGTATTTTCTTACAGTTAACCACCTAACACCTGAGAATCCTTCATAATGTCAAGTTCTAGGAAACCATTATCGAGTAACTGGAGCTGGCACCTAATGTGAAACCAAACTGTATCTCCCAACAACTGCATGGTCACATTATACAGTAAGGTTCAGAATTCAGACACAAATCCATGCTTACCAGAAATTGATAATATCTTTGGGTGAGGGAGTTTGGAGGGTACCAACTAAGTGTTTCAATTTTGGTTTGTACCCTCTCTGATTTCCCTCAAGTCCTAATCGACTACCTAGTCAAGAAGACACATGGAATGTCATTGACTTATTAGAAGTCCCATTATTATGACCTTGTACCCATCACTATAGCTAGTAAACAATCTACATCCTTTGTATTGCTCATCAATTGATTTTATCCCTGTCCCTTTATCATTGCATCTGAACATTTGAAACATGGTCAAAACTAGTCTTACTGCCATTTATAAAAAGATGCCTCTACTACTGTCTTACGAAAAATTACTTATCTGCCCTTTTAGACGAATGGCAGCTGTCAATGAAAGGAATTTGGTTCTAGATATGACTTTTGAAAGACAGCCTGCCCTATACAGGAGAAGAGATCCTGGCTTGAGTGACTTTTCATTTTCTACTTCAAATCTATCTGGTAAATTAAAGGATAAGTACAAATGAGTAGGAATATTAGGAGTTAATGCTTAACACTTTCTTCCCAGGTACATGGAATGTCCTTTCTTGATCTGGGCTGTATTGAAAGAGTGCTAAAAAGATACTACAGAAGATACCAAAATAGAAAAAGATGTTATCAGGAAACTCAGGCAATTGCTGTTTGGTGACCTGAAAGGAGAGAATTACATATGAGAAGAGCAAACGAGAAAGTACAAGAAAAAGAAAATACAGGTCATGGGGAACAAAATAAAGCATAAAATTAAGTTTAATAACATTTAACACTTTGGGAATAAATATATATATTGTATATATGTACATATATACATACATACATGGTATGTATATATATATATACACATAGATATATATGAAAAAATAATCTAAGAAAAATAGGCTTTTGCTAAAAGCAACCCTAGAAGTACAAGAAATGTAGGAAATGTGAAAAATATAGAAACGTTGACATAAAATCAGCTGGTGTCAGTGAGAAAGAATGGGCATGGAAATTCGAGCTCCCTATGACAAAATGGCATGATCTTGAAAAATAACTGTAATTTCTGTCATTGTAGGTGAGGCTATGAGACCTCCCCCAAGGGAGGGAACAAAACAGCACGAAGCAAAGGTGGTAAACAAATAAAGGAGGGGATTTTGACTTTGTATTCGGTCATTCAATTATTCAAATATTTAGTGCGTTTCTATTAATTCTAGGCACTGTTCCAGGTGATGAGTATACATCAGTTAGCAAAAGCCTCAAAACCACTGCCCTCGTGGAGCCTGCACTTCTAGTGAGGGATAGAAGTGACATACAGAGAAATGCAGAGATAATGCCCTTCTAAGTTGTATGATTATGTAAAATTAAGCCTAAGTATCGGCAACTTTTCAGATTTCAAAGACCTACAGTCTAATGAAATCAATGTCAGAGGTAAATTATATTTTTGCACGTACATATTGCCTTTATTTTATGAGTCAGCATCCCTTCCTCTAAGAAACCGGGGCTTGGTAGAAGCTCAATTTCCTGATCAGGAGATGTAAATTGGACTAGGCAGTCTTGCATGTTGTTCTCCTTGACCTTGGTCTTCAGTTAAGGAGGGTTAAACCTCTAAAAGAAGGGAGTAATAAAGTAAGGTGTAGCACTAGAAAAATCTCAAAGAAATTAGTAAAAGTATTCAAGGGCAAAGCATTCAGAGATAACATCTTCTTGAGATGTGAAAAAAAATGATATAATGATGGGTTAAGATTTTACATTATCAGGTAGGGTCTGCTGTCCATCCATTCATCCATCCATCCACCAACCCACTCACATATTGGAGGAAGGATAAGGAGCTATGCAGAGGCACAGGTAAGTATATCCTCACTAGGGAAGAGGTGCCTTGATTTAAGTTGACTTGCAGAATCATTCAAATCCCATGGAGTTTATTCTGTAGGCTTTACCCATAGAGCTGGTTCTTGGAGGGTGGGAGGGAACTGTGACACCAGCCATATTTGTCTTGAGCCTAGTCTTTTTCTCCCCCTCATTCTTTGCGTCACTACATTTTTACATTCCTGTTTAACACATGGGCTTTGGTGTCCAATTTCCCAAAGTTGCTATATATCCCTGTCAGTGATAGACAAAGTCAAGCCAAAATCCTACAAAGAGAAATTTGCCTGCTGTCAGAGATCTGACGTACTTTTGCATGAATGATGTAGAGAGGATTCCATAAAGCTTTAAAGCAATCCCTGAGAGATTTATGTTGCATACAATCAGTCTCCCATGGACATATATCTTGGAAGTCCACTCCTTGACATTTCCTCCTTAAGACAAAAATTAAATAATGACTCTGTAAAAACATTAAAGGTCTCCTTTTACTGGGGAAAAAAAAGGAGCAAAATTAAAGGACACTTTTTAAGCCTAACTCATGTTTAGCCCACCTTGGATTCCTTTGACACACTTCCAGGTCTACCTAAGAGCAGTAGGAGAGATTCCGTGAACTAGAGATTTATAACATATGACAACTCAACCCAGATCCTTATGAAACTAGAAGTGAGTCAGCAACATTATAACTGCTTGAAATTCAGGGCATTTCAGAGTGAGGGGGAGAAATCTTCAAGAATTTCACAGAGAAGGTTTTACTCTGAAAAATTGCTGAGAATTCTACAGAGGCAAAGTGGTGCCTGAGTTTTTATTTTCCATGGCTAGGTGGTAAATGAACCAAGGCTTTGGGAGCTGGGGTCAGACAGCTGACGACAAGAAGGGCCGCATCAGCGGGATGTCTAGTTGCTTCTGCACAACCTTTCTTAAAAAGTAGTTAACCTTCAATGGCTCCCATCCCCTTCAAGAAAACAATCTCTAATCCTTGATGCAGGCTATAAGCCCTTAATTAACTGGTTCCTGCCTGACTAGATACACATGTCACCTACTCAGGCTTTCCACTCCTCTCCTCCATTAACAATTGCCAAACTGACATTCTCTCATTTCCTCCATAGATCATGCTTAGGTCTAATTATTATTGAATTGATCCCTGATAGATTCATAATATAAAACAAATAACTATTATATATCTTAATAACGAAAACAGAGTCTCCATGTATTGAATATCCATTCAGTGTCAGACATGAGTCTTATGCTTATATTTTGCTAGTTCCCACCAAAACCCAGCAAAGAAGGTCATATATCATTTTAGAGTTCAGGAACCTGCATTTTGAGATGATAGATCATTTGTCAAGGTAACACTGATAATATGTGGTAGGCATACAGGTTTAGGACAGGTCTTGGTGTCCAAGCACACCATCTTCCTGTGCTTCTTCCCTAATTAACTCTCTTTGCCTCTCAAGACTCAGTACATCACAACCATGGCCAGAAAGGTTTCCTCTGATGCCCTCTGCCCCTATAGGGCAAACAGGTGCTTCTCTTGCCATTTGAAAGCAATTAAAAACTCAATGACTTACTGGTTTGCTTGTCTGTCTCCCCTTCTCAGAATATGAACAACAACCGCACTCTTTCTTCTCAGTCTCATCATTACCTTGCATATGGTAGGGGCTCATAAGGTGTTTCCCACACATGGCCAAATATAAATGAATGAACGAATGGTTGATCCGGCATTGTATGATGATTCAGGCACCAGGTGAAGCCGAGAAGGAGCTCTGTTAGTCCTTCACTAGTCAGCACTTTCTGAAGGTCCCCTTTCTTACTTTAATAGTTTGCTGCGAACACTAACTGGAGTAACTAGATGTAGCTAAAAACCCAGGGCTTTGTTTTTTGAGCCCTCACCTTTACCACCACCAGCCCAACTCACCTCCCCAAACGATCCAGAAAAACTAAAAGATTAATTATTGCCCTACAAGGAGGTTTAAAAGTGATCACGCAAGGTAGCTGCTGAGGGACCTGTGTGAAGGGAAGTCATGATAAAGGCTGTTAGGAGGCTTTATTGAATTGTAACCCGGGAGAAATGTGGCTGGATTCATCAGGCTGTGGTTAGGGGACCTATGAGCAAATTTTACTGGCTGACCTTAACTAGCGAATTGATTTTTCTTTTCTCACAGATCCCATAACAAGAGTAGAACAGAGAAAAGACCAGAAGCCAACAGGGATGGAGAGAAGAGTTGGGGCAGAGCTGAAGGGATTCTCCTCTTCCTTCTTTAAGGAGAATGTGTTCTCTGCTGGGCTGACCCCTGGGCCAGGGAGACCACACCAGGGCCCTGCTGAAGATGAACCCTGTGCATCCCCTGCATTCTTCAAGGTTGGGAATTTCCAGACTCGATCATAGAGCAGGTCACAGAATCAGGGTCACAGGGGAGAACCTCGATTTCCTGCTTCACGGTCAAGGGTACTGATTGATGCATATGTTAGCACACACCCTCACACTTTCCTCTCCTTCTCTCTCAATCTCTCTCTGGCATTTGACAAGGAATCCCTATTGCCCATGGCCCTCCCCACACTTGTTTACTAGCTGGTATATCTTTTTAGTCACTCAGACATCTTACTGTCCTACCAAACTGAGATGACTGAGTGTCATAAGTAGCACTATGTACTTGTATCACAGAAGCTCTTCCAAAGTACACCAGTTATTAAAAAATGAAAACTCCTCCCTGGCAGACACTGTTATCACAGATGTTGCACAATCATTTGCAAGTTTAAGAAAGATAGCTGTGAATATTTTTTTTTTAATCTCACCTCTAGGGATTTCTGAACTGACCATGCTTCTTGATCATGAGAGCTATTGATTGGTATAATCACACTTAACTCACGGGGACTGTGAGCATCCAGGGAGGGGATGAACCTCCAGCCCTTTTTGAACAGAGAAATAATCAAGGTTTACTGTTATTATTAAGCACTAATACTATTAGCTCCATTTTATAGACAAAGAAACTGAGACTTTTAAGAGTTACATGTGCCCAAAGTCACACAGCTAGTAATTGATGGAGCCATGATTTGGTTCTATTGGGCCTATGTGAAGAATCCATCAAGGCTTCTTTAAAAAAAAAAAATGTATGTATTTATTCATGAGAGACACACAGAGAGATCCAGAGACACAGGCAGAGGGAGAAGCAGGCTCCCTGAGGGGAACCTGATGCAGGACTCGATCCCAGGACCCTGGGATCATGCCCTGAGCCAAAGGCAGATGCTCAACCACTGAGCCACCCAGGGGCCCCTCCATCAAGGCTTCTTGACAAAATAGAAGTGAATGCAGAATCAGAGTTGCAGAGAGGCTCCTGCGGCTGCCACTGTCTCTCCCTACCTCAGAGAAGAAGGCCAAAAAGTGCTCCTCAATGGGTTAAGGGCAAGGAGGGTCCAACACCGTTTATGTGATGAGAAATCAGCAGCTGTTCCCTGGGACAGTTTCAGCAAAGGCCTCCCTTTGTCTCAGAACAAAGTTGCTCCAGCTGCGTTTACTGGGAAGTGCCGTAACTCCTTGGAACTCAATTGCATTCTGACATCTTATTCATCTTCCGGCTTATTTCCCATCACTGACCCTGATCTTATTAGAAAAACCTTGGAGGATATCAGTAATGGCACCTTTTCTTTTTTTTTGACAAGTTACTCTGGAATGGATTTAATATCTTAAAATTGTCATTGATTGAAACTAGTAATTCGAAATGAGCAGTTTAAAACTAATATCCTTTTTTTTTTCTTAATCTCTTTTCCTCCCTAGCCACTTGATACTTGATCTTTTCAAGGGTGCCTTCCTAAGTGATCAACAGGCTATAAAAATGTCTGTGAGAGACAAAGATAGCCAGAAAATGTCCAGTAGCATGGGACCTTACTAGGGGCATCACTGATTCCCCCAGTGAATCTCCCACCTATAATACTTTTTATTTAGCACATAGTAGGTGCTCAAGAAGTATGGAATACATCAGGAAAAGTCATTTCTAACTAGAGCTTATTATTCAGAAAATTAGAGGATAGAATCTCAACACTCAGTGGTTTTCCGTAGAGCTCTTGTGAACTAGAAACTGCCAACTGTAGGTAGAATGGGTGATTGCTACTCAGCGAGACGCCAGAGGCAAGGGAAGCTTTGTCTACTTCAAAAATTTATCTCTTTCAGCCACCTTTTACTAACTGAAATTCTCATCTTTGATTCTAGATTGAGTACCTAAGGAAGGGCACTGACTTTGGAATTCAGAGCTATTAACCCAGATAAGTTTATTTAATTAGCTAATAAAGACTTGGGCCCTTGAAGGACAAAGATATGGGCTGGGTGAGTCCCAGTTACATGAGATAATCAAAAGTGTTCAAGTAAAAGGGTAGCATGATCGGTTGCTGTTGGAACACAGAGAGTTGAAAGGAGCATGTGAACCAGAGGGCCACCCACGGCTAGTTCGCCAACATAACTAGTCTGGCCCTGGTGCCAAGTGAGTGACATGGGTTTGCTCCAAGAAAGCCATGTTTGCATCGTCCATGAGAGAAATGCAGCATCATATAAAATCATGGGTTTGGAATCTGGAAAACCTGAATCGGAGTTCCAGCTTCATCCCTTTTTAGCTACTGGGCCTGTGACTTACTTGGTGCTTGCTCAGTTTCCTCATCTGTAAAACGGGCGTCATGGACCCTCATATTCCGTGGGGCGATGAGGTATAATCGAGATCATAAAAATGCCTCAATGTCGAGCCTAATGTAGAAGAGGCAGGCAGTAAACGGTAGCTTTATCACTCTCAGTAATTATCAATAATCCTTTTCAAAGAAGTCTTTATCCTTCTTACTAAAGCAAAAAGGGAGAGGGGCAAGGGAGGGAGGTAACTAAAAAGGGAGAGGAAGATGAAAGGACAGGAATATTTATGAAGCGATCACTGAGGCTTCACATCCGAACGCTCTATGAGAAAGAACAAAACATGTAAAACGAATTTTGCCTTCTATGGCTCCCCCTCCACCGTATCCTATCCCTCAGACCCCAATTCTTCAGGTTCCCCCCAAATATGGAAACACTGATAGAAAAGGAGAAACACGAGTGGGAGAAAGAAGGGAATTCTGTGTAAACTGGAACTTAATCACTTGAGTGTCAAACTAGGCCCTTTGTCTCAGAACTCTGAGCAGCTTCATGGGGCAGAGGAGAGACCCATGTTGCAAATAAGAAATGATCCCTTGAGAACACTGGCCCCATGGCGAATGGAAGTTTGGTGTGCGCTGGTGCTGAGACTCCAGAGAAAGTGACTAACAAGGATGGCTGAGCAGGCCCAGCTCTCAGCTCAAACAGAGAGTAAGGCAGCAAGAGCTTCTAATCTCGGGATATTCCCAAGGAGGAGAGGTTGCATCCCTCCTGCTTTTTTGTTCCTCACCTCTTCAGAAGTATTCAAATGAGTGGAGACAACTGCTTCACTTGGCATTTGGATCCATCTATTAGCCACTCCGGGCCGCGAGTGCTTAGTCATTTCTTAGCTCATGTCACTGCCACTTTGTTCTCGCATTTGACACTGACTCCAATAACCTTGTAGCATCTGCCCTCCCAATTCCCTGAAAACCCTGAGCAGCCTGCTTCGATGAACGCTCCTCTGAATGTCCTTTTCTCTCCCTCTCTCTCCCTCTCCCTCTCTCTCTCTCTCTCTCTCTCCTTTCTTTTGACAAGGAAAAGAGCTATCAGGTTTCTTGAACATTCTTGAATAGCTAATTCCTGGAGTCCTTGTCCTCACTTCTTCCCCTCTGTACCTCACTGGCATTTGCTCCGAGATCTGCTGCTTTTCAAACAATGACCTGGCACTGAGTTGAGGTTTCCAAATGTTAGCTCCCTGGCACCAGTCCTGTAGGTGCTGAAAGAATTCTTCCCTGATTTGCACACAAACCCTTTCATTTTGAGGCATATCAGGGTCAACCCGGCTTTTTTTTGTCGTGCCTGCAAGGTGGTTTGGAGGCCATGGCCCAGAGAACAGATAGAAAAGTGTTCCTCTTCCTTTGCAGACCATCTCTCAGCCACTCTCACCGGAGCATTTAGAAATGCACAGTCCTCCCAGGTTCTTATTCAAACCCCTACGGGCAGAGTCACGCGGTGGACTCTTACCTACACTCCAGCTTGTCAGACTTCCTTCAGGGAAGTCTGCACAGTCTCCAGCAGCTTGTCTGTGCTGTTCTCATGCCCTTGCTCAGGGGAAAGCTTGTCTAAAGCTCCTCTGATAGAAGAAACTTTCCCACCCGGGTGTCACAGTCAATATGATTATTTTAGCAGAATGCCAGGGGGCTATCTGTGATGTCTACTCTGGGGTGAAGGAGTGGTCTCACCTGCCTAATATCCATTGGTTTCCTCATTCTTGGCCTGATTCTTACAAGCAAAATGTAAATGGAGCATGGCAAAGGAAATCAAAGAGAGAAGGGGACACGAGTGAAAGAATCCATTCATTCACCTCTTTGTTAATCCAAAAAGCTTTTCCTGAGTGCTATTCTACGGGTCTGGGAAAGGTATTGGGGATTCAAGGATACACAGGACTTAGTCTTTGTCCTCCAGAACCTCAGGAGTCTAGGAAGAAAGTGAAACCATTTCAATAGCATATGAGCAGAGCCTATTATTTAAGAGAAATACTTAACCAGTGCTGAGTGAAGATTAGGGGTTTAATAAGAGCTTTCTAGAAGGAACAGTGTTTGAGCTGAATCTTAATGCAAATGACAAACATTTTGTGGTTGGCCTACTGTGGGTCAGACAGAATGACAAGTGCTAGATAAACATCAACGAAATAGACTTTGCCCTGACATCATGGAGCTTAAATTCCAGATGAGGATGTAGAGAGGTGTAGCTGGGGGACAGGAGGAGCTTAGAGTCAAGTTGGAAAGGATACACAGTAGTTAATAATCATTGAATGTTCCTATGTGCCGCATACCATTCTAAATACATCATATTTAATCTTTAGAACAACCTTATATAGCAGGTATTGTTATTTCCATTTTAAAGGTGATGTAACTGGAATTTAGAGAGCATAAATTAGCCACCTACCATTACAAACTTTACAGGGACTAGATCTGGGATTCGATTTCCAGTATGCTTACTCCAAAGCATCGGTTCTTAATCACAATGGGGAAAAGACTGGTTGGCCTTTCTGATTGAGCAGGTGAGGGAGGATATTCCAAGCAGAGGGGATAGTTTTGGCAAAGCTTCGGAAACATGATAGGATAGGGCGTACTGTATTACAGAAGCCGCAGAGGATGGAGTAAGAGTGGAGCTGTAGTGCAGGGGGTAATGGGCCTGGGAGCATGGTGAAAATCATGTTTGTGGGAGGGGAGAGACCATTCATAGTTGAATTTACACTCAATGCCAAGGGCTTGGTGTTTCGTTCCAGTGAGACTTATTTAGAGTGAATTATTAGTAGGCTGTAAATAAAAATACAGTAGGATAAAATTGGAGTTTTGACTGGTATATGGAAGAAATGGTAAAATTGCTTATAACTGAAATAATGAAGATGAAAAATAATCAATTTGAGAGTTTTGAAAGCAGTAGAATAAAGATGATTTGGTGATTTGATTTGATAAAATTAGATGTGGTGAAGAGAGAGAGGGAAGATTTATCGTGACTCCTGGGTTTTTGGACAGAGAAGTTTGAGTTGAAAATGATCTCTAAAAAGGGAGACATAAGTATATTTTTAGGAAGTACGATGATATGTTCAGTTTAAGACATATCATCTTTAAATTTTCAGGGTAGACTTAAAGGACATGTCCGTGTCATGTAGATCTATGAGTCTTAGCTTGGGACAGGGATTTGGATCGGTGAAGCTGACGTAGAAGTCACCTCCCCTGGTCTTTAGGAACTCAGTGTTATTGGACTCGGTGATACATCTCAAAGAGAACACACATAAAAAAGAGAAAGATGATTAAGAGAAAAGCAAGAGAATATCAACATGAAAGAGGTAAGTTGAGGAAAAGAAACTAATGAAGGAGAATATGATGGGATGGCCAGAAGAGAAGGATTAGAACATATTCTTTAATTTCCATAGCATGTTAGAATTGGAAGCTATCTGCCCCCTTTACTCTGAGATGCAGTCAGTGGGACCGGCAGAAATAAAGGGTATTGACAAATTACGTACAACTGGTCAACAGTAAAGCCAGAATTAAAAACCCAGAGGTTCCAGTCCAACCTATGCCAAGGTTTTTTTTTTTTTTTTTTTTTTTTTCCTTACTCTATCTAGAATAATGTATGGGAACTAAAAAAATGTTGATTGAACAAGTATCTTCTTGACCTCAGATTTCATCACTCCTGGTTTTGAAAGGCATCTCAATTGTCACTAAGAAGAGCCATGTATGTGCTCATTGTTTGCCAGGTTCTATCATGTCCTATCAACTCCACAAAATAGGCTTAATTTCCTCATGTTTTACTGAGGAAACACTGAGGCTAAGAGATGTAAAGAAATAAATTTCTTGGGAGCACATGGATAAGAAAGACACTTATTTCATTTTCAGGTTGTTCTAATTATTTGTCAGCTTCTTGTGGGATCAGAGCTGACTCCATATGCAAACTCCCCAGAAGGGACCATTATAAGGGGGGGGAATCAATAAATAATAAAGGGGGAGCTAGATCAATTTAAGACCATTGTTCTCTGTACTGGGGGACTGAGATGAATTCTACAGTGGAGCCATAGCTTTGGGGAAATTAGCAATATCTTTCTAGAAATGCCAATAACTGAGAACTAACTACAGAGTTATTAGTTGGCGCTCTGCACCTTCAGAGCAAGTCTATCATTGTGAAGAGGCCTCAGCCTCTTCTGTTGGAAATGAGTTAATGTAGTCAAAATATGACATGCTATTTTTATTCCTTACCCAGATCAGCCATACTCTAACAATGCATTTCAAAGTACTGCTGATGGAAGCTCCACCTGAAACCTGTTCTCAAAGATAAGTATCTTCATCCCATTCATCGTTTCAAGAAAAGAAATCTCACCGCACGGCAGCATTTTCATCTGCTTTGGTTTCAACTAGAGATAAATTGTGCCTGCTGCAAACTAATTAATATCAGTCACCTGGAAAGCAGAAATTGGGAGACAACAGGCTTCTCTTTCTTGATAAACAGATTGCTAAGTAAGGGATGCACATGGATTTGACAATTCATTTGGCCATAGAAATAGCAGGAATGAGACTCCTGGGACAGATATTTGGAAGGCATGAGCAAATCTCTTCTAGCTTCATCCATTTGAGCTTGGGGGAAGCTTTTGCACAAAGTTTCAAGCTTCTGTAAGTCCTTATATTCAGCAGAAATTGCTAGGCCCCCCAGAGAAGTTGCTCTAAAACTATAACCAGACTGCTAAAACAATAGCCAACTCCTGGGAAAGCTGGCTTGGACCCTAGTTATCAGCAGCCCCCTTGCCTTGACCCAAGTTCCCTCTTGGGTAAGGAACCAAAAAGGTTGGTCTAGAAGGAAAGTAATCCAAGGAATCCAATATCAGAACCAAGCAGCTAGCAAAGAAGAGTAAAAGATGTTTAGAAGCAAGAAGCAGCAGACAACTTCCCCAGAGAGAGCGTGTGGGGGGAAATGTCCTAAAGCACTGAGTAAAGACAGCTGTTTTGCATGGACCGGGTGGAGCAAACTCATCATGACTACCCTCGAATGAAGAAATCACATCTCTGTCAGAGTAAAACTATTGTGCCACAGGGTGGTTCTCTGAATGAGCCATGAGAGGGAGAAACCACCACATGAGTATTCCTCACACATAATTTGTCAGAGAAGCCTTGAGCCTCATTCTCCCATCTCAAAAATCATAAATTGTCATTTTTAGAGGAGCTTGAGAAGAATGATAGTCCAGAAATGGTTCACAACCACAGCATTTGGGGATTAGTTGAGCTAAATTTGAAAATTCTCATCCATCCATCCATCCATCCATCCATCCACCCAGTCAGCCAATATCCTCACAAACTCAAAGGGCAAAATGAAGGTAAATAAACAAATTAAAATATAGTATTATCATTGCTGTGGTAGGTGTAGATGCAAAAGACACAAAAATGAAGGAGTCAGTTCTACAAATCTGGGGCAGAAAGTGGGGATAGGTCAGGAAAGTTTTTGTAGGGAAGACAACACTTGAACTGAGTCAAGGAAAGATGGCAAGTGTTCCATGGCAGACAGAGTAGGGGAATCTGGAAGGGTCTCAATTCTAGGAGAAATCTGGGGAAAAAAATATCTGTACTACTTCTGGCTCTGCCACTGCCCAGTTCTGTGTATCCAGGTCAGCTCAAGCAGTAAAGATCCCATAGGGCCTTCACTGTCCGTCCTCCTTTCTGAGTAGAGGGTTTGTTTCTAGAGATCTTGGAACATTTTCTAATTGTATGCTCATGACATTGTATACATCCACTCGATAAATTGCTTGAAGACAGGGTCTCCTATTAATTCGTGTTTGCCACTTTGGTGACTAAAAGAGTCTCTAGGACAGAGTAGGTATTTTTCTGAAGTTTGTCAAGTATTTTATAAGTCTCCACAGTTGATTAGGAGTTTTGGAAGATAAGAACTATATGATTCATCCCTTCTAGGTCTAGCACAATGCTCAAAGTAGATGTTCAATAAATATTTAATGAATGCCTAAATAAGTCAAAAAGCAAGTTCTTAGATATTGAGAATATAAGCGTTACATCTTCTTCTAGGAGCCCACTCAAACTTCAGCGTGATAGTGATCAAAGACACACCCACTTTATGTCCTTTATCTGGTTACCCGGTGTCATTGTCCTTCCTGCCTTCCTCCAGGCAGTGAGGGCTTGAGTATCCAGATTTCTCTCTTTTGCCCTAACACAACTTGAAATGATCTGAGCAACAGTGGGCTAGAACTGGTCATGGCTATAGTGCATTAGCTTATATCATTTCCATTATTTAGTATCATTTTTTTCAGTTTAATTGGAAAATATATGGATCACCGAAAGTTATTTGAAAGCGTTATTTGTAGGCCATGGAAGAGATATTCTGGGGGAGGGAGACCCGTACACAGATCTCACGACTCCTACCATGGGCGCACTGCATAATCTGTAATAAGATCGATTTTGCCTCCCTTTCTGGCCACACCTGACTGGTCAGTCAATATCCCTGTTCTCCTAATGGACTCAGTTTCTTCTGCTTGAGTTTGTTATTATCCCTGGGTTGCTGGTTCATGTTCTGATATTGTATGGTGCTCGGCAACCTGTGGTGTACAATGGCAGCCTAGCCTAAGCCGGTCTCTACCCTCGAGTGACCTGAAGCCAGGAATTTAGCTTCTGTGACCCCGAGTACCCTTGTTTGTGTCCTTGAAGCCTTTCATCAGGACGTTAGTTCTATAATCCTTTGAATTTTGTCTTTCCAGTGAGAGTGCATGAAGTCACCAGATAGGACATTTCATTCCATCTTACCAGTAGTTTTCCTTAGGGAGGGGGTGGGGTGACCTTGGCGGGATGTGAGAACTGCCATGGATCTTGTGTAACTTGTTACTCAACAGTGATTCGTTAAGCTGCTAAGGGGTTCACAGCCCATCTGAGCCTCTCAAATAACCCATTCAATCCCAATCCTTGGCCTGTTCTGTGCAGAGGGTTGGAAAATGCAAAGCTACATAAAGCTCTGGAAGTGAAATGATACCTATATATTTGTTAAGGGATGGGGAACACATAAAGAAGAGACCTATCGGATGGGGGAATAATAACTTCTGCCATCCAGATTTACTTCAGAACTCACTCCTTTCTGAATTTAAACATTCATTGATTATGTACAGTTGTCCTAAGCACAGAAAGGCCACTACGTCAAGGAGAAACATGCCTTCCAAGCGGATTCAAGAACCAAATTCTAGACAGATTCCTCCAGAATAAAATACTGCGTTTCTTCTGTCAAGCGCAACCTCTTTTCAACAATTCCTTTCTTACTTGGCTTGTGGAATGAATCACCAAGAAATTATTTTCCGGCCAAAATGGTCGGAAAACCCTGATGCAGACAGTACCCTTTCTGATTGCAGTCTGACTTCCACTTACTGAATATCACATCAAGTAGTGGTTCAGGGGTTTCAAAGGAGAGCTCAGCAAAAGAAGAAGAAGAAAAAAAAAGCCCACAAAAATTTTCAAGGTACCTACTGCAGAGTTATCAGGTCATAGATCTAAATGTCAGCACTGTATGCCTGATTTGCACATTTCAAACCGATTTGGGTTTTTTTTTTTTTCATTTTTATCTGCACGCATGAAGTACTTTGGAATACTGAAACAATTTAGAATCATATTTAGTTTGCAACAGTTCAATTAACTTAAGTGCTAAAACATGCTCCCCAGCTGGTAACTAGTTTAATCGGTTACTATTACAAGAAATAATTTTTTTAGTGCTGGGGCTCCCCAATGTCCTCTCTAGAGAGGGCAAGGCCATTCTCAGATATGTGGGAATGGGAAGGTTAGGAGCCCAGCAAAAGTCTCCGACTTAGCAAAGAAGAAAAATCAAAGAATCCACTATCCTGTAAAAAGAAAGCAAAACAAAACAAAATAGAACAAAAACCGAGGTATGGGTTTTCATCTTCTGCTCTGATTTTATGACCTCTTGTTTCCTTGGAATAACTTTATAACCACTCAATAAGCAAGATGAGGGTGTGGATCAAGGGTCGAAGATTTTTAAAGATACTGCATAAATGCACTTAACCATGAGCCAAAGTGATAAATAGGCAACCAAGATGAATGTCAGGAACACTGTGAAGAATGATTAGCTGGGACAGTTGGAGCAGCTGCTAAGGCAACTCCAAACACCTGGAAAGAAGGATTTCCTTCTGGCTTACACCAGGGCTGAATTGTTCTAATTGCATTTGCATTAAAAGGCACCACTGGCAAATTGCAAAAAGGATACATACAATAGAAAAACATTATGTAAATTTTCAAAAAGCACAAAATAATATCGCATCTTAATTTTGGATACGTGGAAATGTAGTTAAAAGGAAAAAAATGGTTGAGGAGTAATATATACCAACCAGAGGAGATGGGTCACTACGGAGAAGGGAAGAAGATGGGGATGTGATCTGTTTGAAGAGAGATTTTAAGCACACAGGGTAAAATACTAAGATCTTATAAATCCAGGAAGTGGATTCACAGGGCTCTATTGTATTATCTTACGAACTTATGTATTTGCTCAAAATATTTTCTAAGTTTAAAAACATTTGTTTAAAGAGCCCGTGATAACACCTGTCCTGCAGCCATTGCTGTCATTTCTCAAACATCTTTCTCTCACCATGGAGATCACAAATCCCGGACTATTTGAGGTTCACAGAATTCTAAAGTCCCCGATCAGTTACCTCTCTTTCCTCTACATGATTTTAACTCACCTCACTGAGCTTGATAACTGAACTGGAAATGGAGCCCCGATACCGCAGTATTGGAAACCCAGTCCTCTTTAGCCTACTATTGATGCGAGGTGCAAGAAGGACAATACCCCAAAAAGACCATCTGCAAAACGGAGCTGTGAGTGTCTAGTGATCGATTTCCATGGGAATCATAAGACCCAGCTGTAGAAAGGACAGTATTGTAGAGACAAATCCAGACAAATACACCTGAGAAATTTTAAGGAGGTTCTCTGTCATTCATGAACAGCTGATATTCAAGATAACAATGACTATAACCAAAGGAATGAGGAAGCATCCAGTTAAAGGGTGACTAGTCAATATGCCTATTGTTTGTCACACGTTTGCCATATTATTTGTCAAGCCTTCATCCAGGAACTTTTACTGTTTGTAAAATCCCAAAGAGTTATAACATATTATTTTTGTTGTGGAATGCCTAAGTGGTAATACTGTGCCAACCTAAGCCTCCAAATCCATTTTAATGTAGGGAGGAAGTCTACTTATTTTTAAGTTGGCTACCAGTCCTTTTAAATTAGATTGTATGCCGTGAGATCACAGCACTTGCTATTTTTGTCCATTAATTAAGTATGAGGATCTCTGACCTTGACCTTCACAGATATTGCTTATATGATAGTAGACATTCCAGAACACACACACATACACACACTCAACACTAAGGGTCCTGGCAAGTAAAGACACATTTTCTTTTTCTTTTCTTTTTTTTAAATTTTTATTTATTTATGATAGTCACACACACACAGAGAGAGAGAGAGAGAGAGAGAGGCAGAGACACAGGCAGAGGGAGAAGCAGGCTCCATGCACCGGGAGCCCAACGTGGGATTCGATCCCGGGTCTCCAGGATCGCGCCCTGGGCCAAAGGCAGGCGCCAAACCGCTGCACCACCCAGGGATCCCTATTTTTCTTTTACTATATTGCTGCTAGAATGTAGGGTAGGATCCCCATCTAATTCTTCCTTTTGCTCTAAGAGCTGAACGTGTTTTCTGAACCATTGGAAGAGTTCAATGAGGGGCACTGGGTGGTTCAATTGGTTAAACATCCAACTCTTGATTTCAGCTCAGGTCATGATCTCAGGGTTACGAGATCAGGCCCCTCTGCTGGGCTCTGTGCTCAGCAGGGGATGTGCTTGAGATTCTCTTTCTCCATCTCCCTCTACCCCTCCTCTTCATGCACATTCTCTCTCTCTCTCTCAATAAAGTAAATTTTAAAATAAAAGGAATTGTTCAATGAATGTACAACAATGTATGTAAGTTTGGCTTCAACCATATGGTAGCAATAAAACCACCTCAAGTTTTCAGTTACCTCCAGTGGAAAATGTTTTCTTCTGGGCATTTATATTTTATTTGTCAAGGCGTTATATGTTGCAAGATAGTCAAATAAATCTGTTTTGGGGTGAACTGGACTTTGCTTAGATCTTGGCAGTTACCTAACTTCTTTATACCTCCATTTCCTCATGCATGCAATGGGAATGGTTGTATTTCTCCCCCATCTTTCAAGTGAGAGGACTAATTAAGAAAATTCACATAAAGAGCTAAGCAAAGTGTCAAGGACGTAATAATCCTACAATAAATGTTAGCTGACCCCATCACGGTCATCATCATTGCCTTCAAGTTTTAATCCCACCCTGAATCTACTGGACTTCCAGATGGAGAATAGCTTTTCATATTAGTCTTCTCATTGCAACAGGAAGATTAGATTAATCTTATTTAAAATGAAGATGTTATGGGACACCTGGGTGGCTCAGCAGTTGGGCACCTGCCTTTGGCTCGGGTCGTGATCCTGGGGTCCGGGATCGAGTCCCGCATCAGGTTCCATGAGAGGAGCCTGCTTCTCCCTCTGCCTATGTCTCTGTCTCTCTCAGTCTGTGTCTCTCATGAATGAATAGGTAGATCTTGAAAATAAAATAAAATAAAATGAAGATGTTAGAAGAAACGGGCCAGATGAAGTACCATCATCAAACCTGAGATTGGAAGTGCTGCAAAGCAAGGTACATCACTGAAAGCTGATTTTTTAAAATATTTAATTTATTTATTCATGAGAGACACAAGCAGAAGGAGAAGCAGGCTCCCTGTTGGGACCCGGATTCGGGACTCGATCCCAGACCTGAGGGATCATGACCTGAGCCAAAGGTAGATGCTCAACCACTGAACCACCCAGGTGCCCCTGGAAGCCGATTCTAAGAAAGGCAGGTTGATCCAGTTGCCAAATGAAGTTGACGAGGCTGAGTTTTTAAGAGTGTGAGAACACTGAATAATATTTTTACGTCACCCAATGCCATGAATTGAAATGTTTCCAAAGGTCTCACAGATAAGACTTTTGAGGGGGTTTAAGTTTAACCCTCCAAATGCTGAAAGCCTGAGAAGCTTCCTTGCTTTGGGTGGCTACTTTGGGATGGGTAAAAACGGAACAGTTAGTGTATTGAGTCTTCCTCAATACACTATTGGAATGTGAAAAGCATTGTTTACTGTAATGCACACAGGGGCCTCTTTTCATCATTCCACAAAATTAAAGCTGAGAAGTTCCATCCAAAAACCTGGCCATGGAAATCTCTAAAAGCCAACTCAGTGGCCAAGGCAATAAAGAAAATTCAATCAACTCCTCAGAGCCACATCAGGTCAGTAAAGGCCAACTGCTGTGTAGCCGACACACCACCATGCACACACACGGAACCAGCACTATAAAGTTCATTATCTTCTTCTCAGCTTTCTGCCTCACCTGTACAATTGCTTCTTTTGTCTATAGGATTTCACAGAATGAGTCGGCACGAAAGTCAAATAAGAAACCATGGGGAATCCCTGCCCAAACCTCGTTTAGTACCCGAAGTTCCGATGTGTTTGTTTAACCTTCTATTTATTTCTTGTCTTTTCACGAGCTGACCTTTCTAGTCTTAGTGTTTGCCATGGTGTGCCACGACAGAGGGTGGCTCAATGAGACCCTGCTACCATGTGACAAAGAAACTCTTATGAGCGCTGTATGAATTGTTTCATTCATCAGGTGCAGGCACTGGCAACTCCCTTTGTGTGCCACCAAACCTGCCATTAAAAATTGGAAAATATCAGTCTCATCACACAGGTACTTCCCATCTTCAGACACCGAGGCCAAATATTGGGTGGTGAACTCCAATTTTTTGCTTTTCCTCCAATTATTTTTCCTATTGGACGGTCTTGAACCGCAATTCAGATTGCTGACCCTGGGAAAGGCAGCTTTTTGAATGGGGATCAGGATGTTTATCCTATGTAGCCAGATAATTGGAGGAAAATTGGGCCATGCATTGAGCTTGATCATTAAGTTACCTGACATGAAAGTAACGTGGTGACATCACACGCGATGTGACCAGTTTACTAACGTGACCTTCTCTAGGAAGCAGACTAATTAATCATTACTCTGAGGTAGTGTACACATAGTCCTGCCAACAAATGGTGAAGTTCTTATGGGGGTGGTGCCTCTAAGCACCACGAAACATTAGCCTCTTGATGGAAGGGTATGGCAATCGGGCTGGAAACTAGCTAAATGGTTAACCTGGGAACAAGCATGGTCGCTTTGTCTTTCCAGTCTTTTAAGTGCACTGAGAATCTCTGGTAGGAATAAGCAAGAGGCCTGGTTGGGAGTGAAGTGAGAAAACAACCATATGAACCAAGACAGGACTTGTTTTTCAACAACACTGAAGTCAATCAAAGGAAAGTACCTGTGAATTCCCTTAAACAGGGGCTGGAGGGTATCCTGTGGTAACTATGTTACAGATAGCTACTTTTTTTTTTTTTTCATCAATTAGTGTTGTTAAAGAGGAGCCTGACTATAGAGTTCCTAACAGCAGCAAAAATAAATTCCCTCCAATTAAGTAGTCTAATAAGCTATTTAGGATTTTACCACTTAACATTCTTTCCTTCCCATTTAATTTCGGCTTTCACTTGGATGTCATCTTGTTGAAAATCCATCACAGGAAACTATGTGGGGGAAAAAGATAATGTTGCTAAGTGCCCCTGATGCTCAAAAACGAGCAGAAGCACAATATTTTTTCTAAATCACCCCAGGATTTTTCCTAATAATTCAGCTTCTTCCTACTAGAAATTAATATATGAAAATATATGAAAATGGTCAATATGCAAATTCAAATATCACACCAGCTACTTGCCTTCAGTAAGTGCTATATGCATAAATTTGAGACAATATAATATTCTAAGGTTCTCGGTTATAATAATGCCTTGGTGTGCATATGTGCATGTATAATTATGCTCATTTAATTTAATCATGAAAATATTATAGGATCATTTGGTTTTCTCCTCTAAAAGTTCTCTCACTTTTTTCAATTAATTCTTCTTTGCCCCTTCTGGAAGTCAGCTGATGGTAAGTAATGGTTTTTGAGCTAATGGGAGTACGGTCACATTCCTATGGAATCATGGGCAAAAAAGGGGCATATGGGAAGGTGATGGATGGCCTCTGTATCTTTAGCGTACATTCTAGTCATGGAGCTGTAGGCTTTTCGGTAGAACCTGGTCCTAGAAATACTCTCATTTTATGGTCACTTCTTCCTGCAAGTTTTCAGTGTCCCCGAACGCTGAGAATTTGCCCAGGGGCAGTCACCTGACTACAACAGAGGACCTGGAAACCAGCTCATGTGACCCACACATTCCACATGCTTGACTGGAGTGGAGCTTTGGGGACTTTGCAGAATTACTGGAATCATGTGGGATATGCAGGGGGAAATGAGGGGGTGGAGGACATTTAGCTTAACCGTGCACTAGAAGAACAGATAACGCCCTGGTAAGTGGAACGAATCGGACCATTCTGAATGAAGGGGAAGACCCTTGGCATAAAGGCATTTCCTATTACCCTTCCCCCACCAAGGAAATCTTGTTTTCTTTCCCTCAGAAAAACTATGTTTCTTTTTCCCAACGTGTTAACAGAGACCAATGAAAAGAAATAGGCTGCTTTGTGCCCATCAATAGAATCTATATAGCATCTTTTCCCCCAGGGATTAATTCAGCTTTTGATTAAATCTTTCTGAGATTTAAATCATGATGTTACAAACCTCCAAGGAACTCCTCTATGAGTTGTGACCTTCTTTATTACTCTCTGCTGTTTGATAAAGTACGAAGATTGATTTATAATGGTGTATAATGTGTTTGAAAACAAGGGATGGCAACAAGAATTGCAAAATGTAAGATTCATATAAAGTAAATATTGCAAAAAGTATGCTTTAGTTAAAATATTCTATAATTAATGCTGAGTTACAACTGTGTAGCTAGTAACACTAGTGTCAAATGAGTATAATAATGTTGTTAGGGCTGTAAATTATATCCAATGATTAGCTAAATAATCCTACAATGGGGAGGAAACGGCAATGCTGAAAAGGGATTTTGAATATCACATTGTACAGTTGAGACAGATTTAGTTTAGAGGACTTTTGAATTGAGACAAGCTCTTTTTAAATAAACTATTCATATTCAGTGTTCATTTATTTTTATCAGCCTAATTTTGGTTTCAATAATTATTTTGCCATTAGTATCATCAAGGATGGAAGTGATTTAATGTTTTGAGGACAACACAAAATAAATCCTTTATTTTTAATCAGAATATCCTAGCACCAGACCAGCGGCTACTACTGTTGTTTCTTCAAATTCCCTCTTTACTTTCAAAAGGTTTTTAAGGGCAAAAGGTTAACCCTTTAAAAGAAAGACCCGCACTTTTTTTTTTCTCATGTCCTTGCTGAGTCCAGCCAGAAGATTAAAAGTGTCGTATACAATTTAAGCATCTATGGGAGACAAGTCAGAATCTGAGGACAATCCACCAGGAGGGCTTGGTACCCGCAGTTATAAGGCGACTGCGATATTTGGGTAAGATCATGTTAATTTTTATTTTCTGTTTTGATAAAAATGACTGGCAAGTCTTAGAGTCGTATAAAATAGAAATAGAACAGTGAGCAGTTAACACAGTGCTTCTTGGGTTATTTAGCCGATTCCAATGTACTATTGATAGCTCTATCACATTTCCAGTAATTACAAACCCTTTTTTCTCTAGGAGATGGGGGGCGAGGGCTGCGATATATTTAGCCCCCTTCCCCCAATGCCATGTGTATAGTGGGTCTTGCAATGCAGGTGGCTGGGAGTGGGGACAACCATGTGAAATCGGAAGAGGGCAGAGCACGTGCAAGTGCATCCTCTGTCATCTCTGTCATCAGGCCACCAGTCACCTGCGAGGCACAGAGAACAGACATCCTGACAGCAAGCTGAGCTATCACCTCGTCCCATATGACTTACATGCGATGGGGGCTGCATCCTGTTACAAGTCCTTGAAACGTGTTCAGCCCATCTGAATTGCTTAGAAAGCAATCCCTAAGCTGAATATTCAGCAGGATTCTCACTGGGGGCAATGGCTTGTACTCAAAAATACAGACTTTCTATACAAAGACGGAGTGAACCCATTTCTCAAAGTCCCACGTCGTTTCTCGTTGTAGAAACCACTTCCACCTTTGCCATGTGAAAGGAGAGAAGGTAAAGCACAGGTCTACGTTACCTTAGAGCTGAGATCCATCCATGAACATGCAGAAGCAGGGAGAGAAGGGGGGAGATCCAGAGAGGAAACAGGATAATGAAAAGCAAGTAATGTGTACTGATCTGAGAAACATGCCAGGAGTTTGGTTATAATAAATAAGAAAAGCAGAAGTAGATTTGAAACATTCGTTTCCCTTTATTAGCTCAGTGAGGCTGATGTGTACTGCACATTTAAAAAAAAATCACAGGAATTTTCATACAATGAATAAAACCACAACAATACATGTAGAATTGGCAGGTGGAAAAAAAAAAAAAAAAAAAAAGCCCGGCAAGGGCTGAACTAATCGCTCACTTTCCCTCTTCAGCATAGTTCAACCAACAGTGTTACACTTTCACCTACAAATCTTAAAGTAGCTCCATCAAATCAGCAGTTCACATTATTGAAAATGTCTGTCACATAGGTACAAATTTAGAATCATCACATTATATTACATGGCTATTCTAGGTCATCTATAGATCAGGTCTTTAGACTACAGTGATTGAAGTTCTCGTTACAGCCATCAAAAAAGGACACATAATCATTACCTACTGTAAGCTCACATCTAAAGGCATGAAAAGGTTTCCTTTTTTCAACTGACCCAACCATCATACCCCAATAGTGCAAAGTTCCCTCTCTGCTGCTTTGACTGTTGACAGCCCAACCGCGTTGTTCTCAGAGTCGTTTAGCAAAAATTGATTTTGTTGCACTGGAAGAATTATTCTGCTACATCTCTTTAAAAAAGAAAAAAACCCACATTTCTAAAGCACCAGTTCGGTTACCAAAATTGTAGATGTGGTACTTACCACAGCATGAAGGCAATGGCCCGCGGTCATCTAAAAATCCTACAGTTCTATGCTGAAATTTGCCTCCAGTGATGATGGGGTGCATGTGTTCACTTGAAATATTCTCTCCAAAAAAAAAATTAAAAATAAAAATAGAAGGAACACAGTTTACATTTTGATGGACTACCCACAGGGTCGGCGTAAGATACAAAAAGCTCTATTCAGATGGGTTAGTGATTCTCTCTTTGCACTAATTTTAGATGCAATTTGAAGTCCATAGAGGAAAACTATCTTCATGGTAACAATATTTGTCAGGCCAGAGTGGGGATAAATTAATCCTCAACATGAAATCTGTAGCATTGTCTTTTGATAAGTAAGAAAAGAAACCAAGTATTTTACTCATGTCAACAATCCAGGGCAAAAAGGAGAATGTATTTAAAATTGGATCACAAAAATTTAAAGGCAAAGTAGAGAACGCATCTGGTCCTTGAACACATAATATGATTTACTAAATATTGATTTCTTAAAAATAATTTATTGCTCTTAATAGTCTTTTTATTATTATTATTCTACAACAGAAGATACTCAAAATTCAGAAAGAAAGACTGTAAACTTTAGTTTGGCGTTCACACAGAGTTAAAATATCTGCATTTAACCTACAGAACAACAAGAATTAGGCGGATTAAAGATATGTTACTGCCGTAACGCAGAACCTGTGAACAAGTTCTTTTATTTCATATTTTTTTTTATTGCTTTCTATCTACTTAGAAATAAGAAGCCAAAAAATCAAGCAAGCATCCGACAGGACAGACAGTGGATTCACTCAGAACACAATATGCTGGTGATAAATGAATGCAGCTATCAAAATTAGCTGCATTGGCCTGGGGGTGAAATCCGTTTTATAAGATTGTGTTGGGCGAGAGAAAGGAAAAAGAACGATTAAGTAGTAGGTATATCACATCTTCCAGAAAAGTCGTGTCGGCCAAACTGTAATCGAATCTCAATTTAGAAACTTGAATACACACTCCAAACTTTACTGACTTCCTTTCCAGGGGCTCCACACTCAGATGAAATCCTGATGCTCAAAATGGAGGTTTTTCTGAAGTTTTTATTGAATTTAGCAGAAGCAATGTCATCAAGAACAACATCATGGTCACGTCAGAGGCCAAGCTAGTGCAAGTAGAAACACCGCTTCTGCAAAAGCTGAATTTCCCAAATGAAACATTTCAACTCCAACCTGACAATTGCCATGCATCCTAGGTAGAAAATTTCCACTGGCTTTATTATTTTCATCATCTCATAATTTATAATAAATAGGCTATCTGCAACTGATAAATATGTCTCTTTAGTAAACAAAGGAATGAATTATCAGTATTTATACAGGATGCATAACTGTAAAAAATACAGATAAATACCATCATCATACTCTGCCAAGGGAAAGAGATACTGGCTTCAAGAATAGTCTTCAGACACACATTGATTATTGTAAAAATCATACTGTAATTATTACCTCAGCATTTTGTATCAAATTAAAATCACAAAAATTAAAACGAAACAGCATTTTAAAAAGATTTCTGACCTCTAGTTTCAAAACTACTGTTGATAGAGAAAATAAAAACATTTCTTAATGGTTACCCATTGAGAGACTTTACATAAAATCATGATATCTCCTAGAAAAATTTTAGATGAGAAAATTTCATTCCCCTAACAAATCCAGTGTATAAAACTTCAAAGAAAAACAAGCAACAAGAAAATGTGGAAAAATATCGCATAAGTGGTTACTACCTTTAGGGGGCTAGGATATTTCTTGACAAGATGCTTAGATCGAAGCTCACCTAAGAAGGGATGGATGTGCATAAAGCATCATTTTGTTGTTGTTGCACTCGACGGACACACACACTGTCTTTTTTTTTGTTTGTTTTTACAATCAAATATATATAAGCAGTAAGTTCAGCTTCTAGATATGTTAGTGTACAATAATTGTATCACCTCATAATTACATTTGAATATTCTTGATTAAGAAAAATTTAGCAGTTTTGAAAAGAAGGCTGCATTTACAGTGCATAGCTGTAACAAAAAAAGAACATTGTTGTATAGTATGTACACAAAATAAAAATACTCCATTTAACATCTGTAAATACTTCACTACATCAGAGAATGTAGCAGTTACACTATCTGAACACATACCAGAGAGTTCTAGCCAACTCTCAGTAGTAATGTAACACCGTGCCCGCTCCTCAGAAAGAACCACTGAACAAGCTGCACGCTTGACCATTGACAAGGCTTTTGAAATTTGCAGTGGAAGATCAACATTTTGGACATTTACATGGGTGTCAGGATAGAGGATGAACTACAGAAACTTCAAAATGTTAGGAAAGTTTAGCATTCCGGTGCCCGCAGCATCCTCTCCCACCCAGACTCCATGGCCAAAGGGAAAAAGAGGAGGGGGAGAGACAGAGAGACAGGAAGGAAGAGAGAGAGAGAGAGAGAGATGGAGGGAGAGATGGAGAGAGAGAGAGAGAGAGAGAGAGAGAGAGAGAGAGAGAGAGAAAGGGTATTAGTTCTACACAACCTGTGGTTTCTTCGGGATTGTCATATAACCATTATGTTATGAGAGAAAGCTTGCTTCAAGTTGATTTTGCACTTTCTTAAAAAACAGAGTACAGAGGTTGATGCCCAGACATCAGTGGCTGTCATTTTAGGGTGGTTTGTGGTTGGTTGGTTAGTTTTCTTTCCTTTTTTGAATTTATGCATTTTTTTTCTTTTTGAATAGAATATGAACATTTTGAAGTTCTAGGTTTTAAGTGTGTCTTCACGGAACTGCTGCCATTTGAAGCGGTTTGCCCTGGCACACTCTGGTCAGGTGCCCCCAGTCCCCACCTGTACATACATGCTTTCCCCAAACCAGGCGCGTGCATGCGCACACACATACACGCACCCACACGCGCGTGCACACACACACACACACACACACACACACACACTCTCCATCACCAAGAGACTCCAGGGAAAGAAAGCTGACACCCATGAATACACATGTGCTTACTGGATATCCATCCTGTCTCTTGCCTCTTCAGCAGCTGTGTTCATGTAAACCATTGTTGTTGTTCTTGTTGTATTGTTGTTGTTTTGTTTTGTTTTTATACAGAGAGTGTAAAGTAGGAGAAATTCCTAAGTATGACTTGCAATAGTCAGTTAGGGAAGGACGCGCTGTCCCGTGAGGTATTCACCGTCCCTCTGTCATCTTCAGCCAGGGAACATGTTACCTGCGCAAGCTTCTCTGAGCTTCTTTCAGTAAACTATCGAAATCCAGAGAGTCATACTTGCTCTTGGTGGAAGCAGGGTCAAAGTCATCTGAGTTTGAATCTGCAAGAAACCCACGTCGAGTTAGACACACTCTTGTCATTAACTCAATCGTCCAATTCAAGAGTACGTGGCTCAATAACAACTTATCCGATCGATATACCGTAAAAACTATACCCAACTTTTATTAACATATATATATGTTCATACATTTTATTGGTACATATATTTTGTGTATATTTATATTTGCAGAGAATATATATACCCAATATTCCATTGTCATTTTATTTATATATATATTATTCACATTTAAGTATAATTTATAAATGATACATCTATAAATTTATACATAATTACATAGAGTATGTTAAATAAATATTTTGAAAAATCTATATGTGTTCACAGAGAGAGAGAGAGAGAAAGGAAGAGAGAGTAGAAGATTAGGTAATATGTGTACAGAGGGTAAGGAGTAGTAAGCATTAGGGACCCCTGAGTGGCTCAGAGGTTGGGCGCCTGCCTTCGGCTCAGGTCGTGATCCCGGGATTCGGGATTGAGTCCTGCATCGGGCTCCCTGCGAGGAGCCTGCTTCTCCCCCTGCCTGTGTCTCTGCCTCTCTCTCTCTCTTTCTCTCTCTCTGTGTGTGTGTGTGTCTCATGAATAAATAAATAAATCTTAAAAAAAAAGGAGTAGTAAGCATTTAAAACACTAATTTTTTTTTAAAGATTTCATCTGTGGATTTGACAGAGAGAGCAAGAGAGCACAAGCAGAGGGAACAATAGAGAGAGAGAGAAGCAGGCTCCCCCCCCACGCAGAGAGCCCGATGTGTGGCTGGATCCAAGCCGAAGGCAGATGCTTAACCGACTGAGCCACCCAGGTGCCCCTAAAACGCTAATTTTTGACACATTTTAGTCTTTAACAATCCCAGGAGGTAATCAGAACAAACTTTAATATTTCTGATCAACAGCAACATATTCAATCAATATATTTTAAAAATAACCATGTCCTGTCCCCTGCTTGCAGTGTGAAATGATTTACCCAAGGTTCCTCAACAACTCAAGTGGCGAGGTAAGAGGAGACGCTGGACTAATTTTCCTGTCTAATGGGATAGATTTCACTGAACATAAGAGTCAGGTGAGTGGGAGGGAGGCAGAGTCTTCAGAACTTCACCTACTCCCCACCTGGCTGCTCTCCTTTCGGGCAGGAGGAACGAACGGTCCATCCATCTATCCTAGTACCTTGGGAGCACCCCAGCGAGAGTGGCACAGATTCACCCCCAGACTGAAAGGTACAGGGAAACACTTCATGCCCGGAGAAGACTAAGTCAACCTCAGTAAAACAAGAGGGAAAAGACACGGGTATAAATTAAACCATGGTCTTTCTTGAATTCTTGAACCAGTCCAAGTCGGCTCTTGTGAAAAGCCCCACAGACTTCACATAGCCCCTTAACAAAATCGTCGTGTGGTAGCAATGATGGATGCAACGTGAAATTCTGATTGTAAATATTTCTGATTTTTCTCCAGTGACGTTTATAAAAAAATCAAATATTTCTGCTGGTCTTGCAAATGAGGAGAGACATCTTAGAAACATAACAGAAAGCGTCTTGCAAATAAATTCATTCTTTTGAAAGCACTTCCTTGAAGGGAAAACAAAAGTCCTTTCTGGAAGTATGAAGAATCCTACTCTCAGAGGACATTTCTGTGTTTTATCTAGAATGTTACAAAACAGAAATGTCCGAAGTGACAGGAAAGAGGGTAAGACTCTTTTTACTTTTTATTTTTTATTTTTTATTTTTTTTGTATTTTATAGGGACTTTTTCTTCTGTTGACTACTGCATCCCCAGCATGTTTTACTTATCTGAGGGTGCAAAATGATTTTTTTTTCCCCTCCTCTCCTTTATTGCAGGGAATGGTGTGCACGCTCACAGTGGAGTCTGAACAGATGTCCATTTTGCTTTTGCACCTGTGAGTGTAAATTCTGGTGGTAAAGGGAACTATTGATGGGTAATATAGTTATACTGAGTTACCTCCACCTTTAAGAATTAGCTATTTTTGGCTTTCCTACCCATATTCAGAGAATCCTCAGAACCAAATGGTGACTAATGAAGGTAGAAAGGCAAAGTCCTGTGCTATATTAGGTGCCCTGAATTAATGAGGGAATCAATAAAACTAGTTTTGGATATAATATTACAAACAATTCTGGGAAAGGAAATTTTAGGAAAAAGCAGGGTACCATGCAGCACGCTCACCGACCTCACAAGCTGTTTGCCGCAAAGGCTGTGGTCCCTCAAGCTCTCCAGCACCAGGCTGACTTTTGGCCCTTGCTTCTAACTACCTCAGCCATTTAGATTTTAGACAGGAAATAAGGAAATTCCTTTACTTTTTTTTTCTTTCATTCTTACCATCCCTTGTATTTATTGACTTTATGTTGAGCAAGTTTTTCCAGGTAAAGAACACCAATTGCAGTCGGCCTCAGACATTTATAAAACACAGGACAAAAATGGCCAATCTTTCCTCACTAACATCTTATATAATCAATTCTTTTTTTTTTTAATGATCCTATTTATTTATTCATGAGAGGCACAGCGAGAGACAGACAGAGACAGAGACAAGGGCAGAGGGAGAAGCAGGCTCCATGCAGGGAGCCCGACGTGGGACTCAATCCTGGGGCCCGGGATGACACCCAGAGCCAAAGGCAGACACTCAACCTCTGAGCCACCCAGGCGTCCCTAGTGAATTCTTAAATCACACCAGCTCCCACCCTCTCTTCATAGATAGCCTGATAAGCAGTTGGCTTGTATCACTAAAGCCTCACGAGCAGCTGTCACTCCAATCAAAATTCTTTTTTTGTAGAGACGCACATACAAAAAGTCCTGCTTGTTGCTTGAGATTAACCTGAAATCAGAATGCCACTTGCACGACAAAGTTAGAAGAAGAGCCTCCTGATGACTGGAGTCTGCACTAAGGTCAGTGCAGAAACGTCAAGAACACTCATACTGATCTTTCCTTGAAGGACACTTTGAGAATATTTAAAATGTCTTAACTTTGGGTTACTCTACATCAACTCCAGAATTTTTGTGTTTCCGTATTTTCATTAGCAAAAAAAAAAAATATTTGGACAAAGTGGCTCTCTAGAGTTTCTTCACTATAAAATATGATAGCTGGTATTTACATCGATGTGATCACTGACACAGGTGGGCTGTGTCACACAATAGGCAAACACAGACTCTTTTCTGTTGAATACGTGGTTACATGCAACTCCAGAGACAACAACATCTATGCCACTAAAGGATGTTGCAACACAAGCAAGAGATAATAAAATTTTGACAGGAAAAAGCCAGAAGCCACTCTAATTATTTTTTTAAACAAATTGTTATAAATAAATAATAATAAATAAATAAATAAATAAACATGTTAATGTTATAAAAAATGTTATAAATAATATAAATAGAAACACATCACAATACAAATGTATTCTTACCACCTAGAAAACTGTTGGCACAAAGCAGGTGCTAAAACTAGAATTTGTTGAATGAATGTATTAATCATGAACACCAGCATTTAAAAAAAAAAAAAGGATGAAAATATTTATGTTAGGATCTTGGGATGATTTACCAATGAATGCCAAGGGTATATATAAAGTTATATATATATTTAAGATGCTTATAATGGAATATAGTTTTTTGGCTTAATAAAGAATTTGTGATGAATGTTATTTATTTCATCTTTCCTGTATGTTTAAGTTCTATACCATACACTAATTCCTGATGAATACATTATTATATTCTTAATACTGACCCATCCTTCTCTTCTGTTCCTATACTCCTAATTTTAATTTCTATCTTTGAGAAAGAACCACCTGTTTATAAGACAGTAAACAGACTCAGAGATTACAGATTCACGGAACCCAGGTTCAAATCCTGGCTTTACCCAGGTAACCTTGATTGTCCCTTTAAACCCTGAGTCTCACTCATAAAACCGGCTCATAATATTAACTCAGAATCGTTATATTTTGCACTCAGAGTGTTGTAGTAATCACTAGGGTGCCCCAATAGTAGAGGAATAGGATGTATGAGCTAATTTAATTTAGGGAGCAAAACAGAAAAAAAAATTGGTTAAATCTATCTAAAATGACAGGTCGCTTCACTCTTGGTAAAATTAATCTATATAACATCATTTTCACTAACTCTCAACAGACACACAGGTGAGTTCCCAGTCCCTTTAAGTATCCAATATGGTCTCGTGTTCACCAAATTCACTGGTCGTGCCCTGAAGCATTTAACTTGAGCTCTTCAGCGGACAAACACAGGACACGTATGACTGTACGTTGTTCGGTTCCAGAGCTGGGCCCCTGACGTTGATGCTTTCATTGTAAACTAACTTGACATTTCTAACGTCTCATCACCGTCATTTTTTATAATAATCGCAGCTACTATTTCTTGAGCACCTACTTTATGCCAGACACCGTGGCAACCGCTTCACAAACATCTATTGAATCTCTGCAAGGACACGAGGGGATAGTTTACCAAGGAAGAAGGAGGCAGAGGGAGCTTCATTGTTTGCTCAAGGTCAGGAGCTAAGTCAGGTTTCAAAACCAGGTCTGTACCATTCCAAAGCCGGGGCTCTCTCCACCACGCCATGCCTACGCTCGGATCGACTGCCCTTCGTGAAATTGTAGGGCTTCAGGGAATTGGGAAAACCCATGCTACTACAATACACATCAAACATACTTTTCAGAAAATACAGAGCCAGCTCAGCGACGGAGTTTCTATTGCTGCTGGCGAGGCAGAAAGATAACAAGAGGGGAAGCATTCTTCTTAGAAATATTTCAGGGAGGCTCTAGTTCAATTTGGAAATACCATCCAATCCTCCCTCTACCAGTGATGAATCGTGATTTAAAGGCCCCTCTAGGTAGCTTATTTTAAACTCTAGATGTTTTGAAAGACTGGAAACACCCTGGCCTTCATCACTGAGGAAAATAAGTCAAATCAACTTAAGACTTCAATCCGTCTTGACTGTTTTTATCAGCCAACATTTGAACAAATGACTTGCCACCTTTTATATTTTCATCCCTCGGCCTCTATCTCTCTGACAGTCAGCTGCCTCTCCCCTGCTTCATACTATCTATTTAGCTTGTGAAGTGAATTATAGCATATTCCCCTGAACAATGCACACCACCTATATCAATTACTTTAGGAAGACATCACTTTGGTGGAAGGGAGAAAAAAAAATCCCTATATTTGGTATTCATTTCTTTCTTTATACCGAGCCAAAGAAGTGCAGACAGGTATATAGTAATGCTGAGGAATACATTTATATGTTAATTTTATGATGATGATTATTATAAACAGATTTAAATTATTTACGTCATATGCACAAGACATTTGCCATTTCGTTCCTTCATTCCTTCATCAAAGGACTTAAAGGTTTCCAATACATTAAATAGGGAATGGCAGGCAAAGGGACCAAATTAAAACGGGGAAGAAAATTAAGATGTCCATTTTGGCATTATTTATAATGGCCAAAAAATTGGAAGTTGAATAAAGGTTTAGCTATAACGGAATGATTACATATAACGGTATCACCTAACACAATACTGTGCGACCATTTAACTAAGTTGATAAATTATTTTTAATCCTTGAGGATACGGTGGAAAATGAACTTATGTAATATGAATTGAGAAGAGCTGAATTTAAAAAATGGATAGATCTAAATTATGTGACTCCCAACTATAAAAAATTAGACATCCTGAGACAAAACACTGGACGGTGAGTCACACAGCAGATCTCTGGGTGATGGGCCGACAGCTGATCTGACTATTTTTCTTAATACTTTTCGTATTTTCCAAAATTTACCCCTTGAGTCTATATAAATTTTATAACAGGGAAAAGGAATATTTACAAATGCTTCAGTTTCCTTATCTATAAAAGGATGATGATAATAATAATAACCACCTCCTAGGATTGTTCTGGTAATTAAATAAGAAAATGCTTGCAGAGCCCCTGGCACAGTGCCTAGCATATGGGAACACTCAAAAAAAATAACAGTTTTCTTTCCTCCTTTTGTTTTAAAGAAAGTGTAGTGTGATTTAGCGTATGAAATTATATTTTCTCCTCTCAAGGTGTAATTTGTGGAATGTGTCTTAACATTTTTAAGAGATTGTAGGATAATAAGGAAAAAAGAACCAGAATATTCTGTTGCATATTCTGTTCCGTAAGACAACAATGATAATGCAAAGGTTTATACAGAAGGATTCAGGGCAGGCACAGAAAGCAATAGCACATTGCAAACCTATGCAAAGACACACACACACACACACACACACACACATATGCACACACAACATAAACACATGCAAGCACACACATACACACACAACCAGTGCAGACTCTCAGCATTTGGGAAGACAGTACAAAGAATTTACTTCTGCTCTTTGCTGCCAAAACCTAAGCCCTTTGCTTCTGAAACTGTCTTGCACCTTAAAAAAATAAAAAATAAAAATAAGATAAAATCTGTATTCAAACATTCCCTCTAGCAAAATAAAGTGATGGTCCAACCCAATATGCCTACGGTTTACATCTGCTTCCATTTTGAGCCCTACATTATGGATTCCTCATTCCATGTACAATAAAATCCATACCTAGGTCTGCATAGTTAGACTTGAAAAATTGCTTGCGTCCACAAAAGTACAGCTCGAAGTCAGTTTCATTCGACCTGCGCAAAGTGTATCCATTTTCAAGAGCAGCAAAAGCATCACAGGTATAACGGTAGGTGATGAAACCATAGCTGTCTCTGCAACGGACAGAGAAGAGAGGTTCAAAGCTGGTGAGGAAGCATTAACATATATGCCTGTAACCCTTCCTACTTTGGGAGACTCCGCTGGTGCCAACGTCTGAACCACTGCATCCATTTATCAGTGTGATTGTCCTGTCAGGCAGCTAAATACTTATTTCTGGGACAGGAAATCTCAACTAGAAAGATTAATAAATAGGGATAAAAGAAAATAAATAAGGTTCTGAACTCAACATGTCATCTGTCAAAGCATTCCCATCCTAGTAATCTTATGGCCATAATTTTTTACATATGTCAGCCTCTAAACAAGAAATAATCTTGAAGATTCTTACCCATCATCCCGCAGATTTACTGTGCACTCCTCAATTTCACCAAAAACTTCAAAACGGTCCCTCAGTTCCGTCCGTGTTGTGTCAGGTCTGATTTTACCAACATAAATCACACGGCGTTCTTCCTGGGGAGGGGGGGCGAGTAAGGAGAGACTTTTGCCAGTTCTGGAGATAGGAAGGGAGCTGCACCTCTAGAAACATTTCTAAATGCATAATCATGCGTACCAAGAACCCACAGAGCATGCCAGTTAAAGCAAACCACCCACTAAAACTGAATGAAAGACTACATGTGACCCCAGTTTTAGTGTCCATTTTTCTATACTCCGAATTCAGTCTTTCTCCTATATGTCCTACCCTGCATCTCACTCTCTTCTGCTTTTGCTCACCAGCTCTGCTCTCCTCTTGCATGAGCTTCTACATCTTAGGGAAGAAATACAGCTAATGCGATCTTTTTCTCACTGGGCAGCTGAACGATGCCTATTAAATACTGTAACACTTGTGACTTGATTCTCAATCTTCAAGATTGGCAGGAAACTGACCCATCTTGCAAAACCGTTTAATTTCTCACTTTACTCAGGATTCTAATAATGAGATGTACAATTTTTGACATTCACTCAAAACCATGATTTTAAACCCTAGTATAAATAAAAATTACCTGCAGTGTTTACTAAAAATGCAAATTATTGGGGGTTTATCCCGTCTGTACCAAAAAAAAATTGGAACATACAATTCAATGATCTTCATTTTTAATAAGCACACCCTAGTGATTCTGATGCAGGTGGTCCAAAGACAATAGTTTGAAAAATACAGTCTTAAAATGTAGGCTATTTTAAGCCCCGGGTCTCTGAAGAATAAGAGCTATAAAAGAGGCTATAAATTTCACTTTGCCAATGAATCTTATTTTAGGAACAGACCAGAAGGGTGTGGCCTAATTTCACAAATGGAGTCAATAGCATCATAATCTGAAAGTCATCAGCAATTTATAACCTACAAAATATGGAAATAATATCTTATAGCCTCAGGGTGGACTCCTTTTTCACAAAACAGTAAAACACCCTTCTTAGTGTAAGAAGCAATCCTCTATCAGTTGTTCTAAGAAGATAAGGCCGAAGGTGATAATGTCTCTCAAAACTAAGCGAAGGTTTTTCAAGAATGCAAGGAGTTAATATAAAGTCTGTGCTTACCAACTCATCTATACGCTTACTAAGAACAAACAAGAATGAAATGAACTCATGGCTGCAGAGGTTTAAGTTAGATGGGAGCAGAGATGAAGAAACACAAGACTAAGGCGTATAGATCCACTTGCCTAAGAATCTTCTCTGGATATACCAACGGTTTCCTGCCTTGGATGATGTAAAGAGTAATTTGGGCTTATGGCAAAGAGATGCCCTATGTTATTTCCCAAATATCTTTCCTTTTCATACACCCAATATTTAGCAAAGGGCCTGGCAAAGAGAACTCAGTAAGCACTTGTGAGATATAAATGAGCAATTCACAGATCTATAATATATACTCCCCTAGGTGATCTGATCATCCGGGCCTCATCTTCTTTTACCACATGCAACACTCATTTCTGTTTTCATCAAAGAAATTCCTCCGGGCTTCAGACTCAAACCACCAACTGTCTGACGTCTCAGGCTGGATGTCCCCTGAGCACGTCAAGCTAGGCCAACATTAGCCAAACCCAGGTCTCCAGTGCCACCCTCTCCCGAGTGGGTCTTTCTCCAGTGTTTTTGTGTCACTGAAGTTAATGCCATCTACCCAGGTATTCAGGGTAAAAACCTTTCTCGATTCTTCCCCCTTCGTCCTCTCTACGCATCCATCACCCATTAAGCCCTGTTGGTTTTTACCTCCTAAATAACTACCTCTCTGCCCTCTCTTACTACATCTTCCCTAAACCAAGCTGCCAGCCTCTCTTTCCTGGACTAGCAGGACAGCCTCCCCACTCGGATCCTGTGTCTATATTCACCCTCCTTTAATCTATTCCTTCACTTCAAACAGAATAATCTTTGCTAAGGGAACAGAAATCTGATCGTGTCCATTATTATCTAAAACATATCAGTGGCCTCATATAATGTCTAAGGGAAGACTTAAAGCATTAACAGGACCCACCAGATCCTGCATGGTCTGCACCTGTCTTCATCGTGGGCTTCACCTCCCACTTCCCGCTCTTCCCTTTATTTCCCAGCCACATCAAGCTTCCATCAGACGCTAGCATATACTGTGCTCCTCTCATTCTCCAAGGCCTTCGCACCAGCTGCCCCCTTGCAACTTGTAATATCCTCCCCACACTGCCTCTCCTCTTTTTCACCAACATACACATACCGTCTAAAATTTTATTGAACTCAACAATTGTTTCCTTTCTGAGACTTGAGATGAGGTCAAGCTTCCTCTTGGTTGTGTTTATAGTATTCTCACTATTTCTCGTTTATAGTTCTAAGTCCCATTATAATTAAATAGTTAATAGTTAATTCATTGTTTAATGTCCACCTCCCTCTTCAGTGAAATCTTCATGAAAGCAGATGACACCTGTCCCATTGACTCTTGTGTTTTAAGGGTACTTGAAGCATACCAGACACTCAATGAACACTTGTTGAAGAATCAATCAATTGCCAATCAATTAATCATTTTTAACAATTACCCTTATGCCCTTCATTACATTAAAGATGCCTACGTGTAATCCTTGCTCTAAGGCAACGGAGAACGAAAGCCACATTTGATGCTTAATCATAGGGAAAACCCTGTCCAGGTAGCTCAGCTGAGTGAATTGACTAAGATCTCCATGATTGGTTTTCACAGGTTTAAGTGGAAGAAGTACAGAATAACTACATGTTTGCAGAACTCTCACTCTTAAAAATCACTTCTGAAAATCAGAGGTGGGGCCTCCCCTGAAATCCTCAGTAAAACACAATTCCTCTGACAACAGCCATCAGGCCTAAATAATTGACCAGGTGAAGTAGAGCGAACAGAGTCGACTGCCTGATTCCCTTCCATGTAGATTGTATGTCGTCTCAATCGAAGGCTGTAATTGCATTGTTCCAGAGCACCCAGCACATCCTGGAGATCAATAAATACAAATGGATGGCAAGGCTCATCCTGGGGCAGTGTCGTACACTTGAGCAAGGGAGTCATAACACCACATTCCATTCTTTTTACGCAGCCAGCTCTAGCCAAACAGCCAAATGGGATGGGACCATTATCTAAACTTTCTGGCGCCTGCTTGCATGGGTGTTATGGTTTTTTCGTTTTTTTTTTTTTTTTTTAATCAGCCCTTTTAGGAAGGTTACTACTGTATAAAGAAAAAGGAGGGGGAAATACAGAAGAGAGGGAAAGAAATTGAACCATCACAAAGAAATTGCTCAACTACCATTATGGGAATACACACAGCCTACGTATTCAAGGAAATTTGAAGTTAAAGCTAAAATCGACCATATGCACGTCCATATGCAGACATATTGGGACAGTCTCTGAATTGCTTCTTTATACAAAACTGTATGCAACAATGATCCTACAAAGAAGATAAACCAGAGGACCTTTTTGGATACTGATACATTTTGCAGTAAAAAGAAGACACAATTTAGACGGGAAAACAGAAACCCCAAGGGCTGGTGCACAATCACGTAAACTACCTATTTGTCTATCATCTCCTTTTATGAAACACAGGAATGGAACCATGTCTTCCTTACAAAGATCAGAGATTGAATACATGCTGAAATTCTCATTTTAGAAAATGATTAGAGTGCTTGGTTTTCCTAGTGCTAAAAATGAAACTAAAAGGCATCTGAAGGTCTAAAAGCAAAGACAAAAATCTTTCCAAGATTGGCCAAAATGTCTAGCAAAGAAGCGATTATTTTTAACATGTTGCAGTTTTATTAGACAGATGAATAGATTCCATATCTTTAAAAAACCTTAACATTTGCAGCCAATTTTTCAAGACATTAATTTCTAAACAGGAGATGAAAGGAAAAGAAATCAAAATGCTTAATAACATTTTCAACTTCTTAAAGGCTTGGAGGAACTCTAAACCTTTGGAAAAAGCTCCTTGAAAAATGATTTTCAGACCAGTTTTCACTATTGAGGAGGATGGGACATTCATCAAATATCTTTTAGCTTCAATTTTCACAAACGCTAGTTCGCTGATGGGGTGGATAACAAAATTGAAGATTTATATTGCATTAACAGGTATAGTAAATCATCATTACATCAAAATACAGGGGGATAAATAAAGAAAAAAAACGGACTGAAATTAACTGACTTTGCATTATCAAACTCTTTATCAAAAAGAGAACAGAGCCTTCCAGTGAGCTGGGGAAAACATTTCAATGGTTGTTTCTCATCAACTAATAAGCTAGTCTTGGTAACAGGGATTTGACTAAGAGAAAGGGAATTTAGTATGGAGATTAACATTTATTGAATTCTAATATATGCCAAGCACTGTGCTTGATGCTTCTGTATGGGTGATCTCACCAAAATGCTCTGCAATGCTAGGTAACAATAAGGAACAGCCTGATGTAATTTAGATTTAAGTTCCCAGAACTTTTATTCTATATTTCCAAGTCAGGATAATGTAAAGATTCTTTCTCCTATGCTAAGGAAACTGCATGTCAACTTCAGCCATGAAAGATTTATATTCATTTCCAGATTAGCTACCAACCTGACTTCCTTAGAAATTCCAAAGAAATTCCAAATACTGTATGTGAGATGAATGGATAAAATCTAAGCCATTTTAGGCTGAATGGTATAGCTAGGTCCACCCTCTAAAAGATGAAGTGAGAGAGGTGGATGGTTGTGAAAAGTCCTATATGGACAGAAACAAATGCCAGAACCTTGACAAAATGTCAAAAAAAAAAAAAAGTGTTGTTGTTGTTTTTCTCTTTCTTTCTCTTTGTACCGATTACACTATTGAATTCAGTAGGCATTCAGTAAGTACCTACTACTAGGGAGCATTCTGAGGGGAGAAACAAAACTATTAGCACTCGGTTTTCCAAAGTTACTTGCCTCCAAGTACAACCCAAGAATACTCTTCCTTAGAGTCTAAAGTTGGGTCGGTGAAAATAAATCCAGAATAGTCGACCTAGAGCTGACATGAAAGTAAACACCAACAGGGCAGAAAACACAGAAACTATAGACTGAGAGGATATAGGACAACTTTCAATAAAGCTGCTAATTTCTAAATAGTGAGCTTCAATTCATTATAGACCATATATTCTAAACCATGCGAAATACCTCTTGAAAAAAAGGCTTGGATAGAAAACTATTTTCTCCCAAAATAATAACTATGATAAATTACACATTTTTTTTTCATTTGGAAGAAGCTGATGATTATCAGTGATGAAGCACTGTTCCTGGCTCCTGGGCTATATACTGACGAATGGAAGAGAGAAATTAAATGGCACAGTCATTGCCCAGGCACATCTGGTTTGGATTTCAAGCACTGAGCCATATCATAATGTGTAGATTTGCCCTTTAAATTAACATCCCATTATCATGTTTTCTGGCAGGAAATTGTACCGACTGCAAATGGAGTTGGACTTAGAACTCCACAAGAAATTACAGCAGTGACAGTTTAGACATTAAGTACCAAACTCTGGCTTGCAGAGTTCCGATTAACCTGAATTATTGCAAGCCTAGGAAGCCGAGGAAGGCAGAAGGTGAATCAGTTCTTGAGAAAAAGTTTTGGTGAAAAATAGAGAAAAGAAGAAACCAAACAACGGCAATGGTCAATCCCAATGGAAGATTCCGTGTCAGAAACTTATCATTAATCTTCTCTTAACTCTTGGATTTGCTGTACTCAGGTTGGTCTGGATCAAGATTTCTAGACTCATAAGCAATGAAAAGCTTATGGACCTCCTAAACCATCCCCTTATGGAACTCAAAACGAAAGCAACATGGAACACAGGACAAAGATAGCAAAGACTACTTTAATTTTGTAAAATATCAATTACTAGATGATTTTAACTTTTTTTTTTTCATTTCCTTTTTGAGCCTCTGCTCTGCTAGTCCTCTAATTATATGCCTGATCTGAATTAATAGATAACCAGCACGGTACCCTAGATATTCCAAATGTAATTTGCTCCTTGTTCATTACTTTAAGGGTGTCTCAAAAATATGAAGGGAAATCACCTACTTAACCAGCATGGGCGGAACGTCCTATTTCCTTTTGCTGCTTCCTGAGTGATTTCTCAAGCTAATCCAGTCAAATGAGTCAAAACTCATTGCATGTACCTCTGTACCTAAATACATAAAAATACACTTTGCAAACGCACTGTGGCCCAAGAAAGTAGATCATCTCGAAGAAGGAAATTGATCAGAAAATCTTCCCATGGGTAAACTCATTAAGTTCACTATGCCTTCAAGATAGACTTCAAAATCTTTATCATGACCTGCAGGACATTTGGGGGATCTGGCTTCCATGGAGCCCTCCAGACTCATTTCCTATTGCTCCTGTGCCCCATTGTTCTGCTCACATGACTAGCAGTCTCCCAATACACCATGCTCCTGTCCAGAGACTTAGTGTGAGCTACAGCTTCTGTCTAGAATAGCAATGTCCAATAAAAATATAATGCAGCATAGAGAGTGTTAAATTATCTAGGAGGCGCATTTTAAAAAGTAAAAAGAAACAAAATTTAATTTTAATAATGTATTTTATTTAGCTCAATATATCCAATATATTATCATTTCAGTTTGTCATTGATATAAAAAGTATTAATGAGGCATTTTACACTTTTGGGCTAAGTCTTCAAAATCCAATCATGTTTATAGTGCATCTTAATTCAGAACTAGCAGCATTTACTATGTGCCTTGTGGCCACCATCTTCCATAGCACAGTTGTAGAAAACCTTTGCCCTTCTTCTCTTTCCTTCTTTTTTTTTCTCCAAAATTCTTTTTTTCTTTTGATTTCAGATCAATCTCACCCTCTCTAGGGATGCCTTCCATCGCTCTCAGGTCTAGGTGTCCAACCCATTTGCCACCAGAGTACCTTTGATTAACCTCTGCAATGGCACTTAAAATACCCTATTGCTTGTTTGCATATCTTTATCTGCCAGTAGACGAAGCTCTCTGGATGTGTGGACCAGGTCTTACCTAATGTTACACCCCAAGCACGTAGCAAATGTTTGTCACATAAAGCATCTTGAGTTTTCACTTATGTTAAGCAGAAATAGCATATCATTGTCCAAGAGGGGATTAGTTTTAGAGTAAGTCCCAAATCTTTATGGTAAGCTCTTATTAACTATAATTCACTGTGTTGGTAAAGTAAATATCTCTATGTCCCAGTTTTGGGGGAGTTTTTTGTTGTTGTTGTTGTTTTAATCTCCTTTTCCAAAATAAAAACAAAAACACGAAAATCTGAAAGCCAAAATTCTGACAAACGCTTCGTTAATTTAAAATGACTTAATGTGAGCCAACTTGATATTTGTACTATATAGGCCATCTCTCAGAGAGAACTGAAAAAGGCCAACTTGCTCCAAGAGTTAACTAAAAAAAACTGGTCAACATTAGTGACACAAAGGGAAGGCAGGAGGTATCTGCTTTCAGTCTGGGGCTAGTGACCTCGAGGTTGCTTTTGGCACAGGCATCAACTATGGAGAGGAGACCAATCACACTATTTGATGTTTTGGAAAGAGCCAACTAATGAAAAGACCCCTCCCTCCATTTATACACTTTTGTTAAGTATCTGACACTAAATTATCTTTGGAAAGAGGAAAAGAAGCACGCCACTTAGCTACATTTATCTAGACAGCTTTGCCTATAGTGGTATATTTTGCCCAAACGAGCAAATACATGATGGAACTATTAATCCCTCTCTTCAATGTGATACTTTTGGGGAAGAAACATGAAGGATTTCATTAAATATGAATCCGCAAACACTGAAATAACAATTTTCCTACATGCTTGCTCAACATGATTCTCTTTTGTAAAGATTAACTGTAATGTGCCATATTAAAAGGCTTTGTAAACTATATGGCATTATATAAATGTGAGTTATTATAATTATTGAACAGGCTATTAATTAAATACAGCAAAATTAGAAAAATTGAATTTTTAATTTTCATTAGTCTTCTTAAGTGTTAACTAATGACACTCTGGCAGCTCTTAATATCACAGCTCACTTGAAAGTTGAGAAGAATGGGGGAAAGTATTGTAATTTGCACAAGACTTTTGATGCAGTCTTAGGTAGATTCAACATTAAATGACAGCAAACATCCTAGACCTTGAGTCTAGGTATTCAATTACTTCTCCCTTCTTTTTTTTGAGTGCCTGCGATGGACACGCCTCTCAGTTGACCTCTTCCCTCTGGTTGGTAACTGTGGCCCAGTGCCTGATTGTGACTCCGTTAGTCAGTTCTTTTAGGTGGATTTTTCAAGATTTTGTAGATGGCAGTCAGTTTTCTTAGACGCACTATGTAGATCTAATCTTTACAGTTTAAAAGTCATTTCCCTAAACATTGGTTACCCTCTCTGCAAGATATGTGAAAAGCTGATCCAATTGCAATGCCTCTTAGGAGCTGGCACAGATAGGCAGCTGAAGTGAACAAAAGCCTTGCCCCTTCTGATCGATTACTCAGGGCTCCCTGAAGCACTGAGTTGAGAGAGACCCAAACTCTCCCTGAGGGCTCAGTGGGAAGAGTTCTGTAATTGGTTAGGAATGTCTGCAGAGACAAAACTGACAATTGCAGGGATGGGTTTTTGCCACCCGGGTTCTAAGGTGATGAGCAATAGGAAGGAGGTGGAGTAAGTCAACTGCTTGGGGGCAGGTGCTGAAGATCTACTGACCCGCAGAGAACAAACAGGTTCAACGTAACCTGGATCTTAAACCCAAGAACCAGTAGTGTCTGCATGTCAAATAAACACCACACGCTGCAGCAAGTAGTGCCGAAATACCGAATGGGTTCTTGCAAAGTAGGTCATAAGATATGTGGATGTGTCGACGACCCAGTGAGACGCTGGCCCAGCACACATAAGAGATGATGACGTTTTAGCCTCTCTGCCTTTCCTGCCTCCTTTGGCCCTAACTCGAACCCAGTCCCTTCACAGGCCATCCAACGCTATCGCCGCCTAAAACAAAAACTGAAACCAAACACTGATACTGCCTCGTCTCAACACTCTGACAAAAAGGCAGCAGAGAACAGAAAAAGTCATCGTCTGACCCGATGGAACCAATATTTGACCAAAAAAATAAATAAAAAATTAAAAAATAAATCCCTGCTCCCTCCATTTTGGAAAAAAAAAAAAAAAAGAAGTGAAAAACAGTAATGAGCTTCCAGGTGACTGAGAAATAGGAAGTCTGAATAAGAGCATACGCTCCTTTAACTTTGTGTTCCCCCCTAAGCTGGGGCCGGGGGGATCGCGGACCCACTGATGTTTTCAGGTCAACAGGCTGAATATTGCAAATTCGAATTAAAGCCTTAGCTTTAGTTTATTTTCTAATCTACAAAGAAGAAAAGAGAAAGAGAGAGAGAGAGAGAGAGAAAGAAAAGAAACAAGAAAGGAAAGGAAACCCTCCTTTCAACCAGAAGGGAGCTCCCGGCTGCTTACAATTGCCTTCTGCCTCTGCCTCTCCCTTTGCTTGGCCCGCTCAGACTCCCGCTTCTCGTACTCTCTGCGGTACTCTTCCCTCTTCAGCCTCTCGTGCTGATACTCCTCGTAGCTGTCATACCTGAGAAACACAACTTCATCATTAAGTCAACCGCCTCCACAATCAATGGGGAACTGGGGTCGGGGTGGGGGCGGCGAGGTAACAGGTGGCGTCTGGAGCAGGGGTGGGAGAGATGGGTTAACGGGGTGGGGGGAGCTTCTGGGGCAGGGCCCAGAGAGAGGGGATGGGCAAAGGCCCCCCGCCTTACCTGGGCCGACGGCTGTAGGGCGACCTGGAACGTGATCTTGCACACAGGGGAGAATTTCGGTGCGCGCGGTGTCTGCAGTGGCTCGACTCGTAGTGGTAGCAAGATCTGCGAGAGGGAGGGGAGGGCAGAAAGGGCATTTGGCTCTGCCCCGAAAGCCCCGGTTATGGGGCCCACTGAGCGAGCGTCCCCTGCAGCACCACCGTCTTAGGGAAGCGGCGCCTCCCTCCTAGCTCCTGGTGAGGCCTCCAGGTGACACTAGTGATAGTCAGCTGAGAGGTGGGGGGCCGATGTGTGCTCTCCCAGCCCCTCCTGTCCCTGTGCACGCCCAGCGCCGGTCTGGTCCCCTGTCAGCTTTATCTCGCATGGATCTCAACTATCCTGGCACAGGGCAGCTCTCCAGGTAATGGAAAAAGTTAGCTGAGCAAGTTCCGTACAGATCGCTCGCTGCGATGCGGCCGGCTCGGGGCCCTGTGCTCAAGGCCGGCGGATTTGAGAGGAGAGGGGGAGGCCTGTCTGTGTAAAGACCTGGCGCCCGGCCCCAGAGGCCCTGGGGTGGCCTGGGGGTGGCCTGGCCCGTCTGCGGGTTGTGAGTGCATTTAGGGACCTTACGCTCTGGGCGGGCCGTTCACGAGGTTTACCTTGAAGACGATCTACTGCCTGGGGACCTTGATCTTGACCTGGAATATGGTGATCGGGAACACGACCTGTGTCGAGAAAAGGATCTTGAACGCGAGCGCATCCTTTGGGGTCTTTGAGCAAATAAGGATTTGGGTGGTGACACGGAATCTCTACATGGAGAGTTAAAGGAAGAGCAGGAAGGCGACACATCGAACAATGAATAGGATTGCGTGCCATCCCAAGGGTAGTTCAGTTTATCACTTTCATCTTCGCTGTCATCAAACAGGCCATCCATGGCTAGTCCTGAATTGATAAACATAGGTAGTTTGGAGAATTGTTCATTACTGAAATCACTGTTCCTCAGTTCACTGGTCTTGTCTGCTTCGTCGTCAAAAACAGCTTGACTGGGATGACCGAAGTGCTTGTTCAGCTCGGCTCGGATTTCCTGGTCTTGGAGCTGTTTTCTGGTGCTGCAAGGAGAGACCTGCTTGGCCGCCCCCGAAGTCTCTCTCAGGTAGCACTGGTCTGAATCTGTGGAAGAACAAATCTGCCCCTGCCAACCGGAGGAGGCATCTTTATATTCTAGTTGTCTAGAGTCTTGGAGCTCCTGTGATATATTAATGAGTATTTCCGTTTTGGAATTGATTGACTGACAGTAGTCATGGTCACCAAACAGCCGGAGGCTGGGCCGCTTGGCCTTCCTTTCCTCGTGTCCACTGGTGAGCACTGAGGTCTTGCTAAGTTGTGCGTACAACTCAGACTGCTCGGGCCCTTTCTTGGTGGAGGTATTGCCTTGGGTGCCAGAAGGCTCACTGTACCGGGGCTTCTTCGATGGCGGAGGTACCACAGTCTTGCAAGAGGACTTCAGCTTCGGAGAAGTCCTGAAAGGGTTATCTTGGTTGGCTTTGTGAGGAGGAGTTGTGGGTGGAGTTAGGCCTGAAGGGAAAAGAGGAAACACACGCACGCACACGCACACGCACACGAGGGGTGTGGGGAGAGAAACAAGAGACAGAGATCATGTTGTTAAATGCCAGGACATGCCAAAAACTCCTAACTTTTCCAGGATTTCAGACAATGGGGAGAAAGAGGGAACCGGAATTCATGACAAGCCCCGAGAAAGTGTCTCTCTCCCGCTAAGCCTCTGTCACCAAGAAAGATGGATCTCACTAGTGCCGGGCAGCGGTGAAATCCGTGATATTTGGGATTTTTAAACCCCCACGCTCACACATCTTGCTTCCCAGAAAACATTAGCGCCTTGCGACCGGCCTCCACGGCACCAGGCATGAGCAAAGCTCACATGTCCAAGGGCATCGTCTGTCTGCCTTATGGAAAATTAACACAGCGTGGCCCAGGGGAATGGCAGGGAAGCTTTGGGAGCATTCGTCTGCAGAGGCGTCTGCGGAGCATCCAAGTGGCCCAGAAATTGTTCTCCCATCAAGGATACCTACCCATGGAGCCAAACAACTAGGCAACTCAGAAAAAAAAAAAAAAAAAAAAAAGATGGGCTGACAGCAAATGTGGGGCAGGGTGAGAGGGACACAGACAACTTCAAAGTAAGTTCAGTGAAACAGGACAGAGCAAGGCAGGGGACCAGACAACTCTGCGACTTGACGGCAATGATTCTTTGTTTCCACAGTTCATTAACTTAGTAAACCATGGCTAATGTAGGTATAATACTTTCTTGTAAGCATAACTAATACATTCTGTCTAAAATATGGTTCTGCAACAGAAACCTAAATGAACAGTAACACTAAATATTGCAGCGCCAGCGGACCGTTTTATTTAGAGCACAACATCGGGGCGGGCGATGAGGCTGGAGGATTGGAACGGATCCAAACTTCAGCAACCCACTAATTAAAAAAGTAAAAAAAAAAAAATATCAAAAATCATAAGATGAGAAAGGGAGATGCGAGAGACCCCATCAGTGGGTGACTTTTTTTTTTTTCTATGAAAGAGCAGATAAATTCCATGAGATGCCATCGTGGAAGCATCTGTGAATTACAGTTGCCTCCACCACCTTTCACCCCCCCCCCCCCCCACCGAGGACGTTCTCCGCATCCCTTTACACCGAGGGAGGACAGTTGGGAAATGGCTCCAGAGTCCAAGGAACTTTGAAGAAGGGCAGGCTGGAGTTCAGATGACTTTATGCTTACAAGGGAATATTTGAGTTTACAGCACACTTTCTATTTAGGAGGATGGGGGAAGGCTACTCAGCAGAAAAGAACTTCAAGTCTGCTAACAAGCCTGGGGTTAGACTTAAGGCAACTGCACATTTCAAGGAAATGGCAGAGAAACCTCAGCTTGCTGGAGAAAGGGGAAAATACATATACATACCTATAGATCTGTGTGTGCGGAAACACACACACACACACACACACACACACACACAACCAAGTAGGTCACAGAAAGCCACATGCAATTTTGATATGAACAGGAAGGGAGTGCCTCTTTCTCCCACTTTAAAGAAATAGAGGAAATTACTGTGAATATTTGCTCGACAATGAAGTCTCACACCACTCTTTGGCAGTTTGTGTTATGCAGAGCTAACGCTCCTTAAACGAGGGCAGAAGAGCCACACAGACGCCAGGTAACTTGACTTCGGACATCCGTCCCAGAACGGTTCAGAAAGGCAGGGGGACGGAAGCACAGGAGAAGGAGCACCCCGGAGCCCCAGGAAAGCTCCCCCGATTGGCAGCCAGGCGGCCTTCGCAGGAAGATAACCGGGAGGTGACACGTTATTGGATGAAACGTCGGTGTCACTGAGGCCCGCTCTCCTTCCGATCCCTCTTCCGTGGACAAGTATGTCTCTTAGTCTAAGAAATTCCCATGTGATCAGTCTCCTCTCTCTCCTCTCTCTCTCCCCTCGTCTCCCTTACCTCTGCGCGGGCCTCTCACAGCCCTGATGCCCCCGCACGCCCCCTTCAAGGACCGTTACAACAAATCTAAAGGTACTAAGGCTGCCCTCCCCGCCCCGCAAAGAAATCCCAGATTCTCAGATCTGTCTTCCAGGAGGTTAAGATGCTCGGAGAAATAATGATGAATAATCTGTCTCTGCTGAGCAAACAACAGCCAAATATTCCAAATGACGTAGCCCTTGAGTGGGGGAAACGACAGTCGACATCCTAAAACCCAACTCCGTGAATCTCCTCATGGTCCCCAAACTAGGGTGGTTTTTACTTTTCTAATAATTTATTGCCAGGATCACCCATTTGGTATTTATTGGACAATGCTATATATTCCTGCTCATCTCTTTTTTTTTTTTTTTTTTTGCTCATCTCTTTTTGAATGTATGTTTTATCTTGTCTCTCCAAATAGATTATACGCTCTGAGCAGAATGTTGCCTGGCCTTATTTTTGCAAAAATTCTCACTCATTCATTGATTTTTATTTTTTCTAGGGGCACCAGGGTGGCTCGGTCGGTTAAGCGTTTGCCTCCGGCTCAGGTCATGACCCCGGGGTCCTGGGATGGAGCCCCGCTTCCAGCCCCCTGCTCAGCGGTGGGTCTGCTTCTCCCTCTCCCTCTGCCCCTCCACTTGCTCCTGTGTGCTCGCTTGCTCTCTCTCTTTCTCACTGTCTCTCTCTCTCTCTTCGTGCCAAATAAATAAATAAAATCTTTTTTTTTAATTTTTCTGGATTCTCCTTTAGTAGTGGGTCTCACATTTCAGTGGCCCAAGAATAACTGGGGAAGCTGGTCAAACGTTTTTAATGAGGCGGTTCATGGACCCCATATAGAGACCTTCTCTCCTGTCATGTCTGTGCAGCCCATCGCCTTGTTCTCAGGTACATGTATTTTGACTGACATTCTAGACGTATAAAAAGAAAACCTAAACTTCAGAAACACCAAATTAGGCCACTATTAAAGAGAGACTATTCCTAAAAATAGCTCAGCTATCTAGGGATTTTAAATATAGAAATTCTTTTTAGTCTTGAACATTTGAAACCCTTGTCCTAGTACCTAAACTCATTATTGCTTAAATAACTGATTCTCAAGTTGCTCTTGGGAGTGGCGACACCTTGATTGTAGTTTTTTTTTAGTTAAAAACCAAACCTTTTACATTCTTCACATCTCGGGCAGCCTGTAGCAATGGAACAGACATTCACTGAACACCTACTATGTGCTGGATAATACACCGGATGCTGGGGCTTCTGGGACTTCATGGTTCCTTTTCATAAATGGGAAAATCTTTAAAACTTGAAGTAAGGTACATGTTTTTGTGTACGTACTTAAAATTTACAGAAACTCTAAGATAACCACACACAGCCTAAGAATGAATATAGCAGGGCTGTAAATTTCTGTTGGCACCCCTTACTAAAAAATAATAATAACAATAATAACAATAATAATTAATAATAATATTTACTTAACAGATTGAGGTTATTTTAGGATTAGTGACTAGGTGGGTAAGGGCAAACAGATAATTCAGATAATTCCATAAACTTTTTATAATAATAATAATAATAATAATAATAATTAATAATAATATTTACCTAACAGATTGAGGTTATTCTAGGATTAATGAGTAGGTGGGTAAGGGCAAACAGATAATTCAGATAATTCCCTAAACTTTTTACCGTTTACTGAAACATTCTTAGAGAATACCTCCAAGCAAGACAGAAATCTCAAGGATGGAACCAGCAGTGCGTAATTGAAAATCTATTTCCAGATAGAGTGGAGACCCAACGCAAAACGAAGCGAAGCAAAACAAAAGTGTAAGAAGCACTTGTTCTTTTTTTTCTTTTTTTTTTTTAAACATGGTGTCAAACTTTGAAGAGACACTCATGGGCACAGGGACCCCTTGCTGCAACGGAACGAACTGGATGTCTCCCACGTCCGCCACCCAGAACCCAGTTCCCTGCGGTAGGAGGGCAGTCAATACTCAATTCCTTGATGCCACTACCTTTGCTCATCTTCCCTCTAATGGCCAGACTCTCAATTTCACCCCACAAGCTTAAATCAACAGTGCTAATGCCTCCCATAACCTCCGGATTATTTCCTGTGTGTTGATTTTCTGGGGAATGTGTACATTTTGGTGTTGACAGTACAAGGTATATTCCATGCTCTCTCTTGAACTTAGCAGGTTTTGACAGATTTATGTGAGGACAGATGGCCATTACAGGCTGAAGGCTGACAAGAGGCAGTTCAGAGCATTGTTAACACACTTGCACAAACTCTCAGCAGTGCAGCACTGTGCAGAATGTAATTCAGACTATAGCTTTTTTATTACTGCCTATTTTCTTTTGTCAAAAGAGCCTGCTGTGCAGAGCAACAAATGGCTGCTATTACCCAGAATGTAATGGGTGTCAGACAAATCACGTAACACAAACAATCAAGAGTATGTAGGTCATATTTCAACAGAGCACAACCTTAGCAATATTTATGATTACTGCATTGAAATGTGTTCTATAATAAACAAGTACCTCTGCATCACTCACACTTATGCACTTCTGCACAGCAAATCTGGGAGAAGTGCTACACACTCCACAGTCATCTTTTTAAACAGCCCTTTTATTAAAAAAAAAAAAAGTCAGAGACAAGTTTTGTTTTGTTTTGGTTTTCATTATGTGCTATAAAACGATTTTCTTTGAGGAGTTCTCTTTTGGGTTTGTTTGTTTAATTGAATGACTCTGATAAACGATGACTCCTCTGCTGCGGATGTGTGTGCATGTGTGTGTGTGCATGTGTGTTCCGCGATCCACCCACTGACTCCAGCAGGGTTTCTTTTCTGTTTTTTTTTTCTTTCTTTCTTTCTTTCTTTTTTTTTTAATAATTTGTAACATTTTACAGAATCTCATTATCTGTGACTTGCTTTGGACTTTCTTTGGTAGTGGGATTTTTCTCAGGTCACATGTCAATTGAAATATTTCTTAAGGAGAAACGATGAGAAGAAGAGTTTCTAATTTCCTTAAAACCTTACTGAGAAAGGACTGGGCAGGGAGGCATGTGGCTTATCCTACTCTTCTATTCTGTGCCTCAAGAACTTGGAGTGGGTGTCAAGAGATCACAGGAAGGGCTGCTACTCAGTAGGAACTGTACTGCTCTGCTAGCGGGAATATTTGGTATAAAATATGCCCTCTCCGGCCCCCAACCTCCCCAGGACTTTCTGAGCCCCAGAGGAGCCAGCCACTGAAGCATTAGTGCTCAAACGGAGGAACCTCCCTTACCCTGCTCAGTCCTGGGGTGACCATCACCCCAAACTGCTCTGACTGCCAGTGCCCCTGCCCTTTACCACTCACTGTGTCCTACATCACGCCTGGTTTCTGGGGAACAGACTGGCCTCACAGAAAAGCTTCAGAGCCTTTCTAGGACATGTGCCTAATTCTCCAACTCTTGCTCATGGAAGATGAAGTTATTAATTGGCTCCTGTGCCCTTTCCCACAGCGCTGGGGCGGGAGCTGGGCTGAGAGTGGGGGAGGGGACCTGTCTTTCCAGGCGGCTATCACCAAACTCCCCTGAAGCTGGTGTAAGTACTTTGTTATTCCTGGCTTAAAAGAAATTTGGATAGTAGCTATTTCCCAAAAAGATAACTCGAGAACAAAGGAATGATCCTTCCAGATGTTGGGTCCAGAAGAATGAGACCAAAAAAGGAAATGAAGGATATAGTTGAAATATGGAAGAAATCCCTGACGGTAAGAGTTGCCAAACATTGGAATGGGCTGTAAAGAGAATTTGTGGGGTCTCCCTCTCTTGGATTCTTTGGGCTCAGGAATGGATTATATGACCTGTCAAAATCACTTTCCAGTTCTCTCATGCTAGGGTTTTCCTTTTAAAACTACCAACTACTGCTCATATTTTGCTTTGGTTTATTTCCCCAAAGATAAGGCACATACAAAAGATGTATATGCCCAAAGGGTACAGCAAATTTGTGTTGTCTGTCAATATTCCGTCCAGCAAAATAAATTCTTAAATGGGAAGTCCAAAAAAGGATAATAATATAAAACTACACATAAAAGAAATTACAAATTGATTGGTTAATGAGTGGGTTCTTAAGCACAAGTCCACCAAGGTGCAATGTGAATGATTGCCCATTTAAACCAAGGGAAAACATAAAGTGGGAAAAAAAATGGCACCTAATCACTCGTCCTCTATCATCAAAACCATGAGAGAAATACAATACTAATGGAGGACGACATTGCTAAGACCTAGTGTGTTAGGATGGTGAAACTGCTGACTATTTTATTCTTTCCATTTCCCTAATTAGTTATAAAATAATTATACTCTGTTTTATTACTTTTATAGTAATAACTTTAAAAACAATTTACATGTACACATACATATTCATACATGTGAAATTTGGGGGTCAGCCACTTGGTCCCTAACCAAATTCCTTCATGTCTAGTGGCTAAAACCATCATCTAGTTGAACTGACATTGCTTTGCCGTTTCCATTTCAGAAACAAAAAAAGTCTAGCACTCTGAAAATCTCCATATGCAATAGATTTAAATGCCTTCTGCCAAAAGAGCATTCTCTACTCTCATCTTGCTTTACTAACAGCTATTTTGAAATCAAATTAGTTTTTACACCTGTAAAAAAGAAGTGTTTTTTTTATCAGCCAAAATGAGCTAGTTTAGGACAATCACAAAGTCAGACCAGCTGGCAATACCTAATAAAGCAAACTTCCTGTCTCATCCCTCCTGTTTTCCAAAGACTCTGCAGATGGGGCAGAGGGAGTATTCTGGAGGTCTCAGAATTTTGTTGACTCTTTACACTTGTACTCAAATGTTTGGAAAATTTCACTAACATTTGTGAGAGTAGGGACGCCTGGGTGGCTCAGCAGTTGAGCGTCTGCCTTCAGCTCAGGGCCTGATCCCAAGCACGTGGGATCCAGTCCCACATCAGGAGCCTGCCTCTCCTTCTGCCAATGTCTCTGCTTCTCTTTCTCCATGTCTCTCATGAATAAACAAATAAAATGTCTTGAAAATAAATAAATAAATAAATAAATAAATAAATAAATAAATAAACATTTGTGAGAGTAAAGAAAAAGAAGACACCAGAAAGTCCTGGGCAACAGTTTGATCCATTTCTTTGGCCAGAACCACGTGGATTAAGCCTGTAGACCAAGGATCAACAGATCAACCACATGAATGTTTCCACTCTGTCCACCTCCTTGCCGCACCTATGGCAGACATCATTAATTGATGGTGACATTTTCATGAGTACAGACTTGGCCTTGGAATTCTCCTCAACACAATGCTCCTGGTCGCCAATACCGGTCAATGACATTTGGCAAGTGAAATGAAACCTATTTAACATAACAGATGTTGAATATTATCTTTAAAATTAAGGCTTCAGTAAAGTGACATCATCTCTCATGGCATGGATGTGCTTTGAAGCGCGAGTCCACCACTGAGCTAGGGTCAACATATAGCTTTTTCCTCAAAAGTGAAATGGCCAGAGAATGTAAATAAATAAATCAACAAACAAACATGTATAACATGCTTTCTAGGGAGTGTGTAACCTCCAGAATGTATAGTAATGTAGAAGTAGCTGTTGTTAAGAGACCATCAAGGAGTAGATCTTTCTACCTTGATTTGGTGAATCCTATACTCACACCAAAAAACAGTGCATCTTCAGTTTTATAGGGGAATTAGAGGGAATTTTGCCACAAAGAAAATATAGAAGTCCGTATATGAGTGTACCAAAGAGAAAAAAAAAAAACATTAGGGTCACTGAAAGGAAACAGGTAAGATAATTAAAAGTTGAAAAGATGAACAACAAGGTACAATGATCTCAGCAGATAAAGTTAATGCAGAATTAGTAGTTCAATATCTAATATTTATTGAATACTTACATACACTGGCACTGGAGGAAGCCTTTTTCATGTTTTACCTCTATCCTCAGAGTGACTCAATGAGATACAGGTACTGTTATTATCTTTGTTTGGTTCATTAGGATCCTGAGTCTTACAGAAGTTAATTAAAATGACCACAGGTCACCTTGCTAGATGGTAGATCCAGAATTTGAACTTGGGTTTGTCCAATGTCAGTGCCATGGTTTTGCACAACCTCACTAAGCTATGCTGTCTGCTTTTAGAAATCATAGCAGACTACTTTTACCTGGAGCTTCACTGTTTATAAAGTTTTTAAATTCTGGCTGACTGCACATGTAATTGCCATTTTTGGATGTCAAAAATGGTTGAGTACTGGCAATTTTATTTTTCAACCTATATTTTAGTCCTTTGAGTCAGACAGTAATTTGATTTGGGGATTATAACTATGACTTTAACATTAAGGAAACTAAAACCCAGAAAAGATTAAGGACAGAGAAAGCATTTTAGCAATTAAAAGATGAAGGAGGAAAAGTACATGCTCCGTCTTGTAGTTCCTTGCTCATTTCACTGCCCATGCCAAGTACAGTGTTACTCAAACACCTTTTTGATTTCCTACTTTCTTGCTTCTGCTCCATCAATATCCTCTCCACTTTCCATCTGTGCAGTTCAAATCCGATACAAATATTTCTCTCCCAAAGGCTCCCCAAGGCGGTGTAGCCCACAGAGAGCACCAATCCCTCCACACTCCTCTCCATGGATCACCTGGGTCCTTCACTAATGATATCACCTTAATTCTGCCTCCAGTTCTTGAACCATCTTTATAATTCTTTTCACTCTTCTGCACAATCATTGCATTTAACTTGAGGCAAAGTTACAGGATTCCCTTTGATAACTTCTTTTCTCCCTTTGGTGATTCCCTGGAGGTGCAATCAGTGTCTGTCACCTCCTTCAATTCCTACCATGCAAGAAATTTTACTAAAGATTGTTCGAGGAGATGGTGATCATAAGCATCACATACTGCATAGCATTTCAAACATACGTCTATCCCCAAAAAACTCTTCCTCACACCACCCTCCAATCAAGTTCCAAATTTCTCTTCTTCCAAGTTCCTCCTCAGTCCCCTTGTTTTCCTAGAGCTCTACATTCTTTCTACTTTGTAATGCAATTGGGCCCTACCTCAGTTTCTCTAATTTGCACCTTCACACTTAAAACTACCACACTCAATAAACTCAAAAACACCCTCTGGGTCCATCTTTCTTAGGAGGTAACAAAACCTTATAGATAATAAATAATATTTTGCCTTCATGCTACTTGTACAATGTGTGTTGTTTCCCCCAGCAAACTATAAACCCACATCTTAAACACAAGAACATCTGTTTAGAAGGCCACTGCAATGCTTCATGCTTTATATGGATCAGCCTCTAGGTCTTCTATTCGATGTATATCTCCTAAGACATCATATTGAAAGCATAGAGCACATATTAAAAACATGTTGGTAAACTGATTTCCACTGTACCCAATAATCTTTCAAAGTACCAAGAGAAAAAGATTTAAACCAGTCAGATAAATTCTGATTCACTGACAGAAATAAATACACTGTGTATATTTTTAAGGATTCTAAATATGTAAAAAAAATGTATCTTCTATAAATCTCTACTTGTCTTTCAATAGTGTAGGCTACTAAACTTTCAAAGTCATCACTAAATTATTTAAAATTAGGTATCTATCAATAAGAAAAATGTTAAAACTTTTACAAGAAGGAAATAGAAGTGCTTTTTGTAACATCATAATCTCACTAATGGAAGGAATGCAATTAAAATGATATATTCATATATATAACATTTCAAAAATGCTAGCATGGGATATCTTTGGAAATGTGCAATAAGGCAAGTATATCCATGTAGGGTTAATAGGGCTATCCATGAAAGAACTTCTCAGGAAAGCAATGAGGCAATATATACCAGAAGACACCAAGATATTATATCTTTGTAGTCATTATTAAAAACTAATAATAACTTATTTTGAGAAAATAAGATAAAATTTATGAATAGAACAATAGCAACAATAACAAAAAAAAACCCCACAAATAATCTGATTAGAATGGTCAAAGGACCTGAATAGATATTTTTCCAAAGAATACATATAGATGGCCAACAGACACATGAAAAGATGCTCAACATCACTAAATGATCAGGAAAATGGACATTAAAACCATAATTAAATATCACCTTCTACCTATCAGAATGACTAGTATCAAAAATACAAGAAATAACAAGTGTTGATGAGAATGTAGGGGGAAAAAAATAAAGAAACCTGTGACTGCTGGAGGAAATATAAATTGGCACAGCCACTCTGGAAACAATATGGAGATTCTTCAAAACATTAAAAATAGAAGTACCATATAATTCAGTAATTCCACTATTGGGTATTTACTCAACAAAGATGAAAACACTAATTAGAAAATATATATGCATCTCTATGTTTATTGCAGCATTATTTATAATAACCAAAACAGAAAAGCAATAGATGAATAAATAAGATGTAGTATACATATATTATGGAATATTACTCAGTCATAAAAAAGAATAAAATCTTGCCATTTGTGAAGGCACGAATGGATCTACAGTGTCTTATGCTAAGTGAAATAAGTCAGACAGGGAAACGCAAATCCCATATGATTTCACTTATGTAGGGAATCTAAAAAACAAAACAAAACAAACAAACAAGAAACAGAAACAGACTCATAAATACAGAGAACAAACTGATGTTTGCCAGAGGGGAGGGAGGTGGAGGGATGCGCAAAATAGGTGAAGGGGATGAGGAGGTACAAACTTCCAGTTATAAATATGTCACAGGGATAAAAAGCACAGCATAGGGAATTAATCAATAATAGTGTAATAACTTGTATGGTGACAGGTGGTAACTACACTTATTATGGCAAGCACTGCAATATATATAGAAGTGTTGAATTACGATGTTGTATACCTGAAACTAATATAACATCGTATGTCGACTATACTTCTGTAAAAAATTATGAACAAACATTTCTAAAGCAGTGCTATTTCAAAATGGTTACACTTCAAAACAGCCTAAATTTATAATGCGAGTGTGATTAAATAAATTTTGATGTAACTACTAAGATTAATGTCATACAACACACTAAAAACCTGATAATAAAGGGTCTGTGATAATAAAAGAATTTTCTCATTAAAATGTTAACTGAAAAATCAGGATCAAAATTATATATACAAAATGATTATAGTATAAATAAATATAATGTATAAGATTATCCATAGGAAGAAAATGCTATGGATAACTTTGCACCTTAGAATTGTGAATAGGGGCACCTGGGTGGCTCAGGCAATTAAGTGTCTGTCTCTTGGTTTTTGCTAAGGTCATGATCTCAGGTTTGTGGGTTAGAGGCTCCCCATCGGGCTCTATGCTCAGCAGGGAATTTGCTTGAGATTCTTTCCCTCTCCCTCTCCATCTGCAACTCTCCTTGCTCATGCTCTCTCTTTCTCTCTCAAATAAATAAGTAAATTAAAAAAAAGAATTATGAATATTTTCCCACTAGTTTATATTTTTGACACTTTTATAGTAAGCTTTATTATTTACGAGAATTATAAAAAGCCTTTTGCTTATGATTTTATTTATTTATTTGAGAGAGAGAGAGAGAGAGAGAGAGAGTGAGAGAGCACAAGCAGAGGGAGGGACAGAGGGACGAGCAGACTCCCCATTGAGCAGAGACCCCGAAGTGGGGCTTGATCCCGGGACTTCTCCCAAGACCATGATCTGAGCCAAAGGCAAAATCTTAACCAATTGAGCCACCCAGGTGCCTCTAATAAAAACCTTTTAACAGAAGCCTCGTGTGGCTATACAAAGTGGAAGCTTTCTCAATTCCCTCTGAAACAAAATAAGTGACTAATACAACATTCTGAATACTCATAGTTAATAGATTCCTTTCAATGGAGTTGTTATCATGAGCCACAGTAGTATTTCCCAAACCCGTTGATGTCTATTATAGTGGTAACTGGAATTATGTAAGATAACAAAATACTATGCCACTGTATGAAGTATAAGAAAAAATGTTTCCATAAGAAGAACCAATAAAGGTATGTCATTGAAAGAAGAAGCTGTCCAATCAGTTATAGACAGGTGGTATTGGAAACACTGGGAAAACATGGTAAATTATGATTATTATTTATTTATAGGAAAAGCATAAAAATCTAGAATGATTTTGCGAACCAATAAAGGTATGTCATTGAAAGAAGAAGCTGGCCAATCAGTTATAGACAGGTGGTATTGGAAACACTGGGAAAACATGGAAACTTATGATTATTATTTATTTATAGGAAAAGCATAAAAATCTAGAATGATTTTGCGCTCAGACTACCACACAAAGATCTTTAATTCTTTTCCTCTAAAAAGCAAGAAATGAACAGTGGATACCATCTAAGATACATCATGACTACAGTTTGTGCCAGAAAGATTAATGGATTGCCAGTTAGGATTTTTAAGTTCAAGGCAAAGGTCTCTGTTTCTTATACAAAAAAATCTGATCTTTGAATGTTTCTTTATATGACTTAGGCAAAAGCAAAATGACATTGGATACTTTAATCAGTTTTTTTTTATAAACCCACCAGATACTCATTCTTATTGGTCAGATAAGAAGGCCTCTACTGAATATGATATATATATATATATATATATATATATACATAAAAGTTACTTATAACCATATAAGTAATTATAACTTATTTAAGAAATGATGTTATGCATATGCCTATGGGTGAGTATATATGTACACATGTATGCATGCATATAAAGATAGACATTTGCACACATAAATGTGTCCACACACATAAAATATATACATAAACACCATGAAATTAACTACCCTACTGCTTGACCAAATCATGCGATCATGCAATAGACCCTTCATAAGAAGCAAACTCCTTATGACCTTTCATAATTTAGCAAACTCAAAGTGTGTAATTGAACCTAGGGAGAATGACCATGGTGTATGTAGACACTATAGTTCTGGTTGAAAGCACCTTGTTTAAGTTACTGTTCCTTTACCCTTATCAGCAATGGCCAGAGTCAAGGAACTTCTTGTTCAGGCAGCCTAAGATTCACCTTCTGGAGTAGAAATTTCAAGTATCTAAACCTAAAGCACTCAGGGCAAAGGCACCATTTACAACCAACTTATAAGTCTGCCTAGGAAATCTGTGGATTATTAAGTTACTTGGGGCTTATTCCAAGTTTTTAAAGCTCCTTTCTCTACAGTGCATAAAGTAAGACTGACTAAATGAGTCCAGAAGTCCAAATGGTGAAGAAAATCACTCTTGTTTTAAAACACATAAGCACATTTTGTCTTGGTGAACGGGCACATTTTCAGTTTTCTCCTTTGCTGAAAAGATATAAAAATGGTAACATATATAGGAAAGCATTATACTGTTAAGTATAATGGTGAGTGACACAAGATTCCAATTAAAACATTGATATAATGAATAAAGTGGCATTCAAAATGTTGCTCCTTGCTTTCTAGCTCTGTGATCTTGGGAAAATTATTTAGCACTTCTGAACCTTAACATCCTTATCTTAAAGATGAGAAAATTACCACTGTCTTCATGAGGTCATTGTGAAACTAGTCAAAACCACTCATACGCCTGGCACACTTATTGAGTGGGGGACCAATAAATGTTAATTTCTCATCCTGCTCAAGTTTTGGTGTCTTAATCTGACATAGGGTTATTTAGGGATCTAAAGTAATAACATACATCAGAGGGTCTGGCCCATGTCTGACATACAATACATGTCTTCTCTTAAAAAAAAAAAGGTGGAAATATTTATAGGTAACTTCTTATCCAACGTTGCTTGTATAATTTGTTAATTTCATTAATCACATAGAGAATATGTGCTATTATTTAATACATATTTCACACACACATACACACACACACACACACACACACACACACAGAGCTCCAAGTGAAATACAGGGCTTACCTGCAGTTCCAGAGAGTTCCACACTTAAGGTTCGTTCAATAGTCTTGTTCTCAAATGGGGAACCCTTGGGGTCACTGGAAGATATGGCACATTTATAAAAACAAACTGAAATGGAGTTGCTGTAGCCAAATGTATTAGAACCCCCTTCCCTTTCTGAAAATGGTTACATTTCTTAATACTTACTTTGGTGACTCTGGGGTCAGAGGAAGAGATAAAGTTGTTGGTTTGGCTAAAGAAAAAAAAAGGAAACTGATTATGAAATATTGAGTTCTGGGTTTTTTTTTTTTTAAGAATTTTTTTTTTCCTACTACAATCAGGTTGGAAACTGGAAACTGAAAACTCAAGTAAGGAAATCCCTGAATATTGGATCAAAGTCAGACAACAGTCCATTATGCTAAAACAAATTCCAAACAACATTTGCATTGGTAAACTATCATTCAAAAACACATACAAAAACAGAATTTTCCCCAAAATGTAGCATCTCGGTTAAGGATACAAAATTTGCATCATACCATCAGAGAGAAATAATGTGTTCTATTTTAATTTGGAATACAGTACACGGTTTGTTTAGACAAGAAAACAGCAGAATAACTATAAGACAACAGAACGTTATGAATATTCAGTTGATTTTTCTCCTAAAATGTAGAATTTTATATCTAGCCCTGAGAATAGGTTATTTCTATGAGGCCAAAGCTCAAGCAATAACCATTCCATTTACTGGAAATTAATTGAAAGATTATGACAAATTGTGGACATTGACCCAGACAGTGTAAAAGGGATTCAAATCCCCAAATCATACAGACAACTAAAGTAAGATAACTGCATTTATCAGTTGAGAGACCTATAGACTTGCAAAGAGAGCTCATTTACTTCCTTTTATGCTTCCTAAATCTTACCTCCTACAGGAGGCATTTCCCAATTAGGAAGGGTGGAGTAAGAATCTTCTTCTCACTCCAAAATTTCAATTGCTTCTCCTTGGCAGTCTTGTATTTTGAACAGAAGGAGGGGAAAACATGATGAGAAACGTACTTGGGATATACATCCACATATTATGTATATATATATATATATATATATATATATATATATGCTTAACTATAAAGATATATTTATATGTATGTAGGTTTATGTCAATTTTTCTCATTAACATAACTACTTTCAAAAGGTCAAGAGATAGTCATTTACGTAATGAAAATCATAGACTTGAAACTAAAAAGGTCTTTAGAATAAACTCTTATTTTATGGATGAAAAAACTGAGATCTAAAGATGTGAAATGATATTTCCAGGGCCATAAAACTAGTTACTGGCAGAGTCAGCCCAGAATATGTTTCCTTTTTCCTATTACCAAAAGGAATTGCATTCAGTAGATATTAAAGTAAATTAATCAACCCCAGTAATTAAGGTCCTTTGAAATGTGAAAATATTATTTATGTCCAAATTAGGCTGAAATTACATACTTTACTTGGATAAATAGTATTTACATATTTAATTTGTCGATTTAGATTTAGTTTTTAAACAATTGAATGGTTTATCATCTATCCAATGTGCATCCAGAAATATGAAGTTCACGCTGTCTTCTACAAATTAGGTACATTGATTGATTGGCTTTTATACATACAGATAAATGAACTGGTTTTACATTAATTTTTTTTGTATGTCTGATATAATGAGTCTTTCTAAAAGAACACACTCATGAAAGAAATTTACCAACATTTTTGGCATTCGACTAATAATTAGGATCATGCATAGAGGCTCCATAGCAGATATCACTAAATACGAACTGTGTGCTATGTCACGCAATAAATACACGTTGAAAATCGGTCTCTGGGACTTCAGTTTTCAAGGTGTAGGGTAGGCTATCCGAAATACTCAAAGGAAGATCCCCAACATTCTGATAGTTGGGTATCGGTGATGGCAAGGGCACTGGAAGGAGAGCCATGGGCAGTGGCCATGTTTAGTGGGACCAATGGCAAACAGGAAGCAAAGGCCCTAGGAAGGTCCAGCCCCAAACCACATACTGTAAGAGAACCTCTTCCCTGAATTTCCCACACTCACGAAAGCTACCACTAGTGGAGGACTGATTTGGTTTACTGGGAGTTTAATCCACACTATTCCAAAGACTAACAGACCAGGGCCTCTAAGATCCTTGAGGGCAGGAATGCATCTTGTTCATGCAGATCATGGTCTTTTTGATGAATGAATACGTTACCAAATGAATGATTAAATGAATACAGGGGACACCAACATGAGCCAAAGGTCAGGCCATTATCCTAAGGAAGTGAAAAGAACTTGACCACACGATATCACAGAGCATACATGCAGTTCAGTGAGAAAACATCACAACAAAAAAGGTAAACCTCGGTAGGTCCTTGGTCATTACCTCTAATCGCTAATATATTTTCTACTTTTAAAGTTTGAACAACAATTTAAAAAAATCCTGAACCTGGGCATTTATTTCTTGTTGTTTATTCACAGCCAGCCATGTTTTTGCTTTATTTTGTTTTGTTTTAGGCCTTTAATAACTATAGGAATTTTGTGGGGTTTTTGTTTGTTTGGTTTGGGGTTTTTTGTGTTTTTGTCAATAGGCTTTGTTCTGGGATTAAATTTTTATGCTTTGCCACAGGCATACAGCTTTTTAAAAAATCCACATATAGCAGGTCTCATCTAAAAAATATATCCTCCATAGGCCAATTTAACTCCTCACTGCCATGGTTTGTAAAAGTTTTCAGTAATATTCGTGGTAAGTGGATTTAAAAAAACAAGCCAAAAAACTCCGAAACTCTAAAAATCCAGAAGGGCCAAATAAAAATTTAAGAATATAAAAATTATAAAGATGTTGAGAACATGTGCTGTTGGTCTGGGTTCACTGACTATAGGGTAATAGCTGGCTTCAGACTTCAAATTCAGCTCCAGAAGATGAACGGATGACTAGGACACACTGGGACAAGGTTGAGAGGATCCCAGTGAATTTTTCAGTCCGCTCACTAGAGTGAGCTCAGCTGGCTTCCCTTCACCTGAGACCCTCCACACCACTGCATCCCACAGCCCTGTTGGTCCTGCTCAGAAAAACTGGTCCAGTGCATGTGTGTAAGGGACCAGTCAGGGAAAGGCGAGCTACAAAAAGATTTGGCCCGTTTCAATAAATATCTTTCCCTGAACTGACAGAAAAGGATGGCCAAGGGATTTTGAGATATCCACCATGGAAAAGCTAATTGAGAGCCAATTTAAAACTTTAAAAGAACATTCCTGAAGGTTTATGGTGAGGTAGGGATGAGAGAGGGAAATTGAAAACACTGGAAAGAAAATACTTATTAAAAGCAGCAGCAACAGCATACCTGTATGAAATAATCATGGTTCAAAACAGGGATCAGGGACTACCACTCTGCAGCTGGAAGGGGAAGTCGGGGAAACAAAAGGGAAAAAAGAAGTGGGTGTTTGTAATTGCTATTTTAGAATATGCTTGCTTCTGGGGCACCTGGGTGGTGCACTCAGTTAAGCATCCGACTCCGGGTTTCGGTGCAGGTATGATCTCCAGGTTGTGAGATCGAGCCCCCAGATGGGTTCCACGCTCTGCATAGAGTCTGCTTAAGACTCTCTCCCGCTCCCTCCCCCCACCGCGTTCTCTCTCACACATACGCACACACACACACACACACACACACACTCTCTCTCTCAATTAAAAATTAATCTTTAAAAGAAAAAAAAAAAGAATACATCTGCTTCCACCACCAGGTTAAAGGTAGGGTTCATGTGGAAGCCGGGATGTTTGAAAGCAACAGCAACTTTCAACAAGCTTCCTTTGGGCCTCTAAGATAGGCCGGTGTTGAGGTTTTGAGGGAAAAGACAAAAAAGAAAGAAAATTATATCTCTGCCAAGACAGGTTTTCCCCAAATCACTCCGATCTGCCTCAAACGCATCAGCCTTCCAGAATGTATGAGGACAATAAAAATCAACCCAGATGCGTAGTTTGATCTGGGCAATATATTTTAATAGAAAGCAAATAAAAATAAATTCCAGAAATTTCCAAATCCTTATTTACAAAATAAATCTAGGAGCATAACATGGGGTCTTTAAAAAAAAAATGCGCTTAATAATTGGGAGAGGCTGCACAAATGCCATGTACTATTTCTTAAGGTATATACAGCAAATCAACAATGCCTCGTTTTTTTCCATTATTAGAAAGGGGGGGGGGGGAGAGCTTTTTAATATTGGCTGGCCCAGCTTGCTCCGAATTTCAATTATCTCAGTAATTCAGATTTCACATACACCTTCCCCCACCCGCTCCCCACCCAAGCTCACATTTCAGGTGCCTTTTGGTGATGGTGCATGAGGCTGCGTGTCAGCCGAATAGGACAACCTGTGTCCAAGGAAGGTGTTGCTTCTGTTTGGTTTTGCTTTGCTTTTAAGTCTATAATCAAGGGCTGAATTCCCTCTCGAGAGAGACAGCGGTGGAGCGAAGGCCCGGAGTCGCGGCATCCCAGCCGGGTGCATGCTCGCTCTGCCTCGGGCGCCCTCACCGCCAGCCTGGTTTCGGTCCCCGGCCTACCTTGCAAATGTTGAGACTGCGATTGTGTGTGGGACTTCTTTTTGGAGGTGCATTTGTCTCTGCTACTGTTCCTGTTCTCTGTGGGTTTGGTGTGAGGCGGGTCATCATTTGTGGTCAGATACTTGAGAAGCTCCGAGCAGGGACGTCTTTGTGGCTTTTGCTGTTGACAAATGCTCTTCGCTTTATTGCTCCATGAATTCTCGGTCTTAAAAACAAGGCATAAAGAAAGCTAAAATTAGTGAACTGAACCTTATCAGAATGGATATAGGTTTTCTGAAGAGATGAGATTTTCAATGAAGTGTTCAGTCTAAGTGTACTAGATCTATGAGCTGTGAATAATTGTTTGCAGAACAAGGAAAGAAAATTACATTTAAAATTCCTAAATGACATTTATGCAGCTTTTTATTTCATTTCTCCTACATTTCAATGTTCCTACTCAGCAACATGTAACTAACAAGACCCTATAGCGCCTTTACTGTGAATAAAAAAAAATAAGCTGGTTTAAACCTTAATTTGCCACTGATTGCCGGAGCCCCGTATTCACAATTCTCTTAAGTACCCCTTAACGCTCCGTTTTCACTCACAGTGAATGGCAAGACAAACATTGTTTAATACAGCCCGCTAACCGAATTATGTCATTGCCAGCATTCCATCCAATTAATGGCAGAGATAGATCTTTTGCGGTGATTCCAGAGCAATCTTTCTCAGGTTAGACAGCTGGCAAAACGGCAATCCTGCATCTTAAAGTCACTCGTAGATAATACCAGCCTATCAGCAAATTTCATTGGAACCCACATTGCCGCGTGTATTAATAAAGTGGGCAAGGAGTAACAGACGGCGGAACTTCCATTCCAATCATCCAAAGACAAAGCACAAATGAACTCTTTCTAGCTTAAAGTAGCTGGAGCGCTGCTTTTGGAAACCCATTTCATATTGTTTCACATTATAAAGGAACTGCAGGATCCCAGCTGAATACATCGGAATAAACCTATTCTTTGTTTTACTGCTTCAAGCAAAATCCTTTGTTACTTTCCCTCCTATATTAAAAAGTTTACGTTGTACCTTAACAACTGCAGGGTTTGTTCTGATCCTGTGATTATGGTTTGCATGGTTCTGGGTACTGAGACCACTGCATTCATTATAACTTAGCTGAGTGTTGGCTGGTGCCAGTAAGAGCTTCTTAAGCTAGAAACGTATCAGAGAAGGGGAAAAGCAAGAAAAGTTATGCATCGTTTAAGCATTAGAATAAGTTACTGGAATTTTAAACTTAAAGTTCATTCATTAGAAAAATCAATCCTCTCGCTCGTTATAGTCACACCTGAACACAATAGTGCTAAAGGAAACGTATTTTTTAAAAGTAAAAAAATTTGGCGTCACACTACCAACTGCGAAGGTATTTCCTTTCCCTACCTTCGAGACTGAGTATTGTCTTTTTTTTTTTTTTTTTTTTTAAGTAAGGCAAAGGGATCTTCCTAAAAGGATTTCCAAATACCTATTAGGTGAGGAAAGCTGCCCTGCTAAGTGAGGAGCTGGGGATTAGGGACAGAATATAGTACATTTCCCCTCAATAACCCAAATGAATCAAGGGGAAAAAAAAATAAAAGATTCTGTAATGTCTTGAATGATATTTCACAATCCAGTTTAACTTCACTGATTCAAAGGATGTTTAGGCGTAAAGAGGGGCCATCTCTGAAAAAGATTTGTGAATCGATAGAGTCAGGAGATGCGATTCTGGCTCAGGCAAAGCATTTACTGTGTCTTGGCCTCGGTTTCTTCATTTGGCTTGCTGGCCTTCTAGGCCCTCCAGGCTTAAGCAGGCAGTGTGACGCTGAGTCAACAACCCCTCCCAGTCGAGCCAATTATGTGGATGAAAATCATCTGGTATCAATGTAAAGACATCAAAGTACTAGACAGCAACGGCAAGTGGAGAAATGCTGGGGGGTGAGGGGGCAGGAAACAACTTACGAGATTGTTTCTTCTAAGCCACAAATCTCGAAATGCAGGGAAGTACAAGTAGGGTCTCCATGTGTTTACATGGAGTGCTTTTAACATTAAAAAAAACAAAAAAAAAAAAAAAAAACTTAGAGATGGAAAAGAGACCAGCTCTAAACGGCATGCCAAGGAACATTATTAAAGTTTGGAGGATAGCTTTCCATAATTTACATCGTGTGGTCTTACATCAGATTTATGGCAAATGACAAATGGCTACCATAGATGAGAAGGTAAACTGTGTCTTAGAACTAATAAAATTCTGGTCAAGCACTGCATCCAAAAGAAAATTTACTCCTCATTGCCAACAAATTCACTCTTCATTGCCTCCCATAAATTTAGGGAACTTAGGTTGCAAACGTGCTATTATTTTTCAATCTTTATAAGAATTATGGATGCAAAACCTGAAAATATTGCATATCCCTTGATCTACCTTTTTATTTCTAGAATCGTAGGCATCGGAATAAAACTATAAATGTGTCGATTATTATATAATTTATGATGGTGAGAAATTGGAAAAAGACTAAATGCCCGACCATAAGGAATCTCTTAATGAACTAGGACATCTGCAAACAATAAAATAATAAGTAACATGAACAACTAGACATCTACCTCAAATTCACAAACATAAGGATGTATCTCAAACCAAGAGGAGATTTCAATCTCTTTTTAACATTAGAGACTACTTGATTGTACAGGGGAATTTCTGGGTCTATTCCTTTTGGGTTGTCTGCATGTTCTACGTTTCTACCGTGAACATAAACGATGCCAAGGAAATAAAAACACACGCACGTATGTAGCAAAAGGCCATGAAAAGAAACTGTAGTGAGTCCACGTGAAGGCTGTTATTACCAACATTTTTAAACACAGAATCACAGAATTTGCAACTCTGAGTGTGCTCGGGAGTTGTTTCTCGGCCCCAGTCTAAATCGAAAGTCCAAACCTGATTGTCACTACATCATGCCCAGGCAGCGGGTAGCCAGAGGCCACTCCGATTCCTGTTAAGCAGTAGGAAGGGCTCTTACTAGAGACGGCTCTTCGGCCTCCTGCGGTGGAGGGGTGCCGTCAGGCACGGAGGAAGGACTGGCCTCATTCTCAGTGGTCACATCTCCATCTGTCAGTGCATCGAATGAGGGCAATCCGTCTTCATCCACGGGGAGACTGTCCAGTGTCTCTGTGAGGACGGCTAGCAAGTTCGCCTCGTTCTCTTCATCTATCTTCTACAAAAACAGAAAAATAGGCGACGTGAGAGAGTTGACATTGGGGGGTAGGGAGCGCTATCAATCAGCACACACGGCTCACGTTTATCCCGATGAGTAAACTCTCTGCAAAATTGTGAATGCTCATGCTGGAACCCCAAAGACCACATCTTCTTCAAATTCCACATCCATGTTTGGTCTCAATCACACACCTCACTGGTCCCTCTCAGTGCCAACCTCGGATGTGGAGCTGTCCAAGTTAGCCCTACGACGTTGGGGTGGATCGCGGCTGATTTTGACTGTTGTTCCCAATCACAGGCCCCATGCCTAGGTCTTGTTTCTCTAACTAAGGGAGAAGGTCTAGAGAATCTCAGAACTTGAGAGAATTTTAACCATCGTCTATTTCATCTTCAGATATAGTGTTTCAATCTCCTGTGCAGCCGAAATGTTTAGATAACCCACTGTTTGAACAGCACCAGAAACTGAAACTACAGCGAGAGGAACTATACACTTTCATGGTTTCAATTATAATCTCATCACCGAACACTCCACAGCCATTTATTTCCCTCCCTGACATCTCTCCCAACTTCAGTCATAAATCTAGAACTGCCCACTGGACATTTCTACCTGATAATAGCTCCTTCTTGCTCCGAAACCCAACCATAGGACCTTTCGCAACAAAACTGCTGTTTCCCTTGACTTCCTGACTTTGGGTAACAATTCTTCGCACCCAACCTATACAACTACCTTGAGTTCTCTTTATGTGGTCAGTCATTACTTAGAGTCTTACTTTGCAATGTCACTTAAATGCATTCATTTCTTGTGGTCAGGGTACCATTCGCGTGCGACATTACTTTGAACGGGGGGCTCCTGTGAATATACTCTCACTTGTTTCCTTCCCCAACTCCCACAATCACTCCCATCCACACACCCTTGGAAAGTTAATCCTCAGGTATTCATTCCATAAACACATCTGCCTACCTACTACACCAGGGCCATGCTTGGCGTCAGAGATGGAAAGAGGAAGACAAACCTCTGCCCTCCAAAAACCCTTCCAGTGGAAGGGAAGACCCTGTGAATAATTTATTTTAAAAACATTTATTTCAGGACTCTGCAAATCTTTCAAGATCTCCCAAATTGGAGCTTATACACCATTGTTTATAGGGAAATGGGTTAGAGTCCATGTACCTGGGCAGCCAGTGCCGATGCTAGGCACACAGTATGCTCATTGATGACTTGCCAAATAATTCATCGATCTGCATTTACTGCCTAGAATATACATTGTGTAGATCACTTTCTCTTCCTTCTGTTAGCACTTCACATTGTTTGTCCAATTTGACCTGCTTCATAAATCTTTTTTTTTTTTAAGTTCCGCATGCTATGACATTAACAATATCGGCTAAATTATCCCACACAGATTATATTACAAAATGCACCTAAGCTGCTGACATCTAATGAAGCCAGCAGTGCCCACACGTCCTTTCTCTCTAGCACTGAACTCCAGTTAATTGACCTGACAAAATTACAAGAATCACAGAATAAGACAGCTAATCAGAAAATCAAATTGTATTACTAGAGAAATTAGGCAGGCCTTTATCACGTATACATTCTATTTTCACATAAAAATTGTTTTCCCTCATTACTGATGAGTCCCCATCCAGGAGTAAAACTACAGACTTCTTTCTCTTCTGAATTCGAGAGGCCAAAAAGAGCCATTTGTACTCATGGTCGACTTTACTAGCATTTCTTAACGTTTCCATAATGTGTCTGCCTAATGCCCCTGGACTTTGCATTGGGAGTCAAGTGGTTTTGGGCACACAGGATGGAATGACAACTGAGTTTTAAGACTCCACTGTAGGAGGTAAATCCCAATCAAAGGGGTGAAATATTAACTTCAAAATCGCACCGCTTCTTCCATAAATTGATCAATTCTTTAAAAATCAAATTACTTGATTTAATAATAACAAAACATTATTGAGCATAGTACCCAGCTTCAATTCTTCTGGATCTGTCCAGGTCATCTGAATAATAAAGATACTGAAATGTTTTCACTTATTTTCTGCCCAGGATCATAATATAGTGTCCGAAGATTCTAATCTTTCCCCTTTTTATTCGGATTCCACCCACATATGAAAAACCAAATTCGGGTTATTAATCCATCCTAAATAGAAATCATATTTAAATTAAATGCATAGTATTTTAAATAATCTAAAATCATGAGATTTACATTAATATAAATATATCCATATTATCTAATAAAAACAATCTTTGAAGATATCTCAAGTACACACGCACACACATACTCATGCACAGTTTCAGTAAATTGGACTTTTTTTCCAGGTATCCCAATTTTCTTATTTCACTGAAGTTCAAAAATAGCTCAAGAAAAACAGTTAAGAATGTTTACCAATAAATGAGTAATTTTGTTTACCCCGATTTAAATTTTGTATTTGGCTTTCCAGCAACACTACCAGCCTCTATTTGCTTTCAATCACATAATACAATAGCGCCTTAGTTCTATCCCTAGTGTAAACAAACTACAATAATTCCAATCAAGTCAGAATGACAAAGAACACTTAAATTAACTAGTTTTCTCCAATTTCTTTAATAAGCCCGGGTGAATGTACATCAAAAACAATGGCAGAAATATTGGAGCCTGATAATGTCATAATTAATTTACAAGATCTGATTAAGCCACAGCTATTTAAATTCTCTCTACTGGAACCACAATGGAAGGGAGGGTTGTGGGGGGGAAGACTGGCAGTATGTGTATGTGGTTGTGGGTGGGTGTGTGGTCGTGTGCGGGGGAGGTGGGGAGGTGTGGGGGGTTGGAGGGCTGTGGAAGTGTGTGTGGGTGTTTCAGTGTGTGGGGGGTTGGGGGGTTGTGGAGGTGTGTGTGGGTGTTTCGGTGGGGGCGGGTTTGAGGGCTGTGGAGGTGTGTGTGGGTGTTTCGGTGTGTGTCGGGGGAGGGCAGCCTGGTATTCAACCAGAAGAGCCCAGTAGGGCTGTAATCCTTACTTACACCCCATGTTCATCAGAAACATGGGTAACTCAGAGAGGTGCTCGGAAACCATTTTATTTTAGTAAAAGTTGTTCTTGAATGTTGGAAGGAAAGAACGCTATTATTTCAAATTCTCTGTGTTTTGCCTAACCGTAGAAGACTGGGGAAAAAGTTAAGATATTTCCTTATGACATTGTTGGTCTGAAGCTCAATAGATATTCCTGTATGTAAAGTTGAGTGGACACTGCTCCTCACTATGCAATTTCAATTAGTCTAGCATGAGTTTCAACAATCAAACACTCCAGAGAAGGCAATGGATGTGACAAAAAGGACTCTGGTAAACAATTAATGTCACTTCCCATTATTGCTTCGGTCCCAATTTACAGAGCAAATAAATCAAAGTCACTGCAGATGAAGCACTATGGCCTACGAACACATGTCTGTTCACAGGTGACGGGGCGTTGAAATACATCAGCCAGTAAAACGACTTTGCAAAATAACCTTTCAAAGACTCTGCTCTGATACTGCCTTTTAATTGTTTGAAATTACCGTTTTTACAAAAATATACTTATCACCTCTCTAATACGTTAAGAAGAGAAAAGCAGAGAGGTGAAAGAGAGAGAGAGCAGGCCTCCAATTAGGTAGTGGTCTACAGTACACGGCTGAGCTCAGTGCTGTGGGCGGCAGCAGAGAGGTAAGGAAAGGTAGGGACAGGCCAATAGGCATTTCCACAGTCACGTTTCTGTGACTCTCAAGCAGGTTTTACCATGGTGGGTGTCAACCTTGGGCTCTCCTGACGCAATGCAAGTCTGTTGCTCTTCTTCCCCTGTAAATAAAGCTCTGGGTGACCTCTAACACTTGTTCTCTGAGGACGCTCCAGGAGTTAAGAAGCCACATCAACAGATACTCAAGTTGTAAAGAGTTTCCACTAACAGCCAGTGCATGTTGTATACTAACAACCCAAAATCCAGAAGCGCAATAATTCCGAGGCAGCACCGTGCCATTTACAAACGACAGTTCAGAACACTCGATAAAACCAGAAGGTTCATTACTGCCCATTGGGACTGCTGGGTCCCTATCTGACCTGCAGGAAGTGTGATATGATTCAAAGGGCACAGTTAAAGGAAGGCAGATTCTGCTCCTGCAGGTGCTCAGAGTCACCTCCAGATTGAAATGTGGGGTCCAGTATCTGATATCTGGGCTTTCTTCCCTTGTGAGCACTTGGCAAAAGGATCTTCCAACTGATTATGCGTGATGGGGCAGACAGTGCATTCAGCTCACCCAAGTGCATAGAGAAAGAATAAATCTACTAAATTAAGGAGGAAATGAGGAACTCCGAGATGCTACCCGACACCTGAAGGGAGAACTGCAAAGCGAAACCTGCATGTGGTATCCCAAAGATTTTTAAATGCAGGCTATTATGGAAGGACCATGCCCTGCTTATGATAGTAATTTTTTCCACATCTTGTAGAATTGCAATTACACTCTGCGTCCCCAGATTCTCACACTCGCTTGATCTCTGTTTGATAAAAATAGTTTAATAGCCATTTAATCACAGCTTCATTATCTTAGCTCTCTTAATGCGAATTAGGCCAGGAGAATTCCTGCTTCCTCATTATTCAAATCATCAATAAGAAGGAAACAGTGGGGTCTTCTTATCATTCATTAATCAGTTTCAGTATCTTAGGTACTGTTTACTCAGAGATCAATCTATGTGAGAGGTCACTTAACCTCTCTGAGCCTCTATTTTTTTTCTGTACAAAATTTCAGGTTATTATCTCCCTATTTCCTAGGACAGAATTTTTCTGCACTCACGGTTAATAGGGAGGAAAAAAAAAAAAGAATGGATGAAAGCCTGAGAATCCTTCAAGAAGGTGCTCAATAAACACTTCCAGGGTATATGCTCATCATCTTGATTTCCCATAGTTGAATTTCCTTCTTTGAACACTACCTACCGCCGACTTTTAGCACTGGGCCAGCTTCCTCCCAAATACCCAGCATGCCTTGGGCTTCCTCCTTGCCCCATCCTGCTGATTTGGAAGCAGCTAATGAAGACAAAATTAACTCCTACTTTAAGTGAGGCCTAATTAGGAAGGGAAATCTGCTAGAGTAACATCTGGTAATGCATTCTGAAGCCAAATATAAATGACATTTTTGGATTATCCACTATTTTGGATTATTTCTCCCACTAGACCCCAACCAGGAGTTGAAATAAATAAATGAGAAAGTAACTTTTATGATAGATGCAGGGGTTCAAATAAGAAATACAATTGACCGAAGGAGTCCCTTTCCTGAACTTTTATACATAAAGTTCTGTATCTCTGTCTCACGCACAAAAAGGCAAAAAACTTTTACATGTACACATTTTGGCTCTAATGTATAAAGTCTGATCAAATTTGCAAGAAGCTGAGCTAAAATTTTAAAAAATAATTTCTTTTCTGAAATGAAAGAAAAATAACAATTCAGACTAGACTACTGAAATAGAGTTTGAGGTTTTTAGCTTTTTTCTTTAAAGCATTTTAATCAGGACAGGTGCCACCTCACCAATTGTTTATTGTACACGTCTGCTCTGAAGGGTCTAAGCCTTAGCTGGAAAGGTTGATAGTTTGTATACTCACACTCAGACAACTCTTTTTCTTTTTTTTTCCCCCTCTCTTTTTCCCCTCTTTCTTTCCTCAAATGCTTTACAATCCAATGTGCTTTCTCCTGCTTCGCCTATACCCAGGTATGGACCAACAGCATGTCTGTGCATCCTCTCACAACCCAACAGAAATGGGTGGAATCCCTACATGGCGTTTCTGAAATTTATTAACTCCTCCTCCTATTCAATAGGAGAAGGCCCTAAAATAACCCACTAACTTTTGGTTTATGGGATGGCTCTGAAAAAGGGATGGACATTTCAAGCCAGGAAAAAAAAAAATGACCTAAGAAATTTCAAGTGTGTATGTGCAGCAGAAAAATAACCAAGACAATAAAGACTTTACATTATATCGCACATGTCTTATGAAAAATACTTCTGTATCTATTCACTTCTTACAAATGCCCTGAGAATTAGCTTATTCCCCTATTTAATTCCCAGGAGAGGGAAGATAAGCACATTATGTGACCTTGGATTTGCTCTGTTGGATGCCAAAATTGCTGGAATTTAGGGTTGTACTGACAGAGAAGGTAGTAGAAAGAACACAAATTTTCATTTCACTGTTTGGGTAACTCTCCATGGATATAGAGGCTACTTAAAAATAACATGTACATAAGTGTGTCTATACATCCCATGCCCCCAACACACAAAAGTTTGCATTTTAAGTATACATATTTAAGACAGAATCTAGGGGCCCATGGGTGGCTCAGTGGGTTAGGCGTCTGCCTTTGGCTGGGGTTGTGATCTCGGGGTCCTGGGATCGAATCCCGCATCAGGTTCCTTCCTCAGTGGGGAGTCTATTTCTCCCTCTCCTTCTGCTGCTCTCTCTGCTCATTCTCTATCACTCTCTCTCTCTCTCAAATAAATAAGTAAATAAAATATTTTTAAAATACTAAAAAAATAAAATGGAATCTATGTATATGTGCATTTCAATCTCTTAGATATATTCTCATATATTCCACTGCAATTGGCTATACGTGTGTATAATCAGACATATATTCTTCCCCCCAGTTATCCAACACTAGCTGAGGAAAATAATGATCAAAATCTGAAGACAATTCCGAAAACAATAAAATAAACAAGAACCAAGTGGAAATAAATACAAGCAAAACTGAAGAACTCCCTCCATAGATATATTTACACCTGTGAGAGTCCATTTAATCTATGTTAATATTTATGCTCCTACTTAAGCAGACATAAAATATGTGTTCATATCTATATTAGGCTCCATTCTAACTTGCTCACTTATATCATACATTCATGAGTTAATAAGCATGCAGTGAACATGTGGAATTCATTATTCTGAAGAGGTTACATGAGCCAAAAGTGTAAATATAGACATTCAAGAGAAAGGCTTAAGAAAATCTTGGCTGATGCTTCAAAACGAGCTATTTCGGGGTGGGGGGCGGGCAGCAGGGAGATGTTTCATGTCTTCTTCTCAGAACATGAAGAGGAAGCAACCAAGTTGTGCCATGGGACAGGAGGCATAATGGATCTGTAAAGATCCAGCCTGGCACTCTGTTCTCAAGTTTGGACTAAGAGAGAAGCTGGGTCTTGTGTAAATGACAACAGACTGAAAGTCAACAAAATTGACCCGAGTTCCATCTGCACCATGAGCTAGTTATGTAACCTCAAGTCAAATGACAACTCTGGCCATAGCGCACGTGCCCCAATGACTATCTTGTAGGTACCTAACTGGCTCCCAGACTTTCACCCTTGCCACTCGCTCCCCATCCCAATCATCTATTCTCAACACAGAAGACCAAGCAGTCCTGATAAAACTGAAGTCATACCTTGCCCCTCTTGTGACCAGGCCCTCCATGGCTTCTCATGCCCCTCAAAGTCAAAATCCTCAGAGTGACCTATTAACCTAGGATCACCACATAATTTATCATCCAAGCCAGAACACTTCTGAGAATGTAAATACTCAACCACGTGGGTGTTAATGCAGACTGTCATGGTCTGAGATGTATGGTTGGTTGCCTTATATCAGACCTACATCATCTGCCCCTGTCAGTGCCCCCATTTACCTGTCTGAATCCTCTCCAACCACTCTGACCTCATCACTACTCTACAAAAGTGCCGAGCATTCTCTGCCCCAAGGCCTTTGCACCTGTTTCCCCTTCCTAGAAGGCTCTTCTGCCACATGGCCACATAGCTTGCCCCTTCATCCCTTCATCTTCTCAGAAGTAACCTTCTCAGTGAGCTCTTCCCAACTCCTCCTAACATTCTATCTGTTATTCAATTTTATTTTTTTCCTTTTGGTACTAATTTCTATAACTCAATATATATTTTACTGACTTATCTCATTCATGGTCTATCTAAAATAGAAGCACCGTGGGGCCTATCTGATCACTATTAAGGCATCTGGCATAGAGTAGATGTTTATTAAAAATGAGTAAGAATAAGATCTGAAATGTTGAACGAAGCCTAAAAAATATAATGCGACTTTTCATTCTCCAGTTGTTATCTTTGTTGTTTGCTCCGCAAGTCCCACCTTTTCCCACCCCCATCCAATTAATAGTGTTTATCTTAGGCTATAATTTAAAATTATCTTGCATTCATTCTCATAGATCAGCTGATAGGCCAGGCAAACAGCCAATATATTCTTAGCGGGAGAGACGGCAATTTGAACGGAACTACAGAGGGGCTGAGTCTGAAATAAGCCCCCAAAGCGCTGATTCTGTATGAGTCAACATAATGTACATCTTTTGTAAAGGAAGAGGTTGGGATGGGTCCTATACATGCAGGGATTAATTCACCCCAACTCTGGTATTTGAGAGATACTGCAATGAATCATCAAGCAATTAATTTGCAAAAATTTCCAAAGAGCCGAGATGATTTGTGAAGAGAAAATCATGCCAGATCAACTTACTATCTGTCCATGCAGAAGCATCAGGCTCGCTAATCAAGAGAAAACAATTGAAGTAATCTATCTGGACTAGAGTGAGCTTCTTTATTCCATACTGCATAGCACACTCATCTATAAACTGAGAGTATATAGTCTTAGCCAGAGGCCTTTTCACACCGCGTGCCGTGGAACCATGGCCATCTTACGAGTGCTGTAAGGACTGATGATAAACATTGTAGTATATGATATATTTTATACACTTATATAATTGAGCTCATGTGCCAACATAACTAATTTGTTTTTAGAAAGCAACATGCACACTCAAATGCGTTATTTCTCTCATCATAAATGCAGTGGAGACCAGCACTATGTTAACTCGCTACGTTGAATCATTTTATGTTGGTCTCAGGATTTTTTAAAAAAATATATCTTGAGAAGTGAGGGTGAGCAGCTTAAAACCTGGAGCCATTTACAAACACTCCTGTCTACGAAGCAGGATTTTTTTCAATCCTCTGAGATCAAAACAGACTACAAAATAATCAGTTGCGGAGATTGGTATAAGACACCGATCATCATCTTAAGTCTCAACTTCACTTTTTTTTCCTGTTCATTTAAGTAGTTTCATAAATATTACAACAGATAAATATTATTTAAATAAAAAGTAATAGTAAGTAGCAGCTGAATTTCACTGAGTGCTTCCTATGTGGCTGGTATTATTTTCCCTACACATACTATTTCATTTAAACCACCCATTAATCCTATGATTAGCCCAAAATTCATGTAGCTTATCAGAGGCAGAGTTGGATACCAAACCAGATATATCTGACAAAACCTAGTTCTCACTCCTTTCTCTATATGTTAGAATTTTATGGATGAATCAATGGAACAAAAATAAGAGTGGGCATGTGCTAGTCAAATCTGTAATCATAGTAGAGGACACAAAATGAGTTAATTATCAACAGATAAGAACCAAGGTGGGGAACTGCAGTTATATCCCATGAAGCAGAACTGGCCTTCCGTGTGGAAAGAGGATAGTGCTTTGGCATTGCTTCTCAGTATGTGTTGGCAGCCCCGTGTCACCATGGAGCCTCTCTGTAGTCCTACTGGGTGTGATCTGCCCTTCTTTCCATTTCCCTTCACTTCTTTATATCCTTTCTCCACCTCAAAGCCTATCTTCGAGCTTTTAAACCTTTATAAGAACAACCTGGATCCCTGGATAGAAATAGAGATTTCTAGGTCTCATCGCAGACCACTAAGTCATACTAAGTCTCTAGATCGGGGTTTCTCGATTTTGATACTCTTGGCATCTGGGGCCAGATGATTCTTTGTTGTTAGGGGCTGTCCTGTGCATTTCAGGATGTTTCCTAGCATCCCTGGCCTGTGCCTATTAGATGCCAGTAGCACCTCCCCAATTATCCCCTAAAAAAAAACATCTCCAGACATTGCCAAATATTTGCTGGGAGGCAAAATTGCCTCTAGTTGAGAGTGATTGTCCTGGAGGAACAGTCCACAATTCTGTAGCTTTGATAAGCACCCCAAGTGATTCTGAATCATGCAAGTTTGGGTAATTTGCTGTTTTGTGGCTGTTGAGTAATGTATAAATCAATTTATGATTGGAATTTATGATTCTGAGTATGTTAGATTTATCCCTTCTAACACATGCAGTTCTAGCAGTTCTTAATAGTTATTAATAACATATTTTTATTTATTCTATGTGAATGCTTATTTCCAATATCTTACATTATGTGCCTCGATGTTTTATCGTCTATGCTTCCTTGTTGATTACAACTTACTGGTTATTTACTCCCTGAATTTCTTTTTGATTAGTCCGATGGCATTTCACTCTTTTTATTGCCAATCATTCTCCTCTTTTTTCAACATTTTCTCACCATCATCGTTATCATAAAGTTCATTTTGGTTTTTTAGTCTATTTGATTACATGGACTAACATGCTAAATGATTCTTGAGGATTTTCGTCTATATACTTTCACAGAGTTCTTAAACATTTCTGGACGTCTTGAGAATTTTTTAAAGCTCAAGATATACATAAAAGCCTTACACAAGTTTGATGTTATTATGAAAGAGGCAGTGAAGCAAAATATAGACTCTGAAGTTAGATTGCTTACGTTTGGGTCCTGAGTTCATCACCTACAAGGGGCATAGCCTTCAGCAAGTTACTTCACCTCTCTGTGTCTCAGATTTCACATCTGAGAAGGGCGTTATATTAATAAGATGTACCTGGAAGGGCTATTTTGAGCAAATCCATGTAAAACGGGGCCTATTATATAGTGAGGACTTATCCTTGCTACTATTAATACTATCATTATTATAGTCCTTATGCACTAGATTGAGTTCAAAATAAGTGAGACCAAAAAATGGATCTGTTGGGAAAATATTCTAGTGGCGGTGGGGGGGACATTTAAAGCACACTTTGAGGTTGGCATAGGATACGAACAAATGAACGGAAATGGGAAGACCATTTTATACTATTAACCCTACACAATATAGAGATTTTAAGTGTGGCATCAAAATTACTAAGTATAATGAAGGCTCAGAAATCCTTACAATCTGTATAAAGGTCACTGCCTACCTGCTACGTGTTAAGACTGTATGTTGGAATTAACAGATGTGATGTGCAATAATCACTGGCTGCTTGCATGTTTGCTGTATGGGGTGATCACCTGAAATCCATACCAAGCCAAACCATGAGATTTACATTTGACACTCCCTCCATTCACATACACACATGCAGGCCTATATCATATTTATATGCATATGTACAAATACATACACTTTTTAAAGATTTTATTTATTTATTCATGAGAGACATAGAGAGAGATGCAGAGAGAGAAAGAGAGAGAGAGAGAGAGAGGCAGAGGGAGAAGCAAGCTCAATGCTCAGAGCCCAACATGGAATTCGATTCCAGGACTCCAGGATCACACCCTGGGCCAAAGGCAGGTGCTAAACCGCTGAGCCACCCAGGAATCCCCCATATATTTTTATTATTTATGCATATTTATTGAGTGCCTCCTATATGCTATAATCTATTTTCTACAAATTTACATTTTACTTTGGTAAAGAGAGGATGGCAGATAATAAACAAATGAGCCCCTTCTAAAAATAAATAGATAGGATATATATATATACACACACATATACACACACATATATATATGCACACACATTTACATACACACACATACATTACATAGAATGTATATACGCAGAGAGAGAATATAGTTTATATATAATTTTAATAATATCAGCTATATATATTATATACATAATTATACATTATTTAATATATAAAGAGAGAAAAAAAGAGACAGAGGAATATATTTGGAGTGAGAAAAAGTCTCTTTTCTAGAGAGGAAAAATAGAATATGTGCGTGTGTATGTATATGTACACATACTTGATAGTGAAATATATACATCCAATAATGTATATGTATGTGTTTACATATACAGAGAGACAGAGACAGACCAACACACGGCACTTGAAGTAGCAAGCCCTAACAGCTGAGAAAGAAATGCTCTAGGCAGAGAAAGGAATAGGTGCAAAGGTTCCGAGGTGAGAACCTGCAATGAGTAAGACATTAATATTTTTGTAGTTCACATATTAGTATAAGTGGGAGGGAGGTGATATTGACAATATTTAACAAACATTACACACGAGCACCGATCACTCAGAACAGCGACACCAGGATGTCAGAAAGAAGGCCTGTACTGCACATGACACAAAGTTTGATTGTGGCAAATTAGCAGATTGTATTAACCCTGGGTATAAGCATGTCTTTTAGGCTGACTCTGTAAGACATTTTGTAATAATCTCTCCTTAGAACCAATAAATTCTCTATAAGATAGTATATTTTCTGCCCAAAAGAAGTGCTTAGAAGGCACTATTACACAGGCCAATGCTGTTTGTTCATAGACTTAGCACCACAAGATGTGTGCAGACCATGCAGCTGCAGATCCCTGGCACCTGGATGTACATGGTATATTAAGGTTGGGGACGCCAAGATTCAGGCGACATCAAATGATCTGATTACTGCAATATTCTGGCAATAGCATTAAAATGAGAGAAAATTGTCTCAAGGTGGTTAGAAGCTATTCGGAGGCAAGGCTGTCCTCTCTGTGGGAGCATCTAGGGTGAAGGAAATCAGTGTGCTTCCACGGTGATCCTTGGTGCTGTTCAGGGGCCCTTCCCCCAAGAAAACAGGAGCCATGTAGGGCCTGGGATTGGGGCTTAGACTCCTTGAGCAACTTTCATTTCCCACTAAAATGTTCTGAACAGAGTAGTGGGTGTCAGTAAATACTTATCAAATGAATACAATCGGAGCAGTCGCCACAACTTTGTGTCTAAGTATTCCACGTGGGTTTCAGTTTCCAAAGCATCTGAGTAAGGCTGCCATCTCCTAGGATTTAGAGTCTGAGCTTTTCTTAATGCCAGATGAGCGTACCCCTCGTGAGGAATCTTTAAATACTTTATACTGAATCAGTTCTAGCTGCAGAATCACTCATGATTATCAGTGATTTATATGCATATGTGGTGAGTACGCACAGTAGGAGAGCATGTGACACCCAGTTAGACAAAGTGGTTAATGACACCTGAGGGGACATTTTTTTTTGAGGGGACATTTTTTAAAGCGCCCTTGATAACTGGATTAAAGAAGCATCTATGCCTGTCACAACGTGGGAAATGACAAAAGAAGTACAAAACCAAACTGGATAAAAATTCAAGAGTTATAGGACAATAAAAGGAGAAAAACGTCATTTAACAACAGGCTCACATAATGATAGGATGTAGTAACTGAAATACGGAAGAGTGAGAGCTGAAAAGAGTCAACTCATCCAACTGTATGATTTTGGAGATGAGAAGACAGATAAATAAAGTGTTAAACAGACTTCCTCAAGGTCAATTCATAACTGATCTAAATCTACATTTGTTTGGGGCCTCTGGGCTCCCTAGTCTTTCTGCAATGCCATGTTGCTTCCTCGGGAGAATAAAAGCAAATAAGAGCAAAGAATCTTTCTCATGCATTTGCCATTTTTCTTCTTTGGGGCTCAATATTGTTTACAAATATTGCAGATGGGAAGTTCCCAGTTCAGATCTCTATAGAAATCCTGGGCTCCAACAAAATTCCATGTCTGTGCTTCTCAACGGATCATAAGCTCCTTGAAAATAGGAATCATGATTTGCATGTCAAACTGTTGTCAAAAAATATTAAATATTTGTTGAGTACCTACTGTGTCCCAGGCATTCTTGACACTGGGGATCTAGCAACGAACAAAATAATTTAAAATTGCTGCCCTCACAGAGCTTATTCTAGCAGGGAAGACAGATGATTGATGAAATAAATTACCATAAACAAAATAAAACAACTAGGAGGAAGAAATGAGTAGATAAAACAATAAGAAGTCCACTTTTATTTAAGGAAAGCCAAATATTCTTAAAAATCAGATTTATTCTTTAAAAAAAAAGGTCAGATTTACTGAGGAAAGCAGAATGTAGGTTTTTTTTTTTTTTTCTTAGAAAAGGACTGGAATAACTTAGAAATGCTTAAATCTGTTGATACTATAGTTCTTAGTGTGAAAACTTGATGTTAAGAAAAGTTTCCTGTTGACCACCTTTTACACAAAGTGAAAGATGCCTATAACGTTGTAAGTCTCAGTTTGGGCTACATATTAACATCACATGAACATTAAAAATATATATATTTATGCTTGCCCTCCACTCCCACCCCCAGCCCAGAGCAATTAAATCAGTCTGTTTGGAGGATGAGATTAGTATTTTTAGAAGCTCCCCTGGTGGGACTCTAATGGGAACCAAGCCTGAGAATTACTCCTATAAAAGACCTGAGTGGTACAGCCTCTGAGGGAAGGTGGAACTATTTGCCATGATCTGTCATATGGACTGGAGCTGAGAAGATTCTCCCATCGGTGCAGAACAGCTGTCCCACACCGAGATGTCTGAAACCCTGAAACCTTTACGTCTTTAATAAAGTGGTAAAATGTGCATGCTCCGTCTTCATCCAGCACATACCAAGCCTGTGCCCTTAATTATGCAGACTTTCCTTCCTGGGTCCCTGCCTCAATTGCTCACTTGGAGCTGGGACCTTTGACCTTTGATTAGTGCCTGCCAATACTTTCCTCCAGTGCTTCTTCAGTACCCACAAGAGCAAATAGATCTCTTTTGCATATGTCAGGGACACGTACCAACCAAGAGCCTCATTGTTATGACCATAGGCTGACCAGGCTATGAAAGCTTGAGTTTAAAGTAGAAAGACATGCAGGAGACCCCACACCAAGAGAGTCTATATCCATGAAAATGATGACATAGACGTGTGTCATTAAAGTGAAATAGACCCATTAAGTACTATTAAATCAATCAAGAAAGTTAGCAAGGAGCACTTGCTCAGCCCTTGACCTATGCGTGGATACTGGAAACATCTGGAAGAATGAACTCCAAAGTATTACAAGGATGGGAGACTTCAGATGACTTTGATTCTATTTCTTTCTAAGCTTTTTAAAAGGAAGCATTTTTGTAGTTACAAAAATACAAATATAAAAATATAAAACGTTTGTGGTGTGTGATAAAAGGGACCAGAGAAAAAGCTTGAGCCTGATGAGATAACGAATGAAGGTCAGTCCAGGTCCGCTCACCTTTGGGGCCCTGGCTTCTAACCAGCTTTTTGCGAGCCTTAATTTCCTCACCTGTAAATGGGCAGGAGTGAAATCTGCCAAGGCTATCTATGCCCTAAGGTAATTGGAAGTAAATGTAGCATAATACCTCTGTGCTTTGAGGAAGCATTATATAAAAATGTTATGTGAAAGATACAGGCATTTCAGATAAAGTCAATCAAACAACATTTACCGAGTTTGTCCTACACGTCTATCTTTGCATCCCTCACTTAAGTGTATTTCTCCCTCACTACACCCTACCATACCAAGCAGACCAGAACGTCGTGCATAAGAACAATGACCATTTGCTGGAGACTCTGTAGCAAAGCCGTGGAAGGGAAGGAGGAACCTACTGCCATGGTGCTCTCTTCCGGAGTCCTGGTTGCCGTGGGTGACCTGCATGGTTGTTAACACACTTTCCAGGTCTGCTTGCCGGGATGAAGTCAGCCAGTGGCAATCTGTTCAAAGGTGAAAGATCTGATGCTATCAGCTAAGGGTGGCCCCTGAAGTAGATGCTTTCACCTCCAGGCATAAGATGAAATCATCAGGCTTCAGCAATTGACAGAGAAATAGTTCTGTGCCATACAGCATCAATTGCTACATATCTATCTGGCCCCGAGAGCATCCGGCAGCTCAATATTTCTGAAACGTGAATCCTAGGCCTCTCGTTTTGCTGCCATTCCTATTGGTACCATGTCCACTTGCGAATATTTCCAAAGCAGAAACCAAAATCTCTCAAGCTTTGGCCTTTGAAGAATGAGGCTCATGTTCCAATTCTGACTCATGCAAGCCTATGTCTTTGAAAGGCATCTGGGCCTTGTGACCCCAGGACAATCAACTGTCCTGCAGAGACAGGTGCCCCACCACAGCATGGGAAGGAGCGGATGAGGTACTGGTAGCACGGCACAACATGGTACCTGTTATACCACTGGCATAACAGGTACCATGAAAATCTATGTAAGTACTTCCTGCTATTTCTCTAATGATGTCCCTTTTCAAAAATCATTTTCAAAATGTTATCCTGTCAATTAAAGAGCAAAACGGAAGAGGAAATCTGAAGAAACACTATGTAATGAGAATTTAATCAACTACCTACGATAAGCCATTTACCATCTTTACTTGTCATTAAATATCCTTTCTTCTTCTATAATGAATTGGGTTTAGTGACTTATAAAACCCTACAGATATTGCCTCCAATTTGGACTAACTGAACAAGAACAAAAACATCATTAAAACAAAAATAAGTGCCACTGAGTCATAGGAAATATGAACGGGGGATATAGATATAAAAAAAAAGTTTATCCAATTGAAGATGATAAGGGAGAGGAATAACTCGTTTTACTTAAAAATATGATGAGATGAAATAGAGTCCTCGGTAAATGCAGCAGGTATTTTACTTAAATTCTTTATAACATCTTTAAAGAAAAGGAAAGAAGACCTCAATGCATATTTAAGCTGCGTGAAGTCCATTTGGCTTTTTTCCACTCATTTCTTCTTTTATTCATTTGTAGATTTAGAAAGCAGTTTTTGGATATCAGGTGTTTCAGGCACACAGTGGTTCTAATCAACACAGTTTTCTGTCCTCATGATGTTTACAGCATCCTAGTTGCCCCACAGTCACTGGTATATAACACAACATAAGTACTTAAATGCTGAATGAAGGAAAAATAGACCAAAAAATAAAAATAAAGAGAAAAAAGAAAAATGAACATCAGAGAAAAGGGAATTAGAAAAGAGTGGAATAATCCATAATTTTATCATCACTTTTAGTTGGAGATGAAATACTCTTTTCGTATTATATTCTTCATTTGGGTTATGGGCTTCAGAAAATAATTACGATCTTTGAAATGTGAATTAAAGTTTTGATCACCACACACAACTCGTCAACTGCTCTTTATTCTTAAACATTGCCAAGATCTTTGGGAGCTACAGCTATAATAAAACATCAGAGGAGAAGTAAGATTTTTCTTTCAGTTTCTGTGACAGTGATCAGAGTATTATTACCATGAAGGCCAAATAAAATCAAACCACAATCTACCAAGCAGCTAAAAAGGAAACTCTTGTTTTGGCAGAAACTGTCAATTTCTGTAAAGAACAAGCATGACAGCAGGATACCGTTCTCTTTCTGATAGATAATATGGTGGCTGTGTGCTTCTTAATGATTACATTTTTAATCTTGGAAGAAAATAAGGTTGTTCTAAATTCTGGCTTCTTTCAGGATAAAGGGCAGGTGAAGAAAAATATCTAGGTTGACAAAGGAATAGTAGTCTTTGAGTTCTTCCTGTGTGCCAGGGATGTTTTTAAGCACTTTGCATGTGCTACTTCCTCTTATCTGCATGACAATCCTTTGAAATATCTACAATATCTCCATTTTGCAGAGAGAGAGAGAGAGAGAGAGAGAGAGACTGAGGACTAATGAGGTTAAGAAACGCACCAGAGGTCCCATACCAAACAGAGTGGAAATCTGAAGGCAGGTTTCCCCTTTCTTCATTATCCGTAACTTTTCCAGAGTACTTTTCCAGGGGCAGGATTCAAAACTCTTCTACTTCACAGGTGTACATTTAAACTTACACGTTAATTTTTATTTTCAAGATCTCTTTGGGGAAAAAACACAGTTCGCTGAATATGCTTCTAGAAAAAGAAAGTCACATGTTTCACTGCTTCTAATGAGTTGCTGCAGTTCAGAAGTTTCTATTACATTCTGACAATTAAGTTGCTAATAAACTGAGGAACCACTAATTGACTTATCCATCTGACAAATCCAAGAACCAGCTAGCACCCTAGAACACAATTTCCATCACTGGGCCAGAAATCATTCATGTTTTGCAGTCCACGTAGGGAGTAGATTTGATTTGAGGAAAACTGCTTATTGTTCCCGTACATGACATGAAGTTCGGACTGGGAACACACACCCACACGTGGGCTCACACACATAACAGCAAACTCTACTGGTGCCGACTGCATTAGTAGGACCGAGGATAAGATGTGGATAGACTGGGGCCAACGCGATGGCTGTAGACCCAATATAAAACATTTATGGTAATTGAAACCACAGAATCTTAGGAAATGCAGTCAATTTCATACAGTATCAAAAGGTCACTCTATTCAATTTATACTTGAGGCTGAGCACAATATTGAAAAAAACACGTGGAACTGAATGATCTTATCAGTTGTCCAGGATTCAGCATCTACTGCCTATACAAAGTAATTGACTGATCACCAAATAAATGCATTACCTGTGTTGAGCCTTGTATTGGCTCACCAAATTCTTGTGAGGAACTTAACATGGTGAAAACATTACTAAATACGTCAGTGTTACCATATTAACTCTGTTCAAGCTTCAGTAAGAGTGAAATTTTTGGTGCCACGTTTCCCTAGTAATACTAAAGGTTCTTGGAAATTTTGCTACCTGCCCAAATTCTTGGTGTATGATGCATCCTAGAGAAACTACTTACAAATATGAACCTTAAGTATACTATATCTATGGTGCTTCTCAAACAATAGCATGCATACGCACCACCAGAAGGTTCTAGAAAAATGTAGATTCTGATTTATGGAGGAGTCTCGGGTACAGCCTGAGATTCTCAATCTCTTAAAAACCTCCCAGATGATGCTCATGTAGCTGGCCCAAGTGCTACAATTTGAGTAGCATGACTCTAGTTTTCTTCAACTCAGCACATTTTCTCTACTACTGCCCCTCGTGTACAGAAAAAAAAAAAAATCTGTTTAAATTACAACTAATCCTCACTGGAAAGGCATGCCATAATGTTTTGAATTAAGAGTTAGATTCTGGGACATCTGGGTGGCTTGGCAGTTGAGCATCTGCCTTTGGCTCAGGGCATGATCCCAGAGTCCCAGGATCGAGTCCCACATTGGGCTTCCTGCATGGAGCCTGCTTCTCCATCTGCCTGTGTCTCTGCCTCTCTCTCTCTCTCTCTCTCTCTCTGTGTGTCTTATGAATAAATAAATAAAATCTTAAAAAAAAAAGACTTAGATTGTGATATCATTTCACTCCTTCTAGCTCAGGTTGCAAACTGAAGGTCTTCAGGCCAGAACTAATCCAAACATATGTTTTGTTTGAATAGCATGGTGCTTGCCTCTGAAAGATTTTAAACACTATTACACTAGTTAATAATATTCACCAAACTGGAGATATCATCTAAAATTTCTCTTTTCTTAAGAATCCAGAAGATCTGGAAATTTGAGGAAAAGATGATCACTTTACACCAAGGATGCCCTCCCTGGCTCTCCACCAGCTCCCCTCATCTTACAGCGCTGACTTTGACGTTCTGTGGCCATCCTCCTAAGTGTGGATTAAGTGCCCATTTGGGGCACCTCGGTGGCTCAGTCAGTTGGGCGCCCAACTTTTGATTTTGGCTCAGGTCATGACCTTAGGGTCGTGAGATCAAGCCCCTCACTGGGCTCCGTGCTGAGCATGGAGCCTCCTTGAGATTCTCTCCTTCACCCTCTGCCCTCCCCATTCACTCTCTCTCGCTAAAAAGAAGAGAGAGAGAGAGAGAGAAGAGAGAGAGAGAGAGAGAGAAGATCCTATTGGACTTTTCCTGTCCCATTAAAAACTAACTCTTTTAAATTGTTTTAGCATCTCATATCACAGATTGTGCTTATCACATAAAGCCCAGTCTTCATCTTTTTATAAGCACATTTTTATCAGCCTTTATCTGAATCAGTGAAGTAGATATGTATGAGATCTGTGACGCAGATATGCAAGCGTGCCAGTGTGCCATCGTATTCCAATTGCCACAACTTTCAACTAGATTGTCACTGTCCTCAGGGGATTTGCAAAGTGCTGTGGTGTTTTGCAGGTTAACAGGATGATCTCCATGAAGTAATTAATAAGTAAAAGTCATTTTTGATTGTATTATGGAGCTATGATTAACTTCTTGTCAGTTTTCCTTTTTGAATAAGGGATTCATAAAGAATTTTTTTTTCCTTTAAGCATTTTGCACTTAGGATATTTTAGGATATTGGTTTTCTACATTAGAAGAAAATTTTGGTTATAGAAAGCAAAGATGTATTATGAAAACTTTTAACTACTGCCAAATACAGAAAGAGAGGATCATGTTTAGTAGAAGACACTCCCTGAAACATTGCTTAGAGTGGACAAAATGGGAGACAGGTAAGAGATGGCTGGTGCAGAAGATTCTGCACCACAGCAATAGCTACATTAGAGTAGGATACTTTACGTGCTCCATTACAATGGGCCATGGAATCATGAAATGTACTAAACAAGTGAAAAGAAAAAAATTCCTAAGTTATATCTGCTATGTTGCCTCAGGAAAACTGAGATATATTTTGAGGAAGGAAATGGTACTAGATGAATCTCAAGTTTGGGAGTCACCCATGTTTCCATTTCTGAACCTGATGAATGCTTAGTCACTATGAATTTCCGGTGGTGGTGACAAGGAGGGGTTTCTGTAGAAAATTCTCCTGTTGGTACCTGAAATAATCTCTGCTCCTTATTTATTTTTTTTAAGATCTTATTTATTTATTCATGAGAGACAGAGAGAGACAGAGACACAGGCAGAGGGAGAAGCAGGCTCCATGCAGGGAGCTCAATGGGGGACTCGATCCCAGGTCTCGAGGATCATGCCCCGGGCTGAAGGCGGCACAAAACCGCTGAGCCACCCAGGCTGCCCTTTGCTCCTTATTTAAAGTCTCACCAAGAATATTAAGATAATAACAACTGCCTTACATCTATCCAGAAGGATATTACAAAACCTGATAAAAATTATGAGAACATTTGGAAAATTACTTGATAAATGAGTAATTTCATATTTTGGAGCCCCTTCCATGTCTGAGTCGTCATGCAGAAAAGCGCTGTGATATCTAGTGAAGTCATGCAGTGAAGTGGCTGAGGGTGCAGATCTGGAGTCACATCGTGTAGGCCAGAATCCTGGTTCTGCCATTTACTAGGGTCGAGGACCCATGGCAAGCTACTGAATGGTGGGACTCTGTTTCCATCCATAAGGAAGTCAAATTCTATGCAGAAAATACCTAAAGTATTTGCCCCACGTTTGTTGTAAAGATTATTGAATTAGAACAGGTAAAGTGCTAAGAACACTGCCTTTTCACATTGAGGCTTTCAATAGATGCTATGGTTAAGTGTCATGCTTGTTAGCCTCAGTGAGTTTATAATCTAGTCAAGGAAGTGGGATAGGACAATGAAAAGAGCACTAACCCCCCAAGGCTTGTATGTATGAAAAGTGTCAGATAAGCCATTCAGATACTGAGGGTTACTTCTGAAAAGGGAGAATCATTTTTAGTGTTTTTTGTTTTGTTTTGTTTGTTTGTTTTTTTTTTAGTTTTAGTTTCAAATAATATTGCCAGGAATCTAGGCAAGGGATTTCTTATCAAGGCATAGAGTATTTAGCATAGGTTACCATAGCATACATTACTCTGGCCAAGGAAATCCCTTTGACTACCATTGCAAGACTGACCTCTCCTAATATTTTGATGTGTCAACACATCTGGGTTTTCCCTCTGAGCTGGATAATGAAGACACATCATGGGCACATCTAGGCCTTACATAAAAATCGTCTATGGACCTTTCCCATCATCAGAAGCACAAGCATATTTCTGAAGGCCTCCCAACTTATGTGGTCTGACAGAGAGGCCATACAGTCAAATAATTCCACAGGCTTAGCAAAGAAACATAGCTTGAGAGAAGAATAAAACCTCAAACCAAGATGCTCTTGTCCTACAAAGATAAGTTATATTTTTATTTTATTTATTTTTAACAATCTATTTACTTTTTATTCACATTTTGTTTACGATTTAGGAATGATCTAAAATAAAATGGAAAGCCACAATTGGGGGGGAAAGTATGATTTTGTTGATATCAAATATAATAGAAGTTTATTAACTCCATATAGAAAACTTCATATATTGGCATTGACCAACGACATAAAAATGATAATAAACATTTTTGCTATCATTTATATTTTTAGTTCATTATCTGAATGTCAATAATAAAGATGCATTTTAATACCAATTAGATGCATTGAATGAAAATGTTTGGAAATCTTTTTTTTTTAAAAAAGGGTAGAGGGAATCCCTGGGTGGCTCAGAGGTTTAGTGCCTTCCTTCGGCCCAGGGCGTGATCCTGGAGTCCCGGGATCAAGTCCCACGTCGGGCCTGTGTCTCTGCCTCTATCTGTGTGTCTTTCATGAATAAATAAATAAAATCTTAAAAAAAAATGTTTGGTTCAAAGGCAGGGCTCACCTTAAAAATAATGTTTAACTGTGTGTATTTCCTAGGGACAGATGTACCACTTAATTTTGCATTCAGAGCATCTAATACAGCACATACTAAATAAGTCCCCGATGAATGAGTGAATGGATATGAAGAAAAACAGGGAAGGAAGAAAAGTAAGTCCTTATTTCAAAATAAAATAAGTTCAACTATTTTACCAGATTCTGGTGTTTTCCTTCCCTATGCCACTCTTCACTTATCATTGTCTTAGTTGAACCTATAATTTGGCACTCAAGGCAAAGAACACCTAATATGAGTTATCCTTTAAAATGCTCATTTTTACTTTCAAATAGATGCTGATCCAAAACATAGTAGGTATTCAAAAAGCACTTGCCCAAAATATAAGAATGGCCGAGTTCACTGGAAGCTCCTTTAGGACAAGTAAGTACTTACTTATGCTTGATGGTTCTCCAAATACTTTCATTATGCCTTGGCATAAGCTATTCCCAAAATTATTTCAGATTTATTTAATTCCTTATTCATTCAACACATACTTATTAAGAATTTGCTAAATATCAGACACTGAGCTAGTAAGAGGATGGTATTAGGGAAGCCACAGCCCAGACCCTCAAACAGCTTCCCATCCAGAGAGAAAGGGAGAATAGATTAGAAAAAGGTAAACTGAAAAGTCAGGGGCAAAAGTATCGTTTGCTACAGGGCCCTCAGTATAAGCACCGAGATTCCTCAGGGCACCAGAGAGAGACAGTCTGAGAAAAATGACAGAGAAGGGAACATGCAGACGATAATAAGGAACCAGGCAATCAAAAAGGTAGAATAAAGAGACGTGCTGTATATATGCAAAACAATATAACTTACACATAGAAAAACCCGAAATGTCACCAGACCTGGCATATTACAGCAGCCGTTCAACAGTCATCGAATAAGTAGTGATTACCCAAGCGTCATGTCATGGAAAGGAACCACCTGATATGTAACTGGCACCAGGTTCTCCCACCCTGAACCAAAATTAAGTATGGTAGCCGCAAACCTGTTGCCATAGTTATAATAAAAAAAGGACAATAGCAATTTATATCTCCTAACCCCTCCTCCCCTCTGCCCAAATGGCTCATACAATGCATAATAGAGCTGACTGGCTTTCTAGAATGGGCCATTACGACTGTAAAGAAAATCACACAGTAGTTGTTGGAAATGCCACATGCTGAACTTTTGCAACCAGCGTTCTGAGCGAGGATTCTCTGTGTTGATATTTTCTGTATCCCGGCTTCTGCGTACCCGGGACTCATTAGTCATCGCAAACATCATTGACTAAATGTGGTCCACTTGAACATACAAAATGCCTTTGCGTGTTGGCTCTCATCAGCCACATGAGAGAGAGAGGCCCAGGCCGTGCTCAAAGCTGCAGGGCACTCTGAGAAGTCACACTGTGGTTGCTTGTCTTCCCTCCAAAGGTTACATTTCATGACAGAGATTAAACGTCTTGCCCGTTCTAGGATCGCTTTTGAAAATTATGCACTAATGATAGCCACTCAAGCAAGGAGCTTACTCATTTCCCTTTGGACTCTGTCTAGAGCTTCCCAATTTGGTCATTTCTTCAACAAATGTGTCTTAGGTGCATACCATGTGCTAGGAACCGTGCTAAGTGAAGGGCACTGTAATGAATAAAAAGAAGCAGGGCCCCTTCCTCATGGAATGTACATTGTTTTAAAGGTACCCATTGGATACACACTAAGAAGCCAGTAAGCAGAAGCCCCACTCGGCCCACATCAAGGGCAGGTACGGAGCCCAGGGGCAGGCTGTTGGACATTCCCTCTCCAGAATTTGAATCTTGCCCAGAATTCTCCTACATTTTTTTTTGTTGTTTTGGGGGTTTTTTTGTTTGTTTGTTTCCCCCAAGGACACATTCAGTTTTACAGAGCTACCCAGGAAGCTTGGGTATTGAATGCTCCTACAAATTGCCATTTATTGACTACCATTTAAGTACAAGTGTTGGACAGTGCACTTCCCTTACATTATTTCTACATATATTATTTGAAACTTTTTTTAAATGAAAAGACTAATGTTTCTTGGCAGAGACACATAAGCGATTTCTCAGGGATAGCAAATATATGCGATTTACAGAATGTAATGTAACACATCCTTCCATGTTCCTGGAGCCAGCACACCAATGGGCTCGCAGAAGATGCTGATCACTGGTGCTCCATACACGTTTCTGGAAGCGTTCAATCACCATAAAAGGCATTGAGTGCATAGAGCCAAATGCCAATGTGATGCACAGACTATAAGGGGGTGAGCTCACCTTTGGCACATAATGTCAGAGGTAAGGTTTCATATTTAGCGTGTGGATGTACACATTTCCATTTTAAAGGCACTAATAATAAAAATACCAGCATTATTTTCCATTCATGGAATTCTAGAGGATGCCACTGGGCAGTAGACTTCTCACTGTTCATCTGGGAACAAGAACCCCATTTGCTTCCTCAGTGTCAAGCATATTATGCTGACAAGATCCTCCAACCACTCTGAAGACCCTAGAGCTTTCACATGTTGTTTCCTAAGTGTCACAGAACCAAAATTTCCTTTACAAAATTATCCCTTCCCCATTAGATGCAAATTAAGAGCCAGAAAGCAAAAACCCTACTTTCTGCTCACCACCCCGGGGGCTGATATATAAGCAGGGAGAAACCTACAGAAATCTGCATTGTGATTGGAATCCTCTTGCAGTTCAGTTCCCAGTTCAATACCCTCACCTTATCTACACTGATATCCTTCTGCTCCTCTGTTTGAGGAAAACAGAGTTGATTCTTTTTTTTTTTAATTCTGTTGTTTATAATCAAAGCACTGGAAATTATACTAATATAATTAGCTACTATAGCTAAATTTAGAATGGCTTCCATGTAATTGACTGATTCTTAGAAAAGTAAAGGCTTTATTAATATTACACCTACTTTCTTTATAGATATACTTAGGGATAAAGACAAGTATCATCACCTACAGCTGTTTATAGACTTTTTATTCATTTTGCCCAAGAAAACCTTTTAATGTATACCTACTACGTTCTGGCCCTGTGCAAATCACTTTCAATGCATTATCTCATTTAATTCTAGCAACAGCCCATCAGCTCCAGGAAAGCAGGATTTTTTTACTCCCTTTTTTTTACTACTGAACCCCCAGCATCTAGCAGATTTTTCACCTGTAATAAGTGATCAGTGAATGTTTGCTAAATTAATGAATAACCCTATGAGGCAGGCAGTATTATATGAAAGAAGAAACTGAGACTCAGAGAAGTTGAGTTAATACATCCATGGTCCCACTGCAAGTAAGTGGTGAAAATAAGATTTAAAACCCAGGTCTTGCGATGCCTGGGTGGCTCAGTGGTTGAGTCTCTACCTTTGGCTCAGGGCATGATCCTAGGGTCCTGGGATCGAGTCCCACATTGGGCTCCTTGCAGGGAGCCTGCTTCTCCCTCTGCCTATGTCTCTGCCTCTCTCTGTGTCTCTCATGAATAAGAAATAAAATCTTTAAAAATAAAATAAAACCTGGGCCTCTCTGACTCCAGGGCTCTACCTTCTAAACATCTTGCTATGCTTTTAGGTATTTGGGATAACAGAGGGGAAAAAAGAGGGGGTTGTGATGGCTAGTTGCTGGAGCAAGCCCCTCTGATTCTGGTCTCTTCATTGTGAAGTGGAAATATGGCCCTCTTTGGCTTTTGTAAGTTTGTGATAGTCTCTTTGTACATATGGAGAATGCCATGGAGTGATAATGCATTAACACTAAAAGAGGCCATGGAGAGTCAGCTCTCATCTTGGCCACTGTTACCTCATGGCCTGGTAAGCCTTGCAATCATGAGATGAGTTCCATACCTCAAAACACCTGCCTTCTAGTCCTTTGAGAAGGGCAGGGAGAATTTCTGATAGTTCATGGGCTAACTCTGTGAGTTGAATTGTAAATATAAGTTAAGGTATATAAATATGTAATTACATAAATATAAACTGTATAAATGTAAAGTATAAATTTATACTTCTATTTTATAAGATACATCATAAACATAAATTAAGGTAGCGTATAAGTATAGATTTATATGATACAAATAATCATAGTTATAAATTAAAGGTATAATTGTAATACCTTTTAATACCAGCCCACTCCAGGTATTCATGAATTATCCACTCTACTGGATTGCCTGGACTTCCCAGGGAATAAAGTTATGTTAGGAAACTGCTCAAGTGTCATTTCAAAAACCATTCTTCCTTGGGCTGCCTCTTAATTAGGGAGAATAATACTGCTTAAAATGCCAGTCCCAAAGTCAGACCAAGACAAGACTCAACGCAGAGACGATGCCAACACAATTAACACAGAGCCACTGACGGGCCGTCTCAGATGCGATCTTTGGCTTGTCCAGTTAGCTCTAGTCTGCCTACATGCCGAAAGTGTAAGGGAGAGGTATCCTTAGGAACTTTCAGCAAAAGAAAGAGAAAAGATGTGTTCCAAAGAAGTAGAAAGAAACTTAAAACATTACAAAGAGGGACATTAACAAAAACTAAAACATTTCAAATATTTAAAACATTTAAAATAAAATACCAAGAGGAGCCAAAGATTTCACTATATCTTGGTCAACAGGGAATAGTCAAATAGCACAGAAAATTCCAGAAGAATGGAAGCCTTATATATTAGACAATTAAGAATTCTCCAATGATATCAGAAGGACCATTAAACTCAAGATGGAAGGGGATGAGATGGAAGGAGAGCATCTCCCCATAATCCTTCAAAAAACTGGAAGAAAAAATATATATGACTTAAAGCAGAAAGAAGAGTGGGGAGTAACAGAGAAATTGTTTTAAAAATCAAGGAATTCTAAATAAAGAGTAAAAAGACAGATGTAGGACAAGTTAAGATGCAGAACACAAAGAGTGGGGCTTGGAGGGCACTGAGTACCACTGGCTTGCTCTCTACCTGGCATCATTCACCTGCAGACCCTTCTGCGCCTCCATAGAATGACCAGGCTCCCGGGAAAAACAATAACACCAGGTGATACCAGTTGCATTCTTGGATATTTATCTTCATCCAACAGCAGCAGAGCTGTTACCATAATACCCCGATCAATAATTTGCTACCAAACCAGAACACTATGACCTTTAAATACAACATATTTCAAATGAAGGGCAAGCACACATAACAGTCCTTTCTCAGTGTGCTGCAGTGGGGGTGGTTGAGAGCACTCTCCTGTTTAGACAGCAATAAAACACTGTTTTGTAAACGTAACCAGAAATGCAAAATGGGCACCACTTTATCTTAAACATCAATGCACAAAAACCTGTATTATTCGAAACAAAGAATGAACAAGCTGAAATGGAATCACTGGCCTCCCCAAAGATTTTGATATAGTCACCAGACCCAGCCTGGCCCCTACTCAAAAGATCTTGTTACCCAGGTACTTTTTGCAGGCCCCTGAAAATATTTCCAGGATGGTTTAGAAGATCACAAGTTACATGCCATTCATTCATTTATTAGGCAGGACTGAGGACCTTTTTGTGTCCAGAATCTTGAGCTGAGAACCGAAGAATGGCTAGGAAGGCACAGGACCCAAAGGAAATAAAAACCATCATCCCCACTTATAAATCAACTGAGGTAATAATATGTAATCTTATGGCATGTATTTATTGAGCTTCTATTATGTGCAAGGCTTCTGTGCTTCACCTTTAGAGTATGAGCCCCCATGGGCCGGGACTGTTTCTTGTTCCCTTTTGTGTCTTCACTACAGTCCCTCTCACATTTTCAAATTTAAATGAATGAACAACAGAGGTGAAACATGGCATCAAATGTTCAGCCCCAAAATGCCTGCTGAAATGGCCACAGGGACCAGAGATGGCCACAGACTCGGTTCAGAACTTGTTGATGCTGAAGCAAACCTAACTTGTTACAATGAGATCCATGGTGATGTCCAGAAGACAACCAGTTGTTGCCCAAATGTCTTTTTGTATTTGTCTTTATACTTTGCTGCACTGTCTATGACTCTATGTTGCTTTCCTAAATAAAATGTATTGTGGGTGCCTGGGTGGCTCAGGTGGTCAAGTGCATGCCTTTGGCTCAGGTCATGATCCCAGGGTCCTGGGATGGAGCCCCCATGTCAGGCTCCCTTGCTAAACGGGGAGTCTGCTGCTCCCTCTTCTTCTCCCCTTGCTCTTGCTCTCTGTCTCTTTCTCTCAAATCAATAAACAAAATATTTAAGAGAAAAAAAAAAAGAGAAAAAGATGAATAAGGCCCAGTTTCACTCCTTAAACCAGGAGCAACAGAAAGCCAAGAGACAAAAAAAAAAAAAAAATACACAGCCACAATTGCAAAATGATTTGGTGCCCGCTAAAGGAAGCAGAATGATCAGAGCTAAGTGCAATTTGTAAGAAATAGTTTATTTGGGGGGAATATGCCTATTTTCTATTGCATTTTAAAAGAGTTCTATTCCCCACTAAACTTGTCTTTCGAGAGACTTATCTTACAGGCATACTCTACCAAACCGACTTTATGAAGACACGCCCCAGAGTTCAATGAGGGACTTTAAAGCCAAGTTTAGGATGTATTATCAGTACTTGTGACTTGCCTTCCTCCTCAACCAAATGCCAACAAAAATCATGGTCAGTCAACAAGTTTCAAGAATGTACACGCTGGAGACAAAGAATGCCACAAAGAGTTCCTGGCCTTACAATTTTAATATATGCTTTCAAGTGCAGTTCTCTGCAAATGAAAACATCCCCAGATCCCTGGGCAGTAGGGCATGAACTCTGATCTGTTGACCAGTCTGTGGCAGGACGGCTTCATGCTAATCTCTCCACTAAATAACATGAAATCTGTTCTAACAAGATCAGGTCTGGGCTCTGCTAGCTGTTTAGGTAGAGGTGGAATTAATCAGGGAACACTTCCTGAATTTGAGAGGTTCCTGTGATTTTAAAATTCAGCAGGATTGAAAACAAGAGGACAGAAATAATTCCAGGCATTTGGAAAATTTGAAAAAGGCTGGGAGTAGGAGGGGATGAGAAGCTTAGCGCCTGACGATAGAGGTATTAAGTAAGAGGCAGTGTAAGGGAGTGGTTAAAATTTTAAGTTTTGGAGTTAGGCAATCTCAGTCCTTCTGGTTCCTTTTTGCAACTTGGCCCTGGGCAAGTTACTTATCTGAGCCTTACTTTCTGAACTGTAAAATGAGGTAACACCTCCAACCCATCATGGTGATTATGAAAATTACATGAGATCATTTATTTTTAATTTATTAAATTAAATGTTATAAAACTAAGAGTTTTTCACATTAAAACACTGTTTAAAAAAAAAATGTTTAATCCCGGGGTCTGGCACATGAAGATACCCAAAGTTACTATTACTATTGGCAAGTAGGAGTCTGGCAAATTATCAAGCTCAAAGCAAAAGTGCAAAATCTGTAATATGTCAGACAAAGGGGAACCCTGCTACCCCCCCCCCACTGTGTCTGCCAAACAAACATTTCCTTCAAGATGGCTCTCCTCAAAGGCTTCCATGACTGCTCTCCAGCTGAATTATTATATTTCGTTCACAAAGTCCCAACGACGGCTACACCATGTGCTTTATCATCTATACACATTGCGTTCTAGATCTTTCCTCTTAGCTCCTTCCCTGAATCAGATCCTCCCCCGATTCTCTTATTTTCCTTAACTGACCCCAAATCCTCCAAATCACCCAGGCTTGAAACCACAGTCATTTTCACTTCCCTTTCTCTCACCGCGACATTGAACCTATCACTTTATGTGATAAAGATCTGTATCGATTCTTGCTTCACAACGTCGCCCACATCCAGCCCTTCCTCTCGTCGTCACCATCACCCCCTAATTCAGCCTTATTACCTCAAGCTCGAAAACCACAACAGCCTGCCCACTGGGCCCCTGCCCGCAATCTCTGTCCAAGATAACCCTTCTTCCGTGATAACTATAATCTGTCTTCCCCCTGCTTGTCCTGAGGAAAGGCTGATGTTCCTTGTGCAACTTGCTTAACATACCCAGGCCTAGAGTTTCCCTATTGCTAGAGATATTAATTTAGTACAATTCTAAGATTCTATTTAACATATGCCACTTTTTCTTCTGCCCAGTTGGATCAGTCCTTACTTCTCAAACATCCTTAGGGTTCTTCTCACCAATGGTTTTGTTCATGACATTGTCTCGGCCCTATCCGGGTATGTCAACCCCCTAACCTAAGTCCTGGCCCATAGTAGGTGACGTATAGGTATTAAGTAGGTAATGAGATGAAAGCTGATATCTGGCAGCTCCTGGGTGGCTCAGGTGGTTAAGTGTCTGCCTTTGGCTCAGGTCATGATCTCTGGGTCCTGGGATGGAGACTTGCATCAGGGTCCTGTCTCAAATGAATAAATAAAATCTTTGGGGAAAAAAAAAAAAAGCTAATATCTGAATTTTCCCTTGGCCTTGAACAATGTAGGGTTAGGGGCAGGGATGACCCTCATGCAGTCAAAACTCTGCATATAAGCTTTGCCACCCTCCACAACTTAACTACTAATTATTTACTGTTGACCAGAAGTCTTACCGATAACATAAATGGTCAACTAACACATGTTTTGTATGTTATATGTATTTTGCCCTGTACTCTTACAATAAAATAAAGAAAATGTTATTAAGAAAATCATAAGGAAGAGTAAATACGTTTATGGTAACATATATATATATATATATATTTATGGTTCTATAAATACCATAAATGTGTTTATGGTTCTCTCTCTCTATATATATATATAGAAAAAAATCCACGTGTAAGTGGACCCGTGCAGTTCAAACCCGTGTTGTCCAAGGGTCAGCTGTATTCCTCTTTCCTCTTGGCCAATGAAGATATCTCTCCATCTTAAAGATCTATTTTTCTACCACTCTGTCTTCCCACTTGTCCCATTGCCCTTTTTATTTATTTTTATTTATTTTTTATTGTCCCATGGGTCTTACAGATCTCTACCCACCTCTAAAACTCTTAGCATAGTTTGCTAACATCATCATCCCAATGAGCACATCTCCTTATGGGACAGTTAGTTTGTAATGGAAACTGAAGACAGGAGCTAAATCGCCAATTCTTCTATTCCACGAGGTGCCTAGAAGAGGGACTTGTTGAGTGATATTTCATCTACTGTCTGATTTTATCACACGGGTGGGGTTTGTCTCTTCGTAAAGTTGTGTGTCCCCAAAGGAAGAAAATCCCTAAGCTCCTTTTATAAGCACTTGAGCCCTACTTTCTGAACCCCCTCCCAATAGTTTTTGGTTTTTGTTTGTTGGTTGGTTGTTTGTAAGTCGGCTCCGTGCCCAGCGTGGAGCCCAATGCAGGCCTCGAACTCACAACAGTGAGATCAAGACCGGAGCGGAGATCAGGAGGCAGGCCCTTAACCGACCGAGCCGCCCGGGCACCCCTATCAGTACCACAGTTTTTGGCAAAGCCTGGCACAGAGCAGAAGCTGAAGACTAGTGATCGGTGTCATAATCAAAAGAGGTGTCGTGCCGAATGTGCTCTCTTCAGGGTGACCGAGGCGGGAGAGGCAGTAGGGGAGGCTGCGATCGTGTCAGCAGCAGTTAAACGAGAAAAGGAAATGATGGAGGAAGATGGTGAACATTCACGAGGACAAGGAGAGGGTCTTCAGCAACAGACCAAACGTGGAGAACAAAGGACGGAGAGGCAGAGGCAGTGACCCTGCGTGGTCTGGGGTGGGGGGAAGCCCCAGCAGACTGGTTTCAGATCCTGGGAGCACACAAGCAAGAAGTCAGGCAGCCTGGGGTGCTGAGTGACAGTCAGCCAGGGCTAAAGAGTGACAGCCGGTCTTAAAGGGAGTAAAGAGCAGGGGCAAGCTTGCAAGGCCGAAGCACCTCCCTGGCAGGGCCTGCACCCAGGATGCGATTCCAACCTGCTGACGCTTCTGCAAGGGAGGCGGCGGCGACCAGGAAATTTGAGTTCTGGTTAAATACTAACTTCTAAATTCCAAATCCGTAGGAAGACAGAAACCACACATGACGGGAGGCAGTGATGGGGGTGCACCTCACAGGGGTCAGTAGGATGCTGGCGAGCAGTCTGGTACCCGGGGCAGGACCCCTCTGCCAGACAGGGGCCTGCGAGGAGCTCTACGAGGGCCCACACTTCCCTGACCGCCCCTCTGTGGCCAGGGGTATCTTCCTTCGGCAAGTGGGTGACAAGGGCCTTTGAGGGAGGACTCAGGCCCTGCTTTATTTATTTATTTGCTTATCTATTTATTCATCTATCTATTTATTTATTTTTTATAAAGATTTTATTTATTTATTCATGACAAACATGGTTCGGGGGGGGGGGCAGAGACACAGGCAGAGGGAGAAGCAGGCCCCATACAGGGAGCCCGATGTGGGACTCGACCCCGGGTCTCCAGGATCAGGCCCTGGGCTGAAGGCAGTCGCTCAACCGCTGAGCCACCCGGGCATCCCAGGCCCTGTTTTAAACCCCTTTCTACACCCCCTACTCCCAAGTCCCTGGCATAACCTTGCATATAACATGAGCTCAATACACATCTGGCAAAGGATGGCTTGACAGGTAGCATCTGCGGCCAAAATCTACCCCGTACTGAACTGACAAGTTGAGCCTTCTGAACTTCAGTGAAAGGGTCGACCTTGGAACAATCTCAAACTTTGAGGATGAGCAGCACTGTTTTTGGTAAACCAGGTAGAAAATAAGATTTTAAGCGTCTGGGGCATCTGGGTGGCTCAGCAGTTGTGCATCTTCCTTGGGCTCAGGTGGTGACCTCGGGGTCCCGGGATCAAGTCCCGCATCGGGCTCCCCGCAGGGAGCCTGCTTCTCCCCCTGCCTGGGTCTCTGCCTCTCTCTGTGTGTCTCTCGCGAATAAATAAATAAGATCTTTTACAAACCAGATTTTAAGTGTCCACATACGTGGTCATACCGTTTTAACTGGGATAGCTCGCAGCTACGCGACCACGCGCAAAACACAGGCAGGCACGCACACGCACACACGAAGGAAGCGTGCACGATAAAGAGCTGGGAAAGGCGTTTGCATGCACTGCACAGAGACAGAGAAGAATGGATAAGAGCAATAGTTTCACAAAGGGCTGTTAATATGTAAGAAAGAAAGATACCAGGAATAGCCAGCCTAGTGTCTTAAAACTGCATTTTCTTTGCTTCCTGCTTTTAAATTACACACTGCAAAGTCACTGAGGGGAAAGCTTTAAGAAAAACTTTCATTTGCTATGGTACAGCTCGCCAGTCTTTCTTTGCCTAAAAAAAATAAATAAACCCCCTGGAAACGTTTCTTTCTTCTCATAGACACTAATAACGATAGCTTGAACTGTAAAGATTTGGTTTTACCGAAGGTAATGGAGTAATGTTTATTTCCATTAGACTAGGCCTATAAAATCCTCTTTTTATAACCACGAGCCTACAATTTCAAAACAGCAAAGCTTGACATTTTGGTCTCTGACAGGCAACACTTAATATTGGGATGTTTTAAAAATCTATATGAAAAAAGCTCTTAATACAAGATAGGCCGAACATTTTCCCCGCAAATGGTTTGTTTTAGCTATCTCTCTTCCTCCCGGACGGACGGGGAACATCAGACAGCTTATTGGCTTAGCTTGTTAGGCCAGGTTAAAGGGTTGCAATGCGGAAAGACTCTTAGAGAAGCTTACCCTTCGGCTAAAAATAGTAGGCACTAGAGAATTATCTTAAATACGACCAAACTTGTTCTGTACTGTGAATGCAGATAACTGTAATATGTTTCCATTTTTGGTCATTTCGGGGCTTTTTTTAAAGTCTGGCTTGCTGTAGCTGACTATTTAATTCACTTCGGATTCTCTATGTCACATTTGCTCTCAGAGATAGTGCCCGGGGTGCCTGACTGAGGAATTCTTATTTAGCTCTGCTGCTTTTGTTAAAATCTAATGAGCTGTTGATCGGCTAAGCACGACGTGGACAGGCCTTGCCAGAAATATTAGGAAGAGCCTACTACGTGCATCCTTTTTCCTGACCATTCTGTTATCCTCCTGAGGGGTGAGAAATGCAGTTGATGACATCTTATAAGTCGATGGGAATGTTTCGCCTCTGACGGGATCAAATCTCATGGCTAAATGCTCTACCAACGCTTACCACTTTTCCTGTCTGTTTTTTATTTTTGTATTTATTTATGTATTAGATTTTTTTTTATTTATTCATGAGAGACACAGAGAGAGAGAGAGGCAGCGACATAGGCAGAGGGAAAAGCAGGCTCCATGCAGGGAGCCCGATGCAGGACTCGATCCCAGGACCTGGAATCACACCCTGAGCCGAAGGCAGATGCTCAACCGCTGAGCCACCCAGGAGCCCCTTGCTCTCTGTTTTAGCAGGCATTTTTACTCTTTTTGCATCTTCATGGCATTCCATTGCTTAGCTTGACCACAAAATTCACCCCGTTATCTTGTAATTAGTTAAATCTGTCTTTTTCACCGGGCAACCAACTCCTGTATCTGAAGTACTGTGCACAGAGGACACACATCTAGGTATTTTGAGTGCCTGGATGAGAACCTGGCACATAGTTGATAAATGGATCAATTTAGGAATGAATAAAATCAGTCCCTGGTTTAGAGCATCCTGTATAGCAGCCTACTGAATTATAACACAAGAGTCAACTCGAAGCCCCGGACTGATCAAACCTTTCCCTTCTAACAAAGACAAGTCACCAAGGTCTTTGCTAAAATAGCAAAAATGGCCATGAATTCAATTGCTCTACGAAAACTACTAGGAAATTCAGGTTAACGGGATCCTCTTTGCTATTTTTGTACCCTGGTTTCGATGATCCCAGCCTATAAAGGAAAGCAAGGACAAAAACATTCACAACCTCTGAAAAGCCCAAATGCCTTGGGAAATTAGCCACCCTTTGCCATCCCACCATTTCTCTCCAGCCTTTGTGTTGGATTCTTCCGAGAAATCAGGTAACTGCCAGACAACTATGGCACGAGGAACTTGTGTAATCATGCAATCATTTTTCCGCGAGGGGTAAATTCCTTCCACTGTGATTTTTGACAAGGAAACCACAACACCACCAAAATATTTGCAAAAACTTGATGCCTGGATCTGCTGAGAGAGTTAAAACAGGCCAGGGAATATGAGCACAGTGTTGGGGGCAGTGTGTACAAGGAACCGGCTGTTACCCGGGAGTTCATGATATCGCGTTGCAACAGGTTCCCCACACAGCGGGTTCCTTGTGCAGAGGCAGTTCCCCTGATGCTCTGGAACCCTGGAAAAGTCCCAGTTCTTCAGCTCCTCATTGCATGTGAGAAATACTCCCCCTCTTACAGGGGACAGGAGTGAGTACTCAACACCCATTGCAAACGTGCAACTGTGTCTTCACGTGCCAACGCACACTGGCTTCACACAGCCACATGTCTCCCAACTGCCATTAAAACCACCCAGATATCTTAATCTGAGCAGCAAGTGAATTAGAAGGTAAGTTCACAGCCTCTCTGGCAGGCACACAACATACTGCTGTCGCTGTTGGCTCTGCTTACAAACCATCTCTTGGAGAACGTGCGCTCAGATCTTGGATACGTCTTATTTTTAGCATGATTGGTCTGAATGGCTGGGAAGGTCATTTCATTCTCTCTCTCTATCTCTATCTCTCTGTCTCTCTCTGTCTCTCCCTCTGAATTTGGTATTCGGTCCAACCACTGCAAATCCAACCATTAACAGACATCGGAGATTGAACTCCTTGCACGCGTGGCTTCGTCCTGGGCTCTGGCAAGGTAATGGGGCAGCACTTAGGACACATCCTTTCCCTCATACAGTTTATAATATGGCTTGAGGGGTACTGCCGGAAAGCCTACATCCAAACAGCTACTGCCACAATTCAAAGGCCTTCACAAAAGGAAAAGATGCTCTAAGGCGCGTGTGACGATTAAAGCCCACTGGGTGCCCAAGAAGGGCCACAAGTACCTTCCCAAGTGTAGGGACTTAACAGGCTATCCTTTGCCTGGTAAAGGCTCCAACTGAACACAGACCCGCACAAAACAGCCTTCAGAATAGCACATTGTTATAGGGCAGCGTATGAAAACTGTGTCTGTGGAAAACCTCCTCTGGACGCTCACTCCTTAAGACTTCTTTTCACTCAAAGAAGAACAGATTTCATTTCTGGTGACCCCCCCCAACTACACACTTTTTCTCTCCCTGCCGCTGCACTTAATTTGCATTGATGCTCTCCTTTCCACTGCTTGGCTCCACGGAGGGCACTGAGATGGCAGGGCCGCCAGCCTTGCACACAGCCTGGAATCAGCTTTTATGCTACTGGATGAAAGGTCGGGTAGAAAGACCCACCACCGGCACAATTAATCTGGTCACTCAGGGACCATCCGCTAGTTCAAGAATAGCTTGCAGGTGAGTGATGGACAGGGTCATCGCTGCCTGACTGTATCAGGGGCTATTATGACAGCCATAAAGAGAAAGGGAAAAATTGAACAAGGGAAGAATTACTCCTGAAAGGGACATGAAGGGAGACACAAATGCCTTCGTACAAAGGATAAGCGTGAGAGAGTACCAGGGGAGCTGGGCTGCTTACAGTAGTCAGGGTAGACAGCATTCTTTGAAATTGCCAAAGTTTGAATATTAATGAGGGGTCACGGCCTAACCAAAGCTCCGAGTCCACATGGAGAAATCCAAGCTGTCCATTCTGTCCCCTCAGGTGAAAGGTGGCGTAGCTGGGCCAGAGAGTTTGGATAAAGAAGTCACAGTCATCGCCTTCCTTGGGTTTCTAGACAGATACTAAATTTAGGGAACTCAGACCTGTACATTAGCTGGTTTCCTTTATCTAAAATCAAATGGCGCATTTTAAGGATTATTTTATAAGCCCTAAGGTTGGTGGTTTCTTCCTCAGGATCTCCAGACAACATGAGAAAGAAGGGGGAGTTACCTATAGCACCGATATTGCACTGAGTGTGCTCCAAATGAATATGGGCCCGTGAATTACGCATTGTCGGGGTGGTGGTTTATTGGAGGACTGGATAAGAGAGCAACAAAGGGGGAAGGCCCGGGTGATTCCGTTCTAAAGTAATGTGGGGACTTACTGATTTACGAATAACTCCGCTGAGCTGTATTTGTCTTGACTAATGGCCCTGTAGCCAAAGAGCTTCACTATTGACAAGAGAAAAGAAATCAGCAGCCTCTTTATCAGAAGAAATTTTAACAGTTGTATTTTTTAAGGGAGCAACTAATCTGACAGATCGTACAATGAAGTTCAACATTTCATGGGGTATTGTCTTGCTTGGTGCCGTTGCGGAAAAGTCTTACGGAACGCCATCAAGACTCCAAGAAAATCTCCCAGGTCTCAAAATATGCATGCGTGTTTGTATACGTGTCTCGTTTATCTCTCCTCATCAGCCATTAATCCACGTAGGCACTTGTGCAGAGGAATCGAGGGGTTGACTTGCTCAAGTACCAAATTTTTTTTTTATTAAAAGCACTGAATGGAAAGATTTCAGAATCGTTCTCGTATTTCCCCCATCTTAAAAATTTTGAGAGTTGATTTCTGTAGCATCGTGTCACACTGCAAGATGACTACAGGGAGCTGTTTAGAAACACAGCCCTGAGAAATACAGGGTCATGTGCCCACTAACTGAATAGTCCCAGACAGTCCTATTTTGAGTGTTTGCCTACTTTTGATAATTTTTGGTATCCTGTCTTTTGGTCAGGGCCCGCTTCCTGCTATGATCTCCTTGCCTCCACCAGCTCATTAGCTTGCTAAATCATTTCTTCTAATCTTCCGTGGGCTCGGAGGACAGATAACTAGATTGGCTTAAATTGTAAGTAAAACAAAAGGAAGCCAGTGCTAAGTGAGGGCTGGAGAAGCTTATCTGGGAATAAAATGCATTAAGGATGAGGGTACGATTTTTCTGCCTCTGGTTTGGCTTCTCCAAGACATTTTTACAAATGGTGTGTTTCTCAGCTATGTTTCAGACAATTAATAATGCTAAGTTAATAATGGTCAAAGAAATGAGGTCTCCTCATATGAATTATAAAAATAACCGCCGTGATTAAGTAAAAATGCATCCTATCTGTGGAACATACATCTTCTCTTTCAGCTAGGAAGCATGTAGCTGGAAATAAAAATGAACCGGCAACCAAGGGGAAAAAGCGGGATCAGTGTTTTGTTTTTCTGGATCACAAAAGCAGCATGGAGGTCACACGGTGCTGTTAGAGGGTATCATCACGCCTTTTGCTGACTCAGAGAAGAGACACATTTGCCATTCAAAGACAAATTAAATGGGGCATGGATCATGCTACGTGGATGACCAGACTCAGTTATCTGCCAAGACCAGGCAACATTCGGTTACCTCCCGGTGCATCTAACCACAGACAACTCTTTGGTTCCGTGCAGATAGAAAGTCTTTGTCAAAACTTTCGGTTGGAACAAGTATTGCAAAGCAGCCAGACTAGATTTGTCCCAGAGAAGCTGACACAAATTCCTTTAGGACCGGGGCAGCCACCACGGCCCTACTGGTGGGATTGCCGGGTGACGGGATTAAAGGAGCTGGAAAGTGGCGCTGTGACCTAATGTAACTCTCAAATCTGCTGCACGCAGAGCCCTGGAATTGGGGACCAGCGGGAGAGAGAGATGTCACTTAGCCCAGGCAGCATCATTGCATTCTAATGCTCAGGCATTCGCCCAGACTCTTCTCCGGTACAAACAGGAGGCGGGCCTGCCCATCGGGCAGCACGGCCCGAAAGCAAAACCCAGGCTGGTAGATGCAGCTCAGAGAAGAGCAGGGTGTCCCCACTAAGCATGTGCTGGCAAGACACAAGAGGATCCTGACATGAGAACATTTCTGGACAGAATCAGAGTTGGCCAGGATCCCTGGACACCCAGGAGAACTATGTCTGGAAAAGAGAAGCTCCAACTTCACATCTGAACAAATGAAATGGCATCCAGGGAAGCTAATGTCCTTAGGCCAAGAGCCCGTGGAAAAACCAAGGGCATTCTTATAATAGAGGCACCTTTTTTTTTTCCCTACATAAGCACCATTCATAAGCAGAAATCAGCTTCTCGGAAAGGACTGGGGAGAGGAGATTTAAGCCGGGGTATTACAGGAAATACCGAGTACAGCTCAGTAGAGGTGTAATGCTTGGTACCCCCACAGAGAAGAAAAGGAGAGGTCTGCAATCTCCCTGTGCTTGCCTTATTCAAGGGGACAAGTAGTCCCTCTAGACGACTAGCCCGTGAGACCATGAGAAGAGCGCTCCAAGCCAGAGAAAAGCCACAAATCGGGAGGTCGCATCAAGGCAAAGGCATGTCAGCCCTTCCGGCTGGACAGAAATATCATTTTCAGAGAGAAAAGTCAACAGGCCTAAAATGGTACAGAATGGTTTTCATCCAAAGGAGCCCCACACACTCTGCCAAGGGCACAACTTTCTGGTCACGTCAGCCTTGCACACGGGTTAAAGAACTTTCTGCTGACAGCTCAGCTCTCTTCCCTTAGGTTGGCTTCTTCTTGTCCTCCCTCAGCAATTCCAATGGGCAAACTGCTGTTTTCCTTAATGTGCTACGTGTGGAACACCATCAATCTCAGCTCTTCCAATTTCAAATATTCTATTCCACTGCCCTGAGCCTATTGGACTCTATGCCGGGGCTCTCGGTTTGGAATAGAAGTCCCCAGTGACTAGGAGAAATGCACTCCAGAAAAATCCCACCTCAAGGCAAAGGCCTTCCTGAAGATGATAAGTGTACCAATTCGGAGAAGGGGAGAATTGATCTATTAGCAATGACCAGGATAACAAGCAGGTGGAGAAAGTCAATGCTTCGCTTCTTCTATCAGACAGCTTATCTCACTTGATTTTAATGACCTGTCTTTCCCACTAACCATGAGCTTCATGATGCCATGGACTGTGTCTACTCTCAACCACTGCCTCCCTAGAAATCGGCAAGGACGTGAGCACGCTAGCAGTCGACAAGCATTCGTTGTTGATGGATGAGTAAATAAGTAATAGAGGAACTTTTAAGATCCAGAAGCATGAAGTCATGCGAAACTAGGCAAAAGTTGGAAACCAGAGGAGAAAATGTGACCACCTATATCACAAGTGATATGGGATGAAAAGGCTGGTGGGAGAAGTCATGCTTGCTAATAGCTGCCTTCTCATGCACTGCCCTGAGGTGTTGAGTTAGCAACCTCATGGGATAAACCACCGTGCTTGCAGACCCAGCCCGCAACACTTTGTCTTCAGGCCCTTTGAGGATGGGCATTTGAGATGGGGAGGATCGAACACATCTAAGAATTTCTCAAAAGTGAAAAAGTACTGGGCATCGGCTCCCTCTCTTGCCTCTGGCACAGAAATATCAGCCGCTGTGGCAAGTGATCTCTGCAGTAGCTCCCTAGCTCCGGGTGAACACGCTCCCTCTGTCCTCCCTTCCCCTTTCATTTGGGTGCAATTTGGGTTCGCGAATTTCCTTTCTCCCCCCTCTCTAAATCCTCTCTAGCAGGAGAGTTCACCCAAAATGCCGAGCTTTCACCAGTGATCTGGTAATGAATTAAGAGTTAACTGAGGTGCAGAGACAACAAGAAAGCTTGCCAGAGTAGAGCTAGAGAATTTCATGACAATTAGCGCTGATTTGCGCTCCAAGAATAGAAAAAAAAAATTGTTTTAAAGGAGAACAGAAAAAGCCACTCACACATCCACAACCCAAAAAAGCTTTCTAGCACTTGCCGAAAATGATACCATTGGATGACAGAAGAAACACACCAGATTAGCCAATTAGCATTCACCCAAGGAAAACAAGCGCTTGGGAGGGAGGGAAGAAAAGGGACCCATCAACGCTAATATCAACTTTACAATGGCCCTGACTGTCGATCTACCCGAAGGAAGTGCTACCTCCCCACTTTTTTGTGACCCTCTCGACAACTGTGGGGGAAAAAAATGTTAGTTCAACATTATCGCAGGCCTGAATATGACTTTATTTATGTGACAAGTTGACAACATACAATTTCATGCTTGTTGAACTGATCGGTGTTATATATTCGCTGTGAATATTATGAAGCCTCACCATTATAAATATGAAACAGTATACACTTATTCAAAATAACTCCAGCAGTGGGAATTTATAGCTTGGTTGTTTGTGTTCTTATGAAGTCCAAATACCACCTTAAGAAGCTGCAGCGCACAGACACAGATGTGCGGTGTGACCAAAATGGATTGGCGATGACCTATGTGAGAACGGGCTATTACATTCTGGTCTGCATGGCAGCTGACACTGGTTTGTATTTAGATATGTGGCTGCTGAGAACACCGTGTCCTTAAAGCTCTGTTCAAACATGGGCCAAGGCATTTGTCTGCCGGACTAATTATTTTACCACCCTTGTATGGCAAGTATCACTTTGTTTTCCTTTAAAAAAGAAAAAAAAAAAAGGAAGTGTGTCGTACACACGCAGGTGCACATTTCCACTACGCTGCCTAAAGTTACAGCAAGTACTTTAAACCTTGGTCATGTCAGGTAAATGTTGGCAAGAGTTCCGGATTGCCTGCAAAACAGAATTGTACCACTTTCCTGATCAGGTGCCTGGGAATGGGACAAGGCCACAGACCATCAGATCAGAAGCTGTCCCAGCAACTGTTTGGGGGCAGGTTTTTTGTTTTTTGTTTTTTTCCCTCCTCTTCCCGCTCCCCTCCTTTTCTTTCCCTTAGCGAGCTTCAACCAATTTGCAAGTGTTCGCTTCCACAAGGACAAATTTGGAAGAGTGAAGAACAACACAATTTATCCAAATGTGGAAGGAAATGAAGGAACCAGGCGCCTTGCTAAAGCTAGATATCAAAAATTTGCATAAGTAGTTTTCCAACAACAGAGGTGCTATTCGGAACAAAATAAATTGCTTGCATTGTATGCAAGGACACAAACCTTGACCAGGTTTGTGGTTGCTTCCCTGCTCATGTTTCTTGAGTAGGCCCAGATATTCCCGCTAAGAAGCTCACGTTAGTTGTCCTCTCTAGGTAGACCTGAAAAGGTAATTGTTGATTTATTCTTTTTTTTTTTAATTTGATTATTTATTTTTAGGTTGACCTAAAAAGGCTACAGTTTCCATAGGAGTCTCCAACACTCTCACTTGGCTAAGAAAAACAAGCCCCTGACATTTGAAATATCAATCAAGTTCCTCCAGGATTGTAGAGCAATTCTTTTGTGTCCTTGTTTGTTTGTTGGCTTCGTGTTGGGTAATACTTCTCGCTCTCGTTTTGAGATCTAGCAAAGGACTCAGTGACTGGAATCCTGGGTCTCTTTGGAAGCATTTTAATTACAGTGTTGTGGAATGTCCCCATTCTAACAAAGTTTGCTGTCCAAATCCTGCATCTCTACTTTTCCTGTTGGACTAAAGCGAAGGTGTTGTCGGTCTGTCTAGTAAATCCAACCCACAAGATAACATAATCACATACATTCATTTCTCAGGGACCTTGGCGGTTCTTATCTCCTTGCTTTTATGATCTCTTATGAGCAGCCAGGAATAGCAATTTGCAGCCTGTTTGTAAAGCCATCTTAGTCCGAACCTAGCCTTCTCCCCTTTTATCACACGGCGATAGTCTGCAGCTAAATCTCATCCGCCAACATCGAAATTTGCTCTGAGCTCCATTTTAGAATAATGTAAGTGTTCTCCGCGTGCATGGAACATATCAAACACGTACGGGAGGGCAATTATCATTTCAATGAACTATTTATTAATAGAAGATGGTTTGTGTGCTTTGCTTAGATTTATTGATGTGCTGCCCACTGTACATCGTAGCCTGAAGCTACTTCGCTCGCAGCCATCAGCCTCTCAGATGAGCAGGTCTGCGGTTCACACGGTCCCAGTGCCTCCGTGTGCTTTGCTCAACTTGATTTTACCATTATATCACCTAGAACGTTAAACACGATGCTCGAGTTCTGTGTTAAATCACAATTGTTTCCTATTAAGTGTTCCGAGCTACCCATTTTTATTAACAGTTACTTTATTAAATCCTTAATAACATAGATAGAATAGTTAGTTAATTTGTGTGTTGAGCCATGGATGTTAATTTGTAAACATAATAACATACTGCAATCATTTGCATAATAGCATTTTAATCTTTTTAGTAAAAGCTGTAATTCCCTACAAAGTACACTGCAGCAGAAACTAAGTGACTATTGGTAATAATACAAAAGGCCTTAAAATTCTGATCCTATTATAGTGTTGGAACATACCCAAACTGCTTCCATAATCTCTGAAATGTTACTGTTCTCTGATTTAGGTGTCTGTGTCAAGAATAAAAATGAAGTATAACTGGTAACAGCACACTATTTCCTAAATGTAATTTAGTATTCACTAAGCACCAGCACTTTGCAAATTGCTCTGAGGCTTTCCTTCAAAGTTCAGAGCTCCAGCTCTGCATATCGTGTGAAGAACACCGAGGAACTCACTCTAAACTTAGTTGTGCTGAAGACAGGGCTCTGATGATAAATCATGCTGATTTGGCACAAGGAAGGGCCTCAGCTACCAAAGATTTGGCTACTGAGTCTCCTCCCTCCTCCAGGCCCTATCAGCCTGCAGGCAGCAGCTCCTCGAACCCACTGTCTCTGAGCGTAAGTTTGGAAGAGAATGAAAAAGGGGAGTGGGGGGTGGGGTGTGGATATTGAATGAAGCTACTTCTGGTGGGGGGAGAAAAAAAAAAAAACTTGATCGGAGGCTTGGTCCCTAGAGCCAATTAACACCAATCACAAGACTGGCCAAAAAAAAAAAAAAAAGAAAGAAAGAAAAAAAAAAAGGAAAAAATAGTTGCTTAAAAGTCAAGCCAAGTCATTTTACGCAAGATCTGGTAATTCATTAACCCATCCGGCCGCAAACCTTGAATGAATAACTTGCAGTAGTAATGGAGATGGGCAGATCTACAAGGTGATAGTGTTTAGAGGCTCCAACTATGCAAATTATTCTATCACTTGGGAACAGAAAAGGCACAAAAGTATCTCTGATCATTGTTTTGGGACAAATGGCGTAATGGATAAGAAGTCATTTATCTTCATAAAAGGTTGCCCTTGCCAAGAACGAGAGGGTGTATTTATTTCATTGTGTATCTCTCTTCCCCTTTCCCCAGCTCTCGTTCTAGCCACTCGTAATGCGGCCTCTTTGGCAGGCTCCGTAACATACAGCATCCTGCTTGGCTTTCAGAACTATACGTCAGAGCACACAATCTCGAAAGTAGCCTCATAGGTTAAAAAAAGAAGGGAAAAAAAATGGTCCTTACGAAGTTGTTTTACATCACAGGCAATTCATTTTCTGAGACCCGCAATAAAAGTTTTCATTGATAGAAGGATAGGCCCATAATTAGAGGGACAAATTAAACTTGTTAAAAATGTGAAGTCTGGGGTAGGGAAGAGTAGAACAATTTGGCTCTCTGTTTAACAAGGCGGTCTCTAAAGTTCATCTTTTTATCTGCTTTGCGTGTTGATCTCATTCGGAGGTGAGCCATCTGCTGGGCTGTGTCTCCACGACACTGCATATAGACAGGGGGACATGGACAAACAGACGCGACATATGTGTAAGGTCACTATACAAGCACACGCCGTTGCTATACAAATAGACAGTTTGTCCAATCCAGCATCCTGAATGTTGATCACTTTAGCCTCCACGAGTATCTTTCAAGTAAATCTAAGAGGCCATGAGCCACTTTTTCCTGATTCCTCTCTAGGTGTTTCCTCCTTGTGAAGGTGGGTCTCCACTTGTCTGGCCCCAAAGAAATCTAGGCAGAGTCACTTGTAGTGAAATGACCCTCTGGTGAATCCAGAAGGTGGGAAAAACACACAAAAAAAACAAAAAACAACAACAACAACAAAACAAGGTACATTCATGAAATGGCTCAGCTACAACTGGAAGCACCTAGAGTATCTGGCATGAAATAATTGGTCTCTTCTCAAAACAAACAAACAAACAAACAAAACCCACATATAAAAAAACAGCCCCCCCCACACACAACAGTACATTCTACAATCATTGTGCCTAATTAAACATATAGATTCTCACTTTCCAAACTGCAAATGGCTAAGAGTTCGACCGACTTCCAAGAAAAACGGCAGCCACCCTCATCTCTCCTAACCACACCTTGCATTACCAGAGGCAAACGGCAGGCGAGTGACGCGTGGGTAGAAGGTGGTCATGTAACCGGCACCTGCGACCTGCGATTTATTCGCGGGGGCGGGTGCCTGTAGACAGAGCCCTGTGGGCCCGGACTCCTGAGCCCTATTTTTCCAGTGGTCAGCATAATGGCAGGGAGGAAACAGGGTGATAAACCAGATGTTCCCGAGATAAGGCAGATGTTATCAAGGCAAGAAGTCTAAAACAGTCTTTAACTGAGGTGTGTAGATGACCACACACACACACACACACACACACACACACGCACACACCCCACTATGTCGTCCCCCCTGCAAGATAAGCCCACAGTAGACGCTGAAAATAAAGCAGCACACAGGCTGGGTCAGATTGTTGCTTTCTGATTTGTGACTCTCCAAGATGAACATCTAACTGATTTATACCCAGAATTTGGAATTTTGTGGTAGACTACAAATGCAAAGATAAGTACAACATAAATTTTTAAAATACTCCATAAGTCTCCATGAGTTTCAACATTTTTCAATGTTCTTATGTTACAGCCAATTATCTCCCCACTTAAATGGCTATTATTTTCTTCCTTGAAGTCGATGTTCTCCGTTAAGTGTCATCGCCAAGTGTGGCGAAAATCTGGTTGGGGACTGTAAATTTCATTCAAATGACAAACATTTATTGATTGCAAATTGGAAATCCCAGGAACCTCGGAGAAGTGATTATTGCCAACTAATTTGGTGTCTCCGAATAACAAAGGAGAATTTATTCTCTCCATGATGAAAATTAAGGTGAGGTGGTTTTGACACGGGTTTTTCCTCTCTGTTGTTTTGTTAAGAATTCCAAGAGGTTTGCCATTCATAGAAAAGTCTCTGACCACAGGCACAGTCAGGAGCAGGAATTCATTACCATGGAAGGCTGCAGAATTTCCTCCAAGGAGACAAGTGAAAAAAAGCAGACACCACGTAAATTTGGGGATTGGGTTAAATATGTTCTGCCCCTGAGGCAGCAGGGAGACGGAGAGCCCCTTTGTAAGACGACTCACAAGTCTTAAGAAAGAACTTCAGCTCCTAAAGGTGAGCAGAAACGTAACCGGGAAGAGACCTACGAAGTTCTGATTCTCTTTGGAATATTTCCGAGTTAGCATTCTTTGCCACCTCCCTCTCTAACCTAACTCATATTCATCAGGGCTGATGGAAATTTCCTTCGAGATGCTTCAAGCCTTTGTTCCCTGGACACCATCCCCTCTGCTGTCACCTTGTCCCTTCCCCGCACCTGCATTGCACGGGATTCGGAATGCAGCAGGGCCTGCCGTCCAATCCCTCCCGCTTTCCGCTTGCCCACGGCTCTCCCGCTAGGGGAATTAGCACGCTCTCAAATACGGTCCCCGGTATATTGCTCTCTAGCACTAAAAATCTTCACTGGCACCCTAATTCCTACTGTGTAAACTCGAAACACTCCCAGTTGGGTTCCCGGGGGTCTGCAGTAATTTGCACCCACCCTAAATCCACACCTGCCTCTCCTACCCCTGTTGTTCCCATCGGTACATATTTCACTTTGGGCAAATCAAGCTCCTCACCATCATGCTCTCCCTGTGGAAACATTTCATTCTTTTTTTTTTTTTTTGTATCAGCCTTGATGATGTTTTTATTGCTGCTTCCCTCCTTAGCTAGGACACACACGCACACACGCACACACACACACACACACACACACCCCTACACCTGTATATGTGCATACACGCAGTCTGGCAATTGCTAATATATATATAATATATAACCCGCTGTATATAAATATACATGTACACATACACATAAATAGACAGTATTAAATTATTTTTAATTGCTAATACAGAAATATATATATATATACACAAAAACACACACACACACATGTACACAAGTACAGGCAGTCTTTTGCTGTTTGCTCACTATTTCACATTTCTTCATTTGACCTCCCAAACTAGGTTCTTTAGGAAACAGATCCTCTGTGCTCTGTATGTAATTATATATCACCTACTGAGGTTCCCATCATCAATAAAGATGTCTTGGTCAATTCATTCATTCCGCTGCAAATATTTTTGGGGTACTTACTTTCTGTCGTCTTCTAACACAACATCTAGAAACACTTCCGTGACCCAGACAAGCAAGTTCCCCGCTCCCAAAATACTCAGAGTCATTTGAATAGGCAAGTTAAAAAAACAAAACAAAACAAACAAAAAAAATACTTTGAAATGTACATAATATATGCCCATTTTAGAAAAAAAAAAGGAGAAAACAGAAGAAAGTCCAAAGAAGAAATATAAAATCTCTTGCATTCCCATCAGAATAACCAAATATTATTGGAAGCTTCCAACTACCATTGCACCCTTGGCATGACAGGACATCTTTCAGTAGATAACGGGAAAGCACCCCCCACTTTTGGTCCCACAAAAGATCACGGACTCAGACCTGACCGAGCGTCCCGGTGATCACCCCACATGAAGGCTGGCTGTGGCTGTGGGCCCTTGTCCCCCGTTATTAGCAAAGGCAGACTTCAGAACATGCTATGAGTAATGACCTAGAGACAACCACCCTCTCACTCGCCATGCTCTGAAGAACCCCAAGTAGTGGGACTCAGAGGTAACACACAAACGAATGGAAGATGCTCATGCAGTTGTGTCAAGGAGGCACTGAAAGCAGATGTTTAGATGAAACGGGGACAAGGTGGCCCATGGTGACCAGAAGGGCCAACGTGCTATTTAAACTAATCCCGGGCCACCCATCCTTAGGTACTGCCATGCTCTAAAAGCACTCCTTTATTCTCCTTCTGCAAACAATGCACAAAGGCAAGAGAGGGAAGGAAGTTATGTTGCAATATTCTGAAACATAAATCTTGCTACCGGTCCAGAGACAGCATCCTGTTTTCCTGACACACGGATCAGATTCACTGGAGACTGCACCTAGAAAAGCCTGTGTCCTGTTTTTCTAAGTGGCTTCTGAATAGAACCTGGTCACCTGCATTTACACATCCAACACAGGTTGTTGTGCAAGCAGTGATTCTTGTTTGTGTGTCCAGTTTCTCAACCAACGTGGACAACGGCGTATAGGCATCCCTTGCTCCCCGCTGAGGAATTCACTCTCCCAGTGTGGGGCATTCAATCACATTCGTCTTTTCTTTTAAAGTCCAACAAAAATAGGGGCGCCTGGCTGGCTCAGTCTGTTAAGCGGCTGGCTCTTTGTGTGGCCTCAGGTCGTGATCTCCGGGTGGTGAGATCGAGACCCCATCTCGGGCTCTGAGCTCAGCGGGGAGTCTGCTTGAGTTTATCTCCCTCTGCCCCTCCCCCTGCATATGTGCTCTCTTTCTAAAATAAAAAAATAAATAAATAAACCTTAAAAAAAAAAAAAACTAAAACATGAGGTAAAAAAAAACAAAATTAAACTTAGATCAAATGCACAAAAGAGGCCAAAGGAAGAGATTTCTATTTACTCCCAAGGTGCTAACATTTGGCTGTACTATCTGTCAACTATCTGCATCCTATCTGGATTTCTAAATACCCCCCTTGCAATCTGCTTTGATTAGAATTCAGAAATCCGGGACTCCTGGGTGGCTCAGTGGGTTAAGCATCTGCCTTCAGCTCAGGTCATGATTCCGGAGTCCTGGGATCGAGTCCCTGCATCGGGCTCCCTGCCCAGTGGGGAGTCTGCTAGTCCCTCTCCCTCTGCCCCCCAACTCATGCTCGCTCTCGCTCTCTCTCTCATTCTGCCTCAAACACATAAATAAAATCTAAAAAAAAAAAAAAAAAAAAGACTCAGAATCCCGGGGCCGGTCTCCAGGGTTGTCATCGAGGTGCTACCTTAAGTCAGGCAGCGTGTTCAGCTACTCGGTGCCTTATTTTATTCTGGGAATCGGAGGTAGGTAATGCTTGTTATTGGCAGATCAGAGGTGGCGGAAACCGTGACTGTTTGGCTTGCCCGAGTACAAGGCCTTCCCAAATGTGATGAGGCAGGGCTTTGAGAACTGGAGGAAAGTGAGCCTGGGTAAAGTCCACGGGGAGAGGCTTAAAGGCACAGGCGCGGGGAGGCCTTCCGGGAGAGGCTGCTTTGGAGGAAGCCGCCCAGGGCCGCGGCCACTGGCCACTCGAGGGTTACTGTGCTGCCTGGGGACCTGCCTCCCAGGGAGACACAATTTTCGAATTCCACCTATGCTCCACCCCCCGCCCCCCAACGTTATAGAAAAGCTGCCTGAGCTTAACGCTAGAGGGCAAAGAGTAGAGGCATCTGGGCCGTATGCAAATGCTCGGGAGGCTGCGGCTGTGTCTCGGTGTTGCCACATATGGCCCTTACCCTTTGCACAGACAAAGAAGAAGGAGTTTTGTGACATCAGGGAAAACTGTTACAGGTTATCTAAACGGTCACTTTCGCTGTCACTAACAAAATTCCTGACAGCTCAATCCCAGGGCATCTCCATGATGTTATGTGGCTTTTGATTCTTCATATCCTGGATCTTAACTCTGTCTTCTCTCTGAAAGCTGCCCAGTTCCTCTCGGGTGTTTTTATAAAAGGGAATTTCAGTGGCTATTTTTTTAGGGGTTCTCCACCCCAGCGGTATTGTCATTTTAGGGCCAAAGAGCTCCTCGTCGCGGGAACCTGTCCTGTTTGCTGGAGGAGAGTTAGCGACCGCTCTGGTCTCTACCCATGAGATGCCAGGAGCAGCCTCTTGCCTTCAGTCCAAAAAAATCAAACCTATCTCCAGACACTGCTAAAGGTCCCCGGGTCGGGGGGAGTCCAAACGGCTTTGACTTGAGAGTCACTGGTTTAAAATGAGCTAATTTTTAATTAAAATGAGAAATTAATTCAATGAACTTTGTGTTTTAGAGCATTGGAAACAATTCTATCAGTGGTCGAGAGTCATACAAGGAAACAAAGGGGGTGTCTTCGTATGGGATACGGCATCTACAGGTAACGCTACCTGGTGAACCAGGTCTCCCCAAGGTGTACATGACAAGGTACCTCATGAAGATGCCACAACACGAAATATGGGGACACAAGGTCATGGAGAAGGGACTTTTTGAAAGTAGCCCACCAGGGAGGCACTGACTCCCGTGACATGCGCTCCACCTCCCCCGCGGCCCCCACCTCTCAGTAATTCCCTAACCACCATCTGCGAAAAGCGTGGCAGTCACCCAACAGGGAATAGCCGATTTTTAGATAAGAGGTCTATAGAGATGGACATTTTTTAAAGTACTGTTTATTTAATGCAGCATGACTTAAAACGGGCCTGTCGCCTGACAAGTGTACTGAATGAGGAATGTTCAATTTACCAGTTCTAACTAGCCAAGTCCTCACATGAACTTTCTAAGACCCGGCCGAGAAGCCTGGGAAGCGTAACCAACCCCAGACCTTCAGGGCTCCTTCTCCCCAGCCCTGACCCCACCGCCTTGAGCACCCTTCGAAGACTCTGTTCAGACGTACTAGAAAATCTTAGCTGTGGCCAGAACCTACAGCCACCTCGGCTCCCCCCAGCGATCCCTGCTTCCATGTCAACCAACACTGAAAGGAACGAGTCTGTTCTATTTTTAAATATATTCAGCAAAACAGCAGCTTGGTATGTCTTTGTAGGGGATGGTTGTCACCCAACCTCGCTGTTACTCTATTTTTATCAGCGACGTGGAATGGGAAGTCAGATCAATTTGGGGTTCAAATCCCTGGTCTTTATCTGTCAGCTGTGTGATTTGGGGAAAATCACTGAACCTCTCTGAGACTCGGTGTCTGCCTATGGAAAGTGGGAATGATACTTAGGGTACCTAAAAAATAGGATGTTTGGAGGGATGGGTGAGGTGGCACATACAGAGCACAGGGGATCTTAAAATGTTGGCCCCTGTCGTTATTGTTCATTATCACTGTTATTCATTAATATTACTATAGTCACTATTCACTCATTAGTCAACAGGCATTTATTCAATACACCTTCTGTGTGCTGGGTGCTGAAAAACCCCGGTAAATATTGTAAAATTGGTTTTCTTAATGACTCAATAAACATTTATTCAGTGCCTTTTATGTGCTGGGTGCTGGAAAAACTCAATAAATATTGTAAAATTGGCTTTCTTAATGACTCCAGATTTCAACCAAATACATTGAAGTTTAAGAAATGTCTCTGCTGGTGGTTTGAAAGATACATTTAGGGTGCTTCGCATGGAGCCTGACACATATTAGGGCGAGGATATCAGATGATGATGGTGGTGCGGGTGGTTGTGATATTGAAAAGTAGTTGATTTAACAATCCTTATTCAGCTCATTTGCCAGAGCATTCGATGTTTGTCCCTACAAGAAACCGCTTATTTTCAAGTAAATGAGTGCTGATCTTGTGAGAAAGAACTTCTTTTTTCAAAGTAACACTTTAATAGGAGTAGATTAACATTCCTTATTATAGGGTAGGCTTATAATAAGAGTCTGGAGCCTGGGAGGTAACTTTCACTATTGAAAGGTAAGCGAATTTTTACTAATTTCTAAGTAAATATTAGAATAGCTGGGTTTCAAAGTTTCTATGACGTAGAGAAATCAGAGGTCTGGTCACAAAATAACAGTAATAATAACTGCTCACTTACTTGGTGAGGCAAATAAAGGTAGACGTCTAATCTCTTGGATTAAAAAACATTGCATTCTTTTACATTTCACATTAATTTACATTAGGCCCTTTTCTGTGGGAAATAGACAGGAATAAACAGGTTTAGACTTTTGTTCTCCTTTGTCACGAATTCTTTCACAACCCCTTACTATTTCAACACAGTTTAATGCACTCTGTTGGGGGCCTGAGCCCCTGAATCCTCAAAAAAAAAAAAAAAATAACAACGAAATGCATTTATTTTTGCAAACACTGTTTCTCCACAAAATCAGAAGTGCCTACCTGTGAGAAAAAGTCTTTGCATGACAACAAAGTTAAGAACCCATTATGCTTTCAGGCCGACGATCATATCGTGGCCCAAGCCAAGTTCAATGAGAAATTAATTTTCACCAAGGGATGCCCTTACCTCAAATATGTTTGAAGGCTCATTGTTGTACTGATTGGATATTATTTCTGATTGGTCACTGCACCACTTGAGTCCACCCAGAAAGCTGTCTGTATCCAAGTCGTTCACGTCTAGTTCAGAAAGGTCAAGTTCAGGAAGATCTGGGCAAAGAGGCTGGTCTTCACCAACCAGAGCAGCACACTGCAGGAGGCAGGGGGGAAAAAAAGCTTTCATTAACTGCAGGAATTTATTAAACTGCAATAGCATGTGATAGGAATTAAGCCTGGTTAATTCAACCACACCACCAAAGCTGGTTTCCAGGGTTTTAGTCACCAGAAGAAGGAAAAAAAAAAAAAAAATCCTAAATTCCTTTACTTACTTTGCTCTTAAAAGATACTGTGCCTGACCCATTCCATCCAAAATTCTGCCTCCGAATTCTTGGTAAGTGCCATATTTCCATGAAGCCCTCTCTCATGCCTCCAGCTAGAAACCAACTGAATTTGTGCCCTTTTGACAGTTAGTGCTTAATGAGTTTCAAGTTGTTTTCCGGTTAACCGTATGCAGAATCTTATGCTACCCTTAGAGTATAATCTCTTTGACGGAAGGATACAAATTTGATTTTTACCTCGGACTTGCCACCACCACAAAATAAATAATTGCTCAATGAAAAATAAAAGCATGAGAACTCTACTAGGAAAACTCCACCCACTTACGCTCCTCATAACCAGTAGAATCCTGTAATTCCTTCAGCAAGGGATGACGCAAGCCCGTCATCTGGTCTATGGTTTTCTTTTATTGTCATTTTAATCTTTTGCTCTTAACTTGACTTTACATGAGCTTCGGCACTTCATCTTCCACAGGGCAAAAGCAAGTTCCTTGGGACGTCTGGGTGGCTCAGCAGTTAAGCGTCTTCCTTCAGCTCAGGTCATGATCCTGGAGTCCTGGGATCGAGTCCCACCTCGGGCTCCCTGCAAAGAGCCTGCTTCTCCCTCTGCATGTGTCTCTGCCTCTCTCTCTCCCTCTGTGTGTGTCTCTCATGAATAAATAAATATTTTTTTTAAAAAAAAGCAAGTTCCTTAAGATAAGGACAAAAGTCAGAGTTCTTCTGTATGATCTTCACATCTTTCATTATGTTTAATTTGCAACTGTGTGGGTGTGTGTGTGTGTCTGTGTGTGTGTGAGAGATTGGGATTGCCTGACATCTACAAAGGAAAAACCACTATAGCGTCCCACAATTGTATTTTTTCCCATCATTTATGTATCCCTAACTATTCTCTAAGTGAACTCAAAATAACTACTTTTATTTGGAGTTTTTACATGATTTCCATATTTTGAGAGGTTTAAAAAAGCTCATGGTAGGGCCGGGCTGCCTGTCAGCAAGGGTCTTTCAGATTGGAATAGTCTTTCACTTCCTTGCAGGGAGTAGGTGGTCTTTCGGTCGTGCCACACTGTGGCTTCTTGGAAAAAGTGAACCACCTTAGCAAAGAGGTGGGCTTCTAGCCTCAGCTTGGCACTCGGGGTGATTTCCTCCCTGCATACTGTGAAGAACCCTGTAGAAGTTTCCTACTGCAGGGGGTCTGCTGAGGCCGGGGCCATCAGGATTTTATCCACCTGCAAGCCACGGTGTCTGCCTCAGCAGGCACACAGTCTGAAGTGGTAGCCTCGCAGCCCTACCTTCCAAGGTCAGCAGAGATGCTGTGCAGTTGTTCACATCCAGGCAGCAGTTGAGCACGAAGCTGAAGATCCCGCGTGACATTTAGATCTTGAATAAAATAAGTTTTATGCAGATTTTTTTTTCTCGAGCACCCCTGTCATCCCTGGCAGGCGACATTCCACGGGTCATATGCAGCAGCATGATCATAAGCCCCACGCTGAGGAGTAGGTACCGGGTAATGGAGTCAGCAGTTGGTAAGGGGAGAGGCTGGGAGCAGCCTGCAGATGACTGTGCTTCCTCCCTAAGACCACCGGGCCCCGGTGGGATCCCAGCCCGCGGGCACACAGGTGATGCAAAAAGAAAGGGCAATCCTCTCCACCTAAACTCTTTCCTTATCGTTTTACTGGTCATTACATTTTTATTATCGGAGTAGCCCAAAGTTGCAGATCGGTATACTTGACTAGGTTTATAAGTAAGCAGAGGCCAGGCTGGGGGGAAGGTTTTGTTTGGGTACAAGGTTTGCGTTTTGGTTACGGGTGTAACACCTCCCAGCCTCCATACGTGCCCACGCTGCTTATCCTCCGGGTACAAACACACGGTGTTAACTCTTCCACGACATGATCGATTCAGAAACCAGGGGAGAACTTTCCCAATGGTGCAAAACCCACTAGGATCTCGTTGCGGGATAGTCCTCAAACGGAAAAGCACAGACAACAAAAACAGCAACAAAGAAATAAAATGAAGGTAGAAAACACGGGAGCTCGACATCTGGCCTAAGTTCCCGTCGTGGAGGACCTAAGTTAGTGCCCTCCCGATTGGTGAGCAGCTTCTTGCTCTCTCCCCCCTCGCCCGCCTCCTCGAGGCACGGCTTGTTCAAGACCCCTCCAGTAACTTCTAAGGACCGTTAAAAAAAGACCAGATCAACTTCTGGCATTTTACTTACTGGGCTGTTACTTCATAACGTTTCTTTTCCCTCTCTTTCTCCCTCATTTTTGCTTCCTAGGTTATGGTTGAGAATGTGCTTGTGTTTTTGCCAATGTTGACACGCTAATAAAATCAGGGTTTCTGAATGTGGCATTATCCTGATAATCTAAAACACATTAGTGGTAGCAGGTGTTCCTGTTATTAATTTATATTTGGCCTTTGGATGATGCCAGACTTAACAGTCCGAGCCCTGTAACTGTCCTCATCTGACATGCTGATATTTACTGCTTCCCTATACATCTGTAACAGGTGTGCTTTATCGCAATTACAGAGACACATTCCACTGCCTCTTTGCAACTATGACAGCTATTTCACAACCGTAGCCTTAATTTTATAATAAGATTTAGGAGGATAAAGCAGTCACTAAACACAAAAGGCTAATTATTGTACGTTTTTTCACCCCAACAGACTTTTCTCTTAGTTAAGGAGCAGACAATAAATTAGCTTAACTGCACTGATGATAATGAATCATCATAATTAAGTATAATTCTCCATTAACCTTTTGGAGGTTTTGGTGCCATTGATGGTAAATTTTAAAGAGAGAGAGAAGAAAGAGTGGACTTGGCCACATTAATTATATTAATGGAAAAAAAAAAGAATTCTTACTTCTTAGGAAAAAAAAATTCGTGAGGACAGGGAAAAGGGAATAGGGCGGGGGGCAGTAAAGAATGACAGTCTCGGTGGAGTGCGTGGCATGTGGATTGTCCCTATCAATCTTGGGAACCTCATTGTACATCACCTTCATTAAACTGTGAAACACCGGGGACTCCGAGTAGCTGTAGTGATACGGGCCTTTATTAACCACTGCGCTGTCCTGTCATTATGTGCAAAAGGGCATAATACGTTTTAGGATGACAGCAAACATTAATGATTCAAAAAATGAAAGCTGCCCGAGCTACCTGCTGCTCGTAATCTGTCAGGCTGGCCGAGGTGGTTCCCAGCGCCGCCGCGGAGGCAGGGCTCCCAGCAGCTTGCTGCCTCCGGTGCAACACAGAGGCGAGCGGCCAGGCTCAGGCGGCCCACGGCTCAGGCCCCGGCCGGACGCCCGGCCCGGAGCTCACCTCCTGGGCCACCGTTCTAAGCGCTCCTGACGCTTCCTTGAAAATGACCACAGGAATCCCGGAGAGTGAAACGAATCCTCCACATTTCCATATCGACCCCCGACAGCATCAGGAATAACACATGATGGAAAAATGAAAGTATAGCAGCTGAGCCCCGCGCTGCCGGCCACAGGGCGCCCCGGCCGCTGCAGGACAGGCGGGACTTGGAAGCCACCTGCAACCCCGACTCACAACAGCGGCGGGACCTACGGGACATCTGGACCTCCTCCACCTGCCCAAGAAATCACAGCAAGGGAAGGGCAGCCGGGATCCGCAGGGGCCGTGGGCCGAGGCAGGAGAGGGCCAGCCCAGCCCACATGGGCAAGCCCGGTGCAGGGTTAGGGCCCCAGGGCACGCCTGGCCGCAGAGGAGCAGCGATCGCAGCCCGGCCGGCCCGACCGTTTGCACTTCAGAAGTGTGTGGCTGCACCACATGGACATCTTATTTAATCTAATCACGTGTGGCACTCGATCCTCCCCCTCACCCGCCGTGCCCCAGCCCCCCGGGGGCAGCACTCCAGCCCTCTGCCACACTCCTGGCAGCAGCTCCGAGCCCCCGTGCAATGCAGTCGGGCTCCGTCTCGTCGCGGTGCACACGAAGTTTAGCTTCTTTCCCCAAGTTGCCCAAACTTTCCGAGAACGTGCCACTGTGCTGAATGCAAACGCGCCGCGGTCCTGCGTCCCCCTGTTAGTCACCGTAGGCTCCAGAGACGAGGAGGCAACGGCTGGCTTTTCTCCCCCTGTGTGAATCGTGGCCAGCGCAGACTGTGGAACTGATGTATGGCCTCTATTTTTACACAAGCAGCCAGCAGCCCCACACACAGCCCTGCACACACTCCTCTCTCCGGCTCCAGGCGGCTCTCCGGTCCGGGCAGATTTAACCATTGGCTTCCCTGCCACCGACGCTAGTGCAAAACCCTGCACCCACCGTGAGGCACGGATGGCTTGCTTTATTTGCTGACCAAATCTTTCAGCCACATCTAGGTGTTTTAAAGGAAGCAGCCTCGTTGCTCTGTGTGCCGTGGGGAAAGCAATCTAAAATAGCCTAGCAGGATTATTTAGGATTTTGTGAGTTCTCTGTCTGATGAACAGAGAAGAGAGGGGAAGAGGGAAGGGAAAAAAAAAAAAATCCGGACTAGAGTCAAAACTGACTATATTTGAGCACATCCATTTTAATATTTTTATCTTCATCTTATTATAAATAGAAATGGCATTTTTCCAACCGGGCCACTAAACACCACTGGAAAGACTTCAGCTTCTGATTCATATCAATATCTTAGAGCATAAATATTGCATATGAGTAGAAACAGAGCCAAAGGCACATGGAAAGAGTTTCCAACTGCAACAGATATGGGTGACAGCAGCTCAGCTTTGATTTGCTCAAGGGATCTCAGAGCCACCTTAAAATAGCAAACTTATTGGAGTTAAGATAAGATTGAGATTCCCTTCCAAAAGCTCCTGCCCGGGCTACTTTTCTTCCTCCTCTCGTCGTCGTCTAAGCCCTTCCCCCCCACCCCCCCTTACAGGAATCATTGCATCGGGAGGGAGGGAAGCTTCGGTCCTGGCTGCAATGCCCAGCCCAGCCCCGGCTCACCTCGATGTCACTCCATACAGAGTCCTGGTTGCACATGTCCCACGCCATCCAGCTCCTGAATGACGCCAGTCAAGCTTTTCAACTCCAATCCACAGTGACACAGAGCACACACTCATGCAGGCAACCAGCCCCTTACTGAGAGTGAACTGAAGGCACCTGTCTTACTACAGTTCCCAGTCACATGACAAAGCTATTAAAAAGTAGGCTGGGCTGTCACTCACCCAGCCTCCCTTCTCCTGTGCAGCTTGCTGCTCAAACTCGTGACGTCACTCAAAGGCAGCCCTCTGCCTCAGTGAAGTAACGCTTAAAAAAAAAAAAAAAACGGAAAGAAGAAAGAAAGAAAGGAAACACTTGGACTTTTGGAGGCTTCAAGCATCATGCTGTGATTAAAGCCAGCTTTGAATGCCACAGACTCTAAACGGAGCCCTGGCCATATAATAACTAAAATCCCCTGCAATCTTTTTTTAATTTATTTTCCTTCCAAAACAAGCAAGTGGCAAAGCTCCCTGTTTCATGACAGAGTAACTACACTCTGAGCTAAAATGTGTGCTCCCTAAGGATTCAAATTCTAAGACCTCCAGTGGACTCCAGCTCGGTTTGGGACTAAAGCAAGAGCTTATCACATGATGCATTTTTATGAGACATTTTCTAATTGGGGGAAGTGTTTGAAAGCAAAGAATGGGGCAAGCATTTTTTTTTCCTTTCCTTTTCTTTTTTTTTTTTCTTTTTTTTTTCTTTTTTTTTGCTGTTGAATCAACAAAACAGTCTGTATTTGTTAAGGTATAAACAAACTCCTCCACCCAGGAATCGGCTATCCCCGTGGCAATAGGGAATACCAGCTCCCGAAGTGTTACTGCAATTTGCTTTGCTCCTTATAAGGAAAACAAGGAACAAAATACCACCCTTTCAGGTCCTTTCTAATTATTTCCATTTCTCTCATAGGCTCCCAGAAAACAAGTGTTAGTAAATACAGTTGCTGCTGCTGTGCCCAGATCAGCTGAGTTTCCCGGCTGCCTTTTTTCATACATGTAGCGTTTCCACTCCAGCTGCCTTAGGGTGCCTTTTTGAATAAACACTGGATTCCAACCCTAGTGTCTGGGTTGTGCAGTTTGCATTTGAGACTAAGAATGGCCGTGGAGTAAGGGAAAAATACTGACACGCTATTAGCAGAAATATTCATTTCTTGAGCTTTTTAATTTTTTTTTCTCATTTCTCAGCTTCTACCCTGAGACAATGAAGGCTAATGCAGGTGCACTGTTTTATGATGACATACATAACTGAATACATAACAAACTCAAGGTACCAGATATTGCCAAAAAAAAAAAAAAAAAAAAAAAAAACCACTTCCCATAACACTACAGTGGTCTGATTTAACCCTTCCATGTTCCAGGGAGAGGTACGCCTGGTATAGATACATTTGTGAATATATGTGTTTTTAACAAAATTTTAAACCCCATGTACTTTTAAAATCAGCTCCATTCTTTTACTTGATAATAACTTCTCTGAAAAAAAAATCCCCCAGGTATCTAAAAATAATTTTAAAGCCCTATTCATTTAATCTCCTGTTCTACTAAGGTTAATTTAATGTGTTCTCTCTTGTCCATCTTTTTCTAAAGAAAAAAGAAGTGGTGATTTGCTCTAACACATTGTAGATGTAAAGTTGCTCAAATATTAAAGTGAAAGGAAGAAAAATCAAACAAACAAAAATCAGATTATTTCTTCTCTCAGACCACACGTGCTATAAGGTATTTTTTCAACTCTGATAGCTGCAACAAGTTGTTGGTGAATTCCTGAATAATGTGATGAATTGACAGTTTGTCATTACTGGGCATGAAAAGATGGCCCAAAGCTTTGACATTTTAAGTTAGCTGAATACATTTCACTGGCACATTTTTCCCTCTTACAAATAGCGGAAAATTACTGTAGTTTTAATTTTCTAAATCAAGAAAGAACAGGAAAATACAACCTCGGGAAGGCTTTTATACATGCAATTAGTGGCATTACTCTGCACTCCCCACAAAGAAACACTAATTTTCTTCCCAATTATATTCCGATTTAATGTAAAACTACAGTAAATTATTAAAATTCAGGGCAAAGGTCATTGGCTCAACCCTCAACACAGTCAACTGTGAAATAATATTGGTCACTTGACCAAGAAGAGTTGATGTTTATTCATTATTATCAGGTGATCCCTGCAGTGATTTTTCTCTGATACTTTTAATGGTGTTCATCGAACGCTAGGCACCCATTACATACATACTTATAATATATATTTGTATATTGATAAAATGCATATATTTTCATACATATAATATTTACAAAATATATATTTTTTAAGTCATGTTCACACATTTTGGAGAAGCTCTTTACACGGGGACATTTTGTATTATAGTTTTTGATATTGTAACCTGCTCACATTGTGATTTTGGAGTTTCCTTATTCACCGTTTTGCCACCTAATTCCACTCTTTCTTCATCAAATCAGCACATTTAAGAAACCACAGGTGGTTTTATATACATTTTTTTCCCTTCACCATCACAAAGAGGGTTAGTTAGGAGTCAAGACATTGAAATGATTTATAAACTACAGCATATTGCATTTTCCCCCTCAAATTTCTATTCCTGTACAATTCAAAGTTTAAATAGGTTCTTGGGACGAATTAGAGTAGCTTCCACCATTTTTTTCCCTAAGTCTCAAAATTATAACTCTAACGAGAGGGATATTTTTGAGGTCTTATAATTTGGTTAATTAGCTCTTCAGATTAAAAATTCTCCCCTGTCCAGTTTTTTCTTTTTTTTTTTTCTTTTCTCAGGAGAACATAAATTGTTAGTTGCTCACCAACCTTGCTCTTTTCTGGCTTCCCAGGAGGTTTCTATATTTAATTCTCTCTCTGCCTTGATTGTTTTTTCTCGCCCTCTCTCCCTGCAGCCCTCCTCGTACCTCACCCGTCAACTCTGCCTCTAAGATTTCCAAATGTTTGGTTTCAATCAACAAGGACCTATTGAAATCTTACTGTGTCCACAGCAATGTATTGCAAGGACTGCCAAGAAGGCATACGACATGGACACAAGGGAGCTGACAATTTTAGGGGGATGACAGCCCTGAAAAACAAAGAATAATTTGATATGAAGAAACAATGCTACTTTGCTCCATATCCAGATTCCTCCTCTCCTTAAAACACACCGTTTTTAAGTACAAGGTCCTCTCACTGACCATTACAATTCACACCCAAATCAACCCCACTTTGTCCCAACAATAGAAGGAGGTATTTATTAACATCTGTTGAGTGCCCATCATGTTCCATATCTTCCCAGAGCCTAGAGTCCACCCCAATGGAATTCCTCCCTTCGCTAGTTCTGTTAACGTTTTCCAAGACTCCAATACTAGTGAAGGCAAGGGATCTAGCCTTAATTGATAACAAGAGAGAAAACACACCTCCAAGAGGGTAATTCCATCCTACAGTAAAGATATTTGATAAAGTACGCAACATTTCCCCACCAGCATCCCAAACTATGGGCTTTTCCCACCCTCTCTATTTTCACTTAAAAATAAATAGGGATCCCTGGGTGGCGCAGCGGTTTGGCGCCTGCCTTTGGCCCAGGGCGCGATCCTGGAGACCTGGGATCGAATCCCACATCGGGCTCCCGGTGCATGGAGCCTGCTTCTCCCTCTGCCTGTGTCTCTGCCTTTCTCTCTCTCTCTCTCTGTATGTGACTATCATAAATAATAAAAAAATTAAAAAAAAAAAATAAATAAATAAATAAATAAATAAATAAACACAATCAAACTCAAATACCCAAGAAGACAGCAGCAAAGACGATTTGTTTTGATACCATTGCATACAGGTGAGAACGCAGAAGTAAAGAGCTACTGATATAAATATATTTGCCCATTTGTTTTTATAAACTTAAATAGACATACAAGGACAAATTTAAGGCTGAAATTTATAAAGAAAGAAAAATGGAGAAGAAAACATCTAGAGTAGAGCTTACATGAGCTTGACATGATCAGCATTTTATATAGCCTATTTCAATCAATCTTGGACCTCAAAATGATTCAGTAAATATTATCTGTGTACTCATTTTATAACTGAGAAAACATTTTTTTTTTTTTAAATAAGCAAGGGTTTAGGTTGTAGCTGAAGACAGCATATAGATCTCTGAAAACCTTTTAGGAAGAATTAAGTTTCATACATAAGAATAATGTTCATTCCCAAATCAAAAAGCCCAGAAAAGACCCCTGATGAGCTTTATATCCAAGAAAATAGCTGGATAACCAACATTCCTGGGAATGCTGCCTGCCTAGAGCACTCTTCCAGAAAGGAAAGGGATCTGCCCAGAATTGCTAATATTTTTAAAGTTAATCATTGCTAACAGGCGTTCAATTGCTTGCTTTTAATTCCTCAAGGGGCTAATTGATTCTGATACCCCACGTTTCTGAGCACATGCTCTGATCCTCTGGGACACGTCTGAAGCAAAGGCCTTGCAGGGCACAAAAGTTGGTGGCAGGGCAGGGGATATCAAAGACCTCTAGCCTATAAACGCTCTCAAATCAACTTTTATTTTGCACAAAACTGCCATGATGACATCCACATGAACAAAGTACCTTTGGGGAATTACATAGAAAAAATTTAGTGGACAGCTTTAATGCCTCCTTCGTTCATTTATTTATTTTATTTTTTAAATAAGCTGAAGGTGATAGACAACCTCAGCAACATATCTTTTATCCCCAATAAAACCTGCACAACAGCTCTATGCAAACGAGTCAGGCTACATTTTAACACAGACCTCAAAATCTGCTTTTGCCATTTTTCATATTACAACAAAAATAATGTGAAAATTAATGTGAGCCACAGTCAGTTCATTGGACTAATCTAAACATAAAGTAAGAAAGTATGCTTCTTAGGGCCACAGATAAGAGAGAACAAAAGGATGGTGAAAATCTGCTCTTGTCTGATATTTTATTCCGCAGAATTTGTGCCTCTACAGACATTTACATTTACCTTAATTATTTCAGGTTAATTCATCTGTAATGCAGTGAGTTACTGATTATATAAACAAGAAATACTCCATAGGATTATTCAGCAAATTTTTTTTCACTAAAACTGAAAACAAGGCACATCATATTTTATTAAATTTGGTACTATTTAAAAATATAAAGTGCTACTGAACCCCACTAACATAATAGTTCACTCAGGAATATTATTTTATCCCCTAAGGAACATGGTGAGGGCTGGGAAAAACTGAGGTGCAAAAATTATTAAGCTGAAAAAAAAATGTGTTAGTCAAACAGTTCCCTCTCATACTTTTTTCTAGAATTTGGGTTCTAATGAGCTTAACTTTTCTTGATTTTAGGGAACTGAATTGTATTTTTCAACTAGTCTCAAGATGGAAGAAATAAATAAGTGAACTTTCCAAGTGAACTTTCTTTCTCTCTTTTCTTTCTTTCTCTCTTTTCTTCTTTCTTTCTTTCTTTCTTTCTTTCTTTCTTTCTTTCTTTCTTTCTTTCTTTTCTTCTTTCTTCAATTCCATCAGAAAAGCCTTGGAAAGGTGCGGTGATTTTGCTTTTGTTTCTGTTGTAGATTTTTTCCAGTGCTTTGATATTTGAATTTAATTCTAGCAGAGCTAATACATATCCTAAAAATGTGAGGATGTAGAAAGGAAATAAATTCTCATCTTAGAAAGCAATTAGCTTAAGGCCTAAACTAAATTTTATAATGACTTACATAAAATCTTCCTTTATATTTGCTTGCCCCACTGCACACAGGATTTTTGGGAAAACTTTCTTAACCAAGAAGAATATTTCTAAGATTGACCTCCACATTCAGCAGCTCAATCAAAAGTAGATGTCAAATACTACCGGTAGGATTATAGATGGGTACAAATTTTTCTAGAGGACAAGAGGGCAATATGTATCAAAAATGTTAAAAATGGGCATCCCATAAACCCAGAAATTCTACTTCTAGCAATTCATCTTAAGGACGCAGCAGGGGGGATGTGCATAAAGATTTTGGGTGTGAAGAGAGCCAATGCTGCATTATTTATATCACTGAAAACTTGAAAGCAGGATAAATGTCCAACAGTAATCGTCCAGTTAAATAAATTATAAAGCACTAGGTATATATGTATCCATTCATATATTTCTATATATTCATTATATATATATATGTATATTCAATTCTAACATTAGAAACTGTTGCAAAATACATTTAGTGGCAAATGAGAAAATGTTCAAAATACATTAAGGTTTAAAATTGTGTTTGAAAAAATATAATCACAACAATTTACATATCAATATATATACTCAGAAAGAAAAGAGGAAGGAGGACCAGGGGAACAAAGTGCTCAACAGTATCTGAGGATATTGTAAGTTCTTTTTAATTTTCTTTGTGTGTGTGTATGTCTTTCTGTAATTCTTGAATTTTTTCTGATAAACATGTATAACTTCTACATTCAAAATCAAAAGGAAACAATTTATTTCTCAAAGAAAGAGAGATTCAGGCTTATAGGGAGGTCTTCTTAACATACAGGGATCGTAGCAAATCGAAATAGCCCCTGACATCCAATATAAGTCTCAAATATTCATCACATGTTTAAAAGGAAGCCATTTGTGCCTATCACACCAAATGTAACAGACACTCCACTCAGGAGGCAAGCTTCATGAGCAACTGGGAGAAGTCACTCCTCAGCACTGGGAAAAAGCCTCTGAGCCCTGAACTATAGGGCGAGGAAAGCTCTCAACTCTGATTAGCTGGCCTCACCGGAGGCCCCCAATCTCTGACCCTCAGATGCCTCTAGCATCTTCATGTTGTTTCTCAATCTGAAATTTCATCAATTAAGTTAAATAAACTTTCAGCTAAAAAATGTCATCCTCCTCAGTAGGGTCAAGGGATTCCAGCTATTTATACAAATGCATCTACCTGTTAGACATATTTTTTCTTCCTTCCTGGCATCTAAAGGAAGTCAGAAGCACAGACCAAGAAAAAGAATAGTAAATGTGTTCAGAGTGGTGTGGCTATGCTAGCAAGCAGATTACTCAGGAAGCGAGTCTGGCACTTGGGGAACTGGAAAGGGCAGTCCTGGAAAGTGAGGGAAGAGTCCTTGTAGATGTGACCTCCTCTGGAGAACCTAAGTAGACAAGGTGAGAAAAATCCTTCCTAGTTGCAAACCTGTGACTTGCAAGTGAACTTCTGGCATGCTATCTGTTCCTAAATGTGCAGCTACTCTGTGTGCGTGCTGTCACGTGGCAGCCCTGTTCTTGGGCAGGAAGCTCATTCTAGACCCTCCTCAAACCCTGGGGGAGGTTGACCTATCCTCTTTTCACAGGAAGGCTCCCTAGCTCCACAGGAACAAAGTTCTACCATTGGCCCCTTGGAGTTAGCATTCTCATAGTTTCGTGGTTGTCCTTTCCTGCAAAGCATTCTTCCTACACGTGGATGATCATTATTTTGACTATTAAGAATTTTCATGAGAAAAGGGGTAATGAGGCTGGAACCAAGGCCAAGTTCATGAGATTTATAGTCATGGGTATAAAAGGCACAGCAAAAGGAATATAGAGGAATATAGTCAATGGTACTGTAATAGTCTCGTGTGGTGACAGATGGGAGCTACGCATGTGATGAGCATAGCATAACATTTAAACTTGTCGAATCACTATGTTGTACACCTGAAACTTATGTAATGTTGTGTGTCAACTGTATGCAAATAAAAAAAACAAAATTAAAAAAAAAAAGTCATTACATGTGGCTCAACTCTATCTGAGAAGGACTGGGACTTTGTGGATCTTGATTTAGCCCAAAATGGAAGGAAAAGGATGGTGGGGAGAACATGGGTCCTCACGTAGCTATATCACTAGCCCACAGTTAAGCTTTGGGCAGTTCACTTCATGGCTCTGAGCCTCAGTTTCCTTATCTGTCAAAAATATGGCCAGACTCAACTACATCTTAGATCCCCACCACGTCTCAAATGTGGTGATATACCTTCCTTGACACAGACAGGAAATTTAGAAGAACCTCTTTGCACAAAGCAAACCCAAGTGTTGCTTTGCACAAAGACACTGGAATCAGGAAGCATATGCAAGAAAAGTAACTGGTGCTCAACTGTGTTGAAAGAGCATAGCTTCATCACCTCCTTGCAATATGGATATTTAACTTCCTAACCATTCCAGGAATGGCATACAGGAGAACTTACGAAATACTACTTTCACACACACTGACTACGAGAAAACTGGCTTCTGCAGACCTGAGTTTGTTACAGACCCCAGCCGTTGCCCCAGATAAACAGCAAGTTTTCATCTTGTTTATCATGAATGCTATTAAGCAGCACAAGTCATGTGTGAGACCAAGTCCCTACTTGCACAATAAAAATGAAAACCATATACTTGGTGTGACAGTAACTATTTACTTAAACTGCATATAGATGCAATTTAACATGCTATACCATGTGATTTGGTTTTACAAAGGGTAAGAAAAGGTGTTACCAAGAAAAAGAAGATTTAGAAGAGGAGGGATCCTCCTGAACTTAAGGTTATGTAGGTAGGAATAAGGTCCCCAGCATCTAGGGAAATAGAGCTTAAAGTAACCCTTCTGCCTCCTGGTACCAGGACACTCCCCTTGCTTAAAGGAAAAACTCATTCTATTTGGTCAAAGGAGACCTTACCCCTTTTTAATTTGAAGGAAATCACATGATATATCTCTGCAGGGTGTGGAGAGAGAAAAGGTCATGTGCCAAAAATATATTATCATGACATTATTAGCAAATGTACTAAAGCAAGTCCATATCGCAGGATAGATGATGTCTCATTCGGAGTCAACAGAGTCTCCTGGCCAGCTGTTTTCTTTGCACATACGACCCAACTAGCAGGAGATGGAAGATCTGTGCTTCAGAGTCATCTAATGCTACCCAGCTGGAGATTTTTCCTTTAGGGCTGAGTTAGTAGCCACAGGTATGCTAAATTACCTAATAGGACATCTGGAGAGATAGCCCTGGTGACAATGGAGTAAGCAAAGTAAGACCAGGTAAATGATAAACCTTGGTAAGAACAAAGCCTTGATAAACCACCAGCTATTTTCATACAATGTTGGGCGTCCAAAGAGGATTCCCTGACATGACACACTTCGCTTCACATTTTCCTGCCCCCAGAAGAAAGAAACGACGAGAAACCTGACCTAAGAAAGCTTGATTTGTGTGCCTGGGAAATAATCTCCAAAAGGCAGTTTGCAAGAGTTTCCCTTTTAAACAGTTCGAACGCTTTATTATGCTTGAAGGAGACCAGGTTGTACTTTGCCCCAAGTAGTTCATCAGAATGGATTCTTTCCCTACCTCTATTCAAAGGAAAAGTCTCTGACAGCCCCTAAGGTGTTAATTTTCCACCATCCATCTTAGTGGAGCCACTTCCACGTAGGGCACCTAAAAATAGGCCACGCCTAACCTTCGGCACAGCCGTTCGAAGCTACTTAGTGGGAACTCCAACTCGGCACTCGGCACTCTCCCGTGGGTATTTTCAGACTGTGCTCTTTGTCTTCTCTATTATATTAGCTTATGTTGACTATGGCGTAAAAACACAGGACAAGAGTGGCTTGCTGGGATGTACCTTGCATCACAATCACTAAGGTGGCTGCTCTGCTGCTGTGTAAAAAGATTTATTATTTAGGTTCACCTACACTTTTTATCTGTTTATTTATTCCAATTTATTATTTGTTATTGTGTTTTAGATTGAATCAAATGAAACTATGGATAGTGATTTTCTGGAAAAAAAGCAGTTGGAATAATAATGTTCAATACACTTAGTAATTCCACTTACACTGGTAAGGTTGTTGGGGCTCTCATACTTCAAAACTATAGCCAAGTACATCATTGAGAATGAATGAACTTCTGTGATAGGTCAAAATACAGATAAATTTCCAGAAACATAATGTGAAGCAAAAGGAGGCAGACATGCCAAAAAAAAAAAAAAAAAGTATACCTTATTCTATTCTTTATATATAAATAAGTACAGAAACAGCTATACCTAATTTATGCATCTGGAAGTCTGAAAAGGGGTTCCCTTTGGTAATGGTTGGGTGCTGGGGCCATGGGCCATGGGAAGGGGCTCCAGAAAGCTAGTTATGGTCTATTTCTTGCTGTCCAGTGCTGGTTCCATGGGTATGTTCTGTTAGTGAACATCTGTAGAGCTGAACACCTGTATTATATGCACTTTTTCAGTATTTGTATCACACTTCAATAAAAACTCTAAATACAGAGAAAAGAAAGAAAAAAGAGTCTTCCTATAATACTACAAAGTTCCAATGATTGCTAGATTTCTGTTTAAAAAAAAAATTCTGAATGTTCAATGGATCTTCTCAAAAGAACCATTAACCTACATAGACAAACCACAATGCAGTAGGAATCAAGCGACCTGATGTCTAAGTGTATTTGCCTGCCCTTGGACAAAGCCCCTTCAGCTTTCTAGATATACTTTCTTTCAAAAGATGGGCTAGGATTATGTATTCTCTGAATGTATTTCTTAAATAAATTAAGTGAAGGAAACCTCCAACTTCAAAACTAGTATTTTGCCTGTGGTTCAGAATTCATCATTGAAAGGTGTCACTGACTTGGTTTGAAAATACGGTCCCATTCTCTGCGAACATGACCTAGGGGAGTCAGTCAGTGAAGATCTGCCACTTAGCAGCTAGCTGTGGGATCCCAGGTGAGGACTATCTGACCTCACATTCTCAGCAATGGAAATGGCAATATAAACACCTATTTTTCATGGTTGGTATTAGGGTTAAATGAGTTGTATATGAACCCAGTGCTTGACATACAATAAATACTCAATAAAGACACCTTATATTCACATATGAATACTTGAAACTCAATTTAACATCAAGCAACACTACAGGAGCTTTGTAAGTTTGCTCTTTGCCTGGCTTCCTCAACCAAAAAAAAAAAAAAAATCCTAGAAACAAAACAATGCAGAGCACTTTCTTCTGAAGTCTTACTTTAAGTTGACTTTCTATGAGAGCACACACAGAATCATCACCTAAGCTGTAGGAACGCCAAGTGTCTGTTGGTTTCTCTGTTTACCTGAAGAAAAGTAAAACCAGTCTCATACTGGCCCTGACCTGGCTCTACCTCCAAAGAGACCAGAAACAGCAAGTGCAGAAAACAATTTTAGTTTCCATTATGCTGGCCACAAAAGTTATTTGAGCCAGAAGTCTGTGAAGAGTCTCTCTGTTAAGGAACAAGACATCCATATGTCGCATAGAAACTGACAGGATCCCAGGAGTTTGCATATGTGAGAAGAACCACAAAGTATGAAATTGTGTTTTAAAGTAATAATATCTATGAGAGAAGAACAGAAAACAAAGCTGTAGGAGCAAAATAATTCAATATCAAGTCAATTTTGCCACCACTGGCCTATCAACTACATCGTGCTAAAACCTATACTCTTCCCAAAAACTACGGATCAATCATATAATCACTTTTTAAATTGATAAAACGACATAAAGGATATGTTACATTTTGTCTCAGATATTTAAGGATTCTTTTTCTTGCAAGTCATTTTTCTGTGTAATGAAATGCTGAAAAGTTGGCATTTAAATTAAAGACTGCACATCCAATAGAGTGGCCACCACCCACATATGGCTGCTGAGCACTTGAAATATATCTAGTGAAAATTAAGATGTGCTATAAATGTAAACTATGCATAGTATCTCCAAAGCGTTAGCATGAAAAATCAAATGGGAAACATCTTATTAATAATTTATGTTGACTATATGTTAGTATGATATTTTGGATGAACTGGGAAAAATGAAAGATATCATTAAAATTAAATTTACTTTTTCTTAATGTGGCTACTAGAAAATTCAAAATTACACACATAATGTGCAGAATTGCCCTATTTGATAGTCCTGTCTCAAGTTTTGCACTCTTTTCCTCCAGTAAGTGATACTGTATGTGCAAATAAAATTAATGAAATACAGCATCAGGGCATCCCGGGTGGCTCAGCGGTTTAGCGCCGCCTTCAGCCCAGGGCGTGATCCTGGAGACCCGGGATCGAGTCCCACGTCGGGCTCCCTGCATGGAGCCTGCTTCTCCCTCTGCCTGTGTCTCTGCCTCTCTCTCAATCTCTCTCTCTGTGTCTCTATGATTAAATAAATACAATCTTTAAAAAAATACAGCATCAGGGACTCTCAGAATGAATATGGGGGATGAGAGCAGGGCCACAGCAGTGCACACCTCTAGGGGGCACCATTCACCCCACAGGCTGGGAGGAGTGCTCACTGGAGCTCTGCAGTCTTCCGCTTGCACAGCTCCGCATTCTACGCTGTATAATCCATCCTCCCTACATAATCAGGAATCCCTTCTAGAACATCCCTGAGGCAACCCCATACATCTTTTCAACACTTCCCACAGTTTTCCAAAACATATACATAATAATGAGATGCAAATTTATAAAGTGAGGTCTACCTAGTACTCGGACTGGGAGGGTAGAAAACATTACTGATCATATTATAAAATTCTAATAGGATGCAGAAGTCCAGAGCAACGCAAAGTATGCAAAGTCTGAGATATATACGGGGATGCAGTGTTCTCAAGAAGACAGTTTTCTTCCTGGAGACTAGAGGCATTTTTCAGAGGATAACATCCACTTTAATTACAAAATGCACCCGCCTCTCTCTTCCAAGGGAGAAAAGCCTGTTGTTGCATCTGTAATGTAGCTTTAGTTTTTGATGCCAAAAATGATTCAGTAAACACAGTTATGTTATGGTATACTATTTCTTATTCAGTACTCAAATTAATCTCAAGGCAGTGCTGGCATTAATTCAATTTGACGCCTGTACTTAGGATTTCACATAGGTGCCTTCATCCAATTCTTCTTCGCAACTAATAAAATCTTAATTCATGGTAATATATTTATTTCTAGTTCAGTTCATGTTAAGGAGTGCAGTACTTTACAGAAAACTAATTAATATCAATCATATATTATAACACTTTTAATGGTTCAGAGGAAAATCCTACACTGGGGGAAAGATTAGATGAACCAAGGGGTCTTAACCCATCCTATTTACTCTATTTTTAGGATTTGAGAAAAGATACCAAGCATCGTTTCAAATATTAATTTAATTGAAGGCGTGCATCATGGGAAAGCTGGGAATTATGAACCCCGGTTCTGATCCCTAATAGGACATTGATTTGATGTGGCCCAAGAATGTAATTTACACTCTCAGAGACTCCGTTTTCCACCTATTTTGTGTAACAGCCATATAATTTGCAAGTTGGTAGAGATATTCAAATTGAGATGCATGGCACTATTAAAATAATGAACAACTTCACTAATAGCAAGCCTTCTGCAATTGTTGGTAACAATTCTATTTTTATGTAATGTTTGAGTAATGTTGATAGCATCATATTTTCTGGGATTGGACATATTGTCAGCAGGACAGCTCAAGCGTGAGTCCTCACTGTGACATAAACGGTGCCCCCTGGAGTTGTGCGGTACAGTGGCCCTCACATTTCCTTAGGGAACAACATTTAAAAGGCCTAATCTCCTCCCCCCTCCCCACCCTAGCATGAAGAGCTGGACCAGCGATGATACAACTTTTTGCAAAAAAAAATTTTTTTTAAATAATAATAATGCAATAGGTCCCTTGAAATGCATGGTCATAATATCCAGTTCTTTCAAGTTAGGCATTAAGCATTTTATTCACTCTACAACAATTTCTCCATATTGACATGCTACCAGCAAGAAAGAAAGAAAGAAAGAAAGAAAGAAAGAAAGAAAGAAAGAAAGAACACATACTATTCTGTTTTTTTTTTTTGCTTCTTCAGCAATCTACACATAAAACCTCCAAATCTGATTGATGCATATATATATTTTTTAAATTCCTGATCATTAGCAATTAAACAGAAGATGAAACACCAGCAGCGTATTGGCCTCTAGGTGCAGAGGAAATGCCTCTTGATACTCACTTTCAAAACTGAATCCATAGTTGATAACCCCGAGATGCATGTCATTCATTCTCCTGCAGTGTGAATACTTGCCTCGCAAGCTGAGGGAACACTCACGACGGGGGCCTTGCACGAGCTACTTTTTAATTCACAAGGGCACGTGACGTAGGAGGGCACCTCGGAGTCACTGCTCAATGAACTCCACAATAGGGCACAAATCTGAAACCCAATCTTAGCCAGATATGGACGTAAGAGCAAATATATACAGTATCATGTGCTTTCCAACAGCCCTCAGTCTCGAGGGAGCTCTCTGACATCAGCAGTTGAGACAGGTGGTTCCCTTTCCAACTGTGGAAAATAAAACCGTACTGCAGAGGCACTAAGTAAATATAGCTGTACTGTAATTTTTCCTTGGTGCACTCTCCCTGTGATTCCTGTCCTGTGATGAGACTTCATCCGATGAACCCATTCAGGACATTCCTCTGCACTAATAATGGGCTGCACATTTGCAAACTGGCTGCCACTGGCACCGAAGACTCTGTTTGCCGCCCCAGTTGGTACAACTAGGGCTTTTCCTCCTCTCCGTTTATTCAGAATGGATTGTCAAGTGGCTGCCCAACCCTCTGCTGGGATATGTCACCCTTTGTCCCCTGTGACTGATACAACCCCACGAAATGACAGACCCGAGTCAGATCATCTTAAAATCACATGCACGGAGCAGGTCAGCACCGACCAGATCCAGTCGGAGTCTGAGAACTAAAAATCAGCTGAGATGCACTAAGCCCTTTGTGGCCACAACTATTTGCTTTTGCATTTAAGAATTACTAGCAGAAGGGCACCCTGTAACGTGTGTATAAAATTACTTAATTCAACTTCTATTTCCCTTTCCGAACGTGGATACTTTTACACTCTGACAGCCGCTGGCTCTGAAAGCATTCTCCTTTTTGTTGTATCTCCTTAGAAACACAAATCTTGTTCCCTGGCAGCGCGGCTCTCGGCTCTCCAGGCCCCACCACATGCCCAAACTAGTTCTCCCTCACAGCTTTAATTCACAGTAAGTGGCATGAAAGGAGGTCAACCCTTCTCAAAAAAAACCCTCGGAGTCCTTTTCGACTTCAGAATCTATTTTGAAAAGCCACACTCCCTGCCACGTAAAGAGCGGCTTCCCATTTGGAAATCCTGGCTTCTCTCTGCGGACCACTTAGGGACCGGTCCGCCACGGGCCCAGGCGGGGGTCGATCGCACTCTGAAGCCCGGGATCGCAATTCTGGGAGCGAGCCCAGGACCGTCTGTGAGTCGAGCAGGTCGGGGACTGCCGCCCCATGCTCGCCCCCAAATGACCCTCGCGCTTGAAAACTACTTAGGGCGCGCGAACATGCTATAGCTTTCCTTTCCCGAGGTGTTCGTTGAATGCTTAACTCAATAATGCCATCCTAATCCCCCAAGTTTCCATGGTAACCTGCCACTGTAATAAACAAGCCTGAAGCATGAGAAATGAGGCAAGGTGCTCCCGTTTTCCCCATCCTCCTGCAACTTCCAAGCAATGGGGTCATCCCTAACCTTCTAGCCATCATCATAGCTCAGAGCTACCTGGGCTGCTGGGAAAATAATAGCCACCAAGACGCGACATCCCACACCTGGTGAACATCCACCACGTGCCAACCACCGTGCTGCGTGGTGATGCGGAAGATCGCAGCTGCTTCTTACCCGACCAGTAGGAGCAAGTACTCCCATTAGGCTGAGTCTAGGGATCAGCTCACTGAAGCCTCAAGAGGTTAAGGAACTTTTCCAAAGACAAAAAGCTGGTCTGTGGGAGACATGGGACCTGCAGGTACTCCTGTCTGACTTCCAGAACTTTTGTTTGCCCCCGAGGACCACGTGGCTTTGACATCCAGGAGCCTCCCCACAAATCAGAAGGGGGCCACAGCTTCCCGTCCTGATGGAAAGCCAAAACGCCGCACACCGCTAGCCCAAACTACCAGGGAAATTAAGAAAAGGCACGACTCACACAGGAACCCAGCCGATACGTGGCACCCTGCTCTGGCCCGAAGAAGCCAAACTACGAGTGTCTTTGAATGTGATCTAGAGGAGCCTTTAAAAGAACGCACCTCTCTTTGTAGACCAGCCTCTAAGGTTAACTTGGGGGGAGTCTGATTCCAATCATTGAGAGAGCGCTCCCAGGGGAGAAGAGGCCCTTATGTAATGCCTCCTCTCTCCCTAAAGGAAATCGAGATTCCTTTTAAAGATGGCAATGGCAAATAAAGGCCAGGTTAAAACATATCTCAAGACCACGTGGCAAGCCACATCACAAAGATGCTTTCCACGCTACAGACGTGTTTCTCTGCAAGTCTATACGATGAAGTACATATATTTGTGTTTATCTCACTCTACACCAGAACTCAGCAAACAGATCTTAACCTTGACTCCACACCAATAATTGAATCAACTTCCAGTATGTATTTTACAGCCTTTGCTTGGAAGTGTGGTCAAATATGAAAAGATCGCATAAGTGAGAGCCATTCAAACCTCACTATGGTACAAGTTTTTGGAACATGAGGCTAAAATACCTGGTTTTCCAACCTCCTCTGATCTTGGAAATATAAATAAACTCCATTGAATGTATTGCCAAAAAAAATGTAGGCTTTGAGAACTTTTGGATCTGGTCTTAAGACAATTATAGCTAAGGTCCAAATGAAGGGCCAGATGCTCCAGCTTCCAAACTAAATGGCCCAGCATACAAAGACAGAGTAAGCTGCCCCCTCTGACATCCTCACACTTTCTGGAACCTAGAAGAACAAAGGCAAACAGGGATGGCTTATGACCATTTGGGGAGGTAGTCATGCAATTATTAATTCTGACATCCCGTAGCCATCAACACCACCACACCTAAAACGATCAAAACCACACTGATTATTACTGAGTGGGAATGGAAGCTTCATGTCTTTGTTTTTTTGTTGTTATTGTTTTTTGTTTGGTTTTGGGGTATTCTTTGGAAGTTGGATGCCTTTGATCCAGAGGTAATAATATTAAAAAAAAAATAAACTCAGTTTCCAAAAGAGCAGTAAGCCAAATTCACATTCAGGATCCAGAATGCAAATTATGCTCCTAGGAGCAAACACTTTGAAGCAGATTCAGAATTCAGATGGACACAGAATAAATACTTTGGGTGCGGAGGCTGTGCACTCTGCAAAGACTACCAGGAACAAGGATATACTCTGAGGGACACCTTACCTCAGTGAATATACTCTCCCTCAATACCATCAGTGGAGCTACTTAATTTCTCTCAGTCTTTGCTTTTCCACTTATAGAAAAGGGATAATACCCACCTCACTGGCTTATCAGGGGGATTCAACAGGAAGAGCTGAAGGGATGTGGGTGAGGAGCCTTGCAGAATGCCTCATCTGCAGGGGGGGACTACACATGCCCATTTCCTGCACTGCTCACACTTCTCAGCTCCAACTATCTCTCTGTCCTCCCAGCCTCTCCTTCTTTTCCTAGAATTTTTAAAAATGAAATATATGCAATAAGACTTCTGTGCCTTTTATTCCATGGACTGGACATTGGAATTTATGCAACAAACATGTGCGGGAAACAGGGCTCACCCTTCCCTCTCTCTGCAGGTGCCTTGCCCACGTGTCGAGGGGAGAAGAAACAACAGCTCTGCGTGGGCATACAGTGAGCCTCGATGGAACATGTACAGAGGCATTTTCAAAGATCAAAGATTCGTGTGAAAAAGAAAAGCCTTGACGACTTTGCAATGGGAAAAAAAATGATATTTGGATTTATTGCCAATGCTTAGTCACTGCAAGTTTGGGCAAAAGTTTGACTAAAGATGCAGTGTGAATTGCCACTAAATGGAACTTTCTTTAAAAGAACCAGTGACGATGTCTGCACTTTCCAACTCAGTCATCTCTTTAGGTATTTCAAGGCAAAGCTATCAAGGACTAAATATGAAAAATCAAAATTTTGAAAACTCAAAAATAGATTAAATTCAATAATTTCCACTCAGAAAAAAAAAAAAAACAAGGAAAACCTTAAAGCTAGATTATCCATATGCACCAAAGCTTTCTTTTAATATCTGCATAATAAAATTGTCTAGAAATGCTCACTGCCTGAAAAAATTAAAATATATTAAATGGGTGACATAGGAGAAAAGAAATATGTTCTCAAAATCCATATATTGTTTTTCTAAATATTATCAATAACCAACACCACTGGAAAGAAAATACCTTACTGCTTAGAAAATTATCCACAAAGAATCCATCTCTCCAATTCATGTCTACTGTTGTTATTTATAGTCTCAGACAGTAACTTTAGACTTGTCAAAAGGTGTGGAATGTACTTCCTTCTCATGCGCCTGGATTCTGCTTAGCTAATACTAACAGTGCACAGTCTTTCTACCTTGTAAAGGTAAATAAGGCTGGTCCTAAAAATTAAAGTTAAAAATCTTGGCTAAAGACTCCACTGGGGTCCAAGAACTACTTTAGCACCACAAGGCTGTGGCAAAGAGAAAGACACGCCTGCCTCATATCTCTCTGTACCCCTAGCCACAGGTACGGGAAAGCACACATTTGTAGAACACAAGACAGGAAGACAAGCTACCAGCAGTTATGAGCCAATAAATCAATAGCAACATAAAATAATTTACTATGATCCAAAAGATGGTCCAGCAGCATGCCAGTTTCTTAACCAGTGTTAAGATTTTATATCTTCCTGCCCTGAAAGTGCTTACAGTCTAAGAGTGAGTGGAGGCCAGATTCACCACCAACCTGCCCACATGTGAACAGAACAATAGCAAGTTCTGAGGGAGAAAGATGAGGATCGTTAAGGGTTTGAAATAGATCTAATTAAGCTCATAAACAGCCTAGAATGAGAATGTCAGTCAGAACCTACGAAGACTTTGAGGAGCCCCTGCCCCATATGTAATCAATATAAAAACTAGACCCATCACTCAGTTATGTATGTATAGAGGAGCCTAACAGAGTTCTAATATTTGTTGTAATAGCTGCTTCAATGTTTACTTTAAAGGATCAACTATAATAGCCTTTCAAAGGAAAATTTTGTTGCCCCTGCATGGGTGCTCTGCTTTGTTGGGGGTCCTAACTTACTAGTTTAGTATAATATAGGGCAGCTCTGGGTGGGTACCAACATAATAATAAAGAGAACCAGAGATGTGGCTTGCCAGAACCTTGCCCATCCATTAATGGGGCCTCCAATAAAAGTTCTGGGGTCCAGAACAAAGTACTACAAGAAGCATATTTGACTGGAGAAGACCATGTGGATTTTTCTAGCTTTTGGGGGTGATTTCTAGGTCCCCAGAACAAGCAGCAGAAGGAGTAAGGACAATGAAGGAGAGACAGCATTCTCTTTGGAATAAGACCTACTTGGGAGTAGAACCGGGTTCTCATACTTCCTGACTTGTTGAAATGTGCCCAAGTGCTTCATCTCCCTGGGCCTCTATAAAATGAACATGATACCATTATCCTCATGGAGAATGTAAGGATCAGATACCTCGCTTGGCACCCAGTAGTATTTGGTAAATGTTAGTTTTCTTCAATACTAAGGGACTAGAAATAACAAGTCCCAAATGATGAATCATACAAGGTCCAGTGTCAGCTGCTAAGGGAAATAAAAAGAAGTATGAAAAATAGTAAGAGCCAAGACTGGGCTCTTAACTAGGTGGTGGGATGTAGCTGGTTATGTGATGTTACTGAAGATGGGTCTTTGACTCACAGAATTCCAGGAAGTCACTAGAAGGCCACAGATACAAAATGAAAAATTGTTTAAAATGGAAGCAGGTGATTTTTTAAAAGTACAGTCCAACATATGATTCCCACCATGTACCCACTACTATTCTTTTTTTTTAAGCTTTATTTATTTATATGGTTATTTGAAGAGGGAGGGGCAGAGGAAGAGGGAGAGAGAGAATCCCAAGCAGACTCTGCATGGAGCTCAATGTGGGGCTCAATCCCAGGACTACACCACCCAGGCACCCCCTACTACTATTCTAAGTGTTTCACACATATTATCTCATGAAATGGGTGCTATTGCTATCTCCTGCATTCTTGTTTTCAGATGGAGAAATATACACAAAGAGAGTTAACTAAGTGGCATGCCCAAGGCTACACAGGTAATGAGTGGTAAGGTGTGGGACTTGAACTTGGGCTGCCTGATTTCAGGGTATGTGCCCTTAACCCCTCCACCAAACTGCCTCCTCATATCATTTTGAATCTTCCATCTTACATAGTTTTGAATGTTTATTAACTAAAGATGACACACACAGTTGAAGTAGACTTGGCTCCCGGTCTCACAGAGCCCACTGTGTATTAAGGATAATGGAATCTATGAGTCTGGAGCAACAGAGGAAGCTGCAGGACACAGGGACTGAAAAACAGAGAACAGAGAATCCCAGGCTGCCTGCAAGAGCACGGGAAAGGACAAGCAGGTATTATGGGAACAGAGCCCTTCTCCCATCTCTCCTTCTTTGAAAGGAGAGTGCTTACAGTCTAAGAGTGAGTGGAGGCCGGATTCACCACCGGTGAATTCTGCATGTGTCTAGTGGAGTGTGAGGAGCACTCGGTAGAAATAATTGCCTTTGTCATCTTTGGATTCTCGAGATAATGATATTTTCCACTGTTCTTACTCAGAAGTATGAATAAAATATAATATATCCTCAATAGAAGCTTACAGTCTTGTGGACACAGAGACATGGATGGACTCAGATAATTCTGATATGCGTTTATGTGGTTTGGGGTAATGACCTAAACTCTCGAGATGGGAGCCAGGTACACAAATAAGAATCCTGATGTAGACCCACACAAATACAGCCAACTGATTTGTTTCAAAGATACAAAGGCAATTCAACAAATGGTGCTGGACAGATTGGATACCTGTGTGTAAAAAACGATAAACTTTGACACACACCTGACATCTTACCAAAAAAATTTAACTCTTTGGGGATTAAGGAGCACACTTGTGAAGAGCAGCGGGTATTGTATGGAAATGCTGAATCACAGTGTTATACACTTGAAACTAATATTATACTGTATATTAATTAACTGGAATTTAAATAAAAACTTCAAAATTAAAAAGAAAGAATCCTGATGTCATCAAACCAAATTCTGAGAGTGACCTGATGATCTTTCTTATGGGCTGTCAATCTGCCAGTATACGCTGTTAACTGGAGATAAACTGAAATCAGTGACCATGAACTTAACCAAGAAATGCATGCTAAATTATAATTAGTCAACAACTTTCCAGCTGGACAAAATGTTGACAATACCTACCATGGACTGGAGAAATGATGATAGATGGGTATCAATGATTTCATCCACAAATGTATACTAGAATACATTCCATTCTGGTACCTTCTAAAAAGTACCTATTTTTAAGAACATGAAATCCTAGAGATTGTTCAGGGACTTGTGGTCCCAAATGAAACTAAATACAAATTGACCAATCACAAAATGGAATATTAACCACACAGAGGTCATTAGGATTAAGTTTGAAAAGATATTCCATGGAAGAAGCTAGTTTTTTTAAGTAGGAAAATGTCTCAGGTGTTTTTTTCTTTTAAAGATTGTATTTATTTATTAATGAGAGACACAGAGAGAGAGAGAGAGAGAGAGAGGCAGAGACACAGGCAGAGGGAGAAGCAAGTTCCATGCAGGCAGCCCGATGTGGGACTCGATCCTGGGTCTCCAGGATCACACCCTGGGCTGAAGGCGGCGCTAAACTGCTGAGCCACCCAGGCTGCCCGTCTTAGGTGTTTTTAAAAAGAGAGGGACACCTGGGTGGCTCAGTAAATGAGCATCTGCCTTTGGCTCAGGGCATGGTCCCAGGTTCGAGTCCCACATCAGGCTCCCTACAGGGAGCTTGCTTCTCCCTCTGCCTAAGCCTGTGTGTCTCTCCATGTGTCTTTAATGAATAAATAAAATCTTTAAAAAAATAAATAAAAGAAAGAAAGAGAGAATTCCAGGTGAAAAGATGGTGTTTTCAAAAGTGTGTTCTGGGTTTACTAGGCCAGGCTGAAGGGCAGCAAGTACAGAGCAGAGCCTCATACCCTTGTCTCTGACACTGACGTTGGCTCATAACCACATGGAAAAGTATGAGGGCTCTCTGTGCCTTAGTTTCCTTATCTGTAAAACTGGGTTCACTGTGCCCTTTCCTTAGGTCTTCTTAAGACTCTATAAGGATCATAAAAGATAATACATCTGATTGTTTATGTGGCAAGTTGCTCAGGCTATGGTGCCCCAGCAGTTTGTTCAAACACTAATGTAGGTGTCGCTGTAGAGGTCTGTTTTGTAAATGTATTTAACATCTACAATCAGTTAACTTTAAGTAAAGCTGATGACACCTCCCACCCCCATAATGTGGGTGGGCCTCATCCAATCAGTTGAAGCTCATACAACGAAAAATAGATGTTGCCCTAAGAAGAAATTCTGCCTCAAGACTGTGACTTAAAAAACCCGCTTGAGTTTCTAGCCCGCTAACCTATCCCTTAGATCTACAGATTTCAGTCTTGCTAGCCCTCAAAATCACATGGGCCAATTTCTTCAAAGTTCTCTCTCTCCCTCTCCTCCACCCTACCCCCACATAATAAATAAGCATATAAAACATAGGTCTTTCATTTTAGTAGTACTCCAATTGGCAAAATGTCTAAAACCCCAGGAATGCAATTTTTAGTGTGATTTCAAAAATAAGTTTTGGACTCTTGAAAAAGAGGAACTGCAAATAAAATGAGGCTTAAAGACATTTAGAACTTAATCTCCATGAAGACGAGGAAATTGACTTGCTCAAAATTCCATTCCTAGGTCTAAAATGGTGACCAAACAACTTAGAAGACGTGATGAAAGTGAATGAATACTAGAATTGTACAGCTATGGAGAGAAAGGTGGGAAATTGTTTCCTGTTCTTTTTTTTTAATATTTTATTTATTTATTCATGAGAGACACAGAGAGAGAAGCAGAGACACAGGCAGAGAGAAGCAGGCTCCACGCAGGGAGCCCAATGTGGGACTTGATCCCGGGACTACAGGATCATGCCTTGGGGCCAAAGGTGGCGCTAAACCGCTGAGCCACCCAGGCTGCCCTTCTTCTTCTTCTTTTTTTTTTTTATATTTTTTTTCCTGTTCTTAATATCTACAGTTTTACTTCTGAGCTAACAGAGCATCATGGAGAAGGCAAGTATACACTCGTCCACTCTATATGCATCTATTCACAGCACACGAATTGCCTCTTTCTCCGGATGGTGCCAGGTTTCGGACTATGGGGACAAAGAACACAAAACTCTACCCTTTGAAGCAACACAGCCTAGTAAGTGAGCAGATGAACAAAGAGGGGCAATGATGTCGGTAGAGTACGCTGGAGTAAAGGAATGCAGGAGGTGCTAGGGAACATTGGAGCATGGACACCTAACTTCTGAAGGAGGTTCACCCATTCCCGTATACATGCATTCATTTCCAAGATGAATCTTTATGGAGGTGAACTCTGTGCCAAGCACGATGCTACACCCTGGGCCTGCTCAGATATTAATAACGGCTAGATTTTGTTGAGTGCTTACTACATTTCAGGCATTGGTCTAAGCTATTTGCATGTATCTACTGCTTCTCTTCATACCTCTGGGGAACAGAGTGTATTTTCTACATCCTTTCCTCTAAGAAATCATATAGACACAAATTCATATATTTACTCTTTGTTCAAAGACGAATTGATCACCTACTATGTAAAAGGCACACTGCTAGGCACAAATTTGATCAACGCATTATCTCTGCCCTTAAATCTACCCACAAACGACCACAATTCCAGACTGGATGACTCTCACTGTCTTGCAAAGGCCCCGTCAGAGCATAAGTGTGCTATTTTCAAAACTTCCCAAAAACTTGCGGATGTGATGTTGAACACAACCGACGGAAATGTGTTGAGAGGGTCCTCTCCTTTTACAAGAAAAATAACCAAAAGGAAATACTATTAGCATGCATGAAAGATAGATCTCAGTTATGTTTGAAAGCAAAACTCTTGTTTGTGACCAAGGACCGGACAACTGCAGCTCAACATGGTCTGAGCCTCGCTAGCACAGATACCCAGGATGTCAGGCAACACCACGGCTTTCCAGTACCTTGCAGGCACTAAGACTAGCATAATACATTGTTCTCAAGATCCCACTGCTTGGGGCTTCTGGGTGGCTCAGTAGGTTAAGCATCTGACTGTTGATTTCAGCTCAGGTCATGATCTCAGGGTCGTGAGATGGAGCCCCACATCAGGCTCTGCATGGGGCATGGTGGAGCCTGCTTGGGATTCTCTCCTCCCCTCCCCACACATCTTCCCTCCCCCACCTTGCTTGTTCACTCTCTCTTTTTCTAAAAGAAAAAAAGGGAGAGAAAAAAAAAATCAATGCTTAAAACTGTGAGCATAGCAACAGAAGATGTTGATATAAATATCACACATTATTGATAAATAGCATGAATCTGTCATCAATTAACAGCAACTATAGATTGCAACAGTTCTAAGTGGAGCCTTATAAATAACTGTGGCTTTAATTACTGGAGAGAACTACCACATCCATCAACACTCACGACTCCTACTAAGTATCACTGTGGCCCTAGGAAGTTCCACAGTCACTGAAAATGTTTACAGCAATGAAAAAGTAAAGATTTTTGTATGTCAGAGAAAAGAAAAGAGCCCACTCTACCCAGGAAACACAAACCTAGACTTTCTTTTGGAAGTGAAAATTAGGGAAGAGAGAATGCACACGTGTGTGCGAGCACATGTGGCGCACATTGGGGAGCAAGCAATACAGGACAGAAGAATCCCCAATCAAATCAGAGATGAGATATTCAACAGTCAATATGGCTAAAAGGAAGGAGAGGTTTCTTTGGGTTACAGGAAAATGGGCTGTTTACTGTTTGGTACTTCTCATGGACTCCACTCATTTTTTTGTTTGTTTGTTTTTATGTTTAAAATGTGTATCCTCTTTCCAAGAATGGGATTCTGGATTACATACAGAGTTAGACACATGAAACAAGACAATAAGAATGAAAACCAGATCAAATCAGGTTAAAAAGAGCAAGGATGTAATGCTCGTATAGACTTGGAATGAATCGCTTTTTTTTTTTTCTTTTTAATAACCGAGTTCTGAATTTAGCTCTGAGTTCCCTGGCTATTCAGATGAAAATATAAATGTATCGGGTTAAACAAATATTCACTATTCAACCAAAGGAGACACTGGACTTTCCTGTCCTCTCCAGTTCCATTATAACCCCACCTCCATTCCCGGTGCCCCCCCATCAGCACCCCTGTTCATCTGTATTTTTCTCCATAGCTATTGATCAGTTTTCTATATTCTTTATCTTTGGCTTCCTGTCCCCTTCCACTAGATTCTAAGGCTCATAAATAGACCTGTAAACACAGAGAACAAGCTGATGGCTACCAGAGGAAAGGATGGAGGAAGAGGATGGGCAGAAGGGGAGGAGGAGTGCAAGATACAGGCTTCTGATCAAGGAATGAACGTCCTGGGAATAAAAGGCACAGCATAGGGAATATAGTCAATGGTATCATAATAGTGTTACACGGTGTCAGAGCGTAGCCTCACTTGTGGTGAGCACAGCAGAATAGAGTCGTGGAAGTACTACACTGTACACCCGAAACTAACGTGACATCGTGGGTCGGCTATATCTCAATTTAAAAACAAGAAGAAAAAAAAAATGTAAGGCTCATGCAGGATCCTTTATTTTGTTTTGTTTTGTTTCATTCACTATCTGTGCATTCTACTTGTGTTTGGCACGGAGTTCACCTTAATAAGGATTCCTTAAAGAAATGAATGCATGCAGGAATGAATGAATCCCTTCCAGAAAAGGTTAGATGCCCATTCTCTGTTCTATAAATGCGATCAAAAGTGATTTTTATTTTCAGTATTGAATTCTAGTAGAACCTTATCATGAAGTCCCCTAAATAAAGTATACCAGGCTATGAGGCTATTTTGGAGGAGGGGGGAAATAAATGGCCTAACAATCTGTAATAAGCGTAAGATAAAAGGCATACGCAAATGTGTAGTGACAAGGAACAAAATTTGGAGCCAGAAGAGCTAAATTCAGCTAGCAAGGCCACCGCCCCCCACCCTGTGCCTTCTACCAAGCATCATGGCATGACTGTGAAGCAAGTGGACCTCTGGAGTTGGGCAAACTGGTTTTAAATCCTGGCTCCATATACTCATGAGCTGTGTGACCTTTGACAATTTACTTAGCCTCTCTGTGTCTCAGTTTCTTCATCTGTACCAGGTGGATAATGACAGAACCACCCTTGAAGGATTACTGTGAGAATTAAATGAGTTTATCAATGAAAATCAATCAGAACATGGCCTGGCACATGGTGAGACTAAGTACTGAGTTAATGTGAACTCGAGCCCCTCAGCTGTAAAACACGGGTAACAACTACCCTTACTCATAAGGATCAAGAGATCTTAATACGTGCTAATGCGTTTAGTGGATGTTTTTAGTGGATACTTCTTCTTTATTTTCATGAGAGTGGTGTATGTTCATCATAAATTTCACAGAAAGATGGAAAAGAAAAAGTTAAAATGCCCCATACCCCAGTTACCAGTGACAGCCACGATTAGCCTTTTCTTGTAGAAATCTCCAGATTCCTTTCTACACCGGATCCACATGCAGATATGTGTTTATGAAAATATAATTTTTAAACAGAGCCAGACACATATAATATACTGCTCTGAAACCTGCTTTTTAAAGACTTATCATGGGTGTTATCTGATATCAGCAAATAAAGATCTACATTATTCTATAAAATAGCTGCCTACTATTCCACTGTATGCAAGTGCCTTGATTTATTTAGCCAATACTCCATTCACAGACAGTTAGGTTGTTTCCAATTTGTGAAAGTGCTTTGTAAACTACAATGTAATATACAAATGTTAGCTATCATCACCATTATTTTTAAAATAAATATCTAGGCATCGCCATTAAACTCCTGAAAGGTCTTCCTTCACTATTTCTTTAACTCCCTGGAAATGATGCTTCGATCTAATTGTATTCACACCATCACTCAAGAAGCATGACATTTAGGGATGCCACATCTGAACAGGAAAAACATGAACTACTACATCAGAACTGGGGGGGAAGGCGTTGGGGAATATTCCCAAGGGCCTAGTTCTCAGTACAAAGCTTGTGCACCTCTTCCCAACACAGCCCACCCGGCTCCCTCTCCTTGGCTCAAAGACTGACAGTACTCACTCACCGCCACCCCTCTCGGAACCCACCCATGGCCTCAGGATCGTTTTTGACAACAGTTCCCAAGTAACCATTATGGAACGGTCGGTACAGGCAGGAGAGATGAAATGTATTTGCTAAGCCCATGTTGAGTATATGGAGCATGAAAGAAGTGAGATCCACACACCGAGGGCTTACCCTACCCCCTAAGGCACTCATGTCGTATGTGGCAATTTTGCAGCAATAATAATTCCCGTCGTTCTCCCTATATTCAGAGTTCCTTGAGACCACGAACAAAGTCCCAGCCTTCTTCGTAGCCTCTTTCTCTAATAAAATGTAAGAGTTGGGATGCCCGAGTGGCTCAGCGGTTGAGGGCCTGCCTTTGGCTGGGGGCGTGATCCCGGATTCCCGGGTTCGAGTCCCACATCAGGCTCCCTGCATGGAGCCTGCTTCTCCCTCTGCCTGTGTCTCTGCCTCTCTCTCTGTGTCTCTCATGAATAAATAAATAAAATCTTTAAAAATAGAAAAAATAAAAAATAAAATGTAAGAGTAGATGCTTAATGTTCACGTGTGGGTGAGCAGTTTTAAAAATATCTGAAGTTCTTGATCTCGTGAATTTTACAATCTTGTTGATTAATAACCGATATTAAAATAAAAGTGCCAACGTATTCTCTGAAAATAAAACCTGCCACATTATTTCTGGTGGGATGCAGTCTGGTAGGGCAACCAAACGCATGAAAACAAGTAACTTTGAATTGCTACTCGTTTCTTGCCATAAATTTTTTCTCTATTAATTAATGTTGTGACTTAGAGCCAACGTGCATGGCAGGAAACAGAGGGCCCTGCTGATACCAATTTTACAGAAGAAGGTGGTTTGTACATTGAGATATATTACGGATATGCTGCTTCCTGGCTCGGGTCCCAGCATGCGTTGGATAGATTCAGCTTAGAAAACTCTGGCCTTTCCCCTCTTCAAGGCTACAATTAACTTCTCCGTGAGTTTCATTCATTCGACAAATATTTACTGCGTGCCCAAAATGTACCGGGCGCTGCAATAAATACTGACCGATAAAATCCTGACATGACAAAAAATAATAATAATTTAAATTCACATAGATCATACATAAACATTTCGGGTCTCTTAACAGTGGATCGTCAGGATAAATAGGACTCATGACTATCAAAGGTGGGATGACTACCAGGATTTCGGTGTTTGAAAAACTTTCAACTATGTCTGGGTCCTGGGAAAAGTCCTGCAACCAGTGAGTGGTGTCTACCGTGAACAGAGTGGGGCCAGTGGCCTGCATGTCAAGTGTTTGCCTCGCCTATTCCATATATTTCATACTGACCCTGCTCCTCTGCCTTCTGCTATTCTTTGGGAATAACTCTGTTCTATTGGTTCTTTGTGAACTATCTGAGGACTCATCTAGTTTGTAAACCATAGATGGACCCGACATAGCACCATCTAGCACTGGATGGCATGTCCGGCTTCACCCTTCTCCAGTTTCTTCGTTTGGCTATGCCTTGCTTTTAAAAGTGAAATCAGGGCAGCCCCGGTGGCTCAGCAGTTTAGCGCCTGCCTTCCCCCCAGGGTGTGATCCTGGAGACCCAGGATCGAGTCCCACGTGGGGCTCCCTGCATGGAGCCTGCTTCTCCCTCTGCCTGTGTCTCTGCCTCTCTCTCTGTGTGTGTCTGTCATGAATAAATAAATAAAATCTTTAAAAAAAAATAAAAAGAAAAAGAATAAAAATAAAAAAATAAAAAAAAGAATAAATAATAAAATAAAAAATAAAAGTGAAATCATAAAGCTCCTTGAGGGCAGGGAGGAGCCCTCATCCTTTTCAGCCTCTACAGCACCAAGCACACTGCTGGCTCTCTCACGAGTCCTCCACAAATACCTTGCGTATGATTGCATGGGGAAAGAATTGGTCTCAGAGCCCCGAAAACCTGACTCCTTAGAAGGACTTCTGCAGTTTGAAATAGCTCTTTTCACATAGTAAAAACAAGAGGATTTTGTTGTTGTTGTTGTTGTTGTTGTTTTCCCTTCAAAAAAAAAAAAAAAAGGACATGAATCATGAATCCTCTTGAGAGGCAGGCAGTTCGGCTTTCATCCCCTCTCTAGTCTAAGTTCCCAATAAATGAACGGTGACTCTCTCCTCTTGCTTCAGCCCTAAAAAAAAAAAAAAAAAAAAAAAAAAGTCCACCCTCTTACTAATAGAAAATAGGATTTGAGTGATGGCCCTTACACTAATTGGTCAGGAGCCCTAGATAAAATATTGTTATTGACAGAACATTCTCCCTTTTCATGCACTGATAAAGTAGCTTTGCAGAGCACCGAGCTAGAGAATACGTGGAGGACAAAGAGAAAGTACCTGGAACGTGGGTCAGCCTGGACGGATCAAGGCAGCACCGCGAGCTCCTTGCTAATAAGAGACCCTGCTAAGAGGATGTGACAGGCACCAACACATTCAGCGAGGCAACGAGAACCGGGGAAGCGGGACGCACTAGCGGTGGGTGAGAGGTTACAACAAGAGCGAAGATCCAAAAGCCTGACTTGCTCTGCGTGACCCTCGAGTCCCACGTGAGATCGGATGTACGTGAAATCATTTGGGAGACTCTAATTTTTTAAACTCAGCCCGGAGAGTGATATTCATAAAGAAATCCCATCGCAATCTGTGAAGACCCATCGATTGGTTTTAGAAGATAAAACATGAATGTTCAAGGCAGCCTCATGATATAATGGTATGTCCCCAGCCTCGTCGGGGGCAGAGAAGCTGCCATCGGTGGGGCTGTACTCCGCTGCGGCAGGTGACGAACTCACTCGGGCATCCCCCAGCTCCTGTCCCCAGAAAGGAGCCTCTGGCTACTATGACTTGATCTATCTTAAGTCTAAAAAAAATAATAATAATAATTGGAGCCAAGGTCAGAATCTACATCCGTCACCATAATGGTAGTTGGTGTGTATGATGCTGTCGTTAAGCCTCCCCTGTGCCGTCCCTCAGCGCCGAACCACTCAAGTGCAGGGACCACCACCTGGCCAGCTTGGCAGTGCAGCAGGGGAAATGGAACAACCCGGGAGCGGGGCAGGTGATGGCTCCTGCCCTTGGCTAATTCGACTCCCTTGAAAATATCATGACCCTTTGGTCTAAGTAGTCTGTGATAAACCAGACCCTCACCTGCCCTCGAACCCTCAACTTGTGTAGGAAGAACGCTGAAATCATTCCCCCTCCCACCCCTCCCTACCACCCAGGGGGACACACCACTACACCCCTACACCCAGTGGGACACACATCGCCTTTGTCTTCCCATCTCAACTGTGCTCCTCCCAGCTGCCCAATCCCAACCCTCGCTGGCCTCAGCAGAGGGAAGTTGGGGAGCAAGACCGTCCCCAGCTGGAGCTCTTTGACGTGGGTTCCCCTATCCTCACGGGGCACCGCTCAGCTCCTAGAATCCCCCTTCCTGCCCGTCCTGCTATCGAAATGACCAGAGCCCGGCCAGATCTTGTTTGGGAAAAAAAACAAAGAGGTCCCTCCCTTTCTTCACACCAGTTCCAGCGACGGGGAGCCTGCCCCAGCCAGAGCCGGCCCCGATCTCCGCTGAGGACACCCCAGCCACGCCACCCGGCCTGGGCCCGCCCTCCAAGGCCACAGCAAGGAGCCGGGCGCCGGGGGCTCTCGTCTAGGAAGGACAATGGAGTGCCCCGCGTCCCCCACCCACCCCCTCCCTACCACCCAGTGGGACACACCGCTTTGAGCACCGGGCAAAGGGACAATTCTTCTCTCTCCCACTGTCACATTCTTCGGAGGAATGGGGCTGACTTTGATTCTTCAGATTACATTCACAATTAAGCTCTTCAAGGCTTTGTACTCTGGGGAAAAGAGTAAACAACCCAACTCTTGTCCTCAGATAACCAACAGGGTGTGCGTGTGCGTGTGTCGGGGCGGTGCAGGGTGTAGGGAGCTGAATCAAGGGACGGGGGGTTCTTGGACTCCTGAGGCCGTGGCCACGAAGAGAAGCCCGCGCGTGGGGCACCGCGTCTCCCCGGCCTCCCTGGACTCAGGCGGAGTGGGCCGCCCCGACGGTCACCCCCGGGGGCTGCCAGCAGCTTCTCCTATAAGGCCCGGGCACACCCACACCACCCCGCCTGACACTTCACTGGCCACAGCTCAGATTGCACCAAGCGCGGGCAGGTGGCCGGGGGGGGGGGGGGTCAACAAGAGAGGCCCACCATGCAGGGCCCTTCTGGAATTTTTTTTCTGTAGAAGGCACCCACCTGGAGCCTACGCGGGGGAACCTAGACCGGTGCACATTGCGTGGATGCGCTGGGAGGGAAAGTCATTTGGACTCTGCTTTGCAAAAGGAAGCTCAGCCTGAAGGGGAAAGTCATAACAGGTGTGTGGCTACGAGGGCAACACGGCCTTCCCCTCACTGAAGGCCCCTGCCTTGCTGGGAACGTCAGGGGTCACTTTCTCCACGCTCGTTACCCATCAACGGGAAGTCAAGCCAGCCGCTCATCACCCCATCCTACTGAATACCCCAGTGTTGGTGAAATGTGCGTCCCGCGTCAGAAGGTGGGCAGAGCAAGGAAGGAGACCCGGGCGATCAGAGCTGGGTTTTGCCCCCAGGGGATCCACAGTCTGATAGGGGAAATGATTCACAAACACCGAAGATCCTTCGGTGCAAGGGAAAAAATGTTCGGCATGTTCAGAAACGGGCCCTGGACGACTGGATGTCTGGCACTCGGAAAGAAATTGGGTCGAGCCAAAACAAAGTATATTGCTCAGCTTTGGTATCCAACAGAAGACCGGGAGCCCTCAGCATCCCATCACATCGAGAAAGGAGCATCTCCAAGACAACTTCACTTTCTTGCCAAGATATGCAGGTACACATCCATGTGTGGGCTGAATTTCTATGGGGATCGAGGGGTTTTCTTGCTCCCTCTTCCTCCAGTAACGGCGGAGGGGTAGACGTGTTCACACACTAGGGAAGCTTCATTTTTTTTTTTTTTTTTTTAGCTCTGTCACGTTTTAAGAGGATTAGCTTTATTAGTTCGACCGGTTCACTTTTCTTTGTTTTATTTTTTAATGTTGGACACAAACCAATAGCAGAAGCAGTTTGTTTCAGGAGTTCATGGTCAGGCACTGACTCTCTGGGTCTGAGGTGGAGGCTCCTGCTGGCATTTGAGCTCTCTGCCTGTTTGTTTGGTTTACTCCTGACGGACACAATGGAATGCTTCAATGGAAAACACCCAACTCATTTTCCATCTATGAATGAACAGAAGGCATCCCATGGCTAAGGAGGGATAAATATCCAACCCCACCGGGGGCCTGCTGGCTCGCCCATTCTACACCATTATTGTATCCACTCTGCCTTCCACATGTAATTTACTAGAGTTTGTGCTGTTTCATGGCAGGGTGATTTATCACTGACACCTCTTTGCCACTTCAACTGGGGGCCGCTGCAGTGGGGCAAGGTTCAAGGAAGTTGGCCAAAACCAAAGCAGACATTTTATCAGCTAACTATTGCGTTTTCTAGTTCTTGACTTTTCCCCAGGAGCTTTTGGTTTTCATTTTGCTGGCTGCTGTTAACTCTTCTGGTGCCGTTCAACACCAGGTTATTTCTTCTGAAAGTAATAGAGTCTCCAGCCACAGTCGGGGGTTTTCGGCAGAGAGAGGTCAAGGTTCCTCGCCTCTAACAATGGAGTGTCTCACCACGGTTTCGAGCGTGAGGGAAGTATTTGTGGAGACACCGGAGAGATGGGCACACTAAAGTATGAGATTAAGCTGGGAGCCTTAAATCGTGTACAGGCCAACGGAACCCTGAGCTCACCCACTTAGAAACCATCCTATTCTAGCATCTCTGTTCCCATCACTTATACATTCAAGTATTCACTTGTTCATTCATTCAACAAATGAGCCCTCAATGAGAGAAAAATTGCTGTGTGATGGTATGATGCTAGTGACCAACCAAGTGTGAGTAAGGTAGGGATGCTCCTCTTAAGGAATCCACAGTCCAGGAGGGAACATGTACACCAATAAATGCTTCTGATGCAAAAGGAGGAAGGAAGGAAGGAAGGAAGGAAGGAAGGAAGGAAGGAAGGAAGGAAGGAAGGAAGGAAGGAAATGAAATGAGTACCAGACAAGAAGTGCATTGAAGTATTGTCAGAATAAAAAGGAAGGGAGTATAACCTGATCTGCATCTATTTAGAAATAGATTCCCCAAATACTCCAATTGTACTTACGCAAAATTTTATCTTCCCCTTTTGAGATGAGAAAGAGGCATTATACCCTCCCTGGCCTTTCCTCAGAAACACGATACATCCAGAAAAGTTCATTCTTGAAATAATCCGTCCACTTCCTTTTTCTCAGCTCTACTCCCACCCTCTATACCTTCCTCACGCTCTGGTTGAAGCCACGTGGCTTCTTTGAGAGGACCACAACCCATTCCACGGCTGGTCTACACTCTCATCCTTCACTAGGGAAGGATGTCGTTTCTGAATCTGGGGAGCGAGAGTAATTCCATTTCCATGCTGGCTCAGTCCTGGCCTCTCCGGGGCATGGGTAGAAATGATACCAAACTATGTAGAATCACTTAGAATGGTTTTATGATGCAGATCATCAGTCATGGGAGATTTGATTGTGACCATCAACTTCACTTCATAACACTGCAGCACAGGTTGGACACCAAATGGGTCAGCCTTAAACTTCTTAGCCGCCTTCTGTGTAGACGGACGAACGTTTGGCCCTAACTCTCCTCTGAGATTCCCCACTCTACTCTCAAGGACTAGTGCTGTTTGAGGAAAGGGTTATCCAGTCAATGTCAGTAGTAGATGTTCAAGGTTCTAAGGAAAAAAGTAAAGGAAGAGGGTTTTTGTTTTTTGTTTTGTTTTTATTCCATTTCTTTTCTTAGACAGGACTCCATCTCAAGGCCCTGGACAGTTCACCCCTCACATACACACGCTTCCAGGCAGCACCAGCCCAGGCAGGGCCAGCTTCCATTTTTCCATTGCATTCCTCCCTCATCCACACCCTCAGAAGGTTTCATAAAGCATGTGGCCGTCTGTCACAGCTCTTTGGTTATACATAGTCTTGCTCCTTCCTCTCACACGGCAAACAGAAGGACGGCTTTCTCTCCCCTTTCCTCTCTTGTACAGAAGCACGATGGGTTCGTGGTCATAAGATCAGAACACGACACATCAATTTCAAGCAAGACACATTTTGTCTTGAAGAGTATGAACTACGTGAACAATTAAAATCGTTTGACAGACAAACTTGCAAGTGTCCTCAGAAGAGATGCGTAAGCACAATTTTCTCCTAAAATGCAAACCTGGGCGACTAAACAGGAGCCGGAGCGCATTCTGTTTTTAATTAACTTTTCTAAAAATCCTCTCAATACAAGTGATCTTTCACTGACCCATCGTCAACTAGGGGAAACCATTATTTTGGTCATTGAAAGAGTCATTTTTTTAACAACGAACCATCATTATCAATCAATCTGAGCTTCTCTGCATACCCCTGCACTAAATACCAAAATGGATAGGAGAATAAATCTGTAAGTGAATAAATTTTCTGCACATCAATCCCCGCAGGCCATGTGTTTATAAGTCAACAGCTTAAAATGAAAACATCTGATGAAGGTAATACACCTGTTAAAGGAGCATAAAATTCCAAACCCAATGGTAAAATATAAAGATTATAAAGCCTCTTAAAGGAGCCATCAAAGCAAACTATTAAATGAATACATCTGCTCCGTGCTAGAGTCTAGTTTATAAGTGCCACTCAAAATAAAAGAGATTTAGGACAAACATTTCATAAAAGGATGTGAGGAGCAGCAAAGGGAACATATTTTGAGGATGATGAGAGACAATGGAATAGATTCAGTTAAAAAGAAGAATTGACCTAAACTCAGTCCAGGACTTAAATGAAAGGTTTTATGAGGTAGTTGTCATTGGAAGAGGTGAGACAGGAGGGGATATAGGAGGATCACTTTTATGCCCCACTTTACACTTTGGTTTTAGCTTACAGGCAAAAAGAAGAAAAAAATCAGTTTAGTGTTTAATACTTACCTGGAATGAAAAGTAATACTTAAGGAAAATACTAAAACCAAACCAAACCAAAAAAATCAGGGAACAAAAAAACAAAAACAAAACAAAACAAAAAAACAAAAACCCAAAAAATTTCCAGTCAAGGCAGCCAAGACAGTTGCCATTAAATTTCAAACCTAAAATGTTACCACAGAGAGGTAGGAGAGAAGTGTGATTTAAAACAAAAAAAAAAGTAGCATTGAGGGGGCACCTGGGTGGCTCAGTGGTTGAGCGTTTGCCTTCGGCTTGGGTTGTGATCCCTCCTGGGGTCCTGGGATCGAGTCCCTACAGGGAGCCTGCTTTTCCCTCTGCCTGTGTCTCTGCCTCTCTCTGTGTCTCTCATGAATAAATAAGTAAAATATTAATAAGTAATAAATAAGTAAATAAGTAAAATATTTTCAAAAAGAGAGGGTATTATGCTGAGTGAAATAAGTCAATCGGAGAAGGACAAACATTATATGGTCTCATTCATTTGGGGAATATAAATAATAGTGAAAGGGAATAGAGGGGAAGGGAGAAGAAATGGGTAGGAAATATCAGAAAGGGAGACAGAACATGAAGACTCCTAACTCTGGGAAATGAACTAGGGGTGGTGGAAGGGGAGGAGGGCGGGGGGTGGGGGTGACTGGGTGGCGGGCACTGAGGGGGCCACTTGACGGGATGAGCACTGGGTGTTATTCTGTATGTTGGCAAATTGAACACCAATAAAAAATAAATTTATTATTAAAAAAAAAAGCTCAAAGGAAAAAAAAAGAGTATTATTAGTTGTGCGTGACTGTATGTCTACCGACCATCTTAAATTTTATCTTGGTCCTCTGTGTTTTCTGGTTTTCCTGCCTCTCTAAATGCTGTTTCCTAGGGTTCCACCCTTTCAGTGTTGATGCTCCTCGTGATCGCCTTCTCAGCTCACACTGCCCATGCTTCTCAGTCTTCCTTGGCGGATGTCACTGCCCCTGAAGGTGTCACCACCTTCATTGCTGTCCCGATGCCCCCTCGGGGGCACCGCAGCAGCTGGCTGCAGACCACCGATGGCCTGCTGGTCTAGGGTCAAGGTTCATGAAACGGACCTGATCATCCTCACCCAATCCAGATGCTCCTCTGTCCTCGTGTCTCTGCTTTTGGCATCCTTTGGAAAGCAGCAACAAGTTTCACTCAACCAAAAATAGGGAGCTTGCTTCTCATGCCTCATAATGCTTAAATCTGTTTTGGTTTTTACCTTCCATTATACTTTCTGTGCCTTGCGTGGGGTCCTCATCAACCTCATCTCTCCAAAATTCAAGTCTGGCCACACTACACTTCCATGTGCATCATTCCGGTGCCGCTGACCTTGCAGGAGGTCTTCAACATGGCAGGGAGGCCTTCTCAGACTGGCGCCTGCCCACACCCCCAGTCCAACTTCTTATTACCCCCTGCTTCTAGCTTCCAAAAGAACATCCTTTCTCAGGCTTTTGTTCAAGCCCTCCCTGAAATCTCTTTCTTTCTTTCTTCCTTTTTTTTTTTTTTAAGATTTTATTTATTTATTCATGAGAGACACACAGAGAGAGGCAGAGACACAGTCAGAGGGAGAAGCAGGCTCCTCGCAGGGAGCCTGACCTGAGACTCAATCCCAGGTTTCCAGGATCACGCCCCGGGCTGAAGGCAGTGCTAAACTGCTGGGCCATGGGGGCTGCCCCTGAAATCTCTTTCTGGGCCTCCTTTCCTTACCTCACACCTCTTCATCCTTTAAGAATCAGCTAGGATGTCCACTTTTCTAGAAGGTCTTGCTGACTCCTGGAGGATGTTAGGTCCTTCTAGTCAGGACTCCCCACGGGCCTGGTGTCCCTGTCCACTACTGCACCCCGCACATTGTAATCACTGGTTTATACACCTGTTTCTCCAACAGACAACTCATTGATGCTGGGACTCTGTTATTCACCTCTGTCTCCACCCTACACACAACAACAAGCAATTGTTGAATACACGCTCTCTCGTGCCAAAACACATAGGCACATATATTCTATACACAGATAAGGATCCTATCGTTTGATCCTGCCAGTAAAATAACAATTTCTCATACATTTACTTCACATCGTCATGAAAAGTTTCATGGCTTCGTCCCTCGTTTTGTTCTGTTTTGCATTTAGGGAAGGGGGCAATTGGAGCTGTGTTACCTTTTCTCAAAATGAATCAAATCTGAGCATGAGTTTTGCCATGATCTCTAATAACAATGATAAACACTGATCCTTGATGACCACTTACTGTGCTGAAACACTACTATGGGTCCCCTAGATGTCTGAATTAATTAATTTATCCTTACAGTAGCCTTGGGTAGGCAGGGGGCTGGGTATTACTAATCTTCCCATCTACACTAAGGGAAGCTAAAGCATTGGGATAGTTCATCTAGAACCACATGGATCAGAAGGGATGGAATCCTGATGCAACTGAGGCTCTTCGATTGTGTGCTATGCTGCCTGCCATCAAAATTCAGCTCACGGTGACCGACTTCCACATCGTGGGACAAAATCGTGCTACAACTCAAAAGCATTTATCATCATAACGGCCAATATGGAAATGGGCAGCAGCCAATCAGAATGTGTCCTAGAGGCCGCTGCTGTAACAATGAATACCTTGGTTCCTGGATCATGAGGTAGCCAACGACTTCTAAGAGCAGGAGCCATGGTGCCAGAGACATGGGCACTTGAGGGCTCCAGCAGTAATTCACCCACCAGCATTTCAATATTTTGACGACTGCCATATCAGCAGAATACCGACTCTGATCTGATCCATCAGAATAAGGGTATCAGGAAAAAGGGTCTGGCCTATTCTCAGAGTTTGAGGTTTTCCCCTCTCAAGGTCATCATCCTTGGAACACTGCCAGTGAGTAGAATCCTTAGAGGGCAAATGCACGATTTCTGGTGGAAGAATGGAAGCAGCAAAATTATTCTGGACTTCTAGGTCCTTTTTCTCCTATATCTCCAAGCCCTAGAAGTGTACCTAGTACAAAACAGGCAAACTCAGGAAGTATAGCCAAATAAATGAATAAGGGGCTCAGCAAAGCTGGATGAAATGTGAGGTTAGCTGGGGAGGCATACAGAGCACCAATCGATAAAGGACGTTAAGTGTTGTTGTCGAGAAAATGAGACAGAAATGAGTGTGTTCTATGTGGAGGAAGGAAAGCCGTAAGTTGCATGTGATGGAAGAATGAAACCCCTAAAGATGCGTTCACATCATATGAAATGTTCCTTAAGCCACCAGCTGAGGATATAGGCTCAGGTACCCATAGGCCTTTGGAATGCTTGAGCGGCATATGCGAGTTTGGGGGCAGAGTTGAATTGCTCGGGCAATAGGGGGCAAGTTCATGCTGCTTCCAGGCTTGTCCCACTCACTCTATCATTTTTCTGGGAGTGGTCCTGCTCTCGTGACAGTAACAAAATGTCAACAGGGACAAAAGCAATAGCACCTTATTGAGGGGATGAAGTGTGGCACTCATCCTGGGGATGGGGGGTGGGGGCAGGGCGAGGTTGGGAGTGGCTTCACCCCTCGGCGGGCAGACCTGGAAGTCAACATTTCAAGTCTGTGTTCGGTGATCTTCCTTCCGCTACCGAGCATGCAAAAAATAATAATAACTAGAATAACACCTGCCACCTTCCCCTGAGCACTCATGCCCCAGGCTAAGCCCTTCTAAGCCTCTTCTCATTAAATCTTGTTAACAACCCCATGAGGAAGGTACTATTATTATTCTACATTGCAGCTGAACGTGAACAGGGCATGAACTCACCAAGGAAATCCTCAAAACTTGGCTGTTGTCCAACATCTCCTATAGGTTTGCAGAACCCACCATTTGTCCCCCAGGGTCCCCCACTGAACATAGTTCTATTTTTAGCCCCCAGGGACATCTTTTAGATAACGTCATGTGAGTTCTGATCCAAACACTCTGTTTCCTTTACTTTTAAGTCCCCGAATAGGGTCTGAAACTCCTTTTTCACTCCAACATAAAGATCATTTGCACTGTTTCACATGGCTCCGAGCAGGACAAAATCCCTCTGGACCACGTGAGCGGCTCTGAATTTGATGTTTGGTGTGACAGCCCTCGTGCAGCTGCCTAGCACTGTGCCATTCCGCGTACACCCAGGGCAGCACATAAATAATAAATAATAGCACTTCTTATGCTTGCCTTGCACCATCCAAGACGCCAGTCATATTGCGGCGAGTAGCACCTTCTCGCTGCTGACATTTAGGTACAATGTTGAAGGACTATTTCTCTGGCTAGGACTCCGGCGCAGTTCTCTAATATCTTAAAGATCAACCGTAGAACAACAACAGCAAAGGCATAGGATTTTATCAGTACAAGGTGTAAGAAAAGAAAGGTTTTGAAATATGAACAACCATCATCATTGATTTTCTTTAAGCCCAAAGAGCATATTACCACTCAAGCGATGGGGACAGAAATACATTGTTGCTGAGGGGCTACCCAAATGGGGACCTTTAAGACCCTCGGAGGGTCAGTGGACTTCTTTGTTTCTTTGTCCTCCCTCTCTCTGTACCCACGACTCCCAGGGGAATCAAGTCACATAGGACGGTGATCCTGGAAAGAATGGGTTAACCTAAGTAGCCCAGTGCCCCCAGTGATGCCTTAAATAATTGTCACATGGCCCCTATAATCTGTCCCATGCTGTCAGCACCGGGTTAGTCATAATAATATCAGATAAGCGCTGTTCAAAGTGACACACTAACCAACATGAGAGCCACATGACTTTCTGGCTTGACGACTGCCCTTCAGCTGAACTTTGGCTTAGAACGAAAGCCTCCCAGGGGCCGCCCGGCACATGCTGCAGCCTGGAGTGTCCGGTGGCATTTTTCCGTTGCTAGGGTGTCTGTTGCTTCACAGCCCGGGCGAGAGGCAGCTGGGGCTCGTCGAGAGGCAGTCGCCAGCTCCCCCCACCCCGGGGGCCCCAGGAAGGGAATCTGCTGCTGTGGCCACGGCCGCCGCCTCTCCGAGCTGTGCTGGGACTCCCTGTCCCTTCCACACTTGATTAGTTTTGCAAATGTGTGTGTTGCACGTTATGCCAAGTGCTGCAGCGGGGAAACTCGGACCCCCAAAGGGAGTTTGTGCTGGAAGAGGTAGAGAAAGAATGTGACTCTTGGCTAAGAGGACGCCAAGGCAAGGGCAGGAGCGGAAGGGAAGAAAAAAAAAAAAAGAAGGAAGAAAGGAAAGAGGTAACCTCTGGGTGGAAAGTTATTGTGGCCTGGCTCTGTTTTGCTTCTGCTCTTCTGTAGCCCACCACCCCACCCTGCCTTTTCCTGCAGCATGTTTTACGATTTTTAATTTGAAGAGTAAACTCATATCTTCTTCTTCTCCACCCCCCGTCCAAGAAGGAGAATAAAAGAAGCAAAGTATAGTGAAAAAAAAAAAAAAAGTAAGCAAGGTGCCCCATCCACTCATGGATTCATTCACAAAGCAGACAGCAGAGAGGAAGGAGCAGGTGGGGGCATGGGGTCACCAGACACAGGGTCTGAGAATATTTATTGGCTGTGTTCCTCTGGCCAACTCACCCGACGTCTCACTCTAAGCTTTATTATTTTCCACAGTAAAAGGGAATAATAATACTTTACAATATTGCTGGGAGGATGGAAAAGGTGATGTGGGCTACCTGGCTAACGGGGCAGGTGCTGGATAAATGGTAGCTACAGGGAAGCCACCGACAATGTGATGTTCTATGGAGTCAGAGTTAGCCAGGCCCAAATTCTGGCTTCGCCACATATTAATGAGTAACCTCAGGCAAGTCATTTCACCTTGTTGGGCCTCGGTCTCCTTATCTGTAAAATGGGAATAACAATACCCAACTGTCAGGGTCGTTGAAAGGAATTAATGGAAGTAATGTTTAACACTTGGCACAAAGTCAGGTACATAGTAGGTGAAGTCACTCGACAGGAACAGTGGTGGTAATGGTGGTGGTGGTGGATAGATAGGTAGGCATTTAGAAAAAAGCAAATCCATTCATTTATTCAGCAAATGGAAATTGCGAGAAGTGCAGGGAAAAGTAATGCTTATACAAAGGCTTGGGGAATAGACAACCAAAAATCAAAGATAATGATCAATAATGATAGAAAGGTTCTAAAAGGACACAAGTACCCGAGAAGACAAAGAACACCAGAGAATGTCCTGAGGGGGGACTCATCATGCTCCCTGTAGTTGGAAATGACCTCGTCCTCCTTCCCGCTTTCAAGGAGGCAATATGTTCTCCTTCCCATTTTACAGATTGAAGCTCAGAGATACGTAATGATTTTCCTAAGATCAGATGGTTAATAGCATAAGGGAGCCTAATCTGGCTGGGGCTGGTGCCTCATTCTTCTAAGAAAAGATAGGTGGATAAGAAAAAGCATGACAAAAATTCTGTGTAAGTAGAGAAACATTAGCAACTAAATGAATGGCAATAAATGGTATCAGATGAAAACTGCTGTTTTACACTGAGGGAAATAGAAAAGAAAATCATAGTTGTTTTTAAATAGACGCAAACGGTATTTTGACACAATAAAAATGTTAAAAATGAGAAATAACAATTGTAGTTAGTAGAGAGACATCTTACTGAAGAGAAATTGAAGAAGCCAAAATTTCCTGGAGCTAAGTAGGAAGAATTCCGATGGGAAGGAGAAAGGCTAGATCTTTCCTGTTAATGTACCCAAGTTTGATTATTCAGGGCACTGTGTGTTCTAAGACTCCCGGACAAAGGCCCATAGCAATTTGCTCAGCAGAAAGGAAAACCAGCAACGCATAGGATCTAGGACTTTGAGTCTTGCTGGTTCTAGGCTGTTAACGTCAGGCAGGTGCTTTAAGAAAGAACACTTGCATTGGCCAAGTGGGCACACTGTTCCCTACAAGGGCTGGCTCCCGTGGGATCAAAGTTGCAAGACCCCCAAGTAAAGGTGAAGCTTAGCAGGAAGGAATCAGAGCCACTGCCTGGAGTCTCTTCCCAAAGCATTCTGGTGCCAAAATTTCTGAAAGCTCCGTAATTTCTTTTTCAGTGGGGCCGTCCCCTCTCCAGAGGCCAGGTGAGGTGCTGGAACAGAAAGCCACGCAGATGCTGAGGTCGGCCTCTCTCTCGTGCCACTCAAGAGCTCTGGGGCTTGACCCTGGCCCTGAAACTCATTACCCTTGGAGAGAAAAAGAAAGTTGTCAGGGTTGCTTTGAGGATTAAATGAGATAGGTAGTAGAGATGCACCTGGCACATGGTACGTTACTAATACTATTATTCTGTCTTTGCTTCTAGGAGCATGTGTTGGCAGCTTCCTCTTCCCCACCATGCTCAAGTTTGATTTGTTGACCGGACCCGCTCACCTCATACTGGTTGGAAGCTGATGAAGCTTTAATAAGAGAAACTAGTATATAGATGGCTGAGAGAGGAAAATAGAGAATGGGGGGGGGGGGGACATGATTCCATATTAAGGAAGAGAGCCTACTGGCCCAGCATACTCTGAGGCACTAGAAAGCATTTTACTTCAGATAAAATTTCTGGCTATCGTGTGGAGCTGATGAGCACTAGCCCCTCACCTACGTGAAGTCTATAAATCATCCCACCTATTTAATAATAGTCATAATGGCTTGCTTTTATATAGAGTGCTTTAGTTGAGAAGGCAGTTTCACTGTATTACTTAATCATTCTTGTGACACTGGGTCCTGGCAGGTGCTAGGCTCTCATCTGCCAGGGTGGGCAGGGGAGGCCGTTGTGTAGATATATAAAGATGAGGCCCATGAGCACCAGTTCCTTCCAAGAAAGAGGTAATACACTCCCTTGTGGCCCAACAGTCCCTGCTATGCAGAACTGCCCACTGCAGAGAGATGAACAAACTGTCCTAGGGGATGAGGAGTCTCTTGGAAAGAAAACCTGGAAGGTCTCATTTGATATTCGGTGTTATTGGACTCTGTTACAATGAGGCAGTCTCCACTAAGGTCCCAAGGAGGACCCATGAGAAGGATATGGAGCCTAACTAGGTAGTGAGAGGAAGGATAGACTTTGCTGAGACTGGAAATCCAACCAGAGCTTGCCACCTGTCTTGGTGTGACACTAAAAGGAGCGTCTACTTAGCATGTGAGGGTGATGAAAACAAGTGGCAAACTGGGGCCCAAGCCAGGGGAGGTGGTTGGGTCTGAGGGGGGATCTGCAGAAACAAATGCCCTGCTGGGTAGGGGACTAGCCCCCACTGTGCTATACAGGACCAGCCTTCAACAGTGACCCCGTGTGGTAGCAACAGAAGTAGTGGTGCTACTAAAACAAACAAACAACAACAAAAACAAACAAACAAACAAAAAACATGGTACCCATTTGTCCGCTAGCCTGATGTTTAAAAAACCAGACTGAACCCTCTAGACTAAATGGAACAGTTAGGATTGCGATCCATGAGATGGTGGAGAAACTTTAGGAGGGCAATTTCAAATTCCTGCAGCAATGGCACCCAAGACACTCTGTTGATTAATAACAATAAGAAGAAGAAACATAACTGTGCGGCCGGTGCTGGTGAAGTGAATCATATCAGCTGCATTTACAACAGATACTGACTGAGCAACAGCTCTGGGCCAGACACTGTGAGAGAGGCAGAGAAATCATTATTAGCCCCGATTTCCAGAGAAGGAGACTGAGGCTCATTTAGCTTAAGTAGTTTTCCTACGACCCCAGACCCAGGAAGTAGATGAGCAGGCTCCCTTTCTAATAGAGATGATTCTAGGTAAACTAGAAACAATTTCTCTCCTTCGGGACAAAGGTGGAATATCCCACCGAACATTGTGGAATTGTCTCTGCATGTGAGGCAGACTCATTTTCACAAAGGTCCCCTGTCTTTTCCACTCCCCTGCATGTTCTTGGGCAGAAACCAAGCTCGAGGTTCTGCTCACATGCTTGTGGTTTGGCTCTCAGCTAGGGATCACATTCCCTGCTCCACAGGCAAGCCCAAGGATCCTTCTTGCAAAATACTATTGGTGTCCTGGTACCACCTCCCAAAAGAGCTCTCTGTAATACCTGCATGCCTGCCTACAATACCTGGGGCCAGGATCAAGCACTTGCAATAGAACATCTAGCAAGAAAAGTTTATGCCCACTCCTTCCCCCATTAAGTTTCAAAGAGTCGGGGACTTGATCGTTGATAAATACCACGCGCGTTCAGGAAATCTCGCAAATATGAATCGGCGAAATTAAAGAGACAACATCCAGTAGTATCTAATATACCAATTCTGGCCTTTTTTTTCTGCCTACACATTTGGCGAGGAAGCGTAGATGATCATGTATTTCTGGCTCACAGGTCCTTTTCCTAGCTGTATCATCATAATGATAACGTCAGTGGATACCAATTTTTGTTTCAGGGCCACCTACTAACAACCCAAAGGGATGCCATTTACACAGAACCCCGTGTGAGCAGTGGCCTCCAGACGTGTGCAATAAGGCTGTTTCTATTGAATACTTCCCTTATGCCAGGCACCAATATGATTTACATGCAGTAACTCACTTTATCATAATAAAACCATGTGGTAGGCATCAGTATCTTTGTTTTTACAGTTAAGGAAACCAGTGGGTACTGAGAGTTTAAATGATCTGCCTGTGGTAATACAACTAGTAAATTGCAGAAGCAGGATTCAAAGTCAGGGCTATCTGAGTCCAACGCTCATGTTAACTATTTCACTACCCTAACTGATGCCCTAATATAAGAGTTAGTCATGAACCTTTGAGAAAGAATTGCAAAGTTGCTTAGGCCCTGTATATAAGCAGACCTCTAATTCTATTTTTTTCACTAAGACAAATGGATTAAGTTTTCCTGTCCTCTTACCAGACCTTCTTAGCACATCTGTTTAACTTAGTGAATATTAAGGATTGACATTAGTGCATATTAATTCATGCCCACATCTAGGGGAAAAAAAGGCTGATTTCATTTAATTTTAAACGAACAACCAATGTCATCACAACGCCTACAAATACTGATCCACCAAAATGATTTCAAGAGCTAGTAACAAAAGCTAGCATGTACTGAGTACCTACTATGTGTTACGTACAGTTTTAAGTCATTTCTATAACATGTGTCGTCCTCAAAATACCCTTATCATGTAGGTACTCTAATTTAGTCCCACTTTTACACAGATACGTTCAGGAGCCAGCATACGAACCAGTCAGTCTGGCTCTAAGCTCTACTCCACTGACTCAAAGAGCTGGATCGATAGCACATGAAAAAGTAGCAGCGGGAGTCCAGAAGGGTACTCATACAAAAACAAGAAAGAAAAAGGCTCCCAGAACAGGGCAAAACACCACCTCCTGCATGTACTAGATATCAAAAGCATAGACTTCTCGATAATACCCAAGGATGAGGAGGCACATTCTGTGCAACATCACCACGAAGCACAAAGACCAGGAGTGATACCATGAAGGGCAGAGGCCAAGCGACAAACCACAAGCTTCATGATCCACAGAACAAGGCAACTCTTTCGATCACATCTTTTTTCCACAGAAAAGAGAGGAAGGGAAGTCAGGAGATACCATAAAATTACAATATCCCCAAGGGGGTCCATAAGTTCTGTCTCCTGATTTATCCTACATGTGCTGCCTCTATGGTGGTTTTACAAGAGCAATTCATCCCGTGTTTCTTTAATGCCTTTATCCCACCAACATAAGTGCGCTCATGCAATGTATGATGATGCATTCAAAAGCACTGCTGATCCCATTCTGAATCAAGAAATTGGGTCAGAAAGTTCTACTGTTTCTGCCCAAAGCAAAACTTGGCACTAAGCAAGAGGTAGAATTGTGGGTCATACCAAAGAGTCCCAATTCCCAGCCCACAACCTCCTTATTTTTTTCACTGGGGGAAAAAAAAAGTTAACCCAGACATAAACTCTATTGACTCTCTTCTACATTTTTTTCTATTTAAATAAGCTAAATTTCTACCTGTTCTCAAGAGGTCTACTTCTGCCAGAAAGGTGGGAAAGTACTGCCAACCATCCAATTATGGAGCAGGGTTCACTCATTTTCCCATTCTCTACTTTGCAAGTCCAGAGAGTTAATAGATCTCTACCAGGGACAGAAATGATCTCCCTTCTTCTACCTTCCTCGTGAGGAAGAGCAGAGCTATTGTGTGGCAATATTTTCTGCCTCCTCATCACAGTCCATTCGATTATACAACTTCTTGTTATTTAGGATTAGTCCCTTTTCACAATGTCCCAAAGGGAAGTGCCTTGACAAACATCCCATTCATCTTGGTAGAACTTTGCAAAGTCAGAGTAATATGCATAAGCACAATTGGGCTTGGAGTTAGGTCCAAAAGAAACTAATGTTGTGACCCATGGGACGCTCAGAGTGGCCAAACTGGGTCCTATGAGATCTAGAATCAAGGATCCAGAGAGGTTACAAAAATAAGTGACCTGAAGAAGTAGAAGAGTTGCACAGAGGTGGGAAAATGAAAGGAAAAAAATTAGATTTCTGCTAAACACAACTTCTGGCTCTCGCTGCATTTAATTTCAGCACCCTTGAGTATCTTGAGTAAGAATTGTTACAGAGAAAGTTTGAGGCACCATGAAAAGTCCCTCCTTGGAAGGCAGAGGCACCAAGTGACACTTCATCATTTAGAAAGAAACATATCTTTTCCTGATCCAACAACTCTCTAGGTCATTCATTTATTCATTCTTTCATTAAATTTTTGCAAACTTAGCATATGTCATGCGATATACCAGGTAGTCACTAGAGGATATAATGACAAATAAGACATGCCTTCAAGGAGTTTGCAATAGAGTCAGCAAGACAGATTCTAAAAGACTGATTAGGAAGTACAGGGACAGGAGCACAGAGGAGAACATGACAAACTCTAAAGATGAGGAGGAAGGTTTCCTTGAAGATACGATGTGTAAAGCACCAGGAACAATGAACCCAAGTGCAAGAGGCAGATAAGAGAAATCCACTTCAGGGAGTGATAATGCTGTGACCTTTTCATTAGATAAGAATCAAAGAAAGAAAGAAAGAAAGAAAGAAAGAAGGAAAGAAAGAAAGAAAGAAGGAGGGAGGGAGAGAGGGAGGGAGGAAGAAGGGAAGGGAAGGGAAGGGAAGGGAAGGGAAGGGAAGGGAAGGGAAGGGAAGGGAAGGGAAGGGAAGGGAAGGGAAGGGAGGAGGAGGGGAAGGGAAGGGAAGGGAAGGGAAGGGAAGGGAAGGGAAGGGAAGGGAAGGGAAGGGAAGGGAAGGGAAGGGAAGGGAAGGGAAGGGAAAGAAGAAAGTTTGAAGCAAGAAGGTGAGAAACAAAGGCCAGAGAACTGGCTGGAGACCATGTCAGGGAAGTGGATGTTCCTTCCAGGCCTTTAGGACGTGACTTCTATGTAGAAGTAAAAGCTGCAAGGAGACAGTATGTCTGCTGCCAGGCAAAGGTCGGCCTTTGGCGGCCAGGAGGCATCCTGTGGCTGCCTGGGCAGGTGCCCCCTTGGAGTCCGGGAGAAGCCTCCACAGCTGCTCTTGCTCAGAAGCTCATCTAGGCTATTTTGGGCTAGATGGGGTCCATGGTGATAATTGCCTGACCGGGGCGGCTTACTCAGTATTACTTTTTAGCATTCTGTTTTCCTTGTCATTTAGCTCTGTACCATACAATTACTCAAATAAGGAAAAAAAAAAAAAGGGAAGAACATGACTACATCTTATTTTTAGTACTCAAATCAATGGTGGCAACGTCCTCTGCATTTCAATAGGAATTTTGCATATCAAAATCCCCCAAAATAAAGCATAGTAAACATATTAAAATCCATAATGACATTTTTCTGTGCTGTTTCAAAATATGTTTGTTTGTTTTGCAATACCAAAATGGCTCAGCCCAAATTAAAGACTAATTCTTTGACAGATGGGCAAAAATAATGTATAAATGCAATGAGCATCCTCAGAAATGTGTGCCTCACCTTACTGCTCTCTAGGTCAAAGAACATTTAAAAATAACAACTGAGATTTTGTTTTGTTTTGTTTTTTAATTTCTATACACTCTCCTAAAAATTTCAAAGCACATCTCAAATATTATCATGCTCATAGTACTCTGTGGTGGTAGGGACCCTCAGAGATTTTGCTGTCTTTGCCCTATACATGAACATCCTCTGGCAAATGAATTTCTACCTCATTTGAAAATTAGAGATAGGGAATCGATTAGAGAGGGACTCACTATAAATGTCACAATCCTAGGAATTAGAGGGATTCTCACTTCCACACTAATAATGGCTACCATTCAACCAACTACACAGACACCAATGCTGGGAACTCTACATGCAACATCATAATGTAATTCTCCCAAATGACTCTAGAAGAAGTTGATATTATCTTAGTTTTACCTATGAGAACAGTGAGGCTCCAGGATATATAACTCATAAGAGAAGGATATAAGTACCTTCAAAAAGTGATCTTTAAAAAACATGCACATTGGGGCACCTGGTGGCTCAGTCAGTTAAGCGTGGGACTTGGGGTTTTGGCTCAGGCCATGATCTCATGCGTGCACATGCATGCGCTCTCTCTCTCTCCCTCTCTTTCTCTCTCTAAAATAGTAAATCTTTTTAAAAAAGTGTATGTTACCTCTTAACAAGGGGGAAAAAATCACTCAATAATTTAAGGTATCTCTTCTCATTTTTTCTCCTTTGGAAGTGGCCATAATCTGCATATAATAAACAGATGGAATTGAGAAAAAAAAATTTTAATCTTGGCATTCCTAAAAATCTTTCCTAGAACTCGACATTCTCAAGCCTCCCCTTATCGGTCAAAATTTCTAAAATGTAATCAGTGATTTACCAAAACCTAGAAACACTGGGTAAGTCTCTCTTCAGTAATTAATTTACCAAATGTGTTTTAAGTGCCTTCTTTTGTCGTGCACTCCTCTGTTTATCTACAGGGATAAAAGAATACCGTTCTTGACCGGAGGAATTCAAGGGACACGTAATAAATAGTGGCAGCAATGTAGCAATTGCATCTTATAACAGGGAACTATGGAAGGTACTACATAGAACATTCTCCAGAAAGTGCCAATTATTCCATTAGCTTTATGGAAACTTCCAGAAGGAGGTGATATTTCATTTAAGTCTTAAAAGATGAGTTGAACTTTCTCAAGTGACCTCAATAGGCAATTGTCAAAGAAGGGAGGACAGGCTGAAGCACATTCTAGATTCCCATTTGAGAATATGTTATGGTTCCCACTCTCATGTCAAAAACAAAGACGCAGAGAAGAAACATCTAATCTCCACTGACTCACTGACTCTACATGCTTATGATAATATCAGGTGAATAGTAATTTTATGGCCAGTAGTAGCAGCATTATGAAACCAGATGACATCAACAAAATTAATCCACAAGATGTTTTTATCTCATAAATTCAAGTGTGTGTGTGCATATGCATGTTGTTTTGTTTTGTAATTAGTTCATGGAATTATCTGTTTTTTTGGACTTTCTGACAGTCTAGACTCTGGTCTCAGAAAGAACCAGCCTATAAAGTCCAATTCTAATTTTCCTGGCTCCGTTTTGGTTGCTCACAACGTAAAAGCTTCAGCATAAGATTATCCCCTTGCAGACAGACCCTAAAACACAACTTAGCTCAGTATGAAATAGATGAACTTTAGAGCCACAGATGTTGTATCCCCAAACCATCAGCTTCAGCTAAAATGTCTTATGAAATTACTGTTTGTTAAAGAGAGACCTTGGCAAAACCAGAACTCTGAATCACTGAAAACAGATTTTTTTTTTCAACACCATCCGTTTAAAATGAATTAACCAATCTGTATTGCTTTGTAAGAGAGAAAGTAAAAATCCAGCCCATAGATTAGAGTGCAATCCCCATCAGACTAGATTAGATGGGCCACTGATATAAATAAAGAATTTCAGTATTACCTTCTAAAATGGAAATAACGACCAACCTTTAACCTCGTCCCTGAAGGGACTTGTAAACTCCATAGGTAGAATATATATTCCATTTCACACATACTCATTTTAGAAAGGAGAATGGCTCTGGTGACAGATTTCCATGTCAGAGGGCACCTAGTGTTGCTTTTTGGAGCAGGAATTCTGATGCAAGACTCTTCTGGCTTTATGGGAGCCATGTGCAGTCCTAGGGCACACTATCACCACTAAGTGGGCTTTGTAGCCATCTATCCTTTCAGGCATTATTTCCCTGGATACATGTTGGGCATCATCACTGCAAAAACCTCACTGCATGAACCCAAGCCACAACACTGACCACCACTACAATTACATTATTAAGAATGACTATAATACCTTTCCTTTTCCTGCTTACCTATACTACTAGGAATGATTTTCATTGGATTTGGAGATGAAAAAACCTACCATTGTTTCAGAGAATGGCCAGAGCTCTTTGTCCTCCCTACTTTAAGCTTGGCAAAGACTTTAGGTCTTAGAATCAACAGTCTCAGGGCACCACATATATCAGTAGATAGAGTCTTGCCATTGCAGAGGACAATCCATTTCCAAAAAGCAAAGAAGAAATGAGACAGATAAGAAGAGGAAGAGGAGGAGTTTGTGGAAGAGGAGAGGGAGGACGAAAAGGGGGGAGAAAGGGGAGGGGAGGAAGAAGAAGGCAAAGAAAGAGAAAAAGACGTGAATTTTCAACCTTAATGAAATGATTTTCAAATTTCACCTCTTGCCATGCTGATCCAAATGTATTCTAAAATAGCACCACCAACAGCACAGGTCTCCTTGGAATAAACAAGGAACCAATGGGCAGCGAGAGAAATAAGTAATTGAATTCACTGAAGAACAGATGAAAATGTCCCTTTGGGAAAGGAATTAATATCGATATGTAGGCTTTGATTGTATCTTAATGATTCCCAATTTCTTATCAATTATACATGGTCAGGCTCAACAGAACCTGTGTTCTGCTGTTGATACTCTCAGAATTTCTTTGTTTTTGCTCTGATAAGCACTCTGACCATAGTGCCTTAAGATCATCACAAATAGTATAGGGTTTAGGAACGAAATCCCAATCTTTTGCAAGAGCCACATTGCTGTTATTTATTTAAAATTCACTTCCACACTTATTGAATCTGTGCAGCTCTGTTTTTACCATATCCCATTTAGTGCTCGTACACTTAGTATTAGCAAATTGGTCCCTTTGGGAATCTAAACTTAGGCGCACGTAACACTACATCTTGGAATTCATAATTCTTTCATAATCACCTCCCATTTGGCATCTGTGAACTCACAAAGGCAGGTTTCCTCAGTGAAGATCTGCTCGGAGTCCAATATTTACATAAACAATTTCTGTTTGGAGTGCAGGTTCCTTCAGGCACCAATAACTGCTCCATCTCTGTAGGTCTCTAAATTTCATGTTAAATAAATTTTAGCACTACAGAAATACTTCAAACAATCTTCACTATTTTTTCAGCATGAAAAGCCATGTAGACAGTCTAAAGAGGTATTTTGTGAATTCTTAATGGAATAAATGTAAGTACCATTTGAATTATAGGTATTATTCAAATTGCAGGAAAATTTTTAGGATTTTTGTGGGGTTTTTTGTTTTTTGTTTTTTACATTGCCTCCATCCCAGAAATATCCTTGAGAGTAGGAACTATTTACCTATCTAGGATATGGTCTAGCGAGTACCCACTGAATTAACTTTTTAGTCAACTTCAGTTTGTTCTATTGTCAAATAAAAAAGTGATTATGATTTCTAGTCAAACTAGGCCTTGAGGGGATCCCTGGGTGGCGCAGCGGTTTAGCGCCTGCCTTTGGCCCAGGGCGTGATTCTGGAGACCCGAGATCGAGTCCCACGTCGGGCTCCTGGTGCATGGAGCCTGCTTCTCCCTCTGCCCGTGTCTCTGCCTCTCTCTCACTGTGTGCCTATCATAAATAAATAAAAAATTAAAAAAAAAAAACTAGGCCTTGACTCTCTATTCCTCTTTTAATTGTTTACTCTTAAAACACTTAAATTCTCTGCTTATCAAATCATCAGAGATAAAGTAAATAACACACGATATTGCTATGGCTTCATAAAGCCAGCACTCAGCAGCTAAAATAGGAATCGCCTTTTTAGAAAGTAATTTGCCAATATAAATTTAAATTTTAAAAATACCTCTGCATTGACCCATGTGTATATAGGGGAGGTTATCCTAAAGAAAAGAATTTGAGGGGTTCAAGGATATTTATAAAGGATATTCATGTAGCGTCGCTTTAGCAGTTGATATAAATGGATAAACCTCAAAGTCCATCAATAGGGGATTGAGGAAATCAGTTGTGGAATATCCATGTTGTGTAAAGATGCAATCACACTCCCTGTGCAAGGATATAGAACATAACTCCTCACCCCTTAAGGGTGGGCTATATTCAGTGACTTGTTTCTAAAGAGTACAATATGAAGCGTGCGTAGGAAATAACTTAATACAGGAGAAATCTGACACCCGGGCTTTAGCCAGGTGATCAAGATCAATGTCGTAATTCATACCTATAGCATGTATTCTTGACCTGAAATGTTGAGGATGGCGCGTCACCTCTGTAGGTTTCCTCCCCAAAACCCATCACCACAGTCTAACCATAAGAAAAGCATCAGACAAATCCCAATTGAGGCACATTCTATAAAATATCTGGCTAGTACTCTTCAAAACTGTCAAGATCATCAAAAACAAGGAGAGTCTGAGAAACTGTCACAGCCCAGAGAAGCCTAAGGAGACATGACGACTAAATGGAATGTGGTATCCTGGATGGGATCCTGGAACAGAAAAAGGACATTAGGGAAAAACTAATGAAATCCGATTAAAGAACCGAGTTTAGTTAATAGTAATGTATCAATATTGGTTCATTAGTTGTGACAAGCATGCCATAGTAATATAAGATACTAAATTAGGTGAAACTGGGTACAGAGTATAAGGGAATTCTCCGAACTAGCTTTACAACTTTTCCATAAATCTAAAACTATTCTAAAATTAAAAAGACTGTTTGAGATATGTAGTCATGAACAACGAAGGTATATAAATATGGGCACTGCTTCTTATCCTAGGGCACAGATAACATGCATTTGATTTTTCTACTGTTTTCTCCCCACTTCATAAGAGCAGAGACTAATTCTATTCTGTGCAAAATTCTCCTAATGCTATGTATGACATATACCAGGTACTTAATAAATACCTGTTAAAGAAATGAATGGATCACTGTGTTGTCAAATGGAAAAAAAAAAAAAAAAGTAGGTTACAAACCCCTGTGTAGCATGCTCTATCACACGTTAATGATCCGACCTTGGGCAAATCAGTTCACAGCTCTGAGCTTCAGTATCTTAATCTTCAGAACAAAGATGATCGTTGCACACACCCCATAGGTTTGTTCCAAGGATTCGTGGGTTAGCAAGTATCAAACACATTTTTCTCTCTCCTACCTCCTCCCTTTGTGTCTCTATCACCCGCATGAAGTGATTGAAAAATATGTCTCTGTTAGAAGCTACAACCTGGAGGGAACAATGTTTGTCGTTTTAAGAGGCGGCTCTTCCATGATTTTCAACTTATTATTTATCTCTGCTCATAATTTTTAGATGATGAAATCACATTGCACTTATTAATATTAATAAAAGATGAATAAAAACGGAATGGATACACATGCACCCACACTAACGATACGTAACAAAGACGCAGAGGATGTTGCTCTGTCCTCTGAATAAGTTATAATCTGGCTGAAGAGATGAGGGACCAACAGCCACTGAAAAGTTGGAAGACCCAGTCAGCAAAGCAATCCAATAGATGCCTCAAAATGATCTCTGGTGAGAAGCAAGTGAAGAAGGAGCAAGCATTAGGACAGTACTGGAGAGAAGAGAAAGGATGAGCCTATGAGAAGACACTGGGAATGAAGCCTGGGAGGGTAGGCCCAAGCAGGAGGCACAGTGTGGGCACAAGCACAGGGTTGGGAAGCTCAGGGCCTAGCGGGTGACAGGCACCCAGGTCACCTTTTATATCTACATCAGTCTGGGTGCTTTAACTGTCTCCAAGTCCCCACGTTTATTTTAAAACCAAACCAAACCAAAAAAAAAAAAAAAAAAAACCCTCCTGATTAATGAAACCCTCATCAAGCCTTCCTGATCTGCTCCCATTACATAGAAAGAGGAACAAAAGACCAAAAGAAGCCTAACCTGATTTCTGAGTTTGTGTTTCCAGTGCCAGTGACGCACATGTCAGGATGGTCAGCCTCATGTGACCTGCAGATGTGAGTCACACACGCTGGCGATGCAGAACTGGTCCAACCCAGCACAGCTGGAGGCGGTCACAGAGTGACAGGCCGGACCCTCCCTCCTCCCCGGGGGCCAAATAGACTCGCTCTCCCCATATCATAACTTGGCACAGATATCTTTAGGATGCCGGCGGAGAGTGGGTGAAGCGGGGGGCGAATTTCACTTCACTGCCTGACAGCACATCATGGGGTATCTATTCTCTCCCGTTCCCCCAGAAGAGCGCACCCATTTTGTCTACCAGTAGAATTTATGGACTTTTAAAAATAGATTTTGCCAAACAATTGTGTGGGCAAATGCTGACTTGCAGTCTGGGAGATATCTCTTCGTCAGGCCCAGCAAGATGAAAGCAGGTTCTATTTTCATCGTGAGGGAGCCGTGAATGGAAGCACAAAGGAGAAATTCACTTTCCGTCTACATCAGGCGGAGCCCCTCACCAGCAGAAGCGGGGCCCGCGGGTGCGGGGTGCCTTCGGCTGGAAGAATGGCATCGTGCGGCTACAAATCCAGGCCAGGAGGATTTCCCATTGCCCAGCTCCAAATACAAAAAAAAAAAAAAAAAAAAAAAGAAAGAAAGAAAGAAAGAACAGAAAGAAAAGAAAAAAAATTCTCTGCTACACTAGTGTGCCAGGAGCTTGACAGTAGAATAATATTAGTAGGAAGAGCAGCAGGTACAGTGCAGCCCAGACGAACGGCAACGAAAAGAGGACAGGAATAAAGCCTGCTCCGAAAGTATAGGGGATTGGTTTTTTGTTTTTTTGTTTTTTTGTTTTTAATCTTTTTCAGTCCTCCTCCCAGGGCAGGTTCTGGCCTTCAAGTCTCAAGGCTGTGAGTAGTTTTCAGGTGTATAGATTTCTTTCCTGGTGGGGAGGGTTTTTTTTTTAATTAAAATATATGCATATACGTGTGTATGTATTTTGCTCTCTTATGAACTGCCACAAAGATAGCATTTTTGAATATTCATATGCCACCTCTGGTGTAAATATCTCCTTACAACAATCAAACTGAACTCACAGAGCCCAATTGTGCACTCTCTGCCTCCGGCAGGTTAGTGCGAAATTCGATTTGTACTAATCAGCCCCTGGCTGTTGAAGCATGTAATATACTTGATGTGACAATTCCCTGTCTTACAAGATCTACGGTTCCCCCCTGGAGGGTCCCCAGTGCCAGCTAACTGGGAGCAATCGCCTCATCGAGAGAATTTGGTGTAACAGGGTCAGGTTCGGAAGCCACGCATAGTGAGGCCGATGGTAATGATCTTCCCATGCTAAGGTGAAGGGTGGCTGCTGACGACGGTGCGCCTACTACGGGCCAGCCACTGTGCTGACTGCTCCGCGTGCATGATCTCGTTGTACCCTCAAACTGCTCCATGAGGTGGATTTAATGACTCTCCCCGATTAACAGATGCGGGAACGGAGGCTTACGGAACTCCATCCGTCTGCCCAAGGTCATGCTACTGTCAGTTAGCGGCGGCAGGACCTGCAGCTGGAGGGGACAGGTGCATCCCTGCACTCGGGGCCACGCTCAGATCCCTATCCTCCTGGAGAGCACCTGCTGGCGCCCCACCCCCCAGAGCTTGCTCACACCCCCCTCGTGCACGAGGGAACAAAAGCCACCGGGCGAGACGCAGCAGGCGGCACTCGTGGAGCCCTATCTCCTCTCGGGTCCAGCACAAGGACATCTCGGGCTCCCGGGTCCGCGGGTCGCACCTGGAAGGCAGGTGGGGAGGCAGAGAGTGGGCGCAGGGAAGCCGCACGTGTTCCTCCCTCCACAGCGCGCTGGGCTCCTGCTGGCTTCCTCGCCATCTCGGAGACACAGCGGGCCCCGGGGAGCCAAGTGGGGCCAGGGGGGCCCACTCTCCCCTGGGCTGCGACAGACGCACACGAGGAGCCCTCTTATTATGCCACTGGGCTGATGGGGAAGGGCCACTGTGTGTTCTCCTGCTTCCTGAATTCCTAGCAGCCAGGAATGCGCCACCCCCCCCCCCGAGTCTGGGAAACCTCCACTATTCTTTTACTCTTTAATTCATTCATCTGTCTAACAAATGTTTGCGGAGCACTCCTCCGTGCCAGGCACCGCGGGGTCAGGCCGCGTGATTAATGGAACGCCGCTGCTAACTCCATCGGGTTTGGCATTTAGTAGCGAACACCAAACTGTGGTTCCCACCTTTTAAAATGTGTCGCAATTTTCTTCGCTATAGAACAGTCGTCCACATGGGGAAGGGAGGAGGGGGGAGGCAGGAAGACAAGAGGACACCAAGGAACACCTGCTATGTGGGCTTCCCCGTTTTAGCCGCTTTATGCACATCTCGCACAGTCCCTTCTGCAGTTCTGAGAACCAAGTGCTGCGAGCCCCACTTTATGGCTACCTGAGGCTTGGAGAGGTTCGACGACGCCTTCTCCAGGACAACGGAGGCTTCAAGAGTTCTGTCTTGCGGGGGGTGGGGGGCTCAGTGGGGCTGGAACCCAGCTGGAATAGAGGGCTCCATGGGGCTTGTACCGAAGTCACATCTGCAGAGCGAGCCCATTGCCCTGACTCATGGACATCACACGTCCTGTGTCCAACATAGTCTCCTTTTGTGCCTCTGGTCCATGAAAAATTATCATAAAGTCCTCTTTTCACTTTTAAGTGTTCTACTTTGGTCATAACTTATAATGATCATCCCACTTTCACTCTAACTTTACTCTTAATTTGAGTTGACTTAGAGAAGACTAGTAGATAACGCTGAAGCTAAAGATTCTGTTTCCCAAGCCAGCCCTTGGGAGTCGCCAGGGTCAAGACACCGGTGACCAACACAAGCGAGAGTCTTCCCCAAGTGAACGCACTCCAAAGCCAGAGCTCTTTCCTCCAGCGTAGCCACTCCCTAAGAGAACCACAGCTGGACACGGACTTAGAACCGAACTCCCAGACGACGTTACTCTGTATTGGCCTCAACTACTTCTTACCTCATTATTTCAAACCAGAAGGCAAATAGAGAGCTGAATGGCAAGGCACTGGTGCAGCGAAGATCATTTCTGAGTTAGCTGCCCATTGTTAGGAAATCTGAATAAAGGTCAATTAACAGATCACTCAGAAACTCAAGGAGCCCTCACACAGATGTGGACCAGGTACAGCTTCCCTTATCCTGCAGAAAGTCAACGCAATCTCTCACTTGTCAACCACATTTGGAATGAGGTGCACAGAAGAAACAAAGGGCAGAAAACGTCATGATGCTTGCAACCATTGACTCTCTCTGTGCTGGGCTGTTCCGTAATGGAAATCCCAAAGCACCAAGCAAAGCAGTAAATTACGTACAGGTAGTGGCTGGATATAGGCTGCCAGCCGGCTTTCAGCAACATCCCCCATATGGCTAGGAACACTTGTGCCAGTTAATTAGCACTGGCATTAATCGAGAGAAGGAACATTGACCAGGACATCGAGGTTATCCTTAGACTATTTAAATACGTCATGTGATCACTCCTTCCATCTGTTATCAACATACTTCACACTTAATCCAGTAAATAAACTCCCTACCATTTTAAGCAAATGGATTCCATTTGCTGGGCCTCCCTAGACTTTGCAAACCTCAAGATGTTGTAGTTCCCCCCCACCCCCCGCCCAGAATCTATATTGTGAAGTATCACAGTGTCCTGATGTGAATTCAAGGACGAGAACCACCCCTCCCCTCCATCCGTGACACCCTGGAGAAGTATCCACCACAGGTGGAGGGATAAAAACAATCACATGCCATCACTCACTCAAATGCATATTTTTCACTTTGTAGCTACCCTACAAATCTGCCTTGTTTTCTTCCCATGCTCACAATTCTGCTGAAAGCACATAGAAAATAAAGCCCATTATTCAAATGAATTTCACCGTGCACTAAAAATGTGACTGAGTTTAGACAGAAACCCATTTTAAAAGTGTTCTCCTCTGAAATGGATGGTGCCAAGCAAAGTATAAAACACTTGGGTACTTAGAAAAGGAGATAGCAAATAGTCCAACCCCAAAACACTTGATTGGCAAATTGACTCATCATAGGCATAGACCCAAAGTAGATTTCCAATCCACTTCCTAGAAAGGTACAAATTCCATACATCTTTGAGAAGACTGCTACAAATCCTTCTGAGAAATTTATCTTCAAAAGACTGTTTTCGTCCCCTACGAAAAGTTATACATTCAATACATCATCAATCTCTAGTATTTCTTTAGTTACCTCTTCTATGGGCTCCCTTCTTCTCCAACATTCCCTCCAAAGCCAATTTTTAGTAGATTGATGAAAACGTACTTTATTTGCCCAAATGTACAAGACAGCCTTTAGAGAGAGACCAAAGCCTGGTCAAAGCTGTGGTACATAGTGATTATGGGTCAGATGAAAGTAAAAATAATCCCTAATCATGATGGAGCCTTCTCTCAGTCCTGAAAGACATCTGGAATGGTGGCTAGAAAGCACTGGACCTGACTCAGGAAGACCAGGGTTCAAATCCTGTTTCCTCCAGAATGGTGACCTTGGGGAAATTATCTGATGTCTCCTGGCTAAAATGCCACAGTCGGATCCCCATTCGTTCCACATGACAGAGTGGGGGACGTGAGGATCCAGAGTGATAGCAGACATTGTCACTGCCACCTTATTCACTATGGGCCTGGCATGATCGTGATAATTAGGGTTAGTTCCCTGCTCTACTACTTCACATAAAAGATATTACCTAATCTGCAATTTAGTCTTAACAAGAAATACAACTTACTCTTTCAGGTAGCTTAGTGTGATGAAGCAGACACTTACTGGTCTAATTTTACCCCAAGCACAGGGAAAATCCAAAAGTCATCTCAGGAGCCAATTAATCAGAGAGAGATAATTAAATTTTACACATTGGACTAAGTTTTAACTAGGACACTAGAGCTACCTTGAGGATTACATAGAGTTTCCTGCTTTGGGGGAAATGAAAATTTTATAATTATACAATTGTTCAGTTCAACAAATACTTATTGATGACCTGCTTCATGCCAGATCCTACACATTCTAGGCACTAAGAGAAATTAGACCCTTTTCCTGAGTCTGAAAGCCCAGCAATCCCGGAAGCAGAGTCAAACACTCGGTGTCGATGTGATATATGATACATGAATGCTGATTCAGAGGTACACGGAGATTGTAGGAAGATTCCCTAGAAGGGGTGCCAGGTGCAAGTCAAGATGAATACGAGGTACGTGAGTGACCAGAATCAGGAAGGGTATGCCTGGCGAAGGGAAGACCATGCACAAAATCCTACATGGAACCTTTACAGGGAGCTACATGCTGGTCCTTTTTTACTAGAAAACAAACATAAAAGAGCAAAGTCTGGAACATGAAGCTAGGGAGTATGGTAAACAGATCACCTAAGAATAGGAGGAATGGTGCCGCGCATTATCAAAGGATTCTTGACTTTACCGTCGATAGATCACACAGTCTTTCTTCCAATAAAAATCAAAACATACAAGCCAACTGCAGTCCAGTTTGTAAAACCCAGGCTCGCAATAGATTCTGAAGAAAACAGCCATTACCCAAATAAGCAACAGCGGGATACAGGCAATGAGGGGGACGACAGTCGAAGGGAGGCGGAAAAGCTGACTCCCTCTGCCTGAAATCCACACACACCAAAAAATCCCACCTCAGAGCTGAGAAGGGGAAACCTGGAGCTTGGCCGTTCTGCTCTAACCTCCTCAATGCCTTGAGTAATGCGCAGTGTCTCAGTCTAGAACCCATTCATGAAAAGCGAATCTGTCCCCCCCTCTCTGCCCTACAGAAAAGCCATTACCTTCATCCTCAAGACCAGGCTTCAGGAGTCTAACACTCGTATCCATCATCAGTGATATGTGTAAATATTCGAACAGTTATTAATGAAAGTTCAGGCTGAAAGATGGTTGTTCGTCTGGAAAGTGTCTGTAGGTTGAATAATTTTGTTTATAACTCACCGGTCATTTCCTCCCATGTCCCCATCACGGCTGACCACGTGGGACACCCTGGCCCTCGGCGCTCTGTTACTTGTTCCGACAGAGGCTGTCGGACAGACCAAGGTCTGTAGCACAATTTTCACGTCCTCTCGTGTTTTCTTCTTCTCAGAACCGACCATTAGAAACCTCCCTCCCCAATTCACAGGGTCACAGGGGTCTCTAAAAGGGTCCAAACAGGAAATTCTACATTTACAACGTCTGAATTACGAAACAGGTCACAAAGGGGATTTGCTAGGCCTCTACGAGCAGCCTCTTCATTCATAGTCCTTCATTCAAGGAATGTGCAGATTCGGAGTCCCCCAGAGACCCTTGCCCAGAAGCCTGTCTTAACATACCGTGTGAAGCTGCGACAGACAGTGGTGTTTTCTTCCCCTGTTCCTTCTACCTGCTTGGGAGACACTGAAGTTTGCCATAACTTAGCCCAACTTCTGAATCTCAGCTTGCTTTCCAGAAGCAGAAGTGAAAAAATAAACCTAGACAGGGCTAGAAGGAAATACTTTACTCCTTTTTGAGCTTTTCCAAGCAGGTCACAGCTAAACGTATTGGGTCCGTGTTCGTTGAGCGCATAAAAGAAATATTAGGGGATCTTTCCAAAGACATGTTCGGTCAACTTTGGTTTTTATCAGCTGTAATTGCATCACCCCCTGCTGCTCCTATTGAGTGAAGCTCTTAGTAGCCACCCAGAACAAAGTATTATTATACTACAGAAGAAATTTATTATGGAACCGCGTTGGTTCAGTTCTTACCGCCCAGAGGACAGGATTCTGCAGGTATTTGGTGCAGATGTTTGAATGGTCAGCCCCTTGCCTTTACTGTCATATCCAGGGTATGCATTAGAGATTATGCAATCACTAGAGGACAGAGTAATACTCCCCAGTGAAGTGGCCAGAGCTTGATTTTCCTGAGAATTTAAAGCTCCTTCAGGTTATGCCTGCAATAGCGTATTGTATGTACGAGCTGTGGTTTCCTTTCAATTTTCAGAACCGTGTCATTACTAATGTCCACAAATACTCAGCAACAAAAGAAACGGTGACCATTTTATAATTGATTCAAGTCGTCAAACAACTTCGCCTTCCAAAGTCAGAAACTTGAAGAGCTAAATGCCAAGAAGAAAATACAAGGCTACATTGTCGCACCTGGACATGCACAATGGTATTCCAGGCACCTCCTATGATAGAAGTGCTTCAAATTAGAACAGTACAGTCATTGTGACTAAGATTTTGTATAAGACCATGTTGTACAGTAAGAAATATTCAGGGGAAGTTCCTTTGAAATGTGGCTTTTTTTTTCTCCATATCATCACTTATCCACAGTCAGTTGTTTTTTTCTTTTCTTTCTTTCTTTTTTTTCTTTCCTTTCCTTTCTTCATTTTTGTTTTTAACCTGTTCAATAGGAACTTTACAACTGCTTATGGATGCTGGTTACCTTTCCCAACCAGGTTCAAAATTTTATTACTATGTTAGTGTTTCCAGGATGGAGCATGAGATCTTCCTAGCAAGTTCAACCATACTGAATGTGGTATAAGAAATGAGCATGCTTTATTCTTCTGCTCTAGCAGTTAAGCAATGCCAGCTGTGGGGATATCCAGAGTTTTCACAGATTGCACATTTTTTCCCAAGCTGGTCCCAGGCACATGTTAGTAGCCAAAATACAAATTTGTTTTATGCAACGGCCATTGTAAGGGCTCTTTGGACAATCGTGCGCTCTTTGTAACTTAAATGTAATATATATTCTCTTATATTTAAAAGAGCTCTAGAGAATTCTTTCTCACTGTTTTACAACTTAAGGTCTTGTGGAAAGAGTTTATGCATTTAGATGTTCAATATGAAGAAGTTCAAATGAAAGTTTGAAATAGTCTCAATAATTATATAATGCAATTTTAGCATAACTATAATAGAAGCCAATGGGAAATACAGTGTTTATTAGTAAAGCGAAATAAGGATGGAGAAAAAGAATATAAATAGAAAGCATATGCATTTGTCTCTACAAAGTTGAGAAGCAATAGATTGCTTCATATTGGAGCAATATTTTATTTTTTTCATTTGCGATGATTATAACTTATTAGAAATGTGAATTGGCTTCTCTATTTCCTAACTCTTAAAGTCTGTACTATGAAAAGATATTTACAATAATTGAAGATCTAAGGAAATGATCTGATACTTAACACCACAGCCCAAATATTCTATTCACCATCGGGAAATAGCAGCACATAAATTCTCAGCTCTGCTGTTGTCTTGCTTTTTGCACTAAATGTCCCTGGATATCAGTATTTGCTAGAAGAGATATCAGACTGTAACTAATAAAAAAAGGCACAGGTAAAAAGGCAGGAACATTCCATTTTTCTTGAAACAGTATCTTTCTTTTGAGGAAAAGTTATACTTCAATTGACAAGATAACCAAAATGTTTATCTGCATTCAATTTAAGTTCAAATCAAGGTCCAAGTATTAAATACCAGCATGGTTATTTGCAGCATTCCCTCAAATTGGAGGAAAAAAATCCACAGTGGTGATTTCTTTATCGATGCTCTTAAATATGTTCAAAACACCCCATGCTTGTGTTACTATTAATAAATGTTAATTCTTTACCCTAGAAAACCTCTGGAAATACACACAGCATCTGCGCAGAATATAAAACAACATTGATTTATGCCTTGAAAGTAGAATTACAATGAATAACAAACAAATTCATTATGATGGCATAAAAATATCAGAATAAATTACTCCCTAGTATCTACACCACATTGTAGGTTATTAGTTATTAATATCATTATTCATGACAGGCCTAACTACTGATGTAAAGGAGCAATTTTCATTATTAGTAGGCATTCCTCTAAAACTCGCTAGTTGGACAAGGGCAGAAATCAAGGTAACTGAGAGTGAATGTTCAGTGGAACAGCAGTGTCAGATGTGCCTAAGAAGAAATCTGGACCCGTGAGAAACATGCGGGATCAGAGCAGAAGACCTGCGATGTGCCACAACCACTTATTAACATTTTTATTGAGCAAAAAGAGCCAATATGTACAGAGCACTCCACACGTCTTTGGGATAAGTACAACAGCTACATTACTCCTATATGGTCTTATGATCCCATGGGATAGAAATTGCATCTTCATTTTATAAGTGGGAAAAATCGAGGTACAGAGACTTTAACTCCATGTTGGTAAATAGCAGCAGTACGACCAGATCCTCGGGCTTCCCAGCTTCCAAGTCCTTTCTCTAGACCAGAGGCCAAGTAACTTTTTGTAAAGAGCCAGATGGTAAATATTTTTGGCCTAGTGAGTCATACATTCTCTGTAGCAACTACTCTGCCACTGTAGAGCAAAAATGACCATTGACAATGCGGCAAGGAACGAGTGTGGCTGTGTTCTAGTAACATTTTACTTAAGGACACTGAAATTTGAATTTCACATAATTTTTAATGTGTCTCAAAATATTATCCTTCCTGTACCTTTTGCCACTGCTGAAAAAATGCCAAAACCATTCTTGGCACACAGGCTAAGAACAGAATCGGGTAGTGGGCTCAATTTGGTCAGGGGGCTAACATTTGCAAATGTGCTCTAACTTTAATGGACATGCACATCACCTGGGGGTGTGGTTCAAATGAGGATTTTGACTCAGGAGGCCTCTATCCTCAGAAGAGGATAGAGTAATAGATGATAGTTAGAGATTCTGAATCTCTAACAAGCTCCCAGGTGATGGTGATGCTGGTGGTGCATGAACCACACCCCGAGGAGCAAAGCTCTACACTACAATGCTATCCTAAGCGATCTTTAAAGATGCTAATTTTCTGGGATGCCCTGGTGGCTCAGCGGTTGGGCGTCTGCCTTCAGCTCAGGGCCTGATCCTGGGATCCGGGGTGGCATTCCCCATCGGGCTCCCTGTGGGGAGCCTGCTTCTCCCTCTGCCTGTGTCTCTGCCTCTCTCTGAGTGTCTCTCATGAATAAATAAATCTTAAAAAAAAAAAAAAAGATGCTAATTTTCCTATATCCAGAGTTTGGGTTAATGACCTCTTTTAAGTGCACAGGTCTCTAAGCTGGGAACCTTGAAGCCCTCTTTCCCATATCATTATTGTTCCACCTCTAAATCCTCTTTCTGGAGGAGGCTCTGTCTCCTATCTCCAATCTCCAAGGCTACTGCCCAGTCACATCCTCCAAATGGGTCTCACATCTTCAGGCTTCTCAGAGATCTTTCTTCTATTTGATGATCTGAGACTTCTTTCTCTCTAAAATAAAATCCAAATATTTCCCTCCCTTGCCTAGTACTCACCTCAGTGGCGCGCTAATGCATACGGCATAAAACATAAATGCTAAGTTCTTCACAGTCACACCTAACCAATTTTGTTCATTTTGTCTTGCACGTTTTCTAATTATAATAATAACCGCAGCCCAAAACTTTTGTCAAACTCTTACTATGTACAAGACACAACTGTATTTCTTGTCATCTTTGCTCCAGACAACTGTGTGAGGTTCAGTCCTGTTATCTCCATCTTATAGATAAGGAAACTAGGACATGAAGAGTTTAGTAAACAATAGAGCTCATGGGGTAAGGATTCTGACTCCAGAACCCACAGCCTAACCAGTAAAGTGTATTCCTCCCCAAAGTTAGTTAGCGTGCTCATCATCCTTAATCACATAAGGGTCCCTAACACCAGCCATGTTATTTCTGCTCATGAGCTTTTGCATCTGTTCACCCTCACCTACAACCTCCTACAACTGTCATCGCTTATGTTCTTCTCCTCTCTAAATACTTAGCTCCTCTCCCCAAGGTGTATTCCTACAGGTGCACACAGAGTCATTATTGTTTCCCTGTGTCTGATTCCCCTACTCACGTTGACCTCCCATAAGGCAGGGTCTCTGTTCTATTTTTTTCTGGTACCACCACCAGCTGATACTCTGCTCAGTAGGTAGTAGGTGTTCAATAAATATCTGATGGATGAAGAAGAGGATAGAGCAATAGATGATTGGATAGGTAATCAATTTACAAACCATCTTGAGCATAATTTCCACATCTGGATAGAAAAAGGATTGAAATCAGTTAAGTTCTAAATTGTTACCATCAACATTCATCATGCATGCATTCATTTATTCATTCACTCCCATATTTACTAAGTTTCCAACATGTCAATCATGATTCTGGGTCCTGAGCATAGAATAGCAAGGAAAGCAAAGTCTCTGCCCCTGTGCTTTCTTGCAGTCTGATGCGAGAGAGAGGAGACTGTGGGCCAGTGATAAGTGCCATAGAGGGAACAAAATGTTGATTAAAGGAGCACTCTTTTAAACAGATATTCACATACACATATAGAGACCTATTTACAGGTGATATTTATAATTTTATTAATTAACCTCACATTGTGGAAGTAGGAATCAATTCCTCTGGTCTTTAGAAAACAGGTACTACCAATATGGCAGAAATCTGGAATGGTGGCAAAAGGACAGAGGGATATTTTAGTTTAGGTTGATGATTCTGTCCCTTTGGGGCCTTCAAATTATAGCAGATTTGCAATTGATATATATAATCAGTTGCCAGCAGCCCATTCCTGGGTGTGCATTTAAATAATGCACTGTGGGGACGCCTGGGTGGCTCAGTGGTTGACCATCTATCTGCCTTTGGCTCAGGTTGTGATCCTGGGGTCCTGGGATCGAGTCCCGCATTGGGCTCCCCGCAGGGAGCCTGCTTCTCCCTCTGCCTGTGTTTCTGCCTCTCTCTCTCTGTGTTTCATGAATAAATAAATAAAATCTAAATAAATAAATAAATAAATAAATAAATAAATAAATAAATAATAAAGACACTGTCCGGAACCTGGGTGGTTCAGGTGGTTACTTGTCTGCCTTCAGCTCAGGTCATGATCTCTGGGTCCTGGGATCAAGCCTCATGTCAGGCTCCCTGCTCAGCAAGGAGTCTGCTTCTCTCTCTCTCTCTCCCTCTGCCCCTCCCTACCACTCATGCTCTCTCTCTCTCTCTCTCTCTCTCTCTCTCTCAGATAAATAAATAAAACCTTTTTAAAAATAAATAAATAAAGTAAATAGGGACACTGCAAATAAGAAAAGTGTTGGAATGGGAAACAAATATTTCCCATAGTTTGAGACAGAGTTGTCTTCTAGAGGAAAGTCACACGTGTTCTGTTGTATATGAAAAGCTCAAATGACTTAACTTCATTTAATTCAAGTTTGAATTAAGTTCCAAGTACTGGATTAGTTTAATAATAATCATCACTTTCCTTACTTTTCATTGTACTCATTTGTCATTTTCACTGTATGTAGAATGACAGTTAAAATAAAAATGTAAGCACACCTATAGAAAAAATATATTTGAAATCCTTACAAAATTTTCATAAAACCCCAGTAAGATAAACTTATATTGGTGTATTAAAAATTTAAAACGGCCGATAACTTGATTGAGACTGACCACAAATTCATAGCAAAAATAGGTATAAACCCATGGGCCTAAACATACTTTCTAAGTTCCTAACTCAGAATTTTCTTTACCTTGTTTAAAATTCTACTTCACCTTAATTAAATGTATCTGTATCACCTGTAATCTACTTCGACAATTCATTTAACTTTAATGATATCAATTTTGTTCAAGCGCAGGGTAGTTTTCCAATAAATGGTCGTATGTGGATAACTATGCTTGCAAACATAAGTCATTACACTTTCTATCAGAAAATCTAGAAATGCAGAACGATGAAATATGTTTTCTTGTACAAGGGTGTTTTCTTCTAAACAACATGGCTAATGGAAAATAGTTACAGAAAGAAAGCATAGCTCATGGAAAAATAGCTAATAGAAAATAATGTTTTCATAATGTTTATAAGTAAAACTACTTCTAGGAAGTGCTTAAATGTACTAATGAAACAGAATTGTCTTTAGCACAGACTAAGACATAAAATAAAAATAGATTAATATGCCCTTCCTACCAAGGGAGGCTAAAAAATGTTAGTGAAGATACACCCAAATAGAATCCTAGTTTTCTTAATTTCTTAAAGAGTATGTTTGTTAGGATAATTTATCCCCAAAGGGTTTATGGTTTATTCATATTGACAGGAGGAGTGGAATTTGCAACACATTCTAGAACTTCAGTATGCAATTAAATGACTTAGCAGGTATCCTTGATGTTTTTATCATTAAAAAAAAAAAAAAGCCTCCATCCCTCTACATTCAGTTCTGCTTCGAGCACAAGGTTCTCGGCATGGGAGAGGAGTCTCCCCTTCCCTGTCTCATCAAAGCATGAATGCAAATGTGACTACATTGATTGAGGGGAGGTATTGCCTACCATATGGCCCTCTTCAATGGAGTCAACATGGGGAGGGGCTCTTTGCTGACAGAGAACTAAGCAGAGAACAAAGTGAACACCTGGTCAGATAAAAATCCATCAGGATATTTGAATTGGCTGCCCAGTCTCCAAATTATTCTCAGGCATCAAGTCCAAGGTAAAATGAAATGTGCCCCTGTCGCATATTCAGTAATGTGTCCAAATGTGTATGACATGACCCTGAATGGAAAAACGTCCTTGATTGGCTGGTATGACTTTTAACTCTACAGAAGGGGATGGTAAGACATGGTAAATCGAGTAAGAGATCAGAAATCGAGAGTCCTCCCTGTTTCTTCATTGGGGGGCATGCCAGCGCAGCATGGCTTTGGGGGAAAATCTCTTGCCCTGTCTTCATTTTGGCCATTTGGAAAGATACCAACAGGAAGCACAGAGACCCTCGCTGCCCTTTTTAAATCTTCAAGAGGCCATGGGGTCTTGGACTCTCCTATGAAGGTGGAAGGAGAAGGGTAAATGTGACAGGCCAGTCTTTCTCCTTCTTAGCTCTCTCATCAGTGCTTCTTTGTCCTTCCCATTTATAGAGCAGAACTTCCCTATCAGCTGGGGAAATGATGGCAGAAGAAGATTTTGAATCGTTGGATGCACAAGTAAAGGCTGCTTATCAGTAAGTGCACCAGGCCATGGTAAACTCAGCGAGCTCCTGTAATGAGTGCCCAAGAGCAGAGGGGAAACCTTGAGTCTGTTAAAAAAAAAAAAAAAAAAAAAAGCAACTCAGCCTTAAGCTTGGTCAGCCTGGGCAAGTGCTCAAAATGGCGATTTCAAGGCCGGACTAATGAGCTAATAAATTATAGTCACTTCACAGGCAACATGGTATGATTTCACCTGCTGAGTTGAATCAGGTAGCAATCTAGGCTAACCTTTAAAAACTGATTTGAAATCTCCCAATAAGGTAGCCAGATAGATTCAGCCTCTATTTTAGATATGAAGGCCTAAATTCTCATCCCTTTGTGTCAGAAATATCTCCAGAGCAGTAGCGATTTTGTCCCCTCCGGGGGATAGCTGGCAATGTCAGGTGACATTTTCAGTTGTGACTACAGAGGGGACAGGGATGCTACTAGTAGGTGGAAATCAGAGGTTCTGCTAAACATCCTACCATACACAGGACAACCCCTGCACCCCCACAAAGAACTATCTGGCTCCAAATTTCAATAGTACTAGAGTATTATCAAGAAGCCCTTCCGAAGAGCATACAAAGTAGGTAAATCACAGCTAGTTTGATCAAAAAGAGTGAGCTGGCAACCCGGAGCTCCTAATTTGAGAGGCAGGAACGGGCAAAACCTACAAGTCTACTTGAGTTCCCATTGGGCATGACTTGGTCAAGTAACTTCTGCATGGAGCCCTATTGAGCATAATGCATGTGTCCTATGAAAATGACTAAAATGAAAAAGGAGTAAAATCATCATTATTTCTGGCAGAGAGACTCATCATCTTGAATTGTGCGATGTGTCCTGCAGATGGGTAAGATGTAACGAGCATGCTCAATTAGCTCCATTATCTCTTCCTAGGGTGAAAGTCATCACATTGTTACAGTGCTTGAGGCTTCAAACTCCCCTTCATCTGCCCAAATTCATAACAAAATAAAGCATCGCTAAAGCCCTTTCCAATTTCACTGGGAACCTGATGGACTAATGGACTTGCACATACATGGCAAAATAATGGAAGTTAGATTAATCCCTCTGATCAATGAGTCCACTCATTTAGAGTTGTTATCAAGGAAATAACCTATGAAGAGTTGCATTAATTATGTTTCTATGTTTTAATTTAGTTAAGTCTACATATTGGCAGACAAAGCAAAAAGATGGCTAGGAGCATGTGTGTGTGTATGTATGTGTACTTTTTCTGGATAGTTCTCTAAAAAAATAATCACATGACTAGATAGCTAATAAAGAATGTCAGGAAAGAGGCAGTTCCGCCATTTTACTATTTTTATCTCGTAACGATGCTATCTCTCCATAAAAGATGTGCCACCATAGCAGAAGTTCTGATGACAGGATAGTGACTGAGATTTAATTTCCCTCTGATCAAAATTTCATCAAACTTGGCAAAAAGGTCAGACTCTCCTAACTCAGGGCCCGGGACATGGCGGTCCCACTTGTGGAGGATTTCGGGGCTGCAGCTAAAGGATCTGACATGATTTGTCCTTTCTCCGGAAACCACATGGTGCCCAGAAGTTCCAGGCCTGCTCAATTGTGTCTTCAGAAACTACTAGGGAGAAGGGCCAGTTGCCCAGCTGACGCCCACATTACCCTTCCTATAAAAGGTCAGGACACCTGTGGGTAATTGCAGCCTGAATCTGATTCCCAGAGCAACACGTGACAATAAGGCTGATGAGGACACAGGATCCCCCATCCTCCCATGCCACCTGTATAGGTATAGGCCCCCGGTACAAGAACTGGCCTTTCTCACTGTGGCAATGGGACAGGCACTGAGTGGCCACGTCCTCTGCCTATCAAGGCCCCCTGTGCTTGTCATGCAGTGAGGGGACGCTCACCACAGAGGACTCTTCCCGAAATCATCCTTCTCCTGGCACAGTGACACCAGCCCTAAAGGTGTCCAAGTGAGCACTTTAACTACTAGGCTGTTTTGAGGACTTTGGATAGAGAAATGGGTGTGAGGATCATGACCAATAAAGATAATGAGCATTTGTGCTGTTAGGTGCCATTTCCAACTAAATCAAACCCTTCTGGCCAGTAAGAAGAGGGTGAGGGAAAAAAAAAAATCAAACAGCAAATCTGCTGAGAAGGCCAAATGCGTCCATCCTCCACAACCTCGCCTCTCTCTCTCTCTCTTTCTCTTAACATAATACCAAAAAGAAAGCAAGCAGAGGTAGCAAGGGGGCACTTTTTCTTCTAGATAGAACACAGCAGGCTAGGGAAGTCTGAATAGTCATTCGGCAATGATTGTCACATGCTGTTGGACATCGTGGGTGACAGCGAAACATCACCGCAAGGGACTGAACCGAGGTTAATGACCTAAGATACCATGTTAGGGCCCCAAGGCCACTGGCCCCACACCTTCATGTTAAAGAGGAGTAAGCTGAGGCCCAGAGAGGGTGACTGTCTTGCTCAAAGGATCCTCTAGTAAGAGCACCTGGAAAAGCAAAACGGCCCACTTCATCAGGCTGCCTCCTCCCCTCTGCTCCACCGTTCACATCCACTGCCCAGAAGCCTCTTCGGGGGCCACCACCTCTGTGCTCCAGCTGCCCAAGACAACCTGAGAGGGCAAAGGAATCGCTTCTTCCTAACCCTCAAGTCTGAACTGGGGGTTGGAACTTGGGGTTGCCTCTTCCTAGCCAGGAAGATATTTGTCTGAGTCTGAGCAATCCCAAATGTCAATAGGAGAATCCTGTTTGCCAAAGGCTTACTGCATGAACCTGGTCCACGGAGAGCAGAGGGCCCGCTAGGCACCTGCACGTATGGATTATAACCTTGACGGGCGCCCCGAGCAGAGGGGGTGATAAACGAACCTCCATTAGTCTGTGCCTTTTACCTGGCCTGTTTCAATTGTCTTCGACTCTTACCTGAGCCCACGGGAAAGCTGCGCAGCAAGAAACACAAAAAGAAGGGAGGCCTCTTAAGCTCCGGGGACTTGAGCTCCTAGCTGCAAATTTCCTTTCATTCAAAAGAACGCTCTCCACCTTTTTTCTCAGCACAACACTTACCAGGCCCATGAGGGGGGGAAAGTGTTTCTCACCAGGAATAAGCTGTAAGGTATATTTGAAAATTGAGATTTTTGAATTGCAATTGGCATCTCTCCGTGCCTTTCGGATGGGGGCCATCTAACTGCAAAGTGACATTTTGCGACGCGGACGTAGCGGAGACCCAGTGAAAAACCACAATCAATCCGTTTCTAAAACACAGGCTCAAGAAACGGGGACCTAGCATTAAACCTGGAAGATCTTTTATGATTGTTCGTCAAAGGAAAATAGCAAGAGACATTCATTTTTCAAATTATTCTCCCTCACTAGCCTCTCTCATTGCTATTACCATGAGCAATATCATTCTTTACCCACTGCAGGAACCTTTTGTGAGCAAAATACCATAGAAAATCTTTACTTTCAAATCCATTCACTCCTGGCAAGAAACAATCCTGGATGAACTTTTAGAGTGCCCAGCTGAGTAAATGAGTGACCTTTGGTTGATCTAATTTACTTGTCTCCTTTTATCCACGTATGATTTATATTACATGTGTATTTAAGCAGTGCCTTTGTCTTCTAGCACCTGTAAGTCTTTCGTGATCATTAGTTAAGCCTCGCGGTCCATTTGAAAGAAGAGGTATCTCACCTTTGGGGAGGTGCAGAAAATTCTGGGAGGACTGCGGGTCCGCATGGAGGCAGAGTCATGACTCAAGCCCTAGAGGGAGCTCAATACATTTCCCAACCCCCCTCCAAGCAGCTTAACCGTTCATAAATGTGTGGCCATAATATTAGGTTCCCACTAACTACATAATTGCATTTATGAACCCTGGCAGTCCTGCACTCACCCCCGGGTGCTCTTGGAAAGTTGGCCAAAGGGACGGAAAATGAGGCTGTCTGTGGGAGCGGGGCTCGAGTGAGGCCAGCCGGGGAGGAAATAGTGAAGTTTTTGATGTCTTAATCTTCTTAAAACAAGTGTCCTTTATAACATGGTCAAGCAGCCGTGCGCAAGAGGCACTGGAAGGAGGCAAAGCTAGAGCAGGAGACCAGTTGGGATGTCTTTCTAGGGTAAATCCAGAAAGCATCGTGGTTAGGGGCCCGGGGTTTGGTATCAGTCAGTTATGAGTTAGAAGACTGGCTTTGCGACTCACGAGATGTGTGGGCGATTGATTTCCCGTCTGCAAGATTCAGTTTTCGAACCTGTAAAATGGAACTAGTGAAAACCCCCATAGCATTGTGGAGATTCTATGAGGTAAATATAAATCACGCAGCACAATACTACCCAGTACGATTAATGTTCAGCTGTACTCGTAAAAACTTCAATAGTGCTTACATAGGCCAGGCATCGTTCTTTATTCATCGAAGCCTCACAACAACTCAGAAAGCAGGTCTTACACGTGGCTCCCATTTCACAGATGAGAGAACTAAGGTACAGAGGGAATTAATACTTTAAGTCACGGAGCCAGATTTCGAACCCACACACTCTCTCCAGAATCTGGGTTCCACATCACTCCTCTACTGAGGGCAACTAGTGTTAACCAGTGAGGCCACAGGTTAGGAATGAAAACAGATTTAAGAGGTACCGAAGAACGAGCGCCTGGCAGGATGCAGGGATGATGAGAGAAGGGATATCCGAGGCTGGTTCCTGGGGGTTTGACTTAAGTGGTGCTCCACGGCATCTGTCTTGGTTGTAGGGAATATGGATGGAGAGGGGTGTGCTTGGGACGTGTTGAGCGAGTCTGATGTATTTGTGGAAGATCCAGGCACAATGGTTAATACACAGGTAGATACATGGATCTGGAGCTCAAGAAAGAAGTTAGGGCAGATGTCATAGATTTAAGAGTCATCAGAAAATTCTTGGGAACTGGAGTCACTTGAGTAGAGATCATACAGTGTATGGAGTGAGAAAGGAAGAAGGCTGAAAGAAACCCCTCTGGGAAAGAAGCGGGGGCACCAATACTTAAGGGTTGAACACACAAGAACCCTTCACGGAGAGCAAGAAGGAGTGGTTGGGGAAGGAGTATACTTGATGGAAGCCAAGAGAGATGAGGGTTTCAGTAGTCTTCTGCTTGAAAACTGCATTTTTTAATTGGGGAAAATATTATATCTTCCTCCACTTACCTTCTTAGGATACCACACCCCAATCAAATGCAAAGAGTTTAAAAGACAATATAGATGGGTTCATGTCATGCCCATATTTATTTCCTGGAAAAATAAGAGAACTCACGTCATGATCTAAGGGAGGTCAGTTGGCCCACCCTTTTCCCCATCTCTGACTGTCAAGGATTTCTCTCAAAGACTACTCCTCCAGGACTACCTCCTTTTTTAGGTTTTATTTATTTATTCATGAGACACACATACAGAGAGAGAGAGAGAGAGAGAGAGAGAGAGGCAGAGACACAGACAGAGGGAGAAGCAGGCTCCCTGCGGGGAGCCCGATGTGGGACTCGACCCCAGGACCCCAGGAGGGATCACAACCTGAGCCTAAGGCAGATGCTCCACCACTGAGCCACCCAGGTGTCCCCAAGACTACTTCTTCCAGGTACTGCAAACGGAATTAAAACCATGTTCCCTTGTAGTCCTAGAGAATTCTCTCTATATCTACACCACATCATTTTTTTCTGTCTGATTCACACCATGGTTGTTTGTAAATCGCTTCCTAGACTAAGAATTCCTTGATGGCAGGGGCCACGCTAGCATATCGGTTCTGTATGACACACGGGGGGTGCTAAATAGATGCCTGTAGACCATGAATGAACTTAAACCTTTAGTGAAAGCATAACCAGTACATTCGAGTCAACCTCCACCTTCCTCTGGATTCATGCCTACTCGCTGTACCTCTTGGTTACAGGCAGATAGTACCGAGTTTCCACATCTGTAAAGTGAGTAAAACAGACCTAGTGGGAATTAGATGAGATTATACACTTAAAACAGCAAGCATCCAGTACTCATTAGCTATTAAGTGCCAGCTTCTCAGCTCGAGGGCTGGCCGAGCCCCTCGGGGAAGGGTTTTCAGAAATCCCTCACCTTGTTTGGACTCGGGCCCCTCACAGACCCAGGGGTCCTGGATCCCAACCCACCCCTTTAACTCCTGTCCTGCAAGATTTATAGCCCGACTGTGACAACTAATTTTGGGACTGTAATGCCTCCTGTCATCTTCCATAAATTTGACATAAATAAATCACAAAATACCCTTTTTATATCGCTTTTTATCTTGCCACGCTTCTTGTTTCTTTTGGAAACAGTTTTTATGGCAAATGCAGAGTGTAAATCCACCCGGCAATAAAGCATGCCAAACAAGCGTGTAGAACAGGCACCTGAGAGGAAATTACCCACCATTTGCAGCGCTCCACACAATTATCAGCACGATGTTGTGGAGTGGGCCTGGTCAACGCACTGCGCCGGATTCCCTACACACGATTTGCATAGCCCCCGTGCAAACAGCATCGTTGAACAAGGGCAAGTGGGCTCCCACTGGTCCACGTCTTTATGGCGGCCTCTCTGGGGGTAACGTGGACTCTAGACGTCGTGTGACATCCCCCTGCCCTTTTCTCTGGACAGGCCATTGCTCCTAAGGCAACAGGGTCCAATCAGACTTCCTGCGATGATGCACAGATTCCGTATCTGTGCCCATCAGTACGGTGGCCACCGGCCCCCCTGGGCTACTAGATGCTTGATATGTGAATTGTGAGACAGAGGAACAAGATCTTAAATTGCATTTTGAGGGCAATCGGTTCAAATGTAAATAGCCACGTGGGGCTGGCGGCTACCTTGGGGAAAACGTTGGAAAGGTGGCTCGATGGACCTTTGGTGTCAGATACCTCGACTCACACATCTTCAATTTCGAGTGCCAGGAATCACACCGACCTTCATCGAGTCCCTTCTCACACACCCTCTACTTTCACCCTAAAGGTGACTTCATGGAGTCGGCATCGCCTCCATCATCTCCACGAGGCACCAGAAGTCGAGAGAGTTCGAGTGACAGGTCTGAGGTCTTTCGACTACCGTGTGGTAGAGCAGAGACTTGAGCCAGGTCTGTCTGCAAAGGTTTGCTGCTCTCAGAGTAGTGCTCAGAGCGGGCATCCTGGCTCTGGATCATCCTACCCTTGAATCACGAGGGCCACCCTTCTGTGAATTTGTTAGCACCGTGGGGCTCAACGTTTATGTCAGCAAAGCTCTCCACGAGGGATGGACAGAGCTAGCTTCTCACCACGCCTCACCACCCACCAGCCGCTGGACCGAGTCCATGCACTTTCAGACCTACTTTGTCATGTGTGCCGACGGGGAGAAGGGCCTGCGCCCGGCCCGCCTCACAGGCGAGTTGGGAGCATATACGAGATCCACCTGAGGATGTGCTAAAAGGTGATACAGAGATGTAAGGTCTACTTTTAAAGGGAATTCTGATGAATCCTACCGAACCCTATTTATCTCCTGCCTGAGTTGCCACAAAATCCATGCACAACATCATTACCCACACCGACACTCGCCAAACACCCCCGAAAGCCTACACTCTGTGCAGCCAAATTACAGGAACGCATCCCATGAACTTTCCATAATAGCAATTAAAGCAGTGACAATCCACAGCAGAAGACTCGCCCTGCCGCGCGCCGATTATTAACATGTTAATTTCTATGTCCCGGCTTTTGAAAATGATTCTGGGAACTACTTATTGAATTTTTAATTTGCAGATTATCGACCCAATTGGCTGCAATGGCTCTGAGCAATGGGGCCCACACGTCAGCTGCGCAGGTGAAGCAGCTGCGAGCAGACAGGAGCGCCTCCTGTTCTGCCGGGACCTGGGCTCCCTGGAGCTCGTGAGAGCTCCGGGTTCAAGGCAAAGCATGAGGCACGTCTCCTGTGTGCATATGGGGAGTGGGAGGGATACAAGAATGCTGCACCAAGGAGCCTTCTGGAAATCACTGTACAACCTGGACTTCCAAAGCCATTGACGAGGTTGATCGTTTAATATGCATCCTCTTCTTTCTTTCCATCCTCCTTGCCTTCCTTCCCCTCTCCCTCCATCCTCCTTCCTTGCACCGGGGACCCCAAAATGAATAAGGCAGACCTCGTCTCAGCTGGCACAGAGCTCACAGCCCAGCGCAAGGCTCCACACACAGAAACTGTGACACGACGATGCGACACGGGCTGTGTGTAGAAGTACAGGGGGACCCGTGGCCAGAGATAGGGAGGAAAAATATCAAGGAAACCTTCCTAGAAAAAGAAAATTAAAGAAGGAGCAGGATTGGGATGCCTGGGGGTGCTCAGGGGTTGAGCACCTGCCTGTGGCTCAGGCTGTGACCCCGGGGTCCCGGGATCGAGTCCCACATGGGCTCCCTGCAGGAAGCCTGCTTCTCCCTCTGCCTGGGTCTCTGCCTCTGTGTGTCTCTCATGAATAAATAAATAAAATTTAAAAAAAAAAAAAAGAATAAGGAGCAGGAGAGAGTCGAATGGGTGAAGGCAGAGAATGTTTCAGGCGTGAAAAAAGAGGCAAGAAGAACCAGAAGCCGGAGAGCCCTCGGCACTACCCTTCCCAAGGGCAGCTGCTCCTAGGTCTTCCCTGCTCTGGTGGAAGCCTCCACCCCCAAACCAGACAGAAGGCAGAGCAGCCCCCAGATCCCATAAGCACCGCTCGTTCCCCACATGTACTCCAGAAGGGACCTGGCCCGCCTGAGCCTCGCTCTCCACATCCGTAAAATGGGGATCGGGAGAGTATTCTCATGAGAATTAGAGAAGAGTACATGGGGGCAGCAGGTGTCACAGCACCCATAAGGGCTGCATAAATACCAGGGGTGGCTACTGTGTCATCAGCATCATGATCTTCCTCTCACACAGCCGGTCCCCAGGCCCTCAGCCGAGCTAGGGATCCTCGCCCTTCAGGTCAGCATCGACCCTGCCGCACCCAACAAGCCTCCCAGAGCACCCCGGAGATGCCAGCTTCTTCACCCTTCCATTCATTCTCTACTCAGGCTACCTTACGGACACCATCACCTTTCTCCTCTGCGTCCCTTATTTCTGCAACGAGATCATAACAACTTATTCTTACTAAATGCCTCATTAAAATGAGGACTATGGAGACTTTGCACTTGGCCAGAGCGTTGCAGCTTGGCAAAGGGCTCTCCCCAGAGGGCCTGGGGTGGAGATCTGCGAAATAAGCCCCTGGGCCGGGAGGGCAAGGATTATAACCCCCCTTCTCCTGCCAGGAGCGCTGTGTCTCCAAGAAGCACAGAAGTTGAGTGACTCCTCTGAGGCCACACAGCTGTTTCGCAGTTGAGCTGGGGCCGGGCCCTTCGAGCCTCAATACGAAATGGGAGTCTTGATCCAACGGCTACCGGCTGCTGAGTGCCTACTGCGTGCGCTGTTGCGAAAATGTTACATGCATAAGGTCCTTTGAGCTCACAATAACCCCGTGAAGCGGTTACTACCCATTTTGTGGTTTGTTATGGACAAGGAGACTGAGCCACGGAGACGTGAAACAGCTCCAGCCCCCGGGTCGCTAAACTAGGGAGGATGCAGCTGTGACCCACACCTAAGCCAACCGGTCGGCACGCACGCACAACCGCTCCACATACTGCCTCCCTGACCTCTCCGACGCTCTGCTAGGAATCCTCCAGCACTGGGGAGAGCACAGTGAACCCTGGAGAGGCTCAACGAATATTTATTTATTAATATTTATAACAGCTTACTCTACTGTTGGGAGAATAAGTATCTTGGAGGGTTGGAAGGCTTTGATTGTTTATTTTCTTCCAAAGTTCCCATAATGACCGTGGCTGTCCATGAATCAACTCTCTCTACTGTTGTTTTATATTCAGCCTCATATTGTCATCTTATTTCTCTCTGCCGCCGGGTCACCCATGGGGCCCAACCACGCTGGGACTCCCAGACGTGTGCTTTCCTCAAGGGCGGCTGCTGAGCATGCATTACACTTCAAGGGTATTTGCCCAAAATATCCCCTTCTGTCCCTTAATCTTCCCCCCATCCACCTCCCCGGGACGGGTGAGGACTCTCTCCTGTTCCCCCTTTTCTTTTCTCATAGAAATGAAGAAACAATTCCCTTCAACACTCCAAAGGCAAACAAAAGACAGCAAAACAGTGACACGAGACACAGCCGCACGCTAGTTACCTTGCACACTCTACGGGAACGGTTAGTATGTGGTTACCCCACCTCTCATTCACCAAACGTAGACAGAACTTCTGGTCTACCAGATGCCTTTTACCTCTGGGTTTAAGAATTCCCATGTCAATCTGCAGGAGACTGGAGAAAGGGCTTGAGGACAGAAAGTTCCGACTCACCATAGAGTCAAGCATGGAAAAAGACAGGAGACCCAATGATACCTGCGACCCTCTTCCCACGCTGCCAAGGGGGGAGGTGCTCGGGCGGCAGCCTCCCTGGGCTTTGCTCCTGAAGCTGAGGCCGAATGAGTTAACAGGAGGCTGTGAAGTCAGGTGAACCTTGCAACTCTTTGAGTGCAGCCCTCCTATTTTGCAACGTAGCAGAAAACAAGCTGTTAGCCGCATGTCCCCGCCTAGCCCCTCCAATTTTTCAAATCATGATTTATATGCTTGGCTGCTTATGGAATATATGGGTATAGCAGGGGGTAGGTAGCCATGGGAAAGCACTACCTGGAGGTTTAGCACAATTAACAAGCTTGGGTTTGACCCCCAGAGAACATTGGAGACAATTGATAGTGGTACTACGTTCTTTGCTTTGATCAGCTTATTCTCGCTGAGCCATACAAAATGTGTTACCTGCAGCTGAAGGACCTCAGGTCCCCACTTTACGTCCTTTCTTCCCGCCTTGACGGAAGGAATACTAGGTTGGTATCTATTCTGAATAGTGTCGGTGACTATGATTTTGATTAAAGGTCAAAATGCCTTTCTACTCCCGCTGTTTTTTTTACCTTTGCAATTTTTCTAAAACAAGAAAAATTCTACTTCCTGGAATCCTTCTCATGGTATGTGCCGGGCTGAAATTCGGCAGAGTAACATGGTGTTGGTTGTTAAAACATCGCTCTTCCATGCTGGTATGTGCAGATACTCCAGTCCTCACCCCTTGTCGATCCCATCTCCCTGGGATCCAACAATTAAGAGGGGTGCACCCAGCCCAGCATCTGGGCGGGCGGGGCGGGGGGGGTGGTTTCATGGTCCTGCTCTAGGCCAAACCTGGGTCCCTTCTAATTGGTCATTGCCCAAGTTGTACCTGTGGTTGTATGTTCCAAACATCTCCCTAGTTATAGGGGATCATAAATGCAAGAATGCTTAGAGATACATGGAAGGTTCTGTGTAACTTTTAAGAAAATATTATAGTAATAACTCATAATCATTATGGTTAGGGTGTCGTGTGCACGGAACTACTTGATCTGTCATTTGCTAAAAATTAATCCATTTCTGCAGCGAAGCCACCTGAAGGAGACGCCCTCTCCCCACACAATGGAGATAGCACTGTGGACCTGTTTTTTTCAGGCATTTGACTTTCGTGGTTGTGCTTTCTCTAAATCACATTTTTTTTAGCAGAAAACAGCACTTTTTAGCCAAATAGAAATACAAAATCTGTCATCTGGGCCATCATATATACATAGAAACAGCATGCTATGGCTGCCGAGCTGCTTATCTTCAATGATGTTGATCAAGCAGGATGGAAACGAGGAAATTCATCCTCCCCAAATGACATTGGAATAAAGGCACAGACATTTAAAGAAATAAAGTGAAATCTGAAAGGCAAAACGTCAGAGGTGGTGCTCAGGAATAATGAAACTGTAAGAAGTTAAACACAATCAGGTTTAAAGAGATAATGATAAAAATGAAAATCTGAAATCTCTTGCCAGTAGAGTAAACCTCATCTAGGAAGATGAATTCAATATTTCCTGCAAATAAACAGCAGTTTCTAAAAATAGAAAGCACAGCTGTGCAAGCCAGAAAGTTTCAGAGGATCATAGGTGGTGATGGTCAAAGTATGGCTTTTTGCGACTCTGTGGGATTACAGATGAGTGATCGCAGCCCCTCAGGTAACTGAGATTTTATTAAACTGACAGACCATAATTTAACACATCCTTGATGGAATATACACATGCTCACTTTTCCGATATAATCTGTTATGGAAGTGCTTTCTGAAGCACTTAGCCAGTTTATCTTTGAGCGTATTCCAAGGCATCGAAGACTTGTGAGATACTTAGTGAAAAAAAAAAAAAGAAAGAAAGAAACTACTATTTCGTACCGTGTTTCTCTCTTCGACATTCACAATGCTCAGAAATCTGTTAGAGGCTCTGAAAAGTCCTGCAACATGACTTCTGTCTTTTTCTTTAGTCGGTATTCCCCCAAACTTAGCTGAACACGGAAACCATTTTATTTCTCATAATTTGGAGAATATCACATTAGAGAAGTATAAGATCCGATCGTTATACCATTGGCAGATTTTTTTTTTTTTGAAGTACGAATTTCCTGTGCATATCTTCAGGTGTCTGATGCTAAGGGTCCTTGAAAGGACCCTCTACCTGTGACTTCCTATCTGTACCAGTGATGTTGGTTAGAGGGTCCTTCAGCTGCTGGTTAAGCAAAGATTAACTGCATTATTATTCAACTGCAAGGACTCTACCCACTGTCAATTCCCTGCAGGATCAGATAAGCCCTTCCACTGTGGTCTTCCTGGGCTCAGGATGCTGGCTTGCAAGCTTCCCTAATTGCTTCACCCCCTCACTTCCTACCCTGCATTTTTATCAGTGGCAAGTGTTTGTAGGAAGTGCAGTCCTGTGGATGAAGAAGGAAAGAAAATTTAGAGCAAGTGCCTTCTTTTAAGGAGAGCAGCCTTAGCAAAAATGTTACAAATTAGCTACAATATCAGGTTCTCAATTCTTTCCTGATTTCCTCAGGTCCCTGCACTTGGCACTCCAAAGGCTTTCAAACTTTTATTTTCCTTTCTTTGATTGTGCGGGGAGAAAGATGGAATTCTAAAGGAAATGCATCATAAAATTTATATTTGGGCAGTCTTATCAGCATTGGACATGCATAATCTTTCCTTGCAAAGTTTTTGCTATAAAACTGCACACAAATTTGTTTCTAAAAAGAGAGAGAGAGACAGAGACGAGAGAGAGAGAGAGAGAGAGAGGAAACCCTCTATGTTTCTATGGTGTTTGATGTCTATTTATATGTTTCTTAAAGATAAAGCATTTATTCTATGCATGATTTGAATTTTATGCATCTCTTCTCTTTGCCTTAACGGAAGTGAATTCTTATTGCATAGCCAAATTTCACACTCAATTTATTCTGCAGAGTAACTCCCTTCCTCCAGATGGGACTATAAACCAGTAGAAAGAAGTTTTTTTAAGTGTTCCTAATTGAATATATGGGGTCTACTTCTGACATGAAATCAAAAGCTCAGGGAAAAGCATGGAACGTCCCTGGCCGAGGCCACCGACAACCATAAAACAAAACAAGTCTGTTGGTGTCAGGACAGGTGCTGCCATCATCACCAAGTCACACACAAGGCAGCAAGGAGGAGGAAAGAGTGGCTCAAGCGGTAAAAAAATGATTTCTCCAGCTTCTTTAAAAGCTTCCGGAGATCAAAGAGAAGGAGTTCTAATGGCCTAGCAAGATAAAAAGAGAGAAGACTCAGTACAAAGCCATGGAGAACAGCCCAAGTATTAGATAGGTGGAGAGGTAAGAATTAGTCACATCAGGCCCACTGTTTATTGAGGATCCAATAATGCTAACATGGGAAAAAGACATTCTCTCCTTAAGGATGCGTGTGTGCATGTGTGTGTGTGCATGTTTCCTCACAAAACGTCTGTGACAATGCTACACGCAAGCAGGCCAGGCATTGGCTAGGGGACCCAAAACAGAACAATCACAATATTAATGCTTCCTTGTAACTTTTAGTGGGTGCTTATTATGTAGCAGGAAACGGAGCTAAGTGCTCTGCATATATTATGTGATTCTCACAGTGATCCTTGAGGTCAGACCCGGTTTCTAGCCTTCATGGTCACGTTAAATATTACATAAATATATATTGACTTAAGAAACATTACCTTGATGTGGTTACCATGTATTTCCCCTCTTGCATATGGGAGAATTGAGTCCCGGACAGCCTGAAGAGGTTAGCATAGGGCACAAGTAGTAGTTTCAAGGGCTGGCTTGTACCCAGGACTGTTGGCATCTATGTTTTCTGTAGTAGACGATACTGCCTCAGGTGGGATAGACACATGCGTAATGTTTCTTTGCAAAGTTTGCAAGGGGTGGGGCCTCGGGATGCAGAGCCATGGCCATAGTCATGGTGGAAAGCCAAGGGAGAGGAAAGAGCATGGTTACGATTCAAAGAGCCATCTGGGGGGATCCCTGGGTGGCGCAGCGGTTTGGCGCCTGCCTTTGGCCCAGGGCGCGATCCTGGAGACCCGGGATCGAATCCCACGTCAGGCTCCCGGTGCATGGAGCCTGCTTCTCCCTCTGCCTGTGTCTCTGCCTCTCTCTCTCTCTCTGTGTGTGACTATCATAGATAAATAAAAAATTTAAAAAAAAAAGAACTTTAAAAAAAAAAAGAGCCATCTGGTTTGAGTTTGGGGTCCATGATAACTAACTGTGTGATCAATTTAACCTCTTCCTTTATCTCAGTCTCTTTATCTGTAAAATGGGAGAGGTGACATCTAGATTAGTCAATCATGAAAATTTGAGATTGTGTAGAAAAAGTGATATTGAGTGTTCAAAACTAAATTTTATTTTTGTCAAGTGTAATAAAGATAAGAATCCCAGTTGCCCAATTTGCGAGGTGGCACCCCATCGTATGACCATGTGAGAATAAGGACCACATGGGATCTTGGTTTCTTCATCAGTCTGATAACTAAGTCAAATTATGGAGGGTTGATAGTCTCTTCCAGGCTTTAACTATGCTACTGACTCCTAACAGCCTATTAGTTAGTAGCATAGGTGCCTAAAGTGGGCTTCCTGAATTCAAATTCTTGCTTGGCTGCTCACAAGCAATGAGATCTTGAGAAACTGACAACCTCTTCAGGACTCTCATTTTTAATTTCTAATATGCAAATAATGACTTAATGGTCTCAGTTTCCGCATCTGAAATACACGCGCAGTTGTCATAGTAGCTGCGGGACATGGTTGTTGTAGGGATCAAAAAAGTTAACCTGCTGAAATCAAAGTCTGTCCAATTAATGTCATCAGGGACAATAAAAGTAACAGTGATGAGGATGACAATGGCCTTTTGTCAGCCAGCTATTGGGGTTTGAAATTCTCACTGTACTAATAAGTCAGGTTGGGTTTAGCAGATATGAAACATTGGGAAAATGAAGGGTGGAATTTGGAATAAACGTCCATGAGGGTATGCAAGCTCTGATCCAGAACAAGAAAGAGAAACTAAGGAACCTTTACATAGTCATTAAATAAAGAACATTCCTCAAACCCAGGGGTTCTGCTACAAACACCCCTAGTAATGTAGGCTTGGGAGCCTGAAAGATGAAGGTATTTGGTCCCTGGGGCAAGAGATGCTCTGGAAAAGAGAAGTGTGATATTAAAGAGAGTGGGGGATCAACAGGGGGGCCTTGACTCCTTCCTAGATAGGTCTCTCTTGGATGTGAGATATACAACTTTCTACTCCCCAACAGAGGTCTAAGGTATCTGTTCATACGGTGCTCTAAATGGACCACTTATCCAGACAGCCTTTACGGTAGTTGCTTTGAACTAAACTGTGTCTCCCCAAAATTCACACAGTTTAGCCCTAACCCCCAGAGTAATTCTACTTGTAGGGAGGAAAGTCATTAAGGTTAAATGTGATCATAAGATTAAAACTATAATCCTATAGTACTGACGTCAGGGCTTGAACTCATGACCCCAAGATCAAGACCTGGGTTGAGATCAAGAGTCAGACACCTAACCAACTGAGCCACCCAGGCGCCCCAGTACTGATGTCTTTATAAGAGGAAGAAACACCAGAAGTTTGTGCGTGCAAAGAGGAAAGACCAAGTGAGGACACAGGGAGGAGAAGGTGACCACCTGCAATCCAAGGAGAGGCCTTGGAAGAAACCCACCCTGCCAGCACCTTGATTTTGGGCTTCCAGCCTCCAGAACCAGAGGGACATAAATGTGGATTCAGCCCCCCAGTCTGCAGTATCTTGTAAGGACGGTCCACGCTCACCTAGATAGTAGCTCGAAGGACTGGCAGACGTAGAGAGATCTGCATGACTGCTGAAGAGGAAGCAGGACGAAAGGTAAAAGGTGCTGGAGGAGGGGAGAGAGGAGAGGGAGGCAGAAGAGAAGAACAACATTCCTCAGGCTCTACTCCGTGACACCGTGTAAAATCTTGGCTGCTGCAAAATCTTCCCATGACCCTCCGCTGAGGCTGGGGCTGGCCTCACGCAGCGCTCAGCCTTCCCCTGCCCGGGGCCTAGAAACCCCGGGGCCTGGGCACCCGGCAGCTCTGGGGCCAACGCACTCGCTGCACTCGAGCCCTGAGCAATGATGGTGTTCTAAGTCAAGTCACCTCTACCCCAAAGAAGGAAATGGAAGCTTAGCTCTCTGTGAAAGTTCCCATTGTTTAAAAGATGAGAGAAGAATGAAAAGAAAAAGAAGAGGAGCAAATCTCCAAGGAGCCCTCTACCACCTGTATGGCTGCAATGAGAGGAAAATTAAAGCACCGAAGAATGGGCGGCTCAAGGACAAATACAACTATGAAAAAGTAAAGCATTTTTCACTTTCCTTCCCCTTCTATCATCGTCACCCCTCCCTGGCCCACTTTTACATGGTACCCGCTTGCCAATAATAAAGGGGAGAAGCATTTTGAGACATGACTATATCATAAGCCTCATGATACGTGTTCATCACGGTTTATATTAAATGTATATTAGCTCGCCTCCTCTTTCATATACTAGGGCAGTCAAAGTAAGTGTAAAAAAAACCTGCTACCACACTGTACAACAGGGCAGAGTCACATCACAGTGACAGTCTTTTCAGTTGGCATTGACAGGCGTCCCCATTCAGACCTGAGCGGCCACGACCGGCTGCCACCCCCAACCCTGCAGCCTCCAAGCGTCCGATCGGCATCGAGTTTTGCTTACCCACCAGCTAAAGAAAAGCACCAGCGTTACTTTGAACCCACTCCAACCTGACCGGGGAGGACCATTTGAAAGGAAATTATGTATTCAACAGTAAAATGCTTGCCTGTTAAGGTCACCTAACCATCCTACTCTATTCTGTTTGAATTTACTGGCTAGAGACTACTTTAATTCATTTTATAGCAGAACAGTTAGATTATGCTCCATTTATTATAAACATTTGGTTTGCATAGAAGATTTGCTATGTTTTATTAATCCATCACATAGTCTTTCTAAAAATATGATGAACGAGGTAACATAAAATGTCATTCTTTATACACTTTAGGTGGTTTGGCAATTAACACGTCAAGCCTGTGCAGCTCTTCTGAATCAAAGGCTGTTTTCTGATATGGATCCATCTTGCCCACATCATCTATGGAATTTCAAAACATATGATAAATCCAAGCCTTTGACAGCATTATTTCTATCAGGTTATAACCCTATTTGATAAACTCAAATCAGCAGCAAAACTATACCAGATTAATGAAAACCCATCAGAAAGTGCACCATGCCATTTCATGTCTGGGGAATTGTAGCTAAGATACGTTCTAAAACATTCAGAACAAATGGGGCAGGCTTTTCAGAAGTATATTTTATTTAAAGTGACTGGGGGGTGGGGGAACACCCGCAGAATTGTATGTTCACCACATCATGTCCAAGAAGCTGAAACAGGAACAAAATAAAATGAAATGTGTTTTCGCAGATGAACAAAAGCTTCTTCAATTATAAAAGAGTAAACTGATAATAGAATCCCAGAGACAAAGAAGTAATATGAACACATGGCTCACCACTTACCGTATATACAGTATGGAAGCAAGTTACATCTTATTGCACATGGAAAGAGACAGGGGAAAAGAGTAAAAAAAAAAAAAGGGGGGCAGAAAATAGAGGGGAAAAAATAAAAGCTGCACATTTTGCTACGATATGCCCACTTAGCCCACGATACATTCAAGCAATAATTTCCTGTCTAAAAAATGGTTTAACCCAATAATTTAGCAAAAACTCTGGTTTATGTGTAATTATTGAAGAGCTCTGGCACCATTTTTTTTTCCTTTCAGAAGATAAAATTGTCATATTCAGATGCTGACCTTTTACCATGCAATATAAGGCCATTAATAAAAATTTATTTTAACACCAACAAGCCCAAAATGCTTTGAAATATCAATTTTAAAGGATACTTTCTCCTGTATCCTTTATTATAAATGTTACACAGACAAAGGCAGAAACCAAAAATCAATTTTTAATATATTTCTTCCTACCACAGGGCATGAGAAACATTAATGGGTTCTGCATCTACATGGTTACAATTATTAGCTTTGCCTTTCTAACGCGGTGCTCATAAAGTAGGCTCGGCTTATGATTTGGGGGATGGGGTGCTGTTCCTAAGGTTTTTCTGGATGTCAGTTAATAAGCAACAATCCAGGATCTTGAGAGTCGCGCCATGACTTGCTCCCCCCACCCGGCATCCTGATATTTACATGATCACTTACACCGAAGCAGCAGCACAACTTAAAACTTAATGATCCCAATTCACAACCCTGCAGGGGGGCTAAGAAGCTGCTGTAAACCTATTGAGGGATGTTGCCATGGGTCCTTGCAGTACAGAAGGGGAAAATAACCACTCTGATGGCTTCGTTTCACCTTTACTCACACAGACTCAGATGTGTTTTGTGCTCTTTACTTCAGATGTATTCTTACTTGGGGTCCAGTGTCTTTAGGGCCATCGCCAAGGACAGGCGTAGCGGGCATCTCCTCTTTTGTCCTCGCATAGGGCCTCATCTCTGGAGAACCACCTCTCTCTCTGATGGGTGGGCTTACTGGTCCTATTAATCTGGGCTTACTGGTCCATGGCTGTCCCCTAGCCCATCAGGGTAAGCACAGGCGCCCACCCATTGGCGGCTGCTTGATAATTCCTAGTGTCCAGTCTCTCAGGAATGCTCTGATCCTACTTTGCTGGTTCCCCAGGTTTTCCCCTGATTCAGTAAGCAACTCCATAGCCTTTCTTTTCTGTTTCAATTAATTTAGCCAGCATCACTTTCCTGTGGCTTGAATTCAAACTACCAGCCAGCAGAAAAGGGGAGATTAGCAGTTTGGTCTTTCCTTCCCTCCAAACTCACATTCAGTGATGTCATTTATCTACTCAACTATCTCCAGAGGCTCCCCTTCTCTATCATTTAAAATCCTCATTCCTCTGCAAGGCATTCAAGGCTCTTGCCAGTGGGTCCCACCTTTTTATCCAAACTTAGCTCCTGCTTTTCACCACAAGGAATCCACTGCTTTAGTGATTTCATTTCCCCTTGCTTGATTCTCTATTCTGAGCATATGCATATTCTCTTGGTCATCCCACTTAACAAATCTTCCAATCTTCATCAGCAGCAATTCTTGGGAACAACAGATTCCATTTCTGCCAGTTGAAACTGATTTAAAAAAAAAAAAATTATCAAAGAATGGAAAGCACTTCCCAGACACTCCAAGAGCATCATGCCAGGGGCTAAGCAACCAAGAACAATGCTCAAATGTGGTATCACAGGCCTGTTGTTCAGTGGGGACCCAAGGCACGTGAGGTGGGCCGTAGACTTCCCAGGAAAGAGGCTAACACGGGAGCTTTCCCCGATTCTCTCCCGCGGCTGCCACTAATAGCCAGTTCCAAGCCGAACCTACTCCTCCCCATAATTTATACCCAAACCAGAATCTCACATGGATGTAGAACTCACGTGTCTCTACCGTAGGAGGAACCTGGGGGAAAGTTTCTGTCTTATGCCTTCAGGGGGAAGCACAAATGCACATGGTGCTGGGTGACCATGAACTTGAAAAGCATCCCCTATCCTGGTCCTTATGCTCCTCCTTTCTCCACAAAGCCTTCTCCAAGATTTCTAGTATGTAATGTTCTCTTGTGTCTCTGAACTCCTTTTAACTTATTATCTACATCTCAAATGTTCAGCTTAATTAAACACATTTAAACTACATTATGATTTGCAAAGCATTTCCACACATATCATCTCTTTTGATCTTCCCAACGCTCTGTCAGTTGGGTTTCCCTAGTGGTCTCTTTTTTCTAGATGAGGCGGTGAGTTTTGGTGAAGATGAATGACTTGCCCAGCTTCCTACTTAAAACACACTACATGTTATCCTCAGTACACACGCCATGAAGGTGGAAGTCAGGACCCGGCATTTCTTTGGGCGGCCACTTTCTCAAATTGCTGGCCTGGTGCCTAGAAGAGCATCGACAACTTTGCTCATGTGTTCTCTCTCTTTGAACGTACAGGACAAGGTTAAACAGCACACCAGTCGTGGGATGTTGCATTTCTAAGGAGGAGGAGGAGGAAATGTGTCAAGGATATCACTGCTATGGAAATTCCCCCTCTATGTCTCGTATGGACAGTTGAGCCAATTGGGCAGCTCGAGGGAAATTAGATGTGGGCTGGGAGAGGTGCATTTCTGAAAAACTGGATTGGCATCATCTATCAAAGAGAAGTGGGGTCAGGAGGGGGGAGTTTCACAGTACGGAAGGAAAGAGAGAGGACAGGTCCAAACTCTTCAAAGGGAAGTCGACAACCAGAAACAAAGGACCTAAGTGCAGGCATATCATAGGCTTTTAAAGCTCTCTTGTTTCTCCTTGTGCACGTGTTTTTAAAAACTATTATCATTCAATGGACACTGAGGCTCCTTCCACAGTTTGTTCATTTGGGGAATATAAAAAATAGTGAAAGGGAATAAAGGGGAAAGGAGAAAAAATGAGTGGGAAATATCAGGGAGGGAGACAGAACATGAGAGACTCCTAACTCTGGGAAACGAACTAGGGATGTTGGAAGGGGACGTGGGCGGGGGTGGGGGTGACTGGGAGATGGGCACTGAGGTGGGCACTTGACGGAATGAGCACTGGGTGTTATTCTATATGTTGGCAAATTTAACACCAATAAAAAATAAATTTGTAAAAAAAATGAATAAATAAAACTAAAAACTATTATTATTCCCTGTTTGTGTTTGGTTTTACTTTGCCCTGTACTGTTTTATTTTGCTTCCATTGGCTTGATCACAAAGTGATGAGCAGTAACTTTCTTTGAGGCCACAATGAATGGGAAGGCTAAGGAGAAGCCCAGCTTGGTGGGAAGAGGAAGCTCAGGGATGGCATGAGGGTAGCTGAATTAAAGAAAAGGAAACAGAAGAGGCTGTATGACCACCAGGCCCCGAGAGGCAAGGAAGAAAATGTCAGACCAAGATAGAGGCCCAAAATTAACCACACAAAAAGCAAGATGTTTGGCTTCAACACATCAAGAAAGTGATCTCATTTCATTTCTCCTCAGGGGAGAGGAGAGGTAAGAATTGGGGGGCATGTGTAATTATTGAAGAGCGCTGGCACCATTTTTTGGTGCCATTCATTTCATCTCATTTCTCCTCAAGCCTGAAGCTATACCCGCTCCCACACATAAGCAAAAGATAGTCCTCAGAACCATCTCAGACTGCGCTCCCTCCCCCCACTTTGGGTTTCCATATTAGTAAGGAGACAGATTTACTGCTATAACAAAGATGCTCAAAATAACAGTAGTTTAAACAAGATAAAAGTCTGTTTCACATAGCAGCTCAAGTGACATGCAGTCTTAGGCTGAAACGCTAGGTCCATTTCAGGCATTTCACCTTAATGAGAAGTCCTCAACCATCCTCCACACGCTGCCTTTAGTTCAGGATCTACAGAGCTGCTCAGCTCCTGCCATCGTGACAGCATTCCAGCCCAGTTAGAAGAGGGATAAGACAAGGGACAGGCATGCTCCTCCCCTTTGTGGGTTGGGCCTGGAAGTTAAAAACATCACCCTCCCTCACATCTCATGGATTCACTGACTAGAACTTGTCACCCTGGTCTCTCCCCACCACAAGGAACACGAGGAAATGTAGTCTGTCACTGAGCAGTCGGGAGCTCAGCTAGAGCTGCTGTATTACAGGGAAGAAGAAATGCTTTCTTCAAATTTTGTCAAAGAGCTTAGGAACAAAAAAGGGGATAAAATCCCAGCATTGTCACCGACCACCTGCTCACCCTTAAACAAATTACTTATCCTGGTTAAGTCTGAGCCTTCTCATCTGTAAAATAAGGGTAAAAATATCCATCATATAGAAAACTCGTGAAGATCCAGCAAGATAATGCTTGTAAAGTACTTGATCCGCAGAACTGGCAACTGATCAATAACAGTTAGTGTAACATTTTATTGTTATTATTCTTAACAGGGGTTGGCAAACTATAACCCGAAGCCAAATCCCGCCCACCATCTGTTTTTGTAAATAAAGTTTTATTGGAGCACAGCCATGCCCATTTGTTTACATATTGTCGGTGGCTGCGTTCACACCACAATGGCCGAGTTGGGTAGCTAAGACAGAAGCCGTATGGCCCGTGCAGCTTAAAATATTTACTCCCTGGTCCTTTTAGGAAAAAAGTTTGCCAACCACGGATGTATAAAGTCGAACAGATCTTTCTTTCACTGAGTCACATATGTTCTGTTACAAATAAATCGTGATACCTACTTCGTAGCAATTACCGTAAAAAAATAAAAGAAGTAAAGTATGTAAAGCACCTAACCCAGCAGCCACCACATAGTAAGCCCTCTATCACCTTTACACGTGTTTTATCTTCCTTGATGCACGGTCACCATTGGACCTAAAAAAAGCACTGCTAAATGTGTGCAAGATGTCATGAGACAAAAATCAAGTCTCTCACTTTGATGTACTCACATATTCAATGCAGATGCAGGGCCTTTCAAATGCTGGCACGACCACCCAGGGCAGTGACACCTCGTCGTGTTATGCCAGGGATAGCTGTGTGCACCTTGATGTGCAAACAGGGGGAAAACATCCACATGCACATAGAGGATAAGTTCTTATCTAAATGGGGCCAAAATATATAAAGCTTTGAATGGGAAGATGCGAAATCTGAGCCAAGAATTTCTAGAACTACAGAACAGAGAAAAAGATGGAACAATGCCTGGCCCAAAGAAATATTTATTAAATGCAAAGAAGGAAGGGAAGAACAGAGCCTCTAAAGGCTTTCCAATGTTCCCAAAATAAGAAAGATCTTAACTCTCTATCCTACCTTCCTCTAGAGCTCATCACACACTACTAGCCCCGCTCATGTTCTGCTCCCTGACCATACTGCTCTCCGTGAAGTTTCCTAAAATTGCCCATACTCCTCCTTCCTTTATCAGGCCCTTTGTGCATCCTGTCCTATCTGGCTAAAACAGTGTTCTTATACCTCTTCCATTGTATGTTTCTATTAGCAAAAACATTTTAACACCCATTCGAATGAATGAATATTTAGCCATTTACAAATTATTACATGTTGTATATATACATTCTTCTCCAAAAATGCCAAAAATAGAAATACAAAGGCTATATAAATGTTATTACAAAGCTAATTTTTATTATTTTCCCATACTACCCCCTCTCCACTGGACACACACACCTACATTCCTCTCCCCAGTGTCTCTGCCAGCCACTCATTGTACTTCAGGTCTCATCTCAAGGGTCACTTCCTCAGAGAACCTTTCATAAGGTGAGGCTACTGCTCTCTCTGCTCTTAGAACTCTCGTTATTGTTCTTTTATGGTACTTACCAACATTTAAACTACATGCTCATTTGTAATCATTCAATTCATGTCTTCCTCGCTTCCTGCCAGCCCCACCCTGTCACCTAAACACAGAATCACACACAAATTACAATTCTCAATGAACAAGAGGAAATTCAGATGTATCTGCTTTACCTTCAAGCTAATGAGCAACAATAGCAACAACAAAATAGAATGGCTCACATTAAGACTGTTTCTCATGAAAGCCAATCACACCAAAAGCATGCTCTGTATCACACCTCAACCAACTTTTTAACGAGGAAACGATGGCAGAAAACGGTTAATTACTGGTGGTCAAGAATCAGAAGGCTTCACCCTCCAGCCTCAGTTCTGAGACTAAACCTAAGTAAACACCAAATCCTGGGCAATGACCCTTCCTCTCTGCAGACCCATTTCATTGTCTGCAAAAGGGAAGACTTCATCAGGCGCTGCCTAAGGCTCTTTCGAGTTCTTAAACAACCTGGCTCTCTGATTTTCAATCTCTGTCGAGGCATTACAGGGGAAGCTCTGTGTTGAAGGCCTCCTTCGCATCGATCTGAAAATTAGAAAATTTCTAGTAAACATTTGAAAACTAAAGTATTCGCTGCGATGCATCTCAGTATTAATTGAAATGCCTTAAGGCAGAATAAAAAAAAGTCTAAAATATTTACATACACTTAATAGAGATTAGCTAGGGAAAAACAGAAAGAAGATTTTACCTTGCTTTAGTTCACAGCATTCTTCATCAATTAAACTTAAATGTAATGACATTTTGACTCAGGTTCCCAAATTAAAATGATTTGTATATGACCCCAGGCAACATTCAGTTAAAAGTAATAGTTAATAAGGCTCTGCTTGCAAGGGTAACGGGCCGGTATTTATCAAGTGAGCACAGCTCTGCACGGGTTCCCAGCAAGCTCAGAGCAAGTGAACTTCCTTTCCTTCGGGAGGAGGAGGCAACTTTCACAGGCAAAGGCTATGAAAACCCAGGCTACGTTAGCATTTGATCATATGATCTCATTTCATTGCTTCAATCTCTGTTGGTAGGCTCATCTACACTTTACAGATAATGAAATTGAGGACAAGGAAAGTCAGATCTGCCCTGGGTCACACGGCCCAGTCACCAGCAGAAACAAAATTCAACCTCTGGTGTGCTAGTTCTCCATTCCGTACATAATATCACCTCTCTAGGTACATCAGTAAACAATGTGGCATGATTGAGCCCCCATGTTAAATAAGTGGCATGTTCAGAGGGAACCAAAAAGAAATGCACAAAATGCTTATCAAATATTGCCAAGAATGTTATTTCTCTTTCTCATCTTCAAATTCTCCAAAATAGTTGGCAATTGCAGGCAGTTAAAAAGTATTCCGATGGTAATTCTATCAGCAAGAAGAACACAGAAGTCAATGTAAAAGTAAACCCCGAGGTACCTAGGCCTGCTTTCAACCATAAAGTCCCGTAACACTTCTTATGGCACGCATAATGGGTACTGGATAGATGGAAAATGGAATCTCCCTTAGGTAGCCCGTGTGCCAGAAGCATCAAACCAAAGGCACAGAATCATAAAACCACTTGCTGAAAGCAATAATAAGAATATGGAGTTCGTCCACCCCCCCTTCCTTTCAGGCAAGTCTGCATTTAAGCCATAGGTATCACACACACACACACACACACACACACACACACACACACACACGCACAGCATCCTCCAACCCTACAGGACTGCAAGAAGTGATTTTATTGTAGCAAGATTTCTTCTGCTATAGCTTCTAACCTTTGCTTGCTGATTAAGACTCATTATGAACACTCATTCCTCATCATTCTGTCCTCCCAAATATGCTGCAGCCTTTCAGAGCTACTTTTGGTTCCCTAAGCCCATCATGCTATGCTTGCCTCTGAGCCTTAGCAGATGCTGTTCATTCAGCCAAGACAGCCCTATGCTCATCCCCTACCACCCACCTAACCCTTTTCCTTCAGGTGCCAGTGTTCGTGGAAGCCTTAGCTAACCCTCGCCCCACCTGCCATGCCCCTGAGATATGCTCCTTCCCAGAGCATCTCATCACCTCCACGCTCTCACACATATACTTCTAAGTTATAACCGCCTGCTCTTTGATTGCCCAGCTCAGCTGTATGTCCCACAAGAGCAGAACCTTAGTTTGTTTACCATGGTATCCATAGCTCCCAGGTTAATGCTACCATATTGTAGATAATCTATAAATACTTGTTTAAATGAATGAGAATGAATACCCCTGGTATTCAATAGTGTTGGGAATACCCAGATGCAAAAACGATCCTCAAACAAACAAAGCTTTGAAAGATAACTTTGCTAAAAATCTAGCATACTGAAGATTAATAACTTTTCTTGCTCTCTTAAGTGCTTAGAATATATTTATGTTTTGTATTTGTAGAAATCCTCCTAATAGTATCTATGGGTTTACCACTCTTTTAGAGAAAACTATATACAGTATGCCTATATGAATAGTTAATACATACCTATTATATACATATATTTATGCAAAATAGATTTTATTTATAACACATAAGGAGTTATAACCATAAAAGAATTTGGAGCATAAATTGTCCATTGTGTGTATGTGTATGAGTATGTGTGTATAAAATAGTATACTATACAATTCTTTGACCTCTAGGGAACAAATCTTACATTTGAACATTTCCTAATGCCGAGACTGTTACACAGAAACACAAGGTTGGAAAGACTGCCAGCAAGTATATATTTATCAAGCGCTTCTAATGTCCCCATCATTACAAGATCTAATACCTTCTAAACTTTCAGATTAATGGCTTTAGAATTTGGGGTGGAGTTTTCTTTTAATAATGCACATTTCAATCCTCGGTTAACAAGAGGTCATGTCAATAATTAATGGTTTCTGTAGCAGTTCAACACTGCATCACTTCCTTGACAGATTTTTTAAATGTATGCTTTGTCTTCATAACTAAGTGCAAGTGGATAAGGGAATAGGGAAGTGTGGCATGAGGCATTCGGGCTTTGCATTTTTAACTTGTGCTCTAAACTGTTCTTACATATTATCCCATTTGACAGGCACAACAAGCCTGCGAGGAAATTAGAGTGGAAAGAAGAACAAGCCAGAACAGCGGGAGACACTATTCTATGTGTTTCTAGAACTGCAGAAGCCAAAATGCAGAAAAGTTGTGAAACGTACCTAAGAACATAAATTCCATGAGAATAACGACATCATCTGCTTTCCCCCTCCCCCCACTGATTACCCCTAGCATGCCAGTTGGTCAGTAAGCATTTAATGAATTAATGAATATGTGAATGAATGAATGAATGTACGAATGAGTAAAGGAAACTTAAAATTTTCATCAGAAATAGGACCCCAGCTCTAATTTCCTGACTCTCAGGCTCATGAACTCACTCAATATATGAAATATTTTGTTCTTAGCCAACACCTAGGCTAAGAACAAAACTCCTTTAAAAATGAATTAAAGGAAGAATAGTTACACATATCCAAAGCAGACAGTAAGTTGGTCCCCATCCCAAAAGGCAATACTTGAAGCTTTTTTTAATTGGCTTTCTTAAATAATTTGTCCCTACCATTAATGCTTACATATGTGTGTGTATATATATATGTATATATATATATATATGATTCATGAAGAATAATAATAGAACCTTGAGCCTCCTTGTCAATAATTTACCAGGTACCCTGAATGCACAGAATAACAATGCCAACAGTAATACTGTCTGTTATATAAATACCACATTCACTATACTACGTACCATGCAAATATTCACACAACAATTAAACAGCCTGGCCTGACCACAGTAGTAAGGCACCCCAGATTGTAGTACGCAGAACTGATGCATACTAGGATAGATCATTTTCCTACACCAATTACTAGGATACTACATTATTTGTAAGAAAACTGCCACATGCTTTCGAGAAACATAAGGAACCTCCTGTTCCATTGCAGTCAGAACTCTGACAGGCTCTCTGAAGAGTACGTTCTTGCTGAGAAACACACTGGCCATTTCCTGATCGCTGGAGAACCGAGTCGCTGCACTCAGGTCCAGCTCAGAGGTGGAATCGCTACGCTAATACACACAAGGCTTCTGCAGGCACCACGGCCCTGCAGACAATCAACAGAAAGGCAAGAGCACCAAAGACATAGGCACAACGTTTCATCAATTCCTGCAATTCATAGTGGGGGGATGTGGGGGGAATGATGCCTGACCCCCTGACAAAGTACAAATTAAATCAGGTAGGAGGGAGAAAGAAGCATCCCCATCCAATACAGAAATTGGTATCTGTTGCTAAAACTGCTTTGGAAAATGCTAAAATAAAATAAAAGTATCTAAACATCTCAGCCTGTAAGAATATGGCAGCTGCAATCAGAACATCCTTGTAAGTAGGAGACTTGTTTGAATTGAGTTTTCCCATATCCATTTAAAATGAGAAATAAAGAGCTCTTCAGAATCATACTGTTGACCTGGAGGGACAGCCTGTTCCAAGCCCAATCCCCGAAGGCCAGTCACAGATGACAGGGCCACTCCACTTTCTGGAAATGATGGTCACTCCAGAGACAAGGCCAATTAAGAGAGATGGGCAGGCAGATGGCTTTGCTCTGAGTAGGGGTGTAAGACAACAAGGGAAGTTCTACAGAATGCGGAACTAAGTCTTCTCTCTTTTTGTATGCCCCCAGCGCCAAACACAATGCTGCTCAATAAAGATTTGTTGAATGAATCAGAGAGGTGATTAATCTAGAATTAGCAAAAATTAACCCAGGAAGCAAAACACTTGACCCTGAGAAAGTGCTCAAGCAAACGCTGTCTCAGATGCTTTCCTGTCGGGGCAGGGCCGGAGGAAGGCTCTTCCACTCTGATCCCAGGTTGGGAGTATGTCCTTCCTCCTGGAAGAGGCCTCAAAGGGAACTCAAGAGGAAAACTGAGCATCCAGGCAATGACATGAAGGAGCCTACAATGGGTCAATCCTGCTCTGGGAGCCTACCTTGTATCATCTGGATTAATTCTCCAACAACCCTGCTGCAAAGCCATTTTTATAAGTTTCATTTGACCAAGGAGAAAACAGAGACTGGGATGCCTTAAGTCAGGAGCTCAAAACTTCCCACGAACAAGGCAGAGTAGAAATGGGAGCACAAGCTTCTGAAACCCATGCCACATCCTCTCCTCCATACCCCAGGCCTTTCAGCAAGTAGACTAAAAAGTTAACACGTGACCAAAGTTAAAAGCCAAGACACAGAGAAAGAAGAATGAAAAAAAAAAAATCGTTACGGAGGACCCCTGCAACACTGGAGTGAAAAATCATTGGTGCTGAATTTCTTCAAATCTAGCAAGCTTTCCTTATCTCCTCCTAGGCAAGATCTCAGTTCAACAGAATAAAACGAGTTTCCAGGCACTGCAATTTGGAAGGAATCTACTGTGGGGTTCTTTTTTTATAACGTGCATCGAACAATATAATAAATGATTCTTGCATCAACTACCGCTTGGTGATTGTTTCCCCTCCTTCCAAGTCCGAGGGAAGGGAAGTTTCAATCATATTCCCTTACATCTGTCATATGGAAACTACAACTCTCTTAGTAGTTCCATTTCTACCACTGTGCTGGTACAGAGAACAGGAATAGACCGGACTGTGTTCCTACTAATATTATAATTACCATCGGGTAATCTTATTACTATCATGCTCCATTCTCATTGTGTGCCAGGTATTGTTCTAAGCACTGTATACATTATTCCATTGTATCCACAAAGCAACTCCAGAAATTTTTATTACATGTCTCCACTTTAAAAAAAAAAATCCAGAAAGTGGGAGCCTGAGCGTTCACCTAACTTGCCTACCACGTGTGCACTCAGAAAATAGCAGAGTTGGGATTTGAACTCATGTCAGCTTGACCCCAAGACCCATCCTCTTAACCACAGCGACATGAAGGGTGCGGTTCTGTGTCTGTTAATCGTACCTTTGGACAAGCTAGATATTCCCATTTTCACAGAGTGATTGAAAGACTCGATATAGCCCATTAATTTTATACCCACTTGTATCAAAATGTCTTCAGTTCCCTTTGCAGCTTCTCTGCTTCCATTTTAAACTGTGCTCCTTCCCTCTGCTGCTCCTGCCATTCTGTGCACACGTCAGAATGAACTCTGGGGCTCCTTCTAGCCTAATCTTCCAACATTTGACGAGCCAATGAAAGGACCTTCTCTACTTTCAATTAAACAATATTTAATTCGCACAGCACTTCCTTCCTGAAAAATTCAAAGAGCCTTAGGTGCTTTAATCAGATTCTCTTGGTACCTAAATTATTGCTTAAGTTTAATTGTGTCCCCTTAAGATGACACATCAGCCTTATCCCCTAATCCCGGAATCTGAAGGAAATTGGCCTTAGTCCATCTTCCCTTAGAAAACAAATGTTACAAAAACAAACAAACAAAACAAAAGGTCGGACTCTGTGGACATAGCACTAAAAAAACAATTGAAGAAGAGCAATATTCCGTGTTACCGCATTATAGAATCTCATCAGAATGATGATGGTATTTAACAATTACTGAGTATATTCCGTGTGCCAGGTAACACACGAAGCGTCTTCCGTAGACCATTTCTTCCTTCAACACAACAGTGAATCGCATCAGACATCAACTCACTGTAAAAGTAGACTGAACCCCTGCAACACACAGAGAAAATAACAAATGGGGACAGAGGACAAAGTTCACTGCACCAACACAGCCAGAATGAAACACTGACATCGAATGATCCCTGGTCAGAAAATGTTTGCCAGTTCCTTCCATGAAGAAGGAGTAATGGTCGGAAAGTAAATTCACATTTGCAGCAGCATGTTGGACGTTAACCAAGCTCTGCCTGTTTCAGCTATTTGATATCTTTGGTTCAGAGTTTACCCTTATAAAACAAGGACTATTGTCATCAGCCCCATTTTACGGATGTTGATACTGAGGCTTGGAAAAGGTAAGTAACTTGCTCATGGACAGAGAGATCATCAGGATCAGAGACAGAGCTTGGACCGAAATCCCTAGTCCAAGCTCTTGACCACTAAACTGAAAGACTCTCATGACAGCTCGTTCCCTATCTGCGGTCTCCAGGCTACTGAAAAGTAGCACATATACAGATGATAGAAGGAAGGGAAATGATTTTTTTTTTCCTAAACAGCACAGCGAAGGCATAATAATTTCTTGAGTGACTGGGATGCCATTCAGTACCCTTAAGACTAATTTTCTCAGTTCTATCCTAAGGGCTTGAAACAGTCCACTGGGCACCTTTTCCTTCCTAAAGGAACTTCAGAATTAAAAACAGTTATCATTTGTGTTTGACAATTTTTCCTGAGGTCAAAAGGAAAAAAAAAAGAGAGAGAGAGAGAAGAGTAGAAGTTTCCAGATAATGTGAATTGGAGGTAAAATATCCCAGTCTGCTCAGATGCCCATGCCATGAGCTAGTAATAAGCTGAGGATTAGAACCTTGGTCACCTCATTTCCAGGCAAACCCTCTTTGTACTACTATTCTGGCCATTTTCTCTGTGGCTCGGCTTAAACCCATCCCGCCCCCGTCCATGTAATCCCTGTATGTAGGCAGTAACCAGTTAAAGGCTCCCGAGCAGATTTAAAACGTTCTGAAGCTCCAGGAGCCCAGAGTTCTTTTGATCCTGCCTGGAAGATTCAGCAGAGAAGCTTTAAAGTATACCAGTCAGAAAGTACTAGAGAAAAGGGCTGTTTTGTTTCCTGGGGTGAAAATCTTCCAGGGGGTTGAGGAGAGAAGTGATCTGTATGGCAGTCGGTCTTCCTGCTAATGAAACAGGCTTTTCTGATGGGCATAAACATTCACCCAGATTGGGCAGAGGAGGGGAACGCAGAAAACACCACTAGTAATAAAGCCCTTTGGCTATCTCATTCTAGGCAGATGAACTGCAGCAGACACAACACTAGGTAGAGTGCTCGTGTCCAATCTAAATCTGACAACGATCTGCCAGGGAGGTACCAGTAATTTCATTTCTACAGATGAAGGAAAAAGAAATGAAAGAATGGAAGCGAACCTGTTGGGTGCTCACAACGATACCAAGGGACATTTTCAGATTTCCACCTCAAGTTTGTGGCATTTCAAAGTCCGCATTCCTTCTCCAAGCCCCACTGTCTCAAGACCAACAGTGCAGCAGCGATGCATCTCCAAGGTTGCAAGAGGGAGGAGCATGCATGTAAAAATACATAAAATACCACAATAAGGGAAGAAGCTGAGGACAGGGTAAGAAAGGAAGTTGGTCAGGCTTTGCAAGTAGGGCCACCGCAGCAGAGTCCTATCAGAAATGACAATGACTGGACACCACCAAGGAATGGATTTGGTCTCCCCAACAGACACCAACAGAAACAACAATCAACAGAAGAGGGGTGAGACTATCCCAGATTCAAAATGCTTACCCCTTCCTTCCATGAAGGATTGCTGGCCCAAAAGAAACTCATATTTACCACAGTATATTTGAAATTGATCGTGTCCTACCAAAATTAGGAGTTTAATATAATTTAGTGTGAGTCTAAATCATTGTTAGATAATCAATCTCTTTTTGTGACAAGTTCCAATTAGCCCCACCCCCCCGCCACCCGCCCCACCCCACCCCCGCCAATGGTATTGATTATATCAAAGTTTTTCAGGTCTAAGTAAAGTCTGCAGAGAAGTAGAGCATGCAAACAAGGACCGGCAGGGGCTTATTGGTCTTATTCAATACTGTGCTGCTCGGTAGGAAATAATGTAGGAAAGTCATGTAGATCGACTCTCGGAGGGAAACACACACACACACACACACACACACACACACACACACACACACACACTTTTGCATCTTGCCATGAACTGATTCTCCTTCTAAGTGTCCTATTCCGGTGTATAATTCCTCTCTGACCTCCCAAACACCCTTTGAAAGACGCAGTCACCATTTGATCATGTCACCGTCCTGCTTCATAGTCCTCAGGGTCCTGGGCAGGATGGTATATAAAATCCAAATCCCCAAGATTTGCAACTAAAGGCGCCTGTGATTCTCCCCATGACTGCCTCCTACCACCCTCCCACGCTACCCAAATACATTCACGTCCTCACTTTGATTTTTACTTTCTTCATTCCCTTATCTGTACAGGCCCGAGATCCTCACCCGGCCCCTTCTCATTCTCTGCATTCTCTGCATCTCTCAACCTTCAGCTAAAGAGTCCCTTCTGTGAGAAAGTAACTTTTCCAACAAGGAGCAGAGCCCTCCTGGAGCATCACCACAGACCCACCCCTTGCCTCTTCATCCTAATTCTCATTTTCTTGCTTATTCCTCTGGTGGACCATGGGGAGGAAATGAGTCATATTCAGTTTTATATGTTCATTGATTAGGTAAATGAAACAATGAAGAATCCCTTTTATCAATACAGAATGCTTTGAAAGGTGAGGTAAATTCTAGTCAGCCTTGCAAAGGGAGCCTGGCTTTGAGGCCAATCCAGACAAGCCTCATGGGCAAGAAGAAAATGAGGCTATGGAGAAAGTATGTTCTTCTCATCTTTAGCAGGATTGATGGTCTGCATGACACATGCAAGAGGACCCTCCACATTCATCCAGACTTGGCTGTTTATAAACACTTTCGGAACTCCGATGGCATTTTCTCTCCTGATGAAATGGAGCGATGGAGCCCAACAAAGATTGAACTCTTACCTCTTACCAGCAATTTTCATGTGTCGCATCCCTTAGTACCTGAATAGGTAAGCATCAGTCACCATTTCTTATGCAAAACCCAAAGTCACATGGAAAGTGAGTAGTGAGGTGATTCCAACCCAGTTGTGGAAACTGAGCTCCTTCCATTACAGGGCAGCGTCTACCGATGAGAAAAATCCTTCTATTCATTCCTACCTGTCTCAATCCAAAAGGATTTCCCAGTCAGAACTGCAGAACAGGAAGCAAGTTCACTGCTTCTCATTCCCACTACCACTCAGACCTGGTCAAAACCTAAGATCAGCTCACCGAGCTGGGCTGAGGAGTAGGCTTCCCCCTCTGCTCCATCCTTCTCTTGTTCCCACTTGTCCTCCCTGCCACTCTGCTTCCCGTGAGAAAGCTTCCTAACATGTTCTGTTTCTATAGAACAAGGAAAGCCTAGACAAAGGAAACCTATAAAGATCTGAGCCAGGGGTCAACTAAATTTTTCTGTAAAGAGTCAAAAAGTAAATAATTTCAGGCATTGAGAGCCATACGGTCTCCGTCATAACCATTCCACTCTGTCATTGTAGCATGAAAGCAGCCATAGACAATACATAAATGAGTGAAGAGGGCTGCATTCCAATAAAACTTTATTTTCCAAAACAAGTGGCTGGCCATATTTGGTCCATGAATTATAATTTGCCACCCCCTGGTCTAGGTCAAGGGCAATAAAATAAATTTTACTCCCAGCTTTGATCAGTGAGTAACTGGCTTCCAGCTTGGTGTTCACAAAGACTCTAAAGTTGTATCTATGGGCCCTCAGTAGGATGGATGCCATGACCCATTAGTGATGTCTGCTTTGGGTGTCAGAAGGACCATGGTGGTGCATGTGCCACATTAGCCATTTGGGGATAAGCTTTGAATGTCCAAATGAATTACAAAGAAACTACAAGACAATGTATAGTTTTCAAAAAGCCCAAGACGCACCAGAGCCGAGTAGTGACCAAGCCACCACTCTGCCACCACCTCTTTCCCTAGTAAATTTCATCTCACTTCTATCCTAAATAGGTCATGAATCAGGAACCCATGATGTGGAAAAAGAAGAAAGCAAAAAAAAAAAAAAAAAAAGTCTATCTGTAGATCAAATCTAAAAGTAAATCACACTCTGAGAAGTTGGATTAGGCAAGAAGTCCTTTTTTATCTAAGTTTTGTACGTCAGATTACCTAGGATTAAGAAAGCATCCAGCTCTCTAACGTAGCAAAAGCAACTATAGCAGGTGGGAACTGTTTCTCCTTTTTTAAACAGACTCACCATTAATAACCACCAAGAAAGCCCTTTCTGCAAGCAACGCTGTCGTCGACAATAGGGAGAGTTCAAGAATTGTACTTTGAGTTAATATTGAACTTGCAAGTAAATACATAAAGCTTCAGCACCATAAAGCTAATTTAAAAGGGACATTTCTCTTTATAGTTCCCTGGAGTATTATAGACTCGATGATACTCTTCTGCCATAATGTAGGATTCATTAAAGAACTGAAGCTGTAATTGTCTACATCAGTACGTGCGGGCCGACTGGATAAATCGCCCACATGAACTGGTTAATGCAACCTCAAGTCTTTGGCGTAAAGGTCTCCACCCGACCCCTGGCAGGTGGGCAGGAAACCCAAGGCTGGATTTTCCTGCGAGAATATCAGAGGAGGGAATTCAAAGAGAATTGCCAAAGCATGATAATCTTTACAAACATTAGACAATTTCTCCTTCATAGTTTTTTTTTTCCCAAGTGGAAAATGATAAAATAGATAAAATTATATAATATATATAAAACACATACGTGTACATTTTTAAGATTTAGATGATAATCATTTATATTGTTTATCGAGATCAAAATTGTTTTTCTCACCGAACAGGAGAAGTATTACCATTTGGCCATTTATTGGCAAATCTTTTTTTTTTTTTTTTTACCGTCATGTTTCTATATTATCTCTGTAAAATGTCAAGGTAAAAACAGAGTGACAAGGAGAGGAAAGTAAGCCCTACGCGTAACGGTAACTTTTTAATTAATCAATGAGAAGGCCATGTGATAACAGGAGACATAGAATAACACAACTTTTACCCTGAACTCCGTACCGATTTTACTGACAGCAATTCTGGAAGAGCAAGAAAATGCAGAGGACATCGGCCAGCTATAGATATAATTTTGTCTGTTTAAGATTTCTGTGCATTATCATTCATAAAATATGTATGGCTTTATTGACTTCCCAGGGAGAAGGAGAGGTTGCTTCCCTTTAGAATATAAAAAGTCAGGAGAAGCTTAAGAGTCGATAGCTCTCATCCTAAATGCTGTGGTGGCTGGGTGAGTGGCCTATATCCGAATGTCTGGATCCCCTTTAGCTGTCGTCAAGTTTGAGAGTGATTCCAATGATTAAAATTCCAAATGGGCCAGTGTGACCCAAATCAGCAGTGGAGACCCTCGATTTACTATGTATCGTGAACATTGCGACCAACTCACGGAAACGTATTTTATCTATTACGATAAAAAGAGGCATCTGTGATAACAGGAAGCCCTGGAGATTCCCGTGCCCGTGTTTTATTCCGGCGGGTTACAGGCAGCAAGGAAAGCAGCATATGCAGCCCTCCTAGCAAGCGGAGAGCTGCAGAAATACCCAGGGCCTCTCCCCCAGCGCCTTCCTAAGCCTCGGTATTCCCTACCCTCTTCTGTGGAAGTTATTGCTGTATGAGACGTTGTTGAACATATTTGATATGAAAGCATTGTCTGTTTGCTACCAGTATCTAACGAGTCTCTCCCCCAGAGTTGCCAGCAAGGTGCTGATTAATTAACTGAAGTAGTGGAGCTGAATCGTACAACAGCTGTTTAGAGAATTGTCATTAACTTGGTCTCCTTTCTCGTCTATTAGCTTGCTTGCAGCGCTCCCACTAAAATGCAAATCTGGGAAACTCAGCATCACAATCTACCTTCACCTCTGTGCCCTGTTTGATGAAAAAAATAAATACATAAATAAAAATAAATAAATAAATAATAAATAAATAAATAACCAACCAGCCCTGGATGGTCTGAGCTGACTTTTTTGTTTGTTTGTTTGTTTTTCAAGGTAAGTCAGAGGAGGAAGGAGAAACAGACAGAAGGTCCAAGACGGGGTTTTGGAAACTTTGTAGAAGTTACAGCTGGGCCTGTCGCTTGTCACTGGCAGCTGACAACAGGACCGGTCCTATGGGCCGAGTGTCCCACCCCGAGCTCAGGGGACAGTTCAGCTATCGGCCGGTCTCTCACAGGGACCCCTTCCCTGGAGGGGGGGCAGGCACCTGCGTGGAGAGACGAAAGGCAGGGGGCCACGTGGGGAGGCAGATGTAGCTGCTGCTCCGGAGTGAGGACAGTTGGCGAAGGAGTCCAACCTGTAGACCTCAGCTGCCCCAAGAACAAGGCTGATTATTCATAGGAGCAGAATCTGGATTAAGTGGCAGATTGGAGGGAGGGTCGAGTTGATGAGACCCAAGCGCGTCATTAAAATGTTCTGTGCCGAGGTGTAGGGACTGAGACCAAATAAAAATGATGGGATTTTTTTTTTAAGTTTCTTTCTTGCTTTCCTCCTTCTTCCTTCCTTTATTCTTTTCTTTCTCTTCTCCCTTCTTTCCCCATCTTTTCTTCTTTTTTATGTGTATTTCTAAGTCTACCTGGCACCTTCTGTGAAAGGCAACAACGTCTTCCACGCGCGGGCCAACAAAATTAATTCATAACAGAGGCTGTCACCGTTTCATCCCAGGTATCGCCTGATAACCCCGGTAAGCTCTGCTTATTCCCTCTGACATGAATCTCAGAGACTCGGTACCAGAGAGCTCAGATGTTAACACCTTCTGTCGCTGTACCCGTTACCCCGTGCAATTTCGTCTGCCGTGGCACCCCCTCCACATCGGACTCACTTCATAAAATGCATAAGATTTTTTTTTAATGTAAAGAAGTACAAATTAAAGATGTAGTTAAATAGCACATAATCAGGTCATCAGGGCAGATGATAACGAAGCAAATACGACCCCCAAAAATGCAGCAGGTGCTTTTTTTTTTTTTAATGAAGCAGATAAATGCAGAAATGAATACACTGATACAGACAGAGCATCTGCCTCATGATAAAATTAAGTCTTGTGACAGAAATAAATCACTGTGGGGGAGAATGTAACCCATTATCCAATGGGATTTTTCCTTTTCTTCTTATGTGACAGGACTTATTGGATTCCCTGACGCTAGGCAGCTAAGTGCATCCACAATTTGATGATAAATCAGAAAGACTGCAGGATTTGAAATTTAACAACTACTTATTTTTCTGTGATGTAGAGATAAGGGAAAAATTTCGGTGAGTAACTATTAAATTGGGAATCTCCTTCTTCCCTGATAATCTGATCTTCTGGTACTATGTCATATCATCACACAATGCCAACAACCAGCAGTGAGTAAAATGGATTTTGGACTAAGATGAATAAGAGAACTACTTATCTTTCCCTTTCTTTCCCAATATTCAGTTTTATCTAAAGAGTACCACAGAAAGGTTACTTTTGACATAAAAATATACTGCTCTTATTACACTTTCCTTTTTATCCCCTTCAATATTTTAAAAAATGGCAATAAAAGCATGTTTTTCTTTTTAAAACATTTTCACATTTGAACAATAGAAAAGGAAAATCCATATATCATGTTAAAATCCACAGGAACTAATAGAGCTCAGGACTACTTTACCGTGTTTGATAAATGTGACTTGAAAAAAAACATACCTTTACCTTTTAAGGATTTCCTTTGTTATAATATGCTATTAATTAGTGTGGGGGGGGGTAATTCATCTCTCCAAGATGTTGAATCTTTGCAGTACCTCGGTTCTTTCCTAACATTCGCACCAATCATGAGCTCTCAAACTGAACCATATAGATTGCCCTTGTAAGAAACGGAAAGGGAGAAATCAAATGATTTTTTTCCCCTCATAATTTTTTCAAGTGAGAACATGGTACATCTTCAAAAGGAAACTGATCCATTGTGTAAAAATATAGGAACGATCTAGCGAGTGACACTGCAGAAAATACTCAAAAACAGTGCATTGTTGAGCCTAGGCATATTTCAAAAGCCAAACCACAATCAACTTTCTTGTAAAGTAAATCAAGCTCACTATAAAGTTGCTATCACTGATTTCTTTTCTTTTCTTTTCTCTTTTCTTTTTTTCTTTTGCAAACTGTCTTGTAAAGGGGCAAAGGTGGGGTTGGGTGGAGAGGCATTAAACATTGATCACTGGTAATTACGGTAATCTCCTTCAAGAGAGTTAAACGCTGCAAAGTCAGCCCGTCTTCGGAGAGCTAACTCCATGTGACAACACAAGGAAAGCTGTTACAGAACTGTAAACTCCTACAGCTGGGTACCAGCCTTTAATTAGAGTGTGGCACCAAAACAGACGCTCCTCGAGTATCCAAAGAGATATCCTGAATCTAGTAGTTCAAGAAGTAAGAGATCTAATCAGCCAAATCATACGTCTATCACAAAACATACTGAGAAGAGAAAGAGCGGGCCGTACCATCAGCCAAATGCCTTGACCGTCGGGAAGAGAGTCATTCAATATGGTTTGTTATTTAGTGGTTCTATTTCACACTCACTGGATGATAAAACAAAAAACCTGAAGACAGACATTTCCAGGAGGATCTGGAAATTTGGAACATTCTTCGAGGCTTTAGGAAATTCAGTTTGACCTGATTTGTCATTTCCAAAAAGCAGAAGTCACTGATCTTGCAATTTGCCATCGAGAGAGTGGAAAGGGTTCTACAAAAAATCAAGCAAGAGGTCCTGGCATAATCCTAGCATTAATTATGGTTCTCAAAAGTGCATGCTTGGGTTGGTTGAGTGGCTGACTCTTGATTTCCGCTCAGGTCATGATCTCAGAGTCCCGGGATCAAGCCCTACATTGTCTCTGCACTCAGCAGGGAGGCTGCTTGAGATTCTCTCCGCCACCACCCCACCTCTGTCCACTCTTCCCACTCAGGCTCTCTCTCTAAAATCAATTAATCAATCTTTTTTTCTTTTTAAGTGCATGCTGGTTTATTGTTTTTTTGTTTTTTAATCATGGCAGTATTTCCCTAGCTTTGTTTTCCACTAAAACAAAAACAAAAAGAACTAGACACAATATTGAATTGGCAAGTTCTCCATAGAATCCTCAAGATAAAGGACTAGAACATGTACCTCATAAAGCCCTTCATTCCATGTGACCACCTCACAGTTTGGATCCAGCTACCTGGCCTGCCATATACACCCACAAACATCCCACTTACTGGGATTTTCTTTCTTCCAATAAGGCATGCTTAAAACAGTTACAGGGGAAAAAATGGACCCATACAACTAGGCCTGGGTACATCACAGGATCTTGAATCTTTTACAGAATAGAAATAATTTGAAATGGAAAGCCATGTTCATGCCAATATTGTTGGATTTATGTAGTCTGATCCTCTCTTGATTACCATGGAGAAATCCATTTTTATGATCACATAAGGAATCATAGACATATTTGAAAATTCTGTCCATGAATAAGAGATCAAGTCAAAAGCATCTCGTTTTCTAAAAGGGAAGCTATAGGACCCAGAGATGTGGATGTGTTACCCCAACCGATAAAGCTGGTTAGCAAGTGGGTCAATCTAAAACACACCTCCCCTAACTCAGAGTCTAGTCTTTCCATTCTGCTTGCCCAATATTGCATCTTCTTATCCTCCAAATGAACGGCACTGAAAGGGAAATAACAAAGAAATCAAAGATATGTTCTTACAGCCTCTGGGAACTTAGTTGAATATATCTTCAACAGTACATAAGGCCTAAAACAGACATCCAGTAGATGAAAGAACAGACCTAGCATAGGAACATGTGCAGTCAAAGAAGATTTGAGTGAGGAAGAAGCAAACACAACCATGAGTATTCCCCAGGCCAGGGGATTCATTCAGTTGACATCTATTCCAGGAGCCAGCTACACAGACATCCTCTCAAGAAGCATCCTAGGCCCAGACAACAGCAGGTACAAAGACCTTGAAGCAGAAATGAATTCCAGAAAGAGGAAAAAGACCAAAGTGGCTACAACTGAGTAAACAGGAGATGGAGTAGAGAGGTAGGCAGGGGTCAACTCCTATAGAAACTTTTAAACCACAGGAAGGAACTTGGCATTTGTTTTGATGGCAATAAGATGTGAATAGAGGATTTTAAGCAAAGATATGATATGATCACATTGACTTTTTAATTTTTTTTAAAGATTACTTTGATTACAGTATGAAGAAAGGATTATAGGACTGAGATACATACATGAAAGTCCTTTTAAAGAAGTGCTTAGGTAAGATCTAAATGGAAGCAGTGGCATTACATAAATAGCACCATGATCTTAAACAATAATAACGCAGTGATATTTCTCAGAGAATGTCCTAAACTTTGGCACTAGCCAAAAGCATGTGGCATGTCCACATTCTGAAATGATGAATGATGGATCTTTGAAACAAGCAAGAGGAAACTGACTTTGGGCATCATTGGGTTGAGTAGTCACTGCAGTTCAAGCCATCTGTGCTGCAACCACAGATTTAAAAAATCCAAACTCTTACAGAGGCAAGTCTCTGGTACTCAAAACTGTGACCATTTCAAAATTTCGTTATCTAAGTTTTCCAAGTTGAATTCAGGGAAACCATATATGTAATATATATATATATACATATATATATATATGTATATATGTATGTATATATTGCAAAAAGGGCCCCTTGATCCTCTTGCTTCAAAAAGGGGTGGCATGGGATCCCTGGGTGGCGCAGCGGTTTGGCGCCTGCCTTTGACCCAGGGCGCGATCCTGGAGACCTGGGATCGAATCCCACGTCGGGCTCCCGGTGCATGGAGCCTGTTTCTCCCTCTGCCTGTGTCTCTGCCTCTCTCTCTCTCTCTGTGACTATCATAAATAAATAAAAATTAAAAAAATAAATAAAATAAATAAAAAACAAAAAGGGGTGGCATGAGTGATGTGAGGGACAGAAATACAGGCTCTGCCTTGAGAAGAAGCAGCACTCCATGAATTTAGGGATCAAAGTCCAGATCACTTGGGACAATTAAAACACAACTGGTGATTTCCTGCAATGAAGGGATAGTAAAGACCTGTACTGCTCTGAAGTCAAGCCAGTTAATCTCATTCTGCCAATCTCCATTCAGTTTCAGTAGTGACTGCGCACTACTAACACAAGGCAGATTTCACCTCTCGACTGCTGCCTCTTGATGATAAATGTCCAGGGATGCTCAGATAAGAGAGAAAATGAAAGAGACAGGTTATAAATCTCTTTAGGGAAATTACTGATTGTGCTATTGGTCTTTGGTAAAAGATAAATAATTAAATCAACAGCTCAAAAACCACACATTATGAAAAATTCAAGTTCTTAGTTCCAAAAAGGCAAACTGCAAGAAGACCAGGCTTCATAAAGAGACAGATTTGGGTTTGAGTCCTGGTTCCACCCCCTTGCTACTTGAGTGACTTGCTGATCCATTTTTTTTTTTAACATCTCTGTGCCTCAGTTTCTTGATGTATAAAGTGAAAGTCATACTGACAGCTGGTTGTTGGGAGAGTTAAAATAAGACCATATCAATAAGGCACATAGCAGGTACATAGGAAATGCTCATCCTGTGCCAGCTTGTTCACCCTTTTCACCCTAGTAGAGGGCTTTCCAATAGCATTCAGGACTTAGACTCTCCCTGTGCTATAGACTTGAATATTTGTGTACCCTTCCCCCCCCCCAAATTTATCCATTGAAACCTAATCCCCAATGTGACGATATTTGGAGGTAGGGCAGGTGGTTAGGTCACAAGGATGGAGCCCTCATGAATGGGATTAGTGTCCTTATAAGTGAGACCTCAGGTAGTTCTCTTGTCCCTTCCACCAAGAGAAAGGAAGCAGGCCTTCATGGGATGCTGAATCTGCTGGCACCCTGATCTTGGACTTCTCAGCCTCCAGAACTATAAGAAATAAATGTGTGTTGTTTAAGCACCCCCAGGCTGTGGTATTCTTGTTATAATATCCTGAGCTAAAACAATCTGGTTACAAACAGAGATAAGGTCTTCAAGAGAATGAGAATCCTTAAGATGAGATCCTGAGGAAATTTCCTGGGTCCCTAGATTATTCCTAAGAAAGAGGATTTACATTTAAAAAGCAGCAACAAAGAGACTTGAAGTTGATGACCTGAAGAAAATTATAGCACTAAGTTTGTAAGGAAATTCATATTCATATTTTTAAAATATGAAATAGAGGGAGCGCTTTTGAAAACAAAAGATATAATTCTTTTACAAAACAGGTTTGCAAAACTCAGAAGACAAAATAAATAGAAACTTAAAATAAGGTGCAGAAACCTATGGCCCTAGGAATTGTGAAGAATGGAGTCGGTCTGGTGTGCTGGAGAGCTCACAGGATGGCAGACCTGAGAGTCCTGTCTTGAGTTGACCACTACCAGCTGGGTAACCTTCGGTAAGTCATCCCCCCGTCCCCTTGAGAGTTTGCTCATCTGTTAAATGAGCTAATTAGCTAAGACAATCCCAATAGATCCTGTCAGATCCGGTATTTTTTATACTTCTATGGCCCTAAGGTCACAAGACAGAGAGTAGCATTGAGTGTCCTATGAGTCACATTTTCATTTCTATACACGGCTGGAAGTTCTTGGATTTGAGGTGCTACACCCAAGCTAGAGGAGAGAACACAGAGTTGGACCTATGAAAATAACAAATACCAGGAGTGAGGGGGGAAAATGCAACAGAAGGGGAGGAAGGCAGGGGTCTCCCTATGGCATAGTAACTGGCACAGACAATGCATCAGTTGGTTAATAAGAAAGATGGAGAAGAATCAGTGGAGGGATGTAAGGCACAGAGGTCATACCTACACAAACCCCAGAGATCTTATGATTCATTGTCACATGAAGAGGAGGATTCAGATCTAGAGTGAGGATTGGAAGAGTCTCAGCAAGAGGAGGTGAGGTTCGTAGGGGTGATATTACCCGCCAAGGTCATTCAGCTGAGGAGCAGAACTAGGATCCTTGGCTATGGACCTTAGAGCACCTTTTGCTGGGGAATCTACAGATTGGTTCATAAAGAGAAGGCTACAGTACCTATGTGGGGAGGGCTGCCGGGAATGTCCACTCCGGGGGAGCAGGAGTAATGGCTTTGCAACTTAGAGGTTTGTCACTGCCAATTCACTACTCCTCTGCAGAGTACCATGGTGCTGAAATAATCTCAGGGAGATGCATAAACGTGCTACTCTACAGGAGCTGAGCAAGAAGATATGCTCAGGGACCTCTCTGGACCACATTCCATACTGTGTGTGACCTGTCAGTCCATTGGTCAGGGGACACCACTGATAGCCATGAGGTCTTCCTCTTGCTACATAGTAGACTGCTCCTCATAATCTCAACCTCCTGAAAGTTGAATGCTACTTCTCGCCCACTGATCAAGGCACATCTATGTAACTAGATATGTCCTTACTAGAAAAGGGGAAAGAAAAAGAAAAACATAATACTGCTGAGGTCAGCAGTGGCATCCTGATATTCAAAAATTTATGTGTACTAGCACCAATCCTCGCGGTCATCATTCCTCAACCAACCCTACATCCATTTGACTGTCAATTTAGCCCATTTTCTGTAGGTATAATATCACACAGTTCCAATGTGCATTTATTCCAAGATGCTCATCTTTCCACATTTTGTCATCTGCAATTCTGATGTCTAATATTGCTTGGAGGGGGGAGGCATTCTAAGATCAATGGTATGTCATATTTTAATTGGCAGTGGTTTTTCATTGTGATACATAAAGTAATTGTGTGTCATACAATTACGGTATCTTAGACTTATTGAAATGCAGTATTTAAAGTGGAAATAGAGAACTATTTCAGCACTATCTTCCATAAACTACAGGACTCTCTGTCTCCCTCTCCCCCTCCCTCCCTCATGTATGTACCTGCAACTGTCACTCTCTCTCATTCTATTATCCTCTCCTTATTTTACCTATGATCTATCAGATGCTCCCTCTGTGATAAGCACTATGCTGAGCACCAGAGATGAAATTATGAACCAAAAAAAAAAAAACAAAACAGCAGTGGTGCCTGCCCCCATGAAGCTCATCATCTACTACGTCTCTGTGTAGGTATTGATCAAGTAGTACAAAAAATGCAAAGCCACAAGTAGAGCAAAGCACCTGAGAGAAGAGGTCCGTGGTGCTGTGAAGGAATGCAGAACAGAGTAATGACCTAGCTGGGAAGACTTCCCTGAGAAAGTGAAAAAGTTGCTGAGATACCATGCTTGAGAAGTAAAGGTGACGGTTGAAAGCAGAGCCTTTTGTGTAGAGGGAATTTCATTTTGCAAGGCCCTGGGGTAGTTGGAAGCAAAGCTTGGAGAAAGTCATGTTGCTGGAGCCCAGGGAACAAGGGGAGGTGATATAGATGCGGGGTGAATTGGGTCAGGAGATGGACTACAGCAGGGCTCTGTCTTTATCCTCATGAAAATTTGAAGGTGTTGAAGAGCTAAAACCCAGGGAAAAGGGGTGGGAGTGCTAAGATGCTTAGATCAAAAACAGTGTTGCAGGTGCCACCTGGAGGGTGCAGGTTAGGAGGCCATTCCAGCAGACCAGACAGGAACTAATAGAGAAATACAGACTCGGGGCTGTTCTTCTTCCCAGCGAAGCCACACAGACCTCAGCTTGTCGGTGGGGGCCTTTCTGTAGCCTCCTCTGCACACAGACCTTGCAGTGACAGCCTTGGAGCAATACCCAGAGAAGGAGGTCAGAATATTCGATAGAGGGTCCTCGTGTAGATGCAAGAGAACCTAAAACAAAGCCCCATAGATAAGGGGGCCTGGGCATGCAAAAGCAGAGAGAGGAAGCACAGCCCATATGGTCTGCTAGGCCTGGCCCAGGGGGAAGTCATGTGAGCAGCCTGGACACCCCCCCTCCCGAGCTTTCCAATACTTGGAAAGTACCCCTGGCCAGGACCTCATTAGAGGCACCAGAGACCTCACAACCAACTCGGGGAAGATAAAAGTTTATTTGAAGCCTGAAGAAAAAGTGCTCTTTATTTAAAGGGAACACAAAGGGTCCTTAGGAGCTTCCTCCCCCCACCTCCCTTGGCAGATATTGACTTACAAACCGATCTCACTCCAGTGGTTGGAATATATCTATTTCCAATCCTTGTACATCTACCCTATGAATTGCAACTTGATGAAGCCATATGAACAACTAATAAAGTCTCCGTGTAAAAATGCTATATGTTCTTAGGAAGGGAAAACATAAAACTTCAATCCATGTTTTATTAAAATCCCCAGGTATGCACAGTTTACAAAGCTAAACGCCAATACCTATAATTCACCCCCATGATAACGTTGGCCATAGAGTAACTGTTATCTCCAGCCGCATCCGAGTTTGGTTGCCCTTCAGAAGTACTGAAGATCTAACTCCTAATGGCTTTTTATATAAAAACAGTCTTTGATTGACAGACTCTAATCACTAGAAGGGCAGCAAACAAAAGCTGGGCAAAGTACAGTTCCCTGTTAAATTTTTTTTTTCCTTGCAACATCTATAAGCATCTGATCACACAGTTGTGCAATTATTTGCTAACTGAAGATGTTATTATTCTGTTACTGTCTTAGAAAAATAGTAACCTTTCTTGGCAAAGATAAAAATATGTGGGTTCCTTTCCCGCAGTTTATATATCTTAAATCTTAGGTCATTTTTACAGCAGCTTTCTTCTGGACTCTCCCACCATTTATCTTTCCATTCTCAGCAAGGGCTAGTTTACTTAATACAGGAAGACCTTCACATAACTTTCTGGCATTAATTATTGTGGTGGCACAAACTCCCATGTGAAATATTTGCTGCAGTGTGTCCCGCAGCCTATTAAAAAAAAAAAATACAGTGAAGGGAAAAAAAAAAAAAAAAGGAAGGCAAAACACTTCTGATGATTATTCACTATTTTACAAGAATTTTACATAATTAATCAAGTTTTACGGTAGAGCACAGTGCCTCTCCCACACAGCCTTGCACGAGGAAGCTAATAGAAACGTTTTCAGACCGTGTCTCCAAGAAAAGGAAGCAAGAAAGGAAGGTGGTCAAGGTTCCTACGCAGGTTTCATTCTGAGAACAAGGTCTGATTCTGCCCTTGGTAGGTGAGTTCTGGCAATGGAAGAGGGTTTTGAAGCAATGTGAGTGACATTAAAATAATATAGCCCTAAATGAAAACCGATAAGCAGTTCTGAGGAGTCAATCAGCCCCTTAGGATGACAGGCGGCGAGAAGCTGCACATTTCAGGGCTGACAATGTGCTCTAGCTTCCTTCTTCTCCCTCTCCTTCTTGTGACTGCAAACAACTCTCCGTAAACTTCCATTCTGAGAAGAAGTGAAGTGGCTGAGACACAGACTGAGTCAATACTTTAAGGGACAGCTGTGGCAGGGGGCTGCAGAGAACTGACAAGATCTCTGTTGCAGAACACAACACTCAAGTCTGTTCTGGAAGCAATGGCAACCTCTTGCAGACAGACTATTGTTCTGGTCTGGCTTTGGGGCATTTCACGGTTCATCATGACCACCTCCCCATCAGGAATATCTGCAGAGTAAATTGGTTGAAACTGGTCAGTTTATCCTACTGGTGCATACCTGTATCTTCTCTCCTAATCCCTGCTCCTCCTAAGCATGTCAAAAATGGGAAGGCCACGCCACTGGGAACCCAACATGGCCCCCTGATATAGAAAGCCCTGAATAGGAGTAGGTTAGTTCACTGGTTGGCCAAGTAAACAAATCAAAGAAGACATTAGAAGGCTCTAATCGTTTAAGGGGTGACTTAGGAGTTAACCAGGCCTGGAGTCAAACAGTGGCCACTCATCTAAACCTGGGCAAATATCTAACTTCTGCTAACTTCAATTTGCCCCATTTACAAAATGAGTATATTCATAATACACACTTCATAGAATTGTAAATGAAAGACTCATGCATGTGTCAACAAACTACTTATCTCGGTACCTAGAACACAATAGACCATGCAATAAATACGAACTTTCAAGGCAGCTTCGTGCAGGGTAGAGTACTTAAAATGGCTCCAGCAATTCAAAAATACTCTTAGAAGAAGAATTTGATATAACTGCCCCCATTTGTTCACTAAACAGACCTCTCAGGTGATCCATTCATTTAACATTATTAAATGCAGACCGTATCCCTGCTCTGAGGATACACGTTGACTACAAGTTTCCTGCCCTCACAGACATATTTTAGTGTAGAAGACAGGTAAGAGACACACCAAGAAATCTGTAACATGTAGTAAAGTAATGATGCATAATAATCCTTTATTCACTCATTGCATGTGTATTTATTGATGACTGCTTCCTACAAATCACTGAACTTATATAACATTTTTTTTCTGATCTCAGAACTTACATAACATCTTTCTCTGATCACAGGATAATTTTTGATAAATATATACCTAAAATATCAAGAAATAAAGAGATCGAGAATTAGAACTGCCCACATAGCCTCCTCAGAGCAGGCTGCTTCCTCCATGACATTTGCCCCAAAAGTACAGTAACGTTGAAAATTGTGACTGCTGACACATTCCAGGTTGGGGCAGGGTCTCCAAACACTGAAACTAAGATCTTGGTTTTAGAATAACAGAGAGTTCCCAGGAGTGTTAATTTCTACTTGGCATCATACAGAATTCCAGAGAACTGCTCAGAACCATCTGTTCAACTATGATAATGAGGGGCAGTGGGTTTCTTTGGGGAATGTGCCAGGATATGTGAAGAACTGGTAGCAGAAGTGGGACCTTGCAGTTTTCAGAACAAATGGACGCACCACCATCATGCTGTCGGCTACCTATAAAACTCCTGGCTACCTGTAAAACCCCTTCTTTCTCCCATGACTACAAAATGAGTCAACCGAATAATAATAGACTTTAATTAGGATCATCTCCCTTTTTCAAAAAAAGGTCAAAAATGTTTGTCCCTTCTCCCTGGAGCCCTTGGGCAAATGCATCCATGTAGGGACTTAGCCACCGCCATCAGGACATTTGCTTCCTACCTATATTGAAGTCTTGATGAAAACAAAAATGTACCGCTCACGGGCTCATGCACACAATGCACTCACACACTCATGCACATACTGGAGACTCTCACTCAAGGAGTTTAGGGAGCTTTGCCTTCCCGTGCTTGAAGAGTAAACAAGGTAGTTTGAGCCCAAGAGGGAATCTGCCAGGGTCCCTTGGCTTCCCAGCCTGTGGCCCTGGGAAAAATCACCTGGGACCATCTGAAGGCTGCACAGAGACTTCTCTCCTGGGTCCACAAGGTCCTGGACTTTCCCATTGAACTTCTCTGATTCACAATCACTGAAACCACATGTAGCAACTCTAGCTCTTTCATGCTCAAATCCTGATTTCAGTCAGCTCGGGGCCTCTAGGGAAATGGGAGAATGGCAGGAAGAGGATAAATTTCCACAAGCTTGTGGCAGCAGCTTCATGTGGAATCTGTGGCACCCTTACGCCATTTGTGAACGAGTATCACCTCTTTAAGGACAATTGGTGTTAGGTGCAATATATAATTTATTCTGGAGGTTACTGGTTTATGAAGGTATGGGGAAACTGCCAACTTATCATCTGAACTGCAGTTATGAGTAGTAACAAGGGTTATAATTTACATTCAAATTCTGTTTTTAAGTTAATGAGGTATCTAACGTGCAATCCAGCAAAAGGCCTTTTGTGCACATAACCTCTTGCTCCCTAAAATAGAAATCTGGGTTTATATTACACCTTTCATACTCTGGGCCCCCTCGTAGGAGCACTTACAATAGTTACTGAGAAAACAGTGAGAGAGCTACTTTCCACAAAATGGAGCTGCCATCATGTAGCCAATGAGTCTTAGAAAGCAGGAAATATTTTTGTGTAGAGTGTCAAGAGTGGTTAAAGCTAAAATTGCAGGATGCCTGTGTAGCTCAGTGGTTGCCTTTGGCTCAGGATGTGATGCTGGGTCTAGGGATCAAGTCCCACATTGGGCTCCCTGCGAAGAGCCTGCTTCTCCCTCTGCCTGTGTCGTTGCCTCTCTCTTGGTCTCTCATGAATAAATAAATAAAATCTTAAGAAAAAAAAAAGAGAGAAAGCTAAAATTGCCAAAAGTATGTGACAAACCAGCCAACCTCATTGGCCAAGTTGCTAATTTCTAGGTGTGCATGGTGATATTAGGAAAGCCTATTGTTAAATAAATAAATAAATAAATAAATAAATAAATAAATAAATAAAATTGAATAAAAGGAAAATCTATTGTTAAGAAGGACAGCTCAGCTCCTAAGGGTTGACCTGAAAGTTTTATGCTTCTGACACATTCATCAGACTGGACAATTTCTACTCTTCAATCTTCATCTCCCTTCCATGTTAGCATCTACGAGAACTCCTACCTTTGAAATATTCCATAGCCATTGCCGGCCCATTTCGATTGGACTCTCTCCTCGGCCCCAGCTTCTTGATGGCCTACCTGGTACTGAGCTACTCTTCTGCTCTGAATCCCCATTTCACAACACTTTCTAGATCTAGATCACTTGCCCTGAACCCACTCTGGCTGACTACCTAGCCTCCAAAGCTTATATTGTCCCTAAATCTGATAAAATATCAAAAAGGAGGACTTATCCAAACCTCATGAAATTTTTATTCATTCTGAAGGTGAGACAGGAAAGAAGACTAATGAATGAGATACTATTTTGGAAGAAAAAACTTTTTTGTACATTCAAAATATACAGTGAATCCCACTGGGCTGCCAATGAATTCATTTGCAGCCCTGCTTTAATGACTGGGAAACAATGTTTTGTGATTGAGCAATCATTTCCACGTAAACAGTTCATTCTTCCCAGTTTTTTTGTTTTTACAAATGCAATCACACAATTAATCTTATTAGAACACACTTTTACCAGGTTGCTCAGTGGTAAGATTCATGCACTTAGGCTCGAGTTGTGTTTGAGCATCCAGTGCAGGCAAAACTCTCTGTTAGGCATTGTGGAGGCAAGAGGGAAGAGTTGGGGATGACTCTTGCCCCTGATGGAATTTACATTCCAGTTCCCACAGATTCTAAATTAGCAGAGTATTAGTCAATTAATTTTTATTTTGCCATGTGTTAGGTAGTACAAAATTTTCCCTAAAATTCTAGTTTCAAGTCCAAGTTCAAGATGTGCTGAATCAATGAATTCATCATCATCGCATACTCTTCTGACTAAATACCCCCATCCAACTCCAGTTCAAACACTTCCTCCTTGATGTCTCCCCTACCCTGTCTACCCCCATATAGCTTCATTCCCTCACCCTCTTGTCCTTCATCTCTTCGTACTTGTGGCTCACGATATATCAAGAGTTCACGAATGGTCATCTTTGCAAGATTGCCGCCCTAATAGACTGTAATCTCCCTGAGACATGATTCAGCTTTCTAGAACATTCCCCTTACAGATCTCTAGGGCATAAAATAGCAAATAAGGACTTAAGAGACTAGAGTCCATGTTCTCAAGGATTCCCTCACCGTCCTGATGTGAATAGCCGTCCCCACTCCCCCACACAAGCAATGGCTACTGCCATTCCCGCTAGCCCAAGTTCAATAAACAATTAATTTTTGGCAAAATGAAATGCAGTAATTGCACACATCCTATGCCTGGACATTTAGTCACTCAATTCATACCTAAGAAAGTCACAGTTGTGAAGCACCACTACGGTGCCAAGAATTAATTACCCCCAAATAAGTTCTTGGGGAGGGACCAACTTACTCTCATCAACATTCAAGGCAGATGCCATCACACAAAAGGAAAGAGGAAGAAAAAGCCCAGAAGCCTGAATAGGAAAGAACATTAAAAAAGAAAGTAGGGAAATAAAAGAAGTATATTATGGCAGCCACACGCCTTCTTCCTCACGCAATGCTGTAGGATGACGTGTCTGCAGGGAACCGTCCAAGACCCCATTCCTAGCATCAAGTGTCTGATGTTTCCAAACCAAGAGCAAGCTAAATATTTTTGTTTTCCTGGAAAGAGAATTTCTCCCTATTGCAGTAACAGAGCAAAGTAAATAAGAATAAAGCTGAGCTCACAGATACAGATGCAAAAGCACCAGGTGAAGCCAGCATGAACATGAGGCTCTCTCTGAACCTCAGGCTCTCACCTAGATCCTTTCTTTGGGTCACTTATAGATGGAGGTAGAGGCAGCAAGTTGCTGAAGGGGCAGGTTGTGGCAGGCGCAGGTGCTGTCAGCCCCACTATCTAAACAGGCAGATCTTTTGATGTTTGTATTCATTCTCTATTGTTGCGTAATCAATGACCAAACTTTGGTGTCTTAAAAAGCACACATTTATTATCTTAGAGTTTCTCTGAGTCAAGAGTTGGGCACATCTTAGCTCGATCCTCTGCTCAGGGTCTTACCAGGGTCTTACCTCAGGGTCTTACCGGCATGAGTCAAGGTGCCAGCCAGCCTGTGCCCTCATCTTGAGCTCAAGGTCCTCTTTTAAACTTAAGACTGTTGGCCACTGTCAGTTCCTTGAGACAGTAAGACTGAGATGCTCAGCCCCTGGGGCCATAGGTAGGCCACAATGTGGCTGCTGCTTCACCACAGCCCAGAAAGGAATGTCTGTCTCCCCAGGAATAACCCCGCCCCTCTTTAAAGTGCTCTCACCTGATTAAGCCAGACCCACCCAATATGATCTCTCTTTTTAATTAATTCAGATTCAACTGATTTGGGACCTTAATTACATCTGTCAAATTCCTCCTCCTTTGCCTCTTAATGCAGCTTAATCACAGAAGTGACCTAGCACAAGTCATATGCACAAGTCTTGATACAATCAAGAAGATGGGATTATACAGGGCACATACACCAGGGAGTCGAAGTCTTGGGAGCCCTTGCACAATTCCACCTATCACAACATTGCAATTATCTCTTGACATTTACAACTTCTGGTTATTTCTGTAGTGTACAAGGATATAAGGGAAAGTAGGCAGAAACTCACTCTGGAGGCAGGGTTACTGGGCTGAACCATATGAAATCCCCAATAATTTATCTTTTTTTTTTTTTGGCCAACAGAAATAGACAATATGCAGTATGCATAAGACATATATGTGTGTGTGTTTCTGTATACGTATGTATATACATGTATACGTCTTTGTGTACATACACACATCCATATAGATCAGATATGGGTACGGGCCTGGATGTTACAGGTAGAGATAGACATGGAACCAGTCTTTTTTCATAAAGTGACATCTCCCAAACCACTCTGTCACAGAGGTGCCCATAAATACTCTTCTCAGTCTGAAGCATATTATGTGTATTTGAGCTGAGATTTTGGTGGCTTTAGGGGAAAGATAGTTATTATTTACAAGAGGAAAACAAGAGAAAACTCATCCTCGATCAGGCTTTCCTCAGGAAGTCAGTGGCTCGAAGCCATTCTCCGTTTATAGTGGCGTATGTGTGTCTGTATGTGTGCGAGTGTGGCGTGGCGTGCTGGTTCGTGCATGCACTTGGGAGACTCTGGAAGGAAATGCCTCCAAAGTGCTTGTCATTTCTGATGAATGAATTAAGTCAAGTCTAACAGGCAATTCATGCAATTCATACAAAGCTGCACAGAGAATGACTTGCCCAAAGCAGCAAAAGAAAGCACAACTAAACTAATGTTCAGTTCATAAGGTGGAAAAACTTCCAGAAGACATCATCTATGAACTTGGAATACACATGCTGGGTTCAATGCCAATAGTTACTGAAAGAGGTGAGACTGAGTTCCATGGACAAGCCCCAGAACATTTCAAAGGCATGAGTGGTTTGCAGGTTGATAAGACATGCACAAATATGCGATCATGGGTACTTTGGGTTGATAAAGCCTCTGCCAACAGAGTGCTACCACAGACTGCGATGTTTGCGATATAAGAAGAAATTATGAGCCCCAAATGTCAGAATTCCACCAATCGCTTAAGTGAGGAAGCAGTTTGCAAATGTTCGGAGAATTGGAAACCATTATTTGAGTGCAAATCTGTTGGAGGTATGAATTAGTCAGAATCTCCAATACTTATGACCATTTCAAGGACCCACAGTAAGCGAAAATTGAACATTTACTGAAAAGCTGGGTTATAGTTGTAGTGTGATGGGAACTGGGAAGAAATGGGAAGGCAGCATTTTTTCACTTAAACAAATGTTTGAACTAAGCAGCCAAATGTAACCCCCGTTTTCTCAGCAACTTCATACGTAACCAAAGGCGAGTGGGTTTCTTCTCTCTCTGCATCTGTTTCAGGAGAGTATCTAAAAATGCTCATTCATTTAACACACACCTATTGAAGACCTGGCACTGGTCTACTCTCGGCATATCCAGAGAGATCAGCACAGCCAGAAGGGGCAACACTAGGGAAAAGTCATCAAACATTTGTAAGGGGGAAGGAAAATTCAGGACCCCACAAAAGACCCCTTCCAAAATCAGAAGAACCACAAATACGTGTGTATTATTGAAAACTAGACATGCACCAAAAGAATTTTTAGGTTCTTTCAACTTTGGCTACTTGTTCAAATTGTGACAAAATATACTTATGCAAAAAAAAAAAAAAAAAAAAGTGTAACATATCTCAAACATACCAGAGAATGAAATTACCAGTATAGCTAAATGGTTGATTAATTCAGGTATTATGGACCTTGAATGACAGTCAGAGTTCTTTTATCAACATTCTTTGTCTTGGGTCCAGCTTTGGATATAAGCCAAAGAGTCATCTAAGGGATAGGCAGAGGCACCCTCTCTCATTGGTCCAGCTATGGTAACTGGAAATCCTAGTGCTCTCATTTCTTCTCGTGGAGGGGAAAAGAGGGATTCTTTCCAGGAGAGGAAGTGGTGGGTAAAAGGACAGAGGTGGAAAAATCAAATGCCTGCAGAGATCAGGCCAGTAACATGGACAGTGAAGACCCCAAAGGTTAGGGGAAAGACTGCAGTGTATCGGAGATCATCAGGACCTACCACTCCACTTCAGCTCACTATTACCACCTGGTATGGTGCCCAGGATGTCAAAATCTTTTGATCTTTCTCAAAGAAAAATCCAAATTTTCATGTAAAATCTTAAAGCCCTGGCAACCAATTAAAATATTTGTTTGTTTGTTTATTTATTTATTTATTTATTTATTTATTTATTTATTTATTATTTACAAAGATTTTATTTATTTATTCATGAGAGATACAGAGAGAGGCAGAGACACAGGCAGAGGGAAAAGCATAGGACCCTGGGGCCACACCCTGAGCTGAAGGCAGATACTCAACCACTGAGCCACCCAGGTGCCCCCAATTTAAAAAATTTAAATAGTATTTGTACTGGGGCACCAGGGTGGCTCATCAGTTAACTGTCTGCCTTCAGGTCAAGTCAGGATCCCAGGGTCCTGTGATCAAGCCCTGCCATCAGGCTCCCTGCTCAGTGGAGAGCCTGCTTCTCCCTCTCCTGCTCCCCCCCTGCTTGTGTTCCCTCTCTCAAATAAATAAATAAAATCTTTAAAAATAAATAAACAAACAAATAAATAGCACTTGTATCAAAGAAAACAACCGGGTAGCCAGTTGCGACCTCTGCAGTAGACCATAAAATACGAAGACATTTCTATCTCCTCACAGGATGCATGAAATTATAATAATATAATAATATAATTCTTGGTAACTAAAAGGGCTCTAAGGAAATGCACAGTGAGGATAAATCTTACTGGGAAAGCTAAGACCTCCATGGCACGAGAGGGAATTGAAGGAGAGCACGGAGGGTTTTGCATGTAAAATTGGTATACGCCAGAGAGAACAGAAGAGAGACAATACACATAAGCAGAGGCAGCAGGCACACAGAGAAAGAGGGAGAAAAATGGAGGGAAGGAGAGGGAGGGAGAGAGAGAGAGAGAGAGAACCCAGAAACAAAGGAACAAAGGCAGAAATGGGCATCTCAGGGAAATAAAGAAAACTTCTCTAAATTTTCATGTAGATCAGTCTTGTTGGTAAAATAGGTTTTAGAAATTTTTACTGACAATAATGTCATCATTCAGCATACTTGATGATGCTCAACGTTTAGGTTGTGTTAGAGATGAAGGGGACCCCAGAAGAAAACTGGTTGCTCCTGGAATTAAGTACTCAACCAATAGAAAATGTGTCTATGGACAGATAGGGGAGTGTGAGGGTGTTTAAACAAACATAATTTTTCCCTTGCCAAACACTTGGAGTTAAAAGGGTAAAATATTCATAAATATGTGTTAACCCTTCAGAGAAGAAAAAAAAGAGGGTTCACAAGCATTTTGGGTGCAATCTTATATGTGAACACATATGTAACCCATCTCTGAAATACATGTTCGGCTGGAAGCCCTGAAAATTCTAGAACTCTAGGGGTCAAGTTGTAGCATCATAAAAATGATAAACCACCATTCGTGAAAATAATTTTCCATTTATGAAGAAAATTAAGGTTCTAGCCCACTCCTGAGGTATGAATATAAATAGATATTTATAGCAATCATGTGCTCCTTCCAAACATTATTTCAATTTTGACAAAATCCGTTGGGATTTAGACCCAACTATTTCAATAAAGACTCGATATGAAACTATTCTCGGTTCTTCTCGTTTTTTTCTCTCTGAACAGGTACAATTTTCCTTTTTCTTTTTTTTTCCTTTTTTTTTTTTTTTTTAACAAGAGTCCGTAAAAGTGTTTAAAATGTCACAAGTTACTTTTTCAAAATCTCTATCCAGATAAGTCATATTTTGAAAACGACAACTAGTCTTTCTGCACATAGCAATTTTAGAAAGTTTTATAGCTTATCCAATTTAATCCAGACGGTGGATGGGTGAGGGTTTGGATGTGGGGTGAAGGCAGTGGGAGGGGGGCAAATCATGCCTTGTACTGCCCATAAATGCCAATCACCTTCCGTGCACAGGCCTCCATCTTTCAAATGTCAGTAAGTCTCCCATTAAAAAAAAATCTATGGGGCCTAGCGACTGTATAGTTCTCATTCTTCATGATCTCATTTTCAAATGTTCCTGATCTTTCATCCCTTGCTTATGTTTTCTGATGGAGTGACACAACCTCCAGCACGCCCAAGTTCACTTCTCAAAATCTCTGATAAAGCCATACTGATACCATGGCTTTAAAAAACAACAACAACAACAAAAACAACATTACAGGATATTCCCCGACTGGGACCCTCAACTCATCTTAGGGTTTTCTTTTTTCCAATTAAAAATAGATTTTAATAGGGACACCTGAGTGGCTCAGTGTCTTTGCTCAAGTCATGATCCCCGGGGTCCTGGGATCGAGTCCCACATCAGGCCTCCTGTGTGGAGCCTGCTTCTCCCTCTGCCTGTGTCTCTGCCTCTCTCTGTGTCTCTCATGAATAAATAAACAAAATCTTTAAAAAATAAATATTTTTTAATCAAGAATAGTACATGACCTTGTAAAAAAAAACACTCAGATAAGCAAAACAATGAAATGACTTACAACTTTTTAAAAAAATGTATTCCATCACCTAGAGATACCTAGATATATATTTTTTGATGTAGGAGTATGTGGTTATGTTTGCACTATTTGAACAAACAATAGCTTGATATTATTTTGCAACCCAATGTTTCACTTAAATTTTTGTGACTATTGTTCAATCAGTAATCACCTGGTTCTTGAGTCAAATATGACTCTGACCATTGTATTTATTTTCCATAGCATATCTAGTCGTCCAATTTTTCCAGTCTGTAAACATGAAACATGTGAGGGACGTCTTCCCAACGAAATCTCCGTACAGGTCTGTAACTTTGTACGCGTACCTTTGTGCAAGCCCGAGGACTGATTCCTACCAACAGCAGCAGCGACAATACTAGAGATGATACTTGTTGAAGACTTACTTTGTGCCCGGCTCTGCTTAAACACCTTCCTACATCATTCCATTGACTCTTCATAACGAACCCAGTTTACCAGGTTAGAACTATGATGAGGACAAGTAACACGTCCTCTAAGTAGTATCCCCACATCTCTCAGATCTGGATGAATCAAGAATCCGGTTCTTTCACACATTCACACTATCCTACACCTTGGGGGGTGATGTTTTCAGCTCGAACCGTATTCACATTCAAGCTATGTTGGTGAAATTCAACAAATGTCCCTCCACTTATACCAGTGCCCATTGTCTCTGTGTATTCGGGGGAACGGTTCTCTCGGCTGGCCCAGCCCCCCCCCCCCAGACACACCTTCCCAACACCACCAACACCATTCAAACACTGCCTTTAAGTGTGCTTTAACACCTCAGAAAACGGTGCTATAAAAATAAGCAAAAGACCCAGGACTCAAATTGAACATAAAAGTTGTTGCAGATATTGTTTCTTGACAAACGGCCTCTGTAAGCCACATAAATTGTCCAAAACCTCTTAAACCTTTGCTCTACATCACCCACATAGGACTGTAAAGGGAATATCACAAAGGAACTACAGGCTAATTGAAAAATCATTCACTTGAGATGCCGTAAGGATCATGCTCCATTTCTACGGATGTATATAGAAACGAGAAACACGTGGAGTCCTCCCTGAGCCCAGCAACTGGCTAATCAGCAAACTCAGAGGGAAATCATCTGCCTTTTCCTCCCTTGCATTGCTGGATGTGCACTTAATAATTCATGGGAGATGAGAAAAAACACAACTCTACCGGGGAGATCAGATGTCCAAACCCCTTCCAGCCCTGAGCCCTGGCTTCTCCCCTTTCAAAGAAAAGCTGCAGCATTGACTGGGTGGGAAGCTAGTCTACTACCCAAGAGCTGATGTTTCTAAAACCTATTGTTCAAAGATCATTATCATGGTTTTCCATTAGCAAGACTAAGTAAATGCTTTCCTAAATAATCCTGTCAATGGTTTAAAAAAATATATTTATTTTTGGAAGAAAGGCTCAATACGGTGCTGGCAGGGGGATTATATTGATCCTCATTTTGGAGGCTTTTTCCCCTCTGCTTTTTGGAGGGACAATTAAAATCGACTGTACCTATCATTAATTTTCCACAGTCAGCAGGGGCTTTTAGGTTTTATAAGTATAATATCAATACGGACTGTCTTAGAAGTTCTTATTTATTTTATGTTTTCCTCCTGCATTCACTGTTCTCTACCCTCCCCCTCCCCCCACAATACTTCACAGGTCTAAGGCAAGTGACTACTACAGAAAGGCATCCCAAGCTTGGAAGGAGATGGGCTCTCTTTGTCTTTCTGGAAGGATCAGGATGTGCAGGGGAAATGCTCGGATTTCACAGCTGCCCTGTCCTAGGGGGTGGGGAGAGGGTGCCGAGAGCAGAGACAGGAAAGGGAAGGGTGGACAAGGCAGGTGCCCTAGCACCCCCTTCTCTTCTCCAGCATCCCTTATCTCTGGGAGACGTCCACGGAGCAGGTGTCCATCCAGACGTGCATTTTTCTTCCCAGGGGAACATCAGTACTCGGGGTAGTTCTAGCCTGTGTTCTCTCTCAGGGTTTTCCAGAAACTCTGTTCTTTCGAGAATCCCTAGGAAAACACCACCAAATATGCATACCTCTTGTGACCAGCGTAGTTGGTCACCATTCACCACTCCCTCTGGTGGATTTAACGGTTCCATCAAGTCCCCCACGCTTCTTGGCAAAGAGACCTGCAAGGTCCTCTAGGCATCAGAGCTCCAAAAAGGCACCTGAAAGTCTAGGTTCGAAGGCAGGATTCTTGGGCCTCGTCTGTCTCCTTTCCCCCTTTCAGGCACAGGAGAAGCTGCTGAAAGTCTGCTGGCTGGGCAAGAACATCCCTCCTCCAGCGATCTTTGCCACCTCAGACAGGCTGACACTGCACAACAGCACTCAGGTCTCCCAGAGCCATGGCTCAGAAGCGCACAGGTCACTCATGAGCCCCTCTCTGTATGGATGTGCTAACAGGCACACAGCCTCACCTTGCTCAGTGATGTAAGAGCTGACCCTGCCAGGTGCTGAGCTATGGCCCAAACATGTCTAGCCTGTCTTCAGGGAGCTCACAGTCCGGGGATGTGTATTATCAGGGGTGTGGGAGGGAGGGGAGAGAAGGGCAGGCGTGGAAACAGCACAAAAACAGTGAGAAATCTAGTGGTAGGAAGAAGCACTAGGTGTACACATCGATCCATTTAGGTTAGAAGAGTAGGCTGCTCCGCTATTTGAAAGCTGGGTTACGTAGGCCACGTTTCTACGGTTCTCTGTGCCACAGCTTCATCATCTTGAAAGTGGAGGTGATAATAGTACCAACTGTCAAGGACTGTTGGAGGATTTGAGGAGCTAAGACAGGAGGGTGCCAGCAAAACCTGATCTTTAGGAAGGTGCTATGTGTTAGCTGGCTTTAGCATGACTATTCCATGTCTCCATTCGCCAACAATCGAGACAAGTTGGTGGGAGCCATCCCAGATTGGGGTGAGGTGGTCAGAGAAGCTTTTCCAGGGTCATTGGAAGAGCTTGGTCTCTAAGAAAGACCACGTAGCACAATGAGGCCAGGGCTGGGTGATGGCAAGAGTTGAGACAGGGGAGGCCAGAGTGGCCGTTGTGATGGGTGGTTGTATCCTGAGGGCACCAGGGAGGGACGGATGACTTCCAGGCAGCACTGTGGTCTGTTCAGAGCTGGCTTCAGCAGGGGCAGCAGTGCGAGAAGGGACTGGCAGAGAGGCCAGGGCTATAGGGGAAGGATGGGAAGATTGAGGAGCAGGGGGTCCGGGGAGGGCAGGAGGGGGGAGCCACTGCTCTTGGCACGAGCAGATCCCTCCCCGCTGTCTACCTTTCTATCTGCCTTTCTGTGCCTCACTCTTTCCATCCATCTCCTCACTGTCCCTCACAGTTTTTCTTTCCTTTTTCTGTCTGTCTGGTTTCTGGTTGTCTGTCTCCCAGCGTGTATGCGACTATCTCCCCCATCCCCTCTATCTCCCACGGTGTCTCTGTCTGCCCCTCCCCTTGTGTCTCCCCCTGACTCTGCTATCTTCTGCCTCCCAACACATCTCTCATCTACCTATTGTGTTCATCCTGTCAGCCCCCTCCCCTGCCCGTTGGAGTATAAGTGACACAGGACTGAGATTTTCCACCTGTTGGCTCATGGACACATCCCAAGCACCTAGCAAAGTGCTTGGCACATGGTAGGCACTCCGTGGCAAATCCAGCATCTGTTGTTGTGGTGGCCAGGGTTAGTGGCTGGCTCGGGTGCCTCCCTGAATAGGAACTGGACATCTAGTTCCAACTTGGCATCACCGTCGCCTCACATTGGAAAGCAGACAGGGTCTCTGGGACCCTAGGAGGTAGAGGTGGGTTACAGCTCAATCGATCACCCCATTCTGCCATGGTTTGGCCAACGGTCCCTTCTTTTTAGCTTCCAAACTCTAAATTAACAAAGAAGAAACAGGTTTGGAAATGAACAGGTAAGCTCAGTTAAGACCTTCATCCATATGTAGGGAAAGGTGGAGACCAGTGCCCTTTGGTGTTGCACATAGGGCTGCCCACTCTAATGTTCAGAGCAGTCGTCTCTGGACTCCAGAATTTTCCAACCACGATACCTCAAGGATATGGGAGTTGCTACCACTGGAAATATATACTCTTGGGGCCATTTACTTAATTTCTACTTCCTTTGAACATTTAAAGTAGAGGTGATATAATCACTGGCCAAGGAAAACCAAGACAGATCAATAAAATCATCCTCCAACCTTTTAGCAAACTGTTTATTCATTCAACAAACATCTGTTGGGCTCCTATTGTAGCGGGGGATTGTACTGGATGCCCACATGCATCAAATCTAGCTCACATAGGGATTTGGTCTAGAGGACATTAAAAACTCCCCAAAATCGGTAACCCAGGATAGAATATTAAGTGGCATAAGGAAAGTAAAAACAGAGCGCGGGGGGCGAGGAGAGCACGCGGCGGCTCCGCAGTAGATGGCCTTGGCAGTTTTGTCACAAACCCTCCAAGCAGGTGGGATCTAAGCTCCTCTTTGTAGGCGCCAACTTAGGGTAGGATGTCCTCTTCGTACTTAGCCAACTTAGGTGGCAGCATATCCCCTGGGATGTCCCTGTGGCACGATTCACTTACCCCTGCCTCCTCCCTGAGTGTGAGCAACGTCTACGGGCCACGGGCCACCCACATCCCCTGAAGTCGACTAGACTAAGAAATGACAAGTGTCCTCTTGGCCCTTGATCAGAATGCAGATTGTCTCGCCAGTGGGCCACGTTCAGGGCCAGACTTCGGACCCTGGCAGGGCCAGCACGTGCCAGGCATGCTCCCCCCGTGGAGCTCCGGCCCCGGTACCTGGCACAGCCCCACTTTACAGACCACAGGTGCTACGCCGGAGAGGCTGCACCAAGGTGCACGGCAGGTTCCTGACGGCCCATTTCCGAGGCCCCGCACGTCTGATCCCATGGATGGTGAGCTCCCCACGCCACCAGCAGCCAGCTGCCCCCAGCTTAGCTCACCAGGAACCTTTCTGCCTCCTCCCCCCCACAGTCCACCCACATCCTCCGACTTAAACTCAGTTTCTGGGTTTGCCTTTTTCTCGACAGCCTAGTCACAGTGCTGCCCCAACCCAGCATGGCAGTCCCCGAATTCCGACGGGCAGCAATTTCGATCTGCTGCATCCTGCCCAGGTTCTTCTCAGAGACTGGCTTCAAGGGTCCTCCAGAAATAAAAAGCACCAAGGGTTATGGTGTTTAACGGCAGCTTAAGCAGACCAGCCAGTGGTCAAGCTCTCCCATCGTCTGAGTGTATCACGTTATCCCCAAATAAGCAAGTGCTAGATCATGCCACAGCACGGTGCAAGGATACAGAGGCTCTGCCAAATATCTGCTGGGCTCCACGGTTCTGGACCATTTATCTAACAGCTAATATAATATCAAGTGACAGTTTAAACAGGCTACTTTCACCTAATCTGTGCACGCTGTATGCAAAACAGCTCTGACCCTGGCTTGATTCCTTAAAGCATGTAGGATTTAATTATCTCCCACTGTTATAGAAATAATGACAAGTTACTTAGTACTTTTAAGACTGATAAATAAAGTACTTCTGACAAGTGAGTTGAAAAACCTACCTTGTTACGAAGTTTCGATATCAAATGGCCCTGTCCCTAAACTCGGGATTTCCTTTCCTAAAGACCAAAGAAGAGGATCCCTAGTCCCATAACACTGATCATGCCCGGTCACTCTTGAGGGTGGTCCACCCAGCACATTGCAGAGTTCTGCAATGTCTTTGCTGAAAGGGGGAACTTCTCAGGTGCTTAATGGGATCGATCAATGAACGGAGAGGGAGAGCACGAGGAAAAGAGAAATAGAGAGACACATCTGTGTGTTTTATTAACACTGAACTTCAAATAAACATCTGTGGGAGTTTCAGTGCACTTGACTACACACCATCATCTTTATGTCATAGCTAAGGCCCTGGATTTGGAGAGCACAGTTGAGATTTATCTGCAGTGATAAAATCTCCAGTTTCTCTCAATTCACATTCATTTCTCCCATCTTTCTTGAAGGAATAGTCTCTCCTCCCTCCCCAGGAATCACAGATCTGCTCTCTCTCCCCAGGCTCCCCCTCTAATCTCTCTTATTTAACTGAGTTTGACATGCCTCTAATACTTACTTCGAGCTGCCGGTCACCTCTGTCCAATGCCTCACCCTCACAGATGGGTATTTGCCACCAGGGAAGAAGGTATGGATATTAATACAGGGGGCATGGGAGTCTGCAAGGCTTCCAGCACAGCAGACAGGCAAATGGCAGAAGCGATACTGTCATAAATATATCTAAGTTCACTGAGGAAGAAGCTGCTCTCAACTGATTTACATGTAACTCAGGTTTAGGTGATTTTTTTAAAAAGATTTTATTTATTTATTTGAGAGAGAGATAGAGACAGAGATAGAGCACGAGTGGGGAAGACGGGGAGAAGCAGGCTCCCCGCTGAGCAGGGAGCCTGATGTGGGGCTCGATCCTAGGACCCTGAGATCATGACCTGAGCTGAAGGCAGATGCTTAACCTCCTGAGCCACCCAGGCGTCCCTAGGTGATTTTTTTTTTTTAAATCACCATATCCTTCAACTGGGGGGAAAAAAAAGCAGGGAAAAACTTGTGTTTTGGTGCTGTACCTGTCATTAGCAAAGTTGAGGTTTCCCCATGTTTTCTGGATCATGGTCTCTTTCAAGAATCTGATGAGAGTTATAAATCTGTGTTTGCACATGTGTGGTCCGTGCTTGATCTGTAATCTGACAGCATGCTGTGTTTGGCTTGCATTACCTTAAAAACCCCTAAATGGGTTGACAATATAAAACTGAAATATTTTCCATGAAGTCCAGAATAAATGGGCTTCTCTTGAAAAGTTCAGAGCTCTGACAGTCGCAGATCGGCATTCCCCTGTGGTAACAACTGGCTGATTCCAAGTGACAACTCTTCCTGACAGTGGGGTATGTGGTGTCCAATCAGCCACACTCCACACCAGTCCCAATTGCCCTCCACCTGACTGTGTCACTCACTTGCATGATCTGTGAGCCCCTGCGGGTCTGATTCCTCCCATAAACCTTCTGTTCTGAGAAATGTGTGTACACACAATATTCACTGTCAAGGCTCAGGGGTAGATGAAATCTTTGCTAAAGTTTATCCATTATCCAAAGCTTCTTGAGCCCGGCCAAGTCAACTCTCTAATCTTCAGCTTCCCACCTGTAAATAAAGAGTGTGCATGATCATCAACCCTTTCTCCTGTTGAGTTTAAGTGAGAGACAAAATCTCTTTTTAAATAAGTTGCTCAAGGGGTGCCTGGGTGGCTCAGTCAGTGAGCATCCAACTTTTGATTTCAGCTCAGGTCATGATCTCAGGGTAGTGAGATCAGCACCCCCCCCCCCATTAGGCCCTACACTGAGTGTGGAGCCTGCTTAATTATGATTCTCTCTCCTTCTGTCCCTCTCCCTACTCTGCACTAAATAAATAAATAAGTTGCTCAAGATAAATGGAGAAAGCTCAGAGTTTAAAAAAATGTTTTTTCTTTAATTCTGTAGACCAAGAAACAAGCCACTACCAATGGCACATTCAAAGGCTCCATGGGGAAAATTGGCAAATCTTTAGACACACGCTTCTACCAAATAATCATCCATCCACTCCATGGGAGTCATGGAGTGTCCACTTTGCACAACAGGCAATCATCTGCAGTTTCTCGAAAGAGCCAAGCGTAAAGGACAGCTGTGGGATAAGAAATGCAACCTGAGAAATCTCTCGGTGCACAATGCAGCTGTATGTGTTTGGGAAGAGAACCGGCACTCCAGGACTAAATCCCAAGTAAGAAGCTGATAACGTGTTTTCAACTGCTCTGTTGGGCCTCCGTCCTGACTTCTTTCCCCAAAATTGTATAAATAGGGCCTAAGTATACATTAAGTCATTCGCCTGATGGCCATTTTCTAACGGGGCAGTAACGTGGTTGAGACACACGAGGGAAGCTGCATTTTGCCCTCCTACTTGCAGAGTCATAGGCTTTTAGTGGCAGAAAGGACTTTAAAAAGGCCCTAATGCAGCCCTCTCATTTTACAGAAAAGGGAAAACATTTAACTGAAGAAACAGGACAATGCACACCTGCCCCAGGGTGACATGCACGTGTGTTTGTTCTTCCCCCATTTAGAGTTAAACATGGGCTTTAGAACCAGCCTGCTGGTGTTCAAAGCCTGGCCCCGTTCTCACTACCTGAGCCCCCTATTTCCCTTGACTCTGTTTCTTCATCTATAAAAATAAGGATAATGTTGGTACTTGTAGGATTGTGTGAGGAGAAAATGAGATGACTCACGCAAAGGACTTGGAATAGAGCCCAATCCATAGAACAAAGTAAATGCTAGCTCATTACTTATTTTGTTTCTGAGTAGAATTAACTGGAAAACAGTGAAGGGTTGAGCCAGGTAAATCTTGGTTCAACTTGAGGTGGCCTCTATACAGTCATACTGAGACACTGAGCAAGCAACTTGACCACCCTGAGATCTAGTTACCAGTCAGTGAGATGCCAAGAGAATTCCATGAATAATGTGTGTGGAAATGACTAGCACCGGGTCCAGAATATATAGGTGCTAAAGAAAAAACTGTTCTAATTAACCACTAATACTATCATTTATTTTTGTAAACCTTCGGTTGAAGGCCACATACAAAGGGCAGTTGGTTATCTTGGAATCTCACCCTTTCCAAACAAATAAGTACCAACAATGACTAAGATTTGGCCAGTGCTCGTTACCCACTAAGCACTGTACCAAGCACATTGCATGCATTGATTCATGGAATCCTCAAACCACTGCCAAAACTAATGTATGACATTAGTTCTATTATTATCATTCCCATTTTATAGATGAAAAGATTGAGGCTTGGAAAAATAGCTTGGTCAAGGATGCACAGTTAATAACTGGGAAAAAAAACAACAACCAGGCATCAGACCCCACAGTTGTTTTCCTGGCTCCCTAAGGAAACAAAATCTATTCTCCTGATGAGTTTTATAGCTGGGCATTTCTGCCACAGGGTTTAAAAATAAATGGGCAGAGATATTAAAATGATAAAGTTAAACTTAATTTCTTTCATGGAATAAAAAAGCCATTGACAAAGTGTTTTCTGACAAACATGACAGTTGAGACGCATTGGCATGTGGAATATTAACTGCACCAAATCTAATAATCCACCCTAAATCATTATCAAAGTGCCACTTGGAATTTTGTCCTTGTCAAAATGAATGGCTTCTATTTGTTGGACACCCACACCATGCCAGGGGCCATCTATGAGCCTTTGAGATGTCACTTAATCCTAATGTCATACAGGTGTTAAATCACCTAGTCAGGATTTGCCTGGAGTCCATCCCATTCTATGCCAAATCCTGTGCACCACGAGTCAAGGCAGAATGTGAAGTGGCTAATAGGGAAGGTTCTGGAAACAGCTGCCTGACTTCCAGTGTCGGTTCCTCATCTCACTAGCTCTGTGGCCTTGGAAAGTTAATCCTTATGCCTCTCTCTTTCCATTGTCCTGTGGAGAATGGGGCAAATAAGGGGGAATGGGGAAAAACATGGGGAAAATAATCCTACCAAGAATCACTGCATGTGAGTTGCTTAGAGAAGGGCTACTCAAACTGTGATCCATGGACCACACCAGTTTGCGTCCTATATATCACCAGTCCATGATCAGAGAGATACTGAAATTGAGCATCTCGGAGAGGATAATTTTTATGATCATCGACTCCAATAATAAAATAGTAGAGCTTGTATTTTCTATGCAATTTTAAAATTTCATTTTTCTATTACTTAATTTATCATATTTTAATAGGACAACAGTCCATGACAGATTGGAACCTTTTAAGAAAAAAAAGGAGAGGGGACTCCTCACAAGTAGTTTGAGAAGCATTGATTAGATGCTTACTTGTTACATAGAAACTTCTCAATAAGTGTTAGCTATTAATATTAATTATTTGCTACTCTGTCCCTCTACTTCCTACAAAGGGAGCTAAAAATTCAAGCAGCATCACGACGATAAATTCTGAGACATAGGATGCTGGTTACTGACCAGAGCTTGATTCCCTCCAAACCCTGGTTCATGACCTATGGAGAGAAACTCTGAGCAAGTTCTGAGAGTTTTGCTGGATCAGATCAGTGTACTTCCAAGATCTCCACTGGCAAAAATGGTGAAAAATAATTGAATCCCTCAGCTTATTCACTGTATTCCATGTCCATTGGGAAGACATATCTATGTTCTCCCAATTTTCCAACTCTACAGTAGTTTTCCTTAACTTACCCTGGTCATCTCTTTCCCCTTACATCAGAGTAGTTGATGGGGTTTACTTGGAAATCCCAGTTCCCCATTGACAGGCTTTGTGTTCTTAGTATATTACATACTGTCTTAGAACCTTGACTTCTCCATCTGAATACTGGGATGATAATGTCTACCTTAGAGCAGGAGGCAAAGGGAATACCATATTAGAAACAATCAACAGATTTAATTCCCCCTGTCCATTCCATCCATCCTCCTTTGTAAACCAAATGACACAGTGGTTGGTAGAGGTGTGTGGGGAGATGGGAATGATAAAGTCTGAGAACTACTTCAATAGAGTTGCTTCACTCTTATTATTTATTTAAAGCCAAGACTCAAAAATGTCTGTTAGATAATAATAATAATAATAATAATAATAATAATAATTGAAAGATACATTTCAATACCACTGCCAAAACCAAAAAAAAAAAAAAAAAAGGCTCAGTGAATACGGTCATCTGACTGAAGACCTGTGAGAAACATCCTATATTAAATAATTGCTGGGGAAGCCCAAGCTGCCAAAGACTCACTCTATAAAGGAGGTCTGTTGATCTGAAAAGGGCTTTACAGAAAAAAAAAAAAATATCAGAGCCTCCCCCCATTCAACAGTCAGCCATCCACCATGGAGATACAATGCCTTTGGTTGTGAAGTGAAGAAGAGGGAATATACCATAAATTAACTCTAAAAACCTATTGACAGGGACAACAGACCATTGACCAACTTAAGCAATTCTAAAAGAACTGAATTAACTGCTACACAATAGTGTTTAACAGTCACTATTTGATTGGTTGCAAATGTCTATGCTGGGTCAGAACTTCTGGTTTCAATGGCAACTGTAGGTACCAGAAGGTGAAGTCAACCATAAAAAGGTATCTAATATATCTGAAAACTCCGTCCCCATCCCCATCCCCAAAGACTTAATAAATACAGTCTCTACCAGAAAATACAGTTCACGCTGGGAAACATCATTCATAATGGCTGATCCCACAAATCTGAAAAAGGTTTACATTCAGTGTAAATAAGTTATATTTGAGAAGTTAATGAGTTCTACTACCCAAGCTGCTCCTTATTAATTCATACAACTCGAAGACATCTACTAAAAATAATATCTTTTGAGTCATATACCATCTTTATGGAGATCATTAATATTTCTCCATAATAGAGCAGTTACCAGTCCCATTATTTCCCTTGATCACCTTCATGCTCCTGACCCAAAAACCAGCTCATCCACAATTCCCACTTGTGATAAAATTGGCCTCAGATGCCATTGGCCTTCCTTTCTTCAAGTGACAGTCAACCCTATGCACCCTCATGACTTCCTTTTCCTTCTCTCTGTCCAATCTACAATGCACACATTGGAAGGGATGGAGGTGAAAGGGAAAAGGAGTCTTAAAAAAAACTGCAAGAAAGCCTTGCCTCATTCATTTATTTGCTCTCTCATTCATTTTTGCAACAACAAAGTTGAGCACCTGCTCAGTGCCAGGCACCAGGTAAGATGCTCAAGATACAGAGAAGAATAACCTGCAGAAGACCCCTGCAGGGTCTACCCCCAGCAATAGCACAGAACCTCGCAGGTAACAGGTATTCCATGCACAGTGAGTGAATGGATTAATGGTGCAAAGGGATTCCCAGGAGAATCTAATCACTCATTGCCGCTCAGACCCTTAGCAAGTTAGATGGTGATCTGTTTCTATTCCCGCAGTGGCCCCTTTACACAGAAATTGCTTCATGCTCTCCACTCTAAGGTGTTCCTGATCCCATTTCTTACATCCTATGACAATTCATCTTTGTGCAAAACTGCCTATCATGAAAAGACAGAAGAGAAAGGACTCCTAAACAATATAGTTTGTGTGCAGCCCCTTTGAATAACCAAGATGTCTAGTAAAATAATGGTGGATGGGGATGTCCATGCACGTGCAGTTTTGGCTCAGCCCCCATGTTCAGAAAACACAGGGGAAGCATTGAGTGAAGATTTCTCAAAGTCAGTACTGTAAACACTTGGCCCAGATCATTCACTGTAGTAAAAGTCTGTCCTGCACATAGTTAGATGCTTAGCAAAATCCCTAGCCTCTGCCCACTAGACGCCAGTAGCAACACCACCCCTCAGTTATGACGATTAAAAATATCTTTAGACATGGCCAAATCTCCCTTGGTGGGGAGCAGTCAAAATCACCCCCAACTGGGAACCATTACAGGTGGTAGGTTCCTTGGAAACCTACCCTTCCGAGGGTCTCCAATGGTCAGATGCGCAATCTCAGAAGACCATCCCAGAATCCCGTTATTAAAAAAGATGTTGGACTCATCCAGCCCCAACTCAGATTTTGCCTGTGAGGAAACCAAAGCTCAGAGAGAGGAAATAAACGGCTGTTCAAGAATCACCCAGCCTAAGGTGATAGAATAAGCCCCCAGACAAGAATCCCTCTTGTCGATCAAGCAAGAGTCTTTCCACCACATCATGATTCTACACGACATTCTTTCCAAAGTATCCAAAAAGGAAGGAAATTAACATTGATATGGCAGCAATACAATGGTTTCTTATAATAGTAAAGTAATAATAGTATTAATTAATAACACAAATAAAACTAACATTCGCTAAGCAATTGCAATGCACTAGATGCTAACAACCTTTTTGCATTTTCTCATTGCTCTCATAACCTTTTGATGTGGCGGTCACAGAATGCCAGGTACCTCCTACCCTCCGTTTTTATAAATGAGCTATGGGGGCTAAAGGCTAAAAAAAGACCTCGAAAGGCTAAAAACCTTGTCCACGGTCCCAGAGCAGGCCAGTAGCAGAGACAGGGCTCACGTGGGGGCCCCCAGCTTGGGATGCCTCTTGTCTTTCCTCTCTGTCATGTGTCTGCGGAGCGCACGCTGCTTCCAAGGGGGGCAACTCCTGGTTGACCACCACCCCTACTACTCTTTCCGACTGCAACTGGCTGCATGCAGCTCCATCTGAGTCAGCCCTTCTCCACCCTCCACCCTTTCAGGTCACACTGTCATCTGACCTTTGCATTTTTTAAGCCACATTTGGTGGTAGCCTTCTGCAGCGGAAGTAGTTCATCTAATCTCACAAGTATTTGCTGAGTTTCTCCTATGGGCCAAGCTTGAAGTCAGCGTGTCTAGGGAAGCGAGGAGTAGCTTATTCCTTTTCCAGCACTTGTCAACATTGTTCAGTGTTGATTTTGTCCACCTCTCCCACTGGACAGCAAGTTCCAAGAGGGCATACATAGATCATGTCTCTTCTGGCCATTCTTATAGCCTCTGTGCCTTGCACAGAACACATGCTCAGCTAAAGTTTGTGGAACCAAATTGAATTGATGGAACATCTGCTCTGGGACAGCATGCTTTGATATTTAATATCGCCTTATTTAATCTCATAAAAACACATCCTTGTCACCTTCCATGAGATATAGCTCTATTTTAATGAGAGAAACCTAGGAGCAGAAACCTTTAAGGGATTTATTTAAAGTCATACAGCTGGTATGTAGAATTGCCCCAATAACAGTGCAGAAGGAGCATATGATCCAAAGTGAATATATATATAAAAATTCCAAAGAGGCTGAATAGAACAGTAGTTAAATACATAGGAGCAGGAGCCAGACCTCCTGGGTTAGCATCCCTGCTCTACCACTTACTGTCTGGGTGATCCAGGACCAGTAACTTCTCTCAGCCTCAGGTTCCTCATCTGCATAATGGGTGTAATTAGAATATCTACCTCAAAAAGTTATTGTGAGGAATGAATGAGTCAATATGCACAAAGTACTGTAAACATTGCTGGACACATAATAGCTAATACTTGGTTAGCACTGTTTTCATACTAAAGGAGAGAAAAGGAATAAATAGATGTTCTCTCTCTCTCTCTCTCTCTCTCTCTCTCTCCAATTAGAAAATAGTGTAAGAGTGAATCAAGAGTGATACAGAAAAGAAGTGTCACAGGGGAATAATCTTTCTCTGCCCCACAGGAAATAACACCTTACATTTGGGTTTTTGCTATTCCATTAGAGTTGAAAGAACACATCCTCATCTCCAGCATAGGCCACCTTTTTTAGTAGCATTAAATTCAATTTAGCTTTATATACTGTTTAGAGAGAGAGAGAGAGAGAAACACTATTCCAAAATGCTTTGGAGTGGATGACAGAGGGGGGAAGGCACATGCACAGATATACAAAAGCAGTTATTCATAGGTCATGCTGCTACCCTGTGTGAAACTGGGCAGAGCTCTGCAGAAGTGGCTTTAGATGGCAGCAAGAGACGGGGGCTGTGTGGAGCCGGTTGATGGGATACTTAACTCCAACTCATATTCATTTACTGCTACATTTAAGCTACTTTCAAGTCGATTTTCTCTCAGAAATACCATTCATATCAAAATGGCAAAGTTCTGGCTCTGATGTCTGAAGACACCAAATGATCCATTTTGCCTTCATCTTCCTAAACATGTGGGTGAGCAGAGCCGTAGACAGGTTAGTGGTGCCATAGCATCATGAATAAATAACAAAGTAGATATCTGTTGGACATGCAAAGATATAGATTTCTAAACAAATAAAGAAGCCTCATTATTCTCTCAATGACTAACTCAGAAGTCAGGCCTAAGGTCTTTTTCTTTCAAAATATTTAAGATGGAGAGAAAAGAAACTCCTACGTCTACATTCCATTTTGTTACTCTGGTAAAACAAAAGAGATGGGGGAGGGTTTAGAGAGTAAATGAAGCTTAAAAGACATATTGACCAATAGCAACTCATGGATCCTCTTCAAGTCCTTATTCAAATAAATTGTTAAGACATATGACATTTATAAGATAATTGGAACTTTTAGCACTGATTGTATATTTGATAATAGTAAGAATTGTTAACCTTTTTGATGTACTAATGCTATTGTGATTGCTTTTCTTTAAACATACATGATAAAATATTTACAAGAGAAATAATATCTTGGATTTGCTTCAAAGTAATGTGGTAGGAGGAAGTGGATAGAGGTATTAAAGAAATAAGATTGGGCATGAAGGACTAATTGTTGAAGCTGGTAATAGGTATATAATTGTTTATTATACTATTACACTACACTATCTGTATTACTTACTGCTTATTTTTCTCTATATGTTTGACGATAAAAAGTGAAATAGATTCGGGGTCCTTGGGTGACTCTGTTAAACGTGCACTCTTGATTTTGGCTCAGATCATGATCTCAGGGTTGTGAGATTAAGCCCTGTGTTGGACTCCTCACTGGGTGTAGAGTCTGCTCTCTCTCCCTCTCCTTCTGCCCCTCCCTCTGCCTCTTCCACTCTCTAGAAATAAATAAATAAATAAATAAATAAATAAATAAATAAATATCCATTTTTAAAGGAGCAAGAAAAAATATTTTAAAAGGAAATGACTGAGGATGAAGACAGAATGACCTTTTCTCTCTCCCAGCTATAAGTGGCACAAATCAACTGCTGTCTCCATGGCGTGCTGGGAAGCATCCAGATTAAGGACAGTGGCAGGGAGAACTCTGAGCAGCCCTGTAGCATGTGACATACTCCGATTTCCAGGACTGCAGTGTGGGGCCATACCAAACTCCTCTCTTTCCTCTTCCATTAGATTATAATCTCCACGACTAAGACTAGGTCTTGCTCATCACTCTGCCTTCTAGAGAGGCAGACATAGCATCTGGGACATAATAAATGTGTGAGAAACAGGGTATTTGTTGAAACTCTTGAGGCAGTGTCTATATCTCTATTTAATATTAATGTTTTCATGATTATGGATAGCAACAAAATTTTAAACACTTCTGAGAACTGGGTGATTGGTGCAAGCAGATCGCCACGTAGCTCAAATTGCTGCTTCCCAAGGTAGAAGTCCCACCATGGTGTGTATGCATAGGGATTTTGTAGAGTTCACAGGCCACTTTTCCTTAGGACTTATGTATTTACTTTTGATATTTACTAAGATGAAAGTAATTGGTGTTTACATAGATGCAATAGTTTAGGAAGAGGCCACAATGGTATGTATTTTAAATAAAACAGGTAAATATTTGTACTACTGGTAAGGAGCTGTGGCAAAGTGTTTGAGGGTACTCTTCATATGGATTTAAAGGGCAGATTCCCAGGGAACAGCCACCTGTTACCCCACGTGGTGTCCCACCGCGTAGCAAAGTGTTTTAGAATGCAGGCTCTGGAACAAGATCGTCTGTGTTCCAATACTGGCTTTGCCACTGGCTAGCTGTGTGACCTTGGGCAAGTTACTGAACTTCTCTGTGTCCCAGTGTTCTCATTGTGAAATGGGGATAATGATAGTGCCTATCTCCATGAGTTACTGTGTGGATTAACTGTAACGCATTCAGAAGGAAAAAAACTAAAAGAGAGAAATCCTACCATATCATCCACCAGAATGGCTAAAACTTAAAGGACTGACAATACCAAGTGTTAGCACAAATGCAGAGTGCCTAGAATTCTCATGCATTGCTGGTGAGGGTGTAAATTGGTTCAACCACTCGGAAAACTATTTGGTCATATCTTCTAAAGTTGAACATGGGGGATCCCTGGGTGTCTCGGTGGTTTAGCGCCTGCCTTTGGCCCAGGGCGCGATCCTGGGGTCCTGGGATCGAGTCCCACGACGGGCTCCCGGCATGGAGCCTGCTTCTCCCTCCTCCTGTGTCTCTGCCTCTGTGTGTGTGTGTGTGTGTGTGTGTCTATCATTCATAAATAAATAAATAAATAAATAAATAAATAAATAAATAAATCTTAAAGTTGAACATGTGCCTAATCTAAGGCCTTGAAACTCTGTTCCTAGGTTTACATCCAAGAGGACTAAGTATATATGTCCACAAAGTTCATGTATAAAAATGTTTCTAGCACTTACGCTGTATTAGCCTCAAACTGGAAACAACTCAAAAAGTCCATCAGCAGGAAAAGGACTAAATAAATCATGGTAAATTAATAAAACAAAATAGGATACAGCAATAAAAATAAAGAATTATTAATATGTACAACATGGGTAAATCTTACAGACATTTTGTTGAGCAAAAAGAAGATCGACATGAAAGAATAAATAATGTAGGATTCCATTTATATGAAGCATGAGAACAGACATAATTAATTGATCATGATGGACATACCCTCTGAGAGCAGTAACCTCTTGGGTGGGGAATTCACTTGAAAGGGGCACTAGGGAAGCTTCTGGGATGTTAGAAATATTGTATACACATATAAAGATCCGTTGAGCTGTGCATTTAAGATTAAAGCACTTTACACACTTTACAGCATTCTTAATACATGGATCAAAAGCAAATTCGGAAGGAAAAAGTATTTAGAATAATGTCAAGTACATAATAACTACTCTGGAAGTGTTTGCTATTATTATTTACTCTTATCCTCTAGTTTTCTATCCATTGCAAAGAATCTACAAGCATTTCTTGGGAGCCCTAATATGCTAGGATGATACAAAAGTTATCAAATACAGAGCCCAGCCTAACACGTGGACAAATTATTTGAAGAGACTTGTTAACGAGTTCTAGTCGATACTCCGGAAGCATCACCATGGCTTAGCAATTAAGCATGCAGCCTCTGAAAGCAGAAAAACCTGTTGGTTCTGCCCTTACAAGCCTTGGTAATGTTACTCAACATCTTGGAGTCTCTGTTTATCTTTAATACACAGCTGATGACAGAAGCTGCTTCACAAGACATTGTGAGATGCTTACAAAAAAAAATTCCGCTACTGTTACTATTACTGGATTGATTTGATTTGATTTTTTTTTTTTTTTTTGGAGAAATACGATCAGGACCAAAGCTGAATATTTTCGAGACATTAATTACAATTGAGTTAGCTACGGTCCCAGGTTCACCTTCGTCTAAGTCATTTCAGAATGTTTATGTAGACATCACCCAAGAAAAGCCAAATGATCTTTCTGGATCACAGGGGAGTATCAACTCCAATTTATTTACAGACATGCTTGTGAAAACCTGTCAATATGGCAGTCAATTATGATTTTATGTTTAAGTGTTATCCCTATTACCAGCAGAGAAAGCCGGGCAACCCTAGCTGTACATTTGCATTTGTCTCTTGATTACTGACAGATTTTCCAATGACCTAAAAACAAAAATGAAAACAAAACAGAAAAACTGAAAAATGCATAGGATTCCCCGCACCGATGAGTGTATATTGCATCAGGATTTGTACATGTACCTTTCTCACCTTTGCCACACCGTCTAAGCCTCTTCCCTCTTTGTATTGATGGCACGCTGTGCTTGTGTACTTTTATCACTGCATACATTGCATGGTAGCCCCTTTATCCATTTACCCGACTGCCATCCCCACTAGACCACAAAGCTGCTAAAAAGCAAAAGCCATGGCTTGCTCATCTCATACCTACCAGAGCTGTGTATGATGCCTGGTACAAAGTAGGTACTCAACAATTTTGTGTTGACCTAAATGTCTAGAATGATCCAAGCTACCACCAGCCTAAATGGCAGCTTTTTAAAAATCAAAGATACTCCTTTCTCCCAGCACAAGAAGTCACCCACCAGGACATACAGCTTAGCCAGCTGAGGATGGACTGGATTTCAGGCCTCCTCCTGCCCTCTTAGACCCAGTCCCCTGCGTAGTAAACACCCTGCCCAAACATAAGTGGATGACCAAGAGAACATTATGACCTTGTAGAGCAAAACAACACAGAATGCCCATGGCTTCACCATACATTGCTTTCTCGCTCAGGATTATCAGCAGTCCCTTCTATGAACCTAATCTGGATGTCTCTGTCACTGCTACATGAGATTACTGTTAACTCAAAGGGTGCTCAACTACTTCAGGGGATGAGTATTGGACTAAGTCTATAAATGACACCAATAATTCAGGGACCAGGTACCAGAGTAATTGCCTCTCCCAAGTCTGACCCTCCAAGGTTATTTGGGCCCAGCCTGCTCTTCTCATTCTCTCTCCCATTGAGTCCATAGTAAGAGACTTTTAAACTCGGGCCTGGAAACCACCTCAACTGCTCTTCCTGAGGGGCATATTCCCTCTGGGATCCTAAACTAGGAAAGTCTTTCTACATGGGCTCTTGGCTTGGGTTTCGCCTTTTCTTTCTTTGCTTTTTTTTTTTTTTTTCCTCTCTCTCTTCCTGTTGTTGTGTTTATGAAAGCAAATGGCTATATTCAGCAATGGACCCAACTCCAGTTTAATTTCTATTTAAACCTTGTAAGTGCACCCCAGACGCTGCATGGAGATGGGCATTCCAGAATCCAAATAGAGCAAGTGATAGATGGTGGAAGCTAGCAAATCCTCCCTCTTAACTCCTCAGCTTGGAAATTCCCCACAGAACACTGACAGGCTCACCTCACGTCGCCACAGAGATTTAATAGCTAAGAGCCACGGTGAGGCCTTGTCTTACACAATTTAATTACACTCACGAAATAGACAACAGTGCATTTACTGGCCCACCATTAAATATTATCATAAGTAATTTAAACTCAACTTCACTTGTCCAAATATATGGACAAAATACATCCTGTCATCCGCAGGCTTTAACGTTCCCTCCATAACTGTGAATCATCGACAAATCCTCAGTAATTTATTCTGCTTTCCAACTGGAAGCATATCTTAAAGGAAGAAAAGTCAGAATGTGCAACACTTCTGATAGTAAACTTGTCCACCTGCTATCCAACATAAATTAAGGAGCCATACTTTAGCGATTCAATTACACCACTGAGTAATTGAAAATACGCAATTACAAGGAGTTGAGGTTCTTATGAGAAATATAATGTCTGCCTTCCAGATTCCCTAGTATTTGATTTATAATTGGAATATTGGCATAATATTCTACATTTAAGAGGAATTGGTCCCTTCTGGATAGTTCTAGAATCTGAACATTTAGGGCTACAAAACCCTTAGAGCTTCTCTTGCTTAACCCCTTGTTTTCTATAGAAGGAAATGGAGGCTCAAAGACCAGTCGGCCTATAAATTGTAATAGGAGGCCCCAAAAAGAGGTTTTTCTGACTCCAATTCAGAAAGTGTAGCATCGTGGCCAAATTCACAATCTCTGGAGTTGGACAAAATTCAACCTTGGTGATATACAAGCCACTTAATATTTCTATGCCTTTCTTCTGAAAGATGGTAACTCCCAGAGCAACTAGAGACTATTATCTAGTTAAATAAAGATGTCTTTGCCTCTTCCTCTGTTAAATAGAGATAATAATTCCTAAAGCAACTAGCAACAAATAGAGGCCAACTCCTAGAGTTGCTGACAGAGTATGTTTTCCAAAACACTTAGCATCCTGTTAGGTACCCAGTAGGTACTCAAAAAACTAGTTGTCAAGACCACTATCATTGTCCCATGTCCAGTGCTAGTCACTATGTCATTTTATGGTCTTGTATTTAAATCCTATTGACACTCTCAACAGCTAACCAGCGATTGGGCCACAACATAGCATGATTACTGTTCCACAGTAGCCAGAATTCCTTTACATCCTATCCCAAAGATGGTACACCTTATAGCACACTTCCCCAGTTTGAAAAATCAGAACCTTGTTGATTTGAGAACAATATACTAACCAACCACTAAACGTGAAATGCCTGATTCATTTCCTGGGTTATATGCTGACTGGGTATGTTTGCATCAGGTGCAACACTTTATCAGATCAGCCTTCCTTCGCTAGCTGTCCCAACTCAAGCACATTCAGATATCTGCCATACGAGCTCTGTAACTAATAGCTGTAGATTCTGCATTTAGTATACAAATATTTTTAAAAAATCACAAATGATTATTCTCAGCATTGACCTCCATTCTGTCGCTTGACAAAGAAAACCATAGCTTCTTTGAAACCCAAAATAAGCGCACGTGATCAAATGCTAATTTAGCAATAAACAGAAAATTGACTTCAAATCATCTCTCTGCCACTCTAATTGATTAACAGTCACATGAAAATTGATAACATGATTTTCAGCAACAGAGCGTGTGGCACAAGCTCGTCGGTTCTATTGGCTTTGGATATTGACTTCCTTCCAAATAAAGCTTTTTAAGAGTACATTAGTGAGTCCGCTAATAATCTTAAAAAGCAGTCTAATTACAATAATGAACTCTGTACAATGAGTTAATGCAATACTGAAGCTTACGGATCTGAGTCACTGAAATAAAAACAAAGTGCAAATTCTGTTGAATATAGTACAATCATAGTTTTGTTTCACTAGCAGGGAATAAATGACTATTGTCCTCTTTGCTTCTCTAGCATTCTAACAAAATATGCTCACATGATATCTACCTGTCTTAAAATTTTCCCAACATCCATAATACTTATCTTAACATAAAATTAATTTTAAGCTGCTGATCCTCTAGGATTCATACAGCTCCATTAGAAACCATCCTTAAGAAGTAGAAGATTGAAAAAAAAAAAAACATAACCAAACATAAAGCCGCATTGGTCTAGAAAGTGAATATTTCTAAACTGAGAAAGCTATAAAAGCAGAACTTGGATTCAGTTCACATTGGCAGCAGCAGAACAGACATCGGGATTATAAGAAAGCATGCTCGCTCTCTTGGCTCCTACAGATCTACACTTCATGTTCCTCTATTACCTGTGCCCCAGAAGCTGACCTTAAGAGATTGTGTCTGTGGGCTCCCCTGCCTTCCACTCCTGATTAGACTGAGATATTAAGAGCCATGAGGCCAGGGGGAAATGAGGTGGGTGTTTTTCCTCCAGCTCCCTCCTGACTGGCCACCGGTTGAAAGGGATTGTACTCCTCCAATCCCACTCTTGAGATGGGCCCTATCTACCAGCTCTAGCTCCAGCTGTCCAGGTTCCATAACAATTTCCTGCCTCTGGCAACTTCAGGTTGGGTGGTCCTGGCTTTCCCTGTTGCCCTGGGGATGCATCACTTGTGGGTTCCCTTTAACCCTTCCCACACCCTTGAAAATAGTCTTTTTTATTAAACTTTAATCCCATATGAGTTTGCCATCTGTCACCTGCTAGAATCCTGATTGATATGTTTTCCTTTTATTAACCGAGTGGTTCACTACCCGTTGGGGGTTACATACCCCTTTTGAAGAACCTAAATTTAAAAATAGAGAGAGAGAGAGAGACTTCTCTCTACCAAAATGCGCATAGTCACATGTATGTGAATCTTCTGGTACAATTTCAAACTGCTGACAGATACCTACAGCACGCCCTTGGATCTCAAACTATGAACCCCTTACCATAGCAAGATAATTTTTAAGAAAACAGCTTTTATTTTCAGAAGTGAATTATGTGGGTACCATGTTGTTCTTTAAAGGGTCCTACAAAAAAAAAATAAAAATAAAATAAAATAAAGGGTCCTACATTAAAAAAATAAATAAAAAATTAAAGAGTCCTACATTGAATATCAGATTATAGAGTATGAAGTTATATAAAAATCACCCCCCTCCTTTAAAAAATCTCCAAAAAAGGGTACGTATAAAACATTTTATATTACATATTTAATTTTACCTCGTTCCTTGTTTTTCATGGCATGTAAGTATTTACCATTTATACCCCTAGAATGTTTTTCCATCACCCAGTGTTTTACTTACTTGTAAAGTTTATTATTCATCATTTTGAGTGCCATCTGGACTACTGATAAGTAAATGTCTTTAAAAATCTCCAAAAGAGATTTCTTAAACTTTTACCATCTATCAGACCCACTCAGCATTCCAAAGTCTGATCTCCAAGGACGCTGGTATGTATTCAGCTGTTTTTTTATTAACACTGGTGGCTTCATAATATTAAAAATGTATACACCAAGTTACCCCAATAGAAAACATGCGTGGACTGTGATGAAAAATAAATTCTACTTCAAATAGTCACCCTCTCTGCCTAGATATCCTCCCCATGGTCTAGAAGGAGCATCTTTCTATAGAAGACCAAAAAAAAAAAAAAAAAAAAGATACTGAAGTCCAACACTCCAGTGTGTTTGAATCTCACAAGGTCTCTATCAGTGGCTATTAAAATTTAAAGTTCACTGCATAATCCTTGACTGCAGAAAACACATGCTTACTTATACCATAGTCCTTAAGCTATCAGCAGCTTAAGTTATTCGGTGCGGTTCAGAGGGGGACAAAAGAACCAAGGCAATAGACGTGGGACCATATAAATGTCAACCAAGGACTATGTGGAAAAAAAAAAAAAAAACCTAGTTGTTTTCTTTCTAATGTCAGTCATCTTAATGACCCTGTATTTAAAAGTCATCCTTTTTTTTCTATATAAACTTGTTTAAATACCATGATATAGTGTATATAAGCTTGTATGTGTCCTATGAGTATGTAAATTATTATTTTTTAGCCACAAAAACAAGATTAGCATAAAAGATACCTTTGGTGTTCATAATTTGAAAGACTACATGAATACAGAAACTCCTTAGTTCACATGGTTTATTAGCAGTGGAGTGCCTCTCTTTATTATCCTATATTGTTTCCTTTATTCACAAAGATCTCTCTTTAACTGGCTTCAGTGACTATCTTTAACATACATCAGCAGCAGTCCTGAGACAGTGGTCTATCCTAAAATGTTATTTTCGTCCCTCATGATTTCCTCATCTGCTAATCTTGTAGGCAGCTATCTGGGGTCAGCAAACTGTGATGTCTTCCCCTCATCCTTTCCCCACACTGTTTCTCTCCTGTTGAATCAGGAGATGACTTCCGTTTAATCTTAAAAGCATCAGCACGCACCTGAATTCAGAAGTCTAAGCTCTCGAAGAAGAAGAAGAAGAAGAAGAAGAAGAAGAAGAAGAAGAAGAAAAAGAAGAGGAATTCTAAGCTCTCTCCTTGCTGTCTTTAGCTCACCTAGGGGATCCCACCCCTGACTCCATCAAACATGCTGTTGCCAAATTAATCTTCCTAAAAGCACAGTCCTGAGAGTCCCCTCCCCCAATATATCCCGTTCAAAACGCTTCAAGGGCTCTTCTTGTCCTATGAAAGGAGAAAGTGTTTGAACTCTATAGTTTGGTATTCAGAGCCTCAGTAATTGCCACTTTCCTGCTTGGTGTTACTGGGGGGTTCCAAATGGATGACATCACCATTTGCTGGAGGTGCCATATTTTTTATGATCATGACTTTGCTCATATTTCCCATTTACCAACACAGAATGCCTTTTCTAAGGCAGCTCAAGTGTTACCTCATCTAAAACACGTTATGACATCTTTGGTTCCTCCAGCCCAACCTCCAGTGGTTTATCTGGTAGTGGTTTTTACATATTTGTAAACTACAAAATCCAGTGTATCCATTTGTAAAATGGGTTAATGAGAAGCAATTTTGAAGATTAGATATGTGAAATATTTAAGCAGAGATAGGGTTTTTGTCTTGGTTGTTGTGGTTATTGCTTTTATCTTAAACCAGTTATTATACAGTAAGGAACTTGAACGCGGAATGGGATTTTGTTCATTTTTGTATCTTTCGCCTACACTACCCCAGTACAAATAAGTTACAAGGAATAGAGGAAGGAACTACATGTCCTCAATTTTGGGGCAAAAAAAGAATCAACAGTTTCCTATTCTGACTATATCATCTATGTAGATCAATTTGGCCTGGAAATGCCATATGTGTACACTGGCTTCCACTTAACAAAGAGTGCTAAATTGGGTCACTGCACTATCGCTAATTGAATTCTAAGAGATGTCAACCATAACGCCTAGGCTGAAGCTCTTTTGAGCAAGATGGCAGTTGAGTGTAACAAGGATCCCTGCTGCTTTTACCAGAGGAACTGAGTCTTTGAGTAGGTCCCATCTCCTCCCTTTCAGTACTCACTTACATTGGAAGCAAATGAGATGCCACTTTGTCATCTTGGTCCGCAGTTTCTCACAAAGCCTTCCTCTTTTAAAAGACCTTGAGGGTCAGATTCTAATCTGAATTGTACTGTGATGAGTTTCTTAAAAGAAATACTCCGATGCCTGCAAGCACAGCAGAACATCTTAGGAAATACAACCTCATTAGTCAAAATCATGGGCACCTCACAGAAACCCCACATAGGATCAGAGCAGCCATTTAGTTTCAGTAAGGAACGCACATCTCATAACTATCTACCCAGCATTAACAGGTTTCGTTCTGTCAAAAGATTGCTTCCTTAATCCAGAGCTTGGAATGAAGAATATGAGCTGAGGCACACTCAACCGCTCTGAGACATTATAGGCATTGCATACACTCAGCTTGTAGACTCTCTGAGCCCTGGGTCCATCTCAAAGTGACATACAGTGACATAGAGTTCCACTAGAGCACAGGGCACCCAGTTAATTGGCAAGGCTAGTCACCAGAAAGCACACTTCACTCTCTAGTAGCTGGAAGGCCACTTGGGCAACACCCAAAGAAACATTTGAAGTGTACAAGAATTGCAAAACTCCCTGCATACAGCTCCCATGACAACCAAGAACAACCCCTTATTTGCACTTGTCTTCTGCACTTGCCAGGCAGTGCTCATGGAGCAGGAGAGGTAAGTCTTTCTGCACAGCCAAGTATTTTAAGCCCTACTGAGCACAGAAGTTCTCCAGGGAACTACCCACAGCCTGCAGGGTCACTGCTTCCTAATTTCCCTGGGTGGTACCTGATGACTCAGCAAGAGCCTACATCCTAATTCTTGCATGGAATGGATCACTCTAGTTCCACGAATGAGTGTGAAAGCAAGAGGGCCTCAATACACTCACTAGCTATGTGAACTGGGGCAAGTTCCTTAACTCACCAAGCCTTGGTTTCTTTTCCTCTACACTAGAAATTGTTTCATAGGAATGAGACTACGTATGAAAATATTTCTATAATTTGGTAATATAAAAATATTTTTAAACTAATGATTAGTTTAGGTGCTAAACAAGGATATACCATCCTCCTCTGTTGAAATGCCTCTCCCTGTTTGGGGCCGTTAGAAACCACCCTGTACCTTCGTTCCCTGGGGCTGCCATAACGAAGTGCCACAAACTGGGTGACATGAAACAATAGGAATTCATTCTGTCACAGTTAGGGAGGCTGGAAGGCCAAAATCAAGGTGTCAGCAGAGCCATGCCTTCTTTTTTAGGTTTTAGGAGAAGAACTCTTCTGTGATGGTTATTTTGATGACGCAAAGTGGCAGGGCCACAAAGAATCTAGATATTTGGTTAAACATCATAGATCTGCCCTATGACCCAGCAATTGCACTGCTGGGGATTTACCCCAAAGATACAGATGCAGTGAAATGCCGGGACACCTGCACCCCGATGTTTATAGCAGCAATGTCCACAATAGCCAAACTGTGGAAGGAGCCTCAGTGTCCATCAAAAGATGAATGGATAAAGAAGATGTGGTTTATGTATACAATGGAATATTCCTCAGCCATTAGAATCGACAAATATCCACCATTTGCTTCAACGTGGGTGGAACTGGAGGGTATTATGCTGAGTGAAATAAGTCAATCAGAGAAGGACAAACAGTGTATGTTCTCATTCATTTGGGGAATAAAAAAATAGTGAAAGGGAATAAAGGGGAAAGGAGAGAAAATGAGTGGGAAATATCAGAGAGGGAGACAGAACATGAGAGACTCCTAACTCTGGGAAACAAACAAAGAGTGGTGGAAAGGGAGGTGGGTGGGGGGTGGGGGTGACTGGGTGACGAACACTGAGGGGGGGACTTGATGGCATGAGCACTGGGTGTTATGCTATATGTTGGCAAATTGAACTCCAATTTAAAAAAAAGAAAAAAAAACCATCATTTCTGGGTAGGTCTCTGAGGGATTCTGGATGACATTAGCATTTGAATTGGTGGACAGAATAAACCAGATTGCCCTCCCATTGTGAGGGGGCATCATGAAAACCACTGAGGACCAGGATAGAAAAAAATAAACAGAGAAAGAGAGAATTTGACTAGTTGAATGGGGGAGTTTGCCTTTCTCTTGACCTTGGATTAGGACTTAGACCATTGGCTCTCCTGGTCTTCAGGCCTCCAGGTTTGTACTAAAACTTACATTACTGGTTCTCCTGGTTCCCAGGCCTTTGGACTCAGATTGGAACTACATCACCAGCTTTCCTGGGTCTGCAGCTTACAGAGGGCAAATTATAGGACTTCTTAGGCCTCCATAATTGTAAGGACCAATTCCTTATAATAAATCTCTCTATAAATAAATATATACATGTAGGCACACAATATCATATTTATAGACTTATTATTTATAGATGTATTATAGATGTGTGTATGTACGATATTACACATGTATGTATCTTCTATTGGTTCTGTTTCTCTAGAGAACGTGTCATACCTTTCTTGCCTTTTCCAGCTTTTGATAGGTTACCAGCAATCCTTGGCACTCCCTAGCTTGCAGATGCATCCCTCTAATGTGTGCCTCTGTCTTCACATGACATGTGAAGACATGCATGTCTTCCCGTGCATCTGTGTCCAAATTTCCCTCCTCTTGCAGGGACACCAGTAATTGAATTAGGGCCCCTCTGATCCACTATGACCTCATCTTACCCTGATGAAATATGTAAAGGTTCTATTTCCATATAAGGTCACATTCACAGGTTTTGAGGATTAAAATTTCATATCTTTTGGGGGAGCATAATTCAATCTTTAAAAAAAAAGCACATTAGGTATCCCCTGACCTCACAGCTTAAAAACAATACAACTATTAACATATTGGCTACATCACATAACCCAATCAACCAAAAGACTCCTATTCTTTAGCATCAGTCACCAAGCACTGCAATTGTTTCTGGTTGATTCACAGGGTGATTGGGGCCATGGGTTGGTTATAGGTTACTTCAAGCACTCTTCTTGACACATATTAAGATCTCAGTACATGTCAAGTGAATAAGTATTGTGAATGGATGAACATATGGACTCTGGAGAACAGTAGATGTAGAATAATAGCAGACCCTGAATATTCTAAGATAATTCTGACTGTAAATATTAAGGCCCCACAACTTCACTTGTACCTCTCAGAACAGCTGTCCTAGTACTGGTTTGGAAAACAGGCTCACTAAAATATAGAAGTCAGAAGAAAAGACAATAGGGTGTTTTGTTCTTCAAAGTCTTCATTTCCTCTCACGAATTTCTTCTTCTCCTGTGTTTCTTCTTTCAGCAAATGACAGTTGGAAGTTCTTGATCTTTCAACATCATTTTTTGTCCTCTTTGCCCTTTTCACTCCCATCCACTTAATCCTGTACTCTCAAACTTTCACATGCCTCTATCAGCCTCCTCTTCCCCATCCCCACACCATTTCCTTGGTTGAGGATTCAGTGTCTCAGATTATTCACTTTGTTAATGTGAATTTTTGGCCTCACCAGTTTTTCTCTTACCGAACTGATCTTTGTAAAATTCAAACGTGATCATCCACAGGCTAATTTAATGAGCCACCTCAGTGACTGTCCTGCATTCAGGATTAAATCTAAGATCCTTAACATGCCATATGTGGCAGACACTGCTGGCTCATTGTTGGCTATATGTTCACAAAAATTCACTTCCTCCTCTCCTGGGTACACAGCTGGAGTTCACTGTCTAGCATTCCTCGCAGTTAGGTGTGACCACATGAGTGCATCCCTTGCCAACGGAACATGAAAGAATGAAAGAAAATGACATGGGCTATAACCAACCTAATCCATAAAAACCTCCCATGCCTTCCCCCCATGCTCTCTCCCCGGTAGTCTGCCACTAGATACAGAGGGTCCATTACAGGGCCCCGGGTCCTAGGAAATGGTATAGCGACAAGATAGAAGAAATCTGGATTCCTAGATTAATATTGAAAGCTACCTACTACATGAGTGAGATATTCATTTCTACTGTGTTAACTCACCGAGTTGTGGCAGTTGTTTATTACAGCAGTAAGTCTATTCTGACTGAGGTACCGTCTGAGGCTTTCACTTTTATGGTCTCTACCTACCTCTCCCAACTCCTCATTCATTCATTACTCCTTGCTATCTCATACCATTATTCTGCTTCAGTGTGGCTCTCCAAATTCATTATTTCCCTCTTGATTTTGACTCCAGTAGAGTAACGCTCTCTCTACTCAGGACAATTCACTGTTCCATCTCTTTGCCTGATTTATTAGTCTTCATCGTACTTATCACTACTGATATATTGCATATATATATTTCTTTGTTCTCTCTTTCCTGCTAGAAATTAAGCCTCCTGAATGTGAACCTTAATCACTTCATTCTTATATGCCCAGAGCCTTGATTAGCAAGGTCTATGACAAACTTTTAAATGTGTCTTGAGTAAATGAATAAATGACAAATAATAATTTCAAGTGTTTACAATGTGCCTGGCATATGCTAAGAAATAGACCTTTTCATCCTCACAAGAATCCCATGAGATTGACCATTTTTATTAGAATTTTACATATGAGGAACCGTAAGTCTTAGACAGGTTAAGTTCCATGCCAGATTGCCAATGGAGTCAGGACTTGAACCCAAGCACACAGAGACAAAACCCTTGCACTTAACCTCTAGTTCATGAATCAATAAATGCTTTATAATTCATCCTTTTCAGCCAATAGCAGAAAAGTACGCAGTGTCCAGCCATCTCTAGGCCCGTCCCAGACCACTTTGAAGGCTCAGATGCCATCCAGAGACTCTATTCAGAATACACACAGACAAGCTGTACAATCACCCATGTTAAATGTCACTCTTAATCTTACAGAGGAGAAAGCTAATAATATCATTCTTTGAAGGTAACATAAACACTTAAAATGTTTTCTTTCTAACTCTTCAGACTTTACACTTCACTTTCTGCCTTTTCTGGTTCAGTGCCATTGAACTTAGTGAGTAAATGGGCAAATATATATCTCCAGACCATACTAAGCATGTCTTTTGATGTGCTCAAGTTTCAAAATGAATGTCACTCATGTTACAACCTCTCAGGTGCTTAGAAGTATTAACAATTTCCCTTTTCCCTTGCTATTTTTTTCTCTAGGCTATCTATGCTATATTACTTCAATCTCTCTTCATACAGTAAGTCATGCCCTCTAATCCATTTATCATTCTCGTCATCCTTGCTTGCAGTATTTCCTTTTCATCTTTTTTTAAAAGCAAAATGGTACTCTAACAAACACACACATATACAGACACACACTTCACAGTCTCAGGCACTCCAAAACCAGTCTTTCCATCAGAATCTTCTCTCAACAACAGTTGATATAATTTTTGGCTCATCTTTTCCTCAGCTCTGCTCCTTGGTCAACACTTTACTTCTTGACCTAGATCTGTCTCTCTCTTTGTTGCCCAATTATCTTTAATAGTCACAACCAGCTCTTTGATCTGCTATAATATACATAAGTAAACACATCTTATAGTTAAATTTTTCAAAACTCAAGAATCCCAAAGAGTGATGAACATATAAGCAACTATAAACGAATCTTTATAGGACCCTGTGAGAAACAGGGTATAGACAGGGTTCAAGACAATCTTTCCAATGCTGATGAAAAAATGTAGCATATCAAAGGGTGCCTGTGAAAATGTTGTCTATATCAACCTTAACCTAGAAAATTTATGAAGAAATAATTTTGCCTTGCTATTCTCCTGCCTTTTTGTAATTTCCCTCAAACTGTCCACAGATCTTATTTTCCTCCATTCATCCACCATTCACACTCTGACCTTAGACATTAATCTCTCCTAAGCTATCGATTAATTTGGTAAACTAATTGTAACTAATTATAACTAATTGAAGTTAAGGAAAAATAGGATTCCTTAAGATAGGAATCTTAAGTCAAATTATAGCTTCTTTATGTGTAAAATGGAGATAATATTCTGCTTTATGTATTTCTTTATGTAGGAAATTCTCAATTACCCATATGCTTATTGCAGTGACGACATATTAATTTTCATAGCCTCTTCCCTCGTTCTCCCCTACCCCCAACAAAGTAACTCCAGTATTGATATGTTCTCCTCCTATGAGCTCCTGGACTATTATGTATGTATAAAATATATAATGTATATTATATATATTATATGTATGGATAATCAGGAAAGGGAGAAAATGGAGAAGGTCTAAAGAGGATTTATTCTGAAAAAGGCAAAAGTAATAGGTTCAGGTGTGGGGTAGAGGATAAGTCAGTAGCTTATTGGAGTGGATTTGAGAAAAATTCTGGGGGAGAATGGAAAAAAGAGTATTGAACAGAATGACTATTGTCTGTATGAAGACAAAATAGGAACAGAAGGAAAATGTTATGAGTCTTATTTTTTATTTTTTTTGTTATGAGTCTTATACATGTCTTACTTATACTTCCATTTGTCAGAGAAATAACAACAAAAACTTAAATCAATGGCAATGACTATTTCCCTTTGACTTGATCCTTGCCAAGACTGTTCTAGGAGAGGTTTTGGCTTTATAAAGGCTGCATTCAGATTATTCATTTGTCCATTATCCAAGGCCATGGTTGGTTCCACCTTCCCAAATCCAGAATGGTCCACTCCTACCTTTGCCCTTTTGAACCACTGGCTCCCAACCTTAGTCAACGTCCACCAAGGGACTTCAGAATAACATTAGCAAATAGTTAGGAGGTTCATCATCCTTCTGTGAAGGGGACAGGCACTGAAGCACTTCTAAACCAGACCAATGGTTTGAAGATTATCCACAAATTTGATTCATCTGAATTCCTTCCCATTAGTGTGCTTAATCAAGCACTGTGTGGTGAATCACGTATTCCCATGGTTTCTAATGTTCACTCTGTGATTTCTCTGAAGCTTTTTTTTTTTTTCATGAATTACTTCCTTGTTAGATCTTTAAGAACCCTTGGAACAGATGATACAATCTTGCTGATTTGCATGGTATAGTTTGGTAGCTAGAGTATTCTTTTTTTTTTTTTTTTTTTTTTAGCCTCTTATGTAGCTTTCTGACTCTCCCACCAAAAATCTCCTCAACTTTAGCTCCTCTATGTTTTCCAACTCTGTAATTTAGTTAAAGAGGTAGGCCATGTAATTGCTAACTAATTCCCTCACATCACAGTTCTCTAGTCTGGCTTCCCTCTTCACACAAAGTGACCTGTCTGGTCCCTTGATCTCCCTCATTTTCTAAATCCATTACTTTAGAAGAAATATTTTGGTTATGGTTGTTTTGGGCATTATGGAATCCATTTCTACAAAATGCAAATTGTCCAGGGCAAGTCTGATCCTTAAATATTCATTGACAACTAGCTTATTTCAAAAGCAATTTTATCAGCCTTGCTACCAAATCCAATGAACATTTTATTTAGAATCTAGTCCACTCGTGTCGCTTTATCCATTCATTCCAATATTTTATTGAATGGCTGGTAGTGTACTCAGAGTAGGGAGAGATATGTTTCTTGCCTTCCAGAAAGGGGTTTCAAAAGAAATGTCTTTATATTTGAGAAAAATGGAACACATTTTAAAAAACACTATGTTCTATCATAAGTGGTCTCAGTAATAATGACAACTATATTGTGCACTTATTCTCTGTGGGCTGCCTATACTAAGGGCTTTATATTCATTCTCTCTTGTGATACCACAGACGTATGAGTTAAGTGCAATTGTTATCCCCTTCTTACAGGTAGAATGGAAATTTAAGGAAATTTAAGGCACTGGCCCAAGTCATACAGCTCACCAGTGGTAGAGCTAGAATTCTTATCTACAGTGTCCGCATTTTAAAGTTCTAAAAATATAGAGCCTGCATGAGTGTGTCTTGCAGGTAGTAGGCACATAATCAATGCCTGGTTAATTGTTAGTAAGAAAAGGGGTTGGGGAGACAATGATGTGCTCAAACAACAAGTTTGAATCATGAAACAATAGAAGCAAGGAGTGGACATGTGAGCCAAGGGAGTGAGTGGCCTTGACCTCCTTTGGGAAGCCACATTGTCAAGGGAAAACTGAAACCTATAGAGAAGGGGCATGCATTTAAGTCTTCTGAGCAGGGAACAAACTTAGTGAATGTGTCACTTTGGAACAACTATTCTCAGCAGTGATTGCACAAAGAACTGAAAATTGGAGGCCTTGAGACTGATTAGAAGAAAATAACAATACACTATGGGTGGGGCAACCATGAATTAAATGAAAAGGACGAGCATCATAAAAAAAAAAAAAACAGTGGGCAAGATTTGGATATTGGACTTTGCGGGAGGGTATAAATCATGATTCTGATGCTCTGAAGCAAGTGACTATTACTGCCATTATTGAAAATCACGTAAGTCAGAAAAAGACATTGATTGGTTTGAGCTTGACAAAAAATCTGCTGGTATATAGTAGACTCTCAAGTATTCTTATGATGAATAAAAGGATGGATGGATAGATGAGTGTGTGGATGAGGTGTCTTAGAAAAGATGGGTTTGAAGGAATGGCAGAGACGCCTAGTAGAGTCAAACCCCACAGAACTGCCCTGGAAACAACGTACATTCCTTGTGCTCTCTCATGTATGTTTAATTTGCCCCATTGTAGATAAGCAGACTGGTTGTTCTTTCCTTTCTCCTTATTCTTTTTAAAACTCTTTTTCTGGGATGCCTGGGTGGCTCAGCGGTTGAGCTTCGGCTCAGGGCGTGATCCCCAGGTCCTGGGGATCGAGTCCCACATCTACTAGTTCCACATGGAACCAACAAGTTGAGTGTATCCCTTTTAGTTGTTTTGTGTTGAGACTGGCTGAAATGAGAAGACTGTGGTTGACCATATTGTGACATGTTGACAGACTCAAGGACACAACCACCTCGATCCAGTCATGTGGCATGCCTGTGTATGTGTATAACAGGATTCTGATTGTTAGATTTTGATGTTATTCCTCTATGAGAGAAAAAAATTAATATAAAGAAAAACAAATAAAAATCTATTTAAAGAAAAAAAAAAAAAAGCAGGCTCCCTGTGAGGAGCCTGCTTCTCCCTCTGCCTGTGTCTCTGCTTCTCTCTGTGTGTCTCTCATGAATAAATAAATAAAATATTTTAAAAAATAATAAAAAATAAAACTTTTTCTAACACTTATTTTAGAAAATATAAACAAACATTCAGATTTATAGAATTAAAAAAAAAAACTTCCATTGTATAACCAGAATTTTTTTTTAATCCAGCAGAATTTCCCATTCTTCAAGTTCTCTGATAATAAGAAGACCCAACCAATACCTCTCTCCAGTTAATACAAGGGTTTTTTTGGTGTTTTTTAACTTTCCTTCAGAAAATAAGTCAAATCAGAGGACCCTAAGGGTTACCCAAATAACTTAAGGAATTATTCGGCTGTCCTGCGCTGGATATAAGACATATATGAAAAGGGAAAATAGAAGAGGAAGTAAAATAATATGGATGAAAAGTCATATTCATGGAAGTCTAGGCAGCAGCTTTGATTACCACCACCACTGTGCCTCAGGAGTAGCCTAAGTAAAAGAGAAAAGATGAGAAGCAATAAGAAAACAAAGAAGTGATTCAGAGTTCATCAATCCTAGATCTCTGAGACCATGAAAAATGGAATTTTTTGATGGACTCATCCATCCATCCAGATGCTACATGGTGAATAAGCATGAAGATTTCAAAGTCAGACAGATCTGGGTTTGAATCTTAGACACTCTTGCCATTGACCGAGTGATGTGGTTGCCAGGTGCTCTGCTTCTCTGTTCCTCAGTCTCCTCATTTGTAATATGGAGATAAAGCCTCGGGTTAGTTGCGAGGATTAAGTAAAATAATGTGCCTAAACTCTCAGCATCTGGCTGGAGCATAGTAAATCGCTCAATAAACTGCAGCTATTTTTCAAAATGTGATCAGACTGTGCTAGGTACTGAGATGAGTCAAAGGAAATCTAAGTCTCTCTCCCTCCATCCTGTACTCCCCACCAGTCTCAGCCAACACAGCTCTGCTTCGATCATCAGCACACCACGAGGACATGAAGGGAACAAGAAAATGTGTGGGGTAAATTAGAAAAAATACACACCAGTTACTGGTCTAGCGTGGTGACTGCCCTGGATTAAAGAGATCTGGGTCATCAGCTCACCAGTGTTGCTCACAGTCAGGCTGAATTCTCTAATGGAGAAAGGATTAGAGGACAGAACCAGCTGTTGGATGTACTGACATTACAAGGATCGGAGCATGATTTTAAGAAGAAATAGCCAAAGGAGAGAAGAGGTGCTCATTTTTCTATGTACAACTGTTATTGGCTACTGAGGGTAGGTGGTGTCTGGGGCAGAATAAAACACATTCTCTCCTTATAGTCTCTTAAAAGCACACATACATATACTCTATGGGCACTTGGAATGCATGTTTGTTGAAGGAAGTAACCCATCTGAGATCACAGCCTACCACTGATGTCTTGTGAGAAAGGGGAGGTTTTGGAGATGTTTATTCCACTTGAATTCTCAACTTTATCTTTTGCATAAGTCTATTTAGAGTTTTTTTTTAAAGATTTTATTTATTTACTCATGAGAGACAGAGAAAGAGGCAGACACATAGGCAGAGGGAGAAGCAGGCTCCATGTGGGGAGACTGATGTGATGCGGGACTCCAGCCCAGGACCCTGGGATCACGACCTGACCCGAAGGCAGATAACCACGGAGCTACCCAGGTGCCCCCATTTTTAGAGTTTTTAAATACTGCTCTCTTCTCTCTGTCACTAATCTTATTTGTACCCTGAAAAAAGTTAACTCTGTAGTGTGGTGGGTGCTTGAAGGTATCTTTACAATTGAGTAAATTTTTTACATAATTTACATCTTACATACATATTTAACTCTCATGGTAAAAACATAATCTCACTCAACTGGCAAATGAGTTGCTATTAACATACTTTATTAATAATAGGAGGAATCCTATTTAAATAAAGAAATGTAATCCCTTTAGAACTTGAAGTCAGTACATAACACCTAGCAATTGTGCTTTACAGCATAGTTCATGAGATATAGCTGACTCTCAGAAATGGTCACAAAGTGAGGGACGCTTTTAAGCAGACAGGCGGCTCTACCGTAGCAGTAGTGGGGACTATAGAAGTTTAATCCCAATTGTAGCAGTGGCAGTGGTGGTAGCAATAATCATATTATTACTAAATTACACCAGGAATTGTTCTAAACGTGTCCTATGTGTTACCACACTTAATCCTTCCAACCTTTTGCATTAAGTTCTTTATTATCCCTTTTTATAGATGAGCATATTGAGATGCAATAAGGAGCTTAAATATTGGCCCAGATCAGGAAGCTATTAAGTGGCAGAGCTGGAATTTAACCAAGAAAGACAGGAGAACATGAGAGTTTTTAGTACTTATCTAGAACACATGTCACTTGCGTGACTACAAGGAAGCTGAGCTTGAATCCCAGCTGATTCTGGCATGATTAGGAGACTTGATTAGGAGACCACAATTTGTTTTCCAGAGGCTCCCATGTCTTGGACGAATGTTATCCTGAGGGACCCATGAGTTCAGGGTATATGACCAGGCATCTTCACTCAAAAAGCAGCCCTGAATTAGATCTGGGCAGTGATGAGGGGGCGCGGGGGACGGAGGGAAGGGAATGTGCATCAGGGAAGTGGTTCCACAGGCCTTAGTTGAGAACCTCTCAGAAACAGAGCCACAAATGTGATCAAAAGACAGAACTATGTGAACTTACAGAAAGTTAAGAGACCCAGATTCTTTAGGAAAAGCCCGCTATTTCCTTTGCAGACCAGAGAACTCAGTTGGAAGAGGTGCCGAGGCCTGCCCCCAAGTCACACATTACGTTAATGCTAAAACCAACAATGGATCAGTCCGCTGGGCTTCCCTCTGCCCGGTCTCCGTGTTGGCATCCGACTTCAGAGAGGGCATCTTCGCTGGGCCTTCCTGCTTCCCACTAGTGCCTGCAAGGATGACATCTCAGCTAAGACAGTCTAGCTGAGTGATGACGTCATCAATCTGAATCAGGGTTACCCCTCGTCAGCTAAACCAAAGGGAGCTGTAGTGGGTACCAAGCTTGACTTCACAGCATATCTTCAAGGTTTTGTTTGTTCTCACTCTTTCTTTAGAGAAAAGAAGACAAATAACATGAGCTAGATATTTTTACTCCCATTTTATAGATGAAATAACTGAGGGTCAAAGAAGTGAATACATTCACCTAAGGTTACTAAGCTAAGAAGTTGCGGATTTAGGGCTCTGCTAGAGGATTGCTGAACAAAAATCTCAGCAGTGTCCATGAAATGCATACATTTATATGTCTATGCCTTTCACTTTGGATCTAAGATAATACCTGCTGTGTTACCAATTGTTCCTTACAAAGGCAGGTTCCTCTTAGGCTGACAGATATAGCCATTCTCCTTCCAGCCCTAGGAGGAGTCACTAGGTTGGTTCTTACCTGCCCAATTAGGAAAATTATTATGGCATAGAGAATCAATTGCCCCATTGTTGCTTAGCTTATTTTTCCTTGGCTTTTCTTAGAATAATAAAGGAATAATGTCTTTTTTTTAATGTCATATGCAAGGTGCAGAGCTCTGTTTCCCTGAGAAGGTATACGGCAAGGTTAGCCCTCAAATGGAAAAAGAAAAGCTCCCAATTCTTTGCTGCTTTGCTGTCAAAACAGCCAGCACAGGGGACTTTATAAAACAGGAACCTTATTTTTCTAGAAGGGCTCTAGAACCAGCTAAATTTGAGTATCACCAGCTGTGTAGCCTTGAACAATTTATTTGACATCCCCAAGCCTCAATTTCCTGATCTTCTTTTTTTCCCAGCTTTACTGAGGTATAACTGACAAATAAAGTTGTAAGATATTTAAAGTGTACAACATGATAATTTGACGTATGTTTACATTGTGAAAGGCCTCCCCCCGTTGAGTTAATTAACGCATCCGTCACCTCACATATTTACATTTTTTAAGGGAACATTTAAGTTCAATTTCCTGATCTTTGAAATGGGGAAAATAATAGTATCTACAGGATAGGCTGGTTGTGAGACATATAAAGTACTTAGGGTGCCACCTTGCACCTATTAGGATGGCTTCTATGAGAAAAGCAGAGAGCAACAAGTATTGATCAGGATGTAGAGAAATTGGAACACTTAGGATCTATTGGTGAGGATGGGAAATGGTACCAATACTATGGAATAACAGTATGGCGGTTCCTGAAAAACTTAAAAACAGAATGGCCCTATAATCCAATAATTCCACTTCTAAATACATACCCCAAAGAATCAAAAGCAGAACCTCAAAGAGATATTTTACACCCATATTCATAGCAGCATTATTCACAAAAGCCAGAAGGCAGAAGCAACCCAAGTGTCCAGTGGTGGATGGAAGGGTAGGCACAATGTGGTACACACACACAATGGAACACTACTTGGCCTCAAGAGGGAAGGAAATTCTGATGTCTGTCGCAACATGCACGAACCTTGAGGACATTATGCTAAATGAAGTGTTAAGGCAGTAACAAAAAGACAAATACCATGTGATTCCACTTACATGAGGTACCTGGAGGAATCAAATTCCTAGAGACAGAAGGTAGGAGGTGGTGGCTGGAGGAAGGGGAGAATGGAGACTTATTGTTAATGGATATAGAGTGTTAATTTTGTAAGATGAAAGAGTTCTGGACACGGATAGTGCTAATGGTTACCCAGCACTGTGAAGGTTCTTAAATCCATTGCAAATACACTTAAAAATGGTTAAGATGGTTTAAAAAAGAAAGTCATAGAATAGCCAACTTGGGGTTAGGGGGAAGAACAATGACATAAATCAAAATACCTGAAATGACTTAGCACAGTGCTGGCCCACTGCAATTATTCAGTGAATGTTGAGTGTTGAACTGTTGGTAAAGATCTCGGAAGGCGAGGCGGTGGAGGCGAAGGTGGGGGAGGTAGTAACGGGACGCTAACGTAGCATATGTACCTCTCTCCTCTTTAGAAAAGGTTGGCTTCCGGAGAGAAAGATGCACGACTTAAATTTCGGAATGCACAGCAACACTGAATGGATCGACTTCTTTTATACAGGATGAGCCTCTACGGCAGCTGAATACAGGTGGCAAACTGGGAGGCCCAGCGTGATGGTGGCAAGGCGGAGCATTTGGGGAATTCCTCCAGCAATTGGAAAAACGTGTTTTAATTAGGTTGGTCGGTTGGTGATTCCCAGAGCAATGGGCTCTGAGGGGAAGGCAAGGGTGTGCATGTATGTGCTTGAGCGCGCACATGCATGAGAGAGAGAGAGAGAGAGAGAGGGAGGGAGGAAGAGAGGGAGGGAGGGAGGGAGAGAGAGAAGGGGTCGGGGAGGCAATGATTGATTGGAGGGAAGAGAAGCAATCTGCTATAAACTGCCCATTAGGCTCTGAGCAGGTGATACAAAACAGAGCAAAGTCTTCCACCTGGGGATCTTGGGAGCCAGTGGCATCTCCCTGCGGCACCCAGAGCGGAGCCCTGCCCTGGAGGGATGGCGGGGGTGTTGGGAGGTGGGGGCTGGCCCATTGCTGCCACGCTCCCTCAGCTGACTCTCCCTGCTTTGTGTCTTCTAGGAAGGCGAGTCAGGAGAGCATCTCATGGCCCAAGGCTGGTGACAATAATGAACCCCCAAGAACAAAATTGACTGAGGAGAATAAAAAAATTTAAAGTGAGACAGTTCTCTATCGTTTCTGTCTCGGGCTACGTTGGGGAAGGTTGAACACAATTTTATTGAGAAATCAATTGTAATTGGCACTCTGCATGATCCCTGGCAGAGGACACGGATAGCAGCTCTCCTGGAATCTGCAAGCTAATTTACCTCTGCTGCCCACACCCTGACAAACAAGCCCGAATTAGGGGCTCCTCTTCCTATCACATACCCAGGTGGACATCGATTTTGCAGCCCTCCCCCCTTCCTCCTGTTTATAAGATAAAAAATAAATTTGGGGAAAAAAAAAACAGAAGGGGATGAGTTCACGGCGAGCAGTGAAAAGTGTGGCTGAGCGGACAAAGATAAAAGTGCAGATTCAAGTGTGTGCTAAGGACCGAGAATCTCTCGGATATAGTTGCCCAAGAGAAAAGAAGGAAAAATAGCCTTATGTGCGTGCGGTAGGGGGAGTGGTGTCGGAAGTGCTTTTTTACCATGATTCACCAACAAAACCCATCAAAAGATGTCTTCTAGGCTCTCTACTGTGTTGATTTCCGTCAGGCTGCACCACCGCAACCGAAGAGAACATGCCAGTACTGGGGCCAGCAGAGGGGGGAACATCCGAACGAAATGAGCTACCAGGAGCAAAAAATAAAAATGTGCTCTTTAATGCAATGCTATCCTGACCTTTTCAAGGGGAGCAGCAGCTGGTCTCACCAGGCTCGTGGATTATAGGACTTGCCTCAGAATTTATCCAATGTATCGATGCAAATCCACCCAAAGTTATCGTTTATTTGGGTGAGAATTGCCATGTTGGAGGCTTAAGGCTCACCCAAGTGTCCCTCGGAATGTATTGTCCCCGTGACAAGGCCGAGCAAACAGCTTTTGAAAATTACTCTGGACAGCCTGTAAACTTCATGCTTAGCAATTCATCTTACTGACGAGCACCCGGAGCCTCTCATGAGGTGCTCTTTGGCATGGGATAGAGAAAAGGGACAAAAGCCACTCGTTTTCCCTTTTCCAAAGAGCCAGCTGCCTTGACTCTGTACGCATGCTCCTCAGTTCCCGGTCCCTGGTCCCTTGCGCTCGGCACAGTGTGGCCGTGACACACTCCTGATGGGGGTCACTTGCTCCAAAAAGTATAATAGCATCTTTGAGACAACCCCCACTGCAGAACGACAGCCAAAGGCCACCAGTTTGCCAAATGCACTCACAATCTGGGTTTGGTGCCCCATGTGACGATGGTCCTCCCATCCTCCCCAGGCGTCCCCAGCTCTCCTCAACCCCCATAACAAGGATCCCTTTTCTCCACGGTGTATTCCCAGCAGCCACCAAAATCTAGGGCACCAGAGCCCAAAATAATCGTTTCCTCCAAAGCCACAGAAATCCCAAAGCTACTTGTGTCCCCATCTCTCAGGACCTTCCTCAAGAAGGAGTTGGCTTGGGAGTGGCCTTTCTGCACCTGCAGCCCCACCTCACACAAGCACACCCCCCGTAGACTCTGCCACAGGCCCCCGACATCAGGGAGCACACAGCACCCGCCTTCCAGAAAGGTTCATCGCCAAGCTATTCTTTCCAGACTCTTGAGCTGACCAGCAGCGCGGGGCTCTAAGCTCTGAAGATCCAAATCAAGAGGAGTGAACTTCACGTGACAAAAGCCCAGAAAGTTCAAAAACGAACAAACAAACAAAAAAGGGTACAATAAACACACACAGAAGTCAGAAGTAGGTGCTGGATAACCAGCATAGCGCCACGCAAGCAGACCTCGGAAACCAGCTTTTTTTCATTTTGCAAGCAAACCACTACGGAGCACAATTTCAGGAAATATATGCCGTTAAAGAATATTACAAGCAGCTTACTGCAGTAATACCTATAATTTTTCATTCATTTTAATATGCCTGTTTTTCACGTTTAGAATTTCTAGTAACTCTACCTTATTATGTTCTCTTGGTTGATATGCCTCTATAATCGGATAAACATTTGTCTAATACTGGGTTGTGCTATTTTTAAAAGTACTTTTGTGGAACAACAAAAATGAAACAAAACAAAAATCACTATAAAAACAAAAGCGCCCAAGCACTGCATTTTTATATTTAAGCCTTCCTAAGGTTGGGGAGAGATGTTCTTTTTTTTTTTTTTTTAAGGGATTTTTACAGAAATGCTTTCAAATTGTCAGTTGATGACAATGCCCTGGCCACTTGGATTTTTCAAATCACATCTTTCTTCTTGCCAGGTGAGGGGGAGAGGGCAGTGTTTCAAGAGGTCTTCCTTGGAAATATTTAGGTAAATGTATAAACACAATAGCAATGAGCCCATAGTAGATTAAAAAATAATAATAATGAATGATCACTACATGGCAGCGTTTTATACAAATTAACCCATTTAATCCTAACAAAAAATCCTGTGAGGTCTATATAAATATTTAATCCCATTTTACAGGTGAGGACATGAAGTCATCTACTACATACCAGGCACAGTGTTAAGTATTTTACATAATGTTATTACTTTAATCTCCGTAACGCTCATCATTATTCTCATGGCATGAACATCTTTATTTTTTTCTAAACAAAATGAAGAAAAAGAGCATTAAGAGTTATAGGATATGCCAAACATCACACAGGAATTCAATACAGAGCCACCGCCTTCTAGAATCCACACTCTTAACTACGATGCTAACATGGTGCTGACAAACCTTCTCAACAAACTGACCATGTTTTCACTGTTCCAGCCTTAACTGGGTTCACAGTTCACCCACCTCGTCTGGGATCCAGGTTTGGCCTGATGACTGGAACTTAGGAGAGGCTGTGCACATGGAACTAAGCAAGTTTGGCCAAAGGGAATGCTGGACAAGCGTCTCAGAAACTGCATACAGTTTATGACAGCGACCATCCCATTTTGATTTCCTTTAGCTCACACAACCACAAGAGGAAGACAAAGATCCTCTATCCCTGCAACCACCAAGGCCTGTCTTCAACACAATAAATCATTGTGCATCAATGTGTTTGCTTCTCCTCCAGATGGGAGTCAGGACTGGGAGAAAAACCATATACCAAGCCAGGGTACCGCAGGAGGGTGTGAGGAAGGGAGAGACTTCAAGCTGTTGAGTCAGCTTGCTGTGGTCTCTTTGGATCCAGGCTCTTGGGCATCCTGGTCTCTCTGGCCTTTCTCTCAGGACTGTCGCTCTAAATTCATGCTCACATATGGCATCGAGGACAGGCTTAGAGCTGAAATAGAAACCAAGGGAAAGGAGGCCATTTGGGTCTCCCCAGTGTGAGTACAGGTGTCCTCAACCACCTGCTCTCAGCCTAGCCAGCTGACCAGAGCTTGGGTTCTGCAGAGTTGGGGGGGGGGAGGCACAATCTCCATGATTAATTTGATATGGCTTTACTTTCCTTTGTAATCTATATCATCTTCTTCAGGCACTTTATGGGAAGAAGCAATCATAACCACAGCAGGTCTAGTCAAGGTTTTGGCACACAGAAACCCCACCAAATAATACAGCACACCACAAAACATACCCCACTATCTATTCATACTCCAAGCAATAAACAAAGCCCTTTGCAAACTCATTGCCAAGATTCTGTTCTAATATTACTGATGAAAACCTGAGAAGTAAGGAAACAGCGTGACTTGGCCCTAACAGAGTAATGTTGATGTCTCCCCCTATAATGGCACCCAAGGTATGCTACAGGTGACAGTGACACTCTTCTCATGCCTGCAGGAGGCTCTTGACACCTCCTAAAATTCCATAGGACGTGACTATAACATTCAACTAGATCAAGTGTTTCAGAACAGCTTTTGTTTACCCATAAAATGAACCAGGTGGTCACCATCCAATTCCTAATAGGTAAAATGTGCCAGCCTCATCAAAGCCAGTTTGGGAAGAATATAATCTGCAAGTAGAATTTCTCTGACATGAATCACCTCTTCCTCCACGTTCCCACGGCACAGCTCATCTCACAACTCCATAATTATTCATTTGCGCGTCTGCCTCCCCCAGCTAGCCTGGAGGTCCCCATCGGCCAGACAGAGCTCGGTTCTATGCAGCTACATATCCTCGATGCCACACAGTCTATGGTCCATGGTCAGAGCTTCACGAACGCTTAGCAAATGCTTAGTAAAGCACCATTCCACCCACTATTCCAGTTTTCTTCCGTAGCCAGACACTAATTGCTGAAAGCTAAAGCTGCAGCATTGTCTCCTGGTATCAACCCAAATAGTCAGATATGTGCCTTCAAAATGGATGCTTCATCCATAAATGTCTCTAAACCACTTTTCAAAATCTATTTTTTCCAGAAACAGAAGTTCCCACATTTACACAGGAGAGTGTAGGACTACCCTTTGTTCCTCCTGAACAACTCCAAGGCAAAGGAAAAAAAAAAAAAACAATAAAAACAATATGCCCCTAGTTCTAGAATCCCGGACCGATGGTCTACCCTCCCCCAAAATTCTCAAGACTCCATCACAAATTAGGTGATCGTCTCTCCCGGCCTTCATCTTTCCAGACGGAGAGCATTTGGCCTGGCTTTCTGTGGAGCAAGTCCTCCTTCTTCTTGACCATTTTAGACGTCCTTCTGGCGAGTGGGCCCTCGCATGCTTTCTGAAAGTTCTACAACTGGAACTGCCCACTACGCCCCAGCCACGGACTGTGAGCGAGCAGATTTCACTGGCAAGGTTAGCAGAGAAGTCAAAAACCGACCAGGCCATAACAGCCAACTCCCTCAAGCCTGACAAGGAGGGAACCAAAGTCAGAGAGAGGAGACCAGACCGCTTGTCCTGCCTTCCTTCAGCTTGTTCGGGGCACACTCTGTTTTCTTCCATTTAAACAAAGGGCATTCTCCCGTTCTGCCAAGGGCTCAGAATACTTCTCTGGGATCTGGCCCAGGCCATGGCCCCACCACTCAGTAGGTAGGGAGTGACTTGTGCCAAGTCACTTAACCGCCCAATCTCAAGTTCCTCATCTGTAAAATTGGGATAATATTTCTCAACCGACATCCCAGGTTCCTAGCGATAAATATTAATGTCCGTAGAGGGCTTTGAGATCCCGGGGTGAAGGATGCAGCAGAGTGTTATTTTTATGACGTTGCAGCTTCCATAAAGCATCAAATTCAATGAGAAAGAGGAGAGAGGGGGCACTGGGCTGGAACCGAGAATAATGCAGGCAGATGCTGTTCGAGCTTCCCCCTACTGCTAATGCATCTCGACAGTCACCTGCAAGTCTGCTGCTATTCCAGTCCCGGGGCTTTCATTTTTACTGGTGACCTCGTTCAATGCTTCCCCATCCCCCTCTTGCAAGCATCGGAATCCCTATTTAGCATCATATTAATATGGAACTTCATAACGCCGATATGGATCTGTGTATTACAAACATCAGGGGGCCCGCCTGGCAGTCTGCTGGCATCAACATGCTACTCAGCAGGGAATCTGTGTTCGAGACTCTGGAGTGGGCCAGCCTTCCGGAGCTGGCCAGACGCCCACATCCGAACTGCCCAAGCAGCACCCCCCCCTCCCTCCCTTCCCTCCCAGGAGAGGCTTTCCAGGCGCCCAGGCACCAAAAAGTAGCAAAGACTGCTGTGCACAGACCTCCGTGACCAGAAAAGAAGCTGATTTTATTTTGGGATAAAAACTTAGAAAAGGAATCCAATAAGAACAAAAAAACTGAGAAGATAATTCAATGGAAATAAGAAAGGGGAGGAGGAGATGGTTACAGCACGATGCCCTGGCTCTATAACAAGGCTGTGACCATTCATTCTGGACATGTCTGAAAGGTCTTTGGAGGATGGATGAGGGCAGGGGCCCAGTGGGGACCTCTGCATTGCAGGGCTGAGGGGCGATGAGCCCACTGCTGGTTGCAGTAGTTCCGTTGCCTGAGCCCAGGACCACAGGCAGGAGTGAAAAGAGACAAGGAGGGGTGGGAATGGGAGTGACTCTTCCCCTCATTCTCTGGACCCAGGAGTCAGAGTTGTCCCCAAGGGTTGGCAAGCCAGGACAATGAGACCTGCTTAGAGCTGGAGGGCAGAAGCCAAGGTGTGGAGATGTGGGAGGAGAGTCTCTAGCAGCAAACATAAAGACAAGACCACTCAGTATGTTCACTTCCATACACATCAGGCAGCTGTCCTCTTCACACGCCCTCTTGTAACACCCCTTTTCCTTCAAAATGTCCTCTCTACCTCCCTTATTTTCAGATTTCATCTGCATAAAATGCTGTCTTTTCTGGACTTCAAAGTGCCAACACGTACATCTCGCTCACCATAAAATCATTGCCTATTCTACTTTTCCCTTTCATAACTGCCTCTCATGGCCCTCACATACAATCCATATTAGTGGATGTGGGGTTCCAAAAAATATGGAAAAATAAAGATTATCACTCAAAAATAAAGATTATCAAACATCAAGGTTTGGGGTTAGCTTTGCCCTAGCACATCATTAAGAAAGTTGTGCATCAAAATCTTGAAAGAATGAATTCATTCAACACCTTGCATCCTGCTAAGGGGGATGTTTAATCGCCACTTGTCTTGTTTCTATGGGGGAAGAAGCCATTTAGAGCAACGCCATCAGCTTCCCTCCACTCCATGCCTCTCTCTTCTCCAGGGTGGGAGAAGAGATTTTACTTGATTGATAATTTGGAAGAAGGAACCCAACTCAGGTAGCTTCTGGGTCCTCTCATTAGGACTTGTCGACCTGCATCTGTTCCCTCATGCAGGAGTCTTGCTCTGCCAGTATCAGGGTAGTCAGTTTAATTAGGGTGTGCAGACATTAGAAAGACCCCACAGAGCTATGCTGTCCTCCATTCAAACTTTGATCAACAACAGCATTGACATTCTGATCTTTAGCTGATCACCTCTCATGCCAACCTAGCACAGGTGAGGTGATCCCCCTAAACCCCGATGCAGCCCAGCATATTCCATTTTGCCAAGCCCTCAGTGTGGCTAAGAAAAGAGGTGCATTTAATAGCATCTGTACTTTGCTTCTGTTGGCCCACTGGTACGTCATTTTAGTGCTAGTTTGTCCCTGTGGAGACTGGCCCTCTGTCTGAAGAAGAAACATGGAAGGGAAGAACTACTCCAACAGGAAACACCCATTGAGTACTAACTTCAGGTGATACCTGGAGCTAGAACCTTCCTGTGATTTAACTCCTCAGCTCCTCGGGAAGACACTATGAGGTCAAGCAAATTGCTTGCCTGAGGTTCCAGGCGAGGAAGCTGAGACCTAAGGAGGTTGTGAAGCCAGTCAAAGAAAGGGACAAAAGCCAAGGTCAAGCTGACAGGCCCATTTCTACCTCTGTTGGTCCATTAAGCCCATACTGAGAAGCCACTGTGTGCAGGGCCTGCAGTCCCATGATGGAAACCCAGAGACAAACATGTGCCCTCTGTTCCTTCTCTCAAGCTCTGGGGGGCCCTTGCCTGTGGGATACTATATTCCTACCAACCGTGGGAGTCAGAAATCTGATTTCCAGTGCAAGCAGGCTTCATCCTCGGGATCCAGAAAATCTCAAGCTACTACCCTCTTTGCTGTGGGTCTCCTCAGGTGCTAGGTAAAGCTCTGAACCGCCCACCTCCCTCATGGGGGATCTCTAAGACCCATTACTGACAGAGCCGCGCAAGGGAAGCTGATTGAAGCTGAGCCCTGAGCTCCGGGCAAGTCAGATGGAAGGATGCCTGGGGAACAAGTGCAGTGAAAATCGCCCTCCACAAACTCTTGCCGAGCGAGTAAAATAGCCATTTATTTTTGTGTGTGGTGGTGGGAGGGGGTGATTGGTAGTCTACAGGGGGGAAAAGAGAATATTAATATTTTAAAATTTGTTTCCGTCGAAAGAGAGTTTTAAAAGTAGAATTATGACCCTCTAAAAAGGAGCTGACACAAATCTCTATTAGCATAATGGCACCACAACGCTATCAAAGCCCTGTTAATGTAGCCCTCTGTCCGAGTCCGGAACACCAGACAAATGGAGCAAGAATATTATTCAGGGGTCTGTTCCTCCATCAGTGAGAGGACTGTTTGTATGCGGGGAGCACCCATTAGTGCTAATGGGAGCTACAGATGTAAATCCCCAGGCACTGGGAGAGGGAAAGGTCCCCTGGGATTTTCCGCCAAGAACCCATCCACGGTGATAGGTACTTGGGAGCCAGAAAGTCCTTCCTCATTAGCACAGCTCCACTCTGGGAGTGATTTGCAACCTCACCCTGAGAATGAGAGATTGAACTAGTCTTTCTTTGCCATGACATCTATAGCCTCTCATGTTTTTTGCCTCTAGATATTGTGCCACCAAAACCTAGTCTAAGACAAATGCCATTTTAATTTGCTTTAGGCGGCGAAGGCCAACACGCATTTCAGTGGAGAAAGTTATGTGTTTTAATTGCTTTATGAAGACATAGCATATGCCCTGACACAGTTAAATGATTAACAGATTACTCCAAATGCCTTTGGCATAGAATATCTATACGTTCATTAGCCAGAACAATTTATCTTCTTGATAAAACTAAAATTACTTATACAGCAGGTTTATTTTCCATGATTAATAAATGATAAAAATCTAAATTATCCATCTGAAATGTCTCTTTTTGGCCATTAATCTCACATTTATCAGCTTCTATAATACATACTATTAATACAAAAATTCAATTTTCCGAGTATTTTAATTTGCTAAGAAAAAAACAAAACACACTTAATACAAAGGAGTATCTCAATTACTAGGAAATTCTATAGTGATTCCTAAATAGCCCAGGAGTAAAAAGACAGTTAGCCCTCAACATGCTGTATAAAAACAGATAAACAAAATCTGTGCCATACACAGGCATCAAAATGCCCCCTAAGTAATCCCCCTCTCATACAGATTTCCAGTAGCAAGACATCAGAATTAAATGGAGAATCGGGGTATCAGTCTGTAGGTGCTCAAAAAGGACAAAATTAAGATCACGCTCAGAAACAGAGCCGGGAACAGAGTGATCTAGAATCCACTAAAGGTCAAAATGCAAGCCTTGCACGTGTCCAAGAAAGTGAGCTTCGGCAGCACACGTTTAGCTCGAGGGAAAGCCTTGGGAATTAGATCCTTCTGTCAGCTTTTTAAAATGTTTAAGACCGTCTGTCCTCCAATTAAACTGATCAAGGGAGTCCAGGATGGTTTGTTAGCGACTCTGCTCTGGAGAACACTCATTAAAAGTCCCAAGGCTGATTACGGACTTCCAGTCTCAGGCACTTCGCTTCTGCTGTCAGCTGCTCATTTCTCTGAATTCCGGCTGCCAGAGTAAGTGTGGAGGCTGAGCGGTGCTTCCCCCGCTGCCAGAAAAGGAGGAGAGAGACATCTGCCACTGTCCTGAGTCACCTGGTACTTACCTCAGTGACTCACTCTCCTGGAGGGGCCGGAACAGAACAGCTCCCGGGAGGACATGTGTGTGCGTGCACGTAGTGAGCACACTCACTTGTGTTCACAGACAGATCTTGGACCCCCCTGTGGGTCTGACACTCTGCTAGGCACGGGGTATGAGGTGCTGAGGGAGAAAACCTCAGTCTTGCCCTCCTGGAAGCTAGAGTTTAATGATGGGACAGACGAGCAAAGAAAGAATTGCATTGCAAGGCAACGTGATAAATGCCAAGGAAGGAATAACTAGGGAGAGAGAAGCAGGACATGCGTCCCGGAAGCAGTGACTCATGAAACTGACAAGTAGACAGAAGGTGGGAAAACTGTTCCAGGCGGAAGGAACAGCATATGCAAAAGTCCAAAGGTGTGAAAAAACCCTTACATTCTTTCACTTTGTTACCATTCACTGAGCACCTACTATGCTCTACACACCACCCCAGGTGGTAGGGTGACAGTGGGGTGTGACCGTCATGGTCCTGCCTTCGCAGGGCCTATGTTCCACGGGCTTTGGGAAATTGCAAATTAATTCTGTATGGCGAGAGCACAGTGGGGAGACAGGAGCCAAGACTAGAGATGTATGCGTGGCTTAGCCTCTGTGACATTTAGGATTTGGACTTTACACTCAGCACCACTGTGTGTGTCTGTGTGCACACAGGTTTGTAAACTGTGGGCGGAATATGATATCAGAACAGGACACAAAGACCTGGCCCGAGCTGAAATCAAAGGAAAAGGTATGTAGTAACGTTTACCTAGTCACAGCCCAGCCCAAGTATTTAAGTGTATCCTGCCCTGAAGGGTAACACTCGTACTTCCCCCTAAGCATCCAGCTTTCCCTAATGCCACTCACCACCCCAAATCCTCTAGTTCATCAAACACTCTCCCTATGGACCATGAGGGTACCTTCATGGAACCTCATTCTGCACTCCAGCCTCCTGCCCACGCTTGGATCCACCATGACTCCTTCCACAACTGGGCGGTACTGAAATGAATGCAGAGTTAGGGTCAGATCTATTTTCCAATCTCAGCCTTGCCACTGGGCAAGCCTCTTGGCCACTGAGAGTGATAACCATACCTGGCATCTGTCAGGCATCTAAAACGTGCCAGGCGTTTGACATGATTAACTCATTCAAACTTCATAGTAGCACACTACAAGGAAGTACTCTTAGGATCTTTTCTTTCCCCCAAAGAAGCCAGGCTGCCACATGCAGCACCTCATCCGGGTCTGCTTGGAGTCTTCCAAGCTTGATTACTCTACATTCCCCTACAAAAGCACCTTGACAGCTTATTTGGAGGGCCTAGCAAGAGAGTGCAGCTTCTCATGCACCCCTGATAAAGAATGGTTCTCTATCAGTGGAGGTCATACTCTTCAGCCGAGCACACAGCTTTGGGAGGGACGCACATGGAGCAGTGAGGGAAGAAGAGGACACCCACCTCACCAACCAGATGAATCAAACCAACCCTGGCGGTCAATCAGGGGAAAAACATCATAGTCAGATTGCTGTCACATCCTCTGATCTCCATCTTTCAAAGAAAGAAACTAAGGAAAAGAAAGGTTCAGTGTCTTGCATGTGGTAACACGGCTAGTTAATAGGCCATAATGGCCTAGAGCCAACCCCAGGGAATCTTAACCACTGAGCTATTCTACTTCTCTTGGGTGCCTTGGTTTCCTCAGTTGGAGTGGATTTATATAGTACTGATGTTTGGTAAAGATTAAAAGACTAACTTCAGTGCCCAGCACAGTACATACTCAAGAAATATTGATTTCCACTGTCTATTCCAATCCTACACATTCCTGGCGTTTACGTCAAATCCATGAAGCTTTACTAGCCTATCTACCTTTCATGTTGGCACTGGTCATATAGATTTATCTTATAATTGAATTTTTCTAAGCTTTCTTGGTTTTTCAAACAATTTTCCATGTTTCTTAGGCCAATAATCAGATCTTTTCCCCAGTAATTTGCCAGGGCATCTCTAAGGGTCTGGGTTTTCCAAACAGGTTGGCAAAATATACGAATAAGGAAATACTATCAGCATCTACCTGTGGAATAAATACATGTTTGGAAGGAAATCAAGTAATTTATAAGTCTGTTCAGATATAAGGAATTTGTACATATCTTTATTCATCCTAGAGATTCTGAGGAACTTAATTTTCAAGTTATATTCTAATCTTTTATTTAAATTCTCTCATTTCTTTAAGTATCTATTTTCTTCAATGTCCAAAGGCGAAAACCTCCAGGTCAACAGAAGAAAAGGAACTAATTGCTGAACAAATTTGAATGTGGGTATTCATTTTTCACTCTCCAAGGCATGAGATGCCCTCCTACACTCAAGTCAATGACTTTTGCTTAGGAGGAAGCAAACACGTTAATAAAATGCATAAACACTCTCCACTGGCAATAAATTTTAAGAATAATTGACCTCATCAAATGAAAGTTTACAAGTGGCTTTAGATCCCAAGCCCTATAAACTCTAAACTAGAGGCAAGCTGCATGGCTGAACAGAAGGAGCAATGCATCTAGGGTCCAGTTTGTCTTTGAGCCACAGCTCTACCACTCTTTACCTGCGTGACTTCCCTGAGTTCACTCTGCCATACGAACCAGAAAGAGTTTTTGTAAGGAAGAAAATTGTCCCCTTGAGGGCACACGAGCAGTATATGGTATTATTGTCACAAATAGGGCCAGGAATCAATCAAACATGTAGGGATTAGAAATGTGAATTAGGGGCAGCCTGGGTGGCTCAGTGGTTGAGCACCACCTTCAGCCCAGGGCCTGATACTGGAGACCGGGGATCGAGTCCCATGTCAGGCTCCCTGCATGGAGCCTGCTTCTCCCTCTGCCTGTGTCTCTGCCTCTCTCTCTCTCTCTCTGTGTCTCTCATGAATAAATAAATAAAATCTTTTAAAAAAATGTGAATTAGACTAAATACAAATGAGGGATGTCAGTGTCCGGATGTAGCTGAAGCTCCTCGCTGAGTGTACTTCTAGGGCTTGTTAGCAAGTAGAGCCCCTCTGACATATGGGAGAGGTTAGAACCCAAAGTACAGGAGGCAAGGTTACCCCCACCAGCGAGCACCCTACACAGAGCCATGGGAATGCAGAATGCACTTCAGAACAGCAAAAATCTTTAGAAGTGCTATACCTTTGGCATGATGGCAAACCTGTTCAGCAAATGGTCCGTACAATGCAGTAAAGAACCCTCTTTGTTTTATCCACTGGAGTGCTTTGTGAATCAGGAAATGGGCTATTAGAGTGAAAAGATCACACACAGACCTTACTCTGTCTTCTGTCAAGACCGCTGGTCTATGGAAAACAAAGCAAAACAGAGAGTACTTAGATTCCGGAAACCACAAAATGAGGGACAGAGAAAAGTGGCAGTTCCCTCCTACTTGTTTGCTGGGACAGCAGAATGATTTCTTAAGTGATAGAACCTAATCCTTTGTTTGGCTAGCCCAGTGGGGAGGAAACTATGACCCGTGGGCCAAATCCAGCCACCCACCTGGTTCTGTGCGTCCCATAAGCAAAGGATGGTTTTCCTATTTTTAAATGGTTGAAAGCAATATTAAAAGAAGACTATTCTGTGACATATGAAAATAAAATGATATCAAAGTCAAGTTTCTGTGCCCATAAAAAAGTTTCCTTAGACCTCAGCTATGAGCACTTGTTTACATGTTGTCTGTGGTCACTGTCGCACCACCACAACAGCGTTGAATAATTTCCGCAAAGACCTTATGGCTAGCAGAGCCCAAAATATTTACCCTCTGGTCCTTTACAGGAATAATTTTGCCAACTCCTTGTGTCCAAGCCAATTATGTTTTCTTTCAGTTTGTGAAACTGACCTAACTGGCTTAGCTGCTGCCTGGTCAAACTCCCTGGTCAAGTCTCTGACCTTAAGACTAGATTTCAAATATGTCACTCTCTGTTAAAGATGGTTTCTAGGATTCCAGAACCTCTTGCCTCTGCTTTACCATCACCACCTCTATGTACATACACAGCTCCCACCACCACGCACATACACACAAACACACACACACCAAATTCTGCTTATTTCCTCAATCTTTATATTCTTAGAGTTCCACTGCGTTGCTATTACATCATCTTCCATAATTCCTCAACCGCCAATACTCTGTCTTGGTACCTAATGACAACCTGCAGGAGCTATCAAGTATGGAAAGACATTACTAGAACTCAATATAAACCTTGGAAAGCTCCTACCAATTATACTTTCGAATGTTACACAGTTCTCTGTATCAATAATGCTTTATTTTTTCCGTTCTGATTTGCCTATGTTTCTTTTTCCTGCCAAACTGGGTCGATTTTACAGGCATATTATAATTTTTTACAGATACGTTATAATCTGCAGGCGCCTCTAAATGACAAAGGCATCGTTGCCATTGCCTTCACATTAACTAGCATTTTAAAATCATCTATCTGTCTAAAGAAGAAACCGAGTTCATCAGAGCTCTATTCAGGACGTGCCTGAATTGTGTTGAACATGTCCTGACCAGCAGTGTGGTAGTGGAGAAAGGGCATCGGACCCAGTTTTATTTCGTAGAGTGTCATAACCTAACTGACCTAAGACAAGTCACAGAGCACCTCCCTCGACTTTCTTTTCTTTATTTTCAATTATATTGAGCTAGTTTAGATCATGAGGAGCCTTGCCATTCTCATGTACCCTAATTCTCCAAAGATAGTTCACTAGTCGATTCTACTTAGTTATTTTGTATCATATGACCAAAAACTGGAAGAATTAAATGGCAATATTTGGTGTGAGTATTTAAGTTCTTGTTTTGTTTTGTTCTAGCCTGGGAATTGGCAGGGGGTAATGGTATTTGCTCCTAAGGAATGGGGCTCAAAGTGGGGAGAGGTGGGCCAACTGGTTTTCATTAAAAGTCCTTTTGAACCATCTGACTTTTTTAAGGAAGTATCATAGACACATCATTTTGATTTTTTAAATTTTTCATTGAACCTGGAGGGGGCTCTAGATTACTTCTAATTGATATCTTGATCGACAGATCTAGATCTATTATTGAATTTTAGACATGCTCTTTGATTTTATATGCATTTCCCAAGGGTCACCTGGACAACCATGTGGGGCTGAATGACCCTAAAATCTCATCCAATACCATATTCCATACCTACATCTCCGCTCTATTCTCTCATTTTCTCTCTGAACAATTCTCAACTCATGAGCAGTCTCCTCACTGGGAACCAGGCAGGTGGAAAGTTTCAACTTTCAAAGTTCATTTATGTTTGAGTTCTCCCAGAAAAAAAAAAAAAATTAATGAGATTAAAATAAAAATCTTTTATTTCTCCAAAACCTCAAAAAATCATTTAAAACAGATCTTGTACGAGATTTATCCCTCTAGGCTAAAATAAAGCATTAGAGGTTTTTGTTAAGGGAAACATTTCCTCCAGCTGAAAGGAAACAGAGCTGTAACGGAAATAGGAATGCAGGCTTTGCAATTCCCACCGTCTAATATAACATTAGAATTCTGCATTTGCGAATTGCTCCAGTTTTATGTACATATATTATTCAACGACAATAGTGTTTCTTTAGTTTTATAGATTTTTTCCACTAATTTAATTGGTGATATAATTACTTGCTCTTATAAATCTGAAAATTAGGAATTCAAACACACACACACACAAAGAGAAACTTGATTCTTACTGGCTTAGCCACTTTCCCCAGGACACTGACATCCCATCAGTGGCGGCGCCAAGCCCCGTACACCCATGATCAAAGATCTCTAAACAACCCTTCTCGAAACACCCATGCAAACTTCTCCAGCCACCTCAAGCAGCCTAACCATTTCACACCATGACTTCCTGAAAGACCCTGGTATTTTAAAATGCTGAGGGTGACTCAGCCTGGCTCAGAGTAGCTGGAACAGTTCAGTGACTCCTGGGAGGGCCTACTGATACCAAGGAGACAAACCAGGTAGAAACATGGGCACTACACAGCCACATAGGGTATCACAGGCCAAGGGAGACTTGTTAAAGGAAAATCATTGGGTAGAAATTCCTTAAAGCACTCAGAGTCCCAGTGACTGATTTGCATTGAGTCACAAATTTAAGTCCAGCTAGAGGTATACTGAAGAGATGCATGAAAAAGCCTGCAAGGACAGCATGGAGGCCCGGCATCTTTCCAAATGTTCCCTGATGTCTTATTTCATTCAATAAAGAAAGGCGATCCAGAAAGCTTTCGGTTTTTCTGAGAAACAGATTTCAGAGTATTCTGATGAATGGTAGACTTTATCGGTAATAAAAATGGAGAGATACGTGTACATGTATGTATACTTGTGTCTTTATGTGTGAGAGAGGTCAGTGGAATGCTCACAGGAGTCAAGAGAAACATCAAGCCTGAAGGGAGCTTATGCTTATAAATATTTTTTTAAGATTTTATTTATTTGTTCACAAGAGACACAGAGAGAGGCAGAGACACAGGCAGAGGGAGAGTGCAGGACCCCATCCCAGGACCCTGGGATCATACCCTGAGCCAAAGGCAGATGCTCAACCACTCAGCCCCCCAGGCGTCCCACAAGCATGTTCTTATTATTTCTGCTTTTCCTTCTCTTGGTCTCTGACCCCTCCCTTCAGTCATCCCTATTCCTGCAAATCCAAACTTGCAGTAGGTGAAACCAATCTCAGGTGAAAAGAGCCAACATGCCCTGAGTACCTACTATGTGCAGGCTCTTCAGGGATGGCAGGATTATGATGCTGTGGTGATGATGATAGGATATTTTGTTGTTTGACAGAACAGCCCTATGAGGCAGCTGCTGTTATTATTGTCAGCATTTTACAGATGGGGAAACACAGCACAAAGAGGTTGAGTAACCACCAAGTTCTCACAGTTTCTAAGAGGTAGAGCCAGGATTTGGGCCCTTCTGTGTACTGATTAGCATTCAGTGGAAACCATGAGGAATTTCTGGCCAACCAGGGGGCTTGATTTGGAGATTGTGGCTCTGTTGTGGGGCAGGAGAGAGGACTGGGAAGAGCTGTGGTGTCTTCAGACCCCTTGGTGGCCCCTGTGGGTATCCAGCACCACACTTGAAAAGAGATATGGAGGATGCCCAGAACCTCCTCTTCGCCTGTAGAGAGACTTCCATAGAAGCAAATTGTTACCAGAAGGAAAAGGGGATCGGCCCAGCAAACACTTGGAAGGGAGAACACCAGCACAGAGTAACTGGGAGATATCTGGAAGAGAAAGGGATTTACTTTCCTCTCCCATAGAGGAAGGATGATGACAGCCTTTGGGGCCAGAGATATCTGAGAAGACACCACCTGTTGCTACTTGAGTGAGCTTGGACACCCTACAGAGAACCCACCTCTCCATCCTTCCATTTCCTCATCTGTGAATGGCAAGAATTACAGATTTATAGCTGCAGGATGGTGGTGAGAATGAAATGAAAGCTACCACATGGGCGCTGTATTAGCTAAGCCATATCTGCCTTCTCCCTAGTGTTTCCTTCCTTTTACCACCTTTTCCCATGGACGTCATGTCTTCCATGGATCCCGTGTGTTCCACATGATGCTTTTCCTTCCTTATGTCCCCAAATCTTCCTCCATGAGATCAGCCTTTCATTCCTCCACAGAATTCTCTGAAATTTGGATGATGTGTTCTCCCCAGGGTAACTCCCACTGACTGAAAATATCTGCCCAGTGCCCAAATAGTTGCCCAAACATTTGAACCATAGGCATGAACAGAGTGCTGTGAATGGGAAGCTCCCACCTTCCCTAAGTGGCAGAGAGTGCTTCCCCTGAAAGCAGAAGGAAGAAAGATACTCCCGGTACCTCTCACAGATTCCGGCTTTTTGTCCCAGAGATACCTAGGCATCCCCTCTCTTCCCTTCAAGTTCCAGAAGCCAAGTATCAGTCCTAGGTGAGAGAAAAAAGCAGCATTTCCCTAGAGGAGAAGACAGACACTCCCCATTCTGCAGAAACCTTAAGGTTTACAGGAGCCCGTCTCCATATATCAGAGAACAGAGCTCGTCATGGAACAACACATTATGCTTTGAAAATACTCTCTACCACGACTGGTGTGTTTCTTAAGAACAAGAAAATTGCCAAATGGGCTTCATCTTGCACACCAAGCGACCTAGCAGTCCATTCTGTTTCCTTGTAAAAATGTGTGATTAATGGTGGTCTCCATGAGGGCCACCTCTAAAGGCAGGGATGAAGGCCAAGCATCCCACTTTTGCTTAATAACTTCTCAGAACTGTCACCAATGAGGTTTTTCAATAATTCTTCAACCTACTTTCGTATTCTGAGATGTCCCATGAAATATTCTGTGGATAACCGGGAAAGATAACAAACCTTGTAATATATTACTACCACTACTACTGGTTCTGCTGCAATTGTTAAATACCACTGTCAGAGGCAGGGCCAGGTTTAACCCACACTAATGGTTGCCAAGGCATCTATTAGACCTAAAATTGGCACCACATCATTTTGACTAGTGTCCCTACATATCTCCATGTTCCATTCACATTTTTATGTCATAGGTCCCAAAAACCATGTAATGTAATCATTACATATGCCCTAAAGGTACAGTATGTGTAGTGTGTTATGGGATTCAACTGCTCCCCCTGCTATCTACCCCACAACCATACCTCAACTGCCACCACAACCATTAACATGTCTTAAGTTCTTCCATGAGCAAAGCACCATGTACATCCCTTCAAATTCATCCTATGATTTAATCCTATAAGATGCCTACTATTTTTATTCCCATTTTGCATATGAGAAGACCAAAGCTTGGACAGATGAAGCAGTTTGCCCAAGATCACACAACTCGTCAGTGGATGAGTCAGCCCTCAAACCCAGACCCAGAGTAACAACAAAGGCAGCTCACTCAAATCACCATTTTTATATAAAGTCTGCAACTTCTTACAAAATAGTTTCCTCAACACCATACTTCCCGCCTCTTAGAATGAAACATGGAACACATAATAAAATTCAATATGTGTTTACAGAGAGAGAAAATTCTATTGAGTCATTCACATTGGAGATGTAGGAAAGCCAAGAAAAGGTAGAGGATATTTTTTTGACAGATGTTTCTGCCATAGGTCAGCACCCAGCCTGGGGGATCAGACAACTAGGTTCCAGTTCTGGCTCTACCATGAGCTTGTTGTGAAACCTTGAACAATTTATTGACCACCTGGGTTAATTTCCCTTCTTGTAAATTATAATAGTCCATCTGACCAGATTGTTACATCAGATATTATCTACTGACTTGCAGATGTGCAAGGGGAGGATGAGGTCTTATGCCACCCCTACTCTCTCACATGTATGTCCTCTCCCTTCATTCTTCCAAGTAGTTATTTCATAATTTTTTTTAAAAAATAATGTTTCTGTTATTATAATTACTTTTGTTCACTGCAGAGATATGTAGTGTCTTAAATTTTCTTTCTTACATACTTTTTTGTTTTCCCTGGAACTTAAAAAAATTGTCTTAATCTTCTATTTACTTTATTTTTGATTCAATGACAAACTCTATGTCAGAGCTGAAAAGTACTTCTCAATATGTTCAATAGAGCTGAAAAATACCTCTCAATATGTTCATATTAGACAACTGTTCAGTTCCACTTTTTCCAAGAGGCATCCCTCCAGGAGTATTTAATCCTCTTGCTGTGATTTGGACTTGCTTCTCGTCAGGAATTCAGCACAGCTGACATCCTAGAGCTCTCTTTTGCCACCATGCCGGGAATATGTGTTGACTTTCTTTGGGTTTGGACCTCTTATTTCCTGGAACCCATATCTTCTTTCTTGGTTTACTGTCTTATTTTTCTAGATCACATCCTTTAGTAACTTTCTGAGAATTTGTCTGAGACTGTTCCTCTACTTTCCTCTACTCCAAAATTTTATCAACTTTACGTTTACGTCTTAGCTGATCCTATGAGATGTCCACTATTTTTATTCCCATGTAAGTGAGAGGCAGTGGCAGGATATTGACTTCTAGGTTGAGAATCTGTTAACATTTTGAATATAATATCCAATCTCTTCTAGGTTCAAGTGATGGAAACAATTTGATCTCAATCCTTTGTGCATAGTCTTTCTACCCCTTGGAATCATTCAGTAAGTTTATTACGAATGTTCTGATATAGTTCAGTGATGTTTCCAAGTGTGAGTGTGTGTATGTATCTGTGTGTTTCACTCATTATTCTGGCACTAAGTGAATAGATCCTTCTATCCGTAAACTTAGATCTTTCATTTTATCTGATATTTCTTTTTGAAATTCCTGTTATTTGGATATCGGTCTTCCCAGGCTGCTCCTCAAATTTTCTTGTTTCTTTCTTTCTTTCCTACTTCCTGTTTTTGTTTTTGTTTTTTTACCTAATTCCTTGAGATGTTTTTCAAAATGTTTTCAAGTCTTAAGTTTAATTTCAGCTTTTGTATTTTTAACCTCCAAGAGCTCATTCTGGTTTTCTGAATGTTTTTTCCCACAGTGGTCCATTGTTGTATCATGAATGAAATATATTGTCTTACTTCCCAAAATAAATTAGAGATTTTTTTAATGTGCTTTTTCCTCCTGTTTGCTCCAATTATTTTTTTGTTTCTGTTTTAGTCTCCCTCTTTCATATTAGAGGTCTTCCGGTAATACCTGATCATCTGCTCTATTTAAAAGTAAACCATCCAAGGCTGGCTGGAAGTTCCAGGAGTATAAAAAGGAGTTACAAGTGGTAGGCTTTACTGCAGTGTGACATGGAGAAGGGCTGACCTTTTTCATAGGAGGCCTTTCCAATTGGGCTGGCCCCTAGACGTTTCTTGTTCCTCAGAAAGGACTCCTTTGCTCTCCTCTCTGGCAAACAATATGGCAAGTTGTGAACACTTTGGAGAAGATAAGTGAAATGAGTTCTCACTGTTCAGTATGCAAAGTTTCACTTGAAATCTCCTCATTTTCATTATTGTATACAACCACTTCCTCTATGGTGCTTGATTGTCCTCAAATCCAGATCTTTTCTGGCTCAATTTTGTCACATATGATATATTTCTGCTTACCTATTCTTCATTCCATCCCACACCCTCACCTTCTGAGATACCTGGCACATCTAATTCCTAAATTCCTGAATCTGGCAGTACAAAACAACCCACTTTTTGTTGATTCCTATTCTTACAAGCTTCTATTATTTTAATGCTATGCCAGTCAGTTACCATTTGTTTATTCTCTTTTGAGCTTTCACAGTGTAGTTGACATTTCTTCACCAATGTCATCTCCTCTATCATTCTTTTTGTCCTTTGGATTTTAAACTTTTTTGATGTCTTACCTGCCTTTTGTTGGTTTTCAGATAACCTATCTAATCTAAAGTATATTTTCTGCTATTTTCACGTAATATTATATCAAAAGCATTCTCTCCTACACTAAATATTGAAAATAGTATTTTTAATGGATGTGTCCTGGTATGTCTGACCATTAACCTATAATTGGAAATTCATGATGAGTCAAACTTTTTTTTACAAACAACATCAAAATAAAAATCTTTTTACAAGAAGTTTTATATTTATCTCCAATGACTTCCTTAAGATCTAGTTCTAAAATCATGTTAAATCAAGTTTTTTAAATTTTTAAGTATTAAAATATATTATCTAGTTAATTTCAAGAAAGTTGGTAATAATTTATACCTTCTCCCAAAAAAGGCAGAGGCGAGAGCCGCATAGGATTTGTCCCATCATCAACATCATAACCCTTTGTGTTTCATTATTGCTTTAATTTGGATTTTGATGCTGACAAAACTAGTTTTTTTCATGTATTTATTGATAGCATATATCTCATATTATGGACCAAATTCATTTTTTTCTAGTGGAATATTTATTTCTTATTTATATGAAATCTCAATATCTTAAGATATTAAGCTTCTTAGACCAGATTTATTGAAAATTTTTTACTTTATTACTTGTTGGGTTTTTATTAAATTTCTGACAGAATTTTTAAATTTTTACATAATCAAAATTACCACATTTTCCCTTTATGCTTAGAAAGTTTTCTTGGGACGCCTGGGTGGATTAGAGGTTGAGAGTCTGCCTTTGGCCCAAGGCATGATCCTAGAGTCCCAGGATCAAGTCCCACATCAGGCTCCCTGCATGAAGCCTGCTTCTCTCTCTGCCTGCGTCTCTGCCTCTCTCTCTGTGTCTCTCATGAATAAATAAATAAAATCTAAAAAAGAAAAAAAAAAGTTTTCTCATTCTAAAATCAGACAATATTACCCTATTTTATTCTTTCATTTATATGTTTTGGATTTTTTACATTTTACTTTTTCTCTCTGGAATTTAATTTGTAGCATTTTCTCCCAGTCAGGTGACTCACTACTATTTACTGCATAATTCGTATATGCAGCATAATCTCAACTAATTGGTAATGTAACACTGACCACATTCACATCCTAAGCTCTTACTTACTTTTACTAGTGCCTGTTTCTGGTTTACTTTAACCCCATTTGTCTGTTGGTTCTTCCTTCAGAACATCCTGTTCTAATTACCATAACCACATAGTACATTACAATATCTTCTAGAGAAAAGCCTGCTTTACTACCTTACTTCCTAGTTTTTAACTCTTTCATTGTATTTATTGTTCAAGATGAAGTTGAGGATACATGATCAAGTTTCCAGAAAACAATAACAGCAATATGATTTTGATTAAAGTTACATTGAATATGTACATTCATTTGAGAAGAATTAAAGCATTGACTATTTATTCATCCTTTCTAGGAAGATGATACCTTCTCCATATATTCAAGTTTTCTTATATGTTTCCTGTTGGTCTTATTGCTTTCTTCATACGTAATATTATATGTGTCCTGGTACGTCTTATGCATTGTCACTCAATAAGTTTAATCTTAGATAGTTTATATTTTAATACTACTTTGATTTTTATCTTTGCACTTTCTAACTGGTTATTACTACTATGCCACAAAGTTGTTAATTTTTGTATATTTGTTTTATTTTAATCACCTAACTCAACTCTCATTTTTTTTCTATTATTTAATTTTTCTAAATATCTTTGCCACTATGTAAACAATAATTTTACCTGATAATATGATAAACTTTTATCTTCTCTTTCTATATTTTACTTCTTAGTAGGTTGGAATGAATAAGATCATGAACAGCATTGTTATGATGCTGGTCTTAATGGAAATACCTTTATAATGAGAATAATAATCGCTAAATTTTACTGAGGTACTTTTGATATGGTAGCCACTTTCCCAAGGGATTTGGGTAGATTATTTCCTTTGACTTTCATAATTATTGTAGAAACAAAGTTACTAGTGTAATCCCATTTTAAAGGTGATGAAACAGAGGCTCTACAGCAGAAATATGTCCAAAGTTATCCAACTAGTCGATAGCAAAGCAGGATTCAATCTCCCATTGGTTTGACTTCAGAGCTCAAGCTTCTAAGTAATATAACTAATATTACATTCTAGAATTCTAAATAAGTGTGAGTTGATAAGCACCTTAAAATTTTTTCTCATCATATTTTTGGTTAAGAAGGGAGATGGGAGAGAGAAGAGTAGCCTGACTCTAGGCAGATGAAACACAGACATGAAGAGTACGTTAATGACACAAGAAAAGTACAGTATAAGATGCTTCTCTATAGCTCCTCAAGCTATGTCTGAACACCAAGATCAATTACTAAGGAAAAGAATGTATTTCAAAGGCCAAGGCATCTCAGAGGCTATTATTATTCCCATACAAATAAAAAAGCTATGTCATGTGACCTCTTGGTCATTTCAATTTCCAAAAATTTCTCAAGAAAATATTTTGGTCCCATTAATTCAAATCTTTGATTCACTGAAACTTTGATTCAGCCAAAAGGTGGAGTGGAGGTGATTCATGCTATTTAAGTCACATCTTGGCAAGAAGCTGAGTTGCGGGAGATGGTGTGTCTCCTTTTCCAGTGTAAAAAAAAGAAATTCAGCAATGCTGAAAATAAAGTCTCTTAGAGTGTTACGCAAAATTATGTATTTCTGCAGCATACCCTGGATTACTGACTGTGTAATAGCCCTGCTGGACTCCCACCACTGCACGAAGCCCATGCCTGAAGCACTATGATCAGCATGGAGAAACATGAACATCTTGCTTTTTCACCAATTTCATTGTTGGTGTTAGGGAGTGAAGTCCTTCCTCAGAAAGAGTTACATACAAGTTTTTGGCTTTAAATGTCACACTTTTTAAGAAAAGTGACAATTGATTGGGGCTAATTAGGTATTCACTTAAGAATGCAGTTTTTTATAAGCTTCATGGACACCCTGACCAGTGAGCAGAGAGGCAGTAGACCTGAGTGAATAAACACAGGATTTTATTTCATACTCAGGTTCTAGTCCTGGTCCTGTTGGGCAAGGCTCTTTACCTATCAGCCCTCAGTTTATTCATTTGACAGTTGGTAATAATAGCATTGCTGCCATTTCCTTCATTGGGCTTCTAGGAGATTGAAAAAGGAGTATAAATGGAAAAGTGCCTTTGAAAACTGAAATACAATTGACATGTGTAAGGAAAGATCCAACAGTTTCTAGGACGCTCTCCCTAAAGAGCAGTCATATTTATTGCTCACCCAAACTCCTCTGAAAAAGACAAATAGTCATCAACAGTAATAGAGTTCTGCAGAGCCAGCCTGTTTCCATTTCAATTCAAAGCCCTTGAGGCAGCAAACTTTCAATCCAGGCACTACCCTGAGTCTCCAGTAAATTTGTCTGTTTCCCCAATACATGTGGTGAGCACTTGAACAGAAGCATCAGGCTATGTCTGGTCATATTATTCTATCAGGCAGTGATAATCACAATTTAAAGGCTAAAGGAGAAATGACCTATTTTACATGGACTTCCGGAGACGCTTTGGAGAGAGATGCCACGTGATCCCAGGACCAGTTGGTGACTCAAGCTCTGGGTCGCCACATGGCTTCTTCTTCCCCTCAGTCCTTTAAGCCAGTCATTTCTTTATACACTGTACAGTGGCTCTGTGTACTGGGGACTGAGCTTAAATTGAGCTTGAGACAGGGGCCATGGAATGATTGAGTAGTGAATTAGATAGAAAATTGTGGCTTTTGTGCCCTAAGTGAGAGAATCACTGCATTCAACCAGCTGCTACAACTTGAGTATTTCTCACTTCTTTTGACATTTTTTTCAACAGGGGAACTTGATGTAAAACATATTTGTCTCTTTAGATGCTCAAGAGCTGCCTTTTTCCCTCAACCTTCTTTTAAAACCTGCCCTCCACACTGTGAATGTTCTTTAGCCATTGTCAGTGTGGACTGTGACCTATGTAAGTCATTGCTCAAGAAGGAATTTGAGAAGGGAAAAATAGAAATCTTAAATTCACCCTAGGGCTCATTGGGCTCCAATCAGAATAATCAGCCAGGAACGTGACGTACAGTAGTAGTAGTACAAGAAGCTGAATGTAAAAGGCAAAGACACCACAGGGAGAATTTGTATCTCATATTGGTTTTGGGGGTTTTACACAAAACCATTCCCTTCCCAAGAGGTGCTCAAAATTGAGTCAAATTTGAAAACTGTAAAATCCCTGGATTCATTTATTTGCATTTGTTCATTCATGCATAAGCACAATTGGCTGTCCTAGAACCGGCAGATGAGGGCACTGGTTATACACAGCAAACTTCATTTCAACACACATAACTTAAGCCTGTTCCGTGCCTGGTACTATGCTAGGCCCTGAGAGAAAACAGGAAATGAGTAAGATTCAGATTCTGGCCTCCAGGGATTGACACATAACTCCGATCCAAGGCAAAGTAAGAAAACTACTAGAAGAGAAACATGAAATGCTTTGGCAGCCTCCCTAACTGATCTATAGCTTTTTAAAATAAAGCTTCATGAGCACAGGTTAGGTTAAGGATAAGACAACAAAGGCCTCCAACCCCATTCATGATCTGATGCCATGCAGATGGAAGACCCTCCTCCCAGCCTCCCAGCCTGTCACGCCCATGATACAACTAGCCACTCAACATTTTTTCAAACACGTGCCAACATTTATGCTTTCAGTTCTTTGTTCACAAGGCTCTGTCTGACTAGAATGCCTTTTCACCCTCTCCACCACCTAGAAAGCCCTTACTCTCCCCCTAAGATCCAACTCAGTGATCTGCAAGGTGAAAATAAACAATGAGGTGTCATCCCAAGGTCTCTCCCAGCCTATAAGTCAATGATATGTGAATTTAAGAAGTATATCAAACACTTTACCTTCCTTGAACCATAAAGCCATTCCTGGTGCCCTGAGACATAATTCCTCTTGGTCCTCCGAACTTCCATCCCACATACTGCTAGAGTACTGGGCATACCACATTGTAATTAGATGCTCATTTATTAGTTTATCCTTCCAAGTGGAGTGGTACAGCTCGAGGGCAGGGTCTGCATCTTATTTAATTTTTATATTATAGAACAAAGAGTTACATGGCCATAACTATGTGCTAACCACTATTCCAAGTGCACTGCATGTATTTATCTATTTAATCCTTACAACAACCCTATGAGATAGATACTACCATTATCTCATCTTGCCCATGAGGAACTAAGACATAGAGTTTAAACAACATGCCCAAGGTCATACAGCTGGTAAGCAGTGATCCATGATATGAACCTGGCTCTTAAATGCTACATTATGCTGTTTTTACTTATCTTTGTACCCTCAGTGCTTTGCCCAGAGGTCTAGTATTTAAAATGTGGAGCTCAATAAATGTGTCTTAGCTGAAAAAATGAATGAGCAGATGATCACTACTGGTTAGCCCTAGCCGAATTCTCTTGAAAAGTTCTAGGCTATAGAAGTTAAGGGTAATGAGCAGACTTGGAGAAGGTTCAGAGAAACTCAAGAAGATGGAAATGAAGAATTATACCTAAGCATTTAGGCTGCTTAGCCTTGAGATGCAAAAGCTAAGGGCTGCTTTCATAATTATCTTCAAGGCCAGGAAGGCTGATTTCTGAGGACAGTGACTGAGCTGTTTTTCTCCACCTCCAGAGAGGATGAAGAAGCAGAACTGGTCCTACGCTACAAAGGGTGCCATTTAAATCCACCACAGGGAAGAATTTCCTTAACCTAAGAATTGTTTGTTAGACATAAGAATGAGCTACGGAATGAAGATGTATAAGGTCATCTATCTTCAGCCTCTGGACTTGCTTCTGCTCAGAAGCAAGAGCATGTAGGGTGAAAACAATGACAGGCCATCTCAAGCTCTCTTCTAACTTTATGAAGCCATGACATTTGAATCTAAGAAATATATCAGCAGTTTACCTTCCTGGACCAAGTGAATGAATGATTGAGTAAATGAGTCCCACATAATCTAAAAGGCAGCAACAAAAAAAATCACAACCAGCAAGGAAAGGAGTCTTCCTAAACATATCATTGTGTCAGAAATGTAACAATAAAGGAAAAAATGGAACTTGTTTTCTAACTAACCTAAACTTACATGTTCTACCTTCAAAATGTTTCTTGCTAGGTCCATTGCAGCTTTGACATAAAGTTATAAGTGCTCAGTCTACATCCTCAGGTGCCAACTTTGACCCAACATCACCATTTAATCACCTAATAGATGACTTTCATATCTTGAAGTAGATTTCCCTAAACATCAAGTAACCTCAAAATGTGAGTCACTATTCCATTGATCCCAATGTAAGTTGCTTCAAATATTTAAAAAATGAATCCTTTCCTGAGAACAGAAAATACCATCAAACCTACTTATTTTCTTTCCTACATAGAAATCAAAACACAAATAGTGTTTTGGAATTGGAAGAGAATTGGAAGAGGGACAGAGTACATAAAATTATTTCTGTATTTGGCATCATTTCAATGACACGATTCTGATTTGTTTTCAGTTAATAGAAATAAAATCTTACACTTGTGTGATGCTTTGCAGCAGACAAAGTTCTTTCAAACACAGTATTTCACTGAGTTTTTACCTGGGAGGTAGGTATTTTGCTTCCCATCCTACAGAGGAAAAAAGAGCTCAGAGAGGTGAGGGACTTGCCTGAGGCCACACATTGAAGACCAGTAGACCTTCCCCAGTTAGACCTCTAGCTTCCAGGCCTACCATTTCCTATACATCATAGTCTGTTGGGAACAGATCCACTGAGTATTGGGACAAACTTGCTAGAAATCTCCATCACCATAAGCAACCTTTGGGGGTGCTAAAGAGTTGGCCTGCCCTACCTTGAGAAACTCAGCTAGTCCCATAATCTTATGAGACCTATTGAACTCAGAGAGAGACAAGTAGAAGACACTGTTATGTCTGCCTTACATAGGGCATATCTACCATTAGTGAAGTAGGAGCACCTAGATTCTAATTCAGGCTTTTACTGCTCAAAAATCATGCATCCCTTGGACTTCACGCAGTATTCCAAAACTGTAATCATCAAGACAGTACGGTCCTGGCACAAAGACAGAAACATAGATCAATGAACATAATACAGAACTCTGAAATTGACCTTCAACTCTGTGGTCAACTAATCTTCGACAAAGCAAGAAAGAATATCCAATGGAAAGAAGACAGTCTCTTCAACAAATGGTATTGGGAAAATTGAACAGCCACATGCAGAAGGAAGAAACTGGACCATTTTCTTACCCCACACACAAAAATAAATTCAAAATGGACGAAAGACCTTAATGTAAGACAGGAATCCATCAAAATCCTAGAGGAGAACATAGGCAGCAACCTCTTTGACCTCAGTCACAGCAACTTCTTGCTAGACACGTCTCCAAAGGCAAGAGAAACAAAAGCATAAATGAACTATTGGGACTTCATCAGGATAAAAAGCTTTGGCACAGCAAAGGAAATACTCAACAAAACTAAAAGGCAACCTACAGAATGGGAGAAGATATTTGCAAATGTCTTATCAGGTAAAGGGCTAGTATCCAAAATCTATAAAGAACTTATCAACTCAACACCCAAAAAACAAAAAAAATCCACTCAAGAAATGGGCAGAAGACATGAACAAACATCTCTCCAAAGAAAACATATAAATGGCCAACAGACACATGAAAAAATGTTCAGCATCACTCAGCATCAGGGAGATACAAATCAAAACCATAATAAGATATCAGCTAACACTGGTCAGAATGACTAAAATTAACAATACAAGAAACAACAGATGTTGGAAAGGATGTGGAAGAAAAGGAACCTTCTTACACTGTTGGTGGGAATGCAAACTGGTGCAGACACTCTAGAAAACAGTATGGTGTTTCCTCGAAAAGTTAAAAAATGGAACTACCCTATGATCCAGCAATTGCATTTCTAGGTATTTATCCAAAGGATACAAGCATAGTGATTTGAAGGGACACATGCACCTCCATGGTTATAGCAGCAATGTCCACAATAGCCAAAATATGGAAAGAGCCCATATTCCACTGACAGTGGGATAAAGAAGTGGTGTGTATATATGAATATATCATATATATATGAATGTGATATATGAATATATCTTATATATATGAATTTTACTCAGCCATCAACCATCAAAAACAATGAAATCTTGCCATTTGCAATGACGTGGATAGAACTAGAGGATATTGTGTTAAGTGAAATAAGTCAGTCAGAAAAAGACAAATACCATATGATTTCACTCATCTGTGGAATTTAAGAAACAAAACAGTTGAGTAAAGGGGAAAGGAAGGAGAAATAAAATAAGATGAAAACAGAGAGGGAGACAAACCATAAGAGACTCTTAACTCTGGGAAACAAACTGAGGGTTGCTGGAGGGGAGGTAAGTGGGGGGGTTGGGTAACTGGGTGATGGGCATGAAGGAGGGCACTTGATGTAATGAGCCCAGGGCATTATATGCAACTGATGAATCACTAAATTCTACCCCTGAAACTAATAACACAGTATATGTTAACTAAATTGAATTTAAATACAAATATTTTTGGGATGCCTGGGTGGCTCAGTGGTTGAGCATCTGCCTTCAGCTCAGGGCTTGATCCTGGGGTCCGGGATTGAGTCTCACATCAGGCTCCTTGCAGGGAGCCTGTTTCTCCCTCTGCCTGTGTCTCTGCCTCTGTGTGTGTGTGTGTGTGTGTGTGTGTGTGTGTGTGTGTGTGTGTGTCTCTTATGAATAAATAAATAAAATCTTTTTAAAAATTTTTTAAAATAAATAAATAAATAAATAAATAAAATATTTTTTAAAATTATACCCTTCCTGGATCCCTGGGTGGCGCAGCGGTTTGGCGCCTGCCTTTGGCCCAGGGCGCGATCCTGGAGACTCAGGATCGAATCCCACATCAGGCTCCCGGTGCATGGAACCTGCTTCTCCCTCTGCCTATGTCTCTGCCTCTCTCTCTCTCTCTCACTGTGTGCCTATCATAAACAAATAAAAAAAAATTATACCCCTCCTTAAAAACTTGGCTCAAATGCCATCTACTCTGTGAAGCCATGCCTACCACCTAGCACCACATGGACAGACATCATCGTATGGTGCTTACAAACTCTGGATCCAGTCTGCTTTGGCCCAGGCCTCAGGTACTAATTATGTGTCCCTAAACTCTCTGAAACTTCCTCATCTATAAAATGAAGATGCTACTCATAGCTCTCTAATGCCACAATGATAAGGATTCTATGAGTTAATATAAGTAAAATGCTTAAAACAGCTCTTGACGCAAAGTAAGCTCTTGATCAGTGTATTCCTAATATTATTACCCTGTCTGAGAATCTCGAGCCCTCACAGGGTTTTGTTTATCCTCCTAGTATAAAATACTATATTACTCATATTTATTATAACTCCCCCTCACTCTTTGGTAGTTATTATCTACCCCATCATGAGCCCAGAGACCATCTTCTCTCTGATAATCTCTTTTTAGATACTACCACCCATATCCACCTAGATGCCCTAAAGAAAAACCTAGGGGTCATTTGACTCTTCCCATATCCTCACACCCTGCATCAATCAATCACCAAATCTTGAGGCTGGCATCATCTAGATATTTCTGAATCCCCCTTCCATCTACATCTTGTTTCCACAATCCAACCTACCCTCACTTAAAATAGTGAAGCAGTCTCTTATCATCCACACTGAAATCAGAATGATCTTTATTTAAAAAAAAAAATGATCCTTATGTCAGATGTCTGCTTAAAACCCACTCATGGCTCCCCACAGCCATTTGAAGCTGTTTGGTCTGGCCACACAGGACCTCTCTACTCCCTCCCTGTCTAGACTCATTTCCCACCATTCCTGCCTCACCATGAAAGGCTAGACCCACAGGACAACTGGCTGCTCAACACATTAGAGTCTCTCCCCTTCCTATCTCTGACCTGTTCTCTCTCTTGGCCTGAATTCTCTTCCTCCTGTCTGGCTCCAGGCATTTTCTTTGTTTAATTAGCTCCAGTATTACCTCTTCCATGAGACTACTCCTTAGGGTTTCCATGATACGGAGCATTTTATGGCTCTTCTATAATCATAATGACCTGCAGCGCTTGCCCCACCATGTCCTCAAGTTCAAGGACATTGTCTCTAGCCACTTTTTCATCCACTTAACTGTGGATGTGCTTTGCACATAGTAGGTATTCAAAGAAACATCGAATAGCTGAACGCATTACATAGACAATAGGCAGACAATAGCTGACACATATAGTGCACGCTGTGGGTCACTTAACAGCACTTACTGAAGTGCTCTTCTCAGCACTTTCCATAAATTAATACATTTACTCCTCACAACAACCTTATATGGTAACTAGGATAATTATCTCCATTTTGCAGGTGAGTAGAGGATGACACTGAAGAAAGGTTACAGACTTTACCAATGTTACCTAGTCAGAAATTGATGATATCAAGTTTAGAACCCAGAAGACTGGCTCTGGATCCCATGTTCTTGACACTTAGCTACAGCATCTGTCCAGTAGAGGTACCATGAGAAATAAAGATACTTCGACACAGATAGAATGGTCTTGTCCAATTTTATGGCTGAGAAAGTTGAAGCATAGGAAGTTCATGGAGAAGTGGCCCAGAGAGAAGAGAGCTGAAGCTGGGAGTGGTATTCCCTGCCCCTCGCTAACCAGCCGTGGAACTCGGGGCCATCACTCAGCCTCCCTGGGCCTTGGTTCTTCAAATTCTTCCAGTGCAAAATCAGAGCCAGATCGTGTCTCAGCTTTCTTCCAGCTCACATTTGCAATTCCCTCAGTTCAGCAAGGTTCATCAGGGTTGAGTGTGTGCCAGTCTCAGTGCTAAGTGCAGAGATACGAGGGCACACAAGCTGCGTCTCTGCCCTGAGAAATTTATCTTCTTGTGGGGGAGACAGGCACAGACAGACAATATCGACAGACAGAGTTCAAAATGGCCATTCTGCAATTACATCGGTTATTTTAAAGGCAACAACCTCAAGGTACAGTGTTATCGAGAAACAAGTCATCTGCCTCTCAAAATCTTTCAACTGAGAATTGCTCAGAACAAGAACGTAGCACCATGTCTCCTTCCACCGTCCCTCCTCACTCAAGCACAATCTCCTCATTTGACACGTGAAGAAGGAAAGACATTGCCTTAAGTAAGTTTGCCAGGGGTCAGATGGCTACCTGGTGGCATAAGCCATTGCCACCTCTGTTCCCTAGATTCTCCCATAGCTGAGAAGGAGAGGCAGGAACATTAACTTTGACACAGCCACTGCTGGTTTTCCAGTACGGGTTATATGCTTAAATGGATTTTCAGATTTACAGTTGATTCTAGAAATTGCATCTACTTCATTTCCAACTCCATAGGTAAGCTGGTTCATTTAAAGCAAACAGCACCCAACTAAAATACATTCTGAAGAAGTGAGTGAGTAAGCCATTTTTGCTCAACTCTTAATTTAAAACACAAACACAAAAACAAAACAAAAGTAAAAAAAAAAAAAAAACTTTTGGGGGACTTCTCATAGACCAAATCCCATCACATCATTGTGAGATGAGATAGTTAAAATATGTATGATCAAAATGTTATTTGAAAATACACTCCAAGAGGCAGCCTTGTGTAAGAGCAGAGGCCTCAGAGTCAGTCTCAGTGGGCCCACATCTCTTTTCAGCATCTTAGCCATTGTGTGACCTTGGGCACATTCCCTAATATCACTGAGTCTCAGTCTCCCCATCTGTACAATAGGATCAAATAATATCTGTCTGTCAGAGTACTTTTAAGAATTAGAAATGTAAATTCATGCCTGGTATAGGGTAAGGGTTAAAAAAACAAACTATTAAGAAAAACATTTTATTAAAGTCTTAATGATTCAGAGATTGATTATTCTATTAGAAGATTGTCATGCTTTCTCCTTTTCTTCCTTCTGCTTCCTTCCTGCCCACGTCACAGCTGCTCATAAACTACTATTCCATGATATAAAAAATGAGATAAAATTCAATTCAGATCACACAGCAACAAAAGTGGAGTTGGCATTGGATTCAAACAGGCCTGAACTTGAGCACTGGATGGCTTTCAACAGGTTATATAACTTCCACGAGTCTTCATTTTTTCATCTATAAAATGGAAGCAATCATATCAACCTTCTAGGCTGCTTATGGAGATGTGGACAAACACATACATACACACACACGTAGTTATCTGCATGCACGTACACACGTGCACACACACATACACTCACACACAGAACCCCTACCACAGTGACTGATAAATAGTAGGTGGATAGGAAAGTATTGGATCATTTTCAGTAAGAAATGTAGTACTTGGCTAAACTAAAGCTTCAACATCACTCACAATTTGTTTTAAAATCCCAAATTCATCACTACCATGGATGGCTAAAGGAAGTCATTCTCACAAAACTCTTGCATCTGGTGCCATTAGCTTTAATTTCCTCCTTTGGGGACAGCTTGACTGTCAGCAGAAATGGGGTGACTTTGTGCATATGGGAACCTGGCATGGCCCCACTGATGACCAGAGGGTGGGGGCAGCAGGCAGCGCTCAATGGGGGGGAAATAGGTGAAGCTGGAGCTGACATACTTGACATCATTTCCATCCATTGCATTACCAAGAGTCAAAGAGACCAAACCAGAGAATAGAATGCCCTTTTCATAAGCACTACTTCCACTACTGAAGAGCTTCCGTTATCCAATGACAGGGGTTGACCAGTATATAGGATTGCATCTTTAGAAGCAAGGAGCAAAGAGGGCATGTGCATTATTTGCCTCTGGGAAATTACTAGGCTAAAGGTTCATGGGATGCTGACATTATAAAACACGTGCTTTTTTACATAAACATTTGGATTTCATGTTTCTAATTTAAATATTTTGTCTACAGAGATCTCTGAGTCATCTGCTCACATCCTTCCTTCTTTAATCCTCCCTTGAGGCAAAGACTATATATAAAATGCATACTTTCTAAAGGAAAACTCATAAACAAAAGGCAAAAATCCTAAAGTCACAACCACCTACCATAAAATATCTGAATATTTGTTTAGACCCCCTGGAGACCCACCACATGACATTCTCAAAGTAGCATGCAGAGATTCATTCTGTATCCCTTCCTACTTCCTAAATAATGCTCCCACTCAAAGTGGAAGGACGCCAATTTCATGGCAGGCTGGAGGATGTTTTTTTCGGAAGCTCCTTACTTAACATCACATTGCTTAGAACAGAACATACCTGTCAATATCAGTGCCATATTTCTCTAGAATTTCTCCTGCAGAGAAATTTTATGAAAACTTTCCCTCTTTTTATAAAAAGAGAGAATCATTCTTTTATAATTATGTTGAAAATCAACTAATTCCTGAATCACCATTGTTCTGTGAAACTTTCTGCCATAGACAAAATGGAAAATCACAGTTTCACTTTATCCGACACCACCCAAAAGAAACACTTCATGCATGGAAGTGTTCTTTTTCCATAAGGCAGTGGCATTTAAGAAAAAAAAAGCTCTGGCATCGCTCTTCAATATTGTTGTCTAATTAAATAGCAATGCAGTGGATGCGTAAAAATATGCATTAGAGGTGTGTAATGTGTAATGTGAAGAAGAGTAATCAAAGCCATTCAACAGGATTTAGGAAGGGATTTCAGTTGGCAGCTTACGAGACAGGAGCATATAATTTTGCTAATTTGAAATAGGTATTGTAACGTATAAACATTACTGCTTTGCATATTTTAATGAAAACTGCCTCTACACCAAAATGAATCCTTTAGCTTGAACTCTCTGCATACCACGGAGCTTCTACCTATTATGAGTTCAGCATAAATAAGAAAGGCACGCAAGCTGCATTAAAAGAATGGTCACCTCATTAAAATAGGTTAAAACCAAGCCCCTTATTCCAAGCTACTATAACACCATAAAGTAAGTCTGATGACAGGTGTTGTATTAAATTTTTATATTACAATGAACTTGTACTCACACAAACCAAATCTGCATGTTTCCTTTGATATACACCTGCAACTTGTTAATTCAAGGGCCTTTATTAAGAAAGTATAAATTTAGCAACATCTATAGATTTGTAAAACTCTATTAGCTTGCTTGAGAATATGGAGTAAATTCATTTGGAGTCTTATTTGCATGGTTTACAAAGAAATGGAAATTAATGAAGACTTTTCCCAAATGGATGTGTCTGCAGATAATGCAGTTCTGCAAACAGGCTGATGCGAATTACCTACGCTTGGGCGAAAGAGTTGAGAGAAAGAGACAGAGAGAGATCTGGGTCCGTCCGGAGCTGAGGACATCACTTACCTGCCAGCTCGCTTCTCGCTGAAGGCCTTTTTTCCAGTCTTCTTCCAGCCTGGGGGAGGTCTCATCCATTGCTGATGCTGCTTGCACAAACTGGATCCGCCAGTGGCTGTTACTCCCTTTCGTTGCAAGCCTTTACCAAAGCGGCAGCGAAGGCAGTTCAGGGGCAGACTGTCATGGAGAAAATGCCAGGCCAGAGGATGAGGGATCGGGCAGGAAGAAGCCACATGGGAATAAATTTGGGATACACGGGGCTACCCTGACAGCTGCCAACTGGCCAGGCGAGAGGCCAGCTCAGCCATTGAGAGTCCAGAGATTAGGAACAACTAAACTCCAGAGCCAGCGGACAATGGGTCATTCTTATGCTTCTGGCATAAAGGTCAGAGAAGGGAAGTGTGAAGGCATGCTCTATGCCCTAGAAATATGCATTTCTATGTGTGCTCCCATCTTCTCCTTACCCCAACACACATCTCACACACATGCACACACACACACCAGAATTTGCATTGTTCTGCAGGGTTGCATCAATAGGCTGGAATATCCTGGAAGTAATAAGCTCCTTTACATAGAAGCAACACATTTCATTTGAACACATCTCCCCCAGCACCATATGAATCACTCAGCAGCCAGTAAACATGAAAAATAGCAAGCTCCCTGGGGTGAAAAATAGACTGATCCCTATAGTTGAATCCTGAGCATCTAGAGTCCCTGGTTTCACCCCATGGGATGTTTTGCCGCAGACACTCAACCTTGACCATGGACCACCACCCTTTTCCCAAATCATTATCCAAAATGATCAGAGGTTTCAGTTCGGACACAGACTCCTCAAAATGTGAGGTTAAACCAAACCAAATCCAACCAAACTCTATCCTGCTTCAGTGGTTTCTCACACAGAATGACCCTCTCCTGCTGTTCAGAATTGATTACCTATAGTTTTAAGACGTGTAGCTGGGGCTACTGTCAATAGCACCTACTTCTTTTCAGTTAGAACAGTGGTTCTCAAACTTGGCTGCACGGCACAAACAACTGGAAAGCTTTGTGAAAATACTGTTGCCAAAGCTTCACCCCCTTCAGAACCCAGGATTAAAACCACAGAACTCAGTTTTGAATATCATCTGAGGTTTCTCAAATCTAATCACTCTTCTGTTGCTTGAATCCCCACAACCCGTCAAACAATGCTTATACCATCATAAGTGGTAAACTCACCCCCTCCTGAGACAGTCTTATTCTATGGTTGATAGCTTTGTCCCCAAATGAATCAATTGCCTTCCCCTTGTCACTTCTATAACTGCACTACTCTTTAATTCTATAAGGAATAAGACTAAAAACTATTCTGTAGGACGACCCTTCAAAGATCCAAGGACAATAGTGGTCCATGCCTCAAGCCTCTGCTAAAGGGTTTCTTTTCCAGGTGAGATCTTTCTATTTCTTTAGCAAACCATGTGAGAGGCCCTTGGGAATTTTTTCATCCTGGTTACTAGCCTCAAAAATACATTCCACTACCTCTGGTGATAATGATTGTAATATTCCAGAAGCCAATATAGTATTTCTGCTGTGATCGACCATTGTACACAGAGCCTAATTATCACATACCTTATTTGGAAAATCCTCCTCCTAATAATAATAATAATAATAATAATAATAATAACAATAATAATAACTATAATAACAGCCAGCATCTACTGAGCATGGAACTAGGTGACCAGCACTGTTTTAAATGCTTCATTAGCCTTACTTCATTTATTCTGTATAAAGATTCTATGAAGTCATCATTATGCTCCTGATTTATAGATGAAGAATTCAAGAGACAAAGATATCTGCCCAGGTTATGGGCCAGGTGTTAACTCAGATCTGACTACAGTGTTCTAGATCCCTACATCATGCCCTTTTACTTGTGCAGTCTTGGATCACATCGCCTGCCTTGACAATCACACTTCACTGATACGATGTCACTGTCAGTTAATGCACATAAGTTTCCTCATATCTTCAGGTTATTGATGAACATGTTTTGTAGACTAGAAATTGCCATACAAGCCTAACTTGCCATTACTATCCTTTTAATAATCACAAGACTATCTTTTGCACCTCACCTCTAGCAAAGCAGATAAATGCAAAATCCTTCTTTTACTCCCTTGGCTTCTCTCTTTTATTGAGAATATTCAGATGCTTCTCCAGAGGTTATCCTGAGGTGTAAAAAGAGATGGGTCAGAAGCACAAGGGTCCAGAATATTTTCCCAGATGCTAGACTCAACGGCAGCCTCACCAATCATCAGTTCTTCCCTCTCTCTGTAAACACTTTAGCAACAGGACCCTATAAGGAACGCTGGGAGCAATCAGTTTTACCATTTGAATCACACCATCTGCAAGGCAGCTCAATCAGTTGTTATAGAAGGCAGGACACAAAGTGGTTGACTACAGTCTTTAAAGTCGAAAGGACCTAGGTTTGATTAGCAGCCCTATTATGATGTAGCTCTGGATCCCTGACCAGGTCACCCAGTGCCTCAGAACCCTAGTTTCCATGCCTGAGAAAGGGTGGCATTATCATCTCAGTTAGGCATTTTATTGTTTTCAATATCTGATTCTCTTTTATTCCAGTCACGCAGCAAGACTGAATTGCCTTAAACACCTTAAAATTAACCATAAGCACATGACTTGTTTTGACCAATGAAATATGGGGAAAAGGATGGGTATCACTTCCCACGGGGAGGCCTTGATCACTGGCACTTGACTGTCAGCCCACCTTCCCCCCGTAATGCAGTGATCACGAGGCATGTGTTGATAAGTTGTGCCTTAATACCAAAGCAAACCGGACGGCTGAGCTGACTCATGGAGAATGGTTACCTTGGAGAGTAACCCGGACCAACAACAGACACTATGGGAACAAGAAATAAACTTTCAGGGTTGTTTGTTCCCTCAGCATCACCTAGCCCACCCCGGCCAATACACCATTCTTATTATTCGGAGTCATTGTAAGAATAACATGAGACAATCCACCTAGAGCATTTATCACAAGCCTTGAGTAAGTCTGCAATATAATTTTAAATAGATTCCATGACAAGCCAAGCCTGTGCTACACATGTCTCTCCACTCCAGTATTTCCCCTTCTTTTACGGCCTGCATTTCTCCTACTCATAAGCTAGTAGCATTAAGCGTGGCCATTTCCACAGATGATGTAGAAATATGAATTTTAAAAAGAAAGGGTAAAAGTGTTCAATAATGCAGTGTCACTCTGTCTCAGAATGCAAACTCAGAATAGCATGACTTTAATGCTACTTATCATTTAGCAAGGAAATTAATGAAAGCAAAATGAAGCATCAAATAATAAATGTGGCAGAGTATAAATTCGCTACTGATAAAGTACATGTCTCCCAAATGTAAACATAATGAGAACATACGTGAATAGAGGAGCTTATTAAATAGCATAGCTTTTATTCACTATTCTTAAATCAAGCAACCAAAAAAAGAATTAGTTTTGTTCCCACCTTTGTAAAATGTTTTCATTAAAGGGAAGTTTTGACTGTGAAAATAAAGTATAAAGAAAAGTAGAGATAACACTCTGGCCAGATCACAGCACTGACATTTCAGGACACAAATTTTAACCTGCTCTGGGACACCACTGGGAGAGTCTTTTTTTTTTTTTTTCTTTAAATGGTTTTCAAATGCAAGTGTTAATAACTATGACCCATGTCATGCATTGTATTATGTCCTCCCACAGAGATATGTTGGAGTCCCAACCATTAGTACCTCAAAATGTGACCTTACTTGGACATAGGGTTTTGACAATGGTGATCAAGCTAAAACAAGGTCATCAGGGTGAACTTTGATCCAACATGACCAGTGTCTGTATAAAAAGGTTGAAAGTGTACATAAAGACACACACATGGGGAGATGCCTTGTGAAAATGAAGGCAGAGATAGGGTGATACACCTACAAGCGAAGCAACACCGAGAATTGCCAGCCAATCATTATTTTTCCCTCAAGATAAGCAGCTTATTAAGAATATGCTGACTAGGGATGCCTGGGTGGCACAGTTGGTTAAGTGTCCAACTCTTGGTTTTGGCTCAGGTGGCGATCTCAGGGTCAGGAGATGGAGCTCGTGTCGGGCTCTGTGGTTGACAGTGTGGAGCCTGCTTGGGAGACATTCTCTTCCCTCTCTCTCTGTCCCTCCCCACTGTGTGCTCTCTCTCCCTCTCCCTCAAATAAATAAATAAACCTAAAAAAAAAAGAATATGCTAATAAGAAATAGAGTTTTAGAATTTGTAATATTTCCATACAGAAGAGTTATAGTAAAAAAATTTTAAAAAGGAAAAATCTATACAAAATGTATCATCAGTCAATCCTGTCTCAAACCTAAGGATATTTCTTTTAGTTTATACAATAAAAATGGGTTAATACTTCATTCTAAGAATTAAAAGTCTAGAAAATAAAGAGTTTTCGAGGTGAATTAAATCATGCATTTCAGTGTCCAATGAGGGTATGATATGGCCATAAGTTCAAGTAGATGCAGATATTCTCTCTAGAGGAGAAAATGAAAGGAAGTCTGAGGTCAGGAGAGCAGGGGCACATTGATGAGAATAAGTAGGGAGCCAAGGAGTCTCCAGGCATGAAAAAAATGGATGGTCTTTTACCCACTGATAGGATTTTGCACACACTTTCACTTAACAGTTGGGCTAGAATTTTTATGAGTTTTTAACACCCATTTTATTATACATTCTCCCTTCACATCCATTCTCACTAAAATTTTCCAAGATAGTTCTTATAAACATTTACTTTTGTTTTTACATTTTGTTTCTTAATTGAAAGCTAATAGTAAGATCTTAGTCTTCAGAAATTTGCCTCACAAAAGAAGAAAACAACTATAATAAGGTATCAAATCCACAACACCAGAGGTGTCTCTAACAAAACAAAACAAAAACAAATAAAAATGGCTATCATAAGAATGATAAATCTGAAAAGAATGAACTCTGGTCCTATAGTCATATTTTGAAAAGGAAGAAAAAATAAAGTATTGGTCTCAAGGTCACTGTTTCACTGGAATAATTAATGTTTACTGTTCCCTGCATAAAATACCTAAACTGAACAATAGAGCTATCCACAGGACTCTAATCAGTAGAACACTGTAGCTAGCAAAATACTCTCATATACCATGTACTTTGGGTTGCAGGCTTACCAAAATTCACTTATGTGTTCCCAGCCCTATTTATGCCAGTTAAGCCTATTAATCTAATTACATAATTCGGTTAAACAATATTTCTATAAAATGTGAGTTGCAATAGAGAGAGAATTGTTGCTTTACCAAAACTAGTCAAATGCTTTGGAGAGACCCCATAAGGAAAAAATGCTTTTTAAAAAAATTGCCATTGTGGGGGCAGGGATGATAAAAATCTATACAGACCTCTCTACTTGGGTTGCTAGTCACTGTCTGTATATTCTTAATTAACGTTAAAAAAATTGAAACTGGAATTTCTGAACGTTTCTGAAATTGAAACTGGAATTGAAACTGGAATTTGTAGAGGATCCTTTAGGGATATAGCTTATGCAAAAACAACACCCCTACAACTTATTGCAAAGGCCTTGGCTCCACAGCAAAACAATGGTGAATAAATGTGCATTTATGGATTTTAAGCAAAAGTCAAATGTGTTGTGTATATATGTGATTTACGATTCCCCCAACTTAAGCAACTTACTTGATCAATCAGTCAACAACCATTTTCAATTGTACGGAATGAGAAGTCTTCTATGATAAAAAAGAAAATGGTAAACCAGGAAGGATTTTTTCTTAACCTGCAGATAATGAACAGAGATAGAAAGCAATAGACTCAAATATTCAAACCAAGAAACAGAATCCACTTCAATACCCAAGTCTACTTGTATCACTTAAATGAGAAACAGCCTAGCTATAACTATAAGCATTAAATGTTGTATAAATCTGAGGCACATAGACTCCAATTAATTACTGCATGATATTACCATTTCTTCTATAACTATGTAATAATACCAACTGCCTATAATCAGAAGGATTTAGTAGACATTTATTGATGGAAATCAGATGATTTCATCCACAGTGTCTGAATTACTTTGATATGTTTGAGCCTGAAGCAAAATAATGTAATAAAAAAACAACATACAGATGAGAACCTCAATTTTTCTCTACATATGAATCTGTCACTGATTTGGGAAGAATCAAATCTAAGTCCAACCAGGTGAAGATGTTCCATACATTATTCTTCCCAATTCAATAAAAAAAATATTTCCCTTTCCAGTATGTTTATATACTGTTCCTGACTTTGTGGTATCCTGGACATTGAGGGAGCCCAGAGACACAGAGTATTACCTTAGCAAATGTTAAACAAAGCACATATGATTTATAGAACATTTTCTTAAGAGTTTGCTTGAAAGACCACCTGAAGTCATAAGCCCTCAAAATAATAACCAATAGATTAATGAGTAGAGTGGGAAGGTAGATCTTATGAGTAAAATGAATGAGAAATAGGTTATATGGCAGGCTGGAAATTTCTTTCCCTCTTTCTCCCCCTCCTTCCACTCTTCCCCTCAAAAGTCCAGCAGTAGTCTATTATGGCGCTAAAAAAAAAAAAAAAAAAAAAAATTCTACCAGTCATACTGGTAGTTTAGTTTTTAAACTTTACTATCACTATCTATGAAACTGCAACTACTCCTAGGAGGTGCAACCTAAAGCTTGATCTCCTAACACTTTGTCCCAAACTATTTTCCAGTTTGGCTTGAAGAGTAAGACTTTGCAACCAGGCAAGGAATGATGATGGGAACAAGGGAATTTCAGAAGAGGAGAAAGGCCTGGAGCAGAAAAGGTGAAGGGCTGCCAAAGTTCCTTGGGCACAAATAAATTTCCAAAATAGGAATTCAAAGACTCCTGACAACTGACTTTATCAACCACCAAGTTCTTCAGATTGAAGATTATTAAAAACGATTGAACTGGTTTACATACTTAAGCACATACTTAGGTTCTAATTGCTGTTATGAAATATAAGTTGGCACAGGCAGGAGGGTAAGAGAGGATGTTGGGGTCTCTTCCTTCTTCACCTACTCTTAATAGTAACATCTTAACACAAGGGGAACCTCAGATACTGTTTGATAATTTCAAAATAGGAGTGAATTAGGATGTGAATTGGGTTGCAAGGTAGGCTAAAGACTTGTTACTCCAAGCATTACAGACCAGCATCACCTAGGAGCTTGTCAAAAATGTAGAATCCTGAGCCTCACTCCAAATCTACAGAAGTTCATTTGCATTTTAATAAAGCTAATCCATTAAAGTTTAAGAAACAATGGGCTAGGACTTACCCTGAAGGCCTATTTGCACAGCAAGCTTTATTATTATTATTATATTTATTGTTATCATGAACATAGATTTAGAGTAGCTTAGAACAGAATGACTAACATATGTTACAGGTTGGGGCACTTAGGTGGCTCAGTGGGTTAAGTGTACAACTCTTGATTTCAACTCAGGTCATTATCTCAGGGTGGTGAGATCAAGCCTTGTGCTGGGCTCCATGCTCAGTGCGGAGTCAGCTTGAGATTCTCTCTTCCTCTGCCCTACCCCCTGTTCATGCAATAATTTATTAATAAATAAATAAATAAATATACTCCTTTAAAAATATGTTATAAGGAAGAGTTTAGTCCCCAACCAAGAAACTACTTGGTGCTACCTTGGGAGAATCTTCTCAGTGATCTCACTTTCAAAATTATGTAAGAATTTTATAAGTATGATACAACTGGTGTGAAGGGCAAGACTCCTGCCCTTCAATCACTCAGAAACCTCAACATACATGATTGTTCTACTTATTAGTTCAGAAAAACAGCTGATGACAAGTGAAAGATGCCTCCTCTGGACATTCAGATGACTGATTTTGTATAAATCAATTTTGAGTGCCACAAAATGTCAGAAAATACCAAATGAGGAGAAAAGAATCAATAGATAACCTTGGAATTAAATGAGTGATGAATAATCTTTACCAACTAAAATAAATTAAATCATGAAAACCAAGTCAAAGTAACATCAAGGATTTGACTAAAAACCACAAAAAACAATATACAGATCCTCCTGGACTTATGATAGGGTTACACCCTGATAAACTTAGAGTAAGTTGAAAATATCGTAATTCAAAAACACGCTTAATAATACACCTGACCTAATTTAAATGTGCTCATAACACAGTAGCCTACAGTTAAGCAAAATCATCTAACAGAAAGCCCGCTTTATAATATGGTGTTGAATATCTCATGTAATTATTGAATACTATACCAAAAGTAAAAAACAGAATGGTCGTATGGGCACAGAATGGTTGTGTGTCAGTGGTTTACCCTTTTGATCATGTGTCTGAGTGGAAGCTCAGTTCACTGACGCCACCCAGCACCATGAGAGCTTCCTATGCATATCGCTAGCCCAGGTAAAGGTCCAAGTTCAAAATTCAAAATTCAAAATACATTTCCCACACATTTCTTCTCCCTTCCCTTATATTCCCTTTCACTGTTATTTATATTCCCCAAATGAATGAGAACATACACTGTCCTTCTCCGATTGACTTACTTCACTCAGCATAATATGCATATGTGTGTGGGAAATATCAGAAAGGGAGACAGAACATAAAGACTCCTAACTCTGGGAAACGAACTAGGGGTGATGGAAGGGGAGGAGGGCGGGGGGTGGGGGTGAATGGGTGACGGGCACTGAGGGGGGCACTTGACGGGATGAGCACTGGGTGTTATTCTCTATGTTGGTAAATTGAACACCAATAAAAAATAAATTTATTATTTAAAAAAATAAAGAGAAATAAAAAATTAAATTAAATTTTAAAAATTCAAAATACAGTTTCTACTGAATGTGTATCACTTTTGTACCATTATAACGTCAAAAAATCCCAAATCGAACCATCATAAATTACATCTATAATTTAGAGGTGAGGCTACCTGCTACAAACATGGCTATTCATTCTTCTTTCCAGAAAAGCATTATGACAAGAACTACAAAATAAAGGCTGAATTCATACTTTCTAGATTCTATCTGAACAGCCATAATTTTTAAAGGTTCTACAACAAAGAAATCAATTTGCAAATGCAGACCAGGTATTAACCTAGCAACCATGGAACTAAGTATACATTTGTTTAGCATTTTCAGCATTTAGAGAGTTGGAGTAGGGGGACAAACTCTACAATGTATTTAATTCACTTTATTTTATATTTTAAATGTTCTTATTACAGCTATCAAATAAACCAAAAATGTATAGACAGATCAAATGTCAAAAATCAAATTCAATGTTTTTCTGAGTCCTTAACTGGCATCACAGATAAATCTACTCCTATAACAGAAATCAAGACAGGTGTCTTTCTTCATAAGTAAATGCTACACTGTGGTGTCTTCGTATCATTTTATTATTCATGGATACTAAAAACATGAGTTGGACACCTACTATGTGCTAAGAATGGTGCCAGATCCTAGTGATTAAGAGAGAAAGAAAACACATCTGCATCCTCACCATCTCTGGGGAAATAGCTAAGCAAGCAAATCATTTCGGCTACAAATAATGTCTAAGCTACGGAGAAGGGAATGTGCTTGCACTAACTACCATCCCATCCCCTACCTCAACATAGTTCAACTCTAGAGGTTCCACTCATAGGTCCTTTAAGAAGAGCCACATGGAGACCCTGCCCCAACCCTTGGTATAAAATCTAGATTCAACTGGTTTGGGTGGTAATGGTTTTAATAAAATAGTTTCTGAAATATTTCCATAGCAATGTAGACAACAATATCAGGACTTTATAGTACTCTGACCTATGGAATCTTTTTCTTTTTAGACTCATTTCCAAATCCAAATATATCCATGGACACTGACAACACACTCATGTTCACACAGACAAATAAACTCTCCTCTGATAAATTCCAGTTAATGATTTGTATACACAGAGAAATTTAGGGACAAGAGTTCTTCTGGCCTAACAGCCCTGAGCCTTGTTTCCCCAAAGGTCTCCTTCAGAGAAAGACGAGCCCAACATCAGCAGAGATGGTCTTTTGAATGGCATTTAACCAAGGCACGCTCCTTGGGAGAGCTGCCATTCTTAAAGACAAAATTATAGGAGCATGCACAGAAAAAAGATTAATATATATTAATATATATTTGGGAAGGTTTGGGAGAGTGGGGGCTGTATTTTCTGGACTGGGATAGAAAGAGTGCTCTCTGCGACCTTTTTATTTCTACCTCATTGGAAGAAACCATCTAGTGTTTCATTTTAGTTCCATCTCTCAAAAGGGGTTGTGAGCTGCTCTTGTTTATCAAGGAACACCAGAGGAAGCACAGGCTGGGACACCTTTCCTCCAAGAGGCAGCCCACATGGAGCACAGACCTAACACTTGTAGATGCAACTTCTCATTTAAAGCAGTCTGCCACCCTACCTAAAACAGCACTGGGAATCAAGACCATGAACAGATTTAGAAACCAATTTAAGCCAAGACCATCCTGCAGATGGTGAAGACATAGTAAATATACTAAACCAGGGGCCTGAATCATGTCACTGGTCTAGAAGATTCCTTGGCACTGCCATTTGTGGCAATGGTGGATTTACAGGCTAAAGGCTGTTGAGTGCTTACTGCATGCCATGCTTTTTAATCTTTACTATATTCTGCAAGGTGTTATCATGATTTCTTCCATGGAGATGAGGGAACTGGAAGCATGGAAAAGCTCAATAACTTTCCAAAGTTCTCATGGCCTTGAAGGAGTAGAACCTGGACTACGTGGTGATTCCAGAGCCCATGCTGATGGCCATGTCTCCACCTGCTATCTGTCTTAATCACCCTTCACCACCACTAAAGGCCAGGATGGCACCTGCCACCAGGTTGAAGACTTGGGAAATGCAAAGGCATTAAAGAATACGTAAGACAGACAGAGGAGCCCTCCAGCCCAGATTCTTGGGCTTACGCTGCTTCAGGAAGCCCTAGTCCCTCCTTCTGATTCGATGGGTACTCACACAATTGTTTGCTTTTAACATGAGTTTAATGCATTCTTTAAAGAAAGAGGAGGAGGAGGAGGAGGAGGAGGAGGAGGAGGAGGAGAGAAGGAGGAGGAAGAAGCAGCCTCGTAAGTATATAATGAACCGGAATTATAGCTGCTGTTCTGATGCCGTGTGTTATTTTTGGCTGAGTGTCCTACTCTTCTGGATTCCGATGGTAGGGTGCTGAAGCTTGCTCCAGTAACACAGGCTGACTGCTGTCCCCAAAGGACCCTGAGGAAAACAAGAGGAACTATCTCACAGTCTTCAGCAGACAGGGGAGGTTTAACATAAAGAAACTCCCACTTAACGTTTTCTCCAAAAAGAATCCATTCATTATCTTTATTTCCGACACAGTATTTATGAATTTCCTTTCAGCAGGGCCCATCAGGGCAAACGTCACAACTCTATGGCAAAATATCATGTGCGTTTTCTTTTCCTCCTAGGAAGATTAAGGCCAATGAATAAAAGAAAGGGGGATGTGGCCCCTATATTTAGCTCTCCTTACAACATCATGTCTCACGGGTATTAAAAATAGACCCAAATCACTTGAAGACATTCTGAAAAATCAAAGGCAAAATAGCTTTCCAAGAGAAAGTTTTAAATGTTTGCTTTCTTTCTAGTTGAGATTTTTCAGGAACAAAAGCAGTTGAGTGGACTCCCCTCCTTGGGAGGCCAGGCCAGGTGGCTCCTGGGGTTTTATAACAGACTCTGCCTCCTCTTGTCATCCCCTCTGCCTCCATCCCTTGTGGTCTAGATTTTAAGAGAAATCTGGGCTGGCCCTTGGCAAAAAGTATGAAATAGTCTGGGTAGAGAAATTCTCCTCTGTTAACAACCTTTCCTCCACCCGGCATTCTGACGCTCCCAAGGTCCCTGTCAGAGCGAAGTCAGCTCGGATTCAATTCACTGAACAAATATGTGTTATTTGTGATGTGCCAGGCACAGTGCCAGGCAGGGCAAAGGATGCAGAGGGGAGCAAAGGATGGAACGTCCTTGTTAGAGAAGGTGCCAGGTAATTCCACAATTAAGTGAAGCTTCCAGAGGACCACAGGCAACACAATTCAAAGAGAGGTGACCTCTTGCTGGAAGGTATCAGAATGGACGTCATGCTGGACGTGGCATTTGAAACCGACAATGAAGACAAGGATGGTGATGGAGAACTCAAAATACCTGAGCCCAGGTGTGAAAGAAGGTCAGGAATTAGCTTAGGGTAACACCTCTTCTCAAAAATGTATGCAGAGCAAAAAGCCTTTTAGAACCAAAGGAAGGAATTTCCAGTTGGAGAAGTCACATAGATTTAAGAATGCAGCCTCTTTCAAATCTTGCGGTTCCCCAGCTGTGTAACTTGGGCAATTTCCTTCACTTCCCTGAGCTTCACTTTCATCATCTGTAAAATGGGCATTATGCTCCAAAGGGGTGATGTGCTGATTACATCATATCATGAATACAGGATACTTGGCTCAGTGTGTGGCACATGGTCCATGGAGGCATTCAATGAATGGATGTAACTCACTCAAGTGGGAACTACTTAAATGAAATCATATTTCTAGTATGCCTCCAATCACAAGCAGCACCCACTCTGCTGGCAGGAAGTCTTGACTGAAATTAGGGACCCACCAGGGTAAGATGATGTGGCCTTTGTTTTCATAAATGTCTAATTTTCAGACTGTTTTATGGCTCATACCTCTCTACAAAAGGAAGAAGGCCCCATAGCCATTTCTAGTTTCCAATTACCAAAGCAAATACGGAACCTTGAAAAAAAATCTTTTAATGGGACTTTATATCAATCTATGCTAGTGTGGCTCACGACACTTTGGAATCATTCATATAGATGTTAATGAAAAGTTGAGGAGTCTTTTCTAATGCAAGGTAAGAGGGGAAAAAAGGGGCCCTAGGGAGGTTAATAGTGAGGGAACAGAAATAGGAGGGGTGAATATCAATGTTCTTAAATTTTTGCGAGCACACAAACGCACTGAGGTTCCCATTCAAATAAAGACTGACTGGTTGGTCTGGAGTGGGGTCTCAATGTCATGAACTTCCCAGGTGACACTTTGAATAGCAAAAGAACAGTATTTTCTTAGGACCTAAGAAAGAGCTGAGTGGGGAAACTATGGGAGCCCCAAATAAAGGAAGGTCAACTCAAACAAGATGGCAAGAGCCCTGGATGGTTAGAGGGGCAGCCAAACCGGAGATGTAAGTACAGATACGCAATAAAGGTTTTCAGATAAGGAGAGGCCCCAGCTCACGAAGCTCCGGTGCGTTACTCACATTGGCTGTGAGTCACTCCTAGCCTTTTAGAATTGTTGATGGCAAACATTCTGGAGAGTGCTGCGATACAGGAATGTGCTCACAGCCATTAACTATGAAGCACTAACTCATTTCAGCAGCCTGACACAAATTATGCCCCACACTTGAAAAATAGCTATTGATCAGTCCCTTCTTTCTCATGCCTTCCAATACTCCGGATCAGCACTTCCATTCACTTCCCCCCTACAGATGCCTTCACACAACTAGTTAGATCCTTCCCGAACCAAAAAAAAAAAAAAAATCCCCCCAAGACTTCACTCAACTTTCTTTGAGATTTTGTCTTTCAAAAACAAAGAAAGAGGCAAACCAAAAATATCTCTTTTCATTTCTCCACATATCTGCTTCCCATGAACTTCCCAATGTCTTTTATTTTCTCTACTCATTATAGATACAAAGGCAACAAATCAACTGATCTATCATTTCCTGTGTTAGAAGATAAGAGACTAAGAGGGCATGAAAAGGACGGAATATAGAATTAGCCTTTAAAGAATTAAATCAGCTGCAGGGGCAGATTGAATGGTAATACTCTGAGCACCTTCAAGTAGCAGCTTGAGTATCAATGAGGCAAACGCAAGTTTCTGGTCTTTCAAGTTAGAGTAACGTGCATCGTCCCTCGTCCCTTTATTAATCTTAAGAAAAATTGATGATGCGTGTAGGTCTTCAGGGGCAGACTGACTACAACATAAGGTGCCCCCAGTCCTCAGCCCCTCCATGTACCCTGTATCCACATGCTACCTCATGTCATTCTGTGGTTACTACCACTGATTGGTGGGATCTATTTTTCCAACCCTTGCTTCTTGGCTGCCTTGTCTCACTTTAGCCAGTAAAATACGGTGGAAGTGACTGTGTGTGTGATCTGAGCCTCGTGGCCTTATGCTCTCCTGCCCACTCTTTTTCCTCTGCTTTTTCCTAGAGAACAAGCCTGGGCCAGCCTGAGACCACTTAAAGCAGAGGTGAGGTTATCCTCCAACATGCCAGCCCCTCGTTGACCCACCAGCTGGCCCAGATACAAGAGTGAGCCCAGCTGAGATCATCAGAGCCTGGCTTAAACCAGCACAACTGCAGAGATGACCCTTCGACTCATGACAAATAGTAAATAGTGGTTACTTCAAGCCACTAAGTTTTGGAATGCTTTGTGATGCAGCACTATTTGGCTAAATAAAAACATACATAAATACATAAATAACTGATAGAGCTTCCTTTGGAGAAGCTGTGATAAAAAGTCCAGGTATACAAATAATTCCAACAGGACACTGGCTCTCTTCTGACAAAATTATTAATGAACACAAATACACTGTAATAACATAATTGCATCATTTATAAAACAAAAAACACATTAGGGAATTAGATAATAAAAACACATTTCTATATTAGTTTTCATTTTTCAAGGGGTTTAATCTATTCAGTAATTGACTATATTAACTTGAGCAAATTTTTTAAGTTTGCTAGACTTCAAATTCGGTTAGTCATTCCTTCTTTTCAGCATTCATTTACTGAGGATTATGATGAACAGAATTGTGAGTTGGGTACTGGGGTGGGGGCAGGGGCAGGGAGTGGGGTGGTTGCTCCAAAGGTGAATAACATGCCAGTCCCTAATCTCAAATAACTTCCATCTAGTAGGGTTGACAAGGGCACATACTCACTTTTCATGCACTGCAGGCAACATGTCAAGCCCTTGCTGCCGTCTCTACCATTTTAAATCTTACTCATCTTACCAGGTCCAGATGAAGGGTCCCTCCTTTTATATCTTCCTTAATCCCACCCTTATTTTTCTTTGCCCAGCCATAAGCAAACTTTCTCAACTTTAAAAATACAGTATGGGAGGTCTAGAGCAGGTTCAGGCAATAATCCAGGGCAGTCATAAAATTTAAGGCTAAAAAAAGGAGCTTTATATCAGACAGGTCATGAAAGGCCTTGATTATTGATTGCCAAGTATGTACTTGATTCCACAGGAAATAGGGAGCCATGGAGGGCTTCTGAGAAAGGGAATGACCTAATCAAAGCTATCATTTTTGAGAGACCTCAGGCCCTTACTGCAGGACCATGGAAACCCCAAAGTGATGGAGTTTCAGACATCATGAGATGGCCAATTGCATATGCTGCATAAAGGTAAAGCAGGAGGAAAAATTGAGTTTGCCAACTAGGCAGCCTCTGGTGACCTTGGAAAGGAAAAGCTCAATGGAATTAGCTTAGAAGGAAGAGATGGAGCAGGTAGGTGAGAAACCCAAACTAAGATTCCCCAAGATTCCCACCCCAAGATTGTCCAGCAAGGAGGTAAGATTGACCATTGTTTACAAAGAGAATTTATTATTTTGTAAAGATTTTATTTATTTATTCATGAGAGACACAGAGAGAGGCAGAGACATAAGAAGCAGGCTCCCCACAAGGAGCCCAATGCAGGACGTGGTCACGGACTCTAGGATCACGCCCTGAGCCGAAGGCAGACGCTCAACTGCTGAGCCACCCAGGCATCCCTACAAAGAGAATTTAAGGATGCAGAGCATTTGAGAGAAGATTAGAGTCAGCCTCTCTCTGACAAATTGCTTTTTTTTTTTGGTAAAAGACCCAAGAAACCCTAGTGTTCCTCAGAAGTGCCTTACAGGCTGTTATTGGGAGAGAAGAGAACACTGAGGGCTCAAGGGGCACAGGCTGAGTGGGCAGGATCCAGACTTCTTGTTTGCATTTCAACAAACCTAATCCCATTTGTCTTCCTTATGTACTGAGGTTCCATGCTGAATTTCATTTGGAAAATATAGGGTCCTTTGTATTGATTTAAAAAAATAACGACAATATGAAAACCGTTAAACCAGATGATTGTCATGATAAAATACTATACTAACTATCTTCCAAAACTGAAAATGAGAAAAAATTCAGGAGGTGAGCACCTAGTGCCTCCTGAGCATATTATAGTTTGGGGAACATGCTGTATACTTCCCTTAGGTCCTCTCATTGGATTCACATCACATCTTCACTCTGCAGGTAAGGAAACTGAGCCCCAGAAATATCAAATACCTTGCCCAAGATCTCTGTGTTGATTCTAGGGCCTGGGTTCTTGACCACTATATCACAGCTGTGTGCACAGTGAAGCCTGGGGCTCCTCCATGAGTTCTCAAAGGCCTATGAGTTTGAATCTGGATTTCTAGGAGCACATACAAGTGTGACTTTGGCCAGGAGACGCCACTTAACTTAAGGAACAGAAGGGATACGTTGAGAGGAAAAGATAGCAAGAGGAAGACTGAAAGAACTAGAAAGTATCTGAGAAAAGGATTATTGAATTAGTGGAGCCTGGAAGAATGGGTCAAAGTGGAAACCCTGACTCTAGAACTGTAAATAAAAATCTCTCTCTCTCTCTCTCTCTCACACACACACACACACACACAGGCACAGGCACAATCATAAATGCCTTTATTTATTTATTATTTATTTATTTATTTATTTATTTATTTATTTATTTATTTGAGAGAGAGAACAAAAGCAGGGTGGGGAGTGGCAGAGAGAGTGAGAGAAGCCCCAGTGATGTGGCGCTGGACCCCAGGACCCTGGGATCACAACCTGAGCCTAAAGTAGACACTTCCCTGACTGAGCCATCCAGGCCCGCATAAATGCCATTTCTAGAAAGGTTATCTATGTAACAGAAAATGCATTCTTTACCCTATGTTGGAACAGATTTTAATTTTGAAAATCTAAACTTCTCTAGAACTCATTATTATTAGATAATATTAATATATTATTTAATATTAGGACATTTAGTTATAACATCTAGTTCACCCCACTTAAAACGCCACCTCTCCCCAACTCTCTATCCCAGGGTCTCGGCTTTATTTTTTCCTCCATGAATCTAGCACCGTTTTGTAAGACTACATATATTATTTATTCCTTGGCTTACTGCCTATGTCTCCCCATCAGGACAAAAGTTCCTCAGGCAGAGGTGGAAAAGAGGTTTCTCGTTTCTCTGGTTGCTCACCCTGTATCTCCAGTACCTACCATAATACCTGGCTGCTAAGAAGCATTCCAGAACTCAATAAATATTTGCTGAACAAATGAATGTGTTACTTTGTTATGATATTTATGGAATAAGCTGTTGTATCTATTCATTCCCGTCCCACCTTATGGTATCTGCAACAGGAGAGTGCCCATCAATTACAAGTCTATTTAGCATTTATATGGCACTTTATATTTAAAACACACTGTTCAATTATTATCCCCACAATCGACCTTGAGAAGATACACTGAAAAGTAGAGATGCCCAGAGCTCTTCTCCTTCCTACACCTCCACAACAGATGTGAGGCACGGGGTGAGAGGGAGGAGCAAGTTCAAGGATGTGGGAGAAGAGGGGAGGGACGAGGAGACAAGGTGCATGGAACCCCTGTTGTTGAAACCCCATTCCCTGGCCTACCTTTGCCTCCTTAGAAGTGGTGGCCCAGAGCCAGAGATCCTCCCCTCCAGCTGCTGCAGGTGAGTTCAGCATCCCCGCAGAGGAGGAGGAGAAAAATGAAGCCCCAGGAGCCTAGAGAGGAGGTGAGGCATGAGAGGAGGAGGGACTCCCAGCAACTATCTCCCAGCAAGGGTCTTCAATTCTGGCCTCCGAGCTCTCCACCTTTTTTACAGGTGGCAACCAGACTGCATTCCCTTCCACACCCCTTCTCAGCTTGCCTGGAGCTCTGCTCTCTGCCACCACAAGCCAGTCACTAGGCATGAAGCCCAGTGCCCTCACCCAGCCTTCTGATCTACCCTACCCACCTCAGCCACAGGACTTAGCCTCAGGTGGGAAGACCAATGGGCCACACTGCATATGGCGCAACAGTGATAAAAACAAAAACAAAAAACAGATGTTAACCTAAGAGCTTGTATGTCCTGCTTCACGTACAAATACCTCAACCCTGTGGCCTTTAGGAAGAGTGTGGCCTGAATGTGGCATCAAGTGGGTGCTCTTCTGTTGCCTGGACTAAACATACTAAACAAACACCTGTCTAAATCCCCTACTTTAGTGCTATGGGACCTTAAATCTCAGCCTCGAACCTACCAACTCCTTCCCCAGCTCAGCAATAAGAATGAGCAAATCATCAGGAAAATCAGCAGAAAAGAAGGTCCAGGTGTTGGCAGCCACTAGGCATTCTCAGACAAAGCAAGAAACACAGCAATAAGCAGATCATTTTCATAAACTTGGTACAATAATATTGGCTGTTTCTGGAAAATCCCTTACACACAAGGTGCAAAAAAGCTATTCTTTGTGTAAAGGGAACTAACACCTAAGAAGCACACAGAACATCTCCAACGTGCCCAGCACTATACAAGCTCTATACAGAAACCGTCTTACTTAAACTTCTCAATTACCCTAGGAGATATCTGTCATATCTCTGTTCATTAAAAGAGGGAAATTGAAAAAGGCTCATAAATGTCTAATAACTTGCTTAAGTTCCCACAGTTAAAAATTCGAAGAGTCAGGTCTAAAAACTAGGCCTCCCAACTTTCAAGCCCAAGCACTCTGTCTGGTCATTGTATAGAAAAAGTTTACTTTTTTTTTTTTTTTTTTTTTTTTTTTTTAATTTCCCACTGAATATTTGATCTTTTCTTGTTTTAGGGCCTAAGAGAGAAAGCATTTAAGATATTTTAATATTTCTTTAGTGTTACTCTGACATCACACATCTTGGATGGCCCCAGGGAGATTACTGCAAACATTATTTATTATAATACTGCTTGATCTCTGGGTATTTATTGAACGTCTATTGATTGTTAATAGGGATTCCTACTTGACAAGAGCAGTAAGAGGGCCAACTTTCTTTTTCAATTGTTTTGTGTATTGACTTCATTATTTGAGGCCTTCGTCTTATCTTTATGAACATTCACCAGACATATTTGAATCAAAGACATGTTCATTCCACTGGCATTTCTAATCTTCAGTGGGTCATACATTATGTACACATCAGCTCAGCTAGTAAATACATTTAAAAAGATAGGTTTGACACACATAAATTCACATTGCATGATACTTCATGCAAGAAACTTCCAAGCAGCTAACTTGCTATCAGACCATTAATAAAAATGTTGTAGAAACTGCTTCTAAAGGGTGGCAATTAGCTACAATGATTAGACAAAACATGGTTTCACATTAAATTAAATTGATATTTAAATGTAATTGTTTTTAGCTCTGTGGTGTCAAGGTGCTACATAAATCCATTATTACTACTATTTAAAGCAATAGTAACAACCACAATAACTCAACCAAATTTTCCGAGATTGTAATTTGCTGTGCCCCAATGAAGTTAATTGCATACTTGGGAGGGGGGTTAACTCTTTCAAGCCACTTGGGATAGTTTAATGACAGTTTTTGAAAGAGTTAATTGCCTTCCAAAATGTCTCCCAGTGGAGAGAGTTCATATACATATACAGTATAGCTCTAAAGAAACATATTAATTTACACTTAGCTAGATTAACTCTGCCCAAATAGTTTTACTCCATTTAAAACTAACTGAAATGTCAACACATTATAAAGAGGGCTATTAGCAATTCAAATATGAAGTTATTCATGACTTTAGACAAAACAAACAAAACAATAAAACCTTTAGAAGATAGTGGTAAGCTTTCTCCGAGGACTTTGAAAAATAATTTTTTAAAAAAGTAGAATGATTTCTAAGTGAGTAGAGTGTATCTGTTCTGTGTTGCCTAATTCTGAGCTGAAACCTTTAAGTCAGGGATGCCAAATTTCAAAGTGTCCATTCTCCACCAGGGAAAACGTGTGAGGCAACAGGGAGTGGTAGGTATTGTGGCAAACTGAAGAGGGCACAACCCATCCAAAGCAGTTGGGCAATTCTTGCTGGGTGGCATGTGGACATAGTTTCTATATCTTTCCATTTTTTAAAGAGGGGCCCCAAATGTGAATTTTTATCTCCTAAAATTTCTTGATTTTGAAACACCATGTAGACCCAACAAAATATGACTGCAGGCTGGATTTGACCTACAAGCCTCAAGTTTGAACCTCTGCTCTAAATGGTTTCTGACTTCAAGTCTGAGTTGGCAGGAAGGCCATTTGTAGAGATACACCTAGGAGTTATTTATGTCATTATGTCTTGGAAATGTAGCCAGGTATGGGGCTGTCTGCTTCCAAAAGGAAAAATAAGAGAGAGAGAGAGAGAGGGAGAGAGACAGACAGAGAGAGAGAGAGAGAGAGAGAGAGAGACCACATCAATGCCATGATCATTCATCACTGATAATGTGGCTAATGATTTCTATTTCTTCTCCTGGTTTTTGCTGTAGTGATCTTGCCCTGGATGCATTACTTGGAGTCACTGGTGACATAATTCCAATAGCAATCTCATCAAAACCAGCCACCCAATTCATCCACAAATTCAAATGCACTCATTATCAAGTGAGGTAAAAGAACGTCAAGACCCATCTCTTGCCCTTTCAAGACTCCTTTCCTAACCAGAGACCACTCCACCCCTAGATGTGCTCCTGGCAGTCACAGGATGCTGGAGCAAGAAAAAATCTGTCAAAAATAACTCCTAAGAGGATCATGGAAATTTTTTTTTCCAATGACAAAGCTGCAGAAAGGGCTATTGTGTTTAATATGAATGTTAGATATAAAATGTTCAAATCTCATCTTATTCCAGAAAGCTTCCCTGATTCTCCTAGCTCTGAACTCCCAGTTTAATTCATACTTTCTATCTTGAATTACAATTACTTGGGCATGTAATTTCCAAGATACATCTTATTTCTAAAATATATCAAGGTTGTTTTTAGAATAGAATCCCTGTTTGGTTTATCTCTGTACCCACAAAGCAATTAATACATCCCTGGTAAATGGCAGCTATTCTTTAAATATTTGGTAGGTGGATAGGTGGGTGGATGGATGAATGATGAGTGGGTGGATGGATGGATGGATGGGTTGGTGGATGGATGAGTAAAAGGAAAGAGAAGGAATGGATGGAGAAAATCTTTTCTATAGGCTCAGAGAGCATGATCATGAGTGTGGACTAGGAAAAATATTTACTGTGCAGAAAAATCTTATGAATTGCATTGTGTCAGACAGCAAATATTGGTTATTCATTACCCAATAGCCATAACTCCACATTCCCCTTGCAGAGAAAACCCTTGATCTTAGGTACCAGGAATCCCTCTCCGTGCCCTAGTTCAATCCTGATAATTGTATTGCTCTTTAGTAATTTATCTGGGGGAAGAGAAGGTCAGATGGACAAGCTCTAGCCGATGAAACTTAAGAAGAATGCTGCAGAGTTTCCGGGAGGAGCTCCTTTTCTACACAAAAAAAACAAAATTACAGGACTTTTCACCTATCTTTCCCTTTCTGCTTGCAACACTTAGTGTGAGGATGTGATACTTGGAGCTGTGGCAGCTATCTTAAAACCATGTGGCAATAAGCAATGAAGAGAAAAGGCTGAGAAGGATAAAGAAGAGAGATGGGAAGAAACTAGATTCTTAATGACACAGCTGAGTGAACAAACAAACCCTGAGACCACCGACCTCTCCTGCTAAGTAAATATTTAATGAACTTATATCAAACAACGGTTAGTTTCTTTCATCTCTCAGTGGAAATTATTCCTTATGACATAGCCTTCCACCCAAAGACAGATGACGATAAACAACTGCAGTCGGGCTGATGACAGAGCCTGGAAATTAGTGGCCAGGTCTGAATGACTCCCGCTGCAGCAAAGTGAGGTCTTAGGGAGGAAGCAGAATTTTAACTGCAATATCTGGCGTCTCCTTGCTCCCTCTCATCAGGCAACCACACACTCCAAATGAGTTCCATTCCTAAGGCTGACAACTGAGGGACTCATCCTTTTGTTCCCATTTGCCTCAAATCACAGTCCTCCGGCACGCCTCCTGGACAGTATTTATGCAGGGCGGAATATATGGCTCACATTAGAACAAATAGAACTTCCTAAATTGGGCAATTTGTGACTTTGCACCTCAGGTTTCACTCATCCCTGATTTGAAATGCGCTAAAAGCACATTATTACTGTTTAAGATGCAAACTACTGCCCTGAAAAATATTGCTTTTTACCTGAGGTGAAACAAGTTATAAATTAATGGTTGGTCGAGGGTAAGGTGTGTGGGTAAATAGAAATTCCTTAGCACCATGTGGAGGCCATTCTGCTAATATGATGAGGCTATACTTGCGAGTGGATTAATTACTCTTTTCTTCTAACTTAATTTATTTCATACTTTAAGAAACCAAAATGTCCAGTAGCCACTATGCTTGTGACAAAGAAACACAATAAAAGCAATTTCTCCAGTACAAAAAATAAAGCGTTCCCGGTAATGCATTTTTGAATCCAGCATACCTTCGCCTAATGAGGTTTCAGCATGCTATAAATAACACTAATGAGACTTTGTCTTGCCCATGTAATATATTTCCTTGATATAGCCTTAGATTCTCCGTGTTGCGTGGAAAACTAACAGCCTCAGAAAGAAATGTCGTCCAATAGCACATTAAACCAAAAGCACAATTAAATATAAATGAATTCAGTAATTTAATTGCACAATTGTCGCTTTAAAAAATTCAGAAGAAAAGTAATGATGTCATTTTTTTAAATCGGTAAATAATAAAAGTGCTTGTGGGGATGGTGCAATATTTAAATAAACATTTTTCTGGTAAGGGTAGGTAGCAAAGGCAGTTGCACATGTTTAGGAAAATCCTGTGGCTTGCAAAAAAAAAAAAATCGAGCATCTTGGCATACATCATTCTGCACGTCTGATGTGGAGAGACAAACGTCTTGGTTTCAATCTTTATTGAAAGCGTAGCCCATAGGCGGAGGGTTTTCTGCTTCTGAACATTACCAACCAGGATTCACATGATTCCAGTTAAAACGGGAGGCAAAATGGCAGTGTGCCTAAGAGATTCTCTACCCAGCTCCCAGTAAGATGAGAACCCTGCGTGGCTACCAGAAATGCGATCGTTTTCATATACCAATGAGGGGGCGTTTTAATGCTGACCAAGTAGTAGAAAAATCATTAATGGCTATTCTTGAGTTCCCTTTTATCCGAAGACTGACCCAACACATCCTCCCTTTGATTGTCCTCCCTGATAAGATCAGAGACCTGAAACTTAGTCTGAAGGAAGATCTAAAGGAAGGATTTGGGTTTCACTTTACATTGATTTTTATTCAATTCCAATCAAGAACACATCCAAGAAATTTACTTACTCGGTTCCAGCATTCTGATAAGGAGAGTGGGGGGAAGAGGCTCTTTAAGGAAGCTATTATCTTGCATCCCAGGTATTGGGACAGGGACACGCAGATGGGAGAAACGTCCTTACACAGCCACCTAAGCAAGTTTTCTGGGAGAGGCCGTGGCTGCGTCTAAATATCCTGAGCAGATCTACCGCCCTTGTTTTCTTTGCATTTGTGCTTGATATTTACAACAATCTCTATGTGTGATTTTCAGTTACTCTATCTTGAACAACGCTCCAACTAGACCACTCATTGACTCATTTTTCTCATTCATTCTTTCGGTGAAATTTATTGAGCGCCCCCTCTCCTCCAGGCATAGTCCTAGACACTGGAATCGTCTAGTTAGCCCTGTCCCTGCTTTCAGGAGCTGACACTCTAGTGCATTAGGGGTCACAGATGATCAAATAAGCAAGTAAGAAGATCACTTCTAAAAGCAATAAGCACACCAAGAATGTAATAAGCATAATAAAAATATGTAATAAAAATAATGCAATAGAAGCTCGGGGGTAGAGGGCCGACACTTCAGTCCGTGGCCAAGGAAGACTCTTCTGGAAGCTGATTTGTGAACACGATGAAGAGACCACCGGCCAACGCCAAGATCTGGGAAGGACACTCTTGGCGGAAGGCCGGGAGGGGAGAACAAGCCGCCAGGCCCACGGAACACGAGAAAACAAGCATGATCTGTATGGAGGCCCCCATTTTACAGGGGTGAAACTAAAGCGTGGAAAGGATTCTATGTGACCTCACTGGAGTCTCGAAGTCATCAGACTCCTAATCCCACCTCCCTGCCCCAGGCCCAGCCCTACTCTACTTAGGTTGAAAGATGGTCCCATCCTTCAACAGTGCTCTGGGTGGCCCTCGGGGAGCCCACCCTGGGGACCGCGCCGCCTTCCCCAGTGGGTTCCCTACGGGTCTTGGTTTAGAGAACCAAGTGGACGGCCACACAATGCAGTTGGTCAAAAGTCCATAGTGAAGAGGGAAATTCCTGGAAGGCTTTCAGGACCATAAAGTAACGAGATCCCCATAACTAGAGAGCCGCACACTTTTCCACGAAGACCAAGCGGCCCGAGTTCGAGCTCCGTGAATGCCTTTACCAGCTGCCTGGCCTCGGGCTCATTCTAGGCTGCACTTTCCCCTCGGGTAAAACAGAGCTTGTGGTCAGACCACGGGCGGGATGCTGGGAGCACCGAAGGAGGGAATCCCCACAGGGTGCCAGCCAGGACAGGCCCAAGGGCATCCTCACGTCCTCCCATGGTGTCGTTTGTCAGCGTGATTCCTCCAGGAGCAAGTACGCCCAAACCAAAAGCCCAAACCAAACAAACAAAAAAAACCAAAAAAAAACCCCATCTTCACTCCTATCCTATTTCCCTTATTTCTAAAGGGCCTTCTGGAGGACAGCTAGTGCCCGTTTAGCATTAGCTGTTTTCTCATCTCTCTTGCCCACAAGTGCCTAGTGGGCAGAGAAGGCGTCTTTTTAATTAACTTTCAACAGCGCCTGGCACACTTCAAAAGGAGCCCAGTGGCTCCCCGGGAAAGATCACCACCCCCCTCTATAAATATCTGCCACTTGGTATGAGGATAAAAGGAGATGACAGATACGACGGCATTGTGCAACTGAAGTCCCTTGCAGGAACGGGACATAATTGCTATTAACGAAAAATGGTAAGAATAATGAGGAAGGTGGATATATGTCGGAGGGGCCTATCCCCACATCCACCGCCGTTCTGGAACAATCGCCTGCAAGTTCTAAGCAAGTCTTACAGAGTCATCACTAAAGTCCCTGCTCTGCTACCCAAGCTGGGCCTCGTTTCTGATTCCCACTCCTCCAAAGCACCATCTCTTTTTACACGTCCTCTGGAATTCCACACGGCGGGAGCAACAGCTGTGTTAGGCCGACCCATCATTCATGCCGGCGCCCCTCGCCGTAAGTCAAAAAGCCTGTGATCACTTGGAAACCACCTCTGATGGTAGGAGACGGCGCGGCAGACTGGATTTACAACAAAGCCCTGCCTGCAGAAATCTTCCTGTCACCTGCAGGCCACATAAACCATTAGCATCCCCGCCACGGCGCGCGGTCAATGAGCTACGCAGGCATTTCAAAACCGAGCACTTTGCCGCTATTTATGGGCCAAGTCAGGGACTTCCAGCAGCTCTCTGATTTTCTTGTCGGCCTGCCAGAAGAGAAGCTACAAAGAACAGCTGCATCACCCACCCTCCTACAGTTGGAACGTTTGAAGAAAATTAAAAGAAAAAATTCCAAGTGTTAAAAGGTGCCGCTCTCCGTGTGTTTCTCCTCGCTGTGTTTCTCAGGCCCTGCGAACACTTTTAGCTTCGCTGCCGGCCACTGCCTTCTGCTAAAGAGGAAATCGGCACCACAATATCATGTTTGTCTAATTGCCCTGCGCAGAGCTTTCACCAAAGGCAAGCCACAGAGGAATATTATTATTTTTAGAACACTACCCAGTTTTAACATTTTAGCAGCCATGTGATCTCTAGAACCACAATGGCCCTAAATGAACAATTTTACCCCATTCTCAGAAACAGATAAATATAGAGACATATATATACATATATATATGTATATATATATTTTTTTCTTTTTAAAATAAGCCCTTTACCCTTACGCAAGCTGATAAAAATATACCCAAAAGCCCCGACTCGTATCTATTTATAAGTATAACATATACACACAAGATATTTAGAGTGTTTGATTGCCCCTCCGTAATAGATTTCTTTTCACTTGCATAGAAAATTAAGTAAAGGTCAACACAATGAAAGGTTTTCTAAGTCACTCCTGTTTATTAGGAAGTTCAGGATAATAGGCTCCAACCTGGAAAAAAAAATGTCAATGCAATCTAAAAATAACAAAAGGTGCATAACAAATTTGTCCTCATTTTGTTCTTAATAGAAGGTGTTTCTAGTACATCGGCGAGAATGACCTATCAAACGCATCACCTTGTACAGTCAATTTATTCCTTTATCAGGCAGTCATTGGGGAGGGATTTTGTTTTGCATTGTCTCAACATAAAATGGAATGCCAAGCCTGCTTTCCCTGACGGTGTGAGGGAGGCTCTTTTGTCAGGAAACCTTTTTAAAAGACATTTGATGAACACCAAGAAGATGAGCTGTAGACATATTCCTCCTCCCACCTCCAAACACTGCCCCCACCGCTGGATGACAAAGCCTCTCCTTCTAAGAGCCAAGAGGCAGGGCTGAAATAGGACCCCCTCTGAGTCTCAGTGCCACCACTTGGCCGGGGAAGGAAGCACTCAGAGGTTTCCCCCAAATCAACTGTTTCCCTAGACCTGAAAATCCTGGCTTTGAAGGCAGGAATGTACCAAGTTTTCAGTTGTAGAATGTGAAGGGGGGAGACGTAGAAGGGCTTCTCTCTAAGGAGCTGCCCGAGAGGGTCACCAATCCATTTGCACCTCATTATTTTAACAAGCCTGATGAAAGCTGTAGACCTGGCCAACCTTACAGTGGTATAGTATACTCAGATGGAAAAAAGAGAAATGAAATGAAAGAAAGAAAGAAATCCAAATAGCAACTGGTTGGAGGATTTTAATTTGGATAATACAGTACATATTTTAACAGAGAGAGGACAAAAAGAAGAAACGGATGCTTTCATACATTTTTATCTGGGATGGGCTGAAGAGTCATGCATGTCTCCTCATGTGTAAGCCTTGGCCCTGAACTTCCCCCAGACCTTGCCCGCTCTTCGCTCTCCGTGAAACACATGCCAAACCATCTTCTTAGGCTTGCAAAGGGGGCTCGGAGTTCCTCCGTCAGAAACATAGTTCTGGAGTCTTAACCGCCAGTCCCCTTCTTAGGTTATAGGAACACCTGGGATGGACCGTCAGGAGCCTGAGAGCCTGCTGGTACCAGAGGAAGGCAGCTCTGGGTAAGAGAGGAATAAAAAATCTCACCAGTATGGAATGCCTGCTATGTACCAGGAACACTACATATATTGTCTCCTTTAATCTTTGCAAAAAAAAAAAAAATTCTTTTAAAGTAGACATTTAACACCACCATCTGGTCCCACCCCAGCCAGGCTTGCCAGCAGGGATGTGGGGAGGGATGGTTCAGAGACAGCAGAGAGTCACTCCAAAGACCCTGGCAGAGGCAACAGCACGATGCTCATAACCAAGATTGAGTGAGCACTTACTATGTGCTGATTCCGGCCTATTATGTGCCATCTCTCATTTAATCCCCATGAAGACTTCTGAGAGAAGCACGGTTCTTATTTTTAAAGATGAGAAAATCAAGACCAAGAATGAGTAATTTGCTCAAGATCTTATAGCTAGTCAATGGCAAAGTGAGGATTCAAACCGGGTCATCGGACTCCTCTGCTTGACTCTCTCTCCTGCCGCAACAAGTATGAAATAACACAGCTTGCTGGTCATCATTCCAGCAAGCTACCTAATATCTCTGGTCCCCAGTTTCCCCAACTGAAAAACAGAGCTAGTAATAGTGCCGGTCGGGGTAACTGTAAGGATTTGGGGTTTTACACAGGGGACCCCCAGTACAGCTGCATCGGAAGCCCAAGCACCGAGGTGGCCAAAGCTCACCGTTGCGTGACAGTAGTCAGCCCTTTCAGAGAGCCAGCTCTGGCCATGAAAAAGCTGATGAGAGAACACAGGTTTCCAGCTATTGAAACGATGCTTGCTTCCTCTGTGCCTGAGTTGTAAATGAGTTGGAAAACCAACCAACTCTGCCCTCAAGAACCCTGGGTCTCATCATAGGTCTTGGGGGTCACACTCCCGAGAGTTCCCCTTGGGTCCTCCCCTGCTTCTCCTTCCTATTATCATGGTTGCCTAAACACAACTGCTAGCAACCGGAGAAAGGTCACTAAGGACCAAGACACCTGCTGGCACCATCTCAGACCCAGGAGCCATCCCCGCCGGGCCTGGCCACCTGTGATCTGCCCCCTGACTCTTCCTGGACAACCCACCGGTGACCAGGGGTGAGCAATGCAGAGAAAACCACAAGCCCCATCCACAGCTATATATTTTAAATAGCATCTCCTCTCTGCAGCCCTATGTGGGAGGGGAACATATGGTCCTACATTCATTATACTCCTGAGTTTAGGTTTGAAACATCATATTTTCATTACAAATAAGCTTTGATGACACTGCCTATTGCAATGATTTCAACGCATGGTTAATTTTATCTGCGGCAGTGGTGAGAGTGGCATACCAATTTACAGCCAGAGGAGAACAATCTGATTTTAGCATCTTAACCCTGAACTTGAGTTCCCTTTGTTCCTGAGAACCTCATTTTAGCAAGACTCAAGACTCGAAGTCTCTGGGAAGAGGACGTCACTGATGCTGACTCAAAGGGAGTGGAAAAGTTGAAGGGGTACAAGCCGAGCTGGAGCACCTTCGCGCTGCCGATGGGAAGCAGGGGAGGAGAAAGGCAGAGGGGTTTGGGTTGGGTGACAGTGTGCTTAGAACTTCAACGAGCATATCAGGACTTCTCAATTTGGCCAGCGACCTGGCAAGAGCAGACCGATTTGTGAGGTTCCTTTCTGCTGCATCTGACTTCAGGCCAAGCCAGGAAGCAGCAAGAAAGGCCTCACTCATAGAGACCTTCATTCTGGGCCAGGAAGTTGAAAGCAAAACTAAAATGGAGAATAATGTTGCCAGTGGAGGGGGTGGAGAAGAAGGTATGCTAACTTCTCAGTGCCTCTGTAAGGGCCAGAACACATTATGGGCATATGTGAATACATTAATGTATATTATTTATATTTCATTAGCATTCATTATCTATTATATACCGTATTAATATATTATGAATATATAGTTTGTTTTTCCCAAAAAAAAAAAAAAAAAGGCTTCGTTCCTACTTGGCAAACTTTTCTGCAGCCATTCGGCTACATTTTATTTCCATTCCTCCAGTCATTTAATGAACATTCGCTAGTTGCCACAAGGTACTGGGAAAAGAAATAGGCATCAAGGATATGGCCCTCGTGCCTGAGCAACTGAGGCCTCACCTGGGACCCAAGGTGGAATGAACCAATTACAGAGATGTGATTAGTTGTTCAGATGTACCAAGGATTCTGAAGAAGTACCTGATTCCTCCGAGGGGTGCAAAGAGGTGGTTTAACCGCTTCTCTTCAAGGAGGTGGTTAAATAGAAATTGTATCCTAAGGATTAAGAAGAGTTAACCAGGGTGATGCCACCAGAGACAAGAGTCCTTACAAAGGCCCAGAAGCTAAACGCAGCCTCGAGTTAGCATTTCAGCAACTAAAGGCACAGAAAAACCCCAGGATAATGTGCCTATGCAATAACGTGAATTTGGACATAATTAAGAATTGGCTCCAGTTCTCAGAGGGCGACAGCTACGATTCTTGCTGTGTGTGTGTGCATGTGTGTCTCCTGGTACAACCTGTGCACGCATCTGTACACACGCACGTGGTGTTCTCACACACAAAAGGAGGTTAACACGGGTCCCACATACCAACTATTCTCTCATTTCAACCGCTCCTGAGTGCGCCAACAAAACAGATGACAACTAGCTAGAGATTCCTGGAATGACTGTTGTTACCCTGAGAGTTCCAGCCGACCAGAATGGTTCCTGTGGATAACCAAGCCAGAGTAGACCTTTGCCACCATGTGGTACCAAACTACAGATGGGACTGGGATGCATTTGGATCTTGCAGCGGGATCTCTGAAGCCCGGGTGCCTAGCTGCATACGTTCTCCCCGGCCATTTCAACCACTTCATAGCCAGTGGCCCTGCCCCCTCATCCTACACAGTAGACTTTTCTGGAACCGACTCATCGCATTATGGAAGGTTTTACGATAGTTGGTTCACTGTGAATGGCATAGAGACTAGTGGGAACGGAGTGCAATGCAGAAGATAAGCATAGAAACAAAGGCTGATTATTAAGAGTTGCATATCCCATGCCGAAGATTTTGGACATCATCTTGAGGTCCAGTGGGGGACCAGCAAGTGACTATATAAGTCAGGGATTCAAAGTCAAAACTGTGCACAGATGCAATCTGTTTGGCCCATGTGAGGTTTTCAGAACCAAGACATTCTGCATAAACCCATCTCTGACTTTCCTTAAGAAGCTGGGCTGACTTTCCCAGTAGCTGGAATAGCTTTGCTCTTTTTGGATGGAATGTGCTCGCTTAGTCACCATAGGCCCCAAAACACCTACTTGGGTCCATGCCTTTGGTAAGCCTGATCCCTGTAGGAATCTGGGTTTGTTTAAAAAAAAAAAAAAAAAAAAAAGAGCTGTGATGGAATCAAATTTGCATGTTAAACATATCACTCAGCACCAGCGTCCAGTATGGGTGACAGGGACAGGGAGAGATTGGACGCAGCAGAACCTGCTGGGGAGTTACAATAATCAAGGTTCCACACACGGAACCCGAGGGAGGGCTGTGAATACACCTCCAACAGCCACACTGCAGCTGGGTGCACCACCTTCCAGGGCTGACCCATAACCCCAGCATCTAAATGCAAATGCAGAGGCATCTCACCAGCACCACGGTTCCACAATACTGATGCAAAACACAATAAATACTGAGGCAAACACACACCAGTCAGAAGTAAAGTAAATTAATAGTACAGCTTAGCTGGGATCACAAATGAATCACTCCAAAAGCAATTCTGTCCTGTTGTAAAATGAGATAAACACCTACTTGCCGGTTATTTTAGGAATAACACAAATCAGCCCATCTGTCTTAATTCAGTGGTACTCATCATACATTTTTAAAGTTATCACTTCCTGAAGAGTCACGCTATCGATGCCAACGGACACACCTTACGCTGACAGTCGATGGCATGACCTACAATCTGAGTGCCATTGCAGAGCAGCTCTGAAACCCTGAGCTACCTGTCTTCCCCGGGAGTGACTTGTTCTCTAGAAAGCCAGAGGGGAGGGGGCCCTCGCTTGCTGGCCAGACACAGTCTTTGAATGACATTGGAGAGGGTTCTGAAGGTAGAGAGGCATTTTTTTTGTTGTTGAGGAAGGAGATGCAAATGTTAGCACAGAGAACAATTTACTGCAAACTAAGTTACTAATCAATAGCTGACAGTGGAACAGGCCGTCCACTGCAGTTGTAAGAATCATATTCAACCCATGATGGGAGATGCTAGCAAGGGGGACTGCTCTGTTTAAATTGTATCTGTGTTTTGTATTCAGACATAAATAAGCTTGCTGATCGTATCACTGTCTCAGATTTATGGTAAACACAGGAGAGCACAAGAATTTCAGAAAACCTCCCTGGGTCTTGCAATTTTCTTAGAGTAAATACTTTCCACTCCCTCTTTGAATGAAAGAAAACATGGGATGAGAGTCCAGAAAACTCCTAAAATTCACAGCTAGGAAACCAAGGCTTCATAGAAAATATTGGATTAGACAGCCTGAAGTTAGGGCAGCACTGTGAAAAGAGCTCAAAATATGTTTTACGACCAACGCAAACTGCATGCAGAATAATGATCCCCTGCTACATAGAGTCCTACAATGGTATTTTACACATCTTAAATTAATCATGATGGGGATCACATAATTAACTCCCACTTAACATTATCATTCTGGGCTCTCGAGAAACTTGCTAGGTCCTCCCTCCACTAGAGAGCCAACAAAATGACTATAAATTCGTTTTTGTCACAGATAGCAAACATGCAGAGAGGCTCCTTCCCCATCCCCTTCCCCATGGTGGTCTTCAGGCAAATATTCTCCCCTTACTGATTACATGATACAGAGCTGCGGATTCCTGGCCTTGGAGTCCTCCAGAGAAGCCCCCCCATATCCCCTAAGGCATCTGCAATTAGTTTCCAGGATACCTGGCTGGCCACCTCCTCTTTTGGCAGAAGCCCTTCTGCTTCAGTGGAAGACTCCCCTCTGGCCCCTCTCCTTTCTCCTTCCCTACTCCCTAATCCCCTTTCTTTGTCATTATCTCTACAGGAAAGACCAGCAATTTCCAAATAATGGCATCAAATCTGCAATGTTGCTGAAAAGTTTTATAGAATATTAGAGGCTCATATAAGAAGAGAGTGTATGTGTGCGTTCCCCAAATTTACTAAATGTGGCATATGTCTTCAGTAGGGCAAGCAGCCCCTTGGTTCCTTGAGCTGAGGGGCTGTGGCTCATATATCTGCCTGCCTCACTCACCTCTCCCAAGGGGGCCCACAGGACTCCTTGAAAAAATCCGAGAATACCTCCTCTTGCCTCTATGAGACTGAAACCAAACCAGGAGGAGGATGAGCTCAGAGGTGTCATTGTCTTCAACCCTTGGCTGGCTATGAAATGAAGGCTGCTCTTGAACCTTCACAATGAGTCGCTATCCCCCCTTTACAGATAAGGAAAAGGAAAAGGATGGTCACAAAGGTTAGGTGAGGGGCCCACAGGGAGTGCCTGTCCATTGTCAGGGACAGAAACAGACTCCGATCCAGATCTGGCTGGCCCGACAACCGGGTACAGATGCCAGCAGTGCATCATCTGACAGTGACTAACTTCTCCCACTTCTGTGAGTGTTGACATAGTCATTTAAATCATTGCCCAGGCCTGGCTTCTCACCACAACACAGACACAATCATTTTTTACATGGGTAAATTGACCAAAAAGGTCTTCTAGGTCAACTAATCAGTAATGTCCTTTGCAGTCTAAAGTTACACGAGGGACAAAATCATTTCTCTGGTTCCTTGGAGAAGACATACCTCAAATGAGCTACAAGATGGTGAGTGGCTTAACTGGGATGCGTGACTTCAAGAGCATTGAGTAGAAGTCTGGTAGCAGGATGAGACGGGTATTTTCCTTAGTCATCCTAGGACAAGGGAGTCTCAGAGATCGTGAGACAGGAACTAGATGAGATTTTCAGGCCCTTTCTCCTGCCCGAAGATAATGCCTAATGATGATGATGGTAGGGATCCCCAGAACGTCGCCCGTGTATATCAAATAATCAGCAGAGGTGAGGTAAAGGGGAGGGGTGTGCTGACAACAGTGCCGATGTTAATTATGGCTTCCCGAGGGCAGCGTTCCAGTTACATTACCTGTAACTTTCAATTCTGGAGCTCTCTCTGCTCAAGTGAATGAGCCATCACAAATGCTAGCTGACCAGCCAATTTCTCAGATACGATTATGTTTTTCTGATGAGGTTCAGGAAAGCTCAGGGCATCAGGAGGACTTCTTGCCACCACACATCACACCCAGAGCCCTTCTCTCCAGGTTCCATTTGTAAAGGGACGAGTCAGCCTGGGTGGCCATTTTCCACCCTTGAACCAGACCATGGGTCAATGGCTTCCATGCCTTCCTTTCGCACTGCAGGTGACCTCCCAAAGTCCTGGATCACAGCTGACTAAATGAACTGGATAATTAAAAGAGGGGATGAGCCATGCCTTAAGATTTTGCCTGCCTCATCAAGAACATCGTGCCCTTTTTATCAATCTACTGGGTTTTTTTGTTTTTATTTTTCTCCTTTTGAAAAATGATTAGCCTTGAGAAACTTCCTCAGCACGGCACCATCCACCATTAGCTGTCATGGCCAGAGTGTTTGAAAAGTTACAAATGCACCCTGTGCTTAGAAAATTCAGTTGACAAAAACAGGTGGGGATGGGGGGGATCAGGAGCCTTTCTTTTTTCTTTCTTTTTTTTTTTTTAGGAGCCTTTCTTATATCATAAACCAAAGCACCAGTTTTATTCTGTATTTGAAGATGTTCTATGACATTGAACTCTTCTTTTAGAAACATTTTTATCTAATGGGGAAAAGGATGGAGATAGGGGTGGGTCATCCCTTGGTTATTAGAATTTCAGTACAATCAAGAATCATAGGAGATATGATATCAAATATATATTATGTGTTTATATACACATGTGCACATGCATTTGGATATATACATAATACTACATAGCAAATACAGATAAAGATTCAACTGAATAAAAACTTAAGCTCTATGACAACTTTCCATTTCTTCTGAGAGAAAATTTCCGTGATCAAGGATGCTAACTGAGCCGTGTAAAAATTGGTGTGTGTGGAAGGAGTTATATAAATGTGGCTAATATATCAGTATATCCATAAGGATGCCAGGAAGGAAGGAAGGAAGGAAGGAAGGAAGGAAGGAAACGGAAGGAAGGAGGGGGAAAGGAAAGAAAGAAGAAAATATATAAAAATCCACCCATAAAGGAACAATAAGGAGCCGTACTGGACTAAATGTGTCCCCAAAAATAGAGTTATACAAAGATTAGTTTCTAAGTTACCTTCCATGCCCATAATAATAGCTCTGTAAATAATGTTTAGGCCAAACACAAATTCTGCACATTGTTCCTGACTTCCTTTCACACAAGTTATTGTGTGTCTGCATTTCACTGGAATGAGCTACCTTAGCATCCTCCATACATATCTGTAGAAAAGGGGGCAGGTGACAGAAAGTCCAGATCTACAGCAGAGCCTTTCCTGTGAAGCACACTCAGATCCCCTGTCACCTGGCAGTCTGGTGTAGTGCTTGAGAATCCAGTCCAAATTCTACCTTTACAACTTAATGATTCTGGGCCAATTACTTAGCTTCACTGTGATTCACTTTTGCTTCTTTATAATGGAGAAGATAATGAGGACATATCTCACCAAGGGTTTTGTGAAAATTAAATGAATTGATATATGTATTTGAACAGTGCCCATAATTACTAAATACTAAATTATTATTATTATTATTATTATTATTATTATTATTATTATTATTATGTTCCATGAGTAAATCACGGATCCTGAGAAGTTACAAGTCAGTAACAGAAAGAACAAATCCCAGCTCCCAAAACCATAATCAACATTCAAGCTGATCACACTGTATTAATGTGTGTATTGTGTACAATGATTGGAAGGGAATGAATAAAACCAAAGCCAATATATGCATGAATATAGGGTTGTAGATGGTTTCTACATTTATTTTCACATTTTTCTTTAGTTTTGTTGTTAGACGTATAGCAATTAGAAAAACAAAAACAATTCTCTTCCCCATCCTCTCTTACAACTCTTTTGTGTGCCCAGGTGAGAGCCTAGGTGATTTCTCCATGCCCCAAATAGGACTCTACTCCTCACCCATAAATATGAGAAAAAAAAAATCTAAAATTTGGTGTAAAATGAATTAGCATCTTCCCTAACAACCAATGAAACCTCACCCAGAAAATGATAGAAGTAACCAAACACTCCTCACCCTCTAAAAAGGTGGGCAACCCAGAATGCTTCACCAGGAAGAACAGAATACTTCAAGGAGTCGTAGGGTACCAAGTGACAGGAATGTATCATGTAAGTATGGCAACAATATTAAATGTGACTCCATATTTTAGGGATCCCTGTGTTTTGTACCAAGGTTAAAATGAACTTACTGGGTGTTCTAATCATTTAGATATTAGATACAAGATATTTATATCTTGTCATGTATATCTAACCATGTAGATATACATGACAAGACTCCATCAAAAGGAACAGTAATGAGGGGCAGGTGGCAGATTTAATCTTCCAGATTGTAATTCTTCGTACAACCACTGAGACTCAGAAGCACGTAGGTGATGAGGGTAACCGTAGAGAGCCACTTTTTAGAGCCAAAGGCTCCCACAGACTGCTTGATAGAGATCTACAGGTGGTGCCCAACATTCCATGGCATTAGGACTCAACAGCCAAAGTCTACATCACCCACCGAATGGCCCATTATCATAATGTCTAGAAAAATACATCTGATCAAGTCTAAGATCTCTGTGGCTTTAAAGCTGTCTTAGAGAGGGTCAAAGAAAAGCAGCAGGGTTTACTGGAAAGAATAATAGACTAATACTAACTAAAATAATACATTAATAAAGGGGAGCATTTATTAAGAGCTTACAGTGTGTGGGGGACTGTGTTTCCTGTACATTACCACTTAATTCTTAGTACAACCCATGAAGTAGGTACTCTTATTATCTCCATGTATACCCCAGAATCAGAGGAATCAAAGTTCAATCCCAGGCAACCTGAGGCCAAAGACCAAGGTTTTAACAGATAACATTTACATTCCTCAAGTATATCATGCTCTCAAAGTCCTTTACACGCATTGTCTCATCTGAGCCCCATAACAATACTTGCCTACTCACCAGTAAAGGCAGGTGAAATCACTATCACCATTTTAAAGATGGAAGAAACTGAGGATCAGAGAGATTGACTTATTTGATGACACACAAAATAATAAGATGGCCAGACCTAATTCTGACCACAACCTAGAAATTCCCCAATCTTCCTATTATGTACCATCGCCCCCAACTTACTTCATGTCTCCAGGCCTGAATTTCCTCATCTGTAAAATAGATAACCTTTATCCTAAATCTATCTCCAGTTCTAACATCTGATGCTTCCATAAATGAAAATTAACTCACGGCACAACCTACTCGCGACTCACCAGTAGCCACTCTTTACCAATGAGAGTTGGTCCAACCTCCTACCCACTCTTATCTCCAGGCTCATATCTCAAGCACCCGTCTGGTTCATATGCTCAGACCATGCTTGCTGAGCCAGGTGGTCTGCACTTGGTTCACTTGGCCTAGAACACTCTTCCCCCAGCCAAATGCTCTCATTGCCCAGCAAAACCAGCTGAGATTTTCTCACCTGTTTCCTGCAGGAAATGTTTCCTGTGACCACCTCCTTGCCTCTAGCCTCTCACCACCTCTGTAATGGCACCTCTTCCACTTTACTGCATTTTTTATTGACACATCTACCTCCCTCAGCTGCATCCAGGGGCCATATCTAGCATTAGTATCTAACACAGGGCTAGGCACACAGGGCTTGGTGGAAAAATGTCTGTTGAATGAGCAAAGGAAAACTTGGAGGCTGAGGAAATGTTGACAGTGGTTTTAATCTGAGCACCAAGGTTATATCTAGCACCCAAGACATAATCCACTGGTTGCTCTAAAAGCATTAAGAACTGACTACTAATTCCATCACCACCCTACCATTATAACTATAATCAGTCAACAAAAGATAAATGACTGAAGTGCCAAGCATTGTTTAGAGACTGTATATTGTACCAGTAAATAAGGCATGGTCCCTGCCCTGGTAGAAATCATATGCTACCTGGGAAGACAGGTATGCAGTCTACGTCAGGGATGATACTGCAACAGGACACGTGGGACGAGAAATTTTAGACTGGATCACAAAAAAAAAAAAGAGAAGGTTAAATATCCTTCTGAATATTTCCCCAACTAATAAGACGGGATAAAAGGAAAGAAACCACTTATTTTGATTCTATATATTTTCCCTCCACAATGTATATGATTACTAAACAAAATAAAGTCACATCAGTTAAAACACCACAACTTAAAATATAAACCAGAATGTGAGGTATTCCAAAGGTGACCTTGATTCTGTTTATTAAAAGGGGTTTAATAAATGAATTCACTAATTGAAAACAAGATCAGAAAGGAAGCTGACTCTTGCAAGTACCTGAGAAAGAACCATTTTGTACCTAAGCACACCTCTCATGACATAAGCAGAGGCCAGTGGCTCTGATATGTGAATTACGAATCGCGCCGCCGTATCAAGGCAAGGCTCTCTAGATGGCACAGCGTAGTTCTCATGCACACCTGAAAATAGTGACCCCATATTTATGTTAAAACATGGCATAATTTAGGTTTTTCTATGGTTCACATGGTCTTCCTCTGCATTTGTCTGGAGCATTTACTGAGTGCTGAGCGAGACATTTTGCATGCATCATTGAATCCTTCCAAGAAAAGATCCCATAAGGTTATGCTATTATTAGCATCCCCATTTTGCAAAAGAAGAAACTGAGGCAGAGACATGAAAACATTAAACACGTTGAACATTGAGCTCTTGCAAGTGGTGAGAACCAAACTTCATTCTCTGTCCTTTCAGACTCCTACACCCTCCAGTAATCTATATGCCAGGTTACCCTCATGGAACTTCAACAGATCAGAAAAAACTAAGTCCATTATCAAAATCAATTACCAAATGTCTTTTGGTTTGGTTTGTTGTTGTTGTTATTGCTCTGTTTTATTTGTTGTTGCTGTTTTTGTTGTGTTTTGTTTTGGAGAAAGCGTTAACGGCCCTAAAGCTCTTTCTGATGACTGCCAGGAGTCCCGATGACTTTGCTGGGACGATAGGCAGTGTTCCCTCTGTAAGTAGTTAAATAGCGCGGCATCCTCAAGTAATACAGCAGCTGCTAACAACGCTGTCACCGTTACACTGTTTAGTCAGCATTTGTACCTCAATGACTTTCTTCTCTTGATATGTGCTTAGGTTACCAAGAGAAAGCTGAGAGCCTGATAATGCAAAATACATCGAATGCAAAATGTTTTCCCTCCACCCTCTGCTCTCTTGGAACTGACCTTAGCAATGGGGTCTTGGTAAACCTTCCCGTGATTTAAAGCTTGATTCAAAATCTGGGAGGAAGTTTCCCAGGTATCCACGTATTAACATTTGCTGCTCCAATTTTTTTTTTTTTCCAGACAAACAACATCCTTTCCAAGGGTTCCTCTGGTACCTTCTTCACTTGACCTACCTAATTTAGAGCAGTCCCCGGTGCCGTCTTGGTGGCGACGTTGCTCTGTGATAGCTCATACACACGCATACATTACTGCTGACATTTAAAAACATTCCTAACAGTTTGTGCGAGTACATGGTAAACAGATGCTATGGGATTTTTTACCCATTATCAGTCATCTCTGAAGACTGCAGTCAAGTGACAGGTTTTTGAGACTTTTCGGTCTAACAGCAAGAGATTTATTTTTAATAGAATATTGATATTATGGTACAAAATGGCATTTGGTGTTTACTCCCTCTGCCCCCCCACCCCCCACCAGCAATATAGTTCAGCTTTGTGTGTTATGTTGAAGCCCTAGCACCCTGTATTCTGCTGGTCTGTTTTTTTTTTCTCTTGGGGGGGAAAGTTGCAGACTTTTATGAACTCTCTGATTAAAGTACCTCCATCTGAATGCAGATTAAAAGTTCCAACACCTGAGAGCTCAAAACCAATGAATATTTATACCGAAAACCAGCAGATGAATACACTCTAAATCTTCAAATGCAAGTCTAGTCATGGGTTTTATCTTATTTTAGGACTTACTTTTTATTAAAATGAACTCTTGCATATTTACACTACAGAAATAAATGTTATTTGCAAGCACAATACAGTGGAGACCTTACGAATGCTGGCTCTGGGGAAGGCAACTTGACTCCTCAAGCAGATTTTCCTTATTTATCAGGTCTTCGTTGAAGCGGTGTGTCATTGTATGTGGTTGGTATAATTTGGGACAGTGAAAATATATTCATCTGGGAGAGATTATTCATTTAGTGGCCACGATCATAGTGGGTCCCTTCCTAGATGGGGGATTTCATTGATTTCACAATTTCCCCCTTTTATTGGAAACTTCTTTCTGGGTTGCTTTTCTAGGAGGTAGGGATTTGTACAAGCAAGCACGATGGAACATTATTTGAGCAACAAGTTGATTTGCCTTTTCTGTGAGGTGGCTTCACACATTTTGGTTTGATAGCTAATGCCCCAGTTAACAGCTGTTAGGTGCTTCCTTTATCAGAAGAAGAACCAAACCTGAGGCATATGCTAAAATCATAATCTGCCTCTAATAATAATAATAATAATAATAATAATCAGAATGACAGCTGGACCTCAGAACAATTAGCTCCAGAGAATGGTAGGAGTTGCTAGGTCAGGCCAAAGTTTAATGACGCCAAGACCAGCTTCTAACCTGACTTATCAATAACATAGGTAAAAGTAAATAGTCACCAACCAACACCACTGGACAAGAAATGATTCCAAAACACATTAAAAAGTGATGATTTCAAAGATACAGAAATGTTCCATTTTAGAGTAACTAAGCTGAAGGTGAAAAATAAGTCCATTCCTTCCCTAATCCCCTTGCAACCTCTTGCTGTTCATTAAAGTACAATAAACCCCACATAAAAAAGCCAAGTGGGATTATCAGAATTTAGAGAAATACAAATTTTAATTGAACCCACTATGTATCTTGAGACTTTCATGGCCTCACAATATTGAGGACGTAGAATGTGCACATTTGCCATCATGTTCCTAAACTTATTCCTTCTTTTTCATAAAGTAAGCTTAGAGATAAATGTTTACAAATCAACCCAGTCATCATTTCTTCATTTTAATGCTTAAACGCTTCATTTTGATTGCTGCCTTTTTGACATTTCACCAAGGAAATATGTTTGCGTGTTCGCAATGCCATTGAATCAGCAATTAGATCTCCATATTCCAGATGTCATGAGAGTTTTCAATGCATCTTCCAATAAAATTTATTTCCGAACTTTGAAAAAATACCCACAAATGTACTTTGTATGAATTAAGCATATTATCCTTATTTTTCTAATTGCTACATTTAACACAGAGAGGGCATCTGAATTTATAATTCAAGGATTTCACACCGTTCTATATAATATTTTTTCTTGCAATGAATACAGTTTTGGATTATTTATGGGAGCAACTTAGGCATCTTGATACGCTAATTTTTTTTCCCCCGGTGAAACAGGAGACATGGAGACAAATTTGTGCCATTAGCAGCGTGCTACACTCTTCATCCTTATGAGTCTGCCTTGAGCTTTGGCACTCTGGCTAGCACAGGAAATACACTGTCAAAAGTGGACAAAGAGAAATGGAATTCTGGTCTCATTCCTGCTTTCATTAAGACTTTTCACTTAACTCCCTTCCTGCAGATCTCACATTGCTCTGATACTCCTTTAGCAGATGGAGTTAGCTTGGAGGTACAGCTTCTGTGACACCTTAGCCATCATGTGTCACCAACACCAACCTTTTCCCTTTTCAGCCTTTGGTCAACTGAATATACAGTTTCCCTGCTCTTTGCAACAGACTCTAATTGGCTCAGTAAAAAATACAATAAACCGAAATGGCCATACAATGTGCAATATGGCTCCACCATGACATTTAAATGGGAGATGAGAGGTACCTCTGGTTCCCCCAGAACTCTTTTCTTCTCCAAGATTCTGTTCACCTGATTTGGAAATGCACATGCACACCAAATCATCATCCTCATTAACGTAGGAGTATGGCCAAGTGAGCAGAGTAATCCTTCCCCGTGGCCCTCTTACAGGGCACACCCATCACCATGGAGGGCCCTGGCAGACGGCTGAGGTTCTACTCCCTCTATTATTCCCAAGACAACTCTTTTGGCATTTTCTCCTCTAATAAGAAAAATGACACAATCCAGTGCTCCTTCTGATGGAAGGATTTTGCTCGGTGTTTACCCAGTTCTGAGGGTAACACTAGAAGAGCTTGACTCCCTGTTCTCCTCCCATCCGTAAAATGTTTTGCAGATACCTCCTTCTGGTCCATCCCACCTCTTGAAAAATGTGCCTGAGCAAAAACTCATCTGTTAGTAATAGAACTGAAAAATGCCTCATTCCGGCTAGAAGTGGTATGAGAGCTGCTACTGCTCCAGCAAATTTATTTTGCCTTTCAAGGGTTTAATTGCACACAACATGGTGCAGTTTTGATTAATCCTTCAGAATTTAATATATACTCTGGGGGGGTCAATATGTTGATTCTTCATGCATTGCTATCATGGGAGTAACTGGAATGCGTTTAAACACCACAGGAGGTACACTTCTCAGACTTACCTGGTCCTGCCAAGGGTAAAAAGTGCTCATTAATGACTCCATCCAGGAGGGGAGCCAGCAGAGGGGGTATGCTTCCTTTCTGACACTATTTCTGGTTTGCTTGGCAGGCACGTTTCCCTTGGGGAGGTCCCAGGTGAGGCACACACTGGAATCTTCCAGGCTCATGCCCTGATCATTTTAATGAGAAAGCAGTGTCGAAATATTGGCACCTCGCATCTAGCCAACATATGGAGCCACTGTACAGGCACTTAATTGAACTGTTTCAAGATTATGAAGGGTAGAGTCAACCGGGTCAATGAGTGTTTATTCTGTGAACTCAGGCTATGAAGAGGTGATTCAAAGGTAATAACAAGTCCATTTGCCATTTTCACAAACAATGGCCTTTTAAATTCTAGAATCTATGTTCCTGTAGCTGGATTTCTAATGGAGCACAGGAAGACCAAGAGTTAGAAAGTGTCACTAAACATGTGAACAGGCATATTAAAATTTCATGATTTGAGTGAAGACAAGCAGACTCTTAAGTTATCTCTGGAAAGTCAGAATCAGAGGTGAAGAACCACAAGAACAGTGCTATGGAAACGCTGCACTTGTGAACTCATTGTACCAACTATCCCCAGGAGGGAGGTCTGCTTCAACAGAAGCAGAGAAAAAAAATAGAACACAAAACAGAGAATCAAAGGGAGACTCGAGTCTTGGCTCTGCTGCTCTTTATAGGGTTAAACAGCCTTTTCCAGCCTGTTTTCTCACCTAAAAATTGTAATATTAGTCCCACCGAAGGGGTCTAATGCTATGGGATGAATGGTGTCATCCCCAAAATTCATATGTTGAAGTCCTAACTCTTAGAACCTCAGAATGTGACTGTATTTGGAGATAACTACCTTTAAATAGGTAATTCAGGTGAAATGAGGACATATGGGGGTGCCTAATGCAATATGACTTGTGTACTTATAAAAAAGAGGACAGTTGGATACAGATCCACGCAGAGGAAAGACCATGTGAAGACAGAGAAGATGCCACCAATAAGCCCAGGAGAGAGGCCCTGGGATGAAATCAATCCTGCAGACACTTTGATCTCAGACTTCTAGCCTCCACAACTGTGAGAAAGTAAATTTCTGTTGTGTAAGCCAGTCGGTGGTAGTTTGTCATGGCAGCACCGGTAAACTAATACAGATTATTCTGAGCCTCCAGTGTCATCGGTACAATAGGTGCTCAGCAAAGCTAGGCCTTCAGAGAGTCTTAGTTGCTATTCTACTCTCCCCGACCCCATTCCACAGACACAAACAGAAACAGATTGATGAAGATGAGTTGCCTACAGGAGATATAAGTGAGGAAGGAGGAAGTCACCTTCCAAAATTCAGAGACCCAGACACCCAATGCATGCTGGGTCTACTGGACCACACTGCCTGCCCCCCACGAGAAATGGGAGCACAGTGGGCATAGGGAATCCCATCCCACAAAGGGCCTACATGACATTCCTGGCTTCTGGCCAAGGAGATATTCCTATCTCAATGTAACGGCAACATTTCTAAGCCACAAACAACGGGTCAGTGGGAGATGACTGTGTACAAGCAAACGGCTTTTGCAAAATCCCTTCTCCAAAGTGCTATCCAAATAATCAACGTCTAGCCCATCCCTCCTCCATATAGAGACAAAACTACCTGATAATTTTATGATGAAAACTAACCCAGTTCTAACCACCTCCCCCAAAAAGGACATCCAACATGACTATGAAAACTTTCTCAGTCATAGTCATAGGTTGTCATGAAAGCATCTGAAGAGCTTCATGCCAAAGAGAAAACCAGGGCACCAGGAGGCCAGGGGTAGTGTGGAAACCAAGGCTCTAAATATATAACTCCCACAGCTCTGGGCTGAGTGATCACCAGATTAAACCAGCTATGAGACATCTAAAAGTTAGAACAACAAATGTACTGCCAGGTTTGCAGTTAAACTGCAGTCGGACAGGGCCACCAAGTCATGTGTGCCCCCCTCTTAATTCCCCCCTGAGGGTCAGGTAATTCACCCACGACCTGAGAAATGTGCACACCCACCCACAGCCAGATCTACTTTGGTTTTTCTAGTTAAGTCAGGTCTCTCTCAACCTCCAATTCTTGGCATTTCTAAGAACCACAAGCAAAGGGACAATTGGATGCAGTCCAACTGCAGTGAAATTAGAAGCTGCCTTAGATACACCAGGGTATACAGAACAGGGACTTGTTTACTCAACATATAAGTTAAGGTCAACAAGGGAAGGAACGCTTCCTGTTCATAAATCCTTTAGGGCTGTTTGTTTTGGGGCCTGGTGAAATCCCAAAGTATGTGCCTGGGAATAACCAGCTCGGTCACATGAAATGCATTCTCTTTTGCAAATCGCTTTCGTCTTACCAGGCCTACCAGGATTCAGTTCCTGCTTGTTCCTGTTAAGAAGCAAAAGGGTAGAATTGTGCCTCTTCTCACAAAGGCAAAGGCCTGTGGCCACGAAGATAGTCAGCTCTTCCTTCAGACTACCAACTCAATTCGACTGGAAACATCAGGAGAAATCCACCTGAATGCAAAGGTCCTAGTGTGTGCATGCACGTACATTTCACCCTGCCCAAAAACACTGCAGAGACTGGCTGTTAAGCAAGAGCATTGATTTAGAGACTTGCTCCTTTAACCTACGAGACACTCTGTGGCCTCTATCCAGCACCTCTTGTAACTTCTGTGTTTGGGGCCATATATTGTGATCTACTGAGAGAAGCTTGTTTCCATTAGTAACGTCTCCTTGTAAACTCCGTGGGGTTCTCCAGGGCAGTTTTTCTTCCTTTGAATCGATGGGGGATGCAAAGTGGGTTAAGCTATTTGAAAAGAAGCAAGTCACTAAGTTGTTTTTCTCCCCCATCACAAACTTTTAATTACATATGTTTACTAGTGAATTTTTGCTAAATGGTAATTAAAAAAAAATCAACTGACATTAATGACTCCAAGTGTGAAATACACAGATTGCTTAAGTAAACATCCCTTTCTTTTTCACAGAGTGTAAGTGGAGAGAAAAACAGACTTTTGCTCTTCATTGATGAAATACTGTCTAAATGATCTCATTTAGCGACGAACAAACAAAATCCCGACATGAAGGTCATTGCCGTCTTCCTGACTTGTTTCTTGTGGCCCCAGGGATACCTGAGGATTCTCACCAGGGCCAGGTAGGACCTTGTGAGGGCTCCACATGAGGGTACACGTCCTGCTTTCCCACATATTGATAAGCATTTAAAGCGCAAGCATCAGGCAAACTGCACACTCAGTAACTCACGAGGGAAGTGCTCATTTGTGAGCTTAAATACTGGAACTGAGCGCACCAAAAAGGAGGTCTGTAAAACTGGTCCATTACGGCTCAATTATCCACAGGATTAAACCTTAAAGGCAAAACCTCTGAAACGAGTTCATCTGAAAACCCAACTAGAAGCTTCTCCAAAAAACAAACACACAAACGAAACAGGCTTGCTCCTTCCCCTTGGAGAATGGAGAAGCGCTGGGGTATCTCCAGGTAACAAGCAGAGGGAGGCCCGTCTTCTGCCCTGCTCCTCCAGAGGTCATGTGGAGAGCATCCCTCCATTAGGAGCCAAAAACTGCCCGCGATGCCTGTCTGCCATCTGGCTGTGTGAGACGCTAGACCACAAAGGCACGGGTGAGAGACTGATTTGCCCTCAGCATGGCACCAAGGGTAAATGCAAGGCAAGTCATTTTTAAATGCAAAGGACATGCTCAGAGATAAAGGTGGGGACAGGTACAGATAAACCTGACTCACATTCGGGAAGGCATCCGTCTTGGGTCACCTATCTGATCACGGGCCCTGTAATCACATTGCCTTGAAACAGGAACAAGGAATTTCTTTTGTTCACGACAATGCCAAGGATCTGTGATTTCATGGCCTGATCATTGGACACGACTACACTGAACCTTTCTGAAAATAGCACGCCCCTCAAACGTCTGGGTTGCCAGAAGAGGACTGAGACAATACATTCTGCCCTCAACTTGGTCACACACTATTAATGGCTCCAGAAATTCCTAAAACGAATGCCAGGACCCCGTTGTAAGGGAAGCTGGACTATATGCCAAAGGCCTAAAAATAGGATTCTGCTGACAAAAAAGGAGACAAAGAAAGGTGAGTCTCTTTCTTTGTGGTCCCAAATGTGAGAGAAGCATGACTTACAAGGATTCTTTCAAAACCCCAGTTCCTGATGAACATACTTATCCACAGAACCACCGAGACACCAGATCTTTAACACAGTAGGAGACACTGTCCCCATCCCACCCAGAACCTCCCAAAAGAGAGCAAAGAATGAGTCCCACCCAAAAATGATGGAGGGTGATTTTGGCAACACAGACTTATCTGTTTTTTCCTCCCCTGAATCATCTTGAATAATTCTCCGTATCACAAAAGGACTAATAGGAGTTGGGAGAACTGTGGGAAGGGGTAATCCTTAACTGCAGGCTTCGTAGACATTTTAGAGGCACCAGAAGATACTGAGGCAGTATCCTCCAAACAGTGATTTAGGGGGAAAAATAGAAAAACAAGGAACAGACAAAATCCCTCACACCAGAAGAACTGCTACACGACTCTGACAAAACGCTTTCTCTAATCCCTAAGATGGTGGGTACGCTGAAGAGACACAAAGAGCAAGACAATGGCCAACTGGCCTCAGAGTCCACATAATCACTTCCCTGCCTAGCCTGAGTGTGTCCATTCCTCAGGGGATGCGTTCCTAGAAGCATCTCCACAGACGTCACAGGCAGCAGCCGTGAAGTCCCTCCAACACCTTCAGTGTTGACCTCGTGCTCAAGAATTGCTGAGCGGATGGAGTCTGACCCCAGATCTGGGGTTTGCTAACCAGCTATGCCAAGTTACACATTTCTCAGAGGAACCAGCAGGGATTCCAGGCAAAGTGGCTAGAGGTAGAGAATATGGAATCCAAAGAATTACTTTATCAAGCAAAAGCAGGAGGCCCTGGGGAAAGTGGGGCCTGTTTTCCACCTTCCAATGCAGACTTTCTTACTACTAGCTTTCATCTCGAAATGACCACCGAGGCATCGAAAATTCAAATGAGAAACGGTCTGGTGAAGGAAAGTCGCTTGTTTTTATGGCATATCTTACTTGCTTGGAGGCAAAATCTGTTGCTGCATTTGGACTCCTGAGAGAACGGGCTGCATCTCTTGCTTCAGGATCTAAAGATGTGCCCATCTGAAGCAAAGAAAGAAACATTCAGTTTCCTTCTGTGAAAATAAGACACCACAGGTCGACAGGTTCTAAGAACAGCTACCAGGAAAAGGGACCATGCTTCTAATCAGGGCATGAAATCGGCTACCAAACAGTGGCTCAAAGACCAGGCCAATATGCTAAAAATGATCACCCATAAAACCAATTTATGATCCTTCCCAGAGGAGCTCCAAGAACTCTTTCACGTTCCTATTATTCTAGCGTAAGAGAGTCAGCATGTAGTATTACACTCGCTCAACAAATTAAATCACCATGGCTCACACAGTCCCACCACCGAAAAGGGATGGCTATGAGGAATAGTTCATCCGGCAAAGATATATTGTGACCAACCTCAATAAAGTATTCCGAGCACTGTGCTAGGTACCAGGGAGGCAGCAAAGAAGAAAACAGACAAAATCCCCTGCTCCCACGGACCTTGTATTTCAGGAGGAGTGAAAATGGGGCACTAATTAATAAGTACAATGTATATTATATCAGACAGTGATAAGTACTGTGGAGAAAAAGCAGGGAAGAGAAAAAGAAGAGTGCTAGGATAGCAACTTAAGAGGGGGAAGCGGATGGTCAGAGAAAGTCACACAAAGTGATGATTGAACAAGACCTAAAGAAAATGAGGCCATTGGTCATGTGGGTAGCCAAAGGAAGAGCTTTCCAGACAGATGAAGTAGGATGTGCAAAGGCCCTGAGGCTGGAGCATGCCCGGGATGGTCCAGGAACAGCAAAGAGACCACTGTGTCATAAAGTGTTAGTGCGCTTGGTCATAGCGACAAAGAAAGAGGAGCAAAATGGAGTGAGTATTATGGGAAGGGAAAAGGCAAGTAAGAAAATATCAGCATAGGAGGCTGTGTTTATTTAAAGATAGATGCATAATATGCATCTTTTAAAAATAGGAGAGAACTGAGGTGCCTGGGCGGCTTTGTCTGTGAAGGGTCCGACTCTTGGTTTCAGCTCAGATCATGATCTCGTGGCTACAGGATGGAGCCCCAGGCGGGCTCTGTGCTCATTGTGGAGTCTGCTTCAGATTCTCTCTCTCCTTTCCCTCTCACTCTCTCTCTCTCTCTCTGTCTCTCTCAAATAAACAAATAAAGTATTTTTTAAAAAATAGAGGAGAGAATACACCAAAAATGTTAACAGTGGTTATTTGAGGGGGAGAGAATTATGAAGATGAAACGAGTGGCCTTTGTTCTCTTCTTTTTGATTCCTTCAGTGGTTTGCTCAGCAAAGGTTTACGGAGAGTGTGCTGCGTACCAGACACTGGACAGGTAATGGTGAATCGACAGACAGAGGCCTTTCCCTCCTGAACTGATACGCTAACAGGAGAGAGGAATAGTGTAAATAACAGGAAATAGGCAAAGACCGTTGCACGTTGCGACACGTGCTGGGAGAAAGTGGTGAGGGAAGGTCCCAGTGAGGAAGTGACTTAAGTGGAGCCCGGAAGGATCAAAGAGAACTGATCATGTAAGAGTAGCTGGAAGTGCTTTCTAAATGAGGGACTGGGATATGTTAAAAGCCCTAAGGCAGGAGAGAGGCCTGTTTGAGCAACTAAAATAAAGGTATAGTAAATGTGGAAATGTAAATTAGAATAGCACGAGAGGGTGTGAATATGAGTAACTTGTATATATACATTTACAAAATATATATATTATAACGTGTATGTATAAATACAATGCATACGCATAAATGTATCTCCCACTTTTTGAGAGCTCACGACATGCCTCTTCTTTTTTATTTTTATTTTTTTAAAGATTCAAAATATACTCTTTTTTTTTTAACTTTCTGGTTTTTTTTAAGTCCTCTCTATATCCAACACGGGGCACAAACTCACAACCCCCAGATCAAAAGTCACATGCTCTACCAACTGAGCCAAGTGTCCTGTCACTTCATGTTTATAAAAGGCCTGTATTAGTGCCTGTTTTTGCTAACTGAAAGAAATCCAAAGAGGGTTTTTGGTTTTCAAAAAAAAAAAAAAATGGGAGAAGCAAAAATAGCTGTCAGCCTTAGCTCTACAGTCAACCTAGCAATAATAGAGGCAGCACACATGCCAAGCAGTGAGAGTGGCACCATCAAGCTCCTTCCCGGGCACTACATTCAGTCCATCAGCATCAAGTCACCATGGTTTTGAACTGTGACTATGAGCATCTGTGCTTTATCTCCGTTTATTTTGTGCATCCATCAGCACGATGTGTCCTATGATATCTGAAAAGCCTATGAGGGGTTATGGGGGGGGGGGTGTCTGGGAACATTCAAAATTTTTCCATATAAATGTATGGTAATCGCTTCTTTAAAACATTTTGGCAAAAGGTTTCATAGGAACGTCTCATAGGAATGCTCTGTTTTTGGATAGCAGAGGAAACTGGTGTGTTTAGTCTTACGTGGTTATATGACTATGCCAAGTATTGTGATCACTTATTCATTCAACAAGCGTTTGTTGAACAGCTACTATACGCAAGCACCTGTGCTAGCAATAAGGCTGGAAATAACACAGAGATGGTTCCTGCTCTCAGGAAGACTTAAGTCAAATCAGAGGCAAAGCCAGGATCTCAGAGCTCCCACTTGGCATTATAGCAAATTGGGGAAGAGCCAGTGATGAATTTCAGGAACCTGGCAGTCTTACTCCAAGTATGCCACAAACTCCAAGCAAAAATAGCAACTAACTGGTTTTCTTTAGCATGCTTTTGACTGAGCGAGTGTATGTGCCTTTCTCTTATTCACATTCATGTTCACACTCAACCAGCCCCGTTGACCACATGTTCTATGCTGATGCCGGGGGGAGAGGGAAAGGTAAAAAGGTGAAAGAACGTTTGCCCTGAAGGACCTAGCAGCCAACTTGATGAGATGGACAGGCAAACAATTACAGTATACAGAGCATCCCATGAAAGTCTCTGCACATTCACTTTTGGGATGATTAACGTGTATTATAGCAAATAGGGTGGACAGATGTTAACTGTTTTGACTTCCTCAAAGACATGCATGTTCAAAAGCCCTCACCAGCGCCAGCACAGATGACGTACAATGTTACCTCCACAAAGGTGTATATTATCATTAGGACACTCAGTGGCCTAACAAGCACTCTGATGGAGGTGTACACAGGTCTGTGATTAAGAAACAGGGAAAGGTCTGCATGAGAGCTTTAAGGATGGCTTCCGAGGGATGGGATGCTGGAGCGGAGTTTTAAAAGAAAGCAGGAGCTCAGTGCAGCCTTGGAGTTTCCATACACAGATTTGCAAGGCCCTCAAGGACCCTTCTCCTCATGGACACTGGCTGTAGGTGTAGACAAGGGGACCTCGCTCCTGTCTTTAGAGAATTGCATGGAAGGGAGACTACAATGAGGAACAGGAGCTCCCAGAAATGGGTATCTGCTTTCCTTCCCCTCGGCCCCACCAGCCTGTCTCCTCCACCTCCACCTCTGTCTTCCCTTTCTCTTTGTCCTCCTCTGAACCTTTATTGTCACCTCATCCAGACATTGGAAGAGCAGAGCCAGCATCCCCACGAAATGGAGGCACCGTTCAAATAAACCTTGGCCCTCCTCTGATGTTGACATTTGGCAAAATATCCCAAGTGTTATTTCACGTCTCAGCCAGGGGTGTGTGTGTTTTCACTTGCAAGCTCTGTGAGGGTAATAAACATGGTTCGGGGTCTTCCTTTTACTTCAAGGCTCTGCATTCTTGAGGGACAGGAATAATTAATATCTTGTACGACTCCATACTTTTCCACCCTTTTAAGTCTCTTTTGTTGTAAAAGTTACTATTGGTTGGATGTATATATATTAAAATATACATGTGTGCCAGGCACAGGCCTAAGCACTTTAGGAGTATTTACACATTTAATCCCCACAACTCCTCTGTTACTCCAGTTTACAGAGGAAGGAAGAGATGAAGTGCCTTGCCCAAAGTCCCTCAGCCAGTACCAGCAGCCACGACCAGCCAGCCTGGCTCCAAATCCAGCTGCACTTATGACAACATGATGCCATTTGTGCCACCCTTCAGGGTAGAGAAGTCAGCTTTTGCCATCTCTACTGACACAGAATGGCACAAACATTTAGCCAGTCTAAGTGCTTCTGGCTACTGTCACACCCTCAGATCCTGAATCCACTTCCCTGAATCCTCTGCCTGGTTTCTTTCTATAAAATCCTGGTATTGTGAAAGGATTTATGACCAGAAGGACAGATGCCACCATGGAAAAGCCAAAAATCTGTCCTTCCCAGCTTTGGAAAGCCCATTTGTAGGAGAGGAGATGTTAAAAACTCAAGCCACCCACAGAAAAACAAAATAATACCACATTCTTCTTAGGTTTATAAACACCCAGTATGAGACAGCGAGAGACAGGAGGGTAATTCCAGATGCATAACGAACAAATAGCAAATTTAATAGTGTGGGCCTTGTTTATACTTCTGCCATCAACTTTAATGATGAGCCTATTTATGCTAAACTTCACTACATTATCAGAGTCATTAGTGCCTGTAAGTGAGTGATAATGTGCTTGAAACTTCCACAAGGACATGTAGCTTTCTCCAAGCCTTACATTTCAATGTTGAGAGATGCAGGTCCAGTGAGTATTTTTGTTCATGCGCCTAGAACAACCGTTTGATATTATGCCCCAAAAAGCAGCCTAGAGGCCAAACAAGTTGAAGAATATGCGTTAAAGAGAATTAAATAGACTTATTTTGCCTCAAAATCTCTAACATGGTAAAAAGTGTTCATGTGTCCTCTGAATCTCCAAGATGGGACACACTATATCAGATTTTCTGAATATTAACCAAAGATATTTTCTTCCCAAGAGAACCTCTCTTATTATTGGTCATTAAAACACTAGTGTAATGAATGTTGAATCAAAAAAAAAAAAGCTGTAGCAAAAGCCAATATTTGAATCATAATGAAGGATAAACAGAACATGCATTGGTTCATCACTTAGCATTAGCCATGGTAGGCATGAGCCGAGCAAAGTGGCCTGTCCTCGGCTGTAGACACTCCTGAGGATTCACATGTTACTGAGAATGCACATTTCTGCAAACGTGAAGTCCTAATTGAGAAGCACTCAATAAAGTGAGACTCGAAGCTTCAACAAAGAACCTCAAAAGACTACATGGGTGTTTCCTGTCCATCAATGCAAGCCAAAATTTTTATATGACCTCAAATATACCTATACTTCAGATCTAATGATGCTTCCCTAGCATCATTAGATCCTAAAAGGAGGTACATATTAAAAACTGCAACCAGCATCAGCATTTTTCCCAACATTAAACCACATTATTAGGAGACAAGCTACATGCAGCCTAAATTAAGCCCGAAAAATCAGTACAAGGACCAACACTGCACTTTATAGCAGAGCTCAGAATGGAGCAAGTAGAAATGGGGTAGAGAGCATTCTCATGCAACAGACCTCAGCATCTTCTGACAGTGTCCTCTCATCAGAAAGCACTTCCCCTGACCATCTTATCTAAAAAAAAAAACACCCCTAGTGCCTCTTCAGCCCATTTCCCCACCATGGCTTTCTAGAACACTTATCGTGTAATATTATTTTATTATTTTTTCTTTTGTATTGCCTGTCTCCCCTTGACTAGAATATAAGTTCCATGAGCTCAGGGACAAATCCATCACATTCATCACCATACCCCTTTCCCCTACCCACCTGTAACAATGCAACCATGCAATAAATACTCACTGAGCCCTGAAAGCGTGTTCTAATTCTGGAAAACTTCAATTCAGGTAACAGAACCCTATCTTAGGTAGGGGAAGCTCTGGATTTAATCTCCTGCACTACTACCTTGATGCAACTGTCACTCCTTCTTATACTCCTATCAGCCCCAACCTAAGCCAAGGCAAGAGAAGGAAGGAAAGGTCTAGGGGAAGTTCTAGGGGAAGAAGGTGGAACTCTGGTACAGAGGTAGACAGCACCTGTGTCCTTGGGCTCATATGCTAACCAAGAGGTTAGGCTTCCAAGAAAGACTCAACAGGAATTGTTTCTCAGCTTCTTGTATCAGAGTAGACAATGCCAAGCATTTGTACCAGCACTCTGGGCACAAGGGGCAAGCTAAAGTCTTAGAACACTTGAGAGGACCCTTCCCTATGACCTTTCTTGCACTGGATATATTTTATTGCCCTGACCATAGCCCCTTCTGAAGAAACTAAACAATTCAAACACCCTGGTAGTGTCACCTGCCCCCTTATCCAATCTTTTCCAGGTCACAGCTAGCCAACCCCCTGACTAGCCAATGGCCAGTCAGCTCAAAATCTCCCAAGGGAATATCTAAGAGTCATAGAAACCATCATACCTTGGCCATGGCCATAGAACTGTGAGGTCTTAACAAGTCAGGGCGTGCAGTCATATTGGCCCATAAAGGAACAGAAGGAAACCAATCAGAGTACAGTCAGCTGAAGAGAAGCAGGAAAGAGATACTATGTGGCTTCAGTAGTTAAGAAGCTCAAGAAGCCAGGCCTCGCCCTCTTTGAAACCAGAGAGATGCTCTTACTGCTAGCGGATGCCAGACTCCAACTTGCCTGAGGTCTGAGCAGTTTTCATTCCTATATGGGTGAGTCTGCCCCCTAGGCCTCCAAATATACCCCCTTCACTTCAATTAGCCTCGATGGTTTTTCTTCCTTCTGCTTGGCTGGAACACCTACTTTGGATCTAAGATGCATTGGCATTTATGACTGGCACCTTGTTCTCTTATCTGCATTCTCAGGTCTTTCCTCATGAATTCTGTTTTCCACCCTTCCTGCAGGGCCCTGCTCCAAACCTACCTGCTCTTTAAAGGCTTCTTTGAGTCCCAGTAAAATGGTCACCCCCCGCCCCACTTACAAAATCAGCCATAATCTCACAGTCTATGTGGCATCTACTGAAATTCCTTCTCCTACGTGTTGAGCATCTATCTTGTGCTCTGTCAGGTTCTGGATATATGATGACCAGAGGGACACAGTCTCTGACCCTGAGGAGCAACTAGCAAGATGACAAGAAACTAGCACATCAACATAAGTCACAGCACAAAGTGTTAAGAACTAAACAGAGCAACAAATGGGCAGGGAGCCCTGCGGTCTCCTGTGTAGGTCCAAGGTCAGAACTGCTAACTTCTGTGTCTGTAATAAATCCTAAGTTCAAACAGGCTACATCAGTGGAAAAAATTATTTGTTCACCATATCAAAGCTACAGGTATATGTACAACACAGAAAAAAAATGTTCTTAGAAATGCTTCTGTCATGTAGACATGGACATGATGAAAAATATTTCCTCTTCATAAGTGAGGCCAGTCACAAATAGTAGCTGAGGCAACCCATTAATGACATAGACTAAATACCTTTCTAAATGCAATGTAAACACATGTGCTTGATTTATCAATCAAAATGGTTAACATGCTCAGTAGCATCAAAGACTGCATTCAAATCATGCTCTGTCCAAATATTAATCTCTGGCTCATTTTCCTTTTCACCATCTCCATTAAAAATTATTACAACACTTATCTTTAAATGGGGGGGAAAGCACATTTGAATGAATGACAAAAATAAAATTGACAAAATACAAAGAGAATGCTCATAACTGCAGGGAATTAAAGGATAAAGTAGTTCTGATCAAGACTTTTCTATATGAGCACAGTTATTATTAGCTCTATCTATCTTGCATGGTAAATCAAGAATAATGAAGATATGCCACCTGTATGTATTTCCATAATTCATTATTTGCTCCTAAAGCCAATATTTCTAAAAGACAAGACCAAGGTAAGCAGTATTAATGAGTTGTTGGATTTAGAAGTTTTAAAAAGATTTTAATGTCTAGCATCCTTTATGACAAACTGCTAACCAAAAAAGTAAGTTGGCAGTAAAAAGACAGAACCTGTGTCTATGGAATTAGGCTAGAGTTCAAGCAACAAGGCCTATTGGGTTACCAGTTTTATTTCTAATTTGCTCTGTTCATTTAAGGAATCAATTTGCTGCCATTAAAGGCTTGGATTTCAAATATTTTACAATTTACACACATTTCCTGGTGTGAATGAGCTATGCAGTTTGTCAGAGCTCAGACAAGCTGTCCTCTGGTGGCCCAATAGCTACACATGTTCTTAAAATGTGTTTGCAAGTAGAACAGAGGTGCCATAATGCCTACCACTCAATAAACAGGAAAAAATACTGAGCCATGTGGAAGCTTTGTTCAGCAGTTATATGTATTTATAGATCCTCCCACAATAAGCCAGTTATGAAATAATAGAAATTAAGAGGGGCCTTCCTGGACTTGACTGTTTTCACCTAAATCTAAATCTAATTTTTCCTTAACTTACAGCAAACCTCATGGGAGAAGTTGAACTTCATTGATTTGGAATAGGATGGATGACTATCCTTCCAAAACCCTTCAGAAAGGTGGAGTGCGCCCAACTTTTGGGAAAAAAAAGAGTTTTTACAGATCATAGTAAATCAATAACTCATAGACAGTATGACAGATACAGAATATCCTTACTTAAGATGAAAAACAAATTGTGCATTGCAATCTTTAATCAATAAAAAGCTAACAAATCAGCAGTGCAAACAAGATGAGAGAGTCTTATTTCATCCTCAGTCACGAACTGAAGAGATACACCGGGCTGTGTTTTGTGGTTAAAAATTGCTCCCAGGATGGTGTGCTTGTGAGCTATTGAGTAAGAAGGTCAGTGGAGACCAACAGGCTGTGGGATTTGCAACGCAGAAAGGACAAGTGGGTGGAACATAAAAGGGCACTCTACATAAATGTCAATTAATGTATTATTCTTCTACAAACTTCCTTTAGCAAGGACTGTGGTGGCTTTGAAGCTTCTGTTCTTCTCGTGGGAGCAAGAATGAGACCTCTTGCTTTAGCTTTTGATTAAGTGATGTTCAGAAGAAAACCTATCAACATAGACTAAGCCCTTCACATTTAAACCAGAGGGCCTCACCCACCCCAATTAGCCCCAATTCCTTTGAAATGTTACCAAGGGGTCCTTTCTTTTCCTGTGCCAGTTAACTCTAAAAGATTGTTGATGGAGTGTAGCTCCTCAGTTGCAAAAACTCTAATGTGCACTACACACAGGAGATGTGCTAAACATAGTAATCTTTTGAGAGCCTAAAGCATTAGGACTTATATAAGTGATGCTCACTTTATAGATGAAGACTGACAATCAGGGGATCCCTGGGTGGCTCAGCGGTTTAGCACCTGCCTTCGGCCCAGGATGTGATCCTGGAGTCCCGGGATAGAGTCCCACGTCAGGCTCCCTGCATGGAGCCTGCTTCTCCCTCTGCCTTTCTCTCTCTCTCTCTCTCTCTCTCTCTCTCTCTCTCTCTCTCATTCTCTCTGTGTCTCTCATGAATAAATAAATAAAATCTTAAAAAAACAAAAAAGACTGACATCAGAAAGGTACAGCGACATGCCTGTGGCCATACAATTGAAAGAGGCAAAGTTGGGACTCACATCAGGTCAGTCTGATTCCAAAACCCATTATCCTATGCACTACACTCTGGATGGGGACGACCAGCCACAATGTGCCCATTCTAATTTCCAATGCCTCTCCTCTCTATCCTCACATATCTCCTTAATGTCCCAAATGTGCCTTGTGCTCTGGAAAACGTGCAGTTTTCCACATGTAATTTTCTGGTTCTGGGATCCCCTCTACCACTCCTCAAAGTTCTGCCGTAGCTCTGTGTCCCCTAAACGGTCTCTTGTTGCTTCCAATAAGACATTTCCACTACATCTAACATCAGTCACCCTTTCACATTTCTCTACTTTGCTTCTCCTCCCTGCCACAAATTATATGTTGCCTGCGGGCAAAAACTGTACATCTAGGGCCTGGGTCAGCTTGGGCTGCCATAACAAAGTGCCACAGGCTGGGTAGCTTAACAACAAACATTTCTTTCTCCCATTTCTGGAGGCTGGAAGTCTAAGATCAAGGTGCTGGTAGATTCAGTTCTTGGTGAGGGGTCTCTTCCTGGTTGGCAGATGGCTGCCCTCTTGCTGTGACCTCACATGATAGAGAGATAAAGAGCTCTGGTCTCTTCCTCTCTTATAAGGACACTAATCCCATCATGAGGGCTCTACCCTCATGACCTTAGCTAAGCCTGATCACCGCCCAAAGAGCCATCACATTGGAGGTTTTGGCCTTTAATATATGAATTTTGAAGGAATATCAGCCTATAGCACCTAGCTATCTATTAGCACATATTTTTGCACCAAGCTTTTTGTATTGATTACATGTATTCATTCACTTATTCACTACAATAATCCTATGAATAGGGTTATTATGTAGTACTAGTACTCTCCCTGTCTTACAGATGGGGATGTGAAGGCACAGAGTGATTAATAACAGAGCCAAACATCATGAAGCTATTGAATGAATACAGGCCTATGGTTCCAGAGATCACCCTCTCAACTTTGACACCATGGCATCCTCTAAAAGAGCACGCAGAGAAGTGCCTCAGACATAGAAATGAATAAATAATTGCAGAGTAGTTGGAATCATCAAATTCAATCAAACTCAGTCTGTGGTGGCAGGGAGCATCTGGTTCATTTGTTTAAACAATAAGGCACAGGGAGGGGAAATGCATGGCCTGGTGCCAGAGTCGGTCTTTTGTTGAGGAAACCCAAGACGAAAAGCATCGCTCCTCAACTGAGGGAATTGCTGGATGCTTCAAGGTTTTTCTTTCTTCTTTTTAAGATACTTATACCCAAAAACATAAAGATAAATTTTAAAAGAAGCTTTTCATTAACTACAAAGGCCTCATAACTGTCTCGACTTTCTATCTGTACTTACATCTTTAAAAAAAAAAAAAAAGGCAGCACTAAGGGCAAACTATTTCCTGGGTTGGTATTAAAATCAATGAAATTCTGAAAGTCAGCCTTCCATTCATACAAATGTTTCTGGAGCACCTGAAATGTGTGAGACAGTGCAAGTTATTATGGGACAGCAGGATATAAGTTAACACCCATAGAGAGGGAAGGTAGCGTTTCACATAACGCAAAGGATACCACCATGTGCAAAATATACATAAGGACTTATGGGAAAACACAGAAAAATGAGGGATGGAGCTGGGGCTTCAAGGTTCATAAGAGTCAGGAGATTTATTTGTCTAATGCTACAACACGAAATGCAAAAGAGCCTTTGTTGAAATATTTGAATCATTTGCCATTGATGATGATGATGATGATGATGATGATGATGATGATGATGTCGTCATAGCTAGGAAGTACCTTCCAGTGAAAAGAAAGAATGAGCTGAAGTCATTAATTAACTCTTTGCCAAGCACTCCTACAGGTAACTGTGCAGGTTAAAACATTCCTACCCTAACTCTAGTTCCTCAATGAATAAATGTCTATTTACATATCACAAATAAGGTGGAACCTCTCAAATCTCACCTTGTTTGCCACTCGGCAACACTTCCATGTGCTAACACTCTGTTCAAGACAGAAGACATTAATTAAATAATTAGCCTTGAGCTCAGACATGTAAACAAACACAATTCATGAATTTGTTAATTGTTCTTCCCTGCTGTGGACATGAGCTATTGTTAGCAACAGTAATAATAGCACTGACTCTGTTTTCAGAGAGACACTTTGGATACAGGAGACAAAATGAGCTCTGACGTGGAAGATGTACTGAAGAGGCACGTAGAATGTTTGAAAACACCGACTATTGGCTCGTTCAGTGTATACGGCCACGTGGAAAAGCAACAGGAATACTGATCAACCAAAGAACCCAGTCGATGGATTTTAGAATTTGCACCAAACACAAAGAATCCAATTCTTTTTGCCAGGCTCCCAAGCTCCCAGAAATAAAAATAATTTAGATAAGATCTCAAAAAAAATGGCATGCTTCAAAAAAAAAAAAATACCAAGTATTAGCACCTCCCCTTCTTTCAGTAACCAAAAGACTTGACCTGAATAAAAAATGAAACTAGATAGTACAGATTAGTGTTCCAATATTCCTCCAAGATTTCTTTATAAATGAAGTATAAATAGCAATTATCAACAGACATGTGTACACTGGGCATGAAAGACGGACGCCGGTTGACAACGGATTTCCAATAGGAAATCTTGAGGATACTAGAAAGCACACCAAAATATCTTTCTGCTGTTTATTAACATATCAATCACTGCTTAGTCCATAAAAATTTCATAAAATACCATACACATTCCCCCATGTTCTTCATTCACATGAAAATCTAGTGGTATTATTTTCACGCCATGTAATGGGGATGGATGGTGACTCTGCTGCTGAACGGAAGTGGTATGATCTGATTTTCATGGGCTGGACTGTAGAATTTCTATCACTACAAGCCTGGAAACAAGGAGATTGAAACCAAACTGGGCCATTGGCCCCAGAGAGGAATGCTGAGCTTGCCACACAAAAACAGATCCCTCCAAATGACCGGGTTGGGGGTGGGGGGTGGATACCAGTAGAGAACATATATGAAAGGGGGAGAAGGAAGTGAGTAGAGGACAAATCATCTCGGAAAAGCCAGATGTTCTCACAAAGAAAGACAGAAAGGATCACGAGGCAAAGAAAAGAAACCCATAAACCCAAATTCAGGAGCCAGCTTTCCCATTAAGACACTTGAAAGTGATAAATGCTGTTATTTTTAATTTTCTTCAAACTTCAAGGCCCAATTTGAATTCCATCTCCTCCAGGAAGTTGCCCAGCGTCACCACCTGCAAGATGTATTTCCCCTCATCCTGCGAACTCATAAGCTGTGCTCCACCACAGTGATTAATGTGTCTGTATTGACTCTCCAGCCAGACCCAAGAGCTTCTAGAAGGCAAGAGCTGGGCTTCACACTCTTCAAATTCCCCCACAGGACCTGGACATGCCATCCCTCACCCAGCAGATGCTCAAAAATATGCCTATCAAATAAATTAATCAAGCCAGTGACTTTCTTCCAATATTCACAGAATCTGAACACTTTCATTGTCTGACTGGCAGAGCTTTAAAAAAATTGCAAGAAAACTTGGGGCAGATGCTATGGGAAGAGTCTTCTGCAAGTCCTGGTGGTCTGACACGACTAAAACTCAAAATACATGTCCAGCCAACCTGATGAAAGACATCCTCTCTGCTTCCTTCTGTCAAATGTTACCTGTTAAACCAGGTGAAGGGCATGCCCCTTTCTAGTCACAATCAAGATGCTAATCAAGTCATCCAACCTTGAATGAATAAGTAAGTGAATGAATAAACAGGCACAGGTCGCTGGGAACTCGAATGGAGTGAAGCTCTTATCTCTGCCCTCATGAAGCACACAATCACCCAGGAAACATAAAGCAAGACACAGGTATAAAACCCAGTACTATAAAAGCAATGGTGAGATTAAGTCCCAAAGAAAAACAGAATGAGGTTGATTCAAATAAAAGAGAAATTTAACAGGTCAGGGCACTGCGGAAAGCCTTTGTAGTAGTTGCTAAGTCTTGAGCTAAGCCTTAAGGAATGTATTGGATGCCCACTCATCAAGTGAGAGGCAAGGATGTTCCAAGCCAAAAAATAAGAACCAGTATGATGTAGTGAAAGAGTCTAGACTTTGATCTATGGTTTAGTCTGAAGTCAGCCACTTATAAGATGGATGACCCTGTGTGAATGGCGCACTTCTCTGAACCTCAGTTTATCTATAGATAGGAAGATTGCCGCTAACCTCTGGGGACTTTTGCATTAAATATGATAATGTAGGGATGCCTGGGTGGCTCAGCGGTGGAGCGTCTGCCTTCAGCTCAGGGCACGATCCCAGGATCCAGGATTGGTCCGCACTGGGCTCCCTGCAGGGAGCCTGCTTCTCCCTCTGCCTGTGTCTCTGCCTCTCTCTCTGTGTCTCTCATGAATAAATAAATCTTAAAAAAAAAAAAAAAGATAAATGTGATAATGTATTTGAAACTGCCTGGCAAAATGTTTTTGCAAAAGGCTGAGGCTAAAGACCTTAAGGTACATTTGGGAAACAAATCAATCAATGAAGTATTTGCAAAAGGCACTTAGCACGACGGGTCCAACACTCACTGAAACTACAAGGGGACTATGAACAATCAGCGCATTTCACCTTCCATGCCCTCGTGAAGCTTCTGGTCTACCTGTAAGCACACGAACACCAAGGCAAGTGTGGCACATGGCTCAACGGAGACCAGGGTGACCAATCACCCAGGTCTGACCCAGACTGAGTAAGTTCCCAAGTTGTGGGCAAACCATCAGGAGCTGGTCACCCTCTTGGTGAAGCCCAAGTGATGAGCTTCATAAGAGCTCCACAAAAGGAGCTAGCACTAGGACCTGGATAACAGGTGGAGGGAGGATCCGTGCAAAATAAGGAATTTTTAGACCTCTGTATCCACCTTCTCTTTCTTTCTATTCTCAGGGTTCTGAACATTTTTTTTTTTAAAGAAGATCCTCTCACCTTAAAACTCAAATTTAAATAGGACCCTGAGCTTTGAATATGAAACCTGGCGTTCAGATTCTGTTGGGTAGAGGCAAACGTTGTTTTTCTCATTTTGAAGATGGATAAACTGAGCTCCACAGACAGGCTAAACAACTTGTTCAAATCAGCGACACAGCTGGAAATAAAACCCAGTTTCTTTACCTCCTGGTTCAGTATGTATTTTGGGATGTATAACATAGGCTTCAAACAGGGTTTAAGTTCTATTTAACCTTAGTGGGGAATATTCCAATTAACATATCCACCCCCGGGGTGTTTCTCCCAGTTGAAATTTTCTTCCTTTTTTGTAATGTGAAGGAGGCACTCTCCTCACCCCCACCTCTTTTTTTTTTTTTTTTCCCTTACTAAAGCTGGCAAACGTTTGTGGCTTCTTTGGCTTTCTGCTCAATTCGACTCAAGAGAAGCTTGAAATGTATTCCATTTTTTGTAACAGTTAGGAAGGGACTGTTAAGGGGTGGGGAAGATCAATCACTTGTGAAAAATGCTAGGTGTCCCATTATGGTATGATAAGTTCAGCTGCACAGCATATGCATTTTTTTGCTCTCTGAATAAATGGCAGAAGTCAGTTCCCCATAAATTCAAAATGTATATTAGAACATGAAATCATATTTTAAGTGGATTTCACATATTGCTTCTCTTCATCATTCTAAATACCAAAGATTAAGCTTGCCACTTGCTCTTGCAGTCTTTGCTCTGTTTCTTTGTTTGTTTGTTGACTTTTGTTTAATCAGACGTGAGTAGTGGTTGGTGGCCTTTATTGCTCAAAACTACCTGAAAGGGAAGGCAGAAAAATGACCTCGATCTGCTCCCTCCATTCCAAACACCATTTGTTTTCATACCCCAAGGTCTCCACCTCCCAAATCTTCCCTAATCTGGCCACATCTCTCCACTTCTATGTGCACTGTTGTATCCTGCTTAGGATCTCTATGGAAGCCTTCTAAGTGGTCCCCTGATTGTGTTCTTGCTCCTTACCCCCACAATGTGCTCGCTACTCTGTGGCCAGAAAAATCAGAAAAAAAATTTTAAAAATATGTTAGATCTTATCACTCACCAGTTCCAGGACCTACCCTTCTCCACTGGTGTCCTTTTCACATTTCAAATAAAACTCCTTTCTCCTCTTCCTGGCCTTGTCAGGGCCCACCATGACCTAGTCTCGCCCACCTCTCCACTTTCCTTCCCATAAGCTTCCCTACATTTCCTGTACTCTCCACTTCTTTCTGCTCTGGGAATAGTCCAAGCTCATTCTTACCTCAGGGTCTATGCAAGCACTATCGTCTCTGACCAGAATGTTCTCTCTCCTCTCCCACCATTCAGGTCTCTGCTCAGCAATAACCTCCTTAGAGAAAGCTTCCCTATTGTTCTACCTACAATAGCCTCAGTGTCAGTCACTGTCTATCTTATAAGCTTGCTTTATTTTTGTGATAGATTTCATCCCTATCTGAAATATTATTTCTTTGTTACCTGTTTTTTATCTGTCTTCCCCCAAATTCTGTGACAACAGGCACTTTGTTCATAGTTCCACTCCCAATATTTGAAAAAGACCAGGCACAAGGTAGATTATTCATAAATATTTGCTGAATGAATGAATGAATGAATGAATAACAAATGTTTAAAATCTCTTAACACCCTGAACTCATCCACATTACATTGGTGAGATGTTTCGCAGGCCTAGATAATTATATCGTAATTAGTCTGAGAGAAAGGCATTTAAGTTGTAAGTTAACAAGCAGATGAATGAGTGTTCTGAGAACACTGACCACTTGTTATCTGCAGAGTGGAGTAAATGAGCAGACGCAGGCTGAAATTGTGGGACAGCTTGACTCGATGTAAGGAAAATCTTTTGTATTTTGAGGATCATGGATAATTGAGAGAGTCTACAAAGAAAGGTGCCAGCACTTGATTTCTAAAGCACTTGATAAACAATACCCAATAATTGCCTTAGATGCTCAAAAATGTGTTAATTTATTATCATTATTAATGGGTTATATAGCCTAGAACATACACTATATTTCACCAATTCTAAAAATGAACAATTTTCCCACATTCTATCTCTGGTATCAGAACGTATCTCACAACTGATCAGTACATGATACTTAAATTGGCAGCATCTTTTCTTAGTGACATAAAATAGTGGTACTTAGTCTATGGCATCTTAGACTCAATAAAATACAGTAATTTATTATAATTTATACTCATTGAATCCTGGCTTCAGGCGAGCAGTTACAAATGTTATCATATTAACCCTCACAACCGCCTATAGGATAGGTAACATTAAGCCTATTTTATAAATAAGAAACTAAGAACAGGGAGATTGACTTTTCTAAACTCATAGAGATTCTAAGTGCTTGATTCCAGAATTTCATCTAGATCTACATGACCTCCAAACCAATTCTTGTCACCATTCTGCTATAATAATTATCAATCGTTAAATTAAATTAGGTTCTGTACATAAAATACAAAATGCCCATCACAAATGAGTCACATAGCAGGTGTCCAATTCACGTGAGTTCCCTTCCTCTCCGCTCCTTTACATTTGCCTGAATGTGAGAGCGTGAACCGTGCTCTGATTCCATGATTTATGTAAAACCTCTTAGAGGGCAAGCTTTGGTAGTCAGAGTTTGAGGTCTGGCTTTTTGAAAAGATCAGAGCCCATATCAAAGGCAGCAAGTTAGCTCGGAAATCAGTAGGACCATATAATGATCAGGCTGCCGAAAGACCACTCCCTGATGAACCAGGGAGAGCAGAACAGCCAAATCAACTCCCTGCCTCAGTCTTGACTCAGAGTACGCTAATGAGATTAGGCTTTGGAAGCAGATGGGTCGATTATTCTAGAAAGAGCAAGGGAGGTAGAGCACAGTGGGAAATGCTTTGGTTTTCAAGGCTGACAGTCTTGGACTCAAACCCCAGCTCTCCTTAACATCTTCAGAACTTAGCTTTCTAGTCTCCAAATTAAAAGAGGTGCTATTCCTCTGCAGGCTTGCAGAAATGACATGTTTAGTTCACAAATATTTGTTGAGCGCTTTCTTTGTGCATTGGTGTGCATCACTGAGACAAATAAATAAACATCCCTGCCCTCATCTGGCTTACCTTTTAGCAACTAGTGCTAATGGATGCAGAGTGCATATCACTTGGTGATACATAAATAATAGTCATTATTAAGCAATTAAATTAAATAATAGTCATTATTAAGCAATAAAAATGAAAGTATTCACATCAGATACTACGATCTGAACTGCTGTCCAGCTGAAAATTGCCCAGAAATTCTTCATAAATCACTAAAGAGTTCCACCTTGGGGCCCGCATGCCTGGATCTCCTCTGCCAAGGACTTTCTTGGCCAAGATCGTCATATATCTGCCTCATCATCACACCATATTCAGTCCTGTGTCACCTCTCAAAGAGGAGATACTGTCTAAACCAGCCTCTTCCTTCCTGCCTGGCCCCAGGTCTCTATTATCTCACCTTAGTTATTTGCTTCTGAGCCCTCACCATGGTCTGATATTTTCATTTTTTAAATGTGTTTGTTTCCTTATTTATTGTCCTATCCTCCATGCCCTCCGTAAGCTCCCAGGGCATGGGGACCACTGTTCTTTGTACCTAGACCAGGTCCTAGTACTTAATATTTGCATAAATGAACAAAAGAGGTATCAGCTACAACTAATAAACATGTTAAATGCAAGGGTTAATTTGGAGACCCCCCTGAACAAAACATCCAAATTTTTGCTACCAGCAGCCCAATATGGTGCACGGTTGGCAAAGCTTACAGAGGCTGGCTCCCAGATTCTGGAGAGACAAATCACTCCATTTTCTTCTGAGACCTGCAAACCTCAGAATCAAAGGTTTCAGATCACTGAACACTGAAGACAACAAAACCAATGGGAGAATAGGAATAGAATTGAGGTAGGAGGCAATGAATTCAGGTCTGCTTGACCAGGGAACTCCTCTGAGAAGGCAAGCATGGGCACTAGGAGAAATGCATCCATATGGTTTATTTAGCCTCAAAAAAGACCTCTGACAATATTTCAAGTCCACAGCCATTAAAACACTAAGCCATGCTGGGATTGTGGAAACTAGCCTGACAACAAAAGGGGATCAATGAACCAACAAGAAATTTATTGAACGTGTACTATATACCTAACCTGTGTCAGATGAGTTGGCATAAAGACACAACAGAGTACAACAAGGGGGAGCCCCAGTGGCTACACTGATATTGGCCTTCTTTGATACTTTTATAAATGATCTAAATAGAAGTATGCATGCAATTCTCCAGCTCTGCTGAGCAAAACAAACTCCTCAGGTTAATAAAATGTTGAGCTGATTGAATAAAGGGGCAGAAAGAGTTCACAATGCTACTCGATGCTCAGAAAATAGCACAGGAGTAGCTTTGTGAGTCTTGAAGGGGCAGGAGTCCCCTAGGGAGAGTAAACTGAAAGGTTATACAGGGCAAGGCCCTTCTCTATCTTGTTAGTCACTGCATGCCCACCCGGGTCTAGACCACAGCTAGCATGCGACAGACGCTAATTTTGTGAAAAGGATGAGCAAAGGCACTGGGCAGCTCAGATCTGCCTCGCATTGCACTTCAAGGCACTGGGGAGGGAGGTGTTTTGTGACGAGGTGGAGCTAATGGCAGGTCTTCATCCCCGAGACCTGAGCAGATCACAAATTGTTTGCTGAGAACAGCAGTGAATGCCCCTGATTCTCATGACAATAGGGAAGAAGTGGGACAGAGAGAAGAAAATAGGTAACTTTCATCATGGACAAAATGGCCAACAGGAGAAGCCTTTGCTGGGTGAGAACATTTAGAAACTCAGGGCTCCCCTGTTTCCCTTGGCTTAGCAACGCAAGACCCGAACAGCAAAGGATTTTCTTTGTTGCATGATCTAAAATAAACATTTGACAAGCTTGATATCGCTGGGCTTTCATATTATACCACTTTGTCACGGGAACTCAGCAGTGACACTGTTTGTGGTCTAATTTCTTAACTTCAAGGGGCTCCCTAGACAGAAACCTGAAACTTCACAACAGCATGAGAGAAGAAAAAGCAAAACTGTTTCATCAGAAATGGGCTTTTGAGAATCTCTGGCTCTGTCAAATGTGCTCCCTCCTAATGCCAAAACCAGGTGTTCACCGGGAGGAGTAGCTGTGGAAGACGTGGCAGGAGGCAGCAAGGATGTTTTAACCAGGGCACCTTGCTGTGCCTTAGAGGGAAAACTCAACGTGGGAACTGAGCCAAATCTTCCTACCTGCCTAGGGGAAGGCACTGATGGAAAAGGTGTGGGTGTGGACCCTCAAACATGAGGGAGGCAGCTGTAGGAAGAGAGATCTGTCAAAGCACTAGAGCTATGCTGGCTGGTCCTCAAGAAGAAAGAGCGTAACTCAGGACTGCAACAGTCAGAAGGAACATAGATAGCACCGTTAAAGGACCCAGGTCCTCCTCAACAAACAAATCTAAAACACCAGAATCCCAATGACTTTATTGAAGAGTCCCTCTTCTCAGGACTGGCCACAGGCTCTCACACATCTGAGCTTTGCTCATACCTTTGCATTCTAGACTGCTTCCACCTCAAATATCCAATTCAACACAATTCCACCCCCACCTTCAAGATCCAGCTCCGATCCCATGCAAGAGGAACCCAGGCTTTGGATTAGGGCACATTTGGAATCTAGTGCCAGATGAGATGTGGGCCTCCAGGAAGCTACTGCACCCCCGTGAGCCAGTTTCCTCACCTCCAAAATGAAGCCAACAGGAACTATCTCATCCATGGGGTTGTAGTGAGATACCACACCAGGACTATTAGGAAGGGAAGTGGAGGCCAGACAGGTAGCAAATTATAAATCAGCACTACAAGGGTGGGGGGGGGGGATTTAGTGGGAGACAAAATATGAAGGAATAGCTAAGGGAAAGAAGTAGTTTGCAGAGGTTCAGATGGTAAATTTGGAGGTCAGAGAAAGGATTGGCAGGGAGCTATCGTGTCACTGAGTGCCAGCTACTGCATAGGGCCCTGGGAGACGCAGAGGTGAACAAAAATGATATGACCCATTCGCTCATGAAGCTTCCAATTTAATGAAAAGGAATGGGCTTTGGAGCCAGGCCCATCTGGGAGTGAATTCCAGCTCAGCCATATTTTAGCAATTGGTCTTGGGCAAGTGATTCAACCTCACCAAAGCTATTTCCTTAGCTATAAAATGAGGTTAATATTAGCTACCTCACGGAGTTCTTGTAAAGATTAAGTGGGATACGTATGTAAGGAGCCTTTCCTATAGGAGAAGGCGCTCGTGAAGCAGACTCTCTTTTTCCCTTTTACTGGGGTTTTTCTGCCATGCCAGAAAGGTCTAAGCATTGTGTTTCCTCTAAATGTAGTAAGAGAAGGCTTGTGGAAAAGACAGCAAGTGTATTTTTTTCCAACTCTCTATCTAAAAATTAATGGTTTACAAACTATTGCCATATGTGCATTGTTTTGGGTAAGCATCATGGCTCTCCTACAATATTCTTTATTTCTTCTTGAAAAATAAAATATCTAATGATTTGAATGCTTCCCCCACCCCCCATCAACAGCAATGCTAATTTGTATATGTTTCCACTAAATTATGTGCCATACTAGATAAAAGATTTGTTTTGAAAAACAGCCACTTCCAAAAATAAGAGTTTATCAATTCCAATCATTCTTATCCAAAATTAGTTGTCAAGTTTCAATGGCTGAAATGAATTTAACAACCTAAATTCAGGTACCACTGCAGAATGACTAATGCAACCTTGTAGAGCAGTCCTGAATTCACAGCCCTGTTGGGGTTCACCAACTACATTTAAAATATCAGCACTTTTGTGCTCTAATAGAGCCTATTAACAAGAGTTGACTAACATTAGATGTAGTCAAACTAAGCATCAATTAAAAAAATATGCTGACCTCCCCCAACATTAAGAAGCTGTTGTCCCACACTCACCAAATGGAAATCAGAATAATTACTGTGGCGTTATGAAATCTAGTTATTTGACTAAGAGACAGCAATATTTTTTCACTGCCGCAAAAAGCCGGCAAATGCATCATGATGCTGTAGCAATATTGATATTCATAAATCTCATTAGGCCAACTGGAAGTCAAACATTAGCCAATCATGCTCCTGATTCCTACTTACAGATCAAAGTTAAATACGTGCTTTAGCCAGTTAGAAACAAAATTGAATCTGAGATCCGCATCTCTCTCATTAAGTAGCACTCTGTGAGGCTGTGTTTGAGACGAACAGCCCATCGGGAGCCCTTCCCAGACCAGCGAGAAGGCCTCCTTCCCACATCAGACTTGAAAACATCATGACTACCATTTAAACAAACGCATCTTCAAGCAGTCTGGATTTCCACCGCCCTGCCCTCTCCTTTTGAGTCATTTTGCCTTAGACCGACCAAAACCCTCTTTGGACCAAATAATTCTCATTTTCAAAACACGCATCTCTGTATTATGCCCATAGTACAACGGGCAACTATCTTCCTTGCATGTTTATCTCTTTCCTCTCTCTGACATTAGCTCTTAATGAAAACAGAAAGACAAATAAACTGATTTAAACAGGTGTTATGAACAAGCGGAGCTCCATGCACAGGAAAATGAAGTTGAGTCAGGCAGGAGCTTGGGTCGAGCCGGCACCCAGCGCAGAAGCAAAATCTCAGGATCGTTGGTTGTGAGGCTAGAGCAGGGGATCCTTCCTCCGGATAAAACCACGTTTTAAAATTCCAATAAGCAGCACAACCACAGCAGCGCCAGCAAAATGTGTCTCCCTTCATGCTGAGATGGTTCACTGCCTCTTCTACATCATTTATAGCCCACAGCTGGGGGTTATTCCACAGGGTCGCCAGGCCAGGGAGCAATACCCAGACACTGACAGCTTTGAGCAGAGCCTCCTCCTGTCCTCACATTCTGACTGTATCTCCATGGTGCCATATGTGTATATGCATGTGTGTGTGTGTGTGTGCGTGTGTGCGTGTGTGCGTGTGCCACCTAGTTGGTTTACACAAGGGACATCAAACAGAAAGAGGTTGATTTGATTTTGTTGTACCCTTTCAAATTAGTTGCCTTGGAGAATCTGTTTTAAAATTACTGAAAGCTCTACCACATTACATACAATGCACAGCCTTCATAGCTTGCAGCGCATGGGAAAAGCATGATTTAGTCTTTGCTTTGTTCCTAGTGCACAGATTGGAGGGTAAATAAACCTTCTGGCTATACACACTGGCAGACCCAGAATTTCTATAAGGGGGAGGAGGATGGGCAAGCAGGTTGGAATGGGGACCTGTTTCAGTGTGACATTTTGCATGGCAAGTGCACAGTTTCAACTTAGCACAACCATTGGGTGTGGGCGGGGAGCCCACTGAGAGGGAAGGCTCGAAGACCCTCCAAGCTACTCTGACACAACGACTACAGTTCTCTCTCGGTTAGTACTTGACTTACTTGACTCCTTTTTAAACCTCTTAGAACATGAAGGCATTTGAGGAAACAGAAGTAATTAAAGCAAAATATTAGAAAAACTTTTTTCATAACAGAAATTTCTAATGGCATATTGTGCAATACATTCTAAGGTTTAAAATAACTTATTTTTCATTAAAAAAATAATTTAATACTGGTATTTAGGATCCTGTACTCGAAAGCATGTGTAATTTGGTCAAACTAAAATTATAACAATGGCAAAGCACAATATATGCAGAAGTTTTAGGAAAATGAGAATAAACCTTTGCATAGAATCTTTCAATTTGCAAAACATTTTCAAATGATATGAACTCTCTGGATCTTTACTACAACCCTACAAAAGAGAAGGCCAAGCTACCAGGGTCCATATTTTATATATCTCAGAAGAAACTGAGCCTCACAGGTGAAATGGCTTGCTTGCACTCACACACACATACAGACATGCAGGCGTGCAAGCTAGTGGGGCCCCCAAAGAGCAGCTTCAAGTTCAGAGACCCTTTTCCCAAATCACAAGTTCGTTCATTCAAAAAAAAATGTTTATGCTAAAGATAACTTCTCTGGGCACAAAAGCAATAACATCTCAGTAACAATGAGGACCCCTAGCACTTTCTTTTTGGTTTCTAATACCATTTTCCAACAAAAGAAACCTAGGCTCCTGGCAAAAATGACTGAATCTCAGACTGAGGCAAGAAAGACACAAAATAACCCTGAAGCATCTTACAGTGCGAGAAAATAATAAAGTGCTCTCTCTCTCTCTCTCTCTCTCTCTCACACACACACACACACACACACACACACACAGTGATGGGAGATGGTCAAAGGGACCCAGAAGCCAACTGAAAGAACTAATTGCCAAGGCTGAACAAGATAAATAACACAGCACCAGATTATAACTTGCAGTATAAAATAAATATCCATGAGTCCATATGCTAAAAGTCAATGATCTGAATAAATAAATAATGAGAGAGGAGACAAATCCAAATATTTTCTGTACACATGCCTCCCTCAAAGAGGTTGAGCATAACTCCAACTTTTTAAGTGTGGCCTGGGCATTGTGATTTTCCTCCAAGAGTACAGAATGGGAAAAGGGGAAATAAAAGAATAACTTCACAGTGGGGACACCTGAGGAACACTACTTTGGCCAAAATAACAAGTTCAACACCAACTGTGGTTAGTCATGTTGATAATACACACCCTCATATGATGTAACCTCTGTTGTCTTCTTCCCCCAAACCCGTAAGCCTAAAACAATCATGGGAGAAACATGGGAAAATCCCAATCAAGGAACATTCTACAAAACGCCCTGACCAAACCTCCTCAAAACCCTCAAGGTCATTAAAAACTAGGAAAGTCTGAGAAACTGTCGCCACCAAGAGGTACCTAAGGAGACATGGGTAGGAAATATCAGAAAGGGAGACAGAACATGAAGACTCCTAACTCTGGGAAATGAACTAGGGGTGGTGGAAGGGGAGGAGGGCGGGGGGTGGGGGTGAGTGGGTGACAGGCACTGAGGGGGACACTTGACGGGATGAGCACTGGGTGTTCTGTATGTTGGCAAATTGAACACCAATAAAAAATAAATTTATTATAAAAAAAAGAAGTAAGAAAGAAAATGAAATGGTCTGGGATCCTGGATAGAATCCTGAGACAGAATTAGGATATCAGGTAAAAAAAAAAAAAGAAGAAGAGGAAGAAGAAGAAAGAAGAAGAAGAAGAAGAAGAAGAAGAAGAAGAAGAAGAAGAAGAAGAAGAAGAAGAAGAAGAAGGAGAAGAAGAAGAAGGAAATCTGAATAAAGTATGAACTTTAGGTAGCAGTAAAGGATCAGTATTGGTTCATTGATTGTAACTGATGTAACCATACTAATGTAAGATGTTGATAACAGAGAAACTAGGTGCCGGGCATTTGGCAACTCTATTATCTTTGCAATTTTTCTATAATTCTAAAATTGTTTTCAAATCACACATTTGTTAAACAAAAAAGATAACCTCTCTGTACCAAAATCATATACATGACACATAAACTATTTACACGCTCAAAGGATGGACCTTAATTCAGAGCCAACAAGGAATCTTAACTGTGATTTCTGTACGTTGGTCCTCATAGCAGCCCAAAGGCTTCAGCCACTTAAATGTTTCATAATGAATCTTTAAAAAATCATAAGAGCATCTGTAATCTATGGGCCATCCTTCCTCACCATTGAGCAAACTAGCAACAGACCAGAGGCAGCAGCTGCTAAGGAATCAAGGGAAGCTTTAAAAACAAAAACAAAAACAAAAAATGTGCGGCAGGTGGTACCACCTGGGCTATCTGACTCTGGCCCCAACAGTCCTCTACTGAGTGATGGTGAAGGATGAAAAATCAGTTAGTCACTCACAATTGGGGGAGTAAGAGGCAACCGCTTCAGCTTAAGTGTGTCTGTAGCCAGTGTGAAAGACATCCTAAAATTGCAACTTTAAATGCCTTGGGTATTGACAGAGCAATCCATGTGGCAGCTAAGTGGACATTAATGTACTATAGAGTACCTGTTGGAGCCTCACAAACTAAATTATTTTCCCTCCTACCTACACACCAAGAGGGTATAATCTACTGAGGGGGGACAAAAGAATTCTTGATTTTTAAATTGAGCTAAATGGCAATGCCATGGCAGGGAAGGAGCCCAAGTAAGACTCTGGTCTGTGAAATGAGGTGTTGTGCTGAGCTCCTCAGAGGCTGCTTTGCAACACCCACCTGCAACCAACGCCAGGGCATCAGCTCACTGACAGAGCAGAGGCTTGAATCCCATCAAATCAGACATAGCATGGAACAGCCATTTTCTATCGCCAAGATTCACAGGGCCATCTCAGTTTTGCACGGGACCTGAAAAGCCATCGCATCTAGCTGATTTTTTGACACCGGATCCATCACCATAGGATTCCTGTCAAGAGCTCCTTCCACCTCTCCTTGGGACGAGGGCCTTGCCACCCTTCAAGGCACATTCTGAAGGCATCCTTGCCCCTGCTGCATCCCATTTCTCTGATGTCACCTCTGACTAACTCCCTCTAAACCAGCCATCTGACCTCCTCACTATTGCCTGTATGCTCTATACACACTCTGGTCTCAGGGCCTTTGCATTTGCTTTTTCCTCCATGTGACTTGCTCCTTCATCTTCTTCATGTCTTTGTCCAAATGTCACCTTCTCAGTGAAGCTTTTCCTGACCATTTTAAATTGTCCCATTCCCACATCCACCCCAATACTCCACCCTCCTACATACAGCATTTATCACCTTCTAACACTGATTTTTTAAATTCTCTTATTCTCCCTCTAGAGTATAGGCTCCATGAAGCCATGGTTCTTTATTCATTGATGTACCCCCAGCACTCAGAACTATGGCTGTCTGTGACTAAATTCATATAAATTCATGAACAACAAAATTTTTAACCCTCGAGCAAACTTTTTATTTAATGAGCAAGTCATATTTATAGGATCCTTATATACCAACCCTATAAAAAAGTTAATTCATGATATGTGTGCATATGGCATTCCACTTTTACAACATTATAAACTTTTTATTGACCAGTATTTTTTAAGACTGGCTTTTGGTGTAGAAAATACTATCACCCTGCATATTAAAAGTGATGATAATAACATAGGTTTCTTTTGTTTATTATCAGGGACTGAGTGGGAAATTCAAAATACAAGTGAAATTCATTCCTTATTCATCTGTCCCCTCCTTTCCTCCACTCAGAGCCCAGCACACTGTTGTCCTTTGATGTCCATACAAAGGCTTATACATAAATGTTCAAAGTAGCATAGGAATCAAAAAGTCTGAAAAAATGCAAATGTCCACCAACTAGTAAATGGAAGAAGAACAGGTGGTGCATTCACACAATGGAAAACCAATCAGCAATAAAAACCAATGATGTCCTGACATATACTGCAACATGGCTAGACCTTCAAAACATACACTACAGGAAAGAAGCAAAAGTCACAAAGTATGATTCCCTTATATACAGAAAAGGCAAATTGATAGAGACACAGCCTCAATTAGTGGTTGTCTGGGGTTCAGGGCAGGAATAGACAGTGACTACAAGTGGCCAGTGATAAAAAAAATTCTAAAGTTGAATTGCTGCACGATTATGTAATTGACTAAAAAATCCCTTGCACGCTTAAAGCTGATTAATTTTATTGAATGTTAAGTACACCTCAATAAGGATATTCAAAAATGGGGGGGGGGGTGTTCAGGAACCCTCCAGAAGCTATCTTACCACTGTGTTCTGAGTCAATACAGAGTACAGAGGCAGAGGAAGCCAGCCTCCAACAGCCATCCTCTACAGAGCAAAACTACCACTTTTCTTATCAAAGGGAGAAAAGGCTGATACTGAGCCCAAGATCTCCCAAGATATAATATCACAGCAGAGCACTGAATAAAAAAAGTTTAAGAGCGGGCCCCACCCCTCTGGGTGTTTCCCAACTGGAAGGAATGAGATGTTCAGATAAATCCCCAACTTAAGGACATTTTAATGCTTGAACCCCCAAAGAAAGAGAGCAGTTCATCAAGCATTCATTCATTCCTTTTTCAAAACATTCACTGAGCACCTCCTTGTGCTCACCCTACAATGCAATCACCTGCTAGGTGCTGGCGACATGCAGGTGCATCAGACACAAGGAAGCCCGGAATAGCTCTGATACTGGCACCCGAGGCTCACTCGGTAAGATCCAGATGAGATGCTTCATGGGTTTCCCCACAGCTGAGGTTCCTGGGATGAGAGTGGAGGAAGCTCAGGCCAGCCCACAAATCTATCTCCCTCCAGGATTCCAGGAGAAGGATTAAAGCTCTGGGATGTGCTCATGGGGTTGACCCTGAAAGAAGTGAGCGCCTGGGGTGTTTTATATGTAATTCCCTCCCTCCCTTGAAGGGCCGTCTGGGTTTCTGCTTCACTGTCAGTCTCTTTCTCTCAGGCAGACAGTTCATCCGTTGAAATCAATAGGTAGGAAATCAATAAAATGCAAACATGGCACTTTGCCCTTGCTGGTTTCGACCCTCTCTCTTCAATCCTGAAAACACCGCAGTGTTTCCTTTACATCAGCCCCTTGGTGACTTCAAAGCCTCTTCAGTTTTCACCATCTAACCATTTTTCCTCAGCTCTGATGGGAAGTCGCTTTGTCGTTACCCACGGAAGGTGACTATTCCCCAACCCAGGGTTCCTGTGCTCTGAATTCAGCCAACCACTACTTACTACAGATTGTGTTTTAGTACCTTAGAGCCGCCCCATCAGCCCAACAGAAGGCTGTACACAGGAGCGAATGTGAGCAGGTTGTGTTGTCGGCTCAGAGGTATTCCAGAAGGCTCATGACAGAGGGCACGAGTGCCCCGTCCCTGGAGGAATTCAGACAGAGGGTTTGGGACTTGTCAGAGGCCGTGTTCCCTACCTACCTACCATTGTTCAAAGGATGGTCTAGATGACCGTTATATCCCCTTCTAACTCGGAGATCCCGTTGTTCCAAAGGGGCTAATAGATCCACAGCATAAAACAAAAATAGCCCTGGTCAGTATTGGACTGGAAAAATCAGGCCCCGCCTCATGGATATTTTCAGAAACGTCCGGAGAGAGACAGACTGTCAAAGACCAGAGGAACCGAAGTGAAGGAAGTGGAGCCACCGGCTGCATGAGTAGCAGTGGGACCATATCGGTACACAGCAGCTACGAGAGTCTGAAACGTCAGAGTAAACCGTAAGGAGAATATCACAGCAGGATAATTGAAAGTTTGAGGTTGGAACTGGGTTCCAGCTTCACCTCTGCCATCGACTGTGGTGGCTTAACCATCCTGTACAAGTTCCAAACATCAGTTTCCTCATCTGTAAAATGGGAATAACTCAGAGAGTTGTTATAAAGATTCAAGGGGCTCAACTTGAAAAGCAGGATGGTCCCTGGTACATATGAAGCCTCTCAGATATTGGGGCTCATTATACTCATTTTTATGCCATTCAAGAGTCTAATGTTCTAGATCGTCAGCATGGAAAGAACTGACAGGTGCCCCACAAACTGTGCTAGAGAGGTGTGGCCCCAGATAAAATTCCAAGCTGTCTTGACCACAGACCTAAGCCACGGGGCACCTGTTAGGCCTCTTGTAAAGATGCCTGCCTAAGCAGACGCCTCAGAAGGTTCATTATCACCTATAGGGACACCATTTAATGACAGCTCCACACCATCAGACAACCTGCATTGGAACTGCCTGGAGTGGGCCAGGTCAGCTCTGAGAGGGCTGTGCAGACACGTCACTCTGATTTCTATCTCTTTGGGGAATCATGCTTCTTGGATTGATATTCAGTTTAAGTTGAGAATACATTTGTGTGCCTTGCAATTTGAAATTATGCAAAAAAGAAAAAAAATTCATTCTGTCAAAGAAATGCAGCCAAGCCACTTGAGATGGTCATGACAGAGTCACAGGCCCATCTGCATAAGCACCTGAATCCACACGTAACAGACCATAATCGTCGGTTACATTGCTAATTGCGGAAATTAAGGGCCATATGAATGGGACAGATAACCAAATCATGTGACTAATTCAGCCCTATGAATGACCCCCCCCCCCAAAAAAAAAAGCCATCAGATGAATCCTTCCCAGGTTCTCTGGCTTCACTACTGCTTTCCAACCTAGTCTGACCATAAGAATCGGCTGGCATGCTTATTAAATACAGGTTTCCAGGCCACTCTTCCGGAGAGTCTCAGTTAATAGGTCAGGAGGGAGGCCGGAGAATCTCTATTTGCACAAGCATCCCAGGGGATTCATGGGGGCAGGCAAGTTTCGAGAACACTTGTCTTAGGACCCAACCACTCATCATTGGTTTGGTTTTTTAATAGGCACTTGCTGGGAGCCGGGTATATATGCCAGAACTTTCCTATAAGGATGCACATGAGGCATGAATCCCCATTTCTGTGTGATGTAGTGCTGGTTATCCCCATTTTAAAGACAGACACTGAAGCTCAGCAAGGTGACTGGCTCCGTAAGTGTCAGAGCAGGGTTCTAACACAGTCTTATGACTGCCACTGGGGGCCTTTTTCCATGAGCTCACGGTTGCTGCGGTAATGTAAATCACTCCTCTATCAACAACTCCAAGACCGATGATCCAGGCAGCCATATGGGACTAGTCATGGGATCTTCCCAGACTAATTCTGACATGTCTTTCATAGCAGCAAACAGCAGCTGCATCTCAAATGGGATGTCACTGGCTGGAAATGGCACCCTGCCCAACGCATGGCCTCTTTACGCAGCCTGTGAAAATGCCCTAAGAATGCTCTTGCAAAGTGTTTATTTTCTCCGGTAATACTAAATACAAACGTTGTCTCCCTGGAATCTGGTAGCTTGGGGCCCATGTATAAGTTTATAAAAGTAACTACTGCCTCCGCACAGTTCCCCACAGAGGCCTCTCCATATATATCATTAGTTCACAAGCTTCACCGTTGGGTAAAAATGTCATTAGGAAACATATCATTTACCCAATAGACTGAAATGGATCCCAAGGAGCTATTCCAGTCTATCAGGTAATTATGGGGGAAGCCCTGTATTATTTACTGGAGAAAATGGAATACCGCCCTGGGAGGCACGAAGGTCCTCCCTGCTCTCCGTGATAAAGAGATGATCCCATTTTGCGATAACAACCATTGAGCTTACTCTGATTTCTGCGACTTCTCAAAAATCCTTTTGTTGCTTTTCTTTTCTTTTATATATAGCTAATGGCTCCAAGCCAACCATAAATAATGAAATACCTAAGAAATTCATTGTAATCCCATTCAGAGCTTTATTTAGCAGAAGGGAGCGCAAAATCCTCCGAAATCTCATTTATTTCACGACTACAGTAATGACCATTTAAACAGGCAGCATATGGCACCCTCTCATCTCATGGGGCCTTTCGAAGCTTCGAAGCCACAGGCACAGAGTCAATTGACCCATCCTCAAATGCAACCGCTCTGGGGAGTCCAAGCAGAAACACAGTGAAGATCAAGGACTTAACCTTCACTGTAGTCATCTCCAGTCTTGAGGATCACTAGGCTGGGCCTTTGCCTCCTCCCCAGGAAGCCACTCTTCAGTGCCTCGGACTAGAATATGCCTCCATCCCCAGAACCTACCCCAGTTCCTGGCACTCTTGAGGACATGGTGATAAACATGTGTTGTATAAAAAGGGCCTTTCTTCCAATTCTTAACATCCTATAATTCAGCCACTACCATCCACTACTTTGTCCCAGCACCTACAACAGTGACACACAGTCGAACTACCTTTATAGATGCTGTTGTTGTTTTCCTTTGCAACATGCCTCAATGGCTTGATTATATGGCCTTTACTTCTTGAGCCTCCATCATCCTCCAATGCTCTGCCAGACCATGGAAGTCTAATGGGAGGAGGGAAGCAGGAACACACCGCAAGAGTCATCCTCAAGTGGAGAGAGGAGCAAAGGAGAGCAAGAGATGCTATTCGAAGGCATAAGAGAGTCAGGAAAATTATAATCATGAGGAACCAGAAAACAGCCAAACCCAGAAGATTTCCTGAGGGGCACCTGGGTGGCTCAGTCAGTTAAGCATCTGCCTTCAGCTCAAGTCATGATATCAAGGTCCTGGAATCAAGCCCCATGTCCAGCTTCCACTCAGAGGGGAGTCTGCTTGTCCCTCTGTCTCTCCTGCCCCTCCCCCTACCCATACATGCTCTCTCTCTCTCTCTCTCTCTCTCAAATAAATATATAAAATATTTTGAAAATTGTATTTCCCAAACAGGTGGAAAATGCAAATCTCTGTGTTAGATAGACCTCCATGAGACACAGGGAAGATCTCTCTCGTCTTAGCCAAGGACCCACAACACTCCTGGTTGTCCACTTCCTCAGACAAGCATAACCCCAGACTAAGAAAATAATAATAATGCCAACTCAGAGAACCACATGGAAAAGATAAACCTGGAGACAAGAAGGCAGAGTCAAAGAAGAAAGTTCCAGAGTAGAGGAGTATAAGCTACACACGTCAAATCCCTGGTGTGATGCTAATTTGCTCTGTTTTACATTTTCTACAAGAATTCAGTTAAAGGTCATGATTTTAGGAAATGGGTCTTCAAACCCAACTTTTACGACCCTCTGCTGCCTCAACACTAGATGGGAAGCTGCATGAGGGTAAGGTTTGAGCAGTGTCTCCAGGCCTGAAGAATTCTTAGACTTCCTCCTGCCTAACAGACACCAGGCCTGCTGAGAGCTGATAAGCATACAAAATAGTTGCTCATCCTCAAGGAGTTTGTTGTCTAAAGAAGGGGACCCCTAGGGGATCCCTGGGTGGTGCAGCGGCTTAGCGCCTGCCTTTGGACCAGGGCGCGGTCCTGGAGACCCAGAATCGAATCCCACATCAGGCTCCCGATGCATGGAGCCTGCTTCTCCCTCTGCCTGTGTCTCTGCCTCTCTCTCTCTCTCTCTCTCTCTGTGTGTGTGTGACTATCATAAATAAAAAAATAAAAAAAACACTAAAATGATGTAAAGAATTCAAAAAAAAAAAAAAAGAAGGGGACCCATAGACAAACAGGCTATGTAAACGACATCCATGACGTAATGTCTTAGAAGTATGTAATGAGTGAACCATCACTTATATGTGATGATACGGATTCCATTTCCAAGAAATCATCCACAATTCTACAGGTTACCTTGTAAGAGAATTGACTTCTCTGTATATCATCTACAGATTATCTTATAAAAGTATACTCCTGCAAACAGCATGGGGAAAAAATGGTACAACTGGAAATATCCTTAGCAGGATGTATTCTTGAGTCTTTAATCAACAATGTGACATTCTGATTACAATAGCCTCTACAGTATTTCATAAATGAGGTAGAACTGTTCTCAATAAACCACCATTTGTTCATTCATTTATTTTTAATTGAAATGCATCTCTTCATTTGCTAGGCTCTCTTATTGGAAGTCAAAGCAGGATTTAAAAAAGAAAAAAGAAAAAAAGAAAGTCAAAGCAGGATTGTATCAAAAAGTTGGAGAAATGTGAGAAAATAGCCTCATAAAGATTCTGAAATTCATTTTATTTTTTTTAATTTTTATTTATTTATGATAGTCACACAGAGAGAGAGAGAGAGGCAGAGACACAGGCAGAGGGAGAAGCAGGCTCCATGCACCGGGAGCCCGACATGGGATTCGATCCCGGGTCTCCAGGATCGCACCCTGGGCCAAAGGCAGGCTTTAAACTGCTGTGCCACCCAGGGATCCCCTGAAATTCATTTTAATATACACTTACTTTGACACTATGTATTTGCAACTCACTAAGATTTAAGTAAAATTCAACCCATGTCTCCCAGAGCCATACAATCTAGTGCCAGAAACAGCAAAGCAAAGAAGCCCTTTTGCTACAGAGAGACGGGTGCCATTATGATATCTAGGCGTCTGTATTTTGAAACAACACCTGTAATGAGTAAGAGCCACAAGTTCTAAATTGCACATTGCTATTAGCATATTATATTGTATTGGCATTACTCAAATAACTTCATAAACATGTGTGGGGCTGGACAGCAGAAAAAACAAGAAACAGCAAATGTACCAAGTCCTTCCTTAGAAGAGCTAACGGTTTTAAGATCTTTATTATTATTCTTTTTAATCTGACTTTTGTACAACATCACAGCATGCTTGACAATTTTACTTGAAGCGGTTAACTCGGGGAGGAGGGGGGACTTGAATATTTCTTGGAAAAGATTGTCCATTTCTACCTGCTAATGCACAATCTAAAATGACCATTTATATGCACAACCATTTACCTGATGCATAATACTTAACTCGGAAATTATCACTAAGAGGTATTGCCAGCGCCAGCATTTGAGCACAGGGTTTTGGTGCAAATGCTAAAGCATTTCTACAGATAATGAAGCACTCAACAAAGTGCCCTTTGTTAGACAATAAAAATAAATGATTTCAAAAGCCATCAACTGGTGATGAACAAATACATTTTATAGTAAAGCACTTGGAGATATTTTGGGTAAGCTCATATTTCACTACAATGTGTTTGTTTTGTCTTTTGGTTTTAGTTTCTTTTTTAATCACAACCTACTCAGTATTCTCCACCCATAGCTTATCTTCATTTTTTTATTAATAATAAAAAGAGCTGCTGCCATTTATGGAGTCCTTCTTTGTACCAGACTGGGCTAAGCAGTTCATGGTCTTCATCTTAACCAACTCTTCACGTCTCTTTATGAGGTGAGTTCTATTATGATGTCCCGTTCTACAGAGGAATTTGTGCAAAGTAAACAAACAAAAAAACAAAAATATCCCATCCTTTTAAGGGACTTTGTAGCTTTCAAAGTGTTTTGACATAGCTGGTCTGATTTGTGTGGCCTGGTTGAGAGTCTGAGAGGTTAGCACATTATCTTTTTTAGATACAAGGATACCATGGCCTACAAAACTGAAATGACTCGTCCAAGATGATGTGTTTGCCAAATGATTATAACAGACTGCAAAAAAAAAACACTGGCCACAATGCTTCCCTTCCCTGTGACCACTCTCCTTTGCAGTATAACTCTGTGGTTCCTCTCATCATCAATAGGTAGGGTCTCTTTCCCCTTGAATTGGAACTAGCCTGGTGACTTGCTTTGGCCAATCCAATACGTTAGAAGCAGTAATGTACCAGTTCTCTGGCTCAAGAGGTCTTGCAGTCTCTGTAATCTTTCTGCCAAGAGAACAAGCCCATGTTAGCCTGATGGATGATAAGAGACATGTGGCCCGGCCATCCCCATTGCCCCAGGTGACAGTCTCCAGGTGCCAAATCAAAGCTGCCTAGCTAACCATCATCTCACTGCAAAATATGTGCATGAATCCAGATGACACAAGCCCAAACTGTAGAACCACCAAATTGTGAGCTTAAAAAAAAAAAAAAAAATGGTGGACATTTTAACCACTAAGTCTTAAGGCAGTTTGTCATACGGCAAAAGCTGACTGACACAGTGGCATTGTTGAAAACAGAGTTCCAAAAGTCCATGCTGTCTCAACAGATATGCTTTTTATTTGTTACAGAAAAGCTAGATTACTTTTTAATTAAAAAAGAAATGTTGGGGTGGAAGGGTTAAAGCAACACTAAAAGACAAAAACATGAAATTGTTTGATTTAGACAATGAGTAGGGTTAATTATTCCTATGTGTGTGTGATTCATTATCAGATCCTACCCACCATTCTACCAAGATGTGATGTCTCTCTAGGATTTACCATCATTATTACCTTACTTACTTACTTGAATGACTGCATCCACTGTGACTACATGCCCAATTTGAGCTCTGAAAATATAATGAGCATGAAAAACTTTTAGTGGCATTTACATACATAACATTTTGTTTTTAATTAACATTGCATTAGCCCAATATTCTCCAAACCTTATTCATTTACATATCACTTTCACAATCTTTGTTAATCTGCAAACTACCTATATTGTTATTTACTGAATATTTTTCTTTAAATGAAATTCAAATTGACTCATATTTTTTACTTTGCCTAATCTTAAGTGATAATAAGCATGAGATCACATGTTTTATAAACCAATTATATATTTTTCTACATAACTGTTAAAATAAAAATGTATATATTCATCTGTATGCCACCTAAAATCATCCTGCTTGCTTAACTCTAAGAAACACTGCATTACCAATATCCAATTAACTCTAAGTCTTTACTTTTGAATACCAGCTATAAGAGAAAAAAACAACTTACAAGGCTTTTATAGGCCAAAGGGAACTCAAATAAATATGACAGTTCCACTGGGCACTTACTCGGACAACTCTGCCATCTGAAGAACCATGCACAAGTGTTCTAGCCCTTGGCCCAACAAGCAGACACTATTTCCATGATCCCCACTGAGCTTTTGACTCTTTTCAGTGCTCATGATCTGAATAAGCAATATGAGGTAGGACAAGGTAAATATCACCAGGTCCTCAGATGGCTCTGAGGCCATGAAACCATTCACGCTCATCCATGTGAACTAGAAGATGAATGTGCAAGAGCTGTTGGACTACTCCCAATGCCCCACACCCTTTCTTAATACTTTTGATCCTCAACACAAGCTTTTAAGTAAAAGCATTTAAAGCTATCATTTCTGTGTCATTTATAAAATCAAGACTCAAAAAATGACCTCTCTGGGACAAAGAAGCTGTCTCTGCCTCATCCAAGTAGATAGCTGCCAGGCCACAATAAACCGGCTTCCAGCCTGGGAACATAGTTTTGCCCCTCCCATTACTGCTCACAAACAATATCAAGGAAATGCCATAAACACAGTAAATCTTAACTTAATCAAAACATTGGATAAAATGCCCCAGGGTTTCCTTGAAAATAAGATGGCAGACTTAAGTGAATTACTAATTGCTAAAAATCACTATAACCAAGAAGTATTGACTAATCGATTAGTTTCTACAAGAGTGATCATAGGATAGTTTGTTAGAGTGAAAACCACAGGTTCGAATCCTCTTCAGGTTGAATTCCAGACCGGGCAAATTACTCAATTTCTCTCTTATCAGTTTTTTTGTTTGTTTGTTTGTTTGGTTCGGTTTCTCCATGTATAAATAGTGATAATAATGGTGGTTATCTTCAGGGTCCTTGTGAGGATTAAATGAGCTAATTCATTCAAAACTTAGAACAAGATCTCTCAGGTTCTACATATTTAATTAACACTAGCTATTACTATTGTATAGGTAATTCTGATCATTTCTTTTTTTATGTCAATATGGGATGTTCTACTTTGGGTGCCATAGGCTTTACCCAGCTCCACATATCTGTCAGTCCCTGGAAGGAATGTGTATAAGTCATGCTGATTAACTGTATATGGGTAATGAAGATAGATAGATCTCATACCATAGATATCAGAATGAAGTTCCCAGATGCCTTGACAAATAGAACATTGCACACAAGGACAAGAAAATTTAATTTACCAAGTATAAAAGCAAAGTCCTGCACAGTCAACTACAGTCATGTCAGGAAAACCTTGTTTCCTAAAGTCTGGTTGGCCAGTTGATAATGTGCACTACATGCCTGCAGGAAAAATGAAAAAGCCACTGGAATCACCCTGACCAACACGGAAACCCATTTTCTTGAGAAGAAACATTTCCGCAGCTCTCAAGGCTGACAAGATCACTTCTAGCATATGGTGCTCGGTTCTTGGTAGGATGTTTCAAGAGGAATAAGATAAATAGCAGGTTGGAGAAAGAGTAGAGCCCAAGTCACCTAAGAAATCGCTAATGGTCTTAGGAATACCTCCCCTGGGCAAGAGAACCAAGTTGATCAATTGACATTTATGAGCACCTACTATGTGCCAAGCTTTCCTGGGCCCCAAGAATCACATGGTGAACAAGACAGACAGCACCTCTGCTCTCAATAGCTCACATCCCAGTGCAGACAGTCACACAATAAACCTGTAATCAAACAGCATCAATGGCTCCAGGCCCTCAGAAGCTCTGCAAAGAAGACAAGATGGCAATGCCATTCTAAGGAAATGACTCTAAGTGGAAATAATATGAAGAAGACCAGATAGAAAAAAGGATAAAATGATACATTACCTGTAAAGCATTTATCAAAGAGCCTGGCACATAGTAAAAGACTCAGGAGCTGGTAGTAGTAACAACAATAACACAAGCAAATATTTCTACAGCACTTACTGAGGTGCCAGGCTCTGCTGCAAGCACTTTGCATTTATGAAGTCACCTTTCAGGTAGCAATCTTTCTATCCTTTCTAATCCTTTTATAGATGATGAAACTGAGGCACACGGTGCTTAGTAAGTTGCCTGTGATCACACTAGTAACCAGCTAGTCAGATCCAGCCTCTGGACCAGGCAGCCTGTCTCCAAAGCCTAGACTCTTCTTGGCTATTATGCCTTCCAAGCACTGAAGGGTCCTCTCATCAAAAGTGTCTGTGTTCTGAGGTAGACCAGAAGACAGAAATAGAACAAAGTTAGGAAGCTCCAAACAAACAGTCCCTGGACACTTGGCATGTTTCCAGCACCCTGCTAGGCACAAGATTGTGGTGAATTTTCATGTTTATATTCAGAACAGACTTGCAGCAAGTGGGGAAGCACTCCCGTGATACAGAATAACCTTGTGGCATGCACGGTTTTTGCTCCTTACTCTGCCCTTTCGTTCTCCCTTCAGTGACCTTGTTACCTATATCAGGAACATCCAATCTTAAAAAGAACCTGCTTGGGGATCCCTGGGTGGCTCAGCAGTTTCGCACCTGCCTTTGGCCCAGAGTGCGATCCTGGAGTCCCGGGATCGAGTCCCACATCGGGCTCCAGGCATGGAGCCTGCTTCTCCCTCTGTCTGTGTCTCTGCCTCTCTCTCTCTCTCCTCTCTCTCTCTCTCTCTCTCTGTCTATCATGAATAAATAAATAAAATCTTAAAAAAAAAAAAAAAGAACCTGCTTGTGATAAAAGAAAAAAATGCAAGATGCGACTTAGTACCTTGCCTGACGGAGATTTTTTTTTTAATAAAATATTATAGGAGTCTAGTTGCTGGGAAATAATCAATTTGCAAGTTGAAGGAAAGGTATAAAACTCCATATGTGTAAGGCCTGGTATGAAAAAATACTTGCTTACATACACATACATAGAAAAACAAAAATAAAACAAGACAACAACAACAAAACCTGCTGAGTTTTCCTTTGTTGCATTCTTTAAAAGAAAAATGAACTTCTTTGACATCTGTGTCCAACTTTCTTACTTGCACTTCTGCCCTCTGACACCATCAGATGGAGTGTGGTGCTGGAAAAGTATTGCAGAGCTACCTGGAATTGGTGACATGAAATTCTAGGAAGCACTGGCCTATAACAACAATGATAATAGCAGCTAATAATTATTGAACAAAATAACATGTCTGGCACTGTGCTAAGTATTTCCACTCAGAATTAGGTACTTCTATTCTCTCAATTTGGACATTAGAAAACTGGCTTGTTAAGAAGAATATGTAAAAGTACTGGAAAAGAAAAGAATATTCTATTTTTCCGGTGAGACAACAGATGGTCCAGTGGTGAGCACCGAACTACATTTTTCCTTCCTACCTCCCTGGGTCTTTAAAGAACTCCGAAACTCACACTGAAACTCACTGAGTGTTTGAGAAGTTAATCAACCAACCCTTAGCAGGTGCTTAATCCATACCTGATATTGTGGGAGGCTCCTCTGTTTTGTGACAACCAATCCCATCGTGTTGCCAAGGGCAGAAAGGCCTCCCCAGGACCTAGCTGAGTGCCTTGCATATGGTAGATGCTCCATAAACGACTGTTGGTTGATTAGTTGCCTCCCCTGTGCCCAGCCTCAGCGTGAGGCAGATAAAAGTGAAGATGCTGTCCTTGGTGTTGGTGATGCTTTTCTGATTTCATCTGCCACCTCTTTCTTTGTCCTTTGGAGCCCACTTGAAATTCCACTTGGCTCAAGAAACATCAAAGGAGGTTCTGAATCCCACTGCAACTCAGAGAGAGCCCAGCTAAAATCATTTTCTAGGGTCAAGAAACAGCTTTCCCCAGAAGAGAGTGGCAAGGGAGGAGGAGGTGAGGGTGATGAAAACAGGCAGAAGAAGAAAACGAAGCCCGGAGAAAAGACGACAGGAGGGGGAAACAGAGAATCAGAGACGGGAGAGCTGTGGACCATTCCTAGCCTCATCCCAGTGATACAGGGAGCTTCTTGAAAGGCACTGTTCTCTGAGAAGCGGATTTTGTTCACAGTCTAACAGGTGTGGAGGCTTAATTATTATTTTAACAGTGTGTTCGAGAGAAGTACAGACACTGATCTATACAATTACTCTCCTCAAATACAGACATTTGCCTCTGTTTTCACACATATAAAATGAAATCATCAGATGTACCAAATGTTGACATTTTCCCTCATGAAATACCAGATACTTCCTGAAACTTGCCTAATTATGTCCTTCACCACCCTCCACCAAAAAAAAAAAAAAAAAAAAACCCTCAGCCTGTCACAATGTAATTTCAAAATCATTAAAATTCTTAAGTCATATACCTGAGAAACCAAGAGAAACTGAGAGGTAGATGATTTTTCTCCTTTTAAAACTGAAGACTAAATCAGGGCTGATATTTACAAAGCAAACTCTTTGGAATCCTCCAAAAGAGCTGAGATGAGCAAGCCTCCAGAACCCCAGAAATGCTCATCTACAAAATTGAGGTGTTCTGAAACCACACAATCAGCATGTAGCCCCCGATCCCTCTCAAAGGTAGTGACACTGGTGTTGTCCCCTCACCAGACCAAAAAACAAGTTAGAACAGCTGCCATCTTTCAGTTTAAAGATTAGGCTCTTTGTATGGGTGATTTATTGCATGTTTATAGCTGGAAAGAAGAGAATTTTTTTTTTTTTTTTTTTTTTTTTTTTTTAGTTTGAGAATACTGCTTTCTTCTTTCAGGGCTTCGGGATTTTTTTTTTTTTTTTACCTTTTTTCCTCTCCTTCAAAGCATCAAAAACGTTATATGTATGAGGAGACATCCCTGGACCAGATTCTATTTACAGATATTTTGGGGGTGGCGGTAGAGAAAAAAGGGGAAAAAATTCTTAAACTAATCTTTGGTTACTCATGTAACAGCAAGTTCAATTTGAATGTGCATGAATTCGTGGCCTGTTCATACCTCTGCTAAACATGTCAATTATCAGCCAGTGTGCAGACTGGAGACTTTCACCCCATAGGAGGTGGAAGCAGGGTCAGGGCCAGAAAGGGGAGGGAGAGCGAGTGACAGAGGCCAAGAGAAAGAGGAGACACATTAATAGAGACAACGAGACAGAGACAGAGGCACGCACAGTGCCAAATGTCTCAGAATGCAAAGAGGACCCTTCTGCAAAGCCATTAAGTAAAAGACAAGTCACCTCTGAATAAGTATTTGGGCTTCAAGTAATGCCACCTGTCACCTACTACAGCTGTGCCTCCTGAGGAAGGATCACACAGTTATGAAGAGCATGGGAGCTTCTGGATCAAGCCCCCTGGATTCAGATCCATAATTTGCCACATGCTCATGCCACATGTGACCTGGGCAGCTTATTCACACTCTCTGTGTCTCTGTATCCTCAGTATCTGTAAATGAGGCCCTGCTCATGGGGTTGTCAGAATGACTGAACACAGGGAAAGGGCTTAGAAAGGTGGCCGGCACCGTAAGGAGAGACTCCATAAACATCCGCTCCTGTTACACCTTATTATCGCACAATAGTCTCTGAAGGAAAATTGCAAAGAGGCTGATACGCCATTGGAGCCACTTTGAGCATGTGCTCCTTTGCATGGCGGTATGATTGCTCTTCCAACCCATTCAGTGCCACTGCTCCCCAGCTCCACGGCAGGGCTACTGAGGAAGGACAGGAGCTAACTGTCAGGGAAAAAAATTGTACCTGCTGTGACCACAGAGGCTGCTGCGGAATGTGCAGCCAGAGCTATTTTCCAGATGAGCATCTATCTGCAGAAAAGCTTAGTGTGCCTTTTCTTTAAATACACCCGCTTTTTTCATTGCCAAACACAGCACCCCCAAAGAAAGGACCAGGCAACTGCAGGTCCCATTGCATCTCTAGGGACTTTTGGGTGTTAGAGCAATAAAATGCCATGGATACCAGTCCTCTTTGCCTAATCTTAAGATTATGTCATTTGTCATCTGCAAATGCCCTCGTTGACTCAAGATGATGACAATTATACTGATGATGACGATGACAGTGGTGACGTAATGATGATGGTTAGCACTGACTGAGCACTCTTTGTGAGCTAGCACTTGTCTAAGTGCTTTACCTAGATTCTCTCACTTCTCACAACCCCTCCATGAGATGGGTCACCTTTCCTATACCCATTTATATAGAGGAGGGACTGAGGTGCTGACAAGGTAGGTATTTTGCCCATGGTTACACAGCTAGTCACTCCAGAATATTCACGCTTAACCATCAGAATACGTTATATTGAAAATTGTTTAATAGAAAAACCATTGGTTCGGAATCCAGGGAATCCAGTTGCTGGTCCTGGTTCTACCCAACTAGCTTTTCATCTGTTTAACCTTACCTGGTTTAAGTCACTTCACACCTTCAGTTTTGATGTCTCCGTCTAAGACAGAGAAGCTTTTACATCAGTTGTCTGCAAAGGTCTCTTCCAGATCAACAACTCAATGGTTCTGTTTGTTCATCTAGTAACTAATATGTGGGGATTGAGCATCTACTATGTTAGAGGCACTGTATGGGTCCTTAGACAATAGGACTGAAGAACCAATAGATGTGTTTCCCACCTTTCTAGGGCTCACAGTCTAGCACAGGAAATATACACCTGTTCTGTAACCCATTTTCACATGACCTGCCACTTCCCACTAAGTTATAAGGGATGGTAACTGGGTGATCCAAAAAACAAATCCTTGCTGACATGGTACCTTGCTAAGGGTTACATAAGCACACAAGTAAATATACAATCACAAATTTGCATATATGTCCTACAGGGCAAGTGCCAGGGTCCCACGAAAAAGAATGACACGAATGACCCAATTTAAGTTAAGGGATCTTTGGAGGAAATGATATTTAAAATAAGGAATGCAGGATAGGTAGAGGTTGGTTAGTCCAAGTGTAGAGGAAAAGTATTCCAGGTTGAAGGATAAACACATGCAAAAGGGCTGAGCAATGAAAAAGACTATGAAATATTCCAGGAACTGAGAAAAGGCAATGTAGCTAAGACACAGTAGGTAGGGGAGAAAGGGGCACCAAAGAGAACTGATGAGGCAGGCAAAGGCCAGTCACTGGTGTCTGTGTCCATCTGGGTCTTGTATCCTAAGGCTACAGGAGAATTATACTAATTGCCACAGTAGGAGAGCCCTCCCTGTCCCCATCTCCAAGGCCTCCACCTCAAGGAAACAAAGGTGAGTATAGGGATGAGGAAAAGATACTAACTCTTCAGAAAACCCCAAGCCTCATTAGTACTTTGAAATTTATCTACATGATTCTGTTCACCAATAGGGACATCCTGGGGGAAATAAAGTCAAGAAAGAAAAAATGAACAGCTACCTGGATAATTCAAGTAAAGTCTCCAATGTTACTTCAAAATAGATCTGAATGATCCAAATAGCTGATTAGACTTTCCATTTCACTTCACCCATGTGGATAGAACTATAAATCCATTATCAATGGATTATGAGACAATCCTGTGAATAGAACTATAATCCACCAAGAACTTCTGGTGCACCTCTGAGGCAGCCCTAGCTAAGTGCTTTAGCTCATCCTCTGTTAAGACTGGGAAATAGTAAGTCTTTGACAATTGTTTTTTTTCAACCTTCCAGGTCCTTCTAATATCACCTCTTCCGAAAAGCCTTCTCTGATTGCCCTTGCTAAACGTGAGAACTCACTCATTTGACTACCTATAGTTCTTACATCACACCTGCATAGGTGGCTGTCTTATTCTGACTTGCATCTAACATTTGGTCACTGGAGGTAAGCGCATTGAGAACAGAGACTGACTTAGGCAAGCTCTCCTTGCTGGCACCTGACACTGGGGCTGGCACATAGAAGCCTCACTTTCCATGCATTTGATTTAATGGATTTAATCATGAGTAGCCCTAACTCTCTTTCACTGCCTCATATGCCCCACAGTCGTCCCAACCAGACTGCCCTGGGCTCCTGACCAATGGATTCCATCTGGCAGCACTGTTCCTTCTACCATCTCCCAGCATCCTCTTCCCAAACACACCTGTTCTGTATCCCATTTTCACATGACCTGCCACTTCCCGCTAAGTTATAAGGGATGGAAACTGGGTGATCCAATAAACAAATCCTTGCTGACATGGTTCTCTCACAGGTGGCTTCATACCATAACCCAATCAAAAATGCCCAGAGTTGCAAAAGGCTTATAAGAATTGTGAACCCCTGGCCAGTTGTCCTCTGCTGCAGGACAGTCTTTGGTAAAATCACAACACATGAGTGGCTACCAAGTCCACTCATGGATACAACTGACCTATAAATCATCTCATGAAAACAATAAAAATAATTATCTCCATTATTTCCTGAACCCCTACTAACTCCCAGTTTCTAATACTCTCCAAGTTCTGTAGATTATGTTTATTATTAGCCCCACTTCACAAAGGGGGAAACTTAGCCTCACAGAGGTAGTGACTTCTACATGACATGCAGGCAAAATCCAAAGCCAGGACTCAGCCACAGGTCTCTATAGCTTGGGTTGTTGCTCCTCCACCACCTAATCCCTCTAGAAATAAATGAAAATTACAGCCAGTGGCCAGCCCTAATTCTCTTCTCAAGCTCAGCATATGTCCCTCTGTTGATGGAGAGTAATCAACAGCTCTAGCACCAATAGGGAGATCAGTACATCTTTCATCAGAAAAAAGAGCTTCTCCAAAAACAGCAAGAGAATCTTTCATAGTTCCAAACAAAAGGATCCTTCATGGTTCCCAAGCAAGAGGATTCTTCATGGTTCCCAAGAAAGAGGACCCTTCATGGTTCTCAAGCAAGAAGATCCTTCAGGATTCCCAAACACCTCCCCTTCTGTAAAATGGAGCCGTGCAGTGATCCTCAGATTCCATGAGATGAGCAGAGCCCACAGATGGTAGGTGAAGACCGCAACGGCTCCTCTACTTGCATTCATGGTGGATAACAGGCAGGGCTCCACAGTTGTCAACACAAATCCATGACACTAACAAGGCATGAGAAAACCACATGAATATAGAATTGAGCTGTATGTGTTCTCTGAGCAGAAGTTACATCTCATCTAAATGGGGTCAACATCAGCCTGAACATGAATGAGGGAAAGGAAATAACAGCCGTAGGCACCCAGTGCTGAGGAAGGCACTTTACATACCTATCATGGACCCATCTTCAGAGGGCAATATGAACTAGAGTCCTGTTGTGCAGAAAAGTAAACTGAGGCTCAGGGAGGTGATTTGCAAGGGGTTACATGGCTAGCAAATGGCAGATTTTGGACCCCTGCCTGGGTCTGTCTCACTCTTGGGCTGATGCTTTTTCCATTATACGATAATGTCTCGCCTTTGCATGCTTTCTGAACTCCATTTGTTGTGATTTTCAGCTGCTTGGATGGATTGCACACTTGGAAATACACCAAAAGCAGATCCTACATCTTTAGCAATTCACGTAAATGCTAGGCCAAATTCCAACCATCTTTTTAACAAGAGAACTCTCCAGCCTAGTAATGGGGCTTAGGAAAGAAAGAAAGAAAGAAAGAAAGAAAGAAAGAAAGAAAGAAAGAAAGAAAGAAAGAAAGAAAGAAGAAGAAGAAGGAAGGAAGGAAGGAAGGAAGGAAGGAAGGAAGGAAGGAAGGAAAGAAAGAAAGAAAGAAAGAAAGAAAGAAAGAAAGAAAGAAAGAAAGAAAGAAAGAAAGAAAAGGAGAAGGAGAAAGGCAAAAAGTAATTCCACCTCGCAGAGGAGGCCTGTGGGATTTGGAGGGTGTGGGTGGCCGAAGCTGGCACAGATATAATCTCACCCATCATGGGAACAATGAGGCTATAACTCTGACTTCTGAAGAATGCCATTCATTCATTCAACAATTATTTTTGAGTGCCTCATTTGAACACGGCAAAGCACTGTGGGAGTGACAAAGAAGCAAAAAGCTTAGCCCAACCCATAGGGAGGACACAACATTCTCATTCAGAGTTCTCAAGGAAAGAGAGAGAGAGAGAGAAAAAAAAAAAAAGGACAACTGTACCAAGGAGCATTCAATTTTTCAGACACACCTACACAGACACCACTGACATGAAACTATCCCCTGCTTCTAAGCTTATGTGTTTGGTCCACGGTTCCACTAGTATTTCTTCCTCATTTTCCTGTTCTTTCATATTTGTCTAGTCCTAGTTCCTTGCCTCTCCAGTGCGATGGGCACTACAGTGGGAAAAAGCCTGTCCTGAAGACAAAAGAACTATGCCCCATCCCAGCTCTACAACCTTCTAGCTATGTGACCTTGCACCAGTCTTCATGCCTCTCTTGGCCTTTGCTCATTGGTGAGAGAAACGTAATGATCCCTAGCTCAAGTGTTACGTAAAGGATTAACTGGGATAATCATATGTGAAAGTCCTTTGAAAAGGGCTTTTCCAGCAGCCTTCTAGAAAGATATACATTTTTACCACCAATAGTAAAATTTATTAGATTATTATGTTAATGGTTAATATTTGGCTCGTCAGAAAACCCTGCCAATTGGCCATTATTCCTTTTAGTTTTCCTTGGGCAAAGCCTGGCTAAGGAAAAGAGAAAAGCAAGACAAAGAACACTACTTTGTGAATTCCTCCCCAAAAGGACAGCATTGTAAGTCTGCCGTGAATAAAGAGTGTAAATTATATTCAGCATGATATAAGTAATGACATATCAATTAACTGTGTCAACAAGGTCTAAAAATATGCAAATTACTGTACTTCAATTAGAAAAATCTACATCCTTAGAGAATATTGTAAATCAGGAAATTTGGGAGACATTAAGAGTAATCAGTGAGGGAAAGCATGTACTTTTTGCCGTATCCTATTTTTATACATACATAATGAAATAATTATAGCTACACTGTATTTATGCCTCTGCAAAAATATTAAAATCTTAAGATCTTTACAATGATAAGTTAAATCTGTATTATGTTTTCAGACAACATTAATTATAAGAAAAAGAAATCTATTATCATTCAATATAAGTAAGTTGAAACTAATTTGGACATGTAAATTAGAAATGCTGTTTTTCTGAGCACCAGAACATTAGAAAAGAGAAAGAAAGAAGAGATATCTAGATCAATTACTGAATCTATAAAAGCAAAAGCTTCCGCGGATTTAAGTTGTAATGCAAATTTTAGAGCGGTTAGTGACTTTTCTCAAAATTATCAAACTATCTGGTTTTTCACTTTTTTAAAGGCCTTCCTGGTTTTCTTTGTTTAAAATGCATTAAACTCCCTGTTTGGGATGTAGGTCCCTTGACCTGAGCTGTCCCTTAATGGTAACTCCTAAAGAAACAGCAAGAGGCAAAGCTGGGAATATATAAGGTGAGGCCAGTTTTCGGTGACTGAGATTTCCAGCACAGAGGAGAGGTACCTTTGCTCTGAAATGCAGTTACCATCAATTCTGAAGATGCCAGAGGGATGCGCCAGAAAGGGAACAGCAGCAGCCTACCTCTCCCCAGCCTTCCAGGGAAGTGCCTTCCAGCCAGCAAAGTCCTACAAGGCAGCTCCCCAGAAACTGATCTGTTTTACCCTTACTATTTGCTGGCTGTGCGAGGCTGCACGGGGAGCCGAAATTCAGCCTCCAGAGTGATTCTTCCCAAAGAAGCGTTCCACACCCTGCCTCCTCCCTGCATACGTATTTCAGGACCCAGAGTTCAACAGCATCTTTTATAAAATCAATCCCAACTACTCCAGACTGAGTCAGTCCCTGCCTGAGCTTTATGAAGCGTAGGGCTTTCTGACTCTTAGGCTGTCCACCCAGGCTAGGGGCTCCGTGAGGGCAGGCAGGGTGCCCCTTGCCTGCTTGTGTCCACAAAGTGGACACTCAATCAACATGACACTGATAAGCAAAAGAAAAGAAGAAAGACCATAGACTGGGAGCCTTTCGACTAGAAAATGTATTTTCTTAGTGCTAAGTATGCAAACTTCTGTTAAAGCAGCAGCACTGACTGACTCAACCCTTTCTTCTTTTTTCTTAAGATTTTGTTTATTTAATCATGAGAGAGACAGAGAGAGGGAGAAGCAGGCTCCCTGCGGGACTCGATCCCCGGACTCCAGGATCACACCCTGAGCCCAAGGCAGATGCTCAACCACGGAGCCTCCCAGGGGCCCCAACTCAATCCTTTCTTTGATTAATCCAATTAAATAACCAGAGCTAGAGCCAGTTTAATGCAAAACAGAGAAGTAGATGAGGAATGCCTTTATCTCCCTCGCCATCCCTCTTCTACTCTCCCACCCACCCCATCCCCCGCCCCCACCAACGCCCATGACATTTCCACTGTCTCCATGCTCTCTTCTTCGCCTGCCTCATCCAAGTCTGCTTCTCTGGAAAACATCTGATAAGACTGCTTACAATAAGTGGCAGGGTTTACCGTAGCACCCCTTCCCGCAGTTCTGTCCGTGAACGTGGAAAAAAATGTTGTGCCAAGAGAACGAAAATCTGACAGAGGAATTTCAGACACTGGTAGGCCAGGAATGTATTTTAGGGAGTAGAGCACATTTTCAGTCTGCCTTAAAACACACACATGCACGCATGCACGCGCACACACGCCTATAGACACGCACACACAAGCACAATTAGGAAGCTACACAGTTTGCCTGTTTGAATGTCAGCTCTGGCGGGTGCAGATAGTTCTTAAAACGGTGCTACATGAAATGCCTTGAAATTGTTTAATTGGTGGTGGGAATGCAGCAAGAGAAGGGATGCTACTGCGGCTGATGACAGGGTAATCTTCAGCCTTGCAAATAAATACTAACCCCACCAAAATGTTTTCCAGGATACTCTCTCCACTAGAGAGGAGAATATGGTTAGCGGTTGAGATTTTTAAAAAAGAAAAAGAAAAGAAAAGAAAAAAAAAACAACTAGCATCCTTCCTAGTTTGCCCAATATAAACCCTGGCATATATAAATCTCTAACTGATATAGATGTAGTTATGGATATAGACACAGATATCTAGTCTGCTAGATGAGGGGAGTGCATATGCCATATGTAAGTAATTAACAGCACAGACTCTCAGACCAGCTCTGCTAACTAACATGAGTTTAGACAAGTTGTTTAAACTCTCTAAGGTTTAGTTTCCTCATCCGTAAAATTGAAAGGATAATAAATTTACTCACAGGGCGGTTGTGTAATTAAATGAGATAATGCTAATAAAAAGCCTAGTATGCGTGGTGGCACAAAGTCACTCTCCAACGCCTGCAAGGTTTAAGTATCTTCGAAATAATAGTTGTTGTGTCTTCCGTAAGTTTTCTCTGCAAAGAGGAGTTTGGGGACTGATGATATGTTACAAGCAAGTACTTACCCCAAATTTTGTGAGCATATGGTCCCTACTCCTTGAGTCCACATGGCTCAAAGTAATTCATCTGCCTTACTTGTTTAAGAACTTAGAGAGGTAAATATTTGGGCCAGATATGCTAATTCAGATGAAATTCCAGAAAAACTAGAATGTCAAGCAGCAAGCAGAATTTAAAATAGCGATTTTAAAACCGTAAATTCAAGATTGTTTCTTACGCAAACCTTCGCACTATTGCTATCCTTTTTTTCCTCTGCATTATCCATCAGTCCACATTTCTCTCTCCATCTTCTCCATTTTCCCCCATTCTCCTCATCATTACGCTTTGCCACCCATAGTTCTGTGTCTTAGATGCGGTAGGATTTATAGCAAGAGCACCAGGTTCTTATGTACCTACGGCTCTGCGGACGGATCATGCTAAATAAAGAAAAGATGCTTGAGGTTTAATCCACCAAACTGTAGCCTGAACCTCAGAGCCTCACAGGCCACGAAGAAAGAAATATCAATTAACAGCTTGTTGAAAAGCTGAGGAGTCAGGAAGAGACGCCACCAAATCTGCCTGCCTGATCCAACGAGGCCATGGGGCCTTTCTGTAATCCATCTCTGCTTCCTCCCATTCGGTCCCTGGGAATAGAGAGAGAATTTACCCGTCATGACTTCTGATTAACAAAAGTTAACTTTATTGAATGCCACAATCCACATCCCGCCGGTTGTGTAGGACGGATATCAGATCGGGAAAAGGATAAATTCTACAACACTGACTTAGTCATCAGTCTGCCTAAAAATAAAGGGAGAGCTAGGGAGGGAAATCAGTCACTCTCCTACCACTTCCAGGGAAAGAAGGAAAAATAAAAACAGGAGAGAGAAAAGTGTGCTACAAACACAGCCCACCTCTTATTGCAGCGCTCCTGCTCTATATCCAACGGCTTTGCAATTATTTGGCTATTACTTATCTTTAAACATCAGCTAAAGAGATCTAGCATTTTGGAAAGGTAATTATACCGTAATGCAGATGGCAGTAATAACAATTTACCCAAGATAAGCCCTTGCAATGATCTTTACAAAGCAAAGCAAAAGTAGTACTGACTCAGGAAGGACCTCCAGTGGAGAAGGATGCGATGCAGGAGCCAGACCATCGTCCCTTGCGAGACGGACAGGCAGGTGTTATCACGCTCGCCCCTGGAGGCAAGACTAGGTGGAGGTTAAAAAAAAAAAAAATCCTAATCTAAGTTTAAGAAATTCCTGGCATGGAGACTATTCTCGATGGTCCTTATTTGATGTGGCTCCTACCCACCCCAAATGCTAGAGGAAAATATTTCTTCCCCTGCCTCGCATGTCCCAACTTTGGCCTCAATTCCCATATCCGAAACTGCCTGCCACACGCATTTCTGAGGGGAAGGATTTATCCTACTACATGATAGTTGTTGAAACAGGGGGATCTAATTGCTTAGAAATCATTAATTGCTATAAATAGATGACTTCTGGGAGTCAATGAACTATAAGCAGAAGAGACAGTGTGTTTGAATGTCACGCTTGTGCTCTGGATATTTTTATGACTTGTCAGTGGTTCCATAAAGAACTCGCACAGCAAAAGGTGCCTAGTCAACCTGTACTGATTGAAATTGCCAGTTAGAAATAGATCGTTCTTGTTTTAAACCTTGACCACCCTTCCAACAAATCAGGGTGTGCATTTATGATGCATTACTAAGAAAAGTTAGTATCAGCCATCCAAGAAGAAGAAGAAGAAAAAAAAAAAAAAAGAGGACACAGAGGAAGCCCTATCTGTTCTTTGCTATTTTCCAGGGCATAAAATAACAACCTATCATCCACCTTTTGCAGGTCATTTTTATCACATTTCAGGCCAAACCGAAATTTGACCTCCATTTTCCAACCACACCAGTGATGATCAATTTAATGCACACAGAGCAAATGAACAGCAAGGCCCAGAAGAAGGCAGATGAGTGGTGGACTCTTCATACCTGAGTGTCTACAAGGGAAGGGGGCGTTTCTTTCCTTAAAACTTTCATCAAGCTCCTTCCTCCAGGTGGTGGCTTGGTGCCCACACCTTGACCACTTGGCCTGAGTAATTCCACACAGTCTTTCTGCATTCCTATACTACTAGGCCCTTTTGCTCCCAAGCCTTAAAGAGGAAGGGAAATCATTTCTCCAAGTCATTTCATTCTGTGATCCAATCCGGGTGCTCATTTTTCAACAATGCAGTAAATAAATACCATAAACACCTCTTACAAAACTCCCAGCAATGGAGCAGGAAGGTGCCACTTTGCAAAGGAGGAGGAACTGCTATGGAACCCAACAGACCCGCGTGGCTTTGCCACCGGGAACGCAAAAGTAAAATGGCGCTGCCAATTAGCAGTTTTTGACAAACCTGACAAATTAGTTAACGTGCCCTTGAGCTGTGGAGTTGGGTTTCGGGAAGGAAGCTTTCCTTTACTCACAGCCCACCCGCAGGAAAACATTGCCAGCAGGAGACATGCTGACTTGAACCCACTCATCCCAAAGCAACAAGTAATCTGTGACCTTTTTGCAGCTTCAAACATCATTTTCCAAATCCTCAGTACCGATGGAAAACCCAAGTGTCATCCAATTCCTATTGCCCCAACCCTGCATCTCCCTCCTTCACCTACCGAAGCAGAGCCACTTCTGGCAGCAGCTAACCTGGGGGATACGTAAGTGTGGAATCCAACCGGTCCTGTCTAGAATAGCTGGTTGTGATTCAACACTGTCTCATGAAGTACAACCGCCCTTCAGATCTGCGTGAATTGGAATCTCTAAATAGTCAAATGATCTGTTAGGTCTGTTTCAGTCATAAGTGCACATGCGTGTGTGCGGTCATTCATTCAAAACCTCGGTTGCATCCTGCCTCACCTGTGATCAAAGCCATCCAACCCATTCATTTGGAATGAACTGTAAATCCCTTCTGTTGGGTTGCAGGGTCCCCACTCCTACTCTGATGTCATGTCCTGCTCTCTCTCCCTCTCTCTCTCTCTCTCTCTCTCTCTCTCTTGCTCACTCACCTCTGCTTCAGCTGTTTCTCCTAACTATTCCTCAAACACCACACACACACGCCAACCTCAGAGTCAGGGCTAGGGTTAGACTTGCTGTTCCTTATGTCTGAGACACTGTTCCTCCAGGTGTTCACAGCTTACTCCCCTTTCATTCAGGACCCCACTCAATAAGTCCTTCTCAAGCTACCCTCTACTAATTAGAACCCCCGCTAGCATCCTCTGTCTTCATTTGGGTTCCTCTAGTCCAAGGCGAGGACTTGCAAGCAGAGTATTATTTGAAAGGTGATTCTAGGGGCACCTGGGTGGCTCAGTGGTTGAGCGACTGCCTTTGGCTCAGGTCATGATCTTGGGGTCCTGGGATCGAGTCCCGCATCGGGTCCCTGCAGGGAGCCTGCTTCTCCCTCTGCCTATGCCTCTGCCTCTATCTCTGTGTCTCTTATGAATAAATAAATAAAATCTTTAAAAAAATAAAGAAAAGAAAAAAGAAAAGAAAAGAAAAGAAAAGAAAGAAAAGAAAAGAAAAGAAAAGAAAAGAAAGAAAAGAAAAGAAAAGAAAAGAAAAGAAAAGAAAAGAAAAGAAAAGAAAAGAAAAGAAAGGTGATTCTAGGAAGCCAGAGTGAACAAGTAGGGAAATGGAACTGGGCAAGAGAAAAAGCCAGCGAAGCTAATCCTGGAGGAGGGAAGGCTGCTCCTCCCAGGAGAGCCACCTCCTCTCAGCTTTGGAAGAAATGACAGACATGGGAAATTGTTGTAAGCAAGGGACCTCTTCCCCAGCTGCAGCTGAATCAGAGGTGGCCTGAAGGGACGAGGTGCAGGGTAGCATCAGTGTCTGCTACCTCTCTATGAACTGGCTTGATTTCTTTTCCCTAAGCTTCCATACTATATATGATTTGTTGACTTGTTTGTTGTCCATCCCCTTTCCCTCTCCCACTCCCATCCTAACAAACACATTTGTGTACACTCGGTGAAGACACAGAGTTAACAGGTTGGGTCTCTGCTGCAAGCCCCACACCTAGAAAAGTGCTTGGCAGATTTTGTTGGATGAATTAATTTATTTGCCCATGTAGTTGTGTAGTAAATGTGGAGTGAGCTATACCTGGGATAAGTGCTAGGGAATCAGAAGTGACAGAAGCCCAATTCTATATGACCGGGTTCTGTTCTCTAACTACTTCATAAACCTCTGCCTTGGGTCCCAATTACAAGTCAAACAATATTCTGGAAGCTGAGCCTATGTCATGCATTTTTGTTGTCACTGTGATTCCACAGAATGTAACACAGATCCAGGCCCATGCAAGATACTCAAAAAAATTTTCTTGCCTTAAGCTCTATGTCTATTGCCCCTGCCCTGGAGAATCTCACAGTCCAGTGATTAACACAGCCACAAAAAGTAATAATAATATAACATCATAAATGCAACAAGTGAGACCTGTATAAAGAGCTATGTGAGCGAGGAGAGGGAACAACAATTGATCTGAGGAAATCAGAAAAATTGCACAATGGCAGGAACATTTTAGTTGGGTCTTGAAGAATAAGTAAGAGTTTGCCACTCAAAGGTAATATATGCACTCCTGGAAAAGACGATGGCTTTTGCGACGTTCAGATAGCTGTGTGACAACACACAAATCTGGAGCATGAAGCATACTGGCAGGGGTTGAACTTTGTAACATGGCCTTCATCAGCCAGAAATAAATTTCTTTAAAAAATGAAGCATGAAGGACTCTGATACCAAGTGTTAATGAAAATGTACAGAAGCAGACATCCTCTAACACTGTGGTGGGGATGGCAATTAGCGCCAACCTTTTAGAAGGGGCATTTTATTGAGGTTTAATAAGGTTAGCAATATAATTCCCCCCAGTTGAGCCATTTCACTTCTGGATACGCACCTAAGAGGAACATTCTTACAAGCCAAAGGAGACATCCACGAGGTTGTATTTAACAGCACTATTGATAACTGTGAAAAACTGGAGGGAAATCCAGGTCTCCATCAATAGGGGAATGGGTATCTTCAGGCAGCAAATAAATCATGGTATTTATTTAGAGGGGAGTTGAATGAACTTGATTCACATAATCAACATGGAGAAATCTGTTACAATATTGAGAAAAGAAAGCAAGTCACAAATGACTACATGCATCATGACACTGTTGTATAAATTTTAAAACTCACAAAACTCTAGACTGTTTGTAGAGTATACTCTTACATAAAAAGTAAAAGTATGAAAACAGGAATAGCTTCCTGTGGAATAGTGGTTATCTTCGAGGTGAGAGAAGCTAATGGAATTCGAAAGGGGACAAATGGAGCTTTAATGTATCTAAAATGTGTTATTTCTTAGGCAAAAAAAAAAAAAATCAGAGGCAAACATGACAAAGTGTGAGCATTTGTTAAATATGGATGTTGGACACATGAGTGTTTCTTAGGCATTTGTTACATTAGTCTCTGTGTTTTTCATGCTATTTAAAAACATTTCATTTTCTTAATGGTCAAATAAATTTCACTTGAAAGATAGACTTATCTTACAGTTTCCAGTTCATGGCCTCATTTTTATTAAGTTGACTCTATTTTCGGTATTAAAACAAAAAGTCAGAGACTATTTACTACTTCCTTAATTCAACCATTTACTCAATCAACAAACATTTATTAAGTGTCTGTTCTGGAGAAAGCTACCATTCTATGTAACTATAGAGGATACCTATAGGCTCAAAGGACAAAATCCCTAACTTCAATGAGTATATAATTTATCAAGGGACAAAGGACATATACATTCAAGTAGCACCTAATCTCTATTATACAGAGATTAAAAGCCATAAAACTACATCACCATGATGCACCTTATTTTTTATTAGCGTGTGGCCAGTATCAGTGTAAAATAAAATTGGAACCACAAACAGAACATCAGCTCTTTCATATCCTCAGTAGTTGTCAAGATCTAAAAAAAAGCAGAAAGGGACCCTACACATCAGGGTCTGACTTTCTTGAGGACAAGAAGCCAAAAGTCACGTTGCCAGCTCTCACTCCCATTAATACAAACACATGGGATGGAAGGAGAAAATGAAAACACAAGAGATCCCTTTCCTTGTGTGTTCTTCACATGCAGAGTCAGCCATTTTTCAATAAATTGTAATTACGTTAGTTTCAGATGTCCAACATAATGATTCGATATTTGTATACATGCAACATTATCACCACAATAAGTCTAGTTACCATCTGCCACTATACTGGGTTACAAAAAAAAATTTTTTTCTTATAATGAAAACTTTCCAGATCTACTCTTTTAGCAATTTTCAAATGTGCAATATGATATCATTGACTATGGTTACCATGCTGCATATTACATCCCCATGACCTATTTATTTCACAACCGGAAGTTTGTATCTCTTGATCCCCTTCACCCGTTTCACCTATTCCCCACTCCCTCTTCTCTGGCAGTGACCAATATGTTCTCTGTGTCTTTGAGTTTTGTGTTGTTCATTCACTGATTTTGTTTTTTAGATTCCACATATAAGTGAAATTACAGGATATTTGTCTTTCTCTGTCTGACTTATTTTACTTAGTGTACTACCCTCAGCATCCAACCATGTTGTCACAAATGGCAAGATTTCATTCTTTTTATGGGTAAGCAGTATTCCATATATACATATATGTATATATATGTGTGTGTGTGTGTGTGTGTGTGTGTGTGTGTTTAAATTACTTTAATATATAAAATGCACAGTGAAGGAAATAATTAAAATAATGAAAAGTCTATCTTACTGAATGGGAAAAGATAAAGTCTTTTTTATTACTGCAGCTACTCCCCAGGCCAGGACTGCAAAGAAGCAACTCGAGCCAGGCCATTGGTCTTCTGCTCAACTGCTCAAATAGCAAAGTGGCTCAATACCCACAGTCAAGAAGGGGAGAACACTCACTCCATCCCTCCTCTCTTCTGATCTTGTATAATCCAGTACCTGCTTCCTTATTAACTTTTTACATTAAATAAGAAATATATAAATACATTATCCTTATGAAACAGAAACAAGTCCATATGTAATATTATGGAAATTTCCCTTCAAAGCATCTTTCTACATTCATGAACTTATATATGCATTCTTGATATAGATGGCTTAACAATGAAAGTAAATTATTTTTCACCTAACAATACTGTAGTCTTGGCAATCTTTCAATGTCATTGCTTATACTTCTATTTATAGTATTCTCTTTAACAGGTGAATAATATTCTACAGCATGGTTATAGCCTTATTTTTAAGCATTCTCCTACTGATGGACATCGGGGGTGTTTCTAATTTCATTGTGATTTTAAACAATACTGCAACTAATTTCCTTGTGAAGCTCAATTCTACAAAGCCAAACACCATTTTCTAGCAGTTTCATCTCTGCCTTGAACCCCCATATGATTCAAACAGGAAGGAGTGACAATGTCATGTTTGTTTTTATTATGGTTCCACTGAACCTAATGCAGAGCCAGGCCCATGCAAGGTACTCAAGAGATGCTCATGAGTTGAGCACATTTGTGACCTCAGGGTTCCCACCACCTCCACTCCCCTGATGAGTGAAATGTGCTGGGGAAAAGCTGACAACTGGCATCTTGGGCATAGGAAACACTTTAATAAATATTAAATGACCCTAACAACTCGAATAAACCAAAGCATTGTAGCAGAAAGTTGGAAAACTGTCCATGTGAATCAACTCTCTTCTTCCTTGGCCTTTAAAAGCAGAGACGACACAGCCCTCTCCCCACTGGGCAGATAGTCCAGGCGCCCGCAAAGGAGATGCCTGCCAGGCTCCTCTCAAGTGGGTCCAGGCAAGGTCATTACCTGGCAACATGAACTCTCCTTATCTCCCTGGCCCTGTTTCAGAAGAGTCATTGACAGCAGGGATTCAATCTCCCTTCTAAAGCCCTTCCCCAGATAAACAAGCTTTAAAGAATCCACCGTGTGCACAACCTTTTGAGAGGCCAAGTCATCAAATCAGCAGGGAGGAGGCCAAGGAGGTATCTGCCCCCTCTCCAGGAAGAGGTTCTCTCTCCAAAAAGGTTTCTGGCCCCAGAAAGGGCTTACAAGACAGACTGGGAATCCATAACCACAGAGGCAGTTCTGAAAATGAACCATTATCAATTTAACAGGGCATGGCTTTTAAAATCCAACCTGTGGTCCACACACAGGAAGACGTCATGATCGAAGGGAAGGGTGAATTATCAGCCAGCAGGGGCCAGAAATCCCTCCTATGGCTGGTTTGTTTGTTTTGTTTTTTTTCCCTAAGAATGGGCAATTCTTGAGTTCCATCCTTTCAACAGAGAAATAATGAACTATGCAAGGAGAGTGAAGCAAGAAAAAAAACAAAGAGAAAGAGAGTCAAGAGAAAGAAAAAGAGAAAACAGAGAAAGAATAAAGAAGTATTTATGAGTTTGGCTTTAAAATACAAAAGCATAAAATGTCTTTGAATATAAAAATCTATCCTTTCGCCTGCAGACTCACAGAGGGTAAGGCAATGATGAAACCCCATCGTGAATGTCTGATGGATAACAGGAGGATCAAGGAGATAAAGCAGGCAAGTTGCTCTGAGCTCTCTGAAAGAAAAAGAGTGTGCCAAATAACTGACTTAGAGTGGTTTAAATTCTGGATTACTTGAATGCAGTGAACTTCACTCTATGCCTATGGGTGCTTTGAAGTGTTCATTGGAAAATGTATTGTCGTTGTTACTGTGAAATTAAGTTGCTAGAGTAGAGCATAACCTCTAAAAATAAATGTTTAAGGGATTTGCTTATTATAGATGTATAACTGAGACCATCACTGAGTCAACTCCTGCAGAGACTCTGACTGGAAGTGACATAAGTCAAAGATGTAGAAAACTAAATTTTAAAGGAAAACTAGAATATCTATTAGGAAATGCAGAATTGGCCAAACACTGATCAAGCAGTGCTTAATGCAGGCCTGCCATGAACATACTGTGATGCTAATAAAGCTCACACTGGGCCAACAAAGAGTTAAAGGACTTGAAGGTCCCAAAAGGAGCTGTCCAGAGAAGACAGGTTTGATCTCAGTGGAAACATTTGCATATAGAGTGCTGTTAGTTGGTCCTTTGATGGGTGCCAACAGCCTGGTCCACTAGAATATCAGCTTTTTGAGAGCAAGAACTTTGTCTGTATTTGTCATCACTTGTCTTTCCAACCTGGTGAACAGTAGCTGCAAAAATATTTGTTGAATAAATGATACAATAAATGAGAAGGGGGAGGGAGGGAGGGAGGGAGGGAGGGAGGGAGGGAGGGAGGCAGGCTTGAAGAAAAGAAGAGAGAGGAAATTGCGTTCTTCAGTGAATAGTTTCCTCCAGATAATTTTCCTGGAAATGATTCCTTCCCATATCTACTTACCCCATAGCATCTTGAAAGACAGAGGCAGAGAACAAGAGCTGGCAGGGGAGCTGTGAATGTCCGGGCATGAGCGCCACATTTATCCCTTTCACAATGCCATGCCATTTTGTTCACAGCTCCTCTGTAGCACTTACCACTACTCTGTACCTTATTAGTTATTGATGAGTTTGTTTACCTCATGCTGCCCATTGAGAAACAGGGCCTGGCAGAGACATAGAGAGGGACCTAGCAATTTTGGAACTGAGTTCAGAAAACCGCATGCAACAGACATCATGCTTTCCTCTCATCTTTTGATGGGGTGAGCCATGTCTACACTCAGTGATGTCAATCCAGAGCATCTTAGAGGCATGACCCAGCCCCTCACATCCCGTACTAAATTATTTTACTCATATTTGCAGTCCCTGAGAATACAGCAAGAGCTCAATACATACCTTCCAAATGAATCGCAACTGCCTTTCAGACTAGACTAACAGTAGTTATCATCAGTGTAATCAGGAGAGCCAACAAGACCAGAGGGAAGACATAACCGGTGATACCATTGGCCGAAAAACTGAACTACCAATTAAAAGGAGAGATGTCAGGTATGCAGGTATAGATTTAGGATAATACACATTTGGCAAATGATATGTCACTAAAATGACCACATGAAATTAGAAAAAGAGGTGACTTAAAGAAGCAGATGTTCGAAATGTTCATGCTTGACCCTTCCCAACAACAGACGGGCACACACACATATGATTCCATGCTTCCAACCTGCATCAGGGCAACTGAGGTTTTTCTTCACAGAAATTTGATCAGCGTATGGTACAGTTTTTGCTGGAACCAATACCCATGTAGAAAACACTGAAGTAAGAGTCAGGTTGTTTGGGAACCACTCTACTGCCAAATAACTGGTTCCTATTGGAAAGTCGACTACTATGGTCAACAAACCATACATTTTCTGTATAAAGTAACCCATGCTCAGTAAGGACAATACATGGCAAAACATAAGAAACTTCTGACAATTCAACATTTAAAGCACAATTTGGGGGGGAAGCAAACCCTCAATTATTAAAACTTAGCTTTAAGAGGCAAGATCAAGTCCAGCCAAGTTCGTCTCTTGGCTGAAGGCAACTATAGCTGCATTCTCCAGGCTCAGAATGTTTCCACACCGGGGTCAAGACTCAGAGACCAATGGCAGTGAATCACCTGGGTGTTGTCTGCCTAAGACCAGCCCCTCATCAAGAATGGAAACATTATTAAAGAAATGGAGGGCCAAATAGACCAGGCCATTTGGCTTAGGGGAAACGCCAAGTGAAGATGCCACAGAAGGAGGTGTAAGCAAATCACAAAGTATGAGGAGGGAAATAAATATCTGGGCCAGAGCACTTACCTAATTAAGAAGTCTGCAATTTGGTGCAACAAAACTAATGGAAACAACCTAAATATCTAACAATAGAGGAGCAGTTAATTACGGTTTACTCACCGATGAAGATATTAAACTGCTATAAATGTTCAGTAGCACAAAAATATGACTGTAAGTTACATAAGGGAAAAATCAGGATACCGGAATCTATGTACACTGTTCTCTCACTCTTTTATTTGAACTGTATTAAAAATGCTAACAGTGGTTGCAATTAGATGGCAAACCTTTATGTAACTCTTAAGTATTCTCTTTTGACTTTAAAAAAATTTCTGCATTTTTCACATATTTTCATAATTGGGGAGAAAAAAGAAACTTGAACCTCCTCCTCAGGTCTTGATTGTTTACTTCCTTTGAATTCCAACGTCCTTTCCCAGACACAGTGGGAATAATGGGGCTGGTTACTCTTGCTCTCAATTTTTTTTTAATATTTTGACATGGCTAAGCAATTACATATAATTTAACATAAAATCAGTCTTTGAGTGATACTAGACAAGGCAAAATGGAAGCTTCTATTCACTCATTCCATTAATACCTAAAGAGAGGGTACTAGATGAAGTTCAGAGGCAATATGTTTTGTGAATACATGCTTTCTGAACAAAAGGAACATTCCAATTACATATCTCACTCACTTAGGTCAAACAACAAAAACCACACGCAAACTTACGTACTCCAACTCACTCCCAATACCCCTACAAACACAGAAACAAGCCCATACTACTAATTCTGCTTTTATAAAACATATTCCGAAAATGATAGGTTTGAGGTGCTGAAAATTTGAAGAACATACAACACCAACAAGTCAGGAAATGGTGGAAAATTTTTTCCCTTTTCAATGTAAAGATACAGATCATCAACAGTCATTTGCTGAAAAGAAACTTGCTCATTTTTAAACAAGACAGAAATTAAAACTGATGCAGCTCCTGTGTTGGTTTGAGTAATGATGCAACCAGGCATTAGTTTAAATCAGCTATTGCTACTGCAATCAATTTTCTCCTAACTTTATCAAGCATTGTTATGCCTGATTTATTGATGATTTTTGATGTATTCCCAATAAAAAAAAAAATTGTCCTCAACCTTATAAGTTATCTTTTTTTTCCCTCAAACCACAAAGAGTTCTAATTTTTCTAAAACTAGCCAGAGGAAACAAAGAATAAATAAAAAAAATCTGAAACCTGATACGCAAACCTGCATTATGAAATGGAGTTCAGGAAAATACCAGGACAGCAAGCATCTCAGTCAAATCCAAAGGAACGATTAGACAGTCCTGATGATTAAGATTCTGCATTTCCATTGACTAGATAAAATTATGAAGAACTCCCTCTCCTTGAGCTTCAAGTCATAAGGAAGAAACATTTGAATCACTTTCCCTCCCTTCCTTCCATGTAGAGCCAAATATATTTATTCATATGATGTAGAGCCAAATATATTTATTCATATGAAGCTGCACAAGTTGCAGTAGCAGGGGAACTTCAGGGAGCATCAGCCAGGGCCATTTTGTGTGATATTAAAGCCTCCCAAAAGAGATAGTGATCGCAATTTTTGCTGGCTTGGGGGAAGAAAACATGGATTCACAACCAACAATCACTGATGATCTAGTACAGACTGGCTGCACCAGGCAATGGGGATCAAGTGATGAGTAAGACAGGTCTGGTCCCTATTTCATGGAATCTGCAGCCAAGTGCACGAAACTCAGAAAGCTATGTTCACATCATATGTTATGATAATATGTATCAGTCATTGCATGCTTAGTATAAGCAAGGCGAGGGTCTCGGTGTTTTTAATAAGTATCATCATAATCGAGATAATAGCTGTTTCTTTTTAAGAGCCGGTAACAGTCATCATGCCCAATACTGCAACCCTATGTCACAAGTATTTTCCTTCCTTGTAAGTCTTATCATGACCAGGAAAGACAGACCTGAGGAAGGTTGAAGGGATTGTTCAAAACCACAGGTAATGATGGCAGAGCAGAGAATCAAACACAAGTCTACCTGATTCTAGAGGCCATGTTCTTAACTACCATGCCACACCATACCCCACGCTGGGCCACCATGGTCTTCCACACTGGGCTTTTTCAAAGTCCATTGGCAGTGAAGCGCAAGATGTTAAAATTAGATGTGATAAGCATGGGGACAGAAGCCATCCAAAGGCTGATATCATCACTGAACAGCTGGACCTCTGTTCTAATGGGCCAACCTCAGGAGTTGCCGGATATAGGTTGGAAGCAAGCCCAAGGGTCCTCTGGATGAATTTCAATGGGCAAGCGAAAAAACATCTTCTAAACTGGTGCTGCCGCCTGAGGCTTTCTTCTTCAGGCATCAGCAAAGACGAGACCCATTTGTATTAATTACCCTAAAACAGTACTTCTTAACTAGGGGTGATTCTATAGCCCTTACTCCCAAGACGGAACATTTGGCAATGTCTGAAGACATTTTTGGTGGTCACACTGGGGAGAGGTTGCTACTGGAATATAGTGGATGAAGGCCAGGGAGGCCACTGAACATCCTACGACATACAGCCCCTCACAACAAAAAAAGATCTGATCCAAAATGCCAATAGTGCCGTTGTTGAGAAATCCTCCCCTAAATTATCCCTATGCTGTCTAGTGGGTTTTTCTAAGAAAATAAGCCATAGGATTGAACTTTGTGCTCCTAACTTTCCAAGAAAGAACCATAGCCCTGTTGGCAGTTTTTAAAATTGGGTGCAGAAAGGAAACTGTATGTCTTCTGTTCCTATGTATGCATCTTTATGTTTCTTTTTCCTGTGTGTGTTTTATAATGTTCATAAAGTAGCAATACAGTAGTGCATGCAGATAATTTATAGGTGAACAAATACACATTTATTGGAGCTAAACGCTCAGAACAGCTGACTGGTAAGAACACATAATCAGAGAATGGTTGGAAATGTAGAGAAAGGATGACAGGTTGGGAACCAAGGAGATTTGGGCACCAACACCCAACTCAGCCTCGCATTATTAAATGTACAACTCCTCAGTTTAACTGTCTGTGAAATGGGAGTGAGAATACTCACACCACCCCAGGATTGTGTGAAAAATTAAATTCAATTGTGTATTACCTCCTGGCACGTAGTAGGTGCTCCATAAGTATTCCTTATTATTTCCTTTATCCCCTTCCTTCTCTCTTTTGTCTTAGGTGTAAGAAGAGCCTTGGACAGGCCAAAGATTCTCTGTCCTGAGTGTCTTCATCTACCATCTTATTATGAATGCTCCATCTACTTTGCAGAGTTGGCACGAAGGATTAAATCATAATTGATATGAAACGCTCCCCAAAATACAAAGGATTTATAAATATAAAGTTGTTTTCCTAAATCGCAATCATCCAACCTTTTATCAAGGTATTCCTGATAATTACTCCCTTGCCCAATTTGGAAACTCAAAGGTCAACATTCAAAACGGAAAGGGCTTGATTCTAATAAATACATGCGGCTTTTTCTTTTCTGCTTACCCTATTTCACCATCTTAGCTGAGAAAGTGCTTAAATATTGCAAAATCAGGCATTTCAACAGTGGTGTATCCAGCTAATCAGCATGGTGTGCGTGTATGTGTGTTTTTGTCTTTTCCTAGAGGGAACTGATTCGCAGGCTGTGAGAACACATTGCATCACAGACTGACCACGCAGAGGGGCCCAGACGCCGTGCGCCTCCTGGACGGTGCTGACGTCAATTCGTAGGGGCGCGTGGCCCTGCATACCCCCAGATCAGCACAATTCTCCCACACGCTTATGGCCTGGGCTTCATCCTTGATCATCTCCAATTCCAAGTGCGTATTTTTAAACTTTTGAAAACGACGTGTGTTCACGCAAGCACTCTCCACAAAGGTCAAAAGCAGGCGGGAGCCATGGAGCCCTCATTGGAGGGGCCTGCCCTCTTGGAACCTCTCCCAGTGGGAGCCTTGGAGATGCAAGGAGCACAGCCCCGACCCAGATTTTTCTGGCATTTTCTGACTTTCTCCTCTCATTCTCCCTAATAGAGTTAATAATAATAATAGCACAGCATTTTAAAGCACTCCAGATTTTTAAAAGCTGTCATGAATATTATCTCCTTGAATGGCAATTGCTTATTTATGTACTTGTATCAGAAGTAAGATTCTGAACTCCTTAAGAGCACACACTGTGACTTTTCTGTGTCTTGCTAACCCCAGCGCCTCTCTAGTAGATGCAGGGCTCACACTGGGGGGCTCACTACCCATTTCCTGAAAGCACAACTGGATGAGTGAACATTATCATCCTCGTCTTAACCATAAGATGTCCAAAAATCAGAGAAGCCATGTGCCCTAAAACACGCTTTTCATAAGTTACAGAGTCTTAAACCCAGGTTTCCGATCTCAACATTACCAGAGACAACAACAGAGAAGGTAAATCCTACCTAAGTGAGATAAGCAGAAAGAAAGCCGAATGTTGCCCCTCAGAGTACAGCCTTGAGAGAGCTGCCAGGATACAGAAAGGGGACAAGCAGAGATGGTCATACCCGCTAATGCCAATTCCATTCCCAAGAGCCTAGATGCAATTTGTCCTACATAGACACTCCATGTGTCCGGATGGCTGCACGTCTAGGAAAAAAATGTGTTGGACCCCGTGCCACCTCATGCAGGGTCTGAAGCCAAGCTAGCCAGGTCTCAAGATCTGGGGTGAGAGGGCTGGAGATGGAATCCTGCTCAGTCACTTATAAATGATGTCACCTTGGGCACTGTACATCTCCACATCTTCTCTGTAAACTGGGGACAATGATAAGCCTACTTCATAGGGATGTCATGAGGATTAAATGAGTTCATGCATTTTTCATTAATGCTTATGACAATGATAGGTACACGGTCATTGGGTAGGAAACAGCAGCTGTTGTTATTCCTTCATGGTGCTGTTCCCTACTGTTTCATCATCGATGCCAGCCAGCACCTTTGCATCACTCAAAAGAATATTCCAAAGGCTTCCTAACATCTAGTTAGGCCTGACTACCACCCCACCTTTTTCGGAAGCATCCACTTTCTAAACCCTTCCAAAAATTTTCATCTTATCATGGGTCTCACTTGCCTAAACACCCACAACATCTCTATCACCTGTGGGATGCTGCCCAAACCGTATCATATGACCCTCAAGACCTTTCCCCATCCAACCCCAGCCTCCATTCAAGCCACACTGCCCCCCGCCCCCCATGCTTTTGCACGTTCTACTTCCTTGACCCTTGAACACGGCCTATGAAAAATCAAGGATGTGTGATGTTCACCTATCCATGCATCTGCACAGAACTATGAAAACACTCTAGGTGATTTTTTTTTACGTTCATCTAATTAATTTCATAAAATAACTGATGCTGAATAATGTCACAGTTAAGAGCCTGGGCTTTGGTAGCAGGCAGATTAGAGTTTCAATCTCAACTCTGACACTTATTAGCTCTGTGACCTTGGACACATTTATTAACCTCTCTGAAACTGTATTTCTTCTTTGGTGAAATGCAGCCATTGTCTGTTTTACAGCATATTGTAAGAATTAAAGGGGATGATATATTCAAAGTATTTCTCACAGTGCTTGGTGCTCCCAAAAATGGCAGCTGAAACTAAAAGCTTCCAGTGTACATCAATAGTAAAAAGGCTCATGGTGATAATTGGGCCACTTGTTGGGAGTCCTGGAGCCTACTTGCATATCCAACTAAGCCCCCTAATGTGTAAGCCCCCGGCAAGAACCACAAGGCCTGCTCTGGAAAAGCCAGTGAGCATATGCTCTGAGACAGCTTTAAATCAGCACAAAGCACGCAGCAACCCACACATATTCCCCCGGCCCATTCTCAACCAAGGAAAGCAGAGAAAACAATGGTCACCATCCTTCCCTACTCTCTTCACAGAAATGATTATCAACTTGAGCAAATAAAAGAGTCTAGGTCTACTCCATGGCCTGAGCAGAGCCTCTCCAGTGGCTCAGCAATCATGGCAAATGAAGGGTAGATCCCTGATATGACAAGTCTAGTCTTTGCTGGTGGCCTACTCTCAGCCTGACCTAGAGCAAAGATCCAGCAGTGGTCACCAAAGAGGCTCCAGGTCACACTTAACATCCTGTTCTTGATGACCCACAGGCTTTGCTTCATGGCCCAACAGTCTTCAGCTGACCAGAGCACAAATGCATATTTGACTAATTCCCATGCCTGGTCGTGCATTAACACACATAACTCCAGCCTATTTAAGAGGGACCGACGTGTAGATGTGCGGACGGGAATGCATGACATCGTCACCTTCCTCCTGAGAGCTACAGGCTGAAAAGTGATCCCTTTTTATCAAACAGCTTAATAAAATATGATGCTAACTTGACAAAAGTGTGTGAGTGCGTGCACATGCATGCGTGTGCGCCCATGTGCATGTGTGCCCGTGGATGTGCAGGCGTGAATGTGTGCATGTGTGTATGTCACAGAAAGAGCAAGAACGAGGAAGAGGTTCGTCTGCATCCAAAAATTCTTAATTGATTATCTAACATGGCATGTTGGCTCAGGTAATTTAGGAAATTGAAATTATATGTTTGTACAGAGATAATCTACTCTTAAAAATATCTGGCATGGTAGGAGGAACACTGATGAACGGTTTAAAAACTTGCTTCGTGCAGGCTTAATATGGGGCTAATTCAGAATTACAGTTGGAGAGTTATGGGACTCAACATAAAATGTACCAGTTCACTGAGCACTGTAGCGATCAAGAAAACACACATAAAAATTCCGATAAGAATGGAATGTGAGGCAAAAGCACAATTTCCTCCCAATCTGGAATATCAGCAGGATTTGCGCTTGTTGTTTGTGGTTTTCTGGGGTGGATGGTACATTACAGTGCAGCATCAACACTAATGCTACATGGCAGCTCCTCGGAATCCCATCTGCTTCCCCGGGAACTGTTAATATAGTTGTAATTATCTACTTCTAAGCACTTTATTGGGAATATCATTTGCAAATTAATCAACTACAGACCGGTAAAACAAATGACATGCTCCCCTGAAAACAACAGCATTCTTGCACATTATTTTTCTAAGGATTTCGGGAAGCTGGAGTGGGCGGAGGGGGTTTTACGCCTTTTACAACCTTGCCCTGTGTATAAAAGTTGAGTGGGAAGAGTTACAGAAGAGGGTTTTTCTAAAAGGCCTCCGGAGGATTTTAGCAACAGAGAGGAGGAGGAGAGCATAAAAACCTAAGGGATGAGTAGTAGTTCCATGTGAGAGGCGAGAGGGGGAAGACGGACCCTGAATGACAGGTGCGTGGCAGTCAAGACCAAGGTCCCTGGGCTCCTCTGCAAGTGCTCCCTGGACGGGAGCTGCTGCTCCTGGACCTCGCCCTCCAAGCCCTGCAGGCTGCCTGCGGTGCATGAGGAGGCCCCGTCCCTGGGCCACAGAACAGGAAACAAGAGCACCAAGGGCAGTGGGCGCGAGCAACAGAAAATTACTCCCGAATTCACCTGCCGTAATTGAAATCCTCACCCCGAAGAAGGTAAGGTTTTGAAAGCAGAAAAGCCAAGCGATCCCTGGGAGCAAAGAGGGGAAAAGGCAAACCAGCTACAGGACAGAAATCACACCCGAGAGTCAGGTCCTCGGTGGTAACTGCATCAGGTGCGCTGCCCCTCGCTCCCTGGGAGTGTGTACCTGAACGGCTCTGGACCCTGGGCCTCCCAGTCTGCGGTTTCACACCAAAGGTCCAGTGGGAACAAAAGAACCCCAGTCATTAGAGAGAGAGCTCTAGGTGCACCTTTTGATGGCAGCAACTCTGAGAGCTCAGGGCTAAGGAAATACCCCCCTGGCTCTACCCACCCCAGACCACTGGCTCTAGGCCAGGGGAGACAGGGGGTCAGTCTCCCCAGGATATGTCCAGGCTGTAAGTAGACAAATGCCTTCAGACCCACCAGCATGTTGTCCGCTCATATGTCACGTGGCAACAGAGAGCTGCACACAGAGAGAACGGTTTGCGCACACTTGCACGGATCGTGGAGAATGCTAGGACCGGATGGGCTTGGGAAGACCCAAGCTGAATTTCACCGACAGAAGTAATGCTTTGCTGGCCTGTGTGAAATGACTGTTAGAACTCACTAGGGTCCTTCTCGGGAGAGGAAAAGCAAAGTGTTTGGGATCAGACGATGCTCCTAGTGAATCTTGCCTTTGCTAATGACCAGTTGACCTCGCTGTACTTGAGTCCACTTTTTCATCAACGGGGGTTTGATACCCTCTGATAGGGATTTACAGGCAACTAGAAGACGATGCTGCACTTACTACAGACAGAAAAAGGAGACGTACATAAACAAGTTCTCAAACAAACTTAGGTTTGGCAGGGAAGAAGTGGGAGGGAAAATGAGATAATGCCGCGTGAAAGCCCATGCTTCTCCTCCCTCCTGTAGCCTGCAGTGGGGAAGTATCCACATTGAATTAAAACAAGAAACGTAAAAATAAATAAATAAATAAATAAAAATAAAAAAATAAAACAAGAAACGTTTATTGAGCACTTACTGTGCTAAGCAGATTGATTATCATACATTGGGATATGTGGGTGAGAATGTACTTTCCATGAGAAAGGGCAAAGCCTATGTCTTCTTCGTCCTTGTAGCCCGTCTCAGGCTAGAAATAAGGTGAGAGAAGCGTATATCCTAGACATGGGGATGGGTGCTGGGGATGGGTGCAACTCAATCAACTTTTTCCTCGCTCCTATTTAAATGTGTGGGAAAACCTCAGAGGCAGGTATTTTGCCAGGCGTATCTGAGGCAGGCATCACCTATCCAGTCTGACCAGACCTCTCTACTGTGTGGAAGGACCTCACAGCGCAGACCCGTCCATTCTGCAGCTAACTTAGAAGATGGCACATCATGGAGCTGACTCACTCACAATCAGCTTTTCTTCAGGAGGAGATAATGAGGTTCTCCAATAGTTGAAAAGATCCACTGGGAATTTTTTTGCCTTTCAGTTTTTTTTTTCCTGATCCAAATTGTTTTCTTCCATGAAATATAGCTTTAAAACAAAACAAGAAAAACCTCAGGATTTCCAGCTGCTTCTTTATTTAAATATTTGAATGGATTTTAAAAGGACAGTTTCCAGAACCTACCTGGTACCAGACAAACCTCACTACCAGATAAAGGGGAGAAAAAAAAATCTTACCCAGAAGGGTTTACATTAGGAAATGCCCCCTTAGCGGATCTCTGGGTGGCTCAGTGGTTTAGTGCCTGCCTTCGGCCCAGGGCGTGATCCTGGAGTCCCAGATTCAAGTTCCACATCGGGCTCGCTGTGTGGAGCCTGCTTCTCCCTCTGCCTGTGTCTCTGCCTCTCTCTCTCTCTCTCTCTCTCTCTCTCTCTCTCATGAATAAATAAATAAAATATTTTTAAAAAAGGAAGTGCCTCCTTGGATTTTCCAATCATCCAAGATTGTCCCTGAGAAGGGAGAGTTTACTGATCACCGGGACCTACTTTTGAAACTAATCATAGGTGCATTGTTTAAAGTCTTTGTGTATTCCTTATCTTAAAAAAGAATTTAAAAAAAATATAACTACTAGTATTGTGAAGACCACATAAGAGAAAGTGTACACAAAGTTCCTGACACGTAGTAGGTCCCCAACAAGCATCAGGGCCCCACCTCACAGAGTCTGGAATGGAGGTAATGTGTGCTCGTATGCATGTGATGTGTTGAAGCAGGGAGCAGTATAAAGAACAGGCCCACAGGAATGGAGAGTTTATTGTCCCACAGGTATTTTTTCTGAGACATCTCAAGCAAAACTCCAACTGGTTTATAGTACATTCATGTTCGTAAAAAACTGAAGATCCTTAAATCTGTTAAAGAATTGTGACCTTGATGTAACTACTAGAGATATAAAGGAAGTATTAAGAATTTGTCAAGAAAGAGGAGCCTGAATGGCTCAATTAGTTGAGCGTCCGACTCTTGATTTCAGCTTGGGTCATGATTTCAGAGTCATGGGATCAAGCTCTATGTTGGGCTCCATGCTCATCAAGGAGTCTACTTGGGATTCTCTCTCTCCTTCTTCCTCTGCCCGTCCCTGCCCCCCACTCATGCTCACTATCTAAAATAAAATTAACAAATCTTTTATTTTAAAAAAAGGAATTTATTGAGGAAATATAAGAAGCTAACTTTCATTCTTGATCCTATGGTCTTCTATTGACTATCAATCATATGACTTTTACTGACCCATGGTAGGGTCCCATGGGTACTAGAATGTGGAGAGCTGAAAGTACCTGGTTAGAGCTTTTGCCATCATTCAGATATGAGAAGTTAAGTGCGTGGAAGGTACTGGATAGTGACCATGCAGAAAAGAGAAGCTTAATACAAGAGAACACAGGAAGGCAGAAACATCAGGGCTTGGCTACTGTTTTGAAATGGCAAGTAACTTTTTTCCACTTTTAGCTAATGTATGTTCTAATATTTCTATTAACAAGTGTGTAACATTTCTATAAAAATAACAACAGTTCTTAAAAATTTGTAAAGAGACATAGTCCAAAAAGGAAGGCATTAATGTTTACTTAAGACCTTAATCTTGAGTGCCTGGGAGAGAATGCTGGTGCCATTCATACACATTTGGAAAAATCCAGAAAAGCAAGTTTTCAAGAGGATGTTGATAGATTTATCCAGAGACTTGAATCTGAAATATTGGTAGGACATACAACAGCAACTGACACATAGCAAGTGCACGCGAAATGCCTGTCAGGAGAATAAAATAATCGTATAGACTATCAGCTCTGAGAACTAAGGAACACCACATACAACAGCTAGACCAGACTCTTTTTTTTTTTTTTAATTTTTTTTTTTTTTATTTATGATAGTCACAGAGAGAGAGAGAGAGAGAGGCAGAGACACAGGCGGAGGGAGAAGCAGGCTCCATGCACCGGGAGCCTGATGTGGGATTCGATCCCGGGTCTCCAGGATCGCGCCCTGGGCCAAAGGCAGGCGCCAAACCGCTGCGCCACCCAGGGATCCCGACCAGACTCTTTAAAGCCAGGTACACATAAGACTAAAGAGCCCTGGTTGTCACAGGAGAAAGAGATTGCAGATGAGTTTGGAAAACCCTAATATGGAGGCCCAAAACCATGTACACAAGTTTCTTCACACTTTGGAGGGTACAGAAACTGGCAGGTGATGAGCAGTGACCCAAGGAGGCAACCAGGAAGGAAAGGAGGTGACTCCTGGCCCCTATGCCAGCCAGGACAAAAGGCTGGACCACATCATGTGAGGCCTCAAACAGATTTACTACTTGTCGTCTTCTCCCAAAGGCATTAAAATGTTGGCTAAGTGCTCATGTAGAAGAGTGGCTGAGAGCTTCAGACAGGAAGGATGGAAGAGGTGGTCGTACTCGATCTTTTCTATAATGTCCCCAGCGATCCAACCCTGGCCCAGACTGCCACATCCTGCTCGGCAAACCAGTCAGTGGCTTCCATCCTCCTGGGGAGGCAGTTCGGGAAGCATCCATTGCTACTCAACGTGCCTCTTGAGATGATCAGCCTCCCATCCCAAGCAGCACAATCATGACAAACCAGTTTTGTCTCTGCCCTGAGAAGAGTTCTGATCAATTTGACCCTGTCTTCCTTTCACTCTCAGCGCTATGTTACTGTCCTTTCCAGAGGGGTGCCCCAGTGACCTGCCCTGCTGCCCACCTGGGACCCCACTTTGGCTGAGATGAGACCCATGAGGTCTGTCCTTTTCTGTTACCATCACCAAGTCCAAGATGAGGAACACACAATCCTCTCTCCTTTAAAACAACTCCATCGAGTTGAGCAAGAGATGGGTACTTATTTTCCCCTTAGTTTAAATTGTCAGCTGACTCAGAAGTATTGGGGCAGAAAAGTGAGCATGCAGGGTGAGTGGTACCTCGCCAAAAGACCTGGAGATGTTTCGTGGCCCCATGACCCTCAGAAATGGAGCCAGGGGAACTGCTATGCTTTTCTGCAAGTGCCAGAATGACAGCGGGGGGAGTCACCCCTGGGCCGGCATGTTCTGAACTCTTGTAACCTGGCAGCAGCCCCCCCGAATCTCTCACTAATGCCAAGAGCAGCTGCAGGCTGGGATCCCAAGCAGAATCTCATCAACAACAGCAACCAAGTATCTGCTCTGCTGTACTAGGCTTCCCCTGAATTGTTCCATGATGGGGTCATTTTTCTGTCACCACTTGCATCACTGCCTCCCCCACCCCCACCCCTGCACTGTGAGAATCACTCAAGATAAAGCCTCAAGGGATGGGTCCTGCTTACTTAACAATCAATGAGTCGTCTCCATTATTCCCTCAATAAATCTGTTTTCACTAAACACCTGCAACCACTGGCTGGTCCCTAGAGGCACATTTCTCCCCCCCAATATGGATGCCCTGAGGACTGCTTAAAAATGCAAGGGTAGGCATGATGTCTGGGTACTTGATGCTCTGTGAGTGGTACCTTGGACCCAATACTGGAGGCCATTAGACAGGAACAAACACAAAGGCCATTGCCAGAATCTGGGTCGTCACACCTCCACCACCCATTTCTCCTATTGAGAGGCTCCCTGGAGGGGTCCTTCCTGAGAATAACACTGAGTAATGGGGTCCCACCTTTAAGGAGAAGTGTTTTCTCTCTTCGGATCAATTTTCAACATGAAGTCTGAAAATTCCACTCCTTGGAAATAAGTCCACTAAAAGAAATTGCATATCCTACCTCCAGACATTGGGGGGAGGTGGGGTGGGAATGAGGATATCTCTAATGTTCACAAAAACAAAACAAAACTGTGGCATTATTTAGAATTTTAAGAAGTCCCACAAAATAAATCTTGATTCATCCTATTTTTTTAGAGAAAATTTTTAGACGGGAGAGATCACAAAATTAAGCAATGAGAGAGGCTAGGAGTTATTCATTTAGAGAAAGAGAAACAGGAAAATAATGAAACCCTTCCCAAAAGAGTTCCAAGTTTGGACTATGCCTAAAAGTGTATTACATTTTATTAAAATTTTTATTATATATACATCATTATAGCTAACTTATTGAACACAGTATGTACCATGTACTATCTGTGTACTCTATAAGAATTAGCTCATTAACTTTATTTAACCTTTACATCTGAACCTAGAAGGTAGGATGACATTATCCTGGTTTCCTACCTGAGGAAATTGGACAACATGTCTAAGGTCACAGAATGAAAGAGGGCAGAACTAGGATTTTATCCAGGTCTCTCTGACTCTGAAACCAAATTATCTTCCAAACAAGAAAAAAAATTCATACAAATAAGACATATAACTAATTCTTGACAAGCAAGCACAGAGTTGGAATTTGCATATGACATAAAAGCACAGAGGAAATGCATAAAATGATAAGCTCTGAAAAGCAATGGAATAGTTGTTATTAAATTAACTAGTGGAAATGATCCGTTTGTTCCAAAAACAAAAGAAAGACCTCTCTTTGCTCAAGTTCACCACGCTGTCCAGCAGAGAAATAAAATGTTCTAGAAACACCCCCAGATGCGGCAGCATTTGGAATGTTTACATTAATTTTAGCAATTCCTAGTGTTTCGAACATCTGCCTCACTCAAAGACACCCATTGATAACACAGGAGGGAAGGGGCATAAGAGAAGGGCATAATGAAGGGACCGTCTCCAAGGGCAAAAGATATCATCAGGGTGATTGGCTCTGGACTTGAGTCAAGAAGCAGAGGCAGTTGGAGAACGTGCTTTCCTCTGGCAAGAGAATACATCTCACCCTCCCATCCTAGACATGGAAAGTGAGCCTGTTAGCAGAGAGGATCTAGCATGTACACCAACCTCTCCAGCCTCCCGTCTATCCTATAATGTGTCATGCCCGTAGACGGCAGTACCTGGATGTGGTTTACAGGATAGGCTCAAAGCCAAGCAGCTTGGCCTTGTTTCCCAGGGTTTTACCTTACTAGATACATCAACTTCTCTATGTCTCAATTTCTTCATCCATCAATGGAAATAATCAGAATAATATCTGTCCCACGGGGTCATTGTGAGAATTTGATGACTATAGAAAGTGATTGGAACTTTGTCCAGTGGATAGTAAATGCTATATATAAATGTTTATTGCTATTACTATCATGCATGCGAATGATGCATTCCTTACCTTCGGTAACAGAAACAAGCAGCACCAAAGTTCCCAACAGAAATTTTTGAGAATTCCAAAGTTAGACTGTAGTACCTTCCTTTAAAGGTCCTTGGGAAATGGCAAAAGTCTAATTAGATTTGTTCTCAGAAACAAAAATTGATTTTTTTCAATAATTCTATTAATTGAACCTTCTCCTCCACCCCAGCCAAAGGCCAGAACTCTGAAGAACAAATTTTAGTCTCTGTCACCTAAGGAAGATAATCTTATACCACTTTGAAACAGCAACACATTTTACTAGCAGTTTAGACAACCACTAAATTTGCCATCAATGTATTTTATGCCATCTCCCAAATAATCAAAACAGCGCAAATATAAATCAGCTACATATAAAATTAGCACAAGATAAAACCAAACAAAAAATAATAAAACCTAATGCTGACAGAGCTCCCATTAAGTACAGATACTCAAGCATACATTTTGGGTAACCGGTTAAAATGTTTAACCCTTTTGAAAAACATCATGGCAATATGCTTCAAAACCATAAAAATGTTTGTTTGCATCCCTATACATTTATACCAAGGAAATAATTCAAAGATAAAAGCTATAGGCACAAAGATTTGTAGTAAATCATGAAAATACAAATGTAAATGCCAACGTAAAATAAATACACATACTATGACTATTTTTCTCCATTTTAAGAGAACTTTTTTGCTAAATTTTCCACATTTCTGAAATTAGACTGCATCTTGCATTCAACGTAGCATTTATTTTCTTTGAAAAACCGTTATGAAAGCAGTGGTGCATTTTAAAATCAGTAGCATCTTATGATCAAGAAAATGCAGTAGTGTGCAGTCATTAAAAATAGTAACTATTGAGGTTATATAAAAACATGAGAATATGGAATACAACCACATTAAATTTTATAGGATTGGGGGCTAGGGTAGAAAGGAAATGTAGACAAATGCAGTTTGATTTCCAAGTAATATTTTTCTTCCTTTCCCTTAGAGTTCCGTTAATGTTACTATGATATTATGCATGTGTTAACATTTCTTGGTTTTGTTTTTTTTTCTTAAGAAAAAATATCTACTCGGAGATTCAATTGCCATGAAATCCTGGGCAGAAATATCATATACAATATGGGAGTGAACGCTGTCTAAATGTACTGTTTGCTGTACAACCAGAAACTTATGAGTTTTTAATCCTAAGACTGTCCTTACATTCCAGTAGGGGTTGTATAGGGGCAGAGATGGGGAGAACCAGACACTGAGTACACCCACCCATCCCTGAAGGTTTGGAGGACACCTGAAGCCAATCAAATTCCTATGGTAGCTTAGGGGACCTGTTCAGACGCTGTCACATTTGCCACATCACACTAGGAAGTCAGGCTCCACAGAAAGAATGGTAGGAACAGGGCAAGTATTGGAAATTAGAAGGATATATGGAGGTTAATGTGGAGGTGGGAAAAAAAACAGAGCCATGGAAGGAGAAGTAAGTTCATGGGAAAAGAGAATGTACTAGAACATCCTAAGACACATCCTACAGGCCTTCAATGAGTATCTGTAAAAGCAATAAATAATGAAGCAAGGACATAGACATGCCTGAATGTTGACACCACTCCTGGCCCATTGTAGATGCTCAATAATCCATTTAATCACTCATTCATTCATTCATTCATTCAACTAATACATATTAAGCATCTGTTATATGGCAGGCAATTGTCTAATAATGGAGATGAAGTATGAACAAAACAGATGAACATCCATGCCCTCAGGGGCCTTACGTTCTGATGGAGATGGGGCAAGTTGGAAGAGTGGTAGAGATGGTGACATAATAAACAAGTAAGAAGGTACGTGGAACATTAGACCATGATGTGTGCTGTGGCGGAAATGCAAGAGTCCAGTGGATGAGAGTGACCGGCAGAGAGAGGCTTGCAACTTTAAATGGAGGGCTCAGGGAAGACTTCACCAAGAAGTGAGAAAAGGCTTAAAGGACCACAACAGTGATCCACACATATAGCTGAGGAAGAGAGAGAAAATAGGCCCTGGGGAGCCTGTGTCCTGAGCATGTTGAAAGATGAGCCAGGAGGCCAATGTGGATAGAGCGCAGTGATGAGCTCGGAGACACAGTGGAGAGGCTGGGGACTCAGAGACCATCTTAAGACCAAAGCCTTTCTTATGAGTGAAATGGGGAGCCAGTTGAGTCCAGAGAAGGGTGACGTGATCTGACCAGTTTTAACAGGGTCTGCGGCTGTGATTAAAACAGTCCATCGGGGAAAGAAGAGAAGTAGGGAAGCAGTATGAAGCCTGTTTTAATAATCCAGCTAAGAGACTTGGACCGAGGTGATAATTGAAATGTGCTAAGAAGGGGCTGGATTCTGGGGATGTTTTGAAAATGGGTCCCAGGAGATTCGCAAATGATCTGCATATGCTGTGAGACAGAAAGAGAGAGGTTAGGGGTGACGCCAGATTTTTGGTCAGAACAAATGGAAAACAGGGCTTCCGTGTGATGAGATGAGAAAGGCCACAGGACGGGGAGATTTGGGGAGAGCACAGCAAGAGTCCACTTTGGCGGGGAGGGCACCTGGGTGGCTCAGTGGTTAAGTGATCCCGGGGTCCTGGGGTCAAGTCTCACATCGGGCTCCTCACATGGAGCCTCTTCTCCCTCTGCCTGTGTCTCTGCCTCTCTCTGTGTCTCTCATGAATAAATAAATAAGTAATAAAATCTTGAAAAAAAAAAAACAGAGTCAACTTTGGGGACGTAATATGTTCACAAAATGATCAGACATTTCAGCAGCGCTGTCCAGTGGCCTGGAGTTTTAGGTCAAGCCTATATCCAAACACATGGTCAAAGGACCGAAGAAATGAACAATGAAAACTGAGAATAGGACCAAAAGAAAGGAGACAGAAAGGTTAAATAAGATACTACTACTAACAAAATAGAAAGAGAAGGAGTCAAAGAGGAGGACCCAGGAGGACACAGACAAAACAGGCAAGAGAGACGGTGAGGAGAGCGGAGGGCTGGCCTGTGTCGTCGGGGGTCGGTAGCCCCCAGGGCGCCCACGGCCATCAGGGGAGGACTGGGTTTCCTCCCGGCCCGTGTCCGAATCTGCCGTCGTCTGACACTGCAAATGTCAGTGACAGGAGGGTTTCCTGCAAGTCTGTCTGAAACGTGCTCCTTCCCGCCGGGAATCGGAAAGCTGGTGGTGGGGCAGAGGCACCCCGTTTTCTGCGTCACATGCTGTCAACTCTGCATGGATCGTCTCCACACCTGCTTGCTGTGGCTTCACACCTGTCCCGAGGTCCTTCCCCCGCACCCCGAGCTAAGGCTGGCTGGAAAGGGCCGTTCGTTATTAAGGAGAAGGCGGAAGGTGTGGATAGGAGGGTGGATGAGGCCCCAAGCTCCCCAGATGGCAGCTCTCCCAGAGGTAGGTGGGCAGGCTGATGCAAAGCAGATTTAACTCCTCGGGATGATCCCGGACCTCACAGCCTTTGTTGACTTCCTTGGCCGTTTTGGAGAGAGCTGAAGTCCCCACCGCCGCCGCCTCAGATGTCCCAGGGCCCGAGCCTGCACTGCGGGCTACTCGCTGTGTCATCTTGGGCGAGTCACACAACTTCTCAGGGCTCAGCAGTCTCATTTAGAAAAATAAAGATAATGAGCGGTTGCCTTCCAGAAGGCAGGATGCTAGGCCAGATGATCCGGCTCAGGCCCTCCCAGCTCTCAGGTCTGTGATTGCGTGATGTTTATAGACAGTGAAGTGCACAAGGGCAGGAGTTTAGGGAACAGATGTGCTCGGTCACCCTCCTGCACCTTCTCAGAGTGGAACTTCTTATGAGATCCTTAACAAAAAGAGAAAACCTCTATCTTGGCTCTTTATGCTGCTCACAGCAGTGGAACGTGAAACCAAGGGAAAACCATACCCTTCGCATCCCGCCAGAACCGGGTTTCAGTTCTTGGTTCTGATGCTTCTAGAAATAATTGGGCAAATCACTGAAGCTTTTTAGGTCTCCATGGACTCATCTGTAAAATGGACATAGAATGAGATGGAGATATATGGCTTGCCGGGAAGGTGAAATGAGATGATAAGTGTAAAACGCCAACTCTCTGTCATGGTCCACTCAAAAAAAAACAAAAAAAAACAAAAAACAGAGATCACTCTAGCTATTTAAACAGTGGGGATTTAACACAGAGGGTTGGTTATCCCAGTGCTGGAAGAGCATCCGCCTTCCCCCACCCCCAACCTCAGATCAGACTCGAGGTATCTAAACCCCAGCCTGGTGTGATCTCTCCAGGATCCTCTCGACCCAAGACAACAAAGTGTGGGTGGGAGGCAAAAAACAACGTACAGGGTTGCCTAATAAGTCAAAAAAGACCTTTTCCCTTCTCCCAGTGAGGGAGATTTCCCTAGGAAACAGCTGCCTTTCCCCCATTATTGTGGGGCAGTAAAATGATTCATTTGCTTGACTTTGGTAGGAATAACTGAGTAGGCTGAGCTCAGCTCAGCTCCATTCTTCTCATCTTGGGCATGAGCCACCCTCAGATAGCTGCCTTCCCAGTTACTCCAGCAAGCACTGGTGGGGTCTGGGCGACCAGATGGATTTTCTGGGTTATCGTGGTGGGCCATTTGCCTCTCTTGGCCAAGCCTAGTATCAGCTCCAGTAGAAATAAAGATGAGACTTAACCTCCATTTTGACTCCTTTATCTCCCAATTTATTCAAAACTCAGGTAAGGAATAAAAGTAGGACCCCTCAGAAGCCCCTGACAATGAAAGTCAGCCTTGCCCTTTGCTCTAAGGCTGCCTCACTGCACACATCACCATTAATAAGAAGTAATAAGACTCTAATTATTCGTGTCATCCAAAGTAGATATTTGTCATCAAAGTTCATCTCTTTGTTTACCAGTGGATTTATCTTCTGACTCTTATTGTCAGGGTGACCTGGAGAATTTGTTTAAAATGCAGATGGCCTACCTCCAATCCCTGGGATTCTTGAGTCAGTGGTCGTGTCTTTTATTTTTTTGTTGTTGTTGTTTAATTTTTTTTTAATTTATCTTCACAGTTGATACGTTGGAAACAAATTTCCCTTATAATTTTTTTTGTTTTTTTTTAATAAATTAATTTTTATTGGTGTTCAATTTACCAACATACAGAATAACACCCAGTGCTCATCCCGTCAAGTGTCCCCCTCAGTGCCCGTCACCCATTCCCCCCGACCCCCCGCCCTCCTCCCCTTCCACCACCCCTAGGTCGTGTCTTTTAGAAGTACCTCAAAGTTTTCCCAGACTTTGGGAAGCAAGGTTTATAACTAGTGGTTCTCAACCTTGGCTGCAAGGAATAACCCAAAAAACTTTTTCAACCTACTGATTACTGCTTTCCCACTCCCAGAAATTCAGATGTAATTGGTGAGAGATGAAGCCTGACTATCTGGGCCTTCAAAAGTTCTCGAGGTGATTCTAAGGTGCAGCCTGGACGAGACCTATAGGTATAGCAATTCAAAAGAAATCTTCCGGGATCCCTGGGTGGCGCAGCGGTTTGGCGCCTGCCTTTGGCCCAGGGCGCGATCCTGGAGACCCGGGATCGAATCCCACATCAGGCTCCCGGTGCATGGAGCCTGCTTCTCCCTCTGCCTGTGTCTCTGCCTCTCTCTCTCTCTCTGTATGACTATCATAAATAAATAAAAATTTAAAAAAATAAAGAAAAGAAATCTTCCATAAAGCATTTATTGCTGTTGAAGCTTTCCATTCTCCCAGCCTGTGGAGTCTCCATTTCTCTGCAGGAGACAACATGGCAGCTGAAGGCATTTCTTTTTTTTTCTTTCTTTTTTTTTTTTTTTGGAAACAGACTGGAATCCCAAAGTCATAGGCCAGCACCAAAGCTCATTACTGTAGATTACTGTAGGGCCCCAGCTCTTCACCCCACCTTGCTCCATTGTGGTTTGAAACTCGCTTTCAAACAAAGTACAACTGACATCTCTTTAACTAGACCTACTGGTGTTATCACCATTGCAATCCTATCAAGCACTGTGCTGCTCCTAGCAACACACTCCAGTTTTATCATCCTTACTCATTCTCGCATGACTACATGTGTACAAACAAGCCCTGATATTTAAACTAACACACATGTTGGGGTGAGCAGGATCATCTTCAAATGTCTAACTTGCCTGTGAAATGAATCCAAAACAGGAAAGTCCTTCCCTTTCAGGGATTCTTTTGGTCTTCTAGATTTTACTTCTGGGGAGAGGCACAGGTAGGACAAGGCTCTGAGACCCAGTTTAATAGAAGCCGGTTCCCATCTTATAGGGACTGCTCCATTTCAAAGATGAGGGATGTTAGGACCAGAGATATAAATTAATTTGCCTAAAATCATCAGCTGGTTACAGGTAGAGCAACGAGCCAGTCATACTCTTTCTTAATCCCTACCTAGACCCACCCTATACAATGCCTTCTTTTGCCAGAAGATTTGTCCTCTAACTTGCACCATGAGGACCCCAAGGGAAGGAAGGAAATCTGGGACCTGTAGGCTGTATTCCACGGTAGGATGACACTGGCCAGCGTGAGAAGAGAAAGGAGACTCAAGGTGGAAGCCAGGAAAGATCTAAAAGTGGAAGAAAAAATAAATAAATAGAAATAAAAGTAGAGGGATGCCTGGGTGTCTCAGTGGTTAAGCATCTACCTTGGGCTCAGGTCGGGATCCCGGGGTCTTGGGATCGAGTCCTGCATCAGGCTCCCCACAGGGAGCCTGCTTCTCTCTCTGCCTGTGTCTCTGCCTCTCTCTCTGTGTCTCTCATGAATAAATAAATAAAATCTTTTTAAAAAATAAAAATAAAAGTGCAAGAAAACAAAGAAAGCTATTTGCATCTTGTTATCTTGAGGCAAACGTGATTGAGCTTGACAGAGATACCTGCCAACTGTCCGTGTCAAATAAATCGGCTCAATATGAATTTCAAAAGATGATCCAGAAACATGGGGGAGGAGCGTTGATCAAGACGTTGTACTTCTCGGTGAAAGGCATGGGAAGGGCTAAGGAGCCACACAGATCACCAAATGTATAGAAAAGAAGGGAAGGCTTTATTGTTTGATAAGGGGTGATGTCACCTAAACTTTATCATTGGAAAGTTCTTTTCAGATATGGAAGCCGAGCCGACAACAAATAGTAAATGATCCAAAGCAAGATGTAGGTAAGCAGTTATAGGGAAAAGGAGTCAAGAGAAAGTCCAGGGGCCAGGACCACAGCCTAAAACCCACGTCCTTCTAGGACTCAGCCCCTGCCCAGCTCCTTAGCTTCCTCTTCCAACACCGCACAAGCCAAATGCTCTCTGCACCTACGGACCCAGGACCGCACACCTGAAATGAAGCACAAGAGTCAGTGGTTTCTACCAAAGCCACAAGTTGAAAACCAGGTTCTACCCTTCATCCATCGGTGACACCAGGGTGGCCACCGTATTGCCCTGCACAGCGTCTCTCTTCAGATCGTGGCCCATCATCCCACTAAAAATTTCAGACCCTTCAGAGCCCAGATAGTCAACACTTCAAACACATGTAATCTAATCCTGTCGCTCTCCTAAGGGTTCCCGGGACGGATGATCTGTCGTCATACCCACCGTGTGGCCCAGCCCAAAGGGCTCCATGCCATATATCTTAGGAGCTGGAGTTTCCATTTGAGGACAATACCCAGGCTACAAAAGCCTCTGAAGAGAGTCCTGTAATCCTCCCCCAAATTAGCTGTCAAGCAGCAGTGTGTAGGGGAAGTCAAGTGCCTATTTCCAGAAACTTCCACTCAGGGAAAAATCGTATTTCCATAAAGAAGCACAAAGAGTGAGGGTGCCACTAAACATTATTTGGGTATTTGGGGCATGTGCTTTTTATTTTTTTATTTCTTGCCAACTCAAAATCCAGTCCTTTTCTTGTCAAATGTAATTCTGGGAGAGTGAAACTGACAAGACATACAATAAAGTTGAGGAAGAGAAACACAAAGACCTAGATAGTAACCTATTTATTTTCCAGAGGAAAAAAAAGTAACAACTATTCTAGCAAAGAAAATAGCCCTGCATTTGGCCGTTCTTTTTTTTTTCCTGCTTCGCCCACAATTTAAGAGAAAAACTTTTCAAATTCACACAAAATGGTATACACTGTCTGCTTGTCTATGGCCGTCTTCGAATACGTAACCTTTCAGGTCACCACGAAACACTTTTTTGAAATATGTCTCAATCTGTCTTTCAGTGTGACAAAGAAATTATCAGACAGTTCGGCATGTGACATGACTGCTACCATTATCATACGACATTCTTTACTTCCTGAATGAGGGGGGGTGTGGAGTGGGGGGGACAGGGATGTGGAAATCACTGAAAAAATCCTGGAACAGGATCACACCCGATTATTTGTACAAGTGAAGCGACCCAGTGGAATCACATCGTTCCCTCCTCCGAGAGATTTCAGATCAGTAGAACTATTGATGCAGAACCAGGTTTGCTTAGACTCCTGTGTCACCACTTTGCCAGGCTCCAATTTGTGACTCCATTAGTTACATATACCTGTCCAGCTCCCTTTGGACGGGCAGGGAACATGCTGGAATGTCTTCAGACTAAAGTTACATAGAAGTACTTGACCTTTTTAAGAAATACAGATCAAATCTGCCTTGGATATTTCACTGTATCAGAGGAACAATCATAAATGGCATATAAAAATTCAACAGCTCTTGGGATCAATAAGCTATCCACTCAGGGGAAGAAAATATATATACACATTATATGTGTGTGTGTGTGTATTTATATATATATAAAATACATATGCTTTTTCAAAAGAAATCACCAAGATTTGCTGCTACTAAGAACTGGTTTATTCTTGTGCTAATACAGAAAAGCTGGCTTTGAGCCTGGCCTGATTGGGGAATACTCACAGGATCAAATGAAATCCCTACCACGAGTACCATCTTTTTGACTTAGGGCATTGTCTCTAGAAGGGTTCTGGTAAAATGCAAATATTTTATCTAGAAGCGATAACATACTGAGTAATTAGTTGTTTTGAACATATTTGCATGGATATGTTTATTGATTTAGCTGGCAGAAAGAAACTCCTCAAGGAGAGGGGTCAGAGACAGGTAAGTGTGATAAGGAGATGAACAGAGAGGGACTGTAGGGCAGGCAGGAGCTGACCAAGAATGCCCAGTGGTGGCTAGAATATTCACAAAAGGTGCCCCAAGGCTGCATCGGGGGCCTTGGGGCTAGAGAGGTTTGGTGTTGCCTGCGTTTCTTATTGCCTTGGGTCCACTTTCTTCTCGAGGAAAGCCTAGAAACAACGTGTCTCCAATGTATCATTGGAAATTGTAGGCACAGCCCAAAAAGTCTCACTTGGAGGCTAATGCAAATAAAATGAGATGGGAGAATTTCCTCTCCAACTCACAACAAAGAAACAAAAATATTCTGAGAAGTCACCCAATAAAAAAGCAATTACAATGTGATGTGTTGGCCTGTTCGTGTATCCTGAGTCTTTCACTGCACACATTGTACTAAAGAGCACTCCCTCTCCCTGTCCCCCTGCCCCCCTGGCCCACCTCCCTCCCGCTCTCCCTCTCTCTTCTTCTCAGTGGAATTCAGAGGAAGCTAAGATATTGTCCCAAGGAAACTGCAGGCAAACATCCAAAGAAGTGGCTGGAGGAAGAGCAGGGATGGAGAGTACATGCCAAATTCAAGAGGCTCCAATAGCTGGAGATTCCAGGGGTGACCTGTACCGAGCACACACACACACACACACACACACACACACACACATCAAGCCTGGCAAATACTCCCGTTTGAAGACCTTCCAAACATTTCTCTTTTCTCTCCAGAATGAAGCCACCTCATTGTCAGTGAGCTTTTCTATCAACTTGTTTCAATGGTCACACAGGTTAAAAAAAAAAAAATTAATAGTCTAAGAAGCTGGGGCTAAAGACCAAAAAGTTAAAGCGCTTACAAGGCAAATAATTTGAAGAGGCAGGATAAAATCAAAAACAGCATTTAAATGGTCCCAGCCTCAGAATTTATAAAAGACCAAGTCCTGACCTATGACAGAAATGAGAACTTTATTGGGCACGTCATTCAGAAAGGCAGGGAAGGCTGAGACACAGAACACAATGAATGTCAGGTTAAGGATTTAAATCTCAGTCTGGCAGGGTCGGGAAAACCAATACAGTAATGCCAGGGAGGAGGAAGGAGGAGAGACGTGCGGCGCAAAGCTAGTGCTGTTCAGAACTTTGACTGCATAATTAGCCCACGTGGTGATTAGGAATCTAGAGGGCCTATGGAAATGAAAGCACAACGGGCAGATTTGGATTTTGCTGCATCGAGCCAGAATACTTAACGCGGCGAGAGTTTCCCCCGATCTTGGCTGGGTACTTGGGTAGCTGACAGCCGGCGAGGCTTATAAACATCTCTGCACTACCTGTTTTATAACAGTCGTGACTGACAGAAGGGAAACATCTTAAAAGTCCTTCGATGGTGGTTTCGGCTTTGGGCTTTCGATCTAGTTTCAGGAAAACATATTTTTTGGTCATGATTTCAACCATCAGATCACAGGAAACTGAGTTCATTACAGGGATGATGAGGTCAAGGCTGAGTTGATCTGTACGCCAATGATAAGCTGGCATCACAGGCTTGTTTTATTTATAGAGACCCATGATATCAAATTAGATGGGAAGGAGGAGAGGGGAAGAATTGAGCTTTATTTAGAGTAAGTGTCTCTGGAAGGCATCTACAACCAGTTTTCTAAAGATATAAGACAATGTCATGGGTTCTGTCTCTGCCTTCAGAAAAATCAGAGGAGGAAAGTTAGACATTTACAAACTACTGTGGTTTTGAGCTAATTCAAAGGGCCCATCTTCCCTGGGAAGTAAAGTAACCTGAGGAAAATAATGCATGTTGTTCATTTCCACTGCTCTTTCCTACAATCCAATACGCAGACCCTAGGGGTCACTGACTCAGCTTGCCATACTAATTGGACAAAATGAAACAGAGAAAGATAGGGTTTTTACCCTTCTTTTTTTTTCCCCCCTCGTAAGGACAGGCCTTTATTACAACTATTTGCGATATAAAAATAAAACATCACGTGCTAGAGGAATAATGGAGAAATGTAAGCCTCAGCAAGAATCTCACAACGCAAATTCCTGGTTCCTGGGGTTTCTGCAATGCTCATTTAGGGAAGATCTTTTAAGGAAACATAAGAGCCCACCAATGATCTCATTATGATCCACGCAGAAAAATTCCACTGGCCACTTGGCATCCCCCCAAGGCACCAAGAATTAAAAGAAAAGGTGCCAGAAAAGCATCCACTTTCAGGTACGGAATCCTTAATCCAAGGGAGGCGGTGACTTTAAGAAACTCTTCGGTGAAACTGACATTTATAAGAATCAAGAAAGGGAACCTTCAGTAAAAATGTGGTGAGCAGAAGCTCTGGGGCCCTTAATATAGTTTATCTTTCACATAAAGGTATCTTGAAAACCTTTACACAAGTCCTTTATGAGGGAATAATTTCTGAGCTAGGGCAGACAATGGTCTTTCAAATCCATTCTCAGTTCAGAAAGCATTTGTAAGGAGGATTTTTTTCCCAGCCACCGCATGAGAAGTGTGTGATGCCCTTGGAAATCTCTGTAATTAACAATAAGCCTCTTTCACAATTGAAAGTGGACCCTCATACCCTAAAGTAGCCACTGATGCTTCTATTTCTGACCTACACCCTTCATTTTATGCAATGTCTTTGTAAAAACCAAGGGCAAGAACAACCTGGAGAGAAATTTTCAAATTTTGGACCAGAGCCACCAAATCAATAATGGCGGAACAAAATGAATTATCAACCTCCACTGCTTCAATCACAGGGAAAGGCGAGGAGTTAGCCAAAAGAGAAACTGCGGTCAATGTTAAGAAACAGAATGAATTGACTTTGAGGTAGGCTTATATCTAATTAAATGAGACTGGGGGCAAAGTCAAGGTAGACTCATCCGCAGCTGATAAGGAAGTGATCAGAGGCAGGTGACTCAGCTCAATTGAACTGCGTGTTCCAAGCCGGGAGGGAGAGCAGAGAGCGTTACGGGGGGAGTTGGAAGACACGGGGAACTGCAAGTTTTTCAGAGGTGTGTTTTCCTTCGTCCTGGGACTGTATGCATTCAATATCTCAAAGTCCCACCACTAGTAATTAAGTTGCCGTCAACATCCGCAGGGTCAGCAGGAGCCCAAAGGAACCAAACCCTGGCCGTGGGGTGACACACGAGCTAAATGCAGAAGTGGTGAGACATTCCTGCCACTGGTTTCTAACGGTGAGCCGACACTTTTGAAAGCTCTTGCGTGCCCCGAGAAGCTTTAGAGTGAGACTACAGTTCCCAGCTTGGGTCATTCCATCAGTCTATGATCCCTGTGAGTCTGGGAGGGGTACACAAGATACATCTACAGGCAAAAGATACTCCTGGTGGCTTCTTCATGAATTCCTTCAAGACTTGGCATGAGGAGAGTCATAAAATGGGATCCAACCTGCCGCCTGCCCCAGCAATGATGACACCCCCCCCTTTTTTTGGAAGAAAGGGGATTTCTAAGGATTCTGTGCATCACCCCGAGTTGAACACAGAAATGCTGCAAGAGCCCAGTTAGCATCTGCTTTTAGCCTAGAGGCCTCATCAGGTACCAAGAGCCTATGCAGATAAATGAAATCTCCCCACATCCACCCCAAGCTGTGGTTACACCTATAACCTGCACTAGGGAAAACTGAACTTTCACAGCAGACACTCAGATCAAAGAAGGAGCAGCCTCCTTCCACTGTGTCCTGAGCCTCACCAACGCATATTAACTTCTCCTGCTCCATTTGCAAACACACAGTGTTCCTTAAATGCATATAAGTGACACCCTGTGCTTTTGAAACACTCTTAAATAAGCTCAAGATGACTCATCATTTTCTGGTCCTGTAGAGCTAATTATATGTTCAAAAATCCCTTCAAAAGTCACAAAACCTATCTCAGTACCCTCAATGCTTTTTTTTTTTTTTTAAGATTTTATTTATTTATTCATGAGAGGCACACAGAGAGAGGCAGAGACACAGGCAGAGGGAGAAGCAGGCTCCCTGCAGGGAGCCTCATGTGGGACTCGATCCCAGGACCCTGGGATCATACCCTGAGCTGAAGGCAGACCCTCAACCACTGAGCCACCCAGGCGTCCCTCTCAATGCATTTAAATGGCAAAAGGGTTAGCCATGAAGGGGTGAGCCTAGCAAGACCACTAAGAAATGAACGTGAACACTGAAAATAGGCCTTTGGCCCTTCTCTAGACCTGAATTCACATGAGTTGTGCCCGCCCTTATCAGGAAATTATAGATCTTATTATTGGGGAACTGGGTGGCAGGTGCCAAAAACATTTAAATTCGCTCCATTTCCAATTCATGAAGCCCATTGTAGCTTGGTATTATGGTTTTATTAGATTTGTGCATTTATCCGGGAACCTATTATTATAATAAAATACAAAATACAATTATTGTTTTCTTGCAGTGAGAACTTCAGAACTATCTAACACTTTATTGTTCCCCCATCAAAAGAACTCCCAAGTTTGGATTTTTTTTTCTTTTTTTTTAGAGTTTTAAAGAAATGGCACTTCCTCTATCTACTTTCCATAACGGTCCCTAGTTTATGCTGCTTAACAGGAAAAGAAAAAAGGAATTGAGAGGGAGGCCATAAGTCACATCAGTTTTCCTTTAATTACAGTATTATCCTTATATTTCTCATCTTTTCTACCCTTATCTCTGCCCAGCCAAATCTCCACTCCTCATTCAGTGCTCATTAATTGAGATGGTGTTTGGGGAAAGTTGATATATAGATAAGGGTTTCATATGGCCGAGTGCTCACCTACTATTACACACCAAATGGAGTTCAATACCCGTAATGGTCAATTTAGCTACTTGTCATATGATACCCACTCCTTCACCCATCCCGTACCGAGGCTCTCACAATTCCTCTTTTCTCCTCTCTCTTTCCACTTCATGTTATTATTTTCTCTCTTTGTCAGAGAAAGAAAAACGTTTTAGAAATACTGAGGGGAATCACATGAGATGTGAAACACCACAGAATTATGCTCGGATCACTGACTTTAGAGTTGGAAGGGGCCGTGGAGATCATGTCATCCAACCTGTCATTTTCTAGATGAGGATACTGTGACCCCGGAAGATCACACCGCAGTTAGGGACAGCTACTGTTACTGTCACCTACTTCTTGGGTAGCTACCAGTAAGCCCTGACTCGGTGCCCAACATCCAGCCAGTGGCAACATCTCCCACAGTCCCGGAGACATGAGGCAGGTGCTAATACTTCTTTTATTTTAGAGACAGGGAAACTGATGCACGGGGAGGTTACATAATTTGCCCAAAGACACACCGATCAGGAGCGGCAGAGTCGAGACTCAAATCCGTTTGTCTGATTACAGGGCCTTACCTCTAACCACCACGCAGAACTCTCCTCGCAATATTACCATGAGCTGCCCTTATACTTAGCACACACCCACGTCAATGAATATACATCGTTAGTGGTGCTATTTCACAATAAATAAAATAAAGCATAGACTGGAATGGAAAGGCGTGGGTTTGACACTTGGCTCCGCCATCGATTAGCTGGGGAACTTTCGACAAGATGGTTAAACTCTCTGAGAGCACTTCATTGGCCAAATACCGGTAATAACAACACCCAGCTCAAAAGGTTATGGTGAAAGCCAAATAAGACCATTCAGCCGTCCATCAGACATACACGGAGCTCCCATGTGTCAGGCCCCGTTAAAGGCTGGGTACTCCCCGTCACTGCTCCTGAGCCCTGCCCTCAAACCCAAACCCAAAGCAGCAAAACAGGTGCCCGGTGACGATGGAGGAGGGAAAGGGAGCAGACGGGACGTATGCGTTAGCTCTGGAGGAAGAGACTGTCTCTGTCTTGCTTTTTCTCTCTCATTCTCCATGTCTCTGTTTTTCTGGGGTGCCTGGGTGGCTCCGAGTTTGGGCTTCGGCTCAGGGCGTGATCCCGGGGTCCTAGGATCGAGTCCTGCATTGGGGGACTGCATGCAGGAAGCTGCTTCTCCCTCTGCCTGTGTCTCTGCATCTCTCATGAATAAATAAGTAAAATCTTTAAAAAATACATGTCATTATATCGGTCATTGGAGTGATTATATAGTAGAAGGTTTCCCTTTTGTAAGAACCGTTTACCTAACCCTCCACCGGGCATCCTTTTCCCAGTCCAGAAGACCTCTTGAGGGCATCTGACCAAGCCAAGCTGTGTATGTGTGCGTGTGATTACAGATTCCTTGTATTTTATTGACTTTGACACTCTTTGGAAACTTTCCCCCTGCACTTCCTATAGAGACTTTCCCTATAATTTACCAACGTGGAGAAAATAATGATCGTTAACACACCTGAGCCCTTACTGTATTTCAGGCACTGCTACCACCACGGCACGTGGAGAATTTTTAGACACAGCTATTAGTAAAAGGAGTTGAACGTCAAGAACTTCATCAGAAATCTCGACTCCTTACTCTAAAGAAGTTTGCATTGGAAAGGCAGATTCAGCTCCCTACGGCTTTTCTTAACCACCAATAATTATTTATTGAGCACCTACCCTGGACCAGGGGCCACCCTGGGCAGGAACGTCCTATGCCTCAGAGTCCCGAGAGGGGAACAAGTGTGCAAATGAACCACGACGAGAAGACTGGGACCGTGCTCTAGTGGAGGTGAGGTGCTGTGGGTGGAGTGCAGGGGAAAGACGGTGTGCGCTCCCGGGGAAAATGGGGTGAGGTTCTCCCAGTGTTCTTTCCGAAACAGACCCCAGACGGGTAGGAGTCCCAGCCGCCCCTGTGGTCCTGGACACATCTGGGTGGCCCTCCTAGGCCTTGGCGTCCTTATCTTCACAGTAAGGTGAAGGACATGAAATAAGGCCAAGGAGTCCCGCCCTCCCAGGGCTGTGAGGCTCAAACACTTCCGCGGGAGCCAGCATCTAAAATCCACGCACGTAAGGGGAAAAGAGTCGCGTAGGCACAATTCGTGCTGAGCTCCACACTAAGCAGTTGGCTTGCCTTTGGGAGAGGAAAACGCGGTGTGGGAAACAGGCCGCTCTTCTCAGAGCCCTGGCATCACACCCAGGGTGGCCCAGGAATGCACACCCCGAAACACCGAGCCGTGGGAGCCTTGAGTCTCCCGCACCCCCCTCGCAGGGCACCTCCATCCCCACCAGGCTCTCCGTGGGCACCCTTCTCGCCGCGTGCACCTGCCCGTCCTTGAACCCAAACCCAAAGCAGCGGAACAGGTGCTTGGTGACCGCAGAGGAAGAGAAGGGAGCAGACTGGGGGGGTTCCCTTCGCTACGGAAGGAGAGGTCGCCTCTGTCCCTATGGCTCTCCCTACCTGCGTTTCTCCGCATCCCCGACCCCGCTTTCCCCCCACCCTCTCCCCAGTTGCAGTCTTGAACCCCAGGAAGCTAAATGAACGGAAGGTGGCATTCAGCCGACGTTAAAGTGCTTTGCATCAAGGGGAGGCGTAGCACAAATGCCAGTGACTGTTATTAGCGGTTGAAGTTAGTGCCATTAAAAGACTCCCCATAATTTTCCAGAAAGGTATGTCTTATGCTGAGGCCCACAGGAATATATAATAGACTTAGGAAGAACTAGAAGCCAAGGGGACGGAGTCTTAAATCAGAGGCTGGGAGACACAGAAATCCTTAGGAAGTTGTGGGTGTCAGGTGAGAGGACTGGAATGCTTACTTCTCTTTTAATTATCTGATGCTCACACTACCCTCCTTTGTTGCCTTCAGCTAGAGCTGATAAGGAAAGACACCAATAAATATCTTGGCGGTCTGAAGGGAGAAGCCATGTTTCATGGGACTCCCTGCTTCTACAGCTGTTGTTAAAATATTACTGCTAATTAGCTGGCTAGTTATATATAAACCCTTACAAAGGAGTATTTTTACACAATCATAAAATAAATTAAACTACCAAAAATTCACGCTGTTAATTAAAATAACCCCTGTAGGAGGGGGAAAAAAATCGCTACAAGGCTGAGGTAAACAGGAGGCAATTTCACAAGCACAAACTGATTAATTTTATTTCCCATTACATGTATTTGCTAATATCATCAAAATTAGAAAATAAAGCAATTTTGCCTTGACAGTAGTTCAAAGGGAGGCGGTGCTAGCAGAGGAATGTCGCTCGTCGGATACACCCCTTGGCCGTAAGGCAGTTCCCCTCTATCTGGAAAGGGTAAGTGGTTTCTCAGCAGAGACCCTTCTCGGGTGGGACCCTCATGAGGCAGGTGGGGGGGGGGGCAGGTCCTAGTCCACGCAAGCGGCCTCCTGGAACTCTGGGACCATCGGCGGCCTGACTTGTCACACCACACCTCCCGCCCGTCCAAAGATGCAAACATTTGAAGACACAAGAGGAACTAGGATGCAGAGAGCCTGGGGGGTGGGGGGTGCAGAACACGAACTCACCTGCCCCCTGTTCCAGGAATGGCCGGGGCAGTTCCCTCCCAATTTATTAACATGTTTGCATATTTTCTCGCTCGATGACCCTGCCCCAGATATTACAGCAGAGCTGTATTTTTCTAAAGTTTGGGTATGATTCGCATATTTAAGGCATGACCCCCAACCCCTCATGGATCATTCTTTTACAAAAGATCACAAGGGGTTAATCAAAAAGCCTAGAAAATGCTTTTGTAACAAAAAAGTGCTATTTAGGAAAGAATGAACTCAACCTTCCAGTTCTTTGGCTCTTTGTCTGCCAGCCAAGTTAAATGACAGACTTTCATTCAGCGGGAGAACCCCTCCATATGCACAGCATTTTAATCTCCCCTGACCTCCCCACTCCCAGTGGCTCAAAGCAAATAATCACCTGAAACCATAGTCCCCCAAAACCTAAATACACTATTTTATATGCCTCTCGGTCAACCAGAAAAATCCCCAATTGCCTTGAAGCCATATTTAGTCTGCTTATTTTCTAGCACCTTTCCCCGGGGGGTGGGGGGAGTTATTCCTCCTTATACCCCTTCAAATGCATCTCCAGCCCTGTTGAGCACCTAGTTATATGAGATGGCTCTTCACAAAGACCCACGGGCTTTGTCAATGGGACCCCAAACATCTGGAAGGAGAAGAAAAACTTCAGGCCTAAATACAGATGTTTTATCTGTGCATCTCCAAACATCCAGATGTTTGGGGGGGGCGGGGGAGAGACACAGCATTTTATAAATAATACTCTGCCTTTGACAAAGAAAACGAACAGGTGCACGGGCAATCCAAAAGAGCAGATAAAATGGGAAATACTAATTGTTGCTTCTTTACGCAGTGGAATATTTCACTCCTGTCATTTTGCTGCGCCGGAAAGTTGCCTTCCAAGCCACGCTTGTACAGAGGAACGCCAACGTCCGCCAGCACATCCCCAGCCATCGGGGGAGCAGTAGTCAGGGCATGTGCGGCACCGCTGATCCTCTCCCCTTCGGAGCTCCAGCCCATCACGGCTGCCCTGGTGGAAGATCTCACTCCTCATCCTGAGCACCGCACGGCCCGTACATCACGAGTTCTGGCCTCTACTCTGCAGCTCCACACAGCAGCCCTGTGGTCCTCCTCCAGCTCCCCCTGAGGACCTCAACCTCCCCCTCAGTGTTTCCCCAAGGCCTCACTCACCTTCAGAGCGACACCCAGCACCAGGGCAGAGTCTGCAGGGCTCCTGGCCAGCTGGCTGCACCCAACCTGCATCATGTCCTGAGGTCCTGCCTACGAGGGATAACTTGCTGTGTTCTGGAATGTTCCTGCCTGCCTGTGTGGTTGCAGTTTCCCGACCTGGAACACCAGCTTGGAAGACGCCCTCTCTTACCTCAAGAGGATTAAGATGTTACTGTCAGCATGAAGCCGACCGACAGCTCTGCTGGTAGGTTCAGTGGCTCTATCTTCAGTGCCCTTATGGCCTTTATCTCGGCGTGTCCTCTCCACCCATGGATCTGATTCTGGTCCACATCTAACCACAACCCAGTCTGTCCATTTTACAGCCTAAATAGATCTTAAAATCCCTTCAATAGTCTTGATCTTAAGGAAAAGGCCAAAATCTATAGCCCCTGAAGCCCTGCTCTCTGGACTCCAGGCCTGCTGGTCTCTATCACTTCCTGGGGCTCCATGCTTGCCCCATGCCGCAGCCCTTGCAAGCCACCTGATCGGGGTGCTACCCCCCTCTGCTCTCCTTCCAACCTCAGGACCTTGTTAATGCACACTCTTCTTCACAGCTCAGAGAAAACCATCTGCTGGGTGGAGAAGCATTCTCAGTCCCCTCTTTCTACTCAATTTGAGTGGCTTTTGTGGTTATATACATAGTCATAGAACCAAGCTCCCTTACGTCACTGTATTTATGCAATCTTATTATATATTGATTACCGTGAACTTCTGATTCATGTCTTTCTCTTCTATTAGACCTCAAACTCCATTGGTAGCAGGGATAGTGTTCTTGCCCCATCATATCTCCAGCTCCTAGCGAAGTACCTGACTCATCACAACTGCACGTAAGGGTTTGCTGAATGAATGAATGATTCACATCCATGCAACACATCTCCATGACCACAGCTTGCTCCTTAAGGGCCAAAGCTAGATTTTATTCATGTTCGGGTCCTAGCACACAGGGAATCCTCAGATGCCTTTGTTGAAGGGGTACTGACTGCAGATACGGAGAGGCAGATCTCTGTGCCTCTGACAAGTGGAGTGGGGGGTTTGGCATTGGAGCATCCTCATAACAACGTGCTGCCCATCTCTGGAATCATTCAAGGAGAGCACAGATGGAATGTGTCAGGAATGGTCTAGAAGCAATTCAACCAATGGACTTGATCTCTCACATCCTTTCCAAACCTCATGTTCTATGGTGCAACCAGAAAGAACCAGAAAGAGAAAGGGAGGTTTGTAGAACAGGAGGCAAACTGTAACACCCCCCAGACAGACAGGAGAGTTTCAGGACAAACGGGATGAGGAGGTTCTTGCTAAGGCTTCTGTAACTGCTGGCAGGTAGCCGACCGGAGAGGTTCTGGAAAACATGCGTGTGACGGCTGGAGGACAGATGTCAAAGGTCACAGTCTTAACTCCCTGTCTGACGTCTACTTCTTCCTTCTTAGCCTGGCCCTGCTTTCTAGATTTAGATACAGCTCAAAAGGGACTCAGACTTTGAAGACCCAGGCAGAAAATTGTGCTAGTCACATGGAATCATTTTGACTGTTTTCTCAGCTGTTTCCCAAGAAAACAGATTTAACATTTGTCACCCTCGTTCCTGAATAAGGAAAGCGATTTCACTTTTTCCTCAAGCAAAAACTACAAGGTGGATTTGGCATTTGTGGAGTGCAGAGTAGGGGGTTCGGATTAATGGCGTATCAAGGGTTTCTTTGTTTTTACAATCTTTCAGTATTTTTGCATTCGAGAAGCTAAATGAATTGCCCACGCCTCTTCATGGGGCTTTGTAATAGAATGATCCCACCAGAAAACTGTTCTCGTCCACCCCCCTTCAACACGTCTCTCCATTCTCCCAGTTTCACATCTTTGGCCATAATTAGTCACTTTCTGGAATATAAGAACAGCTGGGACATAGAAGCAAAGGGGAAGAGGACAAAACCAGAACGTGATTAAAGGGGTTCACAGTCTGGCCTTTTCTTTCACTGCACATCTAAGCTGACAACCATCATATTTCATCAATCAGATAGCTCATCAATGCAGTCAGATCATCAATTTTTAAGCAGGCATCATATGCCATATTCTTTACACATATTAGTTTCACTGATTTTCAATTACCGTATTAGTTAGGTATTATTATCCTTATTTAATGGGTAAAGAATTTAAAGCTTAGATGAGCTAAATATCTTTCTCAAAGTACACCAATTAGTGCCAGTTAGTGTTAGAGCCAGGATTCAAACCCAGCTTCTCTGCCTCCACATCCCGATCTGACAACCACATCGGTACAGCCTCAGAGAGAGTCGCTGAGATTTTTTTCATTAACGAAGACCTAGTAAGCTGTCACACTAGATCAACCAGGCACAGTTCGGCTCCTAAGGGGGCATGTGGGAAGGCCTGGCGACACTTTGGGTTGTCACAAATGGGTACGTGCTACTGGCATCTAGTGAATATAGGCCACAGATGCTCCAAACATCCTGTAATCACAGGACAACCCGACAACAAAAAAAATGACCAGGTCCAAGGTGTTCAGAGTGCCAAAGGCGAAATGCCCTCCGCGCTAAATGCCCCCATTATTATGTACAATGGGTTCCTCTGCCACCAACATGTTAGGTGCAGACGTGTCTCTGCCTTCTGCGTTAAAAAAGGGAACAGCCCATAACTTCCTGATACACAGTTAGATGCTTAATAATGCCTGGAACCGGGATCCCTGGGTGGCGCAGCGGTTTGGAGCCTGCCTTTGGCCCAGGGCGCGATCCTGGAGACCCGGGATCGAATCCCACGTCGGGCTCCCGGTGCATGGAGCCTGCTTCTCCCTCTGCCTGTGTCTCTGCCTCTCTCTCTCTCTGTGTGACTATCATAAATAAATAAAAAATAAAAAAAAATTTAATAATGCCTGGAACCGGCCAATTCTTTTCAAGAATGAAAAAGAACGGAGGAGGAGGGAACAGAAAAAAAGAAAAGGAAAAAGAAAAAAAAGAGAAGGAGAAAACTAACATTAGGAACCTCCACTGCAGCATTCAACAGCTGGGTCACATTACATGGAAATCAGCCCCAGTGACAGCACAACAGGCTGCTTTTGTGTCTTCATGAATAACGCAATGTGCTGGGTAAATGCTTTTTCCCCATTTAGAAACAGGTAGTTAATGAGAATTGAAGTGATCAAATGCTGCGTACCCCAAGGTTACTTACATCCCGGGCCTGGGTGGCCCGGAGCTCATAAATAAAGCATTGGAGCGTCTTATTTTAGTTCCCGGTCAGATAAGCAAAGGCTTGCATCATGTGAACAGAGCCCACAGCGCGATATGACACTGAGCCTGCTAATTCCAGGACCTCTTGGAATGTGACATTTCGAGAGCGGTACACTGAGTTCATGCCCTGTGGAAGCTCCGAGGCCCACCGTGCCTTAATTTTCCATCACCTCCTTGATTCAGCAGCTGCAAGTAAAGGCTGTCACTGAGCTGGACTTTAAAAGACGCTCATTCCCTACTATGCAGAAGTTAATTTGAGGCACATTTGCAACTTATAACTCTGATTTACTAATTTGCTGGCACCAGGACCCCACACAGCTTGAAGGCCTGCCAGCCGGCCAGCTCCGCATAGACCCTTCCCTTGGAAACGGTTGCGCCCAAGTCATGACCCAGTTGGTAGCTCAAAAAACAGCTGTTGGACGAGGTTGGAATATGGAGAGGAATAGAAGAAAAAAAATGTCTACTCTTTCCCTCAAATTTTTACATATAATTATGTAATCATATCCCTATTCAGATACTTTGACATAAATTGTGCTTAATTAAATTGTTCCTAATTTGTTGTTTTAATATTAGTTCCTGGTTTGTTTGCTGATATCTGCCCCACAAGGCCTGTGAGCGCTCATACACACACACACACACACACACACACACACACACACACACTACTATTGCTTTGAAAGTCATGAAAATGGTTTCGGTGAATACTTTATTTGACAGAATAATGAAAGATTTCGAAGAGCACTTATTCACATGGTATACAAATGGCTGGATGAATAACTCTAATGTGATCATTTGCTGGTGTTATTGTTTCTTTTCTCACAGACTTCCTCTAATCTGATAATATCAATCAAATAATATATTCTTTGCATGAAAGAAATTCTCCTTACAACAACAACAACAAAAAAAAAACACATTTCGCATAATAAATATATTTCCCAGTGATCAGTATTTTACTGTTTCTCATCTGGGTCCTGGGATCCCAAGAGTATGTCTTCAATAAATGTTTGTAAACTTGAACTTGGAATAAGACAGATGATCTGAATTTCCTACAAGATTGTGTAACTAGCTGATCATTGACTAAAAAACCACAACCAAATCACCCATGAAACTGTCTTCTGGAAGAAAGGACACTCTTCTATAAGGCATACCTTCTTTTTTTTTTTTAATTTTCTTTTTTTTAATTTTTTTCTTTTTTTAATAATAAATTTATTTTTTATTGGTGTTCAATTTGCCAACATACAGAATAACACCCAGTGCTCATCCTGTCAAGTGCCCCCCTCAGTGCCTGCCACCCAGTCACCTCCACCCCCTGCCCTCCTCCCCTTCCACCACCCCTAGTTCGTTTCCCAGAGTTAGGAGTCTTCCATGTTCTGTCTCCCTTTCTGATATTTCCTACCCATTTCTTCTCCCTTCCCCTCTATTCCCTTTCACTATTTTTTTATTTTTATTTAAATTCAATTTGCCAACATATAATATAATACCCAGTGCTTATCCCATCATGTCTCCTCCTTAGTGCCCGTCACCCAGTTTTACCCCATCACCCTACCCACCTCCCCTTCTGCAACCTTTTGTTTGTTTCCCAGAGTTAGGAGACTCTCCTGGCTTGTCTTCTTCTCTAATTTTCCCCACTCAGTTCCCCTCCTTTCCCTTATAATCCCTTTCACTATTTCTTATATTCCCCATATGAGTAAAACCATATGATGATTGTCCTCCGATTGATTTATTTCACTCAGCATAATCCCATGCATACCTTCTCTCCCACTCCACCTGGGATCTCCTCAGGAGACAACTCCTCTGTCTCTAACCTGCTTCTTAAAGTCTGGGCCTCAGAACGCCTGCTGGTTAGAAATAAAGACCCTTGTCAGGATGCTCGTTAGAAATGGAGATGCCTAGCTGCCATTCCAAACCAATTAGATCTGAACGTCTGAGGGAATCTGCACATCTAACAACACCTGCAGGTGAAAGTGATTTTCTGAGTCTCGAGGACTATGGATTGAGAGGGTAGGAAAAAGAAAGCAAAAACATACTATTAGACAACATTCCTTGGAACAAGGGATGTAAATGAGATTGTGGAAAATGTGCTCATTAACTCACTGCGTTTGAGATAAACTAATGTCAAAAGTTTCACGCTAAAGATCATTAGTTGGCTAATGCCCTACATCCTCTCAACCTACAAAATAAATTCTGGTTCTCACAATGACTATCCTGAAGTTCTCCAAAAAAGAAAAAAACTGAGTGATATCATGTGTACCAAGGCACAAAAAGAGACACCAGCATGTTTCCATGATATACTTTAGAATAAATTTTCAACAAAAAAGGTTTAAAACAAAGCAAAAAAAAAAAAAAGTTTTCCTAGATAAACTCCACTTACCTACCAAATATGCTGGTTCTTAAAGGTTTTGCTCTGTTTTGCCAAATAATTAACTATCTCTTTGGTTTTCTAGCCCTGCTTATCATCATTGGGATAACAGAGTAAAGTGACTTTAATTCAAAGTTCCAGAGATGGCTCAAAAGTGAAATGGTAACATAATTTACACCAAAGGGATCAGCTATACATTCAGAATCATACCTGAACACCCCCCACCCTGGCACACAGAGGGACTGCCAACTCCAAACACCTTTATTAACCTTATTCCAGGCAGTTGCCAGGATTGGCTGCATACGTGTATTCAGAGTGTTTATCTAGCACAGTGCACTCATTCATTATTATTCTGTCTATGGCTGTGGTCATGTGAATGGAGTCACGGGGCCTGTTCCATCTACCAAAGATTTCTGCCTCAGATGAACGGATTTGGGCACATAGACTAGTGTGCACAAATTCAACTGTCCCACCAACTAAAATGTATGCGTTTAATAGGGGAAGAAGTATGGCTCCTGTCTCTATGGCCCCCCCATTCCACCTAACATCTGGTTGGGCATATAGCTTGGCCCCTGGAAGATACACGTGCATGACAAGAACCATGTCATGAGGGTCAGATCCAACTGTGGTCTATGACTGCAAAGACCTCCTCGCCAAAAAAAAAAAAAAAGCACATTTTTCTGCTTCCTATACAGCACCATGGATTTCTAGTCCCAGACACTCAGAGATAAGATGGCAGCTTTGCCATAGCTGGAGAGAAAGTGCATCATCTGCAAGCTCTTGGCAAATTCAGATCCTTTTACTTTGTGGCCACAAAGAAGGAAAGTGCCCCATCCTCACCCAGCAACCATCAAACCTCTGCCTGGAACCCGGTTGTATTAGAAATTTTACCATGTGGCCTTGGGCAGCTTACTTAACCTCACAGTGTCTTAATTTCTTCAGCTGGAAAATGAAGAAGCTACCTACAGCATGGGCACAGTGTTTCAAGGTTAATGCATGAGGCCGATACTGAAATGCAACATTGCGGGGGGAAATGTCTGATTGGGGGGAGGAAGTCAGGCACAGCAGTGCACTTCTGGGTGGTTATAACATATGCACTATCGCAAAACGGGGCCCTAAGGTCAGTAGCACACAGGAGGAGTGCAAAAAGCCATTCGCAATCCACCACCTGGAGTCTTTTATTGTTATAGCCAAGAAGGGTTGATAAGGCAAACAAAGCAAAGGGTTGGGAGCCCTAATTTATCAAACGTATTGATACAGATCTGATATTGACAGGCACCGGGCCACTTTTAGATTCAGATCAATAAATCCATCTCATAATACAGTACAACCCCAACACTTCACCCCCAAATCCATCCATCCAGATATTAGAAATCCATCCTGCTTTGCCTGCAGTCTGTCAAATGTCACCATGGAGTGCTGAAGCCACCCTGCCAAGTCTATATCCTGAACTAAATCCCAATGGAAACTTCCCAGATATAAATAACCACTATGAACATACAGGGAAGAAAAATAGCTATGAAGTTTCACTCTTACTTTTTTTTCCTTTTAGCCTGTGACAAGTAAAAATCATAGAGTTACTCACTCTCCAAAAACAATCTAAAGCCAGAAGGTTTAACCAATTCAATTTTCTAGTCACTGTGACAACTATTTTCATCTGTGAAACAGCGTTTGGGGCACGTTTACGGGCCTAATCCCGCGGCACTTTCACGGGCAGCCCCTGCTGGAAACTCTGACAGCAGTTTCTGTTTCTGGACTCACTGTGGGCAGTAGCATTTGATGACACCCAGGGTCTCAAGGCACGAAGACAGCTTCTTTATTTACAGTCAAAAAGGGAGAAACCTTCCTTCTACCTGTGGCTGAGATCCTAGGAACCGGCCAAGAGGAAATTCTAGTTCAATAGAAGGTGGGGAAACCCACCCAATGTTTGCAGGGCCTGCGAGAGAAGTATAAAGAAAACAGAAGCCTAAGCTCGGACATTGGAGTACCTGGACTTGAGCCATGCAGAGCCAGGGGTGTGCCGTCTTAGCTCACTCATTTCACCTCCCAGAGCCTTAATTTCCCCCACTGTCATGTGAAGTTGACCATTGTAAGAATCAAAAGCTCCCAGCACAACACCTATCACATAGTCCATGCTCAATAATGATTTGTGGAAACGTAATTTCAAACAGAAAATGCTGAGTTCTTGACATCGCTCATTAACCAATGGGTAGCGGGTATTTATGAATGCATACCATCTGCCAAGCACCAACTGGTGGAAATCGAGAGACAAGAGGGATGGATACGATGCTTCTTCTCAGGACAAGACAGAGGAAACGCACAGGAATGGATTAGGAGACCAGTCATTTCTAGACAGAAGGCCCAGATCTGGAGCCCGAGGGGTGGGCACCCACTCCCAGGTTTGGAGGACTGTTGGAATTACCCAAAATTTCTTACCCACAGGTGGCTGGTTTTATTCTGGTTTCCTGCAACATGAAGACTAACTCCCAGGCTCACTTGCCCAAAGAAGGCAAACTCACTTTAATATTAGCCTCAAACAGATTGTTAGGAAGGTAAGTCTGCTGTACACATAAAAGCCTACGCACGGATTGGTTTAGGATTATCTGGGCTTTTAGATTTTTCTGGCCACATCCAAAGGAGAGAAACAGGGGCAGATGCAACTGCCATCCTGGAAAGCTGAAGATAAACTCAAATGCCAGGTAGAGTATTACACTCTTTCTCCTACTGAATTGCATTAGGCACTGGCATCCATGGGGCACAGTCTCTTTGAAAACTGTCCTCACGCACAACAGAAAGAAGAAGAGGAGGAAAAGGTGGCAGGGAAAGGGGAGAGAAAATGAAAACTTCTAAAATAGCCAAGAGCCCAGTCTGGCCCCTCCACAGACACTCAGGGGCAAGAACTGCAGGATATAGGAGTGAGCTTGGCAAGCTACCCCACCTTCCCTTTGCCTGGCGCCCCACCTGCTTCTTTCCTAGAGCTTGCAGGTTTTCCCAGCAACGGCTGGAGGCAAGAGTCCCCAGGGGTGGCTCCAATCGATCCTTGCCCCAAGATTTCCCAGGTCAAGATCACGTGGGGGCCACCGGCAGGACTGCCAACATGTTAGATGCGGTCCCCACTATTATTCCGTTTATAGGACTTGTTTAAATCAAGATACTTTAAAAAAAATGTAACTATTGTTCTAGGCAATAACATCTGCAAAAGCATGGTTTTGATGGTGCTAGTTGTATTTTCCTAATACATATTAGTATAAATCGTTATTACTAGAATAGCATAGCACAGTGGTTAGAAGCACAGGTGCTGACTGTGTTTAAATCCAGGTTCTAAAAAAATAAATTAGTTAAATAAAATATTAAAAATATAAAAATATAAAAAATATATATATATATATAAAAATATAAATAAATAAATAAATAAATAAGTAGGTAGGTAGGTAGGTAGGTAGATAAATAAATCCAGGTTCTGCACCACCATCTGGGTGATCTTGGACAAGTTTGTTAACCGATCTGTGCCTTGGGCTCATGATCTGTGAAATAATAACACCTACTTCACGAACCACAAGGAATAAGTTAGTTAATATTTGTTAAACATTTATACCATCTAGAACCTTCTACACAAACAACACCTTTGGGAACACTGAAGGCACGGAAGCGTACACCATCTATTACCTCGAGATGGGCTTACACACTTCCTCTGCTTTGCAACGCTCTATTGGGCCCTCCCCTTCATCCAAAAACCAGAAACAAAACCAACGGACACACACTCTCATCCCTGCTCTCCTGAAAGCCGACCTGTCATAAGGTCCGCCTTGAATGGATATCAGAGTAATTACAACCACTTATTGAGCATTTATTATTCTGTAGGCCCTGTGCTCAGTACTTTGAGTACAACTGTCTAACTTCCTCTTTATTCTTTATTCTTCCTCTATGAGGAAGACTCAGGCTTAAAGAGATTAGGTGATTTTCCTAAGATCTTACAACCGGTAGGCAGGCGAGTCGGGATTCAAACCCAGGTCCACCCACATATCCCAGCCTAGGCATAGCCTCCTAAGCCATGAGACCCCACCGCCAGAGCCCCTCTTCCAGGGGCCCATCTCAGCAACCAGCCAGAGAGAGCCTTCTTTCCTCTCCCCTTGCAGGACCTCCCCCACTGGACTTAGTCATCACTTTACAACATAATTACTTACCTGTTTGTCTTTCCCCCTCTGTTATTCAGAGTAGTCTTTTCTATGTTAAGCACTTTAGGGAAGAAATCATTTTGAAATTTCCCTAAGTTTGAAAAAGAGTTGCATTATACGGAGCTGAGTTTAATAACCTTTTCCCTACGATTCCAGTCATCTTTATCAACACCAAATATAATAATGTTTTTTGACACAAATGTGACTTGAGGCCAACCTTTCTCTGCACATTACGGGATGACTGTGAACAAACAGATGCCCGAGCCAGTCTCTGGAGCTACTAACTCAGAATCTCTGGGTTAAGGACCAGGAGTCACTCAAGTTTCAGAATGACTGCCTCAGGCAATGGCTCGGCATTTGACCCCGCTTCAAACTTCTAGACACTGACTGTTTTTTAGTTCTTGTGTCTGCTTTTCATGGTGCTCCTGACCTCTCCCACCATGCAAGTTGACAGCTACCATTCTTCACTGCCAACCAACAACGCTGCATGAATTTACCCTGTTTTATCTTCTAGCCACCAATGCTGTGGTTTCCAAACTCTGTTTTTAGCCCTGGAACACTTCACTGAAAACTGGTTTTTAGGCAGATGCCAATAAAAAACACACAACCCAGAGCTATCCCAATGGAACATGAGTGGTTGGCCTGGAGTCCAACGCTGGTCTCCTTTCTTGCCACTGACCGTCATCACTACCACCTATGGTGGCACTGAAGGCACTGAATCCCTCCCCAGATTCCCTAGACTTCGTGGAGAGCATTTTCAAAATCACAGAAATAATGCAACTTTCTGGCAGATCTTGCCACAACTTCAGAGACAGATACCTTATCTTTTATAAACATTCAAGATTATCAGAAAAAGATTTTTTTCCATGAGAATTTGTCAGTGTAGCCCAAAGTCAAGTGCGTATTCCTTTTTATTGGAGAAGATATCACCGAACTTATAAATAGCCCCTATACTGTACTTGCAAAGTCACTCCTTAAAGGTATTTTTTACATGGAAAAGGATGGTCTTGTATTAGTAATTGGACTACTGTCTACTTTTGAAAGGCTCTCAGAAAAATCATGGTCAAGGGAATTTGCCTTTTCAAAAAAAAAAAAAAAATCTCTCTTCTGTGAAAGAGAATGTCAGAGCATCCAGAAAAACTTTGTAACCTTTAAAATTGTAGATAGATATCTTATATTGGCCATGTTCTAAATATGTTAGTATATGAATAGTCTTAAAATAAATTTCAAGCACTGGTTTTTAAACTTGAAAAAAAATTAAGCCAAGTTTTCTTGCTGCTCTTTTCGGCTTTTTCCTCCAAAACTTATAATTTTGAGGTGCAGAATTGAGGAAGTAAATATAACATATGTGCACTGGAGGTGGGAGGGAGGATGTTGTATGTGTGATTTCTCTGGTAAATTAGGACAAGGTTCAAAGTCCTATCTATGGCGAGAGATAGTCAATGTGACTGAATATTGATAATTAATTCATATAGGTAAAAAAAAAAGTGTTCAGAGTGTTCCTTATGCTAATCTTTCCACTTTTTTTGGCAGCTCTGCAATTTGTCAAAATAAAATTGGAGGGAGATGTTCAAAAGCAGATACAAATAAAGCACAGGCATACACATACGGCTAAAATATTCAACAGGTCTGGACTAGGGTGAAGAAAGGAAGGCATCTGAGGTGCAAAATTTAACGAAGTAGCTGGGGGAACCCTGAGCGTGAGTCGTCCCTGGTGCTGGCACGACTCTGAGAGCCAGGGCCTCCTTAAATGTCACACCCTAGGTGTCTTACTTGTTTTGCCCTGCATTGGCCCTAATATTTTCAACCTGTTTTCTCAAACTGATTGTTGCAGTCCTGGGGAGCAATGCTTCAAGTCATTTTCATCCATGCATTCATTCACTCATTTATCCTCCAAACATGTACCGAGTCCCAGCTACGTGCTACGTGACTACTCAGCTAGGAACCCACTCTGCTCGCAAACCGTTTTGACTCTCAGATGAAATAATCTTCAGCCAAATTTCCGTCATTCATTTAATCATCTGCGTGTTATGTGCTGGGGCCACTGTGACGACAGGCCAGTCCCCGCTAAAATATCTTCCCGTCTGCCAGCCATCGCCTTCATACTATCATTTTTATTGGCATCAGCATCATCCTTTACATGTCTGTTGCCCCAATTTGATTAAACTATTCCAGGACAGGGAATGGGCGTTATTCATCTTTGTTTTTTCAGCCAGCTAACGTGGACTGGGTGCTCACAACTTGCCCTGTATTTTCTCAGCCCCTTCTATAGGTTCACTCCACCCTGCACCAAGGCTAAGATTCGCCTTTCATAGGTAAGCAAACGGGAGGCACTAAGTATCTTTCCTAGGGTCGCACAGCATGCAAGAGGCCAGGCCAAGATCCTATTGAGGAGCCCAGCTCTGGAGTCTACTATCTCAGCAACTCCACTAAGCCATCCAGAAATTATGACCCAAAGAGCTGCTCCCAGCTCCAAAGGGCACTCAGCCACAGCTTGCTCTTCACCCATTATTACCTAGAAAGATCTAGAGGGCACCAGGGACGCTCTCGGCGAAATGAGCCTCAACTCCCACCGCCTGGGCAGGCAAGTCAGACTTTGGGGGACTTCCTGCTTAATTTCACTTTGTCTAAATATAACCAACTAAAAATAACCCAAAAGCAAAGTGTCTCAGAACCGCCAGAGGAGCAGCAGAAGGCTGCAGGGGACGTGATGTGAAAGATTGATCTCAGCCTCCCTAAAACGCTGCGATGCTTTCCAACATCAGCAAGTTGCATATTGTGATGAGAAAACAAAGTTTCCAATTATTGAAATTCCATAGTGTATTTAATTATGCAATTATCTTATTGTATTAACAAGTGCCGGGGTGCAGCAGCAGCGGTTGCTGAGATTTTTGCAGTGGAGAAATACAGAATTTATTCTTTTCCTCAGCTGATTGTTTCTCACGAGTCCATCCATTTTTCTGGGATTTTGGAAATGATCCTGTTTCTGAACCGCTTCATTCAGAAATCCAAGGCAAATCACACCACACTTTTGCCACTCCGACTTTGAAGCATGACCCCACTACAGACTGAGCATATTTCAGGGGGAAATGTCTGCAAATTCACATCCTTTTTATGTTCATTAATCACTTCAGGCTCTTTCCTCTTTTGAAATTCAAATAAATATAATGTAAATATAAATAAAAAACACTTATACAAATTACATATTTTCAGTGATGCAAACACAAATACATTCTTGTTCATTTGCTTAATAGGGACTTGTCCCAAAGGATTCAAGTATCACGCTGCAAAAGCCAGCGTATTTCATCAAAACATCTGAAATAGGTATACTGTGATATTATCATGCACTTCTATTTGCCACAGTTACCCTGGAAAATATTAAATGTAATCATGCAAAATTAAACATTCTATACATTTTCTATTCATTTTTGAACGCTCTCCCTCTATTCCAAAATAGGCTATCACACTTTCAAGTTTATAGGGACAAAAAGTGAATCAAATTTCTTGTTTCTGAAAGCATTATAAGTCTTTTCACTTAGGCCTTTTCATCTCAGAATCACCAGGCTCTTTACGTATAAAACGTAATTAATCCATACAGTTGGCTACATCCTACCCCATGGGAAGCCTCCTTGCTGGTAATCACTCATGAAGAAGCCATACCTGCATTTTTTCAAGCTAAATTTGGTCCAGGCCATTAGGAATAATGTTTCATTTACTGGAGCATGACCAAGAGGCACCGTCATAGGTGGGAAAACCTATTCTCCCAAATAAATCATAGTTAAGAAGCAAACTCTCAATCCATAGATTATAGCCTGGCCTTTGAATTCCAATTTACTACTTTTTAGCTATAAGATGATGGAGCAAATCCCTTCACTTCTCTGTGCTTCAGTTTTTGTGGTGGTAAAATTGGGATGATAATAGGACCCGTCCCATAGGGTTATTGGGGGAATGAAAGGAGTTCATGCATATAAGTTATTAATAGCATTAACAGTTGTCACCTTGTTCCACCTGATACCTTTCAAAGCCACTTCACAACAATGACCTCACTGGGGTCTCCATCTTCCCGTGAAGAAATGGAAGCAGATGCTCTTGTACCCATTCTATAGGTAAAGAAAGTGAGATCCAAAGAGGGTTCTAGCAGTCAGGACTAGAACTCCTGGAACCTAGTCTAGTCTTCTTCCACTGCTTGTCTTTATATCCAGAACAAACTGACTCAGTGACCCAGACGGATCCCTGCTTATTTCGGAGGGGCAGGGGAGGTGCACGGGGAGGGGGGGGTCTTGTTTCTAACAAGACATGGGAAGCATTTTGTTGCCAAATCTTGTCTTGCATAGCAAAAAAGACCCAGATCAGCAGAAGACACATCAACAAGACTGCCTTAATCATGATTTCTGCTAACTATGAAATGTAAGTTAATTTCATGCCTTGCATTCACAGACAAAAAGGTTCAGGGCTGTTTAAATTCTCTTCAGCCCAATGACAGTTAGTAAACAGGAGGCTTTCTGTTCTAATGCTTGAAATCACCCTTCGTATCTCAATATATTATTTATGCACTCAGCTTAAAATAAACAGCAACTCCGAAGTAGGTGAGTGGGCTCATCTAGTACGAACTTTTTTTTTCTTCACTCTGACAGTTACTTTAAAACATCGGTAAACAACCTTAATTCACTTCTAACGAATTAGTAGGCTACTGCTGTGTCTCCAGGAGGCAAGTAGATTGTATTATTAACCAAAACAACTTTCTCCCTGTCAATCATCTGCACCTCACTGAGGGATGTGGGCTTTGCTGTCTTATTACTCAAACCAATCCATGGGTGCATATGATTCCTGGCGATTTCTTCGAGGTCATTCTCTTCTGGATCCTTGATTAGATCTCTTGACTCTGGGATGCAGAATGGGGCCTGGGGAAGGGGATTCTCAGTGCTGCTCATTAAGAGAGATATAGACACATGAGAGCCTTTCCGGAGGGGTAGAGAGTTATGGTACGTGAGGTCCAGCTGTTGAGGGAATGAAACTGACAAAGAGGCCACCTTCAGGAGACCCCCTGTACTACCACCAAATAGTGGAAAGGGTGTCACTTTGGAGGAGAAAGCCTTAATTCCTTGTAGATGCAGATAGTAAAACTAGAACCATTGTGTGGAAGATCCATGAGGGTAGTCTGGGTTAAAATCAAGAAAGAATCCTGAAACTGAAAAGAGGAGTCGCCTCTTGAGGTAGTAAATCTTCCTATAGAGGTTCTGAGGCACCATCAGATGGAATCTTTAGAACCAGCCAAGAAACGTCACTAGATGGGACATGTATGGACCCTTCCAGACATGAGACCTTACAACTCCATGAATCTCAGTGAAACAGGCTTTAATAAGCAGTCACAACCATTTTTAAACTCTCTCTGTTAGGAGATTTTAAGTGGTGACAGCTATTCTTAAAAAAAGAAAGGAAGGAAGGAAGGGAGGGAGGGAGGGGGGAAGGAAGGAAGGAAGGGAGGAAGGAAAGAAAGAAAGAAAAAGAAAGAAAGAAAGAAAGAAAGAAAGAAAGAAAGAAAGAAAGAAAGAAAGAAAGAAAGAAAGAAAGAAAGAAAGAAAAGAGGAAAAAGAAAGAAATAGACACCATAAATTAAGCACTGGGCATGTCACTGACCAGTCTACGCCTTCACACAATGCCAGGGCACTGGCTGACCTAGCAAAATAAAAAGATGTACCATTCGGTGGGGAAAATCAGATGAAGCAGTTGCTTTAGTATTGTTCCATTTTTGCCTGCTCTTTGGCTTTGTGGCTTGCAACCCTTGGCCATTCCGTGGGCAGGAAGCCACTCCCAAGTCACCTGGGCTGTAACGTGATCCAGACGACGTGATCCACACTTCACTCACCTTGCTAGTTGGCCTCCTTCCTTTATCCCAAGTCTGGAAACACAATACTTCGCAACTTGTCTAAGGGATGTCTAACCTAGTTTCATCATTAACAAAACATCGCTCACCTCAATGAAACATTCAGTCTCTCCCCAAAAACCAATCATTTCTTTGATACACGCACTGACTGCTCAAAATACAGAGTTAAATGCATAATCAAAAAAAGAGAGAGAGAGAGAGAGAGAGAAGAAGAAGAAGAAGAAGAAGAAGAAGAAGAAGAAGAAGAAGAAGAAGGAGGAGGAGGAGGAGGAGGAGGAGGAGGAGGAGGAGAAGGAGAAGGAGAAAGAAAGAAAGAAGAAGAAGAAGAAGAAGAAGAAGAAGAAGAAGAAGAAGAAGAAGAAGAAGAAGGAGAAGGAGAAGAAGAAAGAAAGAAGAAGAAGAAGAAGAAGAAGAAGAAGAAGAAGAAGAAGAAGAAGAAGAGAAGAAGAAGAAGAAGAAGAAGAAGAAGAAGAAGAAGAAGAAGAAGAAGAAGAAGAAGAAGAAGAAGAAGAAGAAGAAGAAAAGGAGAAAGGTGAGGAAAGAGAAAGAAAGATACCTTGCATTCATATCCAGAGTTTATATCAACATGTTTACACAATTTGCAGACATATAATCTTCCAAATTGTCTGGAAAACATTGCCAAAATATTTTGGGGAGGTGAGTCAGGTTTTTCCACATCCAACATATTGACAAAACATTAGAGAGTTCAGAAATATTAAATTCCTCAAAGGAAGTCAGATTATCAATCTTTGGGTGTGAAACTTGGTGTTACTGTTTTCCTAATATGGCAAGAGCAGACATCTGGTATTTGCACTTTGGAGTAATAGAACATAACATGACAATAATGTGTTATACTTACAAAGTACCCTTCATCCATGGGGCTCCAATTTTACCAATATTAGTTCACTGATTTTCGCAAAAAACCTGAAAGGCAGAGGGTAGGTTTGTGTTACCCCCACTTTGCAGATGGGGATATTGAAATGCAATAGGCGAATAAATTATTGGTCCATTACAATGAGAGAATTCAATAACAGAGGACAAGATTTATAAATTTTCTCCTTCCCCATCCCAATGCAACTTGACCACCCATCTTTCCCTGGGGGACCGTTCTTTCCCACGTAATTTCCACCACAATCTCAAAGTATTAAATACATTTTTGCCCACAGAAGACAGTGCTGAATGTAACCCTTGGTCTTAAGAACCCAGACACCAATATTCCTTTGATACCAGAGGAGAGGTTAGAAAAATTTCCCATATCCAATTTAAAACATGGAGAAAAAAAATTTAGATTGACAAAATACAACCATCCAACTAAAATTTGGCCTGAAAATAATGTTACTACTGTTCAGTTTGTTACATGCTTATGTTCACATGTCAGCATATGGACTTGTCTTTAAAAATGATTCCAAGGAAGTCAGAATGCTTCAGAAGTACTCTCGCCAACAGCATTTTTAGAAGGGTGTATTTTTAACAACCCTTTCTAGGACACCCCATCCTTTCTACCACTCTCTGGCCATTTATGCACGCACTGAACAAATAATCGATATTTAATATGTTCTTACCACATCTAAGTTTAGCACTGCGTGTGGTTTCTCGGAGGACACAAAACTGTGTATGACACAGGTCCTACCATCCGGAAACTTACAGTTCTATGGTGTAATGATTTTAGTACAGTGACAATCACTCTGTTCTAAAACTCTCCAGAAAGATCTGACAGTTTCTGGACACTCTTGGTGAGTCACAGACACCAGTCCCAGAAAGATGGTTCCTTCGGGGAATAGTCTCAAAAAAGATGAGTCTGAGCTCTGTTTATGAGCCATACTATTTGGGACTACAGAAATGCTAAAAGATGTATCTTCTCCAAATGTCTGACCCAGAGTCTTCCCAAAGTCCATGATTTGAGGGTCGTGATGTCTCATGATCTTCACCTCTGCAGCCACACTGGCCTCTTTGCTCATCCTCAAATACCCAAGAGCGTTCACACCTCGGGACTTCTGCCCTTGCAATTATTCTCTTTGCCTGTAACAATCTTGCTGAAGACACATCCATGACCTCTGCTCATATACCTCCTCAATGAGTCTCTCCCAAACACTTGTCTACCATAGCTACAACTGGTCCCACTCTGTCCTCTTATAACTTTCTCTTTCTTCATGAGGCTCACCACCACCTAATAGCAAATGGTTCATCTCCTTGTTTTTCTATGCCCCCCTAACCCTCAGCCAGGACATAAACTCCGTAACAGCAGTGACTTTTTTGCCCACTAATAAATCCCAGGGTCAAGGCACTCCATAAATATTGGTTGAATGGATGACTCGCAAGGCTGGACTGTGTGCTGCGCCCTTCCCTTATATCTTCCTTCACTGGGATACCAAAATAATTACTAATAAATGAATTTCAACACTGGATCATAATAGATTTTTCTCACCCAAAAGAAAAAAAATAAAACTCCACACCCATTGAAATGTTTCTGAAAAATATAATAAACACCAGTTTTTTATCATCTTCCCTTCTCTTGATTGCTCAAGCACTAGGCCAAGAGTCAGGTAACCTTGCTCTCTGGCCAGTGCTCCTGTGAGCTGCTCTGTGAACCTGACCTCTTCAGCCCCCTGGGCCTTTCTTCCCCAGTGATAAAATAAGGAAGCTTCAGCAGCTCATTTCCAAGGTTCCCTCTGGTTCGGAAACTATGGAGATTGACACATAGGTGATGGGCCAAATTAGATTCATGTTTTTACATCTTCTGACTTAATATCACTTTCCATGTGTAAGCTTATCTCAAAGGTAGCACGGTCATTTCATACTAAGTAAGCAGGAATCCCAGAGGGAAGGATTTTATTATCTGACTATATCTACGAGCACGCCGATTTAGGACAAACACCATGGATAGCACTGAGAACCTGTCTCCCACCCCATCCCCCACTATCACACCACCAACATACGACAGACATGCAAAGCAAGATGCCACCTCAGCTGTTTATGACATCTTGAGTCACACACACTTCACTGGGGTCTCTAAACAGATTTCTTGTTTACTTGCACATTAATAAAACTCGCACCTTCGCCAGTCAGAATTTTTTTCCCCAAGCATCTGAACATCCAAAGAGATTTAGAAGCAATTAACATTCACGAGTAACAGAGCAATCAACATGGGAATCGCTAATGGGGCTGGACAGGATCCAAAAGCAGATATTAGGATAATAGTGAGCCCCTGACATAGGTTATGGTGTTAATTCTGGAGGGCAGACTCCTGGTATGTGTTCAGCGGCTTTGTGAGGCTGCTGGCACAGTCACATATGCCTCTTCTATATATGGTTCCTAGCACCCTACAACAGACTTTTTTTTTTTTAACTGCTACCGAAAAGAAGGCATTTTTGCATCGTTATAACACAACCCCTAGCATTAATGGTATATATTGAATTCAAGTTTATTTTTAAATTGCCTACCTGACAAAAATGTTAAAATGTCATTTTTTCCCCGCTTTGGGTCTCTAGACTATCTTCACCTGTTAGCTCTTGTAGCTAGAGGCCACAAAAATAACAGCTATGAATTTCCACCTTGACGCTTCCCCAATAACTTTTACCACTCACTTGTGTGCACACGGGTTCATACAACCCTTGTACATAGAAAGACATGGACATTCTTATCCCGATGAGCTCTACACTTGCCTCCTTGTCAGTCTTCCTGACCTGTTTTCATAAATATCACTCCAGAAATCAGCGCCCTCCCCCTTTCTTTTCTGCCTGAGAAAGTCTCTGCGTAATAGAGAAGGTTTCCGCTGTTACTCTGCCTGCTTTCCATTTTCCTGCCTTCACCTCTGGTCAACTAAATGCATCTAAACAGCTAATGCTGAGCACATCTGTCTGTACCTCCCCTCAGACCTCGTCCCTGCATACTGGCCCTGGCTCTCCTTCTTCCTCAGCCTCAAATGTAGACGACTCCATGCAAAGTCTTCACCTCCCCAGATCCACACCTTCCTCTGAATCCTCCCAGAGATCCCCTCCAGCCCTTCTCCTGGGTCACATGGTCTCTCTCAGGACAAACACCTACATCCCTAATCACAGGACACCTTTCCTTACATGTGGACGCTGGACCAGAAAAACAGGCAGAAAAACTGTTTATTTGGCCTTTTTTTTTTTTTTTTAAAACCTAGGATATAATTAATCAGAGCCTATGATGATTGGCTTCATTCTGTGGGGCCTCAGAAAATAAATTTGTTCCAAGGCAAGGCTTTTTTTCAAGTCCTTTAGCATTAGCAACCTGTATTTAATTGGATAACACCATTCATTTTGAGAAGACTATTTTTCTGGCTATTCTGTTCCATTCACGCTCTATTCCGTGCCTTTCTCCTTCTACTTTGCTGTTTTGGGCTATTACAGGGATCCTTCTTTCTTAACCATCCAGTTATTTTTTTTTCTTCACCTCCCACCTCCAACACGCACCCATCATGAAAGTGGACCCCTACATGAAGCTGTGGTTTATTCCCTGAGTACAACTGGCCGCTGAGACACAATCTGCCACCACCCAGTTGTGTGGGCTAAAAGCCTGTTTTGACAAAGATTTTATACAACAGAATCCAAATTAAAGGAAAGTTATCAACAGGCTCATACTTAAGAATCCCTTACTTTATCTGTGTGGCAAGTCGCTTCATATTCCCAGCGCCAGCCCCACCAGCCCCACAGCTAGGAGACACAAGCCTCCAAGGGCCCCTAAGGCACACACGTATCTCCATCATCACCTCCCCAGTCCCGGGCTCTGTCCCCACCTCAAGGGGCAGCAATGGAGATTAAAGTGGCTGTGGAAACCCGATCAGGGCTGAGCATGCTGCAATCTCTACCCTTTGGTCCGTAGGAAAACATTCTGGCAGAAGGCCTTTCAGCGGCGCTCTGCATTCTTGGCGGGTCCTGTGCTACTCTGTTACTGAAGAGATTTGTGCTGTGACAGCAATGGGCACAGAGTGGCGACTTTTCATACTGTCCCTGTGACTCTATACCTTCCTGGACGCTAGACTTTGTAGCTGTTTCTGCCTTGTAAACAGCCCCTGTGCCCATTAACCCGGAGTCCTTCAATATTTGCTGTGCTAGAACAGCTAAGGATGGAGACTTCCTTTATTTACAGCCCTAAATAGATTTTTAACTACTCCTGAGAGAGAAGCAGGTGAAAACAAAGCAATCGGAGGAATTTGGGGAAAGTAGAAGCAATGGTAAAAACTTGTATTTGACCATTTATTCTTTCACCAAAAATTTACTGGGCCCCTACTCCAGGTTTACAGGAGTGAATAAATGACCTAAACAACTTTCCCCCGACGAGTTCACATCCAAATGTGGGGAGATACCCTGTAAGCCAATAAACAAGTAAACATAGATGTCCAGTCATGAGAAACACTATGGAGAAAAATAAAGCACAGGAGGCCAAGCAGTGTAAGGACATGAACCCACACTTCACATAGCATGTATTTCTCCATGCCATGTCAATAAACATTTGTCACCAAGCTCCTGCTACGTTGAGGGCCCTGGGATGGATTCTGGGGAAGCTGGCGTATCAATGAAGAGAGAGAGATGGATGTGGACATTGGTACATACACACCACTCGCTGGATTTCCAGTTCTTTTCACATGAGGGTTATGTAGACTTCTCCAAGAGAGGTCTGTGTGTGATGCCACACTGCCAACAGCAGTTTCTTTGAAAGGGCCACCAATGAATGCCACTAGGGGCCCCCAAAGTGGGCATGGCACAGTGGAGCCCATGTCTGATTTGCTGAAGGACATGAGTGTTCGAAGCACTGAGAGCCCAAGAATGGGGTGGGCAACCCTAGGCCTGGCTCAGCTCCAACACTCACCTCGCTGAGTGGATGGAGGCAAGTTCCACTGCCTCTTTACCTCTACAAAATGAAAATCAGGCTTCTGTGGAGTTCAGAAGCGGTAATGCAAGGAAAGTGCCCAGCATCATGCCTGGCACAAATCTGACATCTGAGTGATTGCTTTCCTTGGCTCATCCTGAAGGAAAAAGGATACCAGAAATGCAACAGCTCCAAACAGACTATGTACCCAGAGTAAGTATACAGTAACTGCTTTTGCTTATTTGTCTTCTGGTTTTTGTGGCCAAGGGACTCAAAGAAATATAAGCAGATGTTACTCTTAAAAAGGGGGGGGCGGCATCAATTAAATAAGTTTTAGAAACCACAAATAAAATGAACTAACACAAGTCTCTTTACTTCAGACCCTCCTGTTCTGTAACGTGCTCATATGCATCACTTGTCTCCAAGAAATAGGAGCAATGGGATGAGTGTTTCCCAGCTTATTTAACTGTGGAACCCTTTGACATGGAAAATCACATGTGACAGTGTTCAATGGAAGGGACTTTGCAAAATATGGCTTTACTCTAAGAACAAATGAATCCAAAGATGAGGAATATATACTGTATTTGGTTTGGCTGTGGTCTGATGGCTTTCTTTGAAAAGGCAGACTTGGGCATATTTTCACAAACCAAGAAAGCCTGGTAGCAGTGTTTCCTATCCACTGGACCACAGCAACTTCTCCTCTCCTGTTAAAGGAGTCATTATTCTGGGGCCACAGTGCATAGGAGGAAAGTGTCAGCAACATCTGAACACTTCTCATTCCCTTGGACAGGTAATTCCCCTATTTTCTGCAATAAATGGGCTCTTAAAACGAGTTTTGTTAATTATTCTCTTGAAAGCCAAAACCTCTTCTGGCTACACTGGTGAAACCTGCTGCTTAAAGTCACCCTGGGTTTTCTATATCATCCAAATGCTTCCCAGTGAGGGTGCATGACTTTCATAAACAGAAAATCAATGGTGGGGAAAAAAGAAAAGAAATTCTATAGGGATGTGTTGATATACCATGATTAGTGCAAAAATTACCTACTTGTACATGAAGATTTTTATATATGGGGCTTTCCATGAAGATCTTACTTAATGTTATAATACTAGATAGATCTGAAGTGGAAGTGGTAAACAAAGAAGACGGTAAGGCCAAGATTATTATTCCTCCCAGGCTTAAAATGCAACAGCAGACAGAGAGAATCCATGTGATTCACTCACATCCTCTGAGGTAAGAGAAGAGAATGTTGTAGGGAAGGAAGGAAGGAAGGAAGGAAGGAAGGAAGGAAGGAAGGAAGGAAAAAGGAGAGAGGGGGAGAAGAGAAGGCAAGGGAAGGGAAGAGAAGAAAAAGAGAGATGGAAAGAAAGAAAAAGAGAGAGAAGGGGGAGGGAGGGAGGGAGAGAAAAGGAAGAAGAATGGAAGGAAGGAAAAACAGAGAATGAATTAGAGAGAGAGAGAGAAGGCAAGAGAGGGGGTAAGCAAGAGAATTGTTGAGAAGCCTAAGGTGGGGGAGGGGAAACACAAGCCCAAAGATTAAGTTGACCCAAGTCAATACAAAAGGCTTTGTGCAAGGGCTCTGGCATTAATGGGATTTGGACCGCTAAAGCCCTGAGAACCAAGTACAGAACATAACCATAGATGCCGGAGTTATTTTTGAAATGGATGTCTTAAGTAATAGGACGCTTAACTCGCGGGGACACTCAGAGCATTTTGCATGGCTGCTGCCAGCTGGAGGCCTGGCTGGGAAGCTGGCTGGGACCAAACCAGAGCTGCCCGATTAGCAGCAGCCTCCCACCTGGGACAGAAGCCACCAGGTGGCTTTAACCCTTGTGTGTGCCACCTAGGAGCTGCTTCATGTCATCACAGCAGGGAGAATGAGCCGGACTGTTGAAGCGGGGAGCAATGCAAATGATGGAAGTGAGGGGGACCCTCTGAACCAAGGAGTCTCGGGGCCTTTGTTTGAGAATCAAGCATTCACTCTTTCCATCAGTCTTTCGTCGGTGCCTCCGAAGTGTCTGGAACCATCTGGGCTCTTGCAGACACTGTGATGAACATCACCAAGTCCCTGCTCTCGAGGAGCTTACACTCTCCCGGAGGAGGGGGAGCCAGCAAATAAACAAGAATTTCTGTTGGTTATAAGAGCCGGGATGAACAGCAAAAAGGAAAGAGGGAGAGAGGGCGTCTGTGCTGGGGGAAGGGAAACTGTGCTCAGGGAAGGCAGCTCTGAGGAAGGAGCATGAAAGCAAAGGCTTACAGAACAAGGAGGACCCCTGACCCTACAAGCTCTGGAGAAAGAACAGTATAAAAGAAGAGGATGGCTGGTTCTCTCTCCAGTAGCTTGGGCCACCATTGCTGGGGCCTCTCTTCCAACCAACTCAGATTTCAGCCATGCTAGATTCAAAAGCACACAGATATGTTTAAGATCTCAAATTGCATACTATGCCTGCTAGGGAAAATACGTCCTGAAACTCAGATATTTTTAGAATGGTCCACTTCCGTTTCCTCAGGTACTTTCCAACCGAAGACCCAAAGAGGCCAGGTACATCAGCCTCTTCTAAATACCTGAAACTGCATTCATCAGCCACTTTTTAAAAATTGGATCTTACTTCAAAGCTGAATGACTTGATTACTCCCATAACAGAATACATTACGCTGATTACAGGATTATTCACGTGCCATTTCCAAGAGGTTGGGCAACATTTCTCAACATTGCACCCACCAACAAACAGAGTAGTGAAAGTGGAAAATGTAATGCTCATATTCAAATGCCCTCCTTGTCCTGAGACCATGATAAAATTCCTCTGCACTCTTTCTTAACTGATGGATGCTGGAAAAAGAAAGGGGGGTGATTATTTTCAGCATAATACAGCTCAGAGACCGTGCCAGGAGGGGCCCAAGGATGAAGTTGTTTCTATGATCCGACACATATTAGGCACTAAGTAAATATAGATGCTTGCCCCGTCCCCTCCCCTCTGCCTGCCAAAACCTGGAATACTGATTTTATATCAATAATTTGCCAATAACTTATTCATTGGTTCATTTTTTATACCTGTCAATCTAGTGCTATGTTTTCAGCCTGCTGGCAATTGATTCACAAGAATGGCTTGGGGTGAGAAGGGGTGAGGAGGTGGAAACTTTATAGCCATGATTCACTACTAATCGATGATGAGCATTTTATGCTCAAGACAATCAAATTCATATTATTTTACATTTTAAAAGTTTTTAAAGGAACACTTATTAAAAGCCAAAATGAAAATAGGGCATCACCAGTTCAAATAAGCCATAAATTAGACAAAGAAGCATAATTCCACTGAACACCATTTTATTAGCTAATCAATGTGTCATTTTTTTCTATTGGCATCTACTTACTGTCATGTAATTTCCATAAGGGCACCATCTGTATTTATAGAAGAATTATCTTTGTGGTGATCTAGCAATCTACAAACAACAGTGATATTTAACTTTTCTTAGGGGATCAATTTTGGAATTGGGTTAAAGGATTTATAAGTCTCTTTTTCATGATGAACCTTTCATAATGAACTTATTCATACATCCCTGTGATGTTGGGAGCACTTGAAACAAAAAACAACCACAAAAATGTGATTTCGATTTACTGAAATGTAAGGTTCTAGGTGTTGACATGTACATTTTTTAATCAAGCAAGGTCAATCTGTTACTATAAGGTCGAGTAAAACAATCAGAGACAAAATACTTTCTTTTTTCCATTTTGGCTGTAAGGATTAGTTAATTTTCAGTGTGATCTGATTTGATGTCCGTGGGTCAGAGAGACCCCTGTTTAGCCAAGGTCACAGCTGTGCACTGAATCAGGATCTGGTCCAGTCACTCTTATATGACACATGGTCAAACCCTGCCTTGTCCAGTTTTTTTTAAGGTTTTTTAAATTTATTTATTCATGAGAGACACAGAGAGAGAGAGAGAAGCAGAGACACAGGCAGAGGGAGAAGCAGGCTCCGTGCAGGGAGCCCGATGTGGGACTCGATCCCAGGACTCCAGGATCACGCCCTGGGCCAAAGGCAGGCGCTAAACCGCTGAGCCAACTGGGATCTCCTGCCTTGTCCAGTTCTTAATGCAGCCTTCCAAGTGCAAGTCACCAACCCAGTGATGGCTAATCCTGCCCATAGGGATGAACCAGCAATACTCTCATCACTGGCAGAAAAAAAGCTCATAATAGATGCCCTTCTGTTGGGTACAAACTTCACTAATGAGTGACAAAACATGGATGCAGGGAGAGATTTGTTTAAAGAGTTTCTAAGAATACCAAATAGAACCCCAGAGAGAACAATCTTTGGCTTTACAAGTTATATTACTTCAGTTTTGAGTCAATCCAAAAGAGCAAGATGCAGTTTGGGAGAATTAAAGACAAAAATCTCACTCTTGGTTAGGATGCAAATTTGTCCACAAATAGTCAATTACTTTGTAAATTTAATTTTAAGCAGGATTTAAAAGGATTATGGTTAAAAATGTCTATGACATCCTAACCAACAAAATAAAAAAGCAAAATACAAACTGTTTATACTTCATGGATTGAGTCTTTAATTTGCACATATTAGTGGATCCTACCATATTTTAAGTGCTATATCAAATACCAGGCATGGTGAACAAAGAAGATTTAGTCCCTGCCCTCATGGAGCTTACTGTCTTTTTTTTTAAAGTATGTGTGAATGAATAATTGAGTGAAAAAAATCACCAAATCACATTAGTGACTGAATTGAGATATGTAACTATGCCATTTTCCTCTCTGTCTAATATAGTTTTATTGCTTTTTAAAATCTAAAACATTTATTATTATTATTATTAAATAATTTGATTATGCACCAGGATTGGGAAGTGATCTTTCTGGATTTTGGCTTTTTTCTTTGTTGTTTGTTGATCTCTGAAATGTTAACATTCAGAGAAATTTTGATCATCAAATTTTTGAAATATGCTATAAAATGGAGAGTGTTCAGGGAAACACAGCAAAAAATAAATTGAGAGGTGGCAAATCGGTCTTCTTGTGAAAGGATAAGAATGAAAGTCATTCACTCCAAGAAGTAAGTTGATCATTATCTCTGCGGGGAGCTAACCTATGAATTAGTCAAGTTCTATATTTGAGTCCAGGCCCCATAATCACGTGTTGAAAACCTCTCCTACACCTCCGTTCCATTATCCATAAAGAGAATCATCCACATCATGAATGAGTATATAAATGTGGAGAGCTTACACATAGTCTTGGATTACTGTCAGCTGCCTTCATTATCACACTCCATCATCATCATCATCACCATCATCATCACCATCATCACAAAAAGAACTCAAGGTCTGTTGTCATGAAAAGCAGCTTTAGATACCCTGGCAGAAACCACAGAGGAGGCTGGTAACAATCTCTCCTATGAAAACACTAGGAAAGAAGAAAACAGCTAGGTCCTAGCTCTTCTTGTGTTAACTTGTACAACAAAACTTTTAAACTTCCAATTTTCAGTTTTCCCAACTCAAAAATGGACCTAATAGAATTCATTTAATGAGATAATATATGAGGAAGGACCAGCATATCCATCACCTCATTAAATACAGAACACTAGTACTTTTCTAGGAAAGAACATTCTGTCAATAATCTACCATCAGGGATCCCTGGGTGGCGCAGCGGTTTGGCGCCTGCCTTTGGCCCAGGGCGCGATCCTGGAGATCCGGGATCGAATCCCACGTCGGGCTTCCGGTGCATGGAGCCTGCTTCTCCCTCTGCCTGTGTCTCTGCTTCTCTCTCTCTCTCTCTCTCTGTGACTATCATAAATAAATAAAAATTTAAAAAAAATAGGTGAGTGTTTAAAAAATAATAATAATAATCTACCATCAAAGGATCTCTTCTGTAACCACCCAGGATAAAAAGTCCCAGAAAGACCATGAACATGAATTTCAGCTCCATGATCCACAAGGTCTCTGGGTCTGGTTTTGGTCAGGAAAATAGTGAGTACTGGAAATTAGATGACAACATGCCCAGGAAAGGGTCTGGAACATCATACGTATGGTGGCTTCCATTCCTCTCTGTTAAATAATGACTCTGTATACTCCATTTTCAGTGTGCATATCCCCACATTCTGAAACTCTTTAAATAAAAAGCATTATAAATAACCTTCGGATGGTCTTTAAATAATTCTTTATGGTTTGGAGGAAAAAAAATCTATAGAAACATAAAAATCCAGTGTGTCAAATATACAGTATAATCGTTTAGTATAATCACTGTTAATACAGTTCAACCTAAATTGCAGTCTTGTATTTGACATAATTACACATAACCAAACACTAATAAAAATTGCTGCCTTATATTTCGAATTAGTAATTATGGTAGTAAACATTAACAACATGTCAGATCTAAGATGGTGATTTGTTCTGAAATGTATTAGAAATCATTATACTGTATGATAATTTTAATTACAGTTGGGTAGCAAGATAGCATGCAGCAGACCACAGCTCTAAGTACACTAGGGGAACCAGGAGCTCTTCCGTTCAGCCCTAAATCTGACTCCTATGGCTTGAGTTCAAGATGTGCAATTCTTTCTCCACCTCTAAATGGTGAGCCTAGCTCCCTCTGCAGAATCAGTATTATCATGAGGTTTGGAGTCATCCTTCCAGGGTTTCAATCCTAAACCTATCGCATTCTAGCCATATGAATGTGGTGAATGATCATTTCTCAATGCCCCAGTTTTCTCATCTTTAAAATGGAAAAGAGGGATGCTTGTCTGGCTCAGTTGGAAGAGCATGCAACTTGGTCCTGGGGATTGTCAGTTAGAGCCCCACACCGGGTGTAGAGATGATTTAAAAATAAATCAAGGGGCGTCTGGGTGGCTCAGTGGTTGAGTGTCTGCCTTCAGCTCAGGGCATGATCCTGTGGTCCAGGATTGAGTCCTGGGATCGAGTCCTGAATCAGGCTCCTCACAGGGGGCTTGCTTCTCCCTCTGCCTATGTCTCATGTCTCTGCCTCTCATGAATAAATAAATAAAATATTTTTAAAAAAAATAAAAATAAAAATAAATAAGCTTTAAAGAATAAAAACAAGTAAATAAACACAATGGAAAAACAGAGTGCCATCTCAGAGAGTGATAACAAGCAGCTAAACTAGATCATTCTGTCTGTAGCACTTAGCCTAGCACCTGGAACCCTGAGTCTTCAGTAAATACCACTGGTTGTTACTATCACTTAACATTAATAACCAAGTCAATCATTCTCCCAAACTTTTCAGACCATGGGCTTAATAACAGTGACCAGGGGCACCTGGGTGGCTCAGCGGTTAAGCATCTGCCTTCAGCTCAGGGCATGATCCTGGGGTCCTGGGATCGAGTTCCGCATCAGACTCCCTGCAGGGAGCCTGCTTCTCCTTCTGCCTGTGTCTCTTCCTCTCTCTCAGTGTCTCTCATGAATCAGTAAATAAAATCTTAAAAATAAATAAATAAATAAATAAATAAATAAATAAGACCAAATGTCCCATTTAAAGTAGAACTGTGGGGATCCCTGGGTGGTTCAGCGGTTTAGCGCCTGCCTTTGGCCCAGGGCATGATCCTGGAGTCCCGGGATTGAGTCCCGCATTGGGCTCCTGGTATGGAGACTACTTCTCCCTCTGCCTGTGTCTCTGCCTCTCTCTCTCTCTATGTCTATCATGAATAAATTTAAAAAATCTTTAAAAAATAAAAAAAAAAGTAGAAATGTGTTGGGGAGCCTGGGTGGCTCCTTGGGTTAGAGAGCCGACTCTTGATCTCCACTCAGGTCATAATCTCAGAGTGGTAAGATCCAGCCCTGCATGTGGCTCACTGCTCAGAGGGGAGTTGGAGCCTACTTCAGATTCTCTCCTTCTCCCTCTGCCCCTCCCCCTGCTTGTAAGCTTTCTCTCTCTCTAAAATAAATAAACCTTTTTAAAAAAATGATAAATAAATCAATAAATCCTTAAAAATAATTTTAAAAAAGAATAAAGTAGAAATATGCCAAATGTTAGCTCCTATCCCTCAGTACATTATGTTCTTAAGAATTTCATCATTCTGGGACACCTGTGTGGCTCGCTGGTTCAGCGTCTGCCTTTGGCTCAGGTCGTGATGCCAGAGTCCTGGGATCAAGTCCTGCATCAGGTTCCCTGCAGGGAGCCTGTTTCTCCCTCTTCCTGTCTTTGCCTCTCTCTCTGTATCTCTCATGAATAAATAAAATAAAATAAAATAAAATAAAATAAAATAAAATAAAATAAAATAGAATCTCATCAATCTCCTGTCTTCTTTCCTTCCATGATTTCTCCATTTCTTTTCACTCTTCCACTCACTCCATGTGAGTCACTGGAAAAACTCTATTCTTTATAATGTCCTTCCCTCTCAGGAAGGTCTGACTTTGGCTCATCCTTGCTTGGCCTCACTCTCCATGTTGGCTTTAACCATGGCCCCAAGCATGGCTCCAGCACAGAGCCCACACTCCATTCATGACAACACTCACTAGAGAGATGCCAAGAAGCTCCACTCCCCAACAAGTGCATGTGTAAGAGCCATGAGACGTCCAACTCTACCCACATGACTCCTTGACATACCCAAAATCTGATCACTAGCCCCTAATATAGGAATCTAATGCCCCTCCTCCCCCTCTCTGCAGAGCCCCTCACACCATGCTTTTATTCTAACATAGAAAAAACATTTGTTCAAGCAGAGTTACCTATTTCCAACCCTTTCAAAGACGTCTAGGCCTTGCTTGCAATATCTCTGCAGGACTCTCCCCACTCCAAGATCTCCATGCATTACACGGTCTCCTGCAAAGTGGGGAAGAACTCCAAGCATTATGATAAAGCACCTTTCCTGTCCACATTTCCATACTGTTTCAGGTAAAACATCCCGGGGAACAGACTGGACTGCTAATTAGAGAACTGTCTGAAACCACCATGAACCACATTTCCATCGGTGCAATAAGCAAAGACTCTTCATTAAAATCACTGTCCTCTGTAAGGGAAAGCTGTTTCAAGCGCAATAGATCTAATTCACAGGAGTGATCATGCAGGCCCAGGTACAGTATTCATTATTAACTTAAAAAGTATGCCAAATCAATTAAAAACCATTTTAAAGGGAAGGAATAAAATTTAGTTCTACCTAACTGCAGCTCAGCTCTAATTTATCTTCCAGCCACTTTCAAGGGATTTTACTTGGTTCTTAATCTAACATTCATTGGAAAGGGTAATTCTCATGAAATTACAATGGCATCTCTTGCATTGTTTAATGCAAATGTTCCCATTCTTCGGAAATGGAGAGCAGCTCCTCCAATAAAGACTCCCTTCAAGGTGTAAAGTGGAAGAGCTCGGGGATCTGCTTGAGAAGAATAAAACATGCGTCTCAGAAGCTGCTCAAATTTAAAACCCTGCCTGCATCCCTATGACAAATTGTATTCCAAATATAGGTTATTCACAACATGTTTGTTATAAGGCGAGGCATATGAATTCCTGCAGTGTCTTTCTTTACAAACATGTCAAGACTTGTGAACCCTTAATGAAATGCAGCATTTTAGAGGCAAGAGGAAGCTACAAAGATGCCAGAAAGAAGAGGCTCCTTCCCTGGGACTCGGGTGTTCCTTTGATAGCGATTGTTCCCATTGTCAGAGATGCCAGTGAGTCAGCTCAGAGCCAAACGGGGCTTTGGCGGTCACCGCCATCAGCCACTTCAGCTCACAGAGGAAGAGCCTGAGGTCTGAGCAGGAACAAGATCTTCCCAGTGTCAGGGCCGGTGAGGGGCAGAGATGACCAGGCCCAGGTTGTCAACCAGTGCCGTTCGCTAGCACCGTCTGGTTGACAAGGCTCTAAAGTAGAATGTCCTGTCAGGACACTTGCGTAAATCCCATGGGCACCAACCTTCTGGTATTCAGATAAAAGTTCCATAAAACTTGGAAGTGAGCTCATCCCAGCAGGATATTTTTAATCATGCCACAGAAGTTAGTTGGATTGATTTTACATTTGGCTTTTTTTTTCTTAACTTAGGGCCCAAGAGTACATTCCTTCTCATTCGCTAACTCGTTTTCTCCCTTTTAAGTAAAGCGCCACTGTTCACTAGTGATCAGAGTCCCAAGCAGAAGACGGCCACTCTCTACTCATCTCCCCCCTGCCCCCCAAATATGGGGCTTTCTGTAGACGATGACAGCAGAACAGGCTACCGTGGTTCTGGGCTAAGGCAGAGGTCAGCATGCTTCTTCTGGAAAGGGCCAGATGGTGACTATGTTAGGCTTTGCAGGCCATTTGGTCTCTGAACTACTCAACTCTGCTGCTGTATTGCAAAAGCAGCCAGAGACATGATGTAGACAGATGAGTATGGCTGTGCTCGGATAAAACTTTATTTATCTACATTGAAATTGAATTTCATATAACGTTCGTGTGTTGTGAAGCATTATTCTTCTTTTGATTTTTTTGTCAACCACTTAAAAATGCAAAAACCATTCTGGTGCGCTGCACAGAAGCAGGCAAGAGGCCGGATCGGTTTTATCCCTGCCATAGTTTGGCAAGCCCCGGTTTAGAGTTATGAAAACACTCACTACAGACATGAACCCCTTTTGTTACCCAGCTGCTCTCTTTCTAACTCACTATTGGCACTCATCTGGTGAATCCACATGTTTTTATTAAATGTGCACGATTTTTCATTAGTGTGTGATGGACGTTGGCTCAGGAAGGTTGTATCCTGCTCGCTAGTGACTTTGATAATCACACGGCGTTCCTGGGTGGAGCGTCTTCCTTGATGTGAAATATAACTGAAAGTGCTAATTGGTCACCGAGAAACAGTTGTGAGATTGTGTCATTACTATACCCATTAGATGAAAGAAGCATCTGTCCCCGGGATAGTTGATAAGAGATCTCCTGATGGATTTTTAGCTTTCATGTGTAAATACTGCTTAAGTTTTGGAAAGATATATTTTAGTTTCCTGTGTGGTCAATATCAGCACCAACAAATCATTATCAATCTTTTGTCTGTACAAGGAAGTAAGGAGGAACTCTCCATTTAAATACCTTTCCACACAACACAACTCCACTGGCATCAGCATATTACAAAAACCAATTTTCTTACATCAACTTCTATCTACTTCTAATTCTGTAGCATAGCTCTGGGGAGTTGCTACAAGGTCTGTGTAAACTGAAAATCTAAATAACATTATGACGCCTATTACAGAACTAATTTATAATCTAATACCCCAGTTGAATTTAATATCCTATTTATTTATTCAAGCAAAATATCTGGAAAAAAATATGTCACATCATAATGTAGTTGTTATGAAAATGGAAAAATAAAACAGAATTTTAGAGAAGGCATGATAATTGCTAGGGGCAGGTATGAGCAAGAATTTCAGAGCCCCTCACACGACGGAGAGACGGGAGCCCTTTAATAAATAGAATTTTTGCTTTATAATGCAATTATTGTCAAATTTAGTATTTTACATCAAATTTACAACTTTAAAATGTGATTCCTATTAATGTTATCTGCTCAGAGCTACTGCAGCATAAAACTGTTGGCCAACAGATGCCACCTCATCAACTGTCTTTAACAACTCCATTCCCATCCTGGATGGGAGAACTGAGTTTATGACAGCATTTATAACCACGCACTGCCAATACAAATGCACAAGTGATGGGCATGTATATAATACACACACACTAATGGAAAGAACTATGGAGACGCTTCTCAGAATACTAAGTCTCACGCTGATTTCCTTATCTTGAAATAGAAGGAGCAAGGGAGGGAGGGAAGGAAGGAAGGAAGGAAGGAAGGAAGGAAGGAAGGAAGGGAGAGAGGGAAAGAAGAAGAAAAAGAAAGAAGAGAGGAAGGAAAGAAAGAAGGAAAGGAGCGAACAAAAATACTATGACATTTGAAGAAGCAAAGCTGTAGAAAGCATAAACATAGGGGCACCCTGATGGTTCAGTGGGTTGAGCATCTGACTCTTGATTTCAGCCCAGGTCACAATCTCGGGGTCTTGGGATCAAGCCCCATATCGGGCTCTGAGCTCAGTGGGAGTCTGCTTGAGATTCTCTCTCTCTCTCTCTCTCTCTCTCTCTCTCTCTGCCCTTCACCCCACTCTAAAATAAATAAATATAAAAAGAAAGAAAGAAAGAAAGAAAGAAAGAAAGAAAGAAAGAAAGAAAGAAAGAAAGAAAGAAAGCATAAATATAAAAACACTGCAAGGCCATAATTACATCCCACCCCTGGATGCTCCTGGCCATCCAAGAACCAGGCGATGACCTGAAGTTTAGTGAGGCTTGACTGTACATACACAGGAGAGTTCTCAAGACTCAGAGAACGGGCAGCAGCACCTGAATCTCTCCAGGAACTAAGAGGGATGCCTAATGTTTGCTTTTTCTTGAGCTAGAAGCCATGTTGAAAGCTTAGGTAGCAGCTCAAGGTCCCACTGGCTCTAGATCTTGAAGTATGTGTGCACCCAGCTGCACACCTCACAAACACGTGTGTGTCCCTCTCACAGTGGTAACTTCTAATCCTCACCAAAAAAGCAAAATAAGCAGCTGTCTACACTGCAGAGTCTCAAATACTGAAGTCCTTGAGTCCTATTCCAAACCAGCATGTCTGGATGGCGAGCCCTCCTCTAGACCTCCCGTATTTTTAATAAGGTCCCCAGGTTATTCTGATGTACTTCTAAGTTTAGGAACCAGTGGCCTCTGTGATCATATTTGAAAGGCATCGGGGAAGAGCCTTTTGCCCCGCAATTATTACAACACTGCTCTCTCAGTATCCAGGAATCCCATAATTAGTGATTCATTCTTTCGCCTTTTAAAGGCTTCCTGGTCTCCAAGGGTACTGAAATTAAACTCAAATATACCTAGGAGAAGAAAGAGCTTAAGTCCTCTTACCAGCTGATGACTGGTTAGATACTAAAGCCCTGCAGAAATTAAACAAAGCTTCCCCAAAAGGGCCAGAGAGTGACCCATAAAAAGGAAGGTATCAAAGAGGAAAAGACTCCGTCCTGCACATTTAAATAAACACACTTGGGTCAGGTGATCCCATGTCAACTCTGAGAAATGCATGGGTACAAGGGCCAGGCATCCGGCCTGATCTCCTTCTGCCGAGTACAGTCTGACATCCTAAAGAATTCACCTTCAGACCCTACTATGTTCTCAGGATGTACTCAGCTCCAAACAGGCACTCCTTCACAGTCCCCATTTTCAAAAACATACACATGAGGACTCGGGTGTAAGAGTGTGCTCTCTCCTGGCAGACGGGCATCTTCTGAGGCTTGGCCTTCTCCACATACACAGCTGGACCCCCATTATTTCCTCAGCATCCCTCCTGGCGTCGATTCTGTCTCCCTCCTACCCTACTGGTGTCAGCTCCCTCAGGATGTCTGGGAAGCAGGAAGGCCCTCCCTTCCCCGAACTCTTTTACCTGTTCTTTGTGAAGGGTATACATATGCAACAGAAACCCAGCTCAGCACTCTATTGATTATTACCTATAAATCTAGCGCCTCGTAAAAAGGTTCCATGAAATATAACCTAGGAACATAAATCTCTCTAAGAGAGATGAAATCTGATGGGAAATAAAATTCCCCCATTTCATTTATTCCCTTGTTTAAAGACTGGCTTTCCAATCAGTTATGAACATTAACAGGAGATGACAGGGGGACGGGGACAGAGCACAGGTTGGGGGGTCAGAGAGCCGGGACTGCAAACACTCCTGGTGCCACTCACTAGCTAGATGTCCCCAGCAAGTGGCTTCCCTCCGAGCCTCAGTTTTGTCATCTCTAAAATAAATATAATAAACTCCCTTGCCCAGGAGCGAGGAGATCGAGATCAATAAACCATAATGTATCAGCATGCATTAGGAGTTCAAAATGGTAGCTGTTAGATGTGGCCCCTCTCTTCATTTAAAATTCTTTTGGGGGGCACCTGGGTGGCTCACTGGTTGAGCATCTGCCTGCCTTCGGCTCAGGGCATGATCCCAGGGTCCTGGGATTGAGTCTTGCATCTGGTTCCCCGCAGGGAGCCTGCTTCTCTCTCTGCCTATGTCTCTGCCTCTCTCTGTCTCTCATGAATGAATAAATAAATCTTTAAAAAATTTAAAGTAAAGTAAATTAAACTAAAATAAAATTTCTTTTCATGCAAAAAGTAAAACAAAAGAATTAGCTATCTACCCCCATAAAAATCCATCCTTACTTCCCACAAATTCAAGTCACAGCCCATAAGATCTTAGCCTTTATTCAAGGGAGCAGCGACACTGTGTCAGGCTCTGTCTTGGGTTCTGGCAACTGTCCAGGCTCAACTTCTAAATTTAAAAGGTTATAGTACCAACACTTAAGATGACATGCAAGAAAAAACAGGTAGTGGGAAAAATCATCTTTTTTTTTTTTTTTTTCAAAAATCTCTACACTGCACAAGGGCCCAGTCCTCTGTACCATTCACAAATCTTGCAGAGATGTGTCTGTCCTCTATGAAGCCTTCAGAGACCTCCAGGCAACTCCTCCCCTGGGTTCTCTCAGTTCCCAACTGAGGACCAGTCTCTGACTTTCCACGCTGTGTTGCAATTTTGATTTTAACAAAGCAACAAATCCCCACACTGTGAGCTTTATCAGGAAAGGGACAAAGTCCTTTTAATCTTTTTTTTTTTTTTTTTTACTTCCTTCCCTCACCAAAAAATTGTCTGCACCTAGCAGTCAACCCACATGTCTGACTGAGCCTCTGCTTCCAGAACAGAAAAGCCTCACCTCCCCTAGGCCATTCCTAGTGACCAAACATCCTCCCCTGTGTCTGCTCCTGGCGATCAGAAAGTCAGTCCCTGAGCTGAAGCAGCTGAGCTCCAGATATATTTCCCCACAGCAAAAATGACAAATAGCAACTATGTGTTCCTAGAACAAGAAGAAAAGCTTGCAGGACTGAGAAAAACGTTGGTGTTAGCATTCTCACTTCAATCGGCCAGCAAAATTTGCCATGGCTTTTCCCCATCTGACCCTTTTGGCCTTCCAACCCTCCGCTTCTGTGATCTGACCATGTGGCACAAACCGCATTCTGTTCCCTTCCAACACGCTGGAACAATAAACTGGGCCTTGGCTTGACTGAGCCAATAGACGGTTGGTTTTGCTCTTCTCACTATAAATAAGTGGTACAGAGGAACAAGAAGCCTTAAGTTGACCAAATGGTGGGCGAAGAGCAAAGTGAGGTTTCATGACTTCACGCACATCTTGAGAAAGCGCATGAGCCTACTGGGTGGTCCTTGTAACCTCATTCTTGGGTCATGGGGTGAGGGAGAAACTTGGCGGTGAGAAAGAAGACAGGGAGGCGTTCAAGATGGCGGAGAAAGTAATGGGGAAAGGAAGTGGGGAGACAGAAAAAAATCCTCCTCCTGTATAGTTAGGCCAAGCATTTGTTATCGTTGTGTCTAGCTCTCCAAATCAAAAAAAGTAAAATCAAACAAACAAAGAATCCACCAGCCAGAACCAGGCAGACTCTCCCGCCTTGATTCACACATGGTCTCCTCATTCCCCACTCCTGCCACAGATGGTGGCAAAGCTCCACTGACACTCACAGCGCCCTGAGGCCTTGAAACTTCCTCTGCAGTCCCTCTGCAAGGGTGGCTGGCTTCTCCCCCTCTCAGCTGCCACGGGGCAATCTCTGCCTCCCCTTCCCCTTCTCTCCACTCCCCATCAAAATGGCACATTGTTAGAAATGTGCTCGGGATGTGTGATTTGGGGCAGATAGTTGCTGGAGTTCCCATATGCTTAAGGTACATAACTGGGCCACTGAGAAAAAGGAATTTAAGCATTCTAGAAAACAGCAGGAGAGCAAATTGGCCTTTCCCTCTGAGAGCTATTATTAGAGAGACCCAGCCCAATTCAGCCAGAAAGCCAATATCCAGCCCATCCGCTCTTCCCCTACAACAATGCCCCACACATCCCGCCCCCTTTCAAGCAGGACTGCCCCGATGCATCCCAGCCAGACGCACGTCTCATCTTTAATGCTGACCACTGGCTTGCAGAGATCAGTGGAAACGTCCCTTCTCACACAGCAACTTGACAGTCCAAAGTTTAATTTCACATAATACCAAGAACTCACAGAACGTGGCAGCACATTTGATTTGTCCTCATGGAATTTGGCAACCTGCTAGCTCTTCTCTCTGTGTACCTGCTGAAGTCACAGCTGCTGCCTAAACTTTGTAAATAAATGCTAAACAAATGCCAAATAAAGAAACCAACTTCCCAGGAAGCAGAAAGGGCAGGAGATCACAGTTTTTGTTCTCAGAAATATGCTTGCGACCTGTATCCTGGCAGCTTAGGTGTGTCTCTGTTCTCTTGTGTCTTTTTTGTTGTTGTTGTTTCAGATTTATTTGTTTATTTATTTGGGGGGAGGAGGGGCAGAGAAAGAGAGAGAATCTCAAGCAGATTCCTTGCTGCGCACAGAGCCCAACATGGGGCTTGATCTCACGACCCTGAGATCACGACCTGAGCTGAAATCAAGAGTCAGATCTTTAACCGACTGAGCCACCCAGGGGCCCCTGTTCTCTTGTGTCTTGAAATGCTCTTCTACTTAGGTGGGGGTGGGGGAGGGGCGGTAGGAAGGAGGGAGGGAGGGAGGTAGTGAAGGAAGGAGGAAGGAAGGGGAGGAGGGAGGAAGGAAAAAAGAAACAAAGGAGGGGAAGGACATATAAAGAGAAAAGCCTTTCCTATTATTTGAAAATGTTGGCTAGGAAGACAATACCCAGCCTTATTATTTCTTATGGCACACATTTCTATGGAAATTAGAGATTTTGGAGTCTATTTTTTCACTGGATTTAATCTCCAATCATGCAATGAATTAATGAGGTTTCATTAATTCAGGTTTCATTTCACTCAATACTCTACTTGGCAGGCATGTGTCCACGGCCTATGTGAAGACATTGTTGGTTGGGCCTTTTTATTGTTCCTGGTCCTTTGGCCTCACAGGTCATGTTTCTTAACAGCAACTCCTTACTGAACGGTCATGTGGTTAATCATTCAAGATTCTCTGGCATGTTACGCTCTGTGTTCTCTCCAGCCCAGGTAATGGACAACTGAACCAACCTAGGCAGGGAGGAGACGCCAACATTTCTTAGCATGGGTAAGTGGACTGTTGGGAAGCTGCCTCCATTTCCCTGCCCCTCTCAAAGGATACATCCACCCCATACGCAAGAGGAGGAACTAGAAGTAAGCTGAGACATGATGTATGGGGGAGACGTGACTTACCGCTAATCTCTGGCTTTCCGAGTCAGCTGATGATTCAAGCCAAAGTAAATAAGGTGATAACCATGATACGCACAGCCACCGCCTACTGAATACTTAAATGCCAGGCTCTATACCATAGTACCTTGGCTCTGGTCTTCTCCCAGTCAACCAGGAGTTCCATGAAGGGCAATGATCTTACCTCTGCTGTTTCAACCCTAAGAGGCAGCTACCCTCATCAAAGTATCTTATTATCCCCATTTTTTTATAGATGCAGAAAGAGGGTCTCAGAGGCTTTAAGTAACTTGTCCAAGTAAGTGGTGAAACTGAACTCAAGCATAGGCAGTCTTCTTCTAGGATCTGTGCCTTTGCAGGATGCTTATTGCAACAATAAGCATTTTTTGAATGAATAACGGGTCTCACGGAAGCATTAAAACCGCTTTAAGGGATAAACATGACTACCCTTATCTACAAAATAGGACACTGAGACTCAGACTGGTTAAGCAACCTGCCTAAAGTCGCACAGCTAATGGTGCAGGATGGGGACTCAACTAGTGTCTTCTCAACATGGAGCCCCATGGTCTTGGAACAGCTGGAGTATTTTCAACCAAGTGACCAAGCAATGCCCTGCTCAGTGCTTCCCTTCAGCGGCTCCGTTCTCTCCATCTTTGCAATACCAGCATCTCTTTTGCACACAAAGAGACTTGTTGACACTAGAGCAGATTTTTCTCTTATGTGTGTGTTTTGTTTTGCCCAGTAAGTTGTACAACAAAAGAAAGGCTGATGTTTCAGATGACGAGTGAGAAGGGGATCAGAAAGCTCTTTGATTTCAAGTGAGCCTATCCATCAGAGCTTGCCACTGGCAAGGACCTCATCTGTGAGGTCAATTCGGTAAGGAACGTCCCCACATGAGGCTCTGGACATGGCTCACTTCGTATTGGAAACACTTGCTACCAGGTAGGACACAGCCCAGTGGCGCCGGTGACACACCTGGGCTGGCCCAAGGACCTCTCTTTCATCCAGGCACCATGGTGTGAGTTAATCAGGGAGGTCCTCCTAGGCTGGAGAAAATTTTTACCCTTTTTCCAGCACTTGCTCTGACCGCTGGCTTAGCCTAAGTGACTGTTCTTCCATCTGATTATTTTTCTTCCATACACACCTGTCACCCAACTTTTCATTTTTTAAAAAGTTTTAAAAATTTATTACTCCTGAAGCGAGAACCTGAGAATGAGCGGGCGATTAGCGGAATCCTTTGGCTGACCTTCAGGAGACCCAACCGGCAGGTGATTGATGAAATGACCACAGGTTTGAGCAGAAGGTCAACTTCAATAATACGGCTGCTACTTCCCATGGTCCTTACAAACCAACTCGGTCATTGGCCTTCACTTCTCCTTTACAACAATTTCAGGGCTGAGATGACTGACTCCACTACAAGCCACCCTTTTGTGACAATCGTTATGTAGCGACAAAGGCACAGTGCAGGTATCGGATCCGAAACGATCACGATCTAACATCTGACATGACTGTTCTCAACCACCGAGGTTCCCTGCTAGTTACTTTCCTACCAGATCCAAGTCCGCCTCCCGCTGGGGCCCGGCTGGAGGTCACCTGGATGGCAGTCCTCACTGCACCACTCACTGGGCCTGCGATCTGTCACTGCTTCCTCTTCCTCGTGTTTAAAATGGGGGTCATAAAACCTACCTGCCAACCTTCCCATATTTAAAACATTCAAGCTCTCCTTTTAGCTGGTAGTATTTGAACTTGAAAGAGGCAACAAAAGAAGAAAAAGAACTTCTTTAAGTGTTTCCGCCCACCCCCCCCCCCACCGCCCCGGCAACTTTTAGAGATTAAAGGGATAATTCTTTAATCTGATCCATACTTGAGAACACACTTCAGATTTTCTCTGCAAAGTAACCCAACAAATAGAAAACAACAACAGCAACAACACGCTAGAGGCCATTGTACCACTTTGCCTACATCATCACAATGAGTCCTCAAAGGTTTCCTATGAAATCAAAGTAGTGGGGTGATTAGGAGCAGGGGCTCCAGACCCATACAGTAGCTCAGTTCTCCCACTGACTAGCTGCGTGACCTTGGAGGAGTCATTTAACTTATTCCAACTCAGCTCTGTACACACAGAATGGGGGTGATGATATTTAGCTTTTAAGATTGCTGTAAGGAGGGACATCTAGATACTCACTGGTTGAGCATCTGCCTTTAGCTCAGGTCATGATCCTGGGGTCCTGGGATTGAGTCTCACATCAGGCTCCCTGCATGGGGCCTGCTTCTCCCTCTGCCTATGTCTCTGCCTCTCTCTTTCTGTGTTCTATCATGAATAAATAAATATTTTTTAAAAAGAGAGAGAGATTGCTATAAGGAGGGGCCCCTGGGTGGCTCAGTTGGTTATATGTCTAATTCTTGACTTCAGGTCAGATCATGGTCTCAGGGTCATGAGATTGAGCCCCACATCAGGCTCCAAGCTCAGCTGGGAGTCTGTCTGAGAACCTCTTTCTCTCTTTCTCTCTCTCTCTCTCTCCCTCTACTCCCCACTCTCTCTAAGATAAATAAATAAATCTTAAAAAAAAAAAAAAAAGATTGCTGTAAGGATTCAATGAGACAATGCTTGTAAAGTATTGGAACAGGTCCGGGCACAGGAAACACACTCAGGTAGGCACTGGATACTATTACTATATTAATCCAGTTCTATAGATAAGGAAACTGAAGCTTTGGGAGATTAATTAAATGACATGCTCAAGATGGTGACTACTGAGTGGAAGTGTGGGGATTTGAACCAGGCAGTCTCATTTCAAAGCCCAAGGTCTTAGCCATCTTATTAGTTTCCTCCTGGTGCCAGATTTTAGCTGTGAGTTTCTGGTCCCATGGTCTTCCTTAGCCTTGTGAAACCAACTGAAGATGGACACTTTGAAGGGGAAAAGACCACAATGGCATCCCAAAGCCATGACGAGAATGGAGGGAGGTGGCTTCCTGGTGACCCTTCCAGCAGAGACAGAGTTCCCCCTAACTCACACACACTGACAGCTCTGCTCCATCTCCTCTGACCCTTAACAAAGAATGAATGACTTGTCCCAGTCTGTTCCTGCCCCAAATCAGGTCATGATGGAAGAGTTTACACCCTTAGAAAGAAACGAAGAAAACACAAGTTAGCCATTGAGGTGGATTGGGGATGATCCAGAGTTGTGTACAGCCCTTTCAATCTACTGGGGACTTTGCATTTGTCACGTCAGTCTTGGACAGGAGAGGAGAGGCTGTTGCCTAAACAGGCTGACTTAAGACACCATGGAAAGACACAACTTCCCCAAAAATGTTTACCCACTGATGCTCTGGCCTTTGTGATTTGAGCTTTTCACATTTAGTCTGTACCATCCAGTGCTCCTCTTTCAAAATCTGATTACGTCTACACTGGGTAAGAAATTCCATTCCTGCCCCAGAGGGTGACTTGGGTCCCTCTATTCCATGGTGAGATATCATGAGCACACAGACGTCCTTAGAGAAGGATGAGGAAAGAGAGCTCTAAGGCTGGGGAAGAAAACAAAAACGTAAAAATATGGTACATACAACTCTGGGTGCTTTCCTGTACTACAGATTATGGCCCTGAGCCTCAGAGAGGTTAAGTAACTTGCCCAAGATCACACAGAAGCAGAGCTGAGATCTGAATATGCGTTCTCCAAATCTTATGTTACCGCCAAACCCTCTGCCCAACCTGCTCTCAACAAATGGCCATGAGTCTGTTTCTAAAACAGATTTTGTGCTCAACCTTTCCCTGGCAGATCGTCCCATTTACAAACTTTTCCCTCTCATATGTATTCTTCAGCTCCCCACCACTTCCAATGCAGTCATGAGGATAAAATATGGGATTTTGTTTCTCTCCATAATTTCTCCTCTAGAGGGCTATGGTCATAGTCAGAAGCAGCAGGGGTTGCACAATAGCTTAAGGAAAAGCAAAACTATTAAACCACAGTCCAACCCTCTTCAATAACTCTGCCCAAACTTTGAAAGGAAACAATGCTTCCTATTACAGCAGCAGTCCCCTGAGGTTCAACCAGCGCCAAGAGTACGATACCTGAGCCAATCCCTGCCTTCTCTCCCTCCTTACCTATTCCCTGCATGCAAGCATATCTCAGTGGGAAGAGATCGGCTACAAAAAGGGAAGGGATGAATGAGGCATATAATTGCCCAAGTAGTCAGTGCCCAGAGACCTAAATAGAGCCCCGGACTCAGGACATGGCTATTGCCACCACAGGAAAGTGGCCCAAAGCTACGGGCTTCTACTCCCAGAGGGAAAGATACAGGATAGTCTCTTCTGCAGGTTTGCTCTTTTTTTTTTTTTTCTGCTAAAGGCCACTTCCCATCATAGAGGTTTCAAATGCCAAATATTTATTCTCCTAGCCTGCCATATAACCAGGATATCAGTATACATCTTAATCATAACCACGAGGATCTGAGGAGAAACTCCTACAGGTGGATCCTCAGAAAAGCTTTTGTCCCTAATAAAAAGAGATGCCCTAGAAGTAACTTTCCTTCTTGCCTTTGGATTTGAGTGTGTGATGCCTCAAGCGCTGTCTTATGATCCTAAGAGAAAAGCCTGAGGAGCAGCCAATGCACAGAAGATGGCTGATTACAGTTACAGAAAGAAGTTGGGTCTGAATGATGTCACTGAACCTCTGATCCAATCCCAGAACCAGCTTGCTTCCAGACCTCTTGTGTATCGGTTATCTATTGCTATGTAACAAAGCACCCCCTAAGTTTAGTGGCTAAACATAACAAATATTATCTCACAACTTCAGTGGATCAGGAATCTGAGAGTGGTGTCGATGAGTGATTGTGGCTTGCGGGGGGGTCTTCCAGAAGGCTACAGGCAAGATGCTGGTCAGGGCTGCTCAGTCATTCTCAACCAGGGAAGGATCTGCTTCCAAAGTCACTCACGTGGCAGTTGACAGGCCTCAGACGATGGACTTCCAAGCTCACTCACAGAGGCCACTCCACCAGGCTGCCTTACAACATGGCAGCTGGCTTCCTCCAGAACACGTGATCAAGAGAGAGTGAGGGAGAGGACTCACATGGAAGCCACAGACCTTTTCATAACCTAATATTAGAAATTACATCCTGTTAATCCCTGCTGTATTCTATTCTTTTAATGCAGTGGTTCCCAGCCTTGACACCATTGACACTTTGGGTTGGACTATTCGTTGATGGGAGGGCTATTCTGTGTATCCTAGAATGTTAAGCAGCATCCCTGGCCTCTGCCCACTAGATGCCAAAATTACCACCACCACTCCCCATTGTAACAAAAAAAAAAAAAGTCACCAGACATTTTCAAGCATCCTCTGGATAACAATCACTCCCAGTTGAGAACCAATGATTTTATATAATAAGTCACAAAATCTAGCCACACCAAGGGGAGAGGATTATGAACGCCAAGAAGGCATGAATGCCAAGAAGCAGGATCATTGGGAGTCATCTCTGAGCCTGCATACCTGATCTTGGTTTATAAGATAATCAACTTCTTTAGGGTCTTAAGTCATTTAAAGTCCAGATCTCCATAAGTGGTACAGAAAGACCCGCCACTTATTTCACCCATTAATACAACTGTTACTTTCCCCATGTTTCAACGGCATAAGTAAGAAAGTAAAGCAAATCATGATGCTTACCACAGAAATGATTCAACACTAGTGTCCTGAGAAAGAGCCAATACCTCCCATTTCAGAGCAATAAAACACTCAACACCACACACACACACACACACACACACACACACACACAAGTTCCTAAAGGAGAGCCATCAAATTCCCCCCTTCTGTGCATTTTCAAACTGGGTGGAGAGACACAAATGTGAGAAGGTAAAAGATAGCAGTAAAAACAAAATGCTACCACTGCAAGAAAGGAATGACCATGCTATACCAACTGGGATTCTTTAAGCACCTAGAAAATGCCACATGCTCAGAAAAAAGACTGTTCCTGGCCTGTCTGGAGGTGGAGCTGGAATGCAGGACTGAGATGCTGGGTGAATGGTGAAGGAAAATGAGAACCAGCAGATCCTGCAGCAACTTCTCTCGTATTTGTGCCTGTTCTCCACACACATACACATCCCACCTTCTCCAGGGAGCTTCTGAGTGAAATACTGTTTAAGGACCTAGAAACTCTTAATTCCTTTTTTTTAAGATTTTATTTATTTATTAATGAGAGACACAAAGACAGAAGCAGAGACATAGGCAGAGGGGCAGAGGGAGAGGCAGGCTCCTTGATAGGAGCCTAATGCAGGACTTGATCTGAGCCAAAGGCAGACGCTCAACCACTGAGCCTCCCAGGTACCCCTAGAAATTTTTAATTCTTCCTTAATGCATTCCAGTTCTCTGGTGAACCTCACTGCTCTACCCAAACCTAAACTCTATGAACCCATTCCACTTACCAGCAACCCTGACTATCACCCTTCAGATCGTTCAGGAGCTGACCACTCCTCACAGTGTCCCAGGGGCCAATAGCTCCTTTCTACCTTATGATGAGTGTAGCTGGGTTTCCCAGCCCCCTGGCTTTGAACACATGGTCCCAGGAAAAGACCATCTGGTGATTTTTGTTCAAAAACTAAGGGTCTTTTTATTGGCCTAACCCATCTCTTTGCAGACTCCCTCAGGAGATTACAAAGTCTGTAACAGGCATCCAAAACCAATTATCAACTAAGGGCCAGTAGTCCCAGGAATAACTATGGAGTTCAAGATGAAAGGCTCAAAATGAAAGCTATTTCCAACACAAATATCTCTTAGAATGGTAGAAATAAACCTTGGGGGGAAATAACATTATTGTAAAATGTGTTTTATGACACTGTAATGATTAATGGCATTTCACACTAATAAAGTTGACAGGAAGAGGATGTGAAAGACTAACGAAAGTGCAAATACAAATTTCCTTTTAATATCACCAGCATTTTTCTACAAGAACAAGACATGCGCCAACAGGATAAGAGGAACAGCTATTTTAAAAATCCAAAATAAATAACGAAACAGCGGTAGACATCAACAATACAACCAGCTTGAATAGGAAGTCCCACGTGATGAGTTGTCCAACGAGATTACTGAAACTGTTCCTCCCTTTATCTGGTCCCCAGTCCTTCCTGCTGACCAAGACTTGTGCCCGACCACATAGAATCTTCCTGTTGGGAACAAGAGTCCCACCCATCCTTACACGGCTCCATTTCAGCAAATCCATGCCTTAAATCTTTCTTCTCCTTCCCACACTCTTCAAGAGCTGAGCCGTCCCACCCAAGACTGTCCCTTCCACCATCCCTCTCGATTTCAGCTCCTTCAGCCACTTGGGGCCTTTCCTCTTCTTTACTTCACCAACATCTTATTCTAATCTCTCCTGCACCTACCCTCAAAGGAAGTTGTCTCCAAATAGAAAATAATTTCACGTGGTCGTGCTTGTTAACTGCTATTTTATTTTGCTACTTTCTCCCTTATCTCCAACTCTTGGGATAAGTGGTCTATGACCATCTTCTCACTAGACATTCCTCAGTCTGGGGAGAAATCTGATATCTGGCATCTGTTTGTACTACTTGGGGAAACTGACCACAGGCAAGTCAGTAGTAACTTTCTGGCTAAATCCTGAGATCTGTTCTCATTTCTTCGTCTGCCTAACTTACCAAGGCACTTAACGTTCACTACTGCTACGATCCACTTTTGTTTCTCTCTCATTTTTCTGACCCCTTCTTTACTTTCTTCCCCATTTCCCCTTTTTAACTCCACATTTCTTTGATCAATAGTCTATGAAGGGTGGCACCTGGGTGGCTCAGTGATTAAGCGTCTGCCTTTGGCTCAGGTCATGATCCTGGGATCCTAGGATCGAGTTCTGCATCAGGCTGTCCAAAGGGAGTCTGCTTCTCCCTCTGCCTATGTCTCTGCCTCTTTCTGTCTCTCTCATGAATAAATAAAATCTTTAAAAGATATAGTCTGCAAAGTATGGTCTCAAACCTTCTGCTTTTCCTCCTGCATTAGCCTCCCTTCACTTCTATTTCCTCATCTATAAGATGAGATCATGGTAGTATCTATCTCATTGAGTTGTCTTGAGGAACAAATAACATAAACAGTCCAAGTAAAGGGCTAAGCATGGTGCCATCACCAAGTCAATGTGATTTGTGATCATGACTTCCTTCAGCACCCACTCCAGTCTCGACATTGGAATACAAGAGGCAGGAGGGCAGGGACTTCGTTTTGTTCCCTCCTGTATCTCTAGCTCATAGAATCAGGCCTGCACATCCTAGGCACTCAATGTTAAACCTGTGTGTTGAACTAATGATGGGAAAGAACATTTCAATTAATGGCTCAATGCTAGTGATTCCAAAATACTGCCCCTTATTTCAGACTTTATTTGATTTTGATTTTGAAATCCATTTTAAATGACATTAGAGTTGCAGTCTGACTAAAATTTAATTGGATATCTCTTCCTACTTATTCCTCTATGCAAAGTCCTCACTTTTATTAATTTGAAACAACCATTTTCATAATATCCTATGAACAAAATCTTGAGATTTTGAGAGTATTTTACTCTCTCCACCCCTCCACTATACCCCTAACCCTCTCATGGACCCCACTCATCCTCTTCCTTGCTGTCACATTCTTCAGGGTCTGTATCCCATTTCTCCCTCTCAAATCATCACTGAGGCCTCTTAACTGGTCTCTCTGTCTCCAGTCTCCTTAAAGTATTTCACCCAATTGCCAGATGAATCCCTTGGAAATGGGTACTCGTATCACCCTTTTATTTAAGACTTTTTTTTTCCTTTGCTTTTCATAAGTCCAAATCTCTGAGACTGACAAAACTGTCTAGTTAAAATTCTCTCTCTCTCTCTCTCTCAACCTCTCTCAATGACATAGTAAATTAACTTCTTTCCACCATTTCCCCCATCCTGGTTTTGCAGTGCACAAGAGGTCATAGGCAGCCATTCTATTTCAATGCATGTACAACTTAAGTGTTAAAAAGTACTGCTTAAACTTGAGCTAGGATGGTATTCAATGGTAAATAATAGCTGTGGTTGCCATTCTTGGGGCTCTTGCTTTCTGCCAGGCATGACACTGAAATCCTGCAGTATCACATTTAATCCTCACAAAACCCCTAAAAGCTAGGGAGTTTGTCCCCAAGTATGAGAATCCCAAGGCTCAGAGAGCAAAACAACTTGTCCCCAAACACACAGCCACTGAAGCAGTAGAACTGGCATCTATCCTGAGTCCAGCTGATCCCAAAGCCTGTGCACTTGACCGGCCTGAATGTTTCAGCTGAACTCAGGGGCCAGGGTGGAGACCAGCAGATGTGGAGAATAAATAAGTGAACAAACAGAGAAACGGAGCAGGAAGAAAGCAGTAAGTCAGAGGGAAACATCTGGTAGGAAATCAGCGAGGGGTGGAAGAGCTGGAGAGAGAATTCACTGGAGAATGTGAGAAATGAAGACAGAAGTGAATTTGAAGAGAAAATGGCTAAAGCAGCTGCAACAAAACAGCCAGGGCTCCTGTGGAACAGTACAAGAAGGCTTCTCACTCTGGAGGTGGGACAGGAGTAATGTGCGGACACCTGGCAAGAGGGGCCTAGCTTCCTCAGAGACAGAGAGCAGCAGGTGAAGAAGAGGAGGAGGAAGGTGGAGAGACAGGCCAGAAGGAGAACACGGGGCTTGGATGACAGACAGACACGTCAGCTCGTGGGCTTCTCTGAGACTCATCTCCCACAAGACAATTGTCCTAAGGATCGAGCGCCTCTTCTCACCCCTGCATACAGACCAACCCCAGGAGAACACAGAAGTCTCTAGTCACAGAAGAGCCACTCAACAAACACTTCCTGCACTGAAAAAGGAGATTGCTAGGAGTTGCTTTGAGGGGCCTAATTATGTCGATGCTGGTCGCTTTCAAGAAAGGAGGGACTTCAGAGAGGTAAGAGGTCAGGACTGCTGCCCACAATTCTATGAAAAATGTCAGTTATAAATAAGCAAAGAGCAAGACATGATGTCCTTCTGCTAGACATGCCCTTGCCCAGAGAAGCTTCAGAAAATGTCACCCAGTCATACCTGTCTTGCTTCCTTACTAGAGTGTGTCCTTCCACCTGCCACCCCCACGTGCTGTGCCCCTCCCATCCTCGCTCCCACACCAGACAGAGCCCCATCTTCCTTCCAGGCCTCACTCCGGGATTACAGTTTTCCTTAGTGCTTTCTAGAACAATCTGATTCCCCCTGTTCACTCCTCCTTGCTCTGAATTCTGGTATGACGAGTCACACTCAATTGTTTTCTGATTGTTACAGGTATGGATGCCTTCTCTTTTGAGCTGAAACCCAGGTCTTTGACTATAGAAATTATATTTTCTCTCTTTTTTCTCTACTGCATTTTCTTAGAGCGGGCCTGGGCCAAAGCTGAGGCTAGCTTTATGCTGTGAATGAGGAGATAGATAAATACATAAATGCATAAGACTTTTAGAATAGAATTTGGCAGGTAGAAAAACCATGTAAGTGCTGGTTGTTGTTGGTATTGTTATTTTTCTTTAACAGCTACAGTGTCTTGCCTGGTACATAGTTGACACTCAGAAAATAGGACTTGAGTGTTGCTCCAAAATCCATTAACACACAAGCAATGCCCCTAAAATACACATTATGGCTTCTCCAGAAGGCTTAATTTTTATGAGCTTTCGTTTCTAAAGTCTCTGGGAATAAATATTCTATATTGCTATAAATTCTCTCTTTTCTAAAATAAATAGGAAGCAATTCAGAAGCATAGTTAGGTCACACATTAAAAATAAGTGAGAATGAGTACAATCCAGCTGAGTTGCCACCAAAAAAGCCTATTGAGGTCTAGGTCCCACCCCTCACCCAGGACTAAGATTCTGTGAGGGAAGATTCTCTGGCCTTTGGAGACTTCTAGCAAGAGCTGGCGTTCATGTGGATCTCCTCATCCATGGATACCAGGTCACCATGCAGTGATCCCTTTGAACAATTAGGAACCAGGCAAAGGATTTCCTCTTATCTTTTCCACTGTGATTCCCATAAAGATGCAAAAATGAAGCAAAAAGGAACTCCCAGTTCTTTGGCACCAATCATGCCTGTAATTCTGGGATGATGCCCATTAGGCTTTTGGAGGGCAGCAACTCTCATAACAATGCCTGTGCAGGAATACAGCACCCTGGGCCCCTTGCTCTCAACCTGCACCCTCCCTGGGCACTCACTGCGCCAACAAGCCCATGGGAAGGCTCGTGAGGAGGCAGTTTCATGGGTGACTAGTCATGCCGTGGTCAATCAGAGGCATCAATCGTAGCTCTCAACCCAGCTGCCTCTCCAATTAATGCAAAGCTGTTTAGTTAGCGCCTTGAGAGTTGGGACCGAGAAGCTGCCTCAAAGAATATTCTATAAGGATAAAAGCAAAACCTCTTTCCATTTCTTATCACGAGATGTTTTCATGTGTTTGTTTTCATTTTTTAGGTTTATCCAAAAAGGAAGAGGATGGTAATAATCCCCTTCGCTCCATCACAACTTTTAGAGATGTTTATCGAAGCCAAACCTCTCTTGACGTTTGCCAATTGCTAAATAGGAGTTATTTTTCCTGCCAAATATACCCTCTCTTTTTCAGTGCTTATAAATAGATTATATATAAATAGGATGAGTTAATGCTATTCATATGATGAAACGAATTAAAATAGATGAACACAAAATTGAGGTAAAACAGGGTTCTCTCAGAATTTGTGGGAAAAGCATCAGAGCAAGCCTTGTGCTAGAATCCAGGGCAGCAGACAGTGGAGAGAGAAACCTAATTTTATCCTGCAAGGCCCATTCTTGACTTCAGTAGCAAGTTTAATAGAAGTCGTTTCTATATGGCCCCACATAGGGTTGCCAGATTGAGAAAATATGAATATGGAAATAGTTGAATTTCAATGCCAAATAAATAACAATTTCTTAGTATAAGCATGTTATAAATATTGCATGGGTCACACTTACACTAAAAACTACTCATTGTTTATCTGGAACTTAAATTAACCGGTTGGCCTATAGTTTATCTAGTAATGCTATTTCCAAAGAATCAAAGTTGATCCTAAGAAGGTGAGGAGTTAAGTCCTGTTGGTAAACTCACTCTACGGTCACCGTCTTCATCTAAATCAATTAGGTTGGCAGAGACTTTGCTTGAATTATATACAAGTTCAGGACATAGCCTTCACAACATGGTCAGTGGGCATCACCTTTGTAAATTTTACCATTTCAGCAATTCTGGCCTTGTATAGCTGTAATGCATCCTTTAAAGTAGTGACCCACCACATTTTAAACAGAAAATAATGTTTAGAATGCCTTGATTTTTGTGCCCAGCCTCCATGCTGGGGTTTTATAACTCTAGCTTATTTAACCCTTGTATCTCTGTGTAGCTCATATTCTCTACCATCTAATGAGTTGCAGAAATCTGTCCAAGGTGACACAACTGATAAATGGAGATGCCAGGATGCATATCAAGGTCTATCCTACCCCTCAGATATGTGTTCTTTAATCTCACCATTCAAATCAACACTTTTTTTTTTCATTTATAAATGTATAATGCACAGAGGGCTGAGTTGGATACTGAGGATTGGTCCAGGTTGACGGTGGAAGAAGGCAAAAGACAAGGGATTTGTGTACTGTTAAGAAGACATGACAAACACAATGAAAGAAAAAAGTAGAAGATAGTAGAGAAGTGTCAAAGTGGTTCTCACTTGAAACTAGAAAGGCTTCTGGATATCAACTCAATATTATTAATATCAAGCATAATTTAATAAACACCTACTATATACCAGGCACAAGGTAAGCATTACAACCTTACTAGTACAAATGGAGGAATGAGGCAGAGACTAACTAGCTTGCCCAGAGATGTCAAGTAGTAGACCTAGGAGGATTGTGCCCCCATTCCTATGATCCCTCCCCCAAAAGTCCCATACTCTGAACCAATGGGTTGTGATGGTTTGATATATATTCTTCTCAGAAATGTACTTTAAAAGCATCTCCTTTCTCCCCATGAACTTCTCACAGCCTTCAGTTCACCTCAAAACACACACAAGATTTACCTTCGTGGTCACCATGGAGATGTAAAATTACTCCAACAAAGCCAATGAACAGATTTCATTCATCCATACATAACCTTGATACCGAGACAAAAAGGGTCACTGAAAAAAAGGATTCATTGCCACAAGGTCAAAAAAGAAAACAACCTCAATTGTTTGTTTCCATCCCAGGAGTGAGAAAATAACTAACACCTGGAGCTCATCATGAGCTTTGAGAAAAGTGGAAGTGAGAGCCCCTTACATTTGAGTCAATTCAATCACCATTGAATGAGTAGCCGATTTGTACGCAGAACAAAGTGGCTGAAACAGGCCAGTTTGCCTCTGTCCGAAGTTCTGCTGCTCCATGCCCAGAACAGAGACCAAAGAGAAATGTGTCGGTAAGACATAACAACTCTCTTGTCAGCTGTGCTCTGGGTAAATCAAGGTGCTCTGGGTAAATCAAGGTTCTCTGGTTGTAAGCAACAGAAACCATCTTTGGCTAATATAACCCTCAATAATTTTTACAAACAGAAAATGAGTGGATATGTGCTAACCCATAGTACCAAAGCAAAGACAATAGCATCAGGCTTTAGAAAGAAGGAATCTAAATAACAGAGGGTCTACATAACAGGAATGAATAGGTCTTTTTTACCAGTCACCTCCATGGAGATATTTTTAGCTCCAATTATAGTCACTATCCCAATTCTGGGGAGAGAAACTCTGATTGGCCTATTCTCAGTCACATAACCAGTTGCGGGAAAAGCAAAATTCGAATTTTACTACCAAAGGGGGTGGGGCAGACAGCAAGGGACAGAGGGAAGATAGACGCTGTCATAGATGAAAGCATTCAATGGTCACAAAAATACTGTGTGGCGGTTACAGGCATGGATTCTGAAACCAGATTTCTAAGGTTAGAATCCTGGCCCTGAGACTCACTTCATAATCTTGGATAAGCTGTTGAACGACTCTGTGATTCTGCACCCTTGTCTGCAAAATAGGAATAATAATAGCACACATCTCACTTGTTGTGAAGATTTTATTAACCTACATGAACTATCTAGAAGAGTGTCTACTATGTTGTAACTACTCAAGAAACGTTGGTCATCATTCTTGATGATATACATGATCTCCATTTTCCACCATGATTTACGGATTGCTTGTTAATGAAGCATCACTTACCCTATCCTGACTGATACGGTATTTTACATTAATAACAGTTTAGTTCATTTCAACCGACACATAAGAATTACCAACAAGGGCAGCCCAGGTGGTTCAGCAGTTTAGCGCCACCTTCAGCCCAGGGCCTGATCCTAGAGACTCGGGATTGAGTCCCACCCACATCAGGCTCCCTGCATGGAGCCTGCTTCTCCCTCTGCCTGTATCTCTGCCTCTCTCTGTGTATCTCTCATGAATAAATAAAATTTTGAAAAAAAAAAAAAAGAATCACCAACAGGTATGAGATTCTGGGTTAGGCATTGAACATTCATAGGAAAAGGCACTGCCTGAGCTTTAAATGCAGTAGAAAATGTATAGTGTGTCTACAAAACATGCTTTTACTATGCTCAGTTCCACACCCAAAACAAAACCTGGAAACAGATATCCAAGAAGGCTGGTCCCTATAAAGTTCTCGGGTTTTACTGGTATCTGTCATACAAATTTACTCTTCTCAAAATGTAAACATCTAGAAGCACCTATGCCTCCCTTCTGTGAAACAGCATTTATACTACATATGTGTTCAATAAATGTGCTTCCTAAATGTTTAATGATAAGAACCTAAACAACTCCTCTCACTACAGTCATATAACAGCTAATAGGCCACTGGTGGACTCAGCAGTAAAAAGAAATACAGAATTGAGTCAACTAAATCCATAGGTCTCATTACCAAGAAGGGGATAAAATATTCTATACCAAAACCAACGCACAAATGCTGCCAAAAGTCACAGCCAAATACACAGATTGAACACAAAGAACAGCTGCGGTGAAATTTTATGCTCTTTATTACACAACTTCTCTAAGGACCCGATTTTAAATTCAGTCACTGATTTCCTCATTTGTCAGCATGGATCACCACAGCCAACCATGGATCTCAGTTGATGAATGGGACTTTTGCTATTAAAAATTATTCACTAAAGCCACAGTTTCCAGCATAATAAAAAATATATTGACATCGCAATGTGAGAAGTCTGTCTTGTGCATGAGCAGGATTGCCTAAGCAGTTGTGACATAAGGGGCTGTGTCCTATCTGGGATGTAGGATTGCACAGAGAAGTAAGTATATAGGCTTTTTAAGGTTGCACAGTGCCCTTTAGCAGTAATTTACAAAATAAAGCCTCTTCTGGGGGCTGAAATGTTTCATCAGTTTGCTCAGATCTGGTGGGGTTGAAGAGCTAGCTTGCATTTCAGAGTCTTGAATACATGGGTGATTTCAATTTAGCCCTTCTCCACATAAGCCAAAATATGACTCTTATTTAAATGACCATGTGAGGGACACCTGGGTGGCTCAATGGTTGAGCATCTGCCTTTGGCTCAGGTTGTGATCCCAAGGTCCTGGGATCAAGTCTCGCCTCAGGCATCCCACAGGGAGCCTGCTTCTCCCTCTGCCTATGTCTCTGCCTCTCTCTGGGTGTCTCTCATGAAAAATAAATACAATATTTTTTTAAAAATTAAATAAATAAATAAATAAACAAAGATCATGTAATGGGGACTGATATCCATTCAAATCTCAATGTCACAGAGCATGACAAACTAAAGACATCCCAACACTAACACACAAATAACTTCGGTCTTCAGGACTGTCACAAAGAGAACGGTGACCTAGGTAGACTGTTAGGAACCCTCAGGAAAGCTCACCTTGCACTGAATTATGAATAGCATCACTAGAGTCAAGATCCAAACCAGAAATTCCAGGCAAGAAAGCTCATTTTTAAGAGATATGGAATTTTTCTATGTTAATTGGATATTAGTCAACCTCATCTATAAGAGCCATGTCTGTGGCAATTACAGTCTGCATCAAAAAATCATGTGGCTTTTTATTTGTGATGTGCAAATTAAACATTTCCATATTTGCAATTTAAGCTTTTACTTAAATCATCACTTCCCACCTGATGAGGGTCCCTCGCATCGAGGCCTTCTAAAGGTCACGTCTGATTAGGTGGGAGCAGCGTGAAATAAACGTGAGGATCCTGGCTCTCCTGACTTCAGTCTCTACTCTCACCTCCCGTACCGAGCAGTGTGTATCCATTATTTGTATCCTCCCAATATTTCCTTACCACCATTCAATTTGCCACATTTTATTTTACAGAATCTTATTATCTAGAAATAAGGCAAAACCACCTTACTACTCTATCATGTTTTTTTTTCCTTTAAGCAACAGTATTTTCCCAAACTGTAGCATTAAAAACAAACACATGATAGGCATATTGGCACATACCGTATCATAATCGTGTGATGCAATGCTGCATAAGCACATATCAAAATGCAAGACTGTGTAAAAATAAGTGGGTATGCGCACACACACACACACACACACAACTACAAATGCATAATGTAGTTTCCAGCTATATAAACTTATTTGCCTTTGGCATCTGGCAGTAACCTGACGTTGTAATAAACTTGTTATTAAATTGACCCATCAGCTTATAAACTGGTACATGGATACCACAAAGAAGGTCTGCCTAACATCTATTCGGGACTTCTTATCTAATACTCATTCTCCCCTACTCCTTAATGATAAAGCCCCAATTTCCTTTGAAATGTACCAGTGTGCCCAGTTGGCTCTACATTTCACAGCTTCCCTTGCAGCTACGTGAGGAAAGGTCCAAAAGTTCTGGCCAATGAAAGGAAAGCAGAGGTCAGTGACTAAGATGTCCAAGAATTCCTTAGGTAATGATAGAAGACTGGAACTCTTTTGCTCCTCACCTCTCTTCTTCCTGCCTGAAACATAGAAATACATGGCTGGAGATTCACCCGCTGTCTTTCATCTTGGAGATGAAAGCCCATTTACTACAAATGAAAGAAAAGAAAGACAGAAAAGACCTGGGTCCCTAATAAAATCCGGGGGCTACCACACCATTTTTGGCATTCCTTATCATACCCATGTTAAAGGGCCTATTTCTGGTCTTTGGTCTTAGAGAAAAAAATAACCCCTAATTGGTTTATATGCCACCTAATTTAGTATGTATAAAGGATACCACATTAAAAGTCAAAATAATCATTTTAGAGCCCATTAATGGTGAATAAATTAATATAATTCTGACTTTGCCTTAATAAAAGTTGACTTGCTTTCAACATTTGTCATAAAAAGAAGCACAAGATCTTTCAGACTCCATGATTTGGAAGGATTTTATCTGGCAAAAACCATCTAAATCTGGGGTTAATGAGGTTCATGTTGATGAGAATTGAACTCTAGCTGTTAAGTAAATAATAACACCAGTAGTGATTTAGAGCCTTTCATCCCTAAAATTTGTAGCAAATTGCAAACAGCCCTGTGGGGTGGGTAAAATTACTGGCATAATTTTATTGATAGAGAAACTGAGTCATCAAGTCATTAAATAGCCTGGGGTCTATTTAGTGAATAGCAACATCAGTGGAGATTGCAGTGAGCTTCTCAGGCCATCAAAGAGTATTCTTGAAGGGTCAGCATTTCATGGAAAGTTTACAATATGCCCTCCTCACCCCCATCATTACCCAAAAAAAAAAAAAAAAATTGTGCATGTGCTTTGAAGCAAGCAGCCTAGGCTTCTCAGTTCTTAGAACCAGTGACTCCCTCAAATGCAAAGATCTTGTCTGAAATTGTTCTTTTTTTATCATTTTTCTCTTAATCTAGCACAGCTCTGGGCACGTGCCAGATACCCAATAAATGTTTGCTGAAAAAAGAACCATTTCCTAAAATCATCCTGTGGGGCACGCTGCTGTTGAAAGTCAACATTCACTTTGAAGCAACACTATCCCCGCATTAGGAGCAGCGGCTTCCCGTTCTCTCCATTATGCCCCCAGTTGTCCCTCAACACTATCCCCGCATTAGGAGCAGCGGCTTCCCGTTCTCTCCATTATGCCCCCAGTTGTCCCTCCCGAGGCCTACACTTCGCATGCTCATGAGGCCTTTGCCACTTCTAGATTCAAGCCACCTCTGAAAATCCATCTTCCCTCTTGATTCATTTTTCAGCATGAACAAGGAAATGGTTTGATGATAGAATAATAATTGATGGTTATGATATCTGATGCTGTATAAAAGGTTTGATTTCATGGCTGCATAACTGTTTACAAAACATCACATACGCAAAAAAAAAAAAAAAAAAAAAAAAAATGTCCTGAGTAATGAATGCCCTTGCTAGAATACTCTATTTCCAGAAGAGAGCTGTACTGCCCACAGAGACGGATGGGCAACTTTTAAATTAGTAAGAGCCAAAATGTCTGTTCTCCCCTTGCAGGCTTTTGTTATGAATGGTCAGCATCTGGTCATCTCTTCTTTGCCTCTGCCCTCCAGGCCATCTTGGCTACTTGTCTTAAACTTGGGCACTTTGACAGGGTGTTTGATGGAGGTGGCCCTGAGGCGAAAGGCTGGTTTTATTGAATCAAATGCTATAGCTTTGCTGAAGACCTTTCATCCAACCACCATTGAGGGCCTTCGAGGTCCTCGTTTACAGCAGGTGGATGAAGTGAACTTCCCATGGTCACTTAGCAAGTCAAGGGCCAGGCAGGGCATTCCATAATCAAGCCCAATGGCCGTGAAACCTCCTTTCCTGCGATTTGTCATGCACACTCAGTGTTTCTCAAATGGCAGTCAGGAATTATCCATCCAAAGAGGTTTCTGGGAAAGCAGGGGGTCTGAGGAATAAAGTTATGGGAGGACAAATGAACCTCTGCTAGGGAGACAGGCTCAAGATTTGATTCCAGCTTCTCTAAATGAGGAAGAAAACCATCTTAACGAACATTCTTTCCCATTTTCAGCCTGTTTTAAAAGTCACTGTATTCTTGTACCTCTCAGTCTAGACTCAGATAAGGAAAAAGTATAACATCAGGTCAAAAAGGAAGCATTCCTTTCCCTGACATGAAAGCCAGGCCCCCTGTGTTGAACAACTGCCACATTCAAAAGTCACCCTTCCCCACGACATCCATCTCCCATACACAAGGCACCCAGAAATGTCAGCTAGACAGGAACAGTTGAAATCCTTGTGGAGAATATTCACTTCATTTCTAAGATAGAAGTTATTTTTGCTCAAAGGGAGGGGGAGAACACAGAGGAGAGGTTATTTACAGAAATTAGTTGCAGGGAGAAAAAAAATATGACTCTAAATGGAAAGATTATCAACATAGAAAGATGTGTTAAAGCCTAATAAGAAAGACATGCTGCACACAGTATATCTGAATATAACCATTAACAGCATGGAAGAGAGGCTGTTTACTGTATTAAAGCTACCTTTACTGGTTGTATAAAAACAAAAAAAGGATTGTATTGGGGCCATCACACTCCCATCTTTTCAATTACAGAGATAGAACAATCTCAGATTCCGAAGCTAACTACAAATCAAAATTGTGTTATGTTATCTGCTGAGACACAAATGGAAAATAAATACTGTTAACTGTCACTTTCCATTAGGTAACAGAAATTCAATTACATTTCAAACAAGCCTTCATGTCAACAGAATAAATCTGTTTCATAAATGAGCAGGTAACCATTTTTGATTCCAACTTCCCAAAGGGAAAAAATCAATTTTAATCACAATTCTTCAATTTTTTTTCCATATGAATGTTTTGGAGTCGAGTACATCATCTGGTCTAATAAACAGTGTTGTACAGAAAAAGGGGGAATAAGCTGAAATTGGTTACTGTTCATTTCTGGTGCCTTTTAAATCGGGGACTCGTCATGTCGGACGTAACTGAGCTCTGCATTGCTCAGATGCTTTCACTTTAAAAGCTAATGCCAGAAAGGGGGGAAAATGTGCAAAGGGAATTCTTCCCGCAGTGGAGTTCATCCCAATAAGAAATGTGTATGAGAATACAAGCTCCTTTCATGGTAGACCTTGAGAGGGGACACCCTCCCCAAACCCCCATCCTAATTCCCTTGAAGTGGAAGGAGAATCTGGAAAGACAAGTTTCCATTCTAGAAGATTCGGTCAACCAGAGGACAGGCTGACAAATCCAGGATGACTGGGAGAGCTTGAAGTAAATTGCTCACTCAGTACAACATATTTTGATCTAATAAATACTTGCTGGTTACTGGCTTGTTGCAATGGGGCAGCCTTTTGTAGGGGAGCTTTATACGACTTGTTTGACTTTTGGTGAATGCTGAAAGATACAGATTCCCAACAATGAGCCCCCAAAATTATTAGAATTTGTTCAAGGACAGAGTACTCCCAATAACTATGACCCAGGCACTACTCTAAGCACTGTGCCATTATTCATTTAATCCTCATCAGCTGCTCTGTGAGGTAGGTCTTAGTTTTATCTCCATAAGAGAATGGAGGCATGGGGAGGTTAGTTACATTAACTGGCACATTAGGTGAGTTGGTATTCAAATCCAGGTGGCCTAGCTCCAGAGTCTGTACTTAAAATCCTCTCTCCACGAGGCTTCCAGATTCAACCATCCTGGGTTTAGCAGTGCTTTAAGTGTTGAAATAGGTGACCATTTGATTCCTCTTTTTTAAGCTTTTATTTATTTATTCATGAGAGATACAGAGAGAGAGAGGCAGAGACACAGGCAGAGGGAGAAGCAGGCTCCATGCAGGGAGCCCAATGTGGGACTCGATCCTGGGACTCCAGGATCATGTCCTGAGCCAAAGCCAGACGCGTAACTGCTGAGCCACCCAGGCATCCCGACCATTTGATTCCTTGACTAAATTAGAACACTTTTCAGAGTGAAAGGGGGTCCTACAATAATTGTGCCAAAACTCAGGAGCAAACTGGAACTGTCTTAGGCAAATAGGGAAACAAAGTCCCCTAAATTGTAAAGAAGATGCACATCTTATAGTGTTTGAATAATAAAAAGAAAACCTAAACAAAAGTCATGTGTTACTGGCTTTTAAGAAAGGATAGAGGGGAATGGTGAGTAGTCCCACTCAATCAAGAAAAAAAAATTTTAAGATTTTATTTATTTATTCATGAGAGACACACAGGAGAGAGAGAGAGAGAGAGAGAGAGACAGGCAGAGGGAGAAGCAGGCTCCATGCAGGGAGCCCGACGTGGGACTCGATCCAGGGTCTCCGGGATCACGACCTGGGCTGAAGGCGGCGCTAAACCACTGAGCCACTCAGGCGGCCCTCAAGAAAATATTATTAAGCACCTGCTATATATCAAATAGGGCACCAGGTGCCAAAATTGTAGCTAAGAATAAGTCAGAGGAAGTCCTTACCCTCTTGAAGCTTACATTCCGGTAGGTTGTGGTGAAGCTCAAAATCAATTAAATGACACAATATACCTAAGAATTGTTGTCTGAGAGCACTCTAAAGTGGAATACGTATACATCATACTGTCACTAAGAAGTGGGGCATTATGGTAGAAAGTACACATATTTGGGAGTGAAATAGACTTAGATTGTAATTTGGCCTTTACCACTTAATATCTGTGTGACTTTGGGCACATTATTAACCACTCTGCATCTCCACTTCTCTATCTATAAAATGTGAATATCTTCTTTGCGAAGCAGTAGTAAGAATGTTACATAATGTGTGCTACATGCCCAGCACACTGTTTGTCATTGTCAGGTGGTCTTATCATTATTGGGACGTCTGGGTCCTCATGCCCTGAGTAGATTCACAATCCAACAGATGTATAGAATTTAAAGGATAGTTAGCTGACTGAATTTGTACAACATTTAAAGGTGACCTGAAGGGAATAAGCATAGTGAAATCAGGGATATGTCTTCATCCTAGGAAAGAAATCTGAATGACACCAAAGACAGAGAAGGTGAGGAAGAGTCAGTACCCATAAGAGAAAAGAATCCACAGGAACAGATGACTAGAAGGGAACAAGATCATATGCTCATTGGGCTCTTGGTGGGGTCACAGATTTACCCCCAGACCATGATCAACCTAGTGAACATCCAGAAATGATTCCTTATCCATAAATTCTGAGTGATCACCCAGGCCAGAGGATAGCAAACTTCTGAAAAGGGCTCAGTAGTTAACAGCTTAGTCTTTGCAAGCTGCACAGTCTCTGTTGCAACCACTCAAATCTGTTATTGTAGCACACAAGCAGTCAAAGACAATAAATGTAAGATCTGGCCGTATCATCTCTGAAAACTAGGATTGTATCTTACCATCATTATCTCCCCAACACCTAATTCAGTGCTCAGTAAAACTCATTGAATGAATAATTTGAATGAATGAATGAATGAATGAATGAGTTGAAGGTCCCAGTAGCACCATTTTGAGTAGTAACTGGCATTTCCAGGATAATGATGGAGCAAAGAAAAGGAAAGAAGAGTCACCAGGACTTAGCACTAGCAATAGAAAGGTGAATGTGAGCCAGACTCTAGGAAGCAGGAAAGTAGCAAATGTTTTTGAGGAAGGGTATGAGATGGTTTGATAAGTATTAAGAAAAGAATACCCATAGGTCTAATACAGGAGGGGAGCAAGCCGAAAGCCAGGAGACTATTATTCTAGGTTAAAAAAGAACAGGAGCTTAACCCAGGATAATGGCAGTGATGTGGAAGAGCATTGACAGGACCTAATACAGACAATATGAAGGAACTTTACCCTCAAGATGCTCCTGTGATTTTAAGGGCTAGTATCTAGAAGGACAATGATGGCATCAACCAGAGGAGGCTTAATGAATGGCAGATGACAACTTGGTGGCTAAAAGAAAAATAACCTTACCCGTCTTGGTCAAACACTATGATGAAACCAATATTCACACTATCTACAACATGTCCTGATTTACCGGTCTAACAGTCTGGTAACACCAGGAAAGAAATGAGGTGAGCTTAGCTTCATTCCCATTGACTTCAGTGATCTTTCTTTTTTTCAATCTTCAATGACCAACTATTCCATTCTCTAGAATTTTACTAGAAGTTTTCTGAAGATTGATAGACTAGTCACCGGTTTGTAGATTTCCAAAATCCACTTAATTCTTCTTTTTAAAAGAAGTAAGTGATCTATAAATTTCGAGTCCTCTGGTCTGACTCCTTTTCTATAGGATACCCCTATCACCACCAACAGTGGCTCTGCAATATATATCCAAGTCTCTGCAGTACTGTAGGGTGGCTCATTGGCTGGGTCACACCTAAAACCCACCCCAACTTCATCATCATCGAGCAACTGGTTTCAGTGTGAAGGTCGTTGCCTTTGATGGCAACAGTAAAGTAAGAATGGGTTTCCTCTTTGCACACCACCAGACCCAAGCAATAAGTCTACTCTTTCAACATTCTTATGCAAATGAAGAAGTTGGTTTAGAGTTTAAATTCTACTGTTTTCCCTTTTAAGAACCACCTCCTCCCCCAAATGATGCTCACTGGTCATTGCGCACTATAGCTTCTGGTTGTTGTAACATCCAAGATATATCCCTTAGAGTCCTATTCAAAAGCTGTAACTGTGCCTGTGGTGGCAGAAAAATGGTCCCCTACAGATGTCTACATCCTAGTCCCCAGAATGTGCAAGTGTTAGCATACATGGTAAAGAGAAATTAAGGTTGCAGATGGAATTAGGTTGCTAATCAGCTAACCTTAAAATACCGAGAGTGTCCTGGATTATCCAGGGGTGCTTACTCACAAACCATAGCACAAGGAGGATTTGTAAGAGAGAACCAGAAAAATAGCAGCAGGAGGATTCAGCTCCATGTTGCTGGATTCGAAGATGAAAGAAGCCACAAGCCAAGGAGTGCAGAGAGCTTGTAGAAGCTCAAAAAGGCAAGGGAACAGATTCTTTGCTAGAGCCTCCAGAAGGAAAGCAGTCCTGCCAACACCTTGATTTTAGCCCCAGCAGATGCATCTCAGACCTGTGGCCTCCACAACTGAGAGATAATAAATTTCTGTTGTTCTGAGGCAACAGGTTTATGGTAATTTGTATGGCAGCAATAGGTAACTAGTAGCCACTGAATGACTGTCAGGTTTATGCTGTCATTCATTCTACCCAGTTCTGCACACCAATGCTGCTTTCAAGCACTGCCTTACTCACCTCTCCATACTGTAAAACAAACACTTCACTGGCTTACATTGAGTGGTAGGCACTTTAATTTTTGTTGCTTTTTCTTTAAAAAAAAAAAAAGTATAGAAGACCAAAAAAAGATTACACCAAAAAAAGGATAACAGTGGTTATCCTAGTGGTGATATACTGTGTGGGTTTTATTTGCTTTTGCAGCAAGGCAGAAAAAAGTGTTTTCAAGATTTCCTTTAGAAAGAGTGCTGTTTTCATTTGGGACTATTCCGAGATGTCTCTTGGGACAGAGAGAAGACATAGGAGGGATACACCAGCAAGATCCAAAAAATTAAAAGAACTGGTTACTAACAGCCCTGCTGTGCCTAGCTCCTGGTTCCTATGCCAGTGGTTTCCCTATTCCCACCTTTGTAAACAGTCTCTCTATTAAGGCCTACTCAAATTAGCTTAATTTAAGTGTGCCCTTGGTTTCCTCTTGGGACCCTGGCTGGTACTGTGACCTAGTATACAAGCATGCGCGCGCGCGCGCACACACACACACACACACACACACACACCTCGAAACAAAAGTTTCAAGAAAACTTTATACTCTGTTATGTCCACCTTGCCTTAAATGTGCTCCGGACTAAAAAACAAATACAGGAACTTAGGTCTGGGGAAGAGAGAAAAGGTGGGAGTCAGGCAGGGAAGTTGGGCAGAGAAGAAAATAGAAACTGGTAAAGCAATAATGCAAGGTTGTCAAATAGCTCCGAAGAACAAGCACATCTAATATTCAATTTGAAGTGGTTTTGCTCAAGCTTAAGCTTCTTCCATCTCCCAAACCTTAAGTGAAATGTGCTCTAAGTACAAATGCCTGCATGCATGGATGTGGGTACTTGTTTGTTTGTTAAAAACGGCAGAGAAAATCGAGTCAAGGAACAAGAGGTTCACTTCCAGGTCTACGTAGACATGTCCATGGTCTGGAGGCATAGGCACCACAAAAAGAGTGTCAGGTTCCCACAAGTTGTGTATTGGGGTTTCACTCAACCTATCAAGACACTGAAAGCAGCTCTCCCCAGCTGACACCTGGATATACTTCTCCCTTGTTTATATGAAATTTTCTATAATAAATATACCTTACTTTTATAAAGAGAAAAATAAGCTTTTCTAAACATTTGTTCAAATTGAACAATGTCAAAGGCATGTGCTATATGCCTGGTGTAATGCTAGGCATTCTTGTGAGCTTGAGGCCATTCTAATGCCCTTCTTTGGCCTCAAGAAGCTTATATTTTCCCCTAAAACAAGGAGAGGCAATTGTATTTTGCTACTGGACTTGGTTCAAAAGAATTGGGAGAATTAAGAGTCATTGTGAGGAGCTGATATAAACACTAAAAAGGTAGTGTGAGTTGATAAAGGCAGATTCTCTGATATATATGTACATATATAGTCTAGACTTAGGACCAGCAGAGGGGCTTGTCCAGAAAACCAAGTTGTTTGAACAAGTAATTAACAGTAACCAGAGTCCCAGCTGACTCACATGCCCACCCTCATGCCATGTCCTGGCTCTTTCCCCTAGCCTGCCTGCCCTACCTGTTTTAAGGAATATCCAAGTATTGTAACAGTGATATTCCTCACCTCATCTTTTAGAGAGAGAGAAGGGACACAGGATCTTGCTGCACAATTGTACTGTACAAATTCCCTGCTTTCCCAACTAACAGGAAGTATTTGTTCCCTCGGGAGGAAGGGGGAAAACAGAAAACAAAACACAGCATCTTTGAAAGCATATCTTTTCTGAGGTACATTTAAATCAGGTTAACTTTTATTTAGTTTGCTGGATTTGGGGTCAGATTTTCTTGCCTTAATTTTTTAACAAGTGCAAATGTTTTTTGATGCATATAGTACAGAGGGACTAATTATACTCTTTACCACAGTGGACAATAAGGGATTTACTGACCTAGAGTTCAGCTCAGAAAAACTGATCATGGTACAGAGTCAGAGGCTACTTGAGCTGAATGGACAGTGGTTTCCAGGCTGCATTCTGAAGACCTCAGATTCTACAGAGGCATCTCAGGGCCAAGTGTGAGAATAACAGAAAGGGCTATGGGCTCCCCCAGCTCACTTCAAATGGAGCTATTTGAGGTTCTGCATGAGATTTCATTGGAAATCAAAAAGGGATAGGTTTCCTGCTGCTTAAAAAATCTATAAACCACTGATTCTCACTTTACTTTCTTATTCCCCAGCTGGAAAACATTGGGCCCCAAGAAAACAGGAGACTTACCCAGGATCATCCTGCTAATTGGTAATAGAATGAGGGTAAAATCTCAAAGGAGACTGATACAAATAGAGAAAAATCACAGTCATATCAGTGATTTTGATTTTTTTTTTCAGCTTTTGAGCATGAGATATCTAAAAAGGTAAGAGATTTAGATGAGTTAAGGAGTTAGTATATGAAAGAAAGAAAAAGGCCAGTACTCCTGATTTCATTCATTCACTCAACAAATATTACTAAGTACTTTCTATACACCATTTGCTGTGCCAAGCACTGAGGAAGAATGACAATTACAACAGAAAAGGATTTTGATTTCATGGAGCTCACACTCCAATGTGGAAGAAAAAAAAATACAAGCTAATAAATATGCAAAATAACTACAGATGTGATCATGTAATACACACCATAAAGAAATAAACAAGGTAACGAGATAGAAAGGAACTCTACAGATTGGAAAGGTCACTTTAAGGAAGTAGTATTTGAATTTAAGCAGAAGGAAGAGAGAAGGAGCCAGTAATGCAAAAGGATAGGAAAAGCATTCCAGATAAAAAGAACTCAAAGTGCAAAATCACAGAAGCAAGAAAAATTGGGATCTATTCAAGAAACAGAAAATGGAACAGTGTGGCTAGAACCTGGTGGAGAGAGTGGCCAAGATAAGGTTGGAAAAATGGACAGAAACCAGACCACATATAGCCATGTTGACCATGGTAAGAAATTTAGGTTTTATTACAAGAGCAAAGAATCGAAATCACTGAATGTCTTTAGCCAGAGAGCCACATAATCTGATTTATATCTGAAGAATACTCTGGCTGGTATATGATGACTAATTTGTAGGGGATGTGGGTTTGATGCAATAAAGACCAATATGGACAGGCTTTTGCATTAGTCAAGGAAAGAGATAACGGTGGTAAAGAGGACAATATCGGGGATGGAGAAAAGTGAATTAATCCAAAGAATTTGTTGCATTCTTTTAAAATTATTTTAAAACCAATAGGGTATGTTGATGTATTGAATGGGGAAGAGTAGTGAGGGAACATGTATCAAGAGTGACTCTTAGTTAAACATCAAGGAGGATGGTATTCCAATTATTGAGAACAGGAAGGATGGAGGGATATCTTGCATGGAGAAACCAAAAAATCCATTTTAGGTATATTGTGTTTGAGCTATCTATTAGATACCCAAATGGAGATGATGAATAAGTTACTGGCTATTCACACTTGGAGCTCAAGAGTGTTCTGGGCTAGAGTGGAAAATGTGGCATTTGTAACATGGAGATGGTATTTGAAATCATGACTTGGAAAGATTCACTTCTAGTATGGCTGAAAATGCTCTATCAGATGGACCATTCCATAGATAACAACTATAAACTTTGGACAAAATACCAAAAACAACTCTATGAAGGCTCTGAAAGGTAAATAAAAGTAAAAAGATTCTGGAGAGGGATTGATAGTTGGAGAAAAAGATTATCACAGGGTGAGTTTCCCATTTTTATGGTTTTTAGCTTAGTTAGGAATAAAATCTGTCTTTCTGGCCTGAAAAATCAGAGGACAGCAAATCTCTGTGACCATGAACCACAACTACATGGGTCCAACTGCAAGCAGTACAGATAAAGATGAAATACCTGAACTGAGATTTCAGCCACTAACACCCAAGAAATAGCTTTCTGTCTGAGTTTAAGCAATTGCCTACTAAAACAAAAAATAACATTCTTTGAGGACTGTAACAGAATCCAAAATTTCCATGATATAAAATTCACAATGTCTGGAATACAATCTAAGATTATTCAACATATAAACAAAACAAAACAAAACTGGGCAAGTGTGACCCAGTAACAAAGAAAGACAACCAATGGAGACCAACCACAAGGTGACTCAGTTGTCAGAATTAACAGATCATGATTTTAGAGCAGCTATTAGAAAGCTACTCAATGTGGTAAAAGAAAACATACTTGTAAGAAATTAGAAGATAGGATATTTCCCAAGAAAAATAAATATTACTTCCCCCAAAAAAGTACCCAATGAAATTTCTAGAACTAAAAAATATAATGTCTGAAATTCTTTTAAAACAGAAATCTTTGGAGGAGCTTAACAGCAGAATAGAGATAACAGAGGAATGATTCAATGAGCTTGAATATAGATCAATAGATACTATGCTATCTGATGAACAGAGAATAAAGATTGAAAAAAAAAATGTTCAGAGCCTCAGTGACCTATAGGACAATATCAAAAAGTGTAGCATATATATAATTAGAAGTGTTAGATAAGATCACCTAGGTGGACAGAGAAGGGGAGGAGGTCAAGGACTATGCCCTGGGGCACTGCAATATTCAGAGAGATCCATTGAAGAAAGAATCAACAAAGGAGATAGAGAAGAAACCATTTAATTTTCTTATTCATCAGAAAATCAACTTTGATGTTTTGCTTTTATCTTTGTCTTATTTCTACAATTCAGCCACCAGAAAAAGTGGGATCAGGAAGGTGCAAACTTTCATCTCCTACAAAAAATAAAGTTGCAACTTACTGACCCACTGTCAATACCTCTGTCTTTACTGTTAACTAGTACCTAACCAGCAGTACTGATGTACAATGATTTGTTAAAACATAAATTCATTTTCTTAGAAGCTTTTTTGTTTGTTTACACCTTCATCCCACAATGAAACTATGTATAACACGCTTCCAGGAATTCTATCATGAAAAGTTCCCTGAAAAAGAAAGATTCCAAACTTTAATCCATAATCAGAAAAAAAAACCACATCAGAATAAAAAATTAAAACAGTGGCAACAAAACAAACAACAACAACAACAACAACAAAACACCCAGAAAATCAGCAAGGTTCAGAAGCTTACTGAGACCAAAGAAAAAGATCTTTCAAAAAATTGAAATCCATTCCAGTGTGAGGCTTACAGAAGAATAAACTTTAGCAGGTGAGATATAAAGTGCAGATTAGAGAGGATTAAAAATGGTGTTTGAAAACAAACAGCCAATGATAACACAACAAATAATATTAAATTCTTTAAGTACATCAGAAATAAGACTGCTGCAGAGGGATCAGTGAATCGGCTAGACAAGCAGTGCACAAAGGAGATATTCAAAAGGATAAGGAGATTGCAGGGAAACTAAATAATGTATTTGCATCAGTTTTCACACTGGAGAATAAAGCAATGGAGAAAAGGGAGGGAAAACCTTATTATGTGAAAGAGAGGCCCCGCTCAGATTGAGACATCAAAGGGAACCATGAGTCAATGAAACAGCAAAGAAGGGCCGCCATGTTCCAGCCAAAGCAGGAGGCATTCACCAGAAAATCCAGAAGCTCAGAATGCCTGTAATCTCTGATTCCCTATAGCTTTATCATTTGCCATTTAAAAGGCTCCATACTGTGGTGAGCTGGAAAGCAAGTTACATTCTACTGTGGTTGAAAAATTTGCTCAGTTTCTATGGTAGAATGAGCTCCATACTGCAAAACATGCAGCCGGCATAACCCAACTGGCTGGATGACCAAAAGGCAAACATGAGCAGGAAGCTTTAACACAGCCCATCTGAGGATGTATGGAAATAGGAATTCTCATATACCGCTCGTATACACTAGTGCAAACTGGTACTACCAGCTTTAGAGAATACTTGTAAACCTGGTAAAATTCAAAATGCGTATGACAAATAAATCCACCAGTTTCACTGCTAGGTGTCTATGCTACAGAAACTCTAGGAGAAACTATAAAATTTTCCGTTGCAATAGGTGAAAAAATCAGTAACCACATAATCGTCCACAAATAGAGGAATGGATATACAAAATATGTTTATATAATGAAATGCAAAAAGAAGAGTTAAAAAAAAGGATTTTATTTTTAAGTAATCTCTACACCTCATGTGGGGCTCAAAATTTACACACCGGAGATCAAGAGTTGCTTATTTGCTCTACCAACTAAGCCAGCCAGGCACCCCCAAAAAGAAGTTTATAACTCCTAATTATCGAGATCCAGCTGTATCAACTTTCACAGGCTTCAAAATCATAACATTGAGTGAAAAAGAAGCAATTCAACAGAAAAATACAGTGTGGCAAAATCTATGTCAAAATTTTTAAATAACACCTAAAATAACAGAATACATTTTTTACAGATTCACACGTAGATAAATAAAAGAGTAAAAAAATACACAAGAGAGAAGACAAATTCATACTATGGGAAGCCTCCAGAAGGATTGAGAGGGGCATGGAGCTAGAGATGGATTAAATATTTCACTTTTTCTGTGAAGATCTATTTCTTTAATTAAAAAAAAAAAAGATTTGAGGTAAATATGACAAAATAGTAGCAATTATCCATTCTGTGTGGTGGTAATAGAGTTTCTGCTATAGTACTTCGTTTTCCTATTTGTTTTTAGTTTTTAAAAAATGTTCTTTCCATTACCTGGGGACAAAGCTTAACTGTATTAAATTGATTACTATTGAATGTACTGAGAGCTATTATTTACCCAAACTCAAAATTTGCCTTGGAAATCCAGAGTGGTGGCAGAAATAGTGTCTTAACCTAGATCATGAGAACACGGACAGCATGTCCTCAGTTCCTCAGGCTGCCTGCTTTCTATCATCCAGGAATCCATGAAGAATAACGGCTCTGGGTGCCTGGCTGGCTCCTACAGTAAAGCATGCAACTCTTGATCTCAGGGCCCTGGGTTCAGGCCCACATTACACATGGAGCCTATTTAAAAAAAAAAAAAAAAAAAATACCAGCTCTTAAAGCATTCTGCCAAAGAAGTTTGATTCCATTTTATAGAACAAACAACTGAGACCTTGGATTTTAAGAAAAAATAATCAAGACAAACTAGAACAAGGATCCAGGTCCTCTTATGTCAAGAAGCCCCTCTCCCTAGTGCTATCTTAATGTCTGGCATTACTCTTTTAATTGATTTCATAGGGTTAAGCCCAAAGACAACAAAACAGGTTACAACTTGCTTACTAATTCTAAACAGTGATAAATTCCTGAAGCCTAAAATTGGAAGGATGCTGAAGCCACTAAAGCCCGTAGGAAAGAGTGTCATGATCGATTGGATTTGCACTGTCTGGCATGAGTACAGGGGTGAGGGGGGAGAGAAGGGCTGCAGATTCCAGGTTTAGCCACTTGAAGAAAATGACCTTCTTTGATAGGCAAAAACTAAAAACGCATGGTGTTTGATGGCATTAGGCTCCAAACATCTAAAGAATTCTATCCAAGGGGACAGGACAGCATTGGCTGCTAACTCTTCAAAAGTACACCCGGGATGTGAGCTACATCAGAGCCATATCTCCACTGACCAGTCCGCCCAGGCCAAGACTTCACAGGCCTGCATGTGATTCTCCACCAGGACCAGTTCTGCTGCATTCCCAGGAGACATTTAGCAATGCCTGGAGTCATTTCAGGGGTCACAACGAAGGACACACTACTGGCATCTAGTGGGTAGAGGCTAGCAATCCTGGTAAATATCTTACAAGGCAATGCATACAGCTGCCCCCAAAGCAACTAGCCAGCCCCAAATGTCAATAGTGCCACAGTCGGGAAACTTCCCTGTAGTGCCGACCATTTGTAGGTTAGATTTCCAGGGCTTTCTTGGGTATTCGCAGCCAGTCCAAACTGGACCACAGGAGACAGATCTAGAGGTTTCATTCTAGACCTGCTCTTCAGAAAGGCCACTTCATATCCAAGGGCCTGGCCTCTGTGAAGAGCCACACGGCCAACATGGACCTAAGTACCCACAGAAGCCAGTCCGAGAGAGCGGCTTCTGAACCCAGCACCCCTCGTTCTGATTCTGCGGCTGGGGGCTCTGCTCTATTTGTCTCTTCTTGTGGATTCCAGGATGATTTTCAGGATCATTCTCCTCTGTCTTGGTCTAGCTGGAAGATGGCAATTTCTCCCGGTGCAAGGGACCTGCCCAAGTAATGCTGCATCTGTCAAGACCAAATGCATCTGCCACAGCGGGTTCTATCTCGGGTGGGCAGATACACCAGGGCTAAGGGGAGCCGGGTCCCTGGGCCAGACGAACCAACCCTATCGCTGTAGCTGCTGACTCAGCATAAGGTCCACGTCAGGATTCTAAACCACTTAGCACAAAGTCCAAAGGTTATGCTTCCGATGGTTATTTAATGGGCTATAATTCCATAACCTGAAGTCCTATCACCTTCTTGAAGCAAAAATAAGAAGGTACGATTATACTGCTGGGGGGTTTTAGCCTGCAAGGGAACTCGTTCCTCAAACGCTCCCTTAAAAATACTCTTTAAAAGCCTCCATATGTCAGTTCTATACCAGTGTCTTCAAATCGGGCAGATCTGGCTCCAAGTCCCCCAGGGAAGAGGCGCGACCCCAAGTCCACAGCTGGTGCTGCCATTCCACTCGCACAAGGTCCTGCCTCTTACTTCCCCAAGCCTCTGTTTCATCTTCTGTGAAATGGGAATATCAATGCCCCATTAATGACCAGTTCTGAGAATTCAGTGAGATCCCATATGTCACGTACCTAGCACATTATCAGAACTCTAAAAATGGAAATCAATTTTTAATTGTTGCCTATAAGGGTAGGCATTCATTAAGCCACCACGACTTGAGCTAATTCAGTACAATTATGACTACAAACATCCCTACTGTTTCCACAGCCCTTCAGTGGAGCCCACGTTCATTTCCACTGTGTGGACATGTGGGAGGGAGAAAAAAAATTACTTCACTTTAATTCAGAAATAAAAACAAAAATAGGGACGCCTGGGTGGCTCAGCGATTGAGTGTCAGCCGTCAGCTCAAGGCGTGATCCTGGGGTCCTGGGATCGAGTCCCGCATCTGGCTCCCTGCAGGGAGCCTGCTTCTCCTCTGCCTGTGTCTTTGCCTCTCTCTGTGTCTCTCATTAATAAACAAAATCTTAAAAAATAAAATAAAATAAAAAATAAAATAAAATAAAATAAAATAAAATAAAATAAAAGTATCCAAACTGTAAGTTTTCTAAGCGCCCATGGTTTTAGCCTAGCTGCCATCACAGGCAATCCTGCATTCTCCATTATACAGATGCGGAAAATGAGGCCTTAAGAGGGAAGGTAAAATAAGTCACGGGGATGAAAGGCACAGCAGAGAGAATATAGCTGATGGTACTGGAATAGTGCTACGTGGTCTCACACAGCAGCTACACTTGTGGTGAGTACTGCACAGCACACAGCTCGAATCACAATGTTGTATGCCTGAAACTAATGCAGCAAAGGTCACGAAATACTGTGTCAATTATATGTCAATAAAGATTTTTTAAATTTTTTTCTTTTTTTAAAGATGCATTTATTTTAAGGGGGGGGATGCAGAGGGAGAGAGTCTTAAGCAGACTCCGCACTACATGTGAAGCCTGATGTGGAGCTCAATCCCACAGCCCTGAGATCTCACGACGTGAGCTGAAACCAAGAGTCAGACACACGACTGACTGAGCTACCCAGACACCCTCAAAACTTAAAAATTTTTCACACGAAAGACACTGCGGAGATCACTTCCTTAGATACATGTGATCGATTACTAGTTTTTAAGCCAGAGTCTAGTCCGTGACTCCCACCCAGAGCCCACACCTGACTTGTATTTATTTGACCATTAAGGTATATAACTATATATATTTTTCCACCTAACTCTAAAGAATCCTGTATTCTTTTCATATGTTTCTTAGCCCTTAGGTCTACACAATCCTTATGGATATTAAACTTTCATCTAATTAAAAAAAAAGTTAGGTAAGTAGCTTACCCACAGTCACTCAGCTGGCTGGGGAGCATGCCACCTTTAACCATGGCTACTCATCCATCCATTCATTCATTCATTCACTCACAAGCATTTACTGAATTCTAGCTATATTCTAACTCCATAGTACGCACTGGGGATACAGAAGTCACTCATTCAGTAGGCAATGACTGAGTGCTGACTGTATGCCAGATACTGTGCTAGGCAGGGGCATTCAGCTGGGAATGGTGGCCAGTCTGGTGATCTGAAACCAACAGGTGCATAAAGGAATGCCAAGGGGCACCTGGGTGGCTCAGCAGTTGAGTGTCTGCCTTTGGCTCAGGGTGTGATCCTGGGGTCCTGGGATCGAGTCTTGCATCAGGCTCCCCATGGGGAGCCTGCTTCTCCCTCTGCCTATGTCTCTGCCTCTCTCTCGGTGTGTCTCTCATGAATAAATAAAATCTTTAAAAAAAAAAAAAAAAACAAAGGAGTGTCAAAGTGCTCCGGCTCCATGATAGAAATTTGGAGAAAGAACCAGGGAACCCCAAGGTAAGTAAAGTCCTGTTTGCTTTGGGGAATGACAGATGGACAGGGATGAAAGGATGGAGATCCAAAAAGGCTTCATAGCAGAGGTGACTTTGAAAAGGTCCAGTTTTAGGAGGACTTACGCAAAAGAGAGGGGACAGCCAACACCAAAAGGGAAGCGCTGTCCCTAAAAATGATGCAGTTAGACCGACTTTGTGGCATCTCACAGACAGAGAAACCAGTTGTTTGGCTGAATTTTTCACTTCAGAGCTCCAGACACTGACAAGCATCCATCTCTACCCAGCACAAGAAAGAATAAACTCCACAGACAGGCATTTTAAAGCAACTACCAAGGCGAATGTGCACTCTGGCCTGGTTTTTTGTTTGGGGGAATTGTGTGCTAAAAACAGCAGATAAAAAGGAATCTGTGGGCATAATTTATTTAGACTTTCTAAAGGCTGTTGAGAAGGTCTCCCTCATAGGAGGCTATTAAGGGCAGGCAGGCAAGTCTGTAACTACAGGGTGAAAGGTAAAGTTCTGTCGTGATTAAAGGCTTCTTAACTGAGAGGAAACAAAGCAGAGGAATAAATAGCCAATTCTCCACATGGGAAGCTAAAAATAATGGGCTGCTCAAAGATGAGTCCGGAGGCCAGTGTTGTGCTATTTATTTTTAATGATTTGTCAAATGAAGTAAACAGAAAAATGCAGGTAGCTAATGACAGGAGACCGCGTGGTGGATGAGAGAAAGCTCTGGGCTGGTCGGGTTGTAGGGAGCCTGGCCTGGCCTGAGCAGGTGAGAACATTTCTCAGGGCCCGCGTTTCTTTCTCTGTGACATGGTGAGACTGCACAACATATGGTTGAAGGGCTCTCAGGCTTTCTGGGAAGATGGTTAAAAGTCCCCAACTTTAAGGAAAATTAAACCCAGAAGGAAGAAAAAGAATTAACAAAATTCAACCATCCGTGATCAAAAAGAACACCAGAAAAGGCAAAGGAAACATCTTGTCCTGCTATTTTTGTGTGCCTTGATTGGTTCGAATAAATGATACCTTCTTCAGAGGGAGCTATCAGCATCCCCATGGACGGCATCATGAGAACACCTATTCTTAGTCTGGCATCATCAAAAGTGCCCTAACCCGTAAGCAGCATTTTCTTAAAAGCACGGAAAAATAAATATCCAAGTTTTATTAGTGCAGGGCCCAAATCAGCCTTATATCCTATTGTCTGAATAGCCTTTATTACATCAGACAACAAAGACTAGGTAAGCCGAGGGTATGTCGCTGAATCCTTTCTCTGGAGAAATCTGCAATCTGGTTGGTGAACTTACAAACACAAAAGAGATACCTAAGTATTGCTGGCGGGGCCACATTAATGACCCAGCCAACAAGGTTTGAAGAACTTCCCAGGTGAGATACGATATAAGCATCACCTTCAAGAGAAATACTATTTCTGTGGATGGGGAGGAACAGGGAGGTCATTCTAGATTCCAAAAAATAATAATAATAATAATAAATCATTTGGGAGCAGAGAAGTGAGAAGAGGGGTTCAGAAATGAAGTCATTCATTTGAGAAAAGACCTGGTGTGTCCTGAGATGAGAGTTTCTTCATTGTGAAAATGGAGTAGTGTCAGGAAAGATAAAAAGTACAAATGAAGTAATTAATAAATGAGGATTCATGAATATGCCAGATGGATACTCTTAGTTACCTTGTGCCACAATGCAAGACCAAGGAAACACTCCATGAAATTAAAGAGAGAAAAAAATAAATGGGCTGAGGAAGTGCTTTTAACACAACACAATTAGCTTTTGGGATTCACTGCTGTAGATACTATTTTCCCAAGTAGCTTAGTGAGCTTTATTTTTAATAGAATTATGTGTTCATACAAGTAACAGTTCTATCTGCACTTACGGCTAATGCTATTGATGCTCATAACTTAAGGCCGACACTTGGGGTCGAGGAGAAATTTTCTCCTCCCGTTAAATTGCTGCAGAATGAGTTGAATGCACTGAAAAGGACTTTTCTTTAAAATATCTGTTTCTACCCACAGAAGTACCTCTGATTTCATAGTAATGTTTTTTTTTTGGGGGGGGGGTACTTCTTCATGTCCGCTGCCCAAAAACTGGTTCATCAAAAAGAGAGACAGAGACTCTAAGAGTCATTGTGGACATGGGTGTGCCTCACATTATATAAGACAAGGCCCCCAGAAAATGCCACCATTAAGATGACGGAATCACGAACACCGAATCACAAGAGCACTAGAAGACACCATTTAGAGGTACACCAGAGCAGGTTTCTTTTCATTCATGGGGTAAACTGAAATTTCTAAATAGTGGATTTCCTTAGAAAATTTTCACTTGCTGTGAGCCACTGTCACAATCTCTCCTAAAGCTTCTTGAGGCATTTTGCTTCCTGAGGGTTTAAGCAATGTCTTCTAAAATTATCCTCTATCCTGTATTTTCTACATCACAAAAGGAAGGAAGGGAGAAGATGTTGCATCTTCTTTACTATTCTAAGATAAATAATAGAGTTTCTTCACAGTAAATAAATATCACACCATTTTTAATATGCCTCATGGATTCCATTCTGCTAGATTTCATTTACTTGGTCAAGTCCAAAGGAAAGTAACAAACTTGGCATTCAATATCGGTCATCACATATACACACTCCTTTCTCCCTTGCTTGTTGCCACACAGCGATGCATTGAAAATAAAAAACTTGGTTTTCACTCTTCTTGACATTTTCCAAATATACTTAGGTATCAGGAACTTGAAAATATTTTTGCCAGGTAATGAACATCCTTTGAAAGCCATGGGCATTCTTACAGGAAAACAGAGAGATAACGTTGTGATGCCCAAGCCAGTAAACAGGTGTCTCCTTTGCAAAAAAAAAAAAAAAAAAAAAAAAAGGCTCAGGGAAGCTCCTGAGAATATGTGTAAAGGCTTTCCATAAGAACAGCCTCTCAGTGTGTCATGGAGCTCATCCAGATTTATAGGTTTCAGCCAAGAGAAACACGCATAGACAAGGTAATAAACTTCGGCGTACCCGTTTGTTATTTTTGACAAAAAGTGCCCTTGTGCAAACAAGATCAGTAGCCAGAAAATGACCCCAAAGTGGGCCCCAATAGTCCTCTGAAATTACAATGCTATTCTGATAGTTTCCAGAAATCCACCTTCCTTATAAGGCCACAAAGATACCCAGGCCCTCATTTTCTTCACCTAGTCCCAGCCGTACTAGCGAAGAGTTGCCAAATGTAGGGCCCGACTCTTTGTGCAAGCCTGAATTACCTAAGCAAGCTCCGAAGAAGAGGAAATTCACTCCTCTGCTAAGTCATCATGTAAAGCTTCCAAAATAGAGGTGCCCTTCAAATTAAATTTGCTGGTGTCGATTCCCTCATCCTAAACGATACTGTGTAAGAAGGATCAAGTGATTAAAATGAAGCAAAAAGAAACAGAGGTCACCCAACACCTGGCTTTTAAAAACTAGGTAGATTCCAGGCCTCCGAATGCCTGGAAAAATAAACCGTATGACGCAACTATCAAACCCAAAGGCCTTCGAACTTGTGTCCCATTAAAATGTATAATCCTATAATGATGAAGCTGGCAGTCCCTCAATAGTTTGACTCATTTCCCTGCTAAATATAACTGAAGACAAGTTTTCCACTAGGAGCTACTGTATTATTTTCTCCCGAGTGGAAATGAGAAACTCATCTTAATATGTAAAGAAATCAAGGCAAAGAGAACGATACAAGTATTTCCCTGACTTTCATTTCTTCGCAGCAATACCCTGTTGGAACCACTTTTCCAGAACCCAGAGAGGCACCAACAGAGACGTTCATGGAGGGAGAGGGAAATATTTGTCAGAAGCTGCACAATGCAAAACTCACCATCTATCTGCTACACAACCTGACGGAAATGATTTAGTCGTAATGTACGATGATGGACTTTGGTGTGTATTGTTCAGCTCTGCAAAGGCCACCGCCGAGGAGACCAGTATTTCTACTGACTGCTATTTCTCTCCGATTCAAATGAAAAGAGACTTAAGAACAGACAACACCCAGCAGGATGCCTATTAGAATTCTTTGTAAGGACTCCACTTGTGAGGAGCAACTCTGGACTTGTCCGTGAAAGAGAAATAATCGGCCTCTGACCAAGGTGCTCAAATCAGAAACCTCGTCGGCTGCTGGGAACTGTTTTTCCTTCTAAAATAGATCATGGATTAGTGGAGAACACTGACCTAATAGAAGAATCAACCGTTTTTAGAACATAGCTGCCCCGGGAAGACTTGAAAAGAATTATCCCAACTACAATGCCATAGAATTCGTTACCCGCTGACTTAAAATCAGCTCCTATCCATCTGCTCTCATGCAGAATTTCCTGATTATAGTCCCCACTCATTTGGTCCACATACCAAATCTGAAAAAGATTCTCAGAGTCAGTGACTTTCGAGCTAGCTTCACTGGTGGCCGGGGTACAAAATTATTTTCTCCCCTCCGACGAAGTGTATTTAAAAATACATCTTTGGGGTGAGAGATGCATCTGGAAAATGATGCTTGAGTCGTAGCTTTGCTACAATGGAGAAGCAGAAAATAATCAAACTGTAGGTTTTCCTCTTGACAACCCTGAAGGCTCATCTGGTAACACTTCAGACACTTTATTCCCAGCTGAGTTGTTCCTATATGTCATTTTTAACTTCACTTTTTTTTTTTTTGGAGGGAGAAAAGTATCTCTTGGATGCATGTGTATCAGCCTGTGAGTGTATGTGCGAGAATAATACTAAAGTGGTATGTAGCTGCTACAGACAGTAGTGTGCTGGAACTGCCTTGTATTGGCTTTGTGAGAGTGGATTATTAAATTTGCAAGAATTCTGCAAGCCAATTGACATCACACTGGTGGCCTGAAATTAAGTGTGCTGGGAGTATTTACATCACATAAATCAGCATGCACTATGAGTCAGGGCTCATGATTTTTTCCGGAGTGGGGGGGGCAGTTAAACATGGACCAGCCTACCGCTGGCTACTGCTATACCAGGTGTTCACACAGGCATCCATCCTGATTGGCCGAGAGGTCCATTTTGACTGGTCACGTGCAACATTTGGAGTATCACCTTCATACGTATGTAACCAAATAATGGGGTTGCAATGTCTACGTTTTCTTCAAATGTAATAACTGAAAAGTAGTACAGACTATCATATCCATCCATCATTCATCCATCATCGGAAACACACGTCCCTTTTTTAAATTTGTTTTTCTTTTTTCTTTTCTTTCTTTTTTTCTTTTCTTTTTATTTATTTATTTATTTATTTTTTTTTTTTTTTTTGAGCATGTGGTTGGACCTCAGGTACTCTGATGAATAAATTCTACAGCCCCACTGCTGGTAGATCCCAAACAGATCATTTGGGAAGGAAGAAACCATGCTGGGCCTCAGAGAAAAACAAAATGAGTCAGTTCCCACTGCTGCCTTTGGCCAGCCCAAACCCTGAAGTCATACAGCACGGGGGAGATTTTCCAGTCAAAGGATGGTAGGATGGAGCCACTTATCTGCTCAAGCACATCTAAAGATAAATGATGGCAGGCTGCTGACAACACTGAAGGCTACCCCTCCCCACAAAATGGAAATTAGCAGGCCCCCAAATCAGGGCATTAAAACAAAGATCCGCCAACATGTGATTTTAGTAAACAGAGTAATTTAGGCTTTGGGAGAGCATGAAAATTCTGTCAGGATTATAATGTCTTCTACCACAGACCTTAATTTCTTCTGTCATGGAGAATATGATTAGGCTCAGTCCCATTTGATTGTAGGGAATGTCAGTTCCCATTAACAAAAGAAAAGAGGCACCAGGAAACATGTTTCACATTTTTAACCCCTTTGGGCAGGGAAGACTTTCTTTTAGCCCCAATTTCTCATCCGAAATACTTAAAGCATTTAAACCCCACCTACCAGGTTGTTACAGTTTACCGACTAAAATCACCTCTCCTCCTATGGGAGGCTATTTCTCTTTCAATGTTGGCACCAAAAAAAGTGAAGGCCGTGTGTATTTTTTGCTTTGTTTTGTAGCTTGAGGGATTTTTTTCCCATACCACCCATTCCCAAATCTAAGAGAAATCCTGCTCCTCGCATGAATGGATCTTGTTTTAAATGGTCCGATTCTTTGATGACAGTGTGGGGACGGCGGGGAGGGGGGGCAGTGGCACGTAATGTCCTCTTTGGCTGTGTGCATTGCTTGGCCATTCAGCCCATGAACTGGGGAGTGCAGGTGGTTTTCACAGGCGCCAGGAAATTACAGTTCCAGACCCAAACCTGTATCAGTAAACACCACCACCTCGGACTGGCCTCTTCAATTCCGTTGAACCCCTCTGCAGTTCAAACAGGGCGCCTGGGTCAGCCTGCAAGCTTAGCAGACACACCTGACCCTGGCTGCCCAGCAAACAGTTTATGTTGGGGAGCAATCTAGAGATTTCCTAAGATAAGGATGCTATTACAGGCTGACAAATGTGGAAAGGAGCAGAGTGGGCAGCTTTTGTCCAGACTGACCCAGGGTGAGAATGCTAGGATTATTGCTGATTGGGGATAAATGGCAACCGGTGATTTATTTGTTCAAGTGAAACCAGCCAAGTTCATCCCTCAACACCATCTCCCATCTCTTTAAGATTTTTTTTCTTCTTCTTCAGGCAAAAAGACTTAGCAGTTTTGGGAACTCTTCAAATACCACTATTCCAGTGAACCTCATTACCCTCAGGATAAAATCTGCAATCTTTAACTAGCTTTCGAGGCCCTGCCTGATGGGGTCCCACCTGCCTACCTGCTCCAGCTCCTGCCACAACCTATGCTCTCATCCACAAGGGCCACCACTCAGGTTCTGAGTGCCCGGACTCCTCTCTACCTGCAGCCTTTTCTTGTGCTGGGCCCTCCTCCTGGGGCTCTTTGCCTCATAAGTCCTCCTCATTCTTCTTGGTCCGGGTTGAATGTCATCTGCAGAGACTTGGGTAGGTCCCCCATTATGACCTCCTGGGGCCCTATGTATTCATTCCTCACAGTTCTTAGCACAATCACAAATAATTAACAATTGGTAATTATTGCTTTAAAAGTTTGTTACCCCACTGGCAAGGGACCATGTCCGTCCTATCCACCTAGCACTGTTCAATGCCAAGCTTGAGGTTTGAATGCTCGCCAAGGTCAAATGAACGAATGAAGTAGGTGTGCAACAGGTGTTGACTGCCTCTGAGAGAACCTAACAAAGCAAAACCAATAGAACAAAATCTTCATTTTAGATGTACACACGCTAGGGAATGAGTTATCTCCCCAATTCCCCCCTCCCTCACCATTCCAACACAAGGATTTCAGATGACCCTGCCATCCCATCAGGGTTGTCCTATCAAATTTCCTGCCTAGCTTTCAAGACCTTCCCTTATCGCCGTCATCATAATAGTTAACATTATTGAAAATGTTCTGTGTTCCATGCACATTGATGAGTGTTCTCTGCTAACCTATTAAATCCTTACCACAACCTATAAAATAGTGTGGCAGATTAAAACTGGCCACAGATGTATGAATTCTTTTACATTCCTTCCATTGCAAGGTGGGGTCTTTGCCCCCTCACCTTCTCTCTAAGCTGACATGTGACAGTTTTGACAACTGAGTACACCAGAAATGACATCACGCACGTTTTCATTTCTGTCTCGGAATGTTCGCCTTGGGGGAAGCCAGCTGTCATGTGAGAAGTCTGATTTCCCTGAGACTGCCATGCAGTCTTGGGAGAAAGCCCACACCGGTCACACAGAGAGGCTCTGAGGAGAGAATGTCCCGCCAGCCTCCAGCTGTTGCATCCATCCCAGCACAGGAGCCAGACATGCCAGTGAAGGTGCTGTCTTGCACATGCAGCCCAGTCAAGCCTTCAGTTGACTCCAGCCCCAGCCAAGATCTGATCGCAACCACATGAGAAGCCCCATGCGATGCCACTCAGCTGATCCCAGTTGCCCACAAATTGTGAGAGTATAATAAATTGATGTCCTCAGCCACTAGCTTTTGGGGAGGACTGCTAGGCGGCGATAACCAGCACACATAGACGCTGTTAGGACCCTTACTTTACAAATGAGGAATCGGAAACACGGAAAGCCCCCACCCACATGGTTGGTAAAGGGTGGAGTTGGGGCACCCAGGCAGCCTGACTTCAGGACCCAGGCCCTCACCTTCCATGCCACCACACCACTCAGCAACAGGCCACCTTCTCCACTTCACTCCTAGGTATAGTAGCTCCAGTCCCTTTCTCCCACCCATCCATCTAATGCCTTACCTCTGTCACGATCCCCTCTCATAATCCACCGATGCCCCCTCCTTAATGCATCTATGGATAGGCTTATAGTCTTGCCTTTCATCATTCCGGTACACATCATGCTACATCCTACCTTCTTGAAGACTGAGACCAAATATTTTATCTTCTCCTACACTTCAGCAGAGCCTTGTGCATCTCCACACCTCCCAGCCATGGTGCTGGGCTTTCAACAAATACCTTCTTCAGCCACACTGGCCAAGCCCATCCCCTTGCATCCACATTCATCGTTCCCTTTTCCTGGAATGTTCTTCCTTAGCTGTCAGCTGATCTCAGCTCATATCTCCCCTCTTCCAACAGGCTTCCCCTGAGTGCTCTATATCTAAACAATCCCCTGATCCCCATTCCTGGACCATCATTCACCATCTCCTGACCATGCATAATATATAAATCTATATACAAAGATTTTATTTATTTGAGAGAGAGAGAGAGAAAGAGCATGAGCAGGGGGAAGGGCAAACAGAGAAGATGACTCCCCACTGAGCAGAGAGCCCAACACAGGGCTCGATCCCAGGACCCCCGGATCATGACCTGAGCCGAAGGGAGATGCTTAAACAACTGAGCCACGCAGACACTCCACCCTGCATTGTATTATTTAATAACTTGTTTTTTTCATTTCTTTACCCAGGAAACAAGTTCCACAAGGACAGTCAATTTACCTATCTTACTTTCTGTTCATCCCAGTTCCTAGGACAGTTTCTGGCCTTTAGTATCTTCTTGAAAACTATTTGCTAAATAAATGAATGAATATTTATTTGTTCACTAAATCTTCACTTCATAAAAAGCTCCATCACAGAGCAGGCTTCCTAATGTATATAAAGCATTTTTCTCTAACGCGTCACTTGCATCTCTATTATAATGTACAACCTTCCATTTCTCATGGAAAAACAGGTATGCTTGGCCTTAAGGTAAACTCTCTATTTAGCCAGTTGTCAATGCTGGGCAATAGTTCACATGTTGGTTTGTTGTCCAAAGCACCACTTACCACCTCCCTTTATGGCTGAGATTGGCTTTAAAGCTAATTCTCAGAGGTATTTCTAGGATGATCCCAAGGAGAGAGGGAGGTTGAGCAGACCTACTTCATAGCACTTAATGCATTAATAAAAGACCACAAAGCTATAGATGATGAAATGACAATATAAAATCCAATGGGGGTCAGTTTTGCTCACTACTATAAACACAGAGGTTCAACCCAGTATCTAGAACCTTCAATAAACATTTGTTGAATGAATGAAACATCTTTACCTTGGTATTATCACTTAGCACTTACCACTTTTCTTTTTTTTTTTTTTTCTTTTAAGAAAGAGAGAGAGTATGCAACCAGATAGAGAGAAGCAAAGGGGAGGAAGAAAGAGAATCCTAAGCAGGCTCCACGCTCAGTGTGATGCCTGATGTGGGGCTCTATCTCACAGTTCTGAGATTGTGACCTGAGCCAAAATAAAGAGTCAGACACTCAACTGACTGAGCCACCCAGAAGGCCGCACTTTTCACACATCATTTCAATATGGACAAGAACCCAGAGCACATCTCTTATTTTGTGAATATGAAACTTACCAAAACTAGTAGCTAAAGAGTTGTAAAATCATTTATACTAATTGGTGCAAGGCAAAACCAAAATATAAAAGAACATCAATGCTCCCCAAAATGCATAATGTGCAAATGCTGAAGTCTATAAAGGGAAGTCCATTGGCTGAAGGGGTTAGTAGATGTGAAATTCCTTAACATCAATTTCCTCAAGTGGAAACTTGAGAAATGTTCTGTTTCGCTGAGGCTCAGTCCCCTCATCTGTACACTGAGGACAATCTCTGGCCTACCAACCAGAAATATTCATAAAGAGCTTAAAATAAAATAATAGATAAGTAAACACTATAGAGGCCTAAAGGTGTGGTAGGGGGGCATTCAGGTGGCTCAGCGGTTGCACATCTGCCTTTGGTTCAGAGCATCATCCTGGAGTCCTGGGATCAAGTCCTGTGTCAGGCTCCCCGTGGGGAACCTACTTCTCCCTCTACCTGTGTCTCTGCCTTTCTCTGTGTGTCTCTCATGAATAAATGAATAAAATCTTGTTTTAAAAAAACTGTGGTAAGACTATGAGCTAATTGGCTTTCCATCTTTCTTTCATTTCAAAGATTTAAAATACATTTGAAATGTTAAAAATCAATTAAATATATTTTTTACGATCTCTAAGTTTTGTGATGCATCCACAAATGACTGACATGTTTGTTCCAATGTTCCATCTGCAATATTGTTCTTTTTACCATGTTATAGTTCTTCACCAATATTTTGATTCTGTTCTCCCCATTTTTAAGCAAAGGATCTCATGCTGTGGAGAGCTTCTCAATCTTACCAGAGGCAGAGGATGAGTTAGAATAGCCAAACAAGAATCAAAACTCTTGAGCATCTAATCTATGAATCATATTGTAGAGCCATGGGGCCTACAAAATAGTCACCAGGAGAGAAGTCAGTACAAAAGAAACTGGCCTGATGGTGGTCAAATGGGGGGGGGGGGAGGCCACGGACAGAGGCATCGGAATCACCTGGAGAGCTTGTCAAAACACATATTGTTGTATTTCACCCCCAGAGTTTCTGATTCAGGAGATGTGAGATGGGGCCCAGGGTTCTGCATTACTAACAAGTTTCCAGGTGATGCTGATGCCACTGGTCTAAGGACCACACTGTGAGCCAAGAGTTCCACCTTCTCATATGTCAGTTCTTTTGATTCTCCCCTCACCCAAGAACTCTGTAAGGTAGGTATTATTATACCCATTTTATATATTGGGAAACTGAGGCCCAAAGTATAAACTTGCTCTAATTCCACCTTGCTGATCAACCAAATCAGAGTAGCCTCAGAAGGTCAATTAACCCCTCTGTGGCCCCCCTTTTTCTTCCAATTAGTGAAAAAATATTGTCAGATTCTAATGAGGATTAAAAGGACACAACGTCTAAGAAGTGCTCGGCAATGTCCAAAGCAGCCCCTAAAAGCCCATCTACGACAGGATTTAACATGCCAGAGAAGTACTAAGGTCGAATTCCAGGAATCACACTTAGCCCGCACTCGTACTTTTGTCATTTTTCTAGTTGCGTGGAAAATTTCTAACCACCATCCAAGCATTACTAACCCCAAGTTTTGTGATTTTGCTTTTTTTTTTTTTTTTTAATTACTGACTTTGTTTTTCCAAGAAATTCTCTTCTGTGCTGCAGTGGGTGTGGGGAGGGCAGTTATAGGCAAGTGGTTAGTTATTAACAAACTGAACACTTCTTTTCTAAGACACTTGTTACCTGAATAGACAGTGTTCCCTATGTTGTTACACACAGTTATGTTGGATACTGGTGCGAGCCTATCCTCCTTTTGTGTAAGCTTTTCTGATTTGGCTTTCAGAGGATTCAAGGCATTTTGATTTCTATATTTAGAAACCCAGGGCTTTTTGGTATGCTACAAATCACGCCGAGACAAGACTAATTGTAAGCACTTGTACTTAAAAATTAGTTTCAAGAATAAGAACCTTCAGAGGTTTCCATATTGTATTCCACTAGAGTATCATTAAGGGAAGCAATTACTTATCAGGATATACTCAAAACAACTTTATTGCATTCGGAGGAAATAATGGGAGTTGTCTGTCTAAATTACTAGGCAGGGGCCCTGGAAATCACTTAGCATAATTCTTGGCATAAGGTAGGCAGTCAATAAATGGAGCAGGGAGTCAGGTAAATGACCACCTAGTAAGTGTTAGGTGTTTGCACACATTATGCCATTTGGTCTTCATTCATAATAACCCTGAACGAGGTACGACCATCTTCATTTACAGATGAGGAAACAGAGACCCATAAAAGTTAAGTGACGTTTGCTAGATCATTAGGTAAGTAGGTGAGTCAAGATGCCAGCCCACAGGTGCTTGATGCCAAAAGCAATTTTCTTTCACTGAGCTAAGCCGTCTCTCCCTCGCTTCTTTCCTTCTTTCCTTTGTGTCTTCCCTCCTCTACTGCGTTCCTTTCACAGATACTAGAAGTCTCTGTAAATGCCAGCCAGTGACAAATGCTAACGAGGTCGTCCCATCTTACGGATCGGTTCATAGTAGGACAAAGTGATCCCTCAAAGCCACCTCTGAAAGGTCTCAGAATAAAATATGGAATGCATTCCTGAATCCTATCCCTCAGTACTGAGCTATAAGCACTGGGGTACATTTCAGAGGATCCTTTATTTAGGAAAACAAAGTGTTTGTGTGTAGACAACAGTCACACGACAGTCCATCACCCGGGGCTGAGATTCCCAGCACAGTGTGAACCAGCTGCTCAAGATGACAGAGATACATGGAAGGGAAAAATGGTCTTGCTTCCCATTTGAATTACAAATGCTTCCTGGAGACAAGTCAGGTGGATGTGCCCATTTGTTTATTGCCTAATGATACCACTGCTAAAGAAAAATAAGTAAATAAGTAAAAGTGAAGCATCTTGATTTATTATTTCATCAGAATATAACGGAGGCCCAGAGCAATAAAGCGAACTAATTACGGGCTTTCTTTACATTCCCCCCAAACACCAGTTGTCTTTCTCTTCAACTTCTTTTTCTCTTTTTTTTTCCCCATTCCTAGGTCTCCATACCTAATTTTTTCTGTTTTCCACATCCTCCCTTGCAATCCTTCTTTTTGTTCCTCTTGTCAAAGACTCTCTTGTCCCTCATCTCCAGAGCACCTCCTCCCTGATATTTTGTGCCTGGTTCCAACAGCAGATACCACAGTGGTGGCACTTCCACCTCTGTGATGGCAAGAGGTTTGTGCCACTGTGTTACTTCGGATGTACTGATCCATCAGCCTCTTCTCCTCCTGGAAAGGGATGGGGATGATGCCGGTGGAATATTTCTTCCTGAAATGCATACTGAAAATTGTGCTCCATGTCTCTTTTGAAATGGATTTTGAAAATGGGATTTTTTTCCAGACTTTTTTTTTTCTGATTGCAAGAGTAATGAACATTTATAGAAGATACAGGAAAATATAAAAGAAAAAACTAATTCCCCATTATTATTGCAGTATGGAAGTGGTTACTCTTAAATATGCATGGGTTGTATGCCTGTGTTTTAGCATATATCATAAATTTGCATGTATCACTAATTTTACATATATACATTGTCCATGGTATTACCATTCTCATCAACACCATTTCAATGGCCGTATCTTATTCCAATGTGTGATTATACTAAAATACACCGAATCATACTCCTTTGGTAACTAGTTGGCTTTTTTTTTTCAATTTTTTGCCATTATAAATAATGCTACCATGAACAACTTTGTGCAAAAAGTTCATTCTGCAATTTTCAATTATTTCCTTAGAAAATTATTCCAAACATAAAACCGTCAGATCAAGGTTATGAGCACTTTAAGGTTCTTTATATTGTTAAATTGCATTCCAAAAAGTGTGTGCTCTCTACAAATCCCTTACTAAGCAAAGAACCTTTGTATAAACTTTATTAAAAAGTTTTCCAAAGCAAATAATCACCTCCTGATTTGTCATTTGTGAAAAGGCCAGAAAAATTGAGGTCCTTCTTTCTACCCTGATCCTCACCACTGTGCCTCCCTGTACCACCTACAGAGGGCCCGATAGCTTAGGCCCTCTTAGTTTTGTCCCTCTTTTTTGCAAGACAAGAACTAAAGCTATTCTCTCATTCATTCATCCAACCTAGAGTGGAACAGTCGCTGAGAAATTATTTGCCAGGCCCCATGGCAGGTGGTGAGGATCTAAGGATGAGTAGGACACTGTCTGTAACCTACAGGAACAATGGTGTTGTGGGGTGGACAGATAAGTACATGACAGCACCAGAAGACAAGAGCTCCACAGAGGGAGGCCTGCTACAAGGATCCATCAGCCCAAATAAAGCTCTCCAAGACTTGAGCTCCAACTTCCCAGTTCTAGCTGGGATGACAGAGAGGTGCCTTCCCCTCGAACGCCCTGACATCCATGCAACTTCCCTTGCTTTGTCCTGCAAGGGGTGGCTTCACTCCTTAGCTCTCTTATCACGCGGTGTGGGCTTTCCTTTCCTCTTGAGCCTGGTACACCTGACATTCCCGGAGATTCATCATTCAGGCATAAATTTGTTCACACTGCCAGAAAATTGATGGAATTATAAAAGGATCAAAGATAACTCTCAGTGTCCCAGGTTCTTTGTCTCCAAATCAAGATCAGAAATGATAGTGTGCAAGCCCCTGTGTGGGGCTTGTGGTGTAAAATCCTGCAAGCTACTGCACCACACCACCGGCGCTTAGCACTATTAGAATGGAAAAGTGAGGGTTTGGTTCCAATGGAAAAAAGCAGGCACTTGTGGCCTCTTTCAATGAAAAAGAAATAGAAGAAGTATTTTAATGATGTTTTTTAATCATTTCCTCAGAGTGCACAGTGAGAATATATCTGCTGGAAAATGAAAAAGAACACAACATCAATTTAGTGCAGAAAACCACTCTAACACCTAAGGGTCTGGTCTCACATTTTTCATTAATTCCAGGCTGATAACTTTCAACATTAGGCCTTGGTGCTTCATCCAACTCCAGCTTCCTAGAAGCACACGAGCAAATCAAAATGTCTTTAGGTTTGCCAAGAAGTCTTCTAAATATGGGACACCAACTCTGGTTTCAAGTCATTTTTTGCTGCCCCAATTCTACTCTCAACTATATATTTCCCATTAGAAACTTCCATCCGTCAACCCTGTGAGTTTTCTCACGAAATTATAGGTACTGAAGACTCATCTTCCTAAGTGATCACAACAAAGATGGTTTCAAACACAGCTTGTCAACGAAAGTACAAAGCTATTTAGAAAAAAAGAGAGAGCCAACAGCTTAATTCCAAAGATGCCACTTGGATCGTTTCTGCCCTTCCCATGAGAATCTTCAATGCCTTTCGCTGTTTACATAATTCAACCCAGTACTTTTAATTTTTTTCTGACTGTCATAAAAAATATAGACAACATAAAATGTGCCATTGTAACCATGTTAAAGTGTGCGGTTCAGTGGCATTAAGCATATTGCCATTGCTGTACAGCCATCACTGCTATCCTGTGCCCACTAAAAAGTAACTCCTCATTCTGGCTCCCACCAGCTCCTAAAAACTTACATTCTACTTCCCGTGTCTATGAATTTGACACAGGTCCCTCCTATACGCGGAACCCTACCATATTTGTCTGCCTGTCTTATTTCACTTAGCTCAGGACCTCCGAGTTTCATCCACATCATGAGCATCCCAATCCATTCTTTTTTTTTTTTAAGATTTTATTTATTCATTCATGAGCGACAGAGAGAGAGAGAGAGGCAGAGACACAGGCAGAGGGAGAAGCAGGCTCTATGCAGGGAGCTCAACATGGGACTCGATCCCAGGTCTCCAGGATCACACCCTGAGCTGAAGGCGGTGCTAAACCGCTGAGCCACCCGGGCTGCCCCCAAGTCCATTCTTTTTTAAGCCTAAATAATATTCTATCCCATCCAGTCCAGCACTTCTCTGTATGATGTTTTAAGCCTCCAGATTCTGGCCTGATTTTTATTTTTCTTCCGCTAACTTCTCTCTCATCACATAGCTCTACCTGCCTTAGGGTAGGGGAGCTCCGTATCTGTTCCCCAGGAATGTCAAACCTTTCCACCTTTGCTCATGCTGGTGCCCTATCCCAGCACAGTCTCCATCCTGCTTTCTCCAACCCAAGTCCTAATTGTTTCATCAGCTCTGTTCAATGCCTGCTCCACCACAGAGATCCATGAGAGCATGGATCAAAAGAGGTCCCATGAGCACCCACTATATTCTAGGCACCCTTGAATGAGCAGCTGTAAAATGTCTGCTTTTGTACCAACAAATGGAAGCCCAAGTCCTGCCTTCCCTAAAGCAAGACAGTTCAGAACCCACTTGTCAATTCTTTGACAATCCTCATTTTCATTAAAAGTTTTTTTAAAAAAATAGAAAATTTTTTTTTAATTTCTGCCTAGGGGAAAAATATATAGCTAATGTGTATTGAGTACACATATATAATAAAATATACTGCATGGATAATCTCTTTTTTAAAATGTAGTCCTGAATAGCCCTTTGGTGGGCTTTGAATGTGACCATTCAAACTACAGAGAAACTTCAGTTTTGTTCAGAGAATAGTACAAATATTCTTCTCTTGCTTCCTCTTCTCAGTGATAAATAAAAAATATATTAAGTAGCATAAACTGATAAAAGAAAAAACTAAGACACAACTGCACCTCCATTAATTAAACTACTTACTAAAAATTCTGGATATTTCTCTTTAAGATTTGCAGTGGCTTAGATTTTATGTATCTTTTTTGTGGTTAAATTAGTAATAACAGCATTAAAATCTTAAGAACTATATAGTACTATATTTAATTATCTTCTACCATAATTACACTGATTAAACACAGCATAAGAGACCATAAAGATAGATAAAACATTATGGCTACAAAACTTTTCTTTAATGTTCATAAAATGACTATTAAGCCCTAGGTGACTAAATTAATATCACCCATACAATTTTATGGGGTTTCCGTCCACATCCAACAGTATCATTTGCCGTGATAGCAGATTTTTTTTTTTCATAGCAGTATTGAAATCTGAACTACCACCTCTCAAAAAGATGGGAACACAGTGGCCTGGCTGAGTCAACTTTGCCTAAAGAAGAAGTTTCTGTTTGACCAATGTTTCAAGCTACTGTCAATGATAGATTCTGAAATCCCAAAACCACCCCATCTACCCCATCTCCAGCAGACCAAACAAAGGGTAACGTTTGTTTGGCGCCTTACTTATTTCTTTGTTTTCTTCTAGACATTATCTCCAGAGATTTGAGTTTCTACTGATAGAACAGACGATCAAGGAAGCAGATTTACATTTTCCATCTGAAGAATGACCCTCTAAAACACCCAAGGACTTTCATACTGAGTGACCCGTGCTATTATAAAGATGAAAGAACATGACAAAATCCCAAGAAAAATTCATTCTAAAAGCTAATCATGTGGGGAGTCAAAGAAAACTGTTTGAAAGCTTTTCAAATGTAAAGAATAGCTCCTCAGGATTATAATTTACCAATTAAAAAATTATATATACATATAAACACGGAATCAGCTAGCAGAACCAAAATAGCCCTCCCAATCTGAAAGCATTATCACCACTAAAAATCTGCACAAACCTTCCATCATGCTTGTAAAATATAAATATCTTTTAATACAAAGTCAACTATTTTATTAGATCAACAAATATATTTTAAGAACCTGTTGTGTGTTGTATACCTGAGGCTAAAAAACACTGTATATGAACTATACTGGAATTAAATAAAAATTTAATTTAAAAATAAGTCAAAAAAAAAAAAAGAGAACATATTGTGAACCAGCTGTGTCCTGGATGTGGTAGATAAAACAATAAACAAAATCAATATACTCTGTGACTTCATGGAGCTTACAGCCTCGTGGAGGAGGAAGTAACAAATAATGCTCCAGATAAACTGTGCTAAGTGTTTTATTTTTTACAGGTTTATTTATTTGAGAGACAGCACAAGTAAGAGAGACAGGGAGAGGGAGAGAGAGAATCCCAAACAGACTCCATGCAGAGCGTGGAGCCTGACACGGGGCTCGATCCCATGACCCCGAGATCGAGACCTGAGCTGAAATCAAGAGTCCAGCACCTAACCAACGGCACCACCCAGGTGCCCCAAACTGTGTTAAGTGCTTTAAAATAAAAATTAAGGATATGTTGAGGACAGATAACTGCAGAATTTAATTTAGATTGGATTTGGGCCAGGGTAATGGGCAAGGGTTGTCTGAGAAGGCAAAATTTAAGGCATGAGAGATGTATGGAAGTTAATGTGCAGAAGCATCAAAGAAATCACATTCTAAGTAGAGGGCACACGCAAGGAAAGGCCCTGAGGTGAGAAAGAGCTCAGCACATTTGAGGCCCTGGCGGTACGTACATTCCAAACAAGCAGGGTTCCGATCTGCTTCATTTCCCACTCACTCATAGGGTCCTGCCCAGAGAAATGTCTTGCTCACAGAAGGCGCTCACTAAATATCAATTAAATGATTGTTGAGTGAGTAGATGATGTGGTCAGTGTAGCTGGAGTTTAGTGAAGAAGAAGAAAAGCAGCAGCCTACAATGAAGCAGAAGCCACAGCATGGAGGGCCCTGCTGCCATTTTGAAGCTTGCTCTAGATGCTCACTGCAACACCCACCAAACCCACAACCAACTTGTTTCCTCTTTTATGGACTAAATGCACAGACTTCCTACACCTCGTATCTTTGTTGGAAAATTCATAAAGGCAGAGGCCATTTCTTTCTCATTTTTATGCCCCCTGTGCCTTTCACATGCATTAAATAAAAAGGCACTTGAGTACTTATTGACTGGACTTCCATTTACTGAGTCCTTAATATGAGGCAGGTAGTATCCTAAGCACTTGGTATGCACTGGTTCACTCAAGTTTCAAAAAAATATGCAGTAAGTGTGCATGTGTGTTTGTGTGTGTGCATGAGAGAAAGAGTGCAATTTTCATTATTTTTGTCTCCAATTACAGATGAGAAAATGAAGACTTACAGAGGTTAGAGAACCTACCCAAGATCCCGTTGCTGACAATTACCAAATCTTTTATCCCTCATATCCGTTCTCTTATTACAGTAGGCTGCCTCCTGCAACTAAAATATAAAGATAAGAACCCCACTGATTCTTTATATATATATATATATATATATATATATATATAAAGATATATATGTAAAACGGCTACCTGATGATATATAAGTTAAGTTTTTCCTCTATCAAGCAAGACTTAAATTCATGTCACAAAATGTGTTCTCTTCACTAGGGCATGTTAAACTTAGCAGAGGTTAACCCAAAGAAGATGGGTGAAGTGATCGAAAATGAAACTATTTTATTTTAAGGAAACAACATGTGGGGACAATACATAAACTTTACCGAGTCTGACTTTGAGCCTCCGACGTCCTTAGGTTCCACCACGGGCATCCAACTCAGTTTGATCCATTTATGCTTTGCTTTGCTAGCTGCTGGGGTAAACCCCTGATTTCCTGAAGATAATTTTGTGTTAGATCAACGACATTTTCCTAAAAACCAACATGTCCTCTCATATTGGTGACAGAAACTGGGCTAGAAAGTGGAAATCTGACCCACTGTGGCATTCTCGTTTTCTGATGTGCTCAATGAGCTTCAAACTGAGCTCTGAAGGTCAATTGTCTTGTGGGATTGATTTGGAGGGAGGAGGCTGGAGACCCAGAATAGAAAGTTTCAAAACAGCAAAAACCACCACTAAAGCACTCTGCTTCTATAGTCTCCTGGTTCAAACCAAACCCTTATTCACAGATGAATTACCTCCCAAGCTCATCTCAATGAGATGGCAGTGAAAACCGAGAAAGTGATCCAAACCTGAAACCCATTTGACTTTCTGGATTCAAGGTATACACCTTATATGTGTATGCAAAGAGTTACAGCTGAGTGTAGAGATTTGGTGTGGGTGTTACTTTTAAGAAAATTCTTTAGTTAGTATATTCTGAACAAGCAAAGCTGCCCTGAAACCTGCCCAGTATCTGGAAAGAAAAGAAGAAGGAAAGAAGGAAAGAAGGAAGGAAAGGAAAGAAAGAAAGAAAGAAAGAAAGAAAGAAAGAAAGAAAGAAAGAAAGAAAGAAAGAAAGAAAAAGAAAGAAAGAAGGGAGGGAGGAGAAAAAAAGAAAAGAAAAGAAAGAAAAGAAAAGAGAAAAAAGAAAAGAAAAAAAAAGAAAAGAAAAGAAAAGAAAAGAAAGAAAAGAAAAGAAGAAGAAAATCCAAACAATACATCAATTTCAAGTTAAATCAAGTGCAAGGATACTCACACTTGAGGTGTAAGGAAAAGGGAGGAAGGGGACATAATAGCCTCCTTACCCAAATCACCAAGCCCCTCATGAGAGGGTATAAAGTGAACACTTACTGTGTGCAAGAAAGCATAGTTAACCTTCCTACCAACCCTGTAATGTAGGTCGTATTATTTTCAATTTTACAGATGAGGAAACTGAAACAGGGAAGTTAAGCAATTAGCCAAAGTCACACACGCTAATATACGTGACTTGAACCCAGGAACTCTGGCTTCCAGGTCTTTGCCACACAGCCTCACGCTCATTTTGAGCAGAACACGAAGGAAGGACAACAAAAACTGCTGTAGGGAAAGAAAATGTCAGGTGGGATCAGGTGCCAGCAGACCTGGAAAGTCAGATGCTCAAATTTAGGTGAGAGGAAAAAGAGATTAGGAAAGAATTCCAAACGTCTGAACACAGTCGTGATATGCTGAGAGCGGTGTTTAAGGCAGATGACTCTGACTACGGATGTTTTGCTTGCTGTGGAGTGTTTATAAAAAGCCATTACAGCGCACCCTAAAGAATTCAATATTTTTTTAAAAAATTAGTTCACAAAAATAACCCAGACCTAACCCAAAACCCTTTCCAAAAAGACACTAACCAGCCAGTGTAAGAAGTATTTACTCTTAAGTATTTAAAAGTATTTTTATTCTAACATGTTCAGCTAGCAGGGGAGAAACCTTAATGCTACAGAAAATCTACAGCATCTGGATTTGGGGCATAGTGTACCCGGAGACTATTTTCTAACCCAAAAACCACAGGTGTTTTTTTTTTTTTAACATGGTCTTCTTAAAAAAAAAAAGGCCTCCTGTAGTCAACAAAGAAAAGAGAGGTTTCCACGTTTTTATATTATTATTATTATTATTTCAGCAAGAATTTTATTCTATCCTGTACAGCAGTTTCTGGGGAAAGTTGCAGAGCTGGGTGCTATGTTGGTCGGGCTCTAGGGCTGCATGCAGCTAAGGACTCGAAAGGGAGTTATAAATCGGATGGGTGTAAATCAAGGAGGCCCCACAGGGGTGAATTGGGGGTCCGTTTTGTTTCTATTCCAGCTCCCAAGTGAGGCATGCTGGGAATCAACAATACAGAGCCCCCAGAGAGTGGGAGGCGAGAGGCCAGGAAAAGCCTGGGATAGGAGAACGCGGGGGACGGGAAGCTGACCCAGAGGCAGAGACGAGCAGAGAGAGAGAGCTTGGGGTCTGGCAAGCAAGGTACAAGCTGGAGTAAACAGCACAAAGACGTCGATCCATCAGAGAGTACAGGGACATCAGGCCCCAGCCCCCGCCAGAAGCCAGGCGAGGGGGCGGCTAGGACAGAAATGGGCCACACAGGTAGGCACAACTCTACAGGTGTCAGAAGAAAAGGTTCTAGAAGCACAAAGCGTGGTCTAGCCCTAGGGAAAGGGCATTGGGATGAGCTCATGGACTAGCTGGCAGTCACTGTTCTGTGGGTCAGGGTGCACAGAAGGAGCCCCATTCACCGTCACCCCTCCCCAGATCTCAGGGATGGCCTCTCACGGGACCCAGAGCTCTTTTTTTTAAGATTTTATTTATTTATTCATGTGAGACACAGAGAGAGAGGCAGAGGCACAGGCAGAGGGAGAAGCAGGCTCCCTGCAAGGAGCCCAATGTGGGACTCGATCCCGGGATCTGACTGCCTGCCCCTAACCCTGACATGTACCCAGGTGACCTCTGGGTTTCTTCCCCACCTGTAGAGCAGGAGACGATTTGTTTGACGGGATGAGCACTGGGTGTTATTCTATATGTTGGCAAATTGAACACCAATAAAAAATAAATTTATTATTAAAAAAAGAAAGAAAAGAAAACCCATTTGTCTTTTTGAACAGCCTTCTTTCTCTCTCCCTCCGGACCAGATGCTTCTCCAAAGCAAGTAGCACTTTTTCTGCTTCTTTCTCGCTCTCATGGAACTTAATGGTGCAGAGTTGGTGCTTGAACACCACCCATTAAACAAATCCTGTCTGGAGGTCTCCACACTGAATTTAAAGAAGCCCAGCTCGCCGGCACGGGCTGGGGTTCCTCAGCCAATGGCCAACGTTGTCTCTGGACAACACGTAGGATGGTTTAAGGGTCGGGAGAGGGACTTGGGATGTCAGGGGCATGGTGCCCACATCTAATCCAACTGGCGTTGCCAGCGATCGAACCCAAATCTGGTTTAATGCAGTGGGATCTGCAAAGCCAGTCCCAAGTGACCCTTTAAAATAATCAATCTTTTTTTTTTTTTTTTCAAATCCTCTTTCGTCTTAAATACCAACCTGATTCCTTTGCTAACAAACTAGGTGCTTATTCTGCAAGCCACAAAGCACTGCTGATTAGTAATCAGGGAAGCCGAGTATCTGGAAGGAACTTGAGTGCAGATTGAGAAGTGAGCCAATCTGTCTGGGCTCCCTCCCCCCTACTGTCCCCACCGTGGGTCTGGGGGGGAGGGGGAGTCAGGGACGATGACCTCCATCTTCATCCATATTTTATCAACTGGAGAAACGTTAAAGAGAGACGGCGAGTGGTTCTTCCTTGCTCTCTGGGGTGGAAGACGTGGCCACTACACTGGATTTCTGGACTCCTGAGGCTTGCTGAGGATGTTCAAGAGTGGGGCAGAAGATAGAAATTCTTTAGAGGCCCAGAACCTCAGCCTGTCACTTACTACTTCTGTGAACTCGGGAAAGTCACTGGGCCTCTCAGAACCAGTTACTCACGTGTAAAATAAGACAATATCTACCTCACGGGTTGTTATAAGGTCAAGTAAGATAACGAATATCCCTAGAACATAGGGGATGCTCCAAATGATAAGACCACGTTATCATTAGAAAAACTCTAGAGCGGAGAAGCTGGGATGTATTGGTTAGCTCTTGCTGCTACAACAAATTACCTCAGACTTAAGCCATTGCCATGGCTTAAGGCAAAGCAAGTGTATTATCTCACAGATCTGTCTGTCAGAATTCTGACAGGGCCTCTCAGGGCAACATCGGGGCCCTGGCAGGGCTCACTTGCTCTCTGGAGGCTCTAGAGGAGGGCTGTTACCTCGCTCCCTCGGGGGGTTGGCGGCTGGTTCCTCGCACACAACCCCTGAGAGGGCATCAGATCCTCCTCATGCTCCATTTCTCACACCACAGCCAGGGAAAGCCCTCTGACTTCAAAGACTCGTGATTAGATTGGCCCACTCAGATAATCCAAACAAATTTCTCCATCTCAACACCTATAACTTGAATCATTCCTGAAAAGTTCCTTTTGCCGAGTCAGGCAACATTCACGATCTCTGGGGGATCAGAACATCGACATCGTGCAGGGACAAAAGCATTATTTTGTCTACCACGCAAGAGTACTTGTTGAACAATAACAATTCACTAAATTGTGCACCGATTTAGACCGAGAATGCTGGGACCCAGGCTGTGGAAAATTATGCGTGGCTTATTTCCACCACTTAGCCTTCTTTTATTAACTAAAATTACATTTTTGCAGATCGTACGAAGGCAAAACCATGGTGATGTTATAACTTAAAACTGCCCCCTCTTTGTTGGCTTGGACTTTTAACAGTAGACACTTCCTTGGACAGACTCAGCTTAAACCTAAATGGGGAAAGTGTTGAGAAATCTGCCCCCCCCCCCAGCAAAGAGAAGCCAGGGGATGTTTTCATCACCCAGAGTCTGCTTCCATCAGAAAGCTGAAGTGACTTACCCTAGCTACATTTGTCACGACCTCTCCTCTGCTCCCATTTTACAAACAGAAACAACTCACTCTTACAATTCATGACTGATGGTGTAGGAAACAGGAGCCAAACAGATTTTAAAAGACTTGTCCATCATCCTTTCTATAGCTTATGAGGCATGGCCAAGCCTCTGCCTTATTAGTCAAGGGACATTCTAAGTAACTCCCTAACCAAGCTAAGTAGGCGCCAGTGCCAAAAAAAAAAAAAAAAAAAAAAGAGTCAAGTGAGAAGACAAATCCAACACAATGGACCCCATGCCTCTTACCGCCTAGAAGAGGAGCTGCCTGCCACTCATATCATCACCCATAGCAAGACGCCCCTTCAATCCATGCCCTCTCCCCTTCTCTAAATTGGATTTATAATCTCCAGCCCCTTATTCAGAATCTCAGGTACGGGTCAATGGCTGTCACTGTGAAAAACAAGAAAAAAGAAAAGCCTACCACTTCCTAATGCTTTTTAGCTCCAAGGCACAACAGTATCCTTTCTATATATTTTTTTTTTCAACAAAAGCCTCAAATGAAATGATAATGTTAATTTATCTGAGATTATTGACTGGAAAAGAGCAAAGTGCCAGCGCACAGCAGCTACAACCCAGCAGAGGAGCCCTCGAAGAGCATGGGTGTGCTGAGGAAGGAGTGATATCCCTATTGTTACATTAGAATCCTATTTATATTTCAGCCAACAACTTAAAATAGGCCAGCTGAAGCCAGGCCCCCTAAACTTACTATAATCCTCACAACTATCTCTGTGAGATAATGAGTTTCCCAAGCATGTGTGAATTGGACTAAGGAAGCTACAGGGAGTCTCTCTCAGTCAATATTTTCATAGAAAGTCACTTCACAGGAAGGCCCAGGGTGTGACCTAAGCTAATAAATGATTATCCTTCGCTACTAAAAGCAGGACCCTAATTAACTTGCTAATTGTTGGTCTCTGTTCATGGACATTAACCTGAGTTATCCCACCATATACACCTGTAAGTAAATTACAAGCTCTATACTCAAGATGAACCTTCTGTCCTAGTGGATAAATGTGACTTCAATGTGTCAGCCACACATAATTCTTTTAAGTGACCAAGTGTATAAGATTCTATTATGGGCACTTCTCCAAGCAAATTAAATGGACACAAGCTCCCTCTAATAATTTATTTCCTCAGTAGAGTCTGTGGGCAATACTCTTTGAAAGGCACAGTCTCCTTGTTCCTACATTTTTCTGTTGTTACCATAAGAGCCACCCTTGCTGGCTTTCCACTGACCCAACAGCATAAGCTAAACATGGTATGTTCATTATCTAACTTATTCCCCACAATGACCTATGAGGTATGTTACTTTTATGCCCACTCTATAAAGAAACAAAGTTCAGAGAGTTCCAGTGACTTATCTTAGCAAATACTGTTTATATCCCCTCTACAAGGACTGAATCTTTGTGACCACCTCAAAATGCCTATGTTAAAATCCTAACCTCCAAGGTGATGGTATTAGTAGGTGGGGTCTTTGGGAGACGATTAGGTCATGAGGTTGGAGCCTACAGAAACGGGATTCGTATCTTTTATAAAAGGGACTCCCAAATGTTTGCCATACGAGGATATAATGAGAGGTCTGAAACTGGAAAAGGGCCCTTACCAGACCCTGACTACCCTGGCATCTGGATCTCCGGCTTCCAGCCTCCAGAACTGTGAGGAATAAGCATCTGTTATTTATAAGTCACCTCGTCTATGATACTTTGTTATAGCAGCCCAAGCTAAGAGACCCTCCGTGACCACTGGTTAGCATACTTAGATTCTTCCTACAAGCCAAGACCCTTTGCCTGAGGGTTCAGAATGCCTCTGGGCCCACTGAGTAGCGCCGTATGAAAGTGCCAAAATGCTGACGTTCCCTGTCCCAGGAGCAGCCCTCAAATAATGGCAGATGTAATTGGTGGATAATACTTGAGCCTCCTCCGCCCCTGAGCAGGACAAGGCTAAGGCAGATCTACATGGTCATCCGGATGTCCCAGCGGAACTGGGCTCCAGTTGGCCCACAGCAGTAACTTCCTCATTAGCATACCTTGCCCTGACTTCCCCACCCTCTTCCCCAAGATTATCAGGAACATTCAAATAAATCTGCACCCAAATAAACAGTTGCGACTCAAGGTCAGCTTCTGGAGAGGCTGACCTACAATGTTTGCTGAAGGCCACATCTCCAACAAATGGCACAGCTAAAAGCAGACCCAGGCTGGGTGGTGCCAGAGTCCATACTCTTACCCCCTAGATTATACTGTTTTCTTTTCATGGGTGTCATTATCAAAAAATGCGCCATCCCATATCTGGCATCATATTTAATCAATGCATTTAAGTAATAAATGAGAATTAGGCTTTTCCATATTTTTGTTATAGTTTTCCCTGCCCATGTTGTTTCTATCAGCTCTGCTTGCTTCAATACTCTGGCTAGAGGTTGTAAAAGGCATTAACCCTGACCTTCCTTGTGATGCAACCATTTCGTCGCTACATCTCCGACATATGGCCATTCTGCCTACCATCTGAGCTATCTCTAGAGAAGGTTGAGTCCTTCCTGTTAGTAGAGATTGAACATCTATGACTATTCTCAGTATATCAGGCAACGTTCCGGCAGAGGGCGGGGGGTCAAACATATTAGCTCACTAATCCTTACAATAGCCTTCGGAGCAGGTGTTAGTATCTCCATTTCACAGAGGAGTAAACTGAGGCTGCTCACCTCCTCAAGGTCATATAGTTAATACACGGCAGAGTCAGAATTAAAATCCACATCTCTTTGACCCTGAATTCTAAGCTCTTTTTGTGGAACAAAGAGTGCTTACGTGTGCCAGGTACTGTTCCGAATTTTAAAATACTTACTTCATCTTTAAAATAATCTTATAAAATAAGTATGATTATTATCCCCATTCTGTAGATGTGACACAGTTAGGCACAGAGAGGTTAAGTAACTTGCCAAGATCACACAGTTCATGGCAGAGGCCAGATTCAAACCCAGGCACTCCAGCTTCTAGTTTTTAACACTACTTGTTGCTCTCTTAACCATGACACTCTGTATTGACATAAGTTCTTATGGCACATTTAAATGTCCTCAGTGTCACTGCTGCCTATTGTCCTTAGTTTGGCTTTCCAGAATACAAATTTGGTCTCACCCCCTTCCCTTTGAGAAAACTAGAAATGCTTAAAGATGGCAATCTTGTCTTTTCTCACGTCATCTCCCTTTTCTAACAATGCCTTGACTTGACAAAAGCCTGAGTGGCTCAGTCAGCTAAGCATCCAACTCTTGGTTTCAGTTCAGGTCACGATCTCGGAGTTGTGGAATCAAGCCCCATGTTGGGCTCAGTGCATGAGATCCTCTCTCCCTCTACCCCAGCCCCTCTCTCCACTTATACATGACCTCTCTCTCTCTCTCTCTCTCTCAAATAAATAAGAGAAAATCTTTGAACATGGCCAAATCACCCAGGCCCTGTGGAACTCACCACCCCAACGGCCAGCCTCTCAGGGCCGAGGTTCTCCAGGTGTGGCTGGACCACTCACGGTACAATATGAAGATGGCTTCCCATGTCCCAAGGCAGGGCTTGGGTTAGTGATGCCTGAGGGTGGCTGGGCCTTTTTTAGCAGCTGGGTCCCATGGAGAGGCTTAGCAAAGAAGAGAAGCTCTCCTCAGTGTTCCTCTCCATTTCCACACGTATGTCCTTCTTCCACACAGGCGGGCAGCATGGAAGAGCATGGGCGCCTGCAAACATGCCGGGCCTGCCTGCTGCAAACAGGCCACCTTGCACATTCCTATCGGTGTTATCATTGCATTTATTTGTGGTTTAAAAACAGGGACATGGTAGGGCACCTGGTTGGCTCAGTCAGAAGAACATGTGACTCCTGATCTTGGGGTCAATGAATCAAGCACCATGTTGGGTATAGGAATTACTAAAAAAACAAATAAATAAATTAAAAAAAAAAAACACAGAGAAATGTCACTGTCCATTTATTTAGCAAATATTTCTGGAGAATTTCTCTGTGTCGGGGCCAGTGCTGGGAGCTGGGAATATAACAATGGCTGTTGCTCTCCAAGAGCTCCAAGCCTCTAAGAAAGACAGGCACAACCAAATAAGCTCCATCCAGATCCTTCCCTCCCCGTCTCCTGGCCTCTAAACACCAGAGCATTCCATACTCAGTCTTATACGTCATCCCTTCAGAACATACACTCTTCTCCAGAGAGCCCATCCAGTCCTGTAGCGTAAACTACTATCTCTATGCATATGCCATTCCCTTCTGTACCCCCAGCCCAGATCTACCCTAACTGCCCTGTGTCCAACTGCCCACACACCATCTCTCCCTAGATATCAAGTGCCATTTTAAACTCAACCTGACTCAAACCAAATTCCTGGTGCACTGTTGCACCCTCCAAAATGGTATGTTACAGCCCTAACTCCCAGGACCTGTGCACATAACCTTATTTGGAAATAAGGTCTTTGCAGATGTAATCAAGTTAAGATGAGGTCATGTTGGATGAAGGCGGCCCTAATCCAATGACCGCCATCCTTACAAGAAGAGAGAAATAGACATAAACAGATAGAATGCCATGTGACCAGAGGGCAGAGACTGGAGTGACATGTCTGTAAGCCAAGGAACACCAAGGATTGCAAACCACTAAAAGCTAGAAGATGCCAGGAAGATTCCCTCCCCAGAGCCTTCAGAGAAAGATAGCTTTGTTGACACCTGAATTTTATTTTACTTTTTTTAAGATTTTATTTATATATTTGAGAGAGAGAGAGAGCATAGGGACAGAAGGAGAGGGAGAAGCAGACTCCCCACTGACCAGGGAGCCTGATGCAGGACTCAATCCCAGGACCCTGGGGTCATGACCCAAGCTGAAGGCAGACACTAAACCAACTGAGCCACCCAGGTGCCCCGACATCTGAATATTAAACATTAAGCCTCCAGAATTGTGAACCGACACGTCCCTGTTGTCTTAAGCCATCTCAGTTTGTGGTAATTTGTTACAAGATCCCAAGAAAGCGATGTACCACCAAAAAAAAAAAAAAATACTTCCCATCTGAATGGAAGGCAAACCCAGTCTCCCCATTGACGGGACCAAGTCTCCACGTTTTTACTCTTACAGCTCACCTTTAATCCATCAAGAAATGTCACCAGCTCAACATTCAGATACTCCCTGAATCTGACAACTTCTCACCACCTAGGCAGCTACTGCTTATTCAAGCCACCATCAACTCTACCCCGGATTGAAGCAAAAACCTCCTTGCTTGTCTCCCTGGTCTTCCTGTCAGGAACTCTCAGCCAGCCACAGACCATTCTCCACACCACTGCTGGAACAACTTTTTAAAAACATAGATTAGATTATTTCACTCCTTCCTCAGCCATTGTATGATCCAGAATAAAATCCAAACTCCATACTTCACCTTGGAAGCCCCTCCTAGATCCCCTCCCTGAACTCACCCCTGGCCCATCCATCCGTCACTCTGCTCCAGCCACGCTGGCCTCCCATCTGTTTCAGGGTGTCTGTATCTCCCTCTCTTTCTGTGCCTCGTCCTGCTCTCACCACCATCTCTACCTGGAATATTATATACATGCTTGCATGTTGTCTGTCTCCGTCCCTAGAATCGGAGCTTCCCAAGAACAGGGGCATGGTGTTTCAGCACCACTGTTGGCCAGGCACACTGTACTAGAACAGTCCCCAGATCATCAAAGACCTTCGGTACATCTGTTGAAGCAAGGAAGCACTGGAGAGAGCATCTACCAGCAGCTGTGGTGTTGAAGGGGCACTGCCTAATTTTATCTTAGAGTTCAGTTTTTCCTTTCATCTCTAAAAGGGGAATAATAAGAGCATCTATCCCCTGGGACAAGGCAATGCTTATACATAGCACTGGCCACAGCGTAGTTTACATCAGCTATGAATATACAGATCTGTATCACATTGAGCTTAAATACAGACAAGGAACGTCTGGTGTGCAGTGTCTAGTGCATGGTAGGAATTTTTAAAAAATGGAAAAGCTTCACAAAGGAGGTGAGCCCTCGAATTAGCTCTTGGCAGATGAGGAGAACGGGAACTGCAGGTGGATGAGAGCTGGTGATGAGGCAGGCGCTTGCAAGAGGCATGCCAGCAACCACTTGCTAGTGGTTGGTGTGGCTGCAACACCAAGAAACCATGGCAGCTGCAGAGGGGCAGAGAAAAGCAGGAGTCGGGGTGGGGGGTGAGGGGTGGGGGCAGCCGAAGACGTTGCAGAGGCCAGATCAGATAGGATCTGATGTAAATGACACAGGGAAACAGGAAAACACAAAAGTGACAAACGGGAAAACAGCACATGCTAAATACCTCAGGGATTCCTTGAGAACCTGAGCTCCCTGGTTTCGCTCTGAGAGCTGAGCTGCCAAGTTCCTACAGCAATACAGCCTGGACAGCCTGAGATGGAGACTTTCTTCCTTTCACAACCAGTGTTAGCAAGAATTTCAAGAGCTGTCCCCCAAAGGAGATTAAGTCGTTCTCTCCGTGTGTGTGTGTGTGTGTGTGTGTGTGTGTGTGTGTGTGTGTATCTGTCTCTGGCTCTCCCCCTCTCTCCCTCTTTTTCTACAGCTAGGCTGTATACGTAACAACTAGAGTCTGACAATCTACTGTTGGGATGCCCCTATTTTAGCTTTATAGCTTACAAACATAAGAGAAAAATCTAGAGTTATTTCTGGAAAAGTGAGACACCCAGGTGAAGGCTAGAGAAGTGGATCGGCAGGAGCCCAACACAAGGGGAGGAGCAGGGTCCCTATCCCACAGGACAATGTCCATGCTCTGCTGCGGAGCAGGCAAAGACTGTAAGATCAGCTAACGAAAGCACTCCCTGGCATCTAGAAGGTCAAGAAGGGAGCAGGGCGTAAGGGGCAGGCCTCAAGCAAGAGGAGCGTAAAGCATGTTCCTTTCCTGAAACCAAGCAGTGCCCTGATGCATTGTCTGGAAAGGTTTCCCATATGAGGGATAAAGACCAAAGGGCAGACTGGACCTCAGCCCATCCCGACACTCAGGGATTATTTCTGTCATAATAAATAACTTAACTTTAACAAGAGCAGAACCAAGTCCTGTGCAAAACTCCTATTCCCTCAGTATTGCAATTCATCCAGGATGAGCCTCACACGCCTGTCCCTGGTGTCCTATTCTGAAGAGACTCCGGTCATGGGTTCCCCGCTCTGTAGTGCCTGCGCTGTACCAGCTCACTCACTGCAGATACTCGATGTGACTGTCTTCCTTTTTTTTTTTTTTCAATCTATATCTCCCACTACCTAATGTCATGGCTCCAAAAGAGAGTTTCTAGATTCCTGTGCCAATTCAGGCATCAAGCACGATTCCCGGACCCCACAGGCAACAGGAAATTCTGTTGAATGAAATGGATGGATGGATGGATGGATGGATGGATGGATGGATGGATGAATTTAAGGTATCAGAGATCTGCCTGTGAAATCACAGAAGAAGTAAATTCACTTTAAGGGCTTGGTTGTTTTTTAAAGCAGAATGCGGGAGGGAGATAACATGATCAGGTTTTTCCTCCACAAATGAAATGCCATGGTCAAAAAGTAGTCGATTACGAGCCACATTGCCCTAAACTAAATAAAAGTATGTATCAGCCCATTCTCCTCACTTTTACAAAAGGAATGAGATCCCTGCTTCTAATGTTTCAAGAAATGGCTAGAGGTTGTTTGCAGGTCTGTTCGTTCAAATAGGTGGACCCGTCTCTATGGGCCGACGTGGTCGGGCACCATTCGATCCCAGGACCTGGTAAAGCCCTGCGACTCCCCTCCACGCTTGGATTGAAATAGAAAGATGCTGAGTATATGACGTGAGTCTTCCTTTTATGAGACAAAAAGAGGCATCTGAAAGCACACACAGAGGCCCCTCTGAAATACTGAGCTTGAAAAGCAAAAATCAAGATGTCCTAAAGTTCATTGAAAAAGAATCATCTTAAGGATCTTATTCCAAGAGATCCCAACAATCATTAGGAATTGACAGACAACTGCCAAGTACATACAGATCCTAGGCGCCCCTTCAACCTGACGTCTTCTGTCCCAGTCTCACTTCTAGGTTTCCAAATGCCGGATTCTTCTCAGGTAAATGGACCCAGAGAGGATTCCTTCACATATTTTCCCTATGCCAGGGTGACCTTCGGCGAACAATGCGAAAAGTCGATCTCCTTCACGCACCCAGAGCATTTATAAGCCTTGTGTACATTCTAGTTATATAACATACTGTGCCAAAGAAAATTGGGTTGACTTACCTCGGCCCCAGCCTTTTATTCACAGGCTGGGCTCACGTTTATGTTGGGACCTAACATTCATGTTGGTTCAATATAAACATTGGGTGCCAGCTTGAAGTAACTGTGTCACTAATTACCGCTGAATTACAGTGGAAATCGTATAGAAGTACTTCTAACATTCAGGCTAAGACAAGAAGGAGTCCATGTGATTAATGTTATTAACATAGCATTCAGTTCAGTAATATAAAATAATGATCCGGCTATTATATTAAAGTGTTACTAAATATTCACTTAGCTCCAAAAAACACAGTGGGTGTGAGGTTCCTTTGTCGGATTTGGAATTTAAACAACGCTCTTTGTCAGATTTAAGCCTGGTATGAAGCCCCAACAAACAAAGTCGGCCTCCTAAATGAATGTTTACGGAGACAGAGAAAATACCCACAGAAGGAACCAGTTTATCATAAACAATACAAATATTTACTTGATTATTTAATGGGTGCCCAGCATGTCTGTCCTTAATGTAGCATTTGCTGACATCAGGAACACACCATATGTGCAAATAATTAATTCAAATTATGCTTTTCTTCCAGTGAGTTCTCTTAGAAAGGAGCAGAATTAATGTAGAGGCATATTCAGGAGCGGGGAGTTGGAGGCCCTCTCTCCATGTCTGTCTTGATGGGTACCTAGTTTTTAATACTTCATCCTCATTGTCATTCCGCTGCCAAGAGCTGATGGCATTTGAAATGCTCCTACAGTGTTCCTTATGTAATCAGTAGGATGACTAACACAGCGATTAAAAACCTGACTTGGCTAAAGATTTTCTTATGAGATTAAGCTCTGGATGCCCAAGATCGCCGGAAAAAGTCCACCTCCTTTAAGCACCACGACAACGGCAAAATAAACGCCCTGCAAATATCAACAGTGGAGGATCCATCATCCCCAGCCTTCAGGACGGGAAGGAGAAGCAGGCCATTCCGGTGAACGTAAAGGGCTTCCAGTTAAGATGCTTGAGGCTTATTTATAACGGAGACATTCAAACTCTATGAAGGGATTTCCTGTGGGCAATTACGCCGTCTCTTTTCTCATGAATTAATACGTGGCAAACGTTGGTTTGCATGACATTTCAAACAGCAGGACCCTCAGCAGAAGTGATGTTCAGGCACAGAGAGCTACATTTAAAGTTGCGAGCATTTAAACCGTCCATTCGGGTCATGTTCCTTCCAGGGAGGTTGCCTCGAGGCTCCTACCCTCCGACCACTCTGCAAGAAGGGAAGGTCTCGGGCTTCTCCACCACGCTCATGACATCATGCTCTTACATTCTTCTTCTTTTTTTTTTTCCTTTTCTCTCTCTAATTGTTCAGTTTAAGAATATTTGAGACTTTCCTCTTTCTGAGAATAATAAGGAAAAAAAATCAAGGATTTTTTGCATCTGATGAGGAAATTGGTCTTTTTGGAAAGCAAATTATTCCACTCCTATTACGTAATTATTTATATTTACATTTATATATATTATATATATTATATTTAATATATTATATATTATATATAATTTATATACATATAAATATAATATGTGTGTGTGTGAAGAGGGGGTATATGTAGCTACCAATGTGATACATATATATCACACACACTCTACGATTTCTATGTATTATAGGTTTGCTCTGAGGACTGAACTACACGACGCACATAATGTACGTGAAGTGACTGGAGCCGTACCGTGGTATTACAGTTACGATCATCAGGCTCTATCTAGAGCATTTGGCGCAGGGCTTGGTATACTGTCAGCATTGAACACTAACAGATGAGTGAACAATTACTAATCCTCGCAATATTCCTCACAATATTCCTCTACATAACCAAGGTTATGACCAAGGTTCAGAGAAGTTAGGTAGCTTGCCCAGGGCCACTTCTGACAAATGCTGAATCTAGGATTTGAACCAGATCTGTTTGAGTACAAAACGCTGGCCCTTTTCACCACCACCTGCTGTTCCTCAAATATCTGCAATAACAAACTAATGCAGAGAGGGCACTGAATCATTGATCTATTTCAGATTTCAACGGGGCTTAAAAGAGACAAAAAAGCTTACCACCAAAATAAAGGGGGAAAAAATCTTCTTATTTAAAAATACCTTCGCAAAAAAAGAAAAAAAAAAACCTTTGCAAGATTTCTCAACAGTCTACAACTGACTACAAAAAGTTAACATTCAAAATCACAAACTTATTCCCTGCCCAGTGACATTTTCTTCTTGTCTAATGAATCTGTCTTTAAGAGGAAACTTCCAAAACTGAAACAATAGCAGTGATTGAGTAATTCATGGCTCAGTGCTATATTAGCAATTAATTAAATTTACCCAGAAATGCAGAGAAACCAGTCATCTGCCCTATATTTATTTTATTTCATTTCATTTCCTGTATCTTGTATATTCCCCAAAGCAATTCTTTGCAGTAATTTTACCTTCCAGGCACAAATCTAATAATCCCTCTTGTTCTTAAGCATCTCAGGTACAGCAGCATTGTTATTATATTATTAAATGTACATCAGATAAATGCCAGTTGTGCTACGTTCTCCAAAACACCTTCCCCCCCACCCAATCACTCACTATTTTTCATAAGTAAGCATCGAGGTCTTTATTAACAATCGTTGTTTTTTTTTTTTTTGATGTATGCTTCCACTTTTTTTTCTTATAAATTTTGTTGCTAATCACAGGATTTAGTCAGACTCCTATGCACACTCACGACTCTGTAATCTTAACAAGCTATATGCAGATGATTGACAGATAATACTTGACAGGTTCAAAATTAGAGAATATACAGTGAAAAATTCAGAACAGCCAGATCACTTGGTATGCTACACTTTTCCAATTTTGGCTTCTCTCATAATCATCCACTTGGGAGGGAGAGGCAGTAAGAGAGAGAAAGGATCTGAACATTTCCTTACTCTCTGATCTCCCAGATGAAAACCTCTGGGCTTGAAGCAGCCTGAAAGAGCCATTGGTCAGAAATCACCTAACCGTGGGGCACCTGGGTGGCTCAGTCATGATCCTGGGGTCCTGGGATCGAGCCCCACCTAGGGCTCCCTGCTCAGTGCAGAGTCTGCTTCTCTTTGTCCCTTTCCCCAACCCATGCTCTCTCTCTCTCTCAAATAAATTTAAAAAATCTTAAAAGAAACCACCTAACCAAGTGTTGAAATGCACCCCCTCAAATAGTAACTCAAAAACATGATTCTTTGGCATTTAAACCAAATCACCAGCCTCTCCTTCCTCGAGCCAGCCGAAAGAGTCTTTGCACATCTTTTATTCAGTTTCATTCATTGAAGAGAGTTTATAGTGTATGTAGCATTACTCCTTAAATTTTTAATGAGAAAAGAAATCATGTCATGTTTATTGAAATGATTAGGCCAATTTTTATTGACTCTGTACAATTTATGTGAGAGCTGATATTTACCTGAAGCCTCTCCATTCCGGAAAGGATTGATTGATGACTTTCAACTATATTTGACTCAACTCCTGGTGATCTAGCTTAAAAAAAAGGGGGAGGGGAATTTGTTGGGTATTTTTACTGCTTTTATCTTCTATTTTAAGTCTCCTCACACCACCACCAACAGCAAATATTTTTCTCCTGGGTCAGAAGTGGGTGACACGAAACTCATTCCAATTAAACTAGCGGCATTAAATGTTCTGGAAGTGCAAAGGCCACACCTACCCAAACAGATGCTACTCAAAAGACTTGTCCCTGGCTCAAGACAGTCTACTCTGCCCTCCCCAAGACCAAAATTCTTAGGCTAGATTCAGTCAACACCCCACTGTGATGAATTAGGAGCCAGCAAAACCTCACTGAGCAGGCCTTTCTTAGAGGTCGTTCGTGAGAGAATTCCACTGATACCAGCCATGGGGAGGACGTTTTGTTCTCTGAAATAAAAATAAGTATTTTCTTCCCTGTTCTGCTACCTTCCAACTCGGATCATGCTCACAAGATGACAACTATACTGGGATTCCATCCAGGAACATTTTAGGAGGGGAGAAATAAGTGCCTGAGGGATCATTATTTGATGTGCACACTTGTGGAGAAACCACAAGGCTGGATGTTTTTAGCCTCCTGCTCTCTTCTGGTGTGTACGTTCAAAATAGGTCAGAATGGATAAAACTGTTGAAATGTGCCTTTCGTCCCTTGCAAAGCAACTGCTGTCAAGAGAAGCCTTTGGGTTCATGGTTGGCCATCAGTGACAGGAGCCCAAGGGCCAATAACCATTCTGTGGAAGGAGAAATGGGTACCCAAGGAGGAAATGGAGGTTGGACCATCAGGAAACTCACAAGGGCAGGAGAGAGCCCCAAATTTCCATCATTAGGGAAACGTACACTGACTCGGCATACTTAGGACAAGCTAGTTTGGGTCAAATTGTTTAGTTTAGAATCCGGTTGAAAGAACAGACACAGAAAAAGTTCTGATCCTGAGCACCTGGGTGGCTCAGCTGTTGAGCATCTGCGTTTGGCTCAGGGCGTGACCCCAGGGTCCTGGGATCGAGTCCTCCAACAGGCTCCCCTCGAGGAACCTGCTTCTCCCTCCGCCTGTGCCTCTGCCTCTCTCTCTGTGTGTCTTTCATGAATAAATAAATAAAATCTTAAACAAGGAGAAAAAAAAGAAAGAAAGAAAAAGTTCTGATCCTCAATAGCCACTTTAACTTAAAAGGCACTTATTAAAAAGCCTAAGTAAGAGTAGGTTCACACACTAGGAAATTCTAAATGAAATGGGCCTTACCATGAGCAAATACATCAGGAACCTGGTCAGGGAAGCCACGCCTCACTGCAAACAACTCCAGGGCCTTCGATTATGAAAGAAGAGGGTAATTCCAGGGGCGCCTGGGTGGCTCCGTCGGTCAAGCATCTGCCTTTGGCTCAGGTCATGATCCTGGGGTCCTGGGATCAAGTGCCATGTTGGGGTCCCTGTTCAGCAGGTTGCCTGCTTCTCCCCTCTGCAGTTCCCCCTGCTTGTCTGTCTCTCTCTCTCTCTCTCCCTCTTAAATAAATAATTTTTAAAAAAAGGAATAACTCCAGATTTAGGCAATACTAAGTAATTTAGAGGTTTAGAGGAAACAGTAAAGAGGCAGCAAAGGTATCTTGAAATGTCTGAAAAAGGTCTTCTCCTCTCTTGCTTGCTTCAAAGTAGAAGTTAATGTCTATAAACATTCCTATCGAGGAGACATGTACCAATATCTATACTGCCTTGATGAGGGTATTGTGGTTTCCTTGCTGCTGTAGGGGAAAGGAAAAAAAAAAAGCAAATCTGGCTACTTTCAGCCTCCTTTTGTGCTCGAAGAGGTAGGTGGTGCTTTGGAACAACCCAGCATGACCAGAAACTCTAAAACGCTCCAATAAACAAGGACAATCACTGTAATCATATTCCAGCCATTCCGGGAGGGTGGCTAGGAATTTCAACCTTTTATTCAAGGGACACAAATACCTCCGCTTTCCAAAATGCCACACTTTTGTACACTCACCTATGGTTTCTACATGGAGCAGAGAGAAAGCAAAAGACAGCAAAATCCCGTAAGTAAGGTTTTTCTAAAAATACCTTTGCACGACTTGCCAAAATGACGGAGATTTTTCCAATTCACTTTCAAGTCACAGAAACCTAAATGCTTTGCTGTATGTTAAGATGTCAGACGTGAAGCGTCTTAACCAGCTGGGTCAAATGTGAGCGGAGCTACGGTAAGAAGTGAGTTCTCAGCGGCATTTGCATAAAAATTGGGCGACTCCAAGTCACACTGGGCCATCTGTTAAAGGGGCACTTTTTAAAGTACTGCACGATTTTAGGGTAGCAGGCCTGAGCTCTGGACGGGACAGCCGCAGGGGGTGAAAAGATACTCTCGATGAGTGATAAAGCTATTTTGGAGCCATGGTAACCTGCCTGCAAATTTAGACCATTTAAAAAAAAAAAAAAAAAAAAAAAACCTCTCCCCTTTTGTTTGTTTTTCTATATTCTTGTCTGAAGCCGAGTAACCAAGCTTCCAACAATAATGGAACCTCATTTGGGGGTTTCCCTCTTCAGAACAGAACTTGGTCATGCTAAGGCAAATCCTCTGACCCGGGGCTTTTAAAACACCGATATGTGACTCTAAACATTTGCATCCTATGATTTACGACCCCCGGGAAATGTGACAAGGACCTCTGAGTGTCTGGCTCCCAACAGGCCATGCCATAAACTGATCAGTGTTTTAATTAATTCCTCGAGCATGATGCTAAAGGGAGGTCATTGAAGCCTAGTGGGCAGGAGAGGCCCAACTTGCCCTGGAACAAAAACCAGACTGAGCCACACCCCCCAGGAGACGCACCAGAAACCGAGAGGAACGGTGAGAAGGCCTGTAAACTCGGTGTCTCGGAAACAGTCTTCCTCTCTCCTGTGAAACAGAAGATGCGCAAATTCTCCTGACAACAGAACGGAGACAAGGCTTTATCCCTGGTCCTCACTCTGCTGGATCTGGAACCCCCGCTGGCACCCCAGCTGGCTCTGACAAGTGCCATTTCAGAAGAGGCCTGGAGTCTGGGCAAGCCGATTATATCTTCCTGAAGTCACCAAATTTCAAGATGTATGTAAGGTGATACCAACAATAACAGAAAAATAAGCCCCAAAGGGTATGGTGAGAAGATGGGAAATCATTACTTCTTTCTTTTTGCCTATTTCTGCTCCATAAATGGTTTCATTGAGCATGCATATCACTTTTACACTCACACACACACACACACACACACACACACACAAAACCGTCAAAATTATTTTTTTTTAAACTGAGCTAAAACCTAAGAGCTTCCCACCCCAGGTTCAAACTCTGAGATAAGGGATAAAGGAAATATCATGACTCTCATAGTCCATTTTCACTGATAAAGGGTAGAAAGAGGGGGGGAATAGTCTCAGTGACGTGGAAGCTGCAGGTAAATTCATTGGAATTAGGATAATAGCGATACTTTACATCCTGGATGCACTTTCCCATCACAATTTCAGGCGTCCTTATTACAATCCTATGAAGTAGGTAAGAGAAGTGGCATGATCCCCAGACCATACGTGAGGAGGCCCAGAGGCGGCCAGAAAAGTGGCTCGGGGTCACACAGAGAAAGAAAGAAAGAAAGAAAAAACACCAAACTCATTCACTTTTTAAAAACATCATAGCTGGGAGCACGCCATGCTTTTTTAACACCCTGCAAAGCTGTAGCTATAAATGCAGCAAGAAGAATGTTGGCATATTTGCTGTTGCATAATTATTCAAGAAGGTACAAGGGCCCCGTCAACACATTCAACCCAGTCACAATGAAGAAAGGCAGCCAAAACTTCCGTGCCCACCCCCCTGCGCCACCCACCAAATTCACAGGGACTCAGCGAGGCACAGTCACGTCCTTTGGCTCTGTGTCCCCCCATTGTGTCTGATGACTCCACCAGCAGAAAGTGGACGATGTCAGGTGGGCAAGCTCAGCATTAAATAACGTGCTATGTCCTCTTCAATCCTGTTTTCAGTCACTGTGACTCCATCAAAGAGAAAGTCATAGCTTGGAGATAATAAACCTTCACTACCTCCTTTAGCCCGCCCCTTCAACCAAAGAGAAACAGGTTTCAGGCTCATCTCGCCCGAGGCAAGCGACATTGGCTGGCCACATCTATTAACTTTTGGGAGTGCTTTTAACTTATTTTTTTTTTTAGGTATCCTTCTGTTGATAACAAATGATACATAAAACAATGACAAAAAAATTCTTCCATGAATAAATTTCTGGACGTGAAAAAAGTGAGATATGTATATTAAGTCGAACCATATGAAACCACAGGTAGGGCTTTTCTCTTAGATCAAAAAGGGTTACAAATCCACACTTCCGTGATCTGGCCTCACATATCTGGGTAGATATATATGACAGATGGGCAGTCAGTGACAGTGACAGCATACAGATAGGACCAAACACATGGATCCATTTGTATGTAGGTGACAGAGACACATATTCCAATGTGATGCCCCCAAAACTACAGTAGATGGACAACTTTCCTTTGAGAAGCCCTGCTATTAGGACATGCATAGTATGAAGCTGGAATCTCATTCTTCAATAGTGGTACCTTCGCTCTTTGATGATTTGACTCTTGATCCAGTCAAAGGCCTTCTGGCTTTGCTCAGATTGGCCCTCGCTGTGGCCCAGGGCCAGGCACAAAGGAGAAGCATGTGCCCCAGTTCAGCATGCAGATCACTGGAGAGCAGCAACGAGACCACAGGACACCCACCCCGCGCACTCTCTCAGCCCCTTCCTCTTGCCTTGTCCCATCTCCATGATGTAAATCATGCTGTCTACACGTGACCTATACAAACCACCTTTATTTCATCTATCAGAAACAACTCCATTCTTCCTCTAAAACTTACAACCCTTCCTAACACACTAGCTCCAGAATAGTCGAGAGTCAACTTGCTTAGCAACTTGAAGAGGGATGAGTGGTAGTCTCTACCCTCACCTGCACTCTCCCTAACCCCCACCCACTGCCTTCCCCAAACGAAAGGCGACAGAGCACCTCTGGAAAACGGAATCCCAAATGTCTGCAAGGACAAGGAAAAGGCAGGGGTGGTGGGGAGAGTTGGTGAAGTCAGGTGTGAACACAGGAGCCTGCACCCTCCATCCACTGAGCATGGTAGACCAGTAGCATGGGTTCGTGTTCTCCTAAGGTTGCCTCTCTCCAGAAACTGGCTGGTGCCCCTTGTGGAATCGACCCCAACAGTAGATACAGCTCTCTCTTGACCTCCAGGATCTGGGAGAAGCATGTGCGTTTCAGAGTTGATCAAGTTTTGCCACAAGTTTTAAGAAGAGCTCCAGACTCGTGGAGCTCACCCTGAGGCAGCAGCTACACTCAGGACCACAAGCTACGGTCTCCTTCCCAACCTTTCCCAGCCAGCTTCGTGACTTTGGCCATGTCACTCCACTTGTTTATGTACGTGCCCGCTGAGGGGGTTGGCCCAAACCAGTGGTTCCCAAAGCTGGCTCCGTGTCAGAATTGAATCTCCTTTATAAACCTGCCCAGGTCGGACCCCACACCTAGAAATTCTTTCGTGGGGTATAACGTGTGCCAGGCATTCGTAGTTTTAAAACCTCCCAGGTAGTTCCAATGTGCAGCCAGGTTCGAGGATCCCTGGTATAGATTATCTCCAAGAGCTTGTCCGCTTCTCTCACTTGAAGTCTCTGAACCTCACTTAGGGGCTGGAGGCCTTCTCTTATTTCCATTGGCTCTACCAAGCCTTTACCAGTAAACGCTTTTTTGTCTCTGCCACAAAGGCATTTCTTAGCCCCAATCGGACAACTTCCTCCACCAAAGAGTTGAAGTTTATTTTTTTACCAAAGGGCACTTGATAGTTTGGTGAAAAGCACAGGCTGTGTAGCCACACAGACCCGGTTTTGAATCCCTGCAGGGGCCCCTAACTAAAACTCTCAATCCTCTGGAGCCCCAGCATGTCCACGTCCAAAATCAGGATGACACCCATTTCACGGATCATGGGAAGGAGCGAATGTCGGCCAAGTACGTTAGATGGAAATGCTGAATAAATGTTAATTACCACTCCCTTTCTACAGTGCGGAGGCTACAGGGGGTTCTGTGCTCACAGAGGAAAGAGCTGGAGGAAGGCCAATCTGAATTTCTAGAACCCCAAGAGCAGTCCTTGGCTGAGCAGATCAATGCCAGCCAGAGAGACACTTAGAGCTTCAAAGCCCTGCCTCCCTGCCATGAGCAGCGGCGACCTCCCCGCCGTCAGCAGCAGAGCAGCAGAAACACAATCCAGTTCTGCCCTGGAAGGGAGAAGCTACAAGTGGGAGCTAACAGAACTGCAGGCCACGAGATAAGTAGGCCAGCCCTGGACTCCTACAGCCAAAAGCACAGGAAGAGAGAGGCAAACGGTCAAAGGAACCTAATGAGGGAACAGTGAAGTCTAGTGACACTCAGGCAAAGAGCCGTCTGCAACAGATGGAAGAGGGAAAAGATGCGAAAAATAAAAGATATTTGCCCTTTCCAGCTTTGGCAGGGCCAGGAAACGAATGTCTCAAACCACTGAGAATTAGCAGCAAGGAAATTGTTCAGCACGCCTGTAGGTAAGATTGCCATTAAAAATTAGCTGCGCCCCATCCATGCACACATGGGCATAGGAAAAAGACCAGCAGGGAGCATGCCAAAATGTTCATCTGGTTTGCCTCTAAGTCCCAAACGTGTGGGGCATTCCTAGCCTCTTCGAAATGCATGTCTATAGATCACAAATCTATAATGAATATGAATGTCTTTGATTATCGGTGGGGGGGGGGAGAGAATGAAAGGAATAAATGAAGCATGTCATACAAGGGTCTCAATGAGGGGGGAGGACAAGGAGAGAGGCACGTAGTGGCGGGGGAGGGAGGACACAAGATTAAGATGTCGAAAAAGAGAGCTACGTTTTTAAGAAGAGCCCACATGAAAATCTGGTGGGTTAACCATCCATGAGACCACGTTTTCTAGGAGACTGGGTCCGAATTTGCCACTGCAAATAGCGAATAAGTCTGCAGCCCATATTTTAACCTTTTTTGCTTGCAGTGTTGACACTGGCTTTTCCAGTGTTTTGGAACCTGGGAATTGCTATGTGATAACAAACACAAATAAATCACCGAGGAACGCTGAGGCAAATTCTGGAGCGAGGGAACCCAGCATTGAGCCCAGGCATACAGAAACCAAAACAAAACCAAGGAGGGGCTTCTATGTTGCAACACATCACTTGTCAGTATTTTTCCAATCTAAAAATACACCCAAACTCATACAGAGTGTCATGGATTTCTAAGAGGTGATTCCAGATCTCGGAGTCAAAATTTTCCTACAAGATTCAAAATGTTTCCTGTAGCAAAACTATGGAGAGACAGATTCTCCCTGTGGCAAAGCCTCCATTTAACCCAAGGTCTAAATTTCTAACCCAAGGTCAGAATTTCTTTTCTTCTATCCATATCTACGCCTGGCCTGCTAGTAGAGAGAAAATCAGAGAACAACTCTCCCCACCCCTGTCACTCTACCTTTTGAGGCCTTTCCACATGGCCTGGCCACCAGAAGTCATGAAGAATCCAGAGTCTACCATCAGCCTTGTCAGGCTGGGGGATGCCAGGCTTTTAGAAAAAAAAAAAAAAAAAAAACAGCTAAATATCCACCGTTAAAATTCCTTGCAGATTTTCGCCTCCCAAAACACTTTTAATCTAGCCACAAATGCTAGGTTTTGAAGAAAGCAAAACCATCAGAAAGGAAAATAAAGTAGGGGTAGGTTCAGTTAAGGATTCACGAAATTCAGACTCCACACGTTTCAATTAAATGGTACATCGACCCATGTACCAAACTGTACCAAAATCCGCTCCGAGTCGCATTTGTCAAGTTTTATCTGCCACCATTTGGATTCAAGATGACAGACGGAGTTATAAATCCAATTCGAGATGGGACTTACATGGAGCGGTCTACCAAGTTTTATCAAAATCAGTCAGCTTCTTTGGGAGTTGCACACGGGATAGACTGAAAAGAAAAAGGAAAATGTCACGGGACGGCTGGGTGGCTCAGTGGTTGAGCATCTGCCTTCGGCTCAGGGTATGACCCCAGGGTCCTGGGATCGAGTCCCACATCGGGATCCCCGCAGGGATCCTGCTTATCCCTCTGCCTGTGTCTCTTTGTCTCTCTGTGTGTCTCTCATGAATAAATAAGTAAAAAATTAAAAAAAGAAAAAGAAAATGTCACATTTAACTAGTTCAAGCAGGAATTGTGCTTGTGTTGGTCATTCGTGTATCTATTCATTCATTCAACAAGTATTTACTGAGCACCTACTCTATGCCAGCTGCTGCAGGAAAAGTAGTGATACGCTAATCACAAGGCGAAGTCTTTGCCCTTGGAGGGCTTATATTATGGCAGGCGGCTGGGGCAACGAGCACAGAAAATCATTAAAAACTGAGATTAGGGCCATCATGGACTAAAAATGGTGTTGAGATAGAGACAAATAAAGAAAGCCTATTTTAGACAGGGTTGCAGGGAAAGCTTCTCTCGAGGGAGGTATTTAGGCTAGAAGGAAGAATAGGTTGGAAGTAGTCACATTAAGAGCAAAGGAAGAGTGTCCCACACACAGAAAAGAGCAAACTCCGAGGGTCCTAGGCAGGATCTGTCACGGTCATGGACTGATAAGGGGCCCAGGGGCAAGGAGGAGACCAGAGCAGGCCGCCACGATGGGCAAACCCATGATTCCTGGTGATAGTAAGAGAAACAGTGCCAGAAACCTTTTAGGTAGATTGTGCAAAATAGGAGATCTTACACCCAAAAGAAAACTGCACGTTTTCCCTTTCTTCTCTTTAAGGGCTTTCCCTTCACACAGTAAGTCATACCTAACAGCTCCTACATACTGCTTTCCTTTGGAAAATTATCATTATTAAATATCGTCATCAACTTCACTAAGGAATTTTCAGTGTGATACATAGTTCTTTAATGCATTTAGCACTCAGAAGCATAGAAAGATCCCATTATGGGGCCCCCATTAAACCAGTTACCTCCAAAAGCAATCAGGTACTTACTACCTGTCCTATAAAGCAAATAGCATGCAGGCACTTCGGTGCTTGGGGTGGGGAAGGGTTGTGGAAGCAGTCATCTCTCCATGGGAGTCTGTTGGGTTCAGGATGTACAATCGGCTCCATGGATAGGGGTCAATCCTCAGAGAGACAAAGGGATTTGCCCAATGGTCCAAAGCATCATTCTGTTTCCCAATCACCAGAAAAGTTATAACTTTATGAAATTCTAAACCTATAGTCCTCTTAATCCTTTTTAAGCCATTTGGAAAAACCAAATGATTGCAAGAGAGTTTTCCTAACTAGCTTGCTGATCTTTCCTTGTCATGTCAGGATGAAAGAATTCACCATTTGACTAAAGGTCAATGTTCTAGAAATATTTATGGGTGACTAAAAGGGGAAGACTATTAGAGGAATACTTTTTCATTATCTCTGCTATCGTGTGGTTGGTTGCATGAAGTACTATACCTGTGCTACATCCTTCCCCACCTTTCCATGCTCACGAACCCATCCCTGCTATTTCTGGGCAGGCGATGCTTCTCATAATGATTCGCAGGATGCCCCCTTCAAAGAAATGACTAAATGTTGGTTACATTTTAAATTGTGCGTGATTTTAGTCCTCTCTGAATAATGTTTGATGGATAAGTCTTTTAAAAAAATGGCCAAATGGCCTAACCTTTTAGCAATAAAATTGTGTGCAATAAAAATGCTGGAGGGCACCAGTTACTGAACTGTCATAGACTGGAGAATTATTAGATCCCATAATTCTGTAGCACAAAACCAAATTTGTAGATTTTTTTCAAGTGGAAAAAAATCCAGGAAATTAAATGGAAAGACCTGTAGTAATGAAATATTAAATGCAATTTCAAGTGCACAAAAAAGGTCAGAAGCCAAAAGAAAAAAGATTTCTAGAACAACATTAATTTTCTCATACTTCACGTATGTCTGGGCTTAAATTCCCCCTAGAAACCAACTAGGCCCACACTGGGGTTTGGGTAGGGATGCAGGGAGAGGTAAGAAGGAAAAGCCTGCCTGGCACAGGACAAAGTCAGAACCAAGAGTGAAAAAAAAAAAAAAAAAGACAAAATATTTCATTTGTTTTCAGTTTCCAAAGTTGAAGTAATATGGCCTAAATATACATCAATACCAGCAGAAAGGTATAAAAGCAAAAGCAAAACTACTGGACTTGAAACCATGTAATGCCAGTTGCAGCAAAAGTTAGCTGGATTCTTGGTTCCTTGCATTGATACAACTCTGGACTCCTGTTCTTAACTTTATCACACTTGAATTTCAATTCCAGCCAAAGAAATCATGTATCATAGGATGGTCTTATGGATACTTGGAATCAGTTCAGATACATTTATGTGAAGAGCGCTACCATCATATAAGAAGTGATCATGGAAAGTATGTAGCTTCTGTCTCAGGGCACACAAGTAATACTTCCTTTTAGTAATATGTATGTAGGAAGGGGTAGAGGAGATCCAGAGAAACCTTAAATAAAATCTTTTTTAAAAATTCCTTTATTTATTCACGAGAGACACAGAGAGAGGCAAGACACAGGCAGAGGGATAAGCAGGCTCCATGCAGGGAGCCTGATGCGGGACGCGATCCCAAGACCCCATGATCATGCCCCGAACCAAAGGCAGGCGCTCAACCACTGAGCCACCCAGGCGTCCCTTAAAGGAAATATTTTTGAATAAAAATCCTTATGCAGGAAAAAAAAAAAAAGGTCAATGCTAACATCAGGACACCTGTAGTTTAAGCATGACTCATTGTTCATGCGGAATATTGTTTAGAGACACACACAGGGAAAATCCTTATTTTAACACCTGGCCAATTCCCTAAATCCATTACTCACACAGTCTGTACATTCTTTCTTTAAATATGCTGCAGAAATCAGATGATCCATAATTTACAATTGCTACAACTTTAAAACCTAAACAACACATGATGAAATCTATTTCTTTAAAATACCAATCTGTGTGGTTGCAGTGTGGGATGGCAGAAAGAAAGATTTATATTTATGGCCAATTTGTATTTATTCTCACCTATTTATAAATTGTGCTACGACTTCAATAGCCATGGTTCAAAAGAATAACGTCATTCCTACCCACTGCCTTTGACTATAAAAACAATTTCGCCGTAACAGATAACACTAAAATACTCCAAGAATAATCAATAAATGAATCCTGGATTACCAGTCTAAAAATGGTGATAATAAGTGATTACATGAAAGAGTTGATGTTACTTTGAAAATCTTAAAGTCTGTCTATGGATTTTCGTATTTTATATGTAACATTTTTATGAAGTGATTTTGCCCTTACATAATAGCTTTCATCTTCAAAGTGCTTCACAAATATGAACTAGTTACATAAAAAGCTATATTACTGCAACATCAGAAAAAGGAAGGCTGAGGTTCTCTCAGCCACAGTCACTCTCAACAAAGGTTAATCTTCAACAAAGGTTATGTTTTTTAAAATATGCTTAATTATCAATACTGTTAACAAAACTGCCCAAAGGGTAAACAGAGCTTTTACTCTATCAAGCAGTTGTTACTATTCATAAAAGTCTCTCTTTGACTGGATTTGTGAAGTCCGAGGAAATTAAGTTTGTGTTATGATAGATTTATTTTGTCCTCTTCCTCCATTTCATGAAATCTCTTAAATATCAATAAGAAGGGATACTGAACAAAGCTTTGGCAGAATAAAATTGAAAAGCATCAAACATGTATCATTGGTTATGCTATGTGTTGGCAAACTGAACTCCAATAAAAAAAATTTTTTAATAAATAAATAAATAAATATCATTGGGAAGAGTTAAATAAGTTATGGCATATCCATATGCTATAATATTATCCAATATAATGTAGTCATAAAAAAATCATGCTTTTGAAGAATATTTAGAAACATGGGAAATTTGGCACAATATGGCTTTTTTTTTTAAAGGTCACAAGATTGAGGCACGTGGGTGGCTCAGTCAGTGAAGCCTCCAACTCTTGGCTTCCACTCAGGTCATGACCTCATTGTCATGAGACAGAGCCCCATGTGGGGCTCCATGCTCAGTGCAGAGTCTGCTTGAGATTCTCTCCCTCTCCCTTTGTTCTTTCCCCCACTTGTGCTCTCTCCAATCTCTCTCTCTCTCTCTCTCTCTCTCTCTCACTGACACACACAATCTAAAATAAATTTAAAAAATAATTAAAAAAAAAAAAGTAGGGTGGGGGGACCCCTGGGTGGGTCAGCAGTTTAGAGCCTGCCTTCAGCCCAGGGTGTGTGATCCTGGAATCCTGGGATTGAGTCCCACATCGGGCTCCCTGCATGGAGCCTGCTTCTCCCTCTGCCTCTCTCTCTCTCTCATGAATAAATAAAATCTTAAAAAAAAAAAAACTAGGATGCATGAATTAGTATGCAAATCATAGGTGAAGGATTGAGGATGATCCTTAAGAGCCTTTAGCAAATAACTCCATGCTTACAAAATTAGGAACAAATGGGACCACCCTAGAAGACTGGACAAGGTGAGGAGCCCAGAAATCAGGGAAACATCAACACCTGGAGCAGACATACAGAGCCAGCAAAAGCCACCAAGATGGTCAGAGAGATTCAGTCATAGAAGCCAATGGGAAGGATTTTTTTCAAGAATGGAATGATCAAAATTGTGAAAGGCTCTGGAGGTCAAATAAGAAAGGGCCAAAATGCATCATTTAAGTTTGATAATAAAAATCCTCATTTGCCCATTGCTGGAGCAGTTTCCATGGATGGTATGGACAGAAGCACACAACAGATCGAGGAATAATTCAGATTTAAGGAGACAGTAAATGTAGCAACTCCTTTCACAAGCTTCATTATACCTGAAGAAGAAAGGGAATGCCAAAATCAGCAATCAACACAGGACTAGGGAAGAAGAAGGCATTGATGGTTTATTAACAAGTGACTAGCTACAATCACAGTAATGATTACCAGGGAAGTGAAATCACCTTTTTTTTTTTGCCTTATAAAAATAGAACCATGTAGCCACAAAACAAAGCTACAACAACTCATGTCCAAAATGTTCTTAAAACATCAATGCTATTTGGCCAAAATTCACACTTGCAAAATCTTCTGTCAGTGTGAAAAAATCCTGAGGTCCCATTTCCAAAGCCTTAAATTTTTATGTGACTCAGGTAATTGAAAGAGTTGGCTAATATAATGAGTACAATTGATAGCTATAAATAATTTGGAACCTGGAATGAATTAATTTTTGGCTAAATTATCTGCTGAATGGCCAAGATGTTTTAAATTAACTGGATAACTCTTTCAACATTAAGTAGACTTGAGGTGATCAGATAAAAATCCATGTGTGTAGCATCAACTACTTGAACATGTTTAAAGAGAAATTTAAGAAACTTTATTTTTGCTGTGGTTCTCGTGGGGCTATTTAATGTAATACTAGGGACATAAGTCCATACTGAGTGAAAAGTCTACCATTCTTTCCTTTGATCCACCTAGAAATGTCAAATTCATTCTGTGTGTAAGATCTATAAAAAGATTCATTATTTCTCACCTAATAATTCTACTCTTAGGAATTTATTGAATGATACATTAGAAAAAAATGTTATATGCACAGATGTGTTCACTAGAGTAGTATCTAGGAAAACTAAAATATGAAAATACCTAAAAATTTAACAATGGGGAGAAAACTGTAAATTATGGACATCTGCTTAATGGAAAAATATAGTCATTAATTGTGTGAAACAAAACTGAATAAAATTATTTGTTCACTTTGACGGCAATCATATATTAGAAATTATGTGTGAGGCAGCCCCAGTGGCTTAGCGGTTTGGCACCGCCTTCGGCCCTGGTGTGATCCCGGAGACCCGGGATCCAGTCCCACATCGGGCTCCCTGCATGGAGCCTGCTTCTCCCTCTGCCTGTGTCTCTGCTTCTCTGTCTCTGTCTCTGTCTCTGTCTCTCTCTCTCTGTCTCTCATGAATAAACAAATTAAATCTTTAGAAAAAAAAGAAATTATGTGTGCAAACCAAAAATTATTTTTTAAAAGATTTACTTATTTATTTATTTGAGAGAAAGAGCATGGTGGGCAGCGCTGAGAGAGAAGGAGAGAGAGAACCTCAAGCAGACTCCATGCTGATCTTGGGGCTCATGATCCTGAGATCATGACCTGAACTGAAATCAAGAATTGGACACTCTGGGGCACCTGGGTGGCTCAGTGGCTGAGCGTCTGCCTTTGGCTCAGGGCATGATCCTGGGGTCCTTGGGATTGAGTCCCACATTGGGCTCCCCACAGGGAGCCTGTTTCTCCCTCTGCCTGTGTCTGCCTCTCTCTGTGTCTCTCATGAATAAATAAATAAAATCTTTAAAAAAAAAAAAAAAAAAGAGTCAGACACTCAACCATCTGAGCCACCCAGGCACCCGCAAACCAAAAATCCTTAAAGGTAATACACAAGCTCAAGGGAAAAAAAAAAAAAAAAAACCATGTTGTAGGAATAAGAACAATCTTTTATTCTTTTTTCAAATTTTCCTTGAACGTTCCTATGAGAACTTTCAGAAGTTAAAAGGGAGAGAGAGAGAGGAGGAGAGAGATAGAGAAAAAGATAGGAAGAAAAAGAGGAAAGGAAGAAGGGGAAAAATAATTGGAGACCAAAACTGGTGGCAAGAAAAGAGTCCTAAGTCAGAAGAAAAAGAATTTGAAAATATATCTTGACATGTTTGTATACTATTTGCAGACTGTGACTCATTTATAGACTCCAAAGCCCTGCCTAGCACTGATACAAACTTAAATGGAGTTATCCATTTGCAAGGATGACTCATTTAAATGATACTGACAGATACTCTGTTATCTCCATAGTCAGTGTCTATAAATATTAAAAAATACATATTTTTTACCAGTGTTATTGAAAACAAGGAAATAAAGATGGCAGACGTCTCCAGCATAAACAGACTGTTAATGAAGTTCTAAAGTTACCAAGTTTCTCTACATTTCTAGTTGAATACTATTTTTAATGAACTTTACTTTTTTTTAATATTTTCAGTAAAATTTTGAATATGTTCAAATAACAACACAGGTAGGGTTGGGCCAGCCTGCTGTTCACAAGCCTTGCTCAATTTTAAGTGATTTAGATGAACAAAGGCTGTTTCCCTACATTTCCATAAGAACTGAGCTTCTTATCACCTATAATTCCTGCTCCTCCTAACAGTTATTTACTTGCCTTACAATTTCAAAAGCCGGTGGTCATCCGAAGAGTAGCCCCTCCAAAGGGTTTGAATAGGAGCTCTAACATTATTAGCTTGGAGATCCTCAGTGAGTTCCAAGACTGCTCTGTGCTACTGGTTCTTCATTTGCAAAAATGAGGATGATTGTAGCATTTATCTCATGAGGTCTTCCGAATATTGAGATTAATGTATGTAGAGTACTTAGGGATAGGCGTGGAACATAATAAGCACACAGATAATGTTAACTGTTATAATTATTAGATGTTGCAAGGATATACAGAAGCATCAGAGCTCTGGCCATAAAGGAGCTTGCATTTATTACTATTAATAATGATGACAGAAATAAAGACGGTGGTAGTATTAGCATACCGTCATCTGCATGCCATCGTTTCCAGTCGTTAACTCTTTCCATTTCATTACAACACTCCAAGACAGGTCTTAGGCCCCTGACATAGCCCAAGGAACTGAGATCCAGGACAACAATGCAATGGCCAGGATTGCCCACAAATAGGCATGTGCATTAAGAGCAGAGGTAGGTTTCATTCTAAGTCTGCAGATTAGAGGAGAGGGTAATAAGCAAGTGTCGACCCTCCCAACATCACCCAGGGGCGAATAACTAGTTGAGGGTTTATGGTATGCCTTTTGTTGACAAAGTAATTTGGATGAGTTTGCAGTTTTAAATGCTATAGTAAAACCTGACTAATCATTAAACAGAGCAGGAATTGTAGGTAACTTTTTTGTTTGTTTGTTTGTTTTTTTGAGAGAGAGAGAGAGATTGAAAGTGGAGGTGAGGGAGCAAAGGGAGGGAGAGAATCTTAAGCAGGCTCCACACCCAGTGCAAGCCCCATATAGGGCTCGATCTCACACCCCCGAGATCATGAACCTGAGCCAAAATCAAGAGTTGGATGCTTAACTGGCTGAACCACCCAGATGCCCTGTAAGTGACTTTTTTTTTTTTTTCAGAAAAATGACGGAAAGAGTGAGCTGCAAAAAACAGCACTATAAAAACTGTATGTTAGCACAATATCCTAAAAGTCCATGGAATATGATTCTTCCTCAACCAAGTCCGAGTTTCCAGCTTCAAAATGAGATTAGAGTCACACATCAGGAAGTTAGCCCTTTTTCTCCCCCAAACACAAGTTAAGAGATCACTACTTGAAAACAACGATGCTTGTAACAAGAAGGTTGGATTTTTAGCAGTTTATATGGTAAGTTCTGGCTCCTTTTACACACGACTTTACACAACTCAGGTGTATTTTTATTAGTTTTTGGTACTACCTAAAAACATAGATTTATTGTGAAGAACTAGGAAAAAGAAAGCAAAAAAAAAAAAAAAAATCCTACATTCCGCAACTTTAAAATACTCTTGGTTGTATAATGTCTTGTGTATGCACAGAATGCATGCGTGCATACTCATTTATTCACATTTCATCTCTGACTTCTTGCACCTGATACTATGACTTTTAATGTCACGAAAAAATTGCTCCATCTCTTCATTGGGATACTATTTGTGCAGTTAATATCAAGAGCATTTCCTGTGTTATTAACCATTGTTTGGGACAATATCTTTAGCAACTTTTTATTGGATAGATATCTCATCTTTTTAAAACAGCACATACATTCAAGAATTGTCTGCCTTTCAAACCTCTCTGACATAGTATGCAGATCTAAGTGTTATGACCCCATAAATAACTCCAATTAACACATGGAGAGTTGTCTAAAGCAATTTAGGAATATAATTAATTTTGCCTTAAAATATCAGAGAAAAGCTTCTACTTAGGGGCATCTCTTATATGTGCATTTTAATAGACCTATTTTGAGGACTCCAAGTCTTTTGGCTATAATGGCTTTCCTTAGCATTATAATATTCCGTGCCTAAAAAGAAAAATGTAAAAGTAAAATATTATTACAAAGATCATGTGCCCATATCTATTGTGATTGGAAGGCGTTTATGGGCAGGAACTAATTTTCAATCTATCTCAATGACTTCTCCAATACCTTAAAAAATTAATGGCACCAGACTGTTCTTACTTGTCTAAAATAAGTTTCTGGGCAAACATTGTCTGTGGTGTTAAATTTTGAAACCAATTTATAGTCACATACACAATAATGATCTCTCTAAAATTTGAGTTTGACTTGGCCATACCTCATTACAAGCAACGTGTCACACATATATTCAGCTCACATACATCTCTGACTACTCATCCAAACAAAGTTGGGTTATCTTCATCAGGAAATCCTTTCCCCCTGGGGGTAAATACACATCTATACCCAAAAAATTCTATTAGCACAGGCTACACTGTACTACAGTGATAAACACTTTCCTTCTAATTTGCTGGCTCCCCAGCTGAAGAAAGACTTTGTCGGTTCTGGTTGGCAATTGAGCTGTGTGTAGTAGATATGCTGATTTTAAAAAAGAAAGAAAGAACTACAATAATGGTGTGGTCTCCTGAGAATACATTTATTTCTGCAGTATAAAACAAAATTAAATTCTTCAATCTCAAAAACTATTAAAAGGTTGTATTTAAAATGCATGAAGCATTAAAAAGACATCAAAATTAAAATAATCTCATAAATCTCTTCATTTAAAAGACTTATTAGAATACAGATCGAGGCAGAAAACAGCTGCCCGGCACTCCAGAGCAGTAAATTATGACTATTTTAACTTTTTTTCATTTTCATCATTGAAAATTCTCTTCCAGAATAATTGTATTGCTGTAGCAAGACCAACTGTCCCATATATTTAACATGTGAATAGAAAATTGCTTTCGATGGACTCTGAAGTAGGTATACTGTATATTCTTTTAAAGATCAGCAGACCACAGGGTTGTACCCTGACAAAGGATACAAGCAAAAATGAGTTTTTAATGTTAAACTGGTCAAATTAATTATCATTCCAATTTTTAGTTTGCCAAAGTACTAGGGATGCCCTAGGAAAACCTGATAGTATAAGAGTTTTACTGTCATCCCCTTCTTCAGATCTGCCAACTAAAATCCAAGAACAGGTTGGCACGGTAAGGATAGATATGTCCAATTGCCATCAATCATTAAAACCGGACTCTCTTTTGTAAATGACTGACAACTAAGGCAAAGGTTTTTTTTTTTTTAAATAAAGATCCTCACTCCATAGATCATCATATGTCAGTCTTGATTGTACTAGAGCATTCCTCAGAGTACAATTAAACTATCATGTTGATTGTACCTCAATGTAGTTGAATCCTAAAAGGAGGGAAAGAAAAACCAGGTGGATTCCTAACGCCACTTGCCTCCCATCACACTCTTTGCAAATACACTATGAACTGAGCAGTGCTACTTTTGATGGAAAGTAGCAGGTATGCTCTGAAAGTCTTATAAGAAGATAAAAGGTGTGTTCCCATCAATTCAACTCCCATTATTTTGTATCACCTCCCCTTCCACTGGTGCACCCTGACATCATCCCTCCTTAGTAGAGATAAGATTAGCACCCAGTGGGCTTTATTAGAACACCATTAATTCAGCTTAATTGATGATGTAATGATACCAGGTCTTGTTCTGCTTTCTTTTTCTGGAAAACAACACTGGTAGTGGAATCGGACTTCTTTCCAGAAACAGTACCTATCTTTATAATTCTGCACACCTTCCCATTGCTTCAGCCCATGCAGGCTGAGCAAAGCTCCTTATCTAAGACTCTGAAGAGGATAACAGGACTGCTCAAGTATAAAAACTGCAAGTATTTTATTTATCTCTCTTTCTTTCTGCTTAGATTACCATTATCTTTGGTCACTGAATTTTGTCTTTTGGGCTTCAAATGAAGAGCGAAGTCAACCAGAAGGTACAGTTCTAAACCCAATGGATTACTGCTCTGTCAGCACACACACACACACACACACACACACACAGTGGTACACCTGCTTCTGGCCTTTCTTTGGCTTTTACCCTATGAATGGTTTTGGATGATTCTATGTCTTTGCAAAATATTCATGCCGAAGAACAATGCAAGTCCCACAAATGCCTCTGTAACTTACACTGAATCTGAAATGTAAGCCAAGTAAATGAACTATCTAAAATCAGGCGAGGTTTCTGCAGAACTGGGGGGGGGGGGGGAATCTCATAAAACAATTACAACATGAATTTTAAGTCCCTCCATTCGTTCTTTTTCATGGTCACATGTAAGCCCTGAAGAAGCCATGAAGATGGATTGAGAAGCCGTCCCTGCCAGTTAAAGGCTTCCAATCAAAATAGATATGGGCATATAAATATCTAACCATGATAAGATTAGAATAACAAAAATGCTAAACCTAAATTTAAGCAATGTTCTATGAGCATGCACAATTAATTCTGACTAGAGAAACCGGAGAAAGCTTCAAGGAGGAAGAAGGAAAGGAGTTCCATGATTAGTGCAATAGGGAAAAGAGTCCCTGGAAGTGAGGAACAGCATGCACACACAGAGAAGTGAAGTACTTGGAACAGAAAGCGATGGTCCACATTCTTACCATGTGACCACCCCATGCATAATTATTGCCATATCTCCGTATCATTCGTACTAATTTTTGCTTACCATTCTTTTTTCATTGACTCTGTGTTTACTGAAGTAAATTTAACAGGAAATTTTGTATCACTCCTATAAATGGAAATTCAGTGTCTCTTGCCCCAAATATAAAAGTAAACAAAAATGAAACAATGAAATTCTAGCTGAATCCTGTTGACTAAGTCGGCCCTCTCTTTGTTACAAAAGAAAGCTAATTTGGCAAAATTTGACTTCCCCACATCGGATAAAGGCTTTCTCCTCAAGGTTCTCTGAGGGCTTATGAGAGAATTCTACACTACACAAGCTGCTCATGGGGTATGTCAAGGTGATTCAATGTCATGTTAGTATACCACCTAGAGTCATTGTGCATCATCATCCCCACTCTGGGAAACACTGGAAGAGAGCGAAGACCCTCGGGAGCTGGCTGAGAGAAGAAAGTAATGACAGATAAGTCACAAAGTAGAGGTGGGACTCATATGACCCTGAAGTTCATTCCAAGCATTTGACCTTCATATGAGGTGCTGAGAAACATTACAGATAGGTAGTTCCTTAAGCAGGAGGCTCTGGTTGTGGCACAAAAGATAACTGAGCAGAAAAGAGATGAAAAGCTGATACATTGGGTCATCTGAGAGCCAGGGGTCTTAACTAGGGAAGAGATGAAGAATAGGTAATATTGTTCCCCAGTGGTACCCCCTGGGATTATCTTGTGTGTTTTTCCATGCTACTTGATCCGTTATATGAGCCAAGTCACTATTACCGCATTTCATCAAATCTAAGATACGACCAGGGATGAAAGGCACCATGATTTTATATGCCACAAAGAAGGAAAAACACTGCCAATTACATGATGATACACTATCAGCTGTAAGAAGCACCCAATTTCAGAGACGTTAAAATGGGGGGGGGGGGATGCTTGCCTTGGAATCAATGAGATACATTATTAATCACTATTGCTTAAAAGTAAATAATACAGAACTTGGAAGTTAACTGGCTTTCAGAGAACAATGAAAACCTATCTGGTACGACGTCCTGCTTGACGTACTAGAACAGTGAACTGTCATCCTTTTGAGACAAAACAATATAGACCAATGATTCTGAGCAGAACCAGGAAGGCATTGGGTTCCAGTCCTCCTTCTGCCTCTTACTAGATGCGGTGTCTTAGATGAGTAACAAACTCTGAAAATTTCAGTTGGTTCATCTGTAAAATGTTCTTTGTATTTTTCCATATTTACACATAAACCCCCACTGGAAAATTCAAAATAAGAACACTGATCATTTTCCTGCCCAGATTTGTCAAAAATGACTTTTGGTGAAAGTTAAGTATCACTTATGGTAACACAGGTAGTGTTTTTCTCCCTTTTTCAATTCATTAGACCCAAGAACCATGGTGCCAACTGGTTTTAGATTATCACTGCATGCTTTACTGATGCTTACACATTTTCCATTCATGATTTGTTCTTCATCAGTTCTCCACGCTTTCACTCTAGCCCTCAATCTCTCCTCCAGCTCTTTACAGTGTTCCTGAGATGCAACAAGTTTCTAGGAGACTCAGCATGCCATCGCACTTTCTGGGGCTGAGGGGGAGCAGATAGTGATACCCCGGTCCTGAGGGTGCAGGAGAGTGCTGTTCCCATCTAGAACCACAGGAGGGAGGGTGACTCGGTAGGCAGATGTGTCTAGAATTTCTGGGAGGTTCTGCAAGACAGGCTTCTCCAGCAGTCAAACCCTCAGGGCAGGGGCAGGGTGATGATGAAGATTCAGACCCAGCTAGGCATGCAGAATGTGGTAGCTTAATGTAAGATTCTGAAGCATGAGTTCAAGATTTGTTTCTGTGGCTAACAAGCTGGGGGATGTTAGGCAAGTTACTTCCCCTGTGTAGGAGGTCTGATCTAGTAATCTCTAAGACTAGGCCCCTCTGGATGCCTGGGCTCAGTGGTTGAGCATCTGCCTTCAGCTCGGGGCGTGATTCCCAGTTCTGGGGATCCAGTCCCACATCGGGCTCCCTGCATGGATGCTTCTCTCTCTGCCTATGTCTCTGCCTCTCTCTCTGTCCTTCATAAATTCAAAAAATAAATTTAAAAAATAAATTAAAAAAAAAAAAGACTAGGCCCCTCTTTAAGACTTGTTGGTTCGTGCCCTTTATAGTCTAGTGCTAAAGAGCTGTGATGGGGTTCTTACTGTGGGTGGAGTCCCTAAGTAGATTATTATAAATGAGACATTGTCTGCAAAATACTAACAGCCAGCCAAGGTGGCTGTCTGTGGGGCGCCCCCTGTTGGATAGGTGGTATCATTACAACTTTCTCCACCTCCAAGTCACAAGAGAATTCCTATCTCAAATGAGTCTCATTTTCTTTTTCCTCTGAGACCCGACAAAGCAAAATTTACAAAGCCTGGGAAATCACTTTGGAGGTCAAAGAGCACTGCATTGACCCCCACAGCTCAAGCTTCAAGCAGGCTGTACGTATCTCTCTCCATGGTACCCCTTTCTCCATGCCCTTTCTAGATATTCTGATTCTTTCATATAAAGATACTCTAATTTTAAAAAGAAAAGAAAAAAATAATAAAAAAAGAAAAAGAAAAAAGAAAAGATACTCTAATTTATGCAAATAAAACACTACTGAAGAAGCTTATTAACTCAAACTTGTACAAATCTTACTGGAACTTGTACAAATCTTTGTCCCCTTATAATATGATGAAGAGAGCTCTTTATTACTCACCACAAAATAGTACTCTCATATATCTCCTATTCCAAGACTTGCAGAAACATTATTTCTGCTTAATAATTAATTTGATAAAGGGTCAATAACCTTAATATAAAGCAATTAACAAACAGTTAAGAAAAGCAAATAGGCTATGGATATGGGACATGAACAAAAAGTTCACAAAAAATAAAACAGAAATGGCTAACAAACGATAGAATAAAATGTCAATCCACGCTAGCAATCAAAGAAGAATAAATTAAAATGACATAATCTGGGGCACCTGGGTGGCTCAGTCATTGAACATCTGCCTTCAGCTCAAGGCATGATCCCAGGGTCCTGGGATCAAGTCCCACATCAGGCTCCCCATGCAGAACCTGCTTCCCTCTCTGCCTATGTGTCCACCTCTTTCTGTGTCTCTTATGAATAAATAAAATCTTTTAAAAAATTAAAATAAAACAACATAATCTTAACAGACTGCCAATAATATAAAAATCATTATATCCAGTCCTGATGAGGATGCCATAAAACAGGCATTTCAGTACATGTTAACTGGTACAATCTTCCTGAAAACAATGTAGCAGATAGCAGACTACATCGAAAGTCTTAGTTTGAACTCATATGTACAAAACATGAGGAAATTATTAATGGACCATAGTCCTCCAATATCATTCTCCTCTTCCTCATTAGGAACAGAATCTTCAGTTTTTTAACCGAGCACATGTCCATTGCAAATAAATTATATCCTCCAGCCTCCCTTGCAGGCAGGTATGGTCCTATAAATCTGTTCTAGCCTAAGAAATGTAAGTGGGAAAGATCAGTGCAAATTCCAGAGAGTGTCCTTAAAAGCATACCTTCTTCCCCCTTTTCTCCTTCCTTGATACTGGCTGGAATGCAACTGGATAGCTACAACTCCAGCAGGCATCTGAGATATTGAGGTGGCTTGAGAATGGAAGTCCCACACAGTGACACAACAAAATAGAAGGAGCTGGACCGATCATTTCCAGACTTCTCAAATCCAGAAGACAAACTTCTGGGGTACCTGGCTGGCTCAGTCAGTAAGCCATGGGATTACTGATCTCGGGGCTATAAATTCAAGCCCCACATTGGGTGTAGAGATTCCTTAAAAATTAAAAAATCTTAAAAAAAAAAAGACCAACTTCTATTTTGTTTAAACCACTATAATTTGTAATTTTACTTGTAGCAAATTCTAATCCTAAATAATATATGTGTTAATACCAAATATACTTTAAAATATTTTGTTAAAATTAGAGATAGCAGGGCACTTGAGTATCTCAGTGGTTGAATGTCTGCCTTTGTCTCATTTCGTGATCCCAGAGTCCTGGGATCGAGCTTCACATCAGGCTCCTCGCAGGAAGCCTGCTTCTCCCTCTGCCTGTGTCTCTGCCTCTCTCTCTGTGTCTCTCATGAATAAATAAATAAAATCTTAAAGGGGGGGAGATGTAGAACAGTGTAAAATATGTTACCATCGCACAAAAATGGAAAACAAGACACTATCTATGTGATAGCTGGGTCCCTAATGAACCATGTCTTTCATTATCCACAACCTCATATAGTCCCTTCCCACATTGAATCTGAATTTGTCATACAATTCACTTAAACCAGTAGAATGTAGAGAAAGTAACACTGCACTAGTTCCTAGCCTAAGCATTAAGAAGGTTTGTGTGTCAATTTTAGTACATAAATAAAGAGGGTGTGCTGAGATGTTCTTTGCATGTAAATAAATATGAGTAAATAAATAGATCCAACTATAGGGAAACATTTATATATAATGGGTTTTCTTCATTACCATATATTATACAGCACAATGATATGAAAATGCTTATTATATAGAAAGAAAATGATAACAAAAATAATACCCATACAGAATACAATGTGTACTTTGTAAAAATGCGTAGAAAAAAAACTTGAATAATTGCTGGAAAGTATTAATATTGCTTCCTTCTTAGTAATAGAATAATGGTTAATTTTTTCTTTTCAAATTTCTTACAAAGAGCATGTTTTACATTTAATTTCAATAATTCTATATTTATTTCCAGATGTTCTACATGGGCCTTTTTCAAATCTCTCTTGACAGACTTTTTGACAGACTTTTGAGTACACATATTACTTGAGATTAGTTGATTCATTTGCACATGTTTTCAGTCCTATTATTTCACTGAACATTTTTAGCTTACCTTAGTTCTGTATCCTCTTCTGTACCATTGTTAACTCCAATGTATTAAGTATTTGAGGGTCTTATTCTGCTATCTGTTGTTTCCCTTTACTCTTAAATACTTAACAACTAAATTCATTGTGCATCTGTAATTCTGGATTGTGAGGTCATGTGAGACTTATCCAAAACTGTGGACTGCCACAGGGTCTGGGATAAAGATGCATTTTTCCAGAGAGTTTTGCATCTCCATCTTCTTTGCACTCTAAGTACCATTAATCCAGGACCTCTAAAGTTAATATCTCATCTAGATCACTCAGACAGTTTAAATTCAACCTTAAAGCCAAATGAAGGCAGGGTTGTTGTTAAATTTGAAGGAAAGAGAGATATTTTTCCCCAATGAGACCTGAGGCTAAGATACATCTCGTGGCCAACGGGGGGATTTTTTTTCCAACTCACTTTTCCATAGACAGTACAGCCCTTTACGGGCTCTAGCTTCAGATTAGGGTCTCAGCTTCAACATCCCACATTGCAAGGGCCCAAATTCTGGTTTCTAGTCCCTAGCACAGTAGTAAAAATTTCATAATCTAAGTTTCTGCTCTCAGCAAACACCCTCAGGGCAGAATGTCAGCTTATGTTTCACATCCACTTTCCATTGCGTTATTTATTTTTAGACCCTGGAAACCACTTTTTTTCAGATATCATAAAAATCTTAGTTATACTTTATCCAGCATTCTTAGGTTATTTCAGCAGGACAATTTATGAAAGTATCTGGTCTGCCACCCACATAGCCAGAATTGAAAGTTTGGGCGGATATTATAATCAGAAAAAAATCTAAGTATAAAAAAATCTATTCCTACAAAATGAGGAGAGTCTCACCTATTGACTATAGTAAAGTTCCCTGACACATGGCTTTTTCCATCACTAAAAATTATTCAACACTGAGAGGGAGCTCCAGGAAAATCCCTACATTTCACTGAGACTGAAATTAACTATTAATTCATTACCAGAGTGAAAGGACAGTATATATAAGACAAGAACTTCCATAGGTGAGCAGAGAAAGTGATATTCTCCTTGCGGGAGAATATCAAAGTTATGGAACATAGTAGGTGCTCATTAAATATTTATATCAACAAAGTTGAAATACCTACATCTACTAGGCAATATTTTGGAAATGAGTACTAGCGGAGTTTTGTCAATATCTTGATATTGTATTCATTATATCCCATTATTCTAAGCATATGGACATTTACACCAAAAGAATCTCTTCAAATATTCTACGGAGCAATTCTTAAATATCCAAAGAACTGAGATACATTTCTCTCCCCTTCCCTCTGTTGTAACTATTGCTAGCAATGATATTTACATAACATTTGCTTCAATTTGTAGATGATTAATTTTGCAGAAATCTTTATTTTATGTTCTAATGTGAAGATTAAATGACATGGTTCAGGCAAAGCCCATAGGACTTAGCACATAGTAAGAGCTTATTATGATGATGGTGGGGAGGAGGAGGAAGATGGTGATGATTTTTAAAAGCAACTATGCAAAATGTGAGGTAGGTATGCCAAGTGAGTGGAAACTAAAATCAATGTAGGACAAATGGAGCATTCTTTATTTTAAACTTAGAACTCCAGAGGGGCATGATTCAGGGTTGTTTACTCGTATCTAGAACATCTGAAAATGCATCAGGTCTAAGTAGGTACCTAATAAATATTTTATATTTACAGTAAGTATTAGTATTGTCACAAGGGTATCACGAGCATTCGGTTTCAAACTTCCAGCAAGAGGCCAAGATGGATATGTGTACCTATGAGTCTATGATTTCTAAGGGATACCCCACAACTGGTGTTCTAAGGCCCTATTGCTTAGCTCCAGAAAGAAAGATCCACTCATCAGGACTGAGAATGATGGTGATTATTTACTGAGCATATACTGTTACCAAAATCTGAGGAAGGAAGAACTGGGGAGTTACTAATCAATAGGAATAAAGTTTCAATCAAGTAAGATGAGTAAGCTCTAAAGATGCACTGTACAGCAATGTACCTATTGTCAACAACGTGTTCTACGCTTAAAAGTCGGTTTAAAGACTAGATCTTGTGGGTGCCTGGGGGGTCAGTCAGTTAAGCAACTGCCTTCAGCTCAGGTCATGACCCCAGGGTCCTGGGATCGAGCCCCACATTGGGCTCCCTGCTTAGCAGGGAGCCTGCTTCTCTCTCTCCCTCTGCCTGCCACTACCGCTACTTGCTCTCTCTCTCTCTCTGTCAAGTAAATAAATAAAATAATAAAATAATAAGTAGATCTTGTATTAGTCAATGTCCTTACCACAGTAAAGTAACAAATAAATAACTACTTTTAACAGTGTATACTTTTGGGATGCCGAGGTGGCTCAGTGGTTGAGCATCTGCGTTTGGCTCAGGTCATGATTCCAGGATCCTGGAACTGAGTCTCGCATCTAGCCCCCCACAGGGAGCCTGCTTCTCCCTCTGCCTGTGTCTCTGCCTCTCTCTCTGTCTCTCATGAATAAATAAATAAAATCTTTTTAAAAATAAAAGCATATACTTTTTTGTGACTAAAATAATTAAGTATAAAAATTCGAATGATTAAAGCATTAGGAAAACAATAAGTAAATATAGTTGACATCTAAAAGAGCAATAGATGTACAACTTAAATGACAGGGAGAAATCTTAAAGAAGTAAATACCTGATTAACAAAATTAAAAATTTTCACTTGTAAAAACCATGTTTACTCAGCCAAGCGTGATGCTTATTATCCCACTCTATTAGGGGAGGAGACAGAAGAGTGGTTGAGATCGGAGATCCCTGAAATCTGTCGGCCTGAGTCTAATCCCAGCACTGCCATTTACTTTGAGCAAACCAGTTAAGGTCTCTATGCGTCAATCTCTACAAACAGGCATAACAGTACTGACCAGCTCACAGAGCCGATGTGGGATAAATGAATTGGTATTTGTGAAGTGTCTAGAACATAGTAAATGTTATACAAGCCTTAGCTCTTGTTACTTCCACCTTTTCAGCTGAAGAAACTGGAGTTTACAGAAGTCCAACTACTTGGTTTGTAAGAAGCAGAGCTGGGACCTGAATCCAGGGAGTTTGACTTCAGACGCTTGACACAGAGCAGAAGCTTGACATACAGCAACTTCTCCATGGCAACTCTGAAGCCTGTTCCTCAAGTATGAGTGGCCTCACCCCACCCAGGCAAGGGCAGGACTGCCGACCAGAGCCCTGTTTGGGTGAAAGGGAACCCGAATACACGGGAAGGCTTGTCCTCCTGGCCTATCCCACCACCCCACCTGCCTGGGCCCCCAGCATTGGTTCAAAATGGGAGAATGTGGACAAACAGCTGGAAGGTGAGGACAGATAAGCCACAGCCTCTGGAACTCAGCCACTGCTGCTGTGTTCTGTCTCCCCAGCCACAGAAAGGGCAGCAGATGAGAAGGAGGAGCGGATATGTCCACCCACCAACATTCACTCTGTGTGAAAGCCCGACCAATAACACCAGCCACTGTTTACAAACACTTTGCAATTGTGCCAGGCACTGTGCGGGACACTTTGCAGGCACTTCTTTATCTGATCCCCGTGACACCTGCTGAGGCAGGTGTGTCACTTTGCCCTTCTCTCCAGAAGAGGAACTTGAGGATTAGTGAGGACAAATAAACTGCCCAGGGGCAGAGTTAAAGAGCAAGGCCAGGCTCAGCCCAGACCTGAGTCATAACCCATCCCAGTACGCTCTCTGCCCTAGACTTGACATTGAGGTCTCGCCAACATTCATATGTTGAAACCTGACAGTATTAGGGGGTAGGCCCTTTGGGAGGTCATGAGGACGGAACCCTCCTGAATGAGATTACAACATACACCCAGAGAGCTCCCTCACCCCTTCTGCCATGTGAGGACACAGCTGGGAGAGCTGTCTGTGGACGAAGAAGAGAGCTCTTACTCAATCCACCCAACCTATGACTGCCTTGACCTTGGACTTCCCAGCCTCTAGAATTGTAAGAAATAAACATCTGTTGTTTTAGCCACGCAGGCCATGATATTCCATTCTAGCAGCCCACACAAGCTGAGACACTCTTCTCAACTGTGCGCACCAGACATGGTGAATGCGATGCAAGGACTCAGGTTACAATAACAATGAGCTCCCTTACCCCCAAGGACTGGGGAAACATAATCATGGAGGGGTGGATGGATGGATGGATGGATGGGAAGATGGATGGATGGATGGTTGAGTGAATGGGTGAATAGATGAATGGGCGGATGGATAGAAATATTCTAATTTTTACAACCTCTCTGTAAGGTTTTAATCTTCCACATGTAGAAACAGAAATTAAGTTCCAAGGGGTTGTATCCCTTAACATCCCACAGTTAATGAGTTTCAGCTGGGACTCCAACCCTAGCACCCCCAGTTCCCAGATCGTACAATGGCACTCTTTACCTCACAGTAGAGCCATTGTGAAGATCAAAGGAGACAAGGTGTATAAGTGTGTTTTGCAAACTCTGCACTTGGAAAGCGGGTAACTGATTTTTAACACAGAATCAAAACCTAACGCCAAAACAGCACAAATGAAGTGGAATTTTAATCACGAAGAAGAAATGTGAGGACATGGGGTCCACAACGGCTGCTGCGAGCTTCGAAATCAAACCATCCTGTGTGCTCACAGCCACTTTCTCAGAAGGCAGGTGGCAAAAAGAACCCCTAGATTTGGAAATACAGAATTGAGAGATTATGCAAAAGGCACCCAAGACAACCCCTTCCACCTGATGCGGGACCCTCAACTCTGATGGAACAAAGAGGTAACAGCATCACACCAGGGAGAGGTATACAAGAGGTAGGGCTCAGAAACCACTGCATACAGACAGCCTGCTGCATACAGTCCTTTCTCAGAAGGTCTCTAATGCTCTGCTGCTGTTTTTAGATTCCTGGGTGAATCGTCTAACCTGTAACTTCCATGGTTAAATCAAATGATTTAATTAAGCTCTCACAGTAAATTAGAACTTAGCAACACCCTCTATCTAGAGTTTCCACACCACGACCATCTCTCTATTTCTTTCTTACAGGCACCTAATCCTCATTTTCCTAAGAACCTACATTCAGCATAGAAATCTGCCCAACAAAATCAGAAAATCGAAGCCCAAATGCAAAAGGCAGAACTAAATAGACTTCTACCGTCACACTCTTCATCCCCCAGAAGGTGGCTTCAAACAGATTAGAAAATAGAATGCAATTAAATAATAGCCACAAAAGCCTTTTTAAGAACACAAACAGAGTTTCTGCCTACAGTGTCTAGTAAAGTAAAAAATCTCTCATGAGTCTCCAAATCCTGAATCATCAGGATTGGGAACACACAGGGGGCAATCTCTCTTTTTTTTTTTTTTTAAGCTGAAAATTGCCAACTTTTTCTAAAAGCTGAAAAAAACCAAGGCAATGGAAAACCTGGAAGATTATTTTTAAAACAATGCAAGAATGCTGCTCTCAGGACAAAGCATCTGCATTGCTATGCTCTCCCAGATTCAGCACGGGGGGGGGGGGGGGGGGACAATACAAAGTCTTCTGGGTCAAAAGCTGATAACTTAAATGAGTGACGTGGACCTAAGGATGTGGGGAGTAGTAGTGGTCACTGGCTGTGCCCAGTCTGATGGAACAGTCTCACCTTGATGGAATATACACACTTGCGGTTGACAGATTGTGTAATATTCTTTCAAAGAAGCCAAAAGTCCATTCCTTGGCGGCAGGGTGGGACCAGGGGGAGTAAAATCTTCAGGTTTTTCAATGTCCTCTTAAAAGGTTTGCCCAGGGGCGCCTGGTCGGGCATCTGCCTTCGGCTCAGGTCATGGTCCCAGGACCATGTGTCGGGCTCCCTGCTCAGTGGGGAGTCTGGTTCTCCCTCTGCCCTTCCCCCTGCTTGTACTCTCTCTCTCACTCGCTCTCTCTCAAATAAATAAAAATCTTTTTTAAAAAATGTATAAATAATAAACAAATAAATAAATAAACAAATAAATAAATAAATAAATGGTTTGGCCAAGGAGTGCCTGGGTGGCTCAGTTGGTTAAGTGGCTGAGTTTTGGTCTCAGCTCAGGTCATGATCTCAGGATCCCGGGATTGAGCCGGGCATCAGGCTCCCTGTTCACTGGGGAGTCTGCTACTCCCACTCCCTCTGCTCCTACACCCACTCATTCTCTCACTCTCTCTCAAATAAATCAATCAATAAAAAAAAAAAAAAGGCAGGTTTAGCCAAACAACTATAAGCTGCAACCTTTCCCCTCCTTAGTGATGTCATGGTACCCACAGCAAACCCAAATTAGACTCTGAAGCCCTGAGCTCTCAATCCTCCGCTTACCAGTTGTGCACACTTTCAAAAGGTCACTGAAATTTCCCTGGCCCTCAGTTTTCTCATCTGCAAAATGGACCTAGAGATGCCTGCCTTATTTATTTCATGTATACTTCCCACGAATTAAATAAGCTTTTCAAAAACAAGGGCCATTCATTTTTTTATGTCCCCAGGGCCTGTGCCCAACCAAAATAAAATAAAATATATATTAAAAGTGTGTTGAGCTGGAAAGCACTTTCAACATAGGGAAAATCGGGAAGCATCCATCAAATGTGAGGTGTCACACGAAATGCTGGCCCTCAGAATCTTTTAAAGTTGTACAGAAAGTTTCCATGTGGCATTTTTCCAAAAGACAATGTTTTCTCCCTCCCCCCCCCCCCAACAAAAGCTCTTCCAACAAAAGTAATTGACAGTATCTGTTTAGTAACTTAGAGAGAAAGGGAGAGAAAGAGAAGAGAGAGTGCTTTTATGCAAATTTGATTTCCCTATAATAATCTAGAGCTATTCTGCTAGAAGGAATTATCTCCGCAGGCTGGCAGCTGTGGTAGGCAGAGAATTAAAAATGGCTCTGTATATGGGAAAATCTGTTCTATAATCAGTGCTATTCTTGGAGGGGACATCAATCTGGTCCAGCTCCCATGATGCTCCACTTGTGTGAATGACATACAAGCGTGAGGTAGAAACTCTCATTACATCACGGCCGGGGAGTCAGCCCCACCTGAGACTTTGCATCACTACCCCAAGATGGAGACAGACCCAATGGGGGCCTCCAACTAGCCCATGTGGTCCACTCCCTTGGCTTAGGAAAAAGACACGAGAGATAAAACCAAATCTTTCCACAATGAATTATTCAACTCTGCTCTAATGAACTGCCCACTCTTAGAGTCATTATAAGGTTCCAGTATTTTTTCCTTTCCTTCCTTCCTCCCTCCTTCCTTCTTTCCTTCCTTCATTCATCTTTCATTCTTCCCTCCCTCCCTCGCTCCCTCCTTTTCCTCCTTCCTTTCCCTCCCTGCTGTTCTCATATAGAGTACAAGGCTCAATTCCTACGTCACAAGACACCAGACAAGCAAATAATGCTATTCAAGGGAAAGGGAAAGGTACACACTACAGAAAAGTATTTTAAGAAATAAGCAACCACCACAGTGCTTCCCACAAAATGCCACCATGTTCTTAATGAGGCAACTGCTTGGTTATTTAAAAAGCCCTGGGCCTGGGCACCTGGGTGGCTCAGGTGGTTCAGTGTCTGCCTCTTGGTTTCAGCTCAGGTCATGATCTCAAAGTCTTGAGATCAAGGCCTGCATCAGGCTCCACACTCAGTGCAGAGTCTGCTTAAGACTCTCTCCCTCTCCCTCTGCCCCTCCCCACCAAGCTTTCTCTTTCTTTTAAGATTTCTCTCTAAATCTTAAAAAAGAAAAACTGGCCCTGAGTGGCTACTATGTTCAAGTTAACTTGGAGACTCCATGTGGCAGCCACCAAAAGAAACTAAAGTGCAGACGAATAAAGCCATTATCTGCTTCCAAATGGATTCTGTTTCCTTCACTGGACCATGAAAGTTTCTTGGGAATCTGTCTCCGTGTTACACCTGAGGCACCCTCCTTCTTTCCCTGAGTCATACACCCCAATCATTGCCCCGCTCAGGGGGATGAATATGGGAATAACAGAAAGGTAACTGCGGGTGTGTGCATGTGTCTCTGTCCTCATCACAAGGTGTGGACTCACCCTGATTTAAGTCACTCAGGGTCCTTTACAATAACTAGGAGCAAATGCTGGGAATCCCAAGAAACGGCATCTTATATATTAGAACTCATTTCCCCTGCTCCCTTCAAGCAAGATTAAGAAGTTGGCTTTGTCAACGTGCAATGCCCATGAGCCTAGACCGGCCCAGCTGGGTAGGCACACGACCACAGGGGAAGGTCGGGGGCTCCAGAATGTTGAGTCCCCCAGGAAGGGTAGAGCTGGCTCCCCTCAGCCCCGACACTGCAGAAGGACTCGCACAAGGAGGCAGAAAACCACCTCACAGAACGTACAGAGCACAGAATCCGCTGTAGACCTGCTGGGACTGGACACCCAGCAGTGAGACGGCTCCACGTAGCCCTACAGAGATGCAAGAAATGCCGCGGTGTCCTTCAAAACTGTTCCCCGGGGGAAAGGGACCAAAAGGGAAGGAGAAACTGAGTAGGGAAAAATTAGAGAGGAAGACAAACCAGGAGAGGCTCCTGACTCTGGGAAACAAATGGAGGGGTGCAGAAGGGGAGGAGGGGGTAGGGAGGATGAGGGGATGGGGTGATGGGCACTGAGGATGGCACTTGAAGGGGTGAGCCCTGGGTCATATTATGTGTTGGCAAATTGAGTTTAAATTAAATGTATGTATGTATGTACGTATTTAAAATAAGAAAAAGGAAATGTTCCCTGGGGGAAGGAGAGTGTTCCTGCTATGAGACAACACCTTCAGGGTTCCACTAGCCAGCCCTCGCTGCTCATTTCTAGGTTCTGTTCTTTTTATTAGTATTATTTGACAGGGAGCAAGAGAGAAAGAGCACGAGTGGGGTGAGGGGCAGAGGGAGAAGCAGATTCCCCGCTGAGCAGGGAGCCCAATGTGGGGCTTGATCCCAGGATCCCGGGATCATGACCTGAGCCAAAAGCAGATGCTTAACCTATTGAGCCACCCAGGTGCCCCTCTGGATTCTGTTCTTTCCAGGCTTTTCCTTTTCAGCTACGACAACCCTAGATACTGGGCACTACCAGGCACATGCCCACCCTTTCGCCCAACTCCAGGGCCTCTGAAGCTCCGAGGCTCCAAAGTCCTAAAGAAAAGCACGGAAGCTGCCTGCGTGATCACTGGGGTAGGAAAGCAAACCGGGGTGGCACTGCAGGGTTAAGTTAAAAGACAGCTGCATCCATTTTGCTCATTACTCTTCATGTGCAAACTGCAAATTGCATTTGAAAATATTTTCTTTAAAATAAAATTGTCATTTCTGAGCCTCCTGTCTGGGCAAAGCGAGGAGCACAGATGTGAAAGTGAGCGTCACCCTCCCCGTCCTCAGCAGAGGTGGCAGGCTCTGGTCCTGCTGACCCTGTGACACAGAGGGCACCGCAGGGAAGGGGAAATGTTATCCTTAAAGGACTCATTCTCCCTCGAGGGGAAGCTGGCCCCACAGGAATTTGCCCCACAAGCCTCTGGACTCAAGGTAGCGACTCCAGATTTTAAGAAGCAGCAATTTCCTTATTTGGTCCTCCCACTGAGGTTGTACCCTTTCTCATGGACCTACGTACGTTGGTTTCCCCCCAGGAATTCTGAAAATGAAAACTAATCCCTTTCGTAAATGAGACCCACTCAGAAGGCATCCAGGGCCTGGATGTCGGGCACAGGGCACGCGTGCCTCAGTCCCCTTTCATGTAAAATGAGGATAATCGTTAACTCCTCTTTTATTGGGTTTGTTATGAAAAATAAATCGGTTGAGTCATGTAAGTATCTGATGTGATGTCTGGCACATGGTTAGCACACAGTAAATGCAGACGTGGGTATATAAATATAGACTCATTCCGTTTCCTGAGCCTGCAAAAGAGGAGCAACTGTTTAGAAGCTTTTTCTGAAAACGCTCAACTGGAGTAAGGCGCTCCGGCGTCAACACCTGAACCCACAAATCAATGTTAACATCCCCAAGGAGAGACAAACTGACTTTGCGCCTCCTGGTGTGATGCAGCAAGAAGTACACATCGCTACCTAGGACGTGTTTTTACCAAACCTATGGACCTGAACTTGATCGAGGATCTAAGAGTCTGCAAGAGAAAAATAAAAGGGACCGATGATCACCAGGGACACAAGCAGCAAAATCCACACTGTTAGGAAATGCAACAGGACGAACAATCGGCTCCTTCAAGAATAAATTTGAAGCAAGGAATAAACAAAGAGAGGGATATCTTAGATTAAAAGAAATATGAAAGTCCTATCTGCCCGATGCAATGTGCGGGCTTCATTTTGATCCTGCTTTGAACAAACCAAATGTAAGACGCCCATGGTCCAAGTGAGGCAATTTGAACATGGACTGGGTTTTTGCGATATTAAGCAATTCCTCTTTATCTCTGCAGCTGCTCCTCCCACTGGGAGGTAGAGCGGAGCTCCCATGGACTCTGTCCTGACTCCCTTCTCCAGTGGAAGGTGATAGAAGCGATGGTCACAAGCTCCAAGACTAGGTCCTAAGAACCCTCTGAGCAAGCATCTTAGAAGTCCTGTTCATGGGACATTTCTTCTTGGAACCCAGCAGCCATCCTGGGAGAAACCTAAAGAGTCACCAGCCCCACCTGAGTCCCTACCTGACAGTCTCATGAGTGACCCACCTTCTGTATCAGCCCAGTCATCTGTATCTTCAGACGATCGCAGCCCCAACTGGAACCTGAGGACAACTGCAGTAGAGACCCCAGACGAGCCCACTCAGCCCATAGAACCATGAGCCAGGACAGTAAACTATTAAGTTTAGGAGTTGGGAGGTGCTTTGGTAAGCAGAGGAGGGAAAAACATCAGATGACTTTATCTCTTAGAGACACATCCTGAAGTATTTACAGAAGAAATTATATGATATCTGAGATTTTCAAATTAATCTAATTGAGGTGGGGGGTAGAGTTGAAACAAGCTTACCCATGTGCTGCTAATTGTTAAAACTAGGAAATTGCATCATAGAGAGTAATTATACTCTTCTCTCTACTCTTGAATATTTTTGAAATGTTTCCTAATGAAGGCTCTTTTAAAAGCTCTGAATTTACCAAGAAGACAAAGTTGCAAGACCTGCAGGGAAAAGAATATCAGCTACGAGGTGATTCCGTGCGGTCGGCATGGCAGGTGCGATCTAAGTGCGCGGTACTGATAAGCTCACTACCACCCGTCCAGCCACAGGACATGCATCTCTGCAAAAGCAGCAGATAGAGTTGAAAGAAGCTGGAGCCAAGAGCAGAATTCAAATCCCAGCACCGGCTCCTTCTAGGTGGGAGCCTTGGGCACGTCTGTCAACAGCTCTGGGCTTCGCTGCTTCGTGTGCAAAGGATTTTTTGCTGAGGAACTTCCCCAATTCTTAAAACAATTAAGAGGAGCCCACAGACTACAAAGTGCTATAAAGGTACAGCAAGCTGTAGGGGACAAGAAACCACGTGACCCCAACGCCCTGACCGTGTTACATCGAGGTAGATCATCTGCCCACCAGTGCAAACAACATTAAATTTCTGTCCTTTTATCACATCACGATCCAGAGCCAGACGCATCTTTATGCCGGAGGATGCGTTTGGGAGGGCCCGGTTACAACACACGTGTGCAGGGTGTGCACGATTCACATTGAGGGTAGGGTACGTCATGAAGAGGGAGCACTCACTCCCCGGGCACCAAAAGCAGGGAGCGACGCTGGGACAGGAAAGCCACATGGGCTGCAGAGGACAGGACAGCCAAACTGCTTCCTGCTGTGGGCAACTCCCAGGCCGGCTCCTGCAGCGCGAGCAACTCAGAGATACATCTATTTTAGGAGAGTTGCTTTTCTACCCAAACAACACCAAAGAGACTAACATCTCATTAACTTCACTAATAAATTAAATTAATCCACTAATACGTGTGCTTCTATACCGAGGACTAGAATTCTACGTACATCTCTCTTTACAGAGTGAGCGCAGGGCAAACCCAGCATCTGTACCAGACGGCCTCCTCCGTGAGCGTGTCTTTCCACTTGCAATGAGGTTACTATTGAAATAAACTGTGGGGGAAAAGTTAATGAAATAACGTAACTTTAAAAGGCAGTTTAGGGGATCCCTAGGTGGCGCAGCGGTTTAGCGCCTGCCTTTGGCCCAGGGCGCGATCCTGGAGACCTGGGATCGAATCCCACGTTGGGCTCCTGGTGCATGGAGCCTGCTTCTGTCTCTGCCTCTCTCTCTCTGTGTGTGTGTGACTATCATAAATAAATAAAAATTTAAAAAAAAATAAAAGGCAGTTTAGACCCACACCCTTGCCAGGGGGCTCATCAGGTTTTTTTTTTATCCCCCCCCCCCCCCCCCCCCCGCCCGCTCATCAGTCTCTAATGAACTATAATGCCATCCATGCTTTTAGGTAACGTGCACTAGCTACAGGGCAAATGTCCATATACGGTGAGTCCTTGCCTTTTCTCTCTGCCAGATGTGCAACTTCTTGAAGGGAAGTTTCTTGGGTGTTTATCTTTTCTTGGGCATTAACTGAAACACCTGAGCCTGGCATTTCCCAAAGAGCATCAGGCGATACCCACGCCGCCGAGTCTTAACATGTTGCATTTGTTAAGGGCCTTTAAAGTCACGCAGGTGTTGGGGAAATGCTCGGTCAAACCTTAACCTGGTTTTTGCCCTTGGTGGCGGTTGTTTTGAACGACAGGCCTCCTCAGCAGTCAGGGCCCACGATGCTAATCTCCCAGAGGTGCCCAGAAATGTTCCCGTTTGAGGAGACTTCTCTCCAGACTCTTGTTGCTTGGCCCATCTCGGAGGAAAGAAGGAGAGCGGACTTCGGCTCGGTCGTTAACATTTGGGCAGCACCTGGGCTTACTCGCTGCTCTACAGCTAACCCGTCAGAGCTGCTGGAGCGCCACCGGTGAGATTAAGCAAATATCATGGACCTTATTTTTTCAATAGAGTGTTTTTTAGGGCAGTTTTAGGCTCACCGCAAAACTGATCGGAAAGTACAGACCCCGGGGTACCTGGGTGGCTCAGCGGTTAAGCATCTGCCTTTGGCTCAGGGGGTGACCCCGGGGTCCCGGGATCGAGTCCTACATAGGGCTTTCCGCAGGGAGCCTGCTTCTCCCTCTGCCTGGGTCCCTGCCTCTCTCTGTGTCTCTCATGAATAAATACATAAAAGCTTCAAAAACTATATTCAAAAAAAAAAAAGAAAGAAAGAAAGAAAGAAAAGAAAATACAGACCCGTCCCCACACCCACACGCACAGCGTCCCCCTCAGCGAGAGCGCGGCCTTGGTCACATCTGATGAACCCACACTGACACATCATTATCGCCAAGGTCCACAGTTTCCAACAGGGTTCCCTCCTGGTGTTCTATGTTCTTTGGGTTTCGATAAATGTATAATGGCGTGTATCCACCATCACAGTGTCATACAGAATGATTTCTCTGCCCTAAAAATCCTCTGCCCACCTATTCCTCCCTCCCGCCCCTCTAGCCCCTGGCAACCCCTGATCTTTTTACTGCCTCCATCGTTTTGCCTTTTCCAAAATGTCACATAGTTGGAGCTACACATAATGTAGCCTTTCCATATTGGCTTCTTTCACATAGTACTGTGCGCTTAATGTCCCTCCACGGCTTTTCATGGCTTGATAGCTCATTTCTTTTTAACGCTGAATAGTATTCCGTTGTCTGGATGGACCACGGTTTACGTATCCATTTACCTACTGAAGGACATCTTCATTGCTTCTCAGTCTGGATGATTAGGATCAAAGTTGCTATAAACATCCATGCATAGGCTTTTGTGCAAATGTAAGTGTGCAGTTCACCTGAGAAAAATGCCAAGGTGCGTGATTTGCTGGACTGTATGGTATGAGCATGTTTGATTTTGTAAGAAACTTGGGATGCCTGGGTGGCTCAGCAGTGGAGCACCCGCCTTCGGCTCAGCGCGTGATCCTGGGCTCCTTGCGGGGAGCCTGCTTCTCCTCTCTCTGTCTGTCTCTGCCTCTGTGTCTCTCATGAATAAATAAATAAAATCTTTTAAAAAAAAATTGTAGGCTCCTGGCATGGAGCCTGCTTCTCCCTCTGCCTGTATCTCTGCCTCTCTCTCCTCTCTATGTATTGTGAATAAATAAAGTATTTAAAAATAAAAAATAAAAAATAAAAAATAAATTAAAAATTAATACATAAATAAATAAAAAATAAAAATAAATTAAAAATAAATAAATAAATAAATAAATAAATAAATAAATAAATAAATAAAATTTGTAAGAAACTGCCAAACCATCTTCCTCAATAGCTCTACCATTTTACATTTCCACCAGCAACGAATGAGAATTCCTATTGTCCACATCCTCTCCAGCACCACGTAGGGTTATCGCTTCAACTGATTTTGCAAATGAGGAAACTGAGTGGAGACTTCAAATGAAGTGACTGGAAGGACGGTTTTCTAACTATAGGCAACCAGTGTCCTCCTTCCAGTTCACTAAAGCAGGAGGTGAAAGCCAGAGGCCACGTCCCACCCACCCTCTTCTGTTCTTTTTTTTTTTTTTTAAGATTTTATTTATTTATTCATGAGAGAGACACAGAGAGGGGGGGGGGAGAGGCAGAGGGAGAAGCAGGCTCCATGCAAGGGAGCCCAATGTGGGACTCGATCCCAGGACCCTAGGATCACGCCCTGAGCCAAAGGCAGACACTCAACCACTGAGCCACCCAGGTGCCCTCTTCTGTTCTACAACCTGTGAGCTAAGCATGGTTTGCACATTTTTAAGTGGCTGGGGAGGGGAAAAATCGAAAGGAAGAATAAATGCCATGCCCTGTGAAAAGTACGTGGAATTCACATTTTAGTAACTGTAAATAAAGTTTTATTGGCACAGGGCCACGCTCACTGTTCACCCATTGTCTGTGGCTGCTTTTGCACTGTATCAGCAGAGCTGCCAGAGAGAAAGTAGGGCCCGCGAGCCTGCACTCTCTAGCATCTGGCCTTTTATGAAAAAAGTCGGCCAACCTCTGCACCAAAGGATCAGCCCTAATCAGACGTTATCATCTCTACGAAGACAACTGTCGACTTTGTAATGATTTACCACCAACAAACTCAAAAAAATCCTTCAAAACCAGTTTCTCTCCCCACATAAAACTCCCCTCTTTACATTTTCCAGGCATCTTCGCCTTCTATGGCCAGCGATGACGCTACACGTAGAATGTACTGAATTTTGGCTGCCAGCAGTAAACCCAACCATCTCTAAGATTTTTTTTTCCCCTTCCAGGGAACTAGGAGGCATCCTGCCTGGCTTCTTCTTCTTCTTCTTCCTTTTTTTTTTTTTTTTCCCTGCCTTAAGGTTTGTTTACACTCAGCAGGAGAAAGGTAAGGAGATAAAAGCAATGCAGAATGAATAAAGGAAGACAAGACTACAGCAAAACACCAAAAAGGCAAGATTAGAGGAGCGAGCCCCAGGGAAGAAAGTTTACAAGTTAGCAACTGAAGGGATGGAAAGCGAGATTACGCCAGAACACTGTGGCCAGAAGCAAGAATCACTGGAGACAACATCGCCACAGGCAAAGGTTATTTCAAACGCACAGATCTCCTGACGGAGGCCCCGCGGATCAAGTCGCTGAAATAATGAATTTAATTCTAGCTGTTAGCCTCTTTAGCCGCCCGGGATGACCCAGACCCCTGTTGGGGGGCCATTCAGGACAGGGGGCCACGGGGAAGGGGAAGACCTCCGGATCTGCAATTCCTCTTTCCACGGCTCACATCCCAGTCGGAGGGCAGGGACGAAGGGCTCCTGGGTCAAGACACTTGAGAGGCAGGATTTAAAAAAAAAAAAAAAAAAAACAAAGCAAAAAAAAAAAAAAAACACTTTTTTTTCAGACCTCAGAGTTCTCTCAGGAGTAATAAAAAATGGCCAATTATTAAATATTTACCATAAGCCAAGCTCTAAATTGAATCCTTTCCACATGTTAACTTTTTTAACCCTGGTAACAACCCCTCTGAGCTAAGTATTTGACTTCCCTAAATCAAATGACAAAACTGGAAAGAAGTGGGGATTCAGACCCAGGGTAATTTTATCAGCCTCCAAAGTCTACACTCTAAAACACCATGAGCCGCCATCTCCCTTCGAGGGTTGTGAAGAAAACGACCTTCAGGCCTAAATTAATCAAACATGTGCTAACGAAGGGACTCCAAACTGGGCTCCTTCGGGCCATCAGGTGTACTCATCTGCACTGAACTATGATAATCTTATTTATAAACACATCTTTGAAACGCTGCAGCTTAAAGAGTGGTGTGTTTTGGGTTTTGTTTTGTTTCTTTTTTTTAAGATTTTACTTATTCATTCATGAGAGACACAGAGAGAGAGGCAGCGACACAGGCAGGGGGAGAAGCAGCTCCCTGCAGGGAGCCCGGTGCAGGACTGGATCCCGGGACCCAGGGGTCACGCCCGGGCCCAAGGCAGGCGCTCACCCGCTGAGCCCCCCAGCGCCCCGCACAGAGTGGTTTTTCATGTACATTTGCCTCATGTAATCCCTCCCGGAAGCTCGAGTGGGGATGGAAGAAACCCCAGCCACCCTCTTTTGTCAAGCTCTTCCCGGGCAGGGCCAGCTGACAGGAGGCAGCGGAGGCCGGAGGCCGCGAGTCGGGGCCCTCTGCTCTGCCCGAGGCGGCCGCGGCCTGCTGTCTGTCCTGCCGGTGGCCTCAGCCCGGCTCCGCACCTGGCTCAGCTGGGCCCGCCGTGAGAGGCCGAGTCCTGACCCCAGCCAGTCCTCACGTGCTTCCCTGCGCTGTTTCTAGAAGCCCGCACTCGCACTCGCACTCGCACTCGCACTGTGTCCCGAGCAGCTGGCGGCCCTCGGGGAAGCATCTTAGGGCCGAGCGGGAGCCTGGGCGGAGGCCGGGCGCCAGCGGCCACCCCGCAGGCCTCGCCGGGGTCACCAGGGCCGCCCGCAGAGCAGACTGGCGAGGAGGGGAAACCCGTCCTACCCCCCGAATCCCTGGCCCGCGGCTTGCTACCGAGGAAGGACGCACCCCTGCTGCGTTCCCCAGAACCGCGGCCCACAGTGGCAGTTTAGAGGGCGTCCTGCCCCGGTCCTGTGACCTCTGTCCTGGAGGAGCCGGGCCGCGCATATTCCCAGGAGGGAAGGGCTGGGTCCTCTCAGACAACCCTACGGACCTTGTGACAGCGACCTGAGTCCCGGGCACCAGTGCCACCGGACACCGAGCTGGGAATTTGAGCGCAGCAGCCCCACGGATGCACAGAAAGTGTGTTTTGCGTTAAGAACCACCAACCTTCAAAATTTCGCCTCATACTGTGGTTGCATTTCTGATACATTGAGCCCAAATTCTCCGAATCCCTCCACAGACCCTTTCTGAGAGCCTTAGGTGAAGGGGAGTGGGGTAGGGTGGCAGGGGCTGGAGCAGGACACTGCTCCTACCGCGAGGAGTTTAAAACCCGAGGGGGACGTAACACGAGCACCCAAATAGCCACAGGGGGTTCTTGGTGCCACCAGCAAAGAAGGACAAGATCGCCTTCGGTTTAAGGAACCAAGGAAGGTTTCGTGGAAGGGGTGACATTCATGTCTTAGGATCTCAAAAGGCCAGGCCTGCTGGAGGCTCAGAGCCGGGTAGGGGCTGGGTATGCAGGGGGAGCCTCAAGGAGTTCAGTGTGACCAAAGTGCAATGTCTATGTTAGACAAAGAGGGTACATGAGGCTAGGAAGGTGGTTTAGGGTCAAATTACAAAGAAATTTGGGGGCCAGGCTAATAGCTTTGGACTCTATCCAGAGTCTATTAATGTGCCAAGCCCAGGCAAGACGAACTGGCCAGGGCAAGAGGAGAGGCAACATGTAAGAAGCCACTGGAACGGTCCAGGCGAAAGGTAACGCACGTCAGAATTAGGGCAGAGGTAGCGGGACGATGGAGAAAGGCGAAGTGCCAGAAACAGGACTAACTGGACTTGGCAAGATCAGTGAGGTTACAGGAAGGCAGGAGAGCGATCCCACGGCTCAAGGTTCTCCTCTGAGGCCCTGAATGGCTTTCATTACAAGCGCTGGTTCCAAGAATGCAAAGTTCCAACAGCCAGTAGGAAGTGCAGAGGTGGCCTATGGGGGAGACCTCTGGGGCGGATGGATGTCAGACCCGGAGGTCGTGGTCTGCAAGGGGCGGAGGAGGGGGGGAAGAGTCAAGACAGAAGAAATCCGAAGATGGAAACTCAAGTAATATTGAGGAGGAAGGGAGGTGGGGAGGGAAGGAAGGAGAAAAGAAGGGAGGTAGGGGATGGGGGGAGAGAAGAAGAGAGAGGGAGGGAAAGGGGAGGAAGGATGGGGGAGGGAGGAGGGTGGGAGGGGAGGGAGAGAAGGAGATGGAGAGGGAGGGAGGGAGAGGAGAAAGGCGGTGGGGGTGGGAAATGGGGAGGAAGGGAGATGGGGAGGGAGAGGAGGGAGATGGGAGGGAGGGGGGAAGGAGATACGGAGGGGGAGAGAGATGGAGAGGAGAGAGGGGGGAGGGAGGGGGAAGGAGATGAGAAGGGGGGAGGAGGAAGATGGGAGGGAGAGGGGAGGAAGGGGGAGGGAGATGGGGAGGGAGAGGGGAAGAAGGGAGAGGGAGATGGGGAAGGAGAGGAGAGAGATGGGGAGGGAGAGAGTGGGGGAAAGGAGGGGAGAGGAAGATAGGGAGGGAAAGAGAGATGGAGAGGGAGGGAGGGAGTTGGGGGAGGGAGGGAAAGGGGGAGGAAATGGGGAGGGAGGGAGAGAAGGAAGGGTGGGGGGAGGGAGATAGGGATGGGGAGAGAGATGAGGAGGGAGAGGAGGGAGATGAGGAGGGAGAGGGGAGGAAGGAGAGGGAGATGGGGGAGGAGGGAAGGAGAGAAGAAGGAAGGAAAAGGGGAAAGAAAGTTAAGTATGGATCAGGGAACCAGGAAGGAAACCAAGGGAATATAATGTTACGGAAGAGAAAGGCTTCAAAGAAAAAGTTGCATGAACCGTGTTAAAGCTAAATAAATACCTAAATAAATAAATAAATAAATCAGTAAATCAATCAATCAATCAATAACTAACCCTATTTGTCTGTTTTTGATTTGACTTTTCTGGGGGTAGCTTAGCTCCAGCGAGATGACCGCACAGGCCGAGAATGCCCCCGTCCCCACAGGAGGGCACGACCGGGGCCAGCGCGCGGGGTCAGCGGCCCCCACTGATGAAACAGGAAAACCGCGAGTCACCCACGAACCTGTCAGCCCTCAGGTCTGCGCCAAGTCCTGCCTCTCGGGTAAGTGTCCTAACCTCTCTGGATGAAGACTGGGCCGCAACCTGACGGGTCAAGAGCAAACGCACGAAGATAAATAACCAAGGCTGTTCGCTGTAGCATGTGCTGCTTTATTACGGGGAAAATTGGGGAACGACCCTCCAACAATAAGGGATGCGCTAAATAAGCTGCGGTACGTTCCTAGCGCAGATCGCTTGGTAGCCACGACAAGTCAGGGCGGAGGAACAATTTATTGACGCATAAAGATGTGTACAATGTATTAAATTTCAAAAGCAAATTATAAGAACATGACCTCTCTTTTAAAAACATACATGCATTAAAAATACATATAAATGGGACGCCTGGGGGGCTCAATGGTTGAGCGTCTGCCTTTGGCTCAGGTTGTGACCCCGGGGTCCTGGAATCGAGTCCCACTTCGGGCTCCCTGCAGGGAGCCTGCTTCTCCCTCTGCCTCTCTCTGTGTCTCTCATGAATAAATAAATAAAATCTCAAAAAAAAAAAAAGCATTCTGTTAAAAACAGTATAAATGATATAAATGTCTCTCTAAAGTAGAGAAACGATGGGTGATCCTCATCCTATTTCACTTTGCTTATCTATATTTTCTAAGTTTTCTGGAGGAAATATACATTAGAGGTAAAATTTTTGTATATTAATGTATATTTCTGGAGGAAATATACATTAGAGGTAAAATTTTCTTAAACAGATTTTTTTAAAGGTAGTAATCCCACCCCTCCCTCAGACTACCTATTTTGGCTGTTCTGCAGGAATGTTTATCAAATACACATAATAAAAAAAATTAAATAAAATAAAATAAAAAACAGGACGTTATCCATTACTCACTATTTTAATTTACAAAAAGTAGGCAGCCACCCACGGAGTGCAAGGCTACAGTAAAAATCCTTCGGTCTAGGGTCAGAAACCTGAACTTGAGGAAGCTCCTTAACCCCAGAGCTCCAGCTTCTTCATCTTGTGAAATTCGATGCTACTTTCCACCCCGGTGAACTCAGGATCTGAGCTTGGTTGAATGAGATAAAGTGCGTGCCAGCCCGCTGGAGGAGGTCCTTGAGGGGGTGTAACCACCATCTGACCCTCAGGGCAAGTGAAGGCTCCCGCCCCTCCCCTGTCCTTGCAGCGCACCTTCCATCCACCGTCCCCACACTGAGCGCTGCTGCGAGGACGTGGCCTGGAGAGGCGAAGGTGTTGGGAGCACCTGAACTGTGCGTGTGCCGGTTAAGGCCCCTCTGTACACCCTCAGGACTCTGGGGGTGCGTGTGGATATCTCCTCATGCTGCGGCCTCGGGAGCACAAGCCTCGGATGCAAGCTCCCTGGCCCACTGAACGGTTCCCAGTCTAGAATGGTCCGCCTCTTTGCCCAGACTCTCTTTGCCCTCCCCGTTCGGAGCCGGTTTCCGATTGCACCCAGGGAACCCCCAAGGGGTCTTCCTAAACACCGCGGCATACTTCGTGGCATTTATCTATCAGTCGAGCAAACGTGTACCGAAGTCCTGCTATGTGCCAGGCGCTGAGGCAGGGCCCAGAGATGCAATGAGAGGTGCCCTGGACATCATCTCCGCCTCACGCTCCATTATCGAGTCCCTCCCTAAACACCAGGACACGACCTTGGAACCCAATCGACCCGGACCGAAGGAGACCTCCTAAAGGTGTGAGATCGCAACCCGGGTACTTGGCCTGTCCCTACCATCATGTCTTTATGTGCCAAATGGGATGACAATACCCATTTCAAAACCTATTCTGGGAGTGCCTGGGTGGAGGCCACTTGAGGGGGTGAGCGCTGGGTGTGATACTACATGTTGACAAATTGAATTTGAATTTTAAAAAAATGTAAAAAAAAAAAAAAAGTGAGTGCCTGGATGGCTCAGTTGGTTGAGCCACGGCACAGACTCTTGGTTCCAGCTCAGGTCATGCTCTTAGCGTGTTAAGATCGAGTCCCCTGTGGGCTCCACACTCAGAGCAGAGTTTGCTTGTCCCTGTCCCTCTGCTCCCCACCCCACCCCACCGCTTGCTCTCCCCCTGAAATAAATAAATAAAATCTTAAAAGCCCCCCCCCAAAAAAACAAAAGGCCAAGCTATCCTAAAGATGAAGCAATTACATCAAGGCGTCCGGCACAGGACCTGGCACCTAGCAGGACCTCAGTCAACATAGCCATGATCACTTCATCCCGAATCCCATCGTTTGCTGACTCAGCTGCCAACACCCCCCACACACACGCACTTGGAGAATTATTCCTGGGGTGATTGGTAGCAAACTTTCTTTGCCCAGGCGCACTTCAATTTCAACCAATACCACCTCTGTCACTACTGGGGAAACGGTTTTGCTGACTCTTTGCTGGAATCCTCCTATTCCCAGAGCAACCTGGGTCGCCAGGATGTAGTTGTCCCTGTGACACTCCCACCGGAGTCTTCCTTGGTGTCCTCTCCTCTTTGGGGCGACGGCGGGGTGTCTGGGTTTCAAACACCTGGCTTCTGTGCAAAGAGAAAAATCAAAACAACCATCCCTTTGGACAAGGATGTTTTCTTCGTGACGGTGGAAAACAGAGAGGACAGCCCCGGGAGGAGGCTGGCATGCGGGCAGGTGCCATCGCCCAGAGGCCCATGTGTGCTCAGAGGACAGTTCCCACAGCCCCTCCGGGGGACAAACCCCGACGGCAGGGTCATTACCCCTCACTCAGGATCCACAGATGCAACAGCCCGTCCTGCTTAGACGCTGTGGAAGCGTGAGGGGTCCCTCCACGTCCCACTCGGCCACCACCAGCAGCGTCCAGCAGACTCTGTGCATGCACGCCGTGTGGGGTGCAAGGGCAGTGCAGGAAGCATCCCCACCAAATGACCCTGTCCCCTCTCAGCAGCCTCTCGGATATACAGAGTGTGCCCACATCCAGGGAAGCCGGAGATACAGCAGCTACCCTCTCGCTCGGCCTCCAAGAACTAACTCCCTTAACGCCACAGCCAAACTGTGCAGCGGGGAGCGCCCGTCCCCGTGGCTGCAGCGCCACCTGGTGGCCAGGTGAGCGAGGCCCGGGCTCGCCCTCCACCTGAGCAGGCCCCGTCTTCCATCCTCTCCGGAGGCAAACCGGAGTGGCTGCCCTGCGCACCTGTCAGCCAGAACTGGGAGGCACCGGGCTTCAGCCACATAAAACTATTGCCTGGTCATAATCCTACCCCAATCACCGAGAAGAGACAAGAGCATAGAAGGTTCCTGCCAGCATTAGATTTTCATGTCCAAATGCATCCTCATACAAACTCGCAAACACGCACCAATGTTTAGTTCACATCTCGGTGACTTCCTGGCCTCTCGGGTCTCTTCAAGGCCTGCAACCACAGCCAGGAAATCATTTTAAAGCAAAAAGGAAGAGGAAAAGTCGGCCTAAAGACCTGTAATGACATTCCTCTCTTCTCTTTGCCGCAAATAGCTCTGTCGACAGCTGACATTTCCGACGCCATCCAAAACTCGGGCCTGAATTGCAACTTCCCCGCGCACAACAACCAGAACCGCGCCTGTGCATTGTAAGGATGGCGGTTCCAATAATGTGATTTGTTTGGGACTTAACCTGCGGGTATACACACTGATTCGGTTCATTTCTAAATCCAGATTATTCCGGTTAATAGCCTGGTAGCGCTCAGAACAGAATGTGTGCACCACAGCTAAATATTCCATATTAAAAATAGTTTGTGATGGGATATGCTTTTTATAATTAAGTTTAATGTACATTAACATTTTTAGATGAAAAACTGACAATCTGAGAACAGCTCTAAATTCTCCTTTGATTATTTTTCCAGAGCACTGAAGGCATGATATAGCTACGTAAATAGGCTAGCAGTAAAGTTCTTTGAAAGATTATTTTCTGCCCTATCAAACATGCCCTTCTTTATAACCCTCCAGTGGTTTTCTGGAGCAGAAATGGATCGTGTACAAACTCCTGGCTGGGACACCAAGTCACAAGAGCCTGACTTAATTTCTGACCCATATGTCCCGGTCAGGCCAACTCACTGTCCCCTACAGAGACCTACCATAGACTCACCTGCCAGTATCCTAAGTTGCTCCTTTCCTGCACCTTTTCCCACCTGAATAAGCTTTGCATTGCCCCCTTGCTGTTGAGTCAGGGTAGGATTGCCAAGTTTCACCCCCTCCCCCCCAAAAAAGAGTAAGGTACTGAATTTGAATTTCACATAAATAACAAAGTCTTAGCATAAGTATGTCCCAAAAGTTGCACAAGGCATACTTGGGCTAAAAAAAAGATTATTTGTTGTATACCTAAAGTTCAAATTCAGTGGGTGTTCTGTATTTGGCCTGACGACCCCAGCCCAGGGCCCCTCTTTGGTGTGTCATATAATGGCCTGGCCTTCTAGGCGACAGCTCCCACCTCCATAATGATGCCTCCTTGTTAACATTCTTTTAAAACACCTAAGCAAATCGTCCTCAAATCTGAGAGACCAGCTGTAAGCCGTCTACTTCATTACTAAGGATAGCCTCAGTCAGTGGTTCCCAAAACATAGTAGGTACACAATTAATAGTAGGACGTGACTGTGTTGTTTTGTGATCATTTGGTTTTCATCTTGTTTGCTTTTTGGTGATCCCTTACTGATAACACACAATACTGCCTTTCTGCATACGGTAGTTATATAAAGTTCCTTTTCAAACAAATGTGTGGTTTTTGTTAAAAAATAAAACAAAAAAGAAAACTTACAACAATACAAGGTAGAAAATAATTTTCTACTCAAATCTACTCAGATTAAGCCACATCATGACAGTAGAGACAAAGTGACTGAAGTTTGGGAAACCATGCCATAAAGCAAAGGTTAGCAAACTTTGGCCCACTGACCAGATATGGCCCACCACTTGCTTCAGTAGATAAAATTGGGGGGAGGGAGGGGGACAGCCACAATCTTTCATTTAAATATTGCCTCTGGCTGCTTTGGTGCAACAACAGCTGAGTTGAGTACTTGCAAAAAAGACCATATGGCTTACAAGACCTACAATATTTACTCTTTGGCCCTTTATTTTTAAAAAGATGGCACTTGGGTGACTCAGTCGGTTAAGTGTCTGCCTTTGGTTCAGGTCATGATCCCGGGTCCTGGGGGTCGGGAATCCCTGCTCAATGGGGAGTCTCCTTTTCCCTCTGCCCCTTCCCCTGCTCATGTTCTCTCCACTCCATCTCTGTGTCAAATAAGCAATTAAAATCTCTAAAAGAGAGAGAGAGCAAAAAGAAGAAGAAAGTTTACTGACTCCTGATCTAAAGTATCACTCATCTAAAATAGTCAAAGGAAAAGAGAACTTTGAAAGTCCCCATGGCAGATATTTTTGGAGAGAGTGAATATGTGACACAAGAAAGCCCAAAGTTGACACAGTCCTCCATTTCCCATTCCCGATTCTTTTTATCAACCTCTTCCCCACGCCTGGATCTGCTGAGGCTTCGTTCTCATACTTACACTTTGGAATAACATCTGCTTCTTCTATATTAACTCAGACCCACCTACACTCTAACTAGGTAGTGGTAAGTGAAATACAATGTGCCTTTTATTGTGTTCTCCATAAAAAGGAAAAAAGAGAAAGAAGGCATCTCTTCTTATCGAGGGCCATGGCCCATATAAAGCAAACCCATTTTAATAACTCAACAACTCAATACTTCAGTACAGAATATGTTAAAGTTAGCATAAATAGGTAACAGTAACTTCCATAATCATGCACAAATTACTTCTGAAACAATGGGTAGGCTCTGGAAATAAAGTTTTAATCAGCTGCAAATGTCTGAGTAAGCATAATTGTATCCACTAGTTAAGCCTCCTTAAGCATGATAGCATTTTAATCCAACAGGTCAGCAGTATTGTAGCATCTCAGGCCAATTCACTAAGATGAGAAGACACGGACATCTTAGGTTCGAAATAAAATTAAAATACAGCCCCCTACTGTGCTGTTACAGACATTGAATGTTTCTAGAAAGTTCTCCAGCCCTGGAAAACATCATTGGTAAACCTTTCCACATGGGCCCAGATAAAATTTGATGCCCCTCCCTCTGAGCACCTCTAGACTGTGGGTGCTCTTGAAAGCTCAGGACTCAGCAACTTGCCATAATCATGTACCTGGCGACGAGTCTGTTACCTGATTGCCTCTAACTCAAGTCCGATGTCTGACTTGCTTCCTCTAGCACCCAACATATGACCGGGCTTTAAGAGGTCTTGGCTACAAGAAGGGATGAAACCCCCAAGGTTGTTCCAAATGAGATCCAAGGAGAATATGACCACAATTTTCAACTAAACTAACAGAATAGAACAAAACTAAGCAAACATTTCTCCACCGATCAAAGAAACATTCTGTTTGTAATCCAGTTCAGTTGACAAGTTAAGACTATCAAAGCAAAATACACAAAGAGCCATGCTGAGGGAAGGGCGATTCAATGACCTCTAGCTTTTCCTTTTTGTATGCTTTCTCTTCTCATCAGAATCTTATAATCTGCCTGTTGCTGCTCCCATTTTAGGAAATAAGCCAGAATCAGTCATTTCCACAGTAGTATGAATAAGACAATGACTTGCCTGCAAAGGCATTATCCCCAATCAAAGGAACTGGCAACATGTGCAACAGGCCATGGAGTAGTCAAACATTATCTAACTCTGCCTGCAAATCAAGCCTGTTGGGATGGAACATTACTCTGGCTCAACTAGAGATGTACAACATGGCAGCAGCATTGGTGGGGATTAAAATACGGGCGATGAGTATTGATAGCATCCTTTCCAGGTCTTGGAGTAATTTTGTTTATTTCAGAACATAATATATTATTTGAAACTAGCTGATATCTATGCAAAAGTAAAGATCTGGGGAAGAATTGAAAAAACTTCAAGGAAAATTTTACTGTCTTCCTAAGAAAGACAGAAACATCTCCCCCAAAATGTCTTGTTCCCTAGGTGATTATTTTTCAGCCTTCACATCCCTGACGCTGACTTTTTTATTTTGGCATTTTGAGGGGAGACTCACTGATTGTGCCAAACGGAAAAGGGAAGAAAAACACGAAAGCGCAACGCTGGGCAAACTGGGTAAGCCACCACCTAGGAATGGGGGCGTGGAAGAAAAATTAAATCCAGACAAAACCATACCAATGTGCTCCAGTGTCCAGCCCAGTTAGAACGCCACAATCCCAAGGGAGATGCGCTATAAAAAGCATAATTTGAGTATTATCTCTCATCATTCAATATAGTTTTTCAACCCTTTCAAAATCACATTGAAAAATCTATATAATGTGTGCTTAGATTAATGAACTGTTTGAATCTGGATCAATAAGGACTCGAGGCTCTGTGCCGTTGACACCTGCTGGGAACATCTAGAAGAATGCTCCACGGAGGGGCAGAGCCAGTCGGCACTTTGTAACTACAGGGGTTCCACTTAATAAACAAGCAATCTAATATATGACCTCTGCAGATTAATTTCCTAAGAGCAAGTAAATAATCTGGATTCAAATTTTCCTTGATTATGCATATAATTACACTATTACTTACCAATTAACACATTGATTTAAAACTTCTTGGGATTATGCATTTAAGAGTATAAAAGAGATCATTCTGTCATCATCCAAACACTCAAAAAAAAAAAAAAAACGCTCTAGTTCAGCAAGGAACCGTAGGAAGCAAAACTTTCCACTCATCTGCTTTCTCTTACGGAAGAAAAGACGATGCTGATAAGGTTATAAAGACACCTTAAAACATCACAGACCAGAATTATTGTCTCAATAACTGGACCACAATGACACCCATTAGCAAGGGTTTGTGCGTGACATAATAACAAAGTCTTAGGGAAGCTTCATCATCTCCTGAAATATTTCTGTAGAACCATAGATTTAAAAAACTGCTTCTCTAGCTTGGATTATTATTATTTTTTTAATTTACTGCAGCAACGAGGGGATAATTTATCCACCCTTAGACAGTTACATAAATAGACAAAGATATATGGCAGAGATACTTCTCTGCTTTAGACAAGTATAATAATTAATGTTAGTTTGTTGTTCCTTGTCCCTACATAAAATTTCCCATTAAAAATGTTAATATGTCCCTTCATGAGGCCACATAGCCATGGGAAGAAAAAGATACAGATGAAATTGCTACATGGCATGCATGCATATGTAAAAGACGTTAAAAATAATAAATCAACACGGCAAATATAATGAAGCCTGCTGTCCAACAGTAAAAGCTGTCAAGATGAGGTTGCATTATTAAGACCTTTATGTCCAACTGTTCAGCTGAATAAAATCTCTCTCCTATCACTTATGCACTTTCAGGGAGAGAACTCACATCTGGGATCAGATTGTCACAGCACCGCATTCCTGATTCCTTTCCCCTTGTATTACTCTCTGAATAATTATCCGAATCGCCACGGAAAATGAAAGCTAACTGAAGCTAACCACAAAATAACGAGCTTTTACACGCAGAAATACTGCTCCGTGGTGTCTTCTCTAACAGTCAATATTTCAAAAAGAAATGCTTACGCGCCGGAAAAATAAAGATCTTACCGGTTCGGATTCCGGCGCTACTTATTTTCTCAGTAAGATCAGTAACGCAAACAATCATAAATATGATTCAAAATCACAACTCTGGGGAAACACAACCAGTTAACTTTGGACTCTGTTCTTACTTCGTAGAGAGAGGTAAAGCCCCCAATATATAACAGCTTTATGATCCCAGGATATACAATGCCGGCATGCTGATTATTTCTGAGACCTAATAACTAATTATTCAGAAAGAGGAAGAAAATAAGCCAATCCAACTCCTCCTCCTCCAGCCTTAATCCCTAATTTAAAGGAGGAGAAAAATATGGCTTCGTAGGGCAGGAAGCCCCGAGGGCCCTTTCAAAATAAAAGGAAAATAAAAAATAAACTTCAGTCCCCTTGACAGCATACAAACAAAAGCAGCAGTTACTTATCAGCTTCACCCCCAAAATAAAACCCAGCGAGATGACTGGGAGTTTCGGTTAATGTAACCCAAATCTGAACCTCTGGGGGTGTCAGCCGCCTCTCAATAAAAAGGAAAACTGAAAATAGTACAAAAGTGGCTCCTAATAGCAATAATGCAAACTTCTGTGGTCATTACCGGTCAGATAATAACCGGCAGTGACCTTAAAACCATACATTATGGCTTAAGTATGGTCTAGTGCTCATCGCAGATGTGTAGCTGAGAAATAAGCAATGCAATCTTGCCGTAAATGCTCAAACTGTTCCAAGGCTGGCCTGCATGCATGGATTTCTTTTTTTTCCCCCTCCCCAGTGTTATCACACCGAGAATCTTATAATGATCTGAAAAATACGTACCTTAGGGTAATGGTGCTATAACTGCAAAGATAAATGGCCAGACCGATGCAATCGAAATCACACCCAGAAAACAGGTTCCGCGACGCAGGTGGATGTTGTCTTAGCACGGAGACTCGGGGGGAACGTTTTGACCCTTTTAAGCCTCAGCTGTCAGGAAAGCCGCAAGGATCTTAGTTACCATATTCATCGCCTCTGTGAAATGGTATCATGTCAACATTCCCATTCTGCAGGTCGGAACAGTGAGGCGCAAGGGAGTCAAAGCAGCCGCCGGGGGAGGAAGCGAGGTACCGGTGTGGAGAACCAGCTCCTTGTCGGCCGGGCCCGGGTTCCCGAGTTTGAATCATCCTTTCACCATTTCCCAGTGCCTTCATCGGAGATGAATTTGCATTTCACTCTTGCCTCCTGCTAACTGGGGGGATTTTACACATTTTTTTTCAATTTGTCTTCCAATGTATGGGGAATGCGGCATCTACTTTTTTCTCTTTCATCATTTCTCTGCTTCCCCAATTTTTTTTTATGTGACATAATCTTTGCACACGTGGCTCTGGCCAAGCTGAGAGCAGCGGCGCGTTCTGGGAGCAACCCCAGATCTAAAGCCCTCTTGGACACGCCACCCCACGACTGGAGAAAACGGGTCCCACCGCTTTATCAAGAACCACTACCAGCTCTCCGGAGAAGCCTGCTGCTTATTTCTTAGCAACGCATCAGCGGGGAAAGAACCGAAAATTGGGCGCTTTCTAGAAAACACATGAGATGAAACCAGTTACAGCAAGAATTTTCCCCCCAGTGGTGTGAAACACCTGACACCGGCTCTCCCCGCCTGTCCCCCGATCCGTCCGAGGAGCTGGTCACCCGGCGTGGACATCTGTAACTGTGATCACAGCTACACCCAGCTGCGCAGCCCTGGATCACGAGTCCACGGCCCAGGGCTGAGAAACAGCTGCTAAATCAACACGGGTGCTCTGTTCCTAGTCCTCTTCCCACTGGCTTTCTCATGCTCTCCTCGCCTACCTGGAGGACAAGGCCACTCTGCTGGGTTTGGGTAAGGTCTCTAACTGGAGAAGCTGAAAGTCCACTTTCTTTCGGAGCTCCACGCACAATGCCGGGGCGATGCCCCTGGCATCACCAGCTGCCTCCCAACTGGACAGGCCCCAGGTAGGCAGGCGGGTACCTGCGGTCGAGGACAGTGATTCTCAACGGGGGTGATTTTGCCCCCCGCTGAGGGGGAGGGAGGGGGGATTGGTCACTATCCAGAGACCTTCCGAGTTGTTACAATCTGGGGAGGAGTGAGGGGGTGGGTGGCCATCACTGGCACCTAATGGGTAAAAGCCAGGAAATGCCCAGGAAAGCTTCCTGCCCCCAATAAAGAGTTATTGAACCCCAAATATAAAGAGAGCTTGAGAACCCACACCCCGGTCTAGATTCCTTGCTGTTTAGAATCTCCCGGATTCCCGCATGAGTCCCGGGCACCACGCTGGTGCCACGCAGACGGCCCTCAACCAGCGCCGGTGGAGAATCGCCACAGGCAGTCCTGGCAAGGAGCCGAGAGATGGGCCCCGTCTTCTCCCTCCCACCTGATGTCCCATCTCCTCCTTCCTGTCTCTTTCACCACGTCCCATTCATTCCCTGTCTCTTGTTCTACTCTCTCTTCTTTCCCTTTGCTCTGAAAGGCTACGCGTGGAGGGTGCCCATAGCCTCACCCATGTGATCTTCAACACAACCCTGCGAAGGAAGTGTTATGTCCTCACTCTACACCGAGCAAAACCGAAGCTCACAAAAAACCGAAGTAATTTGTCAAAGGCCCCCCAAGTCACTGAACTGTACAAGTGAAACCGTCATGTGTTCAGCCCCGGAGCACAGTGTTTCCCTCCCAGTAAGCACACCCCAGAACAGGGTGTTCGAACCCGGTTCGAAGAGGGATTCAAAAATATTCATAAGTAGCTGAAGAGTAAAAATAATATAATAGGAAGTAAACTCCACGTCAGGCCAACATCTCCCCCTCTCCCCTGAGGCGACTGTAAGCCAAATTCATTCAGAGACTGGAAAATGAAATTTTTCATTTATTAATTGCTACACAAGTGATTTACTCGGGGAGCCTCGGGCCACCGGGTAAGCTCAGGCTTTGTGAGGACAGAGCATAACTGACACTGCACCCAATGCCACAAGACGCTGACCTCAGTAAGTGATGAGAGGCCCAACACAGGGGCAGAGACTAGTGTCATGTTGCTGCTGGCACGTGACAAGATGCACAGGGAAGTTCACTGCAGGTGACCCCTCTGTAGCCAGGAACGGCCGTTTAGGGCACCGTGTGATCCGTGTCTGGCCTCGGGCACCGAGCCGAGGTGGGAAACATATACAAGTAGGCCGATACCTCAAAACACAAGCTGTGCATGCACGCCCATGCACTTACGTGTCACGGCCACAAACCCAACCCCGTGCCCACGCACGCCTGCCTGCATCTCCTGAGCTCTTCCGTGTACCAGGCCCCCTGCCAGGTACCAAAGACACAGAGATGAACTGGCCTCACTCTGCCCTCCGCGGGGCCTCAGAAGGGAAGCAAGATAAATCTGCAGGCAAGTCACATTCCAGGGAGACGGATGCCACCCCGAATGATCGAAAGATCGGGAAGCTTGGGGACGGCCCTTGGAGGAAGGGAATAAATAGCCCTGCCAGGGGAGGGGACGCTGAAGCGGAGACGGAGACAAGGCACGGGGCGCCCCAGGGGAGAAGAGTGGGGCACAGGGCGGGATGTGCAAAGGCGCGGCCCCCACAGGAAACCAGACCTGCCAGGGCCATAGTGAGGCCGCTCTTGTCTTCCAAGGGATTTGAGGAGCATTTTCTGGCGCTACAGGAGCCCCAGCTGAGAACACCAAGGCAGCCTGAGAAGGGCCTTACCTGCCGAGCAAAGGAATTCAGATTAGGCTGCAGGAGCCAGCACTGGTTCCTAACTGCTCGGGCGCTGCCCCATAGGACATCCGTTCTACATCACAACCTGCGGCGTACACACACGCAGCTGCAACTGAAGCAAATGCCTTACAAAACAACGCTCGCCCTTTCTGCACAAAATTCATCCCGCTATTTTCCATTTCGTACTTTTTATTTTTTTTCTAAAGATTTTATTTATTTGAGAGAGAGGCAGAGACATAGGCAGAGGGAGAGGCAGGCTCCCTACCAGGAGCCCGATGTGGGACTTGATCCCAGGACCCCGGGATCACAGCCAGGGCCGAAGGCAGACGGCTCAACCATTGAGCCCCCCAGGTGCCCCTATTTCATACTTTTGAATGTTTGCTGCAAACCCCATTGAGTGGATTCCATGAGCCACCTGTCAGCTGTACCCTGTAGTTCCTTAGCCCTGCTTCAGGTCACAGGGAGGAAAGAGAGTTTGGAGTTTTGTTTTTTTTTTTTAACTGGGGACTGACAAAAGTCAAGTATGTTTAGGATGATAACCTTGACAGCAGGGTGAGAGATGGGCTGGAGGTGGGAACCATGGAAGTAGGGAAGCCGGCAAGAGTCGGCAAACAAAACAAAACAAACAACAGTAACAACAACAACGACAACAACAACAACAACAACAAAAACCCGTGAGATAAGCCTAAACTTAGATAAGGCAAAGACCCCAAAAATGGAAAGTAGGGCAAAGCTCTGGAGCCTTTAAGTCATGAACCAACTATCTTGAGTGACCCGTTACAGCAGGAATGAGGGGACAGCCTCTAGATTGAGAGATGGATGGAAGGACGCAACACGACCCAGGACAGAACGCAGAGAGGGGTGGGTGGCGGGGGGCAAGCGTTCAGGCACCTATGCAAGGCACCTGAGGAGATGCGCACGCGACAGCCGCTTGTTTGTCCCCCCTCCATGGAAGATGCGGCAAGACCACCTGCAAAATCTACGTACGGCGAGGAATGGCTCGTTTTGGATGGGAAGCAAAGAGATTTCAAGAAGCACCGAAGACCCAACTGCAGACTCGAACCTGGTGGTGGGATCTCTCAGCGGGGTCATGCAACCTCCGTTGGCACAAGCAGAGGACGCGGACTGGGGCTCCCCGGGGCCTCGCGGCGTGGCTGAAGGAGACCCCGTCGCCCTGGACGGAAGCCTAGCAGGCTTCTCCACCAGCGGGGACAGCTGGGCCCAGAGGAACCCACCACCGCTTCAAGGCTGTCAGGCCTGGCGGTGTCCTCAGGCCTCTGCTGTCGCTCCAACCTCACCGGCCCGGGTGGGGCTCCAACAGGACAATTTATTCGAATGATCTTTGCAGACCCCTAATACCCTTCGGCCCCCTCGCCTTGCTCTTCCCCCAAACCAGTGTTCCGCCATCCTTCGGCATACAGCTCAACAAGCACGTACTGCACACCTACCAGGCACCTGGTCGTTGCCCTGCCTCCCGACTGTTCTCTCGCCCCCACCCCACGGGAGCCACATTTTTGACCTATAGAATTGGAGCAATTTACAGAGGAGACCCTTAACTCATTCGGTATCTATTTAAATTACTTCCTCATGAAAAGAACTTCTGGCAACTCTAATGCCTTAGAGATGGAACCAAGGAGAGAGAAATTTGCTTTTGTTAGCGGACTCCATAATTACATGGAGATGTGTCCACCTGGGTAATAGCTAATGGGATTTTTTTTACCTTTTTATATAAATATTTCAGTTTCTTACCTTGCTAGATTGACTTTTTCTCAATATTAATTGCCTCCATAGTCTTAATCTATAGCAACATTTCTAACCAGTGTCCCTGTACATTTTTATTTCTTTCTCAGGAGACGGCTAGTAGATGACTTAATTTAAATTTTTTAATACCATGAATAAATATCATCTTCCTTTGCTCTGAGGGGGACAAGCCATTCTCTGGAGGGTGACTGTCAACCCTTCGACAGTTTACTTCCTGAAATAGGTCACCGGGTTTCAGTTTGGCCTACAAGTTCTCACCAACTAGAAAAATCCACATCTCCTTGAGCCAATGCTAACTGCCATTCTCTGCAAAAGGGATGCATAAGCCCTCAGCCTAGGGGCTCCTTCCGAGGGGCCCTGGGTTTATCGTGGGTGAGGTCTGTCGCCTAGAGGATTACCGGACGGCCTCTTACATAACGGGCCTCCCCGTCTTGTTGGTGCACGCGGACCCCAGACAGCAGGGTCACCGGGGATGCTGAGCTGCGGCCATAAACCATTCGTCTTTGCATCACCGGAGCAGCTGCTCTGGCCGCCCGGCCCATCTCCGTCCCGTGCCAACGTAAAGGGTCATCTTAGGCCCCCCTCACTTTCTAAATAAGCTCACCTCCTCACCATTCCTGAGCACGTGTTCTGTTCCCCGGATAGCCCAATTTTTCCTGCTGAAACTCAAGAAGCTATTAAAGTCTCCTCCACCTGGCAAAGTCCCAGGACCAGATGGTGTTCTCCTGGCTCTTATAAAGCCTTTATTAACAAATGACACTAAGCCTCACCGGCCTCTGTAATGCCTGCTTTTTCCCACCCACGGAAGACCCTCGACGGGGAGGACAACCTGTTGGCTGCTATTCTTGTCCTCACTGTCAAAACATCTCGCGACCTCGGAGTTGCCGTGAATCATCGCTTGAGTCCCCCTGACCTGTCCCAGGGCACCGACTGCAATGTCCCCTCTCCTCGCAAAAAAAAGGAGGGGGGGGTACAGAGAGCCCTTGAGCTAAGGCGAGGCATACACACGGACTGCGCCCCTCTTCTGGGTCTCTGGCAGCGACAGGCTCCAGGCAGCCCCCCTCAGGACAGTCGGAGCTGTTAATTGCCCCACCGGCATCATGGGATTTGCAGGGAGGATTCCCTTTCAGCCCCGTGTAGCTTTTCCCCGTGAGCCGATCCGCATGCCGCACATGACTTAAGGGTCACGGCTGTGTCAGGGTGCCTGGGATTGCTGAGGGAGTCAGTCACGGAATATAGAATTTCTCACCTCTGGGTCACTAGTTCAAATGCAAAAGGCCATAAAAAGCCGCTGTCTTCTGGCGGACCCTGGGCAAGCGCCCAGGCGACATCAGCTGCCACAAACGGTGCTCGCATGACAGGCACACCCTGCTCACTGTCTCAGGGAAGCGCTTGGAAGCTCGCCCTCCGAGGTCACGCCAGGCTCGGGACAGCATGAGACCGAGGGACAGAATTAGCGGCTCTCTTCCACCTGTCCTGTGACCTCCGGGGGGGGCGGGGACGCGCTTCGCCAACATCGCAGGCCCACGGTCCATGCAAATCTCCCCTCCACGTATTTTGGAAGCTACTTCGAAAGTCCAACCTTTGCCCTCTCCCTCTCTCACCTAATTTCCTCGTGCACCTGGGACAGGCCCGTGGAGGCACCCGAGCAGGTGCGACGCCGCCGACTCCCCGGAACGCGGCTACCGAGCCGGGGAAACGGGCAGGGCCGGGCGAGCTGCCCCTACATTTCGCTCAGACGTGCTAACACGCCCGGGGACTTTCTCAGCACTGGCGCTGTACCCTCCAGGACCTTTTCTTGCTGGATACTGAAGCTATTTCTGGAAAAAAAATAAATAAATAATTTTTATTTCCAAAGGAAGATGGCAGGTGACACAGAAATGTCCCTTCTTGTTTATTCTCTGTCCGTCCTCAGCGCGGCTCTCTCTGGTTTAACTCTTCTCCCCCCTTTCTTCACCCTGTTGGGCTTCTCCTGCCCCTTCCTGGAACCTTCTCCAGGGAGCCCAGCCTCACGGCTAGACTCGATTCCTGCATTTGGAGGCAGAGCCGTCCTCCCTGCAGGTGGCATGAACAGGCCAGCGAACCTTCTGGTTCCCCTCCTCCCCGTATCTCCCAGGGCCCAGCGGAGTGGCTGACGCCGGCAAACACGGCAGCATAAATCACACAAATTGCTGCTCAGCACCGCGGCCCCCCTGGCACGTGTCCCCTCCCGCCCGCGGGCCATGCCTTCCCCTCCACGGGGCCGGTGCAACTGCTTCCCCCTTCTACTGGCTATGCCTTCTTTTTCTTGTTTTTTAAACCATATCCTCTCTTTTTTTTTTAAGATTTTATTTATTTATTCATGAGAAAAACACACACACACAGAGGCAGAGACACAGGCAGAGGGAGAAGCAGGGAGCCCGATGTGGGGCTCGATCCCGGGCCCCCGGGGTCACGCCCTGGGCTGAGCCCCCCAGGCCCCTGGCTATGCCTTCTGAGCCCCCTGCTGTCGAGGGCGACTGCCCCGTCCCAGCACGGCACTTAGCACACTGGCGATTCGGATTCACGTCCACACCCTCCCGCCGGCACATGCCCAGTGGGACGAGGCAAGTCCCCGTTTCTGCTGCTCACGTGTATGGGCCACCGAGCTCGGCGCTTGCACACCGCAGCCACCAGGCGGACTCGCGTGGAACACACCAATGATCTCTTTCCATATTCGCAACACCCCAACCCAAGAGGCAGCATTTCTACCTCTCTGCTTTACTAACCAGGACGCAGAGGCTTGGAGAAGATCAAGTCACTTGCCCCAAACCACTGGCACAAGCAAAATTTGAACCCAAGGCCACGAGACTCCCAAGCTCTGCTCTTCCCACCATTTACCTACGCTCCCGGGCTTCGCTCGGTGCTGAGCTGTTGAAGAACAACTGTGTGAAATTTCCTGGCCCCTGCCGTGTGCCAGGGGTGGCGGGGTGGGCAGCGAGACTGCTAGGACCACCCGCACCGCCGCCCACGTACTAACCAATCCCTCCTTGTCACTGAGTCAAAATAAGGCCTTTGATGCCTCATGTACTCCTTACAAATTCCTCATTAATATAAGGTTCCCAGCCAGGGCCAGGTCGAGGGTGGGGCAGGTGAGGCACTTGCAGGAACCCCAAAACCTCAGCAATCATGATAATATTCTAATGCAACGTGTTAAAAAAATAAATAAATAAAACAGGAAAAAAAAAAAAAACCCTGATGAACAAAATGTCAAAATTTTAAGTAAAGACAGGATGGATATTACCAAGTTTGCCCCCTGGGTCAGGGGTCTGTGTGTGCCCTTCGGTGTTGGACCACGAACCCAGAAGTCATAAGACCTCCTTTTCTTTAAAGACCAGGCCTTTGTTTATCCAAACAATAGACACGCAAGGTAATGTCGGATCGGGATGATGTCTGCGAAGGACAAAAAGGCAGTGACGAAGGACCACGTCACGGCAGGGCTGCAGGGGTCACCCTGCCACCTCCCATCTGTGTGAACACCCCCCCACCCCGGAGGAGTGGGCTGGACAGGTGCAGAGGTGTGACGTGGCTCCTTTAGGGTGGTCAGGGAGGGTCTCTCCAGAGAGCGAAGCATCGCTGAGACCCTGAAGGATGGACACGAGCCAGCTCAGAGATGAGGGAGCAGGGGCAGCCAGGGCTGGCAAGCACAAGCTGCCATCACAAAACAGCTGGCCGGTGACTTAGGAGGCATTTATTTCTCACAGCCCTGGAGGCTAAGAAGTCCAAAGGCAAGGTGCTAGCTGCTTCGGTTCCCGGTGAGAGCCTTCCTCTGGCCTCAGAAGGCCATCCTGTGTTCTCACATGGCCAAGAGGAAAAGCAGCAAGCTCTCTGGTGCCTCTTCTTCTAAGGGCGCTACTTCCATCATGAGGACCCCACCCTCACGACCTCACCTAAACCTAATTACCTCCCAAAGGCCCCACCTCCAAATCCCAACACGCTGAGGGACTTAGAGGTCCAACAGGTGAATTTTCAGGGGACATAATCCAGTCCAGCTGGACGCGGTGACCCAGGGAGAGAACTGCAGGCGAGACGAGCCGAGCCACCTTGCAGAGCTTTGAAGACCACAGCAAGGTGTTTGGGTTAAGGGGGTGGTGGAAAGGGAGGTGGGTGGGGGGTGGGTGGGGGTGACTGGGTGACGGGCCCTGAGGGGGGCACTTGATGGGATGAGCACTGGGTGTTATGCTATATGCTGGCAAGTTGAACTCCAATAAAAAAATAAAATAAAATAATAAAATTTAAAAATTTTTTAAAAATAAAAAAAATAATTCTGTAAATAAGGGTAAGGGCCACCGGAGGGCCTTAGCTGGAAGGTGGCCGATCCACTGGCTGATGGCAGCGTTTGCTCCGGTCCTGAGGGCTGAGCTGTTCGCGGGGAAGTGGGCAGATGTAGGAGGCACTGTGTCATCCAGGATCAGACCAGGAGGAGGCCGAGAAGATGCAGAGGAACACAGTGACTCACAGGCAGGACCCGTCACACCTGGGCATGGGTTTGATGTGAAGGAACAGGATGAGAGAGGATGATCCTTGGGTTTTGGCTTAACCAACAAGACAGAATTCCGGAGGTGATAGAAGACTGAGGAAGAGACAAAGGTGAGGGCCGGGGCTGGAGGGAAGGGAGCACTATCCCATTCCCTGCAGAGCACGGACTGTTGACCCAAAACCGGAGAAAACAAAAATACATTCCTACTGAGAATACCCAGACCACCGGCTGAAAAGCATCACCCAAAATTTTAGCCTGCATCAATCCTCCCACTGTGTCTTACTCACGGCAATAAAGTTTATTCCCAATAATACTGCTGCAATTTTTTATTCATCATCCTTGTATTTCAGAATTACCACAGCAGTGAAATTTATATTCAACAGCATTATTACAATTTTCAGCTAGTAATGAAATTATTGTTTCTGTTTGTGATGTGTTTTGGAGCTATAGTGATAAAAATTTCCTCTCAAAAATACCACTGCAATGTTGATGTCCTCAAACCCTGCCATAAATGACAAATTATAGAATGCATGTGAGCGGTCAAACTCTCTTCTTGGGCAAGTTGGGCTTCTTGGGGTTTGCGTGTGTGTGTGTGTGTTTTAAGATTTTAGTTATTTATTCATGAGCCAGGCAGAGGGAGAAGCAGGTTCCTCACAGGGAGCCCAATGCAGGACTCGAACCCAGGACCCCGGGATCACAACCTAAGCCGAAGGCAGATGCTCAACCACTGAGCCACCCAGGCATCCCATGGGTTTCTTGTTTCTCTCATGGTGGGATCCAAGTCCTTTTGGAGAAAAGCACTGAAATCCTAGAAGTTGAAAGTCATAGTCCAGGGGCACCTGGCTGGCTCAGTCAGTAGGGCATGTGACTCGTGATCTCGGGGTTGTGGGTTCAAGCCCTGTGTTGGAGGTGGGGATGACTTAAAAACAAATAAAATCTTTATTTAAAAAAAATAGCATTTGAAAGTCATAATCCAGGACAGCGGTCTCCAAAACAGTTCTGATCCTTACCTCATGAGTAAAATTAAAAATAAACTTGAGCACATACCCCCAGGAAATTTTCCAATTTACAACACAATGTGATATGACTTCATTATAAACTACTTCTACCGCACTAACATATTACATGCATGATAACATATAAAGCCAAGAAGAACCCGAAGAGGATGTGACACAAAAGAAAAAGGACACGGAAATCCTAATATCTTCTTCCCTCCTCCCGCTGTCCTTGCACACCCCCTGGGTAGACGAGCTGTAGCTGGGCGAGAACAGGCGAAGACCGCTCGTCCTCCCCCACCTCTCATTCTCATCCATCCTTCTCATTCTCGGAGAGAACTGATTCCAGGATTCTAGGGTATCCAGCTCTAGGGCTGGACGAGGCACCCTGAGGGAAGGCTTAGGTACAGAGGACGTGGGAGGACCATTTTCATCTGTTTTAAACTTGGGGATTTTTTGTGTGAGAAGTTCAGTTGAGCACAGGGCTTTGTAGTTAATAAAATCGAGTTTGAAAATCACCACTCTCCGGAGCAGCTAGGACTCTTCATGCAAGCCAGTGAGTTGCCTGGATGCTGCCTTCCATTCTCTCTCTGCACTTGGTGTAATTTTTTTTCCTATCATCTCTTTAACTTCTTCCAGATTCAAGGCTACAAGTCATTAAAGCAGCCCCCGGTGATGATGTATAAATGTCCAACCGGTATTGGGCAGACTCTCATACCTGGGAACTATGTGGCTGCCACCCAGGTGCTACCACAACTGCTTTCACTTGAAGAAAAAAAAAAAGATTTTCAGAAGAAAATAGGAAAAAATTAAGACAGCATTAGAAAGCATCTCACCAGCAGGCATAGGCACTCTGTGGTCACACTGGAAGATTCCAGTTATAACCATCCTGCTCTTTGTCTGCTAAAGATCCAAGATAGAGTCCAACAAAATGACCTATTTGTGCAAACAGCCCCATGAAGTTCTAGGCCTGGAATTGCCGTGAACGTACTGTCCCGTCATGGGCAAGTGACCCAACCCTCTGGGTCAAATCCCATACCTCCAAGGAGATGTTTCTACCTCGGGAGGATTTCTTCTAAAAACAGAAGCTGTCTCGGTCTCTCGCTCTTTCTCTTCTCCTCATCCACCCTGTTGTGGAGAATATTCCAAACCTTCTGATCCCTGTTCAAATGCTTTCCTCTCTATCAAGCCCAAAGAGAGGTCTCTCTCCCTCCTAGGAGTTCCTCTAATGGTGATCGTCGTGCCATTCACTTGACCATTAATCCCGGAAGGCCTTATTGTCGTTCAGCACAGTTATTGAAAGACTGCGGTGGTGCCTCCGCTTGCACGCGTTCCTCCAGGATCCCGAGGTAGACCAGAAGTATGTGCCGGACAGATGCTTCCACCTTCCCACCAGGAACCATGTGGCCCTTGGCACGTAGTAGGTGCCCAGGAGAGACGTGCTGAAGCCACGTTCTTCCAAGTGCACTGTCATTTATTTAATTCCTCTGATTCCTGTGAAAGGGAAGAGCGTAGCCGCCTGTGGGGCTGGGCTGAGAGTGAGTCTGGCCAAGTCCTGCACGGCTCAGGACACAAGCCCTAAGCCACCAGCTCCACTCACTCATCTCGAAGGTGGCGTTATTTAATTTTTAAAGTTTTTTGTTTTGTTGCCAACGCTGAAAAATCAGGAGATTTCACACACACACACACACACACACACACACACACACACACCTGGAACACTCTCTTCTCTTGAACACTCGGAGCTCATCGCTCCTCATGCTCTCCTACCTGGCCACGATGGATGGGAGCTGAGAAGGCACCTGCCTCTGCCGAGCAGCATAGATTTCCCGGTTCGCAACATACAAATTCCTGCTTATTAGAAACAGCACTGGTTGATTAGAGAGACACTCTGGGAACGAAGGAGGCTGTGACCAGCCGACAGGGTGACACCCCCCCACCCCATCCCCACCCGCGTCCCTCCCTGCCGGGGCCCTGTAGTCACCTGAGTGCCTGGCCCCTAGCAGGTGCTCAGGAAATGGTAGTCTCCAGACCCATTCCCAGGCCTTTCTGCTCCTCCTCCAGCTCTCGTTTACTTTGGTAACAACCTCATTGTTTCTGTGTCCTTTCAGTTCCCTTTCAGATTTGTATTCCCCTGCCCCTTTCTGCCTGTGGGATCCTGCTGGTAGGACATCTGAATTAGACCTTACCTCATTCTCGGAGTCACAGCTACCGCGGCCTGACTGCTGAAGAGCAAGTAAATGAGCAGTCTGGTCAGGAAGAGCCACACCACCCAGAACAAAATTAATTCCCAGGGCTCGCTGGACCTGGCGGAACCGGAGCCATCCTCGGTAACAGGCCCTGGAGGATGTGGGAGGTGGGACAGCTGCCCTGAATACGGACTCGGCTGTCTCAGCCCAAAGCTGGCCTTACATCTGTCATGCCCACAGCCCTGGCTATTTGCCAAAGGGAAGAAGAAAGGAAAGAAGGCAGGGAGGAGGGAGGGGAGGAGAGCGGAGGGAGAAACTCTTTGAGCTCTCAACAACACACTCATCATGGAGATCGGCCTGAGCTCAAGAGCATGGCACTACCTGATTTTAGCCAAGCTACGGATGCAAAATTCCAGCTCGTCCTTAAAATTCAGTAGCACTAGAACGAGAACGAAATGCTTCACCGAGTTGTGACATTTAAGTGGTCATGCATTTTTCAACGTATCAGCCATGCAAAGATGTTTATATTCGCTCTCTCCTCGGTCATGTTCCATTTAAATGGGGGTGGGCAAGAGTCTTCAAGTAGTTTAATTAAATAAACTGGAATCGTGGAAATCAAAGTTAACTGAAACAGACTTCGGAGGTTAAAAAAGAGCAGGAGCATAAATTACATCCATAATAAGGGAAAAATAAAGGCAGGAGAGTAAACTAAATAAATACCCTTGTTATCTCCACCTCTTGCTGTTTCACCTCCAAGTGTATTTTTATCTCGTATTATATTTCTAAAAATCCAGAGAGAAAAATGTCAGGAGATGACAACATGAAAAGGTTCACGGGATGCTGAGTTAATCTAAAACCTTTAGCAGCAAGGAAAAAATTCTTCATTTAAAGAGGCAGTTTCTCTTAAAAAAAACAAAAACAAAAAAAGTAGGGCTGCACGGATAGTTTTAATTCACAGTCCTACAAGCATGCAAAATGAAGTTCAAAAAAGTCTAACAGAAGCCCCAGATAAATTCAAGTCGGTGCATTTCGTCCCTACATTCATCCATAACAGCTTTAATATGTAAGATAATGACAGCGATGGTAATGACCTTAACTTGGGTAATCTGCTTGTTGACAGCAGGTGATAATTCGGCCTTCCTGATAGTAATCTGTTTTTTTGGCAAACAAGACAGAGGGCTATTTGCCACACACATTTATTTTTATGGGGAGGACATGTTTTATAAAGCTGGATATGGGACGGTACAGGTGTGGAATTAATTGTCCAAGTTGCAAAATATGTTAGAGGTGGTATGCTAAATCCATGGCACACACTGGCCCTGACATGATGAAATGTTCACTTCTATTAAGTAACCACAAGCCTGTGTTTCCAATTACGGTGGTGAACTGCTTTCTGCTGAGTGGATTAGCTTAGTACTTCATTCTGCTGGTAGTTTTATGATCTGAGATCTTTAATTTTCCCAATTCAACTCTTAGGCCCGCAAAGACAAGCTGCCTGACTTTTAAATAATATATTCCCCTTTTAAATTTCTGCCTCCTACCATCTCCTAGGAGTGCTATTTCCTGTCACCGTAATTATAATAATTTGTATGTAGTTCCTGGGATCACATTTCTAATTGAGTCCTAAACTGGTTAACCTCATGAAGTTATTAATATGCTTTTTTAACCTGCACAAATTATATATTTGTCTGGTTGGTCAAATCATGTTCATTATCACATACATTCTCTACTGCTCTTGCTTCACTTTTAATGTCGCTATTTTAGTCCAAAGAATGGACGTTGTTTTCCAGAATATGCTAAAAAGTACAGAACCGTAAGAGTTGGAAAAGGAGGTCTGGGTAAGGGGCAGGTCGGAGCAAATGCTCACTGGGATTTGAGATCCCATCTGGATACCAAGAAATAGCTCTGGAGAACGGAAGTGGTAGGAAGTGAAACAGAAGCGCAGGCGACCCAGCCAGGTCATGAAGGGCTGCACCACAACAGGTGTGTAAGTGAACTGAGGCCACGCGACCCCCTAAAGGGTTTTCAAACAAGGATGACCATGGCCAGGCTTGTGTTGTAGAAACGTTGTTCACGGGTAGTTTGGTTAAGAATCTGCTGCACCCCAGGCCAGAAATGATGAACGTGTGAATTGGAGTTGTACCCAAGAGGATGATGGGTCCACGGGGAGAGCTGTTTCTACCCCAAGGAGCCTACCATCTAGATTGGAAGGTGAAGCAAACGCAACAGGACAGACAACAGTGCAAGGTCATTCATAATCAACTGCTAACTGTGTAGACATTAGGGAAGGTGAGATCGGGGTACATGAGAACGTCAGATTGCCCCCCCCCCCCAGAGAAGATCAAATCTGGGAGGAAGTGCTGCAGGGGACAGGGGCCTGGGTGAGTATTTGCTGAGCAACAGAGGAGGCCGCTAGTTTGCGAGAAAACAAGTCCACCAGCTTGGTGACCGTATGGAGCAGCGCTTCCCTCTGGGTCCTCAGCTCAGCCAGGCTTCTACTGATAATACCCCCTGAAAACACTCGCGCCGCTGAAGACTAGCTCTCCGCAAATCACCCACAAACCTTAAGATCCATCCCAACCATCAAGGACCAAACCCTAGGCAGTCGGTGGCACTCGCCGCAGGTGTGAACATTAAGATCTCAAGACGGATCGTCTCTCTGTCCTGAAGATTCATATAATCCCCTTTCTCTGACTGGTCTTTTATTTAAATGTTTCCTAAATCATGTTTCTGTAGGCCTGTGTTGAAATAAAATCAATAGCTCCACAATTCCTTTTTGTCTACGACGACACAACCAGATTGTCAGCTCTGGATTAGTGAATTTTACAGGAGCCCTGTTCGAAACACCAGCCGTGGGTTTTAGTGTTATGAAATAGTAATAATTTGCATACATAGGATTCATTTCTTCCCAACCTCTCAGGAAGTACGTTGGTATTTGTTAAGCTCTCGACTTGAAGCATTTCAGAAGCACGTACACAGCTCTTCTGAAGTCCTCAGGTGCGAGGAGTTGTGGGAGTGCAGGGGCATGAAAACTATCTGAAAATCTCGCCTTCGTGCATTTCAAAGTTAATTAGGCAGGAAGATGCGGCCTACCTTTACCTTTATTTTCTGAGAATCCAGAGAACGTGACCTGTTAAAAGCTGTTCATTCAATACCAACAAAATAATTCCATCCATATTGTTATGGTCTGAATGTGTCTCCCTCATATTCAGGTGTTGAGAGCCCACTCCCCCATGAGATGGTGTGAGGCGGGGTCTCTGGGAGGTGATCCGGTCACGGGGATGGAGCTGTCATCAATGGGATTAGTACCCTTAGAAAAGAGAGCTCTGGGGTCCCTGGGGGGCTTGGTCGGTTAAATGTCCAACTCTTGATTTCAGCTCAGGTCATGATCTCAGGGTCATAGGATCGACCCCACAGGGGGCTCTGCGCCTTGTCTGGAGTCTGCTTGGGATTCTCTCTCCCTCTCCCTCTGCCCCTCCTCTCTCTCTCTCTCTAAAAAAAGAGACCCAAGAGAACGCTCTCGCTTGTTTTCCATGTGAGGCCACAGCTAGAAGACGGCCGTCTGCGAACCAGGATGTGGACCCCCACCAGACACTCATCTGTCCACCCCTCGATCCTGGGCCTCCAGCCTCCGCAACTGTGAGAAATACACGCTCGTTGTGTGCATCAGCCAGTCTGTGGTGCTGTGTCACAGTGGCATGTACGGGCTACGGCAGTGGTGAACCGGCTCCTTCCAGCACCTCCTCTATCACCATCTGCGCCTTGTTCTGGAACCAGAGCCAGGCGAAGGAAAGGGCCAGGTGAAGCCCTCCCCATCCTCACCAACACGTGGCGTCTTGCGTTCTCTGGTAACGGCCGTCCCGACAGGTACGAGGTGACGTCTGACTGTGGTTTTGACTTGCATCCTCCCGACGCTTGCTGATGTTGTACGTCTTGTCATAAACCAGTTGGCCACTTGTATGTCTTCTTTGGAGAAACGTCTATTCAAATCTCCAGCCCATTTTTTAAAACTCAGTTACTGGCTTTTTGCAATGAAGTCGTGGGAGTTCCTTATATTTTTCAACTCCTCCAGGGGAACGCAGAGACAGAGACGCTTTTACCACAGTAACGGCACAGAAGGGTGCCTCGGAGAGGCCAGAATGAAAGGTGGAGTTCCCTCGGGGTCTCGCGGGGTGGGCCGGGCTGACTGTGGGTGTCTCCCCCCAAAACACGGACGCTGAAATCCGATCCCCTGTGGGAGGCCTTGGGAGGGGGGAGCACGAGGAGGTGACCAGGTCCAGGTCGTGAGGGAGCAGCCCCCAGGCTGGGATTCGTAATCTTATAACCAAGGGAAGAGACAGAGCGGCAGTGGCGGGGGGGGGGGGGGGGGGGCGGTCTCTGTGTCAGGCATGTGAGGATACGATGAGAAGCCAGATGTCTCCAGCCCAGAACCCAACCACGTGGGCACCGTGACCTCGGACTTCCAGCCTCCAGAACTGTGAGAAATAAATGTGGTTTATGAGCCACTCGGTGTGAAGTGCGTTGTTATCCAGCCCAAACTCACTACAACGCGCGGAAATGCTCAATTTACTACACAACCGTCTCACATGGTTGCCTAATTTTACAAGTGAAAATTCAACCACCGCATGGGGAACCCCTCCGGAGCGGGGCCCCTTGGGCCATTGGCAGCACCTCTTCTCTGCTCACCGCTGCTCCTCGAGACTGCTCCGCAGGCCCCAGGGGTGCCTCCTCCCCATCTCCTCCCTCCCGTGCCAAGTGGGCCCCAAGGCCATGGAGAAACCAAGGATGGCTCTTCTTGACCAAACAGCCACCCCGGACCCACCTGTCCATCATCGTTCTGCCCGCACTGCCGAGTGGATGGAGGAGGGGCCAGGCTAACTGGCTCCAGGCACCACCACAGACCAGCACCATGCAGGGAACCTCCGGGCCTAAGCCAAGCCCTGCTGCCCTCTGGGAACCGGAGCAGAGAAAGGCAGAAAGGGAGCATCATTGGGATGGGACACTGGAGCCGAGAGGTAATGATGCAGACTCTGGACTGGCAGCCATCTGGGTCGCCACAGACCCACCGAGGCAACAACCTTCTGAAGACTTCAGCACCGAGTCCTTCTTCAAACTGGGCCAACTGTCCTTTACAGCAACCAACACAACAGCGGTCTGCTCATATATTTCTTTTAATTTTATTTTTAAGCAATATCTACAGTCAACATGGGGCTCGAACTTATAAGCCCTAGATCAAGAGTCCCATGCTCTACTGACTGAGCAGCCAGGTGCCCGCAGGTCTGCTCAGTTAGACGTTTAAAACACGTATTGCTAAGAATCCGAGGGCTCAGAAGGGTCCACAGAGCGCGTCCACCGTGGTGACACCGTCTTACCCTGGGCATAGAGCAGTGAGGAGGAAAGAAAGTTGACAGACTCCAAGTCGCCACCAAGGAGCATGGGCACCTGCCCTGAACACAGTACTTAGCTTTGACATGATAAATTTTCTTGCATCTCTCCGCTACCCAAACAACATTATTTTCCTACATAACTGGATCTATCATTGCTCAACACTTTCCAGTCTTCACCTCATGGAACAGCCAGCCGTGCCCTGGTCCAGAACGGTCCAAACGCTGTCCAATGTTCCAGGAGCCGCCTTCGGGTGTGTCTTTGCACTTCCCCACCAAACACTCAGATGGTCCCTCTCAAGCATGGTAAGTGGAGGAGCTGCCCATATCTGCTTTGTTGAGGGGAACGGCTCTCTCATCTGTATTACACAAGAGCCCCAACGGCTCACTCTTCCCCTTATTCATTCTCACCCATCCTCCTCAGAGCAGCCACAGTGATCTTCTGAAAACATATTTCAGGCCACGTCCCTCTCCCGCTTAAAAATCCCCAGGGGATTCCCATATCACTGAGAATGAATTCTAAACTCTTCCCGTTACACCTGCTGTCTCGGGGGATCGGGGCTCTGCTATCTGCTCCCAACCTCAGTCACATCCCCTCACTCACCCCACTGCAGCCACCGGGGAAGCCCTTTCCACGCCGGCCGGCCAGGAACCACCACCTCCACAAGCTCCAACAAGACCTCCGTGGGGGACTTCTCTTGACTACCCCCAGCCCGGTCATCCCTCCACTGCACACACACCATCGCCTTCACTGTCGACACATCCCGGGGTCCTTTTCTATGATCTTCGTGGCGCTGATCATTTCACAGATTATCCTGCACCTGCACTGACTTCTGTTTTCCTCCTGCCTCTACCTGACAGATTATAAATCCCACCAAAGCCAGGGCCTTTCTTGCTTACTCACTGCTTACATGCCCAGGTTCTAAAACAGTGCCTGGAACATGATACAGTCTCTCAAAATATTTGTTGGAAGAACAATCCTCTAACCTGAGATCAAAAGCGTTGCAATATTTCAGCTAGTTTTGCTCAAAAGATTCTTTTTCCCCATTTATAAGCCCAAAGTGCTAATTTCTACCTTAACGTTACTTTTTCCACCGATAATGGAAATAATAGTCACCATTTGGTTTTGAAATACCACTCTATGTTAAATACCTAAGCAATCTGCATTTATTATAGGTCAACCAAAAAAGAACTGGATATTACCTGTCTCCTATAATTGGATTGTATTTTCTGAAGAATCATGTTATTCGGGAGTTTTACCTTCTAATTTTCTTTGGTATTACATGTTTTTATTCCCTGCAAATATATAGGCAATTTTTTCCATTTTGTTTGCAAATCAGGAAAAAAAAATATTAAAATCTGAAGCAGACAACAGACCTTCGAGAAATGACCTGACTGGTGTGCATGAGGCTTCTCAACAAAGGAATAATGTGTCTGTTCCTAGAAAATATTTTCTTGAAACTTACCTCATCACCAACATGGGCTGTGGGAACAAATCAAAAAAAAAGGGACGGAGAAAAATAAGGTCAAACGGACATTATGGTTTCCCCCAAACTGCCTCTTGTAAACCTCGTTAGCATCTCTTCACAGGTACCATGTTTGTCTCCCTCTGTCCCTTGTATACTAACATCATCATTGCAGCTTCTGTGTGCTCCCCACATGCCAAGCACCACCCTAAGCTTTTCACGTGTCTTCTTACAGATCAGAAAACTGAAGGTGAGTAACTTGCAGAGCTGGTTGTAAAATAACGCACCTTTCACCAACCATCACACTATTCTTGAATCTCCTTTTAGAACTTCTATATGGATAGGCTTCAATTTGCAGAGGTCAAAACTTTAGAGCAATGTAGAATTCTTATGCAAACCTTCCTGGCAAGATTTAAATGTTTCAGAGGTTCTTTTCTTCCCAATACAAATAAAGGAATCTCAGGCCCGAATTAGACTCACTAGTAAAAACAATGACAGTATTAATAACCACTGTGTTGTTGAATTCATCATTACAAGTAACCTTTCTCTCTCCCCTTGATTTCATAAACACTGCATATTATGATTCCATAAACACTGGACCAGATACCTACAAACATCTTTGAAAACAATATTTCATCATCTGAACATTTGGCCATTTGAAGAAAAAAAAATAGCTTGCTCCAAATTCCTCACCCTTATAAATGTTTTTAAGGCTTCATGGAAATGTAGCTCCATGCCTGTTATTGCCCGTTCAAATGACCACCCACAAAGGCCTCCTCTGTTATGAAAGACTTTCTCGGGATCCAAAAAAAATCTCTAAGAAAACAATTATTTCTTTTCATAACTCTTCGGAGTCTGGTCAAAGACAAGAAACTACAGGGAATTTGATTAGAATCACAAATAGATCTAAGAGTAATAGTATAGGAAGATAACTGAGCTATGATAATCAGCACTTCAGCTTGGGTTCCTAATCAAATAATGCTTTGATTTTCATGATTTTGTTTAATCTATAATACCCCTTCCCAGTACATATCATAAACTTTGATTTCATGTTTGCATAAAAATGAACAGAGAATCTGTATTTGTGTTGTGTCTTATCGACTGGAATTAAGTTCACCATCAAATAATGATTTTTAAAGTTTTCTTAGACACTCAAGGCTCATTGTATTTTCTACTCCAGCTACAGAAAATCATATGACAAATTCCTTTTGAGACTACTGAAGACCTCATTAAAAGACTGGCTAATGGGACGCCTGGGTGGCTCAGTGGTTGAGCATCTGCCTTCAGCTCAGGGCATGATCCTGGAGTCCTGGGATTGAGTCCCACATCGGGCTCCCTGTGGGGAGCCTGCTTCTCCCTCTGCCTCAATCTCTCTCTCTCTCTGAATAAATAAATATTTTTAAAATATTATTTAAATATTTATAAATTATAATATTATAAATATTATAAATATAATTAAATATTATAAATATTATATTAAAATAAAATGTTTTTAAAATTTTTAAAAATTAAAAGGCTGGCTAATGTCTTCCTCAGGTAAGACCTCACCACATTTTCAGCAAAAGTGTCTTCTACATATGTCCATAGGTCAGTTCCTGATCTGTGTTAGTCCAATCCTTCTGCCTACATTCCAGTTATCACACTACATATCATGAAGTGCCTCAAGGACAGTCGGACCATGGGATGATTAATCTTATGTGTCAACTTGGCTGGGCCATGGAGCCCGGATATTTGGTCAAACATTATTCTGGATGTTTCTGTGAAGGTGTTTCCTGGATGAGATTAGTATTTCAAATGGTGACTCTGAATAAAGCAGATCATCTTCCATAATGTGGATGGGCCTCATCTACATCAGAAGGCTTCCAGAAGAAAGATGGATCTCCCTCGAGCAAGAATTCTATTAGCAGATGGGCTTCAGCTCCTCCTGGGTCTTCAGCCTGCTAATCTACTCTGCAGATTTTGGATTTATCAGGCCTCTACAATTACATGAACCACATAAGGTCAGTCTAATTCCCTCCCACCCACAGCCACTACACATATACGTGGTCCTTGTGATACCGCCTCGCAGCGCCTCCCTTCCAGTGGTAGGATCTACTTCACTGCTCCCTGAATCTGAGATGGCCTTGTGACTTTCTTTGACCAAAATAATAAGACAGAGTATTGTTTTACAAGTTGTAAGCAAGAGACCTCAATAAAACCAGCAGCTTCCTCTCTCTTGCTTTTCTTGGGAATCTTGTGATCACTACTATGTGAGTGAGCACGGGCTAGCCTGCTGGATGATGGCTACATCATTACGTGACTCAGCCAGCCCCATACCCCAGCCAACAATCAGCCACCTGTCAGATGTACCAGTCAGATCATCAACTGCCAGCTGACCACTGACATAAGTGAACCTAACCAAAGCCAGCAGAAGAACCACCCAACTGATCTCAACCCATATTTCTGACCCATCTAAATATGCACTTATAAATGGTTGTCATTTTAAGCCACAAGGTTTTGGATGGCTTGGTACACTGCAAAAGTCTAAGTTTGATGAGTATTGTTGCCTTTTATCCAGATAGGGAATTCAAGAACGGCATATTCTGGATGAAGAATTCTGTCTTTGACATACTGTGCTTGAAATATCAATGGGACTGTCACACAGCCAGCTGGCTAAACAGTTCTGGAGCTCAGGAGAGAGGCCTTGCCTGGAAACACAAACCTAAAAAAACAGGCATATCACTGGTTTCCATGCATGGGTAGATTGCCACGGGAGAGCAAGAATAGAGTGAAATGGGATACAGGTTGGGATCCCGAGAACACCACAACTAAAGTCAGGCGAAGCAAGAGAGTCAACGAGAGAGAAGAGAAAAACACAATAAAAGACACGAAAACACAACGGAAGTCAAAGGAATTTCTCGACAGAGTCAAAGTTACACGATGTCTACAAAATTCATGTAAAAACAAATATGAGTCCCCAGCATTTGGGAATTATAAAGTCAGTGAAAAGCGAAGGCTAACCCATTATTAAAGGTCACTAAAAAGTGGATGAGAGGGAAGGATTTGGAAACAATGGTTGTCCACAGGTCTATTAGCAAGTCTATGAGCATGACAAGAGGTCTCCTGCTCTGGAACACTACCCGCCTCTTCACTACAAGAAGCTGTGAGCTACTGAAAGAAACCAACCTCACCATCATGTGGATTTGTGTCATTAAAATGTATAGTCCCCAACAACAGCTGGGATTTTCATGCCATTCAACAAAAGGTGACAGGAACCTCTAAAGGGAAGTGAAAGGTTGATGAAGAAATTTTTCAAGATGGGAGATATTTTGGTACATTGATTCTTTTTTTTTTTTTTAAAGATTTTATTTATTTATTCATGAGAGACACACAGAGAGAGAGAGAGACAGAGACAGAGGCACAGGCAGAGGGAGAATCAGGCTCCATGCAGGGAGCCCGATGTGGGACTCCATCCCGGGTCTCCAGGATCACACCCTGGGCTGAAGGCGGTGCTAAACCGTTGAGCCACCTGGACTGCCTGGTACGTTGATTCTTAACTGGAGCCCCAAAGGCAAAGATTATGGCTCAACAGCCTGGAGAGAATGGGAGGGAATGATATCCACAGGTGCAAGAAAAGCTAGGCCCGGACAGATGGAGATTTCCAGATATGAGATCAAAAGTTGACTGAACTTACATTGGGTAATCATGAATCCTCACTTGGGAAGGGAGCCAGTGGTAGGCAGGGGAGTTGTTGACAGTGGGCAGTGTCTGGAATTGCAGATATGGACAGTGAGTGAACCTGATGACCCAAACAAGGCTTGGTGAATGGCACGGAGGTTGGGGACAATAAAATTATAGCAGCATTCTTCAGCATGACTGGGTTTTTCCAATAGCAAGTCAACAGATTGTAAGCAGAAGCAAACAAAGCAGTTGGTTGGACTGATCCAAGACTGGGATTTTGTGGGCAGATAGCGATGGGCAAGAGATTAAGGGCTTTGAGGTTTTGGCAAGAGAGTGGTTAAAGTGACATATTATGGGCTCTGGGGCTGGCTAAAAAAGGAGTGGGGGGAAGTTTGGTTGATGAACTGGGAGAAAGGGAGCATAGTACAGGGACAGAGATCTTGGAAATAAACGGGTGAGGGAGCAGGAAGACGATGAGGCTATAGTCACATATAATTACATTGCAATTTAAGGTTCCGGAAGCAGAGCCATTCCAAAGGACGAGGCCAGGGTTTGGGCGATGTGCCTGGGCTGCCAAAGCATAGTGGGGGCTGAAGTTGGCACTCTGAAGCTAAGCCATTGGGTACATTCTCCGTGTTCAGATGCTGAAGATCATTGTGTGGTGGCAGTGGGGGTAGAAAGAAGACCTGAGCCAGGTCCTGGGCCCTGAGGGGACACAGGGAAGTGACAAGAAGACGAAAAGATGGCCAGGAAGAAGGGTCTGATATAATCCAAGGGAATTTCACCAGAGGCTACAGGGATCATACAGTTTTGTGGGACAGTGGCAAAATAATGTTCTGGAAGCAACGATGACCACAGTTCCTCTGGACCTGCAGGGTGTAGACAAATAAAAAGCTGCTGACCCCTCCCAAAAATGCACTTTCTTAGAAAGGAATGAAATGTCAATAAAGGCAAGATCTGGGGAGAGGGAATTTATATCCCAATGGACCAACCGTCCTAAAGCACTACTGAAAAAGTTGCAAGGCGGTCCACTGAGAAAGGAAGGGGGAAAAGCTGGAGAGAGATGAGAACGGCCTTCATTGTGGAACTTAGTCACCATGACTTTTGTATTAGAGTTTTTATTTTCATGAATACCTCTAAGATTTGTTGGGTCTGCGTCCAAACCAGACCAACAATAATGACACATTAGTATACGGCCAACATGCCTCTTCCCTTGGAATTATGTCCACAACGACAAGACATACTGCTTAGAGTCCAAGCTTATTCCTTGTTTTGAAGTTGAAGGAATTCAGTGAGTGGAACAAGAAAGATTTTTCTCTCTGTAGATCTCAACAGAACATAGGGCAGTAGGTATTTACAGAGACAGGCCCTGGACAAAAGAGAAAAAAACGCTCATCTGATAACCAGAGTTAAACTCTTGACACCAACTCTTTGCTTGGGTCACCTAACCCACACTGTGTTCGAGCGGCCCGAAGAGCTTGCAAAATCTGAAGACAAAAGAAGGTCATCCTCCTTGTCACTCTGACCTCTTGACTGATGATGGGCATTCAAAAACGTTTATTTTGAAGTTTTCAACTGGGCAAATACTGTCCTATGAAGATTCATTTTATAATAGCCTCCACCTGGGACCTTGACAAATAGCTACTGGGAGTGTGAGTGGATGCTTCTTTTCTGAGAAGCAACTAACACAAAAGTCTTCAAATGTTTATGCCCTTTAACCCGGCAGTTCTACTAGTCAGTATCGTCCTAAAGAAATAATCACAGATCCGCACGAGGTTCAATCATACTGGCGACAGCCTAAACCCTCAATATTTAGGAGGATGGTTAAATAAATGGTCCTATAATCACACAATGGAATAGCACAGGGCCATTAAAAGGGATCCGGGGGCATATGAAATACAGCATGGCTGTTGGTCATGATTTATGGGCTAAAACCAGGTTACGAAAATACTTACATATGATACCAATTCAGAAACAAAACACAAAGGCCAAGAACAAAGTACATTAGTGTGCATGTTAAAATATTACCCATGCTTGTCTTTAGGTATTTCCATTATGTATGGATTTGAGTCTTCCCCTCTTTACTTTTCTAAGAAAAATTTCCAAAAAAAAATATCTATAATAAGAAAAATTATTAATGTGCTTGTATCAGTTTTCTGGCAGATGATAATCAAAACCAGTGCCCTAGAAAACCAAGTTCATATATTTTTTTAAATTAGGTAGTAAAATATAAAAGAGGAAAGCATTCCCTAAACTTGAAAATGCTGAACAATAGAGGTATCCGTCCTAATTTTGACAGAAAGACTCACTTTTTTCCAAATGTCCTTTTTGGTCATTACTGAAAAGGAATATTCCTGTCCCCCCAAAATGGTAGTCTGACCATTTTTGAATTAGGGGCTGATATCTTTAAATTCCCATAATGAGTCAAAGTTTTTTGCTCTATTCAAATGATCACTCAAGATTTTAGTTAGCACCTATTTTTTATTTTAAGATTTTATTTCTTTATTCATGAGATACAAAGAGAGAGAGGCAGAGACACAGGCAGAGGGAGAAGCAGCCTCCCTGCAAGGAACCCGGTGTGGGACTTGATCCCGAGACCCGGATTATGCCCTGAGCCGCAGGCAGACGCTCAACTGCTGAGCCACCCAGGTGTCCCTAGTTAGCACCTATTTGGTGTCCAACGCTGTATTTAGTGGTGTGGGTGGTGGAAATAATGTCATAAAAAAAAAAAACTGTGGCATTTATAAATCAACTAAGGAAAAAAAATCGCAATTGTAGCTATCTACATACAACGTAGGCATAAAAAACTACTAACCGCTAGCATTGGAGCAGTGGATATTATTTAGGAAGACTTCTTAATTGCTGTATATTCCCAAATATGTGAGGCATTTTCCTGAAATTCTTCAGAAAAGAGGGATACGCATTTCCAAAGGCTCTCATATTATAGGACATCCTCTAATTACTTTATTTAAACAACTAAGTAATGCTTGGGGAGGACTCATTAGCCTGAAATGACCTTAGTCAATGCTTGTTTGGGATGCTTTGAGAGGTCGTTTGACAGAATTCATTACAGAGGAGGCCAAGAGATTTAATATAGATTTAGTCCTTGTTCCTGGAGTGAGGCCCCACAATGCAAATGCTTCATATCGTTGTAAGCAAGCATTTTAAAAATAACTACTTAAGTGAGAATAATGTATATTTATTTAACATTGACTTTATTTCTGGGTCTGTTTCCAGTGCTACTATAATACAAAAATGGTTTCCTTTTCCAAAAAGCAAACTCCCCTTCCACCATAATGATGATGACCAAGACCGCACTTTACAGTTTACAAACACTCCCGAAAGCATACTTGATTCTCCTACTACAGTAAAAGAATGGGTCCGGCCGGGGGCGCCTGGGGGGCTCGGTCAGTTACACGTCTGCCTTAGGGCTGGGCTCAGGTCATGCATGATCCGGGGACCTGGGATGGAGCCCCGCGCTCAGCCAGGAGCCTGCTTCTCCCTCTCCCTCTCCCTCTGCGGGCAGCTCCCCCTGCCTGTGCGCTCGCTCTTGCACATGCTCTCTCTCAAGTAAATAAATAAAATCTTAAAAAAAAAAAAAAAAAAAAAGAATGGATATGGCCAAAATTTTGGAAAACAATAACCAGTCTTTATTGTAACACATGCACACAAGGAATCAGCCCATTGTTCTTTTAGCAACTTGTTCTTTGAGACCAGCTTAATTGGGGGAAATAATTTTTCAATTATTTCTAATGCAACTGTTACGAGCAGGATCAAAACCTCCACTAGCAATGGCGTCCTACTTCCTAAAATAACCAGCCTTTGATAAACATTGTAAAGATGATTCCAGTCCCTTTTTACAAGTTTTTTGGCTCTTTTCACAAAGCTATGTAACCCTTTTAGTTTGACATCGCACAAAGAAAGAAGTAAAGGATTTCATTAGCGCAGCTGCACAGGCCCTGAGTGTGTCCCCAACTTCAGATGCTATTTTACTCTCTAGGTTGGGTGACTAATTTTAACCCAGAAAAGAGTTTAGTAATCTATTCAAGTGCAAGAGGATCCAAAATAAAATTTTACGTCTACTTACTGATTAAACTGTGCTCCTGACAGCGTCCACAGGGCGGATTTTAAATGATGCAAAAGATCTTACCTTTCCAGCTAAGTTTTGCTGGCTGGCTGGCTGGCTGGCTTGTGGCGGACAGAACAGGGTGGAAAGCAAGTCTCCTACCTAGATTACTCACAGCATCCAAGCCCTGCCAGTTCCTTCCCTCTGCGGAGTAAGAGAGAGGCAGGGCCGCTGCCCGAGGGAGATTCACCCTTCGAAGGAGAAGGCCCTACTTGCAAATTTCCAACGTTGGCATGTGAGCTAGGAAGGACCTCACCCCCTCGCTTCTATATACATTCTTTATTTTTCTTTCTTGACACTTCACACAGTTTAAAGGGGATGAGAATGGATGGATAAACAGAAGATGATGGACAGATTGACGATATGTGTATAAACAGAGATACAGACTTTTATATCGTGTGTGTGTGTGCCCTATACACCTTGTGATCTATGTCTCTCCTACTAAATTAAAAATCCTTGAGGGCAGGGACAAGCACACTGTAGGCACAAAAGGAATCCTGAATGAAAAAAATCCAAAAAAAAAAAAAAAAAAGAGCAACCCTTAACCACTACCCCTTGACAAATTCCTCCCATGTTTTCCTTCTGCCAGAAGTACCCCCTCTGCCCCATTCCCAACCTTATACTCCCCTGACCCAATGCTCCCCACTTCTTCCAACCCCAAATTAAATGCCACTGCCTTCTTGAAACCTTCTGTGATTCTTCCAGGTAAGAGTAACCTCCTCCTCATCCTAATGACCACAGTACTATTTTCTGCCCTTTTCTTTTATAAAAAAAATTAATTTACTCATTTTAGAGAGAGAGAAAAGGGGGTGAGGGGGGGAAGGGTGAGAGGGAGAGAGAATCCCAAGCGGGGATTCCAATGTGGGGCTCCATCTCGAGACCCTGAGATCATGACCAGAGCAGGAACCAGGAGCCCGATGCTTAACTGACTGCACCCCCCCGGCGCCCCACTATTCTCCACTACCCATTTCCTAAGCTTCTCTGCAGAGAGGTGATGCTCTCTGCTTGTAACCCCCAGCCATGCCTAAGGAAATATGTTTTTTAATCCCTTTTTCACTCTCCTCTGTCATCCATTGGTTCACCCACCCAAAGGCAGCCTAGCGTGGTGGTTAAAATATGCGCTTGGAAGCCAGACACAACAGATACAAATCCTGGCTGCGCCGCTTCCAAGCTGTGAGATCTCATCCTCGCTGTGCCTCAGCTGCCTCGATGGCAGCAGATAATATGTAATCCTAATAATAGTACCCACCCCACGGGGTTATTCTGATGACTGAATGAGTGGATCCACAGAAAGCACTTTGGGCCTCTGCAACGTTATAGTAGCGTTCCGTAGTGCATGGGCTCTGCGATAGCCGCCTCGAAACAACGCGTTAGGGGTCTGCTCTGTGCCAGGCACCCCACGAGGGTGCCACATGTGGGTGCTCTATAAATACTCAAGGACCGACTGCTAAGCCCTAACATTGACTCAGCCCTGTGTGCGTCGGTCGCATCGGTGCATCTTCACTAGCATTCTAGGGGATGGGTATCGTGATTCCTACTTCGATACAGGAGCAAATGGAGTCCCTTCTGCTCCGAACCGCACAAGCCCAATCCGACGGGTAAAAAGTCTCCGTCGTGTTCACCTCACAAGCCCTCCAACTTCTAGAGATTTTTTTTTCATCCCTTCCTGCAGCTCCCTCGACTTCACACGATGCATCTATTTTAGCATCTGTTCAGCCTGACTCCTGTCATTAGATACATTCTCGTGTGTTTATAATGCACCACTGATTTGTTTCAGACTGAATCGTGTGGATCTAAAAATAAAGTGATGTGGAACATATTTCTTTGCATATTAACTTTAAAGAAATAGATTAATCTTAGAAATAATCAAAAATGAATGATCCACTCAGCTTGTCGCAGTTACCAGAAAAAAGAAAAAAAAAGGAAAGTAAAATCAAAAACCCTCCGATTCCCACTTTTCCCTCCTTTCTCCTTTCTGAATTTATTAATTTAAGCATCTACACCAAAAGGCCTGAGAGGTCTAGTGAGCCCGTGGTGAGCCAGTCGTGCTCCTCCCTGGAGATGCTTAAACGAACGCAGGATTCATCGATTCTCCGAGTCAAATTCCCGTTTTCAAAAATGACATGGCACCCTCGCCCTCATCACCCGGAGGTGGAGCAAAGCACAACAAATAGGGTGGCACACATATATAAAATGGTGTAAAATTGTTTTCTGAGATCGCAGCACATCTGCCCTGTCTGTCTACACAGGTGAGGCGTGAGGAGGGATGCAGAACCAGGGCAGGTGCGGTGCCTTCCTGCAAGGAGCTTCCCCGGGAGCGTGGGTGGTGAGCTCCCCACGTCCACCAGGACACCACGCCGGAGTACGGCTAGAAGAAGGAGCACTGGCAGTGGAGGGAGAGATTAATTCCTGCTGAAGTAAAAATACGACTCGTCTATTTGATAAATCATTCCAAAGGTTTCTCGCTTCGACACACACACACACACACACACACACACACACACACCCATGTAAACTAGTTGCTTCTTTTCCCTCCTCGGAACCTGAAAACCCTGTCAATCACCAGCCCTTGGGTGTTTAGCTTGAGCCATCAACTAGGTTTAGCGACACCGTTTTATTCGATTCCCCATGTTCCGCTATTACAAAGAAGGGGGCCACATATGCAAATATATATACATCCTGGCTGCAGCACTAAATCAGGAGGAAAACTGCAGTTTGTGAAACGCAGTCATTCCACGCCACATTTCATTTTGGAAGAGGGAAAGGCTACAGTCAACTGTGAACAATTACCAAATTGTCAATGGAATTCAATAAATGTTGTTTAAAAAAAACTAATTATTTGTTACAATAACCAGCTACTACTGCCACTTTGTATTTGGAGGTTTGTAAACTACTTCCATTTGAAATGTAATTGATTCCATTTTTATCATTTGTTCAAGTTTATGTGGTTGTTCTCATCCTAAGAGATGATAACATCTATTTTCAGCAAATTATACATTATAATTCCTCATTCAAAAGCCGTAACAGAAAACAAAATGCTAATTCATGCTGTAAACGAAACTACAGAATCATAATCACTCATTGTTAACATTAGGGACCAAACTGCTACTGGAAATAATAAATTGGAGCAAAATGTGGTAGGGGTTGTTGGTGAGAGTTTTCTCTCTTTCTCTTTGTGTCTCTTCTTCCTGTTTTGTTTTGTTGTTACACAACTAACACACTTTCTAATACGCTTTCAGGCAAGAGATTACACGGATATTTGGTATTCCAGATCTAAGGCAAACGTTCACTTTTCCCCCCTTAGCTATCACCTGAAGTTCTATGTTTCAAATCTACAGGAAGAAGATGTGCTCACAAAGCAATCAGAAGTGCACGCAAAAGAGGGGACGCATATTAGAACCGCACACCTGCTTTTCTACATTTCATTAAGCTTCCAAGCCTACGTTTCCCTTTACATCAGCGATCACCACTACCCCCCCATCTTCCCCTTGCTCCCCCACCCAGGCCTCTCCTGTACGAGGATCCCCCCCCCCCCGCCCCCGCAACACTCCCCCAACTGCCCCCCAACCCCACACCCCCGCAAGCTTCCCCTCTGCATCCAGGACTATGCGAAATTTAAAAACAAACAGAAATCCAGGAACCATAACAAATCAGGTCAATTCTTATGAAGACAAAAATAAGGGAAGAGGGTATCTGTTACCATATTCCAGACACTCTGCTTTCCTTAAATAGCTATGTTCAAACGACAAGAGAGTAGCATCACCTAATGGCATGTCTCCTTCCTTTTTTTTTTTTTAAATAAAACATAATCCCAAAGAAAATATTTAAATATAATTATTATATCACAAATGTGAATTCTTGGAACGGACCAAAAAGTCACACTGCCTTCTAGAGTAAATCACTTTTCTGCTGCCCTTTTATTTAATGGCGTCTGCTGTCCACATTTACCTCTTCACTGGCAAAGTGTGATCATTGATTTCCTATGGTCTCTCTGGAAGGAAGTTCTGCTTCCTTGATGATGACTACAAAGGGTAGGTGACCCCATTCTCATTCCAATGCAAACCCTGCACTTTTACATTTCCGCTAGGGCCACAGCAATGTGAAAACAGCAAGAAACTGCCTCCTTCCTAGAGACCGTCTTGCTGTAACTACTGACATTTAATGTTTTCCCTCCCCCTTTCCACAACTGTATTTTGGAAGATCACGATATAAGGGATGAACCACTAAGAGGCATTAGTTCATGATGGACATAAATGCTAGATGCATGATTCAACACAAAAGACACCTGTTATACCACGGCCATGCTAAAAAGGTTAGGTTTGGGCCTAAATTGCAAACGTAACAATAGACAGGGCAAACTCACCATGATACGGGTTTGCTTACAAAGTGAGAGTAAGTTTATGCCGAAAACATACATATTTTATACACACACATATATGCATACATATGGGATAGGGTTTTGATGCATCTGAGTTATTACTGATAAAATTATTCTATTCATGAATTTTAAAATTACATTTCTTCTGTACAGTGTTATTTTACTGATCCCACATGTGTAATGGGCCCTCCTCTAGGTCACAATTACTTGAGGTTGGGAGCTGGCAATCTAAAGTCTCAGTCTAGGGACCCCTCGGTGGTTCTGCGATTGAGCATCTGACTTCAGCTCAGGGCGTGATCCCGGGGTCCTGGGATCGAGTCCACATCAGGCTTCCTGCAGGGAGCCTGCTTCTCCCTCTGCCTGTGTCTCTGCCTCTCTGTGTGTGTGTCTCTCAAGAATAAATAAATAAAATATTTTAAATAAATAAATAAAAAATAAATAAATAAATAAATAAATAAATAAATAAATAATTTCTCTCTAAAACTGGATCAACCATTTGTTCAAACCAAAAAGAATGGTAAACTCATTTAGTCCATCACCAAGAAAAAGATAAAAACATTAGATAGTTATGGTTGATCTTGTCAAAACAGAAGACTTCACCTCATTTACCAAAGAGGATTTGGGCTGGTTATGTAAATAACTGGGGGGGGGGGGGCAAACCTGGGCAAACGAAGGAGATCTTCACTATTTCATGGAGCTGGCAAATGAATGACACCATAACAAACTTGCTAGAAAGGTACGTGTGGCCACGTGATGTCTACTGGAGAGGAAGTAGTGTGGAGAGTAGGAATTAGCTGGCACGCTGGGCTCTGAAACCTGGCCGCCTGGGGGACGTCCCAGTTTTGCCCCTACCTAGCACCAGCGATGTCTTAGGTAAAGTATCGAATTCCCTGTGCCTTATTTTCTCCATCTATAAAGTGGGAATAATAATAAAAGTACCTAATTCATAAGCTGTCTAGGAGATTAAACGAGTCAAATACATGTAAAGTGTTAGGAACAGAGTTAATTAATAGCACCTCTCGTCACTGCTGCTCGGTTCCTAAGTTTGAGGCTGATAGAACTTTACAAAGAAAAGCAAACAGTATTTCCAAGGTGGTGCCTTAAGAAAGCTAGTCTTACTGGGAGGCCCACGAGAAACTCAGGATAGTAAAAGTCTCTTTTGCTTTTCTATGTGCCTAGGAGAAACCCAACGTTGGAAAAACTGGAGTCAGATGAGTTAGATTTATAAGCAGATTTCAAAAAAGTGTCTAAGGTAAATATACAGAAGTGCACTTAAAAAGGATTTTGCGGTTCATCCGGACATCTTCCAGAAAATAAAAATGTTTAAAATGTATAGAAACCCAGCTCTTATTTTTTGAACTTTAACCCAGTGCGTTTCTAACAACCCTGCAAATGCAGGTCATTCCCAAGTCTTGGCTCATCTCCGTGGATCCAAACATTGTTACTCCTTTAAGAATTATGAAATACCCAGAAAAGAGGGGCAAAAAAAAAAAATACTGAGTTCTTTAGAGTGATTGGACTGGATGGAGCAGAAGTGTTCCTCACTGGGCTGCTTTCTTGCTTTGGCTGTCCATATTTATGGACATTGTGCCAAGCCAAAAAAAAAAAAAAAAAAGCAGTCAGCACAAGCTTTCAACAACTTACCCACATCCATTAATGATCCTGCATTGAAACGTCTATCCTGCTTGAAAAGATAGAGCGGGTGCAAAGAATTACAGGTACTGGCTAACAAAAGTCCAGGGATGCATTCAAAGCAGTCATTCTAGAAGGATGGTGTGCATCCACAGAAGGATGCCATTTTATATTTCTAGTCTGGAAAAATCTGAGGGAGTGGCTGGGGCTAGGGGCACGGGTGGGAAAGAAAAGTAGAAGAGCCCAGTCGTGTCTGGCCCGAATAACTTTTTCATAAACTCGGGTTAAACTATCCGGTAACCACAGGACTGGTCAATCAGGTGGGTAAAGTCCGATGTCTGGCCTCATGGACATCCAAGCAGTCAGCTAATTGGCTCCATTTTTCACTTTCCGTTGACTGATTCAATATCATACAGACCTGGCCTGCTTCGATTTGGGCCTCCACGGTGACAAGTCAATAAGGTGACCCAGGTCCAAACGGCAAGCGGTAATGACCACTCCACAGTCAGCGTCATGATGGAGACAGAAACCTCAAACAACTACAGGAGAGCCTCGCAGGTTGAAAAGCACAACAGAAAAAAAAAAAAAAAAAAAAAGATAATGCTGGGTTTTGGAAGCTTGCACTACTGCCATCCCTAGGCGTGAAACTGTAAATTAAAGAATGGTCTGCTGTCTGCTGCACTGAGCCAAGTCAGAGACATTTCACATACACACTTTAATTGGGGTTTTCATTCTAATTGAAGAAATAAATTCCACCTAAGCAGATGCTTCCCACACACACACACACACACTCGCACTATGGTATGTTTTGCACATTGGCAAGTGGGTGCAAAATATCTGCAACATGGTCTATTCGGATATAAGATGGAATTTCCCAGTTTTTAAATGGTAACAGATGCAGTTTCGGCTCTGATACACATTGGGCTCTCTCCAGAAACATCACCCTGATTCCCCCTCCCCCAGCCTCAGTGATAAAATGTCACAGAGAAACTAAAAAAAAAAACAAAAACAAAAAAAAAAAACCTCCCAGTCCACGATGATCCGTGGTTGGGTTTTTGGTTTTTGTTTTGGGGGTTTGGTAATGAATAAATGCCCGGGGTTGTTTCCAAATTTCTAGATTTCTATATAAAGAACCCCCGATCCTCATTATTTTTTTCACTCACTTGTTTATAACCAGAGGTGTCATAATCATGTTTCTTGTGAAAATGAAAGCAAATCAAAATGCCTTGTGATTCCAGGAAAAGAGCTTCTTAGGGAGACATGCCTGCCTGCTATTGATGTTGTAAAAAGGCTCCTTTTACATGGTATTAGATGTTGAGAGCACATCATATTGATCTAGAAATAAAAAGCTTGATTTTTTTTTTTTTTAGTACAGTCAACCCTTACCTTCATAAGCACTTTATAACACTAGGGAAGATGGTTTTATTTTTAATTGAGGTAGAGTAAACAAATTATATTTGAAGAGCGTTGCTATTTTTAGGGAATGGAGGATTTGTAAGCTTTTTTGGCAGCAATTCAGGTAAAAATCATGAATAAGTCTCACTCTTTCAAATTTGGCCCAGGCCTTCCCATCGCAGCCCTGCCTGAGTCCAAGATGCGATTTAGTGTTGTCTTTGTTTCAGCCTTTTTCAAGGAAGGAACAGTCAGGAGCAGGTTTCTCAGTCCCCGGCCCAGGCTCAACCGCCGAAACCGTGACCTGCGGGGCACACTCGCCGAGAGCCCGGGTCCTCACGCACATGCACACTCCTCATCCCTGCAAGTGGGGAGCGGGCCGCGCTGGAGACCGCGCTGGGGACCGCACATCCCGGCACCACGCACCGCCTGGCTGCGTTCGTCACCAAGGCTTAGAGCTTCCGTGGCACTCGCCGGCCCCTTCGTCTAACGATGTGCACCTGCCATTTGCTTCTGTACTTTATGGCAAAGTTCACACCGCACCCCTGGAGGGACAGATCAATACTGCAGAGCGGCCCCCTCTCCCCAGCACACGATTCCACCGCACTCCGAGGAGCGCGCCCCCCAGCACCAGCCTGCGAGCTAATCAGCCTGCACCGAGCAGCGCCAGCTGCTTTATCAGAAAATTCTTTTTCCGATTTTCTTAGCAACACGAGGCTCCCTTTCTGGAAGGAAGAGCTCGCGTTCGGGGAGGGGGGTGGGGGGGGGAAATGCTTTTCCAAATCAAGTTAAACTAACTTTACCCGAGGAAACCGAGAGTTTTCCTCTTTTTTTTTTTAAAGAAAAAAAAGGGGGGGCTGCCTCTCCCCCCTCGCACCCCCTCCCCGACTCCCCCAACCCCGCCCCCGTCACCTTCTCGGGCTTTCTGCCTCCTTCACTCCAACCCTGCCCCCTCCCCTCCCTGCCGCCCACCTCCTCCGGTTTCCAAGGAGTTGGCACGTGATTGCGAGTCTTGCAAATTCGGGCCGCGGCCCTTGGCTTTGCCGACGCTCTCCAGCGACTCGTCCCCAGCTCGTTAGGGACGCGGCCCGCGCCGAGCTTCCCTGCACCCTTCCCCTGCCTCCGCGCGCGGAGAACGCGGAGCCCGAGACCCAGGTCGGAGGGACGCGCCCCGCGGAAACTTCTCCGAGCGCCTCGGGCGCGGGGGCGGGCGCGGGCGCGGGCGCGGGGGCGGGGAGCCCCGAGTCCTGCAGCCGCGCGGGGCCGGGCCGGGCCGGGCCGGGCCGGGGCTGCGGGCCCGGCCTCCCGCGCTCGCCCGGTCCTCCCCGGCGGGCTGGGGCCGGTCTCTGACTCATCGGCAGCCACACGCGCGCGCACGCACACTCACACTCACACGCGCGCACGCCCGGCCCTGGGGAGCCGGACCGGCCGCCCGGAGGGGTCGCCGGGGACGCGTCCGGAGCCCCGGGCTGCGCGCCCCCAAGCAGCCCCCCGCCCCCCGCGCTGCGCCGGCCGCGCGCGTCCGGGGCGCCCCCCTCCGGGTCCCCCAACTCCGGCGACCACCCCGCCAGTTCTGCAAGTTTCTCGGCACCGCGGGGCCTGCGCGCCCCCGCCCCGCCCGCCTCGCCCCCCAGCCGCCCTCCGCGCCGTGCGCTCCCCGGGGGCCCCGCGGCGGTCCGGCCCCAGCTCGCCGCCGCCTCCCGCCGCCTCCCGCCGCCTCCCGCCGCCTCCCGCCGCCTCCCGGGCTGCTGCTGCTGCTGCCGCCGCGGCGGAGGAGCTGCTCCGGGGCTCCCGGGCTCGGTGGCCGCGGCGCCTCCGCGGAGCCCTCGCCGTGAGCCGGGGCTTCGGCCGGCAACTCCTAGTTTGGGGAGCTCCGTCCGCTGGACACTGGGGGTGGGGCGGGGGCGGCGGGGCGCAGGCCTCGGGGGCTCGGCTTCGGAGGGGCGGGTGGCTTCGCAGCCCGGAGCTGGCGGGGAGGGCGCGCGCTGCGCCCCGGGCCCGGGAGGGAGCGCGGAGGGCGGGCGGGCGGCCGAGGCCGGCGGGCAGGGCGGCCGGGCAGGGCGGGCAGGGCGGGCAGGGCGGCCGGGCCGAGCGGAGCCCCGTTCCTCGACACCCCCACCCCCGCCGCCCGGCTCCCCCCGCCGCGCGCGCTCCGCCGGCCCGGGAATCCCCGCGCCCCGCGCCCCGCGCCCCGCGCCCCGCGCCCGCCGCCTCGCCGCCGCCTCTCCTCCCCTCCGGGCCCCAACTTTCCCCAGCCTGGACACGCGCGTGCACACACACACACACACACACACACACACACCCCTCCCTGCCTCGACTCCGGCTCCACTTCCCCGTGTAGTTTGGAGATGACAGATGCCTGTAGACTTTCACCAAACAAGCGGTGGGGGCAGCAGACTACAACAGTTATTTAATTAAAAGGCATTTTTCCCCCCTCTCTCCCTCTCTCTCTCCTTCTTTCTCGCTCTGGCTCCCAGAATAGCTCCCGCACCCCCTGAACCCCGAGCACACTCCCGTCTCCCCAGGTCACCCGGGGCCGCCTAACCCCCGTCCCCTTCCCCTCCGGCGTCCACCTCCAGCTCCCCCGGGCCCTCCGCCCAGGCACACCGACATGCACACCTACAGGCCGGCGGCGGGGAGCGTCGAGGGCACGGTGCAGCCGACTGCATTGCACAGTCATCAAAGTTAAGTGTGTGTGTTCGTGGGGTGCTTGTGCGCGCCGGGGGAAGCGCCGGGTCACGGGCGCCCGAGCATCCACTCTGCCCCCCACCCCCACCCCCACCCCGCCTCCGCGGGGTCAGGGGACGCCTCCACTTGAGATTGCAGCCATTTTAGGGAAAAGAGGTGGCTCCGGGCCCGGGGCGGGGAGGGGCGCGGGGGGCAGCGGCAGGGGACCGGCACGTCGCGGGGGACTCACAGCTCCGCAGCCCCTCGGCGCAACTGGAGGGCGGGCAGGCGCCGGGCGCACAGGGGCGCGGCGCCCGCGGCGACTTGGGGAAGGTTGCGCTCGAGTTCCCTGGTTTTGCCAGGAGTTGTTCGGGGTAACGTGCCGGCTCCTGCCTCTTCCTCGGGTTCCCGCTGGGTTGGGAGGTGGTGGTGACGGTGGGGGGGGGAGGCGGATGGGGCACGGGAGGGGGGGCGCGACCGGCCCTGGAGACCGGAGAGCTGGCGCTGGGGAAGGGGGCACCCCCTGTCGCCGGCTGGCACTGCCCCAGACAGTGCGACCCACTTGGCCCCCCGGCCTCCCCACCCCCCTCCCGAGCCTCTGCCTCCCCGCCGAGCGCCAAGTGAGCGCGCGGCAGGGGGCACAGGGCGCGACGCCGCCGGGCCCCGAGCCGCCCCTTACCTGGCTGGAGGGGGTTTCCCAGGAGGAGCCGTAGTTGTAAAAGAAGGAAGAGAAGAAGGTGTCTTCCGACAGCCCGCAGCCCGCCATGCTCTGGATGCAAATAAAATGAGGAAAGGGGGGAAAAGAAAGAAAAAAAAAAAAAAGGCACACACACAAAAGCAACCCAAAATTTTCAAAATCAAATTAAAACCAATAAGCGAGGAGGAAACGCTCTCCGAAATAAAGAAAAGGAGGTGGGGGGGGGAAGGGAACGGCGAAGGGAACGCAAACTCTCGGCGGTGCTCGCTCTCGGGGAGACGAGGGATGCTCGGGATGCTCGGGATGCTCGGGATGCTCGGGATGCTCGGGATGCTCGGGCCGCCGCCGCCGCCGCCTTCTCGAGACGGTGCCTACAGAGGTTCGTCCTGACTTGGGCAGCCGCCGCCGCCGCCGCCGCCTGTGCCGGCTGCGTGTGTGCGCGCGTGTGTGTGCGTGTGCGTGTGCGGGTGTGCGCGCAGGCGGGAGACCGCAGGGGAGGCGAGAGGGCGAGGGAAGGAGCGAGCCGGGATGGAGGGCGCAGAGGCAGAGGCAGAGGCAGAGGCAGAGGGGCGGGCGTGTGCGCGCGGGGGTGCGTGCGTGTGTGTGCGCGCGTGTGGCTGGGTGTGCGTCTGTTTGGGGAGCTCACCGGGGAGCCGGGGCCGTCACGTGGGCGCGCTGACTCCGCCGGCTGCCGGGGACAGCCTGTACTACAGCCCCGGCCGCCCGCCCGCCGCGAGCAGCGCCCCCTCCGCGCCCCGCGGCCGTTCGTGCGCGCCCCGGGGCGCCAGGGGGCGCGGGCGCGGCGGGCGGGCAGGTGGGCCGCGGCCGGGGCGCGGGCGGGGGCGCGGGCGGGGGCGCCGGGGGCCTCGCTGCGCCCCGCACCCTCCTGGCCAGCCTCCCCCCCCCCCCCCCTGAAGATTTTCTTTTTTTTTTTTTTTTTTATAATTCCTAAAATTGCTTCCCCCGTGCAGAGAGAGACCCCTCTTGCAGCCACGGGGGCATCCTTTGCACGCAGTTGCTGGGGCCCGATGCTCTTTCCTCCCCGGTGCCCCGCGCCCCCCGCGCGCGCACACGCAGGCACACACACACACACACACACACACGCACGCCCGCCCGTGGCCGCCTCCTCCCATCCCAAATGCAAACCCACTTCCTTTTGCCGGTTGCTGTAGTTAAGCTAAGTCGATGCTACATCAAACTAGGCTAGGCTGAGAAAACTGGAAAGTGGATTATAGGGGACAATACTGCCCCAGCAGGAAGAAAGGCTCCAGCTTGGCATTCTGTTGATTTAACAGTTTTAAACCGAAAGGGAAATTTTGGAGCTTCTGCACCCAAAACTCAGGCCCCTTGAGTCGCAGTTCTTTAAGTGGAGCTGTTGTCTTAAGTCTCCAGTGTGGTCCAAAAATATAAACGGATATAATCTCTCCCCACCTCAAAATGGCATTTTTTTTTTTTAAGGACCAAACGTTTTTCTCAATTTTAATAATTGAGTAGCCAGAAGTTTTTGGGGTTTTTTTGTTTTTTGGTTTTTGGTTTTTTTTTAATGCAAAAAGCCATGCCTTACCGGCTCCCGGGAACTCTTTATAGAGATCTTTCTAGTGAGTAAAATTCAAATAAAAATGGCCAAATGAGTGTAAGATGCTCTCACAAGTATTTGAATCCTCACAGGACACACTTGAAACAACCTGTTCTAAGGCAATTTAAATTGTTTTCTTTCTGAATTCTTTTTCCAAATGCTGCCCATTTATATTCGAGCCAATTGTGTTTTTCCAAGACTTCACACTTCCTCCTGCAAATTCCCCACTTGAGGTCGAAATCCTCTGTGAAATAAACATTTCCACAGCAACCCAGTGATGTCACAAACATCGGCTCATGATTTCAGAGGGGAAATAAAGCAGGAGAGAGGATCTCTCTAGAAAGACAGTTTCTGTTTTCCTGCAAACAGCATCGCTCCCAAGCAGAGATTCAGAAAACACTAAATTTCTGGCTAAATACTTGGTTTTGTTTTTGTTTTCTGGGATTGGCTTATTTTTCAAAGCTATGTCAACCAATCTATTTAAAAAAAAATAGGTCATCATCCTCTTTTCTGGGTTCACGAGCAATGATGTTGAAAATCAGTAGCCCCTGACCACACTTGGCCGCTACAGATTTTAATGAAGGGGAAAGGATTTTTTTTTCTAAAAAAAAAAAAGATGTCAGAGAGAACATTGGGAGATAAAATTTAATGTACTAACTTCAGACCCAAATAATGCTGACTGACCTCACTTCAAAAATACAATAGTTTTTAAGAAGTATTAGACCCACAGAAATTCTATTCCATTATCAAAAGTAGTGCTGATGGGGATCCCTGGGTGGCACAGCGGTTTGGCGCCTGCCTTTGGCCCAGGGCGCGATCCTGGAGACCCGGGATCGAATCCCACATCGGGCTCCCGGTGCATGGAGCCTGCTTCTCCCTCTGCCTGTGTCTCTGTGTCTCTGCCTCTCTCTCTGACTATCATAAATAAATAAAAAAAAAAAAAAAAAAAAAGTAGTGCTGATGGCACCACTATTGCATGGAGGGGCTTCACCTCCATCATTCCTTCCGTTGTTTCTTTTGTCTCCAGGCTTGGGGAGAGAGGGAAGCATTCTTAATGCTGCCCCCCCCCTTTTTAATCCTCCTGCAGTCTCACTCCTATAAATATTAAACGCAAAAAGACTGGAAAATATAAGATGAGGACTAATGCCTGGGGTTTCTGAGCTTTCCCGTCTAAATAAAGTTCTGTAGACAGTATTTCTACTATGGAAATGTAGAATCAATCGCTTCAGTAGAAATCCAATCTGTAAAGTGCTTTCATTGACAGTTGACCTTTGAACAACGCAGGGGTTGGGGCAGCCCCAGCACAGTCGAAAATCTGGGTCTCACTAACTGACTCCCCCAAAAGTTAACTACTAACAGCTTGCTATTGACTGGAAGCCTTTCCAACAGCATAAATAGCTGATTAAAACCTATTTCGCGTATGTATCATATACTGTATTCTTACAAGGAAGTAAGCTAGAGAAAAGAAAATGTTATTAAGAAGAGCATAAGGAAGAGGAAATATGTTCACAGTACTGTGCTGTATTTATTTTTTTAAATCCACATATAAGGGGACCCGGGTGGTTTGACCCCGTGTTGTGCAAGGGTCAACTGGATCTTTTAGTTCAGATTTACTTTCTGTGCCTGCGGCCACTAAGCTGCTTCCCTGCTTTCAGCTCAGGTCCCACCTCCACCCCAGTAGAGGAGGTTCATCCTGCGTCTGTGACCCCCTTTCCCATTTTGCTGCGTGGATGGATGCATGCCTCGCGACAACCCTGGAAGAATCGGACACTCTGTCCCCATTTCACAGGTGTGGAAATCGCCTTGGAGATGCTAAGGAACCTGCCCAAAGTCCCCCCGCTACAAAGTAGTAGGAATTGAACCCAAACTTTGAGACCCCCACCCACCTCTCCCATCCAGCTCTACCCAAGCCCATCAGAGTACTGCTCTTATGCGACTGTTCCACATCCCCCCCCAAGAGGAGAGAGAGAGGTTCCCCCCCAACGGTCCCCCTTGTGATACATGTACATTCGTAAGGTGTTCATTTAACCCCGATTGCACGTTCACTAGCTCATCCACCCTTCACGAGGACCCCGTCAGGAAGCTATTACCGTGTTTGCTTAATGGATAAGGAAACTGAGGCTCAGACGCCCAACCCCCTCCAACCCACAGCTAGTGAAAGGCAGAGCTGGGTCTTGAACCAGACTTCTGGCTCGGGGCTTCTCTTTTCCTGAAAATTTGTGTCTCCCATCTCCAAACACACAGGGAAACAAATGGATGGATCCACTGAGCAGGCCCGGGACCCCCGGCGACAGGTGGAGGCGGGCGGGGTGCGGGGAGGGGGGAGGTAGAAACAGGTGGAAAGAATCTCCTCTGGGCAACAAACAGGAAAACATTTGTATAAATGAAGTCTGGCCTCCAGCCACAAACGTTTGGCTCCCTTCAATCTCTACCTCTTTCCCTTTAAACAGGGAAGGCCCAAGGAGGGCCACCTGGATAGACTTCTGGAGGACCCCCCAACCCCCTTTGCCCAGCTCAGCGCTCTCCCAGGGCCGCCCTGTCACCCCGAAAGGCCTCTTCCTCAGTAGGTTTTTGCTCACCTGGCATTAGCACAGTGACGTGGAGGCTTGTTTGCTGAGTTCCCAACAACATAAAACAAGCCACCCCCCTCCTGCCCCCGCTGGGGCCCAGAACAGATGCAGACAACCCCACGGGAGGCAGAGACAGCCAGAGGCTCATTGAGGAAAGATCACCCCAGCCACCTCGCCAACTTCTTGCCGTGCAGCGTTCGGAGGTCTGAAGATGGAAACCCGAAACAAAGCTCTTGATTTCTAAGTCCACGGGGGTTGGTTCTCTCCGGACAAACCAAACTCTTCCGCGTGCAATCCTGTCGTATTGCCACGTCACAATTTGTCACACCAAAAATGTGTGAAGTGTTGAACTGGGATCATGCCACTAAGGAGGGGGGCCTTTATTCATACACCCTTCCCCCCACCCCAGAAATAAGTTTTGCATTAATCGTCCAGACGATGCTCTGGGGTGTCTCCTTGGTTATAAACGAGGCGCATTAATGGTCTCGTCCCACTAGAGTTTCATTTAGCGAATGGTGGTGGCTCCACTCTGCAGATGCGAGAGGCCAAATTGTCGGGGATCGTGTGGATTACAAAAAAAAAAAGTGATCGTTTTGGCTAAAACTGCAGCGGGGAAGCAGATGCGGTACACAGAGGAAGTAGGTTTCATTCAGTCTCCTTCCTTTACGAAAATAAACTCTGCTAATCCGTCTTATTTCTAAAAGCCCCCTGCATCCAAAGGCCTGCATTCCTCCCGAGGCAAAGTGAAAACCAGGGTCCTTCCTGCCTTCAAGAAGGTGCCAGTCCCCACAAACTGTGGTCTGACCTACCCTCTTTCCTACTCGCCAGTTTGTCTCCGGAATTTTCAAAAATCTTCCATCCTCTCGTGGAAATGAGAGTTGCCCTGGGGAAAGAGGGAAATTAGGAAGTAGTGAGAGGGGGCAGAGGGCAGAGGAATGGCCAGACAGCGGAAAAGTGCAGAAAGGCAAGGGCGGAAGGAAGGGGCACAGCCTGGAGGCGACAAGAAACTACAGCAGAGGGACCCCTGGGTGGCTCAGTGGCTGGGGTCTGCCTTGGGCTTAGGGCGTGACCCCAGGGTCCCGGGATTAAGTCGTGAATCAGGCTCCCCACAGAGAGCCTGCTTCCCCCTCTGCCTGTGTCTCTGCTTCTCTGTGTCTCATAAATAAATAATAAATAAATCTTTTTAAAAAAAGAAAAGAAAAGGGAGGCCTGGGGGGCTCAGTGTTTGAGCGCCTGCCTTCGGCCCAGGGCATGGTCCTGGAGTCCCGGGATCGAGTCCCGCCTCGGGCTCCCGGCACGGGGCCTGCTTCTCCCTCTGCCGTGTCTCTGCCTCTCTGTGCAGAGACAAAGAATTTTAAAAAATCAAGAAAAGAAAAGAAAGAAAAGAAAAGAAAAGAAAAGAAAAGAAAAGAAAAGAAAAGAAAAGAAAAGAAAAGAAAAGAAAAGAAAAGCTACAGCAGAAAGGAACCAGGAGGTCCTGGTAACAAGCAGGTCCTGCGTGCCGGTGGCACGTCCACCCTGGGGTCGGTGCGGGACACCCTTTCGGGGTGCAGGCTTCCCTGCGACAGGACCGCAGGGCCACGTGTGGGGCAGGGAGCAGCGGCAGGGAAGTTAGAGAAGCGAGAGCAGCGAGCGGCGGGGGCATGATGGGTGCCGCTGCGGGCACCCGGAGCTCAGTACTGCTTGGGAACCCCTGCGAGTGGCAGGGACCGCGCACAACTGTCACCCGGTCAAGGGCCGGGGTGGAGGGGGACGCTGGGTGTTGATCCTCTGGCTCCTCCTCGGCCGAAGGCTGCTCCCGGGCTGTGCTCCCTCTGGACGAGCTGTGGCGGGCACGGACGGGGGTGCCGGGCAGGGGACCCGCAGGCAGAGGGATGCCGAGGCCGGGCTGAGGAGCTGGGCCCATGGACCTGGAAATGGTTAAGGGCTGTGGGGACAAGGGTGAGGCACCAAAAGCATCTGCTACCCACACATTAACTCATTTCATTTCACAAAAAAAAAAAAAAAAAAAAAAAAAAAAAAAAAAACCTTGTGAAGTGGGAACTATTACATTTCCACTTTCCCCCCAGAGAACACAGCCTAGGAGAGTAAGAAGTGGCATCTGTTGTTTGTCCCCAGTTACCATCAGCTCCCTCTTGCAGGAACGCCGCCCCCCCCCTGCTTTTCCTTGGAGAAATATTCCTTCCCCGCCACCCCCCCTCCAGGCTCTGACCTAACTGCCTCCATCCACGTACCTGCCTGTGACCCGGGCTGTCCCGCTGAGAGCTCTCCCCCAGGCGGCCCCAGGAGCTGTAGGGCAGGAGGCTGCTCTTCCTGCTGGGAGAGGAAAGCCAGGAAGATGTAAGCCTGCAGCTCTTCCAGGCCGTGTTCCTCCCACGAGAAGGAACCCAACCGCCTGAGCCTGCAGCCAGCCCAGAGGAAAACCAGCCTGAAGATCCAGCCCCGACAGGAGGCACCGCAGGTTCCCGACGTACATCTTTGGAGCAACTGGATCCAGCCCAACCTGAAGCTGGACACCTCCCTGGCCTTCCCAAGTTCATGAGCCAGTAAGCGCCTCTTGAAGCATACGCCAGGTGGAGCTGCGTTCATGGAAGCTAAGCACCTTGGCCAAGATCACACATCTAACGAGTGTGGAGCAATACCCAAACCCAAGGAACCCTAATTGCATTCGGCACCACGGCACATGTTCTGAGCCATCACGCTCAACGGAGCATCTGCCACAGGGCAGAGCGCAGAGCCACATCCTCCTTCTCGTTCCTTGACCCTCGCTGGGGGCCTCTTTCCTTCCAGAAGCAGCTGCCGACGATAAGGAAGGGATCGAGGTGCATCTCGGTTTTATTTGAATGGTTTGTCCCATCAAATCGTTAAAAGTGCAGCCACGTCATAATGACGGTCACTTGCAGAAAGTCTGCAGTAGAAGCAAAAGAAAGTTTTAAAAGACAAAGAAATAGGGGCACCTGGGTGGCTCCACGGCTGAGCATCTGCCTTCAGCTCAGGGCATGAGACCCCGGGGTCCCGGGATCAAGCCCCGCATCGGGCTCTCTGCATGGAGCCTGCTTCTCCCTCTGCCTGGGTCTCTGCCTCTCTCTCTCTGTCTCGCATGAAGAAATAAATACAATCTTTAAAAAAATAAAGAAAGAAAAAGAAATAGAGAATCAGGCCTTCCCTCAGATTTTTGGTGGCTGGTGAGGGTTGTTTCATTTGGGTTTTTGCTTTTTTGTTTTGATGAGCCCATCCGGAGATATTTAGGGGCAACTGTGTTAGCCAAGCCTTGTGGTTGCAGGGGACAAAAACCCCACTTCCCTGGCTAAAGCAGGAGAGAGAGAGAGAGAGAGAGAGAGAGAGAGAGAGAGAGAGACTTGCTGGCTTACGGAACCGAAGAGACCGAGGGTAGGGCCGTCTCCAGGCAATGCTAGATCAATGCAAGGCTCAAACAGCACCAACATTTCCTCGGCTTCGCTTGCCAAGCCTTCTCTCGCTTGACCTTTGTCGGGTCCCACGCAGAGACTCCAGCAGCACCTGGCTCGCCTCTCCCCTTACCTGCCCACGGATGCCCCTCTCTCCCAACGGCCCTCGCAGAAACCCGGAGGCGGCACATCCCTGGCTCTGCCTGGGTCCTGGGCCATCCTTGCACTGGCCAGTGGGATGCCCCGGTCCGACCGGCCAGACTTGAGTCACATGTCGGTGGAGTCAACACTCCCAAAGCAGGTAGACTGTGAGGCGAGAGAAGATGCGGGCCCCCAGAGGAAAATTGGGGCACAATCTGGTAATCGCCTATTTCTGGAAAAGTAACGATTGGCTGTCGAGCAGCCGAAAGTGGCTGTGATCCACACTGATCGACATTACAGGGGACCCCTGACCTCTCCCTTGTCCTTGAAGACCTCGAACCGTGTTCAGGGGAACGTGACGCCCCACAGAGAACAACAGAGAAAATACACGATCGCGAATGAACTTGACGGCAGGCTCTCTCTCCTTCGCAGGCAGCACCATTCACTTCAATACTTGCAGCAGATAAGTCTGAGGTAACTTATATAATTACTGGGATGGGCCAGAGAATTGGGTTTAGATGCTACAAATAGGAACAAAGCAGCCAGAAAAAGAAGCTTGCGTGACAGGAGGGAGTGGACACCCCTCGCTCTACCACCCGCTGCCCTGGAAAACCAAGACGGCTCGGCCACCTCGTTGGCCAGACGTGCGCTCGCCCGCTCAGCAGCCCCGTGCTGGCCTCCGCAGGCCCGTGCGGAGCGGCGTGCTCGCTCGGGGGCCTCAGGCGCAGGCATGACCTTACCCGCCGAGGAGTCCGGGAAGGGTCCTCAGCTTCCTGGCCTCCAAGCCCCGAGGGGTCAGGTAGGAGGTGCTGCGGCGGCGGTGGGTGCGTTCGTTTACGGTACGGGCCGCAGAGCAGATGAGAGGGGTCCAGGGGGAAGGAGCCCAGAAGGATGGGACTCGGGGTCCAATCACCTGTCACACCCTGGGTCAGGGTGCCCAAGTTTGTCTGACTTGGGCTCTGACTGCAAAGTCAGAGGCTCTAGATGCCAGAGGGCAGGACGTCCACAGGCGCTGGACGCTCAGACCCCCGGCGACCCCCGGGGACCCCCGGACCGTAGGGCCATTTGAGGGCTTGGTGGCACATGGTGTTTGTCTGGGGGAGCCAATCAGGAGGAAGCCCGCACCACGCTGTGTGAAGAATGACCTTGACACCTCCGTCCCCTTCCACACCCACAGGCCGTGTTTCTTTGACTTAAAGACTTCCACTTGTCTCCACTTCCACTCTGTCACCCTAGGCCTGTCCACTGTCCTCTCTCGCCAGGACCTTAGAGGTGACTCCTGACAGTGCGTCTGCATCCATTCTTGCCCTGCCCCCACCCCTGCCCCAACCAGCCATCCTTCCCCCGCTGCAAACGGGATCATCTTTCCATTTGCTTCCCCTCGGTGGCTTCCCTTGCTCATTGGGTCAAAGCCCAAATCCGTAAAACCACCCTTCCAACTCCCTCCAGCCTAGCCACCCACAGCTGACCCAAGTCTGGGACAGTTTTCTAGGATCCCACGTGGCCTACAAAGCCACAAGGCCCATCGGCGTCACCATCCAGTCCTACCATGTACCTCTCCAATGTCATCCTAAGGCACGTTCTCCTGGGACGCCTGGGTGGTCCCTGGATCCAGGCCCTCATCCTGTTCCCCGTGGGGAGCCCGCTTCTCCCTCCGCCTGCGTCTCTGCCTCTGTGTGTCTCTCAGGAATAAATAAATTTTAAAAATCTTTTTTTAAAAAATCAAATAAAATAAGTCCTTTTCTCCTCTGCCCCTTCTCTTGGTCTCTCAGCACACCCGCCCAAGTCCCACAGACATCAGACTCCTCCACCGGAGTGTCGCTTTGCCCTCCCCGCCCCCGCCCCGTTGTTCCAAGTGCCTCGAATGCCTTTTCTATCCTTTCTGCCTGGAAAAGACCTTCTCAAAGTCTAGCTTGGAAGTCACCTTTTTGGGAGACAGGCCTTTGTCACAGCCCCAAGAGGAAACGCCCCGTGTGTCTCTTCTCCCCGTTTCCACCGCTCCTCCAGTCCATTTCCCACCAGCCAGTCTCATTTGCTTTGATTTTCCCCACCTAGCACAGCACCTGCTCGATAAAAGTTGACTGAACAAGGCAAAATAAACTTAAAAAAAAAAAAAAAAGCAATCCCCTACACAGAAAGCAGTAATAAAGAAAATGTGCTCTACTAGCACCTTGAGACCTCAATTAATGTGCTTTTCTCCTCGCGAATCCTTGCTTCCAAGCAAACAGAACCTGACAGCCTGAATTAAATCATTTATCTTTCTAGTTCTCTGCCTTGGCTCTCATGCTGGTGGAAGAGCCCTGATATTTCATAAGAAAATGCCAAAAACAAAGGCTACGGCCCAGCACCTTGGCTTTATCAGCTTGCCAAGCCCGTCTGCAGGCCGACAGGAGAGGGGTTCCTCTCCCCGTCCCTCGCGCACCTAGGCTCAGCTCAACGCCCCATTTCTGTCTTCGGTCAGGTTGGTTTGGGCCCAGGAACCCCAAAGGGGCCGCCTCTGCGAGCACCCCAGCCCCGCCGCGGGGCCCGTGCGGGGATCGCACACCTGCTACAGCCTTCTAGACAGGAGCACGAGTCTCTGCTGAACGTGATGTTCTGGTGCCTTCTGATCGGCTGTGGTGCCTTGTGATGCAGGGTGACCCACGGGTCCTTAACCTCGGCCCGTGAGGAAACAAGACTATCTCCACTCGGCGCCCCCTCCCATATAATTAAATCCCTGGATGAAGTTTTCTCCGGTTCCGCGTTGGAGCCAAACAGCGCTTGTTTGCATTCCATCATCATATATAAACACCCGCAGGCCAGGACGGTTTAGCTTGGCCGTGCTGTCGCCAGACCCTTAAATCGGGGCCGCTGGAATGGCATTTACGGCCTCAGAAGGGCCTCCGGTTGTGAAGCCTGCAGTGTTTATTTTTCTTTAAATAACAAAAACACCCTGGTTACCAGCCACCGCCTGGAAAGGGGGAACCCGGCCCCAGCCACTCTGTAGGTGGCTGCTCTAGGGCTCCAGTGTCTTTTCTCTCTGCCCCTTTGTCTCGGAGCAGCTGAGTAGTCACCAAGACGGGGGCCTGGGGTGGCTTCTATGGGTTCTTTTTGCTGAGCTCCCGCCAGGGTTGCCCTCGGGGGACCACGCACAGCGACCACCCGGGGGTCTGGTCACCCGGCAGCTCCTGGCCCGCTCCTGGGTGAGGATGAGGCTCCCGGCCCGGGCCCCACAGTTCGTGATGAGGCTCCAGGTTACACAGGCCCGGCTGGGGGGCTGCCTCCCGGGACGCTGGGCCCTCCGGGGGCAGATGACTTGGCCCCTCTGGGCCCTGGATTCCTTACCTGTGTTACCTGCGGGGACAACACCTATCTGGCAGGTCGGCCAGAGGATTAAATTGTGTAATTGGTGACAGGGGCTGAGTGTAAAAGCATTCAGTAAGCGTCAACTTACTGCGACCGGCCCGGAGGCCTCCTGTGCCGAAGCAGGAGGGTGACAGGACCGAAACCGAGCCCACCTCCCCCACTCCCCGGAAAGGGTACCTCGTCCACTCTACTGTTTCGCTATTTTTTTGTAATAAACGACTTTTCTTGGTGTTATTGCGTTGCTATGCAAAGTAACGCGTGTTTGCTTAAAGGGCGAAAGAGAGGAAGGGGGGCAAAGGGGGGCCGGAGGAAGGGAGGCAGGGGGGCCCCTGGGTGGCTCAGGGGTTGAGCATCTGCCTTCGGCTGAGGGTGTGACCCCGGGGTCCCTGGATGAGTCCCGCATCAGGCTCCCCGCAGGGAGCTGCTTCTCCCTCTGCCTGTGTCTCTGCTCCTCTCTCTGTGTCTCATGAATAAATAAAATCTTAAAAAAAAAACCCAAAAAACAAAAAAAAACAAGGAATGGAGGAAAGAAAGAACAAAACAAAACGAGGAAAGTCACTGTGTCCCCGAGAGATCACGCGGCCCTGGGGTCGGTGTACCTGCAGCCATACGTACACACCCACTAGACACACTGGAATCGCGCTGCACGTATTTTCTGACCTTGTATTTTCACGTGACACCTCACAGACAAGGGGGCCCACACAGAAATAAGCAAAGAGAGCGGCTCTTCCTCATTAGGCTCCTACTGTGTACCACCCCACCCCCCACCACGTGGTGCCCTAGCTCATTAATTTCCGCAGCACTTTGGCACAGACTCTCACCCTGATTCACAGGCGAGGGCCCCGAGCACCGAGCGTGTCACTTACCCGTGTCGCACGGTCAGCATACGGGGATGCGAGGCGGACAGCGGGCAGCCCGGGAGCGCGGCTTACACACCTCGGGCCTCACGGGTTCATCCTGACACGCCATCCGATGGCCCGACCTTTCCCCCCACTTAGCACATCGGGGATGCCTGTCGGGGCGGTGCATGCCTTAGCCCGGCTTTCCTGGGGGCCTCGTGGCATTCCGCTGTCTACGCTCGCGTCCATCCTGCAGGTGGCAAAGGCGAGGCTTGGGCGCGCGGGAGACTGGCAGACGGTCAGGGAACCAACCACAGCTGCCGGGGCCTGGGCCCTGTGCCCCTGACGAGGCTCCCTCCCAGGGCGACACGGAGCACCTGCCACACGCACACACGCGCCCGTCCCGGGAGGGGGGGAGACCACCTCGTCCGTCCGCCGCGCTGCCCGGCCGGTGGAGCCCAGCGGCAAACGGTAAGCGAACGCGTGACCCAGACCATCCGAGATTTTGAAAAGTGACAGAAAAAGAGTTCCAGCCTCTGATCTGAAGACCGGACGCAGCAGTGAGAATCTAGAAAGACAGGGCGCCGGCGTGGCTCAGGGGATGAGCGTCTGCCCTCGGCTCAGGGCGTGACCCCGGGGTCCCGGGATCGAGTCCCCCATCGGGCTCCCTGCGGGGAGCTGCTTCTCCCTCTGCCTGTGTCTCTGCCTCTCTGTGTCTCATAAGTAGAATATTAAGGGAAAAAAAAATTTAGAAAGACCGAAAAGGTAAGACTGGAGGTGACCCCCGTGACAAGCAGGAGGGAGTCACGCTGTCATCTAGTCGGATTTATCTAAATCTCTTCACACAAAACCAAACCCAACCAAACCCCAGGGAACGGGACCCAGAAGTATGTTTACAAAGTCCCCATAGAGAACACGGGCGAGAGGGTGCAGAGGCCAGGGCGATCCTGGCTCTGCCCTCCTGTGGCCTCAGGGGGGCCTCAGTCAACGGGTCTGCAAAATGGGCTTGGGACACTTCCCTTCAGGCAGGGCTGCTGGGAACAGGAAATGGAATAACCCAGTAGGGGACCTGCCTGACGGGAGGGGTGGGGGATGGTGGGCCGAGGGGGGAACCTGGGCCCCGTGGGGACTTGCCTGAGGGGGAGAAGGTGGGCTCCGTGGGGACCTGCCCAACAGGAGGACGGTGGGCCCAAGGGGGGGACCTGGGCCTTGTGGGGACCTGCCCGAGAAAGAAACGGTGGGCCCCATGGGAACCTGTCTGGGGGGGGGGACCTGGGCTCCATGGGAACCTGCCAGAGGTGGGGGACAGCAGGCCCGATGGGGGGACCCGGGCCCCGTGCAGACCTGCCCGAGGGGGAGATGGTGGGCCCCGTGGGAACCTGTTGGGGGGGGACCTGGGCCCCGTGGGAACCTGCCTGAGGGGGGGTGGACAGTGGGCCCGAGGGAGAGGACCTGGGCCCCGCAGGGACCTGCCTGAGGGGGGACCCGGTAGGGATCGCTGACGTTGACACCCACTGTTAGGAGGCCTGGCTGCTGAGAGGGCCGCGTAGGCGGAGAGCTCAGGGGCTCGGACTCCCATCTCATGATCCAGGAGGTCGAGGAGCCCCAAGGTCACCAGCTGGTTAAGTGGCCGAGGTGGGTCTGTCCCGAATCCTCGCTGCTCCTCCGGCCGCGGGGTCTTTCCTTCCCACCCGGGGGGTGAACACCCATGGTCTGGGTGCTCTAGGTGGCACTGGGGTCACAGAAGCCTCAGCAGGCGCAGGTGCACGGGGCCTGCAGAGTCGCGTCACCCCCACCCCGAGTGGCCAGAAACAGGGGGGGCCAGGGGGGCCTCTCTGGGGGGCGGGAGGGCTCCCGCGGAGCCTCCAGCTCCTGGACACAGAAGGCCGCGGGGGGAGCTCCCACCCCTCCAAGGCCCTGGTGTTTCTACCTCCTTCCTCTACTTCCCGGGGCCAGCGATTTCCCGTGAAAGCCCCCCGGTGTCTTCCCGAGTCCTCGGAGGGGGGCCCTCCAGCCAGGCCGGCTCCACTCCCCGGCCTTCACCCTCCCGGGCCAACCAAGCCAGCACTTTGTTCGCTGGGATTTTTAAGAGCCTTGCAGACACAGAGATCCTTTTAGCTTTTAACATATTTAATAATTTATCGTTTATCTGAGGTTTCTGTAAACGTGCCCCTCAGATGGGGCCTCTGCACGTCCGGCTTCTAATTTGCAGCTACCTGACGGTTGCTCGGAGGCCGGGCCGGGCCTCGCCTCTGCAGCCCCGGCGCCCCCTGGCCCCGCTCCCCGCTGCCCCGCTCGCCGGCCTGCGCCCCACACGTGCCAGGGACACGCCGTGGCTTTCCCCGGCGCCGGGTCTTTCCTTAAACAGGTTTGCCCTTCAGCCTGCCATTAACCAGTCTCTTCCTCCTTTGAAAAACTCGCTCTTTTAAATTTCATCATTCAGTTTTTTCCTCGGGGATTTTACCCTTTATTAAGAAGTCAAAACCAATTTTGGAGCAATCAGAGATACCAAATAGTCTCATGAATCTTTTGTATCCTTCGCGGCTCCTGGCACGGGGCGGGCACCCAGCGGGGATGCGGCACACGCGTGGGAGCCCGGGTGGTGGGTGCAAGCTGGGCGCACAGGGGTGGAAGCGGGCTGCACGGCTGGGGTGCGGGCTTCACCCCCGCCCCCGCCCCCGCCCCGGGAGCTGGGGGGCCTCGCGCGGGCCGCTCCATGCTCTGTGCCTCGGCTTCCTCGGCGCGCGCGGGAGGCAGAGTCGTGCCGCCGTCCTCCTACCGGCATCCAAGGCTCTGGCCAGCAGGTGCTCCCGCACAGGCCGCGCTCTCGGTGAGCGGCGACTTTTGTCATCACTGGCTGCTCTTTGCCCAACTTACGTCCTTCGAGATGAACATCAGCCCGTGAGTTGGGGAATCGCACCCCCCCTTCCAGATGAAGACCCACGCGTGACAAAGTTAGGGGGGCGGGCCTGCCCTTGGTTGTCCGCCCGGGCTTTCAGCCGCGTGGCGTGGGGAGGACTCCTCGTGGGCCCCAGGGTCACCCTGTCCCTTTGGCGCCACCTCGAGGGCGACATCTGTGAAATGGGGACGGTGCTTGGGCGTTTTCTGAGAAAAGAACCCACGGCTCCGTCCTAAAATCCGTCGTCTCCATCCGAGCGGTCTCTCCACTCGTGTCCGTCCAGAGCAAACTGCCACACGCGGCTCACAGCGGCGGCTGCTGCGCCATCGGGTCCCCGAGGGACGGTGGACTCGGGTGGCAGAGGCAGAAAGGCCCGCTGGGGGCGAGTGCGCTGCTCAGTGGTCCCCATGCTCGGTGTGGGCCCCAGGCCTGGGCAGCGCCAGCCCACCTCCCCGCCTACTGCCCCCCATAACCTGCCCGCTGCCCCCCTCAAGCAACTGCGTGAGCTCTGCAGTAGCCCCGAGGCTCCGAGGCCAGCCTGCCCGGGACCACACACCCGGGACGAGAAACAGAGGGAACCCGGTTTTCTTGGACTCTTCCAGGCTGGCCCCAGGTTCCCAGGAGAGGGCAGCACTCAGCTTGCCTGGCGGAACCTGGAACGCAGACGTGAACAAGGTGGTGGGTCACGTGCTTCTTCCCCCAAAAAAGAGCACAGGTTCGGGCCTCCCTTTCCTAAAGGAGGTCCCAGGTCCTGGGGAGTGCTCTGTAAAAAGACTCGAGAATCACATAGGTCCATGAAACAGGGCCTTCAATTTTCTCTCTGAAATACAAAGTGTGCAGAAACTAAAGGTTCTGAGAAGTCCTGCAGGGAAGAAACCTGTTTGTTTGACTCGTTCAGCCCTCTCTGACATCAGGGTCGTTAGATGCAGAGCGTGTCTATTAATATTCGCTTTGTTTCGGTAAACAAAGAACATAATGAAAGAGAAAAAAAATAAAACCTTACGCACTTGAATAAGGAATTGCCACAGATGCCTCAGGACAGAGGAAAATGTGTTCAAGCGAGATACTCACGGCAAGTCTGAGTTATGAAACAACAGAACCCGAACTACAAAGAGCCCCGAAGTCTTTCGGCGTTGAGGGTGACCCCCCCCCAATAATCCAGAGGACAAAACCAAATGGCAACCAAGTTGTTTTGCCCCGTGGGGCACAAACTGTATTGTATGAGTTCGTGCGCAGAGCTAAGACCTTGAGCACAGGATGCAAGTTTATCCATGAGGTTGCTATGTTCACCAACACGGTCAGAGGTTTTGCTGCAGCTTCACATTTGAATGACCTAGAAAAGTATAGTCCAGCGGGCGCCTGGGCGGCTCCGTGGCTGAGTGGCTGCCTTCGGCCCAGGGCGTGATCCTGGAGACTCGGGATCGAGTCCCGCGTCGGGCTCCCTGCATGGAGCCTGCTTCTCCCTCTGCCTGGGTCTCTGCCTCTCTCTCTCTCTGTGTCTCATGAGTAAATAAATAAATAAATAAATAAATAAATAAATAAATAAATATTAAAAGCCCTAGAGAGCTGAAACGCCACCTTCCTGAGCGACGGTCCACCAGCCGCCGCGGCCGGTGCTCTGCTCCGTCCTGGATCTTCAGGAGCCTGGGGAGGGAGGTACTTCAGGTACAGATGGACAATGAAGGTGCTGGCCTCGGGAAAGTTAAGAAACTCACCCGAAGTAATACAAGAGCTCTGCTCCATCCGTCTCTGATAGCTGTAAGGAGTAGGAACTTCTTTTTTCATAAGATTTTTATTTATTTGAGGGAGACAGAGAGGACGCACACACGAGCAGGGGCAGAGGGAGAAGCAGGCTGGGCAGGGAGCCCGATGTGGGACTCGATCCCAGGACCCCGGGGCCATGGCCTGAGCCTAAGGCAGACGCTTTGCGGACGGAGCCCGACTAGGAAACTCTTAAACTCTTTAGGGGAAAGGTCCACCAAACGTGCTAGAGATAAAATCGAAAAGAAAATGGAAAGGTGGTTGAGGGGGCAACAGGCCACAGCTCAGATTCTGCCTAAGAGAGAATAAAGGTTGTAGGTTATGGAGAATTTTCATCAAAACGTGCTCTCCCTCTGGCTGCGGCCCGAATAGGAAACAGAGGGAGGGGGCGTCCGGGTGGCTCAGTGCGTTAAGGGGCCTGGATCTCGAGCCCCGCATGCACTCCGCTTGGCCCCCTCCCTGTGCTCCTCCCTCTCTCTGCTCACACTCTCTGTCAAATAAATAAATGAATAAATAAATAAATAAATAAATAAATAAATAAATAAATAAATAACATCTTTAAAAAACAAAACAAAGCAGTGGTACGTGGGGGGCTCAGCAGTTGAGCGTCTGCCTTCGGCTCAGGTCCTGACCCCGGGGTCCTGGGATCGAGTCCTGCGTCGGGCTCCCTGTGTGGAGCCTGCTTCTCCCTCTGCCTGTGTCTCTGCCTCTCTGTGTGTCTCATGATTAAATAGATAAAATCTTTAAAAAAGAGAGTATGTTCACAATGCCGAAGACTTTCCCCTGTAAGTGAGCACAGCTACCCCCCGACGACGACCCCGACGTCCGTCACTGGAGGGCACTGATGCCATGGGCTTGGCCCCTGCTAGGGCCGGGCAGTGCCGCGGGCACACCCCTAACATTTGTAAGCGCTGTGGGGTTTGCAGGCTACGTTTACCCCCACGCTCATTTCATCACGAGCACAGATGCTTTTCCCTGGGGAGCAAACGGGGCCAAATCAATCGATGAGCAATTAATATTTATCAGGCAGCACCGATGTGCGGGGGCATCGGGCCTCCTCGCCGCCCCCCGGGCAGCGCCCCTCGGGGCTGTAGGCCGCCCCTGCACACCAGCAGCCGCGCCACAGCGCTTGGGCCAACGCGGCAAGCGGCGCCGCTGGGGAGGACGGACGGGCGGACAGGGATGGACGGACGGGCTGTAGTTAGTTAGGCGGTGCCGTGACCTGCAGGGTCACCCCTCCTTGCCCCATCCCAGACACGCGACCGACCGCGGGCCAGGCCGACCTGCCGTGGCTACCGGGGAGTAGGTGACTTGCTGCTGGTTTGTCGAGGGCTGGAGGCGATGTTCACTCCAAAGCAGGAGCTCTGGAGGGCGGAGGGTGGGGGGGCAACTGCAGGGGAGAGGGCCACGGGGAAGGGAGCACCGGGCACGTCGCCAAGGCAGAAAAACAGATGCATCTGAAGTCTCACCTGGTCCCCAAGGGACCCAAGGCTACCAGCCCTTTCCCATCGGGCGTAAGGTGCGGGTGTGGACAGAAGCGGGGGGCGGGGAGCTGGGGGTCCGGGGGTTGGTGCGCGGGGTGGAGGCAGGACACCCGCCCTAGACCAGGGACTGGGGGCGGTCACCGCAGGCGTGCTGTCATCCGGTAGCCACGGCACACTCACTGGTGCTGCCCACGCTCGTACCCCCACTTCACGGATGAGGGAACAGAACTGAGGTCGCAGGTCACCCGGGATCAAGGACACGGCTCGCAGACCCAGGGGCAGGCCGCGACCTGCCCGGCTCCACCGCGGGGGGCTGGGGCGCTGCAGCAGGCCACCCTCCGTGCTGTTGCAGAACACTCATCTGCAACCCTCATTCTGCAGACACGACGTGGGCGCAGCAGGGACGCTTCTCCCAGAATCAGGGCCAGGCCTGATGCCCGCCCGCCCAGCCCACCCCCGGGATACCCGTCGCCGGAGGGGACGGGGGCAACAGGTAAGGGCGCTCTAGGACTCCGCCGTGTTTCCAGGTGGCCCAGCCTCTCCTGAGCTCCTCCCGACACGGCTGCATAGGGGCAGCTCTGGTGCTGTCGGCTTTGTCGTCCTCGCCCACTTGAACTTCTCCGAGGAAAAGTCAAGGGAAGGGGGTTTGGCGTGAAGAAGGGACATCGAGCTCGACGGGTTTATGTAAGGAACCGGCCTCCAGATCCGTAGGCGACGGGTCAGCAAGACACAGGCTCCCGGAGGAGGACACCCTGATGGGAGAGGACTTGCAAATCCCACCCCGACCATAAAACAGGGGCTCGCCTACAGCTCCTCGGGGCTGTGTCCGGAGGGTCCCCCCCAACGGGAGGCAGCAGGAAGGACGCTGCCGGGACCCGCTGCTTTGGGAGGCCTGACCCGGTGACGCCCAGCACCGTGTGCATAATGTGGCGCAATGGAACAGCATCCCACCACGGTCTCCTGCTCTTCCAGAAAGTTCTACGAGGTGCCTGACCCAGGGGCTTCTACTACGTCGTGGAACGTGACTGCAGAGAGGGCGTCCCATGTCTCCCGCTCCTCCAGAGGGGCTACAGTTCACGTTGGCTCCAACCGACTGGTCAGTCAAAGGCGGGCCTGCGAGCCTCCCACGCGCCCCCTCTGCGTGTGCAGCTACTGCCCAAGCGCTGAGCAGCCTCCTCCCCACGACTTCTACGCTGCCCGGTCGAGAAACGGTCAGTCCTCGGTGAGGGGACCGATTATCCACCAAGGGCCACTGCCGAGGCGCCACGGGCGAACCGCGTGACAAGAATCCTGTTGTATTTGGGAGAACCACTGCAATAAGTTTGAAACACAGGTTTTCGATTCTCCCCGTTTTCTTTGGGTTTTATGGTGTCAAGACTTCCCTCTAAGTCTCCGACCCATGTCAAGGTAACCTTTGTGTGTGGTGTGGAGTGAGGGTCCAGCTTCATTCTCTCCTGGGTTTATCGGTTCTCCCAAGGCCATTCACCGAAGAGACTATTCCTTCCCTAAGTGCGTGTTTGTGGCATCCTTGCCCCAAATCAGCTGTGTACGGGTGTGGGTTTACGTCCAGACTCCGTTCTGTTCCACTGAAGTGGGAGAAAATACACGCAAAACCATGACCTGATAAGGGGTTGGTAAATAAAATATAAAGAATCTACACAAGTTAGTAGCAAAAAAAAAATTTAAAAAAAAAAAAAAGAAAATCCAACTTAAAAATGGACAAAGGGGGATCCCTGGGTGGCGCAGCGGTTTGGCGCCTGCCTTTGGCCCAGGGCGCGATCCTGGAGACCCGGGATCGAATCCCATATCGGGCTCCCTGCATGGAGCCTGCTTCTCCCTCTGCCTGTGTGTGACTATCGTAGATTTAAAAAAAAAAAAAATGGACAAAGGACCTGAATAGATTTTTTTTTTCCAAAGAAGATATACAAATGGCCAATAGGTACATAAAAAGGTGCTTAGTGTCACTGATCACCAAGGAAATGCACATCAAAGCCAGAACAAGGGACCGCCTCGCACCTGTCAGGACAGCTACTATGAAAAAGACAGGAGGTGACAAACGTCGGCAAGGATGTGGAGAGAGGGGGCCCTGGACACTGCTGATGGGCGTGTACGCGGCACAGCCCTTATGGGGAACAGAGGTGGCCCCTCAAAGACGGGATCCGGCCATCCCGCGCCCGGGTGTTACCTGAAGGACAGGACATCGGTATTTCGCAGTGGTCTCCGCAGCCCCTGTACACTGGGCTTGGTCACAGCAGCCAAGACACGCGACAGTCGAAGCGCCCTTCCGCGAATGAATGGACAAAGAATACGTGGTACCGACACACACGCGCACACACAATACACACATAGGAATAGTGTTCAGGTGTAAAAAAGGAAATTCTACCAATTGTGACACTACGGATGAATCTGGGGAGGATGATGCTCAGTGAAATAAGCCGGAGAAAGCCAAAGGTAAGTACGGTGTCACTTACATGCGGAAACTTAAAAAAAAAAAAAAAATCCTACTTTCTAGAAATACAGAATAGAAGGGTGGTTGCCAGGGACCTGGGAGAAGGGAAATGGGGTGTCACAGGTCAAAGGCTACACATTTCAGGTTTTTTTTTAAATAAAGATTTTATTTATTTATTCGCGAGAGACACACAGAGAGAGGCAGAGACCCAGGCAGAGGGAGAAGCAGGCTCCCCCGGGGAACCCGATGAGGGACTCGATCCCGGGACCCCGGGGTCATGACCTGAGCTGGAGGCAGACCCTCAACTGCGCGGCCACCCGGGCGCCCCTCAATGGCTCAGGTCTAAGAGCTAGTTCTCCGGATCTAATGTACATCTTGGTGACTACGGGTGGCCCAGGGATGTGACCATTTTAAGAGCCAGCCTTTCCCAACCGGTCGGTTCCAGTCCTGGGAAGGAGTGCTTCTGCTTCTACAGGATCAACGACGTTTGTTCACCTTGTTCTGACAAGGGTGCGCATGTCCTGGGTGCTCCCCTAGGGCCGGGCAATGTGCTCAACTCCATCAATCCCCATAACACTATTCCCATTTTATTTTTTTTATTTTTTTATATGAATACTAATTTTTTAAAGATTTTATTTATTTATTCATGAGAGAGAGAGAGAGAGAGAGAGAGAGGCAGAGACACAGGCAGAGGGAGAAGCAGGCTCCATGCAGGGATCCCGATGTGGGACTTGATCCCAGGACTCCAGGATCATACCCTGGGCCAAAGGCAGATGCTAAACCACGGAGCCACCCAGGGATCCCCCTATTCCCATTTTAAAGACAAGGAACAGGTACTGTGGGCTCAGCTGCCGGAGTCACCCCGTGTGATCAGGGTCTGAGGGAGCAGGAACCCCTTCTCCGGGAGTCGCAGAGGCCACCCGCCACCCCGTCTGGACCACAGGGATTGGCTCAGGGGCGGGTACAGGTCCCACGGGTGCAGCCTGAGGCGAGAGCTCCTGGGAAGAACCACTATCTTTACAATGAGGCGGCTGGCCACGAAGTCGGGATCCGGGGGACCCCCAAGCAGAGTGCAAGAGCGCAAAGCCAAAAGGGGAAAGCGGGACGGGGAGAAGGGTCCTGAGTCCCAAAGCCATCATCTGAGCCCCGTCTGAAGTCATTCCCTGGACTCTTGCGCCCTAGGAGCCACCATATGGCAGTCCCCTCAGACCGTAGGAGTCGGGCTTTCTGTCCTCTACAATGATGTCTGTAAGTGAATTTCTAACCACAATCCTTTTTTTCTGGATACCTGTCATTGCACTAGTGTTTGATGCGAACCTAGTAGGTGTCTGGGTGCAACACTGGATTTCTGGGGGAGATGAACAGGTCTGACAGTCCCTGCCCCCCAGGAACTTCCGGCCGCACCGGGAGGGATATGCCCACCCCGTGTACCCTGCCTCCACCAAAAGCTGGACAGTCAGAGCTGCCACAGGCGGTGGGTATGCGCCCAGGGCGAAGAGGGCTAGTAGCTGCTGGGGAAGGTCCGGGCTGAGCCGACTGGGGAGGGGAGGGCGGGCTGAGGTGGGGAGTGCCACGAGCAGCTGCTCAGATGCAGGGGAGCACCCACGGAGTGAACCAACCAGCGAGGGGAGAGCCGAGGGCTGATTTCCAGCCGAGTTTCCCTAAAAGCAGACCCTGAGATGACCATTCAGTGCGTGGGTTTTATTTGGGATGTGATCCCTGAGGATACTGAGAAGGGGCGGGGAAGGGAAGGAAGCCAATACCAGGGCCGCTGGAGGCCTGTCCTGGGAACCACTGCGGGACAGCGTGCAACACGCTTGAGAGGCAGTCACCTGCAAACCTCCCACCGCAGCGACTCAAAGCTGCTTCTGGGGCCACCGCTCAAGCCTGCCCACCGCCGCCGGGCAGCCACGAAGGCCTTGGGTAGCCAGGCAGGCACCGGAGCTGGTCCCACAGGCCTGCGAGTCACCAATGCAACTGCCTCGGCATCACCCAGGCCAGCCAGGATTTCTCTGCCCCCGGGGGTACAAGACCTGTCAAGTGGCCTGCTGAAGGCTGGAAGTTTGAGGCCAGATGGCAACGGGAGAAGGAATGTTCTGAAAGGGGGCACTATTTTCTCAAACTCCAGAGCCCAGGGAATGTTTCCACAGTCCCACGGCCAAGGCAAGGATGATCTCCCCAGGACCCTCCCAGCTCTGATCTCTTGAGAGATTAGGATGAAACAAATCTGCTCCTCCTGGGAAGCCCGGTGAACCACTGGGCTCACCTTTGCCCTCTGCCCAGCACAGTGGCCCGAATCCCCACAATCATGGTTTTAAAAAGTTGCTGGTCTTGGACCAGGCACTTTGTTTTTCTCATTTGCAATGTAGAATTAATGCCAATTTCTTGCTGGCAACCTGCTGTGCGTTTGAAGCATTCCGTCATTTAAGCAGAGTGCCCTCGTTTTACTGAAAGATTTGAGGGAGAAATACACAAACTACACTAGGAATATAGATGAAGTGGGAATACCATTTAGGAAGCCTTTACGTTAGAGGAGTCCTGTCACAAACATCTTTCCTTCCTTCACTCAATCAGCAGATATTTCAGGGAGCCCCTGCGTTGTGCTCTTCTGTATATATGTAAATTAAAGTACGCGTTTATGGTCAGGTTGTGATCAGTGCTATGGAAAAAAAAATTAAGCAGGGGAAAAGAGAGATACGAGAGCATGTTATTTGAAATAAATAGGTCCCTCTGGGTAGGTGGCATACGAGTACAGAGACCTAAGAAGGCAAAGATGAGGAAGGAAGCCATGTGGGTATCTGGGGAAGGGCATTTTAGAAAAAGGGAACCAGGGGCGCCTGGGTGGCTCAGTTGGTTAAGCATCTGCCTTGGGCTCAGGTCATCATCCAGCGACCTGAAATCGAGCCTCCTGTCTGGAGTCTGCTTCTCCTTCTGTGCCCCTCCTCCCCTCAACTTGCGATCTCTTGCTCTCTCTCCCTCTCAAATAAATAAGTAATCTTAAAAAAAAAAAAAAATAAAGGAAACCAGAAAGCACGGCCATACTGACTGCCTCTATAACTTCCACATGAAAACACGTGATTCAGGCTGTATTAGTTTCCGACTGCTGCTGTGACAAGCTATTGCAAATTCAGCGGCATAAAACAAAAAACAGATTTATTATCTTACATCTGGAGGTCAGAGGTCCAAGATGGGTCTTAGAGGCTAAAATCATGGTGTCAACACATGTGCATTCCTTCTGTAGGCTCTAGAGGTTCTCCCTGCCTCGTCTAGCTTCTAGAAGCCCTTTGCTGCACCAAATTGATGGGAAGTCACACAGCTGTGCGAGTGGTGGGAGCCAGCACCACAATGCCCACCCTCTCACACTGCACCGTAAGGCCCCCACTGGGACCGACGGGCCCAGATAATCATTTATTTGAAATGTGCCTTCACTTTCCCAAGCCCTGAGCCACGTTACCCAAGGGAATATTTTAAGAAGGGAGAAGCAGGCTGGAGGCCGTTAGGGAGGCATAACTGGGGTGGAGGTGCTTCTGTAGCCCAGTGTTTTCATTCCCGAAGTGCTTACCTTGTCCTCGTAAGGCCCCCGGCTCATTCCTGGTGGCTTATTTAAGGAATGTTCTCTGGCATAACTTACCTGAGGTTTATGGGGAATCTGCGTGGAAGGACAAGAAAATTAGAACTGGAAGAGGAAACAGGATCCTGGGACTGGACGTGAGAACTTGGGCCAGGTGCTTCTCTAACTTGTGCCAAGGTTGGGTTTGCCTCACTGCGAACGGAGACCTCTTTTCCAGCTCCACCTGCTACATATAGTTCCTAGTCGTTTACAAATAAAACACAGTAATAATCTTTCGGGAACCTGATCGACCTCGGGACTATGTTCTTTTAAGTACGTTACATACTTTTATACTTGATACACATGGACGAGGTAGATGCTAAGACGGTCCCCGTTTTAGACGGCAAAACGAAAAGGGTAATTTCCTCAGTGGACCCAGGATGGAATGCAAGTCTGTCTGGCCAACAAGAGCCCGGTGATGTTAGGTTAGTGGAAACAGGGCATGACTGAAACATATCCTTGAAGGATCTGGATCTACTTTTTTTCCATTATGAGTTCCAAGGAGTTCATGTCATACTTAACTCACAGCTGCGCCTCTACCGTAAGCCTTGATTGGTTTCGGCCTACAGGTCCGACAGCACAGAACCAAGTAAAACTGGGGTGTGTCTCAGTCGGGACAGGCTAAGTCACAACGCAAGGACACAGTCCCCAGACCTCAGAGGCTTCTACGACACAGGGTTATTTCTTGTTCTTCTCCAGCTGAGGTCATCCAGGCTGGTCACTCCGCTCTGGGTCCCCTCGCTCTGGAAGTAAAGTTGCTGTGGCCAAGGGAGAGGGCACACGGGAAATGCACACTGGCTGCGCTCTTACTGCCTCCACGCAGGTGTGCCCGTCACCTCTGCTCCACCCCACTAGCTGAAGCAAGTCACATGGCTTCATACCTAACTTCAAGGGTGAAAATCGACCACAGGGCCTGGAACCAAAAATGCCCGGGAAACTGCACTTGTGACTACCACAGGGATCTTACAGTTTACAAAGCATCTGTCACCAGTGACTACCCAACTTCATTCTCACCATAACCAAGACAGCAATTAATTAGTTAAGTGTGATTATTTCAATTATAAGGCATCAACAAAACACCAAAAACAAGACAAAACTGGCGAAAATGCAGTCCTAAAGTTTGGACAACTCCGCCCGCTGCTCGGAGCGCCTGGAGTCTATGGAATAGGAAGTGTGAGCAGACTCAGCTTATCATCTGAAGACTTGCCTGCCTCTTCAAGTCTGTGCGTCGTCTATAACAAGTGGGATTCTCTCTTGATAGGGATTTTCTGTAAAAAAAATCTGAATGAAGGCCAACTGTATCAATTCTCAGCTTAAAAATTAGGATCTTCCAATACTGAAGGGGACAATGGCCATTCCCCAATCCCTTGAAATAGCCCAACATGCATAACATCTCCCCTACCTGGGGAGACTTAATTTGAATTATATAGTGATTTTCACCTTAAGGAGTCTGATCCCTGGGTGAAAGACAAGACTGCTTTATCCCTCTCTAAAAGAGGGAATGAAAAGAGACTCAGCAACCAAGTAACTAGGACAGTGAGCAAGGAAGCAGCTCAGGATCCCCATCTCCTCATGTCAGGCTTCAGGGGGAAAGAAAATAAATAGAGATGGTTTATCAACCCCACTTCATTATGCCAATATAACCCAAATGAGATTTGCTAAAGGACAGGAAATCGGCTGGCCCAAGTATGTTAATATGTCAGGGAGAGTTTACTAAACTTTCACTCATCTGATTCCATCAATTAATATTTATCTTTTCTACATCTGTACAAATAATTCATTAGGCAGTACAGTGAAGGGACCTCAATCCTTTCTCTTGATTAAAGATGAAGGAGGAGTGGTCAACTTCCACATCCAACAATTCTAGAGGCCGATAACCTTCAGCTTCCTACAACAAAATACCTGAAAATGTGGAAGAAAATAAACCTAACAAGAGATTTTATTTATTTACTTAAGTAGGTTCCATGCCCAATGTGGAGCCCAGTGCAGAACCTGAAGTCAACACCTGAGCTGAGATGAAGAGCTGGACCAGAGATCAAGAGTTGGGAACTGGACTGACTGAGCCCCACCAGGCACCTCTCACAGGATGTTTTAAAATGCACAGCTGGGCCTATTAGGAAATAGGGGAAATCTCTGGTGTGGAGATGGGAGGACAGGATTGAAGATGATGCTGTGGCTGGGTACACTCTGACATTTGCTAAACTTGGCAAGACAAGGACAGGAGGGAGGGAGCTAGGAATGGAAACACTGCTCAACTTCTACTTAAGAAAGCCTGAGCCTTCAAGAGACCACGGCCCGAGTGGCACAGAGATATGACAACGAAGGTCCACTTCACACTGGCTTGGAGGGGGGTGAGGTGGGTTATGGGGAGAACATGGCTGGAGAGATAGTCAATGGGGCTTTGGGGTGTGCTCCCCTCACCCTTCACCTCCATCACCAAAGTTTAAAACCCAGCTTTCACTAGTCCTAGACCTTGGGCAAGTTACATGAACTTCACAGGGCCTCATTTTCCTTGGCTAGGCTGTCGTGAAAAGTGGATGTAAATTTAGTGCATGTTCAGTGCTTAACTAGCACAGGACCTATACGTGAAAGTTGTGTTCAAAACATGGTAAGGCAAATCAAACTGTATGTGAAATGTTTTTCTTCCAGAGTTCAACACATTTTTCCTTAAGGAAGTCAAGAAATGGTATGCATTACCCGAAAATTTAATGAAAAATGAAACAAACTTGATCTTTACTTACAAAGGGCCAAGATCTTATAGCCATATGAGATCCTAATCAAATGATTTGGAAGAAACTATTGTATCAAATTAGCAAAGGTTTAAAACTTACTTCATGGTTAAATCACTAAAATAATGCACACACACAAGTTTTGATAACTATTATCCACATTCCCTTAATGCCACCAGCATAATTCAAAAGCCATTTTTGTTTATTTGAGGAAAGCAGGAAATCATGTGCAACTAAAAGCCACCATGTCTGCAACTGCATCTGAGGGGAAATGCCCTGACTTGGAATGCAGAGACGAAATAACAAACTGAATGACCTTGAAGAGAATTTGGTTATCTCAGGGCCTTGGTTTTCTTTGAAAATGAGGGTTTAAAATCAAGGACTTCTGAGGCCCCTTCCAGCACTTTCTATGACAGCTGTTGCAATTGCAACAGAAACTAACTACCCATTTGGCCTTCCCATTCCTCAGAAACAAAACACAGTATCATTTTAAGAGTCAAAGAGTCAAATTCTTGATTTGAATTTTAAAGTGCTACATGACTGCTAAGGTTAAAACTCGTCTTTCAGAAATCGAAAAGGTTGAATCATCAGAGGATAAAACCCATCACCAATGCAAACCAAAGTGGATTTTCAACCTAGTAGAAAATTTGAATTGACAAAGCATGCAAAAATTAGCTCAAATAGCTGCAGCCTTGCTCTATGAGTATTCAGGCAAATGCTTAGTGGTTTAAGTGTTTATTGTTTATGCTGCAGGAAGCAATGAGGCTGGAAGCGTGAATGTGATATGCCCAGAAACTAGAATCTTCACTCAACAGGGAAGGAGTCTTCTTCAAGGAAAAAATAACACAACTAAAAAGTGACAAATTCTTAATCAGAATTGTTTAATTTTTTCCACAAAGGATGGGGGGTGGCAGGGAAAGGATGATGCGTGGGGGTAAATCACCAACTGTCAATCATTGTTTGCAAATTTCCAATTTCTTACAGTCACTGGATTTACATACATTTGTTGGTGATGTTTCCTTCTCCGTGTACACAGTGAAAGACATTGTCCAAAATAAATTTTGATATAAAGTGGAACTTAGAAAGAAAAATCACTTAAGAAATCAAATCTTATATAATGGAAATACTTTAAACCACAGCATTCACACATTTGACTGTGGATCCCAAATGCTTATCTAAACAGAGGCAACGCAATTAAACTGCCTTCACTCAAAATGGTGTCAGAAGGCAACTACCCTATTTACTAGCCACTGATAAGTTATGACAACACTATTTCATAGCCTGTCACTGTATTGCTTTTAACCCCCCGGCTCTAGGATTCAGGATTTCCTCAACACTAAGGACTTATCTCAAATATTTTAGTGCACAGAACAGTAAAAAAAAAAAAAAAAAAATCCGGGTGGCAATGCCATATTCAGAAACCAGATAATGACTTGAAAGTAAAAGAGGGATGGGCTCTGGAAGTGATGAACTGCCACTTACTTGTTTTCCTAGGCTTTCTATTTTTTAAATCAAGAGTGAAACTTTGAACACTAACTTAAAAAGATAAATCTAAAAAAAAAAAAAAAAAAAAAAAAAAAAGATAAATCTAGTCGGCCTAGAGATTGGGTGGGAAATCCTATAAGCCAAGAAAAACTTTTAGGTCATTATTAGTCTTTGTATTATCCAGATCTAACTTAGTAATAATAAACACGAACATATGATTGATGGAGTTTATATTTGCTAGCCAGATAAGTTTGGCAAAAATGCCTAACATTCCCTTTCATAAAGTAAATGAATTTTGAAAAAGTAATTCTCTAGATCTACCTACACAAAAGCTATCAGTATTAAAAGTGCTCAGTATTACTTTTTAATACGGAATACATAACAAAGTTCCTTATTTATGCCATTTTTTATTTTCCCCCTCTTATGAGACTGAAAAAAATGCTACAGAAGAAAAATAACCGTTAAATGCCAAATAGTTCAAAACTCTTCTGAAGTCTGAACACCTGGCTCTCCTGTCTGCCTACTGGTGCCAAAACCCTTGTCATGAGACTAAAAAGAAAGATCCAAATGAGTACGGCCTTCCCCTGGAAACTTAAACTAGATGTTTAGAGAGTGCATGATGCCAAGTTCATCTTGTAGACCAATACTTCTTCGGTCATTTATCTGTAATCAAGTAACGACTTCAAAAGACTAAAGCACAATTTTTAAAACCCTGTGAACAGACACTAGACTCTGCCAATTTGTAATACAATACAAATTATCCATAACAAACTTGTGATTCCTTTCAATACATTCCTTCTTTCGAATACTTCCTGCAAGCATCCCCTAGAATGTAATCAGGGAAGGAAAACATTCAGGTTACTCAGATCTGCTTGTCTCAGTCATAGCAGTATCGATGTTTATACAGGGCAATCTCTTTCCAAGTGACTTTAAAAACAAGACCGATCTCTGGAAGGAGGTCACAATAACTATTTCAAGTACTAGGTAAAGGATGGACCCACGAAGTACCTATTTAAATCCTATTTTTAACAGTGGAATAGGAAAACCTGTCAATTATGGGCATCCACAGGACCAAATGCTATATATTATTTCATTTAGTGAACCAAACCCTTTGGGCAAAGTATTATAATCAAGCCTCTGCTTACAAATGAGGAAGCAGGCTAGGTAAATCACAAATCTACAATCTCAATGCCAGATAAGGGCAGAGAAAGGTTTGAAACCTACTGACTAGAAAAAGAAAAAATAAAATGTGATTGGTCTGTTTACAAAATTTGTTACATCACATTCTTGCCCCAGTCCATTGCATACCCTTTTAACAATCTGGTTTTTAGCCTAATGGGAAAAAAAAAAAAAAAAAAAAACTAGCAGGGAGTCATAAGTTCTACTACTACCATTAAGAAGGGAACATACAGGGAAACCTGGGTGGCTCAGGGGTTGAGCATCTGCCTTCTGCTCAGGGTGTGATCTCTCGGGGTCCTGGGACTGAGTCCTGTATCAGGTTCCCTACATGGAGCCTGCTTCTCCCTCTGCCTGTGTCTCTCATGAATAAATAAATCTTTTTAAATAAATTTAAAAACACACACACACACATAAGAAAGCAAACATGAAAGCCACAGCAGTTTTAAGTATGTGCTGAAAAGTGATTGCATACCAGGCCTGGGGTTAGATACTAAGGACACAGAGACGTGCAACATAGCTCTAGCCCTTAAGGAACTCACAGCCTAGCAGAGAAAAACAGCCCCAAATACTCAAACTGAAAGTACAGAAATCGGAAAGATGATCCATCTCACAATGGCTCCAAGTCATGGGGAACAGCAGTTTAGTATGAATAAAAGCAGGAGGAAATAACATGATTCGCTTGGGTTTGGAAATATTTCTAATCCCAAAACTCAACAAGTGACTTCTGGATTATTTTCAGACTTCACTTCAGATTATGTTCCCTGATCCATACTAAAAACACAATCAAGAAACACAGTTGCACTGAAAATCCACACTATAATAAACAAGTCAGTCACCAACTACAAGTATCCTCCTCAGACCCTTATAGTACCACTTAAGGAAGACGAGGGATAAAGTTCCCTTTCCATTTTCTTACCAACATTAAACAAAAATGGAAAACTACCCACCTTGGTTACAAATGTGCCTAATACATGATATGGATAATGCTCTAAACTTATGATTCATAAGCATCACAATCTTAAGACCATGCAGCCAAGCAAGGACTCCGAGGAGGCTTTATACATCTTAGCTCCCCAAGCTATACAGCTTGGGGAAAACACTTTAGTCCAGGGGCCCTCAGGCAAAATGAGGAATAGCCAGTCCTGCTGTTAAGTGGCCACGTGACCTTGGTCTTCGGTTCACCCCTCACTGCCTTCCAAAAAAGGAAATAATGAAATATACTGCAGAGTTATAAGGTTCAGTTCTGATTAAAGGACTCTGAAGATTTCCTAGGAAGCATTTGTAAAAGTTGCTATTGATTGCTTTTCCTTTCCTCCACCAGGCCCCATCATTTCTACTGCCTTTAGTTCTTGATGAAAACATGATCAAAACTATCCAAGAGCCATCAATTCGTGTCAAAGTCCTCCAGACCAAACAATATTTATATACTTCTCCATACTAATAAAACAAAAAAGGGGAAATGTATTCTTACCCAACAAATAAAATTATCTTGTACCAAAACTGACATGAGATCCTGATCATAACACTACTTGAAGGAGACAACTCTAATGTAGTTGGCCATTGCTTTCAGTACAAAGTCCTATGTTTCTCTAAGGTAACTAAATGTCTCCAGAAGGCAAGTGCAGAAAGACATTCAAAGCTTAAAAAAATACCTTTAATAATCATCAGTCCAGCCCCTCTTAAATGTAAAAAGGTACATAATAAAACAATTAAATATATTAATTATAGAAAATTTCATTACTATAATTAATCTTGGTTATGAGTGATTACACAAAACAGCCAAATATAAAGCTTTAACAATTTTTAAGTTATTTTACAAAATAGTCCTGTGTGTTTTTGTACCAGGGAGAATGGAGACTGTACAACTAAGGAGCAAATATAATAAAGCAGTGTCACAATACACTATCCCGATTCAGAGATGAAATTCTAATCATTTGATACAATTTACTGCATGAGTTTAACATTCCTTAAAAACTGTGTTCCCTTTTAAAGAAGAATGTTAGCAACTAGTAAGTAAATCTTCCCTATGAATCAAAGACTAGGTTCTTTGAGAAGACACTAAATAGAACAAGTAATATAAAGCTGAAATACTCCCTATCATCTAACCTTAGTAATTCCACTTCTTTATATAATCTAAAATAAAACACACACCTCTGTAAGCATTAAATTTTCATTCATTAAGGGTTTTAAAATAAGTCACTCCCTGAAATTGAGAGCATGCCTCATTTCACTCTGACCAGGTCTCAGATTTGCCTGGGACAAAATTTCAATTGCTTAACAATTCATATGAAAAACAGACATGGGGATGCCTGGGTGGCTCAGTGGTTGAGCGTCTGCTCAGGTCCTGATCCTGGAGTCCTGGGGTCGAGTCCCACATCTGGCTTCTTGCAAGGAGCCTGCTTCTCCCTCTGCCTGTGTCTCTGTCTCTCATGAATATTTTTTTTTAAATCTTAAAAAAACAAAACAAAACCGTATGAGCTGAAATAAATGTAATTCTTAGCAAGGACATCACGACTAGTACTGTGTATAGAATGTTCACCAATGCTACTAACCAAACATCAGAGAAGCACAAGGCATGAGGAAAATTCACGGATACTAGATGAATATATAGGGACAGCTATCAAGAATTCATTTAGTTTTTTTAAAGATTTGAGAGACAAAGAGAGCGCGCACACGTGCGCATATGCACATGAAGGGCGCATGAGCAGGAGGAAAAAGAGAGAAAGGAAGAATCCCAAGCAGGTGCCATGCTCAGGAAGACGACTAGCAAGAAGCCCGACTCAAGGCTCAATCTCATGACCCTCGGCTCATGACGTGATGCCCAAATCAAGACGGATGCTTAACCAACTGAGCCCTGCAGCAGGCTCCCATCAACCATTCTAATGGCAAGATCTTAAACACTTGACCACTCTTCTCCAGGCCTTTGTTCCCACACTGCAGCAGTGCAGCCTTCTCCGTTTTTCACTCCCAGGGTAGAGACCAGAGGAGCCTGAGAAGTCAAATTCACACAATATACCTGTCCCTCAGGCCTGAACTTGATCCCCTGCACTCTCCACAAAAGGTCATTTGAATTGAGGCCCATTGGCTGACCTAATCTAAGGAAATCTCTTCCTCATTTCCAAGGCTAACGTGAATCACCAACCTTGGCCTCAACCCCAGTCTCTTAAAACATTAGTTGAAATTTTGACTGAAAACATGTTAACACGGTCCCTTTCTTTAAAAAAGTTTCCCCTCTCCTTGATCCTAACCATGCAACTTCTTGTAAAAAGTAGCCTGCGAAGTATTTTCTACTTCAAAACCCTCTCAACAACAAAGTTATTTAAATGTGGTTTTCCCAAGTTTATGCCTTCTTGAGTTTCCCAACAGGTTCCATTTACTACAACCTACAATTACAAATGAGGACCCTATAAGTAATAGCAAGCATCTTTTAAATTGTAATAAAAGAGGCCCACACATAACAAAAAAAATGTAAGACACTTGCCAAACCTAATCAACTCCCAGGTTGAACTAACTTATTATTAGCACACAAATGATGACAGAGGTGGCCACAGAGAACAGAACTGCTTTTGCTAAGTGAGGTTCAAATACCCTAGAAATGAGCAATTATCAAATCCAAGCTAGAGAATTCAGTTCAGCAAAACTGGAAAGTTCCCATCATCTAGCCAGTGTATACCAAGAAAAGTAATTAGAAGTCACCACGGCAACAAATTCCCAATAAATACATTTGTCTTGGCAATGCAAGATAAACCACTTGACCACTTGTGCAATAGTTTATCTACAGGACCATTTTGTCCATAGGCCCAGTACTACCGCACCACTAAAAATGCCTGGGAACACAATTCCTCCCCTACTTTCTCTAATATAGAAATTGCAAAATTCAAATCCTTGTTTAAATATGTACATACTAAATCTGTCAACTTAAAAACTGCATTTGAAACAATGTGTATGTTAGTTTCACAGTACAAGAATTCTAAAACTATGAGAAAACATGTATTTGAGATACTCCTTTCCCAATTATTTAGGAAACAATTTTTATGTCTAGAATTTTTTACTTTTTATTTATTTATTCATAGACACATGGGGGGGAGTGGGCAGAGGCACAGGCAGAGGGAGAAGCAGGCTCCATGCAGGGAGCCCGATGTGGGACTTGATCCAGGGTCCCCAGGATCAAACCCCAGGCTGCAGGGGGCGCTAAACCGCTGCGCCACCAGGGCTGCCCTGTCTAGAATTTTTTAAATGTTATTTAATGGGCGATACAGAGATGCATTTAAAAGCATGAGGTGAGGTCTCCAAAGATGAACATGTCCACGGTGTGAGGGTCTTTCCTCAGCCCTGAGCCACATCCAAAACTATCACCTAATAATTGGATGCCTTAAATTTATGGTAAGATTAATGTGAGCCAAAAGTATGCTGTGGTTATTTGAATGGTTAATGTAACCATAAGCTGCATTAAAGAAGTGATGTCATGTCTGGTCCCCTGGGAAATACAAGTTCCACCTCACTCTGCCCACTTTAGACCACACTACTTGACTACAAGCCACAGAATCTCCAGCAGAGGTTTATCAGAGATGTCCAGGCTATCTAGAAACTGTATCAAAGAGATGGGTAAGGGACAGGCTATTCAGCCTAAATGGTATTGTGCAGTAAAACAATTATCCTTATTTAACTTTGTTCTAGAAGGGAGAATCAGAAACAATTAGTCACAGAGAAAGAAAGTTTAGCTCGGCATTTCTACAACTATTAAAATGTCTTTGAAAGTAATGGTTTTCTTTAAAATATCTGAGCAGAGGGGATGGCCATTAAAATAATTCAGAAGAGAATCTCAGGATATTTGTGTTACCTTATAAACCTGAAATTCTAGGACTAAGCCATTTGCTGTCTGTTTTGTGGACTGTGGCTAAGTGGGTTGACTGTAGGGTATACTTTACTGTCCCATTCCCCTTGAGTTGTGTTCATTTCCTCAACTTGTAGTGTGAAAGGCCTTCCTTTCTTATGCTACATTCACAACAAAAAACAGCTCAACTATTCTAAGAGGTAAGGAGAGGTCTTCAGAAAATCTGGTTTTCTGAATATTAAGGAGAAAACTTTAGGGATCCCTGGGTGGCGCAGCGGTTTGGCGCCTGCCTTTGGCCCAGGGCGCGATCCTGGAGACCCGGGATTGAATCCCACGTCAGGCTTCCAGTGCATGGAGCCTGCTTCTCCCTCTGCCTGTGTCTGCCTCTTTCTCTCTCTCTCTCTGTGTATGTGTGTGTGCGACTGTCATAAATAAATAAAAAAATAAATTGAAATTAAAATAAAAAAAATAAAATTTTAAATTTAGCTTTCTTGTTCTACACCACTGAGGATTCATTTGATAGTTTTAGCCACCTGTGTAAACAAGGGAAATTGTGACCACTTTTGTATTCTGTTGCCAAACCTGTAACGAAGGGGTGAGGGTACACAAATTACAGAAGCCATATCTTTGCCAATTACATCAATGCTTAAGACTCACAGCTTTGGTCAGATGTGGCCAGCCTTGCAAAAACTAACGGCAGAGTGGGCACAATGACAGTTTGCTCTGCTGTCTGCCGTGTAGCCACTCACAGTGCACACTCATCACTTACAAGATGGAGAAGTGTACTACTCGCTGTTCCTAGAAACTTGGCCAAAAGCCAAACTTCCTCCTTTACATCTTTTTTAAGTTTCTCTTTAAGAAAATCTAATGGTTTAATTTAGGATTTTAAAAAGCACAAGATTAAACAACAAATACGCTAAAATGCGATCTATTTAAAACTAGATAGTCAGAATATAAAAAATATGCAACTGGAAAAAATGCACCGTAATACTTTGGCGAAAGCTACCTATTTAGGAGAAACAGTCTGACCAAGTGCCTAGGCTTTCTTAACATACTCTAAAAATATCCTAGCAGACAATTTGCCGATACTGAGAGTAGAATAAATTTTTAACCAACTTAAACTCAACCTAAAATATTATGTCAACATGTAAATTATTCCATAGGAATAACACTAGGCCCTTACAGAAGTGTATTAACTCCTAAGCCACTAGCATCATTTAATAACATCTATCTTATATTAAAAAGTATACAGCCTGAAAAACTCTTATTAGCCCAATTAACTCCCTTAAACCACATGATAAATGCTTTAATATATTTAAATTCCAACTAAACACACTTACAAATTTCCTTTAACATTTAAATATTTGTAAAAGGAGGGGGGAGTAAAAGAGGGGAGTCCAGACATTTTGGAGTACAGTATTTAGTCTTCAAGTGAAAGGAACTGATTACAGGCCCCTTGAAGGCTCACACCAAACACCTCATTTGCTGTTAAAAAAAAAAAAGGGTTTTAACTTGTCTACTGCCTGTTACAGGAAACAGGAAAGTCAAGTTCACATCTTAACATACTTTGCTAATTACTTTGTACACTGGATAAAATATCCCACTGAGAGTTTAGAAAAACTAAGATCTACAATATAACATCATTCCCTACTATTTAATACAAATAAACATTTGTTTCAGAGGGTAGGGTGTTTAGGTTTCTCTAAGCATAATAAAAAGATCTGCTAAAAAAGTGGTAACAAATCAGCCTTACAAAATGAACTTTAAGACAAAGAGAAAACTATTCTACCAGTATTCTGTCCTGAGAGCCAATATTGAATGAAAACTATATATTTTTATCCCATTAGGTTACACCCTAATTAACCTAACCAAGTGTCCTGCCATGTTCTTAAAAATATTGTTTTAATAACTATTTCATCTAAGGAGTAGCCTTTGTGGAAAGATGTTAAATATGTAATCATAGTATACTTACAATAAAAAAAAAAAAAGCCCCACATTTGAGAAGAAGCCATAAAGAGATTAGAACAAAGATATCAAAGTGCTTTGGCTGAAATTAGTATAAATAGACTTTATTGAAGTCAGTGCCTCTGTACTGAGACAGAAGATTGTGTCTACATAAGCACAAGTTGTAACATTTCACAACTTCTAAAAGGAATGTCAACAATTACAACGATCATGCATACCATGGTCGATAATCACATTTTAGAAGCATTTTCAACCATTTCTAAAGAAATGCTTATAACATTGTTATATATAGAACTACTTTCAATAAACTGCAAAACATTGATCGACTTTTCCAGTATGAGCTACAGTGTCAACACAAAAGGGAGGCATAAATGTTTAATTTATGAAATCAGAATGGAATATTTACTGTAAAGAAAAATTAAAAAGCTTTCAAATAAAGGCCATTATTGAACCAACGTGAAGAGCACAACTTGAACTTTTCAGTTCATTCATCTTTTAAAGCTGTCCTCTGAATAACTTCAGTTCTAAGCACTGAATTCAGTACTGTGAATATTCCTTGGATTGAAGTTTGGCAATGATGCGGTCCAACTGTCTCTTTGCTTCACACTGTGGGAAATTGCTCATGTCATAATATTGAGGGGCAATTTTCACCAACCTGTCCAGAAGGGGGGGAAAAATTACCAAATTAACATTTAATTAAAGACTGGAGTAGCTAACAGGATAAGAATTACTCATTAATATACTGATGAACAAAGGCAAATCTATGAATCCAAATCAACATTACAATTGCAAATGCCTAATCCATATAAACACCGCTTTCAGAAATGCATTATTTTAGTAAGCTGTAAATTTTCTGATGTTGGACTTTCTGTAACTTAAAAAAAAAAAAAAAAAAAAAAAAAAAACTTCAAGATAAATTCTTAAAAAAAAACAAAAACGCTTTCTTTACACTAATGTAAAGATATTAAAATAAGGTTATTAATTTCTTTAATAACCCTATTTTGACCAACCTCCCCAAGGTTGTATTAATACAGGTTCTAAGTGAGAAATATCTTTGTATTCAAATGATTGGATCTTCTCATTTTCCAAGTTTAATAACTATAAATATAGATCTATACCCCAAAGAATTCACTTGACTGAATCTTTTTAAATGTTTAGCCACAGAATTTTTTCTCCAAAAAGCATTTAAGATAAAATGGTAATGTCCTACACAAGTGTCAAAAGTCATAAATCTGTGTAGGAAAGAAGCCTCACACTATCTAGCAAGTGACAACAACTAAAATAAGTGCTTTCAGCCCACCATTCTTAGCTGACGTCTCTGATCCTAAGTTACGGAATGGATTTTGGCAAAACCACCACCAACCAACCAACCAACCAAAACAAAAAACAAGACATACAAAAGGGGAGGAGTGGTAATTTTGCTTAAGATAACACAATCAGTTCCAGTAACAATTTGTAAATCAAATATGCTAAGACACAAGATGTGTAGCTTTTATGTTTGCTTAACTCTGTCTGAAGCATCAACATATAAAAATAAATAGTTCAGAGCTAATGATAAATGGGACAGATTCATTTCTAGTACAGTACCAGGAGACTTGAGTTTCTCACAACAACAAGAGAATAGCTCCAAAGATACTCTTTGATTCTAGTCAACTACAATTTTATATTTGACTTCAAATCCTGCCCGTGCCCATACCAACAATCCCACTATCCTCTTAGCAAAGATTTAAAGATATCAACCATACCATCAGGTCGAAGCCCCATGCCTAAACCCTGGAGCACATACCCAGAGTTGATGATAACATTAACTTCAGGACATGACTACTGAAACAAAATCAGATTCCATTCTGAGCAAAATGTTAACAAAAACCTTTAGAACAAAGGGTGGTGCTTACCATTCTGGCTTGATATCTGTACACGTCCGGATGTAATTCTTTGTCGTAAGAACAAACTCATTATAAAGCACCCATTCAGGCTTGTGGTCAAGAACAGTAGAGGGATGCAACTGAACCACCTGGTTATCTTTCACAGTTAAGTAATGCCCTGTTCGTTCTAAATGTGCCACCTGAAACCAAAACCCAGTAAAATTAATACAATGCTTTTGATGTGCTACTCAGGAAGCAAAAGTGGTGTAAAGCTACTATAATTAGGAACAGAGAAGCTTCATCTTTTGCTTTTTATTCAATGGCTACACTTATTTACAACTGCTTGATAAAAGCAGGGATAAGCAAACTCCTGCAGGCCAAATCCAGCTCATTGCTTGTATTTGTTAAAGGCCTGTTGGACAAACATGCTCTATACATCTTTACAGAATGGGGAAGGGTGGGGGGGGGGCGGCCCTGGCAAAAGAAAAATATCTGGTCACGAGTAAAAATCACGTAACTCAAATGTCAGGGTTCCTAAGAGTTTCACTGGAGGGACACCTGGGTGGCTCAGTGGTTAAGTGTCTGCCTTCGGCTCAGCGCATGATCCTGGAGTCCTGGGATGAAGTCCCCCACATTGGGCTCCCTGCATGGAGCCTGCTTCTCCCTCTGCCTGTGTCTCTGCCTCTCTAAAAGGCATTATTTTTATTATCTAAAAATAATAAAAATCTTTAAAAAATAAAGTTTCACTGGAACCCAGGGAGCCCATTTGCCCATGGCCACTTTTGCACTGCAAGGGGAGGCAGAGGTTTCAGAGTGACTGAATGGGTCCACAGAGCCTTATATATGCACTATCCAGTCCTTCCTGCCTTAGACCATCTAGAGTAGGTTCTTTAGTGCTAGGTGACAAACTGTGTAGTAGATGAACAATTACTAAAACATTCACAATTAAGATAGAAACAATAAAGCAAAAATAAAGCAAAAATAAAGCAAAAAGGAGTGAAAAGCAAATGGTAGTCTACGAAAAAATAAATAAAAAGAATAGAGGGGACAAAGGTGCACATGCTTCGTGTCTGCATTTCTTCTATCTGTAATCAAATATGTCTACCTAATATTTAATTAGCAAACACTGAAACAGATGATATGCCCTTTCCAATTCTAGAACTAGATAGTAATATGAAGAATGTGTGTCAAGGATAGAAATAAGTAACTATTAATAACAGAAAATGAACTCAGTTTCCTTTAAAAAATATTCACTAAGTACCTAATTAATAGGTGCCAGGTACTACAGTGCATGCCCTGTTTCTAACAAATTTAATCTTCAGAGAAGTAGAAATCCATGTTTGAATATGGCTTTGTCAATGTTTTTTGAATTACAAGCAAATTTAAGAATATGTCAAAAAGCCACTATATACTAATACATATTATATATTAAGAATAAAGTGTCTAGAATGAATTTTCATACCTAGCTCTATTATTTTCCTAACTTTAATGAATGAGATCTTATATGAGATGCCATAATAAAAATTCTTACTGTTACTACGATTTCAACTACAGACTATGCACCAATCAATTCTTATTTTGATTTTGAGCATTTGGGTCCGTTCTATTTATTCAGCTCATTTGGCCTGAAGGCAGGCTACATCTTGCTTAAAAGACATAGCCAAAATAGAAAATGAAAAAACAAGCAGGAGATAGAAGATATAATTAAAGTCAATCCAATCCCAAGTAATGGATAGATTTGTTTTCAATTTTTACCAGTAGAGAATGAGTTTATTTTTATTTTTTTTTTGAGAATGAGTTTAAAACATAATTTAAAATCTCTTAAACACTTTGTTTACCTAACAAGCTATATATACTTCAATTAGTATTGTCCCCACGACAACACACTTAAAACTAAATAAAACATTTTAAATTATTTTTCATCATTATCACTTAAAAGACATTTTTGGCTTTTGCAGCACCCAGGTGTCTGTTATATATTTCCATGATCATTCTACAGCACTGTGAATGAAATACAGTTATCTCAATACTTGATTTTTTTGGAAGTCTTTAGTTGCTATATAAAGACAAAAGTGAACTGCACTTCTTGGATCCACCCAGACAACTGCAATGTTTTAGCACGATTTATAACTGTATCTCTCCAGTTACCACCTAGATTCACAGAAATGTTTCAATATTTTAAAATCAAAAGCCAAAAACTGAAATTTACGCTGAAGAAATAGCTGTTAATCCCACCTGAAAATGGCTAACATATCATTTGGTATAATAAAGACTCTTAATTAAAAAATAACTACAAATTGATTTCTACATAACTGGATTACTAACTTTGTCATTTAACAAATTAATCTGTTACTCATTAGACACCTAAAATTAGTATATTATATTAATTCACTTGAGAATCTGGACATAACATATAAAGTCAATATTCAGAGGCATTCTTTTTTTTTTTTTTTAAGATTTAATTTATTTATTCATGAGAATACACAGGGAGGAGAGAGAGGAGAAAGGCAGAGACACAGGCAGAGGGAGAAGCAGGCTCCATGCAGGGAGCCTGACATGGGATTCGATCCCGGGTCTCCAGCATCAGGCCATGGGCTGTAGGCGGCGCTAAACTGCTGAGCCACCAGGGCTGCCCTAACTTGTTTTTAAGTAGATTTGAAGGGCTGTTATAGAAAGCAAATATGATGTAAACATTTAATTACACATGCATATGTTATCCACATACCTGCATAAAATACCCAGTAACCAAAGCTTTCCTTATATTAATATAATAGTCCCTGCTTGTAAAGTCAGTACTTCGACGAGGCAAATTAAATCTGTCCATAATTCGTGATAGCTGCTGGCGTACGTTATCTGCTGACATCAGGGACCTGTAGTTAATGAAGTTGTCATAACACCACTGAACCGATTCATGATCTACAAAGTTGGAGGGAGGGGGGAAAAAGAGGGGATATGAATCATCCAAATAGGTATATTATCTAATTAAAAAGAAAAATCATTATTAAGAGTAAAATAAGTAACCCAGAAAGAATTATCCACATCAGTGTTATAAAAGAATCACAATGTTATCAACTTTCCTAAAAATCTGTAGTGAAGTTCAAAATCAGAAACAGCACTAAGGTTTCCGGCTACTGGATTTTGTGATTTTGAATAAACTATTTTGAATCAATGAAGTTAGGTCACTCATGAAAATCTACATGGATGCTTCTAGTATAGTCTAACAGGGATGGGTTGAGGGAATTTGATAAAATGCCATGTCTGCCTCATTTTCATAGAAAGTACACCTTAGATTAAGATTACCAAATACAATTTATGAGTTATAAAACCGAACTCAAAGGACTACTGTAATTTTTATTTAATTATTCCTGGGCTAGGGCACCAAAACTGAAGGGTTTAAAGGTTTTACTGCAACCTATGTGTCTCTTAGTGGTGGACGAACAAGACTTAAAATACAAGTGGTTAAGTGCATTCCTTAATCCTTACCTATTTTTTTTTTTTAACTCATCCCTCTTCCACCTCCCCTCTGGTAACTATCCATTTGCTCTCTGTAGTTAAGAGTCTGTTTATTGATTTGACCTTATTTTTTTTCCCCTTTGTTGTTTCTTGAATTCTACAAGAGTGAAATCATACGGTGTCTTTCTCTGACTTACTGCACTTGGCATTATACTTTCTAGCTCAGTCCTTTGTCGCAAATGGCAACATTCCACTTTTTTTTATAGCTCAGTAATATTCCATCATATACATACATACACACATTTATACATACACACACCCCCTCTTTATTCATTCATCAATTAATAGACACTTGAGTGGCTTCCCCATCTTGGCTATTGTAAAATACTGCTGCTATAAACATAGGGATGCATGTATCCTGTTGAATAGTGATGAGCACAGGATGATGTTTGGAAGTGTCGAATTACTATATTGAACATCTGAAATTAATACAACACTGTATCTCAACTAACGGGAATTAAAACAAAAAGTATCAAATAAAGAGCTATATTATAAAAGTAAAAAAACAAAATAAAAAATAAAATACAAGTGGCATAGTTTATAGGGATGTCTGGAATCCCCACTCATGTTTAATAAACAAGACTTGCTAATTATTATTAATAAACAAAGCTAACACTTCAAGTAATACATTGCATGTATTTATTATCAAAGGGATATTTTTCTCCACTGATGAGTAATACTTGCGAAGCTTCCAACCAATCCACTGTGTGCTCATTTAAGCAAAGAGCTCAAACTGCAGCAAAATATAAAATATTATACAATGACATTTTTATGTCCTGGAGAGTCACAATGGAAAACTTCATTATTTACTTCACAGGCCTTTTGATAAATAAACCTAAGAGGGTTATGTGAAATTGGGGGTTGGAGCAGGGGGAGGACCTTAAAATCAGAACAATGCTGATCCTTCCGCAGCTTCTGGAATATACATTGATCTTTGGCACACTCTTTTCGCTTTAGTTCTACGATAATACCAATTATTACAACCTTTTCTCACTTGATTTTCAAAGGAATAACAACTGTATTAATAAATGTTTGTCCATTACAAAATGCAGCCACATTTCAGAAAAGGCAAGTGGGTAGGTGAGGTAGTAAAACGGATCTTTAAACTGAAGAACTGATGTGTTCAAGTCAATTAAATAACTGATCTAGAATGAGTAGTAGTATTTAAGACAAAGCACCAAATATCTTCTGGAGATAACTCAAAGAGAAAAAAGTGTGTTTTAGAGGCATCCTCGCTTATGTTGGTGCAATGTACAGAGCTGAAAGGCAATGGAAATGTCCACGCTGAAACAGTAAGAAAGGGGGCCCTTTGAAAAGGACAGCTGATTTGCAGACTCTGATCTGGAGTATAGCTTTTCTGAGGGTTCTAAATTTCAGAATTCATACCCTAAAAAGTAACAAAATGGCAATTTTAAGTTGTCAAGATAAACAAACACTATCTGGTTGGTAGTTCTACTGTATTTTCTAAATTTGTGAGAAATTTGGTAAATGGGAGAAATAAAATCTAAAAATGGAAATATTTTCGTACAATAATGCTGGCTATAGATTTCTTACCAATACAGCAAAACTACTTTTAAGATCTAAGGTCAAACCAGTTCAGGGTGAAATCAGGCAGATACACAGAGCAATCAAGGTGTTGCAAAACAACTTAAATCTAGCTGTTTCTCAAAGGTGTGATTTCAGGGATGCCTGGGTGGCTCAGTAGGTTGGATATTCGATTCTTGATTTTCAGCTCAGGTCTTTATGTGAGAACGTGAGATCGAGCCCCAAGGTGGATTCCAAGCTGAGTGGGGAGGAGTCTGCTTAAGATTCTCCCTCTCTCTCTGCTAATGCGTGCACATGTGTGTGCTCTCTGAAATAAATCCTTTTTTAAAGTGTTATTTCAACATATGAATTTTAGCTTTTCTATGTAATCAACTATTGTCTCTTAATGAAATAGTTCCTCTTGACCAATATCTGAATAAGTTAATTTTTCAAACACATTTAATGTTTCAATTAATAACATAACACAGCATTACTTAAAAATCAGTAGTGAAAACATTCCAAATTCAATAAATGGATACTAAATGTCCAAATATTACAGAGAGATCTGGAAGTCTGATACTTTTAAATGACTACCCTTATTTAAGATGACAGGCAATAATTAAAGGCTAATCCTTTGACTAATGGGGACACTTCTATCAAATGTTCAGTCATTTGATTTCCTTTGACTTTATTACAAGTATATAGAATAAAATAATAAAACATAAGAAGCATGTAGCAGGAAGACAAGGATCAAGCATCTAGGGAATGGATGTTACCACTCTAAATCACTCCCTCTGCCAGTCCTATTAACACGTGGCTGTGGCATTTATCAAAACTTAAAACAAATTAACACAATCTCCTAATTTACAGAACATTAAAATTTCTTGTGACACATACACGGTAAAAACCCATGCTGATCCTTTAGAAATCTTTAATTTCCACTTAAAACAGTATCTTAAAGATACCAAAGGATTTTGAGAACTAAGATGGACATGAATCCTTCTCAAGGCCTTCCCCTCTGCAGCCATTCCCACTGTCAGTTAATTATGTGCCTGGTGCTCAGCTCAACTACCACAATACAGTGTGGCACAAAAAGGAATATAGCATATTTCTTGGGAGAGATCTAACCTATCAGGAATAGTCTTTAACATTATGTGTTATCAATACATTGAACACAAGAGGGATAAAATGTTCTCAAGTAAGCTGTGTAGTGGCCTTTGCTTCTTCACCAGATATTTATCAATTCTATTCAACTCATGACAGAGTTGATATGTAAGCCACAGACATGCAGCACGTTGGCAGCTATGCCTTTTGTTCCACTCTGCAGTACTTTTGGATCCTGAGATAAATAAATTCACCTCTACCCCAAAAGAGATGTGTTAAAATGACCAGACTATTTTAGGAGTATAAACAAAAGTTTTAGGAGATAACAAATGGCAATGCTATAGTAAATTAGAAAACCATTTTCTTATTGGCAGAAACCATATACTTTACTGACTGTGAACTCCACATTTTTGGTAAAGTGTGATGATGTAAGGCTATCGTTACTTGATTACATATCTAAGAGGTTAACCTACTGATATGTAGAAATCAAACATTTTCAAAACTTGCAATTATTGTTGCAATTATTTCTCCATTTTTTTCTTTAATTGAAGTTCTTCTCTCATTTAACTTTTATAGATGGTGGATTCCAATAATAGCATCTGGCAATAACTTCATTATGACTGTATTTCCTTATTTTCAAACAACTGGAAAATGTTTTTCATGTCACTAAATATTCTCCGAAAACATGATTTAAAGCTAGAACAGGGTGCCCGGGTGGCTCAGCCAGTTAAGCGTCTGCCTTCAGCTCAGGTCATGATCACAGGGTCCTGGGATGGAGCCTGGAACAGTATTTCATCATGTGGCTATAGCATAAATTCTGAACCATCTTTTTACTGGTGGGCATTGAGGTAATTCCCTCCCACCCTTTTTTACTATCATAAATAATTCTGGGATGAAATCTTTAATTATATCTGTGTGCACAGGATACTGGAAGACCACAGATTATTCATAGATTATTTCTGAGTCACAGGGTCTGAACTTAACTTTCTCAGTAACATAAAATCTACTGCTTTTCACAAAGACCACATCAATTTATAGTTCCACCTCTCGTATAGGACTGTTTCACTAAACCCACTCCTACATAGCTAAGGACTACTTTGCCCTAACCTCTGCCAATTTTGTAGGTGAGAAAATGGTACCCCTAGATAATAATGCTCTTGAACTACAAGTAGAGTTGACTTTCCTCCTCACGTTTACAGACCACTTGAAGCCTGACTGAGAACGCTGATTCGCATCTACAGCCCATTTTTCTATTTTCTTAGTTTTATATTTAAGAGCTACTTATTAGTAAAATTACTAAACAGTAAAGATTATATAAATAATACAAAACTAAACACACAAAACAAATGAAAATAAACAGTAAAACAAAGTATATAAAAATCTGTGTATTAGTGGTAAATATTATACTGGTATTTTGTTTTCAATGCTCTCCATTTTCCAGCTTTCTATAATAGGTATTTTCCCCACTGATTATAAGAGTAAACAACTTTGAAAAAGACAGACAATTTCCATTTTAAATGCTAGTCAGGAGTTTTTTCTAAAGTACCTCTGGGTTTCTAATGTAAAGTTGTCACAGATAATAAATGAAAGTGAGATGAAGAAACATCTTATATACTGCAAGTGACATTTAGACAAAAGAGTGCCTTCAATCTAATTTACACTTACTTTGTTTAAAAGCGTGGTAGACATTCAGCAGTGTCAGATGATCTCCATCTATGTGGGCAAATCTCATCTTGGCTTCATCTGCGGCTTTCTTGGCCTCCGTGGGGCGAACAAAACACTGTGGGACTAAACAAGGTTGGTATGGGCCCAACACAAACGCCCATATCGATGAGTCACGCATTCACAGATAGAGGAACAAGGCCTAGCTAGGTCAGTTCACAGAGCATAGGGCAGGGCAGGATGGCCTCCAACTGCATCTTGGACTGTTTACTACCTTGATTTGGTACATCAACACCTAACCACATCTGTAAGACAAGAGGGTTTCAAAGCTACAGAGTACCTGATGATTTTAACTAGATCTAAAAGTAGGCATCAAACAGCTATTCTGAAGGCCATCAAGATACTAGAAATAGAAAGCTCAACTTATTTCAAAAACCAGTGCCGATAGCTCTACCAATAACCAGAATTATGGTGTCAATAGCCTTTAAGCTAAATGTAATTTTTCAAAAGGCCATCCACTGAATCCACTGAATGGCTATCGAAGTTATGAAGCTGTATCTGCCCACTGCAGGGCTAAAAACAACTTTCTAACCAATCTATTGCCACATTTCTACTGTAATTTTTTTCCCTAATGCTATGGCTATTACCAACTGGTGGGTATCACTATTAGCACCGGTGAGCAGAAGCATATGGAAACATAAAAAATATCATGAAATGTTGGGTTTTGATGATAGCAGTAGTGGTGGAAGGTTAAACCGCCTTTGAATTAAGAAAATTCAAAAAGGCTGGGGAAATTCAGCCTAGTTTTCCAGCATTTTAATAAAAAGATTAGAAAATGACGTCCCAAGTTTAAAAAAAAAAAAACTGTTATTTGGTTATTTGAATCAAAACCTCAATATAAAAACCAAATCCAATATTTAAAAGTTGACAATTAGTCTGAAACAGTCATTATTTCAAGGGTCATCAAAATATGTAACTACAGTATTTGTTTAGAGCCTCGATGTTAATTCACATAAAATTTTAAGTTGTTACAAAGCGTGCACTACATTTTTAAAATACAACTTTCCTTAATTCACTTTAGCAATTCCATAGTCATAAAAGCAGTATGAAAGTAAAAATACTTAACAGCTTGGGACTTTGTCAACACATTTTTAAAGCTCTTAAAACCTTTTCAATATAAAAAAGTATAAATGAATCAGTCCAGATAGAAGATAATGGGAATAATCAACAACAAGATCAAATACAGTATCAAATTACTTTCCCATACAGTTTCCCCTTTAAAAGATACCAAAGAAGCCAAATAGAGACAATGACACATGATCACAATAAATATTAATTAAATGTCTTGCTTAATGTAATTGAAGCAAGGTAATTCATGAAAGTACAGAAACCTCTCAAAGATACGAAAGTAAAAGTGAACTAGCTCCCAGAATTAACAGTGGGAATAAGTAGCACTCTATAAGGCCCCTGATTTGCACTATTTATATCAGGACCTGAAAATGTCAAAAACTATTTAAATGAAAAACAAAACAGTATAAGCTTGGCAAACTGTTTTTGTTCCGTGACTTCTTCCTCACCTTTTAATACCCGCCCCCCACAAGTGCCTTGCTTAATAATCACTAAACATAAATGTCCATTCTCTTGATGTGCTAATAAACTCCTGTGTTGTACAGAGCTCCTTATTACAAATAAGAGATATAGGTGGAAGATTTCAACTGCGTCACAATGACCAGTTTTTTAAAGAACTAGTAATATAGACTCAAACGATGGTAATTATATAGTATGCCTGATAAGAGAAACTGGAAGAATAAAAACTGAGCAGATAACAAATAAATATGCCATCTGTTAACCCTTGCCCCACACTTTCTCTACAAACTAAAATCTTGGGTAAGTACCAACTGGGAGCATCTAACAAAAACATGTAAGAAAGGCAGACAACAACCTACCACCACCTCCGCAAGTGAGACTACAATTTTATTAAAATGATTCGATACTGCCCTGCCCATCTGCTCTGAGTCTGATCAGTCATAACTCTGCAAAAAAACATTTTTAGCTAGTTCTTAAATAAAAAATTCACACCATTAAAACATATCATACATCTAAACTAAGCCAAAATTTTATATTTATAAAATTTTTCAATTTATCTTTTAATTCCATGTAAGATTTTGAATTATTTGAGGCATTAGGTTATAATTACAGACTAATAAACCACTCTGAAACTGAAGTCATTCTCCCCAGTACTGGAACTAGTAGTATAGTATAGAGTACTTTGGTCATCAATAAAAATATAAAATGTCTTCTATTTTTTAGCTGTAAGAATCAGTGTAAAGCTGTTAACCATATTTCTTCTTTTTGGAAAATCTACTTTCCAAGTTATAATTCATTGGTGGATATGCTTTACTGCTACTAAAAACAGCACGATTTGTTAACCTTAATGCTCCAATTTCCGAAATCAGCAATATTATCTATTAGGTGTCTTTCACGTATCAAGTGTTTTCTGCCATTGTAAAAGAATTATGATCTGATGAGATTTTAAACCTAAATTTACACATTACTACTTCTATTTATTTGATACTAAGTTTGAAATTCACATTTGCTCAACTGCCACTAGAATATATTATTTATATGTGTAGGAAAAGTTCAATTTAAATGATAGTTTGGGTTTGTCCCAGGCTCACTTAATAGTGCCAAGTACTAGAACAAAGTTCTTCTTGTACTTTCAGTAATAAACCGCAAAACTGATGAACCTACCAAAGAACTGTTACAATTGTGTTCAGACTGTTCTTTTCTTATTGCAATTTTTATTCGCACTCAAGAGAGCCAATGTTTTTACTATATTTTGTGCACAAGCAATTACTTTACTTTTGTAAATACTGTATCTTTATAAATCTATTTACAAGATATTTAGGAAACAAAATGAGCTCCTCAAAACCATCTATAAAATCTACTATCATACTAAATAATAAAAAACAAAACCAAATGTGAAGTCCACCCAAACTGTGAAGAGCTGGGCTTTTTTTAGTTCCTTTCCCTCTATTACCTGACAACATAGCAGTAATAGATAGGACCTCATTAGAACAGTTGTAGTCACAACTTGCAATAACCATTTTAGCGAGCTGTGGATCTAGAGGAAACTCTGCCATCATGGATCCCAATTCAGTCAGATCTCCATCATCATTTAAAGCAGCCAGGTAATTCAAAAGTTCTAAGGCTCTCATCAGAGTTTCAGGAGCTGGGGGAAAAGGCAATCTATTAGACAAACTGCTTTAACAAGCAAAAAGGTGATAAAGTACAAACTATTATAAGCAATCTCATTTTTCATTCTTCAGTGGACCAAACTCAAACTGTCATCAAATTCAGTTAGAGTTTTAGCAAACAACAATTCATATAAATTTGCAATATTTTCCTGCACAGTAGTTAAAACTGTCATTTTCCTAAATAAATTAATTCCTAACAAAAAGAAAAATTAGAAATTTCTCATTTTCCTGCTGGGTCAGTAATTCCCGGGATAATTTAGTTACTCTGAGAAAAGAAAAAAATTAAAAAAATAGTTGTGGTTTAGAAGTTATCATTCTTAGTTTTAATACTAACATATACCACTTTTCTTGATGCATACTACAAGAAAAAGTAAAGTGTGTGTGTGTGTGTGTGTGTGTGTGTGAGAGAGAGAGAGAGAGAGAGAGAGAGATAAGATGTAGAGATAGTGAATTTTGGTTAAAAGGCTTGCTAAAATATGCTTTGAGAATTCATACCTGGTGGATCCATAAAGTCAAAATGCACCAAATCATCAATACCAAGCTTCTTCAACTGTAACACAACTGATCCTAAATTAGAACGCAAAATCTCAGGATAGGTGTTATCCTAGCAAAAAACAAAAGTGTTTATTGTTAAACATGCCTTAATCCTCTTGCTCCAGAAAACAAAACATACCTATTCTCTGCCTCTTTAGCTATTTACTTTGGCATTACTTCTAAACCACTGATCCACAGGAGAAGAATACTGGTGGAATATACCAGAAAGGAATCAGACACCTTCTGTGAACTATCTTTACAGGGTTGAAAGTGTTACTGCGAACTGTTCCCTTCAACTTAAAATTTTAACAGAGAGGTGTATTGGTAGATTACACCATAAATCTCACTCAGGGAAAACGTAAGGAGCTTATGGTGCCAAAAGGCAAGATGAAGTAAATAAAGCAATTTTCTTCTGGTAACAAATTCAACTTAACCTTCCAAACACAGGAAGGATACAGCAAAACCTCTTACCTGCATTTCTGTTTTATAAGCTTTCTCTGTATAAAGTCTGAAGCATTTCCCAGGTCTTGTACGCCCAGCTCGACCAGCCCTCTGCTGAGCTGAAGCTTTACTAATGGCTGTTACCAAAAGAGACTCAACTCTGATTCGAGGATTGTACACCTATAAGAATGAAAATAATGTAAGAATTTTTCCTTCAGTTAACCACAAAACTGTAATCTGTATGCAAAGTCCACAGCTAATCTCAAAATAAACAAAGCAGTATATTGATGAAGGCTGCACATCAGAGACAGAAACTGAGAACTGGCTGTGTCTTAACTTTCTTTCAGATATTCTGAAACAATCATTCTGAAGACTCAAGCTAACATAGAAAGGTTCTTATCTATTACACACAAAGCTTACATCATCTTCACTCTTCTTAATTAAAAGCTTACATCATCTTTACTCCTCCTAACTGAAAATTAATTTCAGTTCTACCAGCTTTACCCTGCTTTTTTAGAGTGGATCAACAGTGTTGAAGGCTTTTGCCTGTAAAGAACCTGTCAATTTTGATACCTGATGTTCAGTGTGAACATCAAGAAAAATATTTTGAACTCAGTTCAGAAGTCAGTTACACACTGCCAGTTTAAAGTGAAAAATTTCCATCAGAAACATAAATACTGCATGCGACAAATTCTCCCAATTATACCTATAAAATGTAACCAAATGTAATTTTAAAAATCTGTGAATCATACAACATCACCAGTTATTTCCTAAGTAGTCACTTCCTCTGGCCAAAGTGCTTGGTATTCAGCACTGCTCAACTAGAAGATAACGTTAAAACCTTTTCAGATACTATGCCCAACACATAATAGAAACTCTAATCTTACTGGGTGTTCAACTTACAAGAATGACAATCCTGTCCTCTTATTACTACTCTCATACTCCTTAAATGAACACAGAAACCGAAACACTTCCAACTGCTACAGAGAAACAAACAAAAAAAACCCAAAGCACCCTTAAAAAAAAAAAAAAAAAAAAAAAAGGCCTAGGATTAAACATTATGCATGGGTTTAATACAGGATAGTCAGCTAAGAACAGAAAGGGTTCATATCACCAAAGTCTGAAAACGAAACACAAGACAACAGGAAAATAATTCTAAAAAGTAAATTCTAGTCACTGAACAAGTACACAGTATGTACTCTTAAGCTAACACCAATTTAATAAAGTAAACAACTAAAGTATTAAAGTATGTACCTTTTGTTTTGCAAATCCAGGATCAATCACAAATACCACACCATCTATTGTGAGAGAGGTCTCTGCAATGTTAGTTGACACAACTACCTGTTAAGAAATAAACAGTATATAAATTATATTATAAATGAAGTAAAATTGAAAAAAAAAACCGTAAGGGTAGCCATGACCTTTCACTAATGAATCTCAATCCAGTAAGTAAACTAGAAATAAGGTTTCCTCCTCAATGGCCAATGCAATGCAATACAAAGACAAATTAATATTTAAGATCTTAATTCAAAATCTCATTTAGTCCATCATAGCAAATTCCTTTTTCAAAAAAAAGCTATTATTTCAGGTTATTACTCAATCACATATGTTTTCATTACTTAAACAGAAAGATAGCATCAAGAGAAAAATATCGATGAAACAGTATAATAGCTTGCCTTACATGTCTTGCTGACAGAACACTACTTTGGTTATTATCCAAAGTCCACAAAACATGTATATCTTTTGGTATTTTCTGTCAGTATTTACAAAGGGAACTTTGTATCACCAAAACTAAACATTTAAAACAAAATGGCACAGGAGGGCATAGGGGGACAAAATCTCAAGTTATAATCTAAAAAGCATTGGCACATCATCAGAATCAAATGCAGATGTTTTAGAAAGTATACAATTTCAAAGAAGATGTCACTGCATTCAAAGCAACTGTTAATCATTTGAACCTTTTACTGCCAGGGAAAAACGTTTCAAGTATTTACATACTAATATGATCCCTTGTTTTTTTTTCTTTACATAAGCGTATGATGTATGTTAGATCTATTTTAGGAAACTGGCTGGGGTTTGAGAGTAACATGTCACATAATTTTTCTTATTTAACGATAAGAAAATGGGATTCTTGTTAGATTGTTTTTCCCCCAGAACCTTTGATTTTTCAGGACAGAAAACTGCCATTAAGTGAAAATGCCTGTATATGCAAGCAGAGGACAAAAAAGATGAATCAGATACAGGGCCTGCTCTTGCAGCCTGTGAAGGAAGATTACACATGCATAGTGTAAATGACACCACAGACTCACCCTGAGACTTAAAAAGGGTTTACTTCCACAGTTAAGACCAAGGAAACTTACCATTTAAGTGAGTTGTCTAGAGTAAGGTGGAATCTACCACGAGAGAAAAGGGAACAAGAACACTAGGAGTAGAAGATTCAGCTTAAACTATGACATGTAGGCAAAAAAGCCCATAGGCACATCTGAGAAATGAAAAGGACTCATACCACCAGGAAATCCTGGAGGTTTTGAAAACTTACTAGAGACCTATTGACAGGTTAATATTTTAGAATCATTCACACATCTAAAACCAAAAATCCTTCCTTTTTTGTATTGTGTAGTTGCAAAGACTGGTAACTAGCAAATGATAAGGAACGCAGGTCATCTGATATTACTCAAATACAGTTTTCAATACATTTAGATGGCACGCACATGGCTCAAAAATTAGAACCAAAGCAACATAAACAAGGCTGTGAGGGGTTCCCTGGGTGGCTCTGCAGTTTGGCACCTGCCTTCGGCCCAGGGCCTGGAAACCTGGAATCAAGTCCCACATCGGGCTTCCTGCATGGAGCCTGCTTCTCCCTGTGTCTCTGCCTCTCTTTCTCTGTCTCTCATGAATAAATGAATAAAATCTTAAAAACAAAAAACAAGGCTATGAAATTGACAGGTGAATTTGAATAAATATCCTGAGTTTAATATTCTTCTACAAAGTCAAGTACGTTGACCTGGAAGGAGCAATGAATTTAGAAGTCAGTGACAGAGCCTGGAAGCCAACCTAAGTAGCTAAAGGTTTTAACACTCCCAAATCTTCATTTGCTTTTATAATTCCTGAATATTCATCTAGCTAAGACAAAGCTGTTAACAAAATTAGGCAATAAATAGAGAAAGTCCTTATAAACCTATTACAGAACCAGTGACATGCTTGTGATTATATAAAAGATCTTATGGTTTTCTGGAATTCTGGGGTGATATTATAATAGTTTTGGATATAGATTTAGAGCAGTGGAGGAAATAAAAAAAAATACATTTCACATGTTTCTTCTAAAACAGAATACAGTTAGTATGGAAAAATTTCTTGTTATGATCAATTCTTCAGAATTTAAAAATAAATTTTTAAAAGATTTTATTTACTTGAAAGAAAGAGAGCACAAGCAAGGGAAGTGGCAAAGGGAGAGGAAGAAGCAGGCTCCCCCATGAGCAGGGAATCTGACTCCAGGATCCCCAAATCATGACCTCAGTCGAAGGGAGGCTTTTAATCAACTGAGCCACCCAGGCACCCCTAAAGTAATTTTTCTTTAGAAAATAATTTCACTTGGTGTGCATGCGTCTTTGGCTCTGTCTGTGTGGCAAATAATGTAATACTTACAAGAACTGTGGATTTAAGAATCACAGGATTATGACAAGGTGGCAAACCCCATGTCCTTATCGATAGTCTACTGCCAACCAGAAGTCAAACTCCAAAACAGAAGTGTTTAAAAAAAAAAAAAAAAAAAAGACCTTAGAGAAGCTTTCTTCCAAGGACTAAAAGTAAATTGGTTAAAAAGCTTTAAGGTAATAAAAGCTTTTCGAATAGGACTTATCTGCCATACTGATTTATTTAAAGTACTATGAAAAAAAAAGGCAGGGCTCGTAAACCATGGGAGGTAGGTTTGGGGACAAAAAGGGGGAAAACTCCTGTAACAAACTGTAGGACTTTCAAAGATGCTTCTTCTAATGACTTTACTACTAAAGCTGGAGAGGTAATTCTAGCTATGGCTAAAGAAAAAAATACACACACACACACACACACACACACATATATATATATATGATGCACAAGAACAAATACATGAGATGATAAAAAGTTATCTAGCTTCCTCGAAACCTTAGTAGGAGACTAATGCAAGCCCTAAGTGTGTTCTAGATGTAGGTTGCATATGATCTAATTAGGAACTGGTCAGAACACAAAGTGATCCTGAATTTGGTCAGGGGATCTACATATGACACATGGGAATATATACAAATGATACAAGCTTTCTAGAATGTAACATGGAAATAAGTGTTCTTAAAAAGTGTTTAAGCTTCATTCACCAAGCAATTATTTCAGGTAAATAATCCCTAAATATAGAATAAAGCCTGTGGAAAAAGTTTGACATCACTACCAATTTTATGTTTGTAAATGTTAAGTGTGTTAAGATTAAACTTTCATCTAGATATATCCCCTTCCCCCTCAATAACATGCCTTGCAATGAAATCCACTTTGATTTATTTCAATAATTCCACTTAGAAGTAGTAGAAGTGAGAGTACCCTAAGTTACTCTATTTGAATTCTATTTGGACACAATAATGCACTTAGGTTCAACTAGTTTGGATTTTCAGTCCCCAGGGAATTCTGTGGGGGTTGCCAATTCAGTAAGGACATTAACTTCTTTATCTGTCCACATCCCAGCAGTACCACACTAAGTTATCTTCAGATAGTGGATCATTAAGCCTCTCTTTAAAACTATAGAACCATCTCCACAAGGGCCATTTCTCTTTTTTATTGAGCAGTGTATGCTTTGAGCCATGTTAATTAGTAAACTGTAAGATAAGCTACAGAAAAATCAGCTATTTGTATGGATAAAATTAATGAAACCTAAATAAAATCAAAGAGTAGTTCCTGGATTTTAATAACATCAAATCTATAAAATAGCAATTCTAAGTCTTAGTCAAAAAATGCATGAGTAAATTTACTGAGTAAACTTTAACGCTTATAACAAAACCATAGCTTGAACTTAAACTCAAATATCTGAATAAATGTCAAGCATGATCAAAACAAGCAAAATAATCTACACTCACAAAAACACATGCATTCTCAACCTTTCTTGATCATTAAAAATTCGAAACTATTCACCAGTAGTGCTGTTAGAAGCCCACATAAAAGGAACTCAGTAACTATCTATAAAAGGAATGCTAGTTAAATCCCCCATGCCCATTAAAACTTTACCCTTAATATAGCCTACATTTTAAAACTTTAATACGAAAAGGTGCTTTTGTTAGTTTTACAACTGTATTTACAAGGCCCTATTTTGCATAAATTGATACGAGTAAGACAACAACAAATAAGGCACTACCTTACAAAGGGTGTCCAAATATAAATACAGAATTACACTTATTTTGGTGGAAATTAAAAAACTCTATTAAATATTCTCTTTGTTTCCAAATGTTTTAACTTCTTACATTCTACCCTATGCTAGCTATTATCCTTGTATTAGAACAAATTTAACAAAAAATGAATCAAATCCTATTTGGTTTTACACAACTGGAAGCAGACCATAAATCCCTAAATGTTCCTTTGTATTTTTAAATCAACTGTGAATATCAACCAGTGACAGTTTAACACTTGTGAATGAAAGCGCCATTCTAGTAACTGGCAGTGAATTCAGGACAGAAGCAGCAAGCCTGGCCTCTAGCCCTTTATCTTATAATATAAACGGGATATTATCAAAGTTGCAGCATTTTAAAAAAAGACAACAGGAAAACAGCAACAGACTGCCAGTTCTTCCTATTCCAGCAGAGAGCCACTCTCCTTTCACAGGACTTAAATCGTCCCTTCCTCCTTCCACACAGTCTCTCAACCCTTCTGATGACTCTAACCCAGTCAGTCGGCCTGTAGGTCACCTGCTCCTCTGAAACTACCAGTTAGCGCCTGGCTAGAGTGTATTTTCTGCTCTCTGTGGTCCTATCTTCTTCCAGGCAGCTTCCCTGTTGTCCAGCATCAAAAACTTGAATGGATGAGTGAATCCTGCTCTGTGCACTAGGCTTCCATAAAAACGTTCATTTTTCCTTCAACATGCCAGGCTTCAAAGCGTTTTTTTTTTGCATAATGAGAATGACACACCAACTGCCAAGGAAGTCCTCCCTCCCTCTCTTTGGGTCATAGGTGTATGTGTGTATGCGCGAACGCTAGAGACAGTTCTTCTCAGACTCTAAGATGAAGCTGATTCATGCCAAGAGAGAACATGATTTCCCAGCAAGAGGTCATGTAGTTTTAGCTGAATGAATCACTGTCAATAAAGCAGCACTGTGGCCCTAGGATGGGTTCCCAAGGTAAGCCCTGCCCTGGGAACTCCAGCGGTTCGCTCGTCATCTCTGGCCATCAAGCACACATATATCCAACTATTGCCGAGTCACTCTTTCCAGTAAGACAAAATTCTCCTCGTTATCCTTAGGATTTATAAGAACACAAAAAGCAATACAGTTAAATAAATTCTATTCCCCCATGGGCTTAAGCTGTAGATTCTACAAAATGTATCACACATTGAACTGGCACCAGACTGAATCTAAATTTCCAATAAACTAATAATTAACAGAGCAAAGAATTCAGATGTGAAATACATTTCAGTAAATTCAGGCCATACTTCTCAAGGAAGCCTAAAAATGGAATGAAAAGAGCTACGTGAAAAGACACAAATATGGAAAATCTTGCTATATGCCAAATTTACTCAATGGTTAAAAAAAATCAGCTTAAAATTAAAACAAATGTAGATATCCAAAGTATACATGATTTCAAGAAAAATTATCTGCCTCCACTCTACTCTTTACTATAGAAATGTTTAAGAAATCCACAACTTTATTTACATACATCCACTAATACAGAATTAAGCTAAGAATTCCACAGAAAATCAGAATTCTTCAGTCAACAAATTAAATTTAAAATTGTATACTAAAGCTATCACCTAAAATTTCAACTTTTCTCCAAAGTTCAGAATGCACATAAAGTTAACAGGGGAAAATGTTTTAACACGTTCTAGAGACAACACAGAGACAACACTATGACAAAAATAGTTGGAAAGTCCAACATAATGAAGCTATGACCAAACTGTTTTTGAAAAGTCAAGTCATATTCACTTCTCTTGTTGATCTATGAAATATTCAGAACCTGATTTTTTTTCCCCTATCAATCTCTTGATAATTTATATTCCACTAGGCTGGTGTTGTATATCCCTTCACTAAGCTTCTTCAATCTCAAAAATGTATTTGGTTCATTTAACTTTTACACAGCCATGTAAAGAAATAATTAGCCCTGATATATTTAAGTATCTTTTTATAATGTGTAATTTTTCTATAATCATGATAAACATTAGCAAAAAGATTGAAATAAAAAGCCGAAAAAAGTTGTGAGTCTGTTAGTCCTGAATTTAGAAAGAAAGCAATTAATTCTAAATCTGACCAACAAAGTAAATCATACATAAGTAATATTTCAAGTAACACTTTTTTTTTTTACATGAATATACTCCAGGAACTGATAGTAGTTACCCTGAGGGATTAGTTTATTTTACATATATTAGTACCCTGTACATACAAAGCGTGATCCTTGAAGATAATCCCCTAAGGTGATGATGGTAAATTATACCTATTTTTAAAAATCAAAACTTTAAGATTAAGAATCTTACCAAAATTCATATGCAGCTACTATTTAACCTAATGAGTGACTCCACTATACTAATGTTTTTCAAACCTTTTCAGACAATGTAATTTTATTTTTGAAGATCTAGTAAGAACATTACTCTTAAAAAAATAAAAGTGTAACTGTTCAGTTTCAAATTACAACTCAGATCCCCTTCCCAGAAGGGAGCCCAGAAACAGGTCTGGAAAACCCTTGTCCCTTCCTATGCCAGGCAGACACCCATACTCATAGAAACCACCTATTTAGGCAGCATGATGAGTGCTACTGTTATCAGAGATCTCTGTAGTCAATATTTCATACCTGTAAGACATGACATTTGGTTAGGTCCTTAAGGAAAATTCTAGGCAGAAGCCAAACCACTGAAGAAAGAACACAGTGCTTAGCTTTTGCCAAGTGACTTAATGGAGAGAAAGACAACACTTGGCCATCTCCTGCTTTTCTTGACCCATCATAACCAACCACCCGTTTACTAAGATGGGCTTCCTGTGGGGACGGGAAACAGTGCATGCTCTTACTTAAGGTCAAAAGATACACAGAATTATACCAAAATATACTTTTTTCTATTTACTTTTTAAATACAGATTATTTTGTAGTGTGCAACACAGATCGCCATCACACATAACTTAGTCCTTAGTAATTCGATAGTTTCTTTTCTCATAGACAGTTCTTTTGGTATTAATGAAATGTTTACACAGAATATCTCTAGGCTAACCTTTCTTCCAATTGCTCCATTCTGCTTTTTTGGAGGCGGAGGCTCAAAAATGCGTTGCTGTTGCTGAGGAGGAAGTGTAGAATATAATGGAATGATTTTAATGTCACCAACTTCAGGGCCCAGATCATCAACCTCACGCTTTATTCTCTTACAGGCTTCATCAATTTCCTACAAAATACAAGTCTGAGTGTAAAAACAAAACACATACACACTAAAACATTCAAGTATTTATCATAATCCTAGTTCTATGCAGCTTACTTTGAACTTGGTAAGTCAAAACTCGGTAAACTTCATCGGGATTTCCAAAACTATCATTGAAATTTTGATTTCTGTACTCAAATAAATAGACACAACTAATCTCATTGGCATTCTACACTTTTTCTTCTAGTCAAACGTCCTAATTAATTCTCAACAAATTGTACTAAAATTGAAATTTCTCACCCAGGAATATTTAACTGCACTCATAACCTTTTAAATTTTCACAATCTAAAAGAAATTGATGTGCTAGATATTTTAAATAAGCCAATTAGGCTTTAATGTCACGTATCACTAATGTAATTATATGGAAGATTTGCTTCATTGTGCCTAATGAGAACAAACACCTTTACAGTATCAACATAGATATTTAAGAAGTAGGCTAACCCAAATAACTCAGAGGATCTTCAAAAATTTCCCGACCACAGAAAATAATTCTAACACATTTGCATTCATCTCTAGGTTTTAAAGAGAGGACACACAACGAATACTCAGAGAGTGCAGAAGACAGAGAAAGAGAGGGAGGTGGAGGCTCCAAGGGAAGGGCAAATGGACTTAAAAGGGGGGTAGACAACAAATTTAAAGTTTACTGAAGCATTAATCAGATTAAATTCAGAAGTATGTTAAATGATTTGGCAGTCTGCCCAAAGCATAACTGAATCAGAAGCTATCCTTATCAACAAATTATCTCTTATCTGAAAAATCAGAATGATTAAAGAAAAACATTCAAAAGTCAGAATAATTAAAGAAAAAAATGGGAAAAAGTCTCTCAGGTAAATATAGTCTATATTTTTATTTTATTAAACTACAATTATTTTCCTTGAAATTATTTTAAATCAAAGTGCAATTCTGTTTCCATGTTAAAAAATACAAAGCCTTTGGATACCTAAGAACAAAATTTTTCACTCTCTTTTAACCATAGGAGTTCTCTTAAAAACTGGATAAGGGTCTTGAAAAATTATCAAGTAGAAAATTACTATTAAGTATTGGATGTTCACAACAGTTCCCTTTGAGATGACGTTTCTAAAAGAAAATTAAAGAATGATATTGATTGAAAGAAAGAATATAACAAAACAAATAATTTTAAGGAAAAAAGGCTTTCAAATGCTGTATCTAGATTAGAATGCCCCCTGCTGGTATGCAAATACAAAATTATATCTCTTCCAAATCAAAAAGATTTGAATATAAACCCCAAATTAGACTTCTCTAAAATAAAACAGAAAAACTGATGCCAATATTCAGAGTATTTTTAACTTAGTTAATTTCACCATATATTTGACCAGAAAACAAAGGGTCCAAAAAGTCACCAAACATCCAGATTTCACAAAGTAGAAAACGCAGTGCCCCAAATTATACATGAGCACATTCCAAATTTTAGCAAGAAGATAATTCCAATTTTACTTGGGACTGCACTATCCAATCTGTCAAATACATCTAAAATGAGATCACTACTGCATGGGATATAAAGACAACTCTAAAGATGGAAGAAGAAAAAAATCCCACACCACTTGTTTTTTATACAAGGAAGGTTCTAAACACTTAGTTTTAAAACTGCAACAAATTTTTCCCTAAAGTTTACCAAATATCCATAGACAACACTAAGTTCAGAAGAGCACAAAGCTCATTGACATTCAGCAGCATAAAGCAACCATCTGCTAAGAGCTGCTTAGTTATGAGCAATATTGACTACTGAGACAGAAGCTCAGGAGTTTTTAAAGACTTTCAGCTCCAAAAGTATTAATATATGTGAGTAAATAAATTTGGACTGCTAATTTGAGGCTGAATTCACTGCATATGGAAAAGACATTTTACTCAGCAAAATTAAAGATAAAAGAATGTGCTCCTTAAAGAATGGTTTTAACATCTTCATGTAACCCTTGACAATTGATATTTCAATTATAATCATTCTTATCTAATTCAGAAGTGTAGCTCCCCAAAGGACTTCTACTAGGCAACACTTAATTTTAATCATAGCTCCAGATTTTATGCATTAAGATAAAATAAAAAATATTCTAGAATTCAAATCTTTCCCAACCTTTCACCAATCAAGATTAATCTCCTATTCCCAAATTAACTCAGATTACTACAGATGCATTATTGTTTAAGTCAAAATGGTAAAATGCTCTTAAAAATCATTTTAAAATTTCACAGGAAAATTAAATTTTACAGGTGCTATTCATATTTATGAAGACAATAGTGAATTCCAAGAATCTACCACTTAACTGACCATGTAAAAATAACACACGTTCACAGGCATGAAAAACAGTAATATTTTATATATCTTTAATTCAATTCTACTAAAAACAATCAATGAAACAAAATACATTAGGTACTCTGATACCTTCTCCCTGAAGATCTTCAAATTAAAGACTAGTCACCCAACAAAAGGTGATTTAAAAATGTAAGAGGACATATGCAAACCTTATTCACAGTTACAGTTAATAACTTTATTGGAAAACATGTACTCAAGCACACATTTGAAAACCATGGGGCTTACTCCCTTCCTTTCCCCAACTATGGGATAGCTGCCAAATACAAGAAGTTAAATCACAGAAAAGCCTTTCAGGTTCTCACCATGAGACCATCTGATATTTCTGATAAAATTCGAATATGCTTAGTTATCTGAACATAATGGCTATTTTAAAAAGTCATTTAAGAAAATACACTACGCGGCACTCTATATGAAGCAAGAAACTAGAGACCAGGCACAAAAGGACAAGATGAATACCTCAAATGCCTAATGCATTATTGCATAAATACCATTTTTATGCCCTCAAAAAAGCATTTGGTACTCTTGCTTCTAAAATTTATAAAAATTCTCCCATTCAAAATGCATAAAAATAAAGACAGGTACCAACAGAGGGTTTATCTGTAAAAGTGAATTTGCAACACATTTTATTTCCCAAAAGAACAAGTATGATTTTGTACTGGGAATGATTTTCTACCCAGGGGACATGTGGCAATGTTTCTGCAGACATTTTTTGGTTGTTACAACTGGAGGAGAGAATGTTACCGCATGTAATGGGTAAAGACCAAAGATGCCACAATGCACAGGTTACCCCACAACAAAAAAAACTGATAGGCCGTCCATGTAAATAGTGAAGTTGAAAAAACCTGCTCTACAGAAAAAGCATTTTGGCCAATGGGGGTACAAATCATAGATCATACAAATACTGAAGAAATGCAAGGACAAAGAAATGATGCAACATTTATAGCTCTTAAAACAACAGCCTTTGCTGGAATATTATGTGTATCAAGCATTCCTGTAGAAATTGAATACAAATAAAATAATTCACATTCCAGTGGAGGTAGGCAGTCACAGAAGACCTGTGATTTTTGTATCTGGGAGAATTAGAGCAATTCCTCACAACACTGTTTACAGTTGTGTCATTAATGTACTACAGGAATTATACTGGTTTAAACATTCCTCTGGGACAATGACCTTTAAACCTAGGGAAATATAAAAATGGCCCACAGACCTCACTGAAGATGCAGATTCCTTTTTCGCCTCAGATTTCACCTATCTCAGCAAGTCTGGAACAGGACCAAGAACTTGCTTTTAACAAACTCTTCTACTCTTCTCTCCTAAGTAGACTGTCCACTGATCACACTTGAGAAAAAATGTTCTGGGGCAGGGGTCAGACCTTTTACTTTTACTGTAAAGGGCCAAAACAATTTAGGCTTTGAATGCATACATCATCTCTGTTGCACATTCTTTGCTCTTATTTACAACTGCTTAAAAATGTAAAAACAATTTTTAACTAGTGGGCCATACAAAAACTGAAACTGGAGGAAGGTTGGCACATGTAGCTATTTAAATTAAAATGCTATAAAATTAAAATTTATTCCCTCCTCTCACCAGCCACATTTCAAATCCTCAAAAGCCATACATTCCTGGTGAGTGACATACTGAATGGCAGACAGAACATGTTCAGCACCAACAAAAGGTCTGATGGAACAGCACTACCCCAGAACCTCACCACTCAACCCTGGAGAGCTTCAACATTACTTGGAAGCTTGTTAGGTAGACAGAATCTCAGGCTACACCTGACCTACTGAATCAGAATCAGTAAGTGGAAATTTTCTAAGTGGAACTGCATGTATGTTAGAAAAGTACATTCTAGAAAGTTCATAAAGCCTACTGAAGCAGAGGACAAGCTCTAAGAAAACCTCCAGTAAGAGGCTCTCTGAAATGGTCTTTTCCAGATAGCTTTCTCCTGAACTTTAACTTGAGAATTTCATAGCACACCTATAAACCTGCTGTGGAAAGCAAGTTTTAAAAAATGCAGCACCAAAAAAAAAAAAAAAAAAAAAAAAACTGCACCTGAGAATAAAACCTGTCACTTAAAGTGAGGTAAATTCCAACTAAGAAATTTCACTGATTCCTTCTAATCTTCAGTGAACACATGAAGACAAAATCAAAACACAAACATTTGTTTTGATGTTGAATGGGTACCCAAGCCACTCAACTTCACTCACAAGCTGACTAGGACAACCTGATTTCACGGCAGCTATGTGGTTCAAATTTATGCTTCAGCAAAGCTGCAAATTATCACACCACCACTTACCACTCAGGTATCGCCAAAGTTGAAAACTGCAATTGCTAAATCTTGAAATTCTAAAAGCACTTAACATTCTTAGGATAATTAACAAACACCAATTGTATAAAAGGGTATTCTTAGAGTACATATATAAAGGGGTTATAATGCTTCATACATAAATACAGTCAAGTTGAAGAAAATCTTTAAACCTTGGGATAAGAAATACATGGTTAATATATACCATGTTCTTAGATTTTAAAAAGCTGTTGTATAATTTAACATGCTAAAGGCCACATAATTAAGCAAATAATGACAATTAATACCTCTTGACCAGTTAAGAAAAGTAGAAGATCTCCTTCCTCCTCCTCACACATATGAATTTGGATCACTGTTCGAATGGCTGCTTCGAGATAATCTCTCTCTGGTTCAGGAGTATAAAAGATCTCAACAGGATGTGTACGTCCAGGAATAGTTAAGAGAGGACAGTTATCAAAGTAAATCTGGAATTTCCCTGCATCTAATGTAGCGCTCATAACTATAACCTGGGGGAAACAAAAAAAACACAAAAGTTAATTATTTGAAGCAGTCTTCAAAGATTCTTACATGGTCCTAAGGAAAAAAAAGACAAGTAATGTCTATGTTCTATATATATCTCAATTATTAAAAAACCTACAAAAATGATTTAAAAAAATCAAATGCAGGGGCACCTGGGTGACTCAGTCAGATAAGCATCTAATTCTTGGGGCACCTGGGTGGCTCAGTAGTTGAGCATCTGCCTTTGGCTCAGGTTGTGATCCCAAGGTCCTGGGATTATGTCCCACATTAGGCTCCTCACAGGAAGTCTGCTTCTCCTTCTGCCTATGTCTCTGCCTCTCTCTGTGGGTCTCTCATGAATAAATAAAATCTTCAAAAGTAAAAATAATAATTATTTTTAAAAAGCATCTGACTCTTGAGCTCAGCTCAGATCACGATCTCAAGATCCTGAGAGCAAGTCCCTCATCTCCTCCTCCGGCTAAGCAGGGAGTCTGCTTGAAGGTCTCCTTTCCCCTGTCCCTTGCCTTGCACACACTCCTTTTCTCTAAAATAATAAATAAATCTTAAAAAAAAAATCAAATACAGAATTGCTGAACTATGATAAAAGAGTTACTGACATTTTAAAAATTAGAAATGAACGCAGTATATAATAAATAAGAAATAACACCTGAAGGCCCAAAGTTCATAAAATGTTTTAACGTATTTATGTTTACGTAAGATTTATATAATATATAAAAGGAAAGGGTAAAAGACAACATAAATAAATAGTACAATTACTACTGTGTTTATTAAGACGGAACAGGACAACCTTACACACAGGAAATAGCAGGAAATGCAAAAAGAAAAAAAGAAAAAAATCAGTGGCACAGATATAAATTTTCTTTTTCTAAATCGCCTTTAATAAGAATGACTTCTTTAGAAAAATTCCTAAACAGGGATTTTCTACACTGTTGTAAAAAGCCAGTCACCAAAAGGTGGTTCCAAATACAGAGCGATGAAGACTGTACAGTTACCCTCTCTCCATGTAACTCAAACATTATAGCACCCATTAAAAATTTACTTAAAAAGAAGGCTCCCTCATAAAACATTCTACTACAGAGTAAATTCTACTTTGAGTTTCTTTCCAAAAAACCTTAATAGCTCATACCTGATTTCACTTATATATGAAATCTAAAAAACAAAAAGCAGAAACAGGCTAATACAAAAAACAAACTGGTTGTTGCCAGGGAGGGATGGACAAAATGAATGAAGGAGAGGAGGAGTTTCAAAGTTCCAGTTAGAGTAAGTCAGTCACAGAAATAAAAGGCAAAGCATAGGTAATATAGTCAATGGTATTGTAATAGCATTGCATGGTGACAGATGGTAGCTACACTCAAGGTGAACACAGCGTAACAGGGAGCTGTCATTGCCAATCACTACATTGTACTTCAGAAACTAATATTATTAACACTGTTGGTCAACTATATTTCAATTAAAACAAAATGAAAATTTCAAAAGCTCATAACATTTAATCAATAATGGTAATACTCCTCATTCTTCAAATGCATTCCTTAAAATAATAAATTTAAACAAAAACATACTAAGATAACAATTTTTTAAGACCCAGAATCTTTCTGCCTCCCAGTGTAAAATCCCTCTATAACACATATACTAACAATCAAAGAATGAGTCTAAGTTCCAATAAATGGTGTATATACAACAGCAAAAAGAGGCACTTCATAAACTCTGGGAGGCAGAGAGATCAGAAATTCAGCCCGTTTTAGGCCCTTATCAAAACAGTAACACTGGCCAGGGCAGTAGTAGTAGGACTGACAGAAAAAAAAAAAAACTCAAGCCAACTAGATTAAGTGAACAGAGTTCTGAGGGGTGGCTTGCTTGTTCTGGATATAGTTGTTCCTACTACCCAACATGATGAGTTAGAATGCGTGTGTTTATGTTGGGGCAGGACAAAGATTTGAGGTTTCTGTATTTAATGAAGGGGAGAGTGAGCAGCAGGGATACAAAACTACCATGTTATTAAATCACTAAAGAGTCAGGTGGGTTAGAAATGGAAAAGGTTTGGTCTAAAAATACATACATCACTAGAAAGTGGAATCAAAGTAAAAACACATATGAAGACACAGCTACACAGCTCTCTTTATTAGAAACAAAGAAAAATAACAATGTAGGTACTTATTGTTCCTTATTTTACAATTGATATATTATAGTTGATTTAGTGATTGGCCTATGTTCTGTTTTCTATACATACCCCCTTTTTTAATGAGATGATTAAGAAAAAAAAAATTACTTCACCTTTAAGTCTGATCTTTGTCTTACAACTTCCTTCAGAACACCCATGAGGATATCTGTAGCCAATGTTCTTTCATGAGCCTCATCAAGAATTATTACACCATAACGCTCCAGAAGGGGATCATTCATAGCCTCACGAAGTAACATCCCATCCGTCATATACCTATATTCACAGTAAACAAGTTGGTCAAGGTTTGTTTAGGGCATTTGAAAACTAAACTCCATGACATGCAAAGAGATCGGGTAAATCAAAATTAAATTTTTCTCAAAACCAATGTGTTATTGTTTCATGATCAATCGCAAAATTAAGCATCAAGAAAAATTTCTAAGAGTATCAAACGTGTTATACACTATCAAATTCTGTCAAGTGAGACTGTAATACTGAAATGCATTAAGATTGAATCTGATTACTGAATATAATGATCACATGGTTTTACACAAATGCATCACTTAAATGCAAAACAAAATTTAAAAGTTTGACCTACAAAACAAAGAAACCAATTTGTTTTGTAACATCATATCACTAAAATGTTACCACATGCAAATGTACATTTCTTTAAAGCCTTAGTAATTCCTCACTTAAGCTAACAATAGGCTTCCCTGGTTCAAAAGGGCTGAGACAGCACAAAAGTCTACCATTTCTTTACCCCAGCCCCACCCAAGCTAATGAAAGGATGGCAAAGAAGCACAAAAAGAACAGAATAAGGGATGGCATGTGCAATATAGAGATGTTGATAAATAAGTATGAAAGACAAAAGAAATCCACTAAATCAATGAACGGGAGAGGGAAACCAGGTTGAGAGAAGGCTCAAAATAAACAGCTATGGTGTCAATGGGCCAGCCATCTCCTCCTATCCATTCTATTCTGGCTGCTACTGCCACTAACACAAAACAACTATCCCTAGTTTGGCACAGGTACAAAACAAAGTCGGCCTGCATATGCTAAGGTCACAGTTCATTCAATTCATGATTTTATTTAAAATTTAAAAGCAGTATAAAAATGTAAAGTCATCATTCATGATTTCACTATTTTGGGTCTTTATTTTTCACAAATTAATCTAACCTAATCTTTCATGGACCAACTTGGTATTTCTAGTTAATACCATTTGTTGGAGCAGTTAAGTTCACCAAATTGACAATGTACAGCAGAACTGAATCCTTCTCCTTACATCCCTTGAATTTAATTCTAAACTTATTAAGGCTTTTGGCAAAGGAATCCATCCTTATTCTATATATTTTAGGCTTCTTTCTTCTTTGATCATATTTTTAAAAGTAAACTACATTTCTGGAGTTGACACTGCATTACCTGCAAGATTATTTTGTATTAAGACCATGAAAGAAAAAACAGTGCCAATTAAACTATGACTCAATGCCTTAACGACAGTGCGGTGCAGTGCATGAATCAGCTATAGCCTCTAGCTACTTTAAATTATCTCTGATCTATTTGAGAACATTTAGTAATTTCTCCTGACTTCAGCTGCTAATTACTGACATGAGATAGGCAATCCTTTTGCACATCATCTCAGTAGCAAAACATAATACAGTTCCATCTACTTGTGAGTAACTTCCTCAGATCCCACAGACCTCATCTGGTCTTTTGCAGGGGAAAAAAAAAAAAAAAAGAAATGAACTAGTGACTCTTCAAATGATAAGTATTTGCTTAAATACTATAAAATTTACACCATGCTGTTCAGTTTCCAAGCTTACTCAATTCAACATGGAATCCCACTGTAATCTTTCCGAAAACATTTTAATTAGTAAATAAACCCAGTACACATAGTTTCAACAGTAGCACATTACTTATTTGATGTACAAGTAGATCAAGTTCAAGCATTCACAGGCAATAACCACCACCAAACTGCTACCAGTTTATAATACTCTCAGATTGTAAAAATGTGCCTCAGTCTCACATATTAAAAATGTGAAAAAGTCACAGAACTGACAAAAGTATCAGGCTTTAACTTGAAAACTCCTTCAAACTCATTAAAAAAAAAAAAAAAGCCACTCTTTTTGACCTTTATCCTCCATACATTCCTTAACCTTCAGACACCACAAGTAGAGAGGCATTCAAAAGCACAGCTAACCCAAATACTCCTTCTTTTATATTTTTCTGAGGGGAAATGTTGTAAATGGCAGAAGAGATACTGTACGTTAATGAACTACTATTTGCCTTGTTTTATTAGAAACTACACATAAAATATGTACTATGTTAAATAGTCAACTAAGCCCAACTTCCAGACTCTGGAGACAGACTCCTAACAGGTGTCTCAATACTTGATCATCACTCAGTGATCCAATTATGAGATGCTACTCTTACCTCTACTGCATCACAAGAGCATAGGAAGCTTGCTGTCTGTGCAACAGAGAGCTTCAGGAAAAATTACACCTGTAGGGACACCTGGGTGGCTCAGTCAGTTAAGTGTCCGACTCTGTTTCAGCTCAGGTCATGATCTCAGGGTCCGGATGAAGCCCCAAGTAGAATCAGGCTCTGTATTCAGTAGGGAGTCTGCTTAAGATTCTCTCTGCCAACGCTTGCATGCAAGCTCTCTCCTTCTTTCAAATAAATAAAGCTGAAAGGTCTCTTAAAAATACAATCAATATTGCTGCTTTTCCAATGTAGGAAATTCACTATTAGTAAACTTTCCCAGGGTCTCAAAACCAGTTAAATAGTTTAAGACTAGGTATCAGCGCACTGATGCCCATTGCTGGGCCCCTCCTACACTAATACAATCTCCTCAAAGTCTGAGAAAAATATACATATAAATACAACAGCAAAAGTTACTTGGTATGGGGGTGGAGATTGGAAAGGGGGGGGGGGAGTACTTTGTAAACTGATCTGTGATCTACTGAAAACAGGTTAATATTAAAACAACAGTACTACTCTTCCCTTTCTTTGTCCTCTGAAATGACTGCAGGGGATGCTCGGAGCCATAACTTTTTTTTTTGCCCTGATTTAACTGACCCAACTGTTAGATGGCCTTTTAGTTTTGTTTTTTTTTTAAAGATTTTATTTATTTATTCATGAGAGACAGTGAGAGAGAGAGAGAGAGAGAGAGAGGCAGAGACACAGGCAGAGGGAGGAGCAGGCTCCATGCAGGGAGCCTGACATGGGACTCCATCCCAGGTCTCCAGGATCACACCCTGGGCAGAAGGTAGGTGCTAAACCGCTGAGCCACCCAGGGATCCGGTTTTTGTTTTTATTTGAGAAAGAGAGCCAGAGAGCACAAGGGGGGAGGGGGGAGTAGGGGGAGGAAAAGCAGGCCTCCCACTGAGTAAGGGGCCCAAAGCAGGGCTCAATCCCAGGACCCTGAGATCATGACCTGAGCTGAAGGCAGAAGCTTAACTGACTGAACTACTGGCATCCTTTTTTTTTTTTTTAATTAGATAGATGATAGATTGATTAGATAGATTTTACTTACTTACTTATTGACTGATTGAGAGAGAATGTCAAACAGACTCCACACTGAGCGTGGAGGACAGGACATCTCATCACAACCCTGAGATAAAATCAATAGTTGGAGGCTTAACCAACTGAGCCACCCAGGCACCCCAGCTGGCCTTTTGTTTTAAATCAGGGAAACAGCTAGACCTCCCAAATACATCTGGATCTTCTATATAGAAATTTTTAGAAAAATCAACCCGTTACCAGATGCAAGTCAGATAAAAAAGTGTTTCCCCAAAACAGTTATGTCCTTTTCCTCCTCCCCATCTTGCTTAAATTCTGAATAATCCTCTCTTTAAGTGTTCCAAAATGAGCAGATTTCTGCCATCTAACATCTTTCTCATGTGTCACCTCAAAAATTCTAATTTTGTCTCTGCTGGTATATCTTATGAGCATCTGAGAAACATACATATTTTTATCGGAAAACTAGCTTGTTAGACCTTGAGTTTGGGGACAATTCTTTTGCTGTACATCGCCACAATCATGGGACTCCTACCAGCATGCTTTGATTACTAGACTTCAGGCAGTCTTTTCCATTGTATCATATTCATACTCAATTTTTTTGTATGTGCTGTATGTGTGAAGTTTTGAAGTTTTAAATAAAAAAGTGTGCCAATATGAACATAAGCAATTGATTTTAGGAACACTGGACTTTTCTTAAAGTACATTACGTGGCTCGAACTATAGACATGCTGTTCACTGGCAAGATAGAGGGGATTAAGACCCAACCAAGTTCAATAGGTCAAATGTCAAAACAACAGAGACCAATCAACTGACCTGGCCCATTTCAAGAACAGAGGGGAGGCTGAGAGCAATACCACACACCTATCCTCCCCAGGTTTCCCTCCCTCTCTGTCCTTCCATCTAGACTCTCTGGCCCTTGTCACTGTTGTTTACTCATGCTAAAAAAACAGAAGGAAAGGTCCCATGCTTTGCCTAATTAAGCCACTACCAGATTTACTGGCAACTATGGCACATTATTTGAGGTGATTTTTTTTATGTTCAGGGTGACTTGATTCTTTCTGTTGTTTTGTATGGAACGAATGTTTACCTGTGTCTTTTACAGTTTTTGCTTGTTTTTTTGTTTCCTTTTTAAATTATGCGTGGCATTGTGTGTGTGTTTGTGTAATTAAAGCCTTTATTAACCTCAGGAAAAAAGGGAAGCTACCCAATGATTTGCTATACTACTAGATATATGAAGCTCCCTGCTTTAAAAAAAAAAAAAAAAAGTGACCAAACACCAAGCACAGAAAAAGGCAGAACCAAGTACTGGAGATCCTATAAAAGTCTTAGCCATTTTCCTTTTACATTTTATACCCTCTATAGTACTAATGGAATATTTAACCAGACTCAGGCATCAGTCACAAAAAATAGTGTCACAATAATAAAACTTGTGATTACCTAATTTTGAAGTTTCAATAACAGACTAAACTGCATAAGAGAGTCAAACTCTACATTTGACTGGATACCCTATTATCCAGTGTTTCTCTGTTTTAAAACAAAGACTCACTAAAAAGTTTTCTGTGTTACCTGTGAACTGGTTAGAAATACAAAACTTGGGTCTCATCCCTGACCTACTTAGAAATTTTGAAGATGAGGCATGGCAATCTGTTCTAACAAGCTTTCATGTATTTGATTCTAATATGCTTGCTAAAGTATTAGAATCACTAGCCTAAATCAAGTTAAACAAGAGGCAGATTAAGTAGATGCCTAAAGCAGCAAAACATCCCTGAAAAATAAGTCAGAAACAGTTGATATTTTCAACCATGACTACTATCTAATTAATAAAATACACAAAATATTAAAACATGTAAAAATAATTTGTGTGCTGAGTAGTACGAGCTTACATAGCTTGACTATTTTTTTGCAACAGGCACGTGCAAATAGCATAGTACAACTACAAGCCAGCTGCTAACCCTGATCCTAGCCAATATCATCAATTCCGACATGAACATGGTATTATAAAACATTACAGACTGCAAAGGTATTGTTTAGTTTTGTGTTTACATATATTTAGAATTTTTTGAAAAATTCCTCAACTTGCCTGGTTCAAAGAAAAAAGAACCGCAAAAAGGTGAAATGGTTTCCTAAAATGTACACCAGAAATTCTAAATTGTTTAATGAACTCTGATCTGTATCAAATTATTTGTAAGTTTAATGAATGTCAAGGACTAATGCTCAAGTTATAAGTAATGAAAAACTGTCTATAGGGGGAAACAATTCCCAATAACTTAGTATTATGTTCCCTGGTGTAGGAATGTGCTTAGAGACACAGTTGAACCTTCCTAAATCCCTATCTCAAGCCTTATATCTCTCTAAAGAAATTCCATATTGATCCAAGATGTGTAAAACAAAATACTAGAACACATGGATTCATAGAATTATTCAATACACTGAATACATCTTTAATTAAGAACACTTGTATAAAATTCAAGTTTCTGCATGGCATGATGTGTGATAAACAAAGAAACATGGTAAAGTGAGCAAAAATTGGAACTTAAATTCAGAATGCCAATTTTGTTAAGTTGCAACCTATATCCAGAATGCTAATTCTGTGAAAGGCTCCTACAGTCAATATAAAAAAGGCCAACTAACCAACCACAGAAAGATGGGCAAAGAATGTGAACAAACACCAAGTTTATTACTCCCGTAATACTGTATATTTTTTTTTCAAATTTACCTTCTCTGTGATTGGGATGCATTTTAAAATAGCCCCTTACAAAAATGACTGTCAAGCAAGTAGCAATAATTCTGGAAAGATGAGAAAAGCACTAGTCTCAGATCCAAAAAGAAACACAAATGACTCAAAAATACATGTAAAGATGCTCAATTTCATACAAAAGAAATGCAAATTAAAATAATATTCCATTTTTCACTTAAAATACTGACAAAGAAAAGTTCCATATTACACTGTTGGCAAGGATACAGAAAGCGACACTCATTTGCTCATTCCTTACTGGTCAGAGTAGATAAATCTCTATAAAAGGCAATCTGGCAATCTAATAAAATTCAAACATACCCTGTGACTCAACCAATTTCATCTGAAGGTAATTCATTTCAGATATATACCTGTGCATTTGCAGAAAAATGTGTACACAAGGTTTTCTAAGAGGGTACTAAGGACAGTGTTTTTAATAGCAAAAACTACAAATCTGAGTGTCCATCAAAAGAATGAAACAATATACAGTCATTAAAAATAATAAAGCATCTTTATATTTACTGTTCTAGAACAATATTAAGTGAAATCAGCAACCATGTCTTGAACCAATCCCTGCTCCAACACTGAAAATCCTAGTTACGTAGTGCTCTTGCAATACTGTTAGGATTTGGTTACCTTTCAAAGTATAGGTTTTATTCTAGCGTAACTACACATGCAGATAAATCAAAACTGCATTTCTAAAGAATCCAAAACTTGACTCAGCATGACCCAAAGAAATTTTTGGTAACTGCTTCCAAGTTTATCATAAATGACTAGCATTGTTTAATTTGAGTAGTAAGATTTACTGCTTTCCAAATTACCTAGGAAAGCTTTACAAATACTTAGACATAAGAGAATTACATGGAGATGAGGAATGAGGATGGTGAGGAACAACACTTTGAGTGGTTAAGAATATACCCTTGTGAGCAGCCCGGATGGCTCAATGGTTTAGCGCCGCTTTCAGTCCAGGGTGTGATCCTGGAGGCCCGGGATCGAGTCCCATGTCAGGCTCCCTGCATGAAACCTGCTTCTCCCTCTGCCTATGTCTCTGCCACTCTCTCTCTTTCTGTGTCTCTCATGAATAAATAAATAAAATCTTAAAAAAAAAAAATGCACCCTTGTTACAAGATAAACCTAAGTTAAAGCCCCTACTTTCTTCTTGGCATTTGATCTTGAACATCAACTTCTCTAAAGCACCATTTCAAAGCACCATTTTACATTTCATTTGTAAAATGTGAATATGGTGGCTTTTGCTTAAATGAAAGAAAAGAATGTATCTAAAGCACCTACTATACCAATTATCTGGCACTTGTTAAATAACTACAAATAGAATTCTATACTAGCTCTTAACTAACCTTTCCCTAATAAATCCTTGGAATAACCTTACCCTCTGTATAACATACTGTGTTATAGCCACATGTCTGTCTCTACCAGCTGGGTCAACATAATTATATTTACATAAAATGACAAGCTCTTAGTGCAGAAAAGAGTTGTATAGATGTTTCTTGTTACATGCTTCACAAAAGCTTGAAAAACATGAGTCTCATACACACACGAAACTATCAAATGTATGACATAACTACAAAAGAGTGAAAGGGAGTCTGGAATTTCAGAATTTCTAAAGATAATTCTCTTGAATTCCAGAAAAGTAACACCTGTGTATTTTTCAAGTGTGTGAAGTTTAAATACCACTGTTAAGATCTAGACTTTTTAATTGCATAATTGAATTCCAAACAGCCTATATTCAAGGAAATGGTGATGGTCCTATATTAAAAGACTGATGAATAAATGTACAGGTTTTAAATTAAAACTTTTTTAAAAGATTTTATTTATTTATTTTTTTGTATCTTTTTAAAAGATTTTATTTATTTATTCATGAGAAACACATAGAGAGGTAGAGACACAGGCAGAGGGAGGAGAAGCAGGCTCCATGCAGGGAGTCCAAAGAAGGACTCAATCCCGGGAATCCAGAATCACGCCCTAGGCCGAAGGCAGACACCCAACCACTGAGCCACCCAGGCATCCCTTAAATTAAAATTTTAAAAAAGTTTAAAAAAAAAAAAAAATAAATAAATAAAAAAAAAAAAAAAAAAAAAAAAAAGTTTAAGGCATTCTTTTTTTACTATTTACTACTAAAACTTAGATTAACCCACTACAATCCAATCAGGTCATATGAGTGTCTGCACTAAAAACTACACATATTAAAATGCCTGCACAAAAAGGTATGTAGAATTTTTTAAGTTATACTAGATCAAGACCTCTAAAATAGACCATAACCAAAAAAACATTTATTCACTTTTTTCCTCCCTACCATATAACCTATTTTTGTGTAAAGCCCCTATCCGTAGACGGGGCACCTGGCTGGCTCAGTCGGTAGAGCACACAACTTGAACTCTGAGTTTGAGCCCCACACTGGATAGAGATCACTTAAAAATTAAAAAAAAAAAAATTTTTTTTTAAAGTAAAGCAACCTCAGGACACCTGGGGTCTCAGTGGTTGAGTGTCTGCCTTTGGCTCAGGGCATGATCCCAGATTCCCGGGATAGAGTCCCACATTAGGGTCCCCACAGGGAGCCTGCTTCTCCCTCTGCCTGTGTCTCTGCCTCTCTCTGTGTGTCTCTCATGAATAAATACATAAAATCATTCTTTAAAGAAAGAAAGAAAGAAAGAAAGAAAGAAAGAAAGAAAGAAAGAAAGAAAGAAAAAGAAAGCAGCTCCTTGCAGTAGAATACTTTTTGAATGACAACAGTAAAAGAAGAATGACAAAACTAAAACAGCTTGCACTTACCAGGAACTATATTAGAAGAAAAAAAAACACATATAGTATAGGGACTTTATAAAATACAACCCTTTTCACTACTATAAATACAGTGAGGGGATCCCTGGGTGGCGCAGCGGTTTGGCGCCTGCCTTTGGCCCAGGGCGCGATCCTGGAGACCCGGGATCGAATCCCACGTCAGGCTCCCGGTGCATGGAGCCTGCTTCTCCCTCTGTCTGTGTCTCTGCCTCTCTCTCTCTCTCTGTGACTATCATAAATAAATAAATAAATAAAAATTTTTAAAATAAAAAAAAAAATAAATAAATAAATACAGTGAGCCTGAATACCCACACCTTACCCATCCTTCACAATGCCAACATTATGGTCAATTACCAACTTTTAAAAATGCTCACAGTGAATCAGGAGCTACTGAGAGTCATCAAATTACCTTCCTCCAACAATTTCTTCCAATATCAAGTTATTTCTATATGCCATAAGTACAAAAATATAAACGGGATCATCTAAGTATACATGAGTCAGTTTATTATTTTTTTTTTAAAGATTTTATTTATTCACGACAGACACACAGAGAGAGGCAGGGACACAGGCAGAGGGAGAAGCAGGCTCCATGCAGGGAGCCCAATGTGGGACGTGATCCCAGGTCTCCAGGATCACACCCCAGGCTGCAGGCAGCGCCAAACCGCTGCGCCACCGAGGCTGTCCCATACATCAATCAGTTTAAAACAAAGTTATTTACCTCTTTTAGGTGATCTGGCTATTTCTGGATTCACTGTTACCTTTTAAAGTCTTCTCTATGTCCATAATGCTAGAACACTGTACTTCTCAATATATGTAAGTTCTATGAACTTATGTTAAAAAAAAAAAAAAAAAAAAAGCCCTTACGGGGAGGGCACATGGTGGCTCAGTGGGTTAAGTGTCTGCCTTTGGCTGAGGTCATTCATTACTCAGGGTCCTGGGATGGAGCCCCACGTCAGGCTCCCTGCTCAAGCAGGGTGTCTGCTTCTCCCTTTCTCTGCCCCTCCTCACTCGTGCGCTCTCTCTCTGTTCTCTCAAATATATATATATAAAATCTTAAAACAAAAACAAAAACCCTTACAAACCTGATCCATGTGAACACAGCAGTTAAAAAAATAAGACATTTTGTTGTTCAATATTAAGATCTCCTAAAGGGCAGTTTATGTATAATTCCCTAGCACAGTCCAAGTTTAGATTACTGTAGAACTTTAACATCTATTTATATATCCAGTAAAGAGAAGGGTTAAACTACTTCCTTCTTTGGATATAAACAGGTAACTTAACTTGCTACAGTAAGTTGATTAAATTTATTAAATGAAATCTTATTTCCAGAGAATAATAATTATATTCTTCCCTTATGATTCAAAACAATTTATATTATTGTTTTCCATACTCAACATGTGATGCCATAATACTACTGGCAGAGGTATTTCATTATTCTATATTCCTTTCAAAGATAGTATCTTTGAAAAGCTCAATTTTTGATAGTTGCTCTAATAAAAAGCAAATATTAGGCAGATATCAGTGTAAAACAAACAGTAAGTAAATAAAGGTGGCAGTGTCCATCCGACTCTAAAGTTTAAGAAACTGCAGTGCTCAACTGGCAAAGATACCACACTAGTAGATAATGGTGATTAATAATGAAATAAAAAGATTTTTCCTCCAATATATGTGTGGTATTTGTTTAAAGGCTACTAAGTTGTTAGAACATAAATACTGAACTATGTTTTTAGGACTAAACTAATAAATAAACGGAATTCTGAGTTATTTCTTCAGGACAGGGTACTGTGAAGACTGAGACATTAAGCATGAAACTTTGAACCAAGGTAGCATGGGAACTTCTACTCTACTTAAAACCTAGCTCATCTAGTTAATCTGCCTATCTAAGTCTCTCTACCCTTCTCAGCTCAGATGAAATACCTTCTCCTCTGTGAAATCATCTACACAATTCATATGACTGAGTCAAACTATCTTCTTCATTGCTTTACAGCTTAAGTCCCCAACCAAGAAGTCCCAAGAGAAGAACCAGAGATAATAACACAGTTCCTTTATGTACATAATGTTTTTTTCATTTATAAAAGGATAAACATACATTTATATAGGATCAAGTTCAACGTGATACATTCAAACACTAAACTTACTACAATCACAACCTATATATAGCATTTCTTACAATGAGAACTACCAGACATGAACAGTCACATGGAAAGGCACCAGGCAGTATTTTGAATTTGGAATCTACAATGTTTCAATGCATTTCTACTACCAAAAAATAGACAAAAAGAAAGCAAACAAAACCTCAAACCTCACTTCTATATAAATAGCCTCACAGTTCTGAGATCAGCATTCAAAGCATACAGCTTTATTTGGGCAAACAGCTAAAATACATGTGGTATGTTTCAGTTAGCTATGTAAATCAACAAAAAGAAATGCCTAAGAAATTAACAACAGAAGGCAACTAAATTCTTTTCAAAATACACTGCCCATTCCTCACGTTTTTAAGGAAATGCCTATCATCCTCGCAACAGAATTTACAGAAAGCTATTATGAATGTATAGGTTCTATTTAATATTTCGTAAGATGTTAGCACTGTAAACAAAGAGCCTTCTATAACTAAACCCTTGCCAAGTACTTAGGTATAAACACAAAGGTCAAATGTAGTAATATATGCATACCTTTAGGAAATCAAGTTCGTTTTCATGAATTAACAAAAGCCAAAGAATTCTAACTCTAAGGTGATGATGATGAGTTTTCAGTCTGACAGAAAACATGCAAGTGGTAAACAACCACATTTATTCTTTATTACAGCTCCTTGACTAAAGATTTTGTAAAACTACCTTTATCTAATTCCAATGCTATACTTGAATTAGAATAAAATCTACCATGTAACAGGTGTTCAATGAATTAGTATATAATCACTGTTTATATAATTAATGGTCTTTAAGTACCAGGCCAATTTCCAGGGCTTACCTCTAGCTCTAAAAGAATATTTGGATTTATTCATTCATTTCAGAGACAAGTAACATCAAGTTTTAATTTCAGTTAAAACCCAAATTATAATTCAATTGCTGCACTAAAAGGAACTTTATTAAGTTGTTTTTATTGTCTCTTTTTAATTAACTGGGTTAACTGGTTAAAAGATTCAATAATTTCCCAAACTGAAAATCTACCACCACTATCAGCAGCAACAAAAGTAGAACTGTTGACTTAGCACTTACTGGGCGACAGGAATTACTACTCTAAGGGCTATACACGAATTAACGTTATTTTATCTCAGAACAACCATATGAGGTAGTTATTATCACCTCTATCTTCTGAAAAAGCAATAATCACAGGGAGGTTAATTAACATTGCCAAGATCACAGCTAATAAGTGACAAAGCTGGGACACAACTCCGGCCATGTAATCTTAGTCTGTGGTTTGGGATGTATTTCCTTTTGATTCTCTTTTCAACTCACCCTTATAAGGAGGGTGCCTTATAGGAAACCCACTGTGAATCTCTAAGTAGTCTTTTTATGGAGTTAGTGCTTCTAACTCTTATTTCCAGGAGCCCAAAGAATCCTGCTACAGCAATGCCAGGTAAATTCTTCTTCTCAGTGTCAACCTCAAAGGTACCATACCAGCCAGCTCCTTATTGTAACTGTGTTTCTACTGGAATCTCCTTATTAAATATTTTTAGATTTTCTTTCATCTTCTTGTCTAGATTGCCTTTTTGAGATTAAAAAATGCATAAAGTTTCTGACACATATTGCATAGAATAGTACTTCTTTGGCTGGTTTTTCAAAACTTTTCTCCCTTCCTTTTTCTCCCTCTCCCTTTTCTCCTTGTAAACAAGGGGTTTATCATACCGTGAGACCCTAAGTTCTGTTCATTCTTATCACTCAATTATAGATTTAAACTACGTCCTGTCCGTAACTTTTCCTGATTTTTCCAGCAGCTTGTCCTGAAGCTATATATACAAACAAGTCAGGATAGTACAGGTCTTACAAAACACATGTCCTTGAAAGAGTTACAATACTTTCTGCTTCATAGACATTACCCCAGATCAATTCCTTGGCTTGTGACAGATCCCAAAATTGAAATGAATCTGATACCAAAAGCAAAAGATTCAGAAGAGAAGGCAAATTATAAATTATATACACCAAATCACCCTATCATTACACTCTCCACCAAGAAATCAGGGGAAAATGTCTTTTCATGAAAAAGCTACCCATTTTTCACGATTATGTCAAAGATTCACCCACAGTCTACAGTGTAGTGACAAATTTCCCTCTCCATCTCAGGGTTTTTCTCCCTGAAATTCCATCCACAAGGCAAGTATAAAGATAGAGACACAAACTCTGTTTCCCAAAGAGTTTACGCAAAAAAGGAAATCAATCTTTAGTTATCCGTACGGTTGGTCCATAAGCCAGTCCTGTAACATCTCAAGTGATCTGGCATGGAAATGCTGACTTAACACAAATCATCTGAATACTTTAAAAAATACACAGACTGCAGTGTCCCTTAAAGTAAAAAATACTTTTTTCCCCTCAGAAAAAAAGTTTTTTATTTTTATTTTTTAAGATTTTATTTATTTAGTCATGAGAAACACAGAGAGAGGCAGAGACACAGACAGAGGGAGAAGCAGGCTCCCTGCGGGGGTGAGCCTGAATGATACAGGACTCCATCCCAGGATTCCGGGATGACACCCTGAGCCAAAGGCAGATGCTCAACCACTGAGCCACCCAGGTGCCCCCCCCCCCAAATTCTTAAAAATGCTGTTCCATCTGCCAAGAAAGCTTTGCTCCCTGTACCCCAATCCCTACCCTGTTGAACTATCACTTTCAATTCAGGCCTTTATTCCATCCGCTCTTTTCCTATCTAAATTGAATTTTCAAATCATGCTTTCACACAAACCCCAGTATTCTCTTTCAGAAGCCTAATCACAATTTGAAAATGTATTTACTTTATTGGGACAAAAACCAGATTACTTTTTAGTACTGTATCTAGCACTGTCCAACACACAAAAGATAATTAACTGAACTAACTTATCATTACTTTATGTAAATTCCCTCAACATCAAAATATTTCAGAATTTTGTAGCTGGGGAGGGACAAAAAGGAAAGAACTAAATTAGCTACAAAACTACCAACTTCAAATATTATGTCTGCCTGAAAGCTCAAGACTATTAAACTATTTTATTCCCTCAAAAACAATTATCAGCTCCCTCAAAATTTGTCGTAACTTCAAAGTGCTTCTTAAAATCCACTGAAACAGTCTATTACCTCATCTTCCTTAAAGTGAATTATATTTTCACTGACTAGTCACAAATTTGGCAACATCTTCCACTGACTAGTGTGCTCTTTAACTAGCTCACTTTTTTTCTCCCAAAATTTCCAAGCCAAAATAGCAAAGTATTGTGCAAAAGGAATACTTCAGAAAAGCAATAGAAGCAGGCAAAAATCATAACAAGTGATACATAAAAACCATTTACAGTGGTAGCGGTTTGAAAACTAACTTGCAAAAAAAAAAAAACTAACTTGCCTGGGACATGTGAATAAATGAGAGACACAGAAGGAGGCTGAGACATAGAAGGAGAAAACATAGAGAAAAGAAAACTAACTTGTTTGAGACTGGACAGGTTTTTAAGGCTAGTCTAATAGAGAGAGTACACTAATTTGCACTAGAACCAATTCTCTGAAAACAGCACAATATTAGATCAAGGATCTAGAATTTATGGATATATGTCCCATACACCAGAAAAGGTATCTTTAGTACCCCCCCCCCCGGCTTTTTTTAAGATTTTATTTATTAATCATGAGAGACACAGAGAGAGAGAGGGGCAGAGACACAGGCAGAGGGAGAAGCAGGCTCCCTACAGGAAGCCCGATGCGGGACTGGATTCCGGGACCCCAGGATCACGTCCTGTCCAAAGTCAGATGCTCAACTGCTGAGCCACCCAGGCGTCCCGATACCTTAGATCCTCAGTGTACACAGAGATTTAAAGATACACTAATTTAACTTTATGTACTAGTACATAAAGTACTCTCAAACAAATTTAATTAGTAAAAAAGTGTATTTACTGTCAATAATGAAATCAGGAAAAGTGTGGTTGAATTCTGAGTCCCTCAGACAGAATCTTCGGAAGTTAGTCCTCTTCACCATCCTTCTTGGTGAAAATTAGAAGCTTTTTACCTGACTAAATAATGAATACATAGGCATTTTACATCCACGACTACCCCTGAACAATACAGGTTTGAACTGCACAAGTCCACTTATACACAGATTTGTTTCAATACAATACAGGACTGTACATGTATTTTCTCTCATGATTTTTCCCTCACCTTATTTTGAGAATATGGTAGATAATACATTCATACCTACATAATGTGTTAACTGTTAATAGTGGGGTCAACAGTAGGCTATTAGTAGGTAATTTGTGGCAAAGTCAGAAGTTAAACACAGATTTGTGGGGGGCGGGGGCGGGAGGTGCTCCTACCCTCTCCATGGCTCAAAGGTTAATAGTGTATGAGAAAAGCTCCAGGAGGAGACTGATAGGTGTCATAGGTATTCACTCTTCCTACCCAACTGACTAATGTAACTGATCCTTAAGTCTTGGGCTGTTTTAACATCTGGGGTTCTCAAAAAAATGAGTTGATAGATAACTATACAAAATATATCTAGGGATTTATACTCCCATTTAGTGAAGCATTCCTATTATCAAAACTATCACTTGCTCCATACTCTTATACTGGATTTAGTATCACATAAAGACAGTATTACATTAGCTTCTATCTCTTCAGATTCTCCAAGATATCCCAGTAAGCTTGCCCTGTCCAGAATTAAGTGGGGATTTTTGTTTAAAGTTTAGTTATAGCCTCTGAGAATCATTCCGTAAGAAAACCTCACAATGCCAAAAAAGTTCATTTTTATCTATCAAATCTATTTTTATGTTACTTGTCATTCCCTATTAACTGAACCAAAATCTTTCACAAGTATACCTTTTGAAAACCTTCCACTTCCTACCACACACACAAACACACACACACACACACAGACCCAATATTGCATATAACTTTCCTCTCCCCAATTTCCAAATTCGTTTTCCCTGTTCAACTGTGGTTTGCCAAAAAAAATTCAACAGTGAATCAAATGTCAAAATAATTATATCATTTCTCCTAAAGATGAGTAAAGCCTGCCCTTTATTGTCCTCAAGTCCTTGACATTATCTACATTTTAAATTAGTATAAAATCTTAAGTTATGATTTTATGTAATTCTTTCAAAAATTATACAATTAAAAGTGAACAATGTGATAATCACTAAACTAAAAATATGCTCTCAATGAAACTTAAGATATAAACCAAAAACATACCCTAAAATTATAAACACAAACTGATTCAAGTAAATTGTCCAGCTACTATTAAAAACAATATTTAACTCTTTAACCTGAAGTTCTAATAATGCTTATCAAAGAAACTAGAAAAAAACTGACATGAAACTTGAATGACTGGATGTTTGGAATAAGGAGATTTTTAAACCTGTGAATATCGTAACTATATAAGAAACTGTATCTCTGACCTCTGTATTCTGAAATATTTACAGATCAAAGTATAAAACGTCTGATTTGCTTCAAATTATATGGGTCAGGGAAAAGGTTGGGATATGGGTGAAACAAGCTGGGCAATGGTCGAAGATGCATGATAAACACATGGAAGTTCATCATACTATTGTATTTCTGTATACATTTGAAAATTTCTACAATAAAAAAAAAGAAAATTTCTACAATATATAATTTTCCCTGTAAGATTACATATATTTTTGCCATCAGTGACTCATTTCACTACCCATGTAACTTTTTTTCCCAAAATTGTCTGTTAAAAAACCTCAGGGAGATTACATCGTGACAAAGAAATCATTTTTTAAAACATGACTTAGATGTCACATACATACAGAATAAACAGAAGCAACAAAAGGGTAAATTTTTCAAAAGAATTACCATCCAGCAACACAACATTTCCACAACTTAAGCAGAATATAAGTGTAAGATGAAAAAAAATTAGGACAGTTAAAGAAAATATTACAAAAAAGCTCAACATGATAGTCAATCATGCCCCTCAGCTAAAGGAAAAGGACTTTGCGAAGACTCTAAGACTCTATTACACAACAAAAGATTCCTCCTTTTAGCTCATAACATCTGTATGATAATAGCTGTATAATTAACATTAAAAGCCCTATCCCCCAAATAATTTCTATTCCATCCCACACAACATTCTTTCTAAAAGAAACTATCATTTACTAAGATCTATCACTTTTCTATCACATTTAAATGATACATTTCACCTAAGATACAGCACCAAATAACTAAAATCTGACCTTTGAAGCTCACTGTCTACTGAACAGCTATATACATTACCAGCAAGAAAGAGAATAAATATTAAAAAGTCACCTGGTAAATCTAAGAAGGTCTACTCTTGGACTATTTTAAATTTAGATGACTTGAGACTCCACTACCTAAGCCCTCTATCTAGTGGCAGAAAACCAGTAGAGAAACAAAATATGCATATTTAAAGATAGTACTTACTTAAGAATGGTTTTTGCACTACTGCAGTCTTCAAATCGAATGGAGTAACCAACTTCCTGGCCCAACATCACATCCATTTCATCAGCAACTCTCTGAGCCACACTCATTGCAGCCACTCTCCTGGGTTGGGTACAGGCAACTCCTCTCTTGGGTCCTGGTAATGATCGCATGTACTCCACACACCACTGTGGAATCTATCAAATAATTTCACATTTAAATTAATTCTACTCTGCCAGCATATCAGGTATATTTTACATGTAGTATTTCATTGCATTCTAATAATATAAAACAAAATTCAATTAGGCACACCACAAATTACTATTTAAGACCCAAACTTATAGCATGAGCTCTACAAGCCAAGGAGGGGCCATATATAACACTAATCCGACGTAATTGTACTTCTGAGCAGGATAGGTCCACAGAGGCTATGCTGAATATGCTCTACAGTGTCAACTATTCTATCATTAAGCATTTCTCTATACACTAGGGAAAAAAAAACTCAACTTATGAAAAATTCTACTTTATAACAAATGTTGAGTCTCCAAAAATATTCTCAGAAATAATAAATTCTTATGCAATTTGAATTACAAAATGCAGGTGAAAATAGAAATCACAAACCCTTGTGGTTATAAACCTGTATCTTTTACGTCAATACAAATTAAGTTTGTAAGCTCCTATTCTTCTGCCTTCAAGAGAGGTATGTACAACAGAACACCACCTTAGGTGCCATCTTAAAAGTCAATTTCAATAACTGTCAATCTCAAATTCAACAGCACCTAGAGAAAAATACCAACAAGCACAAGTTGGTTGGCTGCCAGGACAATGGCACATTTTCTCCTTGTTCCATCAATAGAAGCTAACAGAACGTCTAATTTCATGGCTCTTCACTCACCTGGGTAAGAACCATGGGAAAAATCTAAGTGATCACTACATTAAATGGGAGTCCACTGCTATAAAGTCATGATAGGTCTCCAACAAAGCATTCAAAAGCCTGTCAAATACTACAGAAAATGTGTCTGTGTGTGTGGGGGGGGTTTACAGGATTTGTACAAATGCACCTGAAGAATACTGGTTGCTGTACCATTACTACATTTTAGTTAGGTTACTTGTGCAAACTGGGGATAAGTGTTTTCACTTACAAATATCTGAAAGGGGAGGGATGACTATGTCGCTTCTCTAAGAATGTAACAATGCCTATCTTTAAAAGGACTTAAAATGAACAGAAATAAATACTACCCTAAAAGAGAAGGATCTCTCTAGGCTTGTAAACCCACAAACCAAAGTTTAAAAGATTTTCTAGTGAAGTTTTCATATCTAATCTCAGCAAGCTTCTTACAAAGGCAAAATGTACTTTTTAAGACCAAATAAAATGAAATTCAAAGAAACATTAACCATTCACTTAAAGCTATTTAAAGCTCGTTGGAAGGAGCTTGGAATTCTCAAGGCAAGAATTTGCAAAGTTTTTTAAATTCACTCCAGTGAAACGGATAACTTACTTCCATTTTAAAAGTAAGATATAAACAGTTTTAGCTAATTCAGCAGTTTTTGAACTTTTGATCTCAGGACTTTTATACTCCTAAAATAACCAAGGATGCCAAACAACTAATAGACTTACTGTATGAGGAAATTAAAACTCAAAAGCTGTTACAATATTAATTTCTAACAATACCCATTCTATGCTAACACATTTTCTATGAAAAATTATTACATCTTCCAAGTAAGAAAACAGAAAACAAAAAATTAGCAAGAAGACTACACTGTTTTGCATTTTTGCATGTCTCTAACGTCTGACTTAATAGAAGACACTTGGATTCTCTTACTGGTCTCAATTTAAATGTATTGCACTATTTTTGTTTTGTTGAAATATACAAAAAATTCCCAGGACCTCTGAAAGAGTTGCAGGAGCCTTCAAGGGTTCCCAGACAATATTTGGAAAATGGCACAGTCAATGCATCTATTCATATTTCTAAGAATAGATTGAAGAAGGGAAGTGGGAACTGAAATACACAGTGTACTGGCCTGTTCAAACCAGGGATGATTCCTTCCTTTCAGCTTCTTCTCTTCCTCCATTTGAAGCTACCTTCCTAAAAACTGAACCTCAGCCCTCTAGTCTTACTTTACACATTATCCTGACTGGTCTTATTTATTCTCCTGATTTCTAATATTACCTATAACACATTTGACAATCCTAACTACGTTTCCCATCCCTAACCTAACAGTCCTTTCCACTTGGGTATCCTAAATTCAGTAAGTTCAAAACCATTTTGCACCTTCCTCCAAATACTTATTAATCCCTCCCATGTCCCCTCACTAAGATTAGTAACTCCAATCTACTGTTTATTCTATTACCTTATACAGAGTCAAATTTTGCTATGATCTCCTACAAAGCCTATCGTCCACATACAGAGCATACAAAGCTTTCTCTTCACCAAACCTGTGACCCCGTTCACACTGAACTGGCTTTAGTTTCTTATATATGGATATAGTATGAACATACCATATTGCAATGTGGGATCGAGTCCCACATCGGGCTCCCTGCATGGAGCCTGCTTCTCCCTCTGCCTGTGTCTCTGCCTCTCTCATGAGTAAACAAATAAAATCTTTAATAAATAAATAAAATAAAGCTGTTCAGCTTCCCTTTGAGCCCAACTGCTCTGAAATCCTAGGTACACAAAAACAAACAAAAATACCACAAATATTCATCCAAATAATTACAAACCTCTCATTTTGAATTGACTTGACCTTCTGCATTAACTGCTACTAAAGAAACTCATCTCTGAAATAAGGTTAACCACATAAGACCACAGAATAGCAGAATGAAATAAATATAGCATTGGCTATAAACAATAGCCAATGGGACAAAGTTCTTAATACTGAGCCCACCTAAATCTACTATGCATAACCACGGACAACCCACTACACCTCTAAGACTCTTATGAATCTAAGGCTCATTTTGTTCATCTGTGAAATGGTGATTAACAACTTCCTTCTAAGGTTGTTGACACACTTAAATAATACATACAAGGGACACAGTGCCTAGCTTTATCCAATAGCTAATTAAATACTATGTAGATAAACTAGTTGAAATAATTCTTTTAAATACTAAATAATTCTTTAAAATCAGTTTAAAGTCGTATCTTTTCACACATTAAACTTCCATAAGGTGATAAAAATAAACCTATCAGTTTCAGTTCCTTACATCAATACTAGATTTTCGTTCAGTTATGAAGAAAAATCATATTAAGTAAGGCTCAGTCTTTAAAAACTTCTTATTCTGGTTGCCACTGTAGCCTTCAAAATGTGTCCATGATATACTTAAATCTAGGTTTGTGGCATACGAAACTTAAATGGTAACTTGTGTATGCAGTACACTCAATTATAAACTTGGATCACAGGTACATAAACATGGAAAATAAGCCAGGAAGAAACACAGTACAATCATAATTTCTACATGGTAAAACAAGTTATTAAATTCATTTCGACACTTTCCAGATTTTCCAAATTTTCTACAATGGCCAAGGACTGCTACTTTTGCAATCTCTTAGAAATTTGTAACTGGTCAGGCTCAAACATATGGGAAATATGGTTAACACCTCACTCATAGCAGGAAATGCAAATTAAAAATTATGCTGATACTATTTTTCACATATCAGATTCGTAAATATTCTAATTCCACAGTATAGTCTAATGGATCTACTTGCTCATGAAAAACAACCATTAGAAGCAGCCTAGAGATCGATAACATGGGACCAGTAAACAATGGCTCATCCATTTTTGGAAAATATCCCAGATATGTTACTAACAAGATAGTGTTTACTTCTAGGGCAAGTGTAACTAGATGGATGTGGAGGTCATGAATAAAGAGACTTTACTCAGCTCTTCCATCTTTTTAAAAAAAGGATAATTTTCACATGGTTCAAAACAAACAAGAACAAAAACAAAACTATCCCAGTGGTTCCAAATTTCTACACTCAGAGCAATAGAAAACAATACTTGTACCTCCAAATTTGTACCACCCCAGAGTCAAAGTGATCAGAAAGCATCATTCTGCCATATTTAACATTAACAAAACAGCACTGCTATATTCCCCTAGACTCAGGAAAATAGGCACTCCCTACAGGATTCCCACTCTGTGCACTATAAACATCAAAGTAGCTAGTCTTCAGGATGTTCTAGGAGACAGACAAGGCAGAAGGACTTCCAGAATCAAATAAGCAACATTTAGTAAATGTAAACATTAATACAGTATGTACTGTGGTACACAATAACTCACCTGTGTTGTTTTACCAGACCCAGTCTCACCAACCAGTACAAAGGACTGATGCCTAACCAGAATATCTGTAAACCTATCCTTGTATTCCCAAACAGGGAGCTGAAGACGTTTCTTTAGAATATCATAGTATCGAGGAGTATGGGGTAAGTTGGTAAATGGATTAATGCACTGTGGAAGTGATGTGTGTCCTGCATGTCCGGTGTGTGTTGAATGAGCAGAATGTGTCGAATGTGTTGAATGTGCAGAATGAGTTGAGTGAGCTGAATGGGAAGCTTTTAAAGGTGGTAATCCAGCACTGATAAGCATAGCATTAGTCGAAGCTCGCAATTCCTTCTCCTTTTCCTTCTCCCTTTCCCGCTCTCTATCTCCTCTATCACGTTCTCGGTCTCGATCTTTAGACCGATCTTCACGATCCCGGTCACGATCTCGATCCTTCCTAAAAATAAAAATTTAGAATTCAGATTCTGAATTTTACGCAAAATGTTCTTGGCAGTGTTATAGTCACAAAGAACAGGAATGTCTAACCACCAAATGAATAAACCAATGAATTACGTAAGTATCAGACATATGAAAAAGACCTTATAATCAAGAATTCTCCATGCCTCACCCATAAACCTTTTTCTCTCCTTGATGAGACCTCAAATTCTCTTAAGGGACCGCCTCTTTCTACACCTGTAGCCACCAGCTGAGGTTACACAAGACTCGGACTTGATTGAGTAAAGTAAAACCCCTTCCTACTTAGACAGTAGAAATTAAAGACTGAGAGTAAGGTGGGGGAAAAGGAGTAAATAAAGCAAGAGGAGGATATGGGCATCACAATTTTCCCCAGATTCTCCCTCAAGTTACATGAAAAGGTATTTTTTGCACTGAAAGTATGTTCAAAATTCAAAACTGCTTCTGGACACAAGGACCATTCTATTTCACATAACAGTAATACAAACATGAGTTAAAGGATTGTAGGTGAGTTCATTTTCAAGTTATGCTTTAAATCGGTTTCCCAATTTTGTTTTATAAGCATGTATTTGTCCTATTAAAAAAAACTAAAATTAAAACACTTCCTTTTGTTTTCAGTTTTCTCTTGCATGATATCCTTAATAGTAACTGCAAAACTCTGTAAACCTATGTATACTTTGGACATCTATCAAGTGAAATATAACCACTAAAAAAACAAGCTCCACTGAACAATAGTAAGTTGTCTTAAAATGTTAAAATTATGCAGACGGTCACTATACTAAGCCTAGGTCAATTTTAAGTACTCAGTTCTAGTATCTACTTCCAGTTAGCAGGCATGATTCCTAATACAATATTAATTTTTAAATAAGCTTCAGACCAATTCCTATAGCAAACTTCTACAAGGTATTTGGACCCAGACTTGAAATAGTTGAGGCAATATAGAGCTATGAGACAAGCCACTGAACACCTCAATATTCCTTATCCATCTGACACAAAAGACATACAAACTTCCCATGCACCAATTATCAGTAGCTGAGTAGGAACAACCATTCATTCCCTATAAAAGCACATCAGCAGGACAACAGAAACCCCTTGACAGAATACAGCTAAAATTCTAGAGACAGCAGGAGTTAGGATGGCTCCCCAAATACAGAAATGTTAAGCAGATTAATCTTATTTTCTTTTGTCCTCGTTAAAATATAACTGTATTCCACAGGAATTTAAAGTTATTCCATATATACACATACATACACATTTCATATATATACTTTCATACATCCACATATTCATACTTTTCATACAAATATAAGATACATATATAAAAAGTACTCCTCCTCTCTCCCATCCAAGTGTTCACCCTCTACAGAATCACAGGACATACAAGCTAGGATTGAAACCTTTCATCCCATCTGATACAAAGAGAAAGGAAATCAAAGGGAAAAAGAACCGGAAGGATAACCTAATAAACAAAATCAACTCTCAGACTATAGCTTCCTGGGCTATCTTTGAAATATGCCGTCAACCATCCTTTCTTTGCTTATCTCATTCTGCCTTTGGTCTAAGGTACTCATTATTTATATTGCCTCAAATGTGAATGACAAAGCTTACAACAGGGTACACAGAAATGTGGCCCACAAAGTGAGAAGCATTTTAGCCATGAACATACACGTGGTCACAGAACATAAAAGAACCCTTAAAGAACATCTGGTCTAAAAGCAAAGGATTCATGTGCCTAGTACTTTAGGAGTGGGGCTGGACAGAAGACCATTACATGACCATCAAGAGATGAGACAAAAACATAGTAAGTTTAAGGAGATTCTATACTCCCAGCACAGTACTAGGTACTAACATATGAACCTAACTAACCTTTCAAGACTTTTAAAATATGGGAGGCGGAGAGGGATTAACAAAGTAAATCGTGACATGGGGACTCCAGGGTAGCTCAGCAGTTGAGCATCTGCCTTTGGCTCAGGGAGTGATCCTGGGTCCAGGGATCATCAGGTTCCCTGCTTTGGTCAGTATGGCTTTTCTTCATTCAGATTACAACACAATTGATTCCATGACTGCTTTTTTAAAGATATATCCTAGGCCCCAGGCAGAAGCATCATCATCTTGATTTCAGTTCCTCCTATACCAAGTCTCCTTGCACCTTTATGACAGGCAGATGCCTCTTGGGGGGAGGGAGGCGCGTCCCCAGGTACAACTCTAACCTTCTCCCTCATTATTCCTCCAAAATTTTAAAGTACTGAACAGTAGCCCCCAAGCTGAGAAACCGATACACCCAGGGGGCCGAGATCCACAAAAGTCCTAAGAGTCATCGCGCCTCAACAATTTGCTGTGGCTTCAGGGACACCTATTAGGACGTGACTTATCTTCAGCCTCAGTGTCCACATTTACGACACCTGCCTTGCAGCGTTGCCCTAAGAATGAGGACAGAGGTAGGGTTAACACTGTGGAATCACATAATAGGCAAACGGGGGGGGAACAGACGGACAAATTATGCCCTGACTGCCAATTTTCTCTGTTCCAATATAAAAAACCTCTACAGGTTGAATGCAGGTTGTCCATGCTGGGAACAAAATGGGGGCACCTGGGGTGCTCAGTGGTTGAGCATCTCCCTTTGGCTCAGGTCGTGACCATGGGGGTCCTGGGATCAAATCCCACATCAGGTTCCCCGCAGGAAGTCTGCTTCTCCCTCACTCTAGGTCTCTCATGAGTAAATAAAATCTTGGAAAAAAAAAAAAAGAGTAAATCATAACACCTTACTTTGTTACAGTAATACCTATACAAAGATGTTTTTCAAGGGCCTACTTCATCAAAAACTTCATTACCAAAATAACTACAGCATAGGAAGTATAAAATACATTCTAAGGACACAAAGATTTAACTGCTGCCAGAGAAATGGGGGTAAAAATAAAAAGAGTAAAAGGAGCACTGAGATCACAGCTGTATAACCAATAGCAAGGTGTAAGTCTCAATTTACCATCTGCAAAGAAAAAAGTATTAATAAAACAGTTGGGAGCTTAAAATAAGAAAGCAACAGGAAGGATGCAGGCGGCAAATTCAATCATTTTGAAATGTTGCCTATGACTCAAACTATCTACTTTCAATGGGGGAGGGAGGATAAAAATTAAAAGGCAGCTACAGAGGGCTATCTCAAACCTACTGCTTCATAAATAACATGTAAGCTGCCATGTGTATGCATTTTTTAAAAGATTATTTATTTATTTGAGAGACAAAGCACAGAGCCCTATGCAGGGCTGGATCCCACGACCTTGACATCACCTGAGCCGAAATGAAGGGTGAGGGAGAGGCTTAACGAACTAAGCCACCTAGGCCTCCTGCTTGTTTTCTTTTTTAAAACAAATACTTTCATTATACAGGAGAGTTTTACGATTAAGATTTACTCATTGACATAAAACGCTTAAAAACTGAGTAAAAAGTGGTGCTTTATTGATCACACAGCCACAATACAGACAGGTAGACAGTTATGACAGTTGTTAAGCACATGTTTTTTAATAGTCTCAGCTCAGCCCTAGCTCAGCACTTTGGCTATCTGTATGACCAGTTATTGCTTTCCTTGTCTATAAAATGTGGCTATTCATAGATCTTGTACAGTATTTCAAGAATTAAATGAGTTAATATACGTAATATGCTTAAAGTTGTGCCTGGAATATAGTAAATACCTGATAAATATTGCTTATGACTTTTGGTTTAATTTAAAATACCATTTTAAAATTCTACATGGAATAGGCACTACAGTACAGCTAATGAAGACGTAAAAACTGGTTATCAAAAGCAGAGTATTTTAAATAAGCATTGTTTTGGGGGTGGCGCCTGGATGGCCCAGTGGCTGAGCCTCTCTGCCTTTAGCTCAGGGCGTGATCCTGGGGTCCAAGGATGGAGTCCCACATTGGGGTCCCTGCATGGAGCCTGCTTCTCTCTCTGCCCTTGTCTCTGCCTCTGTCATTCATAAGTAAGTAAATAAATAAATAAATGCTTTTAAAATAAATAAGCATTGCTTTTTATCTGGCAATCTCACTCCTAGAACTTCTCTTAAGGATGTAAGTGTGCAAATTTGTGTACAAAAGGATGTTCTTCATACTTTTCACTTGTAAAATAATAGACATTGGGAAACCACCTTAAACACTAAAGAATAGGAAACTGGGTAGATAAGTTATGATCCCCCTTTATACTTAGAATATTATAAAGCCAATGAAAAGGATAATATATATCTATTCTACTTTAGGACACATTTTTTTTAGCAAATAAAAAGCACAAAACAACCCATAATGAAACATCCCACTGATATACGTTATATTGGAAACGTATATAGAAACGTATGGAAACGTTATATTGGAAAATATATAGTTTATATTTGTGAATATACATGCAAAGACTGCCGAGTGGGTCAGTCAGTTAAGTGTCTGCTTCCGGCTCATGTCATGATCTCAGAGTCCCAGGATCCAGCCACATGGGGTTCCCTGCCCAGCCCAACCAGGAGTCTGCTTCTCCCCCCACCTCATTTAAATAAATAAGATGTTTTTATAAGACATGCAAAGACTAAAAACAATGTCCATCAAGGGGTAAAAGACGAGGATGAAGATTTCAGAGACATTGGACATTTTTGCCTTTTATTTATGTATGGACATTTCTTGTATTCCTTGGGGCAAGTTACTTAACCTCACCTATATCACAGGAAAGTAGTGAAAATGTGGTTATACACACACTGCCCCCAGAACAGTTTTGGGAGCACATTATGTACTCTACATATGTTAATATTTATTTCACTTTCCCACCAATTAAGGAGAAAAGCTCTTATTAGGAAGTAATCGCTGAAACAAACATCAAAATGGAAAATGTCCTCATGTTCCATACTTCAGTTGTCTTTTTGGTAGTAACTTTATAAAGCAAAAATTCTGTGGGATGATGAAAAAAGTAATAAGGTTAGTATGTAACAGAAACCTTCAACTTCTCTACCTGACCTCCAAATAAAAATACAGCATGAATAAGTAACACCATATACAGTTTGGGAACTTGAATCTAAAATCTCCCACCAAATTACCTTCCTTCTCAGTATTGGGGAAATGGGCCAGCCAAGCTTAGGAGTGGAGTTCTTAAGACTGACTGTCAAGCTTCTCCCTCAGATAAAAACCACTTGCTAATAACTATCAGGGCTAAAAAAACAAAACAAAACAAAACAAAACAAAACAAAAAAACAACCAACCAAACAACAACTTCAAGATTGCATGGCAGTCAACAAAAGTGACTTAAACTCATTGAGGAGGCAGCACTATTCACAGCTGTAACCCGTTGCTAAAAAATTGTATGAGAAGTGATTAGAAGTATGTATAGAAACTTCTCTGCAGAGTAGCTCAGAACTTGGGCTTTATACCAAACTCCTTCACCAACAGGTAGATATAGATACCCATGAGAATCAGCAAGGTCACCATCGTAAGCCTAAAAAGTCCACACTTTTTTTTTTTACTAAGGCTCTCTGTTCCACAAGAGGAAAGGAGCATATATCCATATAAGCCTAAATGCTTCAGGCCACTAAACCTGAAGCAGTTAACGGTGCGCCTACATACAAATATGAATAAATGAATTCATGGCATCCCAGCATCTTTTGTTCCAACCTGAACTCTTATGAGGGACATGAGCTGCATCTTGGCCAGATGACATGCCAATTTATTTTTACCTCACAGGAAGCAAGAACCAGGCGTTCCCTACTTTGACAACCCATTACAGATGTCATTAAAATAGGCTGCACTGACTAACTACAGCCACAGTCCGTGTTGTAATGAGAAAAAAAAAACAAGAGGCGAGGAGTGAGGATGGAAAGATCAAGGTTCTAAATCCCGCTGTAAACCGTGTGCGGTCGTACCAGCCGCCCGGACAACTCTGCAGGCCCGCTTCGCCTCCCTCGAGTGGGGCCGGTTAGTAACACTCTTCAAAGTAACTTCCAGCTGCGTCTTTAACCCGAAGTGCTAAAGTTTTGCTGGGGTGGGGGGAGGCAGATCCTAAAGAGAGGAAACAGTCCAAAAAGAAAGCAAGCTAACGTCCAACACTGCGGACGCAACAACTTTGCAAGACTCAAGTGTCGTATGGGGCAGCTAACAGTCCCGCTCCCACATCCAGCAGTGGGAGGCTGTCGGGGCACAGGCTACCCTACCCAGCGCCAGGACCCACTCCGCGAGGCGCTCCACCAGCATGTGGAGACCGCCCGACCCCGAGAGCCCGGGCCAACAGCCCAACAGGAGGCACAGGCCGGCCGACGGACACCTCTCCACGCACGGTGGCCAGAGCCTCAAGAGTCGCACCTGCACGCTCCAGACACGTGTTCTCTGGCCGGAATCCCCCAAATAAAAATCTCTGCCACTTCGGGAATGGAAAACAAGACAAGGGAGAGACAAGAGAGGGCTTGGATGAGAGCGCGCGGGTCGGCGGCCTGCTCCGACTCCTCCGCGGCTTGCGGGGGGGGGGGGGGGGGGCAGGAGAAAGGGAAAAAGCGATCGCAAGCGCCCCCGGGGCATTTAGACTCTCGGCCCAACCTCCCCACGGGCCACATTTTGCCATAAATACCAAAAATAAATGAATTAATTAAACTTAAGAAAATGAAAAATAAAACACAACCTTTTTGAAAAGTGCGTGTTCCAAAAGCTACTAATGAAGGAGGGATATACTGGCGGAGGCGGGAAAAAAAAAAAAAAAGAAAAAGAAAGAAAGAAAAAAAAAAGTGGGCTCGTGGTTCCTACACCCCCGGGGCCGCCCCCCAGGAACCGCCGTGTGACCCAAGGGCAGGAAACCGGGGAGATGGCGGGAGCGTAGGCCGAGGCGGAAGTTCGCCCCCGGACCTCCTCCGGGGGTTTGAATGGACCGAGGCGCCCGCGCTCCCGCCCGCGCCCGCTCCCGCCCGTGCAGGCGCCCCCGGCAGCCCCCCGGCAGCCCCCCGGGGACCCCGCGCGTCCGAGCGCCCGTCCCGGCGGCCCCCGCGGCCCGGCGCCCCCGCCGCGCCCTCCCAGCACCCCCCGCGCCCCAGGCCTCCCCCGGGAGCCCGGGCCACGCGGTCCGCGGCCGCCTCCCGCCCGCCCCCCTGCAGGCGGCTCCGGCCCGGCCCGGCCCGCGGAGCAGGCGCCCTCGTGGCCACGCAGCCCCCCCCCCCCCGCGGCCCGGGCGGCGGCCGCGCCGCACACCTCTCCCCGCGCCCTTGCCCGGCCGAGCCCGGAGCGACACAAAGGGCCGGGCCTGCGGGGGTCCTCCGGGGCTCCGCCGGGCTCCTCGGGGGCTCCTCGCGGGGACCCCCCTCCCCCCCGCCCGCCCGCCCAACAAAAGCCCGAGCCGCCGCCTCGCGCCCCCGGCCTGCCTTACCCATCGGTCCCCGCACGCTTCTTGCCGGAGGGGTAATCCTCCCCCAAGTCCAGCCGGTGCCGCTTGGACATCTTCGGGCTCCGCGAGCGGGCGGCAGAAGGAAGGCGCAGCAGAGGAAGCTGGCGGCTGTGTCGGTACTTCACTCCGGACGACCCCCACCCCTCCCGCCACAACAGCCCACACCGTGCGGCCGGGACCAGGAGCTAAAATGGCGGCGGCGACGAGGGCTGGGCCTGCGCGCGCGCCCCCGCGGCGTGGTCGGCGTGCCGTGCGTGCCGTGCGTGCCGTGCGTGCGGGCGTGCGTGGTGCGCGCGCGCGCCGGGGGCGGGGCCTCCCGCCGGCCCCCTCCGCGCCCGCGCCCGCGCCCGCCCCCGCTGCCTGGGTCCCGGGCTGGTCCCCGCGGCCCGCTGCGCGCGCTGATGCGGAACGCGGACGCCGAGGGCCGTCAAGTCCCGCTTCAGAAAGTTGATCCACCTCTGCCGCCCCGGCTTCAGCGGAGTCTGACCCCGGCAGAGTTTGAGAAACCACCCAACACGGGGCCAATGCGGCGCCGACGCAGGACTGGAACCCAGAGCTCTGTCCCTGCAGACCCTGAGCTTGTGGCCGCCGACCAGACCCTCCCAGTTGGGCTAAGGAAGCAGCTGAGAAAATGCCGAGGCTGCCCATCATGCATTTTGCCCCTTTTTGGGTTTTGTGTGTGTTTTAAGAGTTGTTTTTTGCTTTTTTTTTTTTAAAGATTTTATTTATTTGGGGGCAGCCCCGGTGGCTCAGCGGTTTAGCGCCTGCCTTCAGCCCGGGGTGTGATCCTGGGGTCCCGGGATCGAGTCCCGCATGGGCTCCCTGCAGGGAGCCTGCTTCTCCCTCTGTCTCTCTCTCTCTCTCTCTGTGTGTTTCTCATAAACAAATAAAATCTTTTAAAAAAGTAAAGACTTGATTTATTTAATCATGAGAGACACAGGCAGAGGAAGAAGCAGGTGCCGTGCAGGATTCGATCCCAGGACTCCGGGGTCACGACCTGAGCCAAAGGGAGATGCTCAACCACTGAGCCCCCCAGGTGCCCCCATTTTGCTCCCAGCATGGACAACCTGCATTCAACCTGTAGAGGTTTTTTATATTGGAACAGAGAAAATTGGCAGTCAGGGCATAATTTGCTTTTTTTTTTTTTCTTTTTTTCCCCCCCTCTGTATGTCTGTTATGTGATTCCACAGTGTTAACCCTACCTCTGTCCTCATTCTTAGGGCAACGCTGCAAGGCAGGTGTCGTAAATGTGGACACTGAGGCTGAAGATAAGTCACGTCCTAATAGGTGTCCCTGAAGCCACAGCAAATTGTTGAGGCGCGATGACTCTTAGGACTTTTGTGGATCTCGGCCCCCTGGGTGTATCGGTTTCTCAGCTTGGGGGCTACTGTTCAGTACTTTAAAATTTTGGAGGAATAATGAGGGAGAAGGTTAGAGTTGTACCTGGGGACGCGCCTCCCTCCCCCCAAGAGGCATCTGCCTGTCATAAAGGTGCAAGGAGACTTGGTATAGGAGGAACTGAAATCAAGATGATGATGCTTCTGCCTGGGGCCTAGGATATATCTTTAAAAAAAAAAAAAAAAAAAAAAAGATCACGGAATCAATTGTGTTGTAATCTGAATGAAGGAAGCCGTGCTGACCCAAAGACAGTGGGCTGTCTGGAATCTATAATTAGGAGAACAAAGGGCCAGAAACTACCAGGTTGTTCACACCGCCGGGGAAGAGGGGCAGAGTTCCGGGCCTAGATGATCCACCCTAGATTTTCAGATAGAGCTGCCCTAGAGTAGAGAAGAGCCACCCACCAGGTTCCTACAGCTTCCTGGAAATGCCAGAGAATATTTCCTTTATACCAACTCTTTGTCCACTAGACAACCTTCTGAGCTACTATTTGTCTCTGGCATGAATTTATTACCCTAGGGGGAATGTCTTAGGCAGCTAACCAGCTCCAGGTGTCCAGCCAGCGATGTCTTCCAACCGGAATTTATAAATAATAATGATAAGAGCAAACACATATAGAGAACTTACTGTGCACCAGACACTTTAACCTACCCGGCCCTTACAACTATTTTTGGCTAGGTTTTATGAGTCAGACTCATTCACAGGTGAGGAAACTGATGGGCAAACAGGGCGAGGACTATGGTCAAGGTGACAATTCTGGGATTCCCAGATGGCCTTTGTGCTTAGGGCTGGTATGCTGCTGCTGCTTCTGCTGCTGATGATGATGATAAAAAATAGGTATTTTATTCCACATTATTCTAGGGTTTGGTTATTGAGGAAAAGTTCCACCCGTCTGGCAAACTCAGTGTGGACCAATAAACTGAACTTCATACCTTGTGCAAGGGGAGGACTCCTTTACCGAGCTTACCATGGATGGACAAGTTAGGATTTGGAAGATTCGAACCCAGCCTGATTACAGAGCCACACTATTAACCACTACACTTTATCACTATTACCTAAATTTCTTCATTTGCTCATTTGCTCAGTGAGTATTTATTAAACACCTAGGTCAGGCATTGAATTTAGTTCTGGAGGGAATAGCCATAGTTCCTGCCTTCATCACACTTATCAGAGGAAGAGAGGCATTAGACAGCTAAATACTAAAAACAAAACAAAACAAAAAACAGAAACAACAACGTGTTATTTGTTACAGCTCTGATAAGTACTAAAAGGGCCAGACCCACTGTAAATGACAAAGACAATCCTATTACTTGGCAAATTCCAATGGTTTAGAAGTTACCTCCCAGGAACCGGGAACAGTATTATGCAACAGCACCACAGCCCATTTTTTTCACTGTCTGATCCTACTGTCCTCTCTTCCCTTCCACTGCTGTTGATCCTAATATACCTCTTAATAAGCTTCCCGAATATTCCTCTTGCTTCAGAATTTACCTTTTATGGAACCCAACCTAAAAGATCTGGTGCCAGGAATGATCCAAGAAAGCAGACACTGTGATTGCATTTTGGGGTTGGCCGCAGGTCACCCGGCCACCATGAATCAGTGGTAACGGGTAGAACATGGCTACCAGGAGCTATGTAAGCTTGGCAACTAAAAGTTTCACCTGTGGTGTCCTGGGAAAGAGCGTGTAGTGTATAGTGAAAGAACATGCATTGCTATCAAAGTACAGGGGAAATAGTACCTGTAGGCACACAGGATGTCATGACTACTGCCAAACGGAATTGATGGTGGCAAGAGGTAATGAATAATTAGAGTGGTGGATCTGGAATTCACAGTCAAGTGCGAAAGCCAGAAGACCTTCTGGGAGCACATAAAGAGGTTCTCCTCTCCTGCGGTGAGAAGACAGAGAAAACTGAGGACCAGCCCCAGGACTTAAACATAACAGTACGAAAGCCAGGTGGTAACTTGCAAAGACTAAACTCTCCACTTAGGCAGGCGTGATATGTCAGGGTCAGGAACCTAGTCGGGAATGAGTGGGACTGTGACACATGGGATGGGGACATTTAGGTTCAGATACCTGAACAATTTTGAATCCCCAAATCCCCTTCAACTTACAGAGCCTGCCCAAATGCCCCACTCCTCCCTATTAAAAGCCAGTGTTCCTTGCTTGTGAATTAATGAGAAGCCTCCCTTCTGCAGGATAATGCATTTCTCTCAAGATACATCTACACTTCTCTGCTGATTACTAGGCAATAATTAAAGTGAGGTCACAACATATGATATTCCAGGGACATCCTAGAGCCAATAATACTGGAAAGTGACCCTGCCCCGAAGAAGCTGTAGGACCTAGCTCACAGGTACCAGCAGGACCTGGGAGAGTACACTTGGCAACCACTACATTTACATGTAATTGATAGTTAAAAGAGGAGATAAGATGGAATCACATAAAATACTCAATTAAAACCAGAGAAGGCAGACAAAAGAAAAGGTGAAAAAAGAAATAATGAAAAAACTGTAGAAAACAGTTATAAAATCAACCTAGGGATTTTTTTTTAATTTTTATTTATTTATGATAGTCACAGAGAGAGAGAGAGAGAGAGAGAGAGAGAGAGAGAGAGAGGCAGAGACAGAGGGAGAAGCAGGCTCCATGCACCAGGAGCCCGACATGGGATTTGATCCCCGGTCTCCAGGATCACGCCCTGGGCCAAAGGCAGGCACTAAACCACTGTGCCACCCAGGGATCCCCAACCCAGGGGAACAAGAAAAACAACTTACCTAAAAGATGGGTGAAGGATTTGAATGGAGATTTCTCCAAAGAAGATACATAGATGACATATAAGCACGCGTAAAGATGCTCAACATCGCTAATCGTTAGGGAAATGTGAATTTAAAGTGCCATGAGGAGCCACTTTTATACCCATTAGGATGTCTATTAAAATAAACAAAACAAATATTGGCAAGAATGAGGAGAAATTAGAACTCTTGTGCATTGCTGTTGGGAATGTAAAATGGGGTAACCACTATAGAAAACAATGATGGTGATTTCTCAAAAAATTAAACAAAGAGTGACCATTGGATTCAGCAATTCCGCTTCTAGATATGTACCCAAAAGAACTGAAAGCAGGACTGGAATGGACATTTGTATACTCACGTTCATAGCAGCATTATTCACAATAGCCAAAAGGTGGAAACAACCCAAATGTCCACTAATAGATGAATGGATAAAGAAAACGTGGTGTACACATACAATGGAATATTATTTAATTTTAATAAGAAATGAAAACCTGACACATGTACAACACAGATGAACCTTGAAGGCGTTGTGCTTAGTGAAATAAGCCAGACACAAAAGTATCATATCATTCTGCTCATTTGAGGTACCTACAGTGGCCAAATTCATAAAGATGGAAAGTAGAATGGTGGTTGCCAAGGGTTGGGGGAAAGGTAGAAATGGGGATTTCTTGTTAATGGGTACAGGATTTCCGTTTGAAACATGGAAAAGAAAAAAAAAAAAAGAAACATGGAAAAGTTCTAGAAATGAGTACATGGACAACAACGTGAATATACTTAATACCATTAAACTACATACCTTCAAGTGGTTAAAAGGGTCACCATTATGTTGTCTATGTTTTACCACACTAAATAAAAATGAGAGAAAGAAAGTAAAAATGGTTGCCTTCCTTAAAGATCTAAAAGATGGATGATGGGTGGTAGTGCCTGTCATACCTCCATTTAATTTACTGGTCAGGCCTCTGCAAAATCCAGACAGATTCTGGAGAAGGGCCACTCACCATCACAAACCTGACTAAATAGCATCCCCAATTGTAGATGCTATGTCAAGTGAGCCATCTTTGCTAGAGCAGATTAGCATGGACTTAGGTAAATGATATGTGGCAATGATCTGGCAAATTGACTCTTTTTCTACCACTATCAAAAAAAAAAAAATCAGAAACAATTCACATTCCTTTGGAGCATACAACAGTATCCATTTATAGATTTGCCCCAGAGCTATGTTAAAACTCTGCTGTCCTCTGTCATAACACAGTCTAAAGAGACATGAACCAGCTGGACCTCCCACATGATAGCACATGGGTCTGAGAAGCTGATGGCACATGCTAGCTGGACCAAATAAACGAGTGGCTAGGAGATTGGAGGCCTTGGTAATTCACGTGCACTCTTGAGGGAGACAACCCTTAAAAGATTCAGGAGTGGGTCACCACGGTGGCTCGGTTGGTTAAGCATCTGGTTCAGGTCATGATCTCGGGGTCATGAAATCGAGCCCCATGTCAGGCTCCTAGGCATGGAGCCTGCTTAAGAGTCTCCCTCTCCCTCTGTCCCTCCCCACCCCTCTCCCTAAGAAAAAAAAAGAAAGAAAAGAAAAGAAAAGAAAAGAAAAGAAAAGAAAAGAAAAAAGAAAAGAAAAGAAAGAAGAAAAGAGAGAGAGAGAGAATGAGATTCAGGAGCCTTCCACATAAGTAATTTTTTAGAGTCTAGTGATCTTGGCTATGCAGGGACATCTCCTTGCCATCACATGCAAGGCAGCAAACTGCCTGCTAAGTAGGTCTCTCCAAGTTCTGTAAGCAATATATTCCCAAACGTACCGCTCTAGCTCGCATAGCAGGTGACACAGATGGATGCCTCTTTTTCAGGGGGCCCATAGTAGGGAAGGACTGCCACAGGTCCATGCTGGAGGGCCAACAGCTGGCCTCTTGGACCATACAGCCCAGCAGATCCTACAGTGTTAAAGGGTGTCAGTGATGGAAAAAGATGACATGTGGATTTTATATAAGCCTGATTGGAGAATCACAATGTAGATTCATAGGTTCTGGATCAAGGCCATATCAATTGCAACCCCTTTCAAAAAACAGCTTTTGGAGTATCCTGATTGAGACATGTACGCAGTCACAGAACATCAAGTGACCAACTTCCCCTCACAAGCTAGGTTCCATCACATTCTCAAGCCATAAGGTGAGAAGTGCACGGATGGAAGAGGCACCTCTAGTATCGGACAGCAATAAAACTAGAGAGCACAAGCGAGCTGTGTCAGTGCAAGTAGCATGCATGTAGCTCCATCAACCACCACTGTTACCTGCACCTCTCCCTCAGCTCTAATGGTGTGGTGGGGCCAGTTTGTACCAGCTCATGAGTGCTCATTGTTAAATTTTCAGGAATGTTACCATCCTGTTGACATCATGTGGATAGTTAGCGACTGACCATAGTAGAAGTATTTATACCATGAAAATGAAAGAATGCTACAATCACATATTTTTTCTCCTTTTCAGAAAACTGGTTGTTAAATACTTACCAGTACCGCACTGCTCATCTCACGATCTCAATGATCAGTTGACATAAGAGGGGAAAGCCTGAGATGGAGTCACAAATGACTCGATTTGGTTCGTTGGTGAAAACTAGAAATGAACAGTGACGGCACCACTGTCTTATTCAGCCTGATCTTGTAAGATTGGTGGTAAGGGGAAATCCTCCTACTCAGTGAGCTCCTTTGCACGGAAAGAGAAGTGGCCTGAAATGAGAACCCACAGGGATTCATGGGCAATGCTGAATAACTTGGCCATCTGGTCAGGGGTCTAGAAGCAGAAAGCTTGGAAGACTGGAGAACAATGAGGATTAGGGTAAAGCCATGCAGATGAACATTTGGAAGTGGGAACAGAGTGTGATGATCTTTACTTCATATGCTAATGCCCATCAAAGAACATCCATCATAGAAGAGGCACTAATAAACCACATTTCATCAGCCACTCCAGTGCTTGCTTGATGGACACATGACTAGAATTTTCATGGTAGCAGGGATGGAAGCTATAGGTAGATACAGCAGCATGGGTTCTGCTTAACAACGCTCATCTAGCTACCACCATCACTGCATATCCGACCTTTTCACAACAAAAACCAACATCGAATGCCCAATATGATATAATCCCTCCAAGAGACCAAGCGACCACTTGATAAGAAGTTAACCACATTGGATACCATCACCCCTGGAAGGGGTAGCCATTCATTTTGACAAGAATAGACACATATTCTAGGTATGGATTTCCTTTTTTTCTGTCCAAAATCCTCAGCCAGGACCATTATTCTACCATATGAGTGTTTAATCCTCTATTATGAGATTTCACATATCATGGTGACAGACAAAGGGATCTATTTAGCATTAAAAGAAGTGCTTGAACAGACATATGACCAGGAAAGACACTGTTCATATCACATACTGCACTACCCAGAACTAGCATGATAGACTAACTGGCTCAGAGACAACATCTCATGAAGATGGCATGCCGTCCTCCATAATGTGATGCACATTCTAAATAATGACTAAATGACTTTTGTATGGTGCTGTTTCCTCCAATATTCTGGAAATCAGAAGGTGGGAGAAGATGCCCACCTTACTTCACTTCTAATGGTCCATTTGGGGAATTTGTGCTTCCCATTCCTGAAACTCTGGAGTCTAAAGAATTAAGAACCCTAAAAGGAGGGACACCTGGATGGCTCAGTGGTTGAGCATCTACCTTCAGCTCAGGGACTGATCCTGGGATCCCAGGATCAAGTCCCACATTGGGGTCCCCACAGGGAACCTGCTTGCTTCTCCCTCTGTCTATGTCTCTGACTTTCCCTTGTGTCTCTCATGAATAAATAAATAAATAAATAAATAAATAAATAAATAAATAAAACTTATTTATTTATTTATTTATTTATTTATTTATTTATTTATTTATTATTTTAAAGACTCTGTTCATTTACTCATGAGAGACACCCAGAGAGAGGCAAAGATAGAGGCAGAGGGAGAATCAGGCTCCATGCAGGGAGCCTGATGTGGAACTCGATCCCAGGACTCCAGGATCATGCCCAGGGTCAAAGGCAGGCGCTAAACCACTGAGACACCCAGGCGTCCCCCCCAAAACAAATTTTTTTAAGAGACTCCTAAGAGGAAATACTTCCACCATGGCTGTTAACTGTACTCTCTAAGCTCCTCATGGTAAGGGACCAGAGGGCAGGAAAAGGAATCATCATCTTAATAGAGGTAATTGGCCTTGGTCACTAGGATGAGATTAATCCTGCTGTTACACATAAAAAAAATATGTTTTCCTCTCAGCACCTCTTGGTGCTCTCATTTCTAATTTTGATAATAAATATACAAATGTAGTAGCCACAGCCCGAGAATGGCATAGGTGACCAAGGACTTGGACCCTTAAGATTTGAAGGTCTGGATTTTATTACCAGGTAAGCCATCAGGAGCATCAAAGATGCTACCTGGGGATGAAGCTAAAATAGATGGCTAATAGAGGAAGGAGGCGATGAGCATTCATTACAACAATAAGATCTATTGAGTGCTGGTATCTGTAACCTCCTACCCACGGTAGCCTATGTCTAATGATCGATTATAATGGGAATATGTCTTGGTCCACCCACTATGATCTGGACCCAAATGGAAAAGCTATCCTAGCTTTGGAGTCCTCTTTGGGATTGATTTTGGCCTGTTGAAGGACTATCACAGGCACACTTTTGTTTCTATCCAATCCTATTTTCTTCCTTTCCCTTCTACTGGTGTTGATCCATGGAGCACTCCCTCATAAACTTCCTGTACGCTAATCTGAATATCTGAGTCTGCTTCCCAAGAAGCCTAATTTGAGATATTAGAGAGTTGGTTTCCTTATTTTAAATATAAACAACTTCCAAACAGATTCTATATGACTTGTCAGAAAGTTTGAAAGTTTCATATAGGGACGCCTGGTGGCTCAGCGGTTGAGCATCTGCCTTCAGCTCAGGGCGTGATCCTGGGGTCCTGGGATCGAGTCTCTCATCGGTCTCCCCACAGGGAGCTTGCTTCTCTCTCGGCCTATGTCTCTGCCTCTTTCTCCGTGTCTCTCATGTACAAATAAATAAAATCTTAAAAAAAAAAAAAGAAAGTCCCATATTCATTCATTCACTCAACACATATTTACTTAGCATCAACTCTATGTGAAGAACTGTTGTAGATGCTAAGGCTATAGTGATGAACAAAATAGAAAAGATTCCTGCCCCTGTGGCACTTATATTCCAGTGGAGAGTAACAAACAATAAGCAATAAATTCATAGGATAATTTCAGATATTGATGAGTACTGCAAAAAAAAAAAAAATACAGGATAGTATGACAGAGAATGACTGGATGTGCTGGAGGTGAGAGGGATTCTAGCGAGAAGGTAGTTAGGAAAGTCTTCTCTTTGAAGTTGTATTAAGCAAGATGAGGGCTCCTTGCCATGAGGAGCTTAGAGAGTGCAGAGGACAGCCATGGTGGAAGTATTTCCTCTTAGGACTCTTACTCTTTAGAATCCAGAGTTTCAGGAATGGGGAGTACAAATTCCCCAAATGGACCATTAGAAGTGAATGAAGGTGGGGATCTCCTTCTCTCATCTTCTGATTCCCAGAACTATGTATTCAACCTATTGGGGAAATAATACTATATAAAAGTCATTTATTTAGAATGTGTGCTGCATTATGGAGCCTTTTTAAGGACTGGAAAAGAGTCTTCCGGGCAGACAAAAGAGCAAGTGTAAGGAAGGAAATTAGTGTGAGTGTGGTAACAGTAGGAAAAGACCAGCATGGATGGACATAGTGAGCAAGGGGGAGTGGGCTGAGATGAGGTCATTACGGGTAGGCAGGGGCCAGATTGTATAGGACCCATGGGTCATTATAAGGAGTTTGGATCTACTCTAATCTCAATGGAAATCCATTGGAGAATTTTAAACAAGGGAGCAACATTCTTGTTTTACTTTTTAAAAAGTCACTTTAGCTACAATTGAAGAATCAACTATGGGAGGCAAAGGCAAAAATGGGAGCAGGAAACTTGGTACAGAAGCTACTGAAGTAACCCAGATGAGAAGTGATGGTGATTCAATCCAGAGTGATGGCAATAAAGCAAATGTGACAGGATTGGATTTGGGATCTAGTTTTAAGGCAGAGCCAACAGGACTTGCTAATGGGTTGTTTCAACAGAAGGCTGGGAAAGGAGAAAGAAAGGAGAAGATTATGGGATATCTGATCAACTGGGTGTATGGTGGAACTATTTATTAAGATGGGTAGGATTGTGATGGGTGGATTGGAGGGGATGAATTAAGAGGTCTTTTCGGGTCATGCTAAGTTTGAGATGCTTGTCAGACATCCAAGTGGAGATATCAAGGAGACAGCTAAACCTACAATTAAAGGTTAAGGCTGGGGATGTAAATCTAGCATCATTAGCAGAGAGATGTTATTTAAAAACAGGGAACTAGGGATGCATGGGTGGCTCAGTTGGTTAAGTGTCTGCCTTCAGCTCAGGTCATGATCTCAGGGCCCTGGGACCAAGTCCCACATTGGGCTCCCTGCTCAGCAGATAGCCTGCTTTTCCCTCTCTCTCTGCCCCCACCCCTCTCATGCTCTCTCTCTCTTTCTCTCAAAATAAATAAATAAAACCTTTTTAAAAAATAATAAATAAAAAACATAGAACTAGATGAAGTCACTTCATCTGTGAGTGAGAACCAGGCCCTGGTATCTTTCATCTGCCAGTGAAGGCAACTGAGAAGAACCGACCATCAAAACCAGGTCCCTTAAACTAAGAACAGTAAATATATCAAGAAAAAAAAGTTCAATGTTTCTAGGAGGCCCAATGTACTAGGCAGGACTTTGGCTACATGATCTTTATTCTCCAGATAGTTTTCACCTGTATCTATTACATTTGCAGATGAAATTAAGCTCACGGGCTTTAAAACAGAGAGATTATCCTGGATTATGCTTGCAGTCCCTGTAATCAAAGAGCCTTTAAAAAGGAAGAGGAAGAGCACCTGGGTAGCTCAATCAGTTAAACATCTGTCTTTGGCTCAGGTCATGATCCTGGGGTCCTGGGATCAAGTCCAAGTTGGGCTCCCTGCTCAGTAGGAGGTCTGCTTCCCTGTCTCCCTCTGCCCCTCCCCCCACTCATGTTCTCTCTCTCTCAAATAAATAGTCTTTTTTTTAATTAAAAAATGAAATTAAAAAATGGAAGAGGGAGGCAGATTGATGTGATAAAAGAAGAGGAAGGAGAGATTCTAAGCATGGAAGGGACCCAAACCTCTGTTGCTGGCTTTGGAAATGGAGGAAGGGGCCAAACCAGCAAAGGAATGAATGTGACCTCTACAAACTGAGAACAACCCTTAGCTGATAACCAGCAAAGCAAACAGTTCTACAACCACAGGAAACCGAACTCTGCAAAATAAATCTGAATAAACAAACGAACAGATTCTTCCCTAGAGCCTCCAGAAAGGAATGTAGTCCTGCTGACACCTTTATTTTAGCCTGGTGAGCTGCCTGTCAAACTTCTGTCATATACTGTAACTATAAGACATATAAGAACCATAAGATAAATTCTGTTGCTTTAAGCTGCTAAGTGTTTAATAAATTCGTTACAGCAACAATGGAAAATGAATGCAGGAGTAAGATGGGGCTGGTATCTGACCACTGGATTGGGAACAATGGAGGCTTCTGATAACCTTTATGTGAGCTGTTTCAGAAGAGTGGTGAGGATGAGAACCCAGACAAAGGGGTTGAGTGAATGAGAGATGAAAAGATATATAGGAGGAGGAGAGAAGCAGAGACATGATGCACAGGGATAGGTAAAGCCAGGAGTTCCAATACAACATCTAGGCCCCAGAGAAAACATTCAAGCTGGTAAAAAATAATATTGGGTTCCACCAGCAAAAGGTCAGGCCACCTCGGGATTGCCAAACAGGTCTGCTGCTAACATTGAAGGGATCTGGGGCAAGGAACACAAATGAATGCTCCCAGCCTGTGGCATAGACGTCATCCCTCTCCTCCCTTTAGGGACACCCCAGCCCAATAGTCATGCCAGGTTCCTAGGGACAGGGATTCCAAATGGCCAAAGTCTCTTGGCTCTGCAGACAACTTGCCACGTGGGTGAATACTGGCTTGAGAAGACCCCCATTGGAGCCCTGAGTGGCCCAGAACTCAGGGAGTTATGAGAATGGTCATGAGACCTGGGCCATTCAGGGTGTGAGCCCTGTTCCCTGAGTCTAAGAGAGACCCTGTTCTGGCCTCTAGTAGTTTGCAGCAGTATCTCCTCCTCTCATGATAACTTTATAAACAGAGGGGTCGAAAGCTCAGGGTGGCCCCTTACAGGTACTGAGGCAAGTAAGACTAATGGAAGCCTACAAAGAAAACAGAAAGGAACAGAAAGTGAGAAATCAAGACAGAGACTTGAGAAGAGCAGCCACATGCCCCCCAAGCTGAATCTGGAGCATAAAGCCAGAACTTACTTGGTGTATAGGGACAGCCTCTCCTTCCACCCCCAGCTTCACACACTTTTCAAGCAGTCTTCCTCATGGGGAAGTACATAGGGAGGAATATTACACCATTTCCACTGAGCCAGCGAAAGCCTGACTTCCACTGGTCCATGTTTCTCAGTTGAGTAAGATTTTTTTTTTTTTTTAAGATTTTATATATTTATCCATGAGAGACACAGAGAGAGAAGCAGGTACATAGGCAGAGGGAGAAACAGGCTCCGTATGGGGAGCCCGATGCAGAACTCAATCCCAAGACCCCGGGATCATAACCTGAGCCAAAGGCAGATGCTCAACTACTGAGCCACCCAGGTGCCCCTCAGTTGGGTGGGATTAATGAATGAGTCACTGGGAGACCCAGGATTTTGGTTGTCACTCTTTTGGGTCTGCAAGCCCACAGATGGAGTCCATTCTCTTTCTCCACTCCTCCTCCTCTGTGTGACTTGCCAAGAAAGAACACAACACGCACACTGCTTATGCCCTGGTTTCCCCACCAAGAGGAGGGAGTCTTACAGTTACCCAGCTCTGCTACTTTCATTCCAAGAGTGAAGAGATGTTAGCCCCACTCTCAGTCACAGGTCCACGCTACATTCATGGTCGGTTCTCCCAAAAGCACTTTTCTAAAAGCTAATTCTCCAAAGGCTGATATACTGAATGGCTCAGTCTCCAAAATCTCAGTTACTAGAAATTTCATGTGGTTCTTTCCTGTATCTTCCATGTCCCTCCTTAACAGACTCATGCCTTCCTCCACCTTCTTAAACTTGGGATTATTCTTTCAGTGCCGTTGTCTACTAATTTTATCATCTGTGTTATTTCCGGGTCTATTTTATTGATTCCTTTTTCTCATTATCATGAGTTACAGTATTCTGCTTCTTTGCATGTCTGGTAAACTTTTATTAGATGCAGATACTATGAATGTTGTCTTGTTCCACACGGGGTATTTTTTAGTTCCTTTAAATATTTTTGGACTTTGCTCGAGGGCAGAATTAAGATACTTGGAAGGCGTTCAATCCTTTCAAAGCTTGTTTTTATGCTTTATTAGTTCAGTCCAGAAGGGCTTTTACCCTAATGCTAGTGGTGGAGATGGTGGAGATTGTTCTCCCTCATTCTTCCTGGTGGTCTTTCTCTCACTTCTTGTGGTTTTCTCATTCACATTGCTGTGGCCTGAATGTCTGAACCCTCCAAATCCATATGCCGAAACCCTAACCCCAACTTGATGGCATTTGAAAGTGAGGCTTTTGGGAAGTAATTAGGTCATGAAGATGGGGCCCCCATGATGGGATTAACACCCTACTAAAAAGAGGAAGAAACATAAGATTCTCTCTCCTCTCTGCAACTAGCACTAAGGAAGACCACATGGGAGTATAACGAAGAAGAGAGCCCTCACCAAGAACCTGACCAGGTACCTTGATTTTGGACTTCAGGCCTCCAGAACTATGAAAAATAAATGTTCGTCATTTAAGCCACTCAATGTATGGCAGTTGGCTACAGCAGCCTGTGTTTACTTAGACACATCTTACTGATGAGCGCTAGGCTGAGACCCTCAAAGGGAACCCTCTGTAGGTCTTTGGAGCTCTCTCCATGTGGCTCTTGGTTGTCTGGTGGTGCCCCACAGATTCTCACTTGCCTTGACCTTTTCAGACACTGATTCTGTGCTCAGGTCAGAGGTCACTCTGGGTGCTCCTCCCTGAACTGCAGCTGAGAAATTCTGGGCAGGCAGTAGGTTTAGGCAATCTTAGGGCTCATCTCATTTGTTTTCCTTCTCTATGTTCCCTGTTGGCCAATGCCTGAAACTGTTATTTTATACATCTTGTCTAGTAATTTCGTTGTGGGTTAAATCTGGTCACTGGTTGTTTCATGATGGCCTGGAGCAGATGTTAATAAACCAAGTCTATACAGTAGACCCTCAGTGTGTGTTCAAGTCTGGTCAGGGAGTCTTTTCTCATTTTTCTTTTTTTTCAAAATTTTCTTTGCCATCTAGGTCCCTTTGTCTTTCCTATGTATGGTATAACTAGCTCCCTAAATTCCCTTTAAAAAGCCTGTTTGGATTTGAATTGCAATTGACTTAAATTTATATTCTAAAATGAGAAATAACTGATACCCTTATACTTGCATATACCTCACCTTTGGATAGGAAAAGGTAATATCGTAAAATAACACTTCTCACCTGCTGGATGCTGTCGATGGACTGGCAAGGGAAGATGCATGATATAAAGGAAGGGTGCATTTGAAACCCCAGTTGGGACACGCTGGCCCATTCACAGCTGATAAACTGGGAAGAGTGGGAACTCCATTGTATGAAAATAACAAAATTCTCAGGATTAGGGAGAGAGAGTGATCTCTGGGATAGTTTGTTAAATGTAAAAAGGTCGAGAGAAGTATATACAGTTTTCCACCATTTAGGAAAGGGGAAATACAGGGGCACCTGGGTGGCTCAGTTGGCTGAGTATCTGACTTTTGATTTCAGCTCAGATCATGATCTGTGTCCTGAAATCCAGCCCCGTGTCAGGTTTTGCACTCAATTAGGAGTCTCTTTGAGGTTCTGTCTCTCTCGCTCTCTCTATCCCTCCTCCCACCAGGCACACACACACTCTCTCTCAAATAAATAAATCTTAAAAAAAAAAATGGGGAGCTACACAAAATGCATGTACACATGTATGTATACACATGTGCATAAATCTACTTAAATTTAAAATTGTAAAGTTGATTAGCTATTACCACAATCTTAAATGACTTGCAGTTATGGGAAGTAGTGAAGGAGCAGGCTCAGAAGCTGGACTTTTACAAATACATCTTGCTTTTAGATTTGACTTTATTTATTTTTTATTTTTTAAAAGATTTTATTTGTTTATTCATGAGAGACACACAGAGAGAGGCAGAAACACAAACAGAAGGAGAAGCAGGCTTCCCGCGGGGAGCCCAATGTGGGACTCCATCCCAGGACCCCGGGATCCTGCCCTGAGCCGAAGGCAGACCCTCAACCGCTGAGCCACCCAGGCATCCCAGATTTGACTTTAAAACCATATACAGATTACATAGTCATACATCTAATTTACACTTTTTAAAAAGCAATCTCTTAAAACTGAAAGTAGCCAAATGAACCCAACCCAAATGGAATCAGGTTGGTGCCACAACTACACAGAAAGAGCATATATAAAGTGACTTTTTAAAAATTTTTTAATTTATTTATGAGAGAGAGAGAGAGAGAGGCAGGCAGAGGGAGAAGCAGGCTCCATGCAGGGAGCCCAACGTGGGACTCAATCCTGGGTCTCCAGGATCATGCCCTGGGCCAAAGGCAGGCGCTAAACCGCTGAGCCACCCAGGGATCCCCTAAAGTGACTTTTAAAGCATAGTAACTTGATAGCTTGTCCCTAGTGAGATGTGTCCCAAAGGCAGGAAAAGAATTGCAGAAACTATCTTACACTGCTCTCAGAAATCTCATGTTTTTGAGGCAGCGTGGAGATTGTTATTTTGAGACTGCAGTGTGTGCCAAGTAGCCTAAAGTAAACGAATTCTGTTGGGATTGTCAAAAACCCAGATTTTTCAATATGGCAAAAAGGAGATCGATGAGTTAAGTAAAAATCCTATAGTCTTTCATTTGATTCCAAACTATTGATATAAAGTCATGATAGGTATAATCTTACAAACAAACACCATTTTCTACTCCATCCCCTGAAAAAGTCCAAAAATTGTGACTCAGCCTGCAACATCAAGTATCCAGATGGTGGTCCCATTCCATTTTCCCTAGAAGGCAGCAGGGCCCCTGGGGTTCCCGCCAGGACAGCTCTAGGGAAGGAAACACACTGCCTGCTCTGAGCATCTGAGCTTCCTTTTCTCTGAAATGACCTCAAAGATTCTCAGGGCTGTGTGCAAAGCACTCACCAGCCAACCCCAAAACATAAAAATAATACCTATAATTGAAATACATCAATATTTTAGGCCTGCTAATTCTTAGCAAAACAAACAAACCAACAAAACTCAGGGGTCACCTTTAGAGGATTCCAGGAAACTAGATAATCTGAAATCAATTCTTTTTCTTGTTATCCTGTATAACCCGCATTCCAAATAGCCAGGTGGTCATAAAGGACATAGCATCTTTGTAGAAAAAACTCCTTTTTCCCCCCCAAGGATTTTATTTATATATTCATTAAAGACACAGAGACAGGCAGAGATGCAGGCAGAGGGAGAAGCAGGCTCCCTGCAGGGAGCCTGATGTGGGACTCGATCCCAGGACCCTGTGATCGAACCAAAGGCAGATGCTCAACACCTGAGCTACTCAGGCGCCCCTAGAAGAAACTTCTAAAGCTGCTCCAGTTAACAATTAAGAAGGAGTGATGGAATGAAAATATCACCCCTTTGAGAATCCTAACAATTCGGTGGATACAAGAGTGCTGGGCACCAAAGAGAGACAATCAGATATCCTGTACCACCTTCTGTAAAGAGGATTTGCCAGAAAACTGAACCTGAGTCTGACCAAACTTCTCTATCTAACCACCAACATACAGAAACTACAGGAGACAGAAGAATACATCCAATGACACCACAGAGGTGCAATGATCAAAATCCAGCCCAGGAAAATACTACTAGGCAGTCTGTTTTCTTCAGTAAATTGTAAGACCAAATGTGACAGAGGGAGAATCTACAGATTAACAACAACAACAACAACAACAAACCCTAAAAACCAATCACCCCCAACTGCAATTTATGGCTTTATTTTGATCCTGAATCCAGCAAATAAACTAAATAATCATGAGGTAATTGGAGCAATTTAAACAGTGACTAGACATTTCATTACATCAAGAAATCTTTAATTTTTTAAAAAGATTTCATTTATTTATTCATGAGAGACACACAGAGAGAGAGAGAGAGAGGCAGAGACATAGGCAGAGGGAGAAGCAGGCTCCCTGTGGGGAACCCAATGTGGGACTCGATCCCAGGACCCTGGGATCATGACCTGGGCTAATGGCAGGCACTAAACTGCTAAGCCAGGTGTCCCAAGAAATCTTTAATTTTTAATATGTGATCATGCTGTTAGTTTTTTAAAGAAATACTGAAATTGTTACCGATTTTAAAAATATCAGTTCTCCCCCTAAATAGACATAGCACAATTCCATTTATTATCTCAATAGTTCTCTTTTGGAGGGGTGAGGGAGTTGGATAAAATTATATTAAAATCCGTAGGGAAATATAAATGCCTGAATGGCAAAGAAAACTATGAAAAAGATAAATAATGAGAGACTTGTCTTCAACTGAAAGCCACTATAATAGAAATCACTGTAACACAACCACCATGGTATTGGCATGAGAGTAGACAAATCAGTGGAACACAAGAACGGATCCAAAAATAGATCTCAGTATATATCATAATTTAATATGTGACAAAGGTAGTATTTCAATTCTATGGGAAAGAATGGTTTATTTAATAAATAGTGCTGGCATAACTGGTTGTTCATCTAGAACGAAATGAACTTGTATCCCAATTTTACAACAAGCCCAAAGATAAATTTTGAGTGGATTAAAAACTTAAATGTAAACAATAAATCTTAGAAGAACATTTAGGTGACTACATGCAAATCTAGGGGACAGAGAACACCTTTTAAACTAAAATCAGAAACATGGAAAGTATAAAAGACAAACATTTGGTTATATAAAAGTTTAAACTTTGATATGGTGAAAGATACCATGAAGTCAAGAGTCAAAATATGCATTTAGAACAATATGTGCAATGAAGATAACAGATAAAGGGTTAATATTTCTCATATGCAAAAAATTCTTACAAAGCGATAAGAGAAAGATAAGCCCTTCCAATTTTTAAAAAGGGCAAAAGGTATAAACAGGCAATTTACAGAATAGCAAATCCAAATGGCTAATAAACATGAAAAGACACCCAAACTCACCAACAGTCAGGGAACTGAAAATTAAAATAACAATGAGACATTACTCTACACCCATCAGACTGGCAAAAAGTTAGAAATAATGATATTATCTATTGCGATCTCATGCATTGCTTGTGAAAATATGAATTGTTATTGCCTTTTGGGAAAAAAGACAGTCTAGCAACATCTATCAAAATAAAGAATCCGCATACCCTTTGACCCAAGGATTGAACTGTGAATATGGCCAGTAGAAATAAGGGAACCAGTACAGAAGCCTATATGTAAAATTGTGTACTGTAGAATTACGGTGGCAAAAACTAAAGACAAAGTGAATATGCATCCATACAGAAATGGATGACTAAATTGTGTGTGTTATCTGCATCACAAAATACTATGTAGTTACAGAGGAAGTTACTAAAACTACTCCCTATGGATTAGGAGGATTTCTACAAGATGTTGAGAGAGAAAGGCAAGATGTTGAGAATTGTATACAGTGTGGCTGCCAGTGATGGAGGATGGGTACAAATATATACATTTACACACTACACATGTGTATATTTGTACGCAAACCTCTCTTTATTGATGACTTTGTGAGCTTGGGGAAAAAGCATGGAATATTCTACAAGGGGTTGTTAATAGAGTCTACACCAGGTTGCAGGGAGGGGGATGAGATCTGGGTAGATGTAAGAAGGATAAAAGAAAAAAAAAACAGCTGATCTAATGTTTTTAAAACTAACATAATGATATATATACAACACATATCTACACACACATATGTGTACAGTGTATGTGTGTATATATATGACATATATTAAAGGAGAAAACTAGAGTTGAAGCTACATCTACATATTTGCAGGATGTCCGTGATATGCTGTTAAATTTTAAAAAGCTTGTAATGTGCATGGTATGATTCTGTTTTATCAAAACAAATCGCGTGCAGGCAAACCTTTAAAACTGTGGGCTGCCTAAACGCTTGTAATACTGAATGAGCCATGAAAAAGATGTGAAGGGATAAATGCCAGGTTGTTAACATTTGTTATCTCAAAGGGGATTGAGATGGGGATGAAATGGTGATTCACTTATTCTTTATACATCACTGTACTATTTTACTTGTTACAATTGGCTCTCTTGCTTTGTAACGTGACAAACACCAAACTGAGAAAACAAAGAGAAACTGTGTGTGTGTGTATACACACACACATACACACACAAACAGGAAATCCTGTTTGCTCTACCTTCAAAATATATTCAGAATTGACCACTTTCATCACCTGCACTGCTCTTGTCCTTGGCACCCCCACCCCTAGAACATACACTCCAAGTGGGCAAGAATCTTGTTTTGTTCACTGGTGTGACCCAAATGCCTGGAACAGTGCTTGGCACATAACCGATGCTTAACAGAGAATTGTTGAATGAAAGAACCACTTAGTGAGTTGCATTAGCTGGGAGCATAGAACTCCCCCAAATAATGGTGCAATTCCTATCTTGCATGTGTTTTGAACTGTGATACTCTACTGGATTTTTTTTCCTCTTAAATATGACTCCTTTTGCTTTTCCCGTTTTAGAAATAATTCCACATTTCTGGCTCATTAACGAAGCCTCCTATTATTTCCCCACATGGTTATAGATTCATTCTTCTTAAAAGTGCCTCTACAGTGAGTGATTTCATAGAATTTGGTGCAGAAGGAAAGGCAGATGTGTGTGCTCACTCCCACCATCCTCGACCTCAGAGAATTGGTAGTTTGTCAGTGTGAGTCACTGTCTCTGTGTCTGAGTACATCTGATGGACTGGAGTTAACTGGTGACCCCATCAACACAATGTAGCCTTGTAAGGCCTGGCTTGGCCACCAGCTGGACTCCTCTAGGATCTCCAGCTCCAGCCATTGAAATGTAACACTGCTTACATTAACTAGATATTATAAAGTATCTTTTTCAGTTCAGAGAGGAAATGAATTGCATAAATGCTGGATAATAAAAATGAGGTTCTAATGCCTGACACCACATTTCCTTTCTACTAATCAACTCAATCTTAGTATCAAAGATACCCACCCACGTCCTTAGGGAACTCATTGAAAATCTTATGCAGCTGAAGAAATTTCTAATCTCCTTTTGCCATGGCTCTACTAGTCAATTAAAGACTTTTCAAAATGTAAAATATGCGGTTTTTTTTTGTCTGTTTTTAAAATCACTAAAGACCAGATTTTGACCATTGATTTATATGCTGAATATGCCTGTCCTACGAAAAGAAATTTGGTTAGTTTGAGAGTTTGGGAATGTGCTAAACTATTTTTATCTAACTTTCCCACCAGCATAGCATTTCTAAACCACAGAAAAAGATGCTTTTTGTTCCCTTATTTAAAAAAAAAAAAAAAAATATATATATATATATATATATATATATATATATATATATATATATTCTCAATGCTCTTGGTTCGCTTTTTATGTAATTTCATGAGTATGTTGGATTTGAAGGGAAAAGTGTTCATTGTGAGTCTATTTGTCCAAGGCCAAACACGATTTAATACAGATCACAAAATCACGAGGCTGTGACCAAAATTACTATTTTTAAGAATGTGACTTGCCCCTTAACTACTAATATCAGCTGATACTGAGAAGAGAATTTGAGCTATCAGCTGAATCAGCACCCCACCTGTCAACACCCCATCTGTCAACGATATAAACCAGTTTTTCCAGATCTTTATGTTCAAACTGATAGTCCCATGCCCTTGGCCCTCCGCCAGCAGCCCTACCTTTCTCTAACTCCAGATAAGAAGTCTTGTTTGTAAATCATTAGTATCAGTGATTTCCATTATCTTGGGAAAATCTATGCAAACGGAGGTCCTCATCTAATTTGGGATTTTATTCCATTGTTCTAGCAGGTCAGTTCTGCCTTGTGTTCATCCACAATGTATCTACTTTGCTGTAAACTCATTTTCTCTCAATCAAAATTATTGGACATTGAAAATCATTGCTCACATCCTCTGTATTATTCTTGGAGACAATGCACAAGTTCTGTTTTTGGTCTGTCCTATTTACATTTTTACTTGTGAAGAAACAGAAAACTACTTTTCATTTCTCATCATTTCTGGATGCTGTGCAGCAATGCATGGGATTATTAAAATGTGGTGACAATGGGACCCTATTTACAAGATCTTTGCAGAAATAGTAGCTTTTGAAAGACTGAAACAATGGGAAAAATTAAAGACTGAAACAATGGGAAAAATTAAACGGGAAATGACAGATTTAATGGTCTTAAATTTTTGGATATTTTTTACCAGGAAAATTAATAAAGCTGGTGGGGAAAGTATTTGCATCACATATAATGGTTAGAAAGTCACATCTCTATGATCTAAAGAATTCACTCACATACGAAAATCTGTTTATATATAAGTTGCAATTCTTAACAGATACTTTTGCATTTACTTTTTCACTTATTTTGTTATTTTTAACTAAAACAATCTTTTTGAGTAACATCAAGACTCCAGTTGATACATAAATGGACAATATGCTTATTGGCCAATGCTTACTTTTCCTTAATATCTAGTTGACATGTCATGTCTTGGAAGTCCCCAACAAATTGCTATAGAAAGTAAGCTTTTCTTCAAACTCTGTGATCCTATAGTCAATGCTATAGCAATATCCCCTATAGCCCTTGTTACAGCAATCACTACAATATTCTGTAATTACTTATATAACTGTCCTCAGGACTAGAAATGACCACCTGATAAGGTGTCAGAGCAGGGACATGTCTTTACTTCATTATCTTTTTATTATTTAACATGGTGTGTGGTACAGGCAATAGGTGCTTCATACTTTTTTATGGAATGAATTAGTTCATGTTAAAATAAATGTAAATAGTAATTATAGAATTACAGAAAATCTCTCCCTCCTCAAGCTCTTAATCAAAGATATGCAACATAATGCAATATTATTTTGTTCAAGAAAACTTTATTTTTTTAAAGATTTTATTTAAATCTTTACTTAAAACTTAAAGATTTTATTTAAATCTTTACTTAATTAAGTAAAAAATCTTTTTTACTTAAAAAAAAAAATCTACCCATTCATGAGAGAGGCAGAGACATAGGCAGAGGGAGAAGCAAGCTCCCTGCGGGGAGCCCGATGCAGAACTCAATTCTAGAACCCTGAGATCATGACCTGAATCAAAGGTAGACACTCAACCATGGAGCCACCTAGGTGCCCCTCAAGAAAACTCTAATATATTGATGGACGTGTGTCCTTTTGCCTAGGAATTATAAAGATACGGAGATAATTAAAAAGATATTAAAAGATAGGAATTGTCCTGAAATGAATTTATAAATTTAGTGTGATGCCAGTCAGAATGCAGGGCTTTTAAAACCTTAATGGAATTGTTCTAATGCTCATCTAGATAAACAAACATGAAGAAGGGCCAGAAAAAAAAAAATCTGCAGATAAAAATAAATAAAAGAAAAGAGGGGCAACTGGCTGGCTCAGTCGGTGGAGCATGTGACTCTTGATCTTGGAGTTGTCTGTTCAAGCCCTACATTGGAGACAAAGAGTAGATTAAAAAATCTTTAAAAAAAGAAAAGAAATAGCCCTATCAAATACTTAAATGTTTCATTAAATTCCGGTAATTAACATGCTATGAACTGATATGGAAACAAAAAGAATCTACTAAGTAAATAGAATTGGAAATTCAGAAATGATTGGAAGCATGTATGATATGATAACTTTAGCCTCTCAAAAATAGTGGTGAAAAATGGCCTATCCAATGAAGTATGATGTAAAAAAGGGAAAGCCTTTTGACAAAGATCATCTGAATCTCTGCATCATCTCTTTCAGAAGGAAATTCAAGGCTTAAACTCTTAAAGAAATGCCGTAACAACAACAAAAGCCCTAGAAGAAAACATGAGTACATTAGAAAAGAAAGTTTGGGGATGCCTGGGTGGTTTGTCCGTTAAGTGTCTGCTTTTGGCTTAGGTCATGATTGCAAGGTCCTGGGATCCAGTCCAGAGTCATTCTTCCTGCTCAGCCTGGGTGAAGGGTGAGGGGGTGGGTATTTGCTTCTTCCTTCCTCCCCCCTTAACCCCACTTGCTGACTCTCACTATCTCCCTTTTTCTCTTTCTTTCTCTCTCAAATAAATACAATCTTAAAAAAAAAAAAAAGGAAAAAATAAGTTTGAATGGATAAGACCATACTAAGCTTGACATATTAAGAAACCATTAACGATAAAATTTATTATTTAAATATTTTGCTTAACCCTGGAATTTCCATGCAGCAAGTAAAAGCTCACAAAAACAAGTTGACAAAAATACCTTCCAAAGATAAAAACCAAAAACAAAAACAAAAACAAAAAAACAGAAAGAAAAGTGTTTGTAATACATGACACATGAAGGATTAACCTCTTAAATATGCAAAGAGTTCATACTGATCCATATGGAGAAAATTAATGATCCAATAGGAAGATGGGCAAAGGATAAGAACATCAAATTCATAGGAAAGCAGTAAATGGCTAATAAACCTATAAAAAGATAATAAAAGAGTATCAAAATAAAGCAATGATGTTACATTTTTTACCTAACAGATTAGCAAAAAAAAGTTTTTGAATTGATGGCATACAGTGTTGGAAACAGAGGGAAAATAGATTCCATTCCCTCCTGAAATAATTGGTGAAGGATGAAAGATACATCATATATTTGAGAGGGCAATTCGGCAATATTAATAAAAAAAACTTAAATAAAAATGAACAGGCAAAAATATATTTAGGGAATTTTTGTTGTTGTTGTAGCATTGTTTGAAACAATAAATGCTAGATATACCCTGAATGTCTATCAGTAGGGAATTCATTAATCAAATTATGAGAAAGCTACAAATTGGATTCTGCGCAGCTCAAAGAGAACGTGCTAGAATAGGAGGATACAGACATTTGCCTGTTATATCTCTCATAGAAAAGAAAAGCAAGTCGAGAAGTGGTAGGACAGGATCCCATTTGTTTTTCACAGCGCATCTATAGTATGTGTACGTTGTTGCATGCATTTATATCACAGCTATCTGGGAGAGCACATAATTTATTAACAATGGCTACTTCTGGAAACGGGATTGAGAGGGGAAAGATAGGAGAGATGTTTACTTTTTACTTCACACTCTTATTTTTTATGAGTATGCAGTATTCTTGTAATCAAATTTAAAAACATTGTAAAATAATGCTCCTGTTTTACGTAGCAGATATTAGCCGCAAAACCCTCTGACAATCTGGGACACGTCGTGAGCCGCAGAGCTGGGATTGGTTTGAGGCAAAGGAGGCATTTGTCCTGGGTGCAAAATGTAAGTGGATAGCAAAAACTCAGTAGTCAAGATAAGTGATATTTTAATGCAACATTTAAAAAAGCAATAACACCAACAAAGTGCACCAAAAAATCTATTGGTGAGCAGAATATCAAAAATTTAAATGGAGTCCTACAATTGCATGAGTGGCCTTACCTCACTGGAATCTCAGTCCCTTTGGATTCTCTCTTTATTTAAAATATTGGAGCGCCTGGGTGGCAATTTGATTAAGCATTTGACTCTTGGTTTCAGCTCAGGTCATGATCTCAGGGTCGTGAGATCAAGCCTGGAGTTGGACTCTGCCCTCAGTATAGAGTATGCTTGAGACCCTCTCCCTGTCCCTCTGCCCCTACCCACCCCCCCAAATAAATAAATAAATAAATCTTTAAAAAATAAAATAAAATATTGCTATTTTGCTAATCACTGATTTAAAATTCTTTTTAAATAATTATGCATTTACAGGAAATTGCAAAGTTATGCAGTAGTCCCTCTTTATCTGCAGTTCTGCAGTTTCAGTTACTCACAGTCAACTGCGGGCCAGAAGCAGATGATCCTCCTTCTGACATATCATCAGAAGGTCAACGGTGGTAGTAGTAGACTAGCTTACTCAGGGACCACACCAAAAAAAAAAAAAAAAGGAGAAGAAGAAGAAAGCCAATAGTAGCCTAATGCTACATCACAATGTCTAAGTCCCCCTCACTGCATCTCATCAGGTGGGTGTTTTATCATCTCACCACGTAGACACTTTATCAGGTGACATCTAAGAAGGGCTAAGAAGGGTGAGTACAGTACAATAAGGTATTTCAAGAGAGACCACATTCCCATAACTTTTATTGCTTTGCAGTTATTATTAATCTCTTACTACACCTAATTTATAAAATAAACTTTATCATAGTGTTAGGAGTTAGTTGGACAGTTAGGTAGTCAGGGCCAGTGTCCCCAACAAGACAATATGGAGTCTGGGCAGCTAAAGTAAAACAGCACTTTGACATCCTGTTTTCAGCTTAGACAGGACCGCACTGACATTCTGCTTTGCAGCCTTTGCAGAAATGACTTCTGCAAAATGTCCTAAAATAAGGGCAACTAACCACAAAGCATTTGTCAACATCAAGGGCAAGGGGCAGTTAAGGCCTAAGCCCCCAGATGTCAGCACAAAAGACCATCAGCACCTGGACATTAACCTAGTAGGTTGACAGATGCGTGACCAGAGCCCTGATTGGCGTGACTCAGCACTCCCTGAACACTTTAGAAAGTTCTGCAAAAGAGCTCATTAAAACCCCCAAGCTTAGAAACTCGGGGGACAACCCTCTAGGCCCCACCCCCTTCGGGAGCTCTATACTATTGCTCAATAAACTTTGCTTTGCTGCTCAACGCTGTTCGTCTGGTCTACCTCTTCATTCTTGCAAGTGGTGGGAAACCCAGGCACTAAGGGAACACAAATCCTGTAACGATAGGTCTGTATGTAGAGGAAAAATCATTGTATCTACAGGGTTTGGTGCAACAGGTTGAGGCATCCTCTGGGGGTCTTAGGATGCATCCCTGCGGCTCAGGGGGGACCACCCTTCAGTGAGGTCTTGCGTATTCTTTATCTAGTTCCCCACAACAGTTACATTCTACGTAACCAGAGTATAAGGTCAAAAGCAGGGATTTGACATGGATCCAACGTGCGTGTGTAGTTTCGTGCTACTTAATAACACGTGTAGGTGGTGTAACCGCCACGAACAAGATGCAGAATGACTCTATTTCCTCAGAGTTCTCCCTTGGGCTACCCTTTACAGTCACACTCATCCATCCCCCGCTCCCCCCCCCAGAGTGGGGGTAGCCCCTGGCAAAAACCCAACCTGATTGTCACACGTCTAAGAGCGTCATTTTAAGAACGTCCACAGATGGATTCCCACAGTACGTGACTTGTTGAGATTGGCTTTTTTTCACTCAGCATAATGACCTTTTAAAAATCCCTGCAAACTGTCGCAAGCATCAATCGTGTGTTGATTGCTGAGTATACTCTATGGTATGACCGTGCCAGAGTGTGTTTTACCATTGACCTATTGAGGGACACTTTGGCTGATTCCAGTTTGGGGGCTGTTACAACTAGTGCTGCTGTGAAAAGAGGGGCACACGACTTTTGTACAGGGGTAAGTTTTCATCTCTCTGGAATAAAAGCCTCGGCGTGCAATTGCTATGTTACATCGTACGTGTATGTTTAGTTTAGCTTTTTAAAAAACTGGCCAACTATTTTCCGGACGTGGCTCTACCATTTTAGATCCTCACCAGCAAGGCACCCGTTTTCTGTATGACCGCCTCAGCATTTGGTATTTGTTATAGGTTGAATTGTGTACCCCCCCCAACTCATGTTGAAATCCTAACCCCTGTACATCAAAATGTCACTGTATTTGGAGATAGGGTCTTTAGAGAGATAAATAAGGGTAATGAGGTTGTTGGGGTGGACCTTAAACCAATATGACTGGAGTCCTTATAAAAAGTTTCGGACACAGATAAATAGAGAGGGAAGACCGTGGGAAGACACAGGGAGAAGACAGCCAACTAGAGCCGAGCAGAGGGGCCTCAGGATGAAATCAACCCTGCCAACACCTTGCTCTGGTCCTTCTGGGCACCAGAACTTTGAGAAATAAATTGCAGGTGATTCAAGCCACCCAGTCTGCGGTATCTGCTATGGCAGTCCTACTAAATTAATACTACTGTCACTACTTCTTATTTTAGCTGATCTGACAGGTGAGTAGTAATATCTCATTGTACTGTTAATTTGCATTTCCCCAAAGGCCAGTGATGTTGAATAGCCACGCAGATGCTTATTTGGCACTTTGGTAAAATGTTTAATGTTTCTGCATGTCTTTTGCCCACTTTTTAATCAGATATCTGATATCTTGACTTTTATGTATTCTCTGGGTATTCTAGAAATGAGACCTTGGGGTTTTGGTTTTTTAAAAAATATCTTATTTATTTATTCATGAAACGCACAGAGAGAGAGGCAGAGACACAGGCAGAGGGAGAAGCAAGCTCCATGCAGGGAGCCCGATGCGGGACTCGATCCCCAGACTGGGATCACGCCTTGAGCCAAAGGCAGACTTTCAGCTCAACTGCTGAGCCACCCAGGCATTCGCCTTGGGGTGTTTTGTTATGTTTTGTTTTGTTTTCAAATATTTCCTCCCAGTTTGTAGCTTGCTTTTTCATCCTCTTAAGGTCTTTCACAGAGTAAAGTTTTCGTTTTGATGAAGTCTAATTTATCCATTTTTCTTTCTTTTGTGGATTGCTGCACTGACTCTTTTAATCCGTGTAAGTCGTACTGTATTTTTAATTTTGGCTTCCACATATTCGTTGCTAGTGTGTATACAATTGCTAGTATGTACACTAGTATACAATTGATTTTGATATGCTGATCTTATATCCTGCAACTTTGCTAAAGTTGCTTATTCATTTTGGTTGTTTTTTGTTTCTTTTGTCTAAGAACTCTTCACTATGTCCTAGGTCCTGAAGACTGCATTATGTTTTAAAAATTTTATAGTTTTATATTTTACATTTAACTCCGTAATATGTTGAGTTAATTTTTGTATAAGATGTGAAGTTTAAAGCAAGTTCACTCTTTGGTGTTTGGGTGTTGTTTGCTTTTGTTTTGCCTATGGATATCCAAATTACTCTGCTGCCATTTATCGAAAAGACTATCCTTCCTCTATTGAATTGCATTTGGCTTTTATCAAAAATAAGTTGACTGTACTTATGTAGAGCTATTTCTGGATCCTCTGTATTGTCCCCCCAATCTATGTGTCTATCTCTCTGCCAGTACCACACAACTGTGATTTTATAGCTATTTAGTAAGTCCTGAAATCAGGTAGAGTGATTCCTTCTATTTTATTCTTTTTGTTAAAAGGATTTCAGCTATCTTACTTTCGTTGCCGTTCTATATAAATTCTAGAATAAACTTGTCTGTGTTTACAAGAAATCTTGCTGAGATTGTGACAGAAATTGCACTAAAGTTGTATATCTGTTTGGAGAAACATGACATCTTTAATACTCTGAGTCTTTTAATCCATGTAAGTCCTACTATATTTTTAATTTTGGCTTCACGTATTCATTGCTAGTGTGTGTACAATTACTAGTATGTACACTAGTATACAATTGATTTTGATATGTTGATCTTATATCCTGCAACTTTGCTAAAGTGGCTTATTCATTTTGGTTGGTTCCTTTTTTTTTTTTTTTTTTATAGATTCCTTGTGATTTTTTAATGTAAATCAGCATGTCATCTACACACAGAAAGTTTTATTTCTTCCTTTCCAATTGTATCCTTTTTATTTCGTTTTCTTCTCTTACTACTCTGGCCAGAACATCTAGTGCTACGTTGAGAGCAGTGGTAAGAGTGTACAACATAACATTGTCTTCTTGATCTTGTGAGAAAAGCATGCAGTCTTTCAAATTAAGTTTGATGTTAGCTGTAGTTTTTGTAGATGTTCTTTATGAAGTTGTGGAAGTTCTCCTATGTTCCTTATTTTCTGCTAGTTTTTATTATGAATGGGTGTTAAATTATGTTGAATGTTTTTTCTGTCTCATTTGATCTGATTGTGTGGTTTTTCTTCCTTAACCAGTTAATATGGTGGATCACATTGATTGATTTATGAATATTGCTTCCATAAGAAATCAAAAGGAATTTAAAAGGGGAATTTTCTTTCTAAAGACTAAATTCCTGAATTCACATACTTTTTGTACTTCTTTATCTCCAATAATATACATTTCCTTTGTTTGTCTCTGCTTTGGTCCTGTACACAGAATTCAAGAATATGGTGAAGAATGTGGTAATACAGCAGAATGCAACCTTGAGGAGTCACTTCCCTTATCTATTTGCACAGCCACTTACTTGATTGATTCCCTCATTATCTCTCCCCTGAAACTGTAACAGCCTCTACTGGCCTCCCTGCCTCCAGCCTTGTTCTCTTCCCATTCATTTTCTCTGCAGCTATCACAGTTTTTTTTTTTTTTTTTTTGAACACCTACATTTGTCCTTGAGACTTCACTTTTTAAAATTTTTTTTGTGATTTTTTTCACATGTAGAGGATAAAGTGAAACATAAGCCACTTCACATGGTTTTGTCACTTCTGTACTTCTGTCACTATCCTAAACTAAGCTCTATAATCTAGCCACTGAGCTGCTTGGTTTCCTGAATAAGCCAAATATTTTGACTTCATTCATGTTATTTTCCTCTAAATTTAGCTCTCCTTACTCCTGTGACAAAAATCCATCATTAAAGACAAAATTTTTAAAAAATAAAATTTAAAAACCCAATTTATTTCTTCCCTCTCCTATTTCAAAGAAAATAAATATCTTGGGATCCCTGGGTGGCGCAGCGGTTTGGCGCCTGCCTTTGACCCAGGGCGCAATCCTGGAGACCCGGGATCGAATCCCACTTCGGGCTCCCGGTGCATGGAGCCTGCTTCTCTCTCTGCCTGTGTCTCTGCCTCTCTCTCTCTTTCTCTCTGTGTGACTATCATAAATAAAAAAATTAAATTAAAAAAAAAAGAAAAGAAATATCTTACGTCCCATGGTCCTTTCCTCTATCACCCATGACTTTATCTTCCTAATCAATAAACATATTTTCTGATAAATATACTAATACTGATGAGAATGGATAAATTTTAAATTAAGAGTCCATAGCACATTTGACAATATATTATAATTACAGTATATTAAAATACTCTGTCATCCCCCCCATAAACAGATTTGACTGTAAAGTGCAATCACCATTGTTCCTTGATTTGAAGACACTATTGGTTCTAAGGTGGCACATTTATTTAGTAATGACTTTTATTTTTATTTTTTTTAATTAATTTTTATTGGTGTTCAATTTACCAACATACAGAAAAACACCCAGTGCTCATCCCGTCAAGTGTCCACCTCAGTGCCCGTCACCCATTCCCCTCCAACACCCGCCCTCCTCCCCTTCCACCACCCCTAGTTCGTTTCCCCGAGTTAGGAGTCTTTATGTTCTGTCTCCCTTCCTGATATTTCCCAACATTTCTTTTCCCTTCCTTTATATTCCCTTTCACTATTATTTATATTCCCCAAATGAATGAGAACATACACTGTTTGTCCTTCTCCGATTGACTTATTTCACTCAGCATAATACCCTCCAGTTCCATCCACGTCAAAGTAATGACTTTTAAAAACAACCATTAAACTACATCAAATTTTTTAAACTACAAAACTGATCCAGATCGTTATGTTTTCCTTTTTTTTGTTTAGTATTACGAAGTTTGAGTGTAATATTGAGACTATAAGGGTCCTTTTGAATCATGTCTCAAGACCTGCAGTTTGCCTACCATTGTGGTTTACGTCATGATCATGTTTGTAATCTGAATTGATGACTGTGACCTCTTTAGGACCATGAGGTATTGTAGTATATTAAGGATTATCAGAGTTTTGTCTTTGTTTCTTATTTTGTTCAAGTCAGAGTCTTGATTGCTCCATTGCTGGAAGTTATATGGCTTCTCTCTAAGTGATAGGAAGCTTAGAACAAAGAAAGTTTTAGAGACTGAGTGACAATTCTTCATGTTGTATAGACTGGTCACACCCATCTCTCCCAGGTTTGGGAAGTTCTATCAGCTATTTCTGAGAGATTTGGGTGTTTGTACTGCCTTTAATTGCATTGCCTGTTGAAGACAGGCTTTTTACTTTGTGTTCAATTTAATTCATTTATTTAATTAAAAGACCATTTTTTAAAAAGATTTTATTTATTCCTGAGAGACATAGAGAGAGAGGAAGAAACACAGGCAGAGGGAGAAGCAGGCTCCCTGTGGGGAGCCCTATGTGGGACTTACTCCAGGGACTTCCAGATCACACCCTGAGCCAAAGGCAGATGCTCAACCACTGAGCCACCCAGGTGTCCCTGATTTAAAAATATTTTTATCTATTTACTTTAGAGAGAAAGCATGCGATCAGGGTGAGGGGCAGGTAGAGGGAGGGAGAGAGAGAATTTCAAGCAAATTTCGAGGTGAGCATAAAGCCCAGCTTGGGGCTTGATCTCACAACTCTGAGATCATGACCTGAGCTGAACTCAAGAGTCAGCTTGATTGACTGGGTTAGCCAGGTGCCCCAATATTTATTTTTAAAAAATTTTTTAAATTTTTATTTATTTATGATAGAGAGAGAGAGAGAGAGAGAGAGAAAGAGGCAGAGACACAGGGAGAAGCAGGCTCCATGCACTGGGAGCCTGATGTGGGATTTGATCCCAGGTCTCCAGGATCATGCCCTGGGCCAAAGGCAGGTGCTAAACCGCTGTGCCACCCAGGGATCCCTATTTAAAAATTGTTTTAAAAAGATTTTACTTTGAAGTAATCTCTACACTCAATGTGGGGCCAATTTACAACCCTGAGATCAGGAGTCACATGTTCTATTGATTGAGCCATCCAGGCACCTGGATATTATTTTGTTTTAATGCTTCATCATAACATCGTCTTCTGGAAGACATTTTAAGCAAAAATTAAAAATCCAAAGTTTAGTTATAATTTCGCCCCCAATGCAAATAACCTGCAGAGGCGAGAAAAGGATAAATACCTTCATTGTTCAGCACTAAATATTTCCAGGCTTGGGCCTTCCCATTTGTGTTATCCCAGGTAGTGACAACTTACTCCTCTGTCTGGCAGCTGGTAGGAAAGTCAGGGTCAACATTGATTGTAAACTGTAAAGACACACTCCAATCCCAGCAATATAAAATATGAAACATTTTGCATTTACAATCACAAAATTAGGATCCTTGCCAAATTGTTTATTTCCTTTGCAAGACTCTACATTCCTTAGTTCTGCTAGTTGTTTCTACTTCATCTCTGTACTGCTAGAGTCCAGTATAGTGCTCGGTGTGTATTACATGTGCAATAAAAACGGTGGGATAAATGGGTAAATGCAAACTAAAAGCTAGTCAGGTGGGCAGCCCAGGTGGCTCAGTGTTTTGGTGACGCCTTCAGCCCAGGGCAGATCCTGGAGACCCGGGATCGAGTCCCACATTGGGCTCCCTGCATGGAGCCTGCTTCTGTCTCTGCCTCTCTCTCTCTTCTGTCTCTCATGAATAAATAAATAAAATCTTAAAAAAAATAAATAAAGGCTATTCAGGTAACTAATGGTACACGTTCATCTATCAGTTGTTCAGCTGGACTGACTCAGGCTTGAAAGAATGGTTGTCAATTTATGCTTCCTTGTTCCACGAATTGTGATGGAGATGCTTTGTTGCTCGATTTGAAGAACATTTTTTCTCAAATTCAGGAGGAACAGGATCATATAAATGGATAGAATTTTCTCACTTAAATTGTCATTGAATCTTTGAAATTTGCTTCCAGTTCTCTGAAACGAGCAGTTCACATGTGAATAAACAAATGGCAAATACTAACAGGACATTTTAGAAATATCTGATAGCTCTTATGTCCAGAGACTGATTTTTTTTTCAAGGAAATGTGTGCCGAAGGCTATGATTCTTTAATGCGTAGCCATATACGTGCAGTGTATAAGCTAGTGAAATTGTACTTGATTGATATGATGAAATTAAATAAGCCAATATTTCATGGTGTTATTCTCAACTGCTCAGGGGTTGGGACTAGATGCCTTGTCTACCCAGAGGCTCTTTAGAGAGGGAGGCATGAAAAGCCTGGGAATGGGATGTTTTAGTTATCCATTGCTACCTAACAAACTATCCCAAACTTATTAGCTTAAACCAGGAGCCCTTTAGTATGTCTTACAATTTAGTGCCTAAGGAATTTAGCAAAAGCATCATCTGTGGCATCACCTAAAATCACTGGGTGGCATTCAGCTGAGGCCTGAGCTGACCAGAACGATACAAATTGGCCTTATTCACATATCTGGTGGCTTGGCAAGTTGGATGAAAGACTGAGTTCCCCTGGGGCTGTCCACTGGAGTGCCTACATGTGGCCTTTCCAACATGGTGGCCTCAGGGTAATTTGTCTTCTTCCTTGGCAGCCCAAGATTGCATGACTGTTTGGGAGCCAAACTCAGGAGCACGGAGCGGGGCCTCCGTTATGTTCCATGGGTCCAAACCTGCTCAGATTCAAGGGGCAGGAACATAGACCCCATTTCTCAAAGAAATGAGCATCATGGAATTTGCAGGTTTGTTTTAAAACTGCCATGAGCTGAATGACTGGGTGGCTTAGTTGATTAAGCCTCCGACTCCTGATTTCAGTTAGGTCATGATCTCAGGGGTCATGAGATCGAGCCCTGTGTCCTTGTCCAGAATCCCCAGCAGGGATTCTGCTTGAAATTCTCTCTCCCTCTCCTGCCCCTCCCCCTTCTCTAAAATAAATAAATCTTAAAAAACAAAACAAAACAACAACAACCTACCATGGGCGTGGAGTTGAGGAGAGTTTAACAGGAAGCCAAATGTATAGGGGGGACGACTGCATGACAATCAAACCTGAAGGGCTTGGTGAGGCTGCAAAGGGGGAGGATGAAAACAAGATCAGAACTGAAGCAGCAGGAGTCAGCAACTGCAGGATTGGAGGAGCACTGGGATCAGGTATTCAGAAGCAGAGAGGCCCTTTAGAAGTGGTGCGGGGCCTGAGCGAGCGTGACACAGGGTATTACTGCCCATCGAGGTTGCATCGTTATGCTTGGATATCTGAACTGGTCTGATAACATCTTTAAAAAAATGTTAAAAAAAAAATAGGGACACCTGGGTGGCTCAGTGGTTGAGCATCTATCTGCCTTTAGCTCAGGTCATGATCCCGGGGTCACCGGATCGAGTCCCACATCGGGCTCCCCACAAGCAGCCCGCTTCTCCCTCTGCCTGTGTCTCTGCCTCTCTCTGTGTGTCTCTCGTGAATAAACAAATGAAATCTTAAAAAAAAAAAAAATGTTGAACTGGTCTGATCATGTGGTCACTGGAATCACCATTTCTTCTCAAAAACTCATTCTTTTTTCTGGTCTACAGATCCCATCTCTAAACCCTGACCAGGGATCGCTGTGTTCCTGGTCTTTCCTCAGGTACAGGCTTCTGCTCAGTTCTCCGGTCCACCCATTGCTTAATCTCTGGGGGCTCTGAGACAGGGGGCCATGGAGAGGTTCAGGGCCTCCCTGGCTTCATGAAACTGCCAGCAGGACCTCCATCTTCAGCAGCGGATCTCAGATCTGTCCCCGGCATCCTGTCTTCCTCTTGAATCCCCCCCATCCCATCTTTGGTCTCTTTCCTTTCCTGCTATTCCCACCTCCAAGTTCTAGTTCCCCCAGAGTCCTCTTGAGGCTTTCCGAGAACCGGTATCTTCACCCCACATTTCCCCACTGGCGATTCTCGGGGTAGCTGCTTGTTGAACTGTCAGGAAATCCGCAGGCTCGTTGGCTTCACATGGATAACCTCAACTTGGCCATGGTGGAGCTGCCATGAACCAGCCCTGTCTGCCCCAGAACAGGTTGTCAGACACTTACCAGCACACCATTCCCCACCTCTTTGTGATTTTATTCTCTGTCCCCTCGCCTCCCTCCTCCTCTGTCTGGATTTAACTCAGAAATCACTGTTTCCACTTGCTGTGGGGTCACAGAACATTTGCACTTGAAAATATAAAAGGGTTAAGAGCAAGTGACTTCTCTTCTCTGAGCCCTCATCTCCTGTCTGTAAAGTGGTGACAATGACAACTTCCTTGTAGGTGGTGGTGGGATGAGGCCTGGTCATGTAGGTCTGTCCTCAGCAAATACTCAGGACCTGTTGGCTTATAGCACCCTTCCATGCCCTGCCCCACCCAACCTTGGGTGACTCATGTATTCACAGATATTTTTTGGAGTTGTCATGTTCTGTGAAAAGCTGTCACTAGTGATTCATCAGTGACGTGTGTTTCAAGTTGAGAAAAATCATCTTAATGATGGACAAAGCTCACAACAATCCATCTATACTCACACGTTTATGCTGTGATGCACTGTGAAAACCAGGCCTCTTTCTACAACGCTAGACCCTGGCAGTTTGTAGGCATTCTGAATACCGACTCTTGGATGTTATCCACGCGGCAGTCGTTTACTTGGATAAAGCTATTATTCTTCTGGGAACACCTATGGGGCCTCTGTCTACATTTGACGTTACCCTAATTTTGGACGATCAGCTTCTCTATGTGTTGCAGTCATTGTGCATTGAGAGCTGATATGAGTCAGTTGGGCAAAATATGGTTAACGACCCTTTTCTCTTCTACCCCAGACTCTGAAACACATATATCCCCTTCTATGCAACATCTGATTTGACAATGGTTTTTGCCCAGTGGAATTCCTTTGTGATTATTTTTTATTTATTTTTTTTAGAGAGGGAGATAGATGTGGAGAAGGGAGGGCAGAAGGAGAGGGAGAGAGAGAATCTTAAGAGGCTCCATGCCCAGCATGGAACCCCATGTGGGGCTCGATCTCCCAACCCCGAGATCATGACTTAAGCTGAAAACCAGAGTCGGATGCTTAATCGACTGAGCTATCTGGGCACCCCTCCTAGCTGATTCTTTCTAAAAGGCTGGTTTACTGGTGAAAAGAAATATTTCCTTATGCTGGTGTTAGTTACTATATTTGATGAGATTAATTACCCCCTACTTCTAAAAATGCATATTTCAATAGCTAGCAAGGACGTCAAGAAATGCATAAAATAAAAATAAACGGAAACATAGAGGTTATTCATTAAACTTTGGAAAGTGCTAAGGTCCTTTTTTCCCTGCTCCATGGCTCCCTATGGACAAATTTATTTATTTCTTTATTTATTTAGAAAGATTTTACTTATTAATTTGACAGAGGGAGAAAGAGAGAGAGAGAGAGAGAACAAGCAGGCAGAAGGAGAAGGAGAAGCAGACTCCCCACTGAGCAGAGATCCCAACGTGGGGCTTGATCCCAGGACCCCTGGGATCACGCCCTGGGATCATGCCCTGAGCCAAAGGCAGATGCTTTTTTTTAACTGAATGAGCCACGCAGGCATCCCTGGACAAATTCATTTTAAGGTCAGGTTAATGCAGCATAATTTACACACAGTGACATTTATTTACCCATTTCTGTGTACAGTTGTGACTTTTGACAAGCACGTGTGTATAAGTAGAGGACATTTCCAGTCCTCCCCCAGATTCTCTAAGGCCCTCCCTTTGTAGCTGACCCCCTTCTCCCATCTACAAGCCCTGGCAATCACTGACCTGTTTTCCATTCCCGTAGTTTTACCTTTTCCAGAAAGTTGCATTATGGAATTGTATGTAATATAGCTTTTTCAGATCTGCCTCCTTTTCCTCAGCTAATGCATTTGAGATGCACCTATGATGCTCTTGTCCTGGTGGTTTCTTCTTCATCATCCCCGAACAGTATTCATTTTGCGCACATGCCACGGTTTGTTTATCCATTCACCAAAGCGAAGGACATTTGGGTTGTTGCTGGGTTTTGGCAATTATGAATCAAATATTCGTATTTGCATACAGACTTATATGAACATAGGTTTTCATCTCCCTTGCGTAAATCCGCGGACCATTTTCTTGGCTCCCCACAACTTCTGTGGCTCCCCTACATCTGTTGCCTGGACCTCAGCACCTGTGCCTGGAGAGCTGAGAGCTGTTCTTCCTTCAAGCAGAGATGCATGGCTTCTAGAGTCAGAGAGCAGCTTCAGTATTTAGGTCTCCAGACAGCTGACATACCCTCGACGGAGACAGGAAAATAAATAATAAGCAGAGGAAGAGATGGGCGATAGATGGAGGGAGGAGAAAAGAGGACAGATAAGGCAAGTGAGCATGAGACAGGTCTCCTATGTCAGGTGCTGTAATTAAGGGCTTCTTCTTAATTAGCAGCCCAGCTGCCTATAAAATTGAATTGTGCTTCTCTGCTTATAAACTGGAATCGTGACTCACTGAATTATGACGTGCTTAAATCCACTCTTGCCATTTGTGCGTATGAGCTAATGTATTGCAGCTGATATCTGGACTGAAGGGAAATGATTAGGAAGTCTCTGGCCATCAGAGGTTTTTTTTTATTATTAATAATTCTATTTGAAGAACAATAATTGTAGACACTGAGCACTTGCCATGTACCTGCCACTGTCCTAAGGACTTTATATACACGAGCTCATTGAAACCATCACAACCTCAAGAGCTAGAAATAACTTCCTTTTACAGATTTTATGGAATCTGAGGACAAGGGAGTCTGTCCTTGCTAAGGACAATTAGCAAGTGAACAAGCTAAATACAAACACAGGCCTTCTGGCTCAAGAGCCCAGTTGCTCAGCCACTAGGCTATCCTGCCCCTACACACCTGCCATTATGAGTCAGACATTTGGTGTCTCTTTGGTCTTCATACTAGTCCAGCAAGGTGACTTCTTATTATCCCTATTTTTCAGATGAGAGAATTGAGACTCAGAGAAATTTAATAACTAGGGCAAGGTCTCCTGGCTGGTGGGTCATGGAGCTGGGAATCGAATCCAAGTTACTCCTCGTGCTCTCTACCACCTTTCCCTGCCTCTAATAAAATTACTTGGTTTGCCTTGGACTTGACCTAAGTTGAGAGGCTGTCGAAGACATGAAATGAAGATGAATTTGTCTGAGTCTCTGTTAACCTGCTGTCCAGGCTCAGCACGTTCTGGCTGCCTGTTCTTGCTAGGATCTTGCTCCATGCAGCCTGCGGGCCCCAGAGAGCGTCTCTATGGGGACCAGGAGGCAAATCGTAAAAATATTCTGATTTTTTACCCGGCCTTTTCTCAAACAATAAACTCCCCCAGGGAAGTTGGTGAAAAAAAACAAAAAATAAATACTTGTTAAGAATGTATGTATAATATATATCCTTTTGCATTCGTTTGACTCACATTTCTTTAATAGGCCGCTTATTCCGAGCACCATGCTTGCTCTAATTAGTTTTTTCATCACGTGATGCTGGTCTCTGGAGGAAGAGTGAGCTTGAAAGTTTGAGCAGCAGCTATGCTATAAAGCCGCCAAATAAGCCCATCATTCCCTTGGCTGAGCTTCCAAGAGGTGGAGGTGACGGCCGGCCGGGTCCTTATCAATCTTGCCCTCCACAAAAATGCTCTGACATGGTGGAGGCTTGGTTTTTATTATTTATTTTATCATTACTGGGCACCTTCTTTGTGCTAAGCCCTGTGTTCAGCACTTTTGGACATTTGCTATCTCTGGTTCGCACAACAGACTTTATGTATACATCTGTCTCTGTCCTGAATTATGGGCTCCTGAGTGTAGGGAAATATGTCATCAAGGATGAATTGGATCTGGTTTTTCTATCACCCAGGAGCCCCTAGTTTAGTAGGAGAAGCTGACACACACACATACACACACACACACATATAAATAATCTGAAAGCATGGCAACTATGATAGTGCAATATTATCCCAACCATAATAAACCTTTAAGGAAAGGGTATCATGGTCCTGGCACTGTGCTAAGTCCTGCACATGTTTATAGGCTTCTTTAATCCTTAGTAAAATCGGTGCTGTATCGGTTATCTATTACCATAATCATGCTGTGTAACGACCATAAAACCTCAGTGGCATGCAACAACATTTATTTTCACTCACAAGTCTGTGCACCGGCTGGGAGCTTCCGCTCGTGGGGCAGCTGGCTGTTGGCTGGGACCCCTCAGCCAGAATCTCTCCTGCATCCGGGCAGCCAGGGACCCGCCAATCTGGGAAGATCTCCGACGACACGATTTGCCTCGGTTTTCCTGGGTCTCTCCTCCTCCAGCATTGTCACGACGGAGGCAGGATCCCAAGGAGCATGGAAAGCCCTGGAGGCCGACACATGAAATGGGCAGGCCGCCAACTGTGCTGCATTTGCACTTGGCCAACGCGGATTTACAAGGGGAGGCTAGATTCAGGGAATGGGGATGAGAGGAACCGTAGGGTGCGACTGTAAAGAGAGGATACCAGAGGGGCAAAGAGTGGCAGCCCATTTTGCAACCTACCCAGGGACGATTATCCCCATTTCACAGACGGGGGAACCGAGGCGCCAAGAGGTACCCGAGCTCACACAGAAAGTAGTGGCCGCAGGGACAGTGTTGGTGAAGAGAGAGATGGATGCTTTTATAAACGACTGGAAGCTTCTCCGGCAAGGGGATAATTGGAACCGGGACACCGTGGATGTCTAGCCCCCAGTTCATACCACCCTGCCCCCAGTTCGTACCAGGACCACGTGCGGGTTCAGCGGCAGCCAGGTGGGCAGTTCCCCAATGCTGACAGCATCTCACCTGGAGGGACTCCCGCCCGTCGGCTTGACGCTTTCTCCAGCACCATCGATGTTTACCTTCCTGCATGCAGGGCAGCCTGCAGGTGCCGGACTTGATGCCCCAGAAGGGACCCTCAGCCAAGGTGGGAGCGCAGCGGGGAAACCAATACTCAGCCTACACCCCACAAGGGGACACTTCCGAGGCGGGTTGTCCCAAGCTTCCTCAGATGATCCCCCCGGGATTGAAGCCCAGGTTAGGATCCGTAGTAACCTGCTCCTTAACACACACTTCTCTTCCTTCCTCTTTCAATGGGGCCGCCTGCACCCCAGCCCTTGGCTCTGCTTTTGTAGGAAACCAAGCTAAGAGCCCTTGAAGGATGGATGGGGTATTGGCAGACAGAGGGAGCTGACGCCGTGTTGGAGGTAGAGGATCGTGCTTGAATGAAGTCTCCAAGGGATTCCAAGCTAGACCATTCTGTTTGTCAAGAAGTACCTTCCAGAACATAGGACTGATTCTGTAACACGTAGCACATATATTAGCCAACGTGAGGGGTACCGCTCCCCTGGTTATTCATTATGCATGTTTGCATTTTTTTTAATTAACCTTACTAGTTAAAAAAGAAATCTGGGTGTATTGTAGAAAAATTGGAAGTGCAGAAGTTAAGTAAAAAAGGAAGAAAAATTGGGACACCCGGGTGGCTCAGTGGTTGAGTGTCTGCCTTTGGCTCAGGTCGTGATCCTAGGGTCCCGGGATCGAGTCCCACATCGGGCTCCCCATAGGGAGCCTGCTTGCCCCTCTGCCTCTCTCTCTGTGTGTGTCTTTTATGAATAAATAAATAAAATCTTAAAAAAAAGGAAGAAAAATTGCATAATCCTGCCACCCAGGCAATTCTTACTAAAATCTTTTTCTAGATTTCTTTTTGGTTTTTCTTATAGATATATTTTAATATATTTCATATTTGCTATATATTCAATTTTGTATTCTCATTTCCCCTTAATATCAGAGCAAAAGCATTTTCCACTATTAACAGATCTCTAGAAATCTGACTTCTAATGACTTCTTTATATTATATCCTGTGAAACTCACATAGTTTTACTTACTCATTTCCCCATTTCTGGACAGTGAGTCTAAATTTTCTTTGTGCAAACATTGCTACATTTACATCTTTCTGTAATCACAGATTACATGTTAATCTCAGGTATTCCTTTTAGGATTGGTCCCTAGAAATAGAATTAGTAGGTTGCAGGGTTCACAAGCTTTTGGCCACCAAAATCATAACTTTAACATTTAGGTTTTTCTGAGCACAGATATCTATCTCAGTACCCGAAGAGGTTTTAATTAAGAACTGTTTTGGGGGCTCATGGGTGGCTCAGTTGGTTGAGTATCTGCCCTTGGCTCAGGTCACGATCCCAGAGTCCTGGGATCAATCCCCTCATCGGCTTCTTCCTCTCCCTCTGTCTACTACTTCCTCTGTTTGTGCTCTCTTTCTCTGTCAAATAAATAAATAAAACCTTAAAAAATAGAACTATTTTCATATTATCAACATATATTTATTGAGCACCTATTATGTTCAGCCATGATTCTCAGTACTGAAGATACAGCAATGAGCAGAACAGACAAAAATCCCTGACCTGACTAACTCCAAGATGAACCTTGAACATCTTCTAATGCTTAGAGAGGAAGGAGGTACCCCCAAAAAGGATGGAGTGAGCATCACAAGGACACAAATCCTACTCAGAGGGGTTCCCACCGGCAAAATCTGGGACATTTAAGAACCAGATATCTAAAGACAACAGTGGATTATAAAAGTCATTAAAAATTAGAAACAGGTGAATCCACTCTAATAATGGGTAAAACAAGAAGGATCTTGCTTACAATAAAATGTCAAGTCCCCACTTTATATTTGCACAGAGTGCTAAAGTTGGAGATTACCCCTTACCAGCATCACAATAAAGGTTAGCTCAGGCAAAGATCATCAGTGGTTCTAAACCTGGGACGTATTTTCACAAGCAACAGGAGATTTGCATGAGCTTAAGCGTCTCTCTAGAGGTTGGTCATCAGTTTTAAGGGAAAGAACAGTAACTATAAGTGCAGAAATCAGACAACACCTTGACCAGATGTTTAAAACTGACATCACCCCTGAAGGGCAGGTGGCTGTTGTGTATTTCCAGATGTCCTTTATTGAGAAGGACGCATATCACCTATGGTGATCCCTCTCTGGGAATGCATACCCTGAATCTAACCATGAGGACCTATGAGATGAACCCCAAATGAGGAACCCTTCCTTTGAGAGAGAGAGAAGCTCTCTAGTCTTCAAAAGTGCTGATGTCATAAAATGCAAAGAAAGGTTAACTAAACCGGGAAGGAGAAATGCTATAAAGGACAGTATTGGGTCGATTGACATTTTGGGTCAATTGACATTATTGGATCAATTGTCAATTGGAATATAGTAAGTAGCCTAAAGTGTTTCGCTAGAGTTAAATGAACCGAAGTTGATAACCGTAGGAGAATATCCCAATTCTTGGAAAATATATGCTGAAGTAATTAGAAGCCATAATATGGTTATATAATTAGAATAATCATTGGGGCGCCTGCGCGGCTCAGTCGGTTAGGTGTGGGACTCTTGATTTTGACTCAGGTCATGATCTCAGGGTCGTGAGATGGAGCCCCGAGTGGGGCTCTGCGCTTAGTGGGGAGTCTGCTTGAGGTTCTCTCTCTCCCTCTGCTCCTCCCCTTGCTCACGCTCTCTCTCTCCAATAAATAAATAATTAAAAAATCTTTTTTACAGTCACATATATTTTCTATACAAGAGGGAAGGAGTGAATTATAAAGATATGGGTAAAATGCTAAGGAGAGGTGAATCTGGGGAAGGGGTACAGGAATGTTCTTTGTGTTATCTTTATGTTTGCCACTTTTCTGTGTTTGAAATTATTTCTTTTTTTTTTAAGACTTTATTTATTTATGAGAAAGAGAGAGAGAGAGAGGCAGAAACACAGGCAGAGGGAGATGCAGGCTCCATGCAGGGAGCCCAACGTGGAACTCGATCCTGGGTCTCCAGGATCACGCCCTGGGCCGAAGGTGGTGCCAAACCACTGAGCCACCTGGGCTGCCCCTTGAAATCATTTCCAAATAAAAAGTCACACACACACACACACACACACACACACACAACCAACCCCTCAGACCTCATTGAGCTTACATCCATTAAAATTACAAAAAGCCTGGACAATACCTGAACCCACATACGGGAATGAACGCTGCTTGAACATTTTACTAAACCTGTACTTATGCATATTCAGTTCCAGTGTCTCCTTCCAGTACCCCCTCTCCTGGACAGGATGGGGATCCTCAACCTGAGGAGTGGAGGTCTCCATCTGCACCCCACTTCTTCACAGGTCTGTCCGCCTCTCGTCCCCCTGTTGTTCCACGTGGTGATATTTCCCATCCCAGGGCTTGGAAGGTGAGGCTCCAAGCAGGACAGTGAGAACCTTCTGGGTATTTAACAGGGAGTTTAATGCAGGAATTGCTTCATCAGGTGAAGGAAGAGTTGAGCGGAGAAAGGTGAGAGGGAGGTAGCTCAGGGATTTGTGAAGCAGAAGGCCCGGCTGCCCCCTTGGAAGGACATAGGGAGAAGGCGGTGCTGCTGGCACCCAGGAGCTGGTGGCCCACCTGGTTGACGCCAGAACCACCGCACTGGCAGCTCTGGCCCGGCCAAGCTGCTGCAGCCTGGGCTCTCCCTTCCCTGGGTCCCAGTCTTCCACTCCTGCACCCAGTGGGAGTCAGCTCACAGGGCCGCCTGGGGAATGCAGGTGGTCGGGCTTGCCCAATGCACACACCCTGTGGGGTCCAGAGAGAGGAGGGGAAAGGTGGAGAACTGGATCTTAGCACAGCCGCCCCCACCACCCCCCACCCCCAGCCCTTATTGTTATTTGCAGATAGGCCTTGGCTTTGCATCCGCGGGGGGCAAAATCCCTTAATGTATGATCTTTAGGAAGGTGTGGCTTCTTTCTTATAATGTGCAATTTTGGCCTAATTCTTGGGTCTGTGATTCCATCTCCCTCTGCTAGGTTCTCCCCCTGTTGGCCATTGGCCCTGTCAAGCCGCCCTGGACAGCTGTGGTTTCCGTGGTGGAGCAGAGCTGTCCCTGAAGGCCTGCCCAGTATTTGTGTTAAGGTTTCTATTGTGGCGGCATCTCTAGGGGCGTTAATCACGTACTTCCTGCCCTCCCGCTGGTCCGGATGCTGTTTCCTGTTTTAACCCCCTTTGGTGGAAAGAGTCTTTTCACTTGGGACCTGGTCTGAAAGCAGAGTTCCCCATCAGGCAGGTCTTTGGCACTGTCCTGTTACTGAAGAGGATCCTAGTGTCACTGTTCAGGGATGCTCCTGCCCCAGGCACTTCATGCCCAGTGGGTTTTTTTATCCTCTTCTCTTTTGTGGTCTTGTATACGGAGTGGAAATGATGGGGTTTGGGCTCCCATTTTTCCTGGAAAATGCATTCATTCTTTCCACATCCACACTAAAGATGACCAGAATATTTGAAACAGGCATGTATTGGAAGGAGCACTGGGGGAGGACAGGAGACACTATCTCAGGGTCACTAAATGTCAGCTATCTAGAGGCCCCCAATTCTTCCAGCCTGCGGTCACCATGTCCTTTAAGATTTAAAGAAGACAGGGACACCTAGGTGGCTCCGTGGTTGGGCGTCCGCCTTCAGCTTAGGCCGTGATCCTGGGGTCCTGGGATCGAGTCCTGCATCGGGCTCCCTGCATGGAGCCTGCTTCTCCCTCTGCCTGTGTCTCTGCCTCTCACCCATGAATAAATAAATAAAATCTTTTGAAAAAAAGATTCAAAGAAGATTAACCTAAGTTCTTATCTCACTTTTGTCCAGAATCAGCATCCCTCCTGAAATCTTTTGCACTCTTCACCTGTGGCTTTAAATTCCTCCTGGCCACCCCTGGTTTCAATTTCCTGCTTCCATATAACTCTCAATGTCTATTCTACATCCGTTTGGAGGGCAAGCTGTTCCTTTTCCACATCGCCTGATTGATTTCATTCTTAACATGGCGCAGGCCTTTGACCTGGGAGGCCATGTGTTTGAACGCATAGCCACAGAGTGGCTGCCCAGTCCTCATTGGATTGTGACCAGAGCGAGAAACAGACATGTGTGGGTCAAGGTTTATCCATTTTGGGTTTCCCTGTTGTCTCAGCTAGCATCGCTTACTCAAATACAGGCACTTCCCTCAAAGTCCATGTAGACACAGGCATAGGAAACTTCTACTGATATTTTGAGAATATGGGGGTTGCTTTTACTGCAGTAGAGCACGTGCACTCGCATGTGTACACAGCCCACCTTAAAAGTAGACATTAAAAGGACGCCCGGGTGGCTTAGGGGTTGAGTGTCAGCCTTTGGCTCAGGGCGTATTCCTGGGGTCCTGGGATCGAATCCCACATCGGGTTCCCTGCAGGGTGCCTGCTTTTCCCTCTGCCTATGTCTCTGCCTCTCTCTCTGTGTCTCTCACGAATAAATAAATCTTTAAAAAGTAAACATTAAAATCCCTATTCTAAATGTCCTTTGGTCTTTCTTGTACCATGAGCTTCTTACTGGCTGGTCTTCCATATAAAACCATGATCTAGCTCCATATTCTGTGTTCTTTCCTTTTTCTCATCTCTCCTCACTTTCTTCATTTTAGCAGCCAGTCCCCAAACTAGCCCCTGCCAGCTCAGGTGTGTGTAAGGGGGGGAGGGAAATGGGGTGGGAAGGGAGAGCATCATGGGAGGGTTGGACGATAGGAGACCCCTGTGAAGAGGGCAACCTAAACATGATCAAAGTTGAGAATAAACTGGAAGATTATCTGCTCCCCCAAATATCCACCTCATAGCCTCTAATTCTGTGCTTTGTTCTTTTAGATCCTGAAAGCTTTTTGGTCTTCAATAATTCTCTATTAAAATGCAAATACCTACTGGGAGTTGTTAAGCCTTATCAGTTAATAGTTGACTGTTGCAGGAGCATAGGATCCTGCTTTAATGGGGTCAGAATGGCAGAGGGATGGGGTGCTAGTGTGGACAAATAGATTCAGGAAGGAGAGAGGGTATTTATTGAAGGGGTGAGGTTCTTTTGTATTTTTTGTATTTTTTTGGCTCTTTCCTATATTTTGACCAGAATGAACTCTGCTCACCATTATCCATAGCCCTCTCTTTGTCTTCCGAGGGAAAGTAGTTTGAAAATGGTTGGCTTGTTTCTCCTTGACCTGTGCAGAAATTGAATTAAGGAGGGATGCTGGAGTGTCTCTGCTTCGCCATGCCTAAATTAGAAAGGGTAAAAGTAATCCAAGCAAATTGCTACGATGCATCCCCCTCCAGTCTAATTTTAGCTCCATTTGATAGCATCAGTCCCATGGTACGCAGGTGGCCCTGGTGGCTCAATGGGTTGCAGCAAAGCTCGGGCATGGGGGCATGGCCAGGATGATGAGTGTACTTCCTCTGTGGTAGGAGGCAAGCTGGATTCCTACAAGGTGGACTTGCCAGCGTGAGCCCATTGGGAAGCAACAAAAGAGAGCGCAGATGCACGCTGCCCATTGATCCCAACTCCTGGGAAAACTGCAGAAACCCAGCGGGACCTCCAGAGGAAATGAAGGCATCCATCCATCACCTGAGCCCCCAGTAACCTTCCAGCCCAAGCATTCTCTCCGTCACCTGCGTTCTCTACCACACCCACCACACCAGGGAGTGTCTTCAGGGGCCAAGTCTCCTTCACGTCCAAGTGCAAGGGCAAAATGCTTGCAGAATAAAGGCACCCGCCAAGAATAAGTGACAGTGGAGGATCATTCCAGGGCAGAGTTGGAAAATAAGAGACGTCTTTGCCACCTTCCTATCCCTTTTCTCCAGAATCCTGTTTCCCTTTTGAATCCCTTTGATTGGATATTCAAAATATGTTACCACCAGTAAGGCACCAGCACCAACCAAAGTAGAAACAGCCTTGCTCAGAAACAGTCCTGGGCTCACCTGCTGTGCCACATTGACTCCTTAGCTCCTGGTGGATCAGGTTCTGCAGGAGGGACTGCATGGGTGAAGGTGTGCTCAGTTGGTTCAGAATAGCATCTCCTTATCCACCTGTGTGGAAGCGTTCCAATATTTTAACAATCTATGACTATCCTGGTGTGTCCTGCCTAAGCACCCGCCCCTGCCCCTTCCCAAGTACCCTGTTCTCATCTCCAGAGATGTGGGGAAACAGCCTACGAGAGTCTACCTCGCAGTGGGCCTATGCACTTTGGGGATGGGAGGGCCAGTGAGCTCAGTGCAAGGGGAGATGTGGGAGTTTTATTGAAGAGGCTAAGGACCTGGTGGCTCCAGAAGGCAATGTCTGGCAGAACAGGCCACAGCGTCTCCTCAGTCCCTATAGGCCATGGTCACTGGCTTGGGTACCCAGGGAACTCCCGTAGCCTACGTGTAGCGGTCCCAGGGAAAGGCCTCCTCTCACGTCGAGGTATCCGCTTTTTGTGCTTTCTTGTTTTTTGCTTAGCTTACTCTCACCACTGAAGAAAAGCCTACTCCTCCCTTCTTTACAACCCACATCCCCCTTTTCAGGAAAAACAAAAACAAAAACTTTAGGCAAACCCACCTCTGCTGCTGCTCGCTGGAGGAAGGAGAGGAACTGTTTCTGTTGTGTGCACATCGGATCTGGCACAGGGCTCATTTTTCCTACCTCTGCCCTCATTCAGGCCTCAAACCTCACCGTCTCATCCAGGAGGAGGCAACCCTGATGCATACAGGTCTTTACATGTCATCATGGACCTGCTTGGCGGGATGAGGGGTGGGGTGGAAGGAAGTGGGAGCAGGGAAGTGAGCTGTTTTCAGTTTGTCAAAGATCCAAATGGAAATTCTAGATGAAAACAATACTCTTGTGTGCAACTAGGGAAATTCAACTTGAGCCGGCTTAGGGGGAAAGGAATGGAATGATTGGTTCCTGAAATCCGTCCACAGGAAGAACTAGGGTTTGGTGAGCCTCAGGGACAGCTGAAATGGGGACCTTAAATGTCACTGGGACATTCTCATATTCTCTAGCCCTACACCTGTGCTCTTTGCTGAGTGTGGGTTTCATTCTGTAGACCTGTGGTTCTCTGCCAGGAAGGGAGAGTGATTTTTACCCCCTGGGCGGCATTTGGCAGTATCTGAGGGGAGAGTGGCGTCCAGGGGATGGAGGGCAAGGATGCCACTAAACTCACTACGATGCACAGAACAGCCCCCGCAAAACAAAACAAAAAAAATTATCTGACCCAAAACATCAATGGTAGTTGAGAAACCTGCTCCAAGAGCAGCTTCCTCCATGTGGCAGCGCACAGGCCCACTGCCAACAGCCTTGGTGATCCCAGGGGGACCGTGACTTGCTCCTTCTGATCCAAAATGTCAAAAAGCCCATGGAACAAGACAAAACTTATGATTTCACTTTTATGTGGAATCTAAAAAACAAGACAGGGATGCCTGGGTGGCTCAGTGATTGAGCATCTGTCTTTGGCTCAGGTCACGATCCCGGGGTCCTGGGGAGCCTGCTTCTCCCTCTGCCTGTGTCTCTGCCTCCCTCTCTCTGTGTCTCTCATGAATAAATAAATAAAATCTTAAAAAAATAAAATAAAGGATAAGAAAACAAATCAACAAACAAAACAAAACAGAACAGAAACAGACTCACAGATACAGGAGAAGACAAGCTTGTTGGCTACCAGAGTGGGGAGTGGCTGGGTGGGGCTGGCAAAATAGATGAAGCGGATTAAGTACAAACTTCCAGTTATAAAATAAATAAATCATGGAGATGTCATGTGCAACGCTGTAAGATCTGTATGCTTGACTTTTCAAATGTAAGAGTGATTTGCAAAAATGAGTATTTCAAGGCATTTGCTACTAAAATCTGTGATGTTGCAAAAAATACAGAAAAGGAAAGAATATGGTCACTAATATAATAACTTCGTATGATGGCGGATAGTCACTAGACTTATTGGGGGTGATTTTGTAATGGAAGAAAATATCGAGTCACTATGTTGTATACCTGAAACTAATAGGATGTTTTGTCAATTATATTTCCATCATCATCATCATCATCATCATCATCAATCTCAGGGAAGTTCTCTGATTGGCTCGGCGTGGTGTGGGGGGTTCACTCACAGACTGGTCCAGGGGTTCACCCATAGACTTGTCCAGAGGTCCAGAAAGGTGAGATTTTAGAAGATCATGAAAACCCTCTTTAGAACCTCAAGGTTGATATTGGGAAGAGGCATCCCCAGAAGGAAGGTAAAAAGCAGGTGGAGAGAACGTGATGAAGTAACAAATGCTACTGCTACGCAAATTCAGCTTATTTGGGAGACAACGTCTCTTAAAACTAGAGATAAGGGGGGGACAAGTAAGGAGAAGTGATCGTTGGTGGAGGGAAGGTTGGGAACCAAATTAATATCACCCTCCACTAATGTGCTGCACAGGCTCGGCCAGTGTCCCATGCTCCAGACCCTTCCCCCCATTCCTGCCACGAAGACGATCCCTTGGGGACCCGTCCCCCCCTGCTCGAATCTATGGGTGGTAAGCGGCTATTCAGATAAACTAATTATCGCTAATGTTTAGCTAGCTAATGAGTTATTTCTTCCAGATGACATAACGCCTAACCCCATTACGATGTGCATATCCTTTAAAAGGTCCTTAAAGGAGAAAATAATGGCAGAAATTTCAGGCAAATGGGAGCTCGGTGGGAAGATATTTTTGCTTTGGAGGCCTTAGCCTTGGGTCACGCATTTCAGTAGCAGGTTACACGGCACCTGAATAAGACACGTTCAAGGTCAACCGTTTCTGAAGTATATTTTATGGAATGCTGAGCCCTTGGGGGTGGCCGTAAGTGTTACTGAGAATAAAGATCTCCTGAAGGAGGATGGGGGAGGATGGGGAAGAAAAAAGAAAAGAAAAGAAAAGAAAAGAAAAGAAAAGAAAAGAAAAGAAAAGAAAAGAAGAAAAAAAGAAAGAAAAGAAAAGATTTCATAATCCAGTCGGCTGGGAAATGCTGGGTTTAGATAAAGCCTTGTGGGTTTCTTTACTGTAGGACTCAGAGCTTTTAAAAGGATGGGTACCGGGACCCTCACAAAGGGAACGACAGTAAGCAAACTTTGTGGCCAAGGAACTCTCTTTGTGGCGACATATTGTACAGAGGCTGTAATTACCTTGTTCCATGACCATTGTCCTTGCAGAATTGCTAAGGGCATCCTCTTTCATGCCCCAAAGTGTACCCGTTGGAGGGTAAATTATATGATCACCTTATTCTAACAGGAACACACTTTAGAAAATGCTTTTCTATTGTCATCTTTATTTGTGGGGAGTCACTTTTTAATACCACCTTGAATCCGCCTTAGGAATTCCTCTCTGATGGCATATTTTCACAATTTAGGCATCGGACTTAGAGTTGATTCACGGTAATTTCCAGATGAGCACAGGATGAGAATGACCTGGAACAATGCCCCCCAAAACCCTTCTAAACTGACCCTGTACCCCCGTCATTGTTAGCATTAGAATGCCAGAATCAAAGCATAGACTGTTTAAAATTGGACAGACCCCAAGGTCATTGCATTGTTAAGGAACTGTTTGGATGTAAGAGACAGAAACTCAATTTGAACAGGGCAAAAAAAAAAAAAAAAAATGTAATTTCAGGAAGAAACTTCTGCAAGCAGAAGACAAACTTCAGAAACCAGAGCACTTTTGGGAACCTTGGGGGCTGAGCTAGCTTTCTTTCTTTCTTTCTTTCTTTCTTTCTTTCTTTCTTTCTTCCTTTCTTTTCTTGAGTTTATTTATTTATTCATAAGACACAGAGAGAGGCAGAGACACAGGCAGAGGGAGAAGCAGGCTCCCTGCAGGGAGCCTGATGTGGGACTCGATCCCAGGACCCCGGGGTCACGACCTGAGCCAAAGGCAGATGCTCAACTGCTGAGCCACCCAGGGGCCCCTCTTTCTTCCTTTTTTTTTTTTTGAGAGAGAGAGAAAGACAGAGAGAGACAGAATGAGCAGGAGGGGGGAGAGAAGGGGAAGAGCAGAGAATCCCAAGCAGGCTCCACACTCAGTGCAGAGCCCCGTGTGGGGCTCGATCTCATGACCCTGAGATCATGACATGAGCCAAAATCAAGATTTGGACGCTTAACTAACTGAACCACCCAGGGGGCCTCTGAACCCCATTTCTTGATGTTCCATGGTTGTCTCATCAATCACAGCTTGTTTCTGGTGTGGCTTCAACGTGTCCCACCACAGACCATGCTGCCTCCAGTTGCTGATGACTTCAGAAGTCAAATCCAAGACCTTGAAGAATTCACATAATAGATATTAGACACAACAGAGACAATTATTTTAAAATTTGAACCACGAGCAAAAATGTTAAACAGCATAGAGTAATTTCAAAGGAGGAGAAGCCCAGAATGATGGGGTTTTATTTTAAAGTCAACAGGAAGGACAAAAAACAATTCTTGTAAAAAATTACCCTTGAAAGTCCCTTAAATCACCTAGAAAGTACAGTATAGGTGGTTTTATGTCCCCGACTCTCAATATATACAAATGACAAAGGCATGCAAAAATGTGCAGAAAATAATGAATAATGTACAGAAAAATAGTAAGAGCCCATATGCAAAATACAATATTCCAGATTTCTTACTTACATAAAAGACACAGGAGAAAGGAAGAATAAAGAAGAAGACAAAGAAAGGCTACAGATGGTTTCTTCCACTGAACACCAGAGAAAGTGCTCGGCTTAGAATTAAGGGGCATTTTGTACCTGCCACAAAAGCATCTATCTTTAAATACTAAAATGATATTTGGGGCAGAGACCATGAACCGCCTCCAGGGAGAAGAGCTGCGTTGTGTTCAGCCTCCTGCTCGGCTGGCGCGTGGCTCCCTGAGTGGGAGGTGGAGAAAAAAGGCAACTGCCTTGTTCTGTTTGTTTACTTCCCCTTTGTGTCTTCTCACTCCCTCTCTGCCCTCTTCTTCCCCTCCCACCTCTCCCCTCAGCCCTCTCCCACTCTCTCCCTTTCACGGCCCCCTGCCTCTTACAACCCCCTCAGCAGGTGCACCTGGGTGGCCCAGAGTTTGAGCATCTGCCTTCCGCCCAGGTCGTGATCCTGGAGACCCGGGATCGAGTCCCACATCGGGCTCCCTGCGTGGGGCCTGCTTCTCCCTCTGCCTGTGTCTCTGCCTCTCTCTCTGTGTCTCTCATGAATAAATAAATAAAAATCTTAAAAAAAAAAACCCACTTGGCAGATCAGATAAAATGGTCATGAAAAACATGAAGTTCATGTTCAGGGTTAAGATTTCAATCCCACCATTGGGGTGACCTTGGATGCTACCTTGGAAAAGCTGCTTGATCTTTCTGGACCTCTTGTAGAAAACGGGTGGTAACAGGACACACCTTGAGCTCTTGCGCTGATGAAATGAGATAACACACACAAGGCACTTAGAGCAGTGACGGATGCCCATAAGCACTCGGAGGACTATTTTTTAAAAGATTTTATTTATTTATTTATTTATTTATTTATTTATTTATTTAGAGTGAGATAGGAGAGAGGGGCCGAGAGACTCCACACTAAGTGTGGAGCCCCACACAGGGCTCGACCTCACGACCCTGAGATTGTGACCTGAGCTGAAATCAAGAGTCAGGTGCCTAACCCACGAGCCCCCCAGGGGCCCCTACTATTGTCTCTTCATGTAATAGTAACACCAACGCGGTCTCTGCTTCCTGAGGAGCTTTCCTGATTTTTCACCTTGCTCATTTCCTCCCTTTCTCCAAGGTTTGCTTTGTTTCCTTTGTTTCGGGTTTTCAATCAATCTCTGGCTTGTTCCTCTCGGACAGAAAGCCTCTCTCCTTCAGAGGTCCCGCAGCATCCATTCATTCAGGTGCGCATTTCACAAGTATTTACCTGTCCGAGCATTATTCCAGGGGCCGAGGACACAAATCAACACAAATCCGCATTCGGAGGAGCTACTGTCCTGGCGGGAGAAGGAAGCTATGGGGGAGGAAGTGTCAAGCGCCCCAGCTCCCTGGATCACAATCCAAATCATGCCTGTCCTCCCCGCCCCCCTGCTGCTTGCTTATAGCTCATCTTCAGATGCCACCTCCCTGCCATGAACGTTTCCCCCTTTGGTTCACTTGTGAACACTTCAGGTTGTTCCAGAAGGGACAGGCCTGTTGGCCTCACTGCTTCCCCATGCCCGGTTCTCTCCCCTGCCATGTGCTGGGATTTCCCCCCCTGGGTACCTACCGCTCACCTTTTCCCAGCTGGATCCCCCTCCTGCCTGGTCCTTTCAGAGTCCCTTTCTTCGGTGCAGGCACCGAATCCCAATTTAGCATCACTTGTGATTATAATTAATGTGCTGTTTACTCCCTCTTCCAGATCATTAATGAAGATGTTAAATGAGACCAGAATGAAACCGCGTCCCCGTGGCATCCCGCTAGACACCTTCCAACAACTTGACACTCTGCCATTTGCTGTTTCATTACCCTTTGTTTACCTTGCAAGCGCAGGCCCTTGCTTTTGCTTTTGAAAGAGGCCGAAAGCTTGATGTTTCTACGCTGCAGAGATGCCACTTAAGGGTGGGGATAGGAAAACCTGGCAGATTGTAAATACGTCCTTTTGAGTTTGGATAAATGCGGATTACAAATTGAGCATTGTCAGTAAATACTCTGTTGCTCTCCCTCCTCTCAGATGGCTCTGTTTTCTCTGGACTTTGTGCAGCTGTTCTGTCTTTGGGAGCAGAGACAGCTCGATGTGTGCTGTATGCAAAGATGTTGCTTGGATCAGCTTAACTACGAACTGTGAAGTTACTCTGTTACACGTACAAGCTGTGCTCACGGATGGCATTAAAGCCCTATTTTTTTGGCCATGTCACCGTGCAGTGCCCTGCTGCTCTCACCCTAGCCCAGCCGTGTCACTTTCTCTGGCAGATGGAATTTTAGCAGACACGATGCAGGCGTGGGCTTGAAAAAAAAAAAGCACTTGCCTGTCTCTGCTTGCAGTCTTGCACCCTCCACAGTTTCCTGCTGGAAGACAGAGCACACAGAGGAGCCTGGTTACCCCAGCGGGTCAGGGCCCGACAATTAGATGATGCCCAGGCCTGTAAAGAGCCCTGCCCAGATATGTAAATGAGCCCTGCCGAGACTTGTGAATGAGCCCCGCCCAGATATGTAAATGAGCCCTGAAGGGACTTGTGAATGAGCCCCGCCCAGATATGTAAATGAGCCCTTCCCTGCTATGTAAATGAGCCCCGCCCTGCTATGTAAATGAGCCCCGCCCAGATGAGCAGAACCTCCTGGTCGACCAGCAGTTGCTGCATGAAGCATATCGCTTATACCCAGAAGTACATAGGGCTTGTTTGTTACACGGCATTAGCCGTGGCAATAGGTGGCTAATACAGTAGCACACACAGAATCTCACGGATTGGAAACTCATTGATCTCCTAATTTTTTTTTAAGATTTTATTTATTTGTTCACGAGACACACAGAGAGGGGTAGAGACATAGGAAGAGGGAGAAGCAGGCTCCTCAAGGGGAGCCCGATGTGGGACTTGATCCCAGGACCCCGGGATCAGGCCCTGAGCCAAAGGCAGACACCCAACCACTGAGACACCCAGGCACCCCGCTCTCCTAATGGTTTTCGCATAGTACATCCCTGATACTATCTTTTATTAAGAAAAGAGAAGGACCGGGATCCCTGGGTGGCGCAGTGGTTTGGCGCCTGCCTTTGGCCCAGGGCGCGATCCTGGAGACTCAGGATCGAGTCCCACGTCGGGCTCCTGGTGCATGGAGCCTGCTTCTCCCTCTGCCTGTGTCTCTGCCTCTCTCTCTCTCTGTGACTATCATAAATAAATAAAAAAATTAAAAAAAAAAAAAAAAGAAAAGAGAAGGACCAATTTTCTAAGTGGGAACTGAGAAGTATAAAATAGGTCCCAGAGTCTGGTTTCAGGCCTTATTTTTTATTTATTTTTAAATAATTTTTTTTGTTTTTCTGCTTTCGAAGATTTTATTTATTTACTTGACAGAGAGAGCACAAGCAGGGGGGGAGCAGAGGGAGAAGCAGGATCCCCACTGAGCAGGGATCCCAGGACCCTGAGATCATGACCTGAGCCAAAGGCAGACACTTAACCGACTGAGCCACCAGGTGCTCCTGGTTTCAGGCTTTTAAAAGCAGAAAGCAGAGTACCACCTCCATGTGTTTTCTGCTCGAGACTGTTAAAGCATTTCTTGAGCACCTGCTGTGTATGGAGTGCCATAAGAATCCTGCCAAGTACAGTACCATGTATGTGGGGAAAGGGAGAACACTCTGGAATCTGCAGAGCGCCAAGAAACACCTTCCCCCCAGGAAGATAGAAACTAGAGAAATGAAGCCTGTCCAAGAGGCACAAGAGTGCATTTCCTGCCCTTCGACCCTAAACAATGCTTTGCACCTTCTTTTTTTCAAAGACTCACCTCATGAAACTGCCCCTCTGCTCAGCCCCCAGCTGGAAGATACTCCTTTGGTTTGTGGCAACACAGCGACAGATGACCCTAGTGGGACCTGCAAGGCCTGTTAATAACATCCCGAGTGGAAGCCATGTGCTCCCATGAAGTGCGGAGGAAGCAGCCTCTAATTGCTCCCTGGGGCTTACCCAGCACTCTCCAGGCTTCTTTAAAGCTGATACCTAACCCTGGGACAGAGCTACTCAAAGTGCGGCCGCGGACCAGCAGCGGGGCCGTCACCTGGGGCCTTGTTAGATGGGCAGATCTACTAAATCTAAACTGATGTATTTTTTAAAAAAAGATTTTATTTATCTATTTGAGAGAGAGAGAGAGAATGAGACGGGGTGAGAGGGAGACTTCTCGCTGGGCGGGGACCCTGATGTGGGGCTCCATCCTGGGACTCCGGGATCAGGACCTGAACCAAAGGCGGACGCGTAACCCACTGAGCCACCCCGGCACCCTTAAACAGATAGTGCACAAGAACCTTGGGATCCGGGTGCATGTTGGAGTGTGAGAAGCAAAGCACGGCCCTCGGGGACTTAGAATTTTTCTGGAGGGGTACATGATTGATTTGGAGGTCAGCCACCTCATCAGGACTGCGGGCTTCTCGAAGGCAGGGTCATATGCTGTGGATCTTTGCATCCCCAGGCCTAGTGCTGTGTGTGAATCTAGTAGGAGCTCAAGACCAACTGTGTGAGCTGAAGTGAGCTGCAGTCACGGACCGGCCTGACCCACTAAGCTACCCCACACCCGGCCTTAGCAGACCTTTTCTTTGCACGATTCTTGAGCCTCCTGGGGTGGACACCAGCTTGAATGTGCAAATTGACCCAAATGAAACAAACTCTGCCCAGACTTCTGGGCAGCTCCGCACACTCCAGAGATTTAGGCTTGAACACTGTGATGTACAGCATGACACCCCGTGCATTTGAATAAGCAAGTCCGGGACCAGGGCTCTGCATATAATCGAATGTCAACCCTGAACCTCAATTAGGACCTTACTGAGAAATGTGCGGGGCCTCTACCAGTGGACACAGAAGTCGAGCAGCGGGCAGGAAGGTTAGGGAGAGAGAGGGCAGGAGGAGGTGGCCAAACCGAGGGAGTGGCAGTAGAAGAGGAGGAGGAAAGGAAAAATAAGCTAAGGCTTGTGGGGCCTAAATTTTTCCTCCTTATTTTCTGGTGGAACTTCGAATTTTTCACCCCCTCTCACGGTATCGTTGACATTAAATATCCAATCTTCCCTGCCCCACATCACCTTGAGTCATATACCATAGCCAAGGTTGGCTGCGTCTGCTCTCTTCCTCCTCACTCAATTCAAGTTAAGAATGCTCCCACCATACATTACTACTGGGATTTTAAAAATGATTTATTTTGCTATACAATTCAGACCTTTGAACCACACTGGATGCTGGGTGCTTTGTTGGCACCGCAGTTAGGGATAAAAGGGGAGTTTGGGGGATCGTGGAATTCTTTCGTTCCATAAATCACTAATTTTATTGTAGTAAATAGAGGTCACCTCCTGGAACTCCGATAGCCTGCCTTGAAAAATGGTATAGAACTATCACCGTCCATCAAAAGGAAAAAGAGGACACACGGAGCGGGGTGGGGAAGGATTTCTCAGTTTGAGGCAAGGCTGTGGCAAGAATGTGGCTAGTAGGGTCCGAGCTATTTTTAAGAGAAACTTTCCACTGTTTGCTGAGCATTTTGTGTATTGCTTCTGCCCCAGATGAGAGGCTTTATAAAGATGAAGAATGGGGCAAAGTAGCTGGGGAGGGAGGGGAGGGGGCCCCCAGGTTCAGTTCCAAGTCTGAGAAAAGCCAAGGCTGGAGGTGGGAAAGTCAAGAGCCCACTCCCACCACCCCGCCCCCAGTGATGCCGTCACGAGGCTGAGAATCATACAAAGGGGCACCATCCAGGGCGGGAACTGCAAACAAAACAGATGCAAGGGTTGTGGCAGGAAGATAAGCCATATCTTGCCTCGGAAGGGTCTGTGCTCAACTGAGACGGTGCAGCCAGGGTCATTCAACAACTTCCCGACTCTTCTTTCTGAACGACACAGGCGATCACGGAATGCTAAATTTACCAGCCATCCTCGCCCGCAAGAGGTGGCTCATTCAGCTCCCTTCTGATCCCTGAGATGTCGGTGGAATTCTCTGGGAAGTCCTCCGTTCTGGTGTAAAAGGGCAAACCCTTGCTAGGAGAGATTTGCCCTTTGCTCCTTTACCTCCTCCACCCATTTTTTTTTTTTTTTTGGCCTGGGATGTATGTGCCATGGGTGGATCTGCAGCAGCCATCATGAGAGTGTGCGGCCCAAGCGCCACGCTGAAGATGGCAGGGCATCAAGACAGAGGAGCCCAGGTTCCCGAGGGCATCGCTCAGGCTTGGTGCCAGCCCTGGACTCCTGACTCCTGGATGTCTTGCTGCCTGAGAAAAACTAACCCCTCCATGGTTTAAAGCCTGGTGGTTATATTTTCTATCATTCGCACCACTAGGTACTGCTCCCTTGCTCTATCCGCCGTTGTCGCCATGTAGAAATGCTGGCCCTGCGTTGCCAGACCCGACTTTTCCAGAGAAGCTGGAAGTCTGGGTTACTTTTTTCACATGAAATTTCCCAGTTGGCAGTTGGCAGTGGAGAATTGATCCCAATAGAGACAATTCATTGGATTATTTGAAAACACACTTTCAATTTGTGACCTCTGATGTATAGACTGTTTACTCTGGGCCAGGTGTGAGGCTAAGCACTCTGTATTGATTATCTCATTTAATCCTCACAACAGTGGTGAGAGCAATGCTATTATTACTTCTAGTTTATAAATAGGGAATCTGAGACTGAAAGGTTAACTTGCCCAGTGCTATATAGCCAGTAGGGAAAGAGCGCTTAGGAAGGCTCCTGCCTGACTCCAGAGCAGGCATTGCTAATTGCTAATCAATCATCTATTACCACACAATGCTGCTTAACAAACCACCCCAAATTCAGTGGCTTACAACCAGCATTTATTCTCCTGCTTGCAGGACTGTGGGTTGACTGTGGTTTGGGCAAGCTAAGCTGGTCTCGTTCGGTGAGTTGGGTCAGGCGGAGGGTTCTGTGGGATAGGCTCCAGGCTGAGAGTCAGATTCAGGTCAACTCCATGTGTGTTCGCTCTGGGGCCTCAGGGCAAGGGCAGTGGCCATGAACTTTTGTTCCTTCAGGAGGGACACGAGAATTCAGAACTAAGCCATATGGGCCGGTGCATCTGAGGCCTTGAGTCTTGCTGTGACTAGTTGTCCATTGGCCAAGAGAAGCTAGGAAGCCAAGCCCAGCATCCATGGAGCAGGGACCTGCACTCGGCTCACGGGGGAGGGAGAACGAGCATTGATCAACAGCCACCCAAACAATGACAACTATGCTCCGCGGTCTCAGGCAAAGCTGGCCTTCATTGTGATGAAACAAAGACGCCTTTCTCTCCACATTGCCTATTTGCAAAAGTGGCAAATGGCACATGGACCTTGTAAATGGGACACAAAGCCATCCAAACTCATCGAAAATCGGCTCATTTCAGAGATGTCACCACCCTCTGACAATGTTACACCCTGCAAATTGTGGTCCAGCTCCAGCTTCTGGGAGGCAACCACAGAAGGTGGGGAGGAGCTGCTGGGAAGGCATCCCAGCTCCTTTTGGGGGAGGAGCTTCCATCCATCCCGATTTCAAGCAGTAGAAGCCATGCCTGGTGCCTTCCGCAGCGTCTCCCCGCCTCGGTCCTGCCCTGTCTCTTCTTTCCCCCTTATCATCACTCGTGTTTTCTCGCCTCCTTCTCCAACACCCTGGAATAATGGGTCACGCAGTCGGTCAATTATTCAAGCAATAGGCAGTTATCGACTCTCTCTTTTGTACCAAGCGCTGCTCGCGGTGCCGGAGGAATGGCAAGGACAGGCCCAGAACCATATCCACTTCTGCAGAGCTGCTTCTAGTGGGGGCTCACAGAGGATAGTAAATAATCAAATGAAGTGGATGAGACCATTGCAGAGGGTGGGAAGCGAGGACAGGTCGGTTCTCCGAGAGACCTCCCGAGAGACCTCCCGAAACCGTGAGCCCCTCTGCTTCAGGCAGGGGCTGCATTTGATTCAGCTCAGCTTCTGGAAACACTTACAAGGTGTCCGTGGCAGCAGGACTGCCAGGCCCCACGGTCCTGTGTGGTTCCACGCAGAATGTGTGTCGGACATGAGGGGTGGTGAGTGTGAGGAAGGGAGGGCCCTGGGGAAGAGCAGGAAGGAGAACCCTCAGGAGCTCTCCTTAGGGAGGAGAACCCTAAGAAGCTCTCCCCCTCTCCTCTTGTGGGGTGGATTGGGGGTCTGATGTCCCTTGCTGTATGCAGGCTTCATGCAGAGACAGGGACGTGCCACCTTAGGCCACTTGTGTTCATCAGAGAGCTGCAAGAGAATCCAACTTGACTAGATTCCCCAGAGCAGTGGCTCTCAATGAGGACAGGGCAGCGATTCAGCCCCCAGGGACATCTGGGCCATGGCTGGGGACATTTTTGATGATCCCATCTCAAGGAAGGGTTGCTACTCAGTAGAGTCCAGGGCTGCAGCTAAATGTCCTACAATGCCCAGGCCTGGATTATCCAGCCCCAAACCTCAGTAGTACCTAGGTGCTCTAGAGACATGCTTGTTGGCCTCCTGTGCGTCTCTGCAGGGATCAATTTAATTTTTAAATATCATTTTGTTTACCTTGAGAATGGGTGATATTGGCACATCATAAAATTCAGAAAATATAGCAGGGTTCCTAGTGAAAATACCCGTCCCCTCCAACCTGCTAGCTCCCCCGTTCTTTTTTCCACCACTAACACCAGTTCCTTCTGTGTCTATCTCCAGACATCCTCTGTGCATATCTGAGCAGAGCCTGTTGAGCCCCTCCTTCATGTCTCCTCTCACTCCGCACCTCGACACACCAAGGGCTGCTCTCTGTGAACCCTGAGTCTTCTGATCTGGGGCTTTTTGTTCGGGCCCCGGGAGCACTCTCAGCAAGCAGAAATGACTCCAGACTGAACGCTCCTGGGGGTAGCCCATAACCAAAGACAGATGGGAAGTCGGTGCATAAATACCCCAGCTTCCTGGCCCCATGGGTGAGATAATTCCAGACTTCTCTAGCACAGTTGCCCTCCGGTTGTCATCAGGGGCAACTTTCTTGGTAATTATCCTTAACTGACTACATTTCCCCCTCCCCTAACTTGCCTTTCCTTGCCTTGCTTCCCCACTCCCCTACTGGAGTTTCCTAGGATTGCAAACCTGCTCTTATAGCCTTTCTCCTTTCCCTGTGATTCTGCAGAAACACACATTAAGACCGATATGAATGAAATATGTACATATACATCATATACGTTCGTAATGCAGCAAACATGTATGTAATGGAATATATCCATATCTACCCAAACAATTGTGAGATATTAGGGGCTGTCTCCATTTCCCTCGATAGAGTCCCCTTGAAATATAACAGTGACAGATGCATTCTAGAGCTTTCTGTGCTTGGCAAAGAGCCAAAGACTTTCCTTGCATCCTCTTACCACTTCACAATCCTATATTGAAGATCATGTTCTTGCCCCTTATATTTTAATGGGGATACTGAGTCAGAGATATCAGCAGAGGGAGGCAGTTCAAAACATGGTCTCTGCAACCCAAACTGCCTCTCTCTTATTAGCAGGTGACCTTAGGCAAGTTGCCTTTCTCCTCTGTGCCTCAGTTTCTTCCCCTATGAAATGCGCACACTGCTGCGAGGATTAGATGAGCGGGTAGATAGAAAACTCTCAATAAAATTTCGATAGCATCGCTGTCCGTCTGACTCCTTAGGCTGGGCTTGTAATCATCGTGTTTAAATGTAGCCTGGTGATCTAGTTCATTTTTTTTTAAATTTTGCTTATTTATTCATGAAAGACAGAGAGAGAGAGAGGCAGAGGCACAGGCAGAGGGAGAAGTAGGCTCCACGCAGGGAACCCGACGTGGGACTCGATCCCGGGTCTCCGGGATCAGGCCCTGGGCTGAAGGCGGCGCTAATCCGCCGAGCCACCCGGGCTGCCCTAGTTCATTTTTTGAACTAAAGAGAAAACTTGTATTTCTAAGATTTTTAAGAAAAGAAGCAAAAGAGGTAAAACAAAAGTTGTATTCCAGAAATTCTCAACGTGCGCTTGAAAACGCGCCACCGGGAGACACCGATTACACCACCGAGAGAGTTGCAGTGACCGAAGCAAAAGTCTGTGCTGCTGTTAGGCTCATCTGCAGAAATCCAGGCTCTCTGCATTCTAGAATAATTTGATCCACGCCATCTGGCAGCTTGAAAGAAGAGGAAAAAAGAAGCAGAGGAAGAAGAAACAACAGCCATGTAGCATGAATGTAATTCCCAATCTAAGTTATGCGCTCTCATTTGCTTCATGTGATACGAGCCAAATTTAACCATGTCAACATCTCAACAATTGCTGATTTTTCAAGTGCCATACGATGCATCTGGCGGGCGCTCATTGAATGTTCTTCAATGACGGTGACGTAAATGTATTTACTAAAATACAGCGTATTGAAAAAATAAATCCTACATTGTGATGTCCTTTAGTTTGCGTTTGCATAAATTGGCACTCTCTGAAATAAGGGGTTGAGATTTAAAAGAACATGACTATGTTTTAAAATGTTCAAAGAGTCATAATTATAGAGCTTACCACCATTTAGTCCATTTCTCTCGTTTTAAGTGGAGGAAAACTTAGCCCGACATTAGGTTTTTTTGAATTTTATTTTAAAGATTTTATTTATTTATTCATGAGAGACACACAGAGAGAGGCAGAGACACAGGCAGAGGGAGAAGCAGGCTCCCTGCGGAGAGTCCGATGCAGGACTCGATCCCGGGACCCCGGGGTCATGCCCTGAGCCGAAGGCAGATGCTCAACCACTGAGCCCCCCAGGTACCCCTGGAGATTAGTTTTTGAAAATGAAGGGGAAAGGATGAAGGGAGCCTGAGAACCTGGAGCCCAACCAGGAGGAGAATGGGGGGGCGGGCAGGGGAGGGCAGATGTTGGACTAGATGCTCCCAAGTGTGAGGACACGGGCATCCTTCCTCCCTCCTGCCTCCTGCTGTGACTTCCTGCACAGGAAGCAGGGATGTAACCACTAACCAGGTGTAGTTCCTCTTCTTCCTCTCATTATTCTCCGTGGAGCCCCTAGACAACTCCATGGGCTGTTCTGAAGCCCCGATGCTCCATCAGAATTGTCCCAAACCCAGAGAAAAGGGGGCAGGCCTTCGTATCTCCGCCCCCACCCCATCAGTCATTAGATGCCAGCCGCTCCAGGTGAGGTGGTGACTACCTTGGGCTCAGGTGGTTTGCAGGTTGGAGGGCTGAGTGCCAGCAGCACCCTCAGAGCCAAAGGGGCGCCCTTCCAGCCTGCAGGGCCCTAGGACAGCACATCACCGCCCATCACACCAGCACGGTGCCCGGCACAGAGTGAGCCATCGGTAAATGTTAAATGGACGAACCCATCCAGAGCCTCGGGACCGACCTGAGAGGGACAGCATGTCACCTCCACGATGTGATTTAGGGACGTGGGAAGAGATGAGTTCACTCAAGGGAAAATAAAGCTCCATTATACCTGTCTAGCGTGTTATCTGGCATTCCTCAATGCTCCTAGGCTGTGGAGGCATTGGGGTGCAAGGCTGCCCTAAGATGTGCACCTGCGAGATACAACTGCTGGTACCAGGTTGAATGTCACTAGTTCTATTCCCTTCTCACCTGGGGTGCCCGAAAGCTCAAAGCTAAATCTGCAGCTTATTCATAAGAATGCATGGCACTCGCTGGCTTTTAAAACTCTGCTCCATGTACCCCCCTCTCCTAAACCTGACACCTCATTCTCACATGCAGCTTCTCTGATTCTTGGGCTTTTAACATTTATTTAATGTTTTACTATTTTGATGTACATGTTTCCAACAGCTAAGCTTCGTGGAGCAAGGCCAAGTCTGAATACACGCCTACGGTATGTTTGCAACCTCCTCATGACACTTAGTGGCTTGGGACTCAGTCTTTTTGGCTCTCATTCTATGACATCAAGGCTCTATGACATCCTGAGATCAGCAGGATTATTCTGGGGACGTCTTCACCTTGGAAATGCTCTTTTGGTTCAATAAACCTATAACCATCATACCTTCAGGCTGTAGAAGGGCTTCCTTTTAAGAACTGGTTATGAACTTCTACATCATGCAACTTTATTTGCTGAACTTAGTTCACATATTCAATATAGGTTTTAAAAGCCCTGATGTTGGGACGCCTGGGTGGCTCAGTGGTTGAGCATCTGCCTTTGGCCCAGGGCTTGATCCTGGAGTCCTGGGATCAAGTTCCACATCGGGCTCCCCACAGGGAGCCTGCTTCTCCCTCTGCCTGTGTCTCTGCCTCTCTCTCTCTCTCTGTATCTCTCATAAATAAATAAAATCTTAAAAAAAAAAAAGTGAATCAGGGATGGGCCGCCTGGGTGGCTCAGTAGGTTAAGCGACCTACTCTTGGTTTGGGCTCAGAGTCTTGGGATCCAGCCGTACATCGGAATTTGTGCTCAGCAGTGAGTCTGCTGGAGATTGTCTCTCTGCCTGTCCCCCTACTCGTGCACACTCTCTCTCTTCCAAATTAATAAATAAATCTCAAAAAAAAAAAAAAAAAAGTAAATTGGGGGCACTTGGCTGGCCAGTGGGTTAAGTGTCTGCCTTCGGCTCAGTTCATGATCCCAGGGTCCTAGGATCCAGCCTCAAGAACCTCCTGCTCAGTGGGGAGCCTGCTTCTCTCTCTCCCTCTGCCCGCACCCACCCCCACTTGTGCACTTTTGAACATGTGCTGTCTCTCTCTCAAATAAAGAAATAAAATATATTTTTTAAGTGAATTAAGGAATTGAATGGCATTTTTGCTGGGACTGAGACCTGGTGTTATCGAAGAGATTAAAATTGTAGGATGAAGAGTGAATCTTTACTGACGGTCACTGCCCCCCCCCACCCCCCGTTCTGGGCTTTTGGGAATCCACCCCTGACATACTACAGCCTAGTGGGTGCTGAGGCTTTGAATCCACCCAGATACACGTATGTCATTGAAACCAGGGCCTCCGTGCCTTTCTCCCCTGCAGAACTACAGTTCCCTTCGTTCCTTCCTGGCTACGTATTTTAAGGACGTTTCCATCGTCTGCAGCCTGGAGCTTTAATTTCATCTTTTATTTACTCGTTCATTCATCTGCTGATTCCACATGTATTCACTGAAACTCTATCATGGCTCAGGCGCCTCTAGCGAGAGGCAGAGAACTGAGGAAGGGAGGACAATGGAGCATGAACAGCATCAGGATGGAGGATAGGCAGGACCATGTTGGAGCCCATAGGGACGTCGGGGCAAATGTCAGAGCAAAGAAGGGCTAAGATGAGTGGAGATGGGGAGAATGTTCGAGGCAGAGGAATGGTGTGCATGAGAGCCTCGCGAAAAGCTCTCTCAAGAATGACCTATCTGCGGAGTAAAAGAAGTCTGGCTGGCTGGGAGAGGAGGGGAGGGGACGGAGGGAGGCCGAGTAGGGAGTCCGGGAGGTGCCCCGTGAGGCAGTCTGGACTTGGTTGTTGGGTAAATGGGGAACCATTTTGGGGGGTCTGAAGTGATATGAAGACACAATCAGATGTTGGGTTTTAACAAATCAACAAAGAGATGTGTTGACCCTTAGAATCTCTCTAAGGAAAAGATTATTGCTACCTGGACTCGAGACAGCAGCAGAAGTGGGTGCTCTCCCAGATGTTAGGGGGCAGACTGTGGGCCGCAGCCAGCCCCTGCTTCTGCTGCGAGGACGTGGGACTGAGGGCTGGGATGCCGCTCACACCGCCTGCCCAGCCTGGGGTGCAGTGTCCCTGGCCCAGGGTCCTACTGCCACCAAAGTCCCCGTGGAGCTGAAGATTCACGCGTGGATTGTACCTGAGGACCTCTTCCCCACGAGTGATTTGAAGTGAGAATGAGGTCGCCAGTGTGCATTCACACTCAGAAAAAGAGCGGAAAGGAATCTGAAGTCGCCCTGTACCGAATCTCTAGAACTCATTTCTCTACTTTGGGCCAAGGTTGCTTCCCCCCTGGGCTTGATTTCTACTGTGAACCTGCTTAGTTGTCAGCAGGGGGGGTTCTTCTCCGGAAGCAGGTGGGGTCATCCGCTTCAGGCCCTAGTCAGGTGCTTAACAAAGAAGGACTCCGGCTTCCAGAATGTGCACGAAGGAGCTCTGTCAACAGTACAGGGCTGGCTGATGGGAAGCTGGAGGCTCCCCCAAGCAGAGCAGGGCACTGTCACTCAACCTGTAAAAAAAGGGGGACCTTAGTCATTATTGACCTATTAAAACTGTGTTTTTTAAGCATCTACTATATGCAAGGCTCCATTCAGGCAGAACCTGTCCACTGTTTATCTCGTTATTTCTAGTCTCTGTCACAGGCCTGGAGGAGAAAAGATGGGTGTCACTCTGCTGTGCCTACTGAGCCTCAGGATGGTCCAGGTGCATCTCCGGGTGCAGCAGCGCACCCCCCATTTTACTGAAGCGGTTCACAGGCCCTGGCGTCAAGCCTGAATTAACTTCCAGGTGGCTCACTCACTAGCTTTCTGGGCCTTGGCAAGTCATTTAATTTCAGTAGATTTCAGTGACCTCACCTGTAAAGTGGGGAGCCAGGGGGAGGACGGGACACAAACTTCCCATTTTTGTAAGTCAAAAACCCAAGAATTCAGATGTTCGGTGGTTCGGCCATCTACAGGGGAGGATCGTTGTGAGGTTTCAATGAGATGAGGAACTAGCATTTTTCATCTGGTCCCTAGCACAGGGTAGGGAGCCCTCTGGATGCTCCTTTTTATGTATTTATTTAAAACAATTTTTATTTATTTATTTAACAGAGAGAGAGAGAGAGCACAAGCGCATAGCAGGTGGAGCAGCAGAGGGAGAGGGAGAAGCAGGCTCCCCGCCGAGCAGAACCCCGGGCTCATGACCTGAGCTGAACACAGACACTTAACTGACTGGGCCACCCAGGTGCCCCCTCCTATTAGTAATAGTAATAGCTATTACTATTATTAAAGTAATAATAATACCTATTATTAATAATAATTAGTAATATTATTAATAATTAATAGTATTATTAATAATAAGTAATAATACTTCTTAGTATTATTACTTTAATACTAGTAATAGGTAAGAATAAAACTATAATGATGATTTATTCCTGGGTAGGGTGGTTTCAAACGTGGATGTTGGAGGGGGGATCGTCTCCATCTCTGAGAGTCCATCAGGGAGTTTTTCCTAAGCGCTCCTGGCCTCCTGCCCCCGCCTAAACCCCTCTCCTTGGAGATGGAGTGAGTCACCTGGTTGGTGAGTGACAGCCATTGGTCACATTTCCGGATGGGGAGGAACGAGTCCACCACGAATACTAGGGGCGTGTGCATGTCTGTGTGTGTCTCTTTCTGCCTCTTCCCCCTCGGCCGTCCTTCCCTAGACCAGTGCTGGGCAGACGTCCGGGGGAAGTGTTCTTCTGCAGACTCAGTCTTTTTTTTTTAAGATTGTATTTATTTATTCACGAGAGACACACACAGAGAGAGAGGCAGAGACACAGGCAGAGGGAGAAGCAGGCTCCACACGTGGAGCCCCATATGGGACTCGATCCTGGGACCCCGGGGTCACTTCCTGGGCCGGGGGCAGGTGCTCAACTGCTGAGCCACCCAGGCGTCCCCAGACTCAGCCTTTCCCCTGAAGGTACCCAACTTTGGGGGAGGGAGGGAGTTGAAACAGGGACAAGTGGCAAGTCCCCACCTGAGTTGTGCCCTCCAATCCAGATCTTAGTAACAATAAAGCAGGTGTTTGGACATCCGTCCACTCCTCCATCCCCGTGGTTACTCAGCTCCCTCAAACCCCCAGGGAACGGACTGGACCGATGGGCCCAGGGAAGGTGCTGTGGCAACAACGCTCCTTGCATGTGCTGGAAGGAAGTCTACACTGGCAGAAAGAGGGAAGTAGCTCACCATGTGGCCGCAGGAAGTAATTTGAGGTCATTGGCTGGGGGTGGGGAGGCAAAAGCGAGTATAGGGAATCGCAGTGGGGAGTCTAAAAGTGGCTTGGGCCACCCTCTCCAGCCCTCCGTCCTTCCAGAGCCCTTCCTTTCTCCCTCCTCATTCCTCTTGCCTTCTTGCTCTGAGCGGTTTATCCAGTCTCCCCCACCCTCTAACTATCCCTCACCTCCTGTGTCCCCAAAACCTGCTCTGTTACTTGTTGCACTTAGAACTCCTGTCCCAACTGCACCCCCTCACACTGCAGGGGCTCGTCAGCAAGATTTGGCAATTGGCAAACCTGGGAGAGAGAGAGAGAGAGAGAGAGAGAGAGAGAGAGAGAGAGGAAATCACATCCTTATTTTCACTGACCGTCAACTGAAAATTCAGCATTTCTTTAACTGCGAATGTAGGCAACAACCACAATAATTGCAGCAGAACTTGTGAATCTGTCATCAGCAGGAATCACAATTATTTCCATGTCACATACGATGGTTACAGATATCACAGAGTATCACTTAGGTTCATCGGGACTTTGAAATCACAAGACTTATATTCCCCATGCTGCTAGAGTGTGCTGGATATTTTGCTAAATTGTCATTTAACTATTTTGGTAAGTGCGTTTCTAACTGGTTTCTTTAAAAAAAAAAAACCATTTTTTTTAAAAAGGATTTTTATTTATTTGCCCATGAGACACAGAGAGAGTGGCAGAGACACAGGCAGAGGGAGAAGCAGGCTCCCTATAGGGGGGGCGGATGCGGGACTCGATCCCAGGACCCCAGGATCACACCCTGAGCCGAAGGGAGACGCTCAACCAATGAGTCACCCAGGATCCCCTATATTTTTATTTTATGTAGAGGCTGCTTATAGGCAACCAGCTTGAACGAGGTGAACCTGCGTAAGGTAGAAGGGTGCACAGCAAGCCCCCGGCTGACTACAAACGGGCCCATCGGCGGGAGGGTAGTGATGCCAACGGGGACGCTTGGCCTGCCTGAGAACGTGCGGCAGATGGTAGCTCCTAGGCTCGTCCCCTCCGTGCCCTCCAAACCCCACAGCGACTCCCCTCCGGTAGAGGGGCCTGCGCTCCCCCTCTTGGGTCAAGGAGGGCGAGGACCTGTGTGTGGGACACGGATGCATCTCCAGGACCAGGTCCCGCAGCCCCTTCCTCTAGGACAGGCCCTGCCGAGGTGCCAGGCACCAGGCGCAGGAAGGAGAAGCCCCCCAGCCCCGGGCACCAGGTGCAGCTGCTCCCGGGACTCCCAGAATCGGGAGAGAAAATGCAGCGATTGATGTTTCTTTAAGGCTCTATGTCCCAGAGGGGTGGGGAGGTTGTTCTCCAAAAATAGGACCCAGGATGGAGGTGCCTAGGGGTACATTCTTGTCCTTCTTCCAGTTTTGCTGGATTTTCTGAGCTACAGCCGCTGCACCAAGTATGAGCTGTCTGGGCCCAAACTCCAACACTTACCTGTATTGCCAGGGAGGTGCTTCACTGATGGTTTTGTGTTTCTTGTCTCTTATCAGACTCTAGAATAGGTCTGTCCAGTAGAACTTTCTCCAACGGTGGAAACATCCTTCATCTGTGTGTTCCAAGACGGTAGCCACCACCTACATGTGGTTATTGAAAATTGAGCACTTGAGGGGCGCCTGGGTGGTTCAGTTGGTTGAGTAGGTGCCTCCAACTCAGGTCATGATCCCGGGGTCCTGGGATCGAGCCTCGCATTGGGCACCCTGCTGAGCAGGACGCCCATTTCTCCCTCTCTCATCTCCCCCCTGCTCACGCTCTGTCAAATAAATAAAATCTTTAAAAAAAAAAAAGAAAAGAAAAGAAAATCGAGTCCTTGAAATGTGGCTAGTGCAATTGAGGGACTGGATGTTAAATTTTATCTGTCTTTAGTTACTTAAATTTAAATAGCCACGCGTGTTACCGGCTACTTTCTGGAACACTACACCCCTCGAGGGGCTGTTTCAGACCCCATGGGCTCATAACATCAGTTCTTACCTTCTGCCCGTACCTGTTTTATCGAGGGAAGGAAATAATCACCACATAGGGGTGCCGTCAGTTGGAACACTAGTAAGGAGTTTGCTTTTGGCAAACAAAATAAAACAACTAACCGAACAGAGAACAGACACGATGTAAGCCTGGGAAATCCATGTCTCCGGCGATTTGGCATTTCGGGACCAAGTGGCCTCGGCAGCTCTGGGGCTGTCTTATTAGGGGGTCAAGGCAGCATTCGGGCACCTCCAAGGGCCTGAGCAAGGGTCCCAGCCCCAGGCGTGCTGATGTGATTCTTGGAACTCGACTTCAGTAGCAGAAGGGGACCGTGGGTCCCTACAAACACGAGGCAGGATGGGGACAGGAGCCCTCTGTCGTCTGTGCACAGAGAAGGACACATTGTAACATGTTGCATATTGTTTAGATGATTTTTATATTCAACGAGCATGATTATTCTTTCCAGTCATGCCCCATGTTCTATAGCTCTATGTTTTATTTATTTGTTTTTTGAGATTTATTAATTCATTCATGAGAGACACAGAGAGGGAGGCAGAGACACAGGCAGGGGGAGAAGCAGGCTCCCTGCAGGGAGCCCAATGTGGGACTCGATCCAGGGACCCTGGGGTCATGATCTGAGCCCCAGGCAGGTGCTCAACCACTGAGCCACCCAGGTGCCCCGATTTGTGTTTCTAATAACATGGTTTTATTTTAAAGAGGGATATACCGGGTTCCAGATCATCATCAGGCCTGAAGGTTAGGAAGATCTGAAACAGCCGCTCATTATGGAACAGGTCCTGAGTAGGTGAGAATCTGTGCTATTTGCCAGGCAGTGTAGACGTGTTACTTTCAGCCCCGACAAGTCACACTAGCAGGAAACAGTGCTGCCAGGAGGAAATTCTGCCAAATATACTCGATGAATTATAATCATCAGTAATCAGTCCATTAATTAACTGGGCCCTAAAGGGTGTTGTAAAGAGTTCAAAAGTATTTTCCCAAGTAGGTTAACTGCGCCCCTCCCACCTCATCTGCTTACAAGGACAGCTTCGCTCAACAGACCCTAATTTTATTCAGAGAAGAAAAAGTCAGTTTCAGTCTTGTCAACGTTTTCCTAATTTTCATAAACCTGAATTTAAAAGGGCCCAAATGAATAAGCTTCTGGTGTAAAATAGGAAACAGAAACAAAAACAGACGCGAACCCCAAACCCAAAACCAAAGGACTGAGATGAAGAAATCAAACAACCATGAATATTCATGGAGAACACCACAAAGGGACAAGGATTAAAGAGGGGGAAAAGGACATGTTTTCTGTTTTCAGGCGCTTACATTTTAATCAGCGATTGACAATGTAATTATAAAAGGAAACAATATTGGCCAAATGTCAGTATTTGGCTAGGATTTTTATTTCTCCTTTCACTACTGGCTAAAAAAGAATAGAGATGTTTCCAAATTCTGGGCCCTCAAGCAAAATGTTTTCGAAAGCAGCTTTCTAATCATTCTAAAAATTACTCCTGAAAAGAGCAAACTAAAACAAACTGCTCAAGAGAGGCAAGCTCCTTGTAGGAAAATATTTAAACGTACAGAGAAGCCACGGAAGATAAAAATGACCTATAATCCTGCTATTCAAAGATAAAATGCTCATTTTTGTACATTCGGCTTGAATTTTTATATGCATACACTTGCCTGTGTATTTTTTTTTTTTTTGCCAGAATGGTATTTTTACATATTGTTTGAAAACTGGGATTCCAAAAAAAAATTAAAAAAAGAAAAAAAAAAAAAGAAAACTGGGATTCCCCACCCTCCACCCCAGATAATAAATCGGTGACGTGTTTCTGTGGCTAGATGAACGGTCACAGTATCTGTAAGGTAATTCGACAGCGTGAGTGTCCCATCATTTATCTGGCCAGCCTTGACCAGTGGATATTTAAGCTGCTGTGCTTTTCTTTCTTTCTTTTTTTTTTTGCCATCAGAAACAAGGCTGTGATCAACAGACTCACTGCTGCGTCTTTGTGTACGTGTTTAATTATGTCCACAGGAAGTGATACCAATGGATACTAAAGAGCATGCCATGTCCACTCACAAGAAAATAGTCCTCAGTTTGAATAAAATTCAAAATAATCAGGTAATGCGGCTGGCGTTGTCTGGCAGACACCTGGTCAGGTGGCTGTGTGAGCTCAGAGGAGCCAAGGGCCCAGTGGACGGTAGAGAGAACAGTGTTGGCTGTGTGGCTCGTTAGCATGGCTCCGTCGAACAATACGATAATGCACGTGCACGGTGCCTGGCACACAGTGGGTGCTTTATTTTATTTAATTGATTTCTTAAAAAGATTTTTATTTATTCATTCATGAGACACACACACACACACACACACACACACACACACACACACAGAGGCAGAGACACAGGCAGAGGGAGAAGCAGGCTCCATGCAGGGAGCCCGATGTGGGACTCGATCCCCAGTCTCCAGGATCAGGCTCCGGGCTGAAGGCGGTGCTAAACCTCTGAGCCACCCGGGCTGCCCTATTTTATTCTTTAAAAATATTTTATGTATTTATTCATGAGAGACACAGAGAGGCAGAGACACAGGCAGAGGGAGAAGCAGCTCCCTGCAGAGGCGCCCGATGCGGGACTCGATCCCGAGACCCCGGGGTCACGCCCTGGGCTGAAGGCAGCTGCTCAACCGCTGAGCCCCCCGGGGGCCCCACAGTAGGTGCTTTATAAGTGTCAGGTCCTGCCTCAGTGCCCGCCTCCCGGGGAGAGGGGACGAGAGGCAGGGAGGGTTGAGGGAAGGAGGTCTGGCCAACAGAGAATGTGTGTCCACCGGCCTCTTTCTCGGAGAAAAGGCTCCTGACAGCTCTTCGTGCTTTTTTATTTGTTTTTTCGGGCCGAGTGCGTGGGGCCTGGCGTGGAGGCTTTACTGTGTGGTGCTTCAGCCTTTCCGTCGGCCCTTTGGGGATTATGAAAGGTTAAAGCCGCACCCCAGGGCCCAGTGAAGCTTGTTTACTGCAAGATGCACGTCCGGGCTTGCAGGGTAGTCTCGGCCCGAGCCCCACAACCGCGGCCAGGAGGCCAGGAGGCCGCCGAGGTCTGGGCGATGCCTGCAAATGCTCCCAGGCAGGTGGGGCTGGGCAGGGCCCCCCGGCCCCTCGACAGCCAGCCTCGCTCCTCCCCTGCCCGGGCCCCAGCCCGCCTCCTCTGGCGACTCCTCTCCCTCCTCTCCCGGGGCAGGAGTCTCCTGGGGGTCCTATCCCGGTCAGAATGGTCAGAACGCATTTCAGCCAAGTGCTGCCTTCCCCAGGCAGCTGACCCCGGTGGGATCCGAGGTTGTCAGTGTTGAAAGGTTTGGGGATCTCGGGCGGCCCCGCTTGCTTCCCTCCACTCACCACCAGCGGCACCTATCACTTAGGTTCTGGTTGGAAGGACAGGCGCAGCCCAAGCGGGCAGGTGTGCAGGCCGCGCTCAGGTAGGAGGCAAACCCCAGGGGCGCTGACCCCTCGTAAGGTGCCCAGGGAAGACCTCCCGGTTACCCCCCGAAGCCCTCCCAGCAGGGGCCTAGGGAGCTGTAAACCCCGCCTCGTCCTGGCCATTTCTTGCCCAGAAATGGGTACGTCACTCCCTCCGTCCGGGGCCGGGCCGTCTGGTCTATTCTGATAAGGATAACTGCGCTGACGGAGTGCGCCAGGGGCTGGTAGCCAAGGCTTGTTGCCCTCTCTAGGCTTTGCAACGAGCCTCTGCCATAGGAATTACTGTCTCCAAAATCTCAGAGAGGTTTTCCCAAAGTCACACTAGAGGTAGGCGGCACAGCAGAGCTCCGTACTCAGCTCTACTCGGTTCGACAACCTGCGCCTTTTCTATCCTATCACATCCCCTCCCTTCCTCTGGGGTGAGGTTGTGGCACCAGCTTGCCCTTCACACTTGCTCCCCAAAGGGTGCAGAGTTTAATTCAAATTCGCCTAGATCATTTCCCGGGCGAATGACAAATCCTTTCCTTCTTCGCCCCACCGGAAGAGTCTACACCCCTTGAATTACTCCTTTCTCCATCGTACTTCCCCCTTTGGAGAAAGTAATCCAGTTGGGTGAGTTGACGTGCCCTTGCATTGCCAGAGACACACACCCCCGGCGTGGGGTGGCACGCCATCCTTGCTCCTCCTTCCCTCTTTCCTCTCCTTCCTCCCCTGCCCCCAGATTAGTGTGAAGCTCACCGAAATAACCGGCTCAGGGTGCACACCCTCCCTATCCTGGAGCCCGCCGGGTTCACGCCAGGTTCACGCCAGGTTCACACAATAGGCCTGTGCTCTGATCGTCCTGGGATGGCCTTTGTGGAAACTGTCGTCGTGCTAGTGGTGACCAGGACACAGCAACGTGGCGCAGGACGCGTGGCCTTGCAAGGAAGCAGCTGGTATTTCACCACCAGAGGCCTGTTCAGAGTTTTCTCTTATAATAGGTTTCTCCCTTTGGAGAGAAACACCTTGACTGATTTCCAGCCGGTAACGTGAACACGTATCAACAGCACGTACGTTTGTCCGGCGCGTCCTAAAGGACCTTGACTTGTGTTAAACCGCGTGCTCTTCCCCCAGAACCATGAGATGGGCCACAAACCATCGTTCCCGCTCCAGACAGAGGACCACGTGGTAGCTGGCTGTAACGGTGGCGAGAGGAGGCCGCCGCAGGTAGTCCAGCTGGAAACCGATTCAGCAGAGACTCGGATTCAAGGCTTTGCAGGCGGCGGCCAAGTGGTCCTTCGAAGCGCTCCGTTCAACACTACAGAGCGGTTAATCAGGGCCTTCCTGGGGCAGCTCGCTGGAAAAAAAGGCTTCAGGGGACATAGGACGTAGGATAAATGGAGGAAGTCGGGTTGTGAGGGTCGATTACATGAACGAATGAGTGATTAATTCACTCATTCAGTCATAAATTTAATAAATATTTATTGAACACTGTCACCTACTGTATGACATTATATGATAGGTGAAATAGCAAGGAGATTATACCTGTGTATGGCGGACACCTGCTAGGGTTTTCTTCTTTTTCTTGGCTCTACAGATAGACTACAGTTCCCAGACGCCCTTGTGGTTGGGAAGGGCCATGGGCCTGCTTCCTAGCTGATGGAAATGTGAATGGGAAGCCTCTCTTCTCCCTGCTTTTCCCTTTAACGCAGATGAGCATGGGGAGCTTGGAGCCTCTGAATTACTTCATTCTTGCCAATTTGAACACCCTTTAGACCTAAACTTCCATTATATTAAACCACTGAAAGTCTGGAGTTTATCTTTTGTAATGATTAGTGTTACTGGTGCTTCTTAACCAGGTTTCAGGAAGGAATTAAGCCCTAAGACCCTGAGGCATCCATTGTAGGTAATGAATTAACTTCACTCTTTTGCATTGAAAATGGTACTAGTGGGATCCCTGGGTGGCGCAGCGGTTTGGCGCCTGCCTTTGGCCCAGGGCGCGATCCTGGAGACCCGGGATCGAATCCCACGTCGGGCTCCCGGTGCATGGAGCCTGCTTCTCCCTCTGCCTGTGTCTCTGCCTCTCTCTCTCTCTCTCTGTGTGGCTGTCATAAATAAATAAAAATTAAAAAAAAAAAAAAAAAAAAAAAAGAAAATGGTACTAGTTATAGATCATCCCTGAGAGAATTGAGTAAATAGTCACACATAATTTTCCGTGGACTTTAATTCTCTTGTGGAACCCCCGTTGAGAAAGGCTGGATACACTTGAGCAATCCCCGTCGCCAAGGGGTCTATCATAATCTAGTTGTGGAAATTAGACAGATGTGTGTATCCCTAAAAGGGACTCTAAAGGGGGTAACTCATATGGCTTCACTTCATCCTCAAGACCAGCCCGGGAAGCAGACTTTTTTGTTTTGCCATTTTATTTATTTATTTATTTTCATAAAAATATATTTTTATTTTATTTTATTTTATTTTTTAATAATAAATTTAATTTTTATTGGTGTTCAATTTTTTTCATAAAAATATTTTTAATTTTATTTTTTATTTATTTATTTTTTAATAATAAATTTAATTTTTATTGGTGTTCAATTTTTTTCATAAAAATATTTTTAATTTTATTTTTTATTTATTTATTTTTTAATAATAAATTTATTTTTTATTGGTGTTCAATTATGTTTTGCCATTTTACAGATAAAGAGATTGAGAAGTTAAGCAAATGCTCAAGGTCACTCAGCCAGGAAGGGGTGGCGTCAAGATTTGAACCCACATGAGGGACATGAGGGACCCCTGCTCAGGCTGCGAGGGACTCTGTCCGTGTCACTGCAAAGTAAGCAAGTTTAATCCAAACCATGGTTCTCGTTAGAGCGCTCACGAGGGCTGGAGGAACCAGGACCTTCCTCTGTTTTCAAGGACAAAGATAATTCTTCCCTCCGGGAGAGACTAGGACTCTCCCCTGTGCCCCTGGTCATCCTCGAGGTGCTCGCTCTGCAGCACAATTTTCCTACCCTGTGCCTGTTTATGGGAAAGTGATAATAATATCATTAAAAGCCATTTATAGAAGCAAATTAGTAAAAAGAAGAGTCATCCTACATTCTGACTTTAGGAAAAGGGGACTAATTTATGAAAAGTTTGGGTGGTGCGATTAGGCAAGCAAAGGATTGTTAGCTTACGGAAAGAATTAGGTTAACTAATGACCATCTTCCAGAGGCTTAATTAAGTCTCTCAGCTCTCAAGTGAGGCCAGGAAATAATTGATTTCTGCATTGCTGGTGGGGAAAGCAATGGGGGGAGGTAATTTGCCCACAGCCAACGAGGGAACCGGCATCTGTCCTGGGATTAAAATCTAAGATTTTTTGGCTCATGATCCTTTGTTTCACTTTTGAATCTGGCATGCTCATGGCCCCGGAAGAATTTTTTTTGTCTGAGAACCCCTGAGCAGGACCATCACCCGAGATACTCCATGCAAAGAACAGACCAAGTAATTAAGGATTTGCTCCTTAGTAATGTTCTGTCCTTCAGAGAAGTAACGCAAACGATGCGCTGCTGGTGAGAGTCAAGGCCACGCGGGTTTATTTAATGCGCACTGGCACTTCTCATTGCAAGGCCTGCCCGTTGTCCAGTGATTTGCAATGCCAGAAAATATTTGGACATCTCAAAATTTAAAAGGATGTCTGGGACAAGCAGGGAGAAAGAGAATAATGAAAGGGAAGGGAAAATAAAAGAAGAATGAGTAGCAGAGGATGGAAGCATTCCAGAAGAATGATGGAATCCACCAGTTTTTGAAAGAACTTTAAGATTTATTTATTTGTGAGAGAGAGAGAGAAAGAGAGAGAGGAAGGGCCGAAGGAGAGGGTGAGAATTCTCGAGCTGATTCCCTGCTGAGTGTGGAGCCCATTGTGGGGTTGGACCCCAGGACCCAAGATCATGACCTGAACTAAAACCAAGAGTCAGACGCCCAACCGACTGAGCCACCCCGGTGCCCCAGGTGCAAGGAACTTTTCAAATATTTCCTCAAGAAAACTCTATGTGTAGGTATTGAATTATTTCATACAGATGTGAATGCTGAGGCTTAGCTGGAAGCATTCTGACCAAACTAAGAAGGGGCAGGGTGAACAGTTGAATCCAACTTTGCAAGTCAGACTGTTACTTTCATGTGTTTAAAAAAAACCAAAAACACAAAACCCCAGTCCTGTCTCCTCCTGCATGTCTCTCTCCTCTGCTACTCACACAGAACAGTTCGCTTCTAACACCTCTGGTCACCACAGGTGTGGGCTCCCTCCCGGAAAGCAATGTTTGACACTAGCTGGGTGTCTCACAGTTTAACTCAATTTTGACATGATCTACCTGGAGGTGGTGTCAGATACCACAGGGTAAGGGCTCCGTCCTGGGAGACTGGGCCCTACTTCAGATGCTAATCACAAGTGGCAGGTCACCAGGTTACCCACAGTTTCTGTCCACGTTGGCTATAATTGAAGGTTCCCATGACCTCCTTCCCCTTGGATTCAATTAATTTGTTAGAGCAGCTTAATAGTTTTTTTTAAATAAAAAGATATGATAAAGGATCCAGATGAGCATTCAGATGGAAGAAATGAGAAGAGGAAGCGATCAAGAAAGAGTATGGAGTATTCATGTCTTCTCCAGGCACATTTCCTGTCCATCCTGGACACTCTGAACAAACTCCAGATGGTTGGGATTTTATAGAGGCTTCATCACGTAGGCATGATTGATCATTAACTCTACTTTCATTTTTTTAAATTTCTTATCAAGAGAATGGGGGAGTGACCTAAAAATTCCAAGCTTCTAATCTTGGTTTGGCTTTCCCCTGATCCAGCAGCCCACCAATTAGAACAAAGATACTCTTATACTCTTATCACTCAAGAAATTACAAGGGTTTCAGGAGGAGCTCTGTGTCAGGAGCCAGGGCAGAGATCAATGTATATTTTCTATTACGTCACACTTATCCACTGCCCTTTAGTGCCCTCCCTCCACCTGTAGGTTTGACTAGAAGAGGGATGTGTTGGAATTCATGTGCTTCCTTGTCTGTTTCTCTCTGCTAGATGATAAGCTCCTTGAGGACCAGAATCAAGATTTAATATTTTTGCCTCCCCAGAGCTTAAAGGTAGTTCCTGAAAGGCAACAAACATTTGTTGCACATGTGAATGAATGGAAACCTGCAATGGACGAAGGCCAACAAATAGCTCATAGCTCATCTTCTCATCTAACCTGAAGTCACCTCACAGGCATTCAACCTACAGGTGAAATAGACTTGTCTTCTTTCATCCTCTGTACACCCAACTCCATGGGCTGAGGAAGTCTGAAGCTTTCTCTGGCGTGTCTGGAAATTCTTGGGCTCAGTTGCTGCCTTGCACTCGCTTCGTCTTGGCCCAGCTGTTTCCCTGTGTGCTGTGAACCAGATCCTAGCTGGATCCCCTGCCAGTTATGTGACTTTAGGTACGTCATTGTGCTTGGAATGGAGGAACTCCATTCCTCCTTCTATCAATGACTGTCTCAATTTAGAGGATGGAAAATGCCTACAAGGGTCAGGTGGGGATCAAGCAGGAGTGACGCAGATACTTCGTGTAAGACAATGCGGAGTGGTGACAATTACAGCCGACAGGAAAGGGTACCCCTGGCAAAGGAAGAAGCTACTGCCTTTCTCCAGCTGATTGTTGTGTGGGAAGGAGGACTCAGTATGGCCACATTTCCAGTTTTCTCAAAAGATGTAGGAAGCCTGGATTTTTATGTGAAATCTTCCAATTCTTAAACGTTGGCACAAACATTTTCAGAAACACAGAGCGAGCCAAACTCAACACATCTGTGTGGCAAATTCAGCCCATGGGCCTCAAGGGTGCAGCCTCTGGTCCAGATGACGTCTCGAGTCTTTTCATTCTCGAAGAGGATTTGGCCTCATGGCCGACTGTCCCTTCAATCTGCATGTTTTTGGCTCTCTGTACTATTTCTGCTTCCATTTAAGCAGAGTGGACGAGGGCTTAAGTGTAACCGTGTTTATAAACACCCTGAAGAATTCCATATGGTATGCCGAATGTGAAGTTGGCTTAATTTGAAAAGATTAAATGTACTCAGGCAATTGCAGAGTTGTCTGTTTTGTAAATCAACGCAATTTGTCGATGGCAGGCCGGGAAGGGATGAGCTTTGGGAAGCGCAGCTGGTGTGACCAGTAAGCCCAGTGGTGGGAGCGTAAGAGGCAAGTCAGGTGGTGGTGGCTCTCCTGGGACCCTCACCTCCTCTCTGTACCATACACATGGGCGCTCTCTCCCTTTCTCTCTCTCTTTCTCTCTCTCTTGCTCGCTCTCTCCCTCTCCTTGCCCCTTCCCCAACTCTGATTGAGTTTCCTCCCTCTTAATTTGAACCTTATCCAAATGAAAAAGATTTTCCTGATGCATTTGGAAGCCACGTAGGAAATGCCTAACACTCGGGGACCAGGTATCTCAGCTGCGTGTGGCAGATCTGAGTCTCGTAGAAGCCCTCAATTAGGAACCTAAATGCCACGGGTGCAGACCCTCCTTCCTCTGGCATTAAGTGACTGTGGGAGCTTGCATAGTCTCTTTTTCTTGCTGAGCCGCATGTCCTCATCTATGAAATAATGGGGATGACCTTGGATGTCTTGGGGCCCCTCCAGCAATAACAGTAATTGGGCTTCACCCTGTGAAGCAGGCGAGGGCGATGGCTCCTGTTTTCTCTTTTATCATTGTTTCTGCTTCCGACAATGGACAGCAACCTCTTGCCCTTACATCTAGGTGTAGAATGCTGTTTACTCTGTCTGGACACCACCCTGAGCCGCAGGAAGGGAAGTGTATCTTGTGGTGTGAACCTAAGGTGGACCTTGAGGCATCTCTGGATTCCATAGAAGCCTAGAACAGAGGCTCCCTTGCCTTTTTCTCTGCTCTGGCACAGCTTCAACAGTGGAAAGAGTGTCAAAGTCATGTAACCAGGTTCCCTGATCAGTACTTTTCAACCCTTAGGAAACCAGCAATGCAGAAAGGAGGAACAGAAGAGGGAAAGGTCTGTGAGTAGGCTTTTGTTCACAGACCACAGAAAAGCAACTCAAGCCAACATACACAATAAGGGGCTGATTTAACTAATGATGAAGTGACTGGCCAGAGCGGGCAGGGGTCGGTTGGCCAAGGGGTGGGGACCGGGCTGTGAGTGGGAGGGATGACAGCTGAGAGCCTGGGCCAGTCTGGGACCATTAGGTGGCCTGTAGGGGGCCATGGGGCTGCTTTGGAACCCTCAGCCCCTCTCTGTTTCGAGGCAGCCCCATATTTTTATTGTAGTCCGTACTGTGGAGTTGCCCTCCACTGACTGAGGCTTCATTGATTGCCCCTGGAACATGTGTGACTAACCCAGTTCAGTGTTGCCCTTGTATCAGTCAGCTCCAGCTGCCATAACAAAGTACCACAGATGGAGTAGCTTATAAACAACAGGCTCTTATTTCTCACAGTTCTGGAGGCTGGCAGCCCAAGATCAAGGTGCAGACACATCTGAGGCCTGGTGAGGGCTCTCTTCTGGTTCTTCTCACTGTGTCCTCGCACAGCAGAGGGGAAGGAGAGCTCTCTGGAGTCTCTTCTATAAGGCAACTGATCCCATTCGTGAGGACTCTGCCCTCATAACCTAAGCAGCTCCCAAAGGTCCTGCCTCCTATTACTCACTGTGGGGGTTAGGATTTCAACATATCAGTTTGGGAGGACACAAGCATTCAGCCCATAACACCCCCCTTATGCCCAGGTGAGTTGGCTAGTGAACCTTCACAATGCATTTTTGGGTACAGTGTGTGGGTCTTTTTTTTTTTTTTTTTTTTTGGTATACCAGAATATTTTTTTTCCTTTTTTAAAAAATTTAAATTCAATTTACCAACATATAGTATAACCCCCAGTGCTCATCCCATCAAGTGTCATCCTTAGGGCCTGTCACCCAGTCACCCCATCCCACCACCCTCCTCCTCTTCCACAACCTTTTGTTTGTTTCCCAGAATTAGGAGTCTCTCATGGTTTGTCTTCCTCTCTAATTATTTCCCACTCAGTTCCCCTCCTTTCCCTTATAATCCCTTTCACTATTTTTTATATTCCACATATGAGTGAAACCATATAATGACTGTCCTTCTCTGACTGACTTATTTCACTCAGCATAATACCCTCCAGTTTTATTCACGTTGAATCAAATGGTAGATATCCCTCCTGTCAGATGGCTGCATAATATTCCATTATATGTATACATCACATCCTCTTTATCCATTCATCTGTCGAAGGACATCGTGGCTCCTTCCACAGTTTGGCTATTGTGGACATTGCTGTATGAACATTGCGGTGCAGGTGTCCTGTTGCTTCACTACATCAGTATCTTTGGGGTAAATACCCCAAAGTGCAATTGCTGGGTCATAGGGTAGCTCTATTTTTAACTTCTTGAGGAGCCTCCACACTGTTTTCCAGCATGACTGCACCAGCTTGCATTCCCATCAGTATGTGGGTCTTGAGGGCCAGCTTCACACACAAGCTGAGCAAAGCACTCAGTGTTTTTGTTTTTTAAGATTTTTTATTTATTCATTTGAGAGACAGAGACAGAGCACAAGCAGGAGGAGAGGCAGAGGGAGAAGCAGACTCCCAACTGAGCTGGGAGCCCAGCATGAGGCTCGATCCCAGGACCTAGAGATCACGACCTGAGTCAAAGGCAGATGCTTAACCATCTGAGTCTCCCAGGTGCCCCCACCCAGTGTTTTCATAGTTTCTGCAAACACCTCCCTACCTCTGTCCTCTTTAGGATTACCTTCCACAATTCAGGGTCTGCTGATTGGCAGTCCTCCAGAAGGAGCTCAAGTGAGGATATAGGATTTGCTGTCACAATAATAGCCAGAGAGATAGCACCTGGGTTTTCTTGTTACAGATCTCCCCAGAAAAGACTTCACTGTTGGCTCTTAGCCCTTCTTCCTGTTAATACTTTGGCTCTGGGGTCATATGCCTCACCCCTTTCTCCACTGTGAGTCCTTAGCAAGGTACATAGCTATTTTGTGTGTAAAAAGCAAGAGCTGTGAATATTCAAATCCTCCAGATTGTAAACTCCTCGAGAACAGGAATTTTCATCTGTTTGTATATTTGTGAACCCCCAGAGTCTGCAACACTAAAGGGCACTCAGCAAACATTTGTTGGGTGTTGAATAAAGTGAAATAATTCATTGTTTCATAAGCATATAATTAATGCTATCTATTGTTAAGAGTGGTTTAGAATCTTCCTCAATCAGTGTTTAAAAGAATATGAAGATACTTTATTCATTCAGTCAAAATATAACTATTGACTGGCTAGAGTGTGCCAGGTGTTCTGTTAGGTTTGAGAGAAACAGCAATAGAGACACATTTGCTGGTGGAATTTATGGTCTGAGGGAGGGAGACATTGAACAAGCCATCATAAGTGTACTGAGGGTTACTCTGAGGATTGATTCCCCAATACTTGTGGAATAAACTGAGATTGGCTATACCAGGAAAATTGAGCTGTGTATCAGGCTTTGGTAGGACTAGATTCCCTTTTGTCAGTGTATTAGTTAAAATAACATTAGCCACTGCAACAGATAAACCTGAATTACCAGTGATTAAAATAAGAGAAGTTTATTTTTTGCTTGTATAAAACCATAAGCAGATATTTCTGAGAAATGGGTAGCTCTCTATCCACCAATGTTTCCGGAACCCAGGTTCCTTCTGTATTGTGACTCTGCCGTCTTTAACATTTGGTTTCCAAGCTCCCCATGTTCCTCTGCATCAAACCTGGTGGGTCATGGGAGTGGAAGAGAAGGTTTGGCAGGAGGTTTTCTTTGGGCCAGGTCAGGAAGTGGTGAGTATAACCTATAGTCAGTTAGTCCACACCAAACCACAAGATAGAAATGTCATCTAGCCTCGGGGTTCAGGGATTTCCTTGTGATACGCCCTTCTGATCACCAAATAACCTTCACACCCTTATTCCCATGCATAGAATACACTGACATTCCTCCTTAAGGAAGACCACCCAAACCCCCATCAAGTGACTGGGTCACTCAATGGTCTAACTCAATGTTGAGTTAGGAGTCTCTCATGGAGAGACTTAACATATCACATAATTTAACATAGATATGTTAAATCTCCTCAAAATCCAGATGCAATATTTCACATCCATTGACCTGTGAACTGAAAAGACAAGTTCTGTGCACCATCCTCCACGAATACCATATACCACTACGGAATAGGGGCAGGATGAGACAATAAGCATTCTCATTCGGAAAAGCACAGAATAAGAGTCACAGGGCAGTCACTAGTCCATGGTCCATAGATTATACAATCCTGCTAAGCAAGAGTCTTGGTCAAACAGCAAGAGAACTTTATCGATTAAACCAAAATTAAATTCCTTGGGAAAAACTCCTTCATCTATGGTTCTCTGTGGTCTGTTAATCTATTGACATTTGCGGCCAGATAATTCTTTGTTGTGGGGAGTCTAGCTTATGTAGTGTAGAATGTTGAGCAACATTCACGGCCTCTATCCCTTAGATGCCAGTGGGTAGAGGCATCTCTGTCTCAGTTATGACAACTAAAAAATGTCTCCAGATATCGTCAAATGTACCATGGGAAGCAAAATCATTCAAGTTGAAAACTAGTGGGTTAAGGTTTGAGCAAAGCCCTAGCTTATGGTTTCTTTGGCAATATTGGCTTCTCAAAACCTGAGTAGGGTTCTGATCTACATGCTTCCAGTCACTTCCATGAGCAGTAACCATGGCTAAAGGAAAACCATGTTTTCCCTTGATTCATTTCTTTGCTTCCAAATGTTTTGTTGCTACATAACATGGTCTTCACCTTCTTGGCTTCTAAAATATTTTCTTGGCACTCGTCACTCACCACTAATTAATTGGACAGTGGTCAGTAAGGAAGGTGATGTAGGAGATTGGAAAGACTTGTGTAGTGACAGAAAATGTGGGATGGCTTGAAATGCAGGCCACTAAAGCAGAGCACATGGTCTAGGGTATGTCATGACAATGCCCATGCCAAGGTAACATTTTTTTCTACTGTTCAGGTGTAAAAACAGGCAAAAAGTCATTTTACCTGTCTGCCTTTCCTTCTTGTCTATCAGTGCCTAGTTGAGGTGGCACACCCAAAGCTGGGTTGACTCCTTGCTCCCTAGGAGGAGAAGTGGGAATGGGGTTATAGGGTTAAGTGGAAGTCAGAGGAGCAGGCTTGTATGCAGGGACGAGAAACCTCAAGGTTGCAGAGGTGCCACTGGAGGGAGTCCGGAGCAGCTCCTGGGATGCAGGGCTGATTTCTGAGGTCCAGCACGAGTGAGATCGCATAGGCCAGGTTCACCCAAGGGTCTGGACTAAGATGAACACCACAAAACCACTTGAGTCAGCCATGGGTATTTTGAATTCCATGCTTCCAAAATCCCATTTAAAATGTGTATGTACGTGGGATGACTGGGTGGCTCAGGGGTTGAGCACCTGCCTTTGGCTTAGGGCATGATCCCGAGGTCCTGGGATGGAGTCCCACATCGGGCTCCCCGCAGGGAGCCTGCGTCTCCCTCTTCCTGTGTCTCTGCCTCTCTCTGTGTGTCTATCATGAATAAATAGGTATAATCTTTAAATAAATAAATAAATAAATAAATAAATAAATAAATAAATAAAATGTGTATATACAGGGGGCACCCGGGTGGTGCGGTTGGTTAAGTATATGACTTTTGGTTTTGGCTCAGGTTATGATATCAGGGTTGTGAGATCAAGCCCCCCCATCAAGCCCTGTACTCAGCATGGAGTCGGCTTGAGAGTCTCTCCCTCTGGTCCTCCCCCACCTGTGAGCTCTCTCTCTCTCAAGTAAATATCTTTCTAAAAATTATTTATTCATTTATTTATTCATGAGAGACACAGAGAGAGAGGCAGAGACACAGGCAGAGGGAGAAGGAGGCTCCTTCCAGGGAGCTCAGTGTGGGACTCGATCCCAGGACCCCAGGGTCATGGCCTGAGCCGAAGGCAGGTGCTCAACCGCTGAGCCACCTAGGCGTCCCAGTAAATATCTTTAAGAAATAAAATAATGTGTGTATATTTTACATTTAGTAAAAAGGAAACTTAAAAATAATTACTGTTTTTTTTTCTGATTATAAAACTGATATAAAGGAACTGAGAGGTGAAATATCCACCCATAGAGGAAGTGCAAAGTACGCTATGGTATGTCCGGTATGTCCATACTATGGAAAACTGTGCCACGGTTCAACTTATGTGTACAGTGTGATACCGTTTCCATCAAGAAGAAAAGCCCCACAGCCGTGCCATATGTTGTGTGTGAAGACGTTGCTGTGTAAGTACATGCATAGGAAGGGATGTGAACGCACAATCCAAAGGAACTGCCGACTGTGGCTGTGCCGGGAGGGGAGGGGAGAGGAGGGGAGGGGAGGTGGGGGTGCAGATTGGAGTGAGGGTTAAGTGGCTTTGAACACACCAGTTTGCCTGGAACAGAATGCAAACAAAATCTGATAAAAATGGAAAGAACGAGATGGCTGTGCTCACCCTGGTATATACTGTTTTTTTTTTTTGTGTGTGTGTTGTTGTTGTTTTTTTACCTCCTTGAAGGAAGCCATTAACTGTACTTACCTTGGAGGGGGATAGACAGAGGGTGTAAACAGATGGGAAGTTCCACCATTAGTTTTGTCTTCCATGCTCTCAATTTTCTAACCATGTTTATATGCTGTTTTATTTTTTAAAATGCCAATAGAGTTTTCTGGGTGATAAGATAATAGGTCTTTTTTTTGCTGTTTTCTTTGTATTCATCTCTATTAAAGTAACCTAGTAGATGTTATTTGAAAGGCATTTACACAAAGTAATACGTGATCCGGATTAATAATTTTTAAAATAGAGGAAAGCATAAAGAACAGAGTTTACATCATCTGTAGTCTTCCTATCAGACAAGATGGTCATTAATAACATTTTTGATGATTTCCTCTGGTCTTTTTTTCTTATTTCTGTTTTAATGAAATTGAGTTTTATTTTTTGTTCAGTTTTGTACTCTTTTATTTAATAAGATATTATAAGCATTTCCCATACTATTAAACATTCTTCAAATATATAGTTTGTAATAGTCATACAGAACTGTACTACATACACGTACATACTGTGATATATAAAATCAACATTTTAATGTCCGAAGGTAAGCATTTAGAGTGTTTTATTCTTCTAATCGGCCCCTATGGTAATGCAATCATCCCCATTTTATAGATGAGGAAGCAGAGGTTCAGAGAGGTCATGGAGAGAACTGGCCCAAGGTGCCTGAACCAGTGAGAGGCTACGCCACGTCTCAAACTCATTAACTACTGTTTTATTTTATTATTTTTTAAAGATTTATTTATTCATTTTATTTCTTATGATAAAACAGACTTTTATTTTTAACAATATTTCATATGTTTTCCTAATATTTCTTTTTTCATTTTAACATATAGTGTATTATCAAGCTCAGAGGAAGAGGTCAGTGATCAGTCGCATAGAACACCCCAGTGCTCATGACATCACGCGGCCTCCTTCATGCCCATCACCCGGTTACCCCATAACCCACCCCATCCCCTCCAGCGATCCTGTTTGTTTCCTATGATCAAGAGTCTCTTATGGTTTGTCTCCCTCTCTGATGTCGTCTTCTTTTATCCCCCTCCCTTCCCCTATGATTCTCTGTTTTGTTTCTTAAGTTCCACATTAAGTGAGATCATATGACAATTGTCTTTCTCTGATGGACTTATTTCGCTTACCATATTACCCTCTAGTTCCATTAACTACTGTTTTAAACTGCACCTGCAACAGTTATTTATCCAATCCCCTATTGTTGGATGTCTGATGGCTTCACATCTTTTACTAGGTTGGATAACAGTGACAAATACCCTCATATACACAGCTTTGGTCACGTCTTAGAACTCCTTGCCTAGGCGGGGCGGGGCGCCTGGGTGGCTTGGTCGGTTGGTTGGCGCTTTCGGCTCAGGTACTGATCTCAGGGTCCCAGAATCAACGCCCTGTGGCCAGCCCTGTGACGACCAGCCATGCAGAGAGCCCTCCTCAAGCCCTGCACTCAGTGGGGAGCTTACTTGTCCCTCTCTGTCTGTCACTCCCCTGGCTTGTGCACATTCTCACTCTCTGTGGCAAAATCTTAAAAAAAAAAAAAAATTCTTTGCTTGGACTAAATTCCTCAAGGTGGAATTACTGGGTCATCATAAGGGAACATCCTTCAGGTTCTTGCAACATATTGCCAGACCCTTTGCAAGCATGCTTTGGAGCTTGGAGCTATAGGCTAATCCTTCCAAAAGGAAAAATAACTGAAGAAATTCAGAACTTCAGTAATCACAGGCTCCTCTAGGTGGAGGATTGAGTGGGAGTCCGCTCCTATTGTCTTCTAAATGATGGCACTCAAGCCACACATGGCAGTGGAGAGTTTTATCGAATTTTCCCGCAAGGCCATCATGCTCCGTAAACACAGAGTCCGGCAGACGGGGGACCAAGGGCCCCCATTACACCAGGTAAGTGCACATCTTGCTACATGCCTCCTCTCAAGTTTCTATTATTTCAAATGTCAAATGCACTTTGCCTCCAGCCTTCTCGGCCTTTAATTTTTAAATCCACATGCATTTAATTTATTTATTGGATTTCTATAGGACTTGAGGGGAAATTTAATTCATATACTCTGGTTCATCTTCGCTTAACTCATTTGATGGCTTAAAAAACTTTGTTGGCTTTCTTAAATAAGATTTTTTTTTTGTGCAGCTTCTTTTCAGAGACAGGATGCTGGGGGGCGGGGGATAGGGGGTGGGAATTCTCACTGAAAAAGCTGAGTACAAAGCTAGGAATGTGATGGACACGGCTAAAGGCAGCCTCCTTGCCAGTCTCTAAAACATTTTTGCTAGCCAAGAGGTTAGAGAAAGGCACACATAATTGGTAAAGTGGTATCCTCTTCCTTGGCCTCATTAATTTGGGAACCCACCATTACTACAGGGATGTGCCAGGAAGCTCAGAGGCCCCTAAAATTAGAACAATTTCTCATTCAAAAAAGTTAATTGGTGACGTCTGAACTCCCCAATCTGTCCTTCTTACTAAGATAACTGAGATCATTCTAGCCCAAGGAAACTCAAACTTGATATTTTCTTAAGTTATTTCAACCTGAAGATGGGTACGTGTTTTTTCCATTAGGCTTGTTCTTTAATTTTTCATTTCCCTTTTGACTCATTATGGAAATTTTCAAACGTTCAGAAAAAGTTGAAAGAACTGGATGCTGACCATCCATATACATAACACCTTAACCCTACAGTGATTACCATTTTTGCCCTCTTTGTTTTATCACTTATCAATCCATCTCTCTGGGCCTCTGTCAACTCATCTGGTTTTTTAGTGGACTTCGAAGTAACTTGCAGACGTCAGTACACTTCATTCCTAAACATTTCAGCATGTGAGTCATTAACTAGAGCTTAATATTTATTTACATCTCTTTTTTTCTTTTACAGGGAAAAATGTATATAAATGAAATGCACACATCTTAATTGCACGATCCAGTGGGTTTTGATCAATATGTATATTGGGTAAACCCAAATCCCATCAAGATATAGGCATTTTCATTACCACAGGACTTCCTTTGTGTCTTTTTTTTTTTTTTTGCAATTAACTCCTCCCCATCCCTTGTCCCAGGCACCATTCTAATTTCTATCACCATATATTTGTTTTGCTTACTCTGGAGCTTCTAGAACATCTATTCCACAGATGGAATCATACCAAATGAACTATTCACTTTGTCAAGTTGCCATGGCTCTGTTACTTGTAGCTACCAGCTTCCTAATCAAATCAAGAACTATTTGACATTGATCTTTCTTGCCTTATGCTGTGCATTGGAATTTCTCAGAACACATGAAAATGGAAGCGAAGGTACCCCCTCATTACTGAACATAATCTTGCTAATGCTTTGCTAGAATGGCATTAAATATGCTATAGGATTATTCTCCTAAATAAAGTAACATTCAGTGGAGAGGCTTGCCAGAAAAACACAATCTGTATTTTGGAAAGAATCTTTTCCCACCTGCTTTATATGCAGTGTGCGAAGATTTTGTTGGTCTCATTCTTACTGCAAGTACTAGAGTTGGAAGTCAAGACCAAAATTCCACTGTTCTGCTCAGAAGGCCCCTCCGCACCCTTTGAACATCAAGGGGAAGAAGGTCTAAGGCCAGGCAGGTGGTGTTGAAGGTGGAGCAGGTCATCAGTAGGTGGCGCTCTTCCTCTGAACCATGACCTAGACGCGCACCCGCCCCACATCCCCACCAGCTAAGACCAGAAACTCTCCTACAAAAGGACTGTTTTCTGAAAGTGACGGTAAAAGGAGTCTTTAGATGCTTTCAGTATGAAGATTGCTTAGACATCGCTGGGCTGGAGTCCACTGAGAGTCCTGTTTAACCATTCCCAGGGCTGGTACCTGGAAGCAGGAGTCTTGAGTATCCTAAGAATAGAGGTTACATGACCCTATTGAAAAAAGATGCTTGGTACACATCAGTGTTAAGAATCAGCACTGGGGCTCAGTCAGTTAAGCGTCCAACTCTTGAGCTTAGCTCAAGTGTGGATCTCAGGGTTGGGAGAACAAGCCCTGTGTTGGGCTCCATGCTGGGTGTGGGTCCTGGTTTTGTTTATTTGTTTGTTTTTAAAGAGAATCAGTAATAAAACATCTGGAAAAGAAAATCTGGTAAGGAAATTGGAAGACTGGATAGAATCTGAATGTTGGTCCGTGATATCAGGATAATTTCACTAAGGAGAAAATAGAATAACTCAATCCTTTATTCCTTTTTTGTCCATTCAAGGTTCAACAGTGGGAGGGGTTGGAGGATATCATTCAAGAAATAGCCGTTGGACGGCCAAACCTAGGTTTCTACCTGAGTCATTCACGGAGTCTCAATATTTTTCATCTGTAAAATGAAGGTGATCTATCTACGTCATTGAGCGTTTCATTCCTTGATTTAATAAATATTTATTAAGCACCTATTGTGTGCCAGGTGCTGCTCTAGAGCTGTGAGTGCAGTGTGAGCAGGACAAGGTTGCTGCCGTCCTGGAGCTTTTAAGCAGGCTGTATTTTCCTTTCTGTTTTTTGGGGGGTATTTTTGTTTTTTGCTTTTTAGTTTATTTACTTAAACTTGGTGCTCCATTTTATTGATTTACTTTTTATTGTCATTCATATACAGTGTTACATTGGTTTCAGTTATACAATATAATGATTCAACAATTTTACATACTACTCAGTGCTCATCACAGTAAGTGTGCTCATAATCCTCATCACCTATTTCGCCCATCCCTCACCCACCTCCCTTCTGATGGCCACCAGTTTGTTCTCTATAGTTGAGTCCGTTGTTTTGTTTGTGTCTCTTATTCTTGGCTCATTTGTTTTATTTCTTAAGTTCCATATGTGAGTGGACTCATGCTATTTGTCTTTCTCCGACTTATTTTCTTATTTTATTTAGCATTATACCTTCTAGATCCACCCATGCCATTGCAAATGGCAAGCTCCATCCACATTGTTGCAAATGGCCATTCTTTTTAATGGTGGAAGAATATTGGACTATTATAGATATTGGATCTATATTATAATATAGATATCTCTATATTATATAGAGAGAGTCTATATATATATTATATATATATAGTCTCCTCTCTCTCTCTCTCTATATATATATATATAGAGAGAGAGAGAGAGAGAGAGAGAAAGAGAGGTGGTGTACACACACACACACACACACACACACACACCCCACCTCCTCTTTAGTCCTTGGGTAAATATCCTGTAGCACAATTACTGGATTGTATGGTAGTTGTATTTTTAGTTTTTTGAGGAACCGCCATATTGTTGTCCACAGTGGCTGCACCAGTTTGCATTCCCACCAGCAGCGCCCAAGGTTGCTTTTTCCTCCACATCCTCGCCAACACTCATTATTTCGTGTGTTGTTGATTTTAGCCATTCTGACAGGTGTGAGGTTGTGGTTTTGACTTGCGTTTCCCTGATGATGAGTGATGTTGAGCATCTTTTCATGTGTCTGTTGACCATCTGTATGTCTTCCTTGGAAAAATGTCTATTCATATCCTCTGTGACAGGCTATCTTTGCAAAGATGGCTATGCTGGTATGTTGCATCCCACATCTCCTCCTCCTCCTCCTCTTCTTCATCCTCCTCCTCCTCCGCTTCCTCCTCCTCCTCCTCCTCTTCTTCTTCATCTCCTTCTCCTCCTCTTCTTCTTCTCCTCCTCCTACTTCTTCTTCACTTTAATTTTATTTCTTGCTAAAGATCCTTACAGTGAAAGCAAACCAAATCATGAATAAATGTCTATTGTTTTAAAGAAACACTTTATTGAGGTATGATTGACATGTAAAAAGCTATACATATTTAATGTCAAACTCCATGAGTTTGAGAATAAGTATACAACCATGAAACCATCACCAAAGCCATCAGCAAACATATCCATCACCTCCCAAAGTTTCTTCCTGCCCCCATGACTATTATTTTTATTATTTTTTTGTGGTAACAATACTTAACATAGATCTTAGCAACTTTTAAGTATATAATACAATGTCATTAGTTACAAACACTATTGTATAGTAGATCTTCAGAATTTATTCATCTTGTGTAACTGAAATGTGGCACCTTTTAACTCCCCATATCCTCCTCCTTTCAGCCCATGGCAACTACCATTCTACTCTCCGCTTCTATGAGCTTGACTTTTTAAGATTCCACATGTAAGTGAGATCATACAATATTTGTCCTTCTGTGTCTGGCTTATGTCACCGAGCATAATATCTTCCAGGTCTATCCATGTTGTCACTAAAGGAAGGATTTTTTTTCTTTTTTAAGGCTGAATAATAGCCATCACATATATATTCTACGTTCTCTTTCTATATTAGGACAGTGGCAATCCTCCTGGAGGGGTAGGGTCTATGTTTCCTCCCCTTGAATGGGACAGGCCTGTGACCGGTGGAAGCGACACTGCATACCCTTCAAAGCTGGGTCTCCTGGCCCTCTCTGCAGACAGGTGCCTTATGAACCCTGAGCTGACACACAAGCAGCCCAGCTACACTGTTGCCGTGATGCTGGGGGGATCACATGGAGAAGCCACACAGGGACAGAAGAATAGGCCAAAGGAACCCCAGCTTTCCAGCCTCCAGCCTTTGAGTCTTCCATCTGAGGCCCTAAAAGATCAGCTACACCTTATCTGACTTTCTTACCTGTGTAATAAATGGTTCTTTTATGCTACAAGTTTTGAGGTGATTGTTATGCCACCCTAGTAACTGGGACAAGCTATATGCTCATTAGACAGACAGAAGATAAGCCAACGAACAAACAAATAAATGATATATTGTCAATCATGGCAACAAAGAACTGGAGGCAGGGGTGATGTGACTGGAGATTGGGGAGCTGTGACCCCAGACAGGATAAGGAAATCCTGGCCAAAGAGAAAACACTGGTGCCCTGAAGATCTGCAAATATAAAAAGGAGCCAGAATGAATGTTCCTGGGGGGAGGGGGACAGAAGTAACAGCAAGTGCAAAGGCCCTGGGGCAGGCTGAACCATGACACATTTAAGGAACTGAAATTGGCTGGTGCCCCTGCATTATAGGGAAGGGACAATAATAGTCCAAACTGAGGTCAGAGTAGACAAGGTCACCTTCTAAAGGGACTTCTAGCCACAGCTGAGGGTTTGGGATTTTATCCAAGTGTAATCGGAGTCGTTGAAAGATTCTTAGCGGCGAGGTGGTGAGATGTGGTTTTATGGACATACTCGCAAAAGCCTGTTGGCCACTGTGTGGCGAAGGGATTGAAGGCTGAGGACTGAGGCAGTTCTGGGCGGCTGTGGCCTCGGTCCCAGCGAGATCTAATAGCAACTTGGACAAGCCCGGAATTTGTGGACACGGCCACAATAGCAACAGAAGGACGAACACAGCCTGCGTGGTTTCCCTGCTCAGGCATTGTTTCAAGGGCTTTGCTGGGATTGCTTGATTTTTGTCCTCACGACAACCCCATGATGTAGGTTCTATTGTTATCCCAGTGAGAACTCAACCCTCCATAGTAAGTGTGTGTGTGTGGCGGCGGCGGGGGGGGGGGGGGGGAAGGAGCCTCCTGACCCAGGTGGGGTCACCTGCAGGATGCTGTTCTCCCAGGTACAATCCAGAGGGAGGATTCAGGATATGCTAGAGAGCTGACAGGACTTGTAGAATGATCGGATTGGGGGGAGGCAAGGAGAGAGCTGGAGAGGATGCCTCGGGGTTGGAGGTGGGCCATCAGGAGGGAGCTGGAGCCATGTGCCGATCCGGGGTTGGGGGGAGTCTGGGGGAGAACCAGGGCGGGAGACGCAAGAGTTCTTTCCCTCTCCATCAGAATGGACAATAATCCTGATAAAGTGAACAGAATAAAGGCTAACGTGCATGGATTTCCTGCCAGGTGCAAGCATTCCACCAATGCCCACTCATCAGATCTCGCAACGACCCGGAGAGGCAAGGTACCAATACCTTGACTCATCCTACAGAGGCTGAAACTGAGGAACAGCCAGGCTGAGAAATTGGTCCAAGGTTCCCGAGCTGGGAAATCGTGGGCCTGGGGTCAGGCTGGCGGCTCTAACCACTGCACCCACTGCTTCTCTAGCGGAGCAGGTGTTTGGATAGTAAGTGCTGCTCCTGTTGTTCCCACGGGGCTGGCCTTCTCTGGGGCGTGTGACATTGTGTTGCCAAGACATTGCCCATGATCGGACCCAGACGCGACACGCGTGGAAGTTTAAATGACTCAAGACAGCCCCACGACAATACAAAATAGCGGTGGAAGAGGTGCCGCAAGGCAGCGTGTGATAAAGTGCGGGAGGAACGGCATAGATCTACTTGCACAGAGTTTTTCAACTATCTGGAGGAATATTAAAGCCTTGCGCCGGGATTATTAACACATGTGCTCGCAACAGGGAGACTCCTTCTCTATAATTCATTGCGCCCTGTCAGGACCCAAACCAAATGTCAAAGATTGGAATAGTGACATTTACACTGTTTTAATTACCCAGCGAGATTAGTGTTTGTGGTCTTGTTAAGTAGTTCCCAAACAAAGCAATGAAATTGAATGTTTCTGCTGTGCAACAAAATTCGCCCTCCTCGCCTCCTCCCTCCTCTTCCCTCCTCCCTCCTCCCCTCTCTTCCTCCTTTCTTTCTCTTTCTCTTTCTCCTCTCCCTCGCTCGCTCTTTCTTTGGGGAGGCAGTGGGGACAAATTTTTACTAGTAAAATCAAGACAAATTCCTTGAAGCTCTGATACTATAAAAATGAAAAACGCAAGCTGCTCCCACTTTTTTTTTTTTTTTTTGCTATTTATAACAGCATCTTTTTCCTTCTCTAGTTCCCCAAATGCCAGAGATTCAAAGCAATAAGTCAAGCTATGTGTTGAGGAGGCTTTTTACATTTCCTTAAATTAAAAAAAAAAACACACAGAAAATTTGGAGATGGAGGACATTAAGAAAAATCTCACACGATCATGCCATTCCAACACAACTACCGATAGTATCTTGGTGTGTTTCCTTGGAGTTTTCTATTTTCCCATGCTTATTTTACATAGTTTTAATTCTTGTGTGCTTATAGTTTTGTATCTTGCTTTAATAGGCAGATGTTTATCAGATATACTTTTTTTTTTGCTATTAAGTAATCTTCCAAATTCTGCTGGGAAGATCTCTTGAGTGAACCTCCCTTCATTTCTTTTTTTTTTTTTTTTAAGTTTTTATTTATTGATTCATGAGAGACACAAAGAGAGAGGCAGAGACACAGGCAGAGGGAGAAGCCCTGGGGGACTTCCCTGCAGGGAGCCGGATGTGGGGCTCGATCCCAGGACCCCGGGGTTCATGCCCTGAGCCAGAGGTGGATGCTCAACCACTGAGCCTCCCAGGCGCCCCAACCTCCCTTAATTTCTAAACCGTGTAACAAAATCACTTTTAAAATAAGAAAATGAATGAATAAAATATGTAAATGAAACATTAATACATAAATATTACTCTTTCTCTTAAGGTTGATCTTGGCAGGGCCTCATGTAGAGGGGTCGAGCCTTCTGGCTCTGAGGCCTGCCACTTGCTATCTGGGGGGTCTCTGATAAATTACCTAACCTCTCTGGACTTTAGTTTCTTCACCTATAAAATGGAGATAATGACAGTCCTACTTTGCTGAAGTGGGATGATGGTCATTGAAATACCTACCGTGGTACCTGTCCCATCATGAGAGCTCAATAAACGCCAGTCATCATTACCGCTATGGTCATTATTATTATTATTTACATTTCCTGAGTGGCTCAGTTGGTTAAGCGTCTGCCTTCCGCTCAAGGGTCCTGGGATCCTGGGTCCTGGGATCAAGCCCTGTGTTGGGCTCAATCAACAGGGCAGTCTGCCCCTGGTTCTCCCTCTGCTTGTGTGCTTCCTCTCTCTCTCTCTCTCAAATAAATAAGTAAAGTCTTTAAAAAAAAAAGTCTTATATTATTATTTACATTTCCAAACATGGTTTTGGTGGAATGTGCACCAGATTAGGAATCAGGAAGTCTGAGCCCTAGACTTGGATGAGCTGTGAACTTGTTGCTGGTTCCCTTACCTATAAAATGGAACATTGAATACCTGTTATGCCTCTTTCAGAAAGAACTTCGGACAAGGTATAAAGTTCTATGAAGGCACGACCTCATGCACACAAGATGACATGCACTTCCTTGTGCCCAGAGAGGCTCAGTCCCATGGCTGTGGCTGGGGAGAGCTGGGGGCCGGATTGCTCCCCACCACCTCTCTGATTACCAGACCTCATCAGAGAAGCCAGTTTTGCCACTTACACCGCTGCTGGCAAAACACAATACCATGCAAGGGTCAGCGCAGTCTTACCCATTGACGCACCGGTGGCCGTCCTAGTCACTGGAGGCCCAGAGCCACGCGGTTCTGCTGAGTTAAGGAAACCCATTCCTCAGGCTTTTTCTTTCTTTTTTTCTTTTCTTTTCTTTCTTTCTTTCCTTTCTTTCTTCTTCTTTTTTTTTTCTTTTTTTTCCCCCCAGTATTCATTTATTTTAGATATCAATGCCATTTGCCCGGCTCAGGTTAGAAGTCGTCAGCATTTCCCATTAGGCTGCTATTTCCAGGGGATGGTAATTTGATCGCAACATTTGTTCTGGGGAGCAACAGGCCAAGGAGAGGTCTCAGCACAAAAGCATCTTCCACCCACTTAAAAACAACAGCCACTGCAACGTGCTCCTTATGTGACCAATTTAAAATGATGAAGGTCGGCAAAAAACACTGATATTTTGAATTCCAGAAGACGGAGGGGGTTGTTTCGACATCGGCATGAAGTTCAAGGCCGCAGGTCACCAAGAGTTCATTCTCTAGCATCGCAGCAGGATTGCACGGGCAGCCAGCTCGCTCCTGGCACAGCCGCCCAGCCCAGCGATCACTCAAGAGATCTTCCCAGCAGAATTTGGAATTTCCTTTCTTCGGGGAAAATGGGTCTGTGCTGCTGCCCCCTTGCCTTCTTCCTCCTTGTCCACCTCTCCGCCCAAGATGGATTCAGGGAGGAAGGGGGACCAGGGTCAGCGCCTCCTTCTTGGGAGTTTGCCCGGAGGGGAGAGCAGGCCTAGGGAGCTGGACGTTGGGGACACACTAATGTTAAGAGGCTGACCTCCCACATTTGCGCACCTTGCCCTGCGTCACCTCACCTGTCATGGTGAGAAAGCAGTCAGGTATGCAGAGGAATGCCCATGGGTGCTGAGTCAGAGGCTGGCTTGTTTATTGGGCACCTACTAGGTGTCCTGCTGGGTGTGCAGAGTTGAACAATAGCATGCTTCCTCTTCCCAGGGAGCCTCGGCTGCGGTGGAAGACAGCCACGGGCGAATGTACAATTGCACACGTGACTAGGATTACCCAGGGGGCCCCGAGACATCCAGAACGGCATCATTTGGGGCAGCAGGTTGGAGAAGCTGTCTCCAAGCAAGTGACCTTTAACTTGAGAAAGGAAGGCTGGGGAAGGGGGCGGTTGAGATGTACTTTAAGAGGCAGAGACTCCAGCAACACCATCTTTTGAACAAATTAAATTAAAAAAGGAGATTGGTTAAAAGGAGGGATTTGAAAGAGTCCAAGGGGAGAATGCAGAGCTAGCTCTTGCAGGGGGTGAGCCGGGAAGCAACTGAGTGGGAGTCTGGGCTCTTGGCCTTTGCTAATAGGGGCCGAGATGTAGTTGCAGCATTTTCCTGTGGTGTTGGCTGGAGTAGGGCACGTGTTGTGTAAAAATTTCTGTCCTGTTCGGTGACCCCCGTCCTGGTTGTTTGGGTAGAGAGAGCAATTCTGTAGGAACTTTGGTCTGCACTCACTGTTTTGGGAGCCATCGTCCTGGAAGCCATCCAGGATCCGCCATCACCTTTGCCAGGGTGAATTCCATGTGAGACCCATCTCACTGCATCACTTCTGGTTCAAAACCTTGTGTGGGGATGTTTGATTGGAGGCCAGGTCAACCCCTGGGTCTTGGTTGCAAGGGATGTGGGAAAACCAGTTTTTGCCTCTGTTTTATGGAGGTGAGGATATTTCCCATAGATAGAAAGGGTGCTGGCCTTCCTATCCAAAGATCCAAAGCATGACTGTCCACTACAGAGTTTATTTTAACAGTGTATGTGAGAAAAGCAGGTGAGGACCCAAGCTAAGGAAGGGGGAGAGGAGGTAGAGAGGAGAAAATGTATTTGAGAGGTAGTGAGGACATAGAATCCACAGAAGCTCATAGCGGATTGGGTGTGAGGCATGAATAAGAGGGAAGAATCCAGTTACTGATCAAATATCTATGCTTTCAAAGAAAAGGATGACTAGTTATTGTGTCAGTGGCTGATAAAGAATCCAATTACCGATCCGTAACACTCTGTCGCTGGGAGTGACTTTCCTGGAGAAATGTATAGAAAGCAGCGTTCATCCGTTCTTCAGCATTACCCGCCATTGTTGCTGGGCCTTTCCACAAGCCACCTCTAGTTTTGTGGGTGCTGCAAGCTAAGACCTTCAGAAACAAGCTAATCAGAGCTCCAAGACAAACAATGAACCAACACACATCTGAAGGGTTACCTTTCCTCATGACGTCACAACACAAGTCTTTTCTTGTGTTTCTCATTCTCACCATCCATCAGTTTCCAAAACTTACTTGGAAGATTTGTCATTAAAACATACCTACAGGGGCCCCTGGGTGGCTCAGTGGTTGAGCATCTGCCTTTGGCTCAGGGTGTGATCACTCCTGGGGCCCTGGGATCGAGTCCCCCATCGGGCTCCCTGCATGGAGTCTGCTTCTCCCTCTGCCTATGTCTCTCTCTCTCTCTCTGTGTCTCTCATGAATAAATAAATAAAGTCTTAAAAAAAAAAACCCATACCTACATACATGGGGTAAACACAAAAGCTAGAACTCCACATCATTACAAGGTTGGAAGAATAAATGCTGAGTAATGAGGACAAGAAAAATTATAAATGAAAATCCAGATTAAAAATGCCAATGAAATTGAGCCTGAAACTTTGATATGATAGTTCTAGCATCAAGAGAGAAGGAAGATTGAATGGATTTTGTCCATGTGTTGTGTATGGACTAATTTGTGTCTCTGTCCCCAGATTCGTATGTTGAAACCTTAACTCCCAATGTTGAAACCTTAAATCCCAACTCCTTAACTCCCGAACAACCTGTGTTTGGAGGATGGGACATTTCCAGAAGTAATTAAGATTAACAGGAGGCTGTAGGGTAGGGCTCTGATCTGACCAGTTAGTGTCCTTATAGAAAAAGACAGACACCAGGGCAGCCCCGGTGGTTCAGTGGTTTAGCGCCGCCTTCCACCCAGGGTGTGATCCTGGAGACCTGGGATCAAGTCCCACGTTGGGCTCCCTGCATGGAGCCTGCTTCTCCCTCGGCCTGTGTCTCTGCTTCTCTCTCTCTCTGTGTCTCTCATGAATAAATAAATAAAATCTTAAAAAAAAAAAGGAAGAAAGAAAGCAAACCTCTCTCTCAGTTCTGAGCTCAGAGTCACTCACCCTGGAGGTTACTTAGATGAGAGACATCGAACCACGCATTAAAATTTGAGAGCAGTGCATCAAAACACACAATGATGACCTTCCAATGGTTCCTGATCAAGAGCCAATGCTTAAAAGTCAAAAGTAGGGTTCTTCGAAGAGATTTTGAGACCACATCATATCATAGAGACGCTGTGCTCCAGGCCCTGGGAACTGGCAGGAGGTGTGTAGCAGTCAGGAGCGAGGTGGCTCTCCTGTCAGCATCCAGAACTTGGCATTACTCCCAGCCCATGTTTTCTGGGTGGCGGCCCACAAGTTGGAACATCCACGAGGGCGTGGGGTGTATGTGTGGGAGAGAACGTCACATGGGCCAAATGGCAGAGAAAGGGTGAGCACAGAGTCAGAGAAATGTCTGATCAAGGTCACAGAAGAGAGAATATTTTCAAGAGCCAGACGGGTGGGTCTGGGTGTTGAGTGGGCCCAGGGGGGACACTGTCTGTGTCCGACAGATTCCCTGCAAGGACATCCTGCATGTCGAAAACCATCGAAAGCAGAATTAATCCAGAGGACCCCCGGGCTGCGGGCCTCACATGCTGCAAGATTATGACTCTCCTTTATCAACGATCCTGTTCCCATCACAGCTAACGAGTCAAATGGAAGTAGTCAGCGAGTATCCAAGTGCAGGTCATGTCAGAGCCCTTAACTCCCCCAAACACGGCTTCTTTAAAGTAGTAACGCCGCTGTCAGGGCTGTGTCACGAGAGTCTGGAGAATGGAGAGCCTTCCCACTGCTGCAGAGTGCCATTTTCTTTTTCTTTTCTTTTTCCTTTTTCCCCCCATTTTCTTGGGCTTTCTAACGGTGTGTCCTTCAGAGGGGTTTCTAAATGGGTTAACAACACCCTCCCTGGAAGTGCTTGGTCAGGATATTTGTCGCTTCTTTGCAGCCGTGGCAAATGCACACAGGGATTGAAAGGCCCACTTCATGCAACATTGCTCAAAGGATTTGAGGATTCCATTACTGCACAAATCTTTTAATTAAAGCCGGTTCCTCCGGGCCCCTGTTGTCCGGGCCCAATCCACAGTGTCCCTGGCGACCTTGGGAGGGTTGATTAATTGACGGAGTTGGCAGTGCAACCATTCCTTCAAAGATCTCAAGATATATCTGTTAAAACAAAAATGCCCCTGGACACCAGATGGTCCTGAGTTTGCCGTGGTTCTTAAAATTTATCTGCAACTTTTCCCCAGTGTGACTCATGCCGGCTGTCTTCCACTCACTAGCTGTTTCGACCCATCACCCTGCCTCTCTGGGGCAGAGAACTCTTCAACAACGAGGTATTTTTGGAAACTCAAGAGGGCGTTTTTGCAATTTGGCCATAAGAACTAACGTCCTCCACTGGGTCCCAGTCACCGTCGACATCAAAGTGGCCAGATTTTTGAAAACTATCTCTGCCTTGGCTTCTCAGGGATTCAGCAATAGGCAATTATATCTGGGAAGCACCAGCGTCTCGATTCCGCTTGCAGAAGAGTGAAGTGAAGGGAAGCTGGAAAAATCAGAAAAATCAGGCGGGCGCATTGTTCCCTGGCAACCCTTAATGGTGACCGTAAATGCTTCCTCTTTATAATTCTGGGCAGCGGCTCTTCGCCTTTGCCAGCGCCCTGCAGATGACACTCTGGCGAAGCTGAGTTCTGAGGCATCTTTAAAGAAAGCTGAGAGACGAGAGAATTTAACCAAAGGCAAACTAGTATTTTTATTTATTTATTTATTTAAGATTTTATTTATTTATTCATGGGAGACACAGAGGGAGAGGCAGAGACACAGGCAGAGGGAGAAGCAGGCTCCCTGCAGGGAGCCCGATGCAGGACCCGATCCTGGGACCCCAGGGTCACGCCCTGAGCCGAAGGCGGATGCTCAACTGCTGAGCCCCGCAGGTGTCCCGGAATAGGTTTCTTCTCAATGAAGGCAAACATTTATCAGAATCCTTGCAACCAAGTGGCGTACGGATGGCTAGTGTGCAAGAACTCAGTCTGGTGTGCAGGAGGAAGGTTAAATAGTAAGTATACAGAACGTGTCTGGTGTCCGTCAGATGGTTTTCGCACGTGCACTCGTTTGCACACAAAGAACTATGCGGATATGATGTAGAAGTGGATGTATTCACTACGTGGATCTGGAAGAGTACGTTTGGCTGGTAAGACTTATAGGAGATACAGTGAAAGTACATCAGACTGTACGATCCGGGGCATCCGGGTGGCTCAGCAGTTGAGCATCTGACTTCGGCCCAGGGTGTGATCTGGGGTCCTGGGATCGAGTCCCACATCGGGCTCCTTGCAGGGAGCCTGCTTCTCCCTCTGCCTGTGTCTCTGCCTCTCTCTCTCTCTGTCTGTGTCTTTCATGAATAAATAAATAAAATAAAATAAAATAAAGGCTCTACAATCTTGCAACACGCAAAAGGAAGTGAGTTAAGGATGCAGCCGGAGCCCGGGTGTGTAGGTTAGTGGTCTCGGCTAAGCGTGGATGACACCAGGTTCTCTCCTGGTTATCCAGGTAATAGTACCCCTTCCTCTCATGCTAATGACATTATAACGAGCAAAACCACATGCACATAAAGCACATGAGAAGGATGGGAGAAGACAAAAGGTTGAGCGACTTGTTCAAGAGGTAGAGTTGTGAGCTTGGACTTGCACATGGCTATCGTCTCTCCCTCTGGCCTGATCAAGACGTGAAAAAAGCCGAGTGCTGGGCCTCCCGCATTGCCTCGGTCATCCTACCCGTTGCCATGGCTATGCCGACGTGTCTATAGGCCAGGGGTGCGAGAACGTTTTGAGGTTGGCGTGAGCTGCCCACAGATTGGAGCCTTGGCGGCTCTCCCTCACCCGACTGCCTCCAGATAGGGATGGGTACCTGGGACTGTAGCGCGGACTGAATTTACGTCTCGTGTGGGTTTCCATGCATATGAAACAGGTACCGTGAACAAGCCTGGGATGGAATTACACACCAGCTTTGTGACCCTCCCACCCTCCCATTAAATATGCTCCCTGGGGAAGAGGACAGTCCTGCCCCTGCCCGCAGGTAGAAGCTCAGGCTGCTCCTATTCACTCACAAGTCACACCTAGACGGTAGCACGTCCTTTGATCACTTCCAGTCATAAGCAAAGCATCAGTTCTAGTAATTTAAAAATGCTCAGTCCCACTGAGGGGAATGATCACTCTCAGGTTTTCCGGTAAGGTGAGGAAATTGAGTTTTAGGGAGAATCATGGGTCTCCTAAAAGTCTCAGAGGCAGAGAGTAGGGAAGCCAGGATTTAGACCCATGACCCACGTCCTTGTCACTGTGCAGGCCACACTCCTCCTCTCCACCGGGTGCATCCAAGAAGATCCTCTCTCACTCTCTTTTCTCTCTAACCTGTTTTATCTACCCCTTGAGCAAGTGATGAGTAAAGGGTTGAAAACCAGTTGCATCCCAGTCTCTTAGCACGTCCCACGTAGTTGGTGTGTTAGAGGCAGGACTCCGAGATCACCCTGGAAAAGCAGCGTTTACCACTCTGTCCCACTAGGGAAAGAAGAGAATTGTCGACAAGCAGGGCTTCTTCGCCTGCGGTCCATGAGTAATCTCCGGGTGGGAAGATAAGTATTTCCTTTTAGATACCTTTTTTTGTGTCGCTCTGTAAATTATCTTTGTGAAAACAACAGGTTCTTTCTAAATGTAAAAATGTCTTCTGATGTGCGGTTTCACTGCAAAGCGACATAGGATGGAAAGGATGTTACTGCACGTGGTTAGTAAGAGACGCACCCGTGATTCCCCCAACTTCCTGTTGATCAGAGGAGCTTCCCGTATTGTGATACACACACCTGCTTTTTTTCGTTTTTTTTTTACATAAGGCCTAGTGTAAGTTGGAAAATACAGTGAAAATAAGTGATGCCCAAATTTATTTATATCTTTCATTTCGAGTTTTATCAATGAAAATGCTGAGGATCTCTGCCTGCCATGCCCCCCAAAAAGCCCTTGTATTTTTTATGTGGCAAAATTAGGTCTGTCTATCCTAAAACTATGCTGGATGATGCAAATGTTTTACATGGGAAGACTTGATTTTTTAAAAAAGATTTATTTACTTTAGAGAAAGAGAAAGAGAGAGGGGGGCGGGGGCAAAGAGAGAGGAGAGAGAGAACCCCAAGCAGACTCCCACCTGAGTGCCGAGCCTCACGACCCCGAGATCACAACCTGAGCTGAAATCAAGAGTTGGACTCTCAACCAACTGAGCCACCAGGCGCCTAGAGAAGACTTGATTTTATGAGGCTGGAACTGTATTTAAATTTGTGTTGTTAGAATAAAAAAAAAAAAAAAAATCTTAAAATAGGGGATCCCTGGGTGGCGCAGCGGTTTGGCGCCTGCCTTTGGCCCGGGGCGCGATCCTGGAGACCCGGGATCGAATCCCACGTCGGGCTCCCGGTGCATGGAGCCTGCTTCTCCCTCTGCCTGTGTCTCTGGCTCTGTCTCTGCCTGTGTCTTTGGCTCTGTCTCTCCTTCTATCTCTCAAGAATAAAAAAAAAAAAAAAAAATCTTAAATTTGTGTTGTTATAAAAAAACAAAAACAAAAACAAAAACAAAAAAAAAACCCCAAAATTGTGTTGTTTTACACAAAATCCTTTTGTTAAATATCTTTTCTTTTTCTCTTTCTTTCTTTCTTTTTCTTTTTTCTTTCTTTTTCTTTTTTTTTTTTTTTTTTTTTTTTTGGCTCTCTGCCCAGGGTGGAGCCCAACACAGGGCTTGGACTCATGACTATGACATTGAGACCCCAATCGACCTCAAGAGTAGGATGCTTAAGTGACTGAGCCACCCAGGTGCCCCATCTCCTGTTACGTATCTTACACAATTGTTTATTCACCCTTCAAGTAAAGGAAACGGTATATATGTAGTAAGAGCGATCTGGGGAAGTCCTTGTTCCATGGATTTGACCTCACTTACTTGGGACTTGGAGCAGATGAAGAAAATTGAAGCAATGCTTCTGTCGAATGGCAATGCCCTTCTGGAATTGTTGACATTTCTTTTAATGTGCTGTCCTATGAGGATTTGTTGTTTGGAGCTACCGCAGCCATTTTGTGACCTCGAGGGGGAGGCCCAGAGTATTGCAGAGAAGCTGACCCAGAATTGCGACATTATTGAATTGCTAAATTAACACTGGATCTCCCCATCTTTCGATTACTTGGGCGAATACACATTCTTAGGATTTAAACCTCCTTAGTCGGATATTCTGTCACTTGCCTTCTGCAACAGGAGCCGTGATTCAAACCTTCTCTTGGAGAATAAAGTTGCTCCTTGGCACAAGTCTTTTCTTACTGGCAGAAAGCCTCAGGGGGTACTGATTCTTTTGTGACTTAGCAGTGAATATTTTCCAAAGGAAAAGTCAAATTGATCGGATATTAAAGATAACACTCACAGACCATGTCAAACTGTATATTGCAGTTTCAATTTCTGTTTCAAGGCAAACACCATTACATTTTTAAAATTGAAATTTACTTTTGAGCAGATTTAGGATTGAGTTTTGTGCTATTCCACTTTTTTTTCTTCTTGGAGTTAATAATTACTTTTTTGAATAATTAACTTAAAGTAAGAAACATTTTTTTTTTTTTTAAGAAAAAACACACTGAGCATAGGTGAAGTTCAGTTGACCTTTGAACAACACAGGGGTTGGGGCACTGACCCCATACATGTCAAAAATCATGTATTACTCGTGACTTCCCTCAAAACTTGACTATAACCTACTGTTGACCAGAAGCTTTACCGAATACTGTAAACAGCCAATTAACACATATGTTGTATCCTACATGTACTATATACCGTGTTCTTATGATGAAGTAAGCTAGAGAAAAGAAAGTTATTAAAATCATAAAGAAAAGTAAATATATTCATAGTGCTGTACTGTATTTATTGTAAAAATCTGCAAATAAGAAGACCCATGTATTTCAAACCCATGTAGTTCAAGGGTCAACTGTAAATACATTTTTAAAGTAATAAGATAATTGCATATAATTTTTCCCCACTTATGTTTTAATGAGAATTTTTTTTTCCTGGGGAGGGATTCTATATCTTTTGTTAGATGCTCAAATAAATCTGAAAGAGAAAAAAGTTCTCTTGTGGAAAGTCTACCTGATGGGATGTTGTAGGACAGAGTGACACCAGCCCTATTGGGAAAGAAATTTGAGGGGATCCCTGGGTGGCTCAGCGGTTTAGCACCTGCCTTCGGCCCAGGGCGTGATCCTGGAGTCCCAGAATCGAGTCCCACATCAGGCTCCCTGCATGGAGCCTGCTTCTCCCTCTGCCTCTGTCTCTGCCTCTCTTCCTCTCTCCCTCTCTGTGTCTCTCATGAATAAATAAAATCTTAAAAAAAAAAAAAAAGGAAAAGAAATTTGAATTTAGGACACAATGTGGCACAGTGGGTGAAAGTGTGGCTTTTAGACTCTGACACCTCTGAGAATCTCTGCTTTCTAATGCAAAAAAGGCAGAAGTGAAATAACCCACCTCATAGGTTTGATATGGTGCATATATCATGCATTGAATGTGAAATGATCTTATTGTGTATAATGACTATAAAGCAATTAGCATTATTTCTGGAATATAATATGAGCTCAAAAAATAATGACCAATCACCTTGTGCATTTTGAGGACCCCCTGCAGGGTGGGGTGTTGCTGCCAATGGATGCCCCCAAGGTGAAGAAGGGAAGATAGGTCTAGGAGTTGGAGTCAACAGAGATGAGTAGAACATGCATGGGGTTGTCTAATCCTGCCTTTGGCACTCACCTTGTGACTTAGAACAAATTACCTCCCTTCTCTGAGCCTCAATTTCTCTATCTGCCAACTGGGGATAAACTTGTCTACCTCAGGAGGATGTGGTGAAGGTTATAGAGGAGATGTGCCTGTAGAGAGAGTACCTGGGCCAGTGGAGGTGTTCAGGGGATGAAAGCTATCTCCTCCTCCCTCAGCCCATCTACCTCTACCCTAGTTCTACCTTTGCTCCTGGCCAGTGACCTGGATGTCCACACATGGGTGTAGTTGAATAAATGGAATGTTCCAGATCAGTGCTGATGCATAGGAAGACTGAGGTCTAGCCAGTGGTTGTTACGTCGTGACCTGGTGGAGGCTCTTCTTGCCCTGCCTTCATCTAACCCATCCCACTCTGTGTCCCCATGGGGCTCTGGAGCAGCAGGAATCTGGAGCACCTCCCAGTATCTGAGGTTCACACTGGGAGGAGGGGAGCCAGCCGAGGTGGTGGGAGCTGGCGTTAACTCTTGTGTTTGTGAAAAATCATTGCTATTGTCATTGGCATTATATTGAGGCAGCTCTGTCGCTTTCCAGGAAGCTTTAAGGGGATGGAGGGAGGGGACCAAATCGAAATGGAGAGCTTGTGACGCCTGAGTGGCGCTCAGCGGTTGGGCATCTGCCTTCAGCTCAGGTCATGATCCCAGGGTCCTGGGATCGAGTCTCACATCAGGATTCCTGTGAGGAACCTGCTTCTCCCTCTGCCTGTGTCTCTGCCTTTCTTTCTATGTCTCTGATGAATATATAAATAAAGTCTTAAAAAAAAATGGAGGGAATACCAGTCAACTCATTCAATACCTCAAGCGCACACTTTGGATCCCTCCTTTCATCCTCGTCAACTTGGTGGCCTCACCCTGTGGTCTTCTTCTCTATAGCATTTATCACACCTTGAAACGACAGTAGATATTTCCTTGTTGTTTGTTGTTTGACTTTCTTCTAGGAAATACATTGCACAAGGGCAGGGACTAGATCAGGTTTACTGAGCCTAGAACAGTGCCTGGCACACTGAAGGTGTGTAACCGTATTATTGGTTGAACAAAACATTGGATGTTTCAAGGAAGTTATGATTAAAAAAATAATTTGAGTTGATATGGCAAAGGTAGATTATATTCAAAGCCTCAACTTTTGCTAGATTTCTACCCACTTTTATTACAGATGGACACTTGCTGGGCCCAAGCTCCTATTTGCTGACCCATGTCTACACCACCAGCATAATACATCCCCTCCCTGTTGATCTCAGGTGTGGCCACACGATTTGCCTTAGTCAATGAAATGTGAATGGAACAAATGTGCCTCGTCTCCGGGCAAGAACATTCCGAGCGAGCCCGTGATTCATCCTGCTCCTGTTTTCCCCCTCTGTGATCTTGGGATCGCGCAGCGAGACGGACCTTCTGTCAGGGTTCCTGCAGGCCTCTGAGGGGCCACGAGATGCAGAGCTCCCTTGTCACCCCGTGATGGGCACGGGGTGTGAGTGAGAAGAGAACTCGGTTGTCTTCGCCAAGCTGACCGGGTTGTTTCTGCAGCACAACCGAGCCTGTCCTGATGGGTCCAGTGCTCCTTTCTGTCCTCCCTGCTTTAGCCACTCACGCCTCTGACCCCAAGTACAGGCCTGGAGGGAAGGAAGTGTATTCCCGGAGAGCCTTCCGAGGGCCCGGGGCGGTGTAAGCGCTGCTCCTAAAGCCATTCTCTTTCAGCCTCTCAAACAGCCGGGTGGGCAGGGACTCCTAGCTTGAACCCAGAGCTGAGTAAACTGAGGCTCGGAGAAGCTTCAGCGCCCAGTGCGGGGTCCCCGTAGTTTCCACTCCAAACCTCTCCCTCTTTGCACTATGGCAACGATCTCTCGATCTCTTTGCTGAAAGGCTGGCTAAGGTCATCCTGGGAGAGATGCTTTTAGATCTTTAAAAAAAAATAATAACCTTTACTAATGACCTGGTAATTGTTTTTATAGCTTCCCAATGAAGTGTGAAGTGTTCTAAGAGACAACACAGGACAATTTCCTCTGATGATGGAGTTTTCCAAAGAACGACTGCTTCGCTCCTCTGGGCTTCTGCTGCCCTGACTTGGGAGTGACATTAAACGGATGCTGAGCCCAAGGCCCGGCAACTTCAAACAAGCCGCGCAGGTTGGAAGGCTTGTCGGCTCAGCCTTGTCTTTAGTCGAAAGCATTAGCTGTCTTCCTTTTTCTTTTATAAATGGTCACATAACAGCACATGAACAAATAGTAAATAGCTGGCAGTTATCCAGCACTTACCCTGTGCTACGACAGGGCTCGTGACTCAGCGTCACCGTCCTCCCCAACCGGGGCCCAGGGCAGGGCCCAGCCCGTGGCGAGGGCTCCAGAAATATCTCTGCAATGAATGAATTATCCACAACAAACATTTGTTGGATCTGCTGCTTTTTTTTTTTTTTTAAGATTGTATTTATTTATTCATGAGAGACACAGAGAGAGGCAGAGACATAGGCAGAGGGAGAAGCAGGCTCCCCGCAGGGAGCTCAACACAGGACTCGATCCCAGGACCCCGGGGTCACAGCCTGGGCCCAAGGCAGCGGCTCCACCGCTGAGCCCCCCGGCGTCCCACACCGTGTGTTGTTAATCCCAGGTTTGTTCTGTTCTCACTGCTTGGCCAGGCACGATGTGTCCCGGCGTAAGAGGTGACACGCCCATCACAGACCCTCGGACGTCCTGACCGGGCTGGGCTCTGCTGCCTCGCTTGGCCAAATAGCAGTCCACACGTGCCATGAAAGCATTTTTAAAAAATGGGGATGAATATCCAAATTGGCAGACCTTGAGCAAAGCGGGTTACCCTCCGAAATGTGGGTGCAGCTCAGGCGACGAGCTGGAGGCCTTCAGCGAGAAAGCCGAGGTCCCTGAAGCCGAGGGACCCGCCTCCGGCTCGGCTGGGCCGCAAGACAGAGGCAGCCCGACCGCGGCCCTGCGTGGTTTGCACGTGCCAGGCCCACAGGCGCCCCAGCCTATCTCTTCAGATCCACGCCCCAGCCCCTCTGCGCACACCCACTTGCAGACACACGTATTTACATATTTATATTTACATTTATTATGTATGTACGCACTAAGGTCTTGTTTCGCCGGAGAACCCTAACACAAAACCTCAGTGAGGCCTTTTGGGTAGGTACGACAACGAGGGCAGCTCCCCCCCCCCTTTTTTTTTTTTTAAGATTTTATTTATTTATTCATGAGCGACACACAGAGAGAGGCAGAGACACAGGCAGAGGGAGAAGCAGGCTCCATGCAGGGAGCCCGATGTGGGACTCGATCCCTGGTCTCCAGGATCATGCCCTGGGCTGAAGGCGGCGCTGACCCGGGCTGCCCCCGTTCTCGAGTGCCTCCTGTCCTTGAGCCTGCTCCTATGACCTTCCCCAGCCCCTCCGCACTGAGCACCAATCCTCTATCTTACAATCGAAGAAACCAAAATGAGTTGAAGTAACCCCCCGAGGTCAGAAAGCTAGATAGTGACAGACGATGGAGCCGGGTTTCCAGGGCTAGGCACTCAGACAAGTATTTCTGGATTCATCTAGCAATCGATTTAAGGTACTCCAAGATTGCATCAGAGCAAAAATTAGGTGACTGGCTGTGTTTTTCCAATATGATATTTTACCCATCAGGAAACAGCAGTCCACAGACACCTGGGTGGCTCAGGGTGTGATCCCTGGGGTCCCAGGATCGAGTCCGGCATCGGGCTCCCCGCAGGGACCCTGCTTCTCCCTCTGCCTGTGTCTCTCTCTCTCTCTCTCTCTGTGTGTCTCTCATGAATCAATAAATAAAAATCTTAAAAAAAAAAAAAAAAAGGTCCCGGCAGTCCATTTGTCCACTGTTATCTGGGTAGACACAGTATAATACTTGAGCTAAAAGGAAAGGAAAGCTTTCTGTTTCCTGGTTTCCCAAAAGCGCTGCAGAGAGGACTCCGAAATCTGTCACCTGGCACCTGGAAGACCACAGTGCATTTGTGTGACAGAAAACCAAAGCCGCTCCCTTTCCGGTTGGTCCTGGGTTTGGACGTTGGGCCCCAGGGTGGTGCGCGGCTGAGAGCGATGACAAACGATCCTGGGGCCACCACTGTTCCAGGGAGATGGAAAGGAGACGGGGTTTGAGAGGGGCCACCACCTGTCCCCCCGTAGCCTGTGTACTCAGCGCCGTTGATGTCACCTGCCGCATGTCCACAAATAGGTAAAATCTCGGGACAATCGGCTCTCCATCTTTCTCGGGGAAACTTGATGTGATCTTTGGAAGTTAAGACAGAGAGAGAGAGAGAGAGAGAGAGAGAGCGAGAGAGGGAGAAAAGGCGGGATCCTCCTTCGTACGCACTTATTTTTAGCTCCTCTCTCTTTTGCAGAATGGCTAACGCCAACTCAAACTATTTCTGCAAGGAGTGGCTGGGGACAAAGTGGGGCTGTGGGCAGGCTCCTGGAGCTGGCTCCCGGGAGCAGGTGAGATGCAAGCGAAAGCAATGGCTTTGCAGCCACCTTTGACGTAAGTGCTGGAGATTTCTTCAATTAGCTTAATCCTTTCCTCCTGACGCGCACTTTATAGGAAAGCAAATGCCATAATTATCCTCCCCCGTCCTCGCTAATCCCCGTCTGCGTGGCATGCCGACAGATGCTTCTCTGGCTGCCTGCGCTGCCTGCCTCTCGGAGCCTGGTGTCACGATGAGGCGGGCTGTGTGTGACAGATTGCTAAATCTGGCCTCCTGCATGCAGGGGACTCGGTGTTTCAAGTGGCACCGGCTGCTCGCACCTCCCCTCCGGGCCGCGGCAGGCCTGGCTCTGGGCAGGCCCAGAAAGTTCTGGAGGGCCGCCTTGTGACGCAGGAAATCCCTCGCAGAGCAGGCCAGCCCTGGGCCGCTGGCTGAGTCCGCCGTGGGTAGCTTGCCTCGCTTAGGATGTAAATCTGGGACCCTGCCTGGGACAAGCTTCTCTCCTCGGGCGACAGCGTCGAGCCCCGACACCAGGGCAAGCACAGGGTGACTGTTTCACAGCCAGCGGCATAGTGCCTGGCCCTGCCCTCTTGTCTAAACACAACGGGGCACAGGCTGCGTGCAGACGCTTATTCATCTATTTATCTATAATTTACGTGTTGGATCTGGAAACGGGTCTCCACTAGAATTCAGTCCCACCTCACACCCTGTAACGTCTGAGCTCATTCCCGAGCCTCAGTTTCCCCGTCAGTAAATTGGTCTTTCTTTGCAGGATCTTTGTGAGGACTAAGTAGCAAATGCCACGCGCCTCCTCTACAGCAGGAGCTCAGTACGGGTGCTGCGTTCCTGGGACTGACTGGCGTGTGAACATCACTGCTACCACTACTCACGTGCGCCTCTCTAGTGTCGTAGTGCATTATAATTTTCAAGATAGTTTCATATAACATCTCTTCAGCTGTGGAAAACTGGATATTATGTCCCCAACCTTTTCTTTCTTTTTTTTTTTTTTTCCAGATGAGGTTTGATAGTGCTTGAGATCACGGAGACCAGGGGTTGGCAAACTGTGGCCAGGGCCCCAAATTTGGCCCACTGTCTGATTTTGTAAATAAAGTTTTATTGAAACACAATCATGTCCACTCAGTTATGCATTGTCTGTGGTCACTCTTGTGCTGCAAAGACAGAGCTGGGGAGTTGGGGCTTCCTTTAGCCCACCCCACAAGCACACGACAGGGCCAGTTGTGGGATCTGGAGCTTCTGATTTTGGAGGAACTTCTAATGAGGGCTTGTTCCCACTCTTGTCTCCACGTAAACATTTCTTGCTACTTATTATATGCTCTCTATCCGATTCCTTCTTCTTTTCCCCGCTGTCACCAACACCCTATAGTCTCAGAGCAGAAGCTCCTCGGGTCCTGGGGTGTGTGGACTGGAGCTGCTTAGACACTCGGTGCCATCGACCCCACGGGCACAGAATCCAGCTCTGGTGGCCCCTTCCTGCTGCCTTCCTTCCCCCGCATGCTCCCCAAGAACCTGTTGTGCCTGAAGCCCAGTCCCAGAAGCTGGGGAGACACCAGTAGATGACAAGTCTTGGCCTTCAAGGCTCAGTGGGAGGAAGAGGATCAGAAAGTGAAGAACTAATGATAAAACTGAGCACACAGTCTGTTGAGGGAATGCAAATCACTGAGTAGGTCTGCAGTGTGAACTGAGAGGGAACTTGGGGAAGTGGCCAAAGCTGGCGAAGCAGAGTGGGGAAAGATCCTTCTGGGCCTTAGAACACATCCTCTGGTGTTGGGGTGTTTCTGAGGGCAGTAAGCAGTCCCTGGGGGCTCAAAGCAGGGAGGCCTCCAACCTGCTCCTCACCTCTCCTCACCCCAGCCTCTGCTGCACTTAGCGGATGCACAGTCTCCTGAGCCTCCATCCTGGCTCCATGCACACCATGGTCCCGGGACATAGCAGCTCCTCGGCCCTACTTCAGGCCTGGGGTGTGTTTACTGCTCACAGCTCTGCCTTCAGGAGAATGGATATGGGGAGGGTCCTGCGCAGGCCCAGCGTGGGCTCAGGGCTGAAGATTCAGGAATGTAGAGGCCTGGGTGTCTGCATGGCAGTCTAGAATTTGTGGTTGGGGCAGAGGGTGGTAAGGAAAGGAGTGGGGGCCACAGGCTTTAGTGGCAACATGCCCTTGGCCCGCAGTCTCCTTGTCTATCGGGAGGACTGCAGTGAAAGGAGAGCCAGAGCCAGACCCTTTTGAGAGCAGAGCCCAGGAAAGAAGCCCAAGGGCAAGGATGGTCTCATGTCACGAGATCAGGTAGGGCAGGGGCAAGCCTTGGCTGCTGTTACAGTTCATGGGATGTCACCGCTGGTCTGAACCCGGTGGAGGACACAGGGCTGCAGACAGAGAGTAGGGCTGCAGAGGAGGAGTCGCTAGGCCCGATCTTCCCAGCTGCTGCTGTGGTCTTGACTCTGCTGACTCTGAGCAGCTCACTCGCTGCAGCTGGAGAGGCTGCCGTCTACACCACCTACCCTCAACCCCCCAATCCCGGGGCAGATCCCGGACGTGGAGGATGGAGGATTGCAAAATGGGAAATACAGGGTTCTGATGAAAGTGCGTACCTCTGTAAGGAAGTGAGATCCTAAGGCAGGCAGGCTATGGCTCAGAAGAAAGTGGGGATGGGTGCAGAGAAGAGGCAGGGACAAGTGTCGGGAGGTGTAGGCATTGCAATATCTGCCCATGTTCTCTCTGCCAAGAGTCAAAGGGCAAGGTGACCAGTGACAAAAGGTAGGTTGGATGGGGGCACCTGGGTGGCTCAGTGGTTGAGCTTCTGCCTTTGGCTCAGGTCATGATCCCAGGGTCCCAGGATCCAGTCCCACATAGGGCTCCCCACGGGGAGCCTGCTTCTCCCTCTGCCTGTGCCTCTGCCTCTCTCTCTCTTGTTCTCTCTCTCTCTCTCTCTCTATCTCTCTCTCTGTGTCTCTCATGAATAAATAAATAAAATCTTAAAAAAAAAAAGGTAGGCTGGCCCTAGGCTGTGTGTCGCATTTGTATACAACTCCGTGTGTGTGTGAGCACGCATGTGCACTCGTATGTGTTAGATAGGCAGGAAGGGCCTGTAGGAGACACCTCTTGAAGTGACACATACAAGAAGGCTGCATATTTGCCCAGCAAGTCAGGGAACCATCAACCTCAATGCTCACCTCCTCTCTCCTGGTGTGGGGAGGCACAGGTCCAGAAAGAACTCAATTCCCCCTAAAAAATTGAAGACAAAAAGCAACAACACATACACATGTACGTAAGTAAAAGGGAAAAGAATTGCTAACACCTCTTCATCCCCCACCCTGAAGAGAACCCGACTTTTGTCCCATCCAAGCATCTGAAATGTAGGCGAGAGGGACACGAAATAGTTGCCAATCATGCTGTTTTTAACGAGTTTGTGCCCGAGGCCGTGATAGCCCCAGAGGACTCCTGGGTCAAGTTATCTATAGTTGGAACATTGCGTACACTGTCTTTGCCCAAAACAGGGCCCACTTCCAAGGAGAGATTATGTTTTCCCCATCAATAAAGCTTGATTTTTATGGGTGTTTAAAATCACACTACCAAGAGCCACTGGAATTATGGGTCGGTGTTGAATGGGCTCCAGGACACGGGTCTGCCAATGTCCATCATCTTCATGAGCTCAAATGCCCTAAAATACTGCCCTTGAGCTTCTTTCCAGAAAGACCAGCCTTGCCAATTTTTCAGTATGTCCTGAGATAAGAATCTTCTGAAGATCGCAGAGCATTTTGGAAAGAATCGCACACCACATTCAGCGGGTGCTGGCTGGGTCTCTCAAATTTGGGGCTACCCTAATCGGTGATGACTTTTACTTCATCTCCTTGCTGCCAATCTCCTTCTCTTCTCTTTGACCATTAACACGGTTTTTTAAATGGATGCCACAAAAAGCTTAAAATTATGGCCCAATCTTATGGGCTTCCTTGACATCTGGTGAAATTGGGAGGGCCCCAAATGCCCCAAGCCCCAGTTCCCCTTCCCATTCTGCTCCTGCAGATAAGGTCCTCTAGAAAAGGACCAGGTGTATCCCTGAGTAGCGGGTTTTAGTTCTTTGCTAGCATGCAGAATTGTTAAAATAAGCCAATCAGATCTTCCTACTGGAACCAGAGGGGCACACCATCCTTTTGCTACTACAGAGCCTGGCCCTGTGGCCCACTCTGTCCCCTAGCACAACCCCCTTGTGGTCCTGCTATGCCAGTGTCTAGCTGTGTGGCTTGGGAAAATTATTTTAACTTCTCTGAGCCCAAGCGCCTTCAAGTGTAGTGTAGGGCACACCTTATGGGTTGCCGGAAAGATTAAGTGGCATAATTTCTTTAACGCATCTTTACTGAGGACCTCCTAGGTGCCAGGAACGTATGGAATGTAGCCTTGAAGGAGCCAAAGAGTGTTTCTATCCATGTAGAACTAATACTCTAATGGAGGACATGAACCACAAGCATTTAAATATTAGCGAGATGGCTATAGACAGCACCAAGTGCTGTGAAAGGCAAGAATTCATCAAGCCACAAGAGAGATGGCAAGTGCTGGGCCAGGGAAAGGAGGGGGCGTATACTAGATATGGGTGCCATGCTGGCTCCCCAGGGGTGGGAACATTAGTGCCAAGACCTAAGGATGAGAAGTTGGCCATTGGAAGATTTGAGGGACAGCTCTTCCAGGCTGAGGGGAAGAATTCAACCCCCCCCCCCACCGCAAAATGAAGACAAAAAGCAACAACACATACACATGTATGTAAGTAAAAGGGGACGGCAAATGCAAATTCTCTGAGGTGAGAGCAAGCTGAGTTATTGGAGCAGCCTCGATGTGGGGAAAGTGTGAGTGGGCAGAGAGCACAGTACCTAGGGACCAGCAGGTGCCTTCGCCAGAAAGCCGTCCAAAGTCAAAGCCCGGCCATTGCCTCCAGTGCAGTACATTCCAGAAAAGCACAGGCCCTATGATTTTGCACCATGAGAGTCACCAAGGAGAGAGCCAGAAGGAAGAGGGGAGGCTTTCCTGCCCGAACCTGTGAAAGGTCTGAGTGGTGAGCATTTTTGAAGAAATGAAACCATTCCAGAGATCAGAAGAGAAAGGGAACTGGACCAAGTTTGGGCAAATAGAGGTCCTGCTGGAAACTGCTTTGCTGAATAATTAATAGCTGCTTGAAACTGGCACCTCAACTGATGGAAATGCTGAGCTTTATAGTTATTTCTAATAATAGTTATTTCTGAAGTGCTGGGAAAGAGTTTGATTTCTTCCAGTGGTTGGTTGGGCATTAGATCTCTCTGGATTTGTATCCCACCTCCATCGCTTGCTAGATACACAGAGCTTGGATTAAATATTTCAGTGGGATAAGCCTTGGTTTCTTCGGGCTTGAAATTGGAAAGAAGATGAGGATGAGGATGAGGATGATAGCAAAACCTACCTTCGAGGGCTGTTAGAAAGGTTAATGGAGAGAATCCTTGGAAGATTCTTAACATACCACGTATGGCTCTGATGAGAGTCCAGGAGATGAATGCATTCAATATTTTCTAAAATATTTGCCTGTTGTTAATTACTTGCTTTTTCTACACAAAGGAACAGTTAACAATTGGCTTTGGTTTGAGTTGATACATTCTGAATTATCAGGTTATTACTAAAAAGGTTTTTCCATTGCCCATCTGCTCAGTGCTCTTTGACATTAAGGGAATTTATCCAGGCTGTTTTTTGGATACCATCCATTAACATTTCTTAGAAAATGTTTTTTTTTTTATGTTAAATATAATACAGCTTCCCTCTAGAAATAATGGAAGATACAGACTATTCAGAAGAAAATAAAAATCCTCATAATTTCAGGCTCCCAATGCTGTCACTGACATTTGTTTCTTTTAGGTTTTTCCTTTAGGCATCTTTAAACATAGTTTATATCTCATATGTGTTATTTTTGTCCTATTTTCAAGTTCAGATTATATCATGAACGTTTGCATACACTGTGAAAGATTTCCATAAACATTTTGAAACGGTTACATAATATTCTATCACTTGGATTTACCATTCTTACCTTTTATTTTATCATGTATTATAAATAACAGTGGGATAGCCAATAAACATCTGATGCCCAGCTCCACAGATCTGGGTCCTTTATCAAAAATAATAATTTCTTCGATGACTTTCACAATAAAGACCACTGCTATCTTATTATGTAGGGGGCGGAGGGAGGAAATACTACAGGTATTACAGAATAAGGGTTGGTGAACCATGGCTAGTAGGCCAACTCTAACCAGCTTGTTTTTGTAAATAAAGTTTTATTAGAACACAACTGTGCTCATTTGCTTGCATATCACCTGTGGCTGCAAGGATGGAGTTGAGTAGTTTAGGTTTGCAAAACCTAGAATGTTTACTCTCTGATTCTTTACAGAAAAAGTTGGCCAACTCCTGGTATTAGAAGGGAAGGGAGCTCAGGTTTTCTCATTTGGAACCCAAGAATCCTAAACCATGCATTTTTAAATAATATTTTTAAAATGTCTTTCTTAAGTTCATTATATTAAAAAGAAGCAGGGGAAAAATGAACATTAAATGATAAAACAACCAAAATCAAATACACCTCCAAAAGCTGACTTCCTACTCCATCCACACTTCCACTGTATATTTTAGAATTTTAGCCTGGACCAGGCAAAGCTTGATAGAACAGAAGCTCAGGGACAGATGTAGGTATGTATGGAAACTTTATCATAATAAAGATGTTACCAAAAATCAGCTTGGAAGAGAAAGTTTGCTCTGCCTATCGTGTTGGCATATGGCCTGAGGTAGGAATCTGATTTAAATTATATACAAGGATGAACTTCAGATTAAGACCTAAATATGAAAGGTGAAACCAGAAGTAGGGTTCTTCACATAGATCCTTTTGTTAATCTGAGGAAACCCATGGAATCCTTCTCAGAATAATGTTTTTAAATGCATAAAGTGAACTAGATAGAATTACCAAGGAAACCAGTTATGTCAAAATGAAGACATTTAAAAAAATTGTGAAGTAAAATATATGCTTCTTTATGAAAGCATTAACCAATAAGCTCTAGCAGTAAAGCCAATAACTATGGCAATATTGAAGTAGTGATGACCATACGTAAAATTCTGAGATATCCATAACAACTGTAACATAAGGTGAGGATATACTTAGTTGATTCCAAGTTCATTGGCACCTTGGATTTCAGGTTAATGCCCTCCAGGTTAAAGGCTCCTTTCATAGAGCTAATAGAAGTGGGGGAGATTATTTTTGTGTTCTTTAGGTTAGGGAAGAACAACCTCCTCCTCCTCCTCCTTCTCCTCCTCCTCCTCCTCCTTCTTCTTCTAAAGATTTTATTTATTTGAGAGACAGAGAGTGGGTGTAAGAGAGAGCACCAGCAAGGGGGGGTGCAGAGGGAGAAGCAGGCTTCCCACTGAGCAGAGAGCGTGATATGGGGCTTGATCCAGAGACCCTGGGGGTCATGACCTAAGCTGAAGGCAGACGCTTAACCTACTGAGCCACCCAGGCGCCCCGGGGAAGAACTCCTCACAGGGCCCCTAACACACAAAGAATTGATGAATTTGTCTGCATTAAAATTCAGAAATTTTATTGAGTAAAGCTCACTAGACTTTAAGAAGGGACAGGCTGATAGGAAACTTCTGTAACCTCCAAAACCAACCAGGGATTAACATCTAGAACATACAAGTATCTTTGGTAAATCCACAGAGAAAGGACAGGGAGACCAGTAGAAATGGGTAAAGAATATGAACAGATAAGTTCACTGAATGTCATAAGCATGTAAGGAGATGCTCGACCTCCCTTATAATAAATAATCAGAAGATTAAAACCTCGGTGGAATATAGACTACTTTGCACCCTCCCATTTTCCATTAAAAAAAAAAAAAAGCCAGTTACCACCAAGTGTTGGCAAGGATGTGGGAAAATGAGAACCATGCATCATTGATAGGATATAAATTTTATAACCCGTCTGAGAACAGCCCAGTGATACTGAAACAAAGGAGCACATGTCTTATGACTCAGCTTTCCTGCACTGAGTGTAGGAACAGGGGACACTGGCACACTGTTTCCTCAGTGAACACACACGAGGAGCTTGATCTCAGCATTGTCAGGGATGGTGGATACTCAATGTAACTTGATGTAAAAGGGGAAAGTACAACCTGATCGACGTATACAATGGAGCATATGCAGCCGTAGGTGCAACGTACTCTACACATACAACCACCCACATCTACCCTTGACTCACCATTTTGGGTGAAAAAGGTAAGAACACTGAGAGATTTATGCCCGATGCTGTTTAGTGAACTAAACACACACACACATAGAAAACAATGCTACTTATTTGATAAGGTACCTGTATCTCGAGATCATTGAATATACAAACACACAATGGCCGGACCATATATAAAAATAGAACTCTGACCCACAACCTCCAGCAGCCTCCCCAGGAAACCAAACCCTTATCTCTAATAACCAGGCCCAGAAGTCAGTCTATTAAAGTCATTCCTGTAGGAAGTCAGGCTGCTAACCAATCCAGGAACTAAACAATAACTTCTGACCCAAAATGACCAGGGCTTGATTAATAGCTGGCAGCTTCCCTAACATGTGAACTCACTTCCAACTTAAGATACTGACCAGAGAGAGCCAAACCCGTCACAGAGGGATGCTCCCCTTCCTGTTAGTGCACCTCTAGCTTAGGCCACCAGCCTCCAGTCGGGACCTATGTGAAGCCTTCCCTCCTCCCACTATGAAGCTTTCCCACTCCCCTGGCTGCCTCTGAGTCTCTGCTGAAATGCACGTGATGGTGGCCGACCCCTTTGCTAATAGCAGACTAGGGGTAAATACCCTTTGCTTATTCTGATCTGGTTGGTCTTTGTTTATTTCCACCATCTCCAGAGATCCATGGGGCACACTTGAGTGGCGCAGTACCCTTTGTGCGGTGGGAATGAATTGGAACGGACGATCAGGGCTGTGCACGATCCCTGTAGACTATGTGCCACAAATGTGGAGGAAGTAATTATGGGACTCACAGAGGTCCCTGAAAAATAGTTGATTTTAAAAATTAGTTGATTTTAATCTCTTCCTGCAATGGTACCTTTCTCTTCTAAAATCTCTTCTACTCTCCGTTTCCAGGCTTTCCTCTGCTTGGGCTTGGGGACTAAGTACCCAGATCATTCTTCAGCCAGATGGAGGTGCTGAATGTATAAAGGGAGGCTGCACTGTCCCCTGGCTTCTCCGGATCCACGGGTAGCAGCTGTGCAGATGCCCCATCAAGGTCCCTGCCAGACTTGACCATCTTTAAGAAACTCTCCCACCCTGGCAAAGGCAGAAGGGGTCTTGAATCCTATTCTTTTCTGCCTATGGCCTGGTTGTATCTCCGCTAGAGCATGGTTTACAGCCTGGGTCCTCCTTACCACTCAATGCAGGAGCCTAGAGGACAAAATAGCCCCACTGAGTTCATCTCTCTTTTTCAGCAACAATTACTTTTCAAAACTATTAAGTCTTCTGTGAAGGTTATAGTAGAGGACTGAGGTTCAGGTCAGCCCACTTATTAAGATATAGGCTACCCAGCCCCAATAGAAAAAATAAACAAACAACGAGTAGTTTACTTGGATTTATGCACAGTTTGTCTAATCAATCAATCTGTAAACATTATGCAAATGTGTGTAAACCCAAACCTAGCCCAGACGGTACATATGCATTGTTATGTAAACGATCAATCTTGTTAATGCAAATATTAATATAAACCTGACATTAAACACAAGTTTACACAGGCCCGCTGGTTGAAGGAGGCTCGATTTACATTTACATGTAAATAGCAGCAGTGCTTTTTTGGGGGCTTTGGAAAACAGACTGACTGGAGTTCACTGGGTGGCCCATCCCCATCAGGTTCCCCAGACCCAGACCCAGGCTCAACCCTTTCCTTCAAGGCACCTCATGAAGAATTCGGGGAGAATCTGGATGGCAACTCATCCGTCCCTACTGGAATCTTAGTTTTTGATGTGCTATCTCCTCCTGACCCCAGGGCCCCAGTCTCCAAACCAATGAGGCAGGGAGAGTCACTCGCCACCTTTCAGTCTCTCTTGGGTTGAGGGCTTGCAGGTGAGCTCTCACGTACCAGCAAGATCTGCTATCAGGTGGCCTCCTGCACAGCTCTGCGCGGGACAGGTCTCCCTTCACTCTGCCCACCTCCTTCCCCGGGCTGGCTTCTTATCCTTTGAGTCTGTTTTAAGTGTCACCTCACCGCTTCAGACAGGACTTCCTTGATATTCCCAAGTTTTCTCCCCAAGTGTTCTCTAGCACAGCACCCCGTACGTCACATTCACGATGATTTTCTCAATATGTGATGACAGATTTATTTTCTTCTGTGTTTACTGTTGTCCATCCTCTCCACCTGTGAGCTTCATGGGATCAGAGCTAGGTTTGTTTTGTTCATCACTTTATACTCAGTGCCAGGCCCATGAGATGTGCTTGGAAACATTCTGTGGGATGGATGGACGGTCGGACAGATGGACACACACACTCTGCAGCCTTGTTGCTTAGCACAAAGATCCACCTTCCAGAACTCACCTGGTTCTGTCTTTTCTTTTAGGATGTGGGTCCTGCCCCTGGATACACTGCTGATTTGCCTGACTCCCCCACCCCCACCCCACCCCCAGCACCTTCTCTCAGGGCTGGATTCTGGTCTCTGACCTCCCACCATGGCATGATAATAACGGTGCGGGGAAGAGTAGCTGTCATAGATTCGACACCTAGTAGGTTCCAGGTATTCCACTGGGTCCCTTTTACCCATCATGTCATCTGAATGTTAATCTTCAAAGCATATTTTCAAAAGATCAGGCCTTTAGTAAGGAGTCAAAGGTGAAAGGCTCAGGTGGGGTCAGGACAGGGCCCAGCTCAGAGTCCAGATTTGATGTCTTCTAGGTCTGAGTCCAAATCCTGACTTCACTAGTTATGGATTTTGGAAAAGACATTTGCTGGGTGGTCAACATTTGTTTCCTGAGGTTGCAGTGACAATTGAGTGGGATTGAGAGTATAGCAAGAGAATTTCGTAAATATTTGTAATTATTTCCAGCTCTCACACAAAAGTTCAGACATCTAGAGACCAAGGACTGTATTTATTCAGTTTGATCACTTTGTCTCCTTTGTCCTCTTTGAACTGTTGGCTGCTTTCAGCTCTCTCTTGTCACCCAGTATGCCTGCTAGTAGAGAACTGGCATGAGATGTACCTGATGGGGCCTCCACCCGGATCAACCACCCCAAGTTGAGACTGACTTTGGAAGTTAATGACACAGGTCTTTGTGGAAGGGAAAGAGAGAGGTGCCCAATGACCTGGAACTCTTACATACACCAATCAGTCCTAGCCCTAAGGGCCCTGAAATCAATGGAGTACACCTGGGCTCTGCAAGATACAGCTGGTGGGTTGCTACTCGCAGCCAGAGCCTATCTACTCCAGGGCATGTCTGTGTACATCTGACTCCTCCAGAGAGCAGGCCCTGTGTCTTATTCATCTTTCTGTGTTAACTTGACAACCAACATGGTTCCTGTACATGGTGGGAGTTGGATCCATTTGCTGAATGAATATCCCCTTTCCAATCCTTTTCACCCAGATTTCTTGGACTTCTACCTTTTTATTTTTTAAATTATTTGTTTATTTATTTATTTATTTATCTATTCATTCATTCATTCATTCTTGAGGGATGCACAGAGAGAGGCAGAAACAGAGGCAAAGGGAGAAGCAGGCTCCCCATGGGGAGCTCGATATGAAACTTGATCCCAGGACCCTAGGACCCCAGGATCACGACCTGAGCCAAAGGCAAACGCTGAACCACTGAGCCACCCAGGTTTCCCAGGACTTCTACCTTTTTTAGGGTGCTTTTCGGAGGGGGTACTTTTAAATTTGTCTTCGATCATCATTTGGGTGGAAATTTGGGGTGCAAGGGGGAGAAGGCCACACAAATATAATTTCTCCTAGGCTCTCTACATCTCCAGGCAATGCCTGTCAGAAAACTACCTGCTTACGGAGAGGCCCAGTCCTTGGCCAGATGGAGCTCCACTCCTGTGAGTGAACCCCAGTCATTAACAGCAGCTGCAGACCCCAGGAGCTCCCTGCAAAGGCGGAAATCCCAGCTGCTAGGAGAAACTTTCCATTGCCTGTAACGAAAGTGAGAAAAACTAAGCTGGAGTGTGATGGTGGGGCTGCACTATTTCTCTTACATATTATTAACAAGAACACCTTCATCTGAACTGGGCTTTGGAATTGATAAAATGCACTTTCTTGTATCATCTCATTCACTCGCCTCCAATTTGCAAGTGGAGGAACTGCTCTGAGACAGGCCACCACAACATCTGGAACCTCTTGTGATTAGCTGCCAGCATCCTTTAATGAGAAATTGTGTGTTCCTTGATGTCTCTCCAGCAGCGGCTCAAGGTAAGTAAGGACCTTGTGGCAGTTGGCTAGATGACCCCTAGCTGAGTGACTATAATTGTTCTGAGCATTATAGGCTCACAAACCCTTTTTTTTTTTTTTTAAAGAAAGGAGATGTTAGCCAAGATGGGATTTTCCCAAAAGAATTCTTTAGAAAAGTGCCAGAACCTTTACCTTCCACCTTGACAGTCCCCAGAGACAAACTGAAAGGACCTCGCTTTATGCCTCATCCGAAGGGTATTTGCAATGCTGGCTTCATCATTCAAAGCAGGAAAGGCCTTTGTCATGGTCAAATGGCTTTAATGTGTTCTGAATGCTACATAAATTCAAACTTGATGGCTCATTTATTTGTTGGATTGAAGTTTTATACAATAAACTAAGCCTTGGTATTTACTAATAACTTGTGCACTGCCCTTTGTTTGTTTAGAACAGCCAGAAGGCAAAGAAGTTGACCGAGTCCCTCTTGGCCAATATGGTGTTCAGATCCTAGCATTTCCTGGGACAGTTTCTGGATTGGGGAGGGGGGTGATCCCGTAAAATGGTTATTTGTGGAGGGGACAAGGGACCTTATGGGGAAAGGAGGAGAAGGGAAACATTGTAGGTACGGATTTTTCCCAGACTATTTGACATGGCCCCACCACGCATGCTTCAACTGCTGAATTCAGTGAGCTGGGAATTCGGAACATTGAGTGACAGGCCAGGCTTGGCTAGTGACTTGTGGCATGACCTTGGAAGATTCATTTTCCGCTGCTGTGTTTCGCTGTCTCACTCTGAAAAAAAAAAAAAAAAAAAGGAAAGAAAAGAAAAGAAAGCTTATGATAAATTCTATTCACCGTTCAAGGTGAGCTTCCCTAAACTACTCTCCTTTCGGGAGATCTTTGCCCTTTATCTCTACCCTACCCACAAAAATTTCTCTCTTTCTCAGCATCCAAGAGATATCATTTGTCCCATGTATTATGGGCAACAACAAGGGGTGTGGTGTGCGACCGAGCTGAGTTTGAGTTCCAACTCTGCCGCTCATCTAAATTTGAACAAGTTAGGGAATGTTGTAGAGTTCCCGTTGCCTTTTCCCTAACATGGGCGTAAAGGCGTATATCTCGTTATGTTGTAAGAAGTAGAGGATCAGATACATGTTAGGTCCTCAGCTCTGTGCCTGGCATTTAGGAAGCACTTCTTTCCATTAGGAGCAGTTGTAATTACAGCCTCATATTTTGGGGTCCAGGATAGATTGTAAGCTCCTCGGGGGAAGGGACCATGTGATTTTCTGAAGGCACAGCATCTAGTGCATGGAGATTTTTCTGTGGTATTTTCAGTGTCCACAGATGTTCACAGCCTACCTCTCAGAGACAGATAATGTGACTGCCTGCCAGAGGACTCTGAGAGCAGCAGCATCTTTGGGTTCATTTCAAGGGTAAGAACAAGTTCTGGGAATGACACAAGTGAGCAAAATCTGAAGTTCTCTACATATCTATGGCTGAGGAAATAGATTCCTGCTAGGATTAGATCATGGAATTTGCCTTCAGCACCTCCTTATTTCCAGAGAACTACATTCTTCTTCCAGTCTCACTTATGGGGTCCACCAGGGAGCTCATAGATGAGATAGGTTCTAGCCCTGAAAGAAGGAAATGGCTTGCTGGACTAGAGTCACAAGTCACGGTCACTGGTGTCTCATGGCCTCATAGATGCTGGCACCTGAGTAGGGCCCGACCTAAGGCTTGCTGCTACTCAGCTCCTTTAATTTCTGCTGTAGCTGACACTGGAAAGTCTTGCCTCTTCTTCCATGTTGTTGTCTTAATTTTTCCAGTCTGTACATCTCCCCTGAGTCAAAGGAATTTGGGTTTATCTAAGCCAATCATGGTGGTCCCATTCCACAAATTTAGCCAGTGGGAATAGAACTTCTGAGTAAGGTTTCTTAACTCTTAAAAAAAGGGATGAAAGAGATACCAAGAACAGGTTCCCTATGTTATCAGGATTCTCCAGAGAACCAAGAGCATGTGTGTGTGTGTGTGTGTGTGTGTGTGTGTGTTGTGTGTTTACTTTAAGGAATTGGCTCACATGGTTATAGACATAGGCAAGTTTCTTTTTTTTTTTCAGATTTATTTATTTATTTATCTTATAAATTTATTTTTTTATTGGTGTTCAATTTGGAGATAGGCAAGTTTCAAGATCTGCATGGTGAGTCTGAGTCCGAACTTGGGAGAACCAGGAGCCGATGGTAGAGTTCTAATCTGAAGGCCAGCAGGCCCAAGATTTAATAAAAGGTAATGTTTCAGTTTGAATCTGAAGGCAGGAAAAAGGCTGGTGTCCCAGTTTGAAGGCAGTCAGGCAAAAAAATTCTTTCTTACTTGGGGGCGTGCAGAGACGGTCAGTCTTTGTGTTCTATGCAAGCCTTCAACTGATTAGATGAGGCTCACCCACGTTAGGGAAGGCGATATGCTCTACTCAGTCTATTCTTTTCAGTGTTAATCTCATCAAAAAACACCTTCACAGAAATACCCAGAATAATGTTTAACCAGATATCTGGGCAAGCTGTAGCTTAGTCAAATTGACACATGAAATAGGCCATCACATGCCCTTTCTGATTTGGTACAGGTCATTAGTTGCTTGTGTCTCCCAAAAAGATGTGTTGAAGTTCTAACCCATGTCACTTGAGAAGGTGACCTTATTTGGGAATGAGGTCACCACAGGTGTAATTAGTTAAGATGAGGTCAGCTTGGCAGAGTGTGGGCCCTAATCCAATATAACAAGTGTCCTTATAAAAAAAGAGGGAAATTTGGATACAGATACTGAGAGACAGCTGTGTAATGACAGAGACAGAGACTGGAGTTATGGCAGCTGCCGGCCAAGAAATGCCAAGGATTTTGCAACACCTGAGGCTAAGAGAAAGGCATGGAACGGATCCTTCACCGAAGCTCACAGAGGGAGCCAACCTTGTTTTCTGACTTCTGGTTTCCAGAATGGTGAGACAATAAATTTTGTTGTTTTAGGCAACCCAGTTTGTGGCATTTTGTTCCAATAACCCTAGGGAACAAGAACAACACCTGAGGCTAAGAGAAAGGCATGGAACGGATCCTTCACCGAAGCTCACAGAGGGAGCCAACCCTGCCAACACCTTGTTTTCTGACTTCTGGTTTCCAGAACGGTGAGACAATAAATTTTGTTGTTTTAGGCAACCAAGTTTGTGGCATTTTGTTCCAATGACCCTAGGGAACAAGAACAGTGGGTGAAGATGTCATGCTCGGGACTGCTGTGCCATCTTGCTCCCATGAGGGCTGCTCACAGACACCCTGGGGATGACGATAGAGTCAGAAAAACATGGGTTTCTGATGAATTTGTTGAGCCTCAGAATTAACCAGCTCAGAAACTGCCCTAACCCTAAACCCTTTGTAACATGAGATTGTACAGATCCTTATTGTTTCAACCACGTGGGATTGGAGTTTCTGAGATTTGCAGACAAGTGCATCTGATTGATGGACTGATCTCGCACCTTTCCTGCTCAGAGCCCCCTTCTATGCTGTTCCTTGTCTTTGTGAATGGCATCACCATCCATCACCACCCATCACCAGATGCCCAAGGGAGGAACCCGGTTGTCATCCTTGGTGCCTGCCTTTTTCTCATCTCCCCAACTTCATCATTCATTATTAGGCCCTGGTAATGACCTCTATTGGCTTTCAGTGAGCTAGTCATCACTCCCTTGTTACTGTCCTCCCTCCTTGTATAATGACCATAGTGAAACTGGACCCTCTGTGTCAAACCATGATCAGCTTAAACAATTCTCCTCAGTGAGCCAGGGTGATGTTCCACAATATATAATTCCCCCCAGGTCACTCTCATTGTCTTTAGGACAAAGTTCAAGGCTAAGCTCCTTAGCATGCTGTTCATTGTCCTTCACGACCTGGTCTCTGGTTGCTTATCACCTGTCCTTTGGTCAGACTTGAAACTGCTGAAGTTTTCACTCTCTCTCTCTTGCCTCAGGATCTTTGCATATGCAGCTCCCTCAGGATGAAGTGCTACCCACCTCTCTTGGCCTGCCCAGTGTCAACTCATTCTTCAGGCCTCAACTCAGCCACTCCCTCCTCCAGGAGGTATTTTCTGATACTTTGCTCTTCTTTGGTGGGATATTTCCAGATTCTAGAACATCGATACAACCCTTACCGCGAACATAGCCTGGGGGGTCTGGGTTGTGGTGGCAAAAACACTGGACAGAGAGCAAGGAGACCTAGGTTCTTGCCTCTGTGCCACTGAGGAAGCTGTGGGACCTTGGGAAAATCCCTTTTCTTGCAGCATCTAATGAAGCAATAGAGCTATGTCAGTGGTCTTCCAGCTATGTCCTTCAGAGCTGAAGATTCCCGAGAGATGGTCTAGGTCAAGGTCAAAGAGGGCAAAACAGGGGCACCTGGGTGGCTCAATCAGTTAAGTGTCTGCCTTTGGCTCAGGTCATGATACCAGGGTCCTGGGATGGAGCCCTGCATTGAGCTCTCTGCTCAGCAGGGAACCTGCTTCTCCCTCTCCCTCTCCCTCTGCCACTCCCCCTGTCTGTGTGCTTTCTCAATCTCTCTCTCTCTCATCAAATAAATAAATCTTTTTTTAAAAAAAGAAGGCAAAACAACTCCTAAATTCCAACTTCTAATTCCATTCAGGCCTTACTAACATCTGTATCACGTACAGTACCTTCATAAGAATTTTTTCAAAAAAGAAAGTAATCAAGCGCTTTAAATTGTTAGAAAACCATGACTCTCTCTAACTAATGTCTCATTCAGCTCAAAGGTCCTCTTGTAACACGGGCAGGTGGGGAGAGGGAGAGGTTGAGGGAACAGAAGTGAGCGTGGCAAGGTCTATGAGCAGAAGCGAGGAGAACCATCCACCTAGCCGATTGCTTTGGCCCAGTCAAAACTGGTCTAGGATACAAAGAAGCAAGAGAGGGGTGTGCTGTGATTGGATAGTGGTGGTTTAGGAGTCCAGAAAGCCTGGGTCATCTGGACTCTGAGCCAATGGGTCCCCGCTTGTATGTTCAACAGAATCAACTGGGAGGTTTTAAAAAACACTGATGTCAGGCATCCCTCCTGAGACAACCGAACCTCCTGCAGGGGTAGGGCTGAGGCATCTGGGTCATTCTGAAGGATCTAAACCCTGGGAGAGGTGGGGCTGGGACTGCCTTGCTCATCATCGTATTCCTGGTCCTTAATGCATAGGGTCACCAGGCAGTCGGCAACAGCAAATATTGGGTGGAGAGGTGAATAAATGAGTTTTATATTAGCAACTGATCAGATTTATATCACCTGCTTCAGGTACTGCAACCAGCTGAGGTTCCGTTCTCTCATATGCAAAGTGAGTAAAGTAATTTCTACTTGGATATGATGTTTTGAGAATTAGTTACATGTCAGTTACATTAGTTACTTGCAGAACATACACCACTTCGTAGTTGATTAAGAAAACGGTACAACAATCATCAGTGGTGATTGATATTGCTCAGATTCAGACCAAAAGTTAACCGAGTTCAAATTTGGCGGCCATGTACCAGTCAGGATCGGCCGACTTATGCTGTGGTAACAAACAACCCCTCAGTCTCAGGGGCATACCAGGACATAGCAAAGGTTTATTTGTCTCCATATTGTCATCGCAGGTTGTCTGGGGGCTGTGGGAGTTTTAGTCCTATGGGACATCTCTATTATTTACCACGAGACTAAAGACAAATACTCTCTGGAGCTCCTTCCACTGGCAAACACTCAGCCCAAAACTGACGCACGTAACTTCCACTCACAGGTGATTGGCCAGAACCAGCCACAGGTGCTTTCAACTGCTGGGGGCCCAGAAAGTGCGATCCCACCAGGTGCCCTGAAGGCAGAGCACTGAGGGTCACATTGACGAGCAACAAAACGAGTAAGTGCAATTGCTCTTGGTGGTCCTGCCTGAGTGTCTACCCCTTAGCTCCTCACAAACACAGTAAGGGTCAATGACAGTTTGAGGAGCAAGGAGCTCTGAGCATTTGTCGTGCTTTGATACCCAACATTAATGCCTCCTTTCGGAATCAGCACTCAAACATAGTTTTTAGACAACCTAATGAGATCTACTTTACAATCCACAAATTTTACTGGTGACAAATGTCAATGATTTCTAGATTTATGGAGTTGTGCAACCGTCACCCTAGTGCAGCATTTCCATCACTCGTGCCTGGGTGAAGTCAATCCCTATCCACACACCCAACCTCAAGCAAATAATCTGTCTCTACATATGGGCCCTTTCTGAACATTTCACACAAATGAAATCATACGATATGTCATTTTTGTATTTGGCTTCTTTCACTTCACATGTTTTTGAGGCTTATCCATGTGGTAGCATTGTAGAGGGTTCAAAGGATTTGGAGATGATCAAAAATAATATATATGACCCAGAGAGGCAATGACACACAAGCTTTGTTGGGTGGTGCTCAGGATTGCATGAGAGAGTAAATCCCTTTCAGGATGAGACCATCTGGAGGCTTATGGTTCTGGGGCCACCGTCCAGAAAGGGAGAAGAGCAAATGGGGATTTCCGACAGAGAGCTGGGTCAGAAAGGGGGTTTCATGTCTCAGTGATGTCACTCAGCAGTGCTGTCTGGGTCTGAGAGGAGGACAGGAGCAGCTTGGGGTCTGATCCCATTTATTGCTAGCAGATATATGGGATGAGCTTTTGTGGGGAATGCAAAGCAGACAAACTCGAAATGGTTAAAAATCTGCTTGTTAGGACTGTTTATAGAATAACTGGATGTATAAGAATTTGGGTTTCATCAGGCTTTTTTTTTGCTAATGGGTCTCAGTCTGCAGAAATAACCAACCTAGGGGCCATTACACAGAGACCATATTTGGCTCATTTACATAACAAGCATATATTAATAATTCATTTCTTTGTTTCTCTTTTCTTTCTTCATTCCTCCCTTCATTCTTTTTCTTTTTTCTTTCTTTCTGCATAATAGTATTCTATTATATAGATCAATCACATTTTGTTTATCCATCAGTTGACGAACATGTGGATGTTTCCAGTATTTGCTCTTGGAAGTGATGCGGCTATGACCGTTTACAAACAAGTCTTTTTTTAAAAAAATTTTATTTATTTATTCATGAGAGACACAGAGAGAGAGAGGCAGAGACAGAGGAAGAGGGAGAAGCAGGCTCCATGCAAGGAGCCCGATGTGAGACTTGATCCCGGGACTCCAGGATCATGCCCTGGGCTGAAGGCAGGCGCTAAACCCCTGAGCCACCCGGGGATCCCCCAAACAAGTCTTTTTTGAGATAGGTTTTCATTTCTCTCAGGTAGATTTCTGGGACTGGCCTGGAGAGGTCATATAATAAGTTTATATTTGCCTTTAAAAGAAACCAACTGTTTTCTAAAACAGCTGTAAACATTTTGCATCACTGCGAGCAATGTATGAGGGGTCTAAGATCTCCACATTCTTGCCAACACTTGTTATTGTCTTTTCTTATTTACTATAGCCATTCTAGTTGGTGTGAAGTAGTGTCTCGTTGCGGTTTTAATTTGCATTTCTCTGATGACTAATGATGTTGAGTATTTTTTTTATGTGCTTGTCAGTGATTCATATATCTTCTTTTGCCCATTTTTAAATTGAGCTGTTGTTTTCCTTATTCTGTTCTTCATTCTGGATACAAGTCTTTTACTGGTTATACAATTTGAAAATATTTCCTCCCAGTCTATGACTTGTTTCATTTTCTTAATGATCTCTTTTGAGTTGTTGGTTTTGATGAAACCTGATTTATCAATTTTTTTCTTCTATGGATCAAGTTTTTGGTGTTGCATCAAAAGAACTCTTGATCTAATCCAAGCTCACAGGGATTTATTTCTATTTTTAATTTCTAGAAGTTTTATAATTTTAGCTCTTAAATTTATGTCTATGATCCATTTGGAATTCATCTTTTGTATGGTGTAAAGTAAGGGTCTAAATTCATCTTTTTGCATGTGGATATTCAATTGTCCCAGTACCATCTGTTGAAAAGACTATTCTTTCCCCACTGAACTGTCTTGGAATCTTTGTCCAAAACCTATTGACCATAAATATGTGTTTATTTCCAATCTCCATTCTGTTTAATTTAGATACATATATCTCCTTATGCCAGTGCCAGACTGTTTTTTTTTTTTTAAAGTTTTATTTATCTATTTGAGAGTGAGTGCACACAAGCAAGCACATGAGCAGGGGCATGGGCAGAAGGAGAGAGAGAGAAAAATCTCAAGAAAATTCCATGTTGAGTACAGAGCCTGATGCAGGGGCTCGATCTCATGACGCTGAGATCATGAGTTGAGCCAAAATCAAGAGTCAGATGCTTAACTAACTGAGCCTCTCAGGCACCCCATCGTTTTGATTACTATAGCTTTATAGTAAGTTTTCAAGTGGAAGTTCTCATACATTTTTCTTCTTTTTCAAATTTGATTTGGCTATTCTGGGACTTTTTTCATATACATTTTAAGATCAGCTTGTCAATTTCTGAAGAAAAAAGGAATGGAATTTTAATAGAGTAGGTTGAGTCTAAAGATTAATGTGGAATATTACTCAGCAATTAGAAACGACAAATACCCACCATTTGCTTCAACGTGGATGGAACTGGGGGGTATTATGCTGAGTGAAATAAGTCAATCGGAGAAGGACAAACAGTGTATGTTCTCATTCATTTGGGGAATATAAATAATAGTGAAAGGGAATATAAAGGAAGGGAAAAGAAATGTTGGGAAATATCAGGAAGGGAGACAGAACATAAAGACTCCTAACTCGGGGAAACGAACTAGGGGTGGTGGAAGGGGAGGAGGGCGGGTGTTGGAGGGGAATGGGTGACGGGCACTGAGGTGGACACTTGACAGGATGAGCACTGGGTGTTTTTCTGTATGTGGGTAAATTGAACACCAATAAAAATTAATTAAAAAAAAAGATTAATGTGCGCTACATAGTATATTGTTAACAATTAAATGTACTGTATAGGAAAATAATGATCATGTGTCATAAAGTTAAAATCACAAACTTTTGAGCTGAGTCCATTCTGCCAAAGAAAAAAAAAATCTTATTACTAAATTGATACCATGCAAGTGGGGGAAAAAAAAAGGATTAATATGAGAATAATTGATTTGACAATTTTGTCTTCCAATCCATGAACATGAAGTATTTCTCATATACTCATATATTTTCTTTAATTTCCCTCCATAAGGATTTATAATTTTCAGTATACAAGTCTACAAATCTTAAATTTTATTGGTAAATCTATTTCTAAATATTTTATCCTTTTTTGTGTTCTTGTGAATGACATTGTTTTCCTAATTTCATTTTGTGGACTGTTGATAATTATTATGTAGAAATACAATTGATTTTTGTGTATTGATTTTATATCCTGCAACTCTGCTGTACTCATATATTAATTAGGGTAGTTTAAAAAGAAAATTATATGGATTCCTTAGGATTTTCTCCATATAAGATCATGTAATCTGCAAATAAAGACCTTTTTACTTCTTCCTTTTAATCTGAATGGCTTTAATTAAACATTTTTGCCTTAATACACTAGCTAAAACCTCTAGCTCAATGTTAAGTAGAAGTGGCAAGAGAGAGAGAGAAAAAAAGAAGTGGCAAGAGAGGATACCCTTGCTTTGTTCCTGATCTTGAGGGAAGCACATTTTTTCACCAGTAAGTATGAGATTTAGCTGCAAGGTTTTCAGAGATGCCCTCTATTAGGTTGAGGAAGTTCCCTTCTATTCTTAGTTTTTTGATTTTTTTTTTTTTACTTGAGTGGGTATTGGATTTTGTTAAATGCTTTTTCTGCATCTATTGAGATAATCGTGTGGCTTTTGTGCTTTTTTTCTATTAATGTGGTGCTTTACATTAATTAATGTTTAGATGTTAAACCAATCTTGCATTACTGAGAGAAATCCTACATGGTTATGGTGTATAATTCTTTTTATATGTTTCTAGGTTAATTTTGCCAATATTTTGTTGAATATTTATGCATCTATATTCATGAGGATATTGGTAGTTTTGTTTTCTTGTGATTATCTTTGAATGTGGCATCTGAGTAATGCTGGCTTCACAAAATGATTTGGGAAGTGTTTCCATTCCCCATATTTTCTGTAAGGGTTTCTGAATGATTGGTATTACTTATTATTTAGATATTTGATAGAATTCACTCATAAAACCATCTGGATCTGGAGGTCTTTGTTGGGGGGGGTGGAGAATTTTTAATTAGCACTGCAATTTCCTTTTTTGTTATAAGTCTATTCATATTTTAGAATTTCTTCTTAAGTCATTTTGATAATTTGTGTTCTTCTAGGAATGTGTCAAGCCCATTTAGGTTTTCTAATTTGTTGCCACAATGTTGTTCATACTAATCTATTATAATTAATTTCTGTAGGGTAGGTAGTGATATCATCTTTTTCATGAGGGAGTTTTGTCATTTATGTCTTCTTCTTTTTTTTTTTCTTGGTCAATATAAATAAAGTTTTGTCAATTTTGTTTATCTTTCCAAAGAACCAACTTTTGGTTTCATTGCTTTTTCAGTGTCATTTGTTTTCTATTTTGTTGAGTTCCACTACAATTTTAATTCCTATCTCCGCTTTGGGTTTAGTTCACTCCTTTTTTCTTGTTTAAGATGGAAACTTAAATTTTTTATTTGAGTGCTGTCTTCTTTTTTATTTTTTTATTTTTATTTTTTAATTTTTTTTTAAATTTTTTTCAGGTATTCTGAATTGTGCCTAGCTACTATTCAAAGAATTCAAGATTTAGCCTCCCTGGACTGTTATATTGATACACATATATGGGTTAAGGCGATCATGTTTCTTTTTTTAAAATTTTTTTTTATTTATTTATGATAGTCACAGAGAGAGAGAGAGGCAGAGACATAGGCAGAGGGAGAAGCAGGCCCCATGCACCGGGAGCCTGACGTGGGATTCGATCCCAGGTCTCCAGGATCGCGCCCTGGGCCAAAGGCAGGCGCCAAACCGCTGCGCCACCCAGGGATCCCTATTTTTTTATTTTTATTTTTTAAAGATTTTATTTATTTATTCAAGACAGAGAGGCAGAGACATAGGGAGAGGGAGAAGCAGCCTCCATGCAGGGAGCCCGACGTGGGATTTGATCCTGGGTCTCCAGGATCAGGCCCCGAGCTGAAGGTGATGCTAAACCGCTGAGCCACCTGGGCTGCCCTGTCTTCTTTTTTAATATAGACTTTTTAAAGCTATACATTTTCCTGTTAGCATTGCTTTAGCTGCATCACATAAATTGTTGATATATTGTGTTTTTGTTTTTCAGTCACTTAAAAATATTTCCCAACTTTGTGTGTGAATTTTTTCTTTGACTTGTTGGTTATTTTGAAGCATGTTATTTAATTTCCAAATACTTGTGGATTTCTTGATTTTATTTATGTTGCTGATTTCTAATTTCTTTCTTTGTGATTGGACTCCCCTCCCACCTCCAATCTCTGCACCTTCAATATGTCCTTCCACTGCCTTCTGGCCTCCATTGGTTTTAATAAAGAATTAGTTGTTAATTATATTTATGTCTCTTTGTATGTAATGAGTCATTTTTCTCTTTGGTGCATTCAAGCTTGTCTTTAGCTTTCAAAAGTTTGTATCTGACTTAGATGTAGATCTATTTTTATTTATTTATTTAGAGTTCACAAATCTTCTAGAATCTGTATATTAATATTTCTCATCAAATTTGAGGTGGTTTTGGCCATTATTTTTCAAATATTTTTTTGTTCATTCTCTCACTTCTCTCCTTTTGAGATTCCATAAATGTATGTTGGTATACTTGATAGAGTCTTATAGCTCTTTAAAGTTCTGTTCAATTTTCTCCTTCTCTTCCTCCTCCTTCCCCTTCTTCTGATCTTCAGAGTGAATAATTTCTATTGGTTTATATCCAAGGTCACTGATTATTATGCTATCTCAAATAAAATGATGAGACCCTCTAGTGAAAATTCTGTTTTCACTTATACTACTTTTCAATTCTAGATTTGCTGTTTGGTTCTTTTAAAAATATCATTTCTATCTGTATGTTGATATTCTCTACTTGATGAGTCATTGTCATCATAGTTTCCCTTAATTTTTAAACTGCAATTTCTTTTTGAACAGATTTTGAGTAGCTGCTTTGAAGTTGTTTTCTGCTAAGTCCGCCATCTTAGAGGATCTCTCAAAGATAGTTTCTATTGATTATTTTTTTCCCTGAGCTTTTTCCACTTTCCTGTTTCTTTGGATGTATTGTAATCTTTTATTGGAAACTAGACATTTTAGATAATATATTGTAGCAGCTCTGGATTCTCACTTCTTCTCTGGGCATTGTTGTTCTTGTTTGTTTATTGACTTGCCTGGACTTATTCTATAGAGTCTCTCTTTACTTCAGTGTTGACAGCTGATGTCTTTGCTAAGTTTGCTTTTCTGTTCTTGTTTTTATTTCCAAGTTTGGCTTCCTGCTATTCACCCTTCATTCAACACAGCTTACTAATTGATCAGAAGTTCTGCTCAAACACATCAAGCCACTAAGCCTTCTACCCTTTGCTAATGGGTCACTATATGGATTGGGGAAGATATTTAAAGGTCAGGCATTTTACAAATCTGATCCTGTCTTTACTTTCTATTGAGCCTGTTTGTGTCTTCTCTGCATGTCCACAAGGTCTCACATTCATCCAGGGATGAGTAGATGCCTGGAGTCTTCTCCAGTCTCTATTGAGCATGCACTAAGCCTTTAGCATGACTATAGCCTTTTAGACCTTTAGGGATATGCTGGAGCTTTCTGAAGCCCACTATGCTTGTCTTGTTCCCCGGATGCCCCTATCAAATTCCTGGCTAAGCTTCCAGTCTATTACTTGTCCTAATTAATATCCCAACCTCAGAATAACTGTTATACTGGCTTTCCCCACTCATTTGATAATGCAATCACTACTGTTTCCCATGATTTCGAAAGGCATGGGATTATTTCCATGCTCCATTCCAAATCAAGTCAGCATCCTCTGGCAGAAAAGCTGGTGTTTTTCACAGCTTGCCTTGCCCTGGTAGACCTACTATACTGATGGAACTGAAGGGACAATGGGAACAGCCACAGGCTGAAATACACTAGAGTCCAGCCACCCTTAGCTAAGTTTCAGTAGGTTTACTTGAATAATCACTTCTCAATTTTTTGCATGTCTTTGGTCATTTCTCAGTGTCTCAAAGTTGTTTTTGACAATTTTGTCCAGTTTTATAGTCATCTGGCAGGAGAAAGAATTTGCTGATCTCCTCTCTCTGCCATTCTGGAAATCCCACCTCTTCCATATAAATTTTATGTCATTATCTATTGTGTGCTGCTTTGCTGAGACTGCTCATCAGAGTTTCTGCCCTTTTCTAGTCAGGAGACACACCTAAGACATAGCTCAGCCCTCAGACTCTCTTGATTCAAATATTAAATTTTGGTGAGAGAAATACAGAAACAGAAAAGAGGTTCTACTCCATTCATTTTAGCCACACCCTGATAAGATTCCCAATGATCTCCTATTACCTACATTTCTAGAGCTCCCTAGTTCCTGTCATGTAGTTCCCCAGGCCTAGTTCCTGGCCTTTCATCAACTGTGGAAGAACCCCCACATTTGTCCAAAAAAAATATATTTCCTGCTCAAGTTAGCCAGAGCCCATTTCTGTTGCTTGCAAACAAAGAACCTGACTGATACAGCTTTTCAGAGGATGTGCAAAAGGGAATCTTCTAAAGACTCCAGATAAGAGGCCAATTATTCACTCGACAGTTTTCAGGACTGCTACAACACACGCGTGCCTGTGGGAAGCTCCTGAGCAGGCAGTGTGCTCTGTGTCTGATGAGATCCCACTGGAGGGGCCAAGTGTGCACCTGTCACCAGTCACAAAGAGGATCCAATTTTTATCCATTTCATCTGGAGAACCATCTGGGCTGGGAATAGCAGTAATAATAACAAATCATTGTCACCAGATTTCCTCATAGATAACACTTTTTTGTTGCTCCTGTTAAAAATCAAGTTTCAAGTCGGTTAGTGAATAAGCAGCCAGCGATAGTTTTAAAGGTTGTCCTGAGCTGCCAGGAGACTGGATTGGGACTGAGCCTGGGAACACGGTATAGAGAGAGTTGGCTGCTGGTAGTCTTTGCTGGAAGGGCACGAGGTTGGGAGGAAAGCCCCAGAAGGCTACAGCAGAAAGAAGTCCTATTAAAAACCATGCATGGGAGCCTCGGGTAGCTATGGCTTACTTACCAACATGTATGACAATTTGGGGTTTATTTGATGTGGGCCTGCAGTAGGATGTAGGAACTAAGTACGTAATCTGTGATATTAAGTAGCATTAATAGAGATATATTACCTTAAACAAGGGAGATGATCATCTTCTATTTCATGCTTCTCAGAGTACTCAAAGTTATGTCTTCATATTGGCATCACACATTTTGTGTGCTACAGACTTACAAGAGCACATCCAAAAGAGAACAATCAAGATGGCAAATTGACTTAAATTACCGTGTGATGAACAATGGAAGGAACAGAAGGCATTTTGTTTATAGAGGAGAAAATAAGGGGATAGGAATAGAGAACAAGAGGTTTGATAGCTATTTAAAAAATCTGCAGGTATGACAGGTGGAAGAAAGAATCTGTTCTCTCTGCCTCCAATGACAGATCTAGGATCAATGGACAGAAGCTACAAATAGACACATTTTAATTCCATATCCCTCTATGTGAAATACTTAAATATATTTCCCCAAAGGTCACCTGAAAATGGGTTTTCACTTTATAATTCCAGTCAAAGAATGTATCATTGTGAAAACCGAAGCTATTAATTTCAAAAAACTGACACTAATACATGGCAGGTAGGTGATGGCTCTGTGAATTGTGTGTGTGTGTGTGTGTGTGTGTGTACATATTGGTAAGGTTTTGTTCACTTTTAAAAATGAAGCTTAGCAACTGCAGTACAGGTTGTAATCTGTAATAGCAAATGTGTGTTTCTTATCTTGGAATTAATACAGTGTACAAACACTATTTATAAAAGAACTATATATATATATTGAGCATTTATTTGCTTCAGGGTGTTTAAGAGTTTTAAAAGAATTGCAGAATTGTGTAGAAGAGCTCTGCAAAATGGAAGAAGATACACCAATAAAGTCTTTAAAAAGAGATCAAATAGCTGACAAGTGAGAGGCTAACAGAGATGCTGAAGGAAAGTGTGGGAATTAGAAGAGCAAACAGTCAGACAACTCTCAGTTAGGAGAAGCAGAAAATAATCCATCAGCTGTAATCAAGGGGGATGGGCACAGCATGGAAAATGTTAGAACCATGTACACTGCGTTGATCTTGGACAGGAGTACCCTACTGTAATAACCATTTAAACGATCATCCATAGTCACAGAAGTAAGACTCAGGACCACAACTAGCTCATATAACACCTCGGGGTGAATGAGAAAAGGGCCCCCTGTTGGGCAGATGTACCTCTGTAGGTGAATCACTCACAGAGTGCAACATGGCCTAGACTCCGCCCTTCTCATACCCCTCTGTTGAGCATCTCTGTACAGGAGACAGCTGATTCCACAGACCTGGAGAGTGTTGACATGACCTATTCTTACATTCTGGAGCCCATATGTAGAAGTCTCTATCTGTACTCTTTAAGGGCTAAATCAGAAGAATGGGGTTATTCACTGTGTTTGCAATGAATGGAATACATCATATTACATACAGCTGGTAGGGAAGAACTTTCACAGCTCTCCAAATTTGAAAGGTGAAGCTTTAAAAGAAGGTAGATTCTCCATAATTAGAGGGGACCAAGCAAAGTTTTGGTCATAGGAAATAAGGGAACGGTTTACTACAACCAAGATCTGCAGTCCGAGAGGAACTGGGAGCAAAGTTGGTGAGACTGTGCTAGGGATGTTCAAATATGAGGGTGCATCCCCCTCATATTGCTGGACCCCACCCCCAGAGTTTCTGATTCAGGAGGTGTTCCAGCAAGTTCCCAGGTCATGCTGATGATGCTGGCCCAGGGAACACATTCTGAGATTGGCCTAGAAAATTATTTGCAAATTTTAATGTGGGAACAAATCACTTGGAGATCTAGTTAAAAATGCAGATTCTGATTCAGGGAGTCTAGGCTGGAGCCTCAGAATCTGTATTCCCTGGACAAGCTTCCTGGTGCTGGGCCAGGGACCAGGCCAGGGACCAGGCTTTGAGTACTAAGGGACTCAGACTGGTTCCAAAGCAGATGATGGGCCTGAAGTCATGTGACAAATTATCTCAGCTGTAGAGACTAGAGGACAGAGAGCCAGCCTGTTCATTCATTCATTCCACAGATAGGAGCACCAGATTCTGTTAAAGGTGCTGCGGATATAGTAGTGAACAACCCCCACCTCCCTACCCCAAACCCTTGCTTTCATGGAGTTCACATTCCAGAGAAGCAAAGTCATATTTACAGCTCATTCCCCAAACCTCAGAGGATTCTTCATTTGGGTTTAATATTTCATATCACAGCTTATCTTGAGGAAGGAGAAGAAATATAAAGGACTGCAGAAAAGTAGAATAACTTAAAATACTTTTTTCTTCCCATTTTATTTAAGAAGTATAAAATTTCTCAGACTCATGAATAAATTTTTTTCAGAAAAGATGTTCGTATATTTATGTATGCATACTCACTCTTACTTTCTCCAAATAATTTCTAACAAAATGTACATCAAGATGCATCTTAATGCTGCTGTCACATGGAGATACAGATGTAGTTAAAATCAGGACATCGACTTTATGGTTGGGGTGGTTCAAAAAGATGGATCAGGACAATGTTTGGAGGGAGCAATGAGAATTTTCCACCCAAGAAGTCTGGGTATTTAAGAAAGAAATGCCCAATAGATTGGTGGTCCAGGTGAGGCAACGTAGTGGCCAGAAGCATGGGTTCAAATCCTACCTCCGTCACTTATACATTACATGACCTGGTTATATAAAATCTCTGATCCTTAGTCTTTATCTGAAAAGGAGGAATAAAGTCTACCTTACAAGGTGGTTGAGAGAAAGAATGAAATAACATATGTAAGCCTCATAGTAAAGTCTCAATCAATGGTAACAATAGGCTGGAAGTAGACCAGAAAGCCAGTCTCGTTCATGGCTATTTTTAACAGACATGAATGCAATGCAGAGTCCTAGATATAGCCTACGCTGCTAAGGTTCTCCTTGGCCAACTTTCCAGAAGGAGGCTGGGGATACAATAGAATAATTTTGTTGGGATAAAAAAGAAAAGTACCAACCAGATAATAAAGAACTGAGTTAGACTGAGTGGGAGAGAGCTCTATGGCTACAACTAGTATGGATTCCTTTCTAGGAGTAGGGAAATGGAATTCTGCAGCTTTTAAATTTGTGATGCTTTTAAATATACTTAAAATTACAACACTCAAAGCTGAAGAAGTTGCAATAAAGCCGCTATACCCATAAGTTTTTGGTGGCAAATTGGTATTATCTTTTAGGAAAGTAATTTGGCAGTGTGAATCAGAAGTTATAAAAATGCTCATATTCTTTCACTTGGTGATTTTCCTTTTGGAAATGTATTCTAAAAAAATTATCCAAATGAAGGAAAATGAGGAAAGTGATTTTATTATCTATGTTTGAGAAAATAAACCGGAAGCAGCAATAGTAATTAATTTTTATTTTTTGTTGAGATATAATTGAGATGTATTATGTAAGCTGAAAGTATGCAATGTGTTGATCCGATATGCTCATACATTGGAATATGATTACCACAGTAGCATTAGCTAACGCCATCATCTTGTCACATAATTGTTTCCTCTTTGGTGATGAGAGCATTTAATATCTACTCTTTTAGTAACTTTCAATTATATAATACAATATTGTTAACTATAATCATACTGCTGTGCTTTAGATCTTCAGAACCTATTCGTCTTCTAACTGCAAATTTTTACCCTTTGACCAATATCTCTCCAGTTCCCCAAGACCCCCAGACCCTGGTAACGGTCATTTTACTCTCTGTTTACTCTGCAAGTTTGGTGTTTTTACATTTTAGATTATATAAATGATATCATTTACTATTTGTCTCTCATTCTGACTTATCCCACTTAGTGTAACGCCTTCAAGGTCCATCCATGCAGTCAGGAATGGCTGGATTTCCTTCTTTCTCATGGCTGAATAATACTCCATTGTAGATGTATGCTACTTTACACATCCATTCTTTGTTCATTTATCCATTGATGAACACTTAAGTTGTACGCATATCCTGGCAATTGTGAATAAGGCTGCAATGAACATGGGAGTGCTGGTATGTTTTCAAGATCCTATTTTCATGTCCTTTGGATATATACCCAGAAGTGGATTGCTTGGATCACATAGTAATTCTATTTTTAATTTTTTGAGGAACATCCATACTTTTTCCACAGTGGCTGAACCAATTTATAGTCCTGCCAACAATACACAGGGTTTCCTTTTTTTTTTTTTTTTAGTTAGATGCAGTCTCACTTGTTGATTTTTGCTTTTGTTGCTCATGCTTTTGATATCATATCCAAAAAAATTGTTGCCAAGACCAATATCAAGGAGTTTTATCCCTGTATTTTCTTCTAGGAGTTTTATGCTTTCAGGTCTTATATTTAAGTCCTTAATCCATTTTGAGTTAATTTTTGTGAGTAGTATAAGAGAGGGCCCAATTTCATTCATTTGCATGTGGTTATCCAGTTTTCCTACCACAGTTTATTGAAGAGACTAGCCTTTCCGCATTGAGTATTCTTGGCTCCTTGTCAAATATTAGTTGACCCAATATATGGGGGTTATTTCTGGGCTTGTGATCCTATTCCATTGGTCTATGTGTCTATTTTTATGCCAATGTCATACTGTTTTTATTATTATATAACTTTGTAGCATAATTTAAAATCAAGATATGTGATTCCTCCAGCTTTGCTCTTCTTTCTCAGGACTGCTGTGGCTATTAGGAACCCTTTGTGGTTCTATACAAATTATAAGATGGTTTTTTGGGATATTATGTGAAAAATGCCATTGGAATTTTGATAGGGATTGCATTGAATCTATAGATGGCTCTGGGTAGCCTATTGTTTTCCATAATAAACAGCCTGTGTTTAGCAGTTGGATAGTTTTCTCATTCTGCTTCCTTCCTTCAGAAGGCTGGAGAACCAAAGCCCTCTTTTCATTTTCTGTTGCTTCTGACTTTTTTGATCAAGATGGCATTACGTTGGTCATTTTAATTCTCTTGAAAAATTTTCTGGGTTTTTATGAATCTTATTAGAATTTTCTTCATTAGATGAAAACAGCAAAAGATCTTTGAGACTGACCCTTCTCTATCTCAGACTGCCTATAAGACTGCTAAGGGCAATATTCCAAAAAGCCTAGAAGCTCTATTATTTAAGAGGTACGATCTACAAAAAAAAAAAAAAAAAAAAAAAAAAAAAGAGGTACGATCTACAAAGCATGATTTTAAGATCCTTAAGACACTTTTTTTTCCTGGTTGACAATGATGCCACCTTGAATCTCTCTGAATTCTTTAAAAACATGCTTTAAAGTCATCCCTCTGACTTCAATTTTACCCTATGACCATTATTTTCCCCAAAATCTTTCTCCAAGACTCCTTCCTTAAGAATCTTTTGCTGTCTAAGAATATTCTCTTGGGCCCTTTGTATTTTTTCTAAATTCTCCCTGAAAACTGAATGGTTGGTTTTTCAGCTTATCTGTTTATTTTCTCTGCTCTCATTTTATTATAGGCAGCTCGACAAAGGCAGGTGGCATCTTAAGCATTCTCCTGGAAGTTTTCTTAGCTCAATCACAGAGTTTAATGGATGCATTTTCTACTTTCCACATTATTGCAGGTGATGGTTTTGCTAAACCTTCCACCATTACACAACGCTGATCTTCAGCTTCTTGTAACATTTTCCTTACTTTCCTTTAAGCATTCGCTGACATACTTCTCAAAGCCTTCCAGCCATTACCGCTTGCCCAGTGTCAAAGTCAATGCTACATGTTTTAGGTTTATGTTATAGCAGCCCTTCATTTCCAGATACTGGAATTCATTTTGGCTAGTATGGCTGTGTGGGAAATTGCTTTGCCACTTACTAGTTTAAATGGAACATTTTATTTTGTTCATAATTTTGTGCATCAGAAATTTGAAAAGGCTCAGCTGAACAGTTCTCACTTGGGGTTATTCATGCAGTTGCAGTAAGATGTCAGCTGGGACTGCAAACATCTGATGATGTGACTAGGCTGGTTGTCCAAGATGGCTCATTCATATGGTTAGGAGTTGATGCTGGTGTCAGCTGCGAGCACATCTGGGCTGTTGATCAGTTTGTGCATATGGGCTCTCCAGCATGGCTGTCCCAAGATAGTTGGCCTTCTTATACAGCTAGTTTCCCCTAGAGCTAACATCCCAAAAGAACCAGGCAAAAGCTGCTTGGCTTTTTCTGACCTACTTTTGAATCTTGTACAGCATCACTCCTGCTGCACTCTATTGGCTACAAGGAGGTCACTAAGCCATGCCAGATAGAGGGGAGGAAACACAGACACCACCCCTCAATAGAGGAACAACAAAGAATCTGCAGGTATGTCTTAAAACTGCCACACAACATATTAGATTCTCTAAGGTTAAGTGCACAAGGCGGAATCTAGGATTGCATGTATACTGTGATTGAATGATATGTATGGAATAGGCACATGGAAAACATTGGAAAGATATGCAAAAATTACTGTAATTCTTCTGTTGTCATGGATGATTTTCTCCATTTGTTTTATAATAGGAAGGAAAAACAAGAAAACAACACATGCAACCTATTTCTAGGTGATTCTATATAACCTCTCCCATTTTCTTATACTTTACACTTAGAGTAACCATGAAGCACTGAGATGGGGCACTATGAAAGTGACCAGTTGGATGTGGAGGCAGCCCTAATTGTGGTGGAACTGATTGAGCAGTGGTCTACTGATTATTTTTATTTTATTTTATTTTATTTTATTTTATTTTATTTTATTTTATTTATTCATGAGAGACACACAGAGACTGGCAGAGACACAGGCAGAGGGAGAAGCAGGCTCCCTGTGAGGAGCCCGATGTGGGACTCAATCCCGGGACCCCAGGATCACGACCTGAGCCGAGGGCAGATGCTCAACCACTGAACCACCCAGGTGGCCCTGTTTTGTTTTTTAGATTCCACATAAAAGTGAACTCATAAGAATTTATAATCTAGGGAAAAGATTCTCATCTACATGGCCAACCAGAGAGGTCACCTGGGATATATAAGGACATTGCTCTGGTACTGGCAAGTAAACCAGAGGACTCATTTAGCAACCCAATGGACAGATAGATTTAAAAGATGGAAAGCAGAAAGACCAGCAATGAGAAACCTGATCTAAAAAGATCAGCAGAGAAAATCATACTCCAAATGGAGTTTTATTTATGACAGTTGAAAGAAGCCTGGTATAAAAAAACTACACAATATGGCAGATCAAGGTCTTGAGAAAACACTTAGCTTTTGTGCTTATCACACCTGTTGTTTGCTGACTTTAAACAACTGCATGTGAATACTGTGAGCAGGAATGGGACAACTGAACTTAAGAACCCTAGGGCTGTGGCTAAAGCTGTCTCTCCTGGCATTACCCCTAAGATGGTGAAGAAATCATCTGGAAAATGCTGAAAGCATTTTGCTAGTGTCTCCTCTTCTAAGCTTCTTTTGGGCTCCTGTCCCATGTGAAACCCATCAGAGGTCTTTAAGCTTAACTTCATGCTTAACTCATGAGTGCCATATACCTTTTGCATCTTTGTAATATATTGATAATTAAAGAATTTTAGGAACTCTCAGATCCACATGAGAAATGTGCTTTGGGGCAGCCTGGGTGGCTCAGTGGTTTAGCGCCACTTTCATCCTGGGGCCTGATTCTGGAGACCCAGGATTGAGTCCCACGTTGGGCTCCTTTCATGGAGCCTGCTTCTCCCTCTGCCTGTGTCTCTGCCTCTTTCTCTCTCTGTCTCTCATGAATAAATAAATAAAATCTTTAAAAAAAATGAAATGTGCTTTGTGTAGTAGCTAAAGCTCAGGTTTGGGAGTGATCATCCTGGTACAAGGCCTTACATGCTTTAGAGGCTGTGTGAACTTCATTGAGTTACTAAACTTTTCTGGACCTCAGTTTCTTTTCTATAAAAGTGGAATGACAATGTAATAAACACACTCATGGTCAGTGGGGTCTACAAGATGCTTGGAGACTGAACCTAGTGCTCTTTCACCTTGACTAAGCTATGAGTCTCATAGCAGGTCCTAGAGCTAGGTGAGAAAATCCTTTGCTCCTGGTTGTGGAGCTTGGCCAGGTCAGCCTGGCCTAAACTCTTAGATGTGTTAATATCTGCGGCCTTTCGAATGGCAGCGGAGGGAAACTCATCTAAAACCCAAAGCATCCAAAAGGGTCCATGTCAGGCAAACCGACCTTTTAAGAATCCAGGATAGGCCTGGGTCCATCAGAGCTATCAACCTTTATTTGTACTTCCCTTTTCTGTCATTATTACCTCATCTGTACTCGGCCTCAATAAAAGTGCCATGCTGGTCTCTGATCCCTTGTGGGAACCACTTTGGGAATTCAGTGGACACAAGAGGAGGAGCCCTTGCTTCCTTGAAGACAATTGACAGTAGCAGTGGAATCACCAGCAAAGGAGCACTGGGGGCAAGGGCACGGAGTGGAGGCATGATGGAGAGGCCTGACTGGCAGAAATCAAGAGTCTGTGCCCAAGCACATGGGAGAAGGCAGCCCAAGGCCTGACCGAGCTGGAAAATGCTGTGATGAAATGGAGTATTTTCTGCAACTAAGTAGGCAGGGTCATGGATACAGCCCCTGGGGTTACCAGCCCAACACCTGCCTTTGATAGAAGACACACATACCTATGCCCACTGCTGATGGTCACTACATCTACCCACTACTGTGCTGATGAGGACCAATGCTAAATGATGTAGCTGGCCCTGGTGCTGAAGCTTCCAATTATTTATAGAAGAAAGTTGTTGATGACTTGGAAAGGCTATAAAACACTTCTACAAAGGAGAAAAGGGGGAACTGGATTGTCCATGACTTTCCCAATAAACCCTGGACTTCTTCCTGAGACCATCAGAATTCTCAACATCAATCTTTTTGAATTCTGGATCTTGATACTAACATTCTTTCTAGAGAACAGAAGGAATCAGATTTTCTGGATGCCCTGCTTGTGCCAGGAATTAACCCTTTAGTTGCTGGGTACCAGGGAAGTCCAAGAAGTCCCAGAGGAGGAGATGGGTAGCCTGTAGTAAGGATGCAAATAGGGGACTTAGGTCAATGTCTATTTACCAAGTAATATGAAAACAGTATGAAATTCCGAAGTTTTGACAACCAGAGCAGCTGGGTGCTGATGCACAGCAGTTCTATAGACACCAAATCCATACACAACACAGGTGCCCCCACCCTGATGTCACTTTGTGACAGGGTTTAGTTAGAAAGCTGAGGCTCTGGGTCCCCTGAACTCTAGCTGGGAATGGAACAGGAGAGCAACTGTGCTTCAGTTTAGGCCACCGCCCATGCTCAGATAGCTCTTTTCACATGCCTTCCTCCATAGGCAGAGAAGCTACCTGGGAGAGACCCTGTGCTACTGCCCCTTCCCCTTGAGTTTCCAAAGAGAAGCAGGTCCACATGTCCCAATTCCCATTTTAGGGCTGTGCTCTGTCTTGCCTAAAAATAAAAGGTTGACTTATTTTTAACTTTAGCTTTTCTGCTTCTGGGCCTGCATGAATGCTAGTTGATTCGTAGCTGGCAAAATGAAACTATTTCCATGACCACAGAAACCCACTTAAGGTCCCGACAAATTCAACCCACACCCTCCTACTCCAAATCAATGAGGCTGACTCAGTTTCCTGTTGACTCACAGCAGTCCTGGCTTTACCAGTCAGCTGGTTCCACAGGTTAAAAGTGGGCTTGGGACAGAACCCAAGATCTCTGGGAATCAGAGCATCTCATAGGGCTTTGTGAGAGACTCAGAAGGAGACCTTGGCTCCCCTGCATTGTCCTCATGGTCTAGATTCCTCACTAGGCTCAGGTTTCCAGCGTGCACTCTGAAATGGGACCTTGAACAAAAGTGGGAGGTATAAGGCCAGAGGGAAGCACAGAGATTGCTGCTGAGCCAAAGGCCTCCAATTCCTCATCTGCTTCTTGAAATCAAACACCTTGGGATTTTCATGCAACCTGATGGTTAGTTACTTAGAAAAACTGGATTCCAGATTAAACTCTCAGTTACTATGGAAGAACATAAACCAGCAGGTGACATGGAAAGGCTCTAAACACACTTTTAATAAAGGAGAGAAGGAATAATTAGGTTGTCCATGATTTTCCCAATAACCATGGATTTCTTTCTGTGGAGACTGATTGAACTCTTAAACTAATCTCTTTTAATTCTGGGCTTTGATGCTGGGGTTCTTTCGAGAGAGCAGAAAGAATCAGGTGTTCTTTTTTAAATTTTTTATAATTTTTTTTAAGAATCAGGTGTTCTTAAAGGAATATATTCCTGGCTTAAGATCAACCTTTTTCATATCTACTCTAGTGAATCTCCTTGCACAATTAACAATACTCATTCCTGCTTACAAAAAGGGCTGATAATCTTCTTAAAAAATATCCAGTTCCAAGATGATGGAAGAAAAACACTTTATCTTCTCATAATTGCTTTTAATAATTTTTATAAAGTCTGTGGGCTTGGGGAGTAGAGCTTCCAAATGACAAGTAAATGGTTCCTCTGGGGGAGCAGCCAAGGAATTTCAGTGAGAATCTGTAATCAAACCAGGGAAACAAACACTCCTTCCAACCACCACTGAAATCCTGTCTCTGCATCCTCAAGATGATGTGTTTGAGTAGCCCCAAACAACTGTTGAGTTGTGGTGGCTAATTATATGTGTCAGCTAGGTTGGGCCACAGTAGCCAGATATGTGGCCAAACATTATTCTGGATGTTTCTGTGAGAGTATTTCTAGACAAGATTAACATTTGAACCAGTGGACCTTGAGTAAAGCAGGTTGCCTTCCCTAATGTAGGTGAGCTCATCCAGTCAGCTGAAGGACTGACTGGAACAAAAGACTCACCTCCAAGCAAGAAGGAATTCATCAGCAGGTGGCCTTTGGACCTCAACTGTAGCATCTGCTCTTCCCTGGTCTCCAGCCTGCAGGCCCATTGTGCTGATTTAGGAGTTGTCACCCCCATAACCACATGAGCCAATTCCTTAAAATAAATCTCTCTCTATGTGTATATACATCCCACTGATTCTTCTCTGGAGAATCCTAATACCAATGTATTTCCCTATTTCCCTAATTTGATTCCCTCCTTATATTCTTTTCACGGTCTTGGCTGAACAGTGGAATCACCAAGGAAGCTTTAAGGAACACAGATGCCTGGGTCCCCACCTGCACAGCCTGATTTGATTCGTTTGGGGTGTACCCTGGGCATCAAGATTTTAAAAGCTTCCCAGATGATTCAAAAGTGCAATCATGCTTGAGAAACATCGTCTTATAGTTCCTTGGTCAAAAAATCTAAGTAAGAACTGGCCTAAAAATCTTCATCTATCCTATTCTTAACCAACTGATTGGATCCTTCTGCTGCAAGACTCCAGAACAGAGTCACAATGTCCCAGGAATGAATTTTTTTTTCTCACCAACCTACTTGTGAGAGCTCCTTAGGTCACCAAGTGTGAACCATGTTACTTTGTGTTTACACAAATTCCTGTCTTTAAGAGGAAAAAGATGCTTTTCGATTTCACGTCAAAGTTTTACGTTACTTTTTCGATGCTGGCAAGGGGATAGTTAATTTGCAACCATTTTGCCCACAAGGAAACTGGGGCAAAACCAGACAGTTTCTTTGCATAGGCTTCTTCCTAACACCATAACTGTCCAACGAAAGAATAAATTGCCTTTTGAGAATTTTTTCCCAAAGTAATTCTCATGAAGTCATGGAACCATGTCTTCTGCTATATTTGCACATGAGCAAAATGACACGCACACAAGGTTATCTACTAAAACCTGGTTTGTGAAAGTAAAAGACTGGAAACAACCTAAGTGTCGACCACGAGGGACTGGTTAAAAAATTATAGCGCATCCTAAAATGACATGCTATGCAGTCATAAAAGGGAATGAGCCAGTCAGTTCATGCTCTAATATGGAATGATCCAGTTATGTGCTGGAGGTAGCTGGGACTGGTTGGTGAGGGCAGATTATTAACATGTGTTTCCAACTCTGCAGTCAGCGACCTCACAGAGCTTGAGACTGGCCATGGTGGCAGTTGTACCACGGAAATCTGTACATGCTACCCCTCAAGGCACTCCTTACCTCATGAGAGCTGGTGTTAAACATTTATCAGCTTATTACTAAAAGGATCTGCAAAACCTACTGTTGACTGAATAAAGCAAGGTGTAGCTCAAGGTGCCTCGTATGCTGGTAACTGCATAAAAACAGGGGGAGTGACTTTTTAAGAACCTCTGATTCTTCAGTATTTAATTACAGAATTACTGTATGTCCTAGCAAGTTTGGTCCTAGCTATATCCGCAAGGGAAATGAAAACATATGTCCACACAGAAACCTGTACACAAATGTTTCATAGCAGCGTTAACAGCAATAGGTGGTAGGTGAAAACAACCCAAATGTCCATCGATGGAAGAATGAATAAATTGTGGTATACATGTGCAGTGCAGTGGAATGCCATCTAGCCATAGAAAGGAACAAAGAACCGACACACGCCAACACTGGGAGGAACCTCGACAACATTACGCTATGTGAAAAAAGCCCAACTCAAAAGGTCACATACTGTGCGGTTCCTTTTATGTGGTGTATCCAGAATAGGCAAATCCACAGAGATGGCAAGTGGCTTCGTGGTTACCAAGGGGTGGGGGGAAGAATGGGTGATTGTTTTGGTCTTTTTTTTTTTCGAGGTTGATGAAAAAGTTTGGAAACCAGAGAGAGGTGGTGGTTGCACATTATGAATACACTAAACGCCATTGAACCGTGCACTTTAAAATGGCTATATGTGAATTTCACTTCCATCTTTGGGAAGAAAAATAAAAAAGACCTCTGGGAGACTGCATAGAAACCGGTAAACTAATTAATTGTCTCTGGGGAAGAGAACGGGTACATGGGAGACAGGGCATAAGGGTGACTTTACCACGTGTGCCTTTTTGTACTTTAAAATTTGGAACCACACGGCCAAGAGGGGCTATGAAGGTGTAATAGAGACATGCAAACCCCGACAAAGCACAAGAGGAGTACGTAAACAATTAGTTCGTGGCAGAGGACAACTGATTCACAATCTATAAACTAAGGCTTTAGCTCAGTTCTCTAACCACTAGCTCTCCAGGCACCCATTGGTTGGGTTAAATCCACCATATTCCATCAGGTGGACGTATCTTTTCTAGAAGGCAACTGGGCATCTGGATTTACTCTACCCTGTGAACAGAGGATGCAGCTGAATGCTCAGGAGAGTTGGTAACACCGTGGGCGAGGTGGCTCTGCGAAATGGCCACATGTGCTTGGGTTAGGCACATGACCTCCTTGAGCCTCACTTTTCCCCTCTGTAAAATGGGGATGATCAGACCTACCTTTCAGAATTGCTATGGCAACGGTATAGAAAATTGAGATAAAATAAGTACATGCCCAGTCCACAACAGGCACTCAGCACTGTTCATTTTCTTTCCCAGGAAGAGGGCAGGACTGCAGGACTCTTTCTGCTCAGGAAACTCTACCTGGTGACTTATCATGAAGATGTGCTCGGCCTTCTCTGTTCAATTAGTCCAGTGACTACCATGATCTTTCTCTGGCATCTCTATGAGCTCTCCATTTCTTCTGCTTTTACAACCAAGACTGTATTGTTGAAGTAGAGCGTGGGTAAGAAAGTAAAAGAAGTAGACTCCGAAGAGTAGCTAAGCTGAGATTTATTGAGTGCTTACCTTGGGCCTCGTATTTTAAATGAATTATTTGTAACACTTACAACAGCCCTAGAAGCAATATATTTCCATTTTTATTTTATAGGGCACAGAGAGTTCGGTAACGTGCACATAGTCACATAGTGCTGGCAAGAGTCAGAGCAGAGACTGGAGTCCAGGACGGCCTGACTTTCCACTTGATCACACCCCACTGATAGAACCCAACTTGCAAATTCCCAAAGTCAAGGCTCCCGCTCTGCATGGGCTTAGAACAGAGAATGTGGATGCACGTGCGAAGGGCCCCAAAAGAGTTTCAAGTCTAAATCCACCTTGAGAAGGGACTCTCGCTTTGACATCCTTGCTTCTTTGACGGGGAGCTCACCACCTCATGCGACAAGCCCCTTCCATTTTTAGACAACTCCAATTACTAGGAAGACCCATAATGTGCTATTTGCCAGTCAGGCTCACCTGCTATTTTCATTACAACTTCATACACCCTGATGAGGCCATCATTAAGACACCCTCAGCTGAAATCCTGAACTCCATTATCTTCTGGACTTGCAATAAGGCCCCTAACACCATTGCCAAATAAAGTCTCTCCAGAACATCAGCGTTGCAGACAAAGTCATGAACAGGGTGTTGATTGCTGCTTCAAATGAGTCTGGGATAGGTGATTATCTCTTCCTGAGAAAGGGTTATTCTGGGTGGGATGTATTGCCACTCGGGACAGAGGTATAGCAAATATTGTGGGAGTTTAAAATAATCAGAGTCATGTGTATGCAACACAATTCCTTGGTTAATTAAAATGCCGTGAAAAGCAATGGAAGCTGATTTTTGTGTTTCTCCTTTTCTGGGTTTTCAGCTTCTCTGGCAGTTTTCTGTGAGTTGAAGGACAGTCCGTTTTAGATGATCAAAAATGAGCTAATGTCGCTAGCTTCCTGTGCCATGAGCTTACTGTAAGCTCCGACAACTAATAACGGAGATGAAAAATGGATCGGAATGAAAACGGGGATATCTGAGGTCTTGTGAGTGTGTGAGCCGCGCTCATCTGATTCTCCACAGGGAAAACAAAATATGTTTACGTGATTGTGTGAACTGCGGGGAAACGAAAAGATGCCGGGGTCAGAAGAGTAATGGAGCTCCTCTGGGATTTCAGGTGGCAAATAGGATTGAGAATCTTAACTTTAATGAAGACAACAAAAATCACATAATTAACACACACTGTTAACACCTCATTAGTCTCCCGGGGCTTAAGCTATGCTAAAAATAATCAACACGTTTTGCTTAAATCAGGTGCTCTTACAGGTGGTCATGAAGTCTGCGTAGGCCAGAGCAGAACAAGACCATTCCCCTACCTCCTCTTCAGATGCTCAAAAGCAGGCCTTATCTTCATTCCGAGGAATGGATTATTAAACGTATGTGCGGAACTACGGAGGGGAAATAAGCGTATATTATTGAGTCTGACTCTGGGCCAGACTCAGAAATGGCACCCGGCCCTATTGCACCACCTGAGTCTCCTACGTGAGGATTATCTCCTACATAAATCCAATGCAGGGAGGGCATTGGTGTTGACACAGGTCAGGTCGTGAGAGAGGCAAGTTTTGTTCTGTCCTTTTTCTTCTCTCCCTTGTGACATTCTAAGCATTACAACTCCTATCCTATGTTTCTACACACCCTTCCACCTAATCTGGGTTTGGCCTTGGACTGCTTTGATCAATGGAATTTGGAGGAAGTGATGTTTCAGGGATTCTGGGCTCTGGCAATCAACTTTTGCCATGGGGGCTCCATTGTCAGCCTACTGGCAGCTACCAAGGGACAGCAAGTGTGAGAAGGACCCCGAGTTTCTAGTTGGGAGCCTCTTTATTCATGCTTAAGGTAACTATAAGCAGGTAATTCCATGGAGCAAGCTTAGTCCTTGTCATCTAACCTTCTTGCTATCTTTATAAAATCCTAAATTAGAGAGTTTCCTTAGTTCCTTAAAGGGCTAAAGATAAATACCTGAACTCGTGTGGCGGACATTGCTCGCTGCCTACCTAATAAACATCCTCCCTTCCTTCTTAAGAAGGATCATTCAACTTTGTGAGGGTAGCAATAGGTTCAGCTAAGAACACTTGCTCTGCCAAATTCTTATGAGTTGAGGGATGCCCTATGGCCATGAGACCTAAGCTGAAGTCTGAGAAATTAGGGTGCTGCTACTTTCCCACTTTCTTCTTCCTGCCTAAAATAAGATGCCACATGTAGATGGGTAAAAGCCAACGTGCAGCCATGAGGCAACGGGCATGAGGTCAGAAGTCTACACACTGATGATGTTGGAAAGGAGAGACGGGAAAGCTCTCTGCCCCGATGGTGTAATGTGGCCACTCTGCTAGCTGTAGGCCTTTTGTTCTATGCGACTGACATCTAAGTGACTAAACAACTTTTTATCATATTTTCTGTTATTTGCAGCCAAAAGCACTCCTGGCAGTAACTCTTGGGTTGGTCTAGTTGAAAACTGCAGTCTGAGTTCTGGTGCCCAGAGTAGGTAAGGGGAAAAGCATTCTTTATTGAAAACTGCCAGTTCCTCACAGGGTACCCTCTACCAGTTTGGGCTACAAATAAAAGAAACCCCTGGGCTGCACTGACTTATGTAGCAATCACAGAGTGGGAAGTCCAGAAGTAAAAAAGACACAGGTGCAGAACCATCACAGCCTCAGGGACCCGAATTATTCCATCTCTCTACATGGCTATCCTTGGGGAACCCAATGTGCTCGTTAAACCAGAGCAGTGAGAAACTTCCCTTCGTGAGCCTCTGAATCCTGTTGGGTAGAGCCGGATACCTGAACAAAAGGAAAGGAAAAGCAGGGATTGATAATTGTAGGGAACCCAAAGTGTGTTCTACCCACATGTTGTATAAATGCTTTGCAAAATCCAGAAACGCCTCTCAGAAATAATGATGATGGTTCTTCCAGCCTACTGCCATCGTTGGTTTGCACACTTTCCGGCTGCCACTTGAAAAAAGAGGACTTGTTTCCTTGTCCATTCAGCTAACATTTATGGCTTCCAACTGAATGGTCTAATTCATTCATCCTATTTGACTGGTCTCATAACAGGAAGCAATTAAAGTTTCCCAAGGGAGCAAACAGTTCTCTTGTAAAAACGGAATATTTGAAAAAACACTTCCTCCCTTCCCTTCCTTCCAACTAAGCCACCTTCACTCTACAGAAGGGTGGTGCTGAAGGAAACCCAAACGCTGCTTAAATGGAAAGAAGAGGATCCCAGAGTCGGTTTAATAACAAAACAAAATCATGGATGCTTATTGGAAATAGTCTATGTTTCAGTGCGGAGCTAATATTGTTAGGAATCTCAAGCACCAGTGCCACACTGGGAATGGTGTGAAAACGGAGTGCCAGGATCCGCTCAAGTAGTCGGCAGCTTCACAAGAGTTAATTTCTCCCCAGAACACTAATGTGCTTAGGCATAAACCACCACGGTATTCGATGTGGCATATACAGGGGAGAACAGTTTGTAGTAGCAGGAACTACCTGCAGACGTACAGAGAGCTAGGACAGAGCGGAGAGGTGCCCGTGTTTTCCTTTGGGGAACTATGCCTCTCTCTCCCTCCTCAAGACGTTCTGGTGTGCTGGCCCAACTCCTGGCCAAAGGGGCAGATCTAGGACACAGTCTTATATATAATCCATCCTCAGTGGCTGTTTCAGATGTGCAAATATGCCCCAAATAGGTTCCATGAGACTCAACCTGGACTCTGTTGGAGTTACTAGGAGTTGTAGAGCTCCTGGATTATAAGATTCTGGATCTTTTAGTTATATGAACGAGTAAAAACCCCATCTGCTGAAGTTGACACAAGTTCCCTTTCTGCAATGTAAGCAGCTCTAGCTAATAGAGACACAAAGTGTCAGTCTTGAGTCTTAAAGAGGAAAGAAATAGTTTCCCACAACTACACAAAAAAATTAATTTTATATCCATAACTGTCTCCCCAACCCCACCCTAATACCCTCATGTATTTCCTTTTTTTTTTTAAAGATTTTATTTATTTATTCATGAGAGACACACACACACACAGAGAGGCAGAGACACAGGCAGAGGGAGAAGCAGGCTCCGCGCAGGGAGCTCGACATGGGACTCGATCCCTGGTCTCCAGGATCACGCCCTGGGCTGAAGGCGGTGCTAAGCCGCTGAGCCACCAGGGATGCTCCTTCGTGTATTTCTTAGCTTAGTGTACAAAATGAAGTATCCTCAAAAACAAGTGAAATCACATAATGTAGCGATTACCATACGCCATGCACTTTGCTGATTACTTTCACATACACATCTCACGTAATCCTTACACAATTCCTGTCCCTGTTCGTACATGTGAGGATCTCAAGGTTCAGAGTGGTAAACGCTGGGAGGGGGCGCCAACTTAGTTAGCCCGAGGTCAAGAGCAGTGCCCTCACCTCTCCTGAGGTCTCGGGGACAGCAGGTCCAGCAATTGTTTCAGTTGTTTTAATACCTCAATACGATAGTCCTCCCTGCAATGTAGCCTTCTCTTTTTACTCTAGAATCCTGGCTCACCAGATGTCTGATCTCAAACTCTGCAAGACTGAATTTTAAGGGCCAGCAACATCTAAAGCAAAGTTCCATTTAGATGCCTGCCTGGAAAGACTCTGAACTTGAGGTTATCCTCGCACCAGTGAGGTCAGGCCAACAGCTGCCAACCTTATTATTCTGCTAATATTTACATATGTCTCTGCCTTTCAAATTTATCAAAGTATGTTTTATAAGCAATAAAATGCAACTTTGGCAAATGTAAGCCCTCAAGTAAACACCCCATATTCAATATATAGAACATTTCATCACCCCAGAGAGACTTCTCATGTCCCTTTGCAGCTAATTCTAACACACACCCATATCTCACGCCTCTTCAGCTCATTCTAGGAATCCACAGTTCTGGCTTTTATGATAAGAGAGTAGCTGACCTGTCCTAGGACTTCATGTGGATAAAATCACACAGTATGCACTGTTTTGTGTCTGGCTTCTTTCACTCAGGGTTAAATATTGTTGAGATCCACTCACGTTGTTGTACGTATCAGTGGTTTATTTCTGAATAGTATTCGATTGTGCAAATATAACACAAATGATCTATTTACCTGCTTATGAACATCTAATGTTTCCAGTGGAACTATTACGATTAAAGCTCTCATGTATACTCTTGTATAAGTCTTTGAGTGGACATACATTTTCATTTCTGTTGAATAAGTATGTAGGAACATAATTTTCAGATCACACATTAAATGCATATTTAACCCTATAGGAAACTTTCAGTTTTCCAAAGTGGTTGCACCATTTTATAGCCCTGCCAAAATGTACGACAGTTCTAGTTAATCCACAATCTCACCAACATTTACACTGTCACTCTTTTTATTTTTAGCAAGTAGACTGATATAGAGTGATGCTCAACTGGGATTTTGTGTTGCATTTTCCTGATGACCAATGAAGATGCTTATTGACCATGTGTATAGCTTCTTTTGAGAAGCATTGGTTAAATTCTTTGATCTCTTTCTAAAATTGGGCTACCTTTCTTCTTCTTATGCTGGTGTAAGAGTTCTTTATATATTCTGGATACGAGTCTTTTGACAGGTATGTATATTAGGATTTTTTTCTCCCAGTCTGTGACTTGTCTTTTCAGTTTCATAAAGGTGTCATTTGAAGAGCATTTTTAAAAAAAGATTTTATTTGAGAGAGAGAGAGTGCAGAAGAGACAGCATGAGTGGGGGAGAAGGGCAGATGGAGAGGAAGAAGGGGACTCTCCACTGAGCAGGGAGCCTGATGCAGGATTCAATCCTAGTGCCCCAGGATCATGAACTGAGCCAAAGGCAGGTACTTAACTGACTAAGCCACTCAGATACGCCAAAGAGCAAACATTTTGATCCATGCTGAAGCTCAATTTGTCCATTTTTCTCTTTTGACTTATGCTTCTTGTCTTCTATGAAGCAATCTTTACCTACTTGAAGGTCACAAAGATTTATCTCCTAAAGTCTTAATATATCCGATTTATCTGATAGAAGTCCTTTAACTTTATTTTTCCAAAATTATTTTAGCAATTCCAGATCCTTTGTTTTTCCATGTATATCATGGAACCACCTCTTCCATTTCTACAAAAAGCCTGCTGGGATTTTGACTAGAGTTATATTGAATTTGAAATAATGGACATCTTAACAATACTGAATCTTGTAATTCATGAGTGTCGAATATCTGTTTTTTACATCTACTTTTATATGTCTCAGAGACATTTTGTATGTGTGTATATTGTGTACATTTTAAAGGTAGAGGTCTTAAAATTTTGTCCCAAATTTATTACTAAATATTTTATTCTTTGGTGCGATTATAAATGGTATCTATTCTATTTTTTTTATTTTTTAAAGATTTTATTTATTTATTCATGAGAGACACAGAGAGAGAGAGAGAGAGGCAGAGACACAGGCAGAGGGAGAAGCAGGCTCCACGCAGGGAGCCTGACGCGGGACTCGATCCCGGGACTCCAGGATCGCGCCCTAGGCCAAAGGCAGGCGCCAAATTGCTAAGTCACCCAGGGATTCCCCTCTATTCTATTTTCAATGGTTTGTTATTACATATGAAAATCCAACTGATCTTTATTTACTTTGTTTTGTATGACCTTGTTAACTTCTCTAATTATTCATAGTAGTGTTTTTTTTTAAATAGTCCTTAGAATTTTTTGTGTAGATAGTCATGATATCTGTATGATGTTTACTTTTGTTCTCTTCAATATCCAGGCTGTTTATTTCTTTTTCTTGTCATATTGCCCTGGCTAGGACTTCTAGTACAATGTTGAATGGAGGTGGGGAAAGCAGATATCCTTGTCTTTTTCCCTGTCTTGAATGGAAAGCAGTCAATATTTCTCCATTAAGTATGCTAGTACCTGTAAGCTTTTCATAGCTGCCCTTAATAAAATTGAGGAAGTTATCCCTTATTCCTAGTATTCTGAGAATTTTTATCATGAATGGGGTTGCATTTGGTCAGATACCTTTTCTTTCTCTGTCAAAATAATCATGTGACTTTTCTCCTTTACTTTGTAATATGGTGAATTGCATAAATGAGTTTTCACAGTTTAAACCAATCTTGCATTCCTGAGATAAATTGTTCTTGGTCATGATATATTTTATATTTATATGAAAATATATATTTATATATTTTATATTTATATTTTGTTGAGGAACTTTTTTCTGTGTTCATGAGGGATACTGTTCTTTCAAGATTTTGGTTTCAGGGTTATGCTAGCCTCATATAATGAACTGAGAAGATTTTTCTCCTTTTTTTCTTCAAGAGTTTGTGTAAGTTTGGTATAAATTCTCTCTTAAATAGTTGCTGTTTGGTAGAATTCACCAGTGAACTCAACTGGGCTATACTTTTCTTCATGGGAAGAATTTTTAATAGATATTTAATAGACATTAAATATATAGGGCCATTTAAACTATTTCTCTTGTGTCAATTTTGCTGTTATGTTTTTAAGAATTTTTCTGTTTTATCTGTTATTGCACTTTGAACCGTAAATTTGTTTAAAATATTTACTTATCCTTTTGATAGCTATAAGATATGAAGTGATATGCCCTTTTTCATTTCTCACATTGGTAATTTAGATCTCTATCTATTTTTAAAAATATTTTACTTGTTTGAGAGGAAGAGAGAGAGAGAGAGAGAACAAGCAGGGGAGGGGAAGAGGCAGAGGAGAAGCAGACTCCCTACCGAGCAGAAGTCCAATATGCGGCTCAATCCCAGAACCCTGTGATTATTCTTGAGCTGAAAGCAGATGCTTAACCGACTGAGCCACTCAGGGGTCCCAGATCTCTCTCTCTCTCTCTCTTAATTAGTCTTGCTAGAGCATTATGGATTTTTCTTTCTAAATAACTTCCTTTTGGACTTTTCAACTTTCTGTAATATTTATCTGTTCTCAATTTCATTGATTTATGTTCTTTATTACTTCTTCTATATACATTGAGTTTAATTTGCTATTATTTTTATAGCTTCATAACATTTAAACTCTAGTATTTTTCTAACATAGGCATTTAAAGTTATATATTTTCCTCTAAAAACTGCTTTGGCTGCATCCCACAAATTTTGATATGTTGTTTTCATTATAACTAGAAATATTTTCTTGTTTCCCTTATGGTTTCCTCTTTGACTCATGGATTATTTAGTGTACATCATTTAATTTCCATATATTTGGGGATTCTCTAGGTCTCTCATTGTTGTTGATTTCTGTTTTTACTTTGATGCAACCAGGTAACATAGTCTGTAAAGCTTTAACTTTTAAAAATTTAATGAAAACAAGATACACTAGGATATGAACACTTCATGTAAACGTGAACATTCATTCTGAACTGTTGGGAGAATATCATTTCAGTCATGTTGGTTGATAATGTTCAGATAATCTATATACTATTTCTTCTATCAATTAAAAAGAGGGTATGTCAAAAATATCCAACTAGGATGATGGATTTGTTTATTTCTCTCTTTAGCTTCATACATTTTTGTTAACTGTATTCTAAAGCTTTGTTACTAGCTATGTAAACATTGAGGATAACTGGCTTCCTGATAAATGTGCCTTTTATCATCAATAACTGTCCAGTCTCAGTGACAATATATGGCAATAGTCTCTGTCTTGACATCTACTTTATCTGCTTAACAGCAGATATACTATAATCATGCTCATTTTATGCCTACTGCTTGCATGGTATATATTTTTTCATCCTTTTACTGCCAATCTATCTTTGTCTTTATGTTTGATAGGTATCTCCTATAGCCAGCAAATAACACTATTGAACTGCTTTCTAAAAGATGAGAGCTATCACATGGAAATCTGAATCTCTGACTTCTCTTGAGAAATGGAAGATGTGGCAATAACAGGCTGCATTCCCATATGGTAACACACGGTTGAGCTGCTGCTGCCCCCTATAGACTTGGCACATTTGTCACAATCCCCTCTCCTCTCTTTTGTGCCCAGGCCCTGGGGCTGAACTGCCATTTTTCAACGGCTGCAAATATATCTTCAGATAAATATCTCCACCACAATATGAAGACACGATGTAGATAAGGCTGTGTGTCTGAAGACAAAAAGGTGAGGACACGTACCTGGCCCATTGTATTCATCATATAATCTGCCTCGCACCCACAGGCATTTGAGTTTTCAATTCCTGCTGTAAATATTCAAGTTCTGTTTGAGATTATCTAACATTGAGGGTTAGAATTTGAAAAAAGAGATTCTGGTTTCAGGCTACACATAGCCATTTTCTTTTACAAATGGATGCTGTCACCTGTAAACGCAATTTCAAGTCTATACTAGTGTTTATATAATGAATACATGCTTACCAATGAAAAGATAACTTGATTCTGGTTGATAAAACCCAACCAGAACAACGCTCCGATGATTGAAACGTGACCCATAAGTAAAATAAATTAGTTGAATCAACAGTTAGATCTGATATCTTTTGTCCTGGCTTTTGAGGGAAATGGGCCAGTGAGAGATAAACTCCTGTCCTAGATGTAAGCTTTGTGGAGAAAGATCACTGTGAAAATCTTCTTACATCAAAATGGACAAAAGTTGGGGGAAACATTCAAAAAGTTCATGCCTTGGTGTCTGGATGGAGATGCCAGCAGATCCTATTGCCTCCCCACTGTGAGGAGAATGCCACAGGGCCTGACCGTATTTCTCCTCTTCTCTCCAGAAAGGGCAAGATGGGTCAGGGCCCAGAAGTACTATGAGGAGGTTCACTGCTTTACTAGATTGCTCCAAAATTAATTCAACTTATTAACTACTAACTGCTCTAATCTTCCAGATGCTGCTGCCCCCATGAGTGGCCCTGGTGGGTGATGGCGATTTGGAAGCTGTGATGGGAACTCCAACCCACTCCATTTGAGACCATCACTTAAGAAGGGCCAGAACCATATTGGATTCATTTTCTGAGAGAATCAAATGGCTACTTCCCTATTTTACTTCCTGGGCCTTGAATCTGAGGCTTTTTGAATCCTGTCAGCATTTCGACTTTCTGATTTCTTTTTTAAAACAGAGGCTGAGGCAGAGGACCTCTCTTTCCTCTATAGCTCCTTCCAGCAACAATTTTCCATACTTCTAGGAGCAGAGAATATTCTATCACCTTTGTCTCTAGATTTCACTCTCTACATATTGCGATGTCTGAACGTTTTTGCACAAGCTCCTCGGAGTTCTGCTTTTCTGTTAGTTTGGTCATGCTGCGGGTGTGCAGGAAAGGGGCTGGGCTGAGCGGGCCACCTGAGTGGGGAGAGTGTTGCCTCTTCATGGTGAGGTCGCAGGGTGTGTGTGTGTGGGGGTGCAGCATGGGAAAAGCAAAGATGTGGCCAATGGAGTCTGAGAACTGGGGAGGTAGAAGGTGGGCAGTCAGAGAGCTCGGCCATCTGAACATGAACCCTTGCTCTGCACCTAACAGGTGTGACACTGGACAAGTCAATTAACTCCTGTGGATCTGACTCCTTATCTATCAAATAGGGGAGGGACATGGGGGATGCTATGGTCTCTCATATACTAGCCTCTCTCAGGAGATCTGGGCTGCTTGAAGTTAGGCTATGATTTCTACAACCTCACAGACATGATGCCCACCGAAGGGTCTGGCACAGGATTGTATCAGTTGGGCACGAATTTGGCCACAAGTAACAGAAATCCACTAAGTGTGTAACATACTGAGGTTTATTTTCTCCTTTACAAGAAGACCCCAGTGCTCCAGGGTTGGCTAGGGTGCTCAATGAAGCACTGTTTTTGTTGTTGTTTGTTTGTTTTTAGTTTTTCTTTTCTTTATTATTCTTTTCAGTGAGGCTTTTGAGGACCTAGATTCTTTCCCTCCTCCATCCTGGGCATTTTGGCTTTTGTTCTCATTCTTGCCAACATACAGTCCCAGGGTAGGTGCCACATTGTTAGATGTCAAACCCACATTCAGGGCAGGAGAAAGGGGAAAGAGGTGGCACCAGCCATTTCTGTCCTCTTTAGAATGAAAATAAGAGCTCTTCCCCAAAGCCACATCAGGGTATCTAGGCAATAACTGGGTCATGTGACCATGGCTAGCTGAAAGGGATACAGGAAAAGCAAGTGTCTGTCTGGACTTCCAGCTTCTACAGTGGGAGGCAGCAAGAGGAGGGGGGTAGTTGGAGCTGTTGGGCTCAACAAATATTTTAATTTATTTTTAAAGACTTTATATATTGTGAGAGAGAGACAGAGGGAGGAAGGGAGGGAGAGAGAGTGGGGGGAGGGGCAGAGGGAGATTGAGAATCTCAAGCAGACTCTGTGCAGAGCCTGATGCAGGGCTCGATCCCATCACCCTGAGATCATGACGCGAGCCGAAATCAAGAGTCAGACGCTTGACGGACTGAGTCACCCAGGCGCCCCTGGGCTTCACAAATATTTTTAAATAAATACGACTTGAAGGTAAGGTGAAATGCTTCTCTTTTCCCAAGAGGAAGATGCACAGGCAATTATTTTGCGGAAGCAGGCACTGCCCTGGACGTGCTCTTTAGTTCTTCATACTGCTGTCCTGGCTTCACGTGGTCAGGTCAGGACCTGAGGTTCTTCTCACAGGTCCGGGCAGGAGGAGGCACTAGAGGCAGAGCTGAGTCCACGAGGAGCCTAGCCCAGGGAGCTGGTGGAGACGTTCCTGGCTCCGGCTGGCCTTCCTTAGCTGCCGATTCTCACCCAGCGGCCCGACGCTGGAACCGAAGGGTGCCAGGTTCGCAGTGAAGAGGAAACGGGCCAGAAGGTGGCCCTGGGACACAGAGTGTCATCTCCTCGGCTGGGCAGCGGGGCTGCGAGCACGAAGGGCTGCAGGGCAAACCGCCTCCCGAGTGCCTGGCACACGAGAGGCACCTCCCTAACTGTCAGATGCCATCCCTTCTCGCTATTAATAAGAACGATGCTTCCTTTCTCCTTGCCCGCCTTCCTCACAAGGACCCCCTTTCCTCATATCACCCAGATATGTCTGGACAAGATACCAAGACCCAAGCTTGAACCCTGCAGTTCCCTGACTCCACTTCCACTCGCCTGGGGCTTTCGGGGCCGACCTCAGGCAGAAGGACACACTTAGGAGCTTCCTCGGGTGCGTCTCAAGAACTCGCGTTGGGTAAAGTGTCCTCACGCGGAATCTGGCCTTGTGGGGAGACAACCTGGAAGCCCTAATCACTGCTTTCAGGAATCTTCCACTCACGGGCATCCCTCTATCTCCTGGGGGAGTTTTATTCCATGGGGTTTCGGGACACAATGAAGAGGAAACTACACCCGGGATCCCTTGCCCACAAGAAGTTCAAAGTTCTCTGGCAGAGATCTCTCCTACACGGACAGGAGCACTTCGGAGTGTTATCTCCAAATATCACTGCTTTTACAGCCGTTGCCTGGTTTTTTGTTGCATTACACATTAACAGATGTGAAGAGAAAGAGAGGTCGCCGGTTCCGTGTCTGGCGGCAGGGCAGTCACTGATGTCAGGAGATGACCGCTGGGTGTGGGCTCACCCGTTGGTTGTTCCTTCCTTTCATCTCTCAGGCCGGGAGGTTGTAAAGTGGACTGATTAGGGAGGCAGGCTTAGGAACCCGAGTCTTGAGTTTAGATCTTGACTTGGCCATTTCCTAGCTCTGCGGCCTCGGGCACATTATTTATTCTTCCGGAACCTCATTTCCTTATCCACCAAGTGGGCAAATTTGTACCCATCCCACGGCATTAATCGAAGCGTTAAATAAAATACTATGTGAGAAGGCGTTCTGCAGAGCGTTCAGTTGCAAGTTCAAAAAACCCCAATCCAAACAACTGAGGCAAAAGGGGAATGCACTGACTGAGGTCATAAAGAAGAGCTTCAGGTGCGGCTAGATCCAGGGGCTCGAACTCTGCCTTGAGGTCCAGATTTCACTCAACTTTTACTCCCTTCCCTGCACATTGGCCCTCTCCTCAGGTGGGCTCTCCCTCAGTGGGGCGAGGGGCGGGCAAGAACGCTAGTCTTCCTTGCAGTCCCACAAAAAGTGTCATTGCATCTTGTCTGCTCTGAATGGATTATCCTGGAACCAACACAATGTTTTGACTAGTCACAGGCCCACGTCTGGAGCGAGGGATGGAGTCAATACCGCCTGCACGGAACGCAAGTGCACTGGTTTCCAGGCAGAAAACTGAGGCGCCGTTGCCAAAGGAAGCGGGAATAGACGTTCCCAAAGCTGGCTGCACGCCAGAATGACCAACTTCAAGAAAAATAACAACAGTTCTAGGAAGCTGGCAATTGATTCCCTCAGCCTGGGGTGGAGCCTAGAAGTCTAGGTTTCCAACAAGCTTTCCTGCTGCCAAGACTAGCGTCTGGGTCTCCAGGGGCCCCCGTCCCTCCCTCCCCAGTCTGCACTGGACGGATCTGTTGACACCACTGTTCCCTCCCAGAGTGCGAACCCCCAGAGGGCAGAGGTCCAGGCAGCAGCTCTGGGTACCCAGCCTGGAGGAGCGAGCACCCACAGCATATTTGCAGGCGGGCGGGCAGGCCGGCAAGCTGCCTTCTCCCTTGTGGGCTTTTCTGGGAGAGAAAAGCTTCTATTTCAGGAAGGGGCTGCTATGGTTGAGGAAAGACCGCGGCAGCAAAGGCAGGTAGGCCACCAGGGGGAGAAAGGCTCCCGGTCCCCTGGGCCACATCCTCTAGAAGCTCCCGCCACAACTCGAATAATAAAGCGACCACAACAGGTGACGATGATGGTTTGTGAGGATGACTGTGTGCCAGCCACCAGGTCAGCGTCAGGTCCCCATTTTCTAGATGATGAAGGGGAGGCCCCGGGGGGGCCAGGGGGGGCTTGTCCCGGAGCGCAGTTAGGAAGCGACACAGCGGGGCCTGGGCAGCCTGGCCCACGTGGCCACTACCCACCTGCCTCTCACCTCTCAAAGGGGGAGGGATGGAGTCAATACTCCATCAGCTCCAGGGGAAAACATCGGGGAGTTGCCAGCCCGTTTCCTCCTTAGCAGCATCCAGCCACAGTAAGTCAAAGGCTGAGGACATCAGGGAAGAGCAAGAGGCCTCTCAAGAAAGCGACCATTGTGCACCTCTCCAAAAAGGCTATTTCCTGCCTACTTCTTACCATACCCTCCCTCCCCCCGCATGCTGAAGGTCACTGGCTGCATCTGCACAAACCAGTGAAGTCACAAGAAGGAAAACTTGGCTGGGAACCGGGGGCTGGGGAGGGCGGAGGTGGAGACAGACGGGGGTGGAGTCGGGGGAGGAGGTGGCCAGGCCGGTCTGCGACAGGGGACCCTCCCAGAGTCGGCCCAATGGCCTGCCTTCCCTGCAGTGACAGTGACCGTGAGCTGCTCCCGGGGGCTGGCTTGCCCGCACGCCCACAAACGGCCCAGCCTAAGGAGTCAGCCCGCATTCCTGGCCGCTGCTCCCTACTGCTCAGAAGGAAAGCTCTCTCGGAAGAGCTGGGAAGGTGGGTGCCAAGTTGAGGTTCCTTTCCTTCTGCTCAGAGGGTGCTTTTGATGAGTTTGAAACTGGGGCGGGGCATCTGGCGTCTGCTTGGGAAAGTACTTGATTATCATCTTTTTGAGAGGGACACACCGATGGAGAGAACCTGGCTGCTCTGAGGGGGACGAGAGGGGAGGAGGGGGAAGGGAGGCCTCGGGGGACAAAGGAACTGCTGTCCTTTGCACCTGCCAAGGCCAGTCCCAGCAGACTTTAGTGTTTTGGGAAAATCTGGAGTGAGGAGGGCTGCCTCTCTGGATGTTGCAAGCCTTGGGTGGGCAGAGCCACCTGCTTAGGGGAGGGGGAGGGCCCAGCAGGCTCAGGCTCACATCCAGGGCTCCTTCCAGGGGGTGAGCCAAGGGTTAGGAACACAGGGCAGGTGTCAGAAGGGCCATGGTCTTCCCAGATCCAGACCCAGGAAGGAGGCACAGGCCTCGTGGCTTCCTCTGTGCTCTTTCTCCGATAACTGTCTCTCCCAGGCAGGTGGTGGGGTCCCCCAAACCACATGGTCATTCCCAGCTCCATGGGGGGGGGGCACTGTGCACATGCCAGGTGGGTGGGCCTCACGCGGACTGGCCTCCGGGAGGCAGAAGTCAAGGCTTGGAGCCAAGGAGTCAGGGCTCGCTTGGGGCTGCGGGCAAAGTTTTTCTCCTAAGGAGAAAGACTCTCCTTAAGATGTGAAGTGTTCCCCAAGCATTCCTGAAAGAGGAGGTTTCACGGACACACCCTAAGCAATCTGTTTGTGCTCCGTCTTTAAGGAAGAGCTTTCCAATTGGCAGAGCCCTCCTGCAAGGCAGGACTGCTGGCGGGAGGGGGGAGGCGGGGATGATGAGGATGATGGAGAGCTTGCGGCTGAGGCCTGGGAGGGTCCGCAACCTGGGGCCCCAGGGCGGTAACCCCGTACCAGGCCACGTCTGAGGTGCTGGTACCCTGCACATCGCTTCCTGGGCTTCTCCGACCTTCCTGCCACTCCTTGGATCCCTTCCTGGGCACCTCCCGCTCCCAGCGGATCGCCCTGAAAGTCCTATCAGCAGTTTCACTCTGGGTGCTAAGGGCTGCCAGACACTGGGGACTTTCGACCTACCAGGCCCTGTGCCACATGCCTTGGACTGGAGAGCCGTTCAGTGTAGCGCCTGGACCACGCACACGTTTCAGTCCTGCTGTTGGCTACTTGCTGAATACGTACACCTTGGGCAAGGCATTTGTTTCTCTGTAGCTCAGTTTCCTACTCTTTGGAACGGGGATCACAGGGTTCTCGCCTACCCGACAGGGCTCAGGTGACACTCCTGTGGCCTGCCACACACAAAGCGCTTTGGGGAGTGCCCGACTCGGGTTCACTACAGCAGTTACCCTGCAACTCTGCACGAGACCCTTAGAGAGTGAGTGGCAGAGTCAGGCTTCACATAGGGAGCTTCAAAATCCATCCTTAAACAAACAAAAAAGATTATATTTATTTATTCATGAGAGACATAGAGACAGAGGCAGGGACACAGGTGGAGGGGCTCCCTGCAGGGAGACTGATGCAGGGCTCGATCCTGGGACCCCGGGATCCTGCCCTGGGCCAAAGGCAGACGCTCAACCACTGAGCCACCTGGGCATCCCCGAATCCATCCTCTTAATGGCCATACTAGACTGCCTTCCTGTAATGGTTCCAGAAGGAGTAAATACTCCACTCTGGAGTTTGCTTTGAAAATGGTACCTGCCTTTGCAATCGCGGTGGACCCGCACACCAGTTCTGCGGGGGAAGCACTGGTCCAAGAGGACGGACTTAAAAACAGGAAGTCAGTCTGACATACAGCATCTCATTTGACCCTCACCGTGGTCCTTGGTGACATTGCCCAATTTTACGGGGAGCTGAGACAGAGTCAGTCCCTTACCCCACAATCTTGCAATTAGCGGACACTGGGATTAGGATTGGAATCTGTGTCTGACCCCAAAACCCTGGCTGGGTCCCAGAGTCTTTGATGGGAGCTTTAAAGTCGTAAGAACTCACGCCCACTGAGTCGGAATCTCTTGGGCGAGGCTTGTGCATGTGACTCTCAGGAACCAGAATCCAACGTGCAGTTGACACTGAAAACCCCTCCCAGCGACGCTGCGCCTTCAAGTGCCAGACCCATGTTTCCAAAGGGCTCCCAAGCACCCACCTGCGCACTGACCCGCCTCTCGCCCCCGGTGGAGACGTGTCCCAAATCCATGCCCCCTCCATCACTGCCGCCTCCACCCTGGTGAAGACCTCGTCCCTTCCCGTCTGGGTGGCTGTAACCAGGCAACTCCTGTCCCTCTGGCCACCTCCATTTTTTCCCTCCTCCGTGTCTCCATGTCTCCCTGGGCTATTCCCACCCCTTCTCCCTCGTCCCCCAAAGGCCAGCCCACATCCTTTCTCGTGCCACGTTTGTCTCATCGCCCTCTGCTTTAACATTTCCACCAGCTCTAGAGCCCTCCTCCAGCTCCCCTGGCCCCACAGCTAATATCCACACTCCTCAAACCTAGGCCCTCAGCCCTTAGCTCTTTAAGTCCCCCCCCCCGGCCCCACAGGCCATGCAGCCACCCAGAATTTCCCCTCACGCCCTTTCACAGGCTGCGAGACATGTCATGTTGTGCCTCCTCCCAGAAACGGGCTTCCAACCTGGCTCGGCTCAAAAGCTGCTTATCCTTAAGAGATCGAGTTCGGGTGTCCTCTCCTCCGGGAAGCCTTCCTGGAGTTCCCCTCCCGGGGGGTGGGGGGTGGGGGTGGACACTCCTCCTCGGCCCTTCCCCAGCACAAGACTGGCCCATCTTCAATCACAGGATGGCGTCAGAATGACGTGAGGACATGTCCGTCCGTCGGCCAGGCCCTCATTCAACAATCCCATATTAAATGTCGCCTGCAGCCAGGTGCGGGCCCAGGTGCTGGGGGGTGATGAGTAAAACGGGAGTTTCTGTCCTGCAGTGTGTTGCGGGTGGGCAGGGAAGGGGGGACGAGGCGCTCGGGGGCGCGCGCACCGCTGGAGCCGCAAAGCCCAGGGAGGCGCGTGCAGCAGGTGTCAGAGGGTCACTAAGGGCGGGCGCCTAGGGACGGGCCGGGGCTGCCCTCCGCGTGCCCTCCGCGTGCCCTCCGCGTGCCCGAGCGTGCCCGAGCGTGAGCCAGCCGGGCACCGCCCCGGGGCGGAGGCGGGAGGGCGCGCGGGGCCCGGAAGCCCCTGGGCGGGGCGGGGCGGGGTCTCAGGCTCGCTCTGCCCCCCCCCCCGCCCCCGGTGCCCGCAGGTGCCCGCCCCCGGCCATGCTGGCGCCCGCGCTGCTCTGCGCCCACCTGCTGCTGGCGGCCCCCGCCTCGCGCGCCCAGGACGAGCCCGGCCCCGGCGCGGCGGCGGCGGCGGCGGCGCAGCTCAGCGACATGCACGACAAGGTGACGGCCATCTGGCAGCAGCTGGTGCAGCGCGCGGCCGAGCCGGGGGCCCCGGGGTCCGCGCTGCACGCCGCCTGCCGGGTGCAGCCGTCCGCCTCGCTGGACGCCGCGCAGCCGCGGGTGAGCGGCCTCGTGCTGTTCCGCCAGGCGGCGCCCGGCGCCCCGCTCGAGGCCTTCTTCCACCTGGACGGCTTCCCGGCCGAGCGCAACGGCTCCCGCCGCGCCATCCACGTGCACCGCTTCGGCGACCTGAGCCCGGGCTGCGAGGCCGCGGGGCCGCACTACAACCCGCGCGCCGCGCCGCACCCGCAGCACCCGGGCGACTTCGGCAACTTCGCGGTGCGCGACGGCCGCGTGCGGAAGCACCGCGGCGGCCTGGCCGCCTCCCTCGCCGGCCCGCACTCCATCGTGGGCCGCGCCGTCGTGGTGCACGCGGGCGAGGACGACCTGGGCCGCGGCGGCGACCCCGCCAGCCTGGACCACGGCAACGCGGGCCGCCGCCTGGCCTGCTGCGTGGTCGGCGTGTGCGGGCCGCTGCCCTGGGCGCGCGCGGCGCGGGAGCACGCGGAGCGCAGGAAGCGGCGGCGGGACAGCGACTGCCAGGCGGCCTGAGCGCGGGCCCGGGCCCCCCACCCACCCCCGGAGGCCCCGACGCCCCTCCCCGCGCGCGCGCCCCCGGACCTGCACCCCCCCCCACCTCGACCCCCCCCTGCCCCCTGCAGGCCCCGACGCCCCTCCCCGCGCGCGCCCCCGGATCTGCACCCCCGGACCTGCACCCCCCGCCCCAGCTCGACCCCCCCCGCCCGCAGAGGCCCCGACGCCCCTCCCCGCGCGCGCCCCCGGATCTGCACCCCTGGACCTGCACCCCCCGCCCCACCTCGACCCCCCCCTGCCCCCTGCAGGCCCCGACGCCCCTCCCCGCGCGCGCCCCCGGACCTGCACCCCCCGCCCCACCTCGACCCCCCCCCGCCCGCAGAGGCCCCGACGCCCCTCCCCGCGCACGCCCCCGGACCTGCACCCCCGCCCCACCTCGACCCCCCCCTGCCCCCTGCAGGCCCCGACGCCCCTCCCCGCGCCCGCGCCCCCGGACCTGCACCCCCCGCCCCACCTCGGCCCCCCCGACCCCTGCAGGCCCCGACGCCCCTCCCCGCGCGCGCCCCCGGACCTGCACCCCCGGACCTGCACCCCCCGCCCCACCTCGACCCCCCCCTGCCCCCTGCAGGCCCCGACGCCCCTCCCCGCGCCCCCGGACCTGCACCCCCCGCCCCACCTCGGCCCCCCCCAACCCCTGCAGGCCCCGACGCCCCTCCCCGCGCGCGCCCCCGGACCTGCACCCCCCCCCACCTCGACCCCCCCCTGCCCCCTGCAGGCCCCGACGCCCCTCCCCGCGCCCGCGCCCCCGGACCTGCACCCCCGCCCCACCTCGACCCCCCCCGCCCGCAGAGGCCCCGACGCCCCTCCCCGCGCGCGCCCCCGGATCTGCACCCCCGGACCTGCACCCCCCGCCCCACCTCGACCCCCCCTGCCCCCCGCAGGCCCCGACGCCCCTCCCCGCGCGCCCCCGGACCTGCACCCCCCGCCCCACCTCGACCCCCTCCCTCTGCCTCCTGCAGGCCCTGACGCCCCTCCCCGCGCCCCAGGACCTGCGTCCCCCCTCCACCTGCCTCCAGCCCCTCCCTCTGCCCCCGGGGGCTCCCTCTCGCCATCTGAGGTCTCCCCAAAAATCCCTTCCTGCTGAGGCCCCCAACCACGTACGCGGACACGGCCGCCTGCATCCGGAAGGCAGCCCCCCGCCCTCCGAGACACTCATCCTGAGCTCTGAGGACCCCAGGACCTAGCTATGTGACCCATCTGCGCGCCCAGACACCCCTCCCTGCCTGCCCCACCCCGAGGTCCCTTCTTATCCCGACACCCTCTCGTTATTCCAGGAGCCCTAAAATCCCACTTTGCCCTAAGGATTCGGTCCCTGCCACCCCTTAGATTCCTTCGAGGGGTCCTGAGATCCCTCATGAGGTTACCCAGCCCCCCGTGCCCCCGACCGACCCACCACTTCTCATGCACGGTGCCAGCACCGGCTGCCTGCAGTCAGGCGCCCCTGCCCGGTGTCCTCAGCTGCCCCTCACCCACGGCCACCCCGCACAGAGCTGCTCCTTGGGGGGGGGGGGGGTGCTGTTTGAGAGTCTTTGTGTTGCACATTAAAACTCAACAATTTAGACTGCACTGAGGCCTTGGTTATTTATTTGGTTTGTTAGAGGCTCTGCTCCCGGGCTCAGCTGCTACTTGGAAATAGCAAAGGTACTTCCCAAGTCTCTGCAGGATTTGTCCTTATGACCCTCCCTCCAAGTCTTCTGGCCACAGCGTTCGGTCTCTGGTTGTCATTCCTTCCGTGTGGATCCCAAGATAGAAGGCACCAGGATCACGCAGGAAAGGGGAAAAAAAATACGGCTTTCTGGGCTGGAATCCAAAGGGAAAGATGGACATCTATTTGCAACAAGCTTCCTGGTGATTCTGGGGCTGGAGCCACTGGCCTGGCACACGGCTACTGCCGCCTCACTGGGCCTTGTGTCTCCTCGCATGTGCCTCTGAGTGCAGCCTCAGATCTGTTCCCCAGATGGTGGAGAGCGCCCGGTGAAGCAGCCGAGTGGGCAGTTTACAGGGAGGTGGCATTGCTATCTGAAGTGGCTGGCCTTCTCCACGACCAGGACAAGGACAATGCTCTTCTTCTCCACTTCTTGACACAAAGGCCGTTGGAATGGTGGAGCCCAGTGGCAGGCTGATTTTGAATAAGACTTGGATGTTCAGCTTCTCTTTTTGAAAATTAGAATCTATACAGAGACTAGATCAGAAAGGGTATCCACCTTCATTTATTTTATTTTTTAAAAAAATTATTAGAGAGAGAGAGAGAGCAAGCAGGGGGAGGAGCAGAGGGAGAAGGAGAGAGAGAGACTCTCAAGCGGATTCCACGCTAAGCGTGGAGCCTGATGCAGGGCTGATCCCAGGGCCCTAAGATTATGACCTGAGCCAAAATCAAGAGTCAGTGGCTTAACCGACTGAGCCACCCAGGCGCCCCTATCCATCTTCATTTATTGAATAAAAGCACTCAGAATAACTTTCTAACCTCGTTGGGTAAACCCACTTTCTAGCTGCAGCTTTTCCACCCTGGTCACTCAGAGGCAGCTTCCATTGCTCCCAGACTCTCAAGGCAGTGAGTCAAATGGAGCCTTGGCCAGCACCCCATCCCCAGTGGGTATTTTTACTTCTTACTAGGACTAACTTGTTAATTAAAAGTCTTTCCTCGAACCCCAGTTGACACCCGGAGAGAAAGGTTTTTGCCTGATGACTTTGCCCCACCGAGTGGTTCTCACTGGTGTGAAGTGCTAACTTGAACGGGGCAGATGAGCACGAAAGGGGAGCCAGCAAATGGAGTCTTTAAATATCCCCATCTAAACAGATGTGTGTCCCTAACCCTACAATTAAAAGCTGTGAAAACGAGGAATCAGGTAGGGCCCACCGTGGAGAGGCACAAAAACCCCCTCTTGACTCTGCTGCCCCAGTGATGGGTTACTTCAGGGTCATCAAAGGAGGTTTGGACTTATTTTTAGGCGGAGATGGGTGCTTCTGACGGTCCATTTGAGCTATCTCAAAATGTCAGACTGAGCAGCCTATAAACAACAGAAATTTCTTTCTCGTAGCTCGAAAGACTGGAAGTCCAAGATCATGGCATCGGCACAGTCGGTCCCATAGAGCTGTCTTTGGGATCCACAGCCAGTGCTGTTCACTGTGTCCTCACATGCAGGAAGGGGTTAGGGATCTCTCTGGAGCCTCTTTTGTAAGGCTCCCCCGTCATGACTTTGGGACCTCCCTAAGGTGTCATGCCCTGTTACCATCACCTTTGGGGGCTAGGATTTCAGAGTATGAATTTGGGGGAGGGACACAAACTTTCACATCATAGCACCTTCTATTCTTAGTTTCTCTCTTCACTACCCTTGCCCCACCCCCAAGACTAAAGAGATACCCTAGCGGACCCATCCCATTTCCTTTCTGTCCATTAAGGGGAATTGGATTGATAAACTGTTCCATGGGGCTCCAGAGACGAAAAAACAAAGGAAATAATAGAAGGGTGAACTACAGTTCACCGTAGAGGCAGAGGTATGCATCTAGCAGGGTGGTTGACAGCTCAGTAGGCCTCAAGCAGGAAGGCCTGTTTGGAAGCCCAGCCCCGCCACCCTCAGGAGCTGTGTGACCTGAGTAAGTCACTTCACCCCTCTGGGCTTGGCTTCTCTCATCTGTAAAAGAAGATCATCATATTGTCATGAGGCTTAAACCAAGCGTTGTCTACGAGAGCTTTATAGCGTAGCACGAAGACCTAGGTGTCTAATAAATGTCTAATGGACAGCAACGGCTAAGGTCGGAAAAATAGTTACCTACTAAGGCACTGGACTACCTTGTGAGGTAATGAGTGTCCTGCAACTAGAAGGATTCAAGTAAAGGAAAGGTTGCTTCCACTTTGGTTTGTAAGAAAGTTCCCGCATCCGTGAAGAGGCTGGCTGGGATGAACCCTGATCCCAGCTTTGGGGGGGTGCAGGGGCGGAGGCAGGGGGCGGGAGCGAGTTCTGAGACCAAGGAAGACTGCGAGCCAGGGGTACAGGCAGGCATCTGGTTTTGGGCACAGAACCTGATGTGTGCCACCCAACCCGCCCACTGGACCCCACTTGGCCCTTGGAGGCTATTTTTACCCCTCTCATCTTACAGATCTGTTTTGTTAATCTCCTTATATTCGCTGTTTTGACTTCCCAGCCAGCTTGCTAATCAGTTTGCCTGTTTGACTCACAGGGTTTGCATTTGTCACTGAGACTTAAACACACACTTGTTTTGATTTCTTTTTGTAAAATTAGAAGCGTTTGATGTAATGACTCTACCTAGACACAGCTGGTAAAGTGAGAATAATGCTCAAGTTTGCACAGTTTAAACACAATGTAGACAATAATTAGAAATGCTATCTTTAGATGTTTAGGATAAGCTTTTTCTCAGAATTGCAGTGAGTTTTTTTTTTTTTTCCAAGTGGGGCTTTTCAGTGCGTATATATACAGAAACACTAAAAACGTAAGAAAATAGAGCAAATCAGTGAGTGCTTTGGTCAACTTGAAAGACTGCAGGAAATAAACCAACTGATTTTAGATCTGGCATTTTTGACTGAATGCATAAAATCTTTACATTCTCCATAATTTTCACGACTGCCGTATGATCTAATAATTTTAGGTGACAGATTGCGACTGATAAGTTGTTACAGTATGCTAGAAGGAACAGCCTACATTGTGGGCCTGCAATGGGGGTAGAGAGAGAAAATGGTGCAAATAATAATCACCATTTATACCAGGTAATCAAAAAAGATATAGTTCATGATGTTTGTAGAATCCAGTAACATAGGGTCTGCAAATGATAGAAGTTACTTCTTTCCTTAAATATAACTACAAGATAGCAGCTGGTTTGTGGCTTTTTTTTTTTTTTAAGCCAATTGTTTTAAATTTCATAGGCTATCACTGGCCTCAGCTAAGATCCAAAATATATTCCTGGGCTCACGTAGATTCCAGAACGTCAAACTTGTCAGTATTGTACAAACTTTCCCTATTAGAAAAAAAAAAAAATCCCCCTCAGTCGAGAGGGGCTGTGCAACGTAAGGCGGCACATCTGTATCTATCGTTTTAAATTGCCTTCATGCTGTATCAACTTGCTTTGTTTTGTTTTTGGGAGCAATCATAACATCGGGAGACAGGTCCTTCTTATTTTTTCTGCTTTTCATTTCTAATTAGATTCACTACTGAGCTCTCTATTGCATCTCTGATTTTTGAATTTTTCCCTGTTCAAAAAGACATCTGGAAAAAAAAAAGGGGGGAATATGTTAAAGTAGTGGGTTAAGGGTGTGGGGGGTTCTTTTTTGATATCCTAACTGAGGGTTCTTTTGGCTTTTTGACATCCTAACTGAGCCGTGTCATGGTACCCTCGGTATTCATTAAGGACGGAGATTTTTTTTCCAAATGGAGGCTTCCAGAATGAAGGCAGAGGGAGTAGGTACTCAAAGAGAGGACTTTTTTTTTTTTTTTAAATAATTTATTTACTTGAGAGAGAGAGAGAGAACAAGCAAGGGCAGAGGGAGAGGGAGCAGGAACCACCCCGCTGGGCAGGGAGACCAATGCGGGGCTCCATCCCAGGACCCCGAGATCATGAGCTGAGCTGAAGGCAGATGCTTAATCGATTGAGCCACCCAGACTCCCTCAGAGGGGCCTTTTTCAAAGAGAAGTTAGGACACCACGCTGACCAAAGGGCTGCAGAAAAGCGACAGAGTGAGGAGAAGCCCCAGTTTTTGGAGGAGCAGAAAACCAAGAGGGGCGAGGGCCTGCTGTAATTTTAAGGAAACACGGTAATACCAACCAGCTGGTAGCTGGTCTTTGAAATTCCCCGAAGACAGAATGAACCTTTTGTGTCCCATGGTGAATGGGGGTGTGAATGCCCCCGTGGGCCTCACTTCGGATGTCCAAAGATTCACCCCAACACCCCAATGACTGATGCCAGAACCCATCTTAAGACCTCCTCGTCGCGATGGTGGCGTGTGCCGGGGACCGACGGCCCAAGAGGAACGATAATGGGAAAATGCACTTAGTTTGAGATTGCCAGGTGGAGCAGCTCCAGCCGGGGCTGAGCTGGGTGCCACCGGGGGCCTCCGAGCTAGCTCGGGGAGCGAAGCTTCTGGAGTAGCTGGTGGAGCTGCGAGGGGGAGACGAAGGCGGGCAGAGGGGGCATGGAAAGAGGCGTTAGGCGTGAGAAGTGCCCGGTTTAAAACAGCCACTCCATTGCCAGGGGCCTTAATTAAAAGAATGACACACGCTCATATGTAAAAATCCACACCTAGAGGCTCTCCGGTACCGAGCGGTCACGAGAAATGCAGGATGTGCAAACAAGCTTTCATTAAGAGACCTGTCGGCTCCGTTTCATTTATCCAGACTCCTCTGCAATCTGCCAGCAACTGAGCTGGAAAAATAGCACAAGGACAGACACACTTGAAGAGGCCGACAAAGGTGGGAATGTCCCAGCGACAAAACAGAGCAGATGATAAAGCAGCCAGGGAAGCGCAGAGATGGGGCGGCATTGTTCTTCACCAATACCCAACCGCCGCCCTGCCCCCCAACTCCAGACTCTCAGGAAGCACAATATTCTGGCCCTTTTAAGGGAAGAAAATGAAACAAAAGCAGATGTGGGGTTCAGGGACAGTGCTCCTGGGGGCCCATGCACACCTAGTCTCAACTTGCCCCTACAGTTGCTCGACACCTGATTTTGTTTTGGCGTTCACGCTTTTAGGGTCTGCATGTCCCGTTCACATGGTGATCCTGAGGAACCCACCCCCCTTCTCGGTGATTCCATCTCCCTCACCAGGGGCTGGTTTAGACAGAGGCGTGTGATAATTCTGGCCAATGACATGTGACAAGAACTAGGTTTCTTGCTCTTACATGCATGCACGGACATGCGGGAGAAACTTCCTTCTTGCCTTTGGACACGAATGCGAGAACAGGTGATTGATGCTGGAGCTGTGGCAGCCCTCTTGGCAGCTTGGGGGAGTAGCTGACATTGAGGCAGGCAGATGGAAACCCAGATCCTTGATGACTTGGCGAACAAACCAGCCCCGGGATATCCTGCTTCTGAAGTTCCTGTTATGCAACAGAATTCATTTCCCTATTGTTTAAGTTTCTTCAAGTGTGAATTGTAGCTGAGGGTACTCAGACTGATGCAAGGTTACCCGGTGGAAGCGGGGGAGAGAGAATGCTGTGCACTTTCACGATGACTCTCAGGAAGACAAAAAACAGCCAGAAGTGATTGCCGAAACTCCCTTTAATGTCTGTGGAACAGAGGAGCCGCGTTGGGCTGGAACGGCAGGGGCGAGACAGTGCCACACGGACATATGGGGCATTGTCAAGGTTACACATGTGAACAGGGTCAACTCATTGGCTCCAACTCCATCTAGTGACACAAAACCCTCCCAGGCAGACTGCACACACAGTTCGTGTTATCAGTCCCCCTGCCCCCCACCCCCACCCTGATCCCCACCCTCTCTGGGACTCACAGTAGTTTCCCTGCCCGTGATGGAATGTGATGGAGTTTATTATAAGCTCTGCTTTCCAGCAGGTGATTGAATGGGCCCTAAAGATGTGCACCTGGCCGACTGTGTGTCAAAACCAGAGCTTCCGTGGGGAGAGATTTTTCTTTTTATTATTATTGTATTAAATCTGGCTGTGATTTCCTTTGGTGGCTCTGGCGTACGATGCAGCAGTGCTGAACATTTGCAGATAGTTAAGGCCTAGTGCCGCAGGAAAATTATTTCTGTGGCTGCTGGCCTGTGCAAGCTCTGCAGCTGCAGAAGCCACCTCCCCGGAGAGGAAGCGGAGGGGGCGGGTCTGGGGGGCAGGGAGACGCTGAAGCGCAGGGGGATGAGTGGGGCATCGAGGTCTGAGGGGCAGGGGCAGGTGGTGCGTCCAGGAGCAACAGCGCCCCACCTCGGACATGCCCCTATTCCACTATTGGGGTGACCTCTGCTGAGTGGTAGGAAGGCAGCTGGAGGCCCACCCAGGCCCCAAACTGGACCTTCTTGTCTACACTCTGCTCGCCTTCACGGTGAGACAGCACAAAATCCGACAGAGCTCCTTCTCCGCTGGCAGAGTCACGCCAGAGGTGACACGTGGCGGGCTGGCCGCCCCCGTGCAGGGTGCTCACCTGGGATCACAAGCCTGCCGTAAACATCTGATGTTTCGGATGAATTTTCATCTTGCCCACCCCGGGAGCCTCTCTTTTTCCTGCAGGAGAGCCTCTCAAAGGAGCGATTCTGGTTCTTGGGAGGGGGGGTTGTATTGAGCTTTGGGATCTTGTGTCAGGCCTTTCTGGGGGTAACGAACTGAGGTGAGCTCGAAGATAGGTCTATTGTTTGACGAGCCCTCAATTTTCCGTAGCTCCAGATGCCGCCTAGAAGAGCTAACTTTATCTGGAAGGAAAGGACCAGGAGGTTGGACATTCCCTCCTCCCACCCTTGATTCTTGGTTCCCCAGTCCCCCAAAACAGGCTGTAATGAAGTTACTTTGTTTTCCTCTGTCTTTCCACTATCGGGCCACTTGCTCTGTGTCTTGTGTCTAAGATCCCAGTACCTGGTGGCAAGGGGGGGGCGCAGCCCTAACACCGTGTGGAGGCGCGGAGGGTTTCACGCAGCACAAGAAACTGGATTGGCCCTAAGCAGTGATTTCTGTTTATCTCGTCCCAACCCCACATGGCCAGAACACCCTACAGGCCAGAGAACCCTATATGCATCACAGGTTAAATGCAGAGAAGCAGCATTCCCAGGTTGTGGCTCTTATCTCAGAAACAAAAAAATCAGAATACCTTCGGAGTCCCCCTCCTCCCGTCTTCTCCCTCCCATCACTCCAGGTCGATTAATCCTCCAGAATTACAGGCCGGAGAACTCAGCTCTAGCAGTCAGCAAACAGGTCTCCACGGGGACAGTGGATTTCAATCCGGAAACCCAACCTTCTGGGCCCGCGTAAGCCCCTGGGCGCCTGCCAGTCGGTGCCAGGACAGACAGGGCCGCGGGCGGGGTGCCCAGGACACCCGTGCTGGGAGGTCCCCCCGGCCCCGACATGAGGAGGCAGAGCCGAGGGCCCTCTGGATCCCTTATGCTCAGTGACACCTTTCTCTCCGGCCGCCGAACCGTCACAAAGACGGGGACCTGATGAAAAACCGCATCCGTTTCTAGCTCTTCCCATAATTTTGATCGACATTAAACGCTACTAGAAAAACATCTTACCTCTAATAAAACTAACGCGGGCGGGGAGCCGTGTGGCCGCCGCGACTCCGGGCCTGGCCGTGTCCACGGCGGGGCGTCTCCCGCAGAAAGAGATGACACCGAGGAGCCTGAGGACCCGCATTTAATAAATCAGACTGTGGCGGCACCGTCAGGAGAGTCAGGGTGCCGCAGGGCCCGCGCCTCCTGTTGCTCGCTGACGGGGGGACGGGTCTCAGGAGAGCGGCTCCCCCGGGCTGCTCTGAGGCTTCCTGCGCCCCCCGCGCCCCAGCGTGTCACCCCGCGGAGCCCTCGCCCCTCAGGTTTGCAGGGCGCTCCTGCTCGCGCCGCCGCCCCCGGGGGGCTCCTTGCTGTCCCCTGGGGCCGAGGCTCCGGCTGCTGCCCGGCTGGACTCAAAGGAGCCCGGGCGAGATTTGGGGGCGTCCCCCCTGCAGGCCATCTGGTGCCTCCGGGCCACCCCGGGGCTCGCTCGGCTGAGCCCTTCTGGTTCCAGCGCTGTCTGTGCCTCTGTCATTGTCGTGATTTCCCCCACCAGCCTGTCGGTCCCTTCTTCCTCGGAGGCCACCGAGGGGTCACACCGGTCCCCGTGGCTCTGGCTCGCCGGGGCGCGGACAGCCAGCCTGCCCGCATCCTCCGGGGCGCCCCGGCTTTCATCGCCATCCGGCTTCGGATCCTCCCCTGAAACAGAGCCGGACGGCGTCAGACCTCTGGCCTCACCTGTCTCTCCTCCCGACCTCGGGCCCACGTCACGGGGGCTCGGAGGCGGGCAAGGCCGCTGCGGGGGATCGGGGTCGCGGGGTAACAGAGGAAGCAGCCACCCCGGCGACTGCGGGGTCACCGGCGGAGGGAAGGGGAGCGGAGGCCGTGGTCCGCAGCCACCCCTTCCAGGCACCTGCCCCTCTCCTGCTTCCCCCCCAGCCGAGCCTCCTGGGGAAGCATCTCAATTGCGGACAGAGGTTCTGCAGATCCCGCGGCTCAGCAAAGACCTGGGATGTTTAGTAACGAAAGGAGGTGCTGGTGGCCTTCCGGGTGGGAGAGGGAGAGAACAGTGTGGGAGGGATTTAGGGTCCTCCGTCCTCCCATTCACCAACAGCACCTCATCCTTTGATGCAGACTGCGGATGCTTCTTTGGTTTCTTTTTAAATTCTTTAAAAAAGATTTTATTTATGTATTTACTCATGAGACACAGAGAGAGGGGTAGAGACACAGACAGAGGGAGAAGGAAGCTCCCTGCAAGGAGCCTGATGTGGGACTCGATCTCAGGACCCCAGGATCATGCCCTGAGCCGAAGCCAGATGCTCAACCACTGGGCCCCCCAGGTGCCTCTCTTCAGTTTCAGTAAGTGCTACATGCAAAAGAAATGCTAAGCTCCCCACCCCTCCTAATGAAATTGTTCTGCCCAAACCTTTTCTCTAAATATCAGAAATTTTCAAGGTGCCTGGGTGGCTCAGTTGGTTAAGCCTCTGGCTTTGGCTCAGGTCACAGACCCAGGGTCCTGGGATCGAGTCCTGCACCAGACTCCTCACTCAGCAGGGAGTCTGCTTCCCCCTCTGCCTTTCCACCCTGCTAGTGATCTCTCTCTCTCTCTCAAATAAATAAATAAAATGTTTTTAAAAAAAATAAAAAATTCCTGAGCCCGACTAGACTGGCAGGGGATGGGGGGGAACGGGGTCCTGAGAACTTGGTGTGTAGCCCCATCCTCCTCCTCACTACCCTGTGATCAGGAGAACTTGTCTGGCCTCCTTTCCTCAGACACAAAACGAGGGGCAGGACTCTCCGATGTCCCTTCCAGACCTAAGCAGCGGTGGCTCTGCAGGCCTGAGCCACACTTTGGCTGCCACCTCCCAGCGCCTGGTTGTGTGCATTCAATGCCAGGCTCTGAGGTTCCCAGAGGTCAAGGTTTTCTTAGTCTTCAGGCCAAACAGGGGTGAAATGCATGGAAGAGTCTCACGGGGCTGGTTTCAGGGGAAGGAGTCTGGGGAACACTTCCGGGTATCCCCAATGGGACCTGGCAGGCCTCGGATACACGGGGATGCTTTCAGGCTGGCAGCTGGGACTCGGGGAAGCTGAGGGAGAACTCAGGATGGTGAGAAATCGCTGACCCGTTCTGACCATCATCTGCCTGCCTGGGACCTTTCCCCGGAGCCTCGCTGCATCCAGGATCCATTTTCATTCCTTTCACGTAGATCTCCGCCCGCAGCCTCATTTCCTACGGTTCTCTCATGTCTGTGTGTCCTTCCATGCAGTCTGTGCTATCCTGCAGTCTCTGCAGGCACCTAGGGCCCACCCCCCCAAAGTGAATCATGCCAGCTGACGCGGTTTAGTGCTTTTCTGAGTCGGGCTCGGGGCTCAGCATTTTACATGTTTATCTTATTCCAGAATGTAAGCAGTGGGGTGGGGGGTGGGGGGGCTCACCTGACTTGTTCATAGTGCTTGGCATATTCTAAGCATTCAAGAATGTTGATAAAAAGTTCCTCACTTTCCTTTTTTGGATAACATACATAAAAGTGTGCCCATCGTTAAGTCTACCCCTCACTGAACTTGCACACTGGGGACACACCCATGGAACCAGCAACCAGGACAAGGGGCGAAATATCACCAACCCCCTACAGCCACTTCCCAGTCTCCTCCCCTAGGTTCCTTCCCAGCTGCTCTACTGCCAAGAGTGACCACTAGCCTGCACGAGACACCAAAAGAGGAGTTTTGCACGGTCCTTGGAGTCGGTGCGCGAGGACCGTACTGTATATCCTGGTTCGCGTCTGTGTGGCTCTAAGTGTATGAGATTGATCGATGTTACTGTCTGCGGAGTTGGTTCATTTGAATGCACCACAGTGTTCAACAAATATTTAAGCACCGAACGAAAACAAGCGGTCCGCAAGGAAATACAAATGGAGGGCAAACCTGAGAAACGACGACATCGAGCTAACTAAAGATACCGAAATTGCAAAGAGATGCAATTTTTCATCTACTGGACTGGAAAAATTAAAAGGTTTGCTAAAGCTCAGTGTTGCTGAGGATGTGGGGAAACAGGTACGATCATACATTACAGAGGAGAATACAAATGAGCAAAACGCTGGGACAGGGCATGTAGGCAGTCTCTGTCGCAATCCTAACGACGTTTACCCTTTGAATCAGCATTTTCATGATTAGGAATCTACCTGTGGATGTTGGCCCAAAAATTTCAAGATATACGTACCTAGATGCTCACTATGGCATTGTGGTTTTATTTTTGTTTTTTAAGATTTATTTATTTATTCATTTGAGAGAGAGAGAGAGAGAGAGAGAAGGGAGGAGCAGAGGGAGAGAATCTTCAAGCAGACTCCCCACTGAGTGCGGAGCCCAACTCAGGGCTCCATCTCACCACCCACGAGATCACAACCTGAGGCAAAACCAAGAGTCGGATGCTTAACTGACAGCACCAGCCAGGTGCCCCAGGACATTGCTTTTTTTGTAGCAGAAACCTAGAGAGAATCTGAGTGCCCCTCAGATTCTGTTTATAATCGCAGAGTCGTAATAAATTTTTTTGGTGGTGTACACTAAAACTTGTAAGTTGTGTCTAGGGGGGCAAGCTGAGGGTCAGGACAGAAAACAAGCATGGACGAAGACTTTAAATTTAATTTTATATCTTTCTGTGCCATTTACATTTCACTCATTCATTCATTCATTTTTATTTATGTGTTTGTTTGCTTATTTATTTATTTATTTATTTATTTATTTATTTATTTATGTAGGCTCCACGCTGAGCACGGAGCTGAAGGCAGAGCTTGAACTCAAGACCGTGAGATTAACACCTGAGCTGAGATCAAGAGTCGGATGTGTAGCCAGTTGAGCCACCCATTTGCCCCTCTGTGTCATTTATATTTTAAACATGTGCTTGTGGGACGCCTGGGTGGCTCCATGGTTGAGTGTCTGCCTTTAGCCCACGGTGTGACCCCGGGGTCCTGGGATCGAGTCCCGCATCGGGGTCCCCGAAGGGAGCCTGCTTCTCGCTTTGCCTACGTCTCTGCCTCTCTCTGTCTCTCATGAATAAATAAAAATCTTTAAAACAATAAACATGTGCTTGTATTATTAATTTAAAAAGGTAAGATATGCAACCCGCAAGATTTTATCACCAGTTACGGTCTCGGCTTTCCTTTTCCGCACTACGCTGTAGACCTACGAGCCTCCGTCCACGGCTTCCGTTGCCCGGCGCTGATTCACAGCTCAGATCCTTCCGTCTGGCCTGTGTCCTTCCTACCAGCCAGCGCTGTCACCACATCCAACGCTCCTCTCCGTCCCCTCCTGTCTCCTCTGTAGCATGTTTCTAAGGGCCACATCCACCTCTCGAGCTTCTCTCCCTTTGGTTCCCCAAACACTGTATCCTTCTGTTTCTCCCTCAACCTAGCTCGGTAAGGATGCCATAGTCGTTTCCCGTAACTGCTGGAACAAATTACCACAGATTCAGCAGCTTCAAAGAACACACATTTATTCTCTTATGATTCTTGAGGTCAGAGGTCCAAAATGGCTTTTGCTGGGCCAGCACCAAAGCCACACGCCCTTGGAGGCTCTAGAGGGAAGATGTGTTCCCTGCCTCTTCAGCTTCTAGTGGCTGCCAGCGCTCCGTGGCTTGCAACAGCATCCCTCCAACCACCCCTGCCGCGTGGTCACGCTGCCTTCTCTCTTCTGTGTCTGCCAAATATCCGTCTGCCTCCCTCTTACAAGGAGGCATAGGAGTCCATTTAGGACCCAGCTGGCTAATCCGGAATAATCTCTCCAGCTAATCCAGAATAATCCTCTGTCTCAAAGTAAATCAATCATGCTGGCACGTGCTTTCACCCATCAAAGGCCACATTTACAGGTTCCAGGAATTAGGACCTGAGATCTTTAGGGGCCATTATTTAGCCTACTCTGGATGCCTCCTGGGTTCCAGATCTCCGTCTGGCCCCTCAGAGTGGGCCCCCCTCAGCTATGTGCCGTGCGTTTCCCTTGTCTTCATTCACTCTCACTCCCTGGCCGTCTCATGACCTCAATTTGGCCCCCAAATCTGTGTCTGTGGCTCTGACCCCTTTCTGCCGGCGATGCACCTCCGGGTTTCTGGCTGCCAACTGGATTCCCCGACCTGGATGATCTGGAAACCTCCTCCTCCTTCAGCCTCCCCCAGTAGGTGTCCTGGGGCCTGCCATGCCAGGACTGGGTTTGTGGCGATTTGGGCTTCACACCTTGTATTACTGTTCTCTCTTTTCCTACCCATCAACCGCCGGGTAGTACTTATGCCCCCTGGGCCATGAACCAAAAGCAACCTCTCCACCACCCAAATTTGAACGTGGAAACCCCAATCCTGAAAGTGATGATATTAGGAGGTGTGGCCTCTGGGAGGTGATTCAGTTTAAATGTGCTCATGAGGGTGAAGGCCCCATCATGGGATTAGTGCCCTTTAGAAGGGGAAGAGACAGCAGAGTTCTTGTTCTCTCCCTCTGTCTCTCTCTGTCTGTCTGTCTGTCTCTCTCTCTCTCTGCCGCTGAGGACACAGCACATGGTTCTCGGCAAGTCCAGTAGAGAGGACCCTCACCAGACACTGAACCTGCCAGCAGCACCCTGATCTTGGACTTCCCAGCCTCTAGAACTGCGGGAAATAAATATCTGCTGTTCACGAGGCTCCCCTGATAGTCTCTTGTTAGAGGCGCCTCGGCTGATGAAGACACTCATGGCTTCTTGCACCTGCCTCTTCCTCTCCTTTCTCAAGGCAGACCCTCCCCGGGCACGGCTGGATTTCTAAGGCCTCTCTATATAAGTCACGAGGCGCATTTCCCCAAAATTTCAGCTGGATTTGACTTAACACCACCTCAGCCAATGGACAGGTGAGCATTCAGAAAGCAAGTGCAAACCACTCCTGATGGTTCATAAACCTACACCCTGGCGGGCGACAGCAATATGGTGACTAGTTGTAGGATCTGTATGAATTTTTGAGGATTATTTATATGATTTAGAAAGGCTCGGCATTCAAAAGTGTGTAAGGCTAATTACTTGCAGCCTAAAAAGTCACTCAGTCTAAAAAGTTTGAATTAAAAGGCAGCCTAGGATTTCTACACATGTGACAATATTATTCTACGCGTGTTCCATTTTAACTGTGCAGATGGTGCATAAAGGTATCTGTTAGTAAGAACAGTGTGTGTTTTGAGCATCGATTTATTTAATTAAGTGGCTGCATGTGGTCGTGAGGCTTTATTAACCTAATCAAGCATTTACAAGTGCTGAACCCCAGAGTTAAAAACTCTGAGAAACTCCAGAAGAAATGAAATGTTAGTGAGCTTCGATGCACCGTTAGGCCTGAAATGGGACTGAGATGAAGGGACGCAGGAACGGGTGGTGGGAGACGGAAGTGGTGGGTGCGATGCTTGGCACACTGGAATCACGGGGGGCAGGAGGGGCGACTCAACCTTGACCACTGTCCCCACACCCCGGGCCCCACACCTCTGGTACAAATTTGCCTCCCCCGTTCCAAAAAAAGCCATTTTCTTTCTCTTTAGCCTTTTCGATGTCCACAGACAAAGCCCCAGGGACAGAAGTTTGACCAGGTCTAATGTATCCTGTCTCCCGCCTGCTGTAGTGACGGGCAGCAGCGTCTTACTGTCCCAGGAGCTCACTGACTTCGGGAACTTTCCTGTACCTGAAACTGACGCTGTTGCTCGTATTACAGTGAAACCCACGAACATACAAATGTGCAAGTGACGCAAGCCTTGATTTTTTTTTTTTTTTTTTTTTAGAAAATAACCAGATCAGTTCAGCCAGAATAATGTACCTTCGTTCCTAATGGGTTTCTTTGCTTCTTGTCTCCGCAACCCCCCCCCCCCCGCTCTGATCCAAACGGCCTGGGGAGGGACCTCGCCTAAAACTTTGCCACTGCAAGTGGGGTCCGCGAAGAGTGGTGGCACCGCGGCCTGGGAGCTTGTTAGACATGTAGGATCTCAGGCCCTGCCCCACGCCTCCTGGTTCAGAGCCCGCATTTTTTTATTTAATATTTCAATTTATTTATTCATGAGAGACACAGAGAGAGAGGCAGAGATACAGGCAGAGGGAGAAGCAGGCTCCATGCAGGGAGCCCGATGCGGGACTCGATCCCAGGATCCTGGGGTCACACCCTGAACCAAAGGCAGATGTGCCACCCAGGCGCCCCCAGAATCTGCACTTTAACGAGGTTCCAGGCGATCTGGGTGCACATTATAGCATAAGAAGCATCAAGAGCTTTACCCACAAATCTATTTGTGTAGTCACTAATCTGTCAGAGCTCCTGGCCTGACGTTCTAGGCCTTGAATGACTCAACCTCCATCTACCTTTCTACTGACACCCCAACTCCTGCCCTTGTAGCCCCGCACTCCCCCCAGCCCTGCCCCCTGGGCCTCTGCCTGCGTGGATGATGCCGCCGTGTCGCCTCCGTCATGCAGGAAGGTGGCTGGCTCCATCGCCACTTCCGCTCCAAAGCCCGTGGGACTCAATCCGGGCAGATGTCATCTCTACAGCACCCTAATCTCCACAAAGCCACGTCTAGACCTCCGGGGGAACCCTGTGGTACCTTTTTACTCTTTCACCCCTTTAGTTGTTACTTAGGTGTACTTGGCTTATAAAGATCACCGGGAGTACCTTACCTGTACCTTACCAGTTTTTATTTTGTATTTATTGTTATTTTTTTCTCCATCAGTGTTTAAGCTCTGTCAATGTTCTATATATAGTGGGGACTCAATAAATAGCTTATTAAATGCTCAGGCCTGCAGACATATATATGAATGTGTGAACAAACGAACGTATCAGATATGGAGATGCCACACGTACATAAACGAAAGCAGCCCTTGAACGTATGGTATTTGTTCGAGGCTGTATTTGGCTTGTGACCCGAAGAAGTTCTTACAATGGGACTTTTGGGGAAAAAAAAAAAAAAAAAAAAAAGACTTCTAACTCACACATTTAGCTACATCCGGGGCAGCTCAGGGAAGCAATAACATAATTTTCATACTAACAAAAGAAAATTTTTATGGTGGTTGTACAGGGGCTATGGGAAACACGGAGTCAAAATGAACAAGTTTCCAACCAAGAAGCAAGAATGGGTAAATTACGGTCCTTTCTGCAGTTAAATTTTTCACCAACGTGAGATGAATAAACTCCTTCTGGAAATTACTCTTATGAAATTACTTCTTCCAGGACACTTAATAGTATATTCCGGTGCCCCTGAAAAATTAATTAACCTTACCTGTAACAACCTAACCCCTAAACCATTTGCGCTGTTTTTACTGTGGGTCAGGCTAATCTTCTCTACCTTAATTTACATCTAAGGAAGGGTGGTCTAAATTACACCGGGGCCTTTTGGTCGCTGGTACTTTGCCTTGTGCCATTTCTTTAGATGACATTCTGCTCATGTCCAAACGCATGAATCTTTTTTAAAATGGCAAACCTCTGAGATTACCAGGGAGAACTTTTCAACCTTTTTTGGGGGTTGGAAGGAGGGTAGCAACACTGCTGCCACCCTTAGAGGTCAAAATACAGCTGCAAGCAGGAGGTGGACAAGGCCATAATTCTATTGTTTGGTCCTAGCGGGGAATTTTTTTTTTTTTTTTCTGAGGAAGTCTGGATTTTCAGAGCCTCGTGACCATAAAGATAGAGGGGCTAGGCTCCATCCAGGATTAGATTACGGGTCAACAGCAAGATTTATCAATCCTCTCCACCCTTTCGTTATCTGAAAGATATCTAAAAAGTACACCCAAGTCATTTTCAGGAGACAAAGAAAAGTTACCGAAAATGCCACAGCTGTTGATCTGTATAACTAAGGCCTTTGCTACTTGCTGGGGGAACAAAAATCTTCCTTTAACTCTGTGATTCTGTTAACTCTTAAGCTGCGAGAGTTCTGGTTTTCCTTCGGGAACGGACACATAGTGTTGCCATTTCCATTAAAGAAGGATTTTTGAGCTAGCTCCGCCTGGGGAAATATTATTAGAAAATCATTGTAATTATCCTGTGCTGTTTTAGCAAACAGAATTAGCGTCATTAATACTTATTAATAACAAAACACATATCAATAATGAGGAGGCAATCAGCTGATATAAATGCTTTATGACACAAATAGTACAGAACAAAAAAATATTCTTCTCTAAAAGATGAAGAAAAAAGTAGCTCTTCACAGAAAGACTGTTAGTCTCCCAAAAATGTGTCACCCTCCCACATTGGCCCAAAGGGGACATTCATCTTCTTTTGTTAACTGATCTCCGATGGGCTTTGTCCTCCCAAGTGGGAGCTTCTTTCACTTGGAATTAATCAGAGATGCGGCGGTGATGAGACCATCCCAGACGCTGACAGCCGCTACATAAATGCTTCCTTATTCCCACCCGCACTGGTGAAGGACAGGCCTGGAACAATGAGAGCTAATGATGGGACTCTGGAAGCTATCATTTTGAATCAGGCCATTACTTATGCTACCCTTGTGAAAATCAAGCCCGGCTCATGTTGCATTTCAGTTTAGCAGGCCTGGGCCCACCCAGGGGCTCTGCAAGCTCAGAGCAGACAGAGGGCTTCAGATCTCCACGCAGACACCGGGTGCTGGCATGGGATGACCACTGGCCAAGGCACGCTCCAGCCTGCACGGTGGGCCGTGGTATGTTACAGGCCAGACTTGCAAACAGCCGCGTGCTGCTGGCTGGAAAGAGCCGCCTTGCCTTCTGGCCAGTGTGAAAGCCACCCGAGTCAGGGGCTCTCTCTCTCTAAGAATTCTCCTTGCATACGCTCGGAGATCCTCTCTGTTGAAATCCTAGACCTGTCCTATTCTTACCATTCTATGCACTATTATGAATGATTGAGACAAGCTTCAAAACAGCTGTGCAGATGCACGAGTGAGCCTTGCTGAGCCCAGCTCAGATTAGCAGAACTGCTCGCCTGAACCAAAGACTCCTGATAAATAGTACATGGTAGCTGCTTCCAGTTCTACATGTTGGGGTGGTTTGTTACACAGTGGTAGCAACAGATTCGACTAGTTAGTACAGTTTGATAAAAGCACAGTTTTTAGGTCAGATAATCATCAGGTTAGAAAGACAGGGCAGCCCAGGTGGCAGGGTTACAATGTTAAGAGGAAGACAATTGGGGGCCACTAGAGATTTCTAAGCAGGATACAGACATGTTGGAGAGCAGTTCTCCAGAAGCTTTATCCTACAGCAGCAGACGGAAGACGGGAATGAAGTAGGGAGAGTCTAGAAGACAGGGAGATTGGGACTGAATTCCTGTTGAGGAAAGCAAGAGGGTTAAGCCAAAGCCAGAAGTGGTAGGAATGGAGGTGTGAGAAACTCTGAAGAAAGAGTGGCCTCAGACCAGATGTGGATGGGGAAGGAAAGTTGACAGTGGTCAATGGTGACTCCAGATGTAGCTGGGTAGCTGAGGGAGTGACGAAAAAGGGAGGAAATGTGGAGAGTTGGTGACATCATACTTGAGAAGTCCAAAGAATATTTAGGTGGTAAAGTTTGCACTTTGGGAAATAAGAGGCTGAAAGTCTGCAGATGGCACCTAGTGGGGGGGAAATATTTTGAGAATATTTTCATAGAGGTGATGGTTGCAGGCATGACTCAGAGCAAGAGAAAATGGAGAAAAAATATAGAAATCAAGGAAAGAACTTTGGCACCTGCATGCTGGGTATATTAGGTACCTACTGCTGTGCCACAAATGACTTCCAAACTTAGCAGGTGGAGACTCAGGAGCCTGGGAGCAGTTTATCTGGGTGGTTCTCACTAGTGGTCACTCATGAAATTATCATTAAAATGTTGAGGAGGGCTGTTGTCATCTGAATGCTTGACCGGGGCTGGGGAATCTGCTTCCACCATATGGCTGGTGGCTAAAAGGCCTCAGTTCCAGACCACATGAACAGCATGTGGGACTGCTTGGGTATCCTCAAGACATGACAGCCAGCTTCCTTTGGAGAGAATGACCCAAGACAGAGAGAGCAAGGAAAACCCTATATATGTTTTATGACCTGGCCTACGAAGTCACATACCATTACTTATGCTGTATCCTATTAGTCACATGGATGAATCCTGATACAACGTGGAGAGAAATATACAAGGGCATGAACACCAGGAAGAGGGGATCATTTGGGGCCATGCCAGAAGCTGGCAATCACACTGAGGGTAGCAAAAGATGACAAAAGAAAACTTAGAAAGATGGGAAAGATAGTTTAGCTGGGGAAACAAGATTGCCACATGGGAAGACAGCTGCGACTTGCCCTTGTGGGCTTCTCTGGCACCCTCAATGGGCCTGTGATCCCCTTCAAGACACTCTGCCTCCAGAAGGTGTGCCTGGTAGAGGAGAAGCTTTTATCCTGCTTTCGACTGATTCCTACACCACACACCTTGTGCCCGGCAATGTGCCAAGATCTCCCCAAGGGTGGCTCCATCATCTCACCAGCGCAGAGGCGAGGCGACAGACAGAAGTCACTAGTCCAAATTCTCAGTGCCAACACGATGGGGTGGAGTATGAGCCTGAGCTGTTCAAGTCCGGAGCCCTTTCTCTCAACCTCTGTGCCACTGTGCTGAGGACAGAGGCCTGCATTCTTCTGCTGGAAGCCCCCAAACAAGACAAACCGTGTAGGCAACAAGAGGAAATGCAAGGGATGACCTCGCGGCGCCAGAGAAGCTGCAGGAAGGGGAAGAACTGACGTCCACCGAGCCCACCTCCGTGCCAGGCCCAGGTCGGGCAGAGGCAGAGAAATCAAGGTGTACTTACCGTCCTGGGAATTTGCTTTGTTCTCAGTGGGCTGCTCGATGAACTTCAGCAGGGGGGATCTCGACCTCTGTATGGTGGGAAGACTGGGGTCACTGAACAGTATGGTGTCCTTGCTCCCTGTTGTGGAAAAGGGGGAAATGGACATATTATGTCACCAGCTGACTTGTGGTGATATTCGCCCCACACAATCGACTGGCTGTTTGGGTGAATGAGGCACTTTCTTTAATCATAGGTAATGCTGTGGAAGGGAGGTGGCCAGCAGGTTCCTTCTGTAGTGTGAGGACCAGGCAGTGAGGGCCAGGGCCAGTCTGGGGGTCCTGAGAGTCTGCTCAGGACGCGGCCTCCCACGAATGCCATCATTGCAGGGCAGCCTGTTAGGTTGGCTCAAAAGTGAGTGGCTTTGATCTGGGTGAGATGACAACAGGCCTAACCACAGCAGAGTGTTTCGGAGTGTGGGTTTTGGGGCCACACTATGGGGTTTGTGTTCTGGACTCCGTTGCCTGCTAGTGGGTTGACCTCCTGCAAGCCACCTGGCCTCGGAGTCCTCATCTGTAAAATGGGCAGCGCCCACCTCGTTGGGCGGTGGTGATGAAGTGAACTGATCCAGGGAAAGCACTTAAGCACTTCATTAGTGCTCAATACACATATTTTGAAATTATTCTGTTACAGTGTAGACAGCACTGCCATATACACTACCTTTGGTTTAATCCACTGTGGTCATTTAGACCAAGTACTGACTCTGTCATAAGGCAGGTGGTATCAGGTTTCCCCAGATTATTAGGACATAGAGTCCCGTTCCAGCCAAACCCTTTTATCTGTATGAAGTTTGCGAGTGGACAGAGGGGTTGAGGGAAAGACTGTTATGCCTCTACTGTTGGGGCCATGGCAAGTTCTGGAAGCCAGGAGCAGGGAAGCATGGCTTTGAAACACGGGCATCGTGAACACAGACACACAGACACAAAACACGTGGACATGAAGGGATGCTGCCCAGGGGTCAGGAGAGCACAACAAGCGGATCTGATCCCAGACTTCTGTCCACAAGGCCCGGTTATTCCCTTGGTGGCAACGGCAGTGCCGGAAACGAAACACCCCCCCGCCCCGCCCCGGTCTGTGGTCCCAGCCTGTGCTCCAGCCTTAGCTGTCCAACTCTGAGCATGACCTTTTCTAAAGCCAAGCCACTAAACCTCTCTGGGGCTCAGATCGGGGACCCCAAAGCTTTGTGATGTTACCCTGTTTCAGATTCAGCAGACACAGAATGGTATTTCTGTAGAGAGAATGGTATTTCTGCATGTCTACACAACTCTACAGGGTTCTAAAGAATCCTCCTTCAGAGAACCAGGTAGACCTCGGACCATACCTCTGAGCCCTCAGTCCGCTTACAATACTGTCTTCCCATTAGGGAACTTCATTTCTAAGACTGTAGGAGAGAGTTTGGCATACAGTAGGTGCTTAATAAATAGCCGGTGAACATCCGAATAAATAGGTGATGGATTCTTGGGATTCCTGATGTCGTGGTGGGCAAAGGTGCTTTTTTTTAAGCAGAAAGAGCCCTCTGGTTTCTGCCGAGGGTCATCCCAGAAGAGAAGTCTGGCGGGAGCCAATCCCGAAGCTCTCCACTGGCACAACTACTATCTTACATAGGAAAAAACCCGAAATCTTTAAGGACGCAGTCTGGAGAAGTGTCCCAAAGAGAACTAGATCTACAGGCTGGGATATTGCTAAGAGGCTCTCAGGAAGAAATACACGCCATCAGGTCTCCCTTCGTACTGCAAGGACCAGCTGGGAACACTTTCAGGGTTCCTGGGACCCCGAAGCAGACGCCTCAGGGTGGACTTCTTTCCTTTCCCTCGATCAAGGCAACCGCTGCTGTCCCCAAGTCAGGGAAGATTCCATTTCTTGAGGCACCTTTCCCTAGCAGATAGGCTGTTCCTGCAGGAAGAGACACACGCTGCCCCTCTGTGTCCCGACCAGCCCTCTGAGTCCCCTCTGCCCTGGTGGCCCAGGAATCAGAATTACGGGCTGAGCCGGGAGCCCGTCTCAGCTGAGTGCGAAGGTGGCCCTACGGGAGGCCCTCAGCCCTTCCTGTCATGAGGGGTTCTCCAGGGTGCCAGGCCTCCGTGGGCCTCTCCAGCTGCAGAGCATCATCCGTGTCACAAGGGATCCGCCGAAACGCAGGACCAGCACCAGCCTCTCCAAGAGGGAGCAACAAGCAGAAGGGGAGCGAAGCCCATCACAGTGGGGGACGGGCAGGGAGAGGATAAGCACTTCCCGGAATTCCTGCCTGGAGAGATCATGTCCTAACCCGAAGGTAAAATGGTAAGAAGATTTGATCCTTCTTGCAAGTGCTGGAAGGACCTGCAGGCCTCCCCAGAAGCCTGCCCCGCTGTTGCTCAGTCTGGCTTCCATCTATGCTGAGGGACATGAGCTCTAACCCGATAACGTACCGTTTCACTGTTTCATTTTGGTGCCTGGGCCTGGACAAGGAGGGGTGGGCGAGGTGGCCCACACGGAGTCAAGCCACAGCCCCTCCACTTGCTGGCACATGAGTGCCTGGAAGCCCTCCTGGCTCCCTGTAACACAGCATCCCTTCTCTCCTCCTCCCCTCCTCCCAAATGTACCAAGCACGTTCAAAATTGCACATTTTCCTCCTCAGGCTGATGCTTAGAGTGGAGAAGAGAGAATTAAAATGAAAAACTCGAAGAGCCAGGCTCTGCTCTTGCCAGGTTTTTTTTTTTTTTTTCCTGGCTTTGAGGGTTTCTTTTTGGAGCAGGAGCACATCCAGGAAACCTCCCGTCAGAGCCCCCAAGCACCACCCTCCCTGCAGAGGCTAGCAAAGGGCTGGGGAAACTGAGGCTGGGGAGAGGGGTGTCATTCCCAGGTCGGTTGCCCCCCACCCAGCACCCTGATTTCTCACAGGAGCCCGTGCCTTCCCACCTCCTGGGAACCGATTAAACACTCTGGAATATGCTCTGCTATCCAGATGACTTCTCCACGCGGGCTGGGACATTTGTCAAACTTGCCTGTTTCCCAGCAAGATCACAAATTCTCCCCAACCCTATCAAACAACGTGGAGAACCACGTATTTGTTGGCTGAGACTGAAAAGGGAGGGAGAAGAGATCCAAAGAATAGTCCTTGTACACTCGAAGTCCAGCAGCAGTTCTGTCTCGGAGGAAGGCCGACTTCACCCCTGCCCCTCGGAGTCTCAGGGGAGACTCTTCTGGCTTCTGAATCCGTCTTCTCCAGTCCATCTTGCTTTGGAAACCAGTCCCCAACTGACCTCACCGCCCCCCCTCCCATTCCTCTCTTCTCTGAACTGCGGTTCCCCAGCACAGGTGGAAACACCTGAGTCCAATACCAGCCCCTGCAGCCTTCGGTACCCTCTCATTTCCCAAGCCTTGGTTCTTTTTCATCTGAAATGAGAGGGTTAGACTAGATCAGGGAAGGGGAAATGTTTGCTCTCATGTGTCAACTCTAGCCAGGAGGTGGCTTCCTGGAAAACCAGTGGGGACGTCTGTTCTGAGGGCCACATGTGTAAGCAGCATGCAAGGGCCGTGCGATTGATTGGCGATGCCTGCCACTGGCGCGGCAATGGGTGTTCCATAATATACACCAAGTGCTGGCCGTCCTGGAACTCTTGGCTCTCCACATCCTTCCAGGTCTGACATTCAATGACTCTTCACATTCTTCACTCACACACCAACGCCTTCATCACTCGGCACTTAATTATGCATCACTTTCTGCTTTCTTGTCACTGTACGCATCTCGCTCCCCCAGTGAGACTCTGGATTCTTAGAGGGGGCAAGGGGCGTGACTAGAATGCCTGGTGCAGAACCGAATTCGCAAAGTTGATGCTCAAAAAGGTATCAATAGGGGTGCCTGGGTGGCTCAGTCGGTTAAGCATCTGCCTTTAGCTCTGGTCATGATCACAGACAGGGTCCTGGGATCAAGCCCCGCATCATGCTTCCTGCCCCAGGGAGCCTGATTCTCCCTCTCCTGCTCCTCCTGCTTGTGCTTTCTCTCTCTCTCTCTTTCAAATATATAAAATCTTTTTTTTTTTTTTTTAAAAAGGTTTCAACACACCGATGGACTGATTTGTTAAAGACAACACTGATCCTTTCAAGATGCTTTCAAGTAAGAGAAAGCTAGCAATTCTCTGAAATTACTGGGACTCATTCCCCTCCAGGGGGTTGCAACTGATATGGCTTCTATGTGGGGAGAGGAAGAGGAAGAGGAGGAAGAGGAAGAAAAATGGAAGAAAAAGAGAAAGAGGTGGAGGAAATGATGAGAAGGAGGTGGAGGTGGAGAAGGGGAGGGAGGAGGAAAGCACACGCTGCCCCTTGCTCCCCCTTGCTCCACTACTCGGTAGGTTAAATGGGGACCAGGAACCAATGAGCGGATGGAAGGGGCTGATTGGATTTATACGGCAAGAGGCCCTTCCCTTACTATTTCCCTCTGTGATTTAAAAATGTCACAAGGCGATGCCTTGTTGTGACATCTGGGGAGGCCCCACTGTTTTTCCTGTCCCCCCACTTCGTGTCTGTGTGGAGGCCAGGTACTAAAACAAACACGGCTGTGGCATAAAATCGATTTAGCCAGGTCCCTCAAAGCTCATTTTACCATTTAATATTTGCTGGGTACTAATTGAATTCTCTATTTCAATTGACTGTTCTAATCAGAAAAGTGCAATGATACATAGAAAATGCACTTCTATTTATTTACATGCAGGGATGACATTAATGCACTGCTGATATTAGCCACAAACACAAATATTTTAAACAGAACATACTCCCGAATCCTACTGAAACATTGTAGCTCAGGCCTTCAGGCAGCAAAAAAGGAGGAAAGAAAGAATTGTTAATGCATAATAGCCATTCCAACCCAGACCAAACAACACCAGAGAGAGGAAATTCTCAGCGTTCCTTTACTTATTCAACTTCCATCTTTTTACATAAATTGTAGAAATAAAACATCGTGAAATTTCACTAAGTCATTTGGAGAAGGGGGAAAAAAATCAAAACTCCAGTACATGCACAGAAATAGCAATCTGACTGCACAAATAAACGATAAATTTGCCTGACTGTGTTGAAATTCAATGCAATAAAAAGAAAGGCCTTCAAAGAAGATAAGGTTTTAACGGCATCAAAAGGTTCTCGTGCAAAATGGATCATTCAAATCCCCAGAATGGCACTTGCCACTAATTAGTTCTGTTAGGTCTTTTGACATCAAGTTCAAGGAATCTCTGTTAAAACTTCCAATTTATGAAATGCACTTGCAGGCAACCTAAGGCAGCTATTCAGATTTACATTAAGAAAACCTGTTGTTGTCCATGTCCCTATGGCAATTTTCATTTCTCGAACATTACAACAGGGCAGCAACTGATATGATTCAAGGGTAGAGGAGGCTGGTTTGTGCAGAAAGGTTAAGTAACTAAAAATATATGTACAATCCTGCTTCCAGGGAAAGGGAGGGGGTGGAGAATGATAAATACAAGTTTCTAGAGAGTGTAAAGAGAAGGGGCATAGAGGCTGGGGGGGGTCTCATAAAGGGGGTATTTATTAGGATAAATATAGCTAGTTAAAGTGAAACAGCAGAGTTTCCTCACAACATGTACAACTGTAGGAAAAAAAAATCTCCAAAGGAAATTTTGATTTTAGAGCTGCATAAAATGGGGTAGGGGCAGAGAGGGGGGAAGAAGGTTCTTAAACTCATTTTTACAGTCATTTTTAGGAATGATAATAGAACAAATTTTTGTCAGCATATTTATTTTTAGGTGTGATTCATTCATTTTTGGGGAATGATAATTAAATAGAGCACATTTCTGTCAGTTCTTATATTTATTTTTAGGACTGATAAGTAAATTGAACAAATCTCTGCACATTCTTATATTCAATTTTAGGGATGATAATTCAAACGAACAAGTCTTTTTAAGATACCTATGGGTAAAAAAAATGAAACAATTTACTATATTTGTAAAAGTGAAAAATAAAACGTACACATAGACAATGACAATTTCTGAATTTAGGCCAGCAAGACGTCATTGTTTCACAGATGAAAACTTGCATATTTACTGAGTTTTTCTGATTTCCTCAAAACTGATGGCTTCTAAGTTTAAAGTGCTTATAAATTTCTCAGTAATGATCGTCAAATAAAAGGATAATTATGTGAGGGCTGCCTTTAAAAAAAAAGAAAAAGGAAAATAACTTTCATGAAGTTGGCTTACCTGGAAGACTCCACAAACCAGAAACTTCCAGAGTTCTTAATTTTTTCTCCAGTTCAGCCACCCGATTCCCTAGGATTCTGGAAAATGGGAGAAAATGGCAACAGACAAATGAGCATCTCAGAGAAAAGGTTTTGAGATTTAAGGTGTATGTAGAAGGCACAGTGTGTGTGCATGTGCAAAGAATATATATGTACGATATATAATATATTACACACACACTGTTGAGAGTACATATGAAAATATAAAGCGAATGATTAAAAAATATTAAAGTTGCCATTCAAGTGAGTCCTTTGCCACAACGGTGGGGAAGCTAAACAATTATTCCATCATTGCCCAAATGTCTTACACAATCTCTATCTGGGAGTTGCTCATTGCTAACAACTATAATTCATGGGGCACCTGGGTGGCTCAGTGGTTCAGCATCTGCCTTTGGCTCATGTTGTGATCCTGGGGTCCTGGAATCGAGTCCTGCAATCCAGCTCCCTGCAAGGAGCCTGCTTCTCCCTCTGCTTGTGTCTCTGCCTCTCTCTGTGTGTCTCTCATGAATAAATGAATAAAATCTTTTTAAAAAAATTATAATTCATTTTGAATACCCTTAGTAGTATCACACCTGATTCTTTGAGGGTAGATCTGAGTTCTGGAAAGAACCAAGTCTAACAAATAAGATGGGCGAACATGCTTGGTAACGTGGTGTTGAGTCAATAAAATAATAAGATCTGCCTGCTTAGACCTAACCTGTGTCTTACTGATCTCCACATCCTTGATACCTAGCAGGATGCCTGGTTGACAGTAGGTGCTCAATAAATATACTTGATTAAAGAAAACGGCTTTCCTTTTCTCAAGGCTTGCAATTATCTATGGAAAGAATGAAGAAACAGGCATTTCCAAAGAACTTCCAGCAATTGCAGGATCGCTAGAAGAATTACACCGATTTCCAAGGCGACCATTCTGACACGTTGTGGCATATTATTTCTAGAATGTGTGTCCGAAAAGATTATACTGTTTACTACTTGGAAGCCAAACTTTGTATGCATGGAAAGACATAAACGTGGGCAGGTATTTCCCCTCTTCCACGCTACACAAAATTAAACATGGTTGGGAAATGATTTCATAGTCATCTAAAACTTCAATCATTTTCCTTTGGCCTGGAAATTGAAAAACCAGTCTTTATAGTATTTGGGGGATTTTCTTGGTGCTGCCGTGCTAAAATGATGCGGAAATCACCTTAATAGCAAAGTTTCAATTCCTTTCAGCGAGAGAAATCAGAAGCCAGAATTGTTCTCCTACCTCTCTTTATGTTCCAGAGATAGCTGCACACACCCACATACACACAGAGACATGAATATGTATATATCTGCACATATATATATGGCTTTGGATTCATCCTTATTTTACCTGAATTGACTTGCAGCATCTTAATTAATATTCCCTTTGAGTTCCCAGAAAACCCTGACATTACTATATGTGGTTTTCTTCACCTAGGCTTTTCCTTAAGTCTTAAATTCTGCATAGACTTTATCAATTACTTTCAATTTTCACCCTATTTGTTGGGTCTATTCTGCTTTCATGTCTCTGACCCTTCAATAAACACCATTCCTCGTAATCTCGCTTTCAATATTTTGCTCAGACCTTCTGATCCGAGCTCCCTTTTCACCAGCTGATGGGTTTGAGATGCAATCACAGCAGAGTTCAAGTTGATGCCTGTTTCTTAACGAGATCAGATCATCTGTATGTGGCTGCCTCTTGGAAACAAAAGATAAGGCTTAACTCCTCTGTGTATGCTGAAGGATGCCATCAGAGCAACGTCTGGAGGCGTGGTGAAGAGACATTTGGGTTTTGTTTTTTGTTTTTTGTTTTTTTTTTCCTGATATTCCCAGACAACAGAGCCCTGTCTCTCAGGAATGGACTGAGGCGAACTTGCTGGTGTCCTGTACTTTGAGGGACCTGCCTGTTTGTCAGTGGTGACTGCTCTCTTTGGCCTGACACAGGCATCTGATACAGAGCTGGGGGTAATAAAATGGACCCAATGGGAGTTGTGCTAGCAATAATAGTAGCAGTAACATTATCTAAAACAATAGCAACCACACTACTGTTAGCATGACAGCGAAACTAATCTTTCCTGGGTCCTGGCTATGAGTCCGAGCCCACGCTGAACACCTGCTGAGTTTACGTGAGCTCATCTGACCTGACAAAAACCCTGCAGTGCATGTTGTATCATTATCCTCTTTTTTTTTTTTTTTTTTTTTTTTTACAAATGTGGACCCTAAAGAACAGAGAGGTTAAGTAAACTGCCCAAAGGCACACAGTTGACCTCTAAGCTGTGTCTTTTGCCAACCCTCAGTCCTCTCCTCCACTCCTCTCTACTCCACTCTTCTCTACTCCACAATCTACTCCACTCACTCCTCTCACTGGGACACAGAGGCACAGAAATCAGTTAACTTGAGCAGAATCACAAGCAGAACTCAGCTGGTGATGAGTCTGGATTTGAACCTACAACTCAATTTCCCACCCAAGTGCATGGTCTTAACCAACATCTCATAATGGCATTTTAATTTAGACAAGCATTCTTGTGTCTGGAGCGAGTACTCTTTAAAAACTGTTCACAGTTGGAAATACAGATGCAGCCCGGCTGACCTGTGATATGACCCAAGATTCCTCAAATGACAAAAAGGCTCTTCCTGATTGGCTTCAGACACGGAACAAGCATGGCAGATGGTGCACTGAACGTGGTGTGGTGCAGCCGAGGGAGATGGCAATATGCACTGAGAAGGCAGTAGACGAGGAACAGAGTCCACTGGGCTCAGTCTGACCAATGCAACACCCAATTATCGAGACTGTAGGGGATAGCGAAGAGAAGCAGCCTGTGTCCCTGTACTGGAGGGACTAAAAGTCCAGTGGGAGACAGACGTACACACAAAGAGACGCACGCACGTACAGAGCCTGTCCAAGGTAGGAATACTATTTCTCTATCACTTGCTCTCTCGCAGGTATTACTCTAAGCACTGCACAGGTATTATCTCCCTTGCCCCTTGCAACAACTGATGAGGGAGCCCTTAATGTGCTTAGTTTATAGATATGGGAACGGGGATTCAGAGAAGTCACCTAACTCGCCCAGGGTGACACGGCTGGGTGGTGGGGGCGGGGAGCCCAGAATCAAAACGTCGGCCTGGAAGTGCACAAGTACTTCAGCAGAAGCACAGAGTGGGAGCGAAGTAAATGAAAGATGAATCCAGAGTGGTTTTTAAGGACCCAGATCATGAATGATCTTGTTGCCAAATTGAGAATGGTGAGATTTTTAGACACTGGCAACAGTGAGATATTGGAAGTAAAACCTGCACAGAAGCAGCATAATGAAGCTTAGGGGAAGTATTCTCGATGCAGAGTACAGAATGGACCGGAATGAGTATGAGTAGAAGCAGAAAGGCCAGTCCGCAGGGTAATGTCCAAGTCAGCTCAAAACAAGCCAGTGGGGACGTGGGAAGTCAACCGAATGGAGTAATAACACGGAGGGAGGTGAGGCATCTGACAGCTGGCCTCGTGGCCGAAGGAAAGTCTGGGAATGCGGAGGTGAGCATGGAGGCTGGGGTAGGTCTGCTCACCGGCACAGTGTGAGAAGTCAGCAGAACTGGGCCCTCGAGTATCTCCTGTGAAAGGCAAGAAAAGACTAGAGAGGTGCAGCTGGCCAGGGAAGAGGAGAGCCGGGCAACATGTGCCTGGAAGCCAAGGGGAAAGAGATCCAGGTGGGGTGGGGTCAATACCATCTCATTCTGGAAAGTGGTCACATGGGATGAAAGAAGTCCACCTAGAAGATGTGCCTGACCCTTGAGAGAGATGTTTTAGGACAGTGGAGGGGGCGAAATCCAGAATCCAAGCGACAGGGTTGAGAGAAGCAGACTCGGAGCAACTGTAAGCAGTGAATACAGATGACTCTTCAAGGAGTTCAGCAGGGAATCGGAGGAGACAGCTAGGGCAGTAGCTTGAGGCATAAACAGGTTTGAGAGAGGATTTTTTTTTTTTTTTTTTTTTGTAGGATGGGGGAGATTTTAAGATAAGGTTTTTACTTAGCTGTGGTTTGTTTTAGGAGGGATTTCAGCCCATGTCTACCCAGGAGTCTAGGAAAATCCTCAAGACATGAGGCCTCCAGATAGGTGTTTAGTAGTAGTTTCTGATAGTAACAGTGTCATTGGGGATCTGCAAAGGCCGACCTAACCCAGGAGCTGGCCACCACTGTGTGTCTACTTCCTGCTCCCCAGACAACACGGGGAGCAGAAACCCCTAAGTGAGGGTCCTTGGTGGAGGGTCCATCCTAAAGAAGAAGGGACCGTGGCTCTTCCCTGCCACCACCTCCACCCCAGGTGGCCTTCTGGTGCATCTCTGCTCTGATCCATGACAGCTCATGCTGCTACCAAGATCATGAACTTCCAAGCTACCTGTTGATAAGTCACAGGAACCTCATCCCTTCTTTAGCAGAAGTAAGACAACTGCCAACTCTCTGGTGACGAGTACCTCCAGGAAAATGCCTATTAATTGAAAATCCTCACAAAATATAAAGTCCTATGTAGATTCACCAGTTCTTCAAGATGGCTCCCGTTTGGGCTTCCCAAGGTGTGTGTTGGGGGGGGTGACTGTCAGGCAGGGGAAAGCCAGTAGGGGGAGCACAGGCCTACAGAACAGGATACCTCCATTCTCTCATGGAATGCTCCACCGAAATAAAACTACTGCATTATCTTAGTTACAAAAGGCTAAGTCAAGGGGAATCACAGCAAGCAGACGGGATCCAGATTCTATTCCTAGCCCCCGCTCCGTTTGTTGTATAATTAGTTTTTTTACATGCCCCCAAATAAAACATTTATTGAAAGTGTGAAACCAAAGGCCTCCTAAGTATTAAAAATGGCACATTAGGTACTTTATGTACTGATGTGAAGCAATCTTTAAGATCTATCATTATGGAGAGAAAAAGAAAGGTGCAGAACAGTGAAACGACTTTTTTTTTTTTTTTGATACCAGCTATCACTTGTAAAAAGGAAAGAAAGAAAGAGAAGGAAGGAAGGAAGGAAGGAAGGAAGGAAGGAAGGAAGGAAGGAAGGAAGGAAGAGAAAAAAGAATATCTATACTTATATAAACATACACGAGTATTTATATATGTCTGGGTAAACGTATTACACATTTACTTACATATGCATCCTTGGAAACAGATACGTAAGTAAGGAATGGGGGTTCCTTCCAGGAAGGGGAATTGGATGGCTGAGAGATGGTAGTAATTTAGAGACACATTGTTTAACATTTTAAAATGTGAACCATGAGATGCTACAAAATTATTAAATAGGAGTTACAAAGGACAGGGTGCATTACAACAAAATTAAACCTGAAAAAAAACAAAAGCAAGCAAACAAAAAAAACCCCAAATTAAACCTAGTATAACGAGCATGTCTGTTTTTTTAAAAGGAGGGTGAGAGCCCATGGAACGTAGCTCCGGGCGTGCTGGTCACAGAGGGTTATGGCAGGAACGTGTTAGGAAATCAGTCTGTCTGGAGAGGCAGGAGCGTGGGGCTGACGGCCTGGGGGGTACTGAGCAGGACTCTGCTTTAACAGTCCAGCTTTTCCCTGAAACCAGTATCACACTACATGTTAACTGCCTAGAATTTAAAGAAAAAACTTGAAACAAACAAAAAAAGTCAAGTCCAGCTTTTTAGGGGAGGTTTGTGCCGTGCTCTGAACTGTAGCTGGCGGGCAGGTATGAGAGCGCTGGGGTGGGCGGTGGTGGAGGGCCCAGGGTCTGAGGTTGGAGGGTTGATGAGGAGGGGGTCTCCCCAAGGAAGAAGGGGTGACAAAGCAGAGGGGGCGGGGAGGGGGTGTACACTGAAGGCCCACGACAAGGACCTGAAATAAATACCAAATCCATGAAAACCGTAAAGTGTATTAAGGGAGCAAGAAAAAGGATTAGATAATCCATTCATTAAATAACCATAAGCACCCATGTGGGCTCAGCACCATCCTCCCCACTGGGAGAGAACAGTGATTCTGATGGTGGGCAGGGCCCACCCATTAAATATTCTTCGAATCATACTTTAAATGGTGGCACAATATTCTATCTTATGGATTTACTATGATCTTAACCAGTCTCCAACTTAAAAACATTCAGGGGGGGCAGTGCCTGGGTGGCTCACTCAGTTAAGCATCTGACTCTTGATTGTGGCTCAGGTCATGATCTCAGGGTCGTGAGATGGAGCCCCGAGTCAGGCTCTGTACTCAGCGCAGAGTCTGCTTGAGATCCTCTCCCTCTCCCTCTGCACTCCTGTAGTCTCCCTCTCTCAAAATAAAATAAAATGCAAATAAAAACATTTGGGCTGTTGCTGTTTTCTCCTCCCTCTTATAAACGAATCCATGGTGAACCCCGTATGTATGAATCTGAGGGCATCCCACCGAGTTTTTCCTTTAGGATAAGTTCCTAGATGCACAGCCTGTGGGTCAAAGGGCACAAGCACTGTGAAGGGTCTTAAAATGTACTGAGGAATGGACGGCCCCAGGTCTGGACTCCTTGAATGTGAAGGGCCGAAGGGATGTGGAACCTGTCAACCCAGCAGTTGGACATGTGGGTCCTGCTCTCGATGGCAAGGTGGGGACAAGAGCTGTGAGGAGAGCCTGCAGAGAGTGAGAGGCAAAGATGGGGGGAATGAAGCCCCCCCACACACCCCCGGCGGGGTAAGGAGAGCAGGAGACCTGCGGAGACCTGGGGTGGAAGTGAGAGGTGTGGAGGGAATCAAGGGGGTGAGGAGAAAGTCAGAGGAATCCAAGGAGGTGAGTGCAAGACAGGAGCTGGGAGGCAGAGAAGCTGTAAAAGGAACAGACTCAGAAAGTGGGTTTTGGGGGTACTGGGGACCCCCGAAGGAAAATTGCTGTGGAAAATTTGGGAAGAGGTCTTGGGAGGTGTTGAAGCGGGGGTGGTCTTTCTTTCCTGTGCACGGCATCCCCTAGGGCTTGCTCAGATCCAAGAACCCCAACATTCCTTCCAGAACCAACCCCCCCCCCACCGAATCTGCATTTCAAAACCAGTGCCTCCAAGTGATTCTGACACGGAAGTGTGCCCCCCGGAACACACTTTGAGGGGGTGGCTGCTGAAGCAGCAAAGGTGGCCTCTTGTTCACAGAGATTCTGGGTTAGTGGAATTTAGGGGGGAAGCTGCACGGCTGGGCAAAGGCTTTGGGGGTCCGGGGAGCTCCGTGTGCTTTCTGGGGGAAGAGCAGGGGCCAGAGGAGGGGCGGGGTGAGCAGGTGGGAAGAGGTGCTCACAGGGCAGCCAGGCCCAGAGGAGGGAAGGGGTGGGGCCCGCCAGGCTGGGGGGCCAGGGTGTCTCCGGGAGACAGGAGGGCAGGGTGGAGGGCCCGGGTTCGAGGGGAGAGTCATTCTGGGGGCTCATGGTGCGGAGCGTCTATTTTCTCAGTAAAGCCGAGGTTACCTGCTGGGAACCCACTGGGGCTTAGAAGGCCCGCGAAGGTTTCAAAGAGCCCCAGTGGGTGCTTCAGAGGGAGTCAGCGAGGACAGAGAAGCTCATGCGGAACACCACCGGCTGCGGGGGAGTCCGCCTGGATAAAATAGACCTCGCACCTATTCTGGGGAGATTTCCATTTCTTCTCCCTCCCCTGAGGAGTATCTGCATTTTAGCACCTGCCCGTTTCATTCCTTGGTTCGGGTTTTCTTTTAAAAGAATTTCTGAAAACTTCTGTCAATAAATTACCCCGTCATCCCGCTGAGACTGCCAGACTCCCTCCACTGCCCTCCGCCTTCCGTACGTGTATCTTCATCCCCCGCCATCTGCCCTTCACTCCCGGCTTCTCTTTTTTCTTTTTGGTTTTTACAATACTCTCCATCATCTTCCAGCCCCCCCCCCCCGCCCCGCCTGTCGCCAGGACACCGATCCCGCATCCCTCCCCTCCTCCTGGAAGCCCAGCTGATCCCGCATCCCACCCCCCCACCCCACCCCCCCGAAGCTCAGCTGATCCCTCATCCCCCCCTCTCCTCCTGGAAGCCCAGCTGATCCCGCATCCCTCCCCTCCTCCTGGAAGCTCAGCTGATCCCGCATGCCTCCCCTCCTCCTGGAAGCCCAGCTGATCCCGCATGCCTCCCCTCCTCCTGGAAGCCCAGCTTCTCAGTGCCTGCTCCTGTGTTCCACGCCTTCCTGTTGGTTCTGTGTGGAGGTGTTAGAAGTGGGATCGGCCACGTAATTTGGGGGGGCCCCCGGTGAAATGAAAACGCAGCCCGCCTTGCTAAAAAATGACTAAGCATCTCAAGACTATTGGACCAAGTGCGGGGCCCTTTGGAGTGTGGTCGCTTGTCCTCAAAGCCAAGCCCTGTTTGTAGTGTCTGTTGCTCTTACTGCCTATTCACCATGCTCTGAACACCTCCAATTTTGCCTGTGTCTCACACTCCTATAACTCAGGGGAATTTGCCCCACCTCATCACTATACTTATAAAAACCAAGGGAGAGCCTGTATTTCAATGGTTCCGTCACACCACCTCTTTTGCTTCTCTGGAAGAGACATGACACTCCCTCCTAGGCCCAAGTGCCCGTGGAAGTTGATGCTTGGTGTTCCTGCTAGACAGGACCCCTCAAAGTCATGCCATAGGTTACAGTGGCCCTGAGGGGGTACCCCCCCCCCCAACGAGGGGACCTGCAGGGGAGGTAGGGCGAGTTACCCGCGCAGTTGTACAGTCAAAGCTGTGTGTAATAGGCTCAGAGGGAGTGTTCAGTGTGCAATGGCTGGTAGTGTGCCCCCACCCGACTCTGGAGAACGGCTAAGATACGTTGTGATGCAGACACGTCATTCCAGTTGAGGAAGCTTCCTTCCACACCTAAGGGCTGCCCTCCCCTCCCCAAAGGCCTGCAGTCCCACCCGCTGCCACCCACGGCTGGCAGCCAGCCTCCCACATCTCTCCCGCCCACCCCACCCCCCCAAGGGTGCAGCCACCTACTTGTTGGTCTGCCTCTGGTGCTGGATGACCATGTTTTTCTCGTGGATCGTCTCCAGCAGGGCTGTTGCCAGAGACTTCAGATCAGAAATGGACTGTGGAGTAGCCGGGAGACTGCACCCATGATCCTCAGATAACAGATCTTGAACTGGGGGGATATAAAGTTTGCAGCTCAGTGTTAAGTCCCTCGGGAACACTGGAATGCAAACCAGCGTCTGGTTGTCCTGGATAATGACGGTGGGAGAGGCTCCCAGCTTCTGAATGCTATGATGTTATATTGCAGACTCCGTTTCAGGTGTCAAAAGTAAAACAAAATAAAATTCAGTGTGAGGGTTGAGCAGACACAAAGAAAGTCTCATGGACTTTTATTGGCAATTTTTTAAGGCGATAAGAATCTTTTGCATTTGTCTAGTATTTTGCCCTTTCAAAACACTTCCAAACTAACTCATCTGGGGCCCCCAATTTAAAGAAAAACCCACCTGGGAAGTATTATTTATTCCCATTTCATGAACAGGAAAGCAAGGTGGTGACGGATTAAAAACATTAGCTGAAGGTCACACAGCCATGCAAATATCAATAACTGGTCCTGAGCTCCTTTGGGGCGGTTTCCTACGGTGTGGTATGCTCAGTGGACGGCAAGATCACACGGGACGTTATTTCAAATGCAAAATATGTTTTGTGTCTGCATGTTTTTAGAAACTAAGAGTCACCACAAAAAAAGATACCACTTGTATTCCTATCAGACAGAAAAAAATAAAATCCCTCACTGTATCTCTGATCATTTTCTATATGCCTACACGTAGATACACCGATTCATACATTTTTCTTCTAGAATAGGAAAAAGCTCTTCTTCTTTCACTTAACCCTATTCCTCCATCCTTAATATCTTCTAACACGTAAGATGTAATGGCAGCTTGGTAGCCCATATGTAGATATACAATAATTTATTTAATTCCTGCTGGACATTTATGTTATTTCCTAAGATTTTTTTTTTTTTTTGGTGGCTCTAATGTAGGAAGAGCTTTCTTGAAGCAGTATGCTTTCATACATCTGTAATTACTTCTTGCTGCTCAAAGGGGATGAGTTCAAGGTTTTTCAAAGGAAGTTGCCAGAGGTTTTCCAGAAAGGCTGAGCCAGGCATATGGCTCTGCTGTGGTGACGGAGCGTGGCCAGCATTCCCCACACCCGTGATAAGACTGGCCCTCGCCCTCCAAAGATGTTTGGCCATCAAGGGTGTTCAGAGCTAAAACTCACATGGGCCACTTCACATTTCTGTGAATATTGTCGTTTTCTGTTTAAAAACAATTCTAGGGTATTCTTTTTTTTTTTTTTTTTTTTTTTAGTGGAAAAACAGAAGTTGCTTGGAAAAGTGCCTTGGTTATCAGGTTGGCTGGAGATTCAGCACTTTTATTTTTCCTAGCCACTCCAGCCCTGATTAAGACTGCCACATGATCGTTGCTGGTCTGCACAGCCGACAACCCGAAAGTGGGCCAGTCGGGCATGTTCAACCTGAGGCTTACGTCGAGAACTGAATTCCCAAATATTAAGTGTCAGAAGCAAGCTCTCTGCTATTTATTCCCCTGGACTGTTCCTGGAAGATCATTATTTTTCATCAGAATCGACAAGGAGGAGGAACAGAATTGCAATCAATAAAAGCTTCTTTGAAAAAGGCACATGTTCCATGATAAAATGATTTCAGCAGCTGTGAGACTTTTCTATTCTGGTCACAGAGGCCAGAAGAAGGAGAAACGCGATGAGGTTGGAGCATGTACTCAGGGATGCTAGCGCGGGGGTCAGAGCAGGGAAAGCATTCCTGAAGGAAGAGCGCAGTATAGGGGAACTGATGCGAATGGGCTCTCGTTACACATCTAATGCAGCGGTTCTCAAAGCAGGATCCCAGAACCGGCAGCAGGGACCCTGGGAACTTTGCAGAAATGCATATTCTCTGGGGGCCCCAGTAGACCTACTAAATCGAAAACTCTGCGGGGTGTGGAGGGAGGGGGCAGTAACCTGTGTTTTAAAACAAGCCCTCCAGGCGATGCTGATGCAGGCAGAGGTTTGGGAAGGGCTGTTCTAAGAATCACCTTGGTTCCCAATCTACAAACAGAGCTGTGGGCCCAGATCTCCCGCTTCTGTCCTCATAAGAGGTCCCTCCAGAGGACACACCCTACCTTGCTTTGCAGACAGGACTCCAGTCAGCGCACTGCTGCTAGATTTACTCTGGCCTTTGGAGTTCTTCCGTCGCTCGAGAGCATTCTACAGCAGCATGGGGAGAAAATACAAACCTCTATCAAAAAAAGCCAAATAATAGAAAAATACCTACTTGTAGGAGACACGTTCCCCCCCTATCTGGCACACAGGAACCCTTGGCAAACCCCAACGCTGACCCAACTTTTAAAATTCCGAGTCCCTGTCAAAGAGTCATGAAATTTATGGACCTGGTAGAGAGTTTTGTGGGTTTTGTTTTGTTTTTAAAGTTGGTGCCCAGCAGAATGACAGCAATTACCTTCTCCTATATATAAAAGGCACTCGATGTGTATTCATTAAATTAAATCAAGCCTGAAGCAAGAACTCCATCTAATGTGTGAAGTCACTAGTTATGGAAACCCCTTCTGAATAGGCATGAGAGGGAGAACGGGTCTACTTTCATTCACCAATGCCAAAAGATCGTTATTGGCCTTTGGAAGGCTTCCGGTGGCTGGGCTGGAAAATGTCCTGGCCGGTGAAGACGGCTGCCACGGACTCAAGATTCGGAGGTGCACGTGTGCCACCCGAGTGCCATTCCTATCGCGGGCCCTCACGTTAAAATTGATAACGCCCTGTATAGCCAGTGCTTGGCATATTGAAAAGCCAAATAAAGGCTGTTAAACGAATGCATACACACATTTTTTAAATGTATGTATTAATTATACAACTTCAAAAGCCGTATTCTTCTTTGGCTCCATGCGTATATATATATAGACTGGCGTAGAGTGTGGCCCCCACAGCGTGGAAAAGGAAGAGGAGCACAGAGGCTTCTGAGCAAAAAGCTAACGTCGAGAGCCAGGAAAATGAGAAGGTTCTCCCAAGCATCTAGACTGCTGTACAAGTGCACCCTCAGGAAGAGAAATCAATCTATTTTCAAAGCAGAGAAGCCCAGGAGATGTTTCTAATTATAACGCTCACAACGAACATCTGCAGAAATAGATATTATCAGACTAATGGTGCTGGAATTAGTCTAAACAACAGTGGGAGAATTTAAACACTCTGTCCTTTCAGTGTGACGTGAACGTCCTCGCTTAGGTTGTGATTTCCCCATCTTGGTCGCTTCCCTTTGCTCAGAAACCATTTTCTCATGGGTGATTATGAGACAGATAGTGTCTGATGACAGGACAATGCACTGAAAAGCAGGTAAGGAGCCTAAGTCTGCGTGGACCGAGGCTGTCACGAGGCCCCGTCCAGGTAACGGCAACGGGGGGCTCTGGCAGAGGCTATTTTTGTTACGCTCGTTGTTTTGGGTTTAACTCTCCCTGGCTACCCACGTTAAAGCTCTTTACTCTATCTGGGAGGGCAGGCAAGCACTCAGATGTCTTTGGCACACGACAGGGAATTAAAATAGGATGACATTTAGACGTATCACGGTGAATCACTGCCAGCATTGTCGGGATTCTCTACCTTGTACTTGGCGATGTTTGACTTCAAGAGGTTGACCTCTTCGTGGAGTTGCTTTAACCGCTCTTGAAGGTACCTGGAAAAGAAAACATACACCTCGGAAGGGTTTGGGAGCGACACAAAAATACAGACACGCAAGCAGGAGCCGGAAAAAAGAAAACAGCACGCCTCCAGAGCCATCGTGTACACAGAATGCCTCCTCACCACCAGCAGAGGAGGAGAAAAGTGCATCTTTGTGACCTTTTCTTAAATGGATGTGATCAAGGTCAAATATGCCCAAATCACAGAAACCCCACTTTAGAACAGCCTTCTGCACAGATCCCCTGAGGGACAGCAACACAGTTTTCACATAATTCTCATTAAGAGGATTCCACTGGGAAGGCAGGCTGGAAGAGGCGACACCAGACATAACATTAAATTAGACACACACACACTCACACGCGGGCACACATGGGCACGCACACACTGAAATTTGCCTCGGGGAAAAGACACAGCTAGGGGAGTTTCTCAATTTATTTTCTTATTCTTTTCCCTCTCCTTGATAGCAATACCTAGCAGCTTTCGCTGGCTCCCTCCCCTTCTTGCCCACCTGGAGGGTGGGGAGGGGGAGGGTCGGGGGAGAGAGAAAGGGGAAGGTACGCAGGCAGGTAGGTGTGTGGGGCTTCTTTTCGGACTTTCACAACTGATGGGTGACATTAATGCCACCATTTCAGCGTTGGGACTCTCACTGGAAGGCAAATGGGAATCGGGCTGCAGGGAGGTCCCAGCTAGCATTCGGCCGGAGTGCCCGCCTGGGCCTGGCCACTTGCCTGTTCTCCATACACAGGGCGTCCACGTCAATGATCCGGTTCTCATGGCCACCCAGGATGTGGTTTAGCTCCTGGTTGAGCCTCTCCACTTTGTCCTGGTAGGAAGATCGTTCTTCCTTAACATCCTGGAGCTCATCCACAGAGGCCTGCAGGTCATGCTCCAGAGACTCAATCTGCAACCAAGGAAGTGTCCTTACTTAAGATGTTCTTCAGACATCATTTTATGGCCAGAGATAGAGCCTTCTGCTTGGTTGACTGACTTTTACAAGGCATATTAATACCACCCGCATGCTATAAAACCGCAAGCACCACACACTGGATCACAGCTTAAGGAAGGGAGCAACTTTCTGCCAGACGCTCATTATGTCCAGGGTAGGGTGGGTCCAGTATCGGCTCTGGAAGCATCAGAACCAATCCCATCCCAACTGCAGCATGCCCCAAAGCCAGAGGCCCCGGGAGACAAATCCAGACCCTGGGAACGGCAGCCGGTGTCTTACACGCGCAAACTTTCTCAAGCTCCTCCAGACCCAGAAATCTTGTTCTGTGTTTCAAAACCAATTAGGGAAAGAAGGAAAATGAGGTCTAGGCTCTCTTCCTTGTTCCCTAACTAGGCCTCTGGACCCGCTGAGATTTTGCCTAAAAAGCATCACCCAGCACTTCAGTAAACTTGCAAATTAAGGCCAGTTTGCCACATTTGGTTCCTTCCTTGTCTATCCCGAGTAGGGGGGATGTTTCTTGGGTCCAGAACCACGGCACCCAAAGTAGGAGAGCAGACTCACTGGAGGCAAGAACCACAAGAGGCGGCCTGGGAACCAGCAGAGCCCTGAGAAAGTCAGAGCATTCGGCTTAGACCCTCCTCCTGCCTCCGACCAGCATCGCAGGCACCTCACTCTCTCTGGGAACCAGGGCTGCAGTCCCACTGCACACACACATCCCCCACTCTTCGCAGATGTTACCAGTCACCTGTTCCTTAGCTGTCTCCAGCTGCTGAACCAAGTCTTCACGCTCATGGGCTGCAAAGTGCCGCACGCCGATTTCTTCATCTCCGAGCCTCTGCTTGGCAATTGTCATCCTCAAGAGCTGCATTTTCCATTTGTAGAAAAAGGAAAAGAGAGAGAGTTAAAATGAATAGATCCAAACAAAACCCCGAGCCTATTAGGCAGAAAGTTCTGGAAGGTAAGACTTTTCAAGAAATACTAAGGAAAGGCAGAAGACAGAGAAATTTATTGCCAATATCATGAATTTAAAAAAATTAAATGGAACATATATTGTAGTTCGTACACACAATCGTGTACCCCTCCATGTGTGCAATCACAGTGTACGTCTCACGGGAACGCAGTTCTGGGCCTTTGAAGGTGGAGATCCTTTGTAGCACTGCCACAGTGAGGGAAAAACTCTGGGTTTGTTTTATACTCAGCGAAGATTACAAAATGGTAGCACAATTTTGGGAAGCATCTGGTAAGATGGACATGTTCCCACGCGCTGAACGATGAAGTTGCATCATCAAGGGCCTTAAAAACGTCCCCACCATTGATCCAATAGCCCTGCTTCTGACAACCTGGGCTAGCAACAATCCAGGACATGCTCTAGCTTTAGGAAAAAGGAAAAAGTAGATTGTACTCTCGTTTCCAGAAAGAGCTAAAACAACCGAGAGACAACGTCTAACGAGAGTGGGACGGCTAGCAAACTGTCGCGCAATCAATCAACGGGCTGGTTTGCAGCTGTTGGAAATAAGGGTGATGAACTGTGTAATAACACAGAACATGCTTATGATAGCATGCTAAGCAGGGAACAAAAAGCAGAAGACTAACTTTCATTTGCAGTATAATTGAAATTATACTAAGAACCCGTGCACAGAAGAAAAAAATGACCTGATACGACAAAATGTTTGAATGTGTGTGTTTCGGTGACAGTGAGACCGTGTATGTTCTCCGCTCTGTTCTCTATGTTCTAACTTTTCAAATAAACACACACAGGTTTCACAACAGACTTTTATTTATGTGTTTCAAAATGCCAATGGATAAGGGGCACCTGGGGGGCTCAGCGGTTAAGCATCTACCTTGGGCTCAGGGCATGATCCTGGGGTCCTGGGATCGAGTTCTGCATCGGGCTCCCCACAGGGAGCCTGCTCCTCCCTCTGCCTGTGTCTCTGCCTCTCTCTCCCTCTCTCTCTGTGTCTCTCATGGATAAATAAATAAAACACTTTTAAAAATGCCTATGGATAAAATTCCAGTCTTCAAAATATAATTTTCCAAAGGATCCCTGCAGAACCTAGAGCTGCCCCAGGCCCTGGAGCCTAGCTCCACATGTGGCTCAAAGCTTTCTGGTAGGGCCAGGATGGAAACTGTGATCCCTGGAAGATCTGAAGGTACCAGAACACCCATTAGGGGCCTAGCTCGGTGCCAAATGGGTTGCCATGAGGGTGACTTTTTCTGATGCTTCCTGATGCTTCTTCTGAAAAGGCCGTAAGCCTGATTCCCCCCACCTCCCTGTAGGGTGTGTGTGGACAGGCTTCATAGACGGATGACATCCTGGGGACAGGGTGTTTTACAACCCAGCCCGTGAGGCCTCCTTGTTGCAGCATGGATCTTAAGGGGTTTGTGGTCATTAAGAAAATGGATTTTCAAGTTTCTAAAGGATTTAGGGGCAGGTAGAAAGTTAAAGTCCAAGGGAGAATATTAACTAGATTGAGACAATAAATACCAGCAGGAAACACAGAAAACAATGGTACCTAAAGGAAAGCAAAGAGCATTTTCAAACGACATCTATTTTCGGCTCTTATTTGAAAACCATGCAATTGAACGTGACCAATGTTTATTGTGCACCTAGTATGAGCTAAAGCATCACTGACATTAAGTAGACAATGTCCTTTTTTTTTTTTTTTAGATTTTATTTATCCATGAGAGACACAGAGAGAGGCAGAGACACAGGCAGAGAGAGAAGGAGGCTCCATGCAGGGAGTCCGATATGGGACTGGATCCCAGGACCCCGGGGTCACACCCTGAGCCAAAGGCAGATGCTCAACCGCTGAGCCACCCAGGCATCCCTAGCAGACAACGTTCTGAGCAGCTTGTACTAAGGGCCAGCCGAGGATGTACGATGCTTAGGTCTACAGGTGGCTGTGCATCATGGAATCTGATCATCGCACAAGGATCCCGTATATTTATACATATAAATTTGTGAATTTACCTACCAGCAAAATTATTCACACTCTCAAAATCAATGTTTGTGGCACTTGTGCACCACGGGCAGACATGTGCCTGCAGGTAAGTAGAGAGGTGCCAAAAAACAGAAATCATCCGACAGCAGCGTTCCCCGCTGAAGTAGAACAAGGTGACGGTTTGCCTTCTCGTTTCAGTTCTCATGCTGCAAATGAGTGTCCCTTTCGTGGTCTACTTGGTGCCTTGTTGGTTCATGCTTTTGTGCTTTTTGTTGGTATTTTACTGGGTGCTATATGCAACTGATGAATGAAAAACTGAAATTGATGATGTACTGTATGTGGGCTAACTGAATTTAAATAAAAATAAATAAATAACATGCACAGTGCCGACGTGCTATCTCATGTTCCCAGGCACAAGAAGGCTGTGAGCTGTGAGGTGCCGGCTGGAGAACATGGGTCAGGAGTGCGAGTTCCAACGCTGCGGGCCCTGCGTTCAATGCTGAAGAATCAACGGTACGGATTAAGTACGATGGCTTTACATGGAAACATACATAAAACAAAGTTATGTGTGAATTGATTAAAAAAAAAAAGTATTGTGCCCAGGGGCTCAGAGGAACCTAGTCTGGCATCTCCCCTTAGGAGCGGTGGTTCAGTATTTGTTCATTCGCTGTCTGTGGAGAATTGAGAGAGCAGAACTGTAGCAGATCCCGCGAATCACCTGTGCTGGGGGGCGATGGAGATGACGGCGGGGCTGGTTCATTCAGCGCAAGGCAGATATGGGAAAACATCTTTCACATCGCACAGTTTCTCGGCTCAGAACTCTCAGAACCCCAAGACAAACAGCAAAGCAAATGAGAAACACTTCTCAGATCTCCAGGTCTTGGAACAAAAGGGCTTGTGCCTTTTTTGGCGGGAGGCATCAGGAGGCCTTTGACACGGTGTGGAACTTTGACGTGGGGGGCGCTTCTCTTGACATGCGGAAAGCCAGACTGATGGCCTGGACTTGAAGTAATAAAGCACCGCTGTGGTTTTCCATGCACAGTACGCTTCACTGAACACCTAATTTAGAATCACACAATTATGTTTGCTTAACGCCAATTAATTATTAAACATGTTTATTGAGGTCTGACAGCCATATAAGAGAGTCATCTTTTATATGCCGGATGCCTGTTAAGCTTCAATAAATATGTTAACAATCATTTGGTGTTTAATATGCATACAATATTGCCTATTAAATTGCAGGGCTGGACTGGTTGAAACATTTATTTTTAAAAGTGAGGCCCAAACTGGTCAGAGCTGGATTGTTAGTTGGTCTGAAATTCAAGTGCAACCAAGCTGAAGGGGCCCAAGGAAGGGGGTTGCAGCAAGGATGGCACAGAAAGAGTTCTCCTGCCTTCCAGGGTGACAGCCTTGAAGGTTCTGGAGTCTGTCCTGGTTGGGGGGTCTGCGTCCCGGCTCCACGGTCTGCTAGCTGTGCAACCTCGCACATGCCTGAACTTCTCTGAGCTGCAGTATCCTCCACGGAAGCAGTAACAGTGTGGCTTCCCGTGCAGAGGGTGGTGGTGGAGATTGCGGTAAGCGTGAAGTGACAAGGAGTGGAGTGGCTCCAAGTGAGCATTTATTTATTTTTAAAGATTTATTTATCCATGAGAGACACAGAGAGAGAGAGAAAGAGAGAAAAAGAGAGACCCAGGCAGAGGGAGAAACAGGCTCCCTGCAGGGAGCCCAATGTGGGACCCGATCCCAGACCCTGGGATCATGACCTGAGCCAAATGCAGACACCCAACTGCTGAGCCACCCAGGCATCCCACTAAGTGAGCCAGGGATTCAAATATCCGTTGCTTGGTAGAGAGCCGGGCGGGGAGGAGAAAAGAGGAGGAAGAGAGAGATGGAGAAGAGAGGATGAGCAAGCAAAATGTTTTAAGTTGGGTCACTACCCACCCCTGCTTTCAGTGTCCCGGACAGACGGGTGTGGGCGAGAGGCTGATGAAACATCTAGACACAGTCACATTGTTCTTAGTATACATACAACCCTGATCGGGAACATAAATGCCACGGGCCCTGAACTTTATGGATAATTTAAGGGACCATCAAGGGTGGGGGGGTACTGTGACCAGACACAAGTGTCTGCCTCTCACATGCTGACATCAGGACCTAATCCTGAGAGAGGATGGGATTTTTCTGCAATACTCAGCGCAGCCCCTGGAACACACACTGTGTGCACTGTTGGCTGCTATCACGACCACTGCCAGGATCACAAGCACTGTTGGGATCACCACCACTGCCAGGGTCACCACCACTGCCAGGATCACCACCAGTTAGGATGGCCATCACGGCCACCCTCGATGTGAGTGGCCCACTGGGGACATCCAGTCTTTCTTCCGAGCCAGAGGACGTGCAGCTCTGGAGCCAACCTCATCTGTAGACGGCGGGCAATGAGGTTGATCTCACGCCTTGGAAGTGACCATGAAGCAACTGCTCGGGCCACTTAATCCCCCACGCGGGGCCGTCAAAACTCCACGGCCAGCCTCCCGGTGGCAGCCCGAGAAGCGGATCGTTGCCCTGCGCGGCGCACGCGTGCCACCGATGGATGTATTCATTTGCTGATTTAGATGGAAATAAACGTTTATGAATGAATTATGGGTGTGAGTCGTCAGCTCATGGATGAGGAGCAGCTGCAGCTGGGATGTGGCTGAGGGACGCGGCCACGAAACCACGTGGCTGAATGGCTCTTGGGTGCCCTTCCTGTACCCTGTGGATGGAGCCCGCCTCCTCCTCTGCCGAGGCCCTGTCCAATCTGGTCTTCCGTGGGGGGGGGGGGGGGGCAGTCGGAATGACTCACTCCTCTCCACGTCTCTCCTCAGGCTTCACCCCGCAGCCCTCCACATCCTCTCCTCCTCCGCTCTTCATTGCCTGACGCCCCCACCCCCACCCCACCCCCACGCAGTCAGTGACAGGTAGCCAGAGGCAGGAAAGGCTGCTAGTCCCAGGTGTTACCTGTGTTCAGATCCCGATGCCGCTAATCCCACTCGTGCAACCTTGGCAAGTCGTCTAACCTTGCTGGGCCCCAGGTGACAGCTGTTTTTTTGAAAAGGAGGATTGTCTTAATCCGTGCAGGCTGCCGTGACAGATTGCCATAGACCGGGCGGCTTGCAAACACCAGCATCTCTTTCTCGTAGCTCTAGAGGCTGGAAGCCCCCGATCAAGGTGCTGGCAGCCTGGGTGTCTGCTTCCTGGTTCACAGATGGCCATCGTCTTGCGGTGTCCTCGGGCGGTGGAGATGATGACAGAGCTGTCGGGGCCTCTTTTATAAGGACGCTGATCCCATTCATGTCAGCTCCACCCTCCTGACCCCAATCAGTTTGCAGAAGCCCCACCTCCTAATACCGTCCCTTTGGAGGTTAGGATCTCAACACACAAACTTGGGGGACGGTGCACAAATATTCAGTCTCTAACATTCCACCCCTGGCCCCCGAAAATTCATGTTCTTCTCACATAATATAGTCACTCCGCCTCAATAGCCTTCAAGGTCTTAACTCATTCGAGCATTGATTCCAAAGCCCATTGAAACAGCATCTAAATCAGATACGGGTGAGACTCCAGGTATGATTCGTCCTGAGGCAAACCCCTCCAGCTGGGAACCTAGGAAACCAGACAAGCTATGTGCTTCCACAGGACAAAGGAGGGACAGGCACAGGGTAGACATTCCCACTCCAAAAGGGAGGAATGGGGGGGGAAAGGGAGTGATGGGTCCTAGGTACGTCCAAAACGTAACAGAGCAAGCAACGTCAAACATTAAGGCTCAAGAATAATGCTCTCCGGCTCCATGTTCTGCCTTCGGGCCCACGATGGGTGGCAACCTCACCCCTGTGACTTGGTGGGACAGCCCCACAGTGGCTCTCTGCTGGCCCTGCAATTCTGGGTGGCCCCATCCTTTGTAGCCAGGTGTAGACTGCCGTGACCCCAGGCACACTTGGTGATCTCAGGTTTGCCTTCACGTTCACCCTTCCGTTGTCTTGAAGAAACCACCTGGCTTGCGCCTGCGCTGGCTGGTCAATACTTACCTTCCTTATCAGATGGTCACCTGGCCATACCCTTGGTGGTCTCATTTTCATTTTATTTTATCTTTTGGCAATACAGATAGGCTGAGGACTGTCCAAATCTTTACGTTCGGGGTCCTTTTGGCTTAACAATTCCACCTTCAAATCATTTCTCCCTTGGATTCTACACGCAAATCAGGAGAAACCAAGCCACGCGGCCAACACTCTGCTTAGAGATCTCCTCAGCTAAATATCAAATTTCCTTGCTCGTCAGCTCTGCTCTCCTTAAGACAACGGACTCAAACACAACTCAGCCAAGTTCCTGACTACTTCAGAACAAGGAAGGCCCTCACCCTAGTCACCAATATGTCCCCATTTCTCTATGGGGCCTCATCCATGGCCTTTCCGCGACATCCTCTTCACGATTCCTTAGGAGTTCTCCAAGAAGACGTAGGCTTTCTTTGCAGCTCTTCTCTCTTCTGAGTCCTCCCCGGAATCGCCCTGGATGGCGCATTCATCTAGCACGCACCGCCAAACTCTCCGAGCCCTACCCATTACCCAGTTCCAAACGCACTTCCACGTTTGTTATTTGTTACAGCAGCATCCTACTTCTCGGGACCAATTCCTGCCTCAGTCTGTTTGCGCTGCTCTAACAGGGCACCATAGCCTGGGTGGCTTCGGATCAACAGAAATGCACATCTCGTCGTTCTGGAGCCTGGAAAATCCAAGCTCGAGGCACTGGTGGATTTCATTTGCGGTGAGTGCCTGCTTCCTCGTTCACAGACAAGCATCATCTTGCTGTATCCTCACTTGGCAGGAGAGGCAAAAGAGCTCTCTGAGGTCTGGTTTATGAGGGCACTAATCCCACTCATGAGGCTGTGCTGTCGTGACCTGATCACTTCCCTAAGGCCCCACCTCCAGACACTATCCAATTGGGGGTTAGGTTTCAACATATGAATTTTAGGGGGACATCTTCAGTTTATAATAAGGATAAAAGCTAACTGTTCTGTAGAGAGGACCGCTCCGTATGGCTGCCCATCCTGCACACTGCACAATGCCAACTCTGGACGGGCTATCTCCACAAGGTGAAGACACGATGCAATGATCCCTGTTGATGTAACTCTCCAAAAAGCTGCAGAAGTTCGATCCCCAGTTACAGTTGGGACAGTTACCATTCTTATGGCTCTCTATTTGTCAGGGTTACTGGAAGGATTGGATGAAGGAACTGCTAACAGGAAATGGATGCTTGCCTTCCCTCGCCCCCAGTTCTCGTACTGCTGCAAACAGCACACCTAGGGGGAGGTCAGCATCAAAAGGCATTTATTAAACATTCATCTGGCCTAGGGCCTGGCTGGCCGACTTAATAAACAAGGCCCCGCCTATCTTTACTCTTCCTGTTGGTTTTCTCCATATGCTCTCCGACTGCCCCCTGACCTTTTGAAACACCTTCGATAAAATTGGACATAACTGCTTAAAAAGGCTCCAGTGGGCAACTCTACTGTGTACACCAGAGTCCAAATTCCTAGATCTCTATGAGAATCCAGTTCTAGCTTTAAACAAAAGAATTTGTCACGAAAAAAAAAAAAAAACCAACAAAACAACAAGAAAACAACCCCAAACTGAACCAGACAGCTATTTCCATTGTCTTCCTCCCAAGGCTCTGGAGATCATCACACACACTCATGAGTGTGTAAATCAACGTCTCCCATTTAACCAGCACCCAGTTTGAGCCACACAATGTGCTAGAAGCTTTTTCTTACACATCATATCTTCAGTGGCTTTTCACTGCACTGGAACAGACGCCAAAGGTTTTGGTTGGGTTGATGAAGCGCAACATGAGGATGTGAGCTGTTCCCCACCTGCCTCCTGACTCCATCTCCAGCCAGTTGCCTTTTCTCTGTTCTCTAGCCCGGCTGGCTTCCTTTCAATGCCTCAAACATAAATGCTTGTGCCTGCCTCCGGGCCTTTGCACATCCTCTTGGTCTGTCCAAGAACCCACTTCCTTCTTCTCTTTCAGGTCTCAGATCAAACGTTACTTCCTCTGTGAAGTCTTCCCTGGATACCGCCACGAGAGACGTTCATCCCTAAGTGGCTCTCCCTCCCACCACCCCGCCCCACTGTCTTTATCACACTTATCAGAAATGACCTCACGTCTCTTGTGCCCTCCCCACCGTCAGCTCCACCCCAGCAAAACCTCCCTTATCACATGCACTGGAATACCCATCACCCATAGTGGTGTCTGGCTAAACATACGTGTCCTTAAATGCTTCCTAAACCTGGGAAGCCTCTCATGTGATGCTTCCCGTAACTCTGGGAGGCAGACACCTCCTCTGTCCCCTCTATAGGAGCGATCCCCCACTTACCCTCCTAGAGAGGCTGACCCAAGCTCTGAAGCCAAGGCCCTTGCCCAGAGTCCACACTCAGTTCAGTGAGCCACAGTACCCCCTCTCTGAAGGTCTGTCTGTCTTTATTTTTAAATTTATCTGAGAAGAAACAGAGGGTGAAAGAGCATGAGAGGGGGAGGGGCAGAGGAAAGGGGGAGAAGCAGGCTCCCCACTGAGCAGGGAGCCCAATGCGGGGACCCTGAAAGCATGACAGGAGCCAAAGGCAGATGCTCACTGACTCAGCCCCCCAGGTACCCCAAGTTTCAGTCTCTGAACACTTAGAGCAAACACACATGCGGTTCTTATCACATCCCTCGCCCTGGCCTGGGTGCTTACACACACGAACCCAGTTAAGTCCAACAAGGCACCCTACCCTGTTGGTATTCCCATTTTCAGGTGAGGTAAAGTAACCTGCCCTCGTTGCAAACCGAGTCAACGGCAGGGCTGGGCAGTCAGCCCTGGGAGGCCTAGGGTTCTGGAGTTGATGCTGCGCTGCCTCTCCCCACAACAGCTGCGGCAGCCACTGCACTGCGTTCCCCGGGGGCTGTTCCATGGGAAGTGCTTTGTATGACTTTTCATATTTAATTCCCATGAAAGGCTCACTGGCCTCCCTGTTTGTCCTCATCCCTCGGTTACCTGACATCCCAGCACACGCCCTTCAGGTTTCTCGGCAAAGGGCATGTGAACAGACATGCCTTCCCCGACCGCCCAATATAGATGGTGCCCCGCTGTGCCCCGGCTGCGCTCCACAGTGCTGTAAGTCATTTTTCCACCTACCGTTAAACACCCCCTGACATATCAGACTGTATTTCATCAAATATAAAACTCCAGAGGTGCCTGAGTGGCTCCGTCGATTGAGCGTCTGACTCTTGATTTTGGCTCAGGTCACGATCTCAGTGTTGTAGGATGGAGCCCTGCAGGGGGCTCTGCGCCTAATGTGGGGTCTACTTGGGAGTCCCTCTCTCTCTCTCTGCCTCTTCCCCTGCTCAAACTCTCTATCTCTCTCTAAAAAAATAAATGAAATCTTAAACAAAACTCCATCAAGTTTAAGACCTATCACTGTGTACCTCTAAAAGAATAAAACCGGGATCCCTGGGTGGCGCAGTGGTTTGGCGCCTGCCTTTGGCCCAGGGCGCGATCCTGGAGACCCGGGATCGAATCCCACATCAGGCTCCCGGTGCATGGAGCCTGCTTCTCCCTCCGCCTGTGTCTCTGCCTCTCTCTCTCTCTCTCTGTGACTATCATAAATAAATAAAAAATTTTAAAAAAATTTTTTAAAAGAATAAAACCTGTTAATCGTAACAACATGGTATCACTGACTACATGTCAGAAATGTTCAAGGGTGAAAAACTGCATCTCAGAATCTGTGAAATAGAATATATTTATTGGTTTATTTGATTACTGTTCATCTATCCCTACTAGAGCAGAAGCCCCATGAAACCAGGGACTTACTGTTTACGACCCCAACCGTAGAGCATATAGTTGGGTCCTCAATAAAGATGTGTTGAAATAATTCGAACTGAACCATGCCCTGTAAGGCGAGTGCTGTCTTCTCCATCGTCCAGATGAGAACAACTGCGACACAGAGAAGTCAAGCAACTGGACCAAGATCACACAGTTAGGAAGCCCCTGAATTACCTTCAGACAGTTCAATACACATTAAGCTCTGAGCCACGGTCTTTATAGGGTCCCACCAAACAGTTTTAAGGCTGCTTCAATTTCTTTGTACTTCATACCATTAATTTGGACATGGTATGCCGTAAAATGAGCCTTGGGGTAGGAATCTCTCAGAACCAGTTCTCCGTGAATCACTAAACTCTACCTCTGACACTATTCATACCCTCTGTGATAATGAAATTGATTTTAAATTTTTTAAAAAGGCGTAAACCTTACTTAAATAAAAAATAACTACAGTGTCCAGTCTATGGGATGAATGCCCAAAACCACTGGCCTCATGGGCCACCCAAGCTACATGCTCATAAAAGGCAGAACAGGCTCAAATACGGTCTCTGAGACCAAACATATCTAATTCATCTGACCGTGCTACATTAGGGAACACTGAGCTAGTCTGGCTGCTTGCTGAACTAACTGGGCCTTGTCTATAGTTTACAATCAAGATCCTGGTTAGAACAAGATACGCTGGGGCTGGAGCAGGTGAAGGGCCCTTATCACTCATTTTAATCTTTCATAATTAATTTCTATAATGCCCCAAGGTCAGAGCTTTTCATTAGAGTGCTCTCTTCATCTAGGTTTCCTACAGACTAGGACATCTCTCTGTTCCTTTGAAGCATAAAGAGGAACAGTTTACAAAGAGCTTTCTGATACCTCATTCCGGACCATTACAAACAGCCACAGCTGAGCACTCTCTTTTAAAGAAAAAAAAACAAAAACAAAATATACTTTAATTAGTCTCCCGCATGCTCATTGGTCTGTTTTTATTGGCTTGTGGCTTCGACCTAATTGGCTTGCTCTCCAAATCCATCCAGAAGACCCACGTCAATAGAGGTTATGTTCCCGGAAGGGCTCTATCATTTTATGGTGCCAACACCAGATAAAACAGAGGTGCTTAAAGACCATCAGCTGGTGTAGCGTAAAGCTCATTATTAAGGGCAAAAGTCCATGTTTATCCAATATTACAAACAGCTACATTTAAATTGACCAGCGGAGGCCCAGGAAATGTGAATACAGGACACTGCTAGGAGCAGTTGTCCACCTGAACTTCCTTACTTTTGAATACTTTGCGTTGCATTATTGTTCTTCTGCAGTCAAGTGCCATCATCTGTCAACTGAAGAAAGCCAAAAGCAAATGGACAAGGAAATCAAGTTCTGGCTGTCTCAATGGGAACATGAGTTCCTGTTCCTGGCATTCCCTAATTCGGTGCTTATTCTACAAGGGGCATACAAAATGCAAGGAAGCTTCCAGAAGCTCTGCACCAAAGTGAACAGGATTGGTGCTGGCAAAGGCTGGGCTGGTTATATGGAGTGCTGGGTTTTGGGGATCCATCTTCCAGATGCCAGGCTTCCCACCCAGTTTCTGTCTCTAATAGGAGGCACACACCCGGCTCACTTGAAACAGCTGACCACCAGAAAGGACATCCCAAGTTTCCTGGGTCCAGTCTGGCCCCAGGTCATGCTAAGATACCAGCAACAGTTACATTTATGGAACACTTCTGGGTGCCAGGCCCTATGCCACACCCTTTACAAACAGAGTATTGCACACACGCACCCAATTGTTAAACCTCATTGTCCTGCTCTTTTCTTCCCAGCACTCACCACCCTCTGATGATCTTACGTATTTTATTTTCTTACTGTATGTCTCCCCAACCAGAATATAAGCTCTATGAGGATGGGTACCTTGTCTTTCTTATTCCTCGATACATCCACAGCTTCTAGAACATTAAGCAGTCTGTAGCAAGTCCCTAATTATGTGTGGATGAATAAATGATAAAACCTGACAGGGCAGCCCGGGTGGCTCAGTGGTTTAGCGCCGCCTTCAGCCCAGGGCGTGATCCTGGAGACCCGGGATCGAGTCCCGCATCGGGCTCCCCGCATGGAGCCTGCTTCTCCCTCTGCCTGTGTCTCTGCCTCTCTCTCTCTGCGTCTCTCATGAGTAAAAAACAACAACAACAAAAACTGACAACAGTTCTATGTGAGGTATGACTGCTCCCATTTTCCAGATGAGGAAACTGAGGCCTGGAGAGAAAATGGACTTGCTCAAGGCCATAAAACAATCCCTGGCAGAGCTAGAATACAAGCCTGGGTCTCATGATTTCCAAAGCTGGATCTCTTGGACTGTATTTCTGTACACCACTTAGACATGGGCAAGGCTGGAGCTGGCCTTTCCTGGGATGCTGACCTTTCCAACTCCCAACTCAGTGCCTTCATGTCGGTGGCCTCATGATTTGTCATGGAAATTGGCAAAGCGCTATCAGCCAGCCTTCCACTTTTGGAGAGCTGGTCTACCAGTCGGCTATATGATCCAAATGTGCTCTGCTAGTTTTATTGATTGGCTCTTCCTAATCCTAAAATTCTTGGAGAACCCATTATTCCTCCTGGTCCCTTTTCCCTAAATCTGCTCTTCTACTTTGGTTTTTTGTTGTTGTTCTTGTTTTGTTTTGTTTTATTTTGTTGTTGTTTTCTGCTCTTCTACTTTGCATTGCATTATTGTTCTTCTGCGGTCAAGTGCCATCATCCGTCAACTGAAGAAAACCAAAAGCAAATGGACAAGAAAACCAAGTTTAGAAAAGGAGCAAGCAGTCCTTTAGGGCAGGAAGGAAAGCTGCACTTCTCTCAGTGGGCTACTTTTTTAGACTTAGGGCCCCAGCATTGTCTGCGTTTTTCCACATAATTGGTCCTTACTCCTCACAGACTGACACCCTGAGAGCCCAGGGCAATCTACCACCCATGAAAAGCTTTTCCCAGGGTGATTTGTGGAGATGTGAGTCCTCAATTCCCCCACGTGCCTCCTCTTTCCTCATTAACCTTTCAGAACTATAATTATCAAGGAAACGGAGGGTGTCTGGTGAGTTTCCCTTCTCACACCTCTCTTCTAGCTTGGACAGGGGGGTTGTGTCCATCCAGGAGCTCCAGGAAATTCTGGGGCACAGTTCAGAAGAGAGGGCAGGTGGTGTTTGATCACGGGACCCCCCCTCCCCACCCCATCACAGAAACCCACCCCCCCCCAACCCCACAGAAGGGCTGAGCTGCTCGTAAGCCAGAGTGGCAACAAATCTTTCAAGAGGCTGTTTGAAAATGCTTTATGGCACGTAGGGTTACAAGGCTCTAGCTGAACAAATGGAAAAATTAGTCTACCTTAAAATATCCAAGGCAAGTAATTTCCTATCACCTTGTTTCTTAAACGTACTTAACATCTAGAATCTGGGCTTCCCAAAATATGGATAAGGGTCATCAGTTAAAATGGCAACTTGGAGATAAAAATCTTCTGCTTTAATAGTCACTCATAAAACGATGCCATCGGCCCTTCTGTTTGGAACGGGGTGGGAAGGGGAGTCGGGGTCCAACAACAGCAGTTACCAAGTGTTCTTGAATTTAACGGGCTTGAGGCAGCCTGTGAGCAGGATGCTTACCCCAAGTCCACCAAGGCTCAGCCTCAGACTCAGGTCTGCTCTCTCCACAAGGGCTTCCCAAGGTGAGATACCTGGGTTTGCTTTGGTTTTGCTTTTTCTTGGGTGAAGGTTTGCGTTTTTCTAGCTCCTTTCTCCAGATTTCAAAACTACTTCTCAGCCATACACAGAGTTCCTGATGACAACCAAAGCTTGTTTCCTCAGTCTGCTTTAACCTTATATTCTTTGTCCTTTTCGTTTTCCTCTTCCTCTTTCTTGAGCCTTTCTGCTCTTTTCATTCCCTTCATTCTTTCATTTTTTTCATTCACTCATTCATTTATTCCATTCCTTTAACAAAGATTCATTACATAATGTCGACGTATCAGGAATGGAGAGTGCTCATCCTAGCACCTCCGTGGTATACCAGTCAGACATTCCGCCTGCAGAGAGCTTCCTCTTGGGGCAAGGGGGCCATACAAGTGTAAGCAGAAAGGGGAGAGCAGAGCACTGTGGGCATGCACAGGACCTGCTGCTAAGAGCTGAAGAAGGCTCCCTTTGACCTAAGACCTGTAAGATGAGCAGGAGTTTGAGAAGGAGTTAAAGGGGAAGAGAGTCCCAGACAGAGCAAACAGCCAGTGCAAAGGCCCTTGGGCACAAGGCAATATATAGCTCAGCAAAGGCACTGACCTGAGTGCTGCTGAGCTGAAGCATGAGGTGACTAGTGGCAAGAGATGTGGATGGAGAAATCAGTAAGGGGCCAGATACTGGAGGGCTTAGCCCCCCATGGCTAGAAAGTTGGACGGGATTTGGAAGGTGACACAAAGGTCAGAGCAGCAAGTGACATAATGAATAAAAAAGCAAATTAAGGGTTAACCCATTCTCCACCACACACCAAGGAACAGGGGCCTCTAAATCTCCCAAGATGCCTGGTGTCATTATCGAATGAGTAATCTGGCCCTAATGTTGATGACTGGGGGTGGGGGTGGGGGGAGGGTGGCTATGACTCACAGGGATCTGAAAATAAATCAGCCCTATAACTATAGATGCAAATGAGAATAAATGGAATCTCTGGGGCTGACTGCAGTTGGCTTTTTTTTTTTTTTTTTTTTTAAGGAGAGGCTGGATACTGAGATACGGGGTCTGCTGAACATTATAACATCTTCCCTGTACCTTTTGGCAGGCGAATTACTTCACAGGCCATGAATATGAGTCACTAAATTCTAAACCTTGGGCAAGAAAACAAAGTTTGATAAATGTGTCCAGCTACTGGAATAAAGACCCAGAGCACAAACAAATCAAGAAGTTTAGACTGTGCCAATGCAAAAGGAGCCCCGGACCTGTGCTTAGTGTTAACACACGCATACATATACACACACTCAGCCACACACACTCACACGTGCATACATGCACACTCACATACACACACGCCCTCCCTTTCCTCTTTCTTCCCTTGAAATATCAGTTGCAAACACTGATTCCTAATATACCACATGTCTGAAAGGTGACAAAATTAAAAGTAACTAGAAGATGCAGAAGAAGTATATTTCAGAAAGTTGGGGAAGGGGTAGCTCATTTAAGGGGAAAAAAAGAAATAAGAAAAAAAAAATCAGTCAATCAAGAACCCTGAATCCAAAAATCTCATCTTCTTCAAAATGTTCTAGTATTCTGTGGATTTATTCTATCTCCAAAATCCCTGTAGTATTTTTATGGATTTAAAGGAAACTACTACCCACATCTCACTTTATTCTCTAGAAAAACCTTATCCTGCTGTTATCACTTGAGGAAGTGACTAAGAAGGCCTGGCCTTTAATTATGGACCAAACACCTAGGTTATAGAACTTAAATCCTTTTAATGGTGCATAAAACCACACCAGAGGCCTGATTAGCTTGTCCAGTGTTAATTATAACCCTTCTTAGGCATCACATTCTCTCCCACCCCCTACTTCATGACCTGGAATAGAAAAAGCCTAATTTTTCAAATATATGTTAAATCCAAGATGTCTAAAAAAAATTTAAAGGCAGATTAAGTGGAGAAGGGGGCTACATAGGAAGACTTCCAATTGGCCTTCACACTGAGCCTCTCAAGCCAGCAATAGCAGAAAATCCTCTCTGATCTTTTGTTAGAGAAGACTTCTCTGGATAACCCAGACACCTCCCTGCCTTTTTTTTTTTTTAAATGCATCTTTCAAAATGGTGCCTTCCAATAACCAACAACTCCCAGAAACAGTGAACATCACCGTCATTTGTCAAGAAAATTTGGTACCATTTAAGAGACATTTCCCAAGAAAGGCCTTTCTCCCCACCATGGAGTTTTCTCGAGTCAAACTCCAATGGCCGTCTCTATCAGGAAAGCTGCCTCTGGCAAGGAGTTGAAAATGAATCTATAGTGGCAAAACAGAAAATTATTTAGGGGGGGGAGACAGAATTAAACTTCGATGGTTTTTCTTTCTTTTCTCAATTGTACTTTTGTTCATAGATTCAGCTGGGAGAGAGAGTGCACACATTTAGTTTGGAGTTTATGAGTTCATATTTTATAATTAACGTTGCCAACAGGGGAGTTTGATTAATACCACGCAGTGGATTTTGAGCAATGTTCCATACAAATTGCCAAATTTAGCAATAAAATAAATTGGTTATGTGAACATAATTAGTAGGATGACTACTTAAAATTCAAAACTGAATGTGAATAATTCCAAATCATCTGAGCCACAAATCCATTATTTGTAGAGAAGGAGGAAAGTATAGCATTTTGCGTTTTATTTTGCCCTCAACCGCAATGTTATTCACCACCAACCTGAACATAATGGAACTTCTACAATGGGTTGTGGCAATATTTTAGAGCAACCCAGGAGCACGCACATGAGCGTGTACGCAAGCACAAAGGGAGAGTAATAAAGATAAGAAATGCTAAACTGTGAATTTTCATTGCAAATGTAAAAATCTATAACAAATTTTTCAGCAAATGCTGCATTACATTTTTCTGATGTGCTATACATAAACCTCTAGCGCACAATTACACGGCAGAGCTTTTTCCCTTTAAATATTCACACGGTACCTTATTGTCGCCCTGGACTTCTGCAAGCCTTTGCTGAAGTTCTTTAATTTCTTCTCCCAGATGTTTATTTCGGTCCTGAGAATCTCTCAGTAGTTGTGCAAGATTAGCCTGGAAATGTCAACATATTACGGAATACAATCAGAAACACAGGAGTGGATAACTTGGGGCTTTGCAAGGCTTACTGAGGCTGGCGTCCGGGTCGAGTGGAACCACACAAAGCCCATTAGGATAAATTCATACACAAATGCAGCAAGTGTGCAAATCACACCACTACAACTGCATGGAGGGGAACGGTATTGGCTTTGAACTTCAGTGAGGGTTGTTCTTTGTTTCCAGAAGGCCTCACAGACAAGTAACAGAAGAGTCAGTCATATCCGACTTTTGAGACAAAAAATGGTAAGGGCTCCACACCAAAAATTTTGCAAGTGGATGCAGAGTTCAATTCTAAAATTTGAGCTGGTAATACAAGAAAAGCTTTCTTCATTTAGATAGTTTTCTTCTCCTTTAAATAGAACTGGTTTAATGAGCTTTTCTTTGCTACCTCAATGACCAGAATTTCGATCATGAGATGAGGCAGTGGGAGAGGGGACAAGGGATGAGCAACCACTTCAGAAATCGGGGTCCAGAGGTGGTCCAGCAGTCCCCTGGGCTGGTTTTTTTCACCTCCTTGTTCCCCTCTTTGGGTCCTGTGCTCCTAGGGCCATTCACCTGCTGGTCCCAGCTTCATGACGACATCCCCTCCATAGGATGTGCTCCCTGTTCAGACCTGGATCCCTCTGGCCCATGTGGATCTCTCTCCATTGCTCGGGTTCTCGCCTTGCTTATAGCCTGATCTAACCTTGCAAGAAGACTGCAAGCTACGGAAAGGCAGAGATTCTGTTCTCTACTTCTCGGCATCTGTGACTCTTGCTCCAGGAAGGGCTCGTGTTCCAGCAAATGTTTTAAAGACTCATGATGAGCAAATGAATGAATGAAGGAAGCAAGCAAGCAATGAGAATATGGCCTTTGGGAAGGAATCATTCAGAAATAGTCATACAGGAGATTTTAAAGATTATCTTGAAGATTCCCTTCATGTTATAGCTGAAGAAACCCAAATCCAGAGACATTAGGGGACCGGTGTAACTGTAGTGGCCAAATCTCCAAAGACTTCAATGCTAATACATTTTGGGGGGGATGGGCTCCTGGCTGGCTCAGTTGGGACATCTGACTCTTGCTCTTAGGTTCATGAGTTCAAGCCCACGTTGGACATGCAGCCTACTTAAAAAAAATAATAATAAAGATTTTTTTTAAATGCTAACACTTTTGGGAATACTCAATTATGTCAAGTACTAAAAAAAGGAATGAAGGTGAAAGAGACTAAAAAAGATTAAACCTTGGCGTGGCTCATCCCTGACTCTGCTCTTGATCTCATCTCCCACTTCCCACCAGTTGGAGTATAGGTTGTCTCTACCCTCAGGGTCTTCCCCACTCCAATTCAGCTCACCCCAAGTTTACCTCCTTGCTGTTCCCCAAGCATACCAGGCACGCTCCCAGCACGCTCCTGGTGCCATTGCCTTATGCTCTCTCATGGGAATGCTCTCTCTCTAGAAAAGCTCTTGGCCCCCTCCCCCTCTCACTTTCTTCAGGCCTTTGTGGAAAAGCCACAGTCTCAACAGAGCCCACCTGGACCTCTGGTCTAACACTGTGACCTCCTTTCAAGGTAGAGACCCTGATCTTCCAAGCCCCTTCCCCTACACTACTTGTTTTTTTTCTTTCACAGCCCATGCCACCACTGTGTAATTTATTTCATGGCTTACTGCTTACTACTTATTTCCTGCCTCCCTCTCCCTACAAAAATAGAAGTTCCATGAAGCGCAAGGAACTTTGTTCTCTCTATGGATCTACCCCAAGCACCTAGTAGATGCTCCATAAATATTTTCTAAATGAAAGACAATATGCTGAGTCTGGAGGTCGTGGTTTCAGCCTAGGGAAGAATCTGGAATATTAACAATATGTACCAACACTGAAGCCAGTGCTGGGCACAGACCGAGTCTTGTGTGGAAACCTGACTCATCCCTGCTGGCTGGATTTAACCAAGCCCTGTATCACTCAATAATGCGATTTCATTTTCCACCTCATATGTGCAAGGTTCGTATTTTAGGATAGTTGTATTCTGATTTTCCCAGATCTCCATTCTTATCAGATAAAAATTTGGTGAGGGATGAGGAAAATTCATTCCTTTACAAGTAACAAAGTAAGAAAACACCTGAAGACATACAAACAAACAGAAAAACAACAGCTACTGTGACCAACAGACTATCTTTGGAAATTTTTAGAAATCAGAGAAGTTAAGCTGGATCCCAGTCTGCCGCTTACTGGGCTGAGTGACCATGGGTGAATTCTTCAACCTCTTGAGTTTCCTCACCTGCAAATACAGCTAACCACACATACTTCATGTGGTGATGTGCTACCTTTATTGAATAGTGGGCATAGGACACCGACCACGGTGTGTGGTATATAGTAGGTGCCGGTAGAAGGATTGGTTATCTCCTCTTGACTGTGTCCTTCCAATAGCTCCAACTCAACCACTCAGGCAGCTGTTGGGTAGACATGGCCAAATGCATCCTTGGACACAACAGGCTCCTTTGTGATCCTGCCCCTTCACTATTCCTTATCAATTCATTTACTTATACAACAAATATTTGTTGAGCATCTAACAGGTGCCAGGCACCGTTTTGGACTCTGGAGACACAGCAGCAGCGAGCAATACAGACAAAACACACCTTGCCCTCGTAAACTCACATTTGAGTAAATGATGTTACATTTGTTACATTATGTTGTAATGAAATCCAGAGGATCCAATGGTTGGAGGATGAGTGCTATGGAGAAAAACCAAGTGGGTAAAGGGAACACAGTGTGCCCCCAGAAAAGGATCACATTTAAACCAAGACTTAAAAAAAGCAGAGAGAGTGGGACGTGAACTTTGTGGATGGGAGGGGGGAATGGTCCAGATAAGGGGAAAGGCACCTGGCTTCCCTCGCTCCCTCTCCCATCACATGACACCATCATGCTGGAAAGCAGTTCAAGGCCATGAGAGGGGGCCCATCCCCCGGGGACCGCAGTGCAGTGATGATTCAACTCTTGACTTTCCTATCCTGCTTCCTCAGCACAAGGTATCACAAGTGGGCCGCCTCTGCTTTCCCTCCACAGAACCCCAGAACATCTCCCAGACATTAGCTCAGCCAGCATAATCCCTCCCTCACAGGCTGGAGGGACTGGCCCCAAGGAGGGGCCGAGAAGCAGCATCTCAGCACCCCCTCTGCAGGAGACACAGCAAAATTCACCTTCGTAGGACCTGCCTCTTCTTAAGCAGCCCAAGGGGCGCTCAGAAACAAATGCAGGTGACAGTGAAGGGGATCAAGAGGACACTGATCAGGACAAGCGCTGAGCAATGTCCAGGGATGTGGAATCGCTACTGTACACCTGAAATGAATATAACATTGCGTGTAAACTACTCTGGGATTAAAAATAAAATTAAAATTTTAAAAAAGAGTATCAGTGGAAATTTAATAAAAGACCCCCCTAAAGAATATCTGCAATGTTCCTAATATTTCCTTTTTTTTCCTAAAGATTTTTATTTATTTATTTCTGTAGACACACACACAGAGGCAGAGACACAGGCAGAGGGAGAAGCAGGCTCCTTGTGGGGAGAGCCTGATGTGGGGACTCGATCCCAGGACCCCGGGATCATGACCTGAACCAAAGGCAGCCACTCAACCACTGAGCCACCCAGGGGCCTCTTTTTAATTTCCTTTTTGAATCAACAGTGGCTTGAGGCCCTCGGGCAGTGGCAGGACTCTGCTGTTCACTCACCAGCCTCAAGCAGTGGCTAAACCAGTACAACTGGATCTGTCCGAGGTGAAGGCCCGGGTCTCTACCTCCAACCCCGGCACAGGCCAGAACTTTTGTAAAGCACATTAAAAAAAAAAAATCAATTACTACAAAAATGAATTTCCGGTGACATCAGGATAAAACCCCAAGTGTTTGGTCGAGTCAACAGACATAAAGTCATGCTGTCCAATTTGCCATGGGAGTCTCTGCGTTCATCGCGGGCCAGAAGCAAGCAGCCTGCTGCCCCAGCATGGGCCTTGGACCTCACCTCGAAGTGCTCCACGGGCTCCCAGGTGTTGGCCCCTTAGCACGGGACAGGCACGCGGTGGACACCTCAAAGGTCCCAGTGCCACCCGGAGCAGAGGACAGGGCTGCTTTCGGGAACAACGATTTACAGAGCCAGGGATGTGACTGCCAACCCTCACTTACTCCGCAGCCGGCTGAAAAGAGTTTTACCAAAATCAAGCCAGGCACCTGTACAGTAGCCGAGAACGGGGGTCAGCAGGGAGCACAGAGCCTCCCAGCTGGGCTCTAGTAAGCCTACCCCAGCTTTGAAACTGCCCCCCAACCCGCGGCCCTCACCCCCTTGGCAGGCCCAGCTGGGGGCGGCACCCCGCTTCTAAGCAGGTGGGACCGTAATTTTACATTTCACAGGCTGGGTTCCTTGTCAGCACATATTTCTTCTCTATGGAGTCTTTTCAGCCCTCCCGCCTCCTCAGCTGCAAAACAATAACTTCGGGAACTGGAAAATGACTGTTCTGATAACGGTACCTAACTCCTTGACATATACCTTAAGGAGGGGGAAAGGCAAAAAAAAAAAAAAAAAAGAAGAAGAAGAAAAAGAAAAAGAAAAGTAGTACATTTGAAAGCACTCAAAATAGAGGAGAAAAGTTCACACGATTCTTTTGACCAAAAATAACACCCATGACTCACACACGCTCCCTCTAACAATCCATCAAGCTAGCACGTGGCGCCTGCTTATAATTTATCAGCCAAGCAGAGCATTTTGTCTCTGTGTTCTTGAGAAGGACTCTGCGACCATCAGTTTGCACGAGCAGCAGTGTTAAGGAAATGTCACAGAGAGGCTGGCAGGACGGGCTCACGCCGGGAAGGGTTCCACAGGGAAGGAAACCCAAACGGAGAGATCGTCGCCTCTAGATCTCTGGGGCGGGAGGTAGCAGAAACAGCAAAAGTGTAAAAAGGTGTGCAAAGAAGCTCTTTTAAATATTCAGATCTAGGGGCACCTGGGTGGCTCAGTGGCTGAGCCTTTGGCTCAGGTCATGGTCCCAGGGTCCTGGGATCAAGTCCTGCAGGGAGCCTGTGTCTCTGCCCTCTCTGTGTCTCATGAATGAATGAATGAATGAATGAATGAATGAATAAATAAATAAATAAATAAATAAATATTCAGATCTAGTGGGGCCGATGATAAAGGTTGACATTTTAGCTGTTGACATTTTAGCTCCAATGACAGGGGAATGACTACAGCGGGATGGATCGTAGGACCCGTGTACCAAAGGGACTATTTCTAGCTGGAAGTTCCCAAACCTTGAGATGGGGAAAGAGAGGCAAGTGAGGTTTGATGAGAACGTAGCTGAGACACCTGAGGCCAGAAGGAGCAAGGCACATCCTCGTCAGGGAACAATTCAACCCCCAATCACAAGGGGGGTGTGCAGAGGTGTGCCACCAAGGCCAGCCCCGGAGGTGGGCGCCGTGACACTTACGGAAATTCTCTCTGCACAGAGATGAAGGCCACAAACCCTGACAGTTCTCGTGAAGGCAAAGACCAGGAAGTTCGAGAGGGCAGTGTGGATCTCACCCCAACCTTTCCGCTTTCGGGGGGCCGACACTCTCCCTAAGGCAGATAGTTCCGCGGGCAAGGGGAGCCATTCGTCCAGCTTTCTTCCAGTCCCAGAGCATCCGAGGCTCTAACTCTTGCCTCTACCCCTGGGTTTCCATTCCCCTATAAGTGCCATAAAATATATCAGAGCAGTTTACACTCTAGATGCAATACATTTTTTAAACTCACGAGAAATGATGGCAGGGAGATTTTTTTTTTTAAATGATATATTTGGCAATGACAATCGCTGTTAAGGACTCTTAACTCTTGTTAAGGATCATCTTGTTGATGATCAAGTCATCAACACGGCTCGCAAGGAAGGGATTTCAAGACACTAGTTACAAGAGACAGCCCTGAATCTTTCAGATGGGGAGACAAGGGTCCGCTACATAGCATTTTCCTCCCTGAACTAAGAGAAGCAAAGATGGATATAAAGCAGATCAGATTATGCCACTCCAAAATATTCCACTCTTGCCATAAGGATATTTTGAGCTGAGAGCAACTGAGAATCAACAGATACAGAGAGTTCCCATCCCTCCTCCCCATTTCTGCTGAGAAGCAGGGCATAAATTTCCCCTTGTAATGGGGAGCCACCCTCTTCCACACCAGGAAGAAGCAAGCAGCCCATCACCGGAGAGCCACTCGGGACACCCCCATGAGTCTGCACAAAGAAGCTTCACTAAAATAACCCTCGGGGTGCCCTGCTAGTTTTCCTGTACATTTCCTAGTCATTTTCCTATAGCCGATCATCCCTGGAAGCCCCAACCCCCTTTCTTTTATTAAAATGGTACATAAGAAAAATAAATAAAAATAAAATAAAAATAAAAAATAAAATGGTACATAAGTCCCCGAGCCAACCACTTCACCTGTGAACTCCCATACATGTAAAATAGTCATGAAGTTATATACTTTTCCCTCTTCTATCTTTTGTTAGTTAAATTTGCAGGCCTCCAGTCACTGAACCTAAGAGGTTAGAGGAGGAAAAAAAAACACAAAATAAAAGAAAGCGATGCAAAGTTTAAGATTAACCTCCCATCCTTGCACTAGCCACTGGGAAGAGCAGAAAAGGGGGCAGGCCACTCTTCTTCACCTGAGTCCCTAAATAATCCAGACTGGCAAACCAGGGCACAGGGGCAATACTCCAGGGACAATCCCTCATGTCATCATGGACCTCTGTAATTTATTAGATACATAGCGCGGCTGTAATCCAGCCACGGAAAAGTTAGTCTACATCACAATGTAAAAATGATGTTTACCAGAAAGTCCTGTAACTTACCTCCCGATTTGCTGACATATTGAAAGTGCAAGTCAAAAGCGGGAGGGGGAAAAGATAGGTAAGAGACGGAGAGACAGGTGAAACCTTGACCTATGCACTTCCTCCAGAACAGTGGGGAAAAGAGATGGGGAGGGGGGAGGAGACAGAGATGAGACTTAGACACTGTGCCAGCTGGACATGGTGTTTGGAAGTTTGATGCTGTGTTGGGGGCGCCTGGGTGGCTCGGTTAAGTGCCTGCCTTTAGCTCAGGTCGTGATCCCGGGGTCCTGGGCTGGGATCGAGTGGGGTGTCTGCTTCTCCCTCTTCCTCTGCACACCACCCCCCGCCCCCCGCCGACCCCCGCTGGTGCTTGCTTGCTCTGTCTCTCTCAAATAAATAAATAAAATCTTAAAAAAAAAAAAAAAGTGGATCCTGTGGACTTCTTAAAGCCGCACCACTGACAGGGCAAAGTACTCGATTAAACAAGCATATATTAAAAAAAAAAAAAAGAAAGAAAGAAAGGTTTGATGAAACATCAAGCATACTTGAGCAGGGTGATTGATAGCAAATTTAATCGCAATTTCTACTCTGCTGCTTGGGTCTGTGGCGACTCCTGTGTTAATAGTAATAGACTGAGTGAGACTTGCTTTGCTGAGCAAGGGCCCCCTATTCATGGCAACTGCCAAAGTGATGACCTCTGCTACGGTGACAGTTTTCCTATTGACAAGAAAACAACCACCCAGAGGTCACTCCGGACATATTTTCTGGCCGCACAAGGAGCCCCCCGCAGCCTCCTCCCCATAATCTCAAAGCACACGCTTGCCAATGAACACATTTCCAGGCCCACGGGCAAACACGTGTCAATAGATTTGGGAGGCTGCTGTTGACGTGAATGTGTGCTTCATCTTGGCCATTGGGATTCTCCATCTGCCTCCTCTCAAATCCTCTAGACTCCTCGGGCCTAAATATCCTCATCTGTAAATGTGGGGGGTGCTCCCACCCTGCCCCCAAACTCCCTGTGAGGGTCCACAGAGCTGTAGCAAGATGCACTAGTGCTCAAAATGAAGTTACAGTTACTAAGATTTGGGCGGGGAGAGAGGGGGGGACCTGGATTTTCTTCCCTGTTTCCCTGATGGAACAGGAAAGTCATACTGTTCAAAGTGCCACAAAAAGAAACATCTCAAGGCACCAGAGATCTTTGTAGGAAGTTTTAGGTTGTGAGCACCATGCCCAGGATGCATGTACAAAGTTGCTCTGATTCGCAGTCACTGGGGATGAAAATAAGGTTGACCAGGAAGACTTTTCCACTGAAGTAAAAAGGCTCCCTCCCATCCCACAAAGGGCCACTCTAGGCTCTGATTTCTCCAGGGCCGGCCTTCTGGCACATGTCACCATCTAAATAAACCACCACTCTTTAAGGGAACAAAGCAAAGGCTCCCTCCTCAACCAGGAGCAATTCCTCCCATGATGCATCGGCTTGAAATCAAAACGGGAGAAGACAACCGTGGGTTTGATTGTTTATTCAGGGAGGACTTTGAATGGGGAGAATGGGCTTCTGTGACCCCAAAGAATCCCATCTTCTAAGAACATGAACCCAAGATAATTTCAATTCCCTTTGTCTCCCTTGGAGGAACTGCTTGTTTAACAAAGAAAAAAAAAATATTTAAAGGGTTGTTTGAGATCTTCCGGTGAGGTCTCGCTGCGGCACAAAGAGGTGCTCTGTGTACAGGTCTGCCTAGAGTATCAAGAAGACATCTTCATTTCAATATCCCATGAGAAGTTATTAATGCATCGCTGTTGTCATGATCTCTTCACAGCTTCCTTAACGGATGATTTGCCATTGGAAACTGAGTTGTTTTAAAAGGGATTCTAAGTTCTAAAAGAACACCTTGACAGCTGTATTTCTACAACTACAAACATGAAAGCTCTGGTCTGTCCTCAGAGGAGGAGAAAAAAAGGCAGGAAAATATTTATGACCAGACAGTTGGTTGCCACGGGAAAGAACACCGGCTTACCAGGTGAAGATGCCACGCTCTTTCTGGTTCTCCACCACTTCTAAGCACTTCAAAGCACTTAATTTCCAGACTTCCAAAATGGGTGTTGATTATGCTCCCCACCCCCCAACTCAGCTTAAGAGTCAAATATAGAACAAAAAACCTGAACGAGAACATTCAACTACAAGTCAGCAGATCTGGAGTTTTAGGTCTGCTCTGTTAACTGGCTGTGTGATCTTGGACAAGTCATAGGAAAAAAAAAAAAGGAACTAGCCAACATTCACTGAGCACTCAGCAAGTACCAGGCAATGAGCATGATAAGCATTATCATCCCAATTCCTTGGAGGAACTTTATGATTATGTCTTGTTATTATGTTTGTTTTGGAGAAGAGGAATTTGAGTCTAAGAAAGGTTAGGCAGCTGGCCTGAGACCACCCACCAGGAAGTGGAGGGTTAAGTTCACATCGGTACTACTGAGGGCACAGAACCCGGGCTCTTCCCACCTACTGCTACCCAAGACGGTGCCTTGCAACTTTGTGGAAGACCTAATTTGCCAGGTCAGGAGACAGCTGGGAGATCACATTTGTACGTACGTGCATGGATACGTGGTCTCTGAAAAGCACAAAGCCACTACCAAGGCTGAGAATGTGGTGTATTGCTTCTACCTACATCTGAGAAGAACTTTCAACTACATTTATGGTCAGCTCAAGCTCCTATGACAAAAGACCATAGTCTGGGTGGCTTATCCACCAAAGAAAATGATTTTTTAGAGTTCCACAGGCTGATAATGTGCGACCAGAGTGCCAGGCTCCCGTGAGGGCCCTCTTCGGCGGGGACTCCTTGGTGTATCCTCAGAGGGCGGAGAGCGGAGCACAGAAAGCAAGGCCTCTCCTGCCTCTTGGAAGGACACTAATCCCATTCATGGCAACTGCACTTTCATGACCTCATCTCAGCCTAACTACCTTGCAGCGGCCCCGCCTTCTAATACCATCACCCCCTGGAGAGTAGAGTTTCAATATATGAATGTTGAGGGATGGGACACAAACGTCCCGTCCATAAACCGAGTGATCACAGCAATCTCTCCCTCTGAGTTGAGAAATGAACAGGGTAGAGTGTAGTAAGTAGAGACCACCAAGATTCCTCCTTCCTGATCAAGAAACAAGGCTGATGGGCAACGAGATGCTCCGTGTGGCATCTTCTCCAATACGTAGATCTTTCAACCTCCATGTCCTGTCTGTTAACCTGACAGCTCTGGTTCTGGTGCCTTCTGCATATATAGGGAGCACTTGCTTTGTAGCTGGAAGGGTAAATACTTTACCCATTGTTTGCCTTTGGGATAAATATGTAATGTCATATAGGAGACACTAGGTCGGGGTGCATGCTTCTATCCTCTTCCATCTAGCAGGAAGGAAGGATTTTCTTAAGAAAATCACTGTGCCTCTCCCTACCACTCCTGTCACGTGTGTGCCAAGCTATCTGCTTCTGGCTAAATGGAAAGTTTCATTGCAAAAATAATAATAATAATAAAAATAAATAAAAATTAAAAAAATTAAAAATAAATAAAAAAATTTAAAAAAGGAAGTTTCATTGCAGCCAGCACCTAAACACTTACTGCTGCATTTTCTTCCCCACACCAGGCTGATGAAGAAGGCATCTTAACATCCACTCCCCACAAACCAGTCACACGCCTCCAAAACTAAATCGAAGGTAAAAAACATTTAAAAAACATATTTTCAATGGGTAAAACTCTTCATTTTTCCAAATCCTGGAACTACCTTTCCCCGCTATTTATCAAGACATCTCTTCCATTACAAGCCAGAGTTCTCTCCCTTGCTTCGGGCTGTATTTTTCTCTCCATAGCACCGATTGCTATTAACATCTGATATATTTTAATTCTTTTCTTTATTGTTTATTCATAGCATCTCTGCCGGAATTAAGGTGTGTGGCCATATTATTTATCATCCAGACCAAGAGATTTTGGAGAGTGGAAAAAAGCACTAATACAAATGATGCCAGGACGAAACGGAGACGTTCCTGGGGAAACGAAGGTGTGGTCACCCTAACTACATTGTAAGTTCCATAAGCTCGGGGACTTGGGTCTGACTTTTCTCCCCCAGTGTCCCCACTGTCTAAATTAGCACAAGACACCCATGGGATGCTCCATAAATAGGTACTGAGTCATGATGGCTCCAAGCATAAGCTCTCAGTGGACTGCAGGGGTTCAAACTCTGCCTCTGACATCAATGAATTACGTCATTTCCCTGCGGTAATTTCCTTGACCACCATATGCTTCAATTTCCTCATCTGTCAGATAGTGTCACTAATGAGAGCACCCACCTCACATGCCTGTGAGAACTAACTGAGCTTATCAACAGTGCAATCTGAGCACAGGGTCCACACCCTGCAAGAGAGGGCACTCCAAAATGTTGGCTACCATCATGACTGTTGGCCATTCCAAGACTGTCTTTTTTTTTTTTAAGATTTTATTTATTTATTCATGAGAGAGAGAGAGAAAGAGAGGCAGAGACACAGGCAGAGGGAGAAGCAGGCTCCATACATGGAGTCCAATGTGGGACCTGATCCTGGGACTCCAGGATCATGCCCTTGGCCAAAGGCAGGCGCTCAACCACTGAGCCACCCGGGTGTCCCCATTCCAAGACTGTCGTAAGAAGGCGCACAGAGCAGATGCTTATGACACTGCCTACGCAGCACCCCTTAACAAGACAACAGTAGAAGCCTCCTTGTGTCCATGGGATCCCTGGCTGCACTTGGCTGATCCTGAGATCGGCCCCTGGCCTGAGGCTGGTCTAGGGGAGCTCTCTCCCCAAACTGAGGAGCAACATTTTTCCCTAGAGATCAAAGATGTGGAGTCTGTGGTCCTCATGCAATCGACAATCACATTGTCCATTCTACAGAAAAGGCAGGTCCACAAAAAGAAATGATGGCTGCTGAGGGCAGAGGAGGGAGCCGGAGTACTTGAGGCCTGGCTGCATTTCTGCCTCTCTGATGGCTCAACCAATCCCTCTGAGGTCCTATGAGCCAGGAATCTCCTCTGTGGCCCCAGCTACTTTAACCTGCCAAATGTAAATTAAAAGGTCCTGACAAGGGCAGTGGTAGAGATATTCATCACACTAATATACAACTGACTTAAAATAATTTTTTAAAGGGGATGAGGAGGAGGAGGAGAGGATGATAAATATTTATTGGTGCTCACCCTTTGCCAGGTACCATGGGGAGACTCTGCTTGTACCACTATGTTGTGGGTACCATATTCATTCCCATTTTATGGACGAGACAGCCAAGACTCAGATATCCAAAGAAACCTTCCCAAGGCCACACAATTAGTTTACTGGATGTCCCTGCTGGCTTCCTAGCAGCACTTCTATCCTAGGTGATTAATCTAAGCCAATTAACATATGGTAGTCTCCTGGTGAATGTTAACAGACCAGGATTGGGAGCATGTCCTACACTAGCCCAATTAGACTGGAGAGAAAGACTTATATCCCATGGCTCGGGTGTTTGCTTCTCCTGCTTAGGAGAACCAGCCTCAGAAGAAAGCTAAGTTCCTTCTTCTAAGAAAAGAAGAAAGAGAAAGCAGAAGAGTTCTTTTTCTCTTCAAGGGAGAAAGCTGATGTTAAAATTGGCACAGTGGAAGAGCAATAATAAAATACAGGATGTCTTGTTCAATTTGAATTAGAGATAAACAATGAATAATGTTTTGACATAAATCTGTCAAATATTGCATGGGTCATACTTTTTTTTTTTTATAAGTAGGCTACACAACCAGCATAGAGCCCAGCATGAGGCTTGAACTCAGAACCCTGACATCATGACCTAAGTTGAGATCAAAAGTCAGGTGCGTAACTAACTGAGCCACCCAGGTGCTCCAAGGGCCATTCTTCAATACTAAAAAAAATTACTGTCTATCTGAAATTCAGATTTCTCAAGTGTCCTGTATTTTTTTTAAAGATTTATTTATTTGAGAGAGAGCGAGCACACATGTGCATGCACACAAGCACAGGGGCTCAGCGAGGAGTCCAAACGCCGGGCTCCATCTCATGACCCTGAGATCATGATCTGACCCAAAACCAAGAGTCGGACGCTTGGCCAACTGCACCTGCCAGGCACCTCGTAGGTGTCCTGTATTTTTATTTGCTAAGTGTGGCATGATGGAGAGAAGGAGTATACACAATGAAGAAGTAGTACACACTACCTCTGAGCTTCTGGTTATGCAAGGTCATTGATTTCTTTACTGTTTAAGCCCTTGAGAATTTCTGTCACTTGTACCCCAACACAACCTATCTCATGCAAGTCAGAGGTTCCAACCCAAGTGGGAAGGACACAGAGCCAAAGGCACACCACTGTACAACTCCTAAGGGGACAGAAACTAAACGCCATATTCAAATCTAAAAAGCTAGTGCTTAGGACACTTTTTTAGGAAACTTGTTTTTTTCAGAGCTATACAAATGCAGCTTAACAGACGTACTGGAATTCTTCAGATTCTCTTCAGTCAATGTAAATTTTTTATTATAAAGTCATGGAATGTGAATTCACTTAAACTGTAAAACCCCTTCATGAATACTAACAAACTCTAAAATCTCAACAAAGATGACTGTTCATAGCACAAAACATCTAGCAATTCCAGATTAAGAATGCCAATTTTTAGACACTCATATTTCCTTGTCATTTTGTTAAAAAAAAAAAAAAAAAAAACGATTAGCTCCATAGCAAAATTTGACTTTAGAGCAAACCTGGGCCATTATAAAATAATCAAATAAAAAAATAAAATAGGAAGTGAGTATAGGAATGAGCAGAACTGAATAACCAAATGGGTAACCATAGGACTAAGATGTGTTTCAGGGTAAAAGTCCTGTGTGTGTGTGTGTGTGTGTGTGTGTGTGTGTGTGTGTGTGTGTCTTGGGCATATTATTTACTGAGCGTCGAAAAATCTCAAGGAAATGAACCCAACAAGTTTACATGTGATGTCAGGTATATCATCAATGAACAAGAACAATATGTTGAGTTAGCCATTATTGTTACGAAAAGACAAAACAATCCCCGTATCTTTATTTGCATCTACCAGTTTCAAAGCCCTGCTCTTGGGCAGAGGCTCCTCTGTAACGTGGAACACAGAGCATTAACATTACCGTCATCTAGGCTCCCTTCGAGCCCATAAAAAGCCACAATTCAGGGCATGTCAGTAGAGAACAACTGTGAGGTTGAGAAAGGTCTAACAAAGATATCTTTGGAAAACAACAAGATATATATGTGTGTATGCAACTGGATTAAAAGAAATGTGGGGATCCCTGGGTGGCGCAGCGGTTTGGCGCCTGCCTTTGGCCCAGGGCGCGATCCTGGAGACCCGGGATCGAATCCCACGTCAGGCTCCCGGTGCATGGAGCCTGCTTCTCCTTCTGCCTGTGTCTCTGCTTCTCTCTCTCTCTGTGTGTGACTATCATAAATAAATAAAAAAATCAAAAAAAATTAAAAAGAAATGTGATTTGTGATATTCCTGAACATAACATGTTATGAAAATCTAAACTGGCCCCAAATTAATCTATACATTTTACAAAAACCCAACCAAAATACCAACCGCTTGGATGGTTTGTTTTGGTGGGATCCGAGAAAGCTTCCTAAAATATTTGTAAGTTTTATCTGGAAAAAGTAACAAATAAGAAACATGTGAAAAACAAGAGCAAAGGAAAGAGACTAGCCCAAACAGATGTCACAAGAATTGTAAAGCCAAATCATTAGAATAACGTGGTACGACCCCAGGGTTACACAGGAAGCTCCAAGGAACAGAACAAAAAGTTCAGAAAAAGATCCACAAATATATAAGGATTTGTTCAACGACATATGTAAGTATCCAAAAATCTGTGGGGGAGAAAAAGTGGATTTATCAATAAAAAATAAAAAATGTTGGCTACCACCTAGGAAGAAAGAACATAAATGGCTTGAGTTTTGCTGGTAAGATGGCTCTTGAGGCCTGAAGTAGTAGAAGCAAATGGGAGAACAGAATCCATCCCAGGACAGGATGCTAACAGGTGACGGCCCTAAGCCCTCAACTCCCCCCTCCTGACAGGATTCCCAGCAACAAAGGGAATACTGTCAACTGGTGTGCCCTGGGTGTTACATGATATGTTGGCAAATTGAATTTAGATAAAATTTTAAAAATAATAATAATAAAATAAAAATAAATAAATAGTTAGATCCAAAGGAATAATAATGGACACACATGTGCTTGAGTTTTCTCTATGGGCAGAACAGGTAGGGAAGAGGGGATACGTATGATACGCTCAAAATAAAAGAGAATTAACTGAGAACTTCCCCCTCCCCGTTGGACCTCACTGGGTTTCCTTCCACACCCCCACCTCCACCCCCAGCCCCACCGCCAACCCCTCTTCTCAGCCACCCAATCCCCACTCCGAACACAAAAGGATTCTGGGAAGTTAGGAGAAGTTCTCTACATATTTTGGATTCCCTGATCCCCCTCAGTCATTGTAAGGCATTGAGAGTTAACCAAACTTCAGGAATATGTCTTACCTGTTTCCTCTTTTCAGGGGGAAGTGATGGATCACCATCCTACAAAGGAACAAATGTTACACTTTACTTAAAAAACAAACAAACAAAAAGATGTACTTAGATTCGAGGAACTGACCCAAACTCTGAAGCAAATTCAGACCCTCCCACTCTTGCCCCCTGCGATCAATAGTGTGAGGAGCCAAAGTCAAATATATTTTTTAAAATATTATCAACTGAACCAGTTATGTTGGAAAAACCTCTAAGAAATCAGTTCCAATTAGGACCAAACCCATATACTTTCTAAAACCACAGGAACCAGCTAAATATATGAATAAACTGTACTTATCAAAATTCTTTTTGAGCAGAGCCCAAACTGAGATAATACAGTTCACTTGGTTTGAGCTGAATTCCTCTTTTAAATGGTTAGATCCAGAGCACTGGGTGTTACATGATATGTTGGCAAATTGAATTTAGATAAAATTTTAAAAATAGTAATAAAATAAAAATAAATAAATAGTTAGATCCAAAGGAATAATAATGGACACACACGTGCTTGAGTTTTCTCTATGGGCAGAACAGGTAGGGAAGAGGGGATATGTGTGATACGCTCAAAATAAAAGAGAATTAACTGAGAACTTCCAGTCCTATCAGACTTTCTGTCCTAAAAGGATTCAATCCTACCCCCTCTTTTGGTGCCACCTGGGAATAAAAAGGGCTCAGGTGAACATTCAAATGCTCCATAAACGAGTACTCTTCTCTCCAATGCTACCTGTATATAACCTGTGGAATCTTCCAATCTGTTTCTGCTCCAAGATGGATCAGTGAATCCCATACAGAGAGCTAAATGTTAGCCATGGGGTGAGCACCCCAAAACAGAGATTGCATCCATGATAGAAAAAAGTAGAATGGAAAATGGTGCTCATGGGGATCCCTGGGGGGCTCAGCGGTTTAGCATCTGCCTTCGGCCCAGGGCGTGATCCTGGAGACACGGCATCAAGTCCCGCATCGGGCTCCCTGCAGGGAGCCTGCTTCTCCCTCTGCCTCTATCTCTGCCTCTCTTTCTCTCTGTGTCTCAAATGAATAAGTAAAATATTAAAAAAGAAAGAAAAGAAAGAAAGAAGAAAGAAAGAAAGAAAGAAAGAAAGAAAGAAAGAAAGAAAGAAAGAAAGAAAGAAAGAAAAAGAAAAAGAAAGAAAATGGAGCTCAGCAGTGGTACCCTCCGTGTCAGCACAATCTGTATCCTTAAAAATCTTGCCACATGAAAACCGAGAGAATCTAAATGCCTGGGCTAAGGGAAAGGTTAAATAAACTATGGAAATCTTACTATGCAAATGTTTTTAAAAATGAATTGAATTTGTATGTGTGGCCTAGAGAGATGACCCAGGCAGAGCACCGAGGGCAAAGCAAGTGCTGGAACATTTGGTCCAACAGAACTCCACGATGATGGAAGTGGCCTGTGTCTCACGGTCCAATACGGTGGCCCTCACGGAAACCTATATCCACGTAATCCCACACAGTAGCCACCTGCCACCTGCGGTGATGGGGCCCAGGAAACGTGCTGGGCCTGAAGAACAGAGTTTTTGATTCTACTGAATTGTAATTAATTTGAAATGAAATTTAAATAATCGCATGTGGCTCGTGGCTTCTGGATTAGTGCAGATTTATAATACGGATCCTCTTTAAAAAGCCCCAATGGGGGGTGCCTGGCTGGCCCCGTCGGTGGAGCAAGCGACTCCTGATCTCCATCCAGGTGCCGAGTTCTAGCCCCACCCTGGGTGTAGAGATTACTTTAAAAAAAAAAAAAAAAGGATAAAAAGCCCCATATAAATAAAGTAACAGGGAGGCACGTACAAACACACGTGTCTGTGTGCGTATTTTGGAGGTGCCGGGGCAGGCAGTCTGGACGCACACACACATCGGCTAGCGCCCGGGACTGGGTTGTGGAGGTAACAGGGGTCACAATTTTCCCTTCCTCACTTCTCCACTTTGGAGCTTTTTGAATGCAATCTTTTTTTTTTTTTTTTTATTGTAATGAAGTGGCATGTTGAAATCCCCACTTTTTTTTATATTTCACTTCCAGTGTAACCCACTTCCGATCTTAATGCGGGCACGAGAACGTCCCGGGACGTAAGACTTACGATCAGCTCCCGGTATTTCTTCTTCAGGGACTGGTGGCGCTCTCGAAGCTGATTGGCCATGAGTTTGTACTGGTCCCTTTCTTGCTGGCATGTGTCCAGCTCCTTGGAGAGGATCAGCAGGGCTTCCTTTTTACTCTCCAGCTTTCTTTTGCACACTAGGTACTGCAAAACAAACACGTCCAAGCAGCTGATCAAACACACCCACAGACCTCCGTTTAACGCGCACTATCTTTAACACACCCTGCAGGCCTGCTTTACTTTTGTTGCATTTTTTAAAATTATTTTTAGAGATCACATATGCAGATGTCTGCAGCAGGTGTACGCCATACAGACTGCTACAGGACGCGACATACGCCCCTCACGACAGAACCAAAACCTTGGATGATCGTGAACTTTGGCAAACTGGATAGACAGATAAAATAATTTAACTGACATATAAGCAAAAAAGCAAAAAAATTTTTTACATGACACAGCTGGACTCAACTTTTGTTTTAAAAGGATCTGTATATTCGGTAAGATGGGGTAAAGTTTTATTAAAATTTAATGAAATGATATACACAGATTATTCAATACAGATTTTGTAAAAATATCGATAACTCCTGGTCACATGTTTTTTACGATTTTATTCTTGATGCTTTGCTGTGTTTTCTAAGTTGTCCAGATTAACCCATATGGCTGTACTATAATAAATAAATAACAAAAAGTGTTACTAGAAATAGCTTCATTGAACTATAAATCACTGCAGATTTTACCTGCCCATTCAGCCCAGCAGACATTTTTCTCACCTGAGAAATGTTTGCTAATTCCACCGAGATGTGTGCAACTTCCGTAATTCCAATGCAGGCACCTGCCACCCAACTCTGTGAGCAAAGTATTTTAGCCACACTTCGATTACGCACCCAACAGGTGGGTACCAGGTACCTAGCTGGAATACAGGGTGTACCTAGCTGGAACTCTTCCTCAGACACACAGGATTTCTTGGTCCCTCCTTCCCCCCTTCCCCTCACCCCTACCCTGACCATGAACCACCCTCAGCTGATAATCACCCAGCACGTGGGCCAGTGTGAGCCTGACCGGGACTCTTTACTTTTCTTGGATATACTGCACCGTCTGGCGTTATTCACGTATGTGAAATGTGGCATTAAATACCTTTTGAATTTGCCCCGTAAAAGACCAAATTCAGAGCATTCATGAAAACAATTTATAGTTTCATTATACACTCTGACATGAGCACTTTGTCATTATGGACGCTCACACAAAGCAGAGAGAGAATCGGCGCTCCCGTACCATTGGAGTCAATGCTCTTTTATGGACAAAAAGCATTACTCATATATAGTGCTTGCTTGGAACTGACTTTGTTAAGTTCAATTTCAAATAAATGAAAGGGGAAAAAGAGTTTTGTGCATTAGCACAATTTTTTTTCCTTAAAAAAAAAAAGTAATTGCTTAGCTTCAAAAACAAAGGGGGAAGAAAAGCCATTCGGAGACAGATTTGAGTTCTAAGAGAGGACGCTTCCACCTTGGGTGAATCTTATTCCCGGCAGTAATGAGGTTGGAATCTTGCCTTAAAATGTCCTGGACTTTTAAGACTTTGACATCGTCTTCGTGGAGGCAAAATGGTTCTGTTGCCACTGTGATTTCTCAGGAGTAAAATCCCCAACGAGTAAATATCAGAGGAGAGTGGCTCAAATATCTCAACTGCAATGTCCTAAGGGAGGTATTGAGATTTCACAGGAAGAAATCCCATTTACACACAATTTAGCAGATCTGCCCTCGTGCCTTCGTGCCTTCGGTGCTTTGCCCACGATCAGCAGCCTCCGTTGTCACTGCCATTAGTATTGGTGGCACAAAGACGGCCACCTTTGTCCCTTCAATTTTTCAGATCCAACTCTGAGGCCGCAAAGGTACTGTCTTCCAACTTTGGGGAAGAAAATCCTAATTGCACGGAGACATGGTAAGGTGCTTTGGCCGAGATTAGCTGGAAGATCTGGCCCACGAAGGGAAGACTGGCAAAGTGGAAATTCACGTTCCCCGACCCTGAACTGCTGTCTGTTAGGATCCAAGACAGAAGCTGTTTCTCCCCCAAGACATGGTTCAAACAGGGCCTCGGAAGCCGTGAAGCGCAGTAATAGGACTCGCTTCCCTGAGGCCTAAAGTACGAAGCAGAAAACAGGCACAAAGGGCTCTGCTGAGACCCAGTGGCCCCGGATCTGGAGAGCAGGATCCCTGCAGTCCCTTCAGGGCATGCAAAACAGGACAATTATACCTTCACCCAAGGGTAAGAAAGCAAACACATCCTAGTAGAACCTAAAGCAGCGGCAACAACAGGGGGATCCCTAGGAACCGCTGCTCAACCGCTCTTCCACGTACTATGGTTTAGAACAGCAAATTGCAAAATTTGCATTCAGTGTCATTTACTTTTGTCAATAGAACAGATCTCAGGCTGGAGCCTCATTTCTTCAAGAGCTCAAAGTGGCGCTGCCCTGGCGAGGGTGGGACGGCTCCCCGGTGGTCCCTCCTGCGGCAGCATCGAGAAGGAACACCGCTCTGTGTCCCCGGGGATGCTCGTGAAAGTGCGGACTCCAGGCCTCAGCTCAGACCCACCGAATTGGAATCTCAGGTACTGGCAGGAATCTGCACTGTTCGCACATGCCCCAGGGGGTTCCTACTGCAGCTGCACTTTGAAAACCCAGGCTCGAGAGGCCTCTAGCTTCGCAAGGTCTCCAGAGTTAGAACCCTAACTACTATAGTTAGAGAGGCCAGCAGCAGCCCATGGATCCAGGGCCAGGGCACGGTCTCAGAACCGTCCCGGGGATAGCTGCGCCTCTTTCTGTAGCACAGAGGGGTTCTGACCAAGTACCAGCACGTCTACAAGTACAAGCACGACTACATTATTCTGCACCTGGCCAAAGAGCCTACGTATGTTATCAAACAATAGAAAACCCTGGGAGAAAAACGAAAAAGAAAGAAAGAAAGAAAGAAAGAAAGAAAGAAAGAAAGAAGAAAAAAGAAAACCCTGGGAGAGGGTGTGTGTGGAGGAGCCGAGACCAGGGGATGGGAAGGAATTTCTCGTACTCGTTCTAAAATGGTTATTGTTTACTCCCTGGGATGGCAGCTGTTAAAATGACCCATTTCCTATCCCTCCAATTGGAAACAAACACCAGAAAAACTGGAAGGAACCGGAAGGGAAGGGTCCTGAAGAGCCTCCTTGTTGGCAGCTCTGAACAACTGGCAAGTGCACGGATCCAGCCCCAGCCTCAGGAGGTTCCACAAATGGAACAGAAAGCCAGGCAAACCAACGTGCTGTGCTCGAGACAGTTCAGCTCCTAGAGGAGGAGGATGGGGGAAGTGTAGACGCCGGAGGAGGTGGACAGTAGAAAATCACCAGGCAGAGCCAGGCGGCCTCCGTCCAGAAGGGGGTCTAGTGAGATGCTGATGGTGAGCTGCGGTGGCCCTGGGAAAGCCACACAACACCAGGAACAGAACAAACACACACCACCTGGAAAATGAGAGGGGTTCCCAGGGTGCCCTGTGATTTGAGGGACCCAGGATTTTAACACCACCATCTAGTATCCTTGGGGGTAATGGGTGTCCTGGAAAACACTGGGGTGGGGAGGGGCTCCAGTCCAGGAGGTAAACCTCGCGTCAAGCCCCCAGAAATTGCTTCCTCTGACTTATCTAGGACAGAGCAGCCTTAACGATTTCCAAAGATCACCCTTGACAGTAGCAATTCAGGAATCCTTGGATAGCAGGGGCCACAGGATGCCACCGGGTGGCAGTGGGTGCTGGGCTGAAGCTGTGCTTGCAATAACAAGCTGATGCCTATGTGGCTGACACTGGCGCCTCTAATATTTCCAGCTTTCCTTTCCTGCCAGGCCCGTGGCAGGCCTGCCCCTCCCCATGCTTTGGAGGAAGGTAGAGCCATGAGACTTGCTTTAGCCCATAAAATAGGCCTAGAGGGGACATGAGGTACTCCCAGGGTGAAAACGCTTAAGAGTCAAGGTAAGAATCGCCGCGCCTTCCCCTCCCCCGTTGCAACAGGTGTGGAAGCAGGTGTGGCTACGGAGATGCCCAAGAACCAAACAGCCGAGAGGGTGATGCCAACACAGCAGACGCCTGCCCTGGAGAGTCGTCTGGGTCCACAGCAAAACTGACATTATCCAGAAGTAAAAGTTTGTGGTGTTAAGGTACAGGGATTTGGGGAGGGGGGGGGGTGTTTGGTACCAGGGCGTAATTTAGCCCATCCTGACTCATGCAGTCCATATCAAAGAATGCGAGCATAGGGAGATGGGCGGAGATGATCTCTGCTTCTGCTGAGCCACCACAACTGGAAGATCCACTATCCCCAGTATTATAACCATGCCCCAAATGCACAGTTTTTGTGACAAATACTTTCCACGTGAGAAGGTGGACCTCAGGTGGAAGAGGTCACGTAATGTGCCGAGGGGCCGCAGAGTCAGAATCCGAACCCAGACCTCTGGAGAGCCAGCCCCTGGAAGCCCCAATTCCTGAAAAACTAAGCATTCTGTGAAAAAGAAAAGAAAGAAAAAAAATACCAGCATATTCGTGGCATCGGTTGCTACGTTGAGTTGGTATTCCCGGCACAGGGAAGCTAAGGAAGGGTGGTTTTGAATTTGGCTACTTTTTAGACCTGGAACAAATGAAGGGAAACTCTGATTTCTGCACCCACTCCCCTCCTAAACTAGGGGACCTGCTCTTCTTTCCTCAGACGAGGCCGGCAGGAAGAAGGGAAAAACAAAAGACTCTCACCTGCGCTCCTTGAGAGGGAGCCAAGTGGAAGCAATAAGGCTTCTCTCCACTTAGAAGAAATGGGATCAACTACCGGGCGTCAGAGAACCAGAGGGTCATTTCCTCCAAAGCGGCCGGGCTGGAACTGTTGTCTGTAAGCTGTAGCTGGTCTCAGCTGCCCACTCAACAAATATTTTCTAGATGCCTCCTCTGGGTGACGCACAGAGCCAAACACTGGTCTCCCAAAGGGATCAACGGTCTTGCTGATTGTTTGTTTCCTTCTGGAAATTTTATTTTATTTTATTTTTTACATTTTTTAATTTAAGCTCAATTTGCCAACATATACTAGAACACCCAGTGCTCATCCCATCAAGTGGGCCCTGCTGATTTTGAAAAGGAAAAACATGATACCCGGATAACAAACCTTATTTCCACAATCCCTTGTGGGTTTTTCTGAATCCCTCCCTCCCCCCAGACGTTCTGAAAACCGAAAACGTGTTCACGTCCCACGAGTGACCTCAGCCAACGTGAGGGTGTTTATGGTCTTTCTGCCACCAACCATGAATATTCATACATTTGCTGAAGACAAATCAACGTGTTTGATTATCGATTAAGTCACTCCCCGGGAGTCAGCGGGGGCCGATACCTAATGTGCCGTATGCTTATGGCATTTCCTCGCAGGGTCCAAGAACTCCTGCATCTGAAATGCCTCTGGGGCCCAAGGATTTTGGACAGGGAACCTGACTTTAACTTGAAAGCCACCCTTGCAAATCTCTACATAGTCCCGGTGACATGTATGGGACTAAAATCCAATCTTCCTCAATCAGTAATTGTCCCAAACCTAAGCATTTATTAGATTCTGACTTCCTCGTTCTGAGCCAGGAAAAACTAAAAGTACGTTACATGCGGCCCATCTCCAGGCTGCCATAATGCTGTGTGTCTGTTCCCACAGCCTCCTGTTTTCTTTCTTTTTTCCTTAGAATTGGCCTCCAGTGCTGGAACCTCACAGATAACCTCACAGATAAGCAACGTGCCCAACTGCAAAGAACAAGGTTCCTGGCTGCCGTCATTTCCAAGTCTGGGGTTGTGACGCGTTCATCGGTGTAGCGAGATCAATTCACTTGCAACCCTTCATTTTCTTTAAAAAAATAAAATAAAAAGATGCCAGTAACCCATGCAATTTCACCAAAACTTTTCTTTTTGAACATGTGTGTAGGAATACACACACACACACACACACACACACACACACACACACCCCTGCATATTTTCACACATTTATTGCAGACCGTCATTCTAGAAGCTTGTACACTACTGTTCTGTAGTAAGGCACTCTGCACGCTTACTCATTCACTGGACAAATATCTAATGAAGGTCACCGAGAAGGGTGAGGGTTGGAAGGGGGTGGTGGGTTTATGGGCAGGGGAGGAAGACTACATGGAGGAGATGGTGCTTAATGAGTTTTGAGAGATGAGTGGGCACAATGACACCCAAATAAAGACTATTCCGTAACGGAGATCATTAGTGCCTTGGGATTGAGGCCCAGCCCTGATTATAACTGATCCCTGCCCTGCCCACCTCACTGAGCTTGAAATGGAAGGTGCTATGCTAGAATTTGACTTTGTACACTTTTTCAAAATTAAAGGTATTATTCTTCTAGCATTTCAAGAGAACAAAACACTTTCACAGACACTCCCTCGTTTGATGGTCTGCATTGTATGACAAGTGCGACATGAACTGTTTTCTCTCATTTGACAAAGTAGCTGAGATTGTCTTTCCCGGACCAGGACTTTTTTTTTTTTTTTTTTTTTTGAGAGAGAAAGAAAGAGAGGAGGAGGAGTGAGTATGAGCAGAGAGAGAGGGAGAAGCAGACTCCCAGCTGAGCAGGGAGCGAGGCGTAGGGCCCGATCCCAGGACCCCGGGATCATGACCTGAGCTAAAGGCAGACATTTAACCGACTGAGCCCCCCAGGCGCCCCTCAGACCAGGACTCTTCACCACAAATTCCAGGCTCTTGTTAGTATCCTCTGTGGTGCCACCTACAGTATTAGGAGGTCCACATATCACCTCTTTCAGGTCTCACCACATTTTTAACAAGACACTTGCAGAGATCATTGTATTCTGAGAGTGGCACATTTTGAGTCATAGTATGTTGAGGCCCTGCTTGGAAGACAGGCAGCTCTCCTGGGGCCTTTTCAATCGTATCGTGGGGAAGGGCTGAGGCGCAAGGGGCCACCTAGCCATCTGCTCAGCCATCAGCCAACTCCATCCCCGAGAATTCCGGCCGGCCGTGTGCTGATGACCACACGGGGCCCTTCACCAGCTGAATCATGAGCACAAGTCACTTGGTTTTTCAAAGGACACTTGCACACGGTTATGTAAGCTGTGATTCAGGCCCTGGGCCCTCTTCTCTTGGCTAACTCAAATCCACTCCCCAACCCCAACCAAGGCATCTCATCCATTCCAATGGTTTTCCTGTCATTTCTGTGCTGATTTCACCCGTATTGGTATCACCAGCTCCCACTCTCATCTGTGTTCCCTCTCATCTCTACCTGGGTGCCTCCATCTGAACACCCGAGAGGCTGCTTGGTCTATGACCACATGAAGCTCTTTGTAACCTCAGGGCCTTTGCACTGCTGTTTCCTCTGCTTGGATTGCATGGCTCATTCCCTGTTGTAATGTCTCCTCAGGAAGCTCGTCCCTGTCTGTCACCACCCAGACTCTCAATCCTTATACTGTTATTTCCTTCATTGCACTTATTACTTGACCTTGAGTTATATAACTATTGGTTTATTTTCAACCTCTCTCTCTCTCTCTCTCTCTCTCCACAGCCACAAGGGCTTTGCTTCTTCATTCCATATGCTACACAATAAGAATAATGCACAGTACATAGTTGGGGCTCAATACGTACATACAATGAATGAGAAAACGTCATCCATTATCTTACCTCGACACCCTGTGACACACGTGGTGTTGTCCCCTTTTTTACAGACTCTCAAACTCACGGCTAGTAGAGACCTCAGGAATCCTCTAAACCAGGCCCCTACCTGCACAGATGAGGAAGCTGGGACTGAGCATGGCCCACTGGCTTACCCAGGGCTGACTAGTAGGGCCCAGAGCCAAAACCCGAGCCGAGGGTTCCTCTCAGCCCAGTGCATCTCTCTCCACACACCAAATCAAGGTGCACATTCCCGGTGAGACATAAATGCCTATAAACTTAGGATGGTGCCTGGTACTTTTTTATGGTGATAAAAATTATTAATATCATAAAAGAGATAATAATAGATGATAATAGGTAGCCTGGTCATCATTCACTAATCGTTACTAACCATAGTATGCTCAGTGCTGTAAAGAGATACAAACGAAGCTCCCAGAAACTCAGGGAAAGACAGTTTAAAGCAATGGTCGAACACGACACCTGAAACTAATGATGAACTATATGTCGGCTCATTGAATTTAAATTAAAAAACAATAATAAGTTAATGGTTGACATATCAGATCAAACTGCAGGATCTGATCAGCCTCTTTATCTCCAGCCAGAAGGAACTGGGATTCCTACGTTTGGATCTTGGCTTGATCACTCGCTTGGTCTGTGATCAGTTACTTAGCTGCTCTGTGCCTCAGTTTCTCCACTTGTTGAATGGGTATAATGCTAGTGCCTTCATAGGGCTAATATGAGAATTAAAACAACTAGTACGTATAAAACATTTAAAATAGTGAGTGCTGCATGTGTGTTGCTCTTCTACTAGTTTTAATCGCAAGGAGAGGATCACAGCTCAAAGAGTGGGAGGAAGATGTGAACATTATTTAAAATGGATCCCCGAGGACGGGTGGGGGGTGCATTGCGTTTGGGAATAGATGGCGTTGTGACAGGTAATGGTGATGGGAAAACACTATTCCCGGTAGGGACACAGCCACGGCGAATCACAAAGGTGAGACACGGGAAGACGTGCTGTCGGGACAGAGAACGACACGCCGGGCTCTCTTGGGGGGGGGGGGGAGGCACGAAACCTGCATCGGATAGAGCTGGAAGGAGCGACAGGTGGGCGGTGAGGTCAGAAGGGGCCTGGAAGTGGTGCTGGGAGCTCAGGTTCTTTTTTTTTTTTTTTTTTAATTTTTTTATTTATTTATGATAGTCACACACAGAGAGAGAGAGAGAGAGGCAGAGACATAGGCAGAGGGAGAAGCAGGCTCCATGCACCGGGAGCCTGATGTGGGATTCGATCCCGGGTCTCCAGGATCGCGCCCTGGGCCAAAGGCAAGCGCCAAACCACTGCGCCACCCAGGGATCCCGTGAGCTCAGGTTCTATTCTCCCGGCAAGCAGGAGCCCTGAGGGGCTCTGAACGGGGCGGGGGGGGGGGGGTGACATCAAGAATCCTTTGAGGAAGACAATTTTGTCCTGGCATCACGGGGCGTAAGTTATCTTTGTCTACACAGCTTGGGTAAAATGGGTTGCCAAGCTCACGGGGCAGGCCGTGGGGACCAGGGCCGGCTTTGCAGACACACCTGGGCATCTCGCGGTTTGACCTGGTCAAGCCTGCAAAGAACACACGGCCTTGGCTGATCCCTAATACGGATCCTGTTATCACCCTGGGTAGTGCGAGTCTGTGAGGTGGGCTGCTACCCAGGCAACCGGAGGCGGGCAGGGGCCCACCTGCGCCACGGCAGCTGGTGTCAGAATCCTGCCAGCGGCCGAGTGGGTCGCGTGGCGGCCCAACCGCTTGTCAAAGGCTTGAGCCCAGCAGGACAAACCACAGGAAAACGCCCCACTTTCGGGTCACATGGGTGGGGCCCAGGGGTAGGCACCCGGTTCTCGTGCTCCCATGTCTGCCCCCGGTCTAGGCGTACTTCCGCCTGGGCAAGGGTGGTACAGGGCCCACGGGATACGTGCTCTCCTCCCTACCCAAGAGAAAGGAGAGTTTGGGGTTGGTTCCGGTAAAGAGGAAGGAGGAGACAAAGTCGTACTTCCCCCAATGTCTGCTGTGCGCCAGGCGCTGCGAGGACTTAATAATAACGAGAAGTAGGCCTCTGTTTAATTACGATGGCAGGCGGAGCGGCCACTACAGCGAACACTGCTGTGCTCGATTGTCCGAAATGCCCGACTGCAAACATCACGTTCAACCCCCACAGCCGCCCGCGAAGTAAGTCGTACGATTAGCCCCACGTTGGAGGCGAGGACGCTGAAGCTCCGCGGGGTCAGGTCCCCTCCCCTGCTGAGTGGTGAGGAGCGGAGCCAGACGTTCACTTCTCGGCCGGGCTCCTCTGGCTGTAAGCCACGGTCACGATCCTGTGACGGAGGACGTGTGGGAAGGCCACTGGCACCCACAGAGCGGGCCCGAGGACAGAGGACTCACAAACAAGGCGGCGGCTGGGCGACTGCGGAGCCAGGAGGCAGGACGAGGAGCAGGAAAGACCAGGCCAGAGGCCCGCGATCTGGGTGGGCCCAACCCCGTCACGGTTCAGCCTCTACGGCTCTGCCCAAGGGCCCCCAGCCGGCCTATGGCAGAGCCTGTGCCAGCCCCCCCGCACCCAGGCTGCAGTCCTGGGCTCCCCCCGCCGATTACATCCAGGGGAACACCCTCCAAAGCGGGGTGTGGCTGGAAGTGAGAAAACAATGAATGTTCGCCACACTCACCCGGTAGATCCATCGTGCTGAGCTTACTCCTCAACTCTGCTAAGATCCCCCCTTCTGGGGGCTTACGGATACGGGTGGAAGAGGAAACAGCGGGCATTTAATAAGAATTCCTTTTATTTTAATTGACCTCAGAGACTCTATTCATCATACCCAGAGACACATATGCAGAGGTGAGGCTTACAGGCTGCGGCGAGGTCTACAACTACCGATGGGAGGAAGGGGGGAAAGAAACAAACCCCCCAGAAGAAACAACTAGACCGGGTAATCGGTGACACGGGAACGGAATAAACTTGGTAAAATACGCCCACTTTTCGGCAGGTATACTAGGTACCATGAAATACTTTTATTATCCTCTCAAAGATAGATTTCTTTCGAGCTGCATTTCAATTATATTTTTAAGGCACAACTCACAAGCCATCCGTCGATGTTAATTCATGCCCGCACGCAAACACCATGAAGGCAGCCTGGTGCTTATCACCTTAAGAACCCGGGCCCGCGGTCTTCACCACCGAGCGCCTTTTATCTACCCGCTTACTGTTATCTGCAATAAAGCACATCATAATTCGCTACAAGGAAGATCATAATAATTAAGTGTCTATCTGACGGACTACATTGCTAGTTAGATGGCTTTACAACCAGATACGCGCTGAGAGAGATGAAGGTGCGGGATGTCGGGGAGGGGACCTCTCCCCTGCCTCCAACGGTGACTCCTGCTCCTTGGCGACTCTCGCTGATGGGACCGGGCGGGTTTCCTCACAAGCTGCTGCAGGAACCTACCTGCTAAGCCCCAGAGGCTTCGCGGCGTGATGATAAATACGTGTGGCTGAAGGGTTCACGTTCAGGAATAACTGAGTAACTTCTCAATTGCAGATTTGTCCTTTTCTCAGGGGCATTTCTTCCCCTGCTCCCCCTCCTACTCTGCCACCGTCCTCTTCCTACCCTGTCTTCCAGCCTCCATCCAGGAACACAGCTTCAGGTAAACAGTAGTCAACAACCGACAGAACTTCAATTTCAGGGGCGCCTGGGTGGCTCAGCCGGTTAAACATTTGCCTTGGGCTCAGGTCTTGATCTCAGGGTCCCGGGATCGAGCCCCCATCAGGCTTCCTGCTCAGTGGGGAGTCTGCTTGTCTCCTTCTGCCTTTGACCCTCCCCCTGCTCACACTCTCTCTGTCTCTTAATAAATAAATAATCTTTAAAAAATAAGTAGCGGACAGCCCTGGTGGCTCAGCAGTTGAGCACCTGCCTTCGGCCCAGGGCCTGATCCTGGAGACCCAGGATCGAGTCCCATGTCGGGCTCCCTGCATGGAGCTTGCTTCTCCCTCTGCCTGTGTCTATGCCCCTCTCTCTCTCTCTCTCTCTCTCTCTATCTCTCATTAATAAATAAATTTAAAAATAATAAAAACTTTTAAAAAAATAAAAAATAAGTAGCTTAAGCTTCAGACAAACCACTCCCCCCATTCCTGGAACCCCCACTTTGCCCTGCCCAGTTATGTCTGGCGGGGACCATCAATGACAGTCTCATCTCCCTACCTGTCTAGTCCACGTACCAGTCCCTTTGAAAACCATAAACCAGGTCCTGCCACTCACTCGTCTTTAAAAATATCTCCATTAAGGAGATTGACAATCAAGAGCTCTTCGCTGTCTGGCTGCAATCCACCTGACTCTCCCTGGCTCCTGAGAGCCACGTGACCTGCTGGGTACACCTTCACTAGGGCATCACAGCCACCCGCCCACCCGTCTGCCTCCCCACAGACCGACGCCTCCCTACAGCCAGGGTCCCACTCGTTCACCTTTGCATCCCCAGGGCCAAGCTCCTCACCAAGAGTGAGTGCCCAATAAATATTTGAGAAATAAGTGAATTTTGGTTCCCACTAAGCTGAAATATATAAATGTACATAACATAGAAATACATATATGTATATATGTTTATTTACATATTTGTAATACCTCTTCTAGTAAGCTAATCAGTTATAACTTACTGTTAAGCCTAAATCTCTAAATTCCATTGTAGCATCCTTTACAAACAGAAGTCTGTTTGCAAAAAACTTGCCATGTATGGGGAGGGCACAAGACAGCTCCTACAGAATCAGCAAAATGGCCTTTGCATTTTCACCTTGTTTTTATTGCTTAGGACGAGCACTTCCCCACATCCCAAGGGCACAGACTTCCTTTACCACCTTCATTCTCTGCGTCGGCAGCTTGGAGACACACACGGAACTGTGCCGGGCCAAGTGGGGGCCCGTATGGAGTAAGATGCTAAGTGAGGCCAGGCCCACACGGACGGTCCCGTCGCTGAGGTCCTGCAGGCCACAGGCATCCCAGCCGTGCTGCACTGACTCCCCAACGCCTGGGGGAGTGGCCTTTGCTGGCCACGACTGTACCCCACTTTCCAACTGTACGGCTCCTGAGCGTGTCCGCAGCCCTGTTCTAAATCTGTGTTCGCCTCTGTAATTTTTAGATAACATTTCAGCAATTTCGGGTTGGTGACTTAATGATTCTCATGCCATTCTCTGAGAGGGTTTTTTTTTTTTTTTTTTTTTATGATCTTTCTCGGAGTCACCACGGCAGTTTCCCTACTTCAGGATTACTTTCGACAGGCAAACTTTGATTATTTGAGGGCCCCAGGGGATGTGCTGAAATTTAAGTTAAGTGAGATTTCAGGTAATTGGAAGAGTTTATAATGTGAACTCGAGTAGCTGGGAGGTATGTGAGATTCACTGACAGTCTTGGTTAACCGAAGTGAGGAATGGCGAAGGCTTGCCTGGATACCTATTTCAATCCTTCGCTCCTATTATTTCTCCCTTCTTCCCTCTCCCCGTCTTCTCGGTCTCTACTGTCTGGGCGTGCCCCCTTTTCTTCGCAGGCCTACAAAGATGAGGAGGAAATGCAAGGAGAAAAGACTGGCTTTCCTTCTAGTTGGCCATACAGGGGCCGGGGAAGCCCTCTTCATTTGCTGAAGATTTTTTAAAATCATCGCTCGCCTAGAGGGAGCTTGCACCCTCCCCACTGCTGGGTTGATGGGAACTTGCCTCTGGCCAAGGTGCTGACGGCAGGCTGTGCAATTCTGGTTCGTTTCAGAGATCCAGCGTTCATGCAATGACATATTATAACACACAACAGTCACATGTGGAATGTGATGACAGATTCGCTCGTCACTTCGTTATAGGATAATAATTCAATTCGGTCGCAGAAAGCTTTTCTTGTGGGCCAAGTAGCAATAAAAAGCCAGCAAAGCATGGACAACATTTTGGTCAAACTATCTTTAAAAGCTATAAAATTGCTGTGGCTCATCTTCCCCTGGTCTCAAAAAGAAATTGTAAAAAAACAAACCCTAAAACCCCTACCACTGATGAGCCACGGCAGCCACTGTACATCCAACCGTTCCTAACTTCTCAGATCTGCCCCCAAACACTGTGAGGCAGAGGGGACCTCTAGCAGTGCCTCTGCTTTATAGACGAGGCTCAAGGGATGGCATTTGCAGGACTACAGCTGATTCCAGGACTATCCTTTAACTAAGGGACTTTGGGAGGCATGGAGGCAAAGGGCCCATTGACAGACACAACATGGCACCTGGGATTTAGAGTGAAATGACTTGGCTCTCACGGCCATCACCTATGACTGGCCATGAGAAGCCACTCACCCTCTTCTGTTCATCACTTTCCCTTTTCATAAATGCTGTGTGAATGACCATCATCTTAGGGGTCATCTCTGTGCCCAAAGGGGATTCGGAGTTTTGCATATATAAATCATTAATCCTTATCACAACCCCAAAATGTAGACATTATCCCTTTCTACAGATGAAGAAGCTAAAGCTCTAGATTTTTTTTTTAAGTCACGCAACTTGTAAGTGGCAATGATGGGATTTATTTTTTTTAAGATTTTTAAATGTATTTATTCATGAAAGACAGAGAGAAAGAGAGGCAGAGAGACAGGCAGAAGAATCCTACAGATTCTGTAAGACAATTCATGAGTGGAATATAAGAAATAGTGCAAGGGACGATAAGGGAAGGAGAGGAAACTGAACGGAAAAAATCAGAGGGGGAGACAAACCATGAGAGATTCTGAAATCTGGGAAACAAACTGAGGGTTGCTGGAGGGGAGGAGAGTGGGGGGATGGGGTAACTGGGTGAGGGGCATTAGGAGGGCACGTGATGTGATAAGTACTGGGTGTTACACTAAATGTTGGCAAATTGAATTCAAATTTAAAAAATAAAAAATAGGGATCCCTAGGTGGCACAGTGGTTTGGCGCCTGCCTTTGGCGCAGGGCGCGATCCTGGAGACCCGGGATCGAATCCCACGTCGGGCTCCCGGTGCATGGAGCCTGCAGTCTCCCTCTGCCTGTGTCTCTGCCTCTCTCTCTATCTCTCTGTGACTATCATAAATAAATAAAAAATTAAAAAAAATAAATAAAAATAAAAAGTTTTTTGAACAGACACTTCAAAAAAATTTTTTTTAATTAAAATGCACTGAGTGGGGCACTTGACGGGATGAGCACTGGGTGTTATTCTGTATGTTGGCAAATTGAACACCAATAAAAAATAAATTTATTATTTAAAAAAAGGCACTCGAGGGGTGTCTGGGTGGCATCCAACTCCTATTTCAGCTCAGGTCATGATCTCAGGGTTGGGAGATTGAGGCCCGCGTTGGGCTCCACGCTGGGTATGGAGGCTACTTCAGATTCTCTCCCTTTCCTTCTGCCTCAGTCCCTCCCCAAACCACTTCTCACATGATCCCTTTTTCTAAAAATAAATAAAATATATTTTTAAAAAAATGTAAAAAGCACTCGATAAATCTAAAGGCACCAATCTTATTAATAATCACAATAATCCAAAGAACTGCACCTGCCCTTTTCAAAAAGAGAAAACCATCTTTATTCCTAACTTTGTCAGAACTTGCCTTTCTGAAAAATGTCATCTCCCTGCTGGGATGAATGTTCCATAAGAGGGTCAGAGTGCTCCAGATGAAGATGTGACTCAAGATGGAGCATTTGTTGGAACATTCCCTGGCTCCCATCTCTGGGATCCTTGAGTCAGGTGCAGATACTCCAAAGCAAGGAGGTGTTCCATCCCCATCTGCCCCCAAAAGGCAGTCATCTGCAGACTGGAGATCTTGAAATCAGACATGCAAATCCATCACCATTTTAATTCTCCAAGTAAACAGGGCTCTTACCACCATCTGCCTCTAAGATGCCAACCAATCGTGATCATAGCTCCCCCAGGGATTCTCTCTGCGTGACAACCACAGAGTCATCATTAAAGGGCCACTTGGGCCCCCATTTCTGCCTACAGGATGAAGGTGTCCCCAGATGAAGCCTGTGGCTGGGAGCTGGATTTGCCCTCTCTCTACACTTAGCTCATAGTCTTCTGAGCACCGCTAATTTGCTCCTGCACTTGTTATCAGATTCTTCCCACCACCTCCAGCCAGCACTGATCAGTGAGAAATTTCCTTCAACAAGAACTGCCAGTTCAGAACTCAGCCCCACAGCGGCAAGTTAGGTAGAGATTCAGTCCAGAACATAGGTTAGATGTGCAATCCTGGTGACTCAAATCACAGGAGTTTTCAGGGGACAGACTAAACTGTAAAGATTTCTTAAGGCTAGGGCTCTGCCCAGGTCTCTGGCTGGTAATGGTGCAAATGGATCAATTGTGCTAGCACAGGGCTCCTGTGGGTGACCTGAATTTATCATGGCATTCAGGGAGGATGACAAATCCTCACTGGCTCCACATCACCAATGAGCCACCAGCCAATACTGGCATAATTTTAGTGCTTCCCTTGTTTCCATTTGTCCACCACCATCATGGTTCATCAGAAGAGCATTAAAATGACAATAAAACGGGTTGTTCTAGCTTATTCTTCAGCAAGTAGAGACATAAGACCTGACACTTAAAAAGAATTCCTTTGGGGAAGACATGCTTGGGCATTTCTCTTTCAGTAAGGAAATTCAATGATAATCAGGATCACTACAGACAACAGTGTCAAAGGGACTGACTAAATACATGGCCAGGCTGACCATTCTGAAAAGAGGTGAAATTTCCGAGGCAGAGACATCTAAAAGGATATGGATGACAGTGGACATCCTGAGTAAGACCCAGAGCTTGGGGGAGGTGCAGAGTGCGGGGGTCAGATTTTCCTGGATTCCATCTCTCTGCCCTGCCAGTTCTAGCTGAATGACCTCCAGCAAGTTAATCCATCTCTTGCTGAGCCAAAGACACCTCATTTACAAAATGGGGACGATGATAGTACCTAGTTCATAGGGTTTGTGAGGTTAAAGGACATAATGGAACAAGGTATTTAGTCCAGTAACTGGCATGTAGCTGGCATTTACTGAGATGTTATCTTTATCATCATCACCATCGTCATCATCATTATCAACATCATCACCCTCCAGCATCATGTTCATGGCTATCATTAGGACTGTTGCTGGCCATACTGTGTGGGAGGGCACAGAGACCAAAGTAGTTAGATCAAGTCTTTGGGAAAGACCTACCAAGCCTGAGGGGTCTAGTTCCCAGACATGACCATGGAGGCATCAGACAAAACACTGATGGCAGACCTTCCTCCACCACTTATTGGATGCCAGGGACGGCTCTGGGCACTTCACACGCATTAGCTCATTCGGTCCTCACAATGAGGTCCTATGAGGTGGGTATTACTATGATCCCCGACATCCACATAAAAATGTTGGCCAAGAAGATGGAAGCAGAAGTGTCCTGGGAGACTTCTGGGAAATTTCCTTAAAGGAAGGAGCACACTCTTCTTCATGTCTTCTCCCTCCTGCAAAATATTGATCCCAAAATGGAAAGCTCCACTCTTGGAATGGTGGATGAGAGAAACAAGCGATGCCTAGGTCCCTGACAAACTAAGCCAACATATCAGCCCTAAACTGTCTTCCTCTAAATTCACTGTACTCGAGGGAGAAATACAGAGAACTCTATCTTATCTAAACCACCGCTGTTTCTGGTATTAATCCTAAATTATATGCCAACATGCCTAAACAACTGATATTGAGGAAATTGGGTACCTTTTAATGTAAGATATGTAACTGGATTCATAACAGAGCCCTGTGTCACCACTGGCAGGTGTCACTGGATATCCATGACACGAAAGCACACAAGTGCTATTCCGAGGTTTCAATAGAATTTAAGTGAGAGAATACTTCCCTTTTGGCTTGATAATTCAAAATACGTGCCTCCTGAACATGAGCACGACACCATGGCAGGTCTGTTCGGTCGCTCACTCACTCATTCATCTGGTGAGGCTATGGAGGTGGCGGGGAGGGGGGTGGTGGGGGGACACAGACTTTGGAGTCAGAAGAACCTGGGGGTTCAGATCCCAGCTCTTGCATTACCAGCATATTCTCTTGTCTTTACTTACCAACTCTTAGCCATACTGGTCACAGCGACTGAAATGGTGGTAACTCCAGTTGGCTCTCAAGGCTGTTGTGAGGAATTAATGAAACGCGTACAGCAAGCGTCGGCACATTAAACAGTGCCCAACAGCTGTTTCCTTTTTCCTTCCACAACGTGCCTGAACCAAACCTTATCTGCCCGGCACATGACAAGGGCTTAATAAATGGAAACAACAACTTTACCGCTGTTACTAATACTGATGATACTGGGAGAGTCGTAGCAATCACGGCAGTGCCGCAGTCATAGTAATAGTGGTAGTAAAATCCTCGAAAGCTCAGTGCCGAGAGAGGGTGAGAAAGCAAGGAAGGTCCCCAGATGTACGTGGTTAATGCCTGCATGATCAAAACTGAACTGTTCAGCGCTGGGAAGGAGACAGGTTCTGGGGAAGCATAGAGTTCTTTCCATGAATCCTTGTGAATGTTCCTCATAATTGAAACAGCTGTTTTCCTTGCTCACCAAGCAATCCTATAAACTTAAAAGAACCTCTCTCTAAATCCAGGTGTTTAAATTGCCCAATGAATTCCTCTCCTCTTTTATTTTTATTTATTTTTAAAGATTTTATTTATTTATTTTAGAGAGAGAGAGAGAGAACGTGTATGCACACACGAGCAGGGGGAGCCAGAGGGAGAGGGACAAGCGGACTCCCTGCTGAGCAGGGGGCCCGACACGGGGCTCCATCCGAGGACCCCAGGATCATGACCTGAGCTGAAGGCAGACGCTTAACCAACTGAGCCACCCAGGTGTCCTCCTCTCCTTTTCTAAAAATGAATTTTTAAGATGAAGTTGAAGGATGGGATGAACACACACCCTAGAATTTGTTCTCCTGTACAGATGTTTATACACCACATGGTAGGATGCGAGATGCCCCTGCCAATGCACGGGGGGTGGGGAGGTGATTAGGCCATTCAGCATAACTCACATGTATCCAAAGAACCTAACTGAACCAGGGAAGGCATAAACCAGCCATTGCAAAATACCACAGGAAAATCTTAAAGTCACTGCCCCCCCCCCCCCCCCCCCGCAGCTTCTTCTGGAGCTTGAGAAAACCCTGATGTCAGACACCTGGGCATTCTGATAGTGGGAAATAATGCAGTAAGACAGCAAATGTATGGCTTGCCAATACCGTGGAATCACATGCTGCCATAGAGACTGATGTGGGTGACGCTGATGAGTTAGTGACATGGGAACTAGTCACTACTTATTGCTGAATGGGAAAAAGGACAAGTTATTAAAACAGCATCCAGTGAGGATTCAAAATAATGGTTACGGGGGTAGGGCGGGGGTGAGTTGACTGGGAAGGGTGTTCGGTGTCTTCCGGGGAGCTGGGACTGTTCTAGATCTTGACCTGGGTGGTGGTCACACAGGTGTGTGCACTTGCAAAAAGGCATTGAACGTTCACTGTGTGCACTCACTCTACATGCCTTAGCCTCAATGCAAATGGGAAAAAAAATAAAGCGGCATATGATATAAACTCATTTTCAGAAATAAAGGCACGGAGGGCACCTGGGTGGCTCAGTCAGTTAAGCATTTGACTCTTGGTTTTGGCTCAGGTCATGATCTCAGGGTCCTGAGATGGAGCCCATGTTGAGCTCCATGCTCAGTGTGGAGTCCACTTGAGATTCTCTCTCTCCTTTTCCCTCTGAACCTGCCCCCCTAACCTGCTCACACACTCTTTCTCTCTCTAAAATAAATAAATAAAATCAGAAAGAAAGACAGACAGGCAGGCATGGAAAGATCTCCGAGAGATTATCTAGTATATTATTAACAGCAGTCAGCTCTGGGTACTGGAATTAAATTTTCTTTTAAACATACCCATATTTTCTAAATTTGGGGAGCGTGTCAATCTGCCCAGATATTTAAAGTTAAATCCATCCTGACCCAAACTTTGAGCATCTCTAGGTAACACCTTCAGCCCCTCACTCTTCTCCTGCACCTGCCCTTTCTTCTTCACTCACAGATTCAGGCTGGCAAGGGCCGGACCCTCACTGCTGCCTCAGGAACTCCGTGTGATGGGCTCGAGGAGGCAGGGCTTGGGGGGACGGCTCCGCGGCACTGTTAGACTCACACACTTGTGCAGAGCCTCCGTTCAGACAGGTGGGGGCCACCTGCTGCACCTGCCTTCAGCCTACACGCGGAGGTGGCGTCCTGACCGTCCTTCAGTTACGCTCACATCTGCAGGTGTCCCTGACACCGCTTCTGCTCAACTTCCAGCCTCTACCGAAGCCTGGACAGGGATCTGGGATCAGAGCCCAGAGGGCTCTAGCTCAGCTCCAGTTCTTGGGCTTTGATCCTGGCGTGAGAGTGCGGAGGGTACGAACCCGAGCCTTCCAGGGGGAAAACACCTGACCTGAAGCTAAGAGGCCTGGCTTCACACGCTCGCTTCTTGCCCAGTGACCACCAGAAGGACTCTGAATTCCCATTTCTTCATTTATAAAAGGACACCCCCCGCCCTGCTCCTTCTAGCTGACAAGGCGGTTTCGAGGATAAAGGAATGGAGAGGAAGGTGACAACATCCTGCTGGCTTCTGCACCCCAATTTTTAGCCAAGTGCCTGAGGCTGCATTTAAGCCTCTTAAGCATCAGCAGAAAACATGCAATGTGAGGCACTGTTTTTATTATTTCTTACGACAAGAAGATGACCACAGGGACCAAAGAGATTGCACAGCTGCTTTGCATGGAAGTCGGCCGTGGGGGCAGACAGCCTTGCAGCAGGCCTCTCTCCTCTCTGAGCAGAGGCAGAGATGGGTGACGCTCCGACGCGCCTTAATACAGGTCAGAGCCTGTGACAGAAAGTAGCTCTTCTAACCCAAGGATTTCCCACCCGCAGCTTCTGCCCAACTCTTTTCAAGCAGTATATCTGGTACGATAAAATTTCAGTTTGGAAGAAAAGGAGGGGAGAGAAGGGGCGGCTGGGAGGGAGAGAGGGAGGGAGGTAATGACTTCTGGGAAATTCATAAATCCCTCGGAGCTTATTAAAAGGAGATTTGACTTAACTGCCTTTAAAAGATCACAATCTGTATTTTGAAGGTCAGAGGGTCTGCGAGATCAGATGGCTAAGAGGGGACTTCGGGGGAAGAGACAAAAGAGGATGTTGTGACCAACAGAAAACGGATGTCCTTGTTTTAATTCAGTTGGGGTTTTCTACTCGAGTAGTAGTGGAGCACCCGACAGGTTAGTCCTCTCTCTCGGACTTGCCGACCCCGAGCAGGCCTCTGTGCTGGGTGCCACTGCAGATGCGGAAATGCATGCACCCGTTCCTTCTCCAGGTTACCCCCAGCTGGCGGAAGGGTGTGTGCATGAACAATCCCAACCTAGGGCGGCCGGGGAGACGCTCGTCGCAGGGGGCACCCGGGTGGGATGGGATCACAGAAGGCCAAGGCCTTCCGGGTGGAGGTTAAAGTGGTTACGACTGAGCCTTGAGAGGGGCGTGAGAAGAAGCAAGGGAACCAGCGTTCCTGCCAGGGGGCCCAGCCTGAGCAAACAGCAGGTGTGTGGAAACACAGGCGTCGTCGGGTGGAGACCCAGAGTGGTTCTGTGCGACAGGAGCACAGGCCATGCGAGCGGAGAAGTACAAGGCTGGGACATTTGCTTTGGATGAAGGTAAGCGAGGCGGTGACAATGGAGTCTGGGCCCAAGGGAGAGCCAGGAAGGGTGAGAGTGTGGCAAGGCAGCGGGGACACAGGAGGCAGGGAGGCTGATGAGGACGCGCCTCCTCCGGGGACGAGGCCACCACGCATTCCTTGTAAGTGAGCACTGTGACCCGAGCCCTCAAGCCAGCTCCCCAACAGGCTTACTCCAAACCAATCGAGGTGGGTAGAGGGGTCAGCAGGCGCTCTGAAGGCCAGACAGGGGTGCGAGCAGCCCCAGACCAGACTCGGGGACCAGCAGGAAGGACGCGAGGCCAGAGGGGGCCTCAGAGGGGAGCACGCGAGAGGCCGAGGACGTGGAAGGCACCCAGGGGTGGGCCCGGTGACCTGCGAGCAGGCTGGAAGGTCTGGCAGCGCAGAGCCCGTCAGGAAAGACGGAAAGCTTAGGGACTGACCCCAGCGGCACTGCCCAGACTGGAGCAAATTAGGAAGCAAACTGGAATTGGCTCAACAAAGGGGGGTCTAGCCCTGGCACCTCCCACACTACCTTGGTCACGGGGCTGCAGACGGCAGCGCAGGCAGGCACGTCGGCCCACACCCGCTCAGTGTGAATTCTCAGTGGCCTCCTGTTGACAACGGCAGCTGACACGTCACCTCCCTCTGCAGGGGCATCTCTGAAGCCCTGGGAAGGGTTTTCCTGAAGCCCGGGCAGGGACTGGACCGCCACCTCGGCTCTGGGGGGCTGGGGGACCTTCAAACACACTCTCACATACGTCACCTGCTTTACCCTCATCCTAGGTGAGAGACACAGATAACGTCATCCTCATTGTATAAAGTCCAGAGAAACTGAGGTCTTGGAGGAGTCATGAGGTTTGCCCACCGGTGAGTAGCTCCGTCCTGGTGGAGCTCGCTGACCTGACGCCCCGCTGCAGCCTGAGCCAGGCAGCTGGGGCCACGGGGACACTCACTGTCAGCTTCCTCGGGGCTGTGATCCGTGCAGGGGAGAGCCTGGGAGTGGGGCCCAGCAGCAGCCGAGCAGGGCTGGCTTCATAGAGACCCTCGGAAATGCCAACACGAACCATTTCCTCCCTCCTCGCCTTGACTTCATTCCCTCTCTTCCTCCTCTCCTTCCCTCCTCGAGTACCTGCTGAGTCTCACGTGCTGGCACCTGTACCACATGCTGTTGGCCGCCCGCCTCCCGGAGGGTCCCCATCCTCAGGCACCACCAGTCCCTTGCTCGTCATGCTGTCCATGGCCCCCCACACCACCTTCCCAACTCAGAGACACTATCCACTTCCCACATAAAATACGCCAGGCCCAGGGCAGGGACGAAACTCAAGTGGAGGATGTGACGCTTGAGCTGGGCCTCAAAGCATGTGGCGGAGGTCACCTCGGGGGCGAGCAAGGGTCTAGAGGCCACCACGCATTCCTTGTAAGTGAGCACTGTGACCCGAGCCCTCAAGCCAGCTCCCCAACAGGCTTACTCCAAACCAATCGAGGTGGGTAGAGGGGTCAGCAGGCGCTGGAACGCCTGGTATCCATGGGGCATGGAACGGTCTGGTATCCATCAAGAGGTCTGTGGAGAGTGGGGGGCGGTGGGAGAAGGGGGCTTACTGGCGATGATGGGGAGTTGGCCCCTGGAGGCCAACTGAGGCCTGGTTTTCACTCTGCAGGTCCTGGAAGGCCATCAGAGGGCTTGAGGCCGTGGAGCGGTAAATCATTTCAGGGCTTAGAATGGCCACGCCAGCTGGACAGCTGGGCGGGGAAGGAAGATCTTACAGGATGGGGCAGATATTCTGGGGAGAGAGGACAAGAACCTGGGCCACGGTGGCACGGGGAGGGGGGGGGGGTGGCGGGGAGTGGTGACACGGAGCCCGTACTGAAGACTTGTGCGGGAGCAGAAAATAGGGGCCTTACTTAATATCTAGACTGGGCTCAGCTGGGAAGAAGCAAAGACTCTGTAGTGACGTCATTAACTGAAATGGGATGGAAGAGGGGCAGAGAGAGGAAGGGTGGAAGGCAGAGGGAGGAAGGCCTCAGGTTGGGGCACACAGAGTGTGAGGAGCCTGGAGACACGTCCAGCAGCCACATGGGGGGTGCTGAAGCCCAGCGTGCAGGGAAAGAAGAGTGGAGTGTCAGGGGCTGGGCCGAGGCCTGAGCGCACACTACCGCGTATGGCCAAGGGGACGCTGGTATGGGATGGCCTCGGCAAGGGCATTTGCCAGAGCAAAGAAGGGGTGGCGGGCAGATGCAGGTGCGCTGAGAGTGTTGAAAGCAAGGGGACAGAGGCAGAGGTACAGGTGGCTCCTGTGTCCTGCTCAATCCTCATCCCTACCCCATACCCATCCCTACCGCATACACACCTTCCCAACGCACCCAGGTAATTTTTCCCCTGCTCAAAGGGTGCAGTCATGCCATGGGTCACGTCCAGAGTAAATGCCACACTCGGGACCCTAGCACTCTCTATAGCTAACAGGACATGCAGGTCTGCCTAATGACCACCACCTCAAGCCCCACGACGCACTGCCGACCAGAGACCAGACTCCAGTAATTCCCAAACAAGCCTTGCATCTCGCCACCTCTGCACCTTTGCTATTTCTGTTCCTTCTGCCTAGAACACCCTTCCATTATACTTCTACTTGCTCAAATCCTGCCCAACCCTCCTGGCCCAAGAACCTTCCTCAATCCCCTAATCTAAATTAACTTCCCCTTGACCAGCAGCACACTTATCACGATGTATGTCATGGGGGAGTAGCCCTAGCCCCGTTCCCTATCACCCCTGGACTGTAAACCCCTCAAGAGCACCTGCCACTGCACACAGTTCTAGATCCGTGTCTGGGATGTTGAATGCTGACCTTCTCCCCTGCTAGCCTCTGTCTCATTGAAATTTCCTGGCTGTCCTTTACTCCTCCATCGTGCCAGCCTAAGCCAACCTAGTGCAGTAAAGGGTCCACCCTAATGTCACTAACACCCTACCTGTGTGTCAGCCATTTAATGAAGCTATAGGTGGGCAGACATGTGGATGAGTTACTTTCCATAAGTGAGGATGTAAAATCAAAGCAGAGGCCCTGCATACGGGCCAGAACTAGGTTGGTTCTTGGGTAGTATTCAGGATCCTCACTCAGTTCCTGCTCTCTTGACTCATAGCATGAAACGCATCCCTACCTGCTACCCACCATAGGTGGTCACGGTCCCTTCTCTTAGGAGCTCACTACCTTGTGTAGGAGTTAAGATCCCCATACAGAGAAGGTCATGTCCTTCCTCTGGGAACATTTTCATGCTGGATGAGTGGCTTAGAACCCGAGCTACATAAGGCAACAGGTTGAAGGGTTCACTTCAGGCCTGGTTGGTCACAGATGATCTTATGAGGGAGGTGGGCTTCTATTTGACCTGGAAGGAGAAGTTAAGGCTGTGGTCTGGGAAGAAGTAGAAGGCCCACCCAGGTGAGATGAGGAGGTGAGAATGAGGTGGAAGCTAGAAAGCATGATCAGATCAGTTTGTCTGGAGCTGCCAGTTTCTGAGGAGATCGATGAGATATAAAGCTAAAAAGGTCAAGGCTAGTTTGGGGGGAGCCTTTGAATACCAGGTAATGGGGAGCCACAGAAACCTTCTGAGTATGAAGACCTCGTGAAAAGTGCTTTTCTTTTTAAGGTGGCATAAGAGGTTAGTTGTATAGAAGGCAGGCTGGCTTGAAGACAATCTGATATCCCGCACGTAAACGTTTGTTACAATAAAACAGCATCAGACAACGGAAACAGAGGAGACTATTCAACAAACTTACATGGAAAATGAAAATGGGAAGACTTCAAAATAAAAAAACCACCAAAGGTTTCTATTCCTTGGGAACCAGGTATCCCCTCCCACTGGCGCCATGTTACGTGATGGGCCAGAGAGAGATGCAGACTCTCCACGGAGCAAAGTCCTCTGCCATGAGGCACCCAGAGTCCCCATGTGGTTTGATTAGTGGAAAAACCAGGTGATGAGTGAGAAATGTCATTCACTCTGGTCATTTTCATTCAGGGACTATAGCAAAGCCCTCTTCGAATCTTCAGCCAATGTATTTTATTCAATGTGAAAGCCACTAAATTAATTTTTAACATAATAAGAGTAGAAATTGTCAGTTTTAGAAGCACATATGCGAATTTCCCTGCACAGGAGAGAACATGAGTCCTATTAGTTAAAAATAGCAGTTGTGCTCACTTTCCCCCACATGCTAATTTTAATAAACTTACTCTGAAATTAGCTTGCCACTAGGAAGATAGCTGCTCATCCAAAATGCTCCCAGTAAGCACGAAGCTTGCCTTGCAAGAGTTCAAGTACTCCCAGGAAACTCTGAACAATGCAGATTTCTAAATGGAACTCATCTCTTCTTTCCAGACTCGGCCACCCCCAACCCTCTATCACACCCAGAGCCACCATTCTCCGGCCACCCATCAAAGGTCATCTCGGATGCATTCTATTTCATCTTCCCAATACAGCTGGTTATGAAGTCCTGTTGCGGGTCTTTTAAAAAAAAAATTTTTCCCCTAGCCATCCTTTTCCCTCTATTCCTACTGATGCTATGTCTCTTTATCACTTCATTTATTCAAACATCCAAATTCATATATTGTACAACCAATACCTATGAAGGGCAAAGTACAGGGCAAAGAGCTAAGGCCACAAATTAATAACACATGGTCTGTATTCTCAAGGAGTTCAAGATCTTTTGGGGTCAGTGGAGAGATAGACAAGTTACGGGTTGGTTAGAAAACCGTATGATTAGTATGGCTTATCATATGCAAAAGGAATGATCAGGAACGTTGGTGGTAACAGAAAAGACTGGGTTACTGGTCTCTCATCTTGTCTTTTCCTGATTCCTGGCAAAGTCATCAAATTTGTCTGTACATCCCCGCTGCCTGGCATTGTGCCTCATAGACGTTAGAGGCTCAGCGATCCCTGAGTTCAATGGAAACAAATCTATTACAAACTTGTACTTTCATCAACTTGTACTCCAGCAAAAACCAACAAACAAAACAAAACAAAACAAAACAAAAAGCATTCAGTGCTTCTCTATGACCAGCTACATTAGAGCACAGCCTCTGTCTTGCTTTTGAAGTCATCCACCATCTGGTCCACCCTGGCCATTCCAGCCTTAATGTCTGCTACACCTCAACCCACTAGTTCCAGCCTTCACCAGAAGCATTTCCTCAAAAGTCCACCACGAGCCCAGCGCTCATGCCTGCTTCCTGTCATGATCACCCATGCCCTCTCCAACCAATGGGGATGCACCCGGTTCAAGGTCCTCCAAGAAGCCTTTTCCCACTTCTCAAGCCCTACCAACTGTCTATACGTGTCCTCAGTATTGCGCAAAATAACATCCTTAATACAAATAACACCTTGAAATATTAACTGACATCCTACCTGCCCACCTAGCCTCCATTTCCTATAACCCCTAGCCCGTTTCTCATTACATATCCTTCTCCCTTTTTAGAGAAGCTGGACATTCTGCCTTCGTGTCCCGAGGAAGGGAGCACCCAGCAAAACACAGGTAACAAAGTGATTGACTGGCTTTTCAGTGTTGAAAGCCTGGTCCTTAAGACACTGGCGCAGAGAAAAGTCTCCCCAGTAGCTCCGCCCTCTCCCAAGGGCCCCACCACCACCACCCAAAGACTAGAAAGATCTCCAAAGTTTAGGGAAGGGCAAAATCAGAGTGCAAGGAAGGAGAGCCCGGCAATCAGCGAGTCTCCACGAATGAACACGAAGCTCTGACTAATCAGCCCCGGGTGGGGAGCGCAGAGTGAGAACCAGGGGACTGGGGTGGGGAGCACACTAGGCTTGATGGAAACCTAATGAGGTGGGGACCTGGACAGCTAAAGAGTAAAGATCTCTAGAGCGATGGTGATCTTCACTACCCATCTCTCCTCTTTAAAAAAAAAAAAAAAATTACATTTATTGAGACTTAATTCACACAGAGGAAGATTCATCTTTTTGGGTGTACAGCTCTATGAATATATGCACCCCCTCATACGGTCATGGAGTCATCACCCCAAGGGAGGCCTAGAATAAGTCCATCACTCCAAAAAGTTCCTGCATGTTCCTCTGCACTCTGTGCTCAGCCCGCGCCCAGGCTCTGGCAACCACTGATCTGTTTCCTGCCTTTTGAGTTATGCCTCCCCAGAAATTTCATATAAATGGAATCTTACAGGCTTGGCTTGAGCCTCTAGTTTCTTTCACTTGCCAATTTTTTTTTTTTTTTTTTTGGTATAGTTGGCACATGGTGTTACATTAGCTTCAGGTATACCAAATGTCTTGAAGATTCATTCATGTTTTTGCATGGATCAGTGATCTGTTCCGTCTTACTGCTGAGCAGGAGTCCACGACACGCATGTACGGCAATTTATCCGCTCATCGGTGAAGGGACAACGGGACTGATTCCATTCTCAGCAAATAACGGCTGTAAACATTCACATACAGGTGTTGGTGTGGACATCTGTCTTCGTTGCTCCGGGGTAAACTCCTAGGGGGAGCACTGCTGGGTTGTCGGGTTAAGTGTATGCTTGACTCGATGAGAAATCGCAGAACTGTTTTCAAAAGCGGCCGCACCATTTCCTACTCCTCCAGGAACACGCGGGGCTTCCAGGCGCTCTGCATCCTTGTCAGCACTTGGTTTATCCATTTTTTGTTTGTTTTTCCATCCTAATTGGTGTGTCGGGGCATCTTATTATGGTTTTAACTTAACATTTCTCTAATGACTGATGGTGTTGAATATCTGTTCATGTGCTCATTTTCCATCCAAATCTCTTGAATACAGCGTCTATTGAACTCTTTTCCCATTCTAAAAATTAGCTTGCTTGTTTTCTTGAGTCCTGAGGGTTCTTTCTATATTCTAGATATGAGATACGTGTTCTGCACAGATTTTCTCCCAGCCTGTGGCTTATCTTTTCATTTTCTTAATGGAAGTTTTCAAAGGGCTGAAGTGTTAAATTTTGACAAGATCCAATTTATCCTTTTTTCCTATTATGGTTTCTATTTTTCGGGTCCTATGTACCCTTCTTACTCTTGAATCTCCCAAACCGTGAAAAATCACCTCAGGGGGGGTGGCAAGAAGAACCCTCCCAAATTGAAGCTGGACACATACTGCTAAAGATTATATTCCCTGGCCCTCGTGCTGTGAGGTGTGGCCATGTAACCACGCTCAGACCAAGGGGATGTGAGCAGAAGTCATCCCTCATTAAAGAAAAGCCTCCTCGCCCTGGACTCCCGGTGCCTCTTTCTCTCCACTCTCATGGGCTGGGCAGCAAGCAGCGTCCCCCATGCAGTTGAGGTCCACCCCCAAGACACACTGTAGTAAGAAGGTGCCCCCCAAAATCTGGGTTCTTAAATGACTGTGGACCAGGGCCGCCCTCCCAGGCTGGACCACCTCATTGTAAATGGACAAGACCCTCATACCTGCCCTATTTAAGTGATGTACTTTGAGGGTAGGTATCTTCGTTACAGCAGCTTACGCTTCACTGTAACAAATCCATCCTTCTTTCTGAGGAAGTAGAAAACAATCCCAAGGGTCCTGGATCCAGCCTGGTGTCTCCACAGACAACTGCACAATAGTTTCCACAAGTTCCACTCAGCTCAGGAGTGATCTGGGGGGCAGCAGACTAGGAATCACTTGCCCCGACCGCAGTCAAGAGAGTGACATCCCCTATGCTCAGAGCAGTGAGGGAGCGACAGGCCAACTTGTTCTTCGCTCATCCAAACAGCCTGGGCGTGCAGAGCCACTGCTGAGAGGGGGACGAAGAGGGATGCAACAGTGACCTATGACCAGGCTGGGGCTCAGTGCAGCGGATGCATGCCCTCCACCCCATCACCCCTGCCAACGGCTGAGTACGGCTCAAACCCCCCCACCTAGGATTTAACTACAGGCTCAGGGAAAGGAGAGGCAGGACTCCAATCCACGTGACACTTCCCCCGCCCGGACAAGGGGATCTGGAATAAAAAATTCAGGTGTTGTAGCAAAACACACAAGTTTTCGCTTCGTGACTACCGAAGTCTCTGTCCTGAGGTTCAGCTCACTGGACTAAGGCCCACTAGGCACCACCTGTCAGGCTGAGGCCTAAGCACTAACCAGCATCACCTCATTTGGCCCTCACGGCACCTGTGAGGTGGGCACGTTATGACTCTATTTGAAGACGAGGCTCAGAGAAGCTGCCCAGAGCAGTGATTCTTTCAAGTCCATTCCACTCCGTGCAAACAGCCCCCACTGCCCTGACCCGCTCTCAGGCCACGTGGCCTCCTGGGCAAGGCCTAAGACACCCAGATCACCACGCTCCCGAGCAATTTTTTTTCCATGGCAGGCAAGTGATCTAAACGGGTTCACGGGGAGCGACTCCTGGGGTTTTATGGAGTGTACTAACAAGAGCTTCCGTCTTCCCCTCTGAACTGTGTATGGGAGGCTGAGACCGAAGACAAGCAGCAAGGAGACCCAAGGACAGAGAGTCTCCATCTCAGTGGCGAATCCAGCTATGCCCCAAACCAGCTGTCTTGGAATTAGTCGGGCCGGCTGTATTGGTTTGCTAGAACTGCTGTAACAAATGGCCACAAACTGAGTGGCTTGAAACAACAGAAATGAACTCTGACACCCCCGGGGGTTAGAAGTCCAAAACTAAGGTGTCAGCAAGGCCATGATCCCTAATGAGGTTCTAGGGGTGGACTGTTCTTGCCTCTTGCCTCTGGTAGTTGCCAGCGGTCTCTGGCACTCCCGTCAGCTGCAGACCCCTCTCTCTGCCTGTCATCACATGCCCTTCTTTCTTCTACAACTTCACACTGTCTTCCCTCTGTGCATCCCTGCGTCCAAATTTTCCTCTCCTGATGAGAACACTAGTCACTGGATTAGGAGTGCACTCTAATGACCTCACCTTGACTACGTCTTCAGTGATTATTTCCAAATAAGGTTTACATTCGCAGCTATGGGAGGGGTTAGGATCTGAACCTAGGTTTTTGGGGAGCACAGTTCAACCCACAACACCAGCCAATAAATTTCCCGAGCTGAACCACTTTGGGTTGGGTTTTTGATCACGTGCACCCAGAAAGAGGTAGCCAGGATTCACCCCCAGATCTCAGTGGACAACTGAGACCCAAAGCTGTGCCACTAACTGTAGGGTCGACTATATGCCTTTCAACCCCTTACAAATGTCAGCACCTCCACTCTGGGCAGAGGCCCAGGGTTATACAACACGCTCAAGGAATATGAGACTGATTGTTATCTAATTAATTAACCAAAATACAAATAGTGAAAAAGGTGAAATTGAACCAGGCATGGTTTATCACGGGGCAGTAGGCTGAGAGCTGGCGAGCATTTTTCATTTGAGAAATAAGAAAGTTACGGATTGTCTGCATGGCTACATTTCAAGATTTCTCCCTGATTTTGAAAGATCACCTCAGGTGGTGCGAGGGACAACATTTCCCCCTCCTCAGATATTTAATTTCCAAAATAGAGCACGAGTCACGCTTCTTTCACACGCATGGCCGTGTGTACTTCAGGGCCCGAGAGTAGGCTGTAATTTCAGCTTGTTATACTAAAAAATATGAAAATAAAACTGATCTCTGTAGGATCACTTTAAATGAAAACTGCTTCCCAGAGGCAAGCCGAGGAAGCAAAGTGATTGAAGGAGAGCACAGGGCTCTGGAATGGTGATGGGCAGGAAGGGTGATGGAGTGCGCATCCAGGGTGGGAGGCCGAAGCCAGGGCTTCTGCAGAAACCGGCGTGAACTGCCACAAAGCCTTAACCTCACTACCCAGGTCGGACGTCTGGTGACAGCTCCCCCAGTTCCTTCAGCTGGGTTCCCACGCCACTTTGGAACACCACCAGCCACTGGCCACTCTCCTCCTTGAATCCTACTTGGCTGAGTATCAGATATCTTCTCCACGCCAGACTCAGTCCACACCCAGCCAGCTAAACTTGAGCGGGCAGGGGAGTCCCCTGGGTGGCTCAGTTTCGGAGAAAAGCAGATTTGAGGCTACACTCCTGGGCACGTTCATGCCGCTGGTGTATCAGTTTCCTGTGGCTGCCATAACCAGCCACCACAAACTGGGTGACTTAAAAGAGAAGTTTATTCTCCTGTGGAGACCAGATGTCCACAGTCAAGGTGTCAGCAGAACTGATTCCTTCTGGAGGCTCTGAGGGAGAATCTGTTCCGTGCCTCTTCCAGCTTCTGGTGGCAGCTGGCAAACCGTGACATTCCAGAATTTTCGCTGTACAACCCTGATCTCTGCTTCCATCTTGATATGGCCTCCCTCTGGGTGTCTGTCTTCCCATGGCCTTCTCCCTTGTATCTCTGTGTCGGAAATCTACCTTAACTTTCTTTTATAAGAAAGATTAGATTTAGGGCTCACCTGAAATCCAGGATGATCTCATCTTAGGGTCTTTAACTTGATTATATCTGCAAAGGCCCTATCTCCAAATCAGGTCCCATTCACAGCTACTGGGGTAGGGAGTAGCGCTTAGACAAATCCATGGTGAGGAGGGGGAAGCACACAATAGATTGGGGGAAGGACTTTGAAACTTGCTTTTTTTTTTTTTCCAAAAACGCAGAGTGACTCTTGGCACTCTTTGCTCCCCAAATGACTCTGATCTTTAGATCATACTCTGAAGAACACTGATTTGGTCGCTGAGGATACAAAGATGAATGAGACATGATCCCCTCCCTTGGAGAACCTGCTGTCCAGCTGAAGGTACAGACAAATGAACCAATGATTAAAATACAGAGTATGACCTAATGATCCCGAGCTCTGGAGTCAGATGGACCAGAATTCTCCAGCTGTGAGGCTCGGGCAAGTTCCCTAGCCCATCTGAGCCACAGTTTCCTTATCTGTAAAGTAAGAATTCCTACTTTATAGCATTATGAGAATGAGGCTACATAAAATGCTTAACAGTGATGAGGGACTCAAGAAACAGACATTGGCTGTTACGAAAACAGGAAGCACAGCTCTTTGCTGTGTGCCTTCCACATCCTAAAGCCTATGATTGTCTGTGGAAGGCAAGAAGGCATTACCCTGAAGAAATGCAGCTGGGACAGGCAAGGCAACTCCTGAAACACCCATTTCAGGATCTTGATTTATTCCATAAGCATTTTTGGAGCACCTGCTGTGTACAGAACTCCAAAGAGTATGTAGGCACTTGGAATAAAACCAAGGAAAACACATGTCCTGGTGGGGCGACCACCAGGCTAAACAGTGTGGTCAGTGCAAGGCGGAGGCAAGCCCACCACGGAGAGGCACATTCGACGGCAATGAAGCATTTCCTTCCTTTGGTTTTCCATCCTCTACGTTCTGTTCTCCAGCATTCTATGTATTGTGTGACGCTCCCAAACTGTAGCATATGCTCCAGAAATTCTTGGAAGGTGGAAGCGCTTGCCTGTCTCCTCTACCAGTGAATCCCAGCACCATGTACCTGGCTGCTAATAGACATCCGATAAACATTTGCTGCAGTGGTGGACATTCTGGGGCCATTTCAGAGCCCAACACTGGACTTTTATGAAGAACCACCTCCAGCCTCCTTGACTACGGGGAATGATTCCGGAAGGACCAAGAGAAAAGTTCTCTAGAGGATCTGTCCCTGGACATAAAGCCTGATGGTGGGAAGAAACCCGGGCAAAACAGCGTATCGGAGTCCTGTCTAGTTAGGAGCTTTCAACCAGGAGGCCAAGAGGAAAACACTCAACCAGGGAGAACTTAAGGCCTCTTGTTCCTCTTCAGAAATACAGTGCTCCGCACACAGTGGACGCGAAGTAGTTATCAGACCGACCCGGAGGCCCAGAAAATGATTAAAGGAGAAAGACAAGACAGGTTTCCCCCCCAACAACGGAAGGCAGAGCGCCAACCCTTACACCCTGTATTGTGTGGCAGGAGTGAAGCCAAAGGAGCCCCCAGCTGGCCCTGGGGGGCGGGGATGGCTCTCAGGAGGGAGAGGACCCAATGTTGGGGGGGGGTCCTCAGCACTGCTCGGTGAGGTGGCCACGAGCCGTCACACAGGGCGGCAGGTCAGGACCAGCAACTCACCTGGAGAAGGAGCCCTCAGCCCTCCCTCTCACCTGGCCAAGAGGGACAGCCCCGCCCAGGCCACAAAACTCAGGCTGGGCTGACCCGGGAACAGCGTGGGAGGCGCCCAGGGGCCCCCTGGGGTTGGGACAAAAGAGTTTGGAGGGAGAGGGCTGGTGTTTGCTGCTTCCAGGGGCGGACCGGGAGGCTTGTGCACCTGCCTTTCAGCCTCTGGCGCCGGCGCTCACCTTCGGCGGGGGGGGGGGGGCCCGCGGTGCTCGGAGCAGGCCGAGCCAGGCCACCGACGCCCGAACCCCGCCCAGCGGCACCGCAGGGAGGGCCCCGGCAGGGAGGGCCACGGCGGGCAGGGAGGGCCCCGGCGGGCAGGGAGGGCCCCGGCGGGCAGGGAGGGCCCCCGCGGGCAGGGAGGGCCCCGGCGGGCAGGGAGGGCCTCGGCGGGGAGGGCAGGGAGGGCCCCGGCGGGCAGGGAGGGCCCCCGCGGGCAGGGCAGGGCGAGCAGGGCCCAGAGGACCCGGGCCGCGTCCCGCCACCGCCTCCCCTGCCCGCCTCCCCGCGGCGCCCAATCGGCGGCTCCCGAACAGCGGTGACCGGGGCAGCAGGTGGGGCCTGGCGCTCTCCTCCCGGATCCCCGCTCCGCTCTCCAATCCCGGGGCCCGACGCCGCCGGGGGCGGGGGGGGGAGGGGGGAGGCGGGGAGGGGGGGGGAGGGGGGAGGCGGGGAGGGGGGGGGGAGGGGGGAGGCGGGGAGGGAGGGGGAGGGGGAGGGGGAAGGGGGCCCCTCCCCCCCGACGCTGCCCCAGATGGCGCGCAGGGACGCGGCCGGGAAGCGCGGGAGGACCCGAGCTCCGGCGCACCTGGCGGGGGGGGGGGGGGGGGGGGGGTCGGGCGCGGGGCGCGGGGTACGGGTGCGGGTCGGGGTGCGGGGTGCGGCCCCCCCCCCCGCCCGCCCGGCGCCTCGGCCTCACCTCGCTCACCAGCCCCTGCCAGTCGCTCTCGGTCCGGTCGCCGCTCATGGCCTCCTCCTGCGGGCGGGCGGGCTCCGGGGACGCCGCCCTCCGCCTCCTCCTCCGCCGCCGCCGCCGCCTCCTGCTCCGCCGCCCCCGCCGCCCCCCGAGCCCCGCGCGGCCCCCACAGGCCGGGCCCCTCCGAGCCGCGCCGCCGCCTGCGGCCTCCCGCGCTCCCCTCGGCGTCCGCCTCCGCGGGAGGGGGAGGAGCCGCGCCCGGGCCCAGCCTCAGGCCGCAGCCCCGGGCCCCGCGCCGCCGGCCCGCCCGACCCGGCCACCCCGACCCCGACTGCCCCGCCCGACCCGGCCCGACCCCGACCCCGACCCCGCCTCCCCCACCCCGGACCCCGCCTCCCCCCACACTCCCGACCCCGACCTCCTCGCCCTGGACCCCCAACTCCCACATCCCGGACCCCAGCTCCCCCGCCCAGACCCCCCACTCCCGCCCCCCAGAACCCCCGACCACCGAGGGACCCAGCCCCCACCCCCATCCCCTACTCCTGCCCCCAGCCCGCCCCTCCCCACCCCCAGAGCCCCAGGGCCCAGCCTCGCAGGGAAGGGCAGGTGGGGTCTCCGGAGCAGGTCACTGCTGGCTCCGGCCCTGCCCCCCACAGGCACCTGCGTGTCCCCTCCCTGCGGGATCCAAGCCCCCGATTCCAGCGCCCCTGACCCACCTCCAGGAGGGCCCCCCCAGGGCGCGGCCGGGGCTTTGCCCCCCTTGGGTTCCGGGCCTCGCTGGCACAGCGGTGCTGCTCGGATGGCGATTCACATGAAGGAAGGGACCCCGCGGGTTATTATATATTTAACATTGTTTTTAAGGCTATGAACGGTTGCTTACATTTATTTCTCAAACGATCAGCTGCCGCAAGTAGAAAGCAAGTGCAAAAATCTAAAGTAAACCAATATTGAACTCTAAATAGGACCCAAAGCCCTGAGTGGGATGCTGCGGCTCTGGGGAGAGGCGTTAAAGACCTCCTGGCACCAAACTGACACTGTCTCCGGGGAGGAAGGGCTGAGGAGCCATACAGAGGGCAGGGGTCCCCACAAATAACGCCCTGGTACCCAAGGTGGTTTTCCCAGGTGCCCCAGAATCCTCTCACGGGCCACCGGCGATCGAGAGCTTTCCGGCCTTGCAGAAGCTCTACCCATGGAGACAAGCAGCCTGTTGAGAGGTTACGGACCCATTTCACAGCTGTGGAAGCATCCCCGCCAACATTTACCTATTACTCCTTAGCCGCTGTGGATCCCAGACCCACCCCGTGAGATGGGTGTTACCTTCATTGATCAGTTGGGAAAACAGAGTCTGAGACCGTCATGCTGCATTTTATTGATGGCCTCGCTTTGTGGGCAGGGTCGTCTGCCAAGTGGTGTCATTAATTCCCTGCCTGTGTCCCAGCCAGTGTCTGTAGCTTTGGTTTGAGGCCCCGCCACATAACTCGCTCTAGCGAGTGCGATGATACAGACCTGCACACAGAGGCTTGGTAAGCGCCTGTGGGTAGGGCTTTATCCCCGCTCATGCTCCTGGGACCCTGTGAGCACTAAACCCTAGGAACAAGGCCACGGTAGCATGCTCGGTGGTGGACTCACGACCGACCACCAGCCGCCTGCCACATACATGTGTGAAGCCAATGACCCCCACCTGCCACAGAGATGTTCGTGCGCGAGCCCGGCTGAAACAGGCCGGAGAACTACCCCGGCTGAGCCTTGTCCAGTTTGCTGACCTCCCACACGTCACAGGGCTAAACACACGGCTGTTGTGTTGGACGCCGCTACGGTTGGGGCGGTTGGCTACGTAACAACAGATAACGGGCGTAGATGGCGACACTACTGGGGAAGGGCCTGGGTGCTCGGAACCCCCCTCGCCGGCTGCCCTCACAAAGCGACGGTCCCTGGCCTCGTGACCTCGTCGGAGGAAGATTCCACGACAGATTCTGGTAGGCCAGGGGCTAGGAGAGGGAGCCAGTCACCAGGCAGCACATTGATCCAGCGCCTGTCGTGTACAGACATCGTGCACCTGCCAGGAATGCTCAGTAACACTGCGCGGTCCCGTCCTGGAGGGCTTGCAAGCCTTACCATCGCAGTTCTGGAAACGGCTGTTCTAGGGGAAACGGCCGTTTCTAGACAAAAGAAGCTAGAATGTAGCCTAAGGCTTCTGGTTTTCTGCCCATGTGGGGCCACCCTAATCCATTCTCTTTCTAAGCCAAGGAGGCGGAAAGAACTTTCCCCCTGAATGTTTGGGGTTAACCCAGTGCCGAACCCTTGTTCCTAGCGGCCTGGTCTGTGTCTCCTGCTACGAAGCAAGGTGCCATCTGCCAGTATACGGCCCCCTGGCAAGCCATCTGGTTTCATCCGACCTGTCGATGGCATGAACCGCAGGAAGGGCGGACCTAACTTGGTCCACCTGCCTTTCACTGCCTCCTGGTCTGTGCGTCTCTCTCGGCTGGCGTCCAGGTAGGAGAGCAGCCCTTCCCTTCCGGTTCCCTCTCGACGTTGAGGCTTGCAGTAGAGACGCTGCTTTGGAGCCTTCACAGGTAATTTCAGCAGTGGGCAGCCCAGGCATCTTCACCTGAGAGACCAAGTTCCTTTAAGACGAGCCCCTGCGTGACTCCGTTTCCCCTATGTGCTTTCTCCTTCCCTGTAGTAAGTCAGCCAGTTATTGAGGTTTTTAGAAATAAAAATCGGGGAAGCAACTCAAAGAATGGCAAGCCTCTACCCACCCCAGCACGTCGAGAGACTTTCAACTCTATTGAAACGGCGTCTGTGGTTGCCTGGGGTTTTCCTTAGAGGTTTCCATGCCCGGAGTGCCAGCCCGAACCTGCTTAGCTTATGAGATGTGATTTAATCATGAACCGAGGCGATGGAGCTGCAAGCGATTCTTTTTTATCTCTTTTCATTTATGCAGCCTGACATTGAGTAATAATAATAATTAAATGCAGTTTAAGCTTTTAGGCACCTATACCAGGAGGCCTCTAGATACCTCATCAACAGCAGCCCAGGCTAACAAAAACAAAGCTAATTATATTGTGGTGAACTTTTGTCAAAAAAAAAAAAAAAAAATCAAACTGCTCACCAACTGTCCTTATATCTGATAAAAGCAGTACATTAAGTGGTCCAGCCCACAGTCCGTTTGCACGGGACCATTTGAAAACCAGGTGCCTCTGTCTTAAATTTGCCACCCGAGCACTAAGTATTGAAACTTTGGCTTTAGCCTCTATTTTTCACACCCCTCAGCGCTCTAAAAAATCTCCAGGGTCCCAATTTTTCCATATTTATTCATAGCCCCAGGGCCAGTTTTACTTATTTATTTATATGTATGTAGAGCGTTAGAAGAAAGTGCTTAGATGCTTTTGAGTGATGCTTCTCACTTTCAAAAGTTTGAGAGGGTTTTAGATGTGGCAACTCCAAAATAGCTTAATCTAAGAAGTTGAACCAGCAGATACTGATCAAAACAAAACAAAACAAAAGAAAAAAAAATCTCTGGAGAGCTGGGGAAAGAAAAGACGACTTGAACCTGTTGTTAGAAACCTAGCCCCTCGTCACCATGTCTCTACTGACGTGCAAGATGACTTTGGCCGGGTCCCAACAGCCCCAGACACACGAGATAGCCCTAAAGCTTGTGATACAGCTTCTCCAGACAGTATTTTCAATTCAAATTCTAGCTGCCCAAGCAAAAATGTCAGTGTTCTCATTAAAGAAAACTTAGCAAATCTCCACTTGAGATTTTTGGCTCAGCTTTTCTCTGAACTACACAATTGGGGCAATATTCATGACCACTCCTCTCCCGCAGTCACCTTTCTCCTGCTTAAATTAGGAAATCCAGTCTGATGAGCCTGGGAAGAAAATGATTCATAATGATAGTGGTTTATAGTGATGTATTTATATATATATATGTGTGTGTGTGTGTGTGTATACACATATATATATGAATTTTTAAAAATTAACTCTATTAGAGCCAAGGTCTCCAGTTCTTGCTTTTATCAAAGGAAGGACAGTTAGATCCTACCAGCCCCCCCCCACCTCCCCCCACACACACACACACGCCCATTGCTAAGTGTATTTCTTTGTTCTTGATTTTAAATTGGGGGCGAGGGGAGGGCAAAGGAGGGCAGGTCCTGGTGTGTATGGCATGTGGCAGTCAGGCTTCCTGCAGAGCCCTGAGACCTGAGGTCCCCTGGGCCACTGACCTCAATTCTGTAACAGATAAGCCTGCTCTCTTCCCCCTACCTGGGGATGCTCAGCAAAGCACTCCATCCATCATTTCCCTACCAGGGCCGGCAGTCAGACACCAGACAGGCCTGGATTCTGCTGGGGGTTCCTGACGCAGAGCATCCTCTTGTCTGTCTGCCTCCTGAGCTCCTGGGCCCTCTCTCTGCCACAGCTAAGCCCTCCTTGCCCAGCAGCAAACAATCAGTTGCTCACTGCTCCCATCCCCAACCCCGTTGGCTGCCAATCAGCCAGGCAGCAGGGGGTGGAAGGAAGTTCCACTCCCCGCTGAACCTCTGCTCAGGTGCTCAAATGACTGAGTGGGGCTGATGATGGCCTGGCCAGCAGGGACCCGCAGTTGCCGTCCTGGAGAGGCACGGGCACGGGCACGGGCCTGATTGGCTGGGGCGTTGCAGGGCAGGGGGTGGTGATGAGCCGAGGCAGAGGGGCAGCTCTTGGGGTGGAAGGGTCCTGAGGAGGGGGCTGGAGAAGTCAGCAGGGGAGGGCCAAGAGCTGGAGGAGGCCAGGAAGGGAAGGAGGGGACAAAGGGAGAGGCAGGGCCCCATGAGGGGGGCCACTGGTAAGTGGTCAGAAAAATCAAGAAGGTGGGGGAGACAAGAGCAGAAAACCGTGGGCGCAGGTCTGGGTAAGGAGAGCAATGACCCTGGCTGGTGGGGGCAGTGGTGTGCGTCATGGCCCAAGGAAGGAGTTAAAGGGTCAAGAGACAGGGAAAGTCACTCCGCTCCCAGATTATTCAAATTTGTTGTACTTATTGATAATGTATTTCATTTCTTCCGCGTGGGGGGGATATGATTCAGCACAAATTTGATGTAAATTTATGGAAATGAAAATGCAGAGAGGCTGCGGGCCTGAGCCGCTGGCGGGTTGGCTGCGTGGCCCCCGGCACAGCGGAGGTTAGCGCTCTCTGGACTTGGGGATCCGAAAATAGAAACGATCTGACTTGGGGGCCACTGGCTTCTCCTGCAGGCCGAGAGAGGGACTGACCCTGTCGCTCTGCAAGGCTTATTAAAAAAAAAAAATTCTGACGATTGTCTAAAATAGGCTCACCTACATTGTCCTACGGTCTAATTTTTTTCCTCTTAGGGTTGGGGGGGGCAGTTTTTACCCAGTAGAGATGGGCAGGCTTATTTCAACAAAAAGGGACACCAAAAGAAGAGAACTAACATTATCTAGAACCTACCGTGTGTACAGAATTCACTAGCGAAGTGACAGCAGTTGTTTTTCCTTCCGCGCTCTGGAAAAGTCATGGGACTTGGGGGAGGAAGGAAAACAAAGAAAACAATTTGATAGGGTGAAAAGGTGGCATTCCGTATAAAAGGCTGGAGCTGGTAAAATATTTATTGTCCATTAGGCTGTCCTTCAGAAACCTGGATGTTGGTTTTTCTCTTCCCCCTTCCTCCGGGGTCATGACAGTTATCTAATGATGTGCCTCTCCCGGTGGGGAGAGCCTCTCCAGCCTGGCCGTGACTGTGACTGTGACTGCAAAGAGAACCCTTCACAGTTTTCGAGAATAGCTGCCCTGAGCCCGGCCTTGCTCCGCAGCCTGCAACTGCCGTGACACAGGAGATTCAAGACCCCAAGACGCAAGGTTGACCCCACGGTTTTACTGCCCCTGCGTTCCCACCGCAGGCGGACCTTGCACCAGCGCTAGGTCCTGCTCTCCGCACCAAAGCCGTGATTCCCTCGAGCGTCCAAACGGTTGAGCTGCTGTGGCTCCCGTGGTCTGGGGGCCGACCAAGAGGCGTCTGCCTGCGGTCCGCAGCCCCGGCCTGTGGGTGTACTTGAGCGAATGTTTCAAAGAATGACAGCGATCTGCTCACTTTTATTACATCCGTGGGGCAGAAATTGTCAAGCCTTGGTGACACCAATGATAAGGCTTGACCTCATTCAGTCACCATAGGGCAAATTTCCCTTTGTTCTCTAGCAGAAGCACAACTTGGCAAATAAACATGATTTCTAAAGAGAGGCTGTCAACGAGGGTATTTATGAGCTTGCCGTGTCCCTGCTATTCCACTGAGTAGCTTACCTTTCGGGAAAAAGGGCACATATAAGCCCATGTGTGACACAATAGCTGCCATTTATGAACATTCCTTCCCCTGAGGCAGGAAAAACATGTGGGTTTTTTTTAAGATTTTATTTATTTATTTAACAAAGACAGAGTACATGCAGGGTGAGGGGCAGAGGGAGAAGCAGACTCCCCTCTGAGCAGGAGAGTCTGATCAGGACTCGATCTCAGATCCCTGGGATCATGACCTGAGCCAAATGCAGATGCTTAACCTATGGAGCCACCCAGGTGCCCAGGAAAAAGAATCCAAAGGTGATATAAGACATCTTAGGAAGGTCTTCTGACAACCAGGTTAAGACCCTGTCTTCTCTCCTTGAGGCTCTTAGTCTAATGGCCAAGTTCCCGAAGCAGCTGAACCCTGCAGAAACATAGGAAAATATTCCAGAATCGGCCCTATGGCTATGTTATGTCACATGGTCACCCTTTCCAGGAACCGGGAATGAATCATGAAGACTAGATCCATTTGGCACACTTAAAAATGGTTAATACAACATATTTTATGTTCTATGTATCCTATCATAATAAAAATAAGTTAAACAAAAACAAAAAGAGAAAAACAAAAAACACACAAAAAAGAAAAACCAGATCCGTTGAGAAAACTGTGAGAGGGGAGGATCAAAGACCACAAAGACACAGAAACCATGAGTTGACGAGTTTACTTACCATATCCCGGATCATTTGAAAAAGAGGAAGCAATGACTCCTTTCCAAGGTGAAGGAAGTAGTAATTGGACAAAAGCTGGAGAAAGGGAGCAGAGGGTTGGAGCAGTGAGTGCGGGAGCTGGGGCACCCCCACCCTCTGTGATGTGGTGTCCTCATCTATACAATGAGCAGATTGAGCCAGCTGACCTTGAGGGTCTACAGCTCTGTGAAGTCAAGCGGAATTTTACACAAAAGGTTAGTGGAGGTGCTGTTAGACATCACCCAAGAAGGGTTACAGCACCATGGAGTGTTAGAAGTATGAGGACTCTCAGAGATCTGGACCCCTTATTTTATAAGGGAAGAAATAGAGGCCCAAGGTGATGAAGCACCTTGCCCCAGGTCACAGAGCCTGTTAGGGACAGAGCTGTGGCCAGAGTCCAGCTTCTGAGTCCCATGCCCTGCTTCTTCACAATGCTTTGTAGTTGAGAATATTTGAAATTCACGAAGAGCAGAATCCTGGTCACCTATTGCTATGCAACAAACTACCCCACACCTAGTGGCTCAGTCATTGATGTATTATTGTCTCTGGGGGTTTTGCCGGTTGACTGGGCTCAGCTAGGTTGTTCTCTATGGAGTCTTCTCTGGGGAGGTCAGATGGAAGCCGGCCCTATGGTTCTCTGAAGGCTCATCTGTACCGGACATCCAAGGTAGCTCATTAACATGGCTGGCAGGTGACATTGGCAGTCAACGCTGCATGCCGGCTGGGAACTCAGCTAAAGCTGGCAACTCAGACACCTACCCCTGTCTCTCCATGTTGGGCTTTTCATTACACGGCAGCCAGGTTCCCAGAAGGAGCTTCTCAAGAGCAAGTGTTTCAAGGAAGAGAAAGTATGTCCTCGTTCATTCAGGAGGCTCTAACAAAATACCGTAAACTGAGAAGCTTAAAAACCACAGACATTTATCTCTTACAGTTCTGGAAGCTGGGAAGCCCAAGATCATGGTGCAGACAGATTGGGTGTCTGGTGAGGGCCAGTTCTTAGATGGCCGTCTTGTCATTGTGATCTAACACAGTACGGTGACACAGAGGTAAGTTGGGTCTTTGGGGTCTCCTAAAAGAACATCCTAGTCATTTGAGCAGAGCATTCACAGTGTAATCACCTCCCAAAGGCCCCACCTGCACACGGCATCACCTGGGAAGTAGAATATCAACATTTGAATTTTGAGGAGACACAAGCATTCAGACCATAGCAAAATGGAAGTTTCCAGTGCTATAAAAGCTCAGCCCTGGAACTGGCATGAAATCTCTTCCACCACAACACAGACTTTGGTCGAAGTAGTCACAAGTCAGCCTAGTTTCAAGAAAGTTGAGTAACAGAGTCCCCCTCTAGATAAGGATGGGATGGAGGCATCCATGTACGTATCGGGACAGAGGAATTCCAAAGAATTCCATCTTTGGAAACGAACTACCACTGCAGCGGGTCTGATTTTTATCACAAATGATCCTTTGATGCCGTCCTGGAAAAAACAATACTGGGCACATATTAACTAAGCTTGACTTTGTTTTTCTTTTTGTCTTAATGGAAACAAAATCAATTGAGTTCAGGCCTCAATACAAGTTTTTTGTTTGTTTTCTTTTAGATTCGATCAGTTCAGGGATCACGTAAACCAAACAATGGCTTGGGAGAGTCCCTAAAGAAATACCCAACTGATGATGGTAGGAGTGCATCTTGTGTGGAAAGGAAGGTGGAACCTACAGTAACAGGCACTGAGGCATTGAAAGACTCAATCTCTCTTCATTATGAAGAGCAGGGAAGTAGAAAAGAATAAAAATACATTCCTTGAAGACAGAGATTGGACCATATTCATCTCTGTATCCCTACTGCCCAAGACAGTACAGCACATAGTAGGTGCTTAATAAATGTTCCCTGAGTTCTATTGAAATACCATCTTTCTCAATAATAATGTAAACTAGCATTTACTGAGCATTTGCCATATGCCGGGCGCTTTGCTAAGCATTTGGCATGTGTCACTTCACCTAATTTTCACAAAACCATGTAGTGTCTGTAATTATCCCAGGTCTTGGTAGTCAGCTGGTAAAAGCCAGGAAGCCCCCATAGGTTGTTGAAATTGTAAAATATTTCCATACGTGTTGGTAAATAACAGATGCTCTGTACCCTAGGAGTGAACTCCGTACCCTTATACCACTCCCTAACCAAATACCTCAGCCCAGGAGAGACCTAGGTGGGCACCGCCAGGGAGCTCTCATCATGTTCTGAGAGCCCTGTGTGGTTCCCCCACAATGGCCCCCATCCCCACATGTTCTCCTGGCCTAAGTTGACCAGATGCTGAAGCGGTGGAGAGAGCCCTGGGTGGTGGTGCCAGCATCTCAACAGGCAAATGCTTGGTGTCCATGTAGTTGTCCAAGAGTGGAATGAGCCTTCAAGAACTAACACATCTGCGGGCACTTTCCTGTGGCTGCCTGGGAGATTGGCAGCCTCTGCTGTGTACCCTATGGGTTGTTAAATATTTTGAATATCATTCCTGATTATCTGTGTTTGAAAGAAGAGGGAGCTGAGAATGTTAGAGCTTTTAAATGATTGACCAATGTCACCTAGCTAGTAAGGGTGGATCCAGGATTAAACTTTCTCTGAGCTCTGTGCACACTGCTATTGTGCTATGCTACTGTATTAGTTAGCTAGGGCTGCTGTAACAAAGAACCACACACTGGGTGGTTTTAATGACAGAAATTTACTGTCTCATAATTGTGGAGGCTAGAAGTCTGACACCAAAATTGGCTATGAAGGATCTGTTCCAGGCCTCTCTCCATGGCTTGTAGATGACTATCCTCTCTCTGTGTCTCTTGTCTTCCTTCTATATGTGTCTGTCCCTGCATCCAAATTTCTCCTTCCAACAGGACACCAATCATACCGGAGTGATTAGGGACCCACCTCACTCCAGTAGGACCTCATTTTAACTAATTACATCTGCCATGACCCTATATCCAAATCAGGTCACATTCTAAGGTACTAGGGGTTAGGAATCCAACATAGGAAGTGGGGGATGAGACCCAGTTCAACCCTAGCAGCTATTTTTCTTAATGAGACCTTCCTCATCTCTGTCTAACAAAGCTAATTAGGCATCTACACAAGTTGTCTGGAGAAAGTTCATGGTGTATAGAACTACTGGCTCCCCAGTTAGTGTTTTACCTTTCCCAAGGCTTTCCCACTTCAGTCAGAAGTGGTTGGAATTGGCCCTACTCGGCGGCATTTGCCTAGCATCATCCGTATCTTTCTATTGTGTCAACCCATTTTGATATCTAGTTGAAGGATCTGAGATGAGGTATTTTTTATGGAATTTTATTCTTTTTCATGCTACTTCAATGTCCTTCAGCTCACTGTTGTTTCAGCTCTTGTCTCTTCAACGGTTCTGTGAACTCTGCAGCTCAAGAGATTCCAGAACCACTGGTCACGTATGATGATGAATCCCTCCTTCGTCTTCAGGAGCTACTGCAAAGGCCTTTCCCAAGAAGTGTAATAGGAAGCATTGCCTTGGAACTTTTCTCTCACTGAATCCTTCAGCCATATTCTGTATAAATGAGATGGTCGTCCACTTCTCTTGCACACTCCTTTGAAACAGACAGTAACCTTGGTCTCAGATGCAGTGTCCTCGGACTTGGAAACTCATTGGACCAAAAATGTCTACAACTTATTTTTCCCCTTAGATCTTCTTTTTTTTATTGATTTTCCATTTTTAGCACAAGATTGATCACCAGCAAAATACCAATTTACATACAGATTCTGCTAAACTCAGCATCCTATATACTTGGGACTTTTTCATCCATAAACCAATTTTTTAAAGAGAGAGATTCTATTATCAGAAGTGTCCCTGATGACACTCAAGATAGCCTATAGGGAACAAACTCAGGAGGCCTGCAGCCTAGTGGGGTGAGCTCAGCTGATCTGTGAGTATAATAACTATGAAGCCAAGGTCATAGGTTGATACCTATATGGGCAGGTTCATCTTTTGCTTACTTTTCCAGCCACAAGTCTACCCTCCAAACTTTGGTCAGCTGTCTTACAAGTTCATGCAATAAAATTCAACAAATACTGTTTGAGGAAACTACTATTTGCCAAGCATGGTTTAGGCACTGGGAATAGAGCAAGAAACAAGAGTGACATGAGCCTGATCCCCATAATATCTACAATGTAGTGGTGAGGCAGGTACCAAACAGTTATGCCAATGATTATTTCATCACCAGGGTGACAAGTACCATGAAAGAGAAATACAGGGATGCCGTAAGAGTACATAATAGGAATCCACGTGAAGTGTCATTTAACATAAGACCTGAAGTTAGTGAGGCAAGAGGATGGGCTGAGAAGGAGTGCCACCCTGGCAGAGAGAGCTGCCTGAGAACAAAGAAACTTTATGAAGACTAGCTGAACTCGAGCACGAGAGTAGGGAAGAGAGTGATGAGTGATCAGGCTGGAGGGAAGACCAGAGCCTTAGCCACATTCTGGAAGTGGGACTTTATCATACAAGTACCAGGAACCTTTGAGGGGTGTATTTCGATCAAAGCTGAGCTTGAGTAATAGAGAGCCAAATAGACAGGGACTTGAATAAGAAAGAATTTAATTTCTCCTTCACATGGCATGTCCGCAGGGCAGAAAGGGCTCGACGGGGACAGCTGGTCTCTGGCCTGCCTGGTTCCTTAGCTGGAAATACTTGAAATTTTGAAGCACTTCATGACTGAGAGTGTGGAACATCTGAAGACTTCTTCAATCACAGGTCTGGCATCTGGGCGGTGAGAACTCAAAACCTAGAACTTAAAATTTTGTTTTCATTTGACCATAGTGGACACACGATGTTACATTAGTTTCAGGTGTACGCATCGTGATTCAACTTCTCCATACACTACTCTGTGCTCACCACGAGCGTAGCTACCATCTGTCACCATAAACCCCATCACAATATCCTTGACTAGATTCTCTAGGCTGTGCCTACTTCTCTTCCATCTGGCAACCATCAGCTTGTTCTCTTTATTTATAGGTCTGAATCTATTTTCTGCTTGTTTGTTTATTCGTTTGTTCTGTTTTTTAGATTCCATGTATGAGTGAAATCATATGGTATTTGTCTTTCTCAAAAACCAGGACTTTTTAAAGTCCTATTTTCACTCCAGTGTTGTTAACACACCGTGTTGTATTAGTTTCAGGTGTACTAGACAGTAATTCAGCAATTCCATACATCACCCATCAAAGATCAGGACTTTTGACTCGAGCACCTATCCGTGGTTTCTCCATACTGTTTAGTTTCCTCCCAGAACAGTAGCCTCAGGAGAGGCAAAGCTCTGGATGTTCACGTTCTAAGAACAAGGTTGAGGAGGCTATATCGTCTTTTATGACCCTGCCTCCAAAGTGGTGCATGGTGGTCACTTCCACTGTGTTCTCTTGGTTACAGGCAAGTCGCAAGCCCATTTGGATTGTAGAGGAGCGGACAGAGATGCCTCCTCCTAATGGGACAGGGTCAAGGTCACATTGTCAAGATGTAATGATGTGAGACTTGGGGACCATCTTTGGAAAATACAATCTGCCACATCCAGGAAGGTCATTACTGATGAAGCAGAACTGAAACGCCATTGTTTTTATGCCTAGACCTCTCTTCTTTGGCTTAACCATGCTGATGAGTCAATAGCATCATTTGCATGAATAAAGGATCTTATGTTATTAAAAAGAAAAGTTGAAACATAAGGCAAGAAGCCAAATCCAGTCTCAATTGAACACTCTCTGTATTACAAATGCAGACTAAATATATGTTTTCTCTTGCTCTCACAGAGCAAACAGCTGCATTTATTTGCGTCCAAAAACATGGAAAAATCCCAAACTATAAGCAAAAGGAAGGAACTCGAGAAAACTCATCAAACTTCTATAAGTGTGAATCTTCATAAAAATAGTTGTAAGGTTGATTAAAGCAGGTGCCGAAAACTTCTCCAAGCCTGAAGTGTTCCACTTACAACCACCTTCCCATATAATGATGTCACCCCCTAGGTACTACTTCTGTATTTGGCTAAGCAGTCAAGTGCGGATTAAATTTCCTTGTGTTAACTGGATCCACCACTCTCTCCCCTCCCCAACATACATGAATTTAAGCTCGCATGTGCTCTCTCTCTCTCATGCCACACGCACACATTCATACACACATGCGTACACAGACTTTCCTCTATCTCCCTGGCGTCCTTGAGAGTTCCTTTACAGAACAGGTATATTTTCCATAGCTAAGACTTGGCTTGGACAAAAATCAGGGCACACACATCTGGGTACATCCATGAACACTAAATGAATTCCTTCCCTTTGCCCCACAGATAAAGACGTAGTCTGGACAGAATGTTCCTAAAGCAGCTCACCCCTACTCCCCTCCTTGATCATATTCAATCTCTGGTCTGGGAATCTGAAAATGTCAGGAAGCACATTGTTCCTTACGATTTAACGTTAGCAAGAGAGCTCTTTGAAAGGCCCCTATTGCGTCCTTGTGTCTTGGCACATAAACCAGGTCTTCTCTAAAAACTCACTTCAAATTTGATTTGCAGTGAAAAATCCCTAAAGTTGTGCTAAGGATTTGAAGAGATAAGAAAGGGAAACACCACTCAGGGCTTCCCATGTGTTCAACGCAACATGCCAGGTGCTTTTCTGGAGATATTGGTTGTGTGGGCATAGAGGAGGTCAAGATTGGCAGCATATGTAGACAGAGTCGATGCCCAGGAAGGAGACAGAATCAAGGGGAGGGGGCACGAGTGGATTTTAAGGGATGCCTGGGATTGCCAATGGAGGGGATGGTACATGCCACGGAAGAAGGCTTGGCATTAACCTCCTGTATTTCTCTCACTTTCTTCGTGGCCACTGCACTGGCCATGCGAGCCTCCCATCCTAGAGCCTTAGCAATTCTTGTTCCTTCCATGTTGAGGGCTCTTCCAAAGTTGTGAAAGGAAATTCTTTCCATTCTCAGCCACCAAGTTTGAGGCGTTGTGTTGTGGCAGCCCTACCTGAGAATGAATGCAGTCTCATGGTCTTCACGGAATAGTTGTTTCCCCCTTGTTCTCTACTACTGTGTCTGGGAGCTGACATGAGCCCAGAAAGGAAGACAGGCAAGGACTGTCCAGAAAGGGCAAGAAGGGCAGATTGCACTCCGCAGAACAGGCTGGGCAGCCCACACCCTTTCCCGTACGTGACACTGGTGGTCAACTGAAATGACTTGGATTGTCTCTAAACTTCATCTGTACAGGTTGCTCTTGGTTCCCTGCACTTGGCTGGTCTGTCTGCCTAATTCAAATGAAGAATAAGCAGCCTAATTACCCAGCTCTTATGTGTTTTGTGTTTTGGTTTGGTTTGGTTTGGTTTTGAAAGGCCGATGGTGGAGTACACTGGTCTCAGTACCAGGGATTTTTGGCCCCGTGGTCTGGTGGAGATGTTTGAGCCTCTTCAGGCCTGGCCTAAATGTACTGCTTTGTGACTTCCGTGTTCTCCAAACTGACTGCCAAGTCGCCGTGCTCTGCTGATTCTCAAAAGCAGTCCCTCATCTGCTGCACTTCCTCCCTTGTGAGCTCCCGGAGAGTGGAATTCGGCCCACGGCAGCTCATGAATGCCGATCTCGAGGATTCCTCTGAGTGAGGCAAAGATGTCTGAGTACATTAGGAAATTTTACAAAATCTCTTCTCCCTCCTAATCATTAGCATCACCACCGCCACCATCATTTCCATAATCATCTTTATAATTATTTGAAGTGGAAAAGGAGCAGGGTACTGGCTTAATGAAAAATGGATGGGGGAAAATAGGTGATTGAATAGCCTTTCTCAGAAATGCATCATCACCTGTGATCAGTGAGAGTCCGAAGGCGGTGGAATTGAACAAACTTGTCCAACTTACACGTCCTCTCTCGTCTCTCATCTCCTTCACCCTTCGCTCCCATTAGATCGAATCTCCTACTTCCTGCCTCGAGGACTCCCTGGCTTTGCTCCTATTAGCCTGCAGCGCCCCACTCCTATCCTAGGATCCTCCACCCAACCCCTCTGCTGAACTTCCAAAAAGCCCATCTGAGCCTCCCCTGGAGCTTTTGTCATTTTCTGCCTCATAAACTCCTCCAGGAAGGCTTTCTATCACATTCTTCCCTGAGTTCCCCCCCAACCCACCCGCAGCCACCATGCATGTACTTTGAACACAACAGGTGTTCAATAAATATCTATTGAAAGAATGAGCAGAAATTTAATTCACTAACTCATTTTTTTAGTAAATCTATATTGGGAGAAAAGCAAACAATAGCAGGTGTGGCAAAGCTGGCCATTATTCCCCAGACATCTTTTCTTTTCTTTTTTTCCTGGACACACAGGTAAATGACATTTACCCGCCAATTTTGCAGTTAACAGAGACCCTATAAGTGAGTGCTGGCTGATGGAAGGTGAGCAGAAATGATGCGTACCACTTCAGGACCTGGCCGGTGAAACTTCCATGCATGAAACTCCATTCTCGTTCCCCTTCTGCCAGCTAGATGCAGATTAGCTTGATGACCTTGGACCCTTGAACACTACAGCTGGAAGGGGACAAAGCCACAAGATAGAAGGAGCCATGATCCTTGAGTCATCATACAGAGAGAAGCCACCTCCAAACACCATTTAGGATTTTGTATTAACAAATCAATGTCTATGATGTTTGAGCTATTACTCAGTTTGGGGTTTATTTGTTATAGTAGCTGTGATTACCTCAACCAACATAATAGGTTTTAATATTTCTGAGATAAAATGCAAAAACTATAATTCTTGGTTTTCTTAGGCAATTTTTTTTTTCAATTTGGGCAGAAACATACCCTCTTTAAATTTTGGTTGTGGAGGTATTTAAAACCATTCCACTTTGAGAAATGCTCTCAGTCAGCAAGGCCGTCACCCAATGAAGGGGAGCATGCAAGTTTTGGTTATTCTCTCTAGAAGGTGTCATACTGAAACATTGCCTTAGTTCCAACAGCAAATGCAAGGGGTGGGGAGGTCATCAGCTACCCTGGACTGGGAGAGTTTATGGAGGTGGATTAGGAATCATGATAAAAAACTTTTTGTCTTTAAGACCATAAAACCTAGTTCTTAATAGTGACTCACAGAGCAAACTTGTAGTGTTCTGAAGTATTTGGAGAAGGGAGAGATTCTCTGGCTCAAGTAGGTACCACCTGAAAGCACTGGACTTCGTGAAAGTCTCTTGCTCTTCATAGAACTCTCATTGGAGTGCCTGTTGGGGGCAATTATCCCAGACAACATGCTTAATGGTGACGTGTGCCGTGTGGAATAGAGTCTAACCTCTCTAGTCTGGAATGTAAAGCCCTCCATGATCTGACGTCAGTTTTTCTTTTCAATCAAACATTTGTTCGACACATTATACTTTGCAATACTTCCATTTACTTTGCAATACTTCCATATATATATATATATAAATTTTATATAATTTTAATCTTATATTTATATTTATTTATATAAGGCACATAGAATATTATGTACATACAGAGAGAGACATATACTTAATCATGACAAGCTAGGTGACATTACAGTGACAAATGAAGCCTAAACTTCCAATGGCTTGGCATATGGAAGATTTATATTTTGCTCATGCTATATATTCATTGCGGGGGGCTTGGAGGGTTGAATGTGTGTGTTTGGGTCAGGGGAGGTGTCTGTACTCTATGTCGACACTCAGGTACTCAGGTTGATGGACTTTCTACCAACTGTAGCCACAATATCTGGGATGCAGAGCCTTCTCATTCACTGCAGCAGGAAAAGAGGGACCAAATAAACTCAGCACATTCACACACATGCCACTCGCCAGAACTTATCATGGGATCCCGATGAAAGACTGGAAAGTGGGCAAAGCAATGTAATATTTAGTGAGCATGATCATCTTTACCCTCCCTAGTTCTTTTTAGCTGCAGATGTCTCCTGCCTCTGGATCCTGATAGCACTATATGCACCCCTCCCTTGCAGTGGGTAATTTCTACATTGTATGAAGATGACACGCACATCTACACACACACACATCCATATCAATATAAAACAGAAATCACTTACCTCATGTGAGACACTCTCCTGTTTACATGCATCAACTCATTTAAATCCTTGTAGTAACCAGTGAGGTACCTCCTCCTCCTAGTGTCTCTGACTTACAGATGAGGAAATTGAGGCACAGAAAGGCTAGGTATCCTAACCAGATTCCAGCCAGGATTCTAGTCCAGCCAATTTACTTCTACATCGTATGCTCTGAACTACTCTACTATATTATGGCTTGTCTTTTAAACTCCCTTATTAGCAGAGAGTGAGATATAAAATTGATTTATGTCTTTATTTCCCATAATGCCAAGTACAGGTGTAGGCACATAACATGTTTTCTGAAAGGTATTGCACACAACTAGTACCTTTTCTAATTAAGATCTTCAACAGATCTGATCTTTTAATAATTCTTTCTGCGCTGCCGGATGGCTCCTGAGGTAGTAGAAAGCATTTCAGGAGAGGCGATTGTTTCTCCTTAAAAAGCTACAGTTCTTCAAGAAGATAGAGGGGGTCTTTGGGGACATCTAGGGGACAGCAAGACAGAAGACAGCGGAAGTTAAGGTAAGACACTCAAGAAAGACTCAAGCCATTTTATTTATATTGTGTTTGATTTTGTGCTTAAGAGACTGTTAAATTGCGGTGGGGAAGTGTGGCTGCTAAGTCATTTGGTCTTCATTTGAGTCCCCAAACTCCATAAATAAATCCAGATCCCCAGAGAGGACTCTCTCCTGCTTAAATGTGGATTCCTAGTGAGCTATAACCCCCTTCCATTGGCGGTGAGCCTTCTACAGACTAAATTTAGAAAAATTAAATTACAACCTAGCAATGTGGCTCCCCAAATGAAATGTATAGGGCAGAGTACCCGAAAACACCAGGGAAAATGGTAGTCACAGGGAGGTGTTGGGGACCCGGTGGTCAATCTCACATGTCTACAACCAAAAAGGCAAAGGTCCTGTTCATTTAGAAAGAAATGGGATTGTGTGAACCAATTTAGAACCATCAGAACAATGACCTAGGAGAGGAGCCTCATTCTAATTATGACTCTGTGTTCCAATCAGGCATGAAAGAAATCACAGCAAACCTATTTCAGAGAAAGACATTCCCCAATGTGGCTGTGTCCGCTATCTCATGCGCGATGAGGGCCAGTGAATCAGGGAGGAAACACGCTAGAAAATGATCGTCGATGACTAACACAGAGGGGGCTGTTCTCATGTTGCCCTGATGTTAAAATTGGTGGGATCGCAGGAATTAATAAGAATTATCAGACCCTGCTGTGATGTTCTGTCCTAAAATGGGGACTTGTATGTATTTAAATGGGAGGGGCTGGATGGCATAAGAAGTCTGTCCTGGGAAGATGAGAGGACTAAGTGGTACTTTGTCATTAACCAACCCACAGGATTGTTCTGCACTATCCAGTGAGTGGTAACAATACCCAAGTCATCTTAAAATGCACTGCAGATCTTGACCCAAAGTATTCCCTGAGGAGGAGAGCGGAGGCTGCTGTTTTCCTAGGAACCTGATTGAGATCTCTGGTTTAAAAGGCAGATGTAATTGAATCTGGGATTTTTTTTTTAAGATTTTATTTGTTTATTCATGAGAGATTCAGACAGAGAGGCAGAGACATAGGCAGAGGCTCCCTGTGGGGAGCCCAATGTGAGACTCATTCCTTGGACCCTGAGATCACACCCTGAGCCCAAGGCAGATGCTCAATCACTGAACCACCCAGACATCCCTGGATCTGGGACTTAAAGGAAAGTGTTTCACTGAGGATGGATATGATTTTTTGTAGAAAAGTAAGGCTTTTTAGCAGTTAAGGTTCTTGGTATATTAATTTATCAACAAATATCTATCGAGTCCTAAAATAGGCCAGAGATTGTTCCAAACATTGCAAATGCTATGATAAAAAGACAGTCCTTTTCCTTGTAAGGTTATATTCTGGAGGCAGAGACAGATAATAAGCAGTAGATAAACTAATAATAATTGTGTAATTTCTTACTGAAACAATTGCTATGAAGAAAAATAAACGGAAAAAAAAGTAAATGGTGTCTTAGTCTGTTCAGACTAGTCTAATAAAATACTGTGAAAATATGGAGTAACAAAATGCCATAGACTGGGTGTCTCATAAACAACAGAAATTTATTTCTCACAGTTCTGGAGGTTGGGAAGTCCAAGATCAATGTGCCTGGTGATTCAACATCTGGTAAGAGTCCACTTTCTCGATCATTACAGTCGTCTTCTAGCTATGTCCTCACGTGGTGGAAAGAGCACAAGAGAGCTCTGTGCGGTCTCTTTTATTGGGGCGCTCATCCCATTCGTGAGAGCTCTGTCGTCGTGACCTAATCATCTCCTGGAGACCCCCACCTCTCATCATAATGGAGAACAGTTTTCCACATATGAATTTTGGGAGGATACAAACATTTCATCTACAGCACAGAGTATTAGGAGATATTTCAGTTATGTACTGCCTTGTTACCAACTATCCCGAATTTGGTGGCTTTAAACAAAGACTTATTATTTTTCATGATTTTGTGGGTCAGAAATTTGGGGATGGTTCAGCTGGCTGGTTTAATCCACTGGGGTCAGTCACTTGGCCACATTCATTGGCATCAGGCTGGGCTGAAAGTCCAAGAATTCATATGTGTGGTGCCTCCATGCTCCTCCACACTCCCTCTCTACATGATATCTCATCATTCAGTAGCATAGCTTGATCTTCTTTGTAATACGGCAACTAGCCTCTTCAGAGAAAGTAGCCTGGAAGCTTCCAGACTTGCTAAAGACCAGTCCCGGAACTGGCACACTGCCACTTCCTCTGTGTTCTATTGGTCAAGGCAGGTCACGAGACCGGCCCAGATTCAAGGATGGGCAAATAGACTCCGTCTCCCAATGGGCCAAATTGATGGCAATCATCACTGGGAACTGTCTACAACAGAGAGTGAATGGAGTCAGGGAGCAGGCTATGTTAAATATAATGGAGGTCTTAGGAAATGACATTTGGACAAAGACTGGAATGAGGAGAGAGGCTGAGCCATGACAAAGCTGGGTGTGTGTTTTGGGGGGCGGTATGCTCTAGACAGAATGAACTATGAGGACAAAGGTCTTGAGATGGGATACACACAGCATGTCTGAAGATTAACAAAGAGGTCAAAGATCCTGGGGAATGCGACTAAAGAAGAATGAGCAATAGAGTAAATAGGCAGTTGATGGAAACAGAGATTCAGACAGATTATCAGGATCCTTGAAGGTCATGGTTAGGTCTTTATATTTTATTTCAAATGTGACAAGAAGCTCTTGTAGAAGAGTAACATGAAATGGCTCATGTGTCAGAAGGAGGACACTGGCTGCTGTATGAAAAATGAATGAGAGGGGAAAAGGAGTATAGGCTGAAGGAGGGAGACCAGCTAGAAGACCCGTTTAGTCATGTAGGCGAGCGATGATGGTGGTGTAGAGTGGATTAGTAGCAATGGGCACACAAGAATATGTTAGATTCTGGATACATTTTGAAGTTAGTCCCAACAAGGCTTGCTGATATACTGGATATAGAAGTGAGAGAAAAGGCATAATTAAGGCTGAGTTCAAGATTTTTGGCCTGGCCAACAGCATCAATCATGCCGCCATTTGCTGGAAAGGAAAAGATACAAGAGGAGCATTTTGGGGTGGGGTAGTAAAAATAAGAGTTATGTTTTAGATATTTTAAGTTCAAGGTGACTATTCAGATATCAAAGTATAGATTTTAGTTAAGCAGTTAGATATATGAGTCTAGATTTCAGGGGAGAGGGGAAACTAAAGGTATAAGTTAAAGAGTCATTAAAATATAGCTGGTATTTAGAACATTGAAACTGAACGAGACCTGGGACCCTCAACTTTCAGAGGTCAGGTAAAGGAGAGGCCAGAAAAAGACACAGAAAAGAGTTGACCAGTGTGAGGAGAACAAACAAGAAAGGCAGTGATGTCCTGGAGGCCAGGGAAAGATGTCTCAAGAATAAGGCAGTGCTCACCGAGTTGCCAGTATCGGTCAAGTAGGATGAAGACATACTGGTTTGGGCCAGTGTGGAAATTTTGGGCAACTTTGAAAAAAGCAAGTTCAATGAGTAAAAAAGAGAGAGAGAATGGATGAGAAAGTAGAAGCAGCTGATATCGACAACTCTTGCAAAGACTTGTGCTTAAAAAGGCAGGAGAGAAATGGGCCAGTAGGGGCTGTGGATGAGAGAGATTTTAAGTTTTTAAAAAGGTGAGCAATATTAGAGCATGTTTTTACACTGATAGGAATGTACATTATTGATGGGGAGAAATTTATATTTCAGGAGAGAAAGAAAATACTTGCATAAACCAAGTTTTGAGTAGATAAGAGAGGATGGGATCCAGTGCCCAAGAGGAAGAGTGGATAGATACAGGTGCAAATGGCTTGATCAGTGGTTGAAATATGTTTAACTGTTTTATGTTTTAATGAAAGGAAAAAGAAGGTCATTGGCTAAAGATTAGGTGGGATATTAAAGATTTATAGAAAGAGAAGAATGCTTTAAAAATAGAGTAGAAGAATTTAAAAAAAATAGAGTAGAAGAATTTATTTATTACAGAATGAGATAGAATTCTGAGCCCACTCGAGATATGTGGTTACATATTTATAACTATAGAGTAAAGTATGTTTGTGTGTTTTTCTCTAGCCATTTGTACCCACTGAAGTCCATATATGCAGTAAATGGAAAAGAGGGTTTATCCAAGAGTTTGGTTTTTGCCAAGTGAGTAAAAGAGATGGAATGAGATGCATTTTTTCTTCAAAAATGGTTGAAGAGTATTAAAAATTTATTTCACATGCTCTTTTATAGTGGCTTCTATGTACCAGACACATGTAAGTATTTGTGTATAAAATATTAATATTAAATATTAACGCATTTAATCTTTATAACAATGTTTTGAGAAAGATAGACGCCCGCCCCCCTTTTATAAATGATGCACTGAGACACAGGAGATTGAGTAACCAGTCTAAGGACACGTAGCTACTAAGTGACAGAGCCAGGATCTGACCTTGGCAGTCTCACTCTGAGCCTGTGCTGCTAACCCTTGCAACACTTCTCCAGAGGATTTGTATGAGACAGGGGCTGTAGTGATGGGTAAAGAGAGAAGTAGAGACACAAAGCAAGTGACGGACAAGAGTTCATAGGGTCAATGGAACTGAAAAGTTGGAGTTAGAATAATAGAAGGAATGAGCTGGAGAGATGGGAAGATGTAATGAGAGAGTGGGATGCTTTTTGAAAGAGATTCTGGAGAGGGCAGAGTTATTGATCACATCAAAGTCTAGAATATGATTTTGGGAATGGGCTGCTGAGATGGCATGAGAAAAAAGACAGGTGAGGGATAGAAACTGAGAGGTCAGAGTGTTGGATGAGCCATCTACATAGGTGCTGAATCTTCCAAGGATGTTGAAGAAAAAACACAATGGCCCACACTAGTTCAACTCTTCCCTGAATAAGGAGGGAGACATGTCTTGGAAGCTAGTAGGTAAGTGTAGTAGGAAAGGAGTGAGTGAGTCTATGTGCTTCCAGTGAGCTGAAGGTTGTACAGGATGAGGAGGTTGGGGTAGGATGGGAAGCAGTGATCTAGAAGGAGAATTGAGGAGAATGCCCTGTACCTCCAGGAAAAAAGGCAGTGGTAATTGGAGAGGGCTTTAGGGAAACCACATTCACAGGGAAAGACAGACTTTAATAAGAGAAAAGGCTGGGGATAGTGGCATTTTGCTGCTGATCAAACACCAGTTTTAGAGGTGTGCTGAAATAACCTGGGTGTTGGGAAGGGTTGGCAGCTTGAGTCACATTAGGAAATACTCAGAGCTGTGTGGGAATCAGATGAGTCAGGAATGGCCTGAGAGGCTGGCACTTTGATGGGTGTCTCAGGTAATGAGATGGTCCTGATAGTCTCCCAGGGGAAGAAGATAACCAGTTCTAACTACCCTTTCTTGGGCCTGGTCTTTGAGATAATTTTCAGCATGTAGTGGGCAGTGCCCATAGCGGGAGCAGTGAGTCTCATCAGAAGCAGTACAGGTGGGTCTCTTTAAAGTCCCATTGTCACTGGTGCCAAGGCCAAGGTGTGGAGCCTTACAAAGCCGAAAGAAACAGACCTTGGCTAAATTAAGCAAAGGTGAACTTATTAAAAGGATATGAAAAGACCTACAGAATTGACAAAAATCTGGAGAACTTGGCTAGGAAATGGACAGGAATAGTGAGAACCCTGGGTGGTTGGACAGGAGGTACTGTGGTATCTGTTTCAGAGCAGGAATTGTCTAATGAACAAACCATGGGTATGATGATTGTTCTCTAAGCATTGATCCATGTATAGAGGCCCCCACTCAAGACTCAAAGTCTTGGGAGGGTAACTACTGGTTGAATGTAGACCAGTGGATCTATTAGTTGGTATAGACAGGCTATGCTGCAGTAACATTAAGAACCTGTATTCAGAGCACATGGGAGGCTCAATCAGTTAAGCATCTGCCTTTGGCTCAAGTCATGATCCCAGGCCCTGGGATTGAGCCCCAGGTCAGGCTCCCTGCTCAGCAGGGAGTCGGATTCTCCCTCTGCCCCTCCCCCTGCTCGTGCTCTCCATCTCTCTCTCTCTCTAATAAATAAATTAAATATTTAAAAAACCTATCTAGTGGCTTAACCAACAAGGACTTATTTCTAGCTCAGTTCGTATAAGTAAGCAGGAGGCTCTGTTCCACTTGGTCACTTACAGATTCAGACTGATGGAGGTTATACTGGTTGCTCTGCCTCGATATATCACTACAGAGATTTCTGAGGGAGAGGAAGAGTAAAGCCGGAGGGTCACACACTGGCTTTTAAATGCCCTGGCCTGGAAGAGACATATATCCCTTCTGCTAACACCTATTGGTCATAATCAGTCACATGACTGCCTAACTGAGGCGGCAGGGACATCTAGGGTAGCACATGGGACGCAGTGGCCAGTAAATATCTCTGTCACAGGCTGTTTTAGAGCAGAAAGAGCGAGGTTAGCATTAACATCCAAGATCTTCAGACATCAAATTCACACTGTTTCCTAAATACTACACCGCCTACTTAAGGATTATATGTGTAGGAGGGGATTTAATATTTCTGTATGTATAATAATATTCTGTATGTATGTATGCTTCTTATTCCTTTCTAAAAATTCTTTACATAGTGTTGGAGTACAGAGAATATGCTTGAAATTTTTTCCTGACTGATGGATTGATTGATCAAAGCATAAAGTTTAATCATGGTGAATAGCCATAGTTAATCTGAACCAAGATCCTCAAATAGCGTAAATTCAATTCAGCCGACCCTTGAGGATGAGTCTGTACTGTACATCGGTGACTGGCATTAAAGAGAAATAACAGAGAGCCCTAATCAGGAGGAAATCTTAAGAGTTCATAAATCTTAAGAGAGAATATTATTTATTTTTCCTTTGGCTATTAAGAAAAGTCTTAATTTCTCTGGAGGAAAGAAACAACATTAAGGGCTAAAAACATAGTTTAAAGAAATTAAATCTGTTGCCAAGGTAGAAGGGCCATCATTTGACTCTAATAAACAAGTTCTGAGGTCTTCTATGCAATGACTTCTGCTTTCTGCCATATGTGATTTGAGTAGATGATGATGTGAATGACTACGATGATTGTTATTTTTGGTAAGTATTAGTACATAGTAGCTTCCAACCACTGGCAAAGTTACCAGAGTTCAAGTGCAGGTACACTCTTCCTGTAAAGTCCAGACCCATATTCCTCCCACCCTGCTACCCCACTACCACATTCCCTCTCCCATCAGAGCCTTGCTTATCCTTAAAATGACAACTTTCCATGTTTTCCGTGAGGACCAAGTGCTGATTTGGGAGATGCATGTGTAGTTTCCTTTTGGGACATTGGTCTTCGCACTTTTGAGGGTTTCAAATCCCCTAGACATCTTGTTTAAACGTGGATTACTGGGCTCTACTCCCAAAGTTCATGATTCAGTAAGTCTAAGGTGAGGCCTGAGAATTTGCATTTCCTGGGTACACTGAGTTGAACAGTGTTCCCCCGCCCCGGTACTCTTGTCCACCCAGAACCTCAGATAATGACCCTTTTTGGCATTAGGGTCTTTGCAAAAGTTATGGGTTAAGATGGGGTCCTCCTGGGTTAGGGTGGGCCCTTGATTCAATAGGTCTGGTGTCCTTGTAAGAAGAGGCAAAGAGACACAGAGACACAGGGAGAAGCCATGTGAGGATGGAAGCAGAAACCACAGTGATGCATCAACAAGCCACGGGGCACCAAGGATTGCCAGAAACCACCAGACACTAGGAACAGACAAGGAAAGATTCTTCCTTAGAGCCTTCAGGGGGAACAAGGTCCTGCCCAAACCTCCAGAACTATGAGAGAATAAATCTCTCTTTTTTAAAGTCACTTCAGTTGGTGGCAATTCATTATGGCAGCTCTAGAAAACTAATGCACCAGTGGTGCTGAGAATTACTCTTCTAGAAAAAGGGAAAAAGTGTCAAGTACCTTACCACCAGGAAATATAGAATTTGGGTGATAAAATGTTTTTGAGAAAAAGGAATTCTAACATGGGTTCTGTAGTGGCCATGTGCTGTTTTGGGGCTGTACCAGAGCATCTCATATTGCTTTGGGGGAAATTGCCACTGAAATGGTCATTTCAGGAGACTTTACTCCCAAGTTGGGCCCTATTTGTGCTTGACCTAAGACAGGCCGAAGTGGGCATGAGTCCATGGTTGGCCAATCACCACCTCTTCTTGGACTTTGGATTGTAAGCAAGAGATGCAGACACAGACACAGACACACACACACACACACACACACACACACAGCATTTACTCTTCCCAGGAGTGACCAAACACCACTATGAGATGAGTGCTAGGGCCCTGCACTTTCCAAGGCAGCTCTCCAGCCTCCTGGAGATTCTGTGAGGCCCCATTATTTTCCCAGTAAGGCCTTTTTGTTAAATTACTCAAGTCAGTTGCCATTGCTTGCACTAAAGAACCTAAATTAATGAAGTATCTGTTGTCTTCATTTGTCCCTAAGTGGGTCTACCGTTCTCAGTTGAAGTGGAATGAGGTCTTAATTTTTTTACTTCAAATTTTCTGTCACTCAAATATAATATTTTTTCTATCAAAACATCCAGGGTTCCCCCACCCCACCAAATTACAAAAGTAATGCAAATATTGTAACAAAGAGTGCTTTCTGAAGTTGTTTTTTAATATTTCTATGTGGCTTTCCATTGGTTAAAATGTCATTGTATATCCCCTTGAATAGATAGGGAGAGGACAAAGTATTGACTAACTAAAGGGCTTTCCCCTGAGGAGGGAACATATATATTAAGTGTCTGTCTAAAAAGACCAAAACAATGGTAAACACGTGGTCACTTTATCCTCACAAGGGGTGGGGAACTCCTGTCTGACATTTTTTTTAACAAGTTAATATTAATTCCAGTTTCATCATTACCTAAATATTTTGCCTTAAAAACCTCATTTAGGGGCACCTGGGTGGCTCAGCGGTTGAAAGTCTGTCTGCCTTTAGCTCAGGGTGTGACCCCGGGGTCCTGGGATCGAGTCCCTCATCAGGTTCCCCGCAGGGAGCCTGCTTCTCCCTCTGCCTGTGTCTCTGCCTCTCTGTGTGTGTCTCTCATTCATAAATAAATAAAATCTTTAAAAAAGACTCTCATTTATGTTAACTCCAGGTGCACTCTTAGAGTATAAGACTTAGGTTTTTAATGCAGAATTATTTGTGATATCTAAGTATTCATCTGCACTCCTAGCTTTTCCTCCCTGAACTAAGAATTGTTTCCTCTTTGTGAGGCCATCTGTTTCCTCCACCTACGCCATTTTGTAATGCTTTCCTAAAGTTGGCTTCCAGAGCTCTGAGCTGGAAATCAGGTTCTTTTGCGGGACAATAATACACATTTTTGCAACCATTGGATGCATTATGCCCCTTTATTGATGCACTAGTGTGTTAAAATGATTCCAGCCAGGTTTTCACACCCACTCTTTGCTTAAACTCCATCCCCCTGACTTGCACTAGATCACAGGTGTTCAAGTCCAACTGGGCTGACTCCCCTTGAGCCCTCCCCAAACCCATCCTCTCCTCCCAGGAAATCCAAGCCAACGTTCCCGAATCTCCTCAGCGACCTTTCTGCAGCATGAAAAAAAAAAATATTCAAAACTTGCCACCACCCATCTTGTGTGTTTCTTGTAAAAATACAAAATGCTACCTTTGAAAAATTAAAAATCCAGTAGAGCGCCTTCCAAGGTTCAATCCGAGTTTAGAAAATTCATTATAATGAAAAGAGAAGAAGGAGGATTTTTTTATTTTATTTTATTGCTGATAGTTAGTGGCATTGATAGATCATGGCAGAGCCATCCGCAATATGGCCAAATAATTTCACTGGAGAGGATTTTATATAGCTACAGCTAAAATTCAATGAACTGATTCAGAAGACTCAGTATAAAATATAACAGTGACTTCGAGTGCCAAATCAATTTGGGGGCTTGAAGTGATGGGAGAGCTGTTCGTTCCCTCCCCCTTCATGGACGTGACTTTAACTGGAACTGTAAATTCAGAGGCCTCGGAGTGGCCAGGCAGTGGGCTACAGCGGGTGATTTAAGGGACCTATCACGAAAAATCAGCAAGTGGTTGCGAACACCAGTGCTGGGGGGAGCACGTGACTCTAAAGTACGTCTGCAGGAAAAAGTTAGAAGGAGATTCTGGAGGACAAATTAGGGATTTGCAGTCAGATGACTAGGATCCCAGGGTTGCAGGTCGGATCCATTCAAGACCTTATTTTCTACCTCCGTTTCCTCACTTGGGAAGTAAGGGGGTTGGACCAGAGTCATGGCTTCCAAAGTTTTGTGTTGTCTTTTCGATAATAGAAGGCTTTTTTTTAGTTCCCGAATTTACCTTCCTGGGCCGGATGTTTGGTTGACCCTGCCGGCCCCACCCCACATGCCACCTGCCATGGCTAGAATGTTCGTCCTCCAAGGTTCACATGTTGAAACCTACTCCCCCGTGGGATGGTATCACCCTTGGTAGGTGAGATCATGAGGGTTGAGACCTCAGGAGTAGGATTAGTGCCCTGATAAAGAGACCCGGGGTCCTCTCTGACCACGTGAGGACACAGCGAGAAGATGTTCATCTGATCTGTGAGCCAAGAGGCGGGCTCTCACCAGACACCAAATCTGCCAGCCCTGTGATCTTGGACTCCCCATCGTCCACAACTGTGAAAAATAAACGTTTGCTGTTTAAGCCACCTGCCTATGGATATTTTTTGTTTCACAGCCTGTATGGATTAGGACACCAGCCTTCTTCACCCAGGATACTGAGGAGAACCCCTCGCTTCCACTTGGGTTCAGCCAGTAGGAGGAGATACCTGGGGGTGGGGGGGTACGAGGGGGAAAAATCAAGGTGTTTATTTCCCCAGGGCCCTCCCAGCTGGCAGGGATTATATTCCTGCCTGATATCCGTCCCCTTCAACTACACTTTCTCTCCCGCTGGGTTCCAGAACCATCCCTTGACCTCACCCCTTCAGATGTGGGTAGCAAGCGCCCTTGTTCATCTCAAGAACTTCATCATGTATTCTGGGCTTCCTTTAACCCCACCCATATGTTCGTGAATCATCTCTTCATTACACTTTCCACATTGCCCATGGGAATGTGACATCTCTGTCCCGCTGGGGCTGCTGCTGGCATGGCCCTGACACTCGTCAACCCCGCGAGGGGACAGGAAATACGCAAGAGCGCCTGCCTGTATCACGGGGGACAGTGCAGTCATGAACTCGGGAACCAAACTGTCCGGCTTGGAATCCAGTCTTTGCCACTTGCTGCCATGTCGTATATTTGTCTTCGTTCTCCTCCTGCGTAAAGGCAGGTTCTGGCCTTACCTCGTAGCGGGGCTGTGGACATTTAATTAGTGATAGGCAAGAGCGCCTAGAAGGGTGCCCGGCACAGAGTAGGTGCTCTGTAAGTCTTGGTTGTAATTACTCCACGTCACTTCACTGTTTTCGAACACTGGTGGCCACGTTGAGTAAAAAAAAAAAAAAACCCTCAAGATGGTCCCCAAGTCAAGTGGACGTGGAGATAGACATTCAACCGATGGGCGTGAACTTACAAGGTTGGAAGAGGAGAAGAATTTCAGGCTTTGGAGTTAGACGAAAGTTAGAATCTCAGCTCTGCCATGAGCCAGCACATGGAGGGTTTACCCTCCCGGATCCTGGCAAGGGCTTACCCTCTCTGATCTCGAGGTTTCTCATCTATAAAAAGGGGATGGTGATAGTCTTAGGGTTGTGCTGGGGCTTAACGCTAACCACTTTTCTCCTTTTCATAAACTTGTTCATGCATTTCTTCCATAAGCAGATTTTTTTCTCCACCCCCCACCCCCATCCCACCAAGCAAGCTGAACCTATTGAGGTAACAGACCTGTTTTCCGGCTTGGGTGTGGGTCCAAGGCACATGTACCCGTCCTCCGGGCTCTGATCAGCAGGCCTGGGGCCAGAAGTGACTTGACTTATTTCTCACTTCTAAGTCGGGTACTCCCCAGGCTCCTCAAAGCCAGCCTCCCGACTCTCCCAACACCCCAGCTCAGCATGTGTGTATCCTTGGGGACCCCCTTCTGGAGAAGCAGCAGCTGTTCCCATGCTGGGGGTGGGGGGAGAGCAGGGGGCCGTGGGCAGGGGTGTGCAGGACCCCACTGCCCTCGGCGGGCGCTGCCACGTGTATGGGGACAGCTCGTGCCCGGGCTGTTACCCGACTGTGGGCAGCAAGTGACAGATCCGTCGCCCGCCCCCTCATTGAGATGCGCCCCCACGCTCAGATCTGCTCGTTCTCGAGGAGGTTTCAGGGCAAGCTGCCCCGAATGTTTCCATTCACAATGATGCATCCCCACTCATTTTTGGAAGCTTTTAAACTTCAGGGTAGACAGCGTGGCCCTTGGGAATGTGCTTTCATGCATTAGGAGTTGATTTTAAACAGCAAATATGCCACAGTCAGTCATAGAGGGAAATAATAATACAACTTCAAAAGAGCAGAGCCCAAAAGAAAGGGTATTATTAATGGAAAAAAATTTTAAAGTCATATTAAAGAGCCTCAAGTCTAGTGGAAAAAGCCAGGAAATGGGAACAAAATTAGCATTATTATAGCTTTTCATGGTAACTTACTCTGGGTTTTTATGGTGGCTTAAAAAGGGAGAAAAGTAGGGAAAGCCTAGCTGATAACAATTTATCCGACCAAATACATTTCCTATCCAAAATGCACCTGCGATAGTGACTGTATTTAAAATGTTTTCTTTTTATACCGGTTTTGTGGCCATTTATACCTCACAGTGTTATTGGAGAAAGCAGCATTTTGTGTGGAACAGTAAATAGTAAAACTCTTTGAGGCCTTTCAGGAAGAGGTGCCGTTAAAGGGCCAGGAATTATGATTATTAATTTGCATCTTAATAATCCAAACCTTCACAAAAGCCCACACTGCAGATGCATCCCCCAAAACTCTGCAGAGGGTCAGCGCTGTATATAAATGTGGCTCCTCTGGTCCTAGAGGACGAGAAGTTTCCATGAAGGGCAAGCCCTCTCCTCTCTTCGCAAACCCCTTCTGGGGGGTTCCCGTTTCCCTCTGCTCCACTCACCTCGGCTCAGCTAGAGCTCCCCTGGCCCTCTCTTGGGGCCTCCGCCTTTGTGTCCTTCCCAGCACCCCACAGTTTGCCTCCACCTGGCTTTAGGACACTCCTAACTCGCCTCTCCTGAAAGTGTTACGGGGGCATGTGTGTACATGTTCACACGTAGACACTCCTGGAACACCCGGCTTTATCTGCACACATGCACATCCTACTATTTATTAGCCATTTGGACCCACGTGGGTCTGAAGTCGGTGAGGGTTTCAAATGACTTCTGAAGATGTTTTTTATTGTGGTAAACATACATACCTTAAAATTTACCATCTTAACCGCTTTTAAGTGTCTGAAGCGTGTTTACACACAGTCATGAAACAGGTCTCCAGAACTCTTTGGGGGAGATTTTTTTTTTTAAATTAACACTTTATTTTTTAGGGTGGTTTTAGGATTCACAGTAAAACTCAGGGGATGATAGAGGTTTCCATTCTCCCCCCCACCGCACCCCTGCACATGCATAGCCCCCCGTTATCCGCACCTCCCAGCAGAGCCAGGCGTTGGCTACACCTGAGGAACCTACACTGACACATCATCATCACCCGAATGGATGCGGTTTGCACATCGCTCACTCCCGGTGCTGCACATTCTACGGGTCTGCACGGATGTATAACGACGTGTATCAATTAATGTGGCTTCATGCAGAATGTTCTCACTGCCCTGAAAATCCTCTTGGCTCCTCCCGACCCCACCGCCCCAGCACCTTCTCACCTTGTAAAACTGAAACTCTAGATCCATTGAACAGTAAGTCCCTCCTTGCCCTCCCGCCAACCCCAGCGGCCACCTTTCTACGTTATTTCTATGAGTCTGCCTTCTGGGGATGCCCCAACTAAGCGGAATCGTAGAGTCTTTGTTTTTTTGGAAACAACTTTTTATCAGAAGTTTGGATCTGAGAATTTCTGCCAGACGATGGTACCATGATGACGAGATGCAAGTGCCCCACTCGTGCCGCCCGGTGAGATCCAGCTGTTCCTCCCATAGACGGCTCCTTCCCATTGTCACCGCCCGCCGTCTATTTGGTATAAAGGGGACTTGACCAGTAGGTGACAAGTGGGGAAGGGACGAGGAGCACTTCACGGGGTCGGGGGGGGGGGGGGGGGGGGGGCGGCGGTACTCCAGCAGAGCAGATGCTGGCAGGATTTCCTAAGGTGCTGTCCTAGGTGCTCATCAGCCCTGGAAGGTACCAGGGCTCCGCCGTGGCCAAGTTAACTCCCTCTAGGCAGGGGAGTCAGAGAGCCCAGCTTCCTCCGGCGGGAAGAAAAGGAGTCCCATGCATGCCTAGGTTTCATCGGAAGGTGGCTTTTTGAAGAAACAAAGATAAAATTCTTCTGGGAACTTCAGTTAAACACTCCCTCCTCCACTACCACCATCCTCCCGCCCCTCAACCTCCTCCAAAATAGAGGAAAACAATCTTTGCTTTAATCTTCACCCAAGAAGGTGGCAGGGACCCTCATGCGATCTGGGTGGTTCTGAAAAAAACGTTGGCACGATTGTCAGACTATTAAGAGGCAAAACTACAAACCTCAGGGTTTTCATGTATCTTCTAGCAAATTAATTGGATGTGTGCTGAGTCATTCCTCCCGTTTGCTGAGATAGAAGCCAAAGTAGAGTTCTTCTGAGATGACAGAAAACCTAGTTAACCCAACTTGACCCCATAACAAGGGTTTCTCTGAACTTGCCCCAGGCCTGATGGTCCCAACGGCACCCTCTTGGTGACCCTCTATTAACATATGTAAAGACTTTCAAAGTGACTTCCAAAGCTGTGCTGTTTGGTTAAAGGCTGCTGACAGCCTTCGACTCCATTCTCGGGCCTGAACTTGCGCATTTCCCCTACTGCCAGCCTGTGAGGACTGAATCAGATGGAGGCAACTTCAGGCCAGTAACATAAATTATGTTAGTGATCCGCTACCTCAGTTACAGCCAGCATGCACCCCACACTCACACTTTACCCCGGCCACGCCAGGCCTTCATAGAACGTGCTGTTTCCACGGGCGAGATGGGTGGGCGGCCAGCAAGGGAGCTGTTAAATATGGACAATCAAGAGATCAAGGGTGGGGGCGCCCGACTGGCTCTGTCAGTTAAGGGTCTGACTCTTGATTTCGGCTCAGGGCATGATCCCGGGGTCATGGGATTGAGCCCCAATTTGGGCTCTGCACTCAATGCACACTCTGCTGGAGATTCTTTCCCTCCTCTCACCCCTCCTCCTGCTCCTGCCTACCCCCCCACCCCACCCCGCCATGCTCTCAGGCTCTATTTCTCTCTAAAATAAATAAATAAATATTTAAAAAGAGAGAGACAGAGAGACATCAAGGATGGATGAAGAGAAGACCAAGATTAGCCACCTCAGTAGAAAGTTGTGATTCTTGGCGCAGCTTCCAGACCAGAGCCACACCTCAGACCCAGAACCCACCGACTGAAAAAGCAGCCACGTCCTTGTGTGGATGGATCTGATAACCACCGAGTAGCTGTCAATCCTCCTCAAAGGGTCTATGTCCATTAATATAAGTAACCTGGGGAAGGGAGTACCCAGAGATTTCACTGGTTTTTGGACACAAGGTCTAAATTGACACTGATACCCAGAGTCATAAATCAACACCATTAGAGAAGACATATGGGGTCGGTAATAAAAGGAATCCCCGGGCAGGTCTGTTTCACACTGAGCCCACTGGGCAATGTCTCTGGTCAAACGTATAATATGAATGGACATACTTAGCAATTGGGAGTTCTCACATTGGCTTCTTGATCTGTAAACACCAAGAGGAAGCCCTTGAAATTTCAGCATCCCTCACCCTGCCAAGACATGATAGTAAGGAATATACACATATTTTATAGTAAATTTTTATAACTATAAATATCAATCTATTTGCCTATCTGTCTAATCCTGTGGGAGGGGAACAGCTAAGATTAGTGTCATCATCAAAGGCCTAAAGGATGCTTGGGGGATGATCCCCACCATTTCTCGGTTCACTTCCCCAGTCTGGCCCCTGCAAAAATCAGATGCATCATGGTAGATGGAAAGGGACCATCACAAAGCTGACAAAGTAACAGCCCCGATTTCAGCTAATGTGCCGTATATGATATATTTACCAGAGCAAATTTACATGACCTTGGGAATATGGTATGTGGCTGTTATCATGGTGAATGTGGTTTTTTCCACATCCATCAAGAAAGAGGGTCAGAAGCAGTTTGCATTTCCACAAGATGGACAATAATATAGTCATAATTTTGCTCTGGAGTTACACTCACGGTCTGCCTCCAGATTATTCTGCTTTCTGTCCTAATAGAGTCTCGAAGGGACTTGTGGACAGCCTCAAAAACAATGCATTGGTCCATTGTATCAATGCTATCATGCCAATTGAGCCCAGTTAACGAGAAGTAGAATAGTATCGTGGGACACCCCAAGAGATGGGAGATAAAACCTATAAAGCATCAGGGGCTGCCACATTGGTGAACATTACCAATGTTCAGTGATCTGAGGCAGGATGGGACCTCCTGTCACTAAGGAGGAAACACAAACTTGTTAGGCCTCTTTGGGTTCTGGAGGCGGCATATTTCACACTTGAGAAAACCGATACAATCCAATTCATGACATGAGCTGGAAAGCTTCTTGCGTTGAGTGGAGCCCAGAGCATGGCGGGGTTCTGAAGAAGGGCCTGCCCTGAAGTGTGAGCACCCCTGCTGTTCATGCTATGTAACCATGGAGAAGAAGTCCCATGTCATTAGAGGGACTTGTGCAAGAGAAAGATCTTTGTGGAATCTCTGGTCCTGATGGCAGGGACACAACACAGACCCCTAGGGTTCTGGAACAAAGCCATGAGGTCTTGGTGACGTTCAAAACACAGCTGCTCATGTGTAACTGGGCTCTGGTGGAAACTGACTTGCTGGCCGTGGGACATCAAGTGACTGTACGGCCAGAGCTGCCTGTCATAAACTAGGTCTGTCAACCAACCAAGCCATAAACCAGACAGACCTAGTGACAATCCACTGTAAGACAGCAGTGGACCTCTGGGGGCAGAGGGTACAAGAAGCTTCACAAACAAGTGGCCCAGGTCTCACATCGCCTATCCGTGTTTCCTCGGTTCTCCTGCAGCCCCCACCTCAAACTTCGTGTAGAGTCTCTACAACTTCCTGAAAGAAGAGCAATTAGTCCAAGCCCAGGCCACTGATGCACTGACTTGGTATGGACACGTTGGCTTAAAATGGACCATGGCCACAAGACAGCCCCACTCCGCAGTGGCCCTGCAAGTGGCAAGAGAAAATCCTCCCTTGGCCAATGTCGCTGGCAATAGGAGACGGAGTCAAGGGGACACATGTTCTCATTGACTTAGATCACGGCTGCCACCGCTAGCCCGGAGGCCAAACCCAGCCCCATTGCCTGTTTTATAATAAAGTTTTATTGGAAACCAGGCGCACCACTCACTTTCACAGTGTGTGTTGGCGCGTCTGTGCTACGGTGCTAGAGCTGGGTGCTTGTGACAGAGGCCGCGTGCACGGCCTGTGAAGTCCATGGTAGGTACTCTCGGGCCCTTTACAGCAAAAGGAGCCGACTCCTGACTCGGACAGTTGAGAAGAGGACTGGAGGGGGCAGGACTGGAAGACAGGGAACAGAAGGGTTTGGGGAAGAGGCAGGTGTACGGAGCCCTGAGAGCGGACACCAAGTGTAGTATCTTTGAACAGCCCCTTAAATTCCCCGAACTGCAGGACCCACTGCGGGAGAGACAGCAAACAGCCACGTGGACCAACGTCTCCGCCATCAGACTGCAAAAGTCTGTCCTTGGTCAGACTTCTAGGGATATCGTAACACCTACGACAGCCCCTAAGGAAGGCTATAAAAAGATTTGAGTCATATCGAGTAGGTTCTCTGAGCACAGATTCCCAATCTTTCACAGATTTGAAATCAATCACAGAAGCATTCCAGGAAAATTCTCAAATGTTTAAAACTAAATTGTGTGGATCAGAGGAGAAACTGAGTTAGGAATCTTTCGAAGGGATTGGAACTGAAAACACGACAGAGTTTGTGACGTGTTCCTAAAGCAGCTCTCCGGGGGGGGGGGGGGCGATGGGGGGTCGGCGGTGGGGAGACCCATAGCACTCAGCACGTGTGTCCGACGGAAGACGGGTCTCAAATCAATGATCTCAGCTTCTTCCTTAAGGAACTTGAAAAGCAAGAGCCAATTAAATCCAGAGTAATCCAGAACCCTCCCCTTCCCCCGAGGAGGTAAATATTTTAGGATTCTATTTATAGAAAACTCTAGAATATGCAAATGAATCTAAGGTGATAAGCAGCAGATCAGTAGTTACTTGGGGGTGGGAGAAAAGGGACAGTAAGCGGAGGTGTATGAACGGGCACAAGGCAACTTTGGGGGGTCATGGAGACACTTGCTACCTTGCTTGCGGTGATTAGATTCGTGGGTGCAAATGTGTGTGAAAATCTATCAAATCGTGCACTTTAAATGTACGTGGTTTCCTGTCTATCAGCTATCCCTCAATAAAACTAATTATCAGGAGAAAAGGCCCTCTTTTGGTTGAACTTGGCGCTGTGGATATGGAAGCCAGAGCCTACTGACAGCCAGCTTGACATTGTGGGGCGAAGACTTGCTTGAGGGGGAAGCCAACCTGGAGGGGAACAGAACTGAAAGGCCAGACAAAGACCCCATACTGGTGATCCATCCAGCACCTGGATCCAGCTGTGCCTGAAACCATCCCTGGAACTTTTGCCCAGTAGACATTACATCTGTGCGTGTGTCTGTGATGATGTCAGTCTGAGCTTACTTCACTCTGCTGCAACCCAAGAGCTCACCACATTACCCTCCAGGGAAGCCAGAGCGGCCCTTCCTCATAGGCACACGTCTGGGGGGGGGGGGGGGACTTTCGTCTGGGGCCTCAGGGAGGGACCGGTGCCACCTGTCTTCTGGCTGGGACACCTCCACCCCCCACCCCGGCTTCTCCTGGGGGCCCACAGCGGAGGCCTCAGAGTTCGTGCATGTCGCTGCTTCCCCGCCGGTCACGCATCTGCCTTGGAGGAGTATTTTTAGCGACAAATCGAGTGGTTTGCAAGTAAACAAACGCCTGGAACAAATCCTGGGAAGGAGAGCGCCGCGCAGCCCGCTGTCAAACTAGGTCAGCCTCAGGCGCCGCTACTTTGGACAGGGTCCCGAAGGTGGCGGCAGGTGCTGGCTGCTTCCCCGCTGATCCCCAGCTGCGGGTGAGCCTCACACCCCAGGGGCCCGGGCCTCCGCTGCCTGCGCCCCCCCGCACCCCCCTGCACCCCCATCCCCACCCCAGGACCCGGGGGGACAAAAGCCCCCTGCCCCCCCCGGGGGGCACCCCCGCTGCTTTGCCCCATCAGTGAGCCCAGGAGATGCGGTCTTTGCAGGTGGCAGTCGTGTGGGCTGGAGGGCAGTGACCCCTTCCGAGTCGGGGGACCCGGAAGGCCGCCAGCTGCCCTGCTGTGCCCACAGACAAGTGGACTTTCTGCCTCTCCCTGGCTGACTCACCCTAGGGACTTAGGGATCTAATTCCTGGCCGCGGGGCGCACTCCTCTCCCAGGGTCTGAGCTGCTTAAGCACCTGAGGGCGGGGGAGGGAGGTGGGGAGCTGTCGGGTTGGGTCTACACCGCCTGCACACAGGGGGCGCCCAGGAAGGGAGTGGGTGCCCGAGCCGCATCTTCTGGTCTTGGGCTGCAGGGCTGTGGGGCTCGGGGTGTCCCCGCCTCAGAGGGTGTCCAAGGCCGTCGGCCCACCAGGGCCTCTGGGAAGCTTCCCTGAGTCTCTGGGGATCTCCAGTCTCTGGGCTCCCGGGCGGCCCCCCGGGGGGTCAGGGCTGGCATCTCAACAGAGACATCGAGGAGCTCAGGAGGCAGGGACGACTGATGACACCTACCCGCTGCTTGGAACCTTCTGGTGGCTTTCCCTGGCACTTGGGAGGAAATCGGGCCCTCACCACGATCTTCAGAGCCGGGCACCTGGCCTCATCCTGCCAGTGGTGCTGCCTTCAGCACCGCCCGCCTCCACATTGCTCAGGCATTGATTGCTCTGTCTCCCGCTGGTTCCTCAGTCTAGAACATTCCGCCCCTGGCTTTTTGTAGGGAACTGGCTCCTCCTCTCACTCAGGGCTCAGCCGGGCCCCTGTCTCCTCCGAGAGGCCCCCTGGTGCCCCCTGCCCAAGGGGGTGACCCTCCCTCCGTCTCTGACCTCGCTAAGCCTGTCACCCTCCGAAATGATCTTGTTCCCTCGTGTGCCTCTCTTGTCTGTCCCCCAGTCCCAAACTCAAACGCTTGTCCATCTTAGGGGAGGAGGGGAGACGGGCGGTGACAAGCAGGGGAGCCCCCCTGTTCAGCCCGTGCTAGCGTTGGGCTTTTCAGTCCTCCAGGACCATAAATGACCTTTTCTCTAAGGTCAGTGTGATGTTCTTTTTTTTTTTTTTTAAGGTTTTTATTTATTTATGAGAGACACACAGAGAGAAGCAGAGACATAGGCCGAGGGGGAAACAGGCTCCCTGTGGGGAGCCCGATATGCGGGACTCGATCCCAGCACCCCGGGGTCACGCCCTGGGCCCTAGGCAGGTGCTCAACTGCTGAGCCCCCCGGGGGCCCCAGTGTGACGTTAAGAGTACCTGGTACTCAGAGGGATCCTGACTCACGTCGCGGGCCCCTCAGAGTCATCCCAGGGCCTGCTGAGCAAGCGAAGCGACACGGGGAGCCGGGCAGTCCCTCGCGGAGCCAGTCTGCAGTTACCATTCCCACTTGGGTCCCGTGTGGCGTCCGGAACTGGGTCTGGGAGGAGAGAAGTGTGACCCTAAGGAGGGGTGGGGGGAGGTGGGAGTGGGTGGGGGTGGGAGGGTCACCAGGACACGCTTGCCCAAAGTGTGCCATCATCTGGCCTAGGCTGGTGCTGTGTCCTGCCCCAAGGTGTCACCAGCAGCATCGTCAACTGTGCCGTGTGGTTCCCACGGGCCCTGAGGCACGGGGGGCGTTTGGAGGTGATGCCTGAGTGTGGGGGCCTCTGGCCGCCGAAGGAATGCGCGGCCTGTCCAGGCTCGGGTTCACTGAGGGCCCAGACCAGGAACAAACCCCTGTTTTAATTGTACAACTCCGGAGACAGGCATGCGAGCTCCGCAGGACGGGAGCTGTGGTTTCTGCCCACCTGCCCCTCATCACTCTCTTTTTCTTGGGGGGGGGGGGATCTCTGTGCACCCCTGTCCTGCTCTCTAAAACCCCAGGGGTGGACATGTGCCTCAGCACGGGTGTCAGGTTACTGGGTCAAGGGTGGGCATGGGCCCAACCAGGCGAAGGGCGATCCCTCCACAAGGCTTTTGCTGTAACTATCAGGAAAGCGGTATTCTTCTTCCCTTGGGAGTGTCAAGCTGGCGGGATGGTGATCCTCTTTGCCATCCCGGGGGGCGGGGGTGGGGGGACAGCCTCCCTGAAGGTGACACCAGGCACAGACAAAAGCCGAGTGAGAGGCAGAAAACATCAACATTTACTCCTTGATCCAGCTATTCCTGAAACCATGTTCCTTCATTTTATAAACCAATATCGTCTCTCTCCCTCTGCTCCACCCCCCCCCACCTTCTCTCTCTTTCTCTCGATTTAAGCCATCCTGAATTGAGTTTTGTCATTTGGGGCCAAAGAGATCCTGAACAATATCATACAGGAATCAAGACACATATTTAGCAACTACTTGGTGTCAAAGAGGGGAAAAAGCAAAAGATGATGGGGGCCCAGATGAGACACAGGTGTGGGACGGAAGCCCATCCCACACTGGTACTCGGGGGCCAGTCCCACGAACCCCGAGGGGTAGAAAACAGCCCCCATACTACTGTCCCTAAGGTAGAATCGATGCGGGCACGAGGACCCGCCGGCTCGGCCTCGCAGGAATGTTGACCGAAGGATGACACGCACACGAAAGCATCTTGAAATTCTGAAGGCCGAGGCGTTTGCAACGCCAGTGGCCTCCCTTGTGAGGGACGGGGTGTCGTTGGGAGGGAGGCCCGTGGGGTCTAGAGCAGTGCGGAAAATCAGATCAACCTCGAACCCGGTGATGGGCTGCGGGTGGGAGGTCCCAGTCTTTTTTGGCTGCTGCCTCTAATCTGCTCTGCAAGTAAAACGGCGTGTCCTCCCCTTTCCCACGATGCCCCCCATTTATGACCCACTGCCTTGCACGGAACGGGGTGGGCTCGGTGGCCCGCGTGCCCACCGCCGGGGGAACCCTGGTGGCGTCGCTGCGGGTCCCGCCGCTCTCCTTCCCCGGAACCCCCCACACGTGAAGGGGGGCCCGCTGGCTTCTCTGGCTTCAGGATTCGCGACAGAGTGAGATTTGCCATCTGCGTCCATGTCCCCCTTTCTGAAAGCAGTGAGCTTTGTTCTTAGCCTGGGCTACCCACCCCCCTCCCAAAAAAGAGATCCCGAGACAAGGATTTGGGTGCAAGTGATCTGGGGGAGGAGGGATTCCAAATAGCCCTGTGTGGCAGTGGGGTGAGACCATGAAAGCACGGATGCCCCCACAGAGCAGATTGATAAGCTCGCTGGAGGTCATGGGGGCTCAGAACCTGGGGGTAGCATTTTGAGAAAGGGTGTGGAGCATGTCCCAGTGGGTGAGTGAGTTGGGACATCTATTAGCTTTCATTCCTTGATGTTGAGGGTCGATCTTGAGATACAACCCTCTGGTATTTCCAGCTTGTTAAGGACGCTACTGGGGACAGAGAATGCCCTCAGGTGGAAAGACATGAGGAAATGTTAGAGCACACGGGAAACATCTGCAAGGGACCCTCAGGAAAGATAGGAACGGGGGAAATGGGCGGAGCACAGGAAGTGGGTGGCACATAGAAGACAGAGGAGAGGTGGAAGGAAGCAAGATCTTTGGTGATGCTTCTGATCTGCTGGATCAAGCCTTACCTGAAGCCTTACCTCTAGGCTTCTTATTGACCTGCACCCATAAATGTCATATACGTTTAATCTGGTTTGACTTGAGTTTTCTCTTATTTATAACATAATTCCTCCTAACTCATTTCTTTCCCAGCTCTGTTCCCGTAACTGAGAAGACTCCCTGTGGCTTCAAAACCAGGAAACCAGGCCGATGGGTAAGCCATGCTGTCTCTTCCTTCCTGAAACCGGAACGCAATGGTAGGGGAGCGAGGAGCTACACGAGCCGGTGGCCGAGTTGTTTCTGTGACCCGGTGGCCACGCCAGCGAAGGGATCTTACGCGAGGACCCATCCAACCCTCTGTAAACGCGCTCAGCTCCACGTCCCAAACCAAATTCTACGTCTCACGCGGGGCTGTTTATGCCAGAAAACGAACTTCACACCAAGAATCTCCCTCTGGGAGCACAAAGGTTTTAAAGTTTTCTTTATTTTATTTTATTTTTTTAAAGTTTTCTTTAAACAACAAAGAAGCATGAAGGCGTTCGCTTATGTGCGACGTGAAATGATGACTCCCACTAATGAGTTACGAGAAGCATCCAAGGAGGAAGGTAAAGGTGGGGTTTCTCCCCACGTTCACACTGTCACTGAGCTTCGGGATCGGGACATCCAGACCCAAGGCCACCCTGCGGCTCCCGGGAAGCCTGCCTCTCTAGTAACTGATCCTAAACCCACCAGCTGGGGTCCAAGGCCGCCCCTGCTGGCTTTGGGGGTAGGTGGGAAGGTGGGAAGGCGGGAGGGGACCCGCGCATCCATCCTGGATGTGGCCATGAGTGGGAGCTCCCACGGGTCGGCTGTTCCCAGGAAGGGACTCCAGTCCCGGCCCTGGAAACGGACCAAGAGGAGTGGATTTAGAAGGCGTCCTTCTGGGGAACCTCAGCATCTCCTGCCAGCGCACCGGGAGCCACCACCGAGCGCCTTTGGTCCGCTCAGCGCGTCCCTCTGGGCTCCGACAAGCACGGTCCTAGTGAATCTAGGTCATTCGATCCGGCCTCAGTTTATCTCGGGAGCTGCTCCTACGTTTTACAAGGTGAACTCTGGAGCCACGATATTAAAGATTCAGAAAACGGGGAGGGCGAACAGGGGGCCCAGGGAATCGGCGGAGCCCCAGTACCGACTGGCCAGGCGACAGCTCCGACGCCCGGTTCGCCCGGTTTGTGAAGATGCCACCCTCCACTCCTGGCCCCACACTCGTCTTCGTCTTTCCAACCCCCCTTCGAATTGATTCTCTTGCTCTTTCATTAGCATCATTTTGCCAGGGACTTCGCATCATGACGAGATTGCGGGTGATGACGGACTATAATTAAGCTTAAAACGGATTTTTCTTGTGGGGGGGGTGGGGGGAGAGAGCGGGGCCCTTCTCTAGCCAAGACTCCAGACTGCCTGGGCTGCAATTTGCGCTGCTGTCCCAAGGGGTCCTTTGTCGGCGTGTGCGCCCTGATGATGAGCACAGAGCCCACGTCGGGGGCGGATGCCTCGTCCCACACCCGGCCCAGAACCAGCAGAGCGGAGGCCCGAGCAGCGGAGTCTGGCCTGACGCCGATGACAGGCCGCACCCCGCGGTCGTGCCCCTCAGTGTCAGTGTCCAGGCCGCGATGGCGCCGGGGTGCATCTCTTTGTCGCCTGCGCCACGCTCACTTCCAGGACACGGAGCGGAACGGGGGTGAGTCAGGCCGGAGGTGGGGAGAGTCGTTCTCCCGGGGTGCCGCCCGGGTAGGCCTCGGCAGATCTTTGGAGACGGAAAGCGCAGCCCTGACGCCCGGAGCCTCGGAATCGGGACGATCCCAGACTCAGGGATAACCTCTAACAGAGAGGGTCCAAGTCACGCGGGCTGTGCGAACCCAGGCCACCAGCCTAACTTCTCTGGCCTTAGTTTTCTCATCTGGACAATGGGACGGCTACGCTTCCCTGCTCCCGAGGCAGATGGGAGGACTGATGGCACGAAGCGTGAAGAGCCTGCAGGTACATATGCGCGTAGTAGATGCTCACACATACCCCTGCACACGCACATATACACATACACACTTGTAACACGTGTATTTATTACTGGGGGACCCGGGTGTGTGTCTGCAGTTTCTTAGAGGCCGGGAGGTGACATCCGGGCTTGACTGGCTAATAATAATAATAACAACAATAAACTGACGGTGCTCCCCATGAGCCAAGCACTGTTCTGAGCACTTTGCACGTACGAAAGCCGTGGTGCTCACCAGCGGCACTACTGGCAGTCAGCAGCTTCACCCTCCTTGCGAGCGTCCTGGCCTTGTATGACCATCCGGGGGCTTCCAGGCCCCCAGTGTGTCTCCTCGCCAAGCGCCGGAGCACACCCCCACTCACGACTTCTCCGACCCCCCCTGCATCCTTAACCAGCCCCCCCCCCCCCGGGCGAGAGCCGGTTTCTCCAAGTCCGGGCGGGCGGGGGCTGTGCAGGACCGAAGCTGGCCGCAGTGTGGCTGCGGGGCACGGGAAACGAAGCTCGTCCAAAGCGGGCAGTGTCATAGGCTGCACTAGGGTGCACATGGATCTTGAAGTCTTGGCGTGAAAAGAAACCCCTGAAGAAGCTCATGAATATTTTAAAATATTGATTACACGATGAACTAATGATGCTCCAGATCGTGGTATTAGCTAAGATCTTTAAATTCATTTCACTTATTTCTTTTTACTCTTTTTTTTTTTTTTTTTTTAATTTTTTTTTTTAAATTTTTTATTTATTTATGATAGTCACAGAGAGAGAGAGAGAGGCAGAGACACAGGCGGAGGGAGAAGCAGGCTCCATGCCCCGGGAGCCTGATGTGGGATTCGATCCCGAGTCTCCAGGATCGCGCCCTGGGCCAAAGGCAGGCGCCAAACCGCTGCGCCACCCAGGGATCCCTCTTTTTTTTTTTTTTAATGCAGCAACCAGAAGGCATCTAAGTCGGCCTGCAGGTTGTGCTTGTGGTTTGTGTTATATTCCTATCTGGACGGTGCCGCATGGACGGGGGCACATTGTGGGAGGGTTGTGAGCCCCACCGGTGTCCGAGCAGCTGCAGCAAACACTGCTAGACCAGCCCAGCCAATATCTGTGTTTCTTCTGTACTCACAAAATCCTGAATTAGCTCTTCCTTGGCCTCCCAGGCAAACCGGTTCTTGCCAGAAGGGTACAGAGGGAAGCTGACTGGGTGGGGCCTCTAGGAAAGCCATCGGTAACGTGAGCACAAGGGGACTCGGCTGGCGTGTGCTTCTTACCCGTTGCTCTCCCCCCTTTTCCTACCTGGAATGCAGACACCATGTCTGGAGATAGAGCAGCCTCCTTGGAACCAGAAGGGTTGACAGCCACACTCTAGGAATGGTGGGGGAGGAAGGAGAAGGGTCGCTCGAGCAGCATCACGGGCCCACCCTGCCCACCCCCCAGACTCCTCTTCATGATGTGAGCGGAATGAACACCTCTTTGGAGTTGGCCCTTGCAGTTGGGTTTCTGTTCCATGAGTTGACCACGAGCCTAACTGGTCATCATCGGTACATTGTGGAGTCAATGCCACGGATATTTAGCTGTTGCCATCTTGAAATTCTCAATTTTTTATAAAGATTTATTTATTTATTTATTTATTTATTTATTTATTTATTTAAGAGAGAGAGAGAGAGCAGGGGGAGGGGCAGAGGGAGAGGCAAAGAGTCACAGCAGACTCTGTGCTGAGCGCCGAGCCCAACACGGGGTTGGATCTCCCCACCCATGAGATTATGACCAGAGCTGAAACCAAGAGTCAGACGCTTGACCCACTGAGCCACCCAGACACCCCAAAATTTTCAATTTTTGGACAAGGGGCACTGCATTGTCATTTTGCACGGGGCCTTGCAAATTATGTAGCCAGTCCTGCTCCTCCATAAAATGGGAGCAATATTTACCTCTGGGGGTTGGGGTGAGAATTACCTGAGAAACCGGCCCTTACAGGCTTAGCCCAGTGCCCGGAAGTAGTATGCTCGCAGCAGCTGATGGCTGTTCCCCGGCGGTGCAGGTGAATTTTCTCGCAGCATCTTCCCCGGCTGGCAAGCTGGATCCTGGCCCTGCCTCCCTCACCTCCACGTATTCAGAGCCCATGTAGGGACCAGTCTGACACCCACTGCAGCGTCAAGGTGGTTGGAAACCCTAGGCAATCAAGAATTCCCAGTCTTTTCCAAATATAAAGGCACGGTGAACTTTTCTATGACTTTGACGCTGTGGATGGAATTTCCTAGAGGACTTGGTGGTGACAAACCCGGGCGACGTGATTAGCCAGAAATGCCCAGGCTCGCAGCAGCAGCTCTGAGCTGCCTCCGCCCGCAGGATCACTGACCCCTGTCTGCACTAGGAAGAACTGAGGTTTGCAGATCCAACTGAGCCCCCCTGAGCCCTCCTGATTGTACCAGGGCCTCACCTCTTATCCCACCTACTTCTCCGTGGCCCCCTGAATGGCTTTCCATGTGTGCAACGGGGTATATCGGGCAGGATTCGCCCTGCACCTCTGTCCTCCTGCCTTGGGAGGACATGCATCGGGAGGCCAACCTACAGGGCACCCCCAGAGGCTGAGCGCCCCCAGGAGTGGGCAGCGGTGGATGCCTGTAAGGCCATCACTTGGCTAAGAGTGTAAAGGCTTACGTTTCATCCCCTGGGGAGGCGGCCACTTGGAAGGATCTAGTGGGGCAGGCAGCAGCCCCCAGCACACAGCGAGCTCGTTTCCTCCCCCTGCTCCTCTCTCCTGCCCCTGTGGGTCATGCTCCCTGAGAGGAGCCCCTTGCAAGGAAGGCTTTGTCTCAGGCCCTGGGGAACCAGGGCACCCGGCTTAGCCAACCCCCCCACCCACCTGGACTCTCCTGAAATTCATTCATTCATCCATTCATTCATCCATTCATTCATAATAACTTACCTCTACATGTAGTATTTTTAAAACTCAATATAATGTTCTAACCGTATTTTAAAGGAGAAATAAAAGGAAGTTATATATATATATGTATATATATATATATACATATATATATATACTCCAGCTCCATATACATATATATAGGTATACACTATTTTTCGATTCGTATATGTTCAGGCAATTTTACCAGGAGACTGAGGGAGCAGTGTAGATACGGCGCCTTTGTATAGATTCACCGTGAATGTGACCTAGCTCTAAGAACCGTGGAAACAGGGTCAGGGGACTTGGTGCTCTGAGCCAGGCCTGCCATTAACCTCCTGTTAGGTCCACCCAGGTCCCTTTCTCCGGGCAGCTGTTCTCTCAAGGATAAAATGTGTCATTGAACTGTAGGCTCACCAAGGACCAGTCCTGCTCTATTTCTGTATGGTTTTCTGACCTTCTGACCTTCTCTGGACACTTGTTTTCTCATTCTGGCCTCCCTGCAGCTGTTAGATGAGCCATACCCAGTTGAAATAGTAAAGTTTATATGGAGCATGCAGTCCTGCCCGTCACTGATGGAAGGGACAAGGGCTTGTCGTCATGGAGTTCATACCTGGGAAGGAGGTGCAGGGTGGGCGACAGACAACAAGCAAACAACTAGACACAGTGTGTGCCAGATAGTAAGAGCAGTGGAGAAATGCAAAACAGGTAAGGGGTTTTGAACCATGGGGGGATAGGGAGCAGGGGAGGGCTGCTAAGGAAACAAATTCCTTAGGATCTGCATCCCATTGCGTTGTCTCTAAGGGGCAGCGCTCTCTGAACTGGCTCCCATTTGGAAGGCCGACTGTTTCAGTTCCTGCTGCGTAGAGAAAGGCCTCCACAGATAGTGGCTGAACACCATAATTATTTTATCATCTTGCATGGTTTCTGTCGGCTGGGAGTTCGGGGAAGTACTCGGCCAGGTGGTTTTGGCTTGCAGTCTCATCAGCAGTGTAGTTGGATGGGGTCTTGGAGCTGTAAGAGCTGTAAGAGCTGGAGCCTGGAGCATCAGGTGTGGGGGGGTGCTGCTAAGCACCTCTGTAATGTGGGCTCCGGGTCTCCCCAGGGGGCTTTTCTATGTGCGAGGGTGTGCGCTTCCTCATGGCTTGGAGGCTTCAGTCACTAATATGATGGCACAGGGCTCCAGGTGAGTGTCCCAGCAAACTGGCCAGAAGCCATAACACCCTTTGTGCTGCACATGCCTTAGGGAGGCTTCAGGAGTCTTCTCTCCTCATGTGGATCTACTGTGGTATCCCCCCCAACTTGAGATTGGTAAGAGCTGGGACCAGATTCCAACCAATGGAATATGACAAGGCAACGGTCTTGGGCATGGGTCGTTCCCATGATTATGTTACATTGTATGGCAAACTGTAGGGATTTTTTTCAGATGCAGTGAAGGTCCTTAAGCCATGTGACTTTGAGTTCATCAAAACGGAGGTGATCCTGAATGGGCCCTGGCAAATCATGTAGAGTCAGCTCGGAGGAGACCTATACCTTCCTGGAAGTGAGAGACCCTAAGGGACAGAGACTCTCTGTCCATTGCTTGGTGTTATGGGCTGAACTGTGTCCCCTAAACTCACAAATTCATACATAGAGGTTTGAACCCCTAGGACCTCAGAATGACTATTTGGAGACAGGGCCTTCAAAGAGGTGATTATGATAAAATGGGACCATTAGAGTGGTCCCTAAATCAATTCATCTGACGATCTTTTTTTTTTTTTAAAGATTTTATTTATTTATTCATGATACACACACACACACACACACACACAGAGAGAGAGAGAGAGAGAGAGAGAGAGAGAAAGAAAGAGAGAGGGAGGGAGAAGCAGACTCCATGCAGGGAGCCTCATGTGGGACTCGATTCTGGGACCCCAGCATCACGCCCTGGGCCAAAGGCAGGTGCTAAACTGCTGAGCCACCCAGGGATCCCTCATCTGACGATCTTATGAGAAGAGGAAATTAAGACACCCAAAGAGGACCCATGTGCAGAGAGAAAGGACCATGTGGGGACAGGGCAACAAGGCAAACAGAGGGCCAAACTTCAGAAGAAACCAAGCCTGTTGACGCTTTGATCACAGGTTCCCAGCTTCCAAAACTGTGAGAAAATAAATTTCTGTGGTATAAGCCACATGATCTGTGGAATTTTGTTACGGAGGCCTTAGCAAATGAATAAACTTGCCTCGGAAGAAGTCGGCTGCCATAAATGCTGCAGTCACAGGAAATGAATTCTGCCAAAAACCCGAGGACGCTTGGAAGCGGATCCTTCCTGAGTTGAGCCTCCAGATAAGACCAGCACCCAGCCATCGCCTTGGCTTCCTCTTTGAGAGACCCCCAAAGGGAGAATTCTGCAAAGCCCTGCCTGGGCTTCTGACCCACAAAGTAAGTGTGCGATGGTAACAGATGCTGTGGGAAGCCAAGTGTGTGGTCATTTGTCATGCAGCATGGAGACCACACCCACCTTTTATGATCCAGCCTTGAAAGTCACAGCACAACCTCTGCTGTGCTTTATTTGGGTGCAAGGGAACCAACCATAAGCCCACCCAGATTCAAATACTGGGACTGGAGGTTTTAACTGCAGCCAAATTTGGAAAACACAGCCTGTGGCACCTGCATAATTGAATTTTAATTCATGGCTCATATTTGAAACTGTGTAGCCTGCTTTCAGCGTCCCTGTCATCTTCACTGACACTGCGGGTTTTCTCCAACTGGTCCTCACATGGCCTTCTCCTGAGGCCCCTTTGAGCCTCCGTGGAGGACGTCTGTCTCTGTTCCTTTGAGGGGACACACACCAGCTGGCGTCACAATACCTGCATATATTATAAAGCAGGCTTTTCGAAACACACTGCCTCCATTTGATGACACCTCAGTCGGACATTTTCTCATGATGCCTGGATAGAAACATTTTTTTAATTTTTATAGATTTTCCTTCATCCCCAGTTTGCTGCTCCTGGTGGCTGGATCCATTGGTGGAGCCTGGGAAAGCCCCATCCTAGTGTGTGCCTTGGTACCCGGGGAAGCGGCCTTGGAAGTAGGCTCTCCATCCACGAGGCCCCTGTCCTGGGGGTGCGGGGGGGAGGGGGCTCCAGTTAGGAAGGGCCTGGGAGGACATTCAGGCCAACCAGACATCTGGGGCTCAGTTCCCTTCTACAACATCCCCACCTAGTGGACCTGCCGGAGTGCTTCTCCGGTGGGGATAATACCTTTCAGTTGCCCCAGGGAAGGAAAGGGCAGGTTCTCTCCGGAAGAAAGAGGCCATTCATCAGCTTGAGTCTCTAAGCTGCTTTCCTTGACCTCTTTAGCAAGACAATAGCCTTGACAGCCAGGCGCTGTGTCAGAAGAGGAGGATTTTCTGAATTCCTCCGATGTCATTACGATATTAGAGTTTGGCTGGCTAGATCTCGAGTTCTACCTAGAGACAGAGGAGAAAGAAGCCATGGGCTGAGGCGGGGACAATGCCAAGTCTGTTCCTTCCACTTTGGGAGATGACAGCAGGAAGAGGAGAGAGACGGGGGAAGCAGGGGGCTGGCCAAGGTCCTGAAAACAGGGTGCGCTGAGGAGGTCAAGGGGAGAGCCAAGAACTCTGTGGAGCTATGCCACGCTTCCCCTGGGCATCCAGGCAGAGGCTGCCGGGATCTAGGAGAGGCCCACCACGCAGCCCTTCCCAACATGGTGCAAGGAGAGGGACAGGAAGTCTGGCAGAGCAGCACACTGGGCGCCCCCACCTGAGATCTCAGGGTTTATGTACCTTAGTGAGGAGACCAGGGGGTGCTGAGAGGGCTGGCAGAGTGGTCTGCTGGGGAGATAGACCACTACAGGTAAGCACCTAAGGCCGAGACCCAGTGACAGGCCAGGCTCCCAACGGCTGACTCATCTTGACCACTTAGTTCCCATGAGGTGTTCCTCTAAGCCTTTTCTGTTTGTTATCTCTATTAGGCTCTGAATTCACCTTGTGTGGTAGGTACTACTGTGATCCAAATTTTGCAGATAAGGAAACCTGTCTGAATCCCCTCAACAAGATGAGATAGAATTAGCCAGACCTTGGGGCGCCTGGGTGGCTCAGTGGTTGCTTGGTGTGTGTGTGTTGGGGGTGCACTGGGTGGCTCAGTGGTTGAGCGTCTGCCTTTGGCTCAGGTCCTGATCCAGGAATCCTGGGATGGAGTCCCACATCGGGCTCTCTGCAAAAAGCCTGCTTCTCCCTCTGCCCATGTCTCTGCCTCTCTCTCTGTGTGTGTCTCTCATGAATAAATAAATAAAATCCTAAAAAAAAAAAAAAGAATTTGCCAGACCTTAGTAGTCCCAAGGCCACGGAGCAGAGTAGAGGCTGGCCAGGGGTATCCAGAAAATTCTGCATATATGCAAGGAGCCTTCCTACCAGACTCCCACCCCCTACAAGGACCCCAAAAGTTGTCCTGAAGGAGAAGCCAAGATGGAGGGAATCTAAAACACTGTGCATTTTACTTGCCACAGCCTAAATGATCTAATGAAACTATTTTAAATTGTTGGACCTAACTGAGTTTACTGGATTGGCCAGCATTTACTCATTACCCACCCAGTGGGGAGGGCTCCATACAAAATGTTAGGTCAATTAGAGGAGTACTACAGAAGCTTAATTTTTTTCTCATGTTTGAGGGGAATACAAGTCAATCCATGACTCGACCTTGTTTCTCAGCCTCGCTTATATCTAAGGAGCCACTCGGTCTGAATTGGAGAGTCAGAAAGTTCTGGGTCTGAGCTCCAGCTGAGCTACTCACTTGCTATTGGACTTTGAATGACTTAACTTTCAGGGCTTCAACTTCTTCACGTGTCAAATGAGGAGCACAAGTAGATATTGTTTAAGCCAGAGGCCAGTAAGCATTTTCCAAAGGAGGCCAGAGAGTAAACAATTTAGAGTTTGCAGGTCACAGAATCTCGACTGCAACTCTTCAGCTCTGCCCCTGACACACAAAAGCAGCTGCAGACAACACATAAATGGATGCGTGAGGCTGTGTTCTAATAAAACTTTATTTGCAAAATCTGGAGCCAGATTTGACCCAAGAGTCTTAGTTTGCTGGTGCGTGGGTTAGAGCATAGACTACTCAATAACAAAGAGAACTTCAAATATTAGTGTCTTAGTTAAGACAGAAGCTTAGGGACGCCTGGGGGGGCTCAATGGTTAAACGCCTGCCTTCGGTTCAGGGCATGATCCCGGGGTCCTGGGATTGAGTCCCACATCGGGGGTCCCCACAGGGAGCCTGCTTCTCCCTCTCCCTATGTCTCTGCCTCTCTCTCTGTGTCTCTCATGAATAATGAATAAAATCTTAAAAAAAAAAAAAAAGACAAAAGCTCATTTCTCTCCTCTGTTAACCGTCAGGAGGTGAGCCACCTTTGGGATCCAGGCTCTTTAAGGAATATTTCAGGAGTAGGAAGGACAAGGCTGGAGGGCTGGAGCTGAGCAAGCAAGTGGAATAGGGTAGGAGAGGAAGTCAGAGAGGCTCTGTGTGTGCATGTGTGTGTGTGTGTCTGAGAGAGACAGACAGGGACAGAGAGTGGTTTCGGGTCTCAAAGGCTGCTCTTGGCCATGGCTTCTGCTCTGCGGACAGATAGCATCCCTGACTTTTCTTGGAGCCGCCTAATTTGAACTACATTTGAACAGGATCCCTTCAGCCACTATGTGGAGAACAGACTGGTATTCAGGGAGGCAGTAGGGGACCCGTGAGGTGGCCTTTGCAATCATTGAAACAGGAGACAATGGTGACAAGGAGTGGTTAGAGTCTGGACATATTTTTAAATGGAAATGGGCTTTTTTTTTTTTTTTCTGGGAAGATTCATGACTTTATTCAGCTTACCCAAAGGTGATCCTCCAAAAAATTACAAGTCACTGTGTAGGCCTGACACATTTGGGGTGTGACCACAGGTTCAGGGAGCCACTTGATCCGGCAATCCTCATAGCAAATGGGTCCACACGAGCAGGTGCCAAATCTATTTTCTTAGACTCTGGATCCCCGGTGCTTAGCACAATGCCTGACACATAGCAGGCCCTTAAACAAATGTTTGTTGAATGAATGAACAAAGGAACAAGCGAATGAAAGAATGAATGAATTTCCCCAACAAAATGCAAACATGCAAGATGGTGCTTTGTGTAGCAATTAACACAGAATCTGCCAGAAAACCAAGTGCTTGTGTTACCTTCCAGGCAGATGCACAGCTCTAGCTTTAGAGCCGCTGCCCAGGGAGACCCAGAGAGGAACAGAGCCAAAATAAGACAGAGGGATTGACACAGCTGGCCCAGCCCCCGATCAAGGGGCCACAGCTTCACGGGCCTCCTGGTTGTGCTGCAGTAAATCACAAAGCCCTAGGCTTGGACAGACTTAATTACTTGGAAGCGAGATGGTTAAAGCTGCAAATTCCAAGGGGCTGCCATGTTCAAAATCTTCTACTTCAAAGACAAAGCCGAAGCAGGAAATTGCCAGGTCGGCAACCCTTGGGCAACACACGCTGTGGCGGTTAATTTTATGTGTCATGGGGGTGCCCAGATATATGGTCAGACATTATGTCCCATGCGTCTGCGAGGGTGCTTCCGAACAAGATTTGCATTTGAATGAGTAGACTGAGCAAAGCACTTGCCCTCCCCGATGCAGAAGGGGCCTCATCCCATTCATTAAGGGCCTAAGTAGAACAAAAGCCTGAGCAAGGGACAATTCATGCTCTCTGCCTGATGGTCTTCATCTTCTAGCTGGGACACTGGTCTTCTCCAGCCTTTAGACTCAAACTGGAACTTATGCCACTCACTCTCGTGGGTCTTTGGTTACAGATCTGGGGAGTTCTCAGCCTCCATAATTGTATGAACCAAGTTCTCATAACATATCATCCATCATCTCTCTCTCTCTCTCTCTCTCTCTCTCTCTCTCTCTCTCTCTCTCCAATTGGTTCAGCTTCTCTGGAGAACCACGGCTAATACATTTGCCATTACTGGGCCTTGGCTTCCCACCTAAAACCCAACGATGTTGGAACAAGAGGCCTCCAAAGGATTTTAGGCTCACATGAACCAGGTCTCTGGAGCCAGGTGAGTTTCTCAACCTCTCTATGCCTCTGTTGCTTCATCTGTGAAAGGAGGAAAATGGTTGGACCTACCTTGCACAATTGGGTGGGATGAGATGAAAGCCCAGGCACAGGCTCTTAGAAAGCATCTGGCACTGGGCAAGTGTCACGTGAGGGTTCAATATAATTAGTATTTTCAGCATGACCTTGGGCAAGTGACGTGAGCTAGCTGAGTCTCGGCTTATTCATCTGTAAGAGAAGATAACGATATTGGCCCTGCCCGTTGGCTATAAGGATCAGATGCAAAAATGTGTAAGTGATGTAAACGATACAGAAATACAGACTAAAATGAGAATGGGGATCATTCTCCCCAGCCACACTCGGAGCATCTTCAAGATGGTTCAGTGCAATGGTTAAAAGTGTGGGTTCTGCATTAGGGTGGCCAGATTTACCAAATAAAAACACAGGATGCCCTGTGAAATCTGAATTCTAGAGAAAGAATAAATTTTTTTTAGCATATGTCCCATGCAATATTTAGGACATTCTTACACTAAAAAAATACTTGTTGTCTCTCTGAAATTCAGATTCCACTGGGCAGCCTGCATTTTCAACCCCCTTCTGGAGGTGAACTAATTGTGTTCACATGCCAGGTCTTATTCGCTGTACAAACTCAAGCAAGTCACCTGACTGCTCTGGGCCGTGATTTCCTGGCTTTGCCAGTCTTCAGCTGTGCCACCAGGGAAGCCCTCAACCCCTTTGTACCTTTATTTTCTCATCTGTAATGTGGGGTGAGGAGGATAATCATGAGAATAAATGAATCAATGCATGTAACACTCTGCCCAGCGCTCGACAGATGCCAACCATTGGTCAACCAGCATTCTTCCAGCAAATGCAAATTGAGAGCCTTTTTTGGGTAGGCGACACACTGGGTGCCAGGGAAACAGTGTGACCCGCGTGGACCCAGCCTCTAACTGGAGGGCTTCCTCCTGCCATGGCCTCCTTTAACCACCCATGACTTTAATGGTTATAGAAATTTCATGTCTTTAATTTTCCTAACAGCCACCGAGCGTTTGTTTGAACTCACTTATTATTCCTTTGCAAATGTCCACTTTTCCATTCCCCTGGGCCATCATGACTATAAATCATTGTCTTGTGATTCCATGCTTAGAAAGAGCCAGGGCTAGAACCTACTCATTGGAGGGTTTTACTGGGTTATTTATTGTGACAGAAAATGCAAATGGGTTGGCAGTAAACATAAGGGGAAAAAAGCTACCTCAGCAGTATGCACAGAACGTAAATGCAGATGGAAACGGTGGGGAGAGAGTGTCATTTTTAGTAAGTGGAGCAGATACTCCACTTTGCTGAAAATATGAAATGCCAGAAAATTCTCCTGACTTCCTATGCTACTGAAAGATACTTGAAGTTGACCTGCTTCTTCCTTCAGAATCCCAGAATGACATTATATTTCACTGTATTTGGTGCTCTTCAATGTGAAAAGGCGGATAACGTGGCACATAACACACCAGAAGGGGTTTGTGGGGGAGAACAGAGCTCGGCTGGACTCCACTAACTTCCATCACCCACAGAGAAGATCCTTCCTCAGGGCTGGCCAATTTCCCTTCTCTACTGGTCTATTTCGTGCCAGATCTTTTCCAAGTGGGAAAAAAATACATTTCCCTGGTCTCTGTGGATGACTTCCAAACAGAGGTAGGAAATAGGGAGCCCTTGTTCCCCAGGTCTGCTCGAGGATACAGAAACATTGCCGTGTCCTGAGTTGTTGATGTCAGTGGGGGGGGAAGGCTTCTTTCCTACTCCCGAAGTCTCCTTGCAGGTGGAGGAAGCCCCAGGGGTGTCATACTTCCCACGCCAACCTGCGCCCTTCCCTCTCTCCACTGAGACTGGGGCGGGGGGGATGCCCTGATGTGACGGGTGGGTTAGTGTGGAGAAACCCCTCTTCCCCCTCCTGCTCAGCCTGCGAAGAGCCAATGTGTCCCCTGCTCCTCCATACGGTACGTCTGTGACCAGGTATGTTTGTCTGTTTCAGGGTTCAGGGTTAGAAGACCCACGTGCCTGCAGATGATGAGTCACATGTCTGATGAAAAATCCATGAAGAGTAAAGGTGCTATTTTGGCATTTTACTCTCAGTGGGTACAGTTTTCAGATGGAGAACAGGAGCTTGTGTCTTAGTCTAACTGGGCTGATATCACAGAATACCATGCATTGGGTGGCTTAACAACATTTATTTCTCCCAGCTCTGGGGGCTGGGAGTCCAAGGTCAGGGTGCTGGCAGATTTGGGGTCTGGTGAGGACCCTCTTTCCTAGCTCGCAGTTGGCCACCTTCTCCCGTATCCTTGCATGACAGAGAACAGAGAGAGAAAGAGATCCTGTGCCTTCCTTCTCTTCTTCTTAAGGGGCCCCTAATCCCATTCATGAGGGTATCATCCTCATGACTTCATCATCCGCCAAAGGCTCCATCTCCAAATATCCTCACTTTGAGGGTTAGGCTTCAACATATGAATTTTAGAAGAAAGAAGCATTCAGCCCATAGCGTCTAGTGACAGAGTTACCTCCAAGCCCAGAAGTTGACAAAGCTACATCTGAGGTACCATGGTTGGTCCTCAGAGCATCACTATCCTTCTCTATGTTAGTCACAACCCATGAAACACAGGCCAGAAGCTTCACTGTCACTAAGAAATCTTCTTGGGAATGGTTAAGGGGGCTAAGGCAATCACATTCCCCTTCCATAGTCAATTCCCAGTCAAGACTCTGCCTAAATGCCTTCACCCTCCCCTGAGTACTGTGGAAATGGTGCCTGTCCTCAAACAATATGTATGGAGGGGGAGGAATTGTGGGGTGTTGTGCTTATATGTTTGTGGTGTGTGGTGTACGGTGGTGTGTGCGTGTGTGTGTGTGTGTGTGTGTGTCTGTGGTGGGGGGTGCAGTGTGTGTGTTCGTGGTAAGGAGTATGGTGTAGTGTGTTTGTGCGTGGTGAGGAGTGAAGGGGATATGTGTGTGGTGTGTGGTATAGTGTTGTGTGGGGGGGTGGTAAAGGGGGTGTAGTGTGTGGTATAGTGTGTGTGTGGTAAGGGGTGTGGTGTAGTGTGGAGTGTGTATGCATGGCGGGGTGTGAAGGTGGTGTATGTGTGGTGTGTAGTATCGTGTGGCATGTGTGTATGGAGGGGGGTGCAGTGTGGGGGGTAGTGGGAGCATATGTGTGTACATGTATGTGTGGTGTACGTGGGGGGCGGGAGGTGGTACATGTGTATGTTGGTTCCTAAACTTTCTCCAACCAAGGGTTCACTTGGCAGCAATCTCATCCCTTCAAGCCATTGAAGATCGTGTACGGGTCATTCCTCACTGCACAACTTACTCCAAAACTAAGCAGCATAAAACAGTAAACACTTATCATCTCAGCCTCTATGGCCAGGAACCTGTGAGTGGCTTAGTGGCACCAGGTTTCTCGTGAGCCTGTAGTCAAGATGCTGGCCGGAGCTGCAGTCATCCGATGGCTCGACTGGGGCTGACAGGCCACCTCCCAGGGGCTTGGCTCACATAGTACTGACTGTTGGCAAGAGGCCCCAAGTCCTTCCATGTGCACTTCTCAACAGGCTGCATGAACAGCCCCACAGGACGACGCTGGTGTCCCTCAGTAAACTATTGAAGAGAGAGTAAGAGGGAAGCCTCATCACCTTTGAAGACCTATTCTCAGAATTTACCAATAGATGGTTTTGCCACATTCTATTCCTTGGAACCAAGTCAGTAAGTACAGCTTGCATTCATGGGAGGGAAATCAGTCTCCACCTCCACAAGGCGGGGCATCAAAGAATTTATGAACATATTTTAAAGACACCATGGGTGCATCACCTGGGTGGCTCAGTGGTTGAGTGTCTGCCTTTGGCTCAGATCGTGATCCTGTGGTCCTGGGATCAAGTCCCACATCAGGCTTTGTGCAGGGAGCCTGCTTCTCCCTCTGCCTATGTCTCTGCCTCTCTCTGTGTGTCTCTCCTGAATAAATAAATAAAATCCTTAAAAAAATTCTACACTATGGTGAAACTGGGTTGCCTGGGTCGTCTTACTTAGGCTACCTTCATGTTCCCCCAAAATTTCCACCACAAATGTAAAATGGCAAAGCACTGTTTTTAAAGCTTGTCCCATGGTTTTGTATCTTCTTTAAAACTTTTGTATTCTCAGGACCTAGCACAGCACTCTTCACATGTGTGTGTGGTGGGGGGAGGGACTGGAAAGAATCAAGCGAAACAAGTAATTTGGAGGGACAGAGGAACTATGTAAACTTGAAATAAAAATATTTTGGGGCTGCCATGAGTCCAGAATTCTTAGTTGGCTCAGAAGAAATAATGCAGGAGATCCATGTTAAATCACTCCTGGAATGAACAGAGTTGAGCCTGGGGGCCAGGACAAGGGTCAAGACTACTATTTTCTCTGGAGGCCCCAACCTTACTTTCACATGCTCTTCCACCCACACAACCCGTGAAAGCAAACAGGGAGATGACAGGACTAACTCAGCGGGGGACACAGAGGGGGACCTCTCAGCCCTACTGTTGGAGATGCCGCTTGGGACTCTAGGTCAGTTCTGGGGATGATGCATGAGCTGAGATGGGGCCTGGAGAGCTGGACAGGTTTCCCTCTGCCCTAAGAATTGTTTCTTGCAAGATGAAAGAACTTAGCCATATTTTTTTTTCCTCTTGGTTTCTAGTAGGCTTCCCAGAGTAGACACCTGGAGACATGCAGGAGAATATTCTCCTTCAGGGCTCACATACACATTTCAGAAGGTGCTGGGAATTTGGGGGTAGCACTTAAAATCCTGTAGGCCTCTTTCTGTGTTCCCTTGGTATGTTTGTCTGGCTGAAGGCAGAAGTTGAGTTTTAACAAGGGGCTCCCTGGACCAGAGGCCAGAAGGTGGGGCCCACCCAAGGCTTGTAGCCTCAGCTCTGCTACCAATTTGCTGGAAAAAGTCATTTGTGCCAATTAGGCTCTGGTTAGTAAAGGGTTGTCCTGTCTGGGAGGCAGGTAGAGGAGCCAATTGTAAGAACAGGTGATCAATGAAAGTGACACATTACTCATGCCTCCAATTCTTCTTAGACAGTTAGTCCTCAATTAGTCTCTGAGAAATAGAGAAAATAACTGTACTTGCCTTGCTAATGACCACACGGTCCGGACTGAGCAATTTACACAGTATTTTAGTTCCAAGATGAAATGTGCTGAAATATGGGGATTAATGAGCTTCTGACTTGCAGGTTTGGAAAAATTCAGTTCTTTTCTGTTCTCCACAAATACAAAACAATGATTTCGTGGTAAAACAGTCATGGAAAGGAACCAGGCCATTCTCCCCTCTATCCTAGTCAAAAGAGAACTTTCTCTGGCCCAAAGTGATCCTTCCTCCTCTGAATTTATTATCTGTATTCACAGTTCATATTTCACTAGAATGCACCAGGCACATGTCAATGGTTGTTTATAGTTACTATCTATCTGATTAGCTGGGCATTCTTTTTGGTTGGTGCCAATGATGGATGCACCCTACCACCAACCCCATGAGTTCTTTATAATCCCCTCCCTTTGAGGGACTGCAGGTCCTATGATCTGCTTCAAACAGAATAGGGCAGAAGTGATGTGATCTCATACCTATGACTGCTGATGACCTTGGAGAAGCCAACATCTACGTCATGAGAGACATAGCATGTGGCAAAGGCCACTGGAGCAGAGCTGAAAGAGGCCTTCTAGTCAAGAGTCAGAAAAAAAAATGGAGCCCCGAGTCCCATCATCACAAGGAAATGAATTCTGTCAGCAACCTGAATGAGCCTGAAAGATGATCATTCCCCAGCTGAGCCCTCAAATGAGAACACGGTCCGGCTGATGCCCTGATTGCCTCCGCATGAGACCCTGAGCCGAGGACCAGCTCAGCTGTGCCGGGACTCCTGATCTATGGGGACTGTGAGCTAATGACCATGTTTTGTTTTAAGCCACTATATTTGTGGCCATTTGTTACGAAGCAATAGAAGACTAATTCAACACATACGCCATACCAGGAGTTAGATAATTGCTTTATCACCACTACCTGTTTCTTTCATTGCACAATTAGCCACACACTGCTTTGTAATGCAGAAACACTGGACCTAGCGTTGTAACTATAGCTTCCTGAAATTACGACTTTTCCTTTTAACAAGCTTTAAATCTCCTGAGGGCAAGAACTCCGCTTTTGAACTTTTAAAAATATTTTATTTATTTGAGAGAGAGAAAGCACAAGTAGGGGGAGGAGGTGCAGAGGGAGAGAGAAGTAGGCTCCCTACTGAGCAGGGAGACCAATACAGACTCGGACTCGATCCCAGAACCCTGGGATCACAACCTGAGCCTGAGGCAGACACTTAACTGATGGAGCCACCCAGGTGCCCCTCTGTTCTTGTACTTTTTAAAAAGGTCCAAGGCATCTCAAAGTAATACTGACACACAGTAAGTACACTGTCATATGTGACTTGAGGTTTTGACCCTTCATTTGTCCAAGGAAACCAAATGGGTCTAAAGAGATAGAGACAGGAAGCAAACTTTCACTGCACACCTGCTGTGTACCAGGTGAGAGCCCAGACATGTGGAGAACAAAAGTCTTGCCCTCAATTTGTTCGTGGTTTAACCCAATCAATGGAATCTTGTAACCTCATCTTCTCACCATACAGAATCAGAGGATGCCCAAAGATCCCCAGAGTTCTTTGTCAGCCTGTCAAGATTATGACTCTGCAGATCAGGGAAGTCCCTCAGGGACTTTTTAGTGACTTTTTAGTTTGCAAGTAGAAGCAAAAGTCTCAAAAAAAAAAAAAAAAAGTCTCCTGCAGTGCCCATTTCCCATTTAAATGGGTAGTAAGCCACAAGGATAAATGGGCAGACTCCGCCCTTCCACAATAGCCCAGTGCCCTCAACTCTGTGACTCAAGCAGGCATATCCATATTCAAGCAGACCAGAGATCAAAGCCATATTAGGCATGAGCTACTTTTTATTCATAGACTTACAAGATATATCGAATTAAGAGGCATGTTGTTTGTTAACTGTATTTACCAAAAAGAGCTAAATATATATTCAGCCTTAAAATGCATCCATTGTAGCTTGCATACTGCAAAATTTACTTTCATATACATATAAACTATTCTTATTTTACCTAAGTTATGCATCTAAGATACATAAAAATGGTACCAAATGGCATATTGGCTTATTTTATCACAGTTCTTATACATTCCTGATAGTCAAAGGGATGGATAGGGAATGCATAGTTTCCTACCAGAAAAAAAAGTAGATTCTGATACAAGTAATGGAATAACGTAAGGATAAGAGTACCTGGCTAGGTTTAGATCTCAGTAGCTTTACAACACAATTACGTCAATTAGCATTACAATTGGCTCTCTTTGTTAATAATTGTTAATTTGCCTAGTCGTCCATCCTCTACTTGCCTGGCTGAGGCAAAGGAAATCACGATGACCTTTCTTCTAGTTTATTTCTACTTTCCCCAAAGAGTTTCCTCCACAGCCATCTGCCCTGCTTTTCTGTCCATTCCCTTTACACTGTCCTACGTCTGGCCCACCTTCCTCACTGTGTCAACAACAGATTATTGCATTCCACTCCGGAGCTCTGCTCAATAGAATCTTTGGCCACTGCCTAATTAAAGAATTCTCTTCCAAAACTGCAAGCGGAGGGGCTGATACCTCTGCAGAAGAATCCGGAAGCCTGGGCTAAGGAGATTTTCTTTAGGTGGCATGCAAATAGACTCCCCTCCTGCAGACCTTCATCTCTCTTTCATTAAACCCACGGTCAGAGAAATTTCCATCGTGAGTGTTCCTGGCAGCCAAACCTCCTGCATCCCACGCTGATTTCTTTCCTAAAAATACACAGCCTCTCACTCCATGGGGAAGAAAAATGCAACACTGGCATTTCCAGCGTGCTCCCCAAAGGCTGATTATGACCTGGAGCAATTCATCACCGCTCGTGCATTCGAGTTTTTAGTTGCTCCTCCCCCATAGAACTCTTCTTGTTTATCTTGTGGACGTTGTGACAAGAACCAGATGTGTCTGGACCCCAATATCCGCACCCCATCGCTGTTGGTGTGTGGGGGGGGGCGGCTGTAGGTAAGAAGCAAACCGTGCCAGCTAGAAACACTCTTTGGAATGGAAAATTATCTGAAACTTCTGGAAGACTTTCAAGAGTGTGGCCTTGTGTGTAATAGTAGTCCCATAGTGTTTAATTGCTAAAGGGACCAGTAGATGAGATGGTGTCTATTCAGCACTATTTTCCTTCTGGCTACGCATATTTTGTTGTATATTTTTACTTTATCTCAAGGTGCTGCTATATTCTGAATCATGATAAAAAGTCTTTATTTGGAAGGCATGTCAGAGTGTCACAAAGAAAATACGAAGCCTGCTTGTGCGGGGGGGGGGGGGGTGGTGGTGGAAGGGGACAGGGTCTGCCTTTGCCACTCACTACTGGATAATCTTGAGCAGGCGACTGACTTAGATTTTTGCAGCGGTTTCATTCTCTCTGAAATCAGAATGCCTGCCTGCCAATAAACTAAAGAACTGTTTATGAACAAATGAGATGGACACAGATGCACACTGAGAAAACATAAGGCTTTGCTGAAATGCAGGGTGGTCTTGTTACCCGTTGCCCGAGAACACCATGCCGTTCACACCTAAGGCTTGCTTTTAGTCTCGGGGAAGATCGGTTCCTGATCCCACACTTTAAGGCTGTGTGGCGTGGCCACTTGGCGACACGGAGGGACCCATCCCAGCCACAGAGATTGTGAAGAAGAAGCAGGCTGACAAGAAGGAAACCAATGGGTGATGGGAAGGAATGGACGAGAGCAGCCCTTTCGGGGACTATCTCCACAGGGGATGGTCTCACGTGTCCCTCTGCTTTGGCTTTCTGATGTTGTTGGGGTTTTACTTTGTCTTACATTATTACTGGAAGGAAAAAAAAAAGCTTCTTGCAGAAATTGTTTAAAACTTGAGGGATTCTTGGGATGGAGCAGTGAGATTAATGAAGCAAAGCTTCCACCACCTTGCGCCAAGAACATCTACACCCTTTTAGCAAGTCGGCCAGAACAAATATCTCCTCCCTCAGCGCGGAGAGGCTTGTAGGCTGCAGACTGATTTGGTCTAGTTTCTTAAAAAGAGAAAGAGAACCTGACTGCAGCTGCAGGGACTACCCACCCTCTTGCCCTCACCTCACCCCCAATTCCTTAGATGTGCCTTCCACCCGCCAATGTCTCACCTGGACTCAGCAAGCACCCCTACCCCCCCGCCCGGCACCCCATGTTCCCTGGTTTTCCAGATTCTAGGCAATGGTTACCAGCATGGTGAATGCAGATGGTTTCTCCAGAGGTGAGGCCGGGGAGCTGATGCCCTGTTCCGTAGAGGCAGCCCTGTGAAAAGATGCCCCGGTTGCCTTCTCCACAGGAGGCTGGAATCGGGAACATCATTTCGACCTGGCACAAGTGCTAGCACTGTCTAAATGTCCCCTACATTGTTTGCCAAGGGCCTGTTTTTCCGCCCAGGCTTGTCTGAGGGGTTCCATGTGCCAGAAAGAATTGTTGCCCATCTTAACAGCCAGAGGAATAGCAGGGCTGTCCCACTTTCAGCCTCCGATGTGGGGATACTGGGCATTTGTAGTCAATTCAAATCAACCAGGAAGGCAAAAGAATGCAGAAGAGTGATTTTTGGGCTTAAGAAAATGAAAACAAACCACTTTTCTCCTGTGTGGTTGGTGCTTAGTAGGAAAGTGTCAAGCAGCAACGCTACTATGTGTGGGCTACTTATAGTTCATTAAAATCCCCGGTGTCCTCGGCTGGAAGCCCTCAGCCTGCGGCCCAGATCGTACCCAGGAGTGCTCTGGCAACCTCGATGCTATTTATGGCCTTGATAGGCACTGCGCAAACCAGAAACAACACCACGCTCATATTTGTAGCAAAACATCTCCCTACTCATGACTTGGCAAACGATTGCTAAAGAATAACACTGCACTGCAACACGATCGTGCTGCTTTGGGGGCTCCGAGAGACGTTGTCGGGTGGCTCTCCTAAAACCCACTTCATGTTCTCTGAAGAGAACCAGCTAGTCAGGCACAGCATCCACTGGGGAGCTTCCACCACAAAACCAGAGCCCCCGGGGCTTCCCGACAATCCACACCACAGAAGCCCATTTTGAAATAGGCCCTCAGCCCCCTGAGCGCAGACGTGGTCTGTGGGATCCAGCGTGCCTAGCTCCAAAGCTGGGCCCTGATGATCCCCCGCCCCCCGCTAGCCTATTCAGGATGAGCCCCACGTCAGCGTGTGAGCCCCTGGGGGCTTTCCTTGGGGAAACTACTGGGAAAGACAGGGGCGCTGGTGTCATGACCACTTCACGTTTTGCAATTTGGTGCCAGAGCCCCTCCAGAAAGGGCCACGCTGGGAGCAGCAGCAACAGCACATCAACAAAGCAGGACCGTTGTGTGAGCACAATGGAAGGCAGGTGGGCAGGTGGGGAGCCTGGTATTCAATGACTCGAAATATGACGCTGCCCCGAGGGCACAGGCATGCACAAATCAAAGGGCCACCTCTAGGTTTCAAAGTGCATCGAGACTTGTGTAAAGTCCTCTTTGATTCCACAAAACCTTCCCTCAACAATTCTACCAAATGCCCATCCGATGGAAATACCTGTCCTACTGCTTTAAAGGACGGGATAAAAAAGCACCATTCAGTCTTTGGCCTGTCTGCTGGTTACCCACAAACTCAAAGAACGGGTTCAGGGAAGCAGCTGAGTCATGGAGAGCATCTAACAAGCAGTATTGCTCGGGCCGCCACGGGGTCGGCTTTGAACCCCAGGGACGAGGGGAGAACACCTTTGTCTCACTCATGGGCCTGCAGCCCGGCTGGGCCTGGGCACGTGTCAGCAGAGTATTTTCTTTGTGGCAGAGGAAGCCACGTCCAACATTATTTCGTTGACGCCGCCCCCGACGAGCATCCCTGGGAGCCAATGAGATGGCCAACGTTCTGCTATTAAGGGGGGTTCGGGGAACTGAAATGGCTCAAAATAGCATTGCTGAGTGTTATCAGATTTTTAAACGAATCATCAGCAAATCTTTTCCGCTGACTTTGCCTTGAAGAGTTCTTACCAAAAAAGATGGCTAAGATGGAATGAGGAGGGCCCCTAGCGCGTTGGGTCTTTTTTTGTTTTTGTTTTTGATTTCATCCTAAGAGCCGTTCCATCTTATCTGATTTCCTCCTTCCTCATTTGAAAAAAGAAAGAAAGAAAAAGAAAGAAAGAAAGAAAAAAGCACATTACTTTCCTAGATGGTAAGAGTTCCTGTGGTACTCTCTTCTCAGAGAGAACAGGCTTGAAGATGCCTTTCCGGGTGGGAGACTGGACATGTCATGCAGTTAGCCAGTAAGTGCAATCCCTGATTGAGACGTGAGTTCTAACATTTTGAAAACTTCTATTTCCCCAATGCGTCCTTAATTTGAGAGCTCTGAACTTGGCTTTCCATTTGCTTCTAAGCCAGGGCTACGCATCTTTAAAGGCCCCCATCACCCCCTTCACAAACTTAAGTCAACGACTATGTGCTCGAAAATCTTTGTTTTCCCTTTGAAACTGGATGCAAAAAAGAAATCTCTCCTGTCAGTGGAGACCGCCGTGAAGCAGCGAGGGGCCTGCACGTAAATCTCCTTGAATTTTTTGAATAGCTGCTTCTCTTTATCCCACTGGTAGATCTGGGAGAACGTATAGTCACTCCCCAGGGCCAGGTAGTGATTATCTTTAAAAGAAAAGGGCTGCAGGGTCATGGCCCCCCGGGATGGAAGAGCCTGGATCTCCACAAACTGCTTACTGTTCCACCTCATGACCCGGGAGTCCCCGATGAAGCGGGTGAGGGAAAGGTAGAGGGCATTCTGCATCCTAAAGCTCTTCACAGCCAGGACATCTTCCATGTTGGGGATGTCGCTGTGGGGGACGAACTTCTTGGAGCTTTTATTCCACTGGAGGATGATGGGGACCTGGGAGCGGCTGGACAGGATCAGGTGCGACTTCCCGTCTATGTCCACGAACTCCGCGTCCGTGTCCCTGAACCACTCGTGCAGAGACTGGTAGGAGTAGAAGCCTTTGCTGTTCCATTTATACACGGTGGACAGGCCGGCTTTGGAGCTGTCGGCGATGATGAAGAACGTCTCGTCCTCGATCTGAAAGAGCTCGATGTCGTTGGGCTTGGAAATGCGGGAGACTTCGATGTCCTGGAACTTGACAAACTTGGTCCAGCTCTCGTCGTACTTGTAGATGTGGGAGCCGCCGAAGAGCTGGGCCACCACCACGAAAACCTGGTCGTCGATGAGGATGGCCTTACAGCCCACGATGGACTGACCTGTGCCCCAAGAGAAACGAGAGGGGATTAGGTAAGAATGGCCCTCCGGGGACGGCTGGGTGGCCCGGTGGTTGCGCATCTGCCTTGGGCTCGGGGTGTGATCCCGGGGGCCTGGGATGGGTGAATGGATGACCAAAATGTGGTTTATACACACGATGGGACACCGTTCAGCCTTCGAAAGGAAGGAAATCCTGACATATGACCCATGATGATATGGATGAACATTGAGGACATTATCCTAAGTGAAATAAAGACGGTCACAAAAAAACATAATATATGACTCCACTTATATGAGGTCCCTAAAGAAGTCAGATTCATAGACCCAGAAGGCGGCCAGGGGCTGGGGGAGAGGAGAGATTGGGGAGTTAGCGTTTAACGGATACAGAAATCTAGTTTTTCGAGATGATAAGGATTCCAGAGTGTTTGCACAACATTGTGAGTGCACTTAACGCCCTGAGCAGTACCCTTGCAAAGTGGTGAAGATGGTTAACTTTTATGTTATACATATTTTCCCACAATCAAAACATTTTTAAAAACAAAAGTGTGGCCGCCTTCGGTCCAGGGCGTGATCCCGGAGACCCGGGATCGAGTCACACGTCAGGCTCCCTGCATGGAGCCTGCTTCTCCCTCTGCCTGGGTCTCTGCCTCTCTCTCCGTGTGTCTTTCATGAATAAATAAACAAAATCTTTAAAAACAAAACAAAACAAAACACAAAAATGTGTCTGCACAGAAACAGGTCAGGGCTGGTCTCCTGGCCTCCGGTATCTTTAGAGGCAGGAGTACCATTCAGGAAGCGCACAGACCCACAGGAATGGTCTTCCTTCTAGTCAAAAAAGTATTTCCCACCTCGAGACAGTGGAATGAAACAAATGGGGTCCTCTTTGGGGCATGGGGACACAGGAGGGTAAAAAGTAAGGAGTCAGGGCTCAGAGACAGGAGGGGAAAAAGATGCAGAGCGGGGCTCTTCAGGACGTTTGGCCTCTTCTGGGTTCCAGAGCCCAAGGAAGCCGACCTGAGGTGGGGGGGGGGGGCATTCAACCTTGCGACTCTAGACCAGGTGGCCCAGACGTTGACATGCAGCCCGCTCCTTATAAGCTTTCTGACCCGGTGCCAGTCAACTCTCTGCACCCAGGCTCCCCGTCTCTACAATGAGGATGCTATTAGCACTGCCCTTCCAGGGTTGGTAAAGACTAAGTGACAAAATTCATGCTTGGTGTTTTGAGAACCGACCCCCCCACCCCCCAAAGCAGGAAGTGGTCAACAATGAGCAGCTGTCCTTCCTGGATCACTGAAATAATTGTCTTGGTAACGGAGAGACCTAGCCCCATAGCAGGCGCTGTGTAAATACCTGTAGGATGACCCGTGACCCGGAGGATGACCCGGCTCAGGAGGCCCCCACCCAGAACTCTGCTGGAGAGGGGGAGCTCTCCTGTCCAGACACCTCCCACCATCTTCTCCCACACGGCACCCGGACCCCCAGGCCTTCCCCTGACCTCCTCTTCCAGCCACCAAGCAATAGGACCACTCACATCACAAAGAGTATGGACCCTCCATCTAGGCTATTGGATTAAAAGTTACTTTTCTTTCCTTTTTTTTTTTTTTAAGGCACTTCTTTTCCCTGATTTTCTAGGCAATTTGGACCAAAGTGAATTTGGTCTGCAAATTACAAGGATAATGATCCTCCTCCTGACCTTAGTATTAACTTTGGGAGCAGACAGCGGGTGGTTTTTAGAGTGATGTTTACTGCTCTCTTTCACAGATTTTGGTCCTTCTTGCAAGAACTTGGTTCCTTTCTTTTGTTTACAGCTAATTATTCCTTTTTTTTCCCTGAGTATAAGCTTTCAATGTTCACCAAAAAGCAAATTTTAAAAATAATAGGTAGCATTCACAGCATGTCCTATGACCAGGCATTATACTAAGCACTTTACACGTATGTACTAACTTAATCCTGACAACAACCTGGTAAGACCAGTATTATCATCATCATCATCACCATCCCCAGTTTATAAACAGCAAAACTGAGGCACAGAGTAGGTAAGCAACACTTATACAAGGCCCCACAGCTCGTACGCGGTTGAGCCCAGGATCTAAATCAGGGTAGTCCGGCTCCAGTCTATGCTGAGCCACCAACATACCAAAAAGCACAAAGAGAAAAATCAAAATTACTTGTACTGCAAAGCTGAAAAAGCACTTAACGTCTTGATATAGTTCCTTAATCATTAATCTATCAACATACATACTCAAATGTGCTTCTCAAAAATAAATTTGGGGAGCACCCGGGGGGCTCAGTCGGTTCAGCATTCACCTGCAGCTCAGGTCATGACCCCAGGGTCCTGGGATTGAGCCCTACATCAGGCTCCCCACTCAGCGGCGAGTCTGCTTCTCCCTCTACCCCTCCCAACCATGCCCCCCACCGCTGCTCGTGCTTTCTCTCTCTCTCAAATAAAGCAATAAAATCTTTGAAAACAAATAAATAAATAAATTTGGGCTTATAGGATGCATGAGCATTATACAGCCTTTCTTTCCCATGTGACCATTATGTTGTAAACATTTTCCCCTGTTCCTGCACCTTCTACAACTTGATTTTTAAATCCTGTACAGTAGTCCGTTGCATGGCTGTGGTCTATTTTTAACAAATCCCCTATTGTTGGACACTGCAGTTATTTCTAGCTTTGCATTATTGTAAGTAACATGTTTCCTTGTAGGGGAGTCTTTTTTGAAAACCAGCTGGCGGTGTTCTTAAACAGGCATCGCTGGGGATAAATGTTGTGCACGCCTTTAAGGCTTCTGGATTTCAACTACCAAATGGCTCTTGGGAAGCTGCACTGACTCCCACCCTGCCAACAGTAACTGAGGGTGCATATTCCTGGTCCCCTTCCTGAGCGGCCTCCCACGGAGGTCCCTGCGGCCCGGGACGTCCTCTGGGCCTGCCTGTTTGTCACAGCTCAGGGGCCTTGCGAGAAAGAATTCCTTTCTTGGAGATGGTCTGGAACACCTCTGTCCAGCTGAACACTTTTAGTCTATGGAACTGTGCGGAGCAGCAGAGATCATCGTGTGTGTGTGTGTGTGTGTGTGTGTGTGTGTGTGTGTGTGTTTTAATGCAGGAAGAGAGGTTACAGGCTGGAACAAACCTGGCACGGCGAAATCAAAAGGCAAATAAAATAAACCAAAAACAGGACTGCTGAGCAGAGATGTAGAGGCGAAGAAGGAGAAGACACCACGTGCAAACCCTCGGGGTGAACCTCACCGTGGCTTCCTGCGCCCCCCTGGAAGCGGGGACCCGGCCGGACCGGCCCTTCTGCACCCGGCTCCCCAGGACGGTGAGGAAGCCGCGGGGGCTCCTCCCGCCCCTCAGAGCCCCAGTAGGGCCAGGCAAGGGTGGAGAACACCCTGCCCGGCCCTTGCAGACTCCGGGATCACTCCAAGATCAGACAAGATGACAAATGAGCCACGTGTGGCCCGTGAAGGGAGGACGGGCCGGTGTTTACCTTGGTCCAGCTCACGGCGAGCGGCTGCAGGGCCGAGCCCCTGCCTGTCCATTTGTCATCCGCCCGGCATGTGTGTGCTTAGGGCTCCCCTTCACACGGGCCTGAGCTCCAGCCAGCCCCCTCCCCGCGCTGTGTCTGGCCACCTCTTCCCGGCGCCCCCGGAGCAGCCCCGACCCCAGACCGGCCCCTCCTCTCCTGTGCTGATGGAGGTCAGGGACAAGTCTAACTGATGTGAGAGATTTAGGGTCTGCGAGCGGGGAGAAGGAGGGCTGCTCCTTTGTCACCCCTGGGTGACAGCTGACACTCACGGGGGAGTCACTGTGCCCGGCTCTGGGCGAAGCGTTACAGACGTGAGCCCCATCGAATTCTCACAGGTCTGACCCGATGGTGAACCCACGGTGGGATGAAGTGGGAATTCATGCTACTTCCATTCCACAGGTGAAGGGCGCTCGTGGAAAGTGAATCCCACAGCCAAGGTCACCAGCTAGAAAGTAACTAACGTGGCCAAGGTCACCGGTTTTATAAAAAACCAGCCTGACGTTGTTGGAGCTCGAGGGCTTAACTGCCCCCCTGTTGTAACTTGTTTCTCAGGCTTGGCTGTGAAGGGGACCCGGGGGGCTTCCCATGGGCTGCCCACTGCCCGGAAGGTTGAGAACAAGGGGGGCTGAGGAGTTCCCAGAGACTAGCAAGGCCCAGCCCTGGCCCTGGCCGCTCCCACGGCGACCTCGCTGCCGGCTTCCTACCCACCACGGCTGCAGCCTGTGTAGGGCCCAGGCCAGCAGCGCTGCGTGGATTCCTGCAACAGCCCCTCAGCTAGGTGCTCTGCCTCGACCTCCGTCCCCTGTCCCCAACACAGGCTACTCCCAGCCCTGCATCCCACGCCAGGCCCCTGCCTCGTCCTGGGCAGCCCTGCTGACCTCGGCGCAAAGCCCTCTGCAGTTCTGCGGAGCACTCGGATTAAAAACCCAAGTCCTCCCGGGACCTGCAAGGCACCCCCGTGTTCAGTCCTTCTTGCCCCCCCTTGACCTTGTCTCCCACAGTTTTTCCTCTGGAGCATTTTGTTCAGGCCAAAACGGGCCCCCGGAAGACCCAAACCAGGAAGACATCCTCTCGCCGCTGGACCTTTGCACTTGCTGTTGCCTCTGTCTGGAATTCTGGAATGCTTCCTCCCCATGCTGTCCACATGGATCAAGCCCTCCCGTCCCACTGGTCTTCAAACAACCTTCTTCATGAGGCCTTACCAGACACAATCTAAAATGTCAACCTTCCCACGGCCTCCCTACCTTCCTTCCCTTTCTTAGGGTGCTGCTATCTGATGCGTTATCTGTATCATAATTCTTTGTCTTGTTTATTGTCTTTCGCTCCCATTATAATACAAACCCGTTGAGGGTGGAGGTTTTCATTTGGCCTGTGAATGGCTATGGCCCTAGCACCTCGACTGTGCCAGCTCTGAGTAAGTGCTCAAGAAGTCGTGAATGAATGAATAAATGAATGACTTGATGAAAGCAGGGATGGGACCAGGTGCAGACTGTCAGGAGGGCAAGTGGAGGACAGTGTTGTCTCTTCCTACCAAGGTCAACCTAAGAGAGGAATAGGCAGTGACAGGCTCTGGGCTCTGTCCCCAAAGTGATCCAACAAAACATGCCTGAGCCCTGATCTCTTTGGGAAGGTGGGAGAAGGAAGCCGGTGTTAGTTAAGAAGTGCTTGCTCCCTAGGAGCACGTGGAAAAATGCTCCCTATCACCTGCCATCAGGGAAATACCAATCAAAACCACAATGAGATCCCACCTCACACCACTAGGAATGGTTAAATTTACAAGAAAGAAACAACACGTGTTGGCGAGGATGCGGAGAAAGGGGAGCCTCTTGCACTGTTGGTGGGAACACAAGCTGGTGCAGCCACTCTGGGAAACTGTGGAGGCTCCTCAACAAGTTGAAAATAGAGCTGCCCTACGACCCAGCAACTGCACTGCTGGGGATTTACCCCAAAGATACAGATGCAGTGAAGTGAAAGGGCACCTGCACCCCGATGTTCACAGCAGCCATGTCCACAATAGTCAGACTGTGGGAGGAGCCTCGGTGTCCTTGGACAGATGGATGGAGAAGCTGTGGTCTATGTATACCGTGGAATATTCCTCAGGCATCAGAAAGGACAAATACCCATCATTTGCTTCGACGTGGATGGAACTGGAGGGTATTATGATGAGTGAAGTGAGTCAATCAGAGAAGGACAGTCGTCAGATGCTCTCACTCATATGGGGAATATAAGAAATAATGGAAGGGATTATAGGGGAAAGGAGGGAAGCTGAGTGGGGAAAATTAGAGAGGGAGACACCTGACTCTGGGAAACAAAGGGCTGCAGCAGGAGGAGGAGGTGGGAGGGGATGGGGTGACAGGGTGACGGGCACGGAAGAGGGCACTTGATGGGATTAGCACTGGGTGTTATACTATGTGTTGGCAAAAATTAAATTTAAAAAAATTTAAAAGAACCGCTTGCTCTGTGCCTGGCACTCACCGATCCTCACAACGTCCATAGGAAGTACACGCGCTGCCCATTCTACAGAGAACGCCGAGCCCCAGAGGCCGCAGCCCATATTATATCTCAGCACCTGGTGGAGTCGTGGGAGTCCCATCCCCGTTCATCAGTGCTCAAAACCTGAGCTCCTTATCATCTCTATGCCACCTTCCTACTGAGCTGGGCTTCTGTCGGCCCCCTGCGGGCAGGCAACCCACCCTAATCCCTCAAGGGGCTCTTGGGAGTTTCCAAGGAGACAAGCCAGTGCCTGGCACCTCACAGGCCCGCAACCAGCCTCAGCAACAAGCACTGGTGTGGAGCCTCCCCTCCCCCAACCTGCCTGGGCATGAAGCAAAGCTTCCCTGTGGGTGAGTGGGAGGAGAGGCAAAGCTGTGTGTGGTCTGTATGTGCGTGGGTGGGAGGAGAGGAGGCCAAGGGGCCAGCCCCTTCATCCCTCACCTAACCTCTACACCTAGAAAAAGAGGGAAGTGAAAAGCAGGTGGAGAGCATGTCTCCCCCTTCTCCGTCTGGCCTGGGTCCAGGGGCCAAAGGCCTCAGCTTCCTGGGCAGGTTCACCTGCAGCCAGTGCTCTGGGCTGCCTGTGTGCTTGGAGGGAGCAGGGCTGCTCTGGGGAGCGTGAGCTCAGGTGGCCACACAGCAGAGGTTCACCCACCAGGGCATCTTCGGAACTCCTGGAGTGCTTGGGGCTCTCACAGACCTCTCCTTGCAGTGGAGATTAGGCTCATTAGCATCTCTGCTCAGGCAGGGAGTCATGAAACCATGCTCTCCCTGCCTCCCTACACCCCTGCACCTGCTGCAGAACCGCTTTGCACCTGAGAGGTTCCTACAGGCCTCCTCACCCGGGATTTCTACGTGATCTGCTTCTCGCCACAACAGCAAATTATGGCTCTAACTCCAAAGCAGGAACCACTAAAGGAAATCCTCTCCCGGGGCGACAGTTGGGCCACTGTGGTGCTGTCCGTGAAGTCAGCATTATTATCAGAGTGCACTTGATAAATTTGAAGTCTTTAAAAGATTAGTCTGACTTTTCCTACCTATTTAAAAAGCAAGTAAAAAACAAATTTAAAACAAAAAGCAAGTACACAGCCCATTTTTGGTAGCACAAAAACACTGGGCTCCTGACAACATAGAAAGAGGCATTAACCAGGTCTCAACCCAAAGGCATGAATTGAGAGAGCCATTTGTTCTTATTTTGTCTGTATTTATTAAAAGGAAGCAGTGATCACCGGGATCCGGCAAGGGGGTTGCAGGAATAAGTCATAGAGTGTGCCTGTGTGTGCGTGCATGGATGGGCGTGTGCCTGTGTGTGCATGGGTTGATGGGTGTGTGCCTGTGTGTGCATGGGTGGGTGTGTGCCTGTGTGTGCATGCATGGATGGGCGTGTGCCTGTGTGTGTGTGCACAGATGGGTGTGTGCCTGTAGATGCATGCCTGTGTGCATGCATGGATGGGTGTGTGCATGTATGGATGGATGTGGTCTGTGTGTGCATGCACAGATGGACATGTCCCTGTGAATGTATGCATGGATGGATGTGTGCCTGTGTGTGCATGCATGGATGCATGTGGTCTGTGTGTGCATGGATGGTGTGTGCCTGTGCATGCATGCATGGGTATGTGCCTGTGTGTGCATGCATGGATGGACATGGTCTCTGTGTACATGGATGGATGTGTGCCTGTGTGTGCGTGCACGGGTGGGTGTGGTCTGTGTGTGCCTGTGTGTGTGTGCATGGATGGGTGTGGTCTGTGTGTGCATGGATGGTGTGTGCCTGTGTGTGCGTGCATAGATGGATGTGGTCTGTATGTGCATGGATGGACGTGTGCCTGTGTGTATGCATGGATGGACGTGTGTCCATGCATGTGCACAGGTGTGCATGAGCACATGTGCCTGTGTGTGTCAGCATCTTAGTTGCGGCCTTTGGCTGCCCTAAGTGCTCAGGATTGAGGGGTTCTCTGGTGACTTCTCCCCACTACTGGAAAATGCCTCCCACTATATGCGACCCACACTTTCACCCTTTTCAAAGGATCACAAACAACAGATAAGACCCCACCCCACGTTTCTGTTCTCACCAACAACTGGCCAAGTCAAGAAGGAATCCGAGAGAAGAGGGTGGGCTGGAATGCCTTCCCCGATTCTCACCAAGTCAGGGCCACGCTTTCCCTTCTTGGGATGACAGGATGCCGCTTCTCTCACCGGCTTGAGGCCACAATGAAATGAGGTCAGTACATCTGATCAGAGTCACAACGCACCTGTAATATTGTCATAGCTCCGGAAGTTCATTTCGATGTGGTCCCACTCCAGCACCATGCAGTTCTCCATGCTGGGCTGAGCGATGGCCACGTACACGTCATTCTTGGAGTTGAACGTATCCACCGAAACTGACTGGTAGGGCAAAGTCTGATGGACAACAAAATCTGGGAATGGGTATTTAAAAAAAAAGTCTCCATGAGATCCCACGTGGGAATTATCCACCACCAGTACCCTGCTTCCCTTCGTAGCACTGGTTCCGAAGAGGACCGGGGTGGAGGGGGTGCAAGGGTAGTGGGTGTGTGTGGAGGCTAGAGAACCAATGAAGAAAGAATAAAAATAAAACAAAATAAACCAACACCAGTGGGGCACCTGGGAGGCTCAGTCGGTTAAGCATCTGCCTTTGGCTCATGTCATGATCCTGGGATCATGCCCTGGGATCGAGCCCTACACTGGGCTCCCTGCTCAGCGGGGAGTCTGCTTCTCTCTGCCCTTCCCCTGCTCATGCTCTCTCTCTCTCTCTCTCAAATAATAGAAAGAAACCACTAAGAAAGCCTAAAGTAAGTTATTTCTTCAGCTAGAGATGCCTCAATGTACACTGCTTCTTGGCAGGCCAAACACACGCAGGGTAAAAGGAAGGCGGATGTCTGGCTACGGGAAGTGGTTCCTCTAAGAACACCCTGGCTTTGCCCACCTCCTGCCCACCCAGCCCTCGCCCTGCGTGCCCAAGCCCCAGGTCTTCTGCAAAGCCCTCCCAGATCCAATGCACAGGACTCTCTCCTAGTCACTGGACTCCCAATCCAGCGCTGCTGTTTAAATCTTACTCTTGGCGATGATGGGCCCTCCAGCACAGCGACTTCAGAGTCAGCTTTGGGGAACGATCTCAGGGCCTCGAACCTTCCGCAGAAAGCTGAAGCTCAGAGAGGGCATGCGCCCAGCCACAGGCCACACAGCCTGCATCCCGTGTCTCCTGAACCCAGGGCTTCCTGAGGACAGGCCTGGGTCCCACCCTCCGAAGGGCCTTCCACGGCCTAAGCCCTTGGTGGCCACTCAAGAAATCATTCTGACTGGGAGCCTCCTCCAGATGTCACATGAGACAGGCCGTAACGGGGGTGGGCCAGTCAGTGGTGAGCAAAGGCAGGACAGTGCAGGGGGACAGAGGCAGGGAAGGAAGGGAGAGACGCTGAGTGAGCAGTGGGGAGGTGGGAGCGGGGAGCGGGGGTGAGAAGAGCAGCTGCCCAGGTGTCCGCAGGTCCGGGCGGAGAGGGGAGCAGGGCCGAGGGAGTGAGAGCAGCAAGAGGTGCAGGAAAGAGCACTTTGCCTGGAGTCGGACCCCCTGGAGTCCCTCACTTGAGACCCGGGCCACGCTCTTTCCCTTCCAAGGCCTCAGTTGACTCATGGGCCACCTGGAGGCACGGTTCCTACCTGCCACGCTTGATGGCAGGGCCGCACTGGAAATGTTGGCGGAAGCGCCCGTGTCAGGGCTTAGCTCTAGCAGGTGCTGCATAAATACAGAACTGAGGGCTGAGAAAGGACAGTCTGCCTCCACCGCGCTGTCTCTTGAGGACCTGCCCTTCGCACAGCATCGGCATCGCTAGGACGACCTGGCAAAGCTGTGACTCCAAGGTCTTGCTGAGTGACCTTGGGGAAGCTATTTAACCTCTGTCTGGCTTCCTCTCTTCATCGTCTTATAACCCTGATTCATTTAGCATCGTGCGTAGCACACAGTGGCTGGCCGATGCCGGTCCGCTCTTGGAGGTGTCCCCAGCCCTATTCTGAGCGCACGGTAGGTGCTTAATAAATGCTTTGCTGGTGGAGGAGTGTGGGAGGGCTGGGGATGAATGAATGATGTGCACAGGTGCAGGGAGACGAGGAAGAAGCAAAGAGAGGGGAGGCCGCCTCTGCACCCTGATGGCGAGAAGTAGCCGAGGGACAGCCAGCGAGGACAAGTGGCAGGAGCCGCTCACCCCCCACGGCAGGGCAGGGAGCATCGGGAAGGGCTGAGGCTTTCGGTAGGACGGGCTGGCCTCCAGGGGCCCGCCTGTATCTGTAGCTCTATGACCCTGGGCGAGGACCTTGGGTCCCCCTCAGTAAAAAGAGTGTGACCCCTATTCCGTGAGGTCACTGTAGAGACTAAGTAGGAGAGTGTAAGTGTTAGCAGCAGAGCCTCACAAATGGGGAGTTTTATTTTGGGGGCTTTTTTTGTTATTGTTTTTTGTTTGGGGGTCTTGGGGGGAGTTTTATATAATAGTTTTAGGTCCTAGCTTTGTATGCTGTAGAGCCATGAGCATGCTGGGTAGCTGGGAGAACTCCTGGGAAGAATCATTAAGGCCCCCCCACCCTGCTGATTTCTCAACCCCCCCCAATACCCAGTGCTGCTCCATCAATAAGGAAAATCACACAAATCTCAACCTGTAGATGAACAGAAAAAGGGAAACGGTAGCTGTCCTCATCTGCTTCCTTTTCTCTCTCCGGAACAGGACTCCGAGAACACGGCTGCGTCCTTTTAATTCCGAGACAGCCGCACACCCCTCTACCCCTCGGGCTGCCTTCTGCTAATGAGAGCCCCGAAGGTTGCAAACACTCCTGCCTCTAACCCGAGTCTCCCGCCTGCACTCTGAAGTCTCGGAAAGATGAGCATTTGCTGAAAAATGCAGGCTCTTTAAAGGGCAGACCAGAAAATTTCAGATTTTTTATTAAAAAAAAAAAAAATCTCAGAAAGCTGCCAAAATTAGACAGCACTTTACAAATCTAGCTTTCAACGGTTCTATTTTCATTTGTTTTCCCAAAACATTGGTTTCATAATATTTTCTATATGCTGACTATCTGGCACAACACAGCCTGTTAGATCATTTGGATTATAAGTCTAATTCTTAATAGGAGAGTCCTTCTCCCCTTCCTCCCCCCCCCCCGCCCCAACCTGAAAAAAAGGAGGAGGAAGAGGAAGAAACAGGAAGAAATGTCTAAAAGACAAAGACTGGTCGCTATGTATTGGGTGGGGTGGGGGGGCGGGAGGAATTTAAAGATCCTCTCCCATCTCCATTTTAATTCATCTTTCACGACGGGCAAAAGCACATTCGTCGTGCAAAGATCTCCAACAATACACATTGATATGACATCAATTTCCTAGTGTTAAAGTATTAATGGCATTCTCTGCAAAAAGCGCTGCCACTTCCATTCACATTGGATTAAGTTCATGATGTCAGTAGGACGCTTACAATTTAGGCCTTGCTCCCACTGGAATCAACAGATTTTTACATAGCTATTTATAGCACTTGCAGAAAATAAATTATACATGACGCCGATCCTATTGGGAGAGAAACTGCACATTAATGCATTATTTCTCTTTGCATTTCATCAGCCCAGAAATGGGGAAGCTAACAGGACAATTAGGATGCAAAATTCACTCCCTCCAAGGAATTTAGTGAATTATCCACCTAACACGGGGAAATCATGAGTAGGTAACAGGGATTTTTGAGGTGGTTAAAAATAGACTTAAGGGAAGACCGTGATTAATCTAGAAGCTGAAACAGTCCAGCGGTGGTGCTGCCTGTTAATTATACCCGGCGCCAGAACACAATGGCCAAGAGGATCTTCCTCTCTCTGGGAAGAACAGGATTTTCCTCTCCTTCCTCTACCTGAAGAAATTACTCCATTCCCGAAAATCTGAGCTAAGAGAAAAATAATGCCCTCAGAGAATGTGCTTCTTCCCAAAAATGTAGCGAGGATGCCATCATAGTACCAGGGCTCTCAGATTGGGCCTTCCCACCTGCCACCCATCCTCCCAGCCTTTAATCGAGCACCGAAGGTTAAGGCTTGATAGGAGAAGACAGGAACCAAAAAACAAAACAAAAAAACAAAACAAACCAAAAAGAGCAACCTTCATGATTTATTAACTTAGTTCTTAAAGGGCAGGGACTATATCTGGGGGTGGTCACAGCTTGGTTACCCCATTTATTCTTGATGGAGGAAACCATGAGCAGAAGCTAATTTGTTCATGAGTCTAAAGGGATAAAACAACAGCAAAGATAGAATCATCACCCCCCTGTTACCAGGGAGCAGCGCTGACTACCTAAATTTTAGTAGGAAGGTTTCTAGCAAAGCAAATGCATATGAGAGGATATCCTAAAATGTTAGGGGGGGTGGGGTGCTCACGCTGCCCCATCGGTTCTGGGTTTAGGACAGGTTTCCAGACCTGGCTACCTTGGTTCCAAGCCCCCCCTTCTACTCCTCTGACAATTCTCAGAGCCCAGATCATTTCCACAACCGTCCCCAGGGCCCTAACATCAGAAATCATGTTTTCTCATATAAATTATTCCCTGTTTCCGGGCCCTCGGCATAGCCCATGTCATTTCTCCCAGAGACTGGCAAAGTGTTCAGGCACTCTGGCCAGGTATGAAGAAAACAATGAAAGAGGGGCTCCCTTCACTTGGAGGTTTAGGGAACTCTCCAGAAAAAACGGGAGAAGAGACACACAGGAGCCCCAGTGAGCTGTGGTCTGGCATTTCACACCAAATGGCCTTGAACGCCACCTTTTGGTGCAAATGTCATTGAGTATGACCTCTGATTTATTGCACTGCTCTACAATATAATAAATAACCTGCTCGTGGCCTCCACTGGCCAAAGGGCACCTGCCAATTACACAGCTGAATGAGCCCCTGGTCCATGCTGGAAGTCTAGGGCAGCCCACAAGCCTGCAGGTTTTCTCCCGGCAAAGAGAAAATTTTGTAAAGTCCCCTATTTACAAAGATATCTAGAAATAGTTTTTACTTTGTGAGTTGTTGTTTATTTATTTGTTTGGTGGGTGGCAGTAGGACTGGCCTAAATGTCACAGTTTGTTCTTGGAGGGATTTTTTGTTTTGTTTTTTTTGTGTGGTTTTTTTTTTTTTTTCCTTTTGAGTTTCTGTAACTGTTTTCGGAGTCTCATGCCTGCTGTTCCCACTGACATGCCTTGAGGCTTTGTAGATATCAACTCTCAGCTGAAATGTTTATTTTTATAAGTTTGGTAAGCAGGTTTCATACTGGGGATTGATCTGCTTTCCTTTAAAATCTGGCTTTAGAAGCCGTGGAAGCTCCACATAGGCCTTTCCGGCAGAGACACTCACCTGCTCTCTACGAGATGTGACAGTGGAGGCAGTTAGTATTTTAACTTTGCCTTGTAACCTGTGAAATGTATAAATGGAAACCTCGAGGCAGGCCCTGGAAAAAATGCAGATTCAAAGTTTCTTTGCATTTTTCCTCAGTGTGAGGTTTTTTTCTTTAGATAACTGGTTGTTCACTTATATTTCTGTTTTGCCATTGGTTATAATCCACCAAGTTATCTCTTTTTAGGTGGAATGACAAAAGCAATTCACGGATTTTAAAGGCTGGTATTTAGGGACACCTGGGTGGCTCAGTGGTTGAGCATCTGCCTTCGGCTCAGGGCGTGATCCCGGGGTCCTGGAATCAAGCCCCACATCGGGCTCCCCACTTCTCCCTCTGCCTGTGTCTCTGCCTCTCTCTCTGTGTGTCTTTCATGAATCAATAAATAAAATCTTAAAAAGATAAATAAACAAAGGCTGATATTTATTAGCTGAATTTTCGGTAAACTTCATATTAGTCAATCAGGAGAAGAGTGTCAACAGTGGCTCAAGAGAGCAGGAATGCGGCCTCTTTATACTGACTTTCCAAGAAACCTGACTTGTAAATGTGCTTATGCCCAACTCACCCGTTTATAGCTTTTGGCCCTTAAAAATTTTTTTTTAAATTTAAAAACCCTCAGAGAAATTAGAATTTTGTAAAGAATCAGAATTAAAACAAAGGGCAGTTAACAAAAATCCTTCCAAACTGTTGAGATAATATCCTCACCGCATCGATTCATTTCTTTTAAGCGCTTAAACATGGCCTAAAATAATTTGGACAGAACACCTTTAAACTCACTTTTCTCCATTCCCTGTGGATGTTCTAAAAGAAAAACGAAGGGATTATTCTCCATAACAGTCTTCAACGACAGAGGTTCTGAATACCTGTAGTGGTACATTCGTAGTCAAAGCTGGGCACATCATTTAGCTTCTTTTCCTGATACTCTGGTGGACCGATGCAGAGGACATCGGAGACAGTGGAATTTGTCATCTTCAACCACAGATACAACCACTTGGCTTTGCAGTCACATTCAAATTTATTGCCCCTTAAGTCACTAACAAAACACAAAACACATAGATGGAGAAACAGATATGCCTGAAAAGTCTCAGCAGTCATATGAAACTCCAACATTATTTAACATCCTGATGTATTTACTACCCCCACCCAATAAAATGTAAAAAATTTGCGTTTAATGCATCCTATTTCTTGTACTTCTCACTGACTTTATTTAATGATCTTCGGTGCCCATGATTTTAAGTAGAGCCCACAGAGAGCTCTCAGAGCTCACGTATCACCACTTTTTCACTCTCCTGAAACTGTCGCCACACCATGCTGGAAATGGGGAGGAGGTGACAGGGTTGACGGAAGAACTACCCCCCCGCCCCCTCCCCACACGTGCAGGTTCTCACAAGCAAAGTCAGGACATTATAGGAAGATGGCTTTCACGAACACGATCGAAACTTTAAGATCTTGTTCAACCATGTACAGTAAGAAGTGACAAACACTAGAAGATAAGGCAGAGGGACCTGCTGTCTTGAGAAAGGAAATCTCACACCAGCAAGCTCATCTTCCCTGGCCTAACGCTACCAAGTGTATCCCAACGAGGCAAGACCTAGCACAATACAAACTGTATGCTGTTTCCCCCCATGCACTCTCCGTTACCGACTTCTACCTACAACATAAAAGAAATGCAGCGATGGGGCGAGGGGAGCCTAAAGACAGGATTAACTGGAGCCCAACGACAAGCACACATAAACTTAATTTTCCTTACTTACAGTTCAATCAGAGAGTCTAAATCACTGAAGACATCCCTTGGGAGCGCTTTTATGTGGTTATTGGCCAAAGAACTAGAACAAGAAAGTCATATTTTAATGTGGTTATTATCCTCATGCCCTGTCACTCCAAAGGCCCTTAAACAAAGCTAATGATTTAAAACAGAGCTCTAAACCTCTTCAGCCCAACGCCGTTGAATTTCTGGCTCTGATCATCGATACCAAGATCAAGAAATGAGTTTTGTTACACAAAGACAGCACTACAGATGCTGGAGCACAATGTAAGGTTTTTCGCTGTGTGTTTTAAAAAGGCATTTCTTAAACTCCTTATTTATATACACTTATCAAACTTTGGATGGTATCTTCTGTTTCTCAGAATAAGAGCCAAAGTCCCCTTGATGACACGCAAGACCCTCCATTGTCAAGTTACCCCCATTCCCATGTACCTATGGGACTGAATCTCTGACTACTCAGAACACCCACACTGGCCCCTTGCTATTGCTCGAATAGTCAAGGCACCCTCCCACCCTGAGGCCTCTGAGCTAGTGATTCCTCTGCCGGAACATTCTTCCTCCAGATACCCACACAGCTCACGCCACCATCTCTTTTAGGTCTGTTCTCCATGATCACCACTGCCCTGACCTCTACTACCTCCCTTCCCTGCTCTGTTGATCTTCACTGCACGACTGTCCTTGGCATACTACATATTTTAATTACCTGTCTGTTTCCTGGCTGTGTATCCTCCCTATACGTGAGTGACACGAGGACAAAGGGGTTTGTGTTTGTCCACATCTGTATCCCTAGCATCTACACAGTGCCTGGCCCAGAGTGGGTACTCAATAAGTCTTTGTTGAGTGAATGAATGACACACGTAAGTGAGAGAGATACAAGGAAAGATGTACAGTCCTGTCCAAGAAGTTCCCTCACAGTCCATCAGAGTGAGTTCTATTACTTGTGACCCTACGAAGGGATTCCGTAAATACTCTTTTACATAAAGATGCTCAGCCCTAACCCCATGATAATATAAAATCTTAACAGACTATAATGTTCAGGGTATAACCGACTGCGATCAATTTCTCTTTCTCATTAACGCAGGTTGATCAGAAACCATTTGGCATTTCTGCTCTTAGTGTTGAAGAGCTTCCCAAAATGTCCTAGTCTGCTCCCCCTCTCCAGGAAGAACGAATATTGTCAACTCTTTTTCTGATGATTCAGGATCACACAGTGCCCTGTCATCATCCTGCTGAAGATGAATGTCCATGTGCTGGGCTGTTGACGTAGAAAGATGCGGGGTGTTGAAAGACGTACATGGAGTCTGTGCTTCGCCTCCTGGGGCATCATGCTCTAATGTGAGTCAGCCAAGAAACTGATGCCTACTTTTGTGGGTTTTTTTTTACACGGGTGAGTACAGACGGCAAGACTCATAAATGATAAATATGCAGGCAATTCAGCATCAACCTCTTTAAAAATATATATGAAATTAGCCTTTTGTAGCATCCTGGTGACCCACTCACTGCAGAAAGAGGAATTAAAGAAATGGGTCTTCCTCCCTCCTCAGCAGCAGCTCACAGAGAAAGCCCTGAGCCCATGGTAACCTAAACATTCTTGCTGTAAGAGACCAAGAGAATATGGGGAGACCTAATCATTTCAGAATTATGTGCTTTTCCACCTTGGTAACAATAAATGGATTAAAATACAATCTCATCTATTATTTCACCTTTCTTTCCTAAATGATTAGTACATTTTTAAAGATGTTGGAAAACAGGCTGAATGTGTAATCACACTGAACATAACCTAGGAGTAGCTACCTGAAATTTAAAAAGATGTCTGTCTTGCTTTTTTGCTGGTTGATGGTTGCTTTTTCTAGAAAGTCCAAACAATTGTTTTTAGCTATTAGAGATTAATCATTTAGCTAAATATTTTTAGTTAATTAAAATGTATTATACTGAAGTGACAAGAATATATGGAATGGTCAAAGCCAAAAAAAAAAAAAAAGAAAGAAAGAAAGAAAAAAAGCAGTAGGTTGAGCAACCTTTCCAAGTGTTCAATTTAGATTTCAGGAAGCCAAATTATTTAGATGGACTATCCGCCCCACTCATGCTAAGTGCATAACATCTCACTTTCCACTTCATTTTGTCTACAAATTTATGGCACTTACTTCATTTCTGAAACTACTTAACGGCAACCTGTCCCTTGGGCTTTATAAGACTGCTGGAAAACAAATGTCCTAGATTTTAGTTACAGATTGGGACTGCTTCTTCTTCGATGCTTTGAAACCTGATCTATGTTTCTTGAGAATAAGAATGTGAGCCTGTAGGTGTTGGGAAAATCCATAAAAGATAAAAAACAGATACTTAAGCAAATTCCAGATAGTGACTTCTTTGCTCTCTTTGCTTAAGTGTTTACAAAAACAGGGAGGAAGTGGGGAGGACTGGTTCATTCGTTAAACAATCTATTAAATGCTTTAATTACTACCTGCATCTCCAACCTAAGGAGTCAATTTTAAAAGTCAGTTGACTTGCCCAGAAGCAGACTTGGTAAGGAAAACACAACTCAGTGAGGAACTAACTCATTGATCAATCAGGGAATCAGAAAGAAGGTCTTGCTGGCCTTCAGCCCTGAGCTAGACGCTGGGAGAACAGAGTTAATGAGCCATGATCCGCCTGGGCCCTGCCCTCAGGGAGCTTTCATTGCGGCTGGGGAGATGAAAACTGACATCATGAAACAGTACCAGCCAGTACGGCCACTGCAGCTGGAAAGTGCTGGGTGCATAGAGCCAGAGCAAGGGCTACGGGATGGCAGGGCGGAGATTAAGAAGGCTCCATTGGGGAGACAGAACTTAATCTGCACTTTGAAGGAAAAGCAGATTATAGGAGATGGAAGATAGAAGAAACAACATCCTGGGCAAGGGAAGAGATGTGAGGAAAGGCCCGGCAATAGGATGAGTTGGGTGTGCACAAGAGATCAATGTTCTGCAGACATTTCAGGAAATGAGCCCCGAGAGCTAGGGAGAGGCGGCTCCGGAGGCTTCCCTGCAGGATGGCAATGCACACTGGGATGGATGCATTATTGCAGTAGAAGTACTCTGGACCTGGGGCACCTAGGTGGCTCAGTCCCTTAGGCATCTGACTCTTGATTTCAGCTCAGGTCATGATCTCAGGGGTCATGAGATCAAGCCCCGTGTTGAGCTCTGCGCTGGGCATGGAGTCTGCTTGATTTCCCCCCTCACTCTTCCTCTATCCCTTCCCTCCTTTCCTCCCCCCATGTACATTCTCTCTCTAAATAATAAAAAAAAAAAAAGTACCCAAGCAAAGGACTCTTGCTTTCTACATGTCACACAGAATAGCAGGTGCCTCTTAACACGTATGTACATGTTATATACACGTGTGTGCACAAATAACAAGCATGCACACACGGTTATGTACACACACAGGGTATCTGCCCACGTATAGAAGTCTATGCATCCCTGAGCAAACATGTGCAAAGATACATGCATGGTCACACCTGTGTTCAGACCAAGGACCCATAGCCAAATGAATAGTCAAATGAAAATTGACATCTGTGCTAACTCAGCTGGTCACATGGACCTTGCTTAGGTTCAGGATCTGCCCAGAGTTTTGTTAAAAAAACAATGCCCCTCATTCCTGACTTCTGGGAACCAGATTTATCTGGCCACAGCTGTTCCTCTCCAGACACCCACAGCTGTCTTCTTAGCAGACCCTGTCTGGCGGCTCACACTGCCAAGGCAACTCAACAGTCCATGGATAAAATCGAAGCTTCTTAATGAGCGGAGGAACTCAAGGATGTTGCTGTTGATGATGACGGTGGTAACCACGCCAACCATACCTTGAGCCCTCAAGCATTTACCACAGGTAATGGGCTGGATGCTTTGCAAGTCAGCATTAACCCACCATGTTCGCCAATCCTATGGGGTCAGTATAATCACCCCTTATCTTCAGGATAAGGAAACTGAGGCTCAGAAAGGCTAAGCAATGTTCACAAATCATGTCCTTGAGATTTGAACCCAAGTCTACAAGACTCCAAATCCCTTATCTTACCCTCTACAGGAATATGGGGATTTAGTATCTGGGTTCAATCTGAAAAAAAAAAAAATGAAACAAAACAACAACAACAAAGTGAAACTTTTCTGGAAAGGGAGGAACACCTAGAGCAATAATGGCAATGAGAGGTTACGCTCTCTCATTGATGAGAATGAGAATTGATGGTGCCAATCCAGATGTTTGTACCTCCCACATTCCTCCCTCATCTCCGTACTCCACAAGCTTTATTGAACTCAGGCAGGCCTTCTGCTTGGTCGGCTTCGAGAACCAAATGCTCGTGAGCCTGTTGACAGACACCTTTGCCTGTCTCGGGGTTTGATGTAAATGATTATCTCTTCAGATGGGTATCAGCCTGGGCTCCACCTGCAGAAGGCTCTATCACCCCTGCCCCAAATCCCCACTTGAAGGCCTCCTATTCTCCCAATATTCTTTCCATGACCGAGATGAGACAGGTTATCTTAATCACAAACTATCTATCAAGCACACGGGCCCTGCTCCTGACTAATAAATTTCTCCTCCCAAGACAATGACTATTTTTACATTTCCGTAAACATGGCCACAATTTTTTTCCACTTTTCTAAATTTGCCAAGTGTGCATACTTGCTTCATTCCGATATGCCAATTCAAATCAATTTGTTTAATTTTTTTTCCTCCAGAAAGCTATTAAAGAAGCCAGAGAGCTTAGCTTAAGCTGCAGATTAATCCAACATAAAAGAAAAAGCCATTTGCATTCAAATGAGAGGAGCCACAAAAATGTCTCTATTCCACTTCACCCTAATTTTGAGCCTGCAGTCAACATTCTTCAGTGACTCCTGGGAGCCTCAGTTCCCAAATCTGTAAAATGGAGATGCGTTAAGTGTGGCGAAAGATAAAGAGGAGAAGGCTCACGAAGCACACAGCCTGGGCTGTCTGCTCAGAGGGCTCCTTGTGTCACACGTACACTCACATGGTCCATCAGGGCCATTCAGGATGATGGAACAGATAACGAAGCCGAGTGCATGAGTAATGCCATCCCATCAACAACCCAGAAACCTCTGGGGCAATGTGGAAATGAGTTTCCTTGAGAAAATGCTAGCAATATGGACAACAGAGTCAAGAAAGAACAAGGCACCAAGAAGTGGATCTTCCTCTACCCATTAAAGGACTCACAACGTTTTTCATAGGACTTACAGGTGAGTCAGGTCACGGAGGCCACGAAAGGCATTTCTTGAAATGGTTTCTATTTTGTTCCCTTCGATAAACCTAAAGAGAAGAGCAAATCATTCAGCTGGATTTTCTCTACTTAATATCTCTTAAAAAAAAGAAAAAAACAACGATACTCGGAACAAAACCTAAAAGCATGCATGAATTTAAAAAAATTCATCTCTGAGGATCAGGTCAGCTGCACCAGATGCCAAGTGGGAGCGGGGTTTGTGCGCAAGAATGCGTGCACACAAGGCCATGCTCTGCACTCCCTCCAGCAGCGGCATGGAAGTCTTCACATTCAGAGCTGGCAACGTGGGTCACAACATCTTGGGGGGTGGGGGGGTGGGGCGTGCTGGAAAAAAGAATGCCCTGTACAAAGGCAAGAAATTCTTAAATCTCTGCAAGGCTGGAATGCCTCCAGACATCTTCCCCACTCCAACCTTCTTGCATTTCACAGCGCCCGGCTATTAATACTTTCATTAATATCATTGTCTCTTGAGGGGAGCCCATTGTTTTATATCTCGGTCTTAAAGTTCTTGCGGAGGGAGAATTCCATTAAGCTCAGCTTCTGGCAAACTTGACTTCAGCATGTCCTGCACGATCTAATCCTTGAACAAATGGGGAATGAGGCAGGGATTCTCGCAAGCCACTAGGAAAGAGGAAACATAATGAAGCTGAGTGTGGGCCAAACTTCTTGCTCTGTGTTAAACTGGCTTAGGGCTTGCACACAGGACCTTGCCGGGATAACTCTTGACCATGCTTTAAAGTCTTTATGGGAAATGCATGAAGGGAATGCGCTCCAACTCTTCCCTAGGACCACAGGGAACTAAATTTTCGTTTACGGCATCCCATTACATCAAATGTAAGAGGGTCTCTCAGGAGGTTGTCCAAAGGAGAGGCTTTGCGACACGAGGCCATTCATTAGTGAAATGGTCCTTGATTCTTGGGCTGATGTCTGTTTTTGTTTTTGTTTTAATCAGGGGTCTGTTCAGCAACAGACTTCAGTACAGACAGATAAGCGAACTTCCCCTCAATAACCTTGGCAGTAAGATGAACCACTCACAGGAGAAAACCGATAGCTTTACATCTGCTACCTCCATCAGCCGTTCGTGGGCTTTGCTAGAACCTAGTTGGGCTTTAGCGCTGGAGTCGTAGCCTGCTTTCCGTATTCCGTATACTATCAGGCTGCTATGAAACTATACCTATTATGTGCACCCTGGAGAAAAAAAAAATCCTTCAGAGACATCTTTCCTAAGGACATAGAATCAGCAGTTTTCTTAGACTCAGGATGTGTTTAGAATTCAAACATCTACCTGTTAACCTCAGATAAGAACGCAGAGACAAGGCTTTAAAAATCCCTCTGAATGCTAAGTAAGGAAATCCCATCTGATAGCAGGATTAATATTATTACAAAGTTACAAAAGACAAGGATGAAAGCATTTAAGGGGGGAAAAAAGACATGAAGTGGGGGTGGGGAGAGGCAAATGGGAAACGAAATCAGAGCAAGGGCAAAGCTCATTGCTAGGGGAAAAAAAAAACCCCTGCAACATCTGAAAAAGGAAGAAAAAAAGAAAACAAAAAATAACCCTCTTCTTTTAAAGAAGAAAAAATAAAATTAGGCTCTCAGCAGCAGCTCACAGGAGATACTGCAAAGGGGATATAGGATCGCCCAATTAAAAACGTGGAGGGTATCCCCATACAGGGAGACTTCTCTTAAAAATGAGTAACCCTCCGAATCCTTCAGCTTTATTTCTGGCCGATCAGCAAATCCATGCGTAGTTATGAGAGGTAAAAATATCCAACGCAATTTCCAATTGTGCTTACTACACACCAAATTAAATGTCAGCAGAGAATGAATAGGCTATCTTTCCTTCTTTGTTTGCTTTCACCCGCTTTGTCTCCAACCTTCTCCTGTCCCAGCGTGTTTATACACAAGTAAACTATAAAAAGGTCAGTGCTGAAAAGAGAATGGGGTTTTCTCCATCTTCTCCACCCCTAAGCTCCCTAAGAGATGCCGTTCCTGCCTGGAAAGCAATACAGCAGTTCTGTGGACGTACCAAATGCTCAGCAAAGGGACAAGGCACAGAACTTACAGGTACTCGAGATGGAAAAGTCCAGCAAAAGCATCATCCCGGATGACGGTGAACGAGTTAGAATTCAGCAATCTGGAAGCACAGGAGAGATTTCAGCACAGAGATGTACATCTTGACTAACATAGGGAAACCCTTTCTGTTTCTCTCACTGTCTTTTGATCCAAGGCAAACATGGGCTCTTCTCAGCCTACGGCTGGCTCATGCGGTGCACAGCCCAACTCACGGATGGCAAGTGGATTCCTCTGGGCTAGATTTTCTGGTCACCCCCACTGCTCCTCCCTTTCTTCCCGTGGGTCTCGGTAAATAAGACCTGCTAACTGCTATCTCAAAACATTCTAATGCTCAGCACAACTGAGCAGCCAGTGAATGATTCATCATGCACAAGCAATCATGGACTCAGAGATCTAAAAGGCCCTAATCCGACTCTTTCTTTTAGGGAAACTGGTGCCTAGAGAAGTTAAGTGACTTGACCAAAGTCACAAAGCTGAGACCAAAAAAATAAAAAATCCTTTCTTCTATATTATGCATTCCCGTGAGAAGTAATAAAAAAAAGTCTAAGAAATGTTGAGAAGACTCTTTATCAGCACATAGGTTTCCATTAGGCACCACTTCAGTCTATTTGGTGAAATACCTAAAACTGTATTTCCAGCACAAAGAAAGTATATTTTAATAGAACCACAATTTCCAAGAGATCACAGACTTTAAAATGTTAAGTACAATGTTCTAAGTAAGGTCCATAACGTTCCAAGAACAAAAATATCAACATAAAGTCTATTTAGGATGAGAAGTGACCTCCCATAGGGTATTTCCTCATATTTTTCTGTAGTACATTGCTTATTTTTAATCTCATCTCAAGTCTGAGGAACAGAATAAACAGAATGAGCTATGTACTCATGACCTTGCCTATCACTGACTTGCTTTTGAAAACTGCTTTTTGGACATTTCTTTTCATCAGCAAACAATAACTGAACTGGGATACCAGGCATGACACGAGGACTCGCCAAGAGCGGCTGGACGCAGAGCAGTTACGAGTGTGGGTTAGAATTCTGGCTGAGGGCGGGCGGCGGGTAGGGGAGGGGGCTGTGTGGCTCAATCTGTTGGGCGGTTGAGCATCTGACTTTTGATTTCCTTGATTTCGTTCAGCTTAGGTCATGATCTCAGGGTCTTGAGATGGAGCCTCTCGGGGCTCCACGCTCAGCAGGGCATGCGCTTGAAATTCTCTTTTTCCCTCTCCCTCTACCCCTCCCCCAACTCACGCTCTCTCTTTCTCTCTCTCTCAAATAAATAAATCTTTAAAAAAAAAAAAAAGAATTCTGGCTGGGACTTTGCACAAGTTACTTAACTTCTCTGAGCCTTAATTTTCTTGTCTGCCAAAGGGAGAAATAAAAATGCTCTCCTTGTAGGGATGATTAAATAAAAATTTCCATATAAACATATAGTATGGGGTGCCTGGGTGGCTCAGTCAGTCGAGCATCTGCCTTTGGCTCAGGTCATGATCTGAGGGGTCCTGGGATCGAATCCCGCATCGGGCTCCCTGCTTAGTCAGGAGCCTACTTCTCCCTCTCCCTCTGCTGTTCCCCCTGTTTGTGTTCTCTCTCTATCTCTCTGTCAAATAAATAAGTAAAATCTTTTTAAAAATGTATAGTGTGTTGTCCAATAGTTTCCATACTCGGTCAACTGAAAATACTTCTATTTCCAGAGATACATTAAGAGTCTAAAATGTAGGGTTTCTTTTCACGTGAGGTGTTTGAGAAACACTTGATCTAGGTGAAATTCAGATGACCATTCAGTGTAATCCTGTCCCCAGTTACCAAACACGGCTGTTGGGATCTAGGATAAAGTCCTTGAGAAAACCTTTGTCAAAAAAAGGACAGAGACACTGAGCAAAGACCCTGAGACTCAGCTGGTGGGGACACCATGGGACAAGTTAACACCGAGAGTTTACTGGGGTATCTGAGGAAGGAGTGACGCCAAAGAGGCAGAGATTGCTCCTCCCAGGACTACACCTTGAGGATGCCCGTTTTCAGAGAGAACTTGCCATACTCACAGCAGCTGCAGGGAAGGCAGATGGGAAAACATTCGGTCCTTGATTTCCAAAAATGTTCCATTTACCAGGCTCCTGGAGGCAAAAGAGAGCAAAAACAAGGCCTAGGGTTGTTTTTTGTTGTTGTTTAGTTTTTAGAAGTGATTGCAGGATGGGCAACCGGTCTCATCCTCCACCTGTATTTCAAGCTCCTCCACTCAGGAACGAGGCTTTAAATAGTCGGCCAGGAGCTTCGCAGGGGTAGAAACGAGAACAGTCAAGCCATTTTCCAACGCACTGGATCAATATGAAAACTAGTCTGAATAATAGAAACCTTTGCCATCAGTCTAGCGCCTTCCACAGACATTATCTCAGCAAGTTGAAATCAATCCCCTCGCTTCCTTTTCTTAACTACAGGAGGCCCTGGCTGAAAATGGATAATTAGTTCACCTCTGCCCATGATTCTGTTTGTGTAGACACAGCAGTAATGTCAGCAGGGGAAACTCCCGGGTAGGATCAAGCATCCCCCTTGGGAGCACATCTCTGAAAGACACTCAGAGCGCTTCTGATTAAATGCACTGTGAAAGCCTTGGGGGAAAAACTCAAGAAACACCTGAACTTGAATGTGCCGTGGGAGGCAATGCCATCTGCCAGATAGAATGGTCAATGCGGGGGGGGGGGGGGGGGGGGGGGGGGGGCAAGCCGTTGGACTCCTGTCGCCCCCAGGCCCCCTGTCCTTTCTGGCCACCGCAGGACCTCAGCACATTAGTTCTAAATGATTTCTGTTAACATGCAGATCAATTAAGCAGCTGCTGTTCTAAAGGATTTAACAAGGGGAATTCTAATTTCTGGAATCCTCCACGACACTTGACTTAGCCACGTTAGGAATCCAATAGGTCCTGTGTTCCTGCCGGCAGCCCCTCCTGAGTTTCTCTGAATGCACACGGGACCCCCTTCAGCCCTGCACCTTGTCCGAGGTGGGAGGCAGGGCGGGGTAGCTCAAGGGACACGGGCCACTCCACCCTGGGACTCCCCGCCTCTGTGACTGAGCGAGCACGGCCCGGCTCCCTGGCCTGGCAGAGGAAGTGCTTTCGGCCGCCAACACTTCCCAGCAGAACAGACAGGGCCCGGTCGCCCCCGGTCGCCCCCGGACTGCGGTTAGGAGGGCGGCAGTGGGGCTTGAGAGGCTGGGCCAGGGCAGGTTGAAAGCACCTCCTGGCAGGTGCAATTCCTCCAGGGCTGGAGAAGCAGCCAGCATCCTGCGCGGAGGGGCAGGGGGCGAGAGGCCGCGCCGCCCTGCAGCCCCGAGCCCCGCCAGGCGCGTGCTGCCCCTCGCAGGCCGCCCGGGGTGGCCCCACTGGCAGGGCTGCGAGCCTGTCCTCGGCTCTTCCCTACCTGCAGCGCGGGCGGTCCGGGGAGGCCAGGGGGCGGCCAGCCTCGCCCCGCGGCCCCGCGGCCCCGCACACCCGCCCCTGGTCTCAAACTTTAACGCGCCCCGGGGTCCCCTGGGGCGCCACGCGCGCCCGCGGGTCTGCATCGGCGCGAGCCTCCGCACCGCGGGACGGGGCCGTCCGGGGCAGGTGGCCCGCGGGCCACACTCCGGGAGCGCGGCCGCAGGGGCCCGCCGGGGCTCCCCCACCCCCCCCCGCCCCGAGGCTCCACCCCGTCCCGGAGCGCGCGCCCGCTCCCCTGCGCCGGGGGGAGGCCGGGCCGCCGCGGGGGTCGCGCGGGCGGCGGGGGCGGCGGGGCCGCGGCACTCACAGGGAGCTGATGTCGCCCGGCACGGTCCTGGGCACCCAGGAGGAGCCCACGCAGATGATGGACTCCTTGGTGCAGCTGCAAGTGGCGGGGCAGCGCGCCAGCCGCCTCACCTGCGCGCCCGGACGCACGAGGCTCGCGGCGCCCAGCAGCAGCAGCAGCAGCCGCCCGCGCCCCGCCCGCCCGGCCCGCCGCAGCGCCATGCCCGCCGCCCCGGCCCCGGCCCCGGCCCCGGCCCCGGCCCCTGCCCCAGCCCCGCCGCCGCCGAGGGCCCGGGCGCCGCGGGACTGCCAGGCCGAGCGCACCCGAGCCGCGCGCCGGCCCCGCGCCCGCCCCCCGCGCCCCCGCCCCGCCCCCGCCCCGCCGCGCCGCGCCGCGCCCGCCTGACATCAGCGCCCCCGCCCGCCCGCCCGGCCAATGACTACGGCGGGCCCCCCCCCCCCCCCCCGAGCGCCCCGGACCCGCCCGGAGCCAGCCGCGGGGGAAAAGTTGGGCGACCTCGGCGGAGGGGCCGCCCCGGCCCGGGACCCCCGCGCCCCTCCCCGCCCTGGCCCGGGGCTCCGAGCGCGCGGGAGGCGGCGGCTGCCTCCGCCGGGACCTGGGGCGCCCCCGCCCCCCCAAAACGTAGACCCAGGAGCGGGGAGCTGGCGGGGCTGCGGCTGCTCGGGAGGACCCGTGGCGAGCGGGCTTCGCGGGGGACCCGGGTCAGCCCCCCGCCCCCCCCCCCCCCGCGCCGAGGGGATGGGGCAGAAACGCGGCTCGGCGGTGCCCGCTGCGGGGGGGGGGCGCTGGCCCCAGAGCTCCAGAGCCGCCCCCTGCTCCCTGCGGGCCCCCGGGCCGCGCCCCCCCCCAGGGACCGTACCCCCCGGGCCTGCTGCCTCTCCCCCTCCGCTAGCCTGCAGCGGCGGGCCCGGCCATCTCCCCAATTCACCGATGGGGAAACCGAGGCCCAGGAAAGGCCCGTCGCGGGCCGGCGGGGGGGGGAGCGCAGGGACTGGGACCGCCCCCCCCCCTGCGCGCCGCACCCTTCACGCGCTGAGCTGGGGTCCTCCCGCAAGGCGGTGCGCACTGGGGGAAGCAAAGAAAACGGCCAAAGAAGGACCAAAAACAAGGGCCAAGAGCCCAAACTGCTCAGGCGACGGGATCAAGGGCACCATCCAGGCTACTAACCCGGAGGAAAATCATTTTTGTACGTTAGGGTGCACCCAGAGGGGCGCCTCTTGGTTTGCGCTCAGGTTCTGATCTGAGGGTTCAAGGATGGGGCCCTGGATCCGGCTCAGTGCGGGTGTGGAGCCTGCTTCAGATGCTCCTGCTCCCTCTGCACCCCCCCCCCCACACCCAAATAAAATTAAATTTAAAAATCTTAAAAAAAAAAAAAAAAAAGCAGCAGCAGCAGCATGCCCAGAAGAGGTAGCGCCTGCTAGAAAAGGTTATTACCATTGGAATCATCAGTTATCACTGTCTCTTGAACATTTGGAGCACAAATTGGGCTGGCCACGGTGGGAGGGGACGAGGGGACAGGCCAGAGGGATCCTCAGGGAGCTTGAAGTCCAGCTGGGCAGATGGCCCTAAAGAAGGGACACCACGTGGTCCGTGGGGTTACTGTCCCAGCAAAAGCGACTCAGGAACTGGAAGCGACCTTGTTATAGGTGACCTGGCGGAGGGAGCTGGACACTCATTGCAGGGCACTGCTTATCCGGCCCCTGCAGCCACGGCAACCAGCCTACATGCAGCATCATCTAATTCCCGCATCTCCTCCGGGAAGGGGCTCTCCCCCATTTTATAGATGGGAAACCTGAGCCCAGAGATGTTCTTCTCTGGCCCAAGGTCACACAGGACACCGGCAGGAGGACCCTGCTCCAGGCCCCGCGCTGTGTCGGGCCCTCACTGCTGTGGTGGCAGGCATCCCACAGACGCTCCACCCGCCGGCCCAGCCTGGTGCTGGGGGCTGAGCACACAGACACTCGGGAGGGCCACAGGCGCGAGGACCCACCCCGGGATGTGTGTCCTGCACGTCAGAGACACCTGCCTCAGGAGGGTTGGGCTGCTGCTTTATGGAAAGGAGGGGCGAGTGCCTTCCTGCTGCCCCAGGCAAAGAAACTGGTTCTCAGCCCTGGGGGTGCAGTGAGGGGGAGAGGGTAGAGAAGGAAAAGCCCCTGTCCCCAGAGCTAGACAAGTCTGGGTTCGCATCCCAGCCTGCCGCTCACCGGCTGTAACTGGAGGCAAGTTACAGCCTCCCCAAGCCTCGGTTTCCCCACCTGTAGAATGGGAGCTGGTCGTAACCACCCTTGGGAGTGAACCGCGGTCAAAAATGTAAGGCACCCGGGACACCCGAGGGGCTCAGTGGCAGAGCATCTGCCTTTGGCTACGGGTGTGATCCCAGGGCCCGGGATCGAGTCCCTCATCCGGTTCCCTGCAGGGAGCCTGCTTCTCCCTCTGCCTGTGTCTCTCATGAATAAATAAATAAAATCTTTTAAAAAAATGTAAAGCACCCAGTGCCACACCGGAGGTACTGGGTATTTGTCCCCAGGGTCTATGTGATATTGTGGGTGGGGCAATTCTCACCCAAACCCTGGGACTGGAGGGATGGAGGCCAAGAGGGGCTCTAAAAGGAGATGAATTTTCCTAACTTTTGTGCCTCCATTTTCTTCAAGGACAAGGACACAGTCTAGCACAGTGGTTCTCAATCAGCGGTGACACCTGGCAGTGTCTGGAGACATTCTGGGTTGTCACGGTGGGGTGGGTGTGACTGGCAGCTAATGGGTAGAGGCCAGAGATACTATCAAACATCCCGCAGTGCACAGCAAAGAATGATCCAGACCAAAATGGTCCTGGTACCCAGGTGGAGCCACCCTCACCTAGTGCCCCAGAAAGACCCTTGGCATGAGGAATTCTGGAAAGACAGATTCTAGGCCTGGCCTCTCTATTCATAAGCAAGCCTTGGTTCTTATGGGTCCCATCTCCAGCCTCTATCTTTTCATCTGTAAAATGGGGATAATGAGACCCCAGTCTGTCTTTCCTACGTGAATGTGGCGTACCACCGTCATTACCGTCCTTACGCTCCCTAACCTGAAAAACCAGGAGGTTCCTGATAGGGAGAGTGCAGAGAGAAGCCCCGGGTAGCAGAGCTGGCAGGGGTGGAATTTGTTTCGGCTCCGGTAGAGACACCAAGTGAAAGCTTGTAAATTATAAGGTGCAGTTTATAAATTAAGATATAAAAATGGAAATGCAGATTACTTTGGTTTGGTTCCAAGATCTTCAGTGGTTAAAAACAAAACAAAACAAAAAAACCTTAATAGACCATCCGAGAGACACAATCTGTTTCCAGGAAATAGCAAGAGTTTTTCAAAATGTAGAAATCCTTGTTCAGATGTACCCTTACTCCAGCTGCGCCTCCGTGACACGAGCAGGCGTTCCTACGGGGCCGGGTGGCAGGTGCAGGCAGCCCCAAGCGTCCTTCACTCATCCCCCTTCTCATTCAACCACCCGGCAGTTCCTCTGGTCCACGTTGATGGAAACCCACGAGCTGCTGGGTTGGAGGTAGGCGTGAAGCCGGAGAAATGTCAAGAACGCGTCCCAGGTTTTAGCTTGGACCCGTGGCGGGTGGAGGCACCACTTCCTGAGACGAGGAAGCCGAGAAGCCGAGAGGAGAGAGCTTGGCTGGGAGAGGACATCAGCAGTTTGGTGTTGGAGATGTTGACTCTGAGATGTCCAGGGGGCAGCTAAGCGACCAGCGGGGACGGCAAGGACAGGACAGGGGCTCGGGTGGGAAATCTTCACACCCCGGATGAAACCTCAGTAAGCCGTCAATGTAAAGTTGGTTGATTTAATGAATGAATGAGTGAATGAATGACAGTGTGAACATAGAGACAGTAAAGAGAGCATCTCTCTCAGGTGCAGCCAGCAAGGAGCACTAGAACCTCTTACAGAGGAGTGTGAATCTAAGAATATCACAGTCTGGGCATCTGTTTTTAGACCAAAAATAATCTTCAAATCCTAAAGCCAAACTGGAAATCTTGTAAGGATCTCAGGGACCTCATCGGGCTTCTGATCCCCCTCCCCGATTTCCAACCACGCTCCACCTCCACCCCCAGCCCGTCTACTCCTCAGGGCTGTAGGCTGTGGAGAGGCTTCCCTAATGTCAAACTCTCGCTCTGAGGCTTGCTGTCACAACCGAAGAAAAATTATTCATCCAAACCTCAAAAGCACTTGGTTTCAATGGCCACAAATTGGATTCCCTAGAGTAAAAAATATAAAACATCTCGTCCGTTTTTTTTTAATCAAAGCGTGTGCCAATCCCTCTCTGACCACATCGCCCCAATATGCCACTCTTGTGGTTGGCCGCTGGTCAAATGTGGATGCCATTTGTGCCTTCCGTCATCTCCTTTCTTCATAAACTCAGTGGGTATTACGAGTCTGGAACTCATTCCAAATTTGCCCCGGCCTGGCTTCTTCAATCCAGGCATGTTCTCGAAGGGCTGTCTGCAGCTGTCTCATGCAGTTTCCTAAATCAGCTGATAAAACGTCCTAAGGCCCCTGGCCATGGTTTCTGGTGACCCTCGCCACCACCGGTGTGGGATATTTCTCACCCAGCATCGGCTGTCCCTGCTCATGACAGTAGGTCACAATTTTGTTTTGGAGGGAATGGGTCCTTCTCAACATTCAAACCGTGTGGCTTATTTGATGAACACTTCCATCTCCTGTTGCACATATCAAGAGGAGAGCTTTCCAGAACATTCCATCCTCCCAGCCTCAGTGACTGGCGTAGCGAAGAACACATCACCCAGCTGGAGCAATCAGGGCTTTTGCTTGAAATACCGAGAAACAGGCTCGCGTTCCCACTGGTCTAGGAGTTGTGGTCACATGAGCCTGAGAACACGCATATCCTGAGAAAGGTGTCCACCTGAGAGAAAGATCTCGATGGCATTGGCTGGGCTTTGGATCAAACCATCCCAGTCAACTCTTCAGTGATGTGGGACTCTAGACTCCCTCATTTGCTCAATTAGCCAAGTATGGGTTTCGCTCTGTTGCAACCAAACGAATCTTAACCAGGCCATTCAGACATCGGGCAACATGCAGGTTCTCTAAGATGAAATTAGGAAGCAGGTAAAACTCCATGTCCCCAGCTGTGCCCCTCAATGCTCTTTGCCCTCATTCCCCAACTTTGTGATTTCCTTTTTCTTTTCTTTTTCAAGGAAAATTTTTAATTTTTGCATTTTGGGGGGAGGGTCATTTTTCTTCTTGATCAATACTGCCAGAGTTTTGTCCATTTTATTGGTTTTCTAATAACTGTTTTATTCGTTATTAGGAACCAAGTTATGCCTCTGTTGATTTTCTGTACTCTGTCTTTGTTTTCTCCCTCATTACTGTATGCTCTCATCTTCATCATGTGTTCTTCTACTAATTCTGAAATGTTGCGCTCTTAAAAAAAAAAAAAGTTAATCAGTTAGAGTAACTTTATTTAAAGAGTCACTCTATGAGAGTCACTTGTATGGGCACCAGTGTGCCCGAGTCGGTCTCCCACTCCCCACCCCACCCCCAATTCTTGGGCCTTCAGACAAAGCTGAATTACACTAACAGTTTTCCTGGGTCTCCAGCTTGCAGATCATGGGACTTCCCAGCCTCCCAAACTGCGTCAGCCAATTTCTATAATAAATCTTCTCATACATATCTTATTGGTTCTGTTTCTCTGGAGAATGCTGACTAATGCATCTCTTTATTTATATTTACAAGACAGACTGCCTGAAGCTCCGTTTCTAGTTCCAGGAGCGTGTGCCCATCTTTGAGCTGGGCTGAGTTGATTAGAAGTACGTCTGTGAGTCAGACCGTGGGTCTGTGAATGAAGTTCATCCCCCTAAGACAAAGACTGTTTTCTGTGTAACAAACTTCCACAATCTCAAATATATAAGTCAGTATAATAATTTTATGGGAAATCTCTTTGCTCTTCTTAAGGAACAGATTGAGACAGAAACTCTAAGAGGACAAGTTACCAAATGAGTAGAGATTTAACTAAAATGCATAATAATGGGTCTGTAAATATCCTCTAAGCTCTTCTGTTATCCATAAACAATGGTTAATTCAAGGCTTTGCATTCTCAGAGGATATATATCCTCTCAAGATTCCTGCTTTTGAAGCCTGTGGCCTCTGATCTCAACTTAATGTTCATCAAGGCTAAATTAAGGGTATTTGGGGCTTATAATTTTTCCATTCTATAGCATCTGAGTTATTCTGTGATCTTAGGCCTCTCTGCTCAGCTGACCCCAGCTCAGGTTGAAATGTGTTCTGAACCAAGTATCTGAAATGTATCCACATTTGATCCCAATGGCTGTTTATCTGTTGGCCTGCCAACCCCAGGGACCTCCGTGTTTGAGCATAGCTCTCAGACGTAAGCTAAACACCAAGGGGGAAATTTCAAACAGAATCTCTAAAGTCAGAAATGAACTGTCTTCCTCTGCTACCTATGGGCCTCCCTATGAGCCTCCTCTTCACCCCACCCATGTCTTCCAGGAAGAGCTGTTCTGAAGAAAAGTGTCCAGAACTCCCCCTCAGAGCCCTCCCAATGCCTCCCTTTCCTGCACTCTTCAGAATCTGGTGCTAAGAAGCGCCGAGACAGCGGAGGCATCATGGAATGTGTTCTTTGAGGGCCTGATTTGAATCCCAGCTTCACTATTTATCACCAATGAGACCTTGTCAGGTCATCTTCGAGGGGCCTTATTTCCTCTCTGTAAATGGGAGAGGACAATGCCCATCACCCTGGGTTGCTTGACTAATGAAATCAGTTGAAGGATGTGAAAATTCTTCCAAGTAGTACAAGTTAGTTAATTAAGTTGTTCACGGAGGACCACAAATCACTGTAGCTATAGACACAGCTATGGAAATAGATTCTCCTCAAGAAGCTTAAAATGTAGGAAATAAGACATTTCTATGTCAAAGTAGCCTGCTAGGACCTCCAAAGTGTCTTGGTTCTTCCCCAACACTCTTTTCCTATAGTCCCAAGAAACAGAATTCATGCATTTATCTGAAAGCTGGAAAGACTGGTTTAATCGTTCAGGGAATATTTACTATGTGGCTCTCATGGGCCAAGGACTGTATTAGACTCCAGGAGCATGGTGATGGACCGGAAATGGTGGCTCAGCTGTGGATTCCTGCTCTCACTGGGCTGCCCTGGGCATGCAGCAAATCCAGGTGGGCATCGTGTGCACTTGCATTAGTAGCCAGGGGGCAGGAGGGTGGCGACTGTAGTGCTCTCCCCTCCCATCATACTCCCCTTACACCAGGGCAAGACCAGATCCAGCATGGTGCTGGCACAGATAGCCATCCCTTAAGCAAACCTCATGACTCCTTGCTCTTGACCACTAGAGCTTAGAACTTATGTGGCTCCTGAAGGCTGCTAATTCAGTAGGAGAGTGGGTGATCCATCATTTAAGGAAGGGGAAGGGGGTGTGCCCACTGGCTGGAATGCTGACCCTCAAGGGTGGTTATTTCAAGAGGAGGGCAGTCGTAAATTCTGAGTTTGCCCTCAGCAGGCCATCTTGGTTCATGTCAGACAAAGGCTTGCCCAAAAGCAAAGTCTGAGGAGGGTTTCTATCTCAAGCACCCCTGTTGGGATATTTACCTTCCCTGGCGGGAGAGCTGAAATAGCTCTGAAGGGCGCCATGATGAGGTCTGACGTCCACACGGCAATTTCACAGTCAACAAGGCCTTTTCATTCCCATTATCTCAGCTGCAGTGCCCTGATAACCCTGCAACAGGAGATGTTTTCAGAGAGAGAAACAGAAGATGTTCTCAGAGAGAAACTGAGGCCTGGACAGGTTAAGTGGCCTGCCCCAGGTCAGGTAGCCAATGACCATGTGCCAAAGACTGCAGTGGACAGAACTGTCCTACTCCATCCCAGTCCCGCTGGAGGTGGAGGGAGTTGGGGCCAGGATTAGGGATGAGTTGGAAATAAACGTATCAGTGCTTTCTACAAGAGTCTAGAAAGCAGAAGCCTTGGCATTCCTTCCTCTCTCTTGCCCAAGTTATTTGAAGATGTCTTTTTCCCCCCTTTACCCACTGTGGGTGGGAATATAAATTGGTACAGCTATTATGGAAAACAGTATGGAGGTTCCTCAAGAACTTAAAAATAGAACTACCATCCGATCCAGCAGTCCCACTAGTGGGTACATAGCCAAAGGAAATGAAATCAGAATCTCAAAGAGCTATCTGCACGCCCATGTTCACCGCAACATTATTCACAATGGCCAAGACATGGAAACCACCCAAGTGTCTGTGGATGAAGGCTTCTCTCTCATGTTGGACTATTGTCCAAAAGCAATGGAGAAGAATATGGCCATTCTTCAAGCCTGCACGAGGCGGGTCTAGAGGATTTTCAGGCGTCTGTGACCTAGAAGATGAACCTCTCCAAAAATCCCTGGCAGCTCCAGCTGAGTGCAAAAGAGCGACAGGCAGAATGAAGGTCCCCTGCAAAAGTCCCCTTGCTGCCAAGGAGGCCTGGCTTGAGGCAAGAGTCCCCGGGAGCCAGGAGAGAGTTGCTGAAGGGTGACAAGGGCAGAGGGAGGAACAGACATAGTCACCCTTGGAGAGCAGGGCTAATCACGGAGCCTCCAGACCAAAGCAGGGCCAGCTGGAAAAACGGCCCGCGGCCACCCCCGCACCCTTCTCCATCCCGCGGTTCCCTGGGGTGTGCACTCCCAGACAGCACTATTTGTTCTTATCTATATATCCTCTGAGAGAAATAATAGGATTCATCAATAATGTCTTGTTTTTGGACTCATTTGGGAAATCAGGAAATTTTCCACAAGAACAGCGTGCTCTCTGATCGATTTTACTATAATATTCTGGACAATGTAATTACAGCTGGATGTCCCCCATAAAAGCCAAAGGACTGTTACTGTGCTTTCTGTTATATGGGCAGGCCACTGGGCAAGGCTTCCAAAGGCTGAGCTCGGTGCTGTCGCCTCAGCTCACTACTCTGTATTTCCTCACGGGCCGTAAACGTTCATGGCTCCGGGAAAATGAGGTCAGGCTTCTTTCTGGCTCCTTCTAAGCTCTCTCGGGACACTGGTCTGCAGTGGTGTGCTGTTTGGAATCTGTGCAAAGGAGAAGCTGAGCTGGAATAGAAAGCGCAAAGGCTTTGGGGGTGGGGGGTAACACCTATAAAAGAAAAGATGGGGAAGAGCTGGGGCAGGAGAGCCATTAGACTACGATGCAGACCCCACGGATTTCAGCCAGCCCTGGCAGGGGGCTCCGAAACAGCGGCCTGCGACAGGGGTCTCCACAGGTGGAAATGGCCATCCCTGGGACCACCCCCCTGCTCAGTCAAATCCAGGGATTTGCAGAGACAAGAGTGCCCTGGCTTGCAAGCCAACGGGGATCCCAAAGGACCTAACAGCTGGAGACTGTCAGCTAAGCACCCTCCTGGGCTCTCACGAGGGGAGATCTGAGCTATGATTCTCTGGGGCTGCTAAAAATAGTGAAAGGGACATTTGGGCTTCGATGGTTGACATGAACTAAGGGGGATGTGGTACGAAACTGTTAGAGAAGATCTCTAGGCCTTTCTGGACCCAAGAGAATATTAGCAGCGATTTCTTTCTAGAAATTTCCTGCCTAGCAGGAGCTGGTATATGTCTCTTATTAGATTCGGTTCTTTCCTTTGTCATTGGGTGAGTCAATATACATCTGTGGAGCACTTTCAAAATCTATCTGTTAATGTGGCAAAGCCTGGGTGAAGGACGAAAGCTGTGAAGTTTGCTGACACTTTAGCCCTGCCTTTAAAGTGCTTGCCCTTAGGGGCACCCAGGTGGCATAGTCGGTTAAGCGGTCGGTGACTCTTGATTTCTGCTCAGGTCTCCAACTCAGGGTCATGATCTCAGGGCCCCAAGACCAGATTAGAGCCCCGAACCCCTTGTTAGGCTCCACACTCAGCGCCGAATCTGCTTGCCCCCCTCCTTCCCCCTCTGCCCTTCGCCCAAATAAATAATTAAATAAAATCTTTTCTTTTTTTTTTTTTTAAAGAGCTGGCACTTAAGCAACAGATAACAGGAGAAATGAAAGAAATCGTATGACAATTGCTATCGAAAGGAATGCCATTTGGGCTGGATCAGTTGACACAAACAGAGGAATTCCATAAAAATCGCTACAGAGGATATTCAGGTCTTTCTGGGACCCAAGAGACTATTAGCAGTGATTCCTTCTTATGCATTCACTGCTTAACAGGAGTTAATAACACAGAGAGCCATAAATGCACGCAAGAGGGAGTGATGTCTTCTTCTTTGCAAGGCTCCCCAGGACCCATTTCCCGGGACAGCTATCGCCTGAGCTGGGCCATGACAAACCGGTAGGGTCTGAAGGGCCAGATGCAAAGAGAGGGGCGCCCTGCCTGGAGGGAACAGAATGAGCAAAGCCATTGATAAATAACAACAGCGAGGATAATAGCACGTTTCTAATGCCTATTTGTACCAGGCCCTTTATAAAAGCGTATCTTACTTAAGACTCGAAGCATCTCCACCAAGGAGGTGTTAGGACCCCACCACACAGGGGGAGAGTCTGAGGCTCCAAGAGTTTAGGCGATTCACCTAAAGTTGCAGAGGCGATGACAGATTCAGGATCCGGAGTCGGGTCATCCAGCTTGAAAGCCCATTCCCCATCCTATGCTGTCCCTAGCGCGGCTGCATTTCAGACCAAAGACACTGTTGGCCACGGAAGGCACCCCACAGGATGAGGCGGGGAAGGAGGAGGGTCTGAGGGATGAGGAAGCGAGGTCCAGCCCGGGAACATCAGGGACCAGGTGGAAACTTGCATCTGAAATGCAGAGAAGCCCGTGGGGTCAGGGAGGGGTGTGGGAGAGACACAGAAGAGATCACGTCCCCTGGGGGCTTGCCCTGGACATCAGTGGGCCTGCGTGGGAAAGTAGGAGGGGCGTGAGACTGCAAAGGTTGGCTAAATGCTTTGTGGCAGGAGAGGAGCAGATGTTTTGCTGGGCTTCTAGTGGGCTAGAGAAATAAGGGGAGGGGGCAGGATGGAGACAGCGAGATGAGGCAGGTCCGCTAGCTAGGAGCCCTTCCTCGCGACTCCCTGGCCTTTGGAAAAACTACCCCAAACACAGCAGCTTCAGGATGAGTGATTTTATTTTTTTAATTTTTATTTTTTGGTGAAAGCCAATGAAAGAGATTTTCCTGCCACTCACCGTGAGTGACACAGAGCCTCTGGGCTCAGAGCAGGGACCCACGGCAAAGGGACCTTGACAACCCAAGCCCTGGGAACTTGCAGCCGTCATGGGTCGAGCTCCGGCCTTTCACAGGCTGGGGACTCATGTCAGATTTACCGAATTCTCCAGGGAACAGGGAGGTCCTGCCCAAGCAAGAACCAGCTGAGGATGGAACGCGAGCCACCCCTTGAGGAGCTGTAACAGAGCAAATCCAGGGAAGGGGACAGCAAAGGGCAAAATAGGGAGAGGAGGGAAGAGCCTGGGGTCTGGCTCTGCCCTGAACCCGTTGCTGGGCACTGGAAATCAGAGAACACCTCTGGGTCTCGTGTCTCCACGAGAAGCTCTGGCTCCCCGACCCCAGAGCTGTCGACCTTATGAGGCTGTGGGCGCTCTCGGGAAGAGAGGGCTGGAGGGGAGCCCCGTAAAGAGCTGCCTGTGCTGGACAGACGTCAGGAGAGGCCGCGCCAGGCCTGAGACTGACAGGGTCACAGGCGAAGGGCCGCCCTGGTTTGGTGGAGGGTGATGCCTTCTGAGGGAGTAAGGATAGACCCAGAGGGCCGCACCCCAGCCTCGGAGATCGAGTGTCCACGATGCCCTTTTTAATAAGTTGTGTCCACTTGGGAAAGTGTCTGTGCCCCGGGGTTGCGGCCCGGTGAGGATGTGCTGCCCACATGGCCGGGCGGCACACTCTGTCCTGGCCGCTGACCCATTTCCCAATGCCAGGTGACAGGAACCCCACTGCTCAAACTCGTGGCTCCAGGGATAATTAGGTTCTGGTCAGGCAGCTCTGTGAAATGATGCTCCCTTCTAAGCGGATGAAGGGCTTCCAGGAGGCGGGGGGAATGTGCTCCCGAGGGGCGGCCGGCCTCCCTTCTGTGACCGTGACTCGGAATGTTCCAGCTGGCTCCCCACGGGCCCAGGCGGCTCTGTCTCCAGCCAAAGAGGACACCGGGCAACTTCACCAGCCAGGGGGCAGGTGAGGGACACTGGGAAGACACCCTCCTCTCTGAGAAACCCCTCCCCGACTCAGGCATGGGGGGCCAAGCCGACACAGGACTCCTTCCTTGTCCTTGTCACTGCTGCCCTTGGGAGGAGTAGCAGCCCGTCCCTCAGTCCCTCATCTTCATTCAGCAGAGGCTCACCCCGCACTTCACTCTCATCTTTTCTTACGTATCCTGTCTCCGCCAAGCCTCTCCCATCTCCACTCATCTGAAATGCAAACTCCGTGACCCTCCATCGGTGCCCACAGCTTTCCCTTCAGAAGCACTTTCCACTACTCACCATAGAATACGTTCATTGGCGGGTGTATTTGTTCAATATTGCTTCTGTCATTAGAATGTCACCTGCACGAAGGCAGAGACCTTGCCTGTCTTGTTCTCTGCTGTCTCCTGGAGGCCTAGCAAAGCTCCCAGCCCTGAAGACTCACTCAGTAAATACCAAAGATCGAGCGGGTGAGCGGATGGCATTGAGACGGTATGTTTCTGGGGCTCAAGGGCGGAGACGGTCGTGTTTGGTTTACTATTCTGGTCCCAGTGCCTCACGCGGTCTCTGACACATCACAGACTCTCAAATATTTGTTGGATGAAAGAAGGAAGGAACGACCAACTTCCATGCCAGCATCCCCGTCGTGTGACTGAGGAAGTGTCCTGGACAGTGTTGGGAGCACCCGGAGTGGGCATGAATGAAGAGGAAAGACCTCAAAGAGAAGTCAGGGAGAACCGAGAATGCTCTAGACTCCCAGAGTCACCTGGATCTCTGGTCTAAGATGAGGAGGCTCCTGTCACACAGTGTGAAAGTCAGTGAGCTTCATCATGGAGAGTGACGCCCCGACTAAAAAGGATAGACTCTGTCACCAACTGGCTCTGTGACTTTAATTACAGAACCTCTCTAGGCTCCATAAATGGTTATTTGAATGAATGAATGAATGAATGAATGATGCTGTAGGAACTTCCAGTAGTTCAGCCTTTCAACAGAGCACGAAGGTGGAGGGGGATGAGATTGACTCAAACATGGTCTTCCAGTGCTGTACTTTTCAGAGTATAGACAAAATTCCTTTGCAAGAAATCAGATATATTTAAAGGCAAGAGACTGAGCTTGGAAATAAATATGTGACTCTTCTTCTCTGTCCCTTCCTTTCATTCTGTTACCTTCTCCAGTTAAGTTCCTGGCTCATCCACATTCTCAGCTCAGAGTGTTGGGTTCACATCCTCCGTTTGGATGGAAGATGGGGTCCTCTTCTCCACAGAGATTAGGTCTGGTGGGTCTGGCTTGGCTTCTGGTCAATAAACTCCTTGTGGGGCTGTTGGGATTGTTATCCTCAATAATCCTGGGTGGCTCAGTGCTTGAGCGTCTGCCTTCTGCTCAGGGCGTGATCCCAGGGTCCTGGGATCAAGTCCCACATCAGGTTCCCTGCATGGAGCCTGCTTCTCCCTCTGCCTGTGTCTCTGCCTCTCTCTGTGTGTCTCTCATGAATAAAAATAAATAAATAAATAAATAATAAATTAATAAATAAATAAATAAATAAATAATCTTAAAAAAATAACCCAATAAAAACAGATCCCATTGGCTCTCGTGAAAAGACGCCTGGAAGTCACAGCCACCACTGACTCATGGGGGTACATTGGGGTTGTGTGTGAGTGATGACGGGGGGAATGTTTTAGTCACTTGAAATCCTAAAACTTGGTAACTGGCTCATCTCATCCTCCATGTGTGCCTGAGTTGTTCACATCTGTGTCTATTAGAATTATTTACTCCTACTTTCATTTACACCCATGAACTGTTGACTCTCTTTTGATGCTTCTTTACTATTCTACATCCATGGTGTTGCACTATGGCACCCCTCAGCAGCCCGGGGTGGGGTGGCAGGGAGTAATTTACCCCACAGGAGTTAAATGCACCAAAGGAATGTTTAGGCAACTTGGGACATGTTGTTACCAGGGAGGGCTCAGGCAAGAGCCATGCTTTTTTCTGCCGATTTGTGCAAACCATTCCCTCTACTTGGAGCCCTCTGCCCTTCCACACCCCACTCACCATTCCCCCATTTGAAGAACCAAAGGTTCTCCAGATCCAAGTCTAAACACCACTTCTTCAGGGAAAGCTTTTCTTGAGCTCCCTAAGTAGGTCAAGTGGCCCTGTCTTTGTGTTCTTAATACCCATGCTTCTTCCCTAAAGAAGTGCTGTCCAGTAGAAAGATAATGCAAGCTATATGTGTTATTTTGACTTTTTAAAAAGATTTTATTTATTTATTCATGATAGACACAGAGAGAGAGCGAGAGGCAGAGACACAGGCAGAGGGAGAAGTAGGCTCCATGCAGGGAGCCCGATACAGGACTCGATCCCGGGACTCTAGGATCACGCCCTGGGCCAAAGGCAGGCGCTGAACCGCTGAGCCACCCAGGGATCCTCAGTAATTTTGACTTTTGATTAACTACATATTTAAAGAAACAAATCTGGTGAGACTAATTTTTTTTTATTTGGGGTTCAACTTGCCAACATATAACCCAGTGCTCACCTGTCAAGTGCCCCCCTCAGTGCCTGTAGGTGAGATTAATCTTAATAACGTATTTTATTCAGTTTGACTGTATCAGACCCTCAGGGATGCCATAACAAAGCACCACAAACTGGGTTGCTTAAACCACAGAAGTGATTTGTCTCCCAGTTGTGGAGGTGAGAAGCTGGAAATCATGGTATCCACAGGGTTGGTTCCTTCTGGGGTCTATGAAGGAAGGGTCTGGTCCACGCTACTCCCCTAGCTTCTGGTGGTTCACTGTAAACCTCTGGCTTTCCTTGGCTTGCAGCGAAGGATCTTGGGTCTTGGGTCTTCACATTGTCTTCCCTTCATTTGAGTAACAGATACTTTCTCATCACATGCTGTTCCTTTTATAAGGACACCAGACAAGGTCACTCTACTTGACCTCGTAGGAGCTCATTGTAACTAATTACGTTTGCAGTGACTTGATTTCCCAATAAAGAGTCACATTCTGAGTACTGAGGATTAGCACTTTGATGGATGGATTTTGGGGGAGCACAGTTCAACCCATAACATCAAGCTATTTAAAATATTCTCATTTCATCATGTAATCAGAATAAAAATTATTGAAATTTTAATTTAATTTAATTTTAATTTTACTTCATTCTCAGTCTTTGGAATCTGGTAATGAACTTTACATATATATATATATGTATGTGTATATGTGTGTGTGTGTGTGTGTGTGTTTTATATGTCAAATAGCTTATCCTTAGAGCATAAATTTTCATTAGAAATATTTTATCTGCATTTAGAGGTCATAAAATTTCCAGTGGAAAGTAAGATTCTCATATCCAAATTTTACAAAGCACACTTAAAAGTTTTGCAGTAACCTAATTAAGTACCAAGAGAATCATTTTCCTTTGGTATTTGTGGAGTGCAGGCACACAGTGGGTCTTCAGTTTTGAAGGCAGATGTAATCACTGGTCATGGCCTCCTTTCTATCCCACTGTGGGCATGAGGGATGGTCCTCACTGACATTGCCAGCTGGATCTCTGACGTTTCATACTTCTGGATTTTTTTTTCATTGTTCCATGAGCCAATAAATTATATTACTTTGTTTTTGCCAATTTGAATGGAGTTTTCTGGCCACCTGCTATGAAGAATGCTAATCATTGGGATGCCTGGGTGGCTCAGAGGGTTAAGCATCTGCCTTTGGCTCAGGTCATGATCTCAGGGTCCTGGGATGGAGCCCCACATCAGGCTCCCTGCTCTGTGGGAAGCCTGCTTCTCTCTCCCTCTCCCTCTGCTCGATGCTCCCCCTGCTTGTGTTCTTTCTTTTTCTCTGTCAAAGAAATGAATAAAATCTTAAAAAAAAAAAAATGAATGCTAGCTATCACAGCAAAACAAGATCTCATGAATTCACATGTCTGGAGTCACCATGTTCATCCTACAGATAAGGAGACAGGCTTAGAGAGCTTGAGCAACATTCCCCAAGCCAGGAAGCAGGAGCACTAGGATTCACCCGCATTTCTTCCTGCCTCCAAGAGGGGTGGCATTTCTAACAGTCCCCACTGCCCCCTAAGTGCAGGACACATACAAACCAGAGAAAGGAAGAAAGGCAACAATCAGGCTATAGAAAGATGACACCAAAGCACCAAACAAAGGGGGGGGGGGGGGTTACTTCCTATGCATCACAAAAAAAGGGAAATTAATTACATTCATGTACATGGAATGAAAAGAACTAGCCTTAAAATAGGGAGGCTGAGTAAAAACTCTTAAGAGATGTGCTTTAATGAATGGGGGGAAATAATTAGGAATTATTATGTCAATTGCATGCAATTAGGGGCTCTTAAAGTATTCAAGAGTACTGAAAATAATTTGAGGTTTTACATGATTTTACCATTCCCCTGGATATGCTCTCTGCCCAACTGGTAGTGTTGTGGTTGCTGATGGCTCCTTATGATGCCCACAGAAAATGGATCCATTTGAAAACCTACACTGGGACTCAGTGAGCTTTGTCCTGTGCACTTGATGAATCATTTGGGACAAACTAAATATTGGAATGAACTGGGAGGACTCCCAGGGAAAGGAAACCATGCATCCTAGAGTATAGCAGGCCAGGCCTGGAGACATGAGCCCCTTCCCTAGCATGGACTGGGAGGCCTATTCTCAGAGGATATCTCATTAGTCCTCACACTTCTCTCCTGGCTGGGGAAACCGAGGCTCAGAGAGCTTGAGGAACTTGCCCGGGTCATGCAGCCAGCCCACAGGGGACAGAGTTTTGCTTCACTGTCCTTTAGGAGCCCAAAAATGTAGATTGAGAGCCTGGTGGTTTTCCCATTTCGCATTTCTTTCTTATTTTCCTTTATATCTCCCTTAGTGCTTTGTTATGTCTGTGTAATTCATCCAGGTCCCACCACCTTGTGTTCTCATAAGGTGACACAGGAACACTAACCACATAATTGGGAGGTCTCAGATGTGTTGATAAGCAGGTCACCCAAGCAGAAGCCCTGAAATGCTTGAGACATCAGAAAGCTTCCTGGTGGGACATGGGAAAGGACAATCCACTCCCAATTTCGTTGACTGCTCTGTAGAGTCTTCCGACAGCAATGAATGAATTCAAGCACGTTTTAGGGGATTCATGAGAAATATATTTTTTCTGGAACAATAGGGCACTTTGGAACTTCAAGTCTCTGATCCCCACTTAGAGTTGGGTGAGCTCAAGGGCTCCACTTACTCTATGTGAGAATCAGTTTCCTCGTCTACAAAGTGCTCAAATAGTCACAACCACACGGTGGTTGTTAGGTGAATCACATCTAGGTAACGTTTAGACGTTTCTCTTCCTAACTGCCTCCCCTCCCTGTGAAATCAGTCAGTATATCTGTGCTTTATACACAAAAATAATTTTTTTCATCATCTAAGAACCAGTTTGCACACTGAGGTCTGCGTCGGCTCATGCTGTCCTTCTCCATCAGCCACTGGATCCAATGCCTCTGTTTCCAAAACAAACCATCAGTGTTCAGACTTGCTTACCCAGGCTACTTTACTTTCAAGTCACTTTCTTCAAGTGCCCAAAAAACACGGGGGCAGATCTGAAGACCTCTAAACCACATCCTTGTGCGTGTTGTATGTCCCTGTGTCTCTTTGCAAAGTTAGAGAGCCTGCCCTTTCTGGCTGCAGATTTAATTTCCTTGGCACTGGCAGTCTTTCCGGTTTGGTCTGTCTGAGCTTTCCATAGGCAATCATGGGGCTTATAGAGGTTTTCCTCACCGGTGTTTTGAGGGTGTGGGGCATAAATACGTCTTGTGGCTACTCTGTCCGGTGCAGTCCCCAGGCTACAGGACAGGAGAATAGTGAGCATCTAATGTTTTTTTCAAAAAAAAAAAAAAAAGATTTTATTTATTCATTTGACATGGAAAGAGAGAGAGAGCACAAGCAAAGGGAACAGCAGAGGGAGAGGGAGAAATAAGGCTCCTCACCAAGCAGGGAGCCCAATGTGGGGCTCAATCCCAGGACCCCAGGAGCATGACCTGAGCCAAAGACAGAAGCCCAACTCACTGAGCCACCCAGGTGGCTGCCCAGCTGGAGCAGCTGAATGCTCCCAGGTGCCCCTCTAATGCTTTTTTGTTATTGTTGTTAAACAGTTATAAGTCAAGGATACACAATAAAAATAATATATTAATAATTTGTTATTGAAGTCTAGAAGCTGGTCTCCTTGAATTAGGGAAAAAAAAAAACACTGTTTTAAAGGACTCATTCACTTACTTAGTAGACAATTATGGAATCCTTGATGTGTCTTCTGTTCTAAGCCATGGAAAAGCAGAAGTGAATGAAGCAGTCAGCATTCTTAGAACTAAGCCAAGTGTTGGAGACAGGATAAACCAGTAAATGCCCAGTGATTGGTATGATGAAGCGAATGCAAGAGGGCAAAGGCTTGGAGAATAGGAACAGAGTACTGCCTTTGAGGAGGGGGCATTTAATAAGGCAGGGCCAGGTGAGGGAGGTTGGGAAGGCCCTACTATGTATGTGGAAGAGAGAGAAGACAAAAGGCCTTCCTGTATTAGAGAAGCAGGAAGAAGGTTGAGGTAGCTAGCACAGACAGACTGATGTGGAAATGGGCAGGCTTGATGGTAGGTAACCACCAGGGGCCCCCCAGGCCACTGAGGCAAGCTTACGGTCATTCTAAGTACAATGGGAAGCCTCTGGAAGGCAGGGGAATGACAGGATCTGGCTTTATAAAGAATAGACTATACACAGCAACCAGGAAGGGGAGCCACATGGAGAAGGATCTCTGGAAGATGTGATGGGGACTTGGAACCAGTCATGGTACCAGGAGCTTTGCAATCTGGAACCTATACTTACTTACCATTTATTTATTTATTGGAACCTGTACTTTAAAGAGTTATGAAAAATATGCAGTCACCACATTTTATATTCACACCTGGTCTAACCAGTCTTGAAAGCACTTGCAATATAGATGAGTAGAAACGACTCACAAACATAAACCCCCAATAATGGCAGGAGGCAGTACGTGTGAATCAAAAGCATGATAGAGAGAGTCACATACATTCAAACCTTTATTGAGGGCTTCCTATGGACAGATCCTGAGTTAAGCACTTAATGTCATCCTATGTCATTTCTGAACTTCATCTCAACCCTCTAGGATATGTACCAATATCCCCAAGTGGGCAAGTGCAGCAAGTGAGGTCTAACTAGTAAGCAGCAGACCCAGGATCGAATCCAGCCCTATCTGGTCTTGAACTGCAGCCCAGATGGTCAGCTGAATGCTCTTTCTCTTGAAGATGCCCTCTGAGGCCCCGTTCAGGTCTAGGCTTTGTGAGTCTATGGTGTTATCCCAGTCATCAGGGTGGGCTGAAGTTCCTGGCCCTATGGAGAGGCCTCTGAACATCCCTAAGGGAAGGAACTGTCTTTCTTACCCATAACTCCCACTGGCCGGCACAGTACCTGGCTCATGGCAAATCCTCAATGGCATCTGTTCAATGAGGAAATGAATGAACAAATGAATGAACTCAAGTCATTCACTCTCTTCCAAACCAGAAGCAGGTCTGCCTCTTTGCACCATGTTGCTCAGGCGTAGAATTAGCAGGTAACTTGCCTGAAGGCGTGCGGTAGCTGGCTGGAAATTTTCATTCATTTATTCATACATGAATGTGATAAATATTTAACAAATGCATGCCATGTATAAATTTTTGTTGAGTGAAGGTGTTCGCCTTTCCAAATGATAGAAAGTCAAGCTGAAAAGCAAAAAACCCAAAAAACTCAATATAACACTTAAAAATTTTGATTCCAGAGTTCCAGTTCAGATGCTTACCACCTGGATGAACTTGATCTACTGAGACTCAGCTGCTTCAGCTGCAAAATGTGGCTAATCATATTTTTTTCATGAGGTCATGAGAACCAAATGAAAAGGGTATACAAAGTCCCCATAGTATAGATTCTATATAGTTAAGTCATATTAACTATTATTGCTACTGCTACTGTTATTATTAGTCTATTTCCCTTATTTTCTTTTTATTTTATTTTATTTTAATTCTGTTAATTAATATATAGTGTATTATTTCAGAAGTAGAGTTCAGTGATTCATCAGTTACATATAACACCCAGTGCTCATTATATCATGTTCCCTCCTTAATGTCATCATCTAATTACTCCATCCTCCCACCCACCATCCCTCCATCAACCCTCAGTTTGCCTCCTATACTTGAGTCTCTTATGATTTGTCTTCCTCTCTGATTTCGTCTTGTTTTATTTTTCTCTCCCTTCCCCCATGCTCCTCTGTTTTGTTTCTTAAATTCCATGTATGAGTGAAATCATATGATAATTGGCTTCCTCTGATTGACTTATTTCACTCAGAACAATACCCTCTAGTTCCATCCACATCATTGCAAATGGTAAGATTTCAATTTTTTGATGGCTGAATCATATTTCATTATACACACACACACACACACACACACACACCACTTCTTCTTTATCCTTGGGGCTCTTTCCATATTTTGGCTATTGTGGACATTGCTGCTATAAACATTGGGGTGCCGGTGCCCCTTTGGATCACTGTGTTTGTATCTTTGGGATAAATACCTAGGCAATTGCTGGGTCATAGTGCTATCCTTTATTTTCACAAGAATCTGTCTCCTTATTTTTGGCCTTTGTCTTTCTCTTCTCCACCCCCTGACTTCCATGGAGAAAGAAGAAAGGCAAGTCAATGCCATGAGCCCTGCCATTATTTAGATTATAAAAGCCCCTGCAAGCACGTGAGGTATTATTTTATTAAATATCCTTTCCCACTTCATCTATCTGAATCAAGCCCGTTTAATTTAATGAAAGCACTCCAGTAATAGCATAAGACATATTATAGTTTTAATAAATACCATCAAAGTAGTGTTAACCATCCACCAAAATAAAGCAATTATGCCAAAGAGTCGAAAAGGGGCATTTGTCAGAATGCAACATGATGACCTGTTGACTAGAGGCATTTGATTGAATCCCATTTGTAGATGCAAATCAAACTCTAACACAAGATAGCTGTAACGTCGTTCACGGCAAACAGTGGGGCCTGTAACTGTTAGGATTGCAAGAAGTCACCTGCCGTTATTTGCTTGGCCTTCGACTTTCCTGGAGCCTTCGTGGCAGAGAGGCATATTGAGAAATGAGCAGGAAAGAAAGAGCACAGTTTCACATTTGTGCCGTTTGCACATTGTGTCAGCTGGAGATATAATAATGCTGGCTGTTTTATTTTGCTATTTGAAGTGGAAGGTAAAAACCTAATAAGTTTTTTATGGCTTTGGCAAGAAATGACCACGAACTTAGTGGCTTCCAGCAACATAAATTTAGCACGTTCCAATTCTAGAGGTCAGGAATGTAAGATAGCTTCTCTAGGCGAAGGTCGAGGTGCTGGCAGGGCCCCATTCCCAGCTGAGGCTCTAGAGGAGGATCCTTCCCCTGCCTTTTCCAGCTTCTGGTGGCCTCCTGCATTCTGTGGCTCGTGGCCACTTCCTCCATCTGCAAAGCTGTGGCTCCAACCTCTGTCTTCATCATCACATCTCCTTTCGAAACTCTGACCCTCCTTCCTCCTGCTTATAAGACCCCTGTGACTGGCCCTGGTAATCTAGGATAACTGGATAGAAAGTTCCTTATCAACTAAGGTAATATAGTCACAGTTCCCAGAAATTAGGATGTGGACATCTTTGGGTGACCATTATCCTGTCTGCCACAGAGGGAGGAATAAAATACATATAAATACAGAGGAATGATTCCAAATCTTCTAGGAAATAAATAGAATGCCATCTGACCTTCTAGAACATTTTTCCTGAAATGTATCCCCATGACGGGGTCCAGGTCCTGAGCAGCCAAGTTCTCAACCCACAGTGGTTTCTATTTCCCTAGTTGGACCCTGACTGATACAGATGGGGGAAAATTATTTAAGTAGACTTCAGAGGAAAGTAGACACTTATTTTAATGATAATATCACTATTCAGATTAGTTCTGAAATTCCTTTCTCTTTGGGAATTGTCTTAAAGCCACATTTTCAAGCCAAAAAAATATAAACCAGTGTATTAATTTCCTGGAGCTGCCATAACAAATTACTACAAACATGGTGGCTTAAGACAAAATAGATTTATTCTCTTAGTTCTGTAGGCCAGAAATCTGCAGTTAAGGTGTCAACAGAGCCTTACTCTCTGTGAAGTGTCTCAGAGAGAACCCTTTGTTGTCTGCTCCAGCTTCTGCTGTCTCCAGGAACACCTGGGCTCATGGCCGCATCACTCCCATCCCTACCTCTGTCTTCACATGGCATTCTCTGGGCTCTCCTAAATCTCCTCCTGTCTCTTTCTTAGAAGACACTTGTCATTAGATTCAAGGCCCACCCGAAGAATAAAAGATGATCCCACCTTGAGATCCTTAATTACCCCTGCAATGACCCTTTCCCCCAAATAAACTCACACTCACCGTTTCTTCAGTATAGGACGTAGACGTGGACCTTTTCTGGGGGAGGGAGGGGGCCCTATGTAACACACTACGACCAGTTTCATTGCTTTATGGTCAGTTTGGAAGATCGCGTACACAGATACACACATATATGTGCACATGTGCGCGCACACGCACTCATTACTCAACTTTATCATCAACTTTATTCACCCGACTTAGCTCTCAATGTTTTTCACCGTTTGCAAAAATTAAATCAACTCCTAAAAGAGTTGAGGAGTAATGGAATGATAAATGATGGAAAGCCTTATCACAGCAGCATAAATAGAGATGAAGAATGATTTGCCAACGTCACAAAAGCTGGTCGATGGAAAAGGTGTGTCCTGACGTCCGTCATTCGCAAAGGCTGACTCCACCGATCAGCAGGAAAGGGATTTGAGTCTCTTTACTTGAAAAGTGTGCTCAGTCCACTTTACACTCCTTCTCTGCCCTCACTCAGCAGTTGCTTTTTCTGTTTTTAATCCAAAATATGTTTTCTCATTTATTCTTAGCACTCATTCGCCTGCCAAGTTAAATATGGTTAAGACGGCTATTGGTCTTGTGATTATTTTTAAGGGTACAGGGAGGCCCTTCCTAAAGGCATAGTTTTCACACGATCATCTGAATTTGTGTCATCGTCCATGTCCTGGTTCAAGTCAATGAACCACAAACAGTGACGTGGATGAGGACTTTAGATGACTTACGGAGATTATACTCTAATTCTTGGTTCAGAGCAAATAGAATCCTTAATGAAAATATAGCTGCACTGACTAATGCTCACCAAAAATAAACCGGAAAAGAGCATTAGATGTAGAAATAGAACAAGTAATTGCCCTGAGTTTTAAAAAGGGAGAAATGTGCTTTGTAGATGAGTCAAATTCCGTATAGCTTTTAACGTAAGGGAGAAACCAAGTCCCATGTAGACTACTCGGAGAGTCTTCGGAAAGCGAAGGAGAGGGAACTGCAGAGCTTTAAGTGAGCACTGGGTGTTAGGCTGTATGCTGGCAAGTTGAATTTAAATAAAAAATAAAAAATAAAAATAAATAAAACAAAAGAGCGCACCCTAGTGACCGGTTCAACAGCACCGCTCTCCCCATGGCGGTGCTGGGGAAGGCTTGTCTCACAATATAAAGATACTAGAAAAAGGGTTTGTACAGCATTAATTAAAATGTAAAGAAGAAAGAGCCCCTAAAATCTTCTCTTTCCTCTCGTTTTTAAAATTGTGAGTAGCCAAGTGTGTCACCGGCCATACAAGGATATGGATTATTCTCGCAAAACACTAATCTGACACATATTTTATGAAACTCATAATAGACTTTCTCCTGATGAATTAAAGCCACCGGTCACTGTGCGGAGGCCGTTATATACATCTCCAATATTTACGACAACGCTGCCCTTTTATAGATAAGGAAATTAGGTCTCAGAAAAGCAAAGACTTTACCCAAGGCCACAAATGGAATTACCTCAATTCCAAAATGCCATTGACTGTGGGACTCGCCATTGATTTCATAACTGCTTCACAGGGACCAACAAAAAATACACTTCATTAAGTGTACAGCTCAGTTGTAAGATCAATTGTGCTTTCAAAAACATTAAAATTTGAAGGGGAAAAAAAAGAGCATTTGAAATCCACAGAAATGTGGCAAATGTCAGCCCTGAGGAAGGGCTTCCAATCATCCTGGTCTCTCGGGACCCAAGACCCAGGCTCCCTGCACGACCACCGGCTTGCTCGCTGCTGTACGCGTTGGGGCCAAGGACTGAGAACCATAACCAGCACCACAGTGTACCATAAACCATGTTTTCAGCCCTCGGTATCTCTTGTTAGCTCTTTTGTAAGCTGTGGCAGCAAGGACTTTTTTTTAATCTAATATCAGGCATCAGTGATTCATCAGCATCCTCTTGATCCACTTCCTTATTCTGCAAATGTTGTGAGTCAGAACCCATGCTGGGCCCCGGAGGGACAGTGGAGAGCAGAACTCTGTCTTCAAGGAGCTTCCATGGGGGTTGGAAGAGGTGGGAAGATGGGAGCCAGGGGCATTAGCAAGCAATCACTCAAAGTGAGGAGAGGCGCAACTGAGGTATGTGCTGTGCAGAGGAAGTTCTCAGTGCTCTGGGGGCTTCTCTGAGGGGTTCTGATCTACTGGAGGAAATCACGCATGGCATTCCTGAACCGAGGTCCAGGAAGTGAGGAGGAGTCACTTCTGCTAAAAGGAGAAGGAAGAGCATGCTCAGTAGAGGACAGAGTGTGTGCAAGAGCCCTGTGGTGAGAGAAGAAGGGGTACAGGAAGTGGAAGTAGGTCGGTGTCACTGGAGTGCAGGGAGTGAGGAGGCTGGTGAGGTGGCAGGTACATGATGGACAGTTTCAAAGGCCACCAGGCCATTGTCCAGAGCAGTAGGTAAGAGTATGACCTCTGGAGCCCAACTCCTTGGGTTCAGATCCCTACTTTACTGCTTATTAGCTGTGTTACTTAATCTCTCTGTTTGCTTGTATGAAATATGAGGATATTAAGGAGATGATTAAATTAATTAATCCTGGTGTGTATAAAACTTTTTAGAACAGTGCTTGGCATATACTTAGTGAGATAGATAGATGATAGATAGATAGATAGATAGATGATAGATAGATGATAGGCAGGCAAGAAGCTTCAGGTTGGCCAGTTAGAATTGTTGCAGTAGTCCGGGTGACACTTGAAAAATGATGTTCGAGTAGAGTTGGAGAGAAGTGGACAGAATGAAGAGACAAGAGACAAAATCCACAGGACGTGGAAAGCAAGAAGAAGGGCTCATCCTGGTCGGTATCACCATTTTTACCACTCAACAGCTCAGAATCTGAGAATGCAAGACTCAAGGCAAAAGCAAGAAAGAATTTTTTGAGAAAGCCAGAAAATTAAAACAACGACAACAACAACACAACAGATCTTTAAAAGAAAAAACTCAGGGACGCCAGGGTGGCTCAGTGGTTGAGCATCTGCCTTGGGCTCAGGGCATGATCCCAAGGCCTAGGATCAAGTCCCACATCAGGCTCCCCTTAGGGAGCCCACGTCTCTGCCTGTGAGCTTCTCCCTCTGCCTGTGTCTTTGCATCTCTCTGTGTGTCTCTCATGAATAAATAAATAAAATCTTTTAAAAAAGAAAAGAAAGAAAAAACCCTGCATTACTACCAAGGTTGCCAACTTTGCATTCACCTATTGATGGTGAAATAACCAGTTTTCAGACAGGACGGCCATCTTCACATCCGCAGAAATCAACATTGGACAAGTCAGGGGTAAAGGCATTTTGCTAGGTAATCAGCAATGGCCAGGAAGTGCTCAAGGATTCATTTGTTTGGGTACTAGAACTAGGCAGGATGATCCTATTCTTTTGTTTTATTTTGTTGTTTCTATTTCATCTCGGGATGCGGTGTTTTATATTTTTTCCACCCATGAGGCATGATGGGTACACTTATTGATTTCTAGTGGAGGCGTGCAAAGAGGCAGTTTTGCTTCTGCACTTCCTGTCCCACTTCCTTCCGCCACCTCCAGTGCTGAGGGGTCTTCTCCTCTGCACATCCTTCTTCAGTCTTTGCTGGATCCTGGAGGATCCGTTTGGGAGGTCCTCAAAAAGCTCTCGGGGCTCTTCTCCAGCGCTGGACTTTGTACATACAAGGGGCTTTGAGCAGCCGAAATTCAAGGCCATGGTGGAAGAAGGTGGTTGGGAAGCTTCTGGCATGATTCAGAGTCCTAGCAAGGTAGTGTAGTAGCTTGGATAGTGTCCTCAAAATTCATGTCCGCACAGAATGTCAGAATGTGACTTTATTTGGAAATAGGGTCTTTGCAGGCATAATTAATTAAAGCATCTGGAGAAGAACTCATCCTGGATTTGGGGCCCAAATCCAATGACTGTCATCCTAAGAAGAGGAGGGATACAGAGAAGAAGGTGATGTCAAGATGGAGGCAGAGATTGGAGACATGCGTCTACACGCCAACGAAGGCCAGGAGGTAGGCCAGAAGCTAGAAGAGGCAAGGAAGGATTCTTCCCACTGGAACTTTGGAGCGAGCGTGGCTCTGACAGCACCTTGACTTTAGATTTCTGGTCTCAAAAGCTGTGAAAGAAGAAAATTCTGTTGTTTAAGCCACCATGTTTGTGGTAATTTGTTATGGCAGCAGGTGGAGAAATACAGGTGGCGTGTTGGTGCAGGAGATGGAGAAGGCTCAGGAGAAAGACAGAGGGATGGGTGGGGATCTCAGACAGGAACCCCCCTCCCTCCCACCCCAACAGATTGACTTTCAGGACCAACCTAGGGCAGAGTATGAGTTCAGAATCAAGGAGAAGACTGCTGAACAATTAAAGACAACTCAGACCGTATGGCAAAACTTGCTGTCTACCAAAACCTTTTCTCCCCTTCTTCCTCTTAGTAACAGGCCTGCCCCGGCCAAGCGCTAGCTGGATACATGGCCACCCAGCTGCAGACCGCACTTCCCACACTCCTCTCCAGCACGACCGGTCCACGTGCTGAGATTCTTACCAATATTAGGTCAAAGACAGTGACAGCTGCAATTTGGAGTTTCGACTCTACAACTGGGCGTGTGTTGCCCTTGCCTCTTCCCATGAGCTGAAATGCAAAAGTGGTGCCAACGAGCCAGGTCTAACCAGACAGACAAGAGCTCCCCTCTAGGGCTTGACTAACATGAGAGCCACCAGCCACGTGTGCTACCGAGCCCTGAAATATGGCTCTTCCAAACTGACATCTCTAAGTATGCAAGATACACTGGATGTCAAAGACCCAAGACCAAAAAAAAAAAAAAAAAAGAATGTAAAATAGCTCCTTAATTCTTATTTTGATTATGTGTTGAAATGATAAACTTTCAGACATGAGCTAAATACCACATGATATTAAAATTAATTTCCCCTGCTTCATTGTACTTTTTCTTTCATTGTACTTTTTTAAATGTTGCTACGAAATCAAAAATTATATGTGTAGCTCCCATTCTATTTCTGCTGGAAATAGCAAAGCTATGGCCCACGGGCCAAAGCCCACCCACCACCTGTTTTCATAAACCAAGTTCTGTTGGCGCTCAACCGCGTCCGTGCGTTTACACTTAGTCTCTAGCTGCTCTAGTGCTACAGTGGCAGAGTCAACACATCTCAACAGAGGCCACAAAGCTGGAGATATTTATTGTCTGGCCCTTTACAGAAAATATTTACTGATTCCTGATCTACAAGGATGGTTGACTTCAGAAGAGAAGCAATCTGGGTCGCAAAGACGAGGTCTCGACAGACCAGGGCTGTCCACCCAACCTGTGCCATCTGCCTCCGCTAAGTGCTTTGTGAGGGAGCAGTACATCTGACTCTCCTGTGAAGCTCTGCACCTTTGCAATACTTTGGCTTTACCCTAAAAAAAAAAATTTCTGGGGAGCCTGCAAGCTGAAGCTATAGGGAGAGGTCCCCCAAAGATGGGTATTTAGGGTAGGACGGTGGAGCACAAGTTAATAAAAGACATTTCTCAAGCTTTGCCCCCAACCCTCCACCCGCACCCCCACCCCCCCAGAGCTCGGGCCCAGAAATGTTAATTGTCACTATAGACCGTGAGCCTATAATGTAGGGTCGGAACTTCATCTGGGCCTGGCACCTAATTCTGCGAAAACCAGTGGATAATAGGGGTTGTGGAGGTTAATTGCCAGCTTTTACTAAACAATCACACTCGGCATTTTAAATCCCTTTGTCACCAGGCTACCGCTTATTTAAAGCCCTAGGTAATAAGGACAGTGCTGTTTGGAAACAGGCTCCGAAATGTGCAGTCAGCTCTCTTTCCTAGGCTTAACCAGGGCTGCCCAGGGGACCGTGACAGGGTCCCCAAATGGCGAAAGTCCAAATACAGAGGCTGAGTGGTCTCCCCGACTCTCCCCACCCCCCGTCTCCTAGGCCTTGAGCTCTCCTTAACACCCCTCTGCCTGCCAACTTTGAGCAGAAGCGTGTCCCCTTCACAGCACATTTGCAATGCAGTTATTTACCTGCATTCCCAATGACAGCAGTGCCTTGGGTAATAAATTCTCCTCTCTCCGACATGCCCGAGAAGGCAGGCTCTTCAGCTGATGGAAAAATTAACCTATAAACCGAGGGCCTTATTACCGGACACAGCTTGCAGCCCTACAAGCCAACCCCCAGCCCTCTCCTTTTTTTCTGATTATATAAAGAATGTCACAGTAATATATGGAACTGTTTTCGTGGGCATTCAGATCAGCTTTGCAAATGGCCACTCATTAAAGGGAGGCAAAAATGTAGGGGGGTTGCTCAGGGTAGAGTGGTGCGTGCGTGTGCCCCAAACAGCCAATTTCCGGTGCCCAAAATTATCCATCCGTTTTGGGGAGACATTCACAGGAAAATCCCTATTTTGAGTTGAGACCACCAACTGCACTCTCTCGTCTGCAGCAGATTCAAAGGTGGTCTTGCATGAACTTTCATTGTTCCCACTGTCACTATGGCAGAAACCGATAGAGAAAAAGGTCTAGAATGAGGTCAATCCCACAAACTCAGGGTCTGGGGAGGGGACTGAGCCACCCAGATGCGTTCCAGGGAGAATCAGAGGTTTTGTTTTCATTGGATAAGACTGATACCAGGTGTGGAGGTATTCTTCTGGAATTTCTTTGTTTGAGTCAGTTACTTCCCTGATGGCCTATTTTTCCTGCCTTCCTCCTCGGTACCTCTCGCATTCTTGAATGGAAGCGTCAAGGGTATTTGAATTATTTGTTCCCATTTGTCTCAAAAATTTGCAACTCCAGGAATTACATCCTTGTCTCTCCTGACCTCAGCGGCCCCACTCTCCTCCTTCCCCCACGGTTGCCTTGAGCCAAACCTCAACAAGTCTTGGCTGGCCTGTCTCCTCACAAACTTCCTGAAACAGAACCAATGGCTCCACAATTCTGCCTGCAAATCCAAACTGACTGTCCACCACCTGATGCTCAGGATGGGCCCCAAATCCTTCCGACTCCAATTGGCTTCTCCCCTCTCCCTCCTATCACAATGCACACAATCTAAGCTCTTGCCGTATCAAACTCCTTTCTGTTCCTTAAACGTACTCCTTCCGTCCTCCCTGCATGTACACACGTCTTCCTTCTGCCTGGACCTTTCTCTGCTCTGGCTGGTAAACTCCTATTCGTCCTTCAGGACCCAATTTAAATATCACCTTCTCTTTAGAACTTCCCTGACACCTCCAGGAAGACTGGTCCCTTCCTCATCGGGTTTCTTGCTTTCCTTTGCACTTAATGTTGTGACTAAGAGCTTTTTATTGCATTGTATCGTAATTGTTGCATGGCGTGAGATGCTATGATTATGTTACGCAGCAGCAAAGCTGCCTAAGACAGGTCATTGTCAATTTTTCACTATAAGTGAAGATGCTTGCATCTCTGCTTATTTACTTTGGATAGGTTTTGAAATGTGAACAAAAGTCATACACATTTTTAAGGCCCTTGATGCATGTCATAAAATTGTTTTCTGGAAATGTAATGATTCGATCTCTTACCTGCAATGATGAGAGATCCCCTTTCACACCAACACTCAGCAGCATTTTTACCTAGAAAATAAAGCACAGTTTGCCAGTGTGATTGGGAGAAAAATCTTACTATTTTATTTTTCTATCTTTCATTACTAGTGGATTAAAAATGTTCCCATATATTTAATATGAGTTGTACATTTATATCATTAGCACATTTATATCATAGTCTCCACTGGACTGTTTGCCTTTTCATATTTGGTTGTAAAAGCTCTTTATATATTAAGGATACAAATCCTTTGTCATATTTCTTTTTGCAAACTTTCAATCGTAGTTCATTTCAGGCTAATTTTAATATTGCATATGGAATTTAACTTGTGCAATGATGTCTTTCTTTTCATCATATGTTTCATGCTTTAGAGAGTCCATTTCCATCCCCAAATCCTATCAATTTTAACTTACAGTGTCTTCTAGATTTTCTGGCTGGGGCGAGGGGAGAGGTTAATTCTCCAATCAGTAATTCTGATCCAAAGTTTGAGGTAAAATCTACACTTTCCCCCTGATAATTAAAGAATAGTCCCAACACCATTTCTTTAGCTATTTTTTTATTTACTCTTTTATTATGTTTATCAAATAAAAATCTTATCCTAGAGTTTATTTCTGGGATACATCTTCTGCTCCATTCATCCATTTGTCTGGATGGGCTTTAGAGGCTGGATTTTTTTTTTAATTTATTTATGATAGTCACAGAGAGAGAGAGAGAGAGGGGCAGAGACATAGGCAGAGGGAGAAGCAGGCTCCATGCACCGGGAGCCCGATGTGGGATTCCATCCCGGGTCTCCAGGATCGCGCCCTGGGCCAAAGGCAGGCGCCAAACCGCTGCACCACCCAGGGATCCCTAGAGGCTGGATTTTTACTGTCATGTTATGTTTTCTGGATATTAGGTTTCTCAAACCTCCTCATTGCCCATCTACTCTCCTCACCTGGTAGCCTTTACTTCATATCTTTCTATTTGAGTATGGCTTCCTTTGGGAAGCATCTCTTAATGCTCATCTAATAAAGTTCCCCTCCCCAAGGCTCACCTAGTAAAGCACTTTACTGCAATTCACTGCATAGAATATCTTAACTCTTAGTTTTGTTGCCTACTTATTCCATTAGACCATCAACTTCTTGAGGGCAGAGACTTTTAAATTATTATTTCTTTATTTTGTAGCCCAATTACCTAGTAAGTACAATGCCTTTCTCAAGGTAGGTGCTCAATAAACATTTGTTTATTTGAATTGAGTTAAATTGAGTTGAGTTGAATGGAATCAAATCATATTGGATAGGATTGCTAATAATGAAAAAAATAAATAATAATAAAAAAAAGGATTGCTAATAATGTATGGATTGAGCTGCGTCTCAGATGTCATTGCTCAGCAAATTGGCTTCCTTTTCTGTACCAGTCACGCTCCAGCTGGGTAAACAGAAACCAGTCTAAGTATTTGGAGCAGAAGGAATTTAACACAGGGGATTGCTTGCTCAGTCAATGAACTGAGAAGCAAAACAGGGGATGGGGAGTCACCTCCTCACCAGGAGAGACATAGGGAAAAGGTGGTGCTACCAAAACCAGGATCCTCCTACAGGACCATTTATATCCCTGGAGAACTGAGGTCACATAGAAGAGGCAGCTACTGCTAGGATCACTGAGAGCAGAGAGGAGTAAGAAATACCCTGCCTTCGGCCTTCTTTCCACCCTCCCAGCTCCCACCCCTGCCTCCTACTGGCCAAACACAGCTGAGGTCAATTACTTTGGAACCTGAAGAGTACAGCCTGCAAGGGGGGCTCTCTCAGATACAGAGCAGAGCAGGAGAGGGAATGAATTCAAGAGCAACAGGATTGACACTTTTTTTTTCTTTTTCTTTTTTGACAGTATTATTTATTTCTAATCGGAGAAGCTAGGGAAATGAGATCAGGAAAGTCAACAAGTGAAAAATCAACCCACAGTGGAAGGCAAATTAACAGACTGCAGTAACTCCTAATGGGCTCTCATCTCCAGCAGCCGAGGAGTCAGTTGGGATGGGTAAGTGCTTGGGGAACCGGGGGTGGAAAGGGCGAGGCCATCACAAGTCAAGCATGGCTGCAGTCTCATTAAAGACCCAGGGTGACAATAACCCTCAATTTCATTTTTCCCAGAAACTTTCTCGGATTATGGGCTTTGTGGAGATAGATGGCTGGAATCCTGGGCAGGGGGAGGGCAGCAGGAAGCCCAGGTACCCTGATACATACCCAAATTGCTGGGTCTCAAACTGGGCCAGATTCCCACATGAAAGAGAAGAGAAAAACAGCAAATGTGTCACCAGATGACTAAGGAATGCTGGGCTCTTGGCTTCAACACTCCAAATTAAGATTCGGAGGAAGTAGGGAAGAGGCTCTAAGAGTTTTGCTTCAGGAATTGGAAATGCCAGGTTCAGTTCTAAACTCAGGTGCTACCTGGTTGTGTAGATTTGGAAAAATTATTCAAACTCCCTGTGACTCAGTTTCCTCATTTGCAGAATGAAAAAATGAGTAGCACCTCTCTCCAAAGGCTATTGTGAGGATTAAATGAGATCATACATGCAAAGTGCTTTACCTTATAGTAAACATTTAGGAAATGTTGGCTACCACTATTTGGGGTGTTGTTTTATTATTTTCAGGTGGGTCTTATGGAGCTGATCCACACTTTTGCATGTGCTGTATTCTCTGGCTGAAATGTCTTTCTCACTGGTCTTTTCCCTCTCCTGAATACCCACCCCTCCTTCAAGACCCAAGTCAAATGTTACCTCCCCCAGGATGTCTCTCTCTCTTCCTCAGGGGTCCCTGAGCCCCACAAGTCTGAATTGGCTGACCCTTCTCTGCGTTCCCCCGGCATCCTGTTCTTACACTTATACCACTTCCCACATTGTATTGCTTGTAACGCTTTGCTTAGCAGGCCACGAGCTACTCTCTGAGTAGAACTGAGTCTTTTCATTCTTTCTCTCCAGTCCCTAGTATGTGGACCAGGAGGACACAATAGGAGCTCAAAAAATGCCGGTTGAATAAAGGATATATATATATATAATGTAATTTCCAGAGTTTCTGGAAAACTCCTGCTAGTTTCAGAAGTGCCTCTCTCAGTTCCCAAAATTCTATCATCAGAGCTTTTCCTTCTAGCTAAGACTCTGGTCTTATTTATTTTATTTTTTTAAGATTTTATTTATTTATTCATGAAAGACACACAGAGAGAGAGAGAGAGAGAGCGGCAGAGGTGCAGGCAGAGGGAGAAGCAGGCTCCATGCAGGAAGCCCGATGCGGGACTCAATCCCAGGACCCTGGGATCATGCCCTGGGCCGAAGACAGGTGCCAAACCGCTACCCAGGGATCCCCTGGTCTTATTTAAATCCTGCATATCACCCACCACCTTCTGTCACCTGCCACTGGAATGTATGTGGTAGGTGCTCAATTAATATTTGAACCACCTAATTGATTGAGAGGTTGGGGCCTCTAGGGGGGAAAACGCAGACATCACTTAATCTAAGAGGAGAGGGTGGTGTAGGGGGAACAGAAGGTTCCTTCTTGATGGGGACCTATCCCTGAAACAGAAGCCCAGCTCCTCCCACTCAGGGCAAAGTACAAGGAAAGGGAAGGCTTCTTCTGGGTCTGCATCTCCCTTGGGTTCTTCAGGGTCCTCTGCATCTCGCTTGGGTTCCATTCTCCCTTGGCCCTTCCAGACCTCCTACCTCATTTCCTCTGGAAGTCTCCTGGACTTCCTTGGACTGCTCCATGCTTTCCGGAGGACAGACTTTGCTGAGGAGCAATACTTAACTCACAGGAATAGTGATTTAAATGAAGGAAGGAGGGCACGGACTCATGGCTAGACCTCTACATACTATTGGCCGATGCCTCTAACATTCCAGAAAAGTGCGTATGATTAGCTCCATTTTACAGACAGGGAAAATGAGGCTCAGAGAGATGGACACCTTGCCCAAAGCCACACAGCAAGTAAGCTGTGGGAAGTACCCGCCACAGCGCTGACCATCCGAAGGGCCTGCAGTGAATGTGCGTATTTTGTTTGCTAACTGTGGCCACCCCCATCCTATCTCAATGGTGGGTAGAAAGTACTTCTATTGCTGTCCTAAGTTCATAACGTGAAAAGCTCCCTGGTATTTTTCTTCTTCACACTGTGGCTGCTCTAGATCCAACTTTGCTTTTTTTGTTTCTAAGTTCCCAGATTTATGTGCTATCTCTTGGTGGTTTTTCTGTATCTTCCTCTTCAAAGTTTTAAAAGGGTTATCAAGCACTGGACTAGCTCTCAGTGTGGTGATGCGTGTTGTATGGGTAGGGAACAGAGAAGAAAACACTCCGTTGAAACGCTTTTTAAAAACACACACACCCTCAACCGGAGATAGTGGTGGGTGATATGCTAAGAAGAAATGACATCATGTTTAGACCAAAGACAGGAAAACGCAGCCTTGCTGGGTGACAGCCGGTCGAGACAGCCCTACCTAATGGATAGTACAAGCATTGTCTGGGGACATTTACTACAGAATACGATGGGGTAAAGGCACCAAAGGTGAACAAAATATCATCCTTCATAGGCAGAAACACAGGCGGTGACAGAAAATAAATTGCCGGAGAAGCATCTCTTAAAGAAGAATAGGTTTAAATGTCTGCCTGATGTGAGTACCAGAGGCTGCTAGGATTTTTATCAACTGGAGGGATGGAGCTCAGCAGAAGACTTTTGTTTTATTTTTCTTTGGGCAGGGGGGACATGGCATGGGAAAAGCTGGTTGGGTGTGGAGAAACATTAAAATGCCCGGCTTCTTTTGCAGTAAGCATTCATTTTTTTGAAGACCATATATTTAACCTCAAATAAATTGGGAGCAATACAGGATAATGTGACAGTAGTAGAGTATAATGCTGAAGACCACAAAATTTGGTATGAGAGCTAGGGTTGAACCCCGACTCCAATGACTACTAGCTGGAAGATCTTTACAACCCCTCTGTATTAGTTAGGATAGGCTCAGGCTCTGCTGCGGTAACAAATATGCCCAATAGCTCCATTTGATTTCTTGCTCAAAGTTTGATGGAGGTTAAGCACCAACTCTTGGTAGCTCTGCTCCAAGCAGGGATTCAAGGATTCAGGCTCCCCTCCCCCCACCATCTTTTGACACCACCACCTTAAACATGTGGCCTCTGAGGCCACTATGAGAGGGGAAGAGAGTCTGCAGGTGGGTTCAGGGCTGGGCCTGGAAATGATGTGCATCACTTCTGCCCATTTTCTGTTGGCCAGACCAGTCGTGTGACCCCATCTAACTGCACAGAGGCTAGACGAGGTGGTCTCTCAGTGTGAGTCCCTAGAACCATCCTTGCCACATTGAGAACATCTGTGTGAGGAGGAATGTAATAGAAGCTCCTCACATGGCTGCTGTGCAATTCATAGCTCACACAGAGTTACCATTACTTGAATTTGCGCTGATAGAGCTATAATTAATGTGCCATCAAACTAGATTTGAGTTGTAGTCAAATTCATAGAAAACCTAGAATGGTGGTTACCAGGGGCTGGCGGCAGGGAGGGATGGGCATCATTGTGTCAACGGGTACAGAGTTGCAGTTTGCAGGGTGAAAAATCTCTGTAACTTGAGGGTTGTGGTGGCTTCACCAACCTGTATACTTACTAAGGGGTAGAATGGTAAATGTTATGTTATGTAGATTTTAGCTCAATTTTAAAAATAAATAATTTGGTTAAAAATCGGGCCTGGGTTAACTCCAAGGTCTGGGTTCACCTGGCTCAGGGACAGAGTGACGGCTGGGTAGTGGAGTTTGTGTCAGATGGAAGACAGGTTGATTCTGGGCCTAAACTTCTGAGGACATGAGGAAAGTTTGATCTGATTCTCTCTTTGGGAGCTTTATCTAGAAACATGGTGTTTAAAGCTCTCAAAGTCTATCTTGAATGCAGAGTCACTTAGCAATACAAAGAAAGGGAATAAAGTGGTGATGATCCCAGTCACTTTTCCCAGGACCCCCTTCCCCTGACAGCACACTCACACACTTGCTGGCTCTCCTGTGCTGGTCTTACCTCGGTCTAGGTCACCTCAGGACCTAACCCCAAGTCTGCACCGTCCAGCCGGAGTTCCCAGCCCTGGTGCACATCAGGTTCACCTAGGGAGCTTTAAAGCGTTCTGATACCCAGGCCAAGCTCAATCCCATTAAATCAGCCTCTCTGGGATGGGGCCTGGGCACCAGTGCTGTTTTAAAAGCTCCCCAGCTGATTTTCATGTGCATCCAAGCTGAGAACCGCTGACTACATTCTGTTCTGGCCTCTTCCCAGCTGCCTTTCTGCAGAGCCACTAAAAGCAGGGCGCTGAGGACAGGCTCAGGCTTCCAGCCCATCTCAGCCCCTCCTTGCGGTCTTAGGCACATTGCATAACCTCTCCGGTCCTTAGTCTATCTATACAGTAGGGGTGATGAGAGTGGGCGCATGGGAAATAGTGCAGCACCTGACACAGGCTTCAGTGCTTACTACGCGAGGATACATATCATTATCAACACTTCCTTTTACTGTTACTTCCTAGTGTGAGGATATGCTGCCAGTTTCCCACAAAACTCCCTTTTTTTTCCTTGTGGATCCGTAGTCCTGGTTATAGAAGTTATTTTCTATAAATTTTTCAATTATTTAAACTAAAGAAAACCCAACAGTTCACCCAGTTCTCCTACCCTCACCCTCCCACCTCTGGTAGCCCCCATCTGTTCTCTGTATCTATGAGCTTGGCTTTTTGTTTTTTAATTCCACATATAATAGAGACATACAGTATTTGTCTTTCTGTATGAGTCGTTGCACTTACCATAATGCGCTCGAGGTCCATCCACGTCATTCTTTTTCACGGCTGAATAATATTCATATTTATCACAATTTCTTAATCCATTCATCCGTTGAGGGACACTTAGGTTGTTTCCACATCTTGGCTATTGTAAATAATGCTCCAATGAACATGGAGGTGGATATATCTTTTCAAGTTATTGTTTTCATTTTCTTAGGATGAATACCCAGAAGTGGAGATACTGGACTATACGGTGTTTCTATTTCTTTAAAATTTTTTGAGGAGGGACGCCTGGGTGGCTCAGCAGTTAAGCACATGCCCCTGGCTCAGGGCGTGATCCACGGTCTCGGGATCAAGTCCCACATCAGGCTCCCTGCCTGGAGCCTGCTTCTTCCTCTGCCTACGTCTCTGCCTTTCTCTCTCTGTGTCTTTCATGAATAAATAAATAAAATCTTAAAAACATTTTTTTCCTGAGGACCCTGCATACTGTTTAATTTTTGAGGACACTGTATACTGAATGTTAAGTGGCTGCGCAAATTTATAGTCCCACCAACAGTGCACAAGGATTCCCTTTTTCCCACATCCTGGCCAACGCTTGTTATTTTTTGTCTTTTGGTAAGAGTCATTCAAACAGGTATGTAGGGGCATCTCATTATGGTTTCACTGTGGATTTCCCTGGTGAGGAGTGACGTCATGCATCTTTTCCTGTGCCTCTTGGCTATCTGTATGTCTTCTTAAAAAAAAAAAAAAAAACTATTCAGGGGGCTCCTGGGTGGCTCAGTGGATTAAGCATCCAACTCGATTTTGGCTCAGATGTCATGATCTCAGGATTGTGAGACTGAGGCCTGCATTGAGCTCTGCACTCAGCGTGGAGTCTACTTGTCCCCCTCCCTCTGCTCCTCCTCACACGCATGTGCTCTCTCTTCCCCCGCTCTCTTAAATAAATAAATATCTTTTTAATTAAAAAATTTAAAAAATTCAGTCTTCTGTCCATTTTTTAAATGGGATTGGTGTTTTGCTCTTAAGTTATAGTTCTTTATAGATGTTGGATAATAGCTTCTTATCAGATATGATTTGCAAATATTTTCTGCCATTCAGTAGGTTCCCTTTTCATTTTGTGGATGGTTTCCTTTGCTGTGCAGAAACGTTTTAGTTTGATGTAGCAATTCTTTAACTTGCAGCTTGGTGCCCGTTCCATTGAGATCTCTCAGATTCTGTCAAAGGCAATGAAGGAGCCGTCTCTTTGTCCCCGAACACAGCCCCTCCCTTGGCCAGTCACCTGCTACTCTCTTAAAGCATTCCCTTCCCTCAGAACATTCTAAATCCTATTAAGCAAAACCAAACATGAATATAAATAATCAAATCCAGATTTCTTCCTAGCGCACCTGCCAAGAAGTGTGACAGAAATGTTTTTATGGGGGGGGGGGTGCTTTAACCACAGCTTACAAGAATTTGTTCAGGCTGGTTTGAAGCTTAGTAGCACAGAGCAGTAGCGAGTTGGTGCCAGTCTGAGTTAAACTAGGTTTGGTCCTTAATCTCCCTGAACAAACCCAATTCAGACAAGCTGAGGCATGAGGCATGTGAGGGCCAGGCCACTGGGACCGGTGGGAAAGTCAAGGCAGCTGGGGAACAGAGGGATGGAGGACGGGAACACGCTCCAGGGGCTAACCTAGGGATGGAGTGACCTGAACTTGGTCCAAGCCAGAGGTGAGAACTCTTCCCAGACATCATACCGGGTATGAGCTTGATTCTTGCTTTATTTACCTAAAGCATATTATTTATATCATTATACATAAAATGAAATACAAGTCAAGCCTCCACCTACTGAGTTCTTTTCTTCAGAAAGCTCCTTCAGGGGGTTAGGTGGAGGAAGACAGGAGTTCATAAGTGATCCAGAACATCTCCGGAAGGCCCTTTGGACAACATTCATGAGCCCATTGTCTGAGAGTCTTAGGACCTCCTGGTGGGAACCTCTCAGAAAACCATGCCTATTGTACCTGCTTTGGGGTGCTAACCACAGCAAAGGAAGTGAGGTGAGGCCCTGACACCCCACACCAGCCCTAGCCCTTGACCTTCCAAGTCTTTTGGAATCCTTCCCCCAGCTCTTACCACTTGGAGGTTTCCCACTTTACCCGCTCAAAACCTCACTTTGCTCATTGATTGAATGAAAATAATAGCAATTGTGTCTTCCTCGTAGGATCAGGTTGTAGCAAAGCATAGATGAGTTCATAGAAAGCTCTTGGCTGGCGCCTAGCACAAAGGAAGTGCTGCACGCACGCTAGCTTCTGTTGATGCTGCTAATCCTCAGAGTGCCCCAGACCCTCAAACACCGCCCTAGCTTCCTGGGCCCCTAATCTTAGCTTTCAAAAGCAGGAGTCTCCTCCTTCTGTCTCAAGCAAAATACTTAATTTCAAGACTCCAAGTTCCCAAGCTCTGCTTCCCTCTTAAGGGAAACAAACAAACAAAAAAAACCCACCTCCCCCCCAAAAAAACATGCCTTTCATTTTTACCAACTCACCTACCATGACAAGGACATATAAAAACTTAATATCTCAATATCTTCAGCAGCTTGGAGCCTAAGAAAGAAGGAGGATCCAATCCCCCAGAAGGAAGGCAGATTCACTTGTTTTCTTCATTTTGTATTAAGTACCTACTGGGTACCGTAAGACAGCGCCCCCCCCCACCACCACCACCTCGCCCTGCCCTCAAGGAGACCACAGCTTGGGGGCAGTTGTCTCAACCCTGGTTGCACATTCGGAGCTTGTAAAAGTGCCAATGAATCCAGACCCATTACATCAAAATCTCTTGGGGGTGGGGGCAAAACTCAGGTGGCAGTATTTTTTAAAGCTCCCCAGAGGAGCTCAATGTGTAGCCAAGGGGAGAGCCAGTGATCTGGAAAGAGTGGCAGGGAAAAGATCATTCCAATCCAGTGTTGCTAGAACAAGTAAGTGATATATGGTACCAATACTATACCTCAGGAAGGCTATTGAGCAGAAACAAACAGGTAAGTGTGGGGTTACAGGCACCCAGGGAAGGCAGCCTGCTTTGGCCCAGGGTTTGGGGTAGAACTCAGCTAAGCCTCCCAAAGGCGGGAGTTTCCTCTCTGCTTCGATAGCAGAGGTAGTCAGACATGCTGAGATAATGAAGGGAAAAGTGTGCACTTAATTTTCATTTTGAAAGCAACAACCCCCTATGTTATTGACAGTATAGGACACACTGCATAATTAAGTCCTTTAATGAGTATTAATAAAATTGGCACATTTTTTTTTTCATTTAGATTAACACTTCTCAAGCCTCGAGGATAGCTTTTGGTGGTTTAGTTGGAGCCTCTTGGGAACTCTGGGAGAAGTCTGATGTGTGAGCAAAAAAAAAAAAACCCCAAAAAACAAAAAAGCACAAGGCCTGGGCCAGAAAATCTCAGTGGCAGCTTTGACTCATCCCTTCCCTCATCCCTGGGTCTGAGGAAGTCCAAGTCCTAGTAGGTCTCTGTGGTGAAGAGAGTTCAGATACGGCCCCAGGAAGTCTTCTTCCCCTTGTGCTTTTGTGCCACCCTTCACATTAAGAGGTAGGGCCTGTATTCCCTCCCCTGGGATCTGGACTGGCCTGTGATTTGTTTTGATCGATAGAAGGTTGTAGAATTAACAACTGCCACGCCCAGGCCTGAAGAGAGTTGGCAGGGGCTATATCGTCTCTCCGGAGTCTAGACACTGTGCTAGTAGGAGATGGAGGTTGGCCGACTGCAGGATCAGAGGTTGTGCGTGAAGAGAGGCCTTGGAGAATGCTCTGGACTGAATTGCATCCCCCCAAAATTCATGTTGAAGCTCTAATCCCCACTGTGACTCTATTTGGAGATAGGCCCTTTCCGGAAGTAACTAACATCAAGTGAGATCATCAGGGTAGAGCCCTGCTGGGATAATAGTAGTGTCCTTCAAAGAAGGAGAAGGAGGAGGAGGAGGAGGAGGAGGAGGAGGAGGAGGAGGAGGAGGGAGACCAAGGCTCTCTCTCCACCCACATACACCAAGAGACCATGCGAGTGCCCAGCAAGAAGGTCTCTGTCTACACACCAGGAAGAGAGCCTTCACAAGAAATCAAACACCGCCAGAAACTTCTTGAATTGCCAGACTCCAGAGCTGGGAGGAAGGAAATTTCTGTTGTTTAAGCCACTCAGTCTGCGGTGTTTTGTTACGGCAACCTGAGCAGAAATACATAAGATGTGAGGCCAGCTTGGAAGTTCCAGGTCTAGCCAAGCTCCCAAGTGAATGGAAACACATGAAAAAACCCAACTGAGACCAGCAGAAAATTGCCCACCTGAGCTCTGGCCAACTACTTGACCCGCACAATCATGAAGAGATTAATAAATCATTGTTCTAAGCCACTAAGTTTCAGAGCCTTCTGTTATACAGTAATAGTAACTGAAAAATAAAATCCCCCTGTGGCATCTTTTCTTTCCATTGCGTGTAGCACAGTGATCTAGCCAAGCTCGTTTCGTTGCGCCCAGTTATTAGTTGGGCAGCTGTTAGCAGCCTCCCTGTGAAGGTTTTTAAACTGTGGGTCATGGAATTCAAGGAAGTCCCCAAATTTGGATAAGGAAAAAAATAATAACATCTTAATTTTCATTAACCTTTAATGGAAATTTAGCATTGTCTTTAATTATGAACGAGGCCACAAACTACAATGGTATAAGAATATTTGTGACTTTGTCACTAACAGAAATTGCGGATAAATTTTTCTCAGGTCACGTTCCTTCCAATTGTCATCAAATATCCTAAAATAGCTTTCGTGCTTATCACTGCCCGCTGCTAGGTATTGCTACTGAAGGTGTCAATGAAGGAGCACGTATATTGTGCTAAATGTGGTCGTTAATATCGTCAGTGTAATTCATCCCCTCCGGACCCTAGCATTTTGTTTTATGCGTTTGGAACCATGATCCTGCAATGGTATCATAGGCTTCACGACTGCTAAAGGGGTCCAGGCCCTACAGAGGAATAAGAACCCCTGAACCAGATGTGGGTATGGGCCAAAATCCCCTATAAATTTCCCATGAGATTTCACTGAAGGCAAGTCTCAGACTGAGCCCTGCTACCTCCAAGACATTTATCCATAAGTTGGCACGAAAGCAGTTCCCACAATGTATTCTGGAAGCAAGATCAAGTTCTGGCTCCCTCTGTCTTTTTTGGGGTTCCTGTAGCATCTCATCCGAAAGGTTCATTCAAGGCAAATATTCTAGTTGCTTGTGTCAGCCGGCTCGCAGCTGGACACTATAATCACGCCTTAGAAACTTGTCCAAAAATCACAATGAAAATAGTGTGAATGAGAAGAATAATCCAATAATAATAATAATCCAGTAACAGCTAACACTTAATTGAGAACTACTCCTTATGCTGTTTTAAGTACTCAACATAAATTAACTCAGTCCTCACTACCACCAGATGAGGGAGGCATATTATTAGACCCATGTTACAGGTGAGGAAACCGAGCTCACAGAGGTTAGTATCGTGCTCAAGGTCACACAGCTCACAAAGTAAGGGAGCTAAATGAGAAGCACACCAAGGGAGTCAAGCTCCGCAGGTAGAACTCAGGTATCAGATTATTTTATTTTTTTTTATTTTTTATTTTTTTAAAGATTTATTTATTCATTTATGATAGACATGGGGTGGGGGGCAGAGACACAGGAGGAGAGAGAAGCAGGCTCCATGCAGGGAGCCCGATTTGGGACTCGATTCCAGGACTCCAGGATCGCGCTCTGGGCCAAAGGCAGGCTCCAAACTGCTGAGCCACCCAGGGATCCCCCTCAGATTATTTTTAAAGCATCCTGCCCGGCGATCACAATGTGCAGCCAGGTTTGAGAACTCATGTGCTGTGGATCTCCCTGCTCGTGCAAGAGTCGGAGTCCCCATATCAAGCCCATCCACACATCTTGAATACTACGTAGTTCACCAATGAGAAATAATTTCTAGCATCCATTATGTTAATTAACAAAGCCTCTGACATTGACCGGAGATGAAGATAGCTGAAAACGTGTGGCGGCCACCTCAACGGGTTAGACTGATTTGCAAAGCTAACCAAACACCCCATGGAGCACTCTGATTAGAATGTTCTAAAGGCTAACTGTCTATAGACCCTGAATCGAAACCCACTCATATATGCTTACACATCATGCTGTCTCTGTCAAAATTATTTATTTATTCATTCATTCGCTCATTTATTTTGAGAGAGAGCGCGCGCATGGAGAAGGAGGCAGAGGGAGAGGGAGAGAATCCCAAGCAGACTCTGCGGCTGAGCACAAGCCTGATGCATGACCTCAGGTTGATCTCACAACCCTGAGATCATGACCCGAGCCAAAATCAAGAGTCCAACACTTAACCAACTGGGCCACCCAGGTGACCCTCCGTTAAAATATTTTAGCTTAATTTATAGACAACATAATATATTGCCATTACCTCCATTCCCCTCTTGTGTTGAAAAACCTAACAAACCTTCCCACCTGCCCTGGAGTTTTCTAGATCACCTAATCAATAACATTAGTAGGTCTTTTGAACCACCAAACCTTCAACATGGAACTTCAAGATCAGTTGGTGTCTCTCTATCCCTTGAGATCAAAATGCCTCAAGCTACCCCATCCCCCCCACCTTTATATTTTTTATCACCACTAATCAGTCAGGATCTGAGATATTATCCTCCTCGCAGACTATTATTAAGTCAGCCTGACACAGTTTCATGGATGCTGGCAGAAGACATGAGACTCCTGGGTCCGAGACAAAGGGATTTATTACTCACAGCCTGGCAAGCAGTAGAACACGGTGCTGGCACTGGTTTTCCTGTCTCCCAAGTCCTGGCGGGATGACACAGAGGGGGGCGAGCTAGATGCCACACACCCAGTGCATTTGCATCCCAGCAGAAGAGCATCACGCTTGGGGAATTTATAGCTTTCACAGTGAGCGGTAAGCAAACGTGCTCTCTGTGTGATGGCAAACAGGATTGCTCACCACACACACAACCATGAGGGAGGCCCAGTAGAGAGGAGCGAGGGCCACGCATTCCGGGCGTACTCAGCAGCGATTAGCTGGGACTCTCAGCACCCATGTTGGGTTGCCTCTCCCAAGACCCTTTGCTTGGGTTTATTTTCATCTCAGCACCTAACTTCCTGATATTTTCTCATTAGGGTTCCTACTCATGTCCTCTAATGCCGTGGCAGCTCCGGAGGGCAAGGACCTGTCTGTCCGTCCTGATTTCCCAACACCAAGGACGACGCCTGGCTTGGCCCACAGAAGATGCTCAGTGAACGTAGTGAACGTCTGTTGAACGAATGAGTAAGACTGGCTCCAACTTCCAACCTGGGCCACAAATTCTCCATGCCAGTCAAACAGAGTTTTTAGTTGTCGCCATACATGTCCTCGGCCTAAGGAAACCTGTGCTGCAGGGCTTACCTCCATCCCCCCTATACACACGCTCACTCACCCCCAAGCCCAGTTCGGTTTCCCTCTCTCAAATTCCTTCCACCTATACATCCTCCTCGATTTTCCCAAAGTCTTCCCTTTTGGCCTCAGGCATGATTATTATTGCTATCATCATCCCCTTCCTCCCTACCACTATTATTTAGTTGCAATGGCTTAAGGGTCTTGTTAACACGTAAACATCCCGAGTGGGGAGCAGAAGGAGAGGTGAGGCCAGGGAAGTAGTAACAGGCCCCAGACATCTGCCTTGCTACTTGGCAGCTGCATGCCCTTAGGCAAGCAGTTTAACCTCTCTGTACCTCAGTCGTACCATCTGCAAAATGGGAATATGACCATACCTACCCCGGAGGGTTATTCCGAGGATCCAGTGGGCTATTTTACAGCAGGCACGCAGAAGAGTGCTTTTTGGGTCATTTGTGTCACACCTCCCACAAGCCCTCCTGAGGTTTCCGAGGAATTCGTGGAGGCCCCCCGTGGGAATGCCTCCCTTGAAAGGGCAGGGGCAGGGACTTCGGTTGGCCTGCTTGCCAAGCAGTTCCCCACGCTGGCCCAGAGCCCCTGACTCCTGGGGGAGGGAGGGCGCGAAAAGCATGTTGAGCAGATACTCCCAGACGAAGTCCGATCTTTCACAGAATCGGGGGTGGGTGTTCACGCATGACTTTAATGGTCAAAAAGAAGAGGCTTGTCGAGCCAGATGGCTGAGGACCAGTTACCCCAGATTTCAAGTCTGGTCATAGTAGCAAAAGTTACAGTGGGTACCCCTACGTGGAGTTGGTTTTCTGAGCTGAGGGAGGCCCTGGAGTGGCCTGCACCAGTTTTTCTCCCCAGGTGCCATTTAATTGATCGCAAGAAGCTACCTGTTTGTAGAACTTCACAAAGCACCTTACCATGTACCATCGCCTTTAACCTTTCCAGGCCGAGGCGGTAGGTATTTCCACCAGCCTCATCATTACCCCGCTTTATGGGAGAGGAACCTGAGGCCCAGAAGGCTGCAATTTAAGGGCTGGGATTTAAGCCCTGCCCCACCCCTTATGGTAAACAGAATAAGGGGATCCCAAGAGATGTCCTTGCCCTAATCCCTGAGACCTATTGATATGTTTCCTTGTGCAACCAAAGGGACCTTGGAGCTGTGAATAAATTAGGGATCCCAAGATGGGAAGATCAAGCTGGATGACCTGGGTGGGCCCTGTCACACGGGCCCTTACAAAGAAGAGAGTAGAGTCACAGATGGGAAGACGCCGCTGCCTTTGAGGATGAAGGGGCCACAAGCTAAGGAACGCAGAACCCTCTAGAAGCTGGAAATGGCAAAGAAGGGAGTTGGCCCCTGGAGTCTCCAGAAGGAATGCAGCTCCATCAGCATCTCGATTTGAGCCTAGTTAGACCCACTGAGGATTTAGGGCCATCAGAACCATAAAATAATAAGTCGGAGTTGTTTTAAGCCACTTTAGTTTGGGATAATGTGTTACAGCAGCAACAGGAAGCTCATACAGCCCCCACGGGGCTGCCGGGGCATCATGATGTTGTCAGCATGTGATTTTCCCAACGAATCTGTGCTTGATGGGAATAGCACGGAGACACGTGGGACCCAGAGAGGGCCCCCACCTACCCTGTCCCGTCAGCTCCTGGAATTCCCTGCGAGGAATTGGGAGAGGCAGGACGCATGGTGGGAGGACTGGAAGGCTGCAAACAAAGGACTCCGCCTCCTTGTGCCTATTTCCTCATCCGAGGACACGCGTGAAGGCAGCGCGGACTTCCAGGACCAGGGAAACTTGCCACTTGGCTGTCAGCGATCACTCTTAATGACCCTTCAGTCCTTCAAAAGCTGGTTAAAATTTAAACATGGTAGGAGGGCAGGTGAGGGGAGAGATGGCTTCCTGAGCCTCCTGGGGGGCGGGGGGCAGGTTCCAGACACTGTCTGGGGAACCCCGGGCCCACATCTGATGTATCCTTCTGATGGCCAAGCGGGGAAGCTCAGAGGAGTCAACGCCCAGTCACCCAGCAAAGGAGGAGCTGAATTCAAACCCAGATCTCTCCGATTCCAAAGGCCTGTCCGAACCGCCTCTCCCACCTCAGCAAGGGCAGAGCGAAATTGGGAAGAAACAGACAAGCCCATGTTTCTGAATCTCCATTTTCTCACCCACATAATGAAGAATAGCCAGAAGCATGGGAGCAATCAGAAGAGATGAGACCCACGAGCTTCCTTTACTCGCCAAAAATGCACCACTCACGTGGAAGGGGCTCGGAGGATTGCCCCTCAGCTGGGGCAGCCGGGGTGAGACTGAGGTGAGGGAGGGCAGGGGGCGCCAAATGTGCACAGGGCGGCTGGGGATGGAGAGCCAAGATCGGCCCGAGGCCCTTTACTCAAGAGCCACTATTTGGAAAGGTGGCTCTGGGCCGGGCACTGTGCCAAGTGCTGGCCACTCCGTCCTCACCAGCCCCACCTTCGTTCGAGTGGCAGATTCTTCTTCCTTCCAGATAGAAGGAGAGGTTGGGTGGGGGGGGTGAGGGGGGGGTGCAAGTCACCGATTCATTTTCAGCAACCACAACCCAGGTGTTGAGTGGAGAATGTTCCGGCCCGGAGTGTACTGGCCGATGGATTCTCCAGCAGGCAGTGGCCAGACCATTTGGGGTCAGTCAGCAACCGAGTCTAAAAGCAGATGCTTTTGGGTGGAAGAGAGGTCTCTGTGCCCCATGATTTCAAGCCCTCGAGTCTGGGTTTCTTGGCCTGGAGCAGACATTGCCAGTGTTTCCAAGCCAACAGCAAACACTGTCCGTTTGTGGGGTGCTTTACAGTTTGCAAAGTGCTTTCACGTATGTGTTTCGTCTTTAACATGATTTCAAGGCTGAGGAAAATAAAGGATGGCTGTGTGAGGAATGCTTTAGGCCATAAGGGGCAGCAAACATAACTAGAGTGGGTTAAGCAAATAGACTGGGCTGTTTCTCAACACAGGAAGTCCCGGGGTCGGCAGCTGCTGGCTTTGATTCAGTAGCACAGTGATGTCAAGACGGTTGCCTCCAAGTCTCCTGGTCTCCCCCTCATGGCTGCAAGTCGGCTGCCACTGCTCCGGGCATCTAGTTGCATTCTAGGCAGGAAGGAAAAGAGAGAAGGAACAATGCCAGCAGATTCTGGTTCTGTTCCTTTGCCAGAACAGTGTCACACAGCCCTCTGAGCTGCACTGGCTGTTGGGGAAATCGAGTACTTCGCTTTCTAACGTCCACATCGGAGGAAGGAAACAGATAAAAGGCTTGGGAATGGGGCTGAACGAGTCACCCACAGGGTCTGCTGTAGTAGGAGTAGAGGCTACAGGCCAGAAGAGACTAGAATGACTTAGGATATTATGGGGCCCAGGGGCTCTCAACACGTGGCTGTACATGAGAATCGCCCGAAGATCTTTTAAGAGTGATGCCAGGCCCTACGCCAGGCCACCTAAACAGAATCTCGGCGAATACATCCTGGTATTGTCGCCTTTAAAAGCTCCCAGGTGGATTAGGACGTGTGGGGCCGGTTTTCCAGAGCTGTTCTGTCCAATATGGGCAGCCCCGAACCCCCCCCCCGCCCGTGGCTATTGACATTGAGTTGAAATTAATTAAGATTAAATAAAATTTAAAATTTAGTTGCTCCATCTCAACAGCCACATTTCAGAGTCAGCGGCCCCACGGGGCCAGTGGCTATGGTACAGCGCGGCCCATATAGAACAGTCCCATCCTGTGGACGGCTCCCTGGGGGGATGGCGCTGTTCCAGAGGAACCCAAGAGCAAGAGCCTGTTGGGAATTTCAAGGCTCCTTAAGTCTGGCCTGATTTGGGCAGACGGGCTTGACCTGGATGGAGGCAGTGCAGGAGAGTGGTTAAGGGCAGGAACCGGGCGGGCCATACAGCCGGGGTTTGAATCCCAGATCCCCAACTTCCTAAAGAGGTGACCAGACAAGTTTTTTCCCTTCTCTTTCTCCATCTGCAAAATGGGAATGCCACCTCCCGGGGTTGCAGTGAGAACTCCAAGCCGATTCGTGGCACATGCTACCTGCAGCCCTGCTGTCTAGGAGGGTTGACAGCTGGCCCCACCCCCGAGGCGCCCCCAGCTGGACAGCCTTGTCATGGTCCTCCTCGACTCCATCTGGGACTGCGTCTAGGCTGCGGTGCTGTCCCCGATGGACTCTGACGCTGGCACTTCCCTGCCACCCCCTGCTTTGAGTCTGACCTCCTGGTGCTCAGTTGGACGGCCCACCCTGGCCCGTGTCTATAGGGCGGCGGAGAGTGAACGAATGTCTGGATAAACACTGGCCCCATCCCCGTTTTCATCCACGGAGCTTAAGCAGGGCTTTTTGACCTGTAACGAGGTCCTGGGTCGGTGGCTGCAGAGGGTGTGGGGGCAGGAGAGGCAGGCTGTGTGGTCCTGAGCAGGTCACCTGCCTCCCCGAGCCGGTGGCTGCTGATGTAGAGAACCGGGGTTGGGGAGAGTACGGAGGACAGGCTCTGAAGGGCATGATGCCTCCGCAACACGGGTTTTTCCCTTCTTGGGGACAATCACAGCTTCTAACCAGGGTGGCTGTACATTGGTCTTCGTCCAGGGTTTCTGATCTCCGCAAGGTGACCCGCGGCTCCGTTCTCGGCTCCCAGGGCTGTGCCCCCAGCCTTCCCTGCCCCTTCCCTGTCTCCAGGCAGGCTCAGCAGTGTCGGGGAGTAGGGCCCCGGGTTCGGAAGGTGTCATTCACGCCACCAGGAATGAGCAAGATGCCCCCTCCCCGCCACAGGAGGGTTCTCGGGAGGTGGGGGGGCTCCTCCACCAGCCCGCCTCCCAGGGAGGGAAGGGCATTTTCAGATGCAACAACCTTGAGCCTCAGCACATCTGCTCCTGGCGGGCGCTCCACAGCGCGGCAGACACGCCACGATGGGTCCCAGTCATTAACTGGCTGTCAGGTTCTTCAGATGATGGAGCTAAAAATAGCGCGCTATAGATAGAAGCTTCTCCCACGCAGGCGGCACCGGCTGCAAATGCAAGTGGGGAGAAGGAGCCCCCGCTCCCTCTCCCCTCCAGGAGGCCCATGCGCATCCACAGCCCCCCTGCCCTCGGGGGGCCCTGCTTACTTCAGCCGCACCCCCCTGGCCCCCCAGCCGCGCCCCAGCTTGCCGGGGTGCGGGGTTCAGCTGTGTGCTACACCCTGGGTACCAGCCATAAGGCCCCAAACCCCAAGGAGACCGCGCAGATGAACCCCCATGCAGCCGCTCCGGAGGCGAGCTATTTATAGAATCCAAATATCAGCATTTTCCACCCATTTACACAAAGCAATTTCAGCCTTCTCAGATGAGAAAAGAGTGGCCTGGGCCGTCATTCATTCCGGTGCCGGAATCACATTTGGGGCCAGGAAGCCCTGATTTTATAGGAAACCTCGAGGCCGGCTCGGATTAAAGATCAATGGCCACATAAAATGTAGGCTGTCATATTCTCGCTGCGAACTTGTCCCGGTAATAAAAAATGTTGTTTTAGTAAATAAACTCGGGGAGATGCATTGCCGGGGGCTGTTTATTCCCCACCCCCCACCCAGGCCCCCCACCCCGGGCCTCGTCCTGAGTGCTCCCAGCAAAGGACCCGGAGACGGAGAGCACAGGAGCCCAGGGTGGGGGCCCCCGTGGAGCCCGCCGGCCGTGGACTGGCCACCCAGGCACCTGCCCACCCAGCCCCCCAGCCACCCAGCCACCTGCCCACCTGGCCCCCCAGCTCCCTGGCCACCTGCCCACCCAGCCCCCCAGCTACCTGGCCACCTGCCTACCCAGCCCCCCGCCACCGGACCCACCCGGCCCTCCAGCCACCTGGTCCCCCAGTCACACAGCCACCTGCCCACCCAGTCACCCGGCCACCCAGTCACACAGCCACCCAGGGACCCTGACACGCTCGTGCCCACAAAGCCCACGCCACCCTGGCTGAGTCTCCACACACACGCTCACCCTGCGGCTGCTTTTAAAAAAAAGGTGAAATGTGTTTGTAAATAATGATGAGGCCGCAGTGGAGCGGGGCTAGCAGGACAGACAGACAGACCTGGGGCCAAGGCCTGGCCCTGCACATCCTAGTCCCCCGGAGTCTGGGAAGTGCCTGATGGCCCTGAAGTTCAGTTTCTCATCTGTTGTTAGGTGGGGGCCTGTGACCCCTCCCTCTCTCTCTCTCTCTCTCATTGGGCAGAGTCCTGTGCAGGCCATCTGCTCCGAACATCCCCCTCCCCAACACCACACCCTGATTTGGCAAACCCACCAGAGAAGGGAGCCGGCCAGGGGCTGGCTCTGTGCCAGGCGCCATCTGATCATTGCTTGCTTCCTCCCAGCTCACCTGTCTGCCCGCTGTCTGGACCAGCGGTGCTCCCACCTCAGCGTGTCCTCAAAACCATCAGGACAGCTGGCCGACCAACACCCCTGCCCCGCCACCCCGCCACCCTCACCGAGTGCCGAGCTCCAGCCCCAGGCGCTGATGGGGTGAGTGGGGTAGAGTCTGAGGATTTACATTCCTAGTAAGTTCCCAGGTGGTGCCCGATGACACGGATCCCACCATGCAGGGAGGCCCACGCTTGGAGAACGGACCTCCTGGAGAAACCAATAGGAAAGCTGAGGCTCCAGAAAGTTCTGCTACTCCTAACCGCGGCTCGTGGCGTTGCAGTGACTAAGCGCTTCAGGTTTGGCTGAGTCTGGGCCGTTGAAACACCGAGATAGGTCTCTAATTGCACACTGAGAGGACCGCCACGTAGGAAGACTCGGCGCGCCTGGAGAGCGTGCGGGCCCTGGGTTAGGATCGCGCCTGCTCCGAGGACACAGTAGCAGAAGCATTCGCCGTCCACAGCAAGGGAGGACGGGGGTCGGGCCCTTCAGCTCTGGGCGTGGGCAGGCGGCTACACAGGCCTGGGGTCCCGGGCTGCGGCCCCGGCCCCCCATCCCTCCCTCTGCCTCGGCTCCCACGCTGTTGGCCGAGGGCCCTCTGAGCGCCAGCTGAGGGGACACAGCTGTCCCTCCAAGCTCTGTGTTTCCGCAGAAGAGAGGCTCGGGCCTTACACAACTCCGAGTCCCGCCGGGGCCCGGCCTCCCATTCCTCCTGCACCTGCGTGCTCGTGGGCCTGCCCGTGGGAAATAGGGCAAGAAAGGAGTTTGGAAACGTTCTTTTCTCTCAACAGTGCCTGGCTCCAGGGGGCTGCCCTCTTGCTGGAGCAGGCCAGAGATCCCAGCCCAGGAAGCCGGGGACGCCACCTCGGGACTGGTGGGCCCCCTGCTCTGCGCCCCTGCCTGTCCACGGGCACCCTGAGCTGCGATCACGCTGAGGGCTGGGGTTCCCTGGGGGGCCCCTGGCTGCCCTGAGCCACGAGCACCCAGTGCAAAAGCTCCAGCCCCCAGGTGCCCTAGCGCACCCCTGCCCATCTGGGTCTTTCTAACGCTACTTGCCCCGCCAGCGGCCAGCAGGGGACAAAGAAGCAAAGCCCCAGGTAGGCGAGCTTTCCAGTCTCCTGTGGTTCCACTGTTCACCATGACCTCTAGGGATCCGAAGGGTAAGAAAGGGGTCTCCACCTCCCTGGTGTTATACCCTCCTTCTTCCTAACCCCAGCCCAGCTTTTGTGACCCACAGTGTCGCTGCTCTCTCCCCAGGGCCTAGCACAGAGCTTGGCCCACCGGGGGCGCTCACTCAGTGTCCCCGGGATGGGTGAGTGCCTGCGGTCCCCTCCCTGGCCAGTTCCTGGGACGGCCACAGCCCAAGCACCCCCCCCCCATACCCATTCTCCGGGCCCCCTGGTTCTTCCTGGCGAATCCGGCTGACCCTTCAGTGTCCAGCACACACTCGAATTTTCCAGGGAGCCCTCCCATCCTCCGCAGCCGCTACAATGACCCGGAGCGTTTCTTCTTTCTTCCCTCGGCCTCTCCCTCCTCGAGCCTCAGTCCCACCCCCTCTGCTTAGAACGGATCCTTTTCTTTTCTGTGACTTTGTGTTAGATCAAGTTGCTAGGTGCTTGTTCCTTTGCTGAGGAGAACAAGAGACATTTTATTTTGCTTTGTATTTGTTTCTCCTGCCTTTCACTCCCATTTCCAGTAGTGGTCACCACGCTAGGTACGCAGCGGTGAATATTTGTTGAACTACCCCTAATTACTATTATATGGTAAATATGTGTATCATATTGTATGCAACATGATGTCCCATGATACCACCTGTTAGATGCATGTGGTTTCGCATGTACCTCCTGTGTGCTGCATACACTGGCTCTACTGAGGGCTCCTCTACCTTCCTAGGGGTTACGGACTCATGCCGTCCTCCCAGCAGCCCCGAAGTTTGCCCAAGCCCACACAGTCAGTAGTGGGGAGACCTGGGAATCTAGTCCTGGGGGAGTGGGGTGCCTGGTTTTAAAAGTGGCGTTCTTCAAGGGCGCCTGGGTGCCTCAGTCGGTGAAGCGTCTGCCTTCGGCTCGGGTCATGATCTCGGGGTCCTGGGATCGAGCCCCATATCGGGCTCCTTGCTCAGCAAGGAGCCTACTTCTCCTCCTCCCTCTGCCTGGCTCCACCTGCTTGTGCACTCTCTCTGTCAGATAAATAAATAACATCTTAAAAAATTAAATTATGAAAGCGCATTCCTTTTTTTAGGATGTTATTTATTTTAGAGTGAGCGTGCTCGTAAGGGGGGGAGGGAGGAGCAGAGGGGCGGGAGGAGGGAGGGGGGATATCATCCCAAGCGGACCCTGCGCTGAGTGCAGGGCCTGATGTGGGGCTCAGGCTCAGGACCCTGGGATCACGACCGGGGCCGAAACCGAGAGTCAAACGCCCAACCGACTGAGCCACCCAGGCGCCCCTGAAAGTGCCTTCTAAGCAAAGGGCCTGGGCCTTGGGGCTTGGCAAACCCGGGAGGCTTCTCGAAGGCAGGGGTAGAGTCCATGGTCATTTAGAGGAGAGCAGGCGGGTCTCAGGGCCGGAGGAGGCCAGAGAAAGCGGGCAGGGTGGAGGCCGGGGGAGGCTGCTGGCCTCTCTGCGCCTCGCTCATTCCCCTGAGGTCAGTGAACTTGAAAGAGCAGCTGCCTCCTTTGGTTGCAGGGGGAGACGATCCAAGAGGCGTGATGCGGGTGTGCGGGCGTCATCGCCGCTGCAAGAGGCCTGTTGGGCCTTTGCTGGGAGCTCACGCCGGGGGGCGATGACAGCCACCGTTCCACTGTGTCCCTTGCCTTCTGACACGCCCATGGCTCTTCGCGGCCTCACACCTGCGCCAGCCACAAGCTCCGGAGGCAACAGCAGAAACTGCATTTCCCGCGGGTGCTCATCTGGGAGGCTCATTCCCCAGTGCCTGTGGGCAGCTACCTGGGAAGGTTCCAGCACCTGCTCTGTCCCGCTCTGTCCTCAGCAAGTCCCCCAAGGGGACCTGCCCCCCACCTAGAAAGGGAAACTGAGGACAGGGCGGGAGGTAGGAGTGTGCCCTTCTCTGGGGCCACTGAACAGGGGTAGGGGAGCCCTCCGCGGAGTCTCCCGAGAAAAGCCCAGAGCATTCCCCACCACACAAAGGCTCCCAAGGGTGTCACGGTGAGTGTGCTTCGGGCGGGGGGGGGGGGACGTCAGCACCCACCTCGCCAGCATCAGCAGCCACACTTGGCTCGGGCTCTAAACCCCTCAGACGAAAGAATGTTCGCCCGCAGCGAGGTTGCACAAGAATCAGCGAGAGGGATTTTCTTTGCGGTCGGCTTGACACCAGGACAATGGGCTGATGCGAGGGTGTGCGAGCCGAGTGAGGGTGCCAGACAAGCTGGTTATTTGCTTTTGTCTGAACCCTAAATCCTCTTTCTCTGGCTGAGCATGTCACTCGCGCACCTATTAGGTGGGTGTCGCCCTAAGTGGTGGCTCCTCAGTTCTGGCGTGTAGAGGAATTTCCCAGTGGGTGTGTCAGGACCGGTCCAATCCCCGGGGGGTTCTGACTCCCTGAACTCAGGAAAATCCACGTTATTACACCGGAGCAACACAGGGTTCTCTTGGAGGGACCTCTCAGCTGGAGTTTAAGAAACGTGGTTGCCCCACGGTCCCTTCCTTCTGCATTGACTCTCTCCTCGAGGGCTAGGCCGAGGGTGCCAACCTGGGCGATGTCCTGCGCTTCCTCTTTTCCACCCCAAGACATTGTGTCCACTCCCAGGACACATCGTCTGCCATTCACGGCTTGGGATGACCCTCACGTTCCTGTGCTCTCCCTCCTGTTTCTGTCCAAAGGTCACGCGCTGGGTCTCCACGTGGGCAGCAGCAGAAGCCGTGCCTAGCGTGGTGATGACCTTTATAAATATTTTTGAGCTACTGCATTTCATATATATTAAGTATTTTTTTTTTAAGATTTTATTTATTTATTCATGATAGAGAGAGAGAGAGAGGCAGATACACAGGCAGAGGGAGAAGCAGGCTCCATGCACTGGGAGCCTGACGTGGGATTCGATCCCGGGTCTCCAGGATCGCGCCCTGGGCCAAAGGCAGGCGCCAAACCGCTGCGCCACCCAGGGATCCCTCATATATATTAAGTATTAACCTTGCTTCAGGCCCAAAGCTAGCTGCTAATGAGAAGAAAGAAAATAGACAAATTCTAACCAAAATTGATACACAGTGCTGAGGGTCAAGTATAAAGCCTCAAACCTATTGGATTGGCTAAGGTTGCAAAAAAAGGAAAATACCCAGCTTTGGCAGAGGCGAGGGGACGCTCTGACGGTGTGTGTAGGATTGTGAATTGCTAGGACCATTCTGGAGAGCAATCTGGCAATATAGGACTCAAATTTAAATGTCTATTCCCTTTGACCCTAAAATTCTAGTTCTAGGAACTTTTTCTAAGGAGATAACAGAACAGGGATGGCTGGGTGGCTCAGTGGTTGAGCGTCTTCCTTCGGCTCGGGTTCTGATCTTGAGGTCCTGGGATCGAGTCCCGCATCGGGCTCCCTGCAGGGAGCTGCTTCTCCCTCTGCCTGTGTCTCTGTGTCTCTCATGAATAAATAAGTAAAATCTTTTTTTTTTTAAAGGGCATAACAGAACAAGGACACAAAGCTATTCACTTGAGTCGTTACCCAAACATTTACTGAGCACCTACTACACACTGGGCAGAGTGTGATGAAGCAGGCAGGAGGATATGAGAGTGTGGATGGCGTATGTGTGTGTCTGGGGTGGGGGTGGGGGTTATCAGAGCAAGAGCCTGACAGCAACCTAAAAGTCCATCCGCGGATGGCCCACACCACATTTTGACATAACAGAATACAAAGCAGCCATTTAAACTGTTGCTGTGTAGTCATTGTTGGAGGAAGCTCCCTGTGACACTGTTGAATAAAAAAAAATGCAAATTGGGAAGCAGGAAATGTCTCATTATGTCAAGTGACACATAAATGTCTACATGAGTATATACATAGAGGAAGGTGTCGAAAACTTCACTGTCAAATGTCAGAATGTTCAAAGGATTTGTTTCTGGTTCGTCGGGTGTTTTGTATTCGTCTTTCTACCTTTCTGTATTTATTTTTTTTTTTCAAGAGGAGGTACACAGAATGCGAATAACATCTTTGTAAACAATGAATGGGTGGGTGAGTGAATGAAAGAACAAACAAGGGAAAAAGCAAGATAACATCCAAGCTCAACCAACCTGGGAAGGCACAACAGCCTTCATGGAAGCCCTGGTACTCCCTCACACGCCGCCCTGGGAGGAGTTGAGCTCCTAGAGGGTACGGACTAGGCTGGCAAGTGGTAAGTGTGCATCTGTGTGGCTGCTGCCCTTCTGCGGTGTCCTAAGGTGACACACTCACCCCAGAAAGCCTCACAAGTCTTCTCTCATCCAACAACTGTTGGACCCCGTGATTTTCCTGGGCCTCTTCCACCTGGGAGGCTCAGAGAGGCTGAGACTCAGACAACAAGTGAAATCAATCCGGGCCCCACTGGGCTGGAGTTGGCTGGCTGGCCCTGGGTTGTTGTTTCTTATCTGCCGAGGCTCCGTTGAACTGGCTGAGTGACGAGGCACAGCTGGGGTTGTTAAATCTTCCCCCGCAACGCATGTGCTGCTAGGATTATTCACAGTGGCTTCGGTCCCCTGCCCAAGACCCCTTTTCCCCAAAGATACCCTTCCAAGCCCGATGCACGGCTAATAAACCCAAACCCAAATTGATCTCCCAGCTGTTCTTCAGATGCACTGCCAGCCCCCTTATCTGAGCCAAGCTGTTTGGACTTACAATAAATAGGGGCAATTTTTCATCCGGGGATTTTCATTGGTTTCAGAAACTGTTCTCATTCAGCAAAGGCTTTGTTTTTTGTTTTTAAGATAGTATTTTTTAGAGCAGTTCTAGGCTTACAATAAAATTGAGAGGAAGGTGTAGAGACTTCCCATATATCCCCCTTTCCCTCCTCCATTATCAACAACACTTATCAGAATGGCACATTTTTTTTTATTATTATTAAGGATGAACCGACATTGACACATCATAATCACCAAAGTGCATAGTTTATCTAAGGGTTCACTCCTGGTGTTAAACATTCAGTGGTTTTGGACAGATGTATAAGGACACGTATCCATCATTATAATATAATACAGGGCATTCTCACTGCCCTAAAAATCCTCTGTGCTCTGCCTCTTTATCCCCTCTGCCCCCACCTCCACCCCTGGCAACCATTGATCTTTTTCTTGTCTCCATAGTTTCAGCAAAAGCTTTTCAGTGGAGGCAGTAACACATCTTGGCAACGTCATAGGTTTGGAAAACTGGCTTTCTCTTACTACCAGATATACTGGCAAAAAAAAAAAAAAAGAAAAAAGAAAACCTCTATCTGTTAACATAGCTTGGTTCCTCCATGGCTGCATGGTTTGCTCATGAGAAAGAAAAAGGCACAGTGAATGCCCCGTCCCCACAGCTTCCTTCCATCCAATTGGGACAGAACTTCAAACAACTGGCCCAGGTGTAAAAGGAAGGCTGGGAACTCAACACTATCGATCAGCTCAGTACTAGGCAGTTGGGGAAAGAGGAGAGGTGTGGTTCTTTGGAACGACGTGTCTGGAGGTCCATGAGGACAAGAGCTGCAGACCGCTCTAAGCCTTGGACTCTGTAGCCACAGCGGTGGGAGAAATAACAATTTCAACAACAAATATTTAGGGTGGAGCTTGGCCTTTCATAGAGTGTGTGCCCATGTATAATCCCATTAGCTTCAGTTGCAAAGCCAGATTCTCCCTCAGATGCATAGTGCCCAGGGGCCATGCAGGATCCATTTATTCATTCGTTCGTTTGTTCCCTTATGGGCAAACACTTACCAGGCACTCTGCTAGGTAATTGTTCTACCCAGGGTATGCCAGAGAAGCAAAGCTGATATGATATTTATATACAAAGGGAGAAGTTTAAGGAATCTACGTTTGATTATGGAGACTGACAAGTTCAAAATCTGCAGGGTGGACCAGCAGGCTGGACAGCCAGGAGGAGCTGATGTTGTAGTTGAAGTCCCAAGACCATCTGCTGATAGAATTCCCTCTGGCTCAGCGGAAGTGGGGCTTCTGTTCTAGTCAACTGGTTGGATGAGGCCTTCAACTGATGGGGCGAGGCTCACCCATATTATGGAGGGCAATCTGCTTTACTCACTGTCAAGTGACTTAAACGTTAATCTTATCCAAAAATACCTCGTGGAAACATCCAAAATAACATTTGGACCACATATCCAGGCACCATGGCCCACCCGAGTGGACACAAAATTAAGTATCACACGAATGAAGGCACCGGGATGAGTCAACTCCGCCCCCAAGAAGATTGAAGACTAGCAGTAGGAGCAATAGCATGTCTTAGAAGGGCAGTGCCATAGGAAGCGATACATGCTGTACGAGAGACACACATAGTGTGGGAAATCTGAATGGCATTTCGTTTGGCCACGGGTAAGAGGTGAAGGAGCACGGGGTCCACAGAAGGCTTTGTGGAGCAGGAGAATTTGAGTGGGCTCCTGAAGGATGGGTGGACTTGAGGTGGGTGCACACAGAGGGAGGAAAATGGCACTAGATAGGTGGAAGAGCCTGAGCAAAGAAAGATTTGAACCTGTTCACGGAGCCGCCAGGAATGGATTACAGGTGTGTAGAGAAGTAACACGCAATATTGCAATCCACAGAGCAGACCAAGGCGTTGCACCCGGCTTGAAAGTGCTCCTTCTTGTCCCTTTCCAGCTCCCTGCTCCCTGTGCTCTAACCTCTCTCTCTGTCCCATTACAGTTAACAGCCCAGGTTCCAGGGAGGCTGAGCCTGAAGGCCGTGCCCTGCTGGGCAGCTCAGGGAAGGGCGGGAAGATGGGTCCTGGTGCCTCGGAACACGGCCTCGGGGCATGGAGGAGGCTTCCGTGGGACAGATGCTGGAGGTCCACAAGGCTCTGGCGATACCTGAAAACCCCGATGGGAATATGAGCAATGGGGATGCCTGGGGGACTCAGTGGCTGAGCATCTGCCTTGGGCTCAGGGCGTGACCCCAGGGTCCTGAGATCCAGTCCCTCATCAGGCTCTCTGCAGGGAGCCTGCTTCTCCCTGTGTCTTCTGCCTGTGTCTCTGCCTCTCTCTCTATGTGTCTCTCATGGATAAGTAGAAGAAGAAGAAGAAGAAGAAGAAGAAGAAGAAGAAGAAGAAGAAGAAGAAGAAGAAGAAGAAGGAGGAGGAGGAGGAGGAGGAGGAGGAGGAGGAGGAGGAGGAGGAGGAGGAGGAGGAGGAGGAGGAGGAGAAGGAGAAGGAGAAGGAGAAGGAGAAGGAGAAGGAGAAGGAGAAGGAGAAGGAGAAGGAGAAGGAGAAGGAGAAGGAGAAGGAGAAGGAAGGAAGAAGAACGAGCACCAACGGTGTATTGAACACTTGGTGCCCGCCAAACATGGACAGATTCCGCCATATGGTCGTTGCTGTCACCCCCCATTTTATCCCTGAGGAAACAGCCTCCAGAATTTAAGGAACCTCCTCAAGGATCCCCCCATCAAAACAGAACAGGAACATCCAGTCTCAAACCCAGTTCTCCCTGGTGTAAACCCCAAGCTCTTGCCACCTCAGTGGTTCAGAAACACCTGGGAAGACTCTGAGAAAGTGGGGGAATCCAGGCCCCCGACCCCCCAGACATATGCATCACTTGGCCTGGGCGGGGGGCGGTCCTGGCATCCTTCACTGGCAGCCACTGCCCCAGATCATGGGGGAAGGAGCGACTCCTGCTGGCCGCTTGCGCAGAAGCATGTGACCCCCTCAGCCCCCCAAACTCCCAGCAGCCCAGGGCGACCCTAACTTGGACAAAACACTGCCCTTTGGATTATGTGACTCCTGCACTCCCCCCCGCCACCCCGACTCAGAGAAGTGCCCTGTCATCTAGAGGGTGCAAGTGAGGGGTGGGAGGTGGCCTAGGCCAAAGCAGGAGACTGCTCCTTCTCTTTTTACATTTGTCCTGTCGTTTGTAGAAAACACGCTGTACAGTCAAAAGCAGCTGCAGCGGGAAACTCAGGGATGTGGGCTCCTGGCTTGTCACAGCTATGATCCACGTTCTGTTCCACTCCACTTACGAGCACAAATGTCCCTGCAATATTCCGGGAACGGTGTACACAGCTGGTCCCACCACACACACACCACCTCCAGGGCCAGGAAAGGGGCTGTTCGAGGCAGGGCATGGGCCTGACTCCACGTCTGGGGTCGATTTGGATTTTTAATTGTTGGGCTGTAGGGATGGGGTGGGGGGCGGTCATATGCGGGAAAGGTTGGGTTATTTGCTTGTTTTCTGGAGTTGGCCAAATGTAATCATTCAGGATTTCTTTTCTGAACATTCTTCTTGCTTTAAAAAAAAAAAAAATGCCTGGGCTGCATTTTTGATTTTATGGCCTCTCCCACGAGATCAGCTTTTATTTCAAAAGTAAAACCCCAGCACAAAGGGTAAGGAAGCTTGCAAGCCTTTTGAGGATGGCTGTATAGCATGAGCTCTCATTAAAATGCTTCCGTAACTTCTGTGTTATCAGGAAAAGACCTTTGTACTTAGTCTAGAAACTCAGGTTCCTTCTGATTTTTTGACCCTGTGATTCTCTTGTGCCCAGCACAGTGCCTGCCACATAGTACTAAGCAATTTTTTTTTTTTTTTCAAAGAACAACAGCAGAAAAGAAGGCTTATTGACCAACTAGCTTTGGTCTTCATCAGCAAGTTGCCTCAGGGACTTCAGTATTACATGAAATGTGAAATTATTACCAAACTGAATTTTAATGAAACATTTCACCATTGGGGGAAATTTTAAGAAAAAAAAAAAAAGCAAAATTTATCCTATGTTTGTGGTTACCATTTTAACATGATTCTATGAACAAACAAACAAAACTTTAAAACGATGTTCAGGGGCCATGGAGCCTGCTGCTCCCTCTGCCTGTGTCTCTGCCTCTCTCTCTGGGTCTCTCATGAATAAACAAATAAAAAAATAAAATCTTAAAAAAATAATAATAATAAATAAATAAATAAAATAATGTTCAGAGGGGGGAAAAAAGAAACAGAAAAATAGGAGTAGAGCTGGAGAGCATGGTATCTATTTCTAAAATGCAATAGAAAGATGTTTGGATCTAAGACTTAAGACCTTCCTCTCAAACTGGTCATTATTCAACATTCTTTGTCTACAACCGAAGATGAATCAAACTATCTGGGCTATACAGTCAGACCACATTTCTCCGTCTTGCCCAAAAGGCTGTTGTTAGGGTCTCTGATAAACATCTCACAAGATCAAGGCTTACCAAGTCTTCAGCATTTCCCAGATCCACATTAACCCCATCCCTAAAAGACTTATAGTGGGTTTGGCGTGACTTGTTTATAGTGAACCCACAAGAGTACCAGGTGATCACTTCTTTCTTCCAACCCACGTATGCCCAAGGCATCTAATATTTTTACAGGGGATTGTTATCACCCCAGTCTGGAGTCTCTACAATTTTTCCTTTTCTCCTTAAAAAAAACAAAAAACAAACAAACAAAAAACTAGGAGAGCCCTTTCCATCCCTGGCTCTCTCCCACCACTCCCCTATCTCTTGACTCCTCACTGGATGCAGGCAGCAGCTGTATGGCCACTTCGGCAAGTTTTCCAGTGTTCCTGGGGTACAGCTGAGCTGAGCCTTGGGAGTGGCCCTAAAGTAGCTCCATATGCTTTCACTCTCTTCCTGGTCTTAAGAATCTGTTCACTCGTTCCCTGAACGATCATGTAAAGGTCAGCCTCTGAGGAAGCTAGGAGCAAACTAAGTGCCATCATGGTGTGTTCTGGGCTTCCACACACGCTCACATTCTGTGTCATGACACCGACATCTGCTGAGGAACATACAGTGTGTTGGACAGTGTCCCCGGGGCTTTACTTACGGGCTCACAAGTGATTCTTCCAACAACTCGGTGAAGAAGGTACAGCTATTAACCTGGTCATGCAGATGAAGGAACTGAAGCCCAGAGCCGGTGAGTAATTTCGCCAAGGTCACACAGCTCAGTGGCAGAGCTGGTGTCCAAACCCATGTCCTGACCACTACGCTACACTGATCTGTCCCTTCTATGTCACCTTTTTTGAACTTAGTTTTATGGTAGGATGGGATCATGGGAGATGATTCTCTGTTTTCTGTTAATTTTTTTTTCTTTTTAATCTGGTGAGTAGTTTACAAAGCCTGTTCAGGTGGCCCTAGGAGCACTGAATGGACCCACCTTTGTGGAAGCCTCGCCAATGAGGCTCCTCTTCTGCCTCCTGCCTCATTCCCCATCAGTCTCTTCAGGAGCCACAGCCCCAGGCGAAGATGGTGGCAGGGACTGAAGTGTCCTGTCTGGAAACATCGGCCACAAGGAAAGACTTGATGTTACGGGTTGAATTGCGTCCCTCTACAATGCATACGTTGAAGTCCCAACCCCAGTATTTCACAAGGTGACCCACCTTGTTTGGAAACAGGGTCATCGCAGAGGTGATTAGTTAAGACAAGGCCATGCTGGAGGGGGGCAGACGCTCATCCAACATGACCGGTGTGCTTCTAAGGAGAGGAAGTTTGGACACAGACGCACACAGGGCAAACACCATGAGGAGGCATAAAGGTGAAGACAGGGGTCAGGGTGACGTGTCAGAGGCCAAGGAGTGTGAAGGGTTGCCAGCAAAGCACTGGAAGCTGGGAGTGGGGCACGGAACAGGTTCTCCCTCACGGCCTCAGAAGAAACCAACCCAGCCGACACCTTGGTCTTGGACTTCCAGCCTCCAATCGGGAGACGGCACGTTTCTGTTGTGTAAAAGGCCCCCTTTGTGGCACCTGGTTACAGGAGCCCTAGCAAACTACTACACTGAATGTCAAACAGTAAAGACGGACGAAGGCCATCCCAGCCAACAGGATCCTCTGACCCCCCACTTAGGTGCCCCCTTTCTCAGGAAGCCTTCCCCAAGGCCCCGACGATGGTCTACAGAAGAGTCAGGCTGCGGGGTGGGGAGCTTCCTGGCAGAAGAGGAGGCCAGGGGCTGGAGCGGAGTCGGGGCTGCAAAGAGTATCACGCGAGCATGTGTATTCGTGGTGAGCTCGGGTGCAAGGTGGGGGTGAGTCGGGTAGTGGTAGCTGAATAAAGAGCCAGTCCTCTTATTGCACGGATACTCTCTCTCTCTTTTATTTAAATTATTTTTTTTAGGGCTGCCAAGTGATTTTTTTTTCTGAGAATTTGTTTTTTCTGTGAAGATAGGGGTGGGGAATGAAGCACCTATGAGCCTCCCACGTGGGCTCCATCCCCGCCCCCCAGACTGGGGGAGGTACTCCTCCGCCCCCCCCCCCCCACTCCCATGCACTTGCCTCCTGGCCGAAGTCAGGCCCATGCCTGCTCAGTCAGCGGGACCTGCATGACCATGCCTGGCCCAGTGCGGGCCTCTTGGGTGGGTGAGTGGGTGGGTGGGTGGGTGCTGGTGTGCATGGGAGGGGAGGAGAGGGCCAAAGAACCAGGAAGATGGAAAAGTAGAAAGGGGAGGGAAAGAAGCAGCAGGATATTTTGTAAAGTTGGCGGGGAGGGTGGTAAAAAGGAAGGACAAAGAGGGAAGGAGAGAAGGGTCAGAAGAGCGGTGGTCAGCCACTTTCCTGATGGGGATCCACAATTCCATTTCTGATCCTCTTGGGACCAGATGTTTTCCATACTCAGAATTTCGGGGTTTTGAGGAAGATACAATGGCCCTCTCTGCCTTTGGGCCATCTTCTCGGAAACCATGCGAGCCCAGGGGAGGAAGGAGTGGATGCCCAGGCTTGGCGGGGAAGAAGCAAGGGGACGCAGAGTTCCAAGTAAGCTGCTGGCCCGTGTGGCCGTGGAAGCCACAGGCGCGGAAATAAGGAAGGCCAGAGGCCAGGGGCTGCGCGCCTACTTTCTAGAACGTTGATGCAATGGATTGAGGACATCCATCACCATCCGACCGCAATGACCACCTTGGAGAAACCCGCCTTGCACATACTAGAGCAATAGGTCCCTTTGGGTCCTTTTCCCTGGACCTGTGACTTTCAGGAGTAGTTCTGTTTTCATCTGTGGCGACCTGTCACACCTGTATAATAAATCATGGATTCTGCTGTCTTAGCTGAAGAAAAAAAATATATAAAACAAGATACCAGGGGCCATAGTTCATATGGGGTAGCAGCATCCTGTATGCAAACACATGGATTTCTCTGGAGTGAAAATGGATGAATATTCACATAAAGTGGAATAAATGAAGGCTAAAAAGAGCCCTACATTCAAGTCAGATTTAAAATATATATAATTTTTTATTTATTTGAGAGAAAGAGAGAGCACAAACAAGGGGAGGGGCAGAGGGAGAGGGAGAAGCAGGCTCCCCGCTGAGCAGGGAACCCGACGTGGGGCCAATCCCAAGACCCAGGGATCATGACCTGAGCTGAAGGCACACGCGTAACCCACCGAGCCACCCAGGAGCCCCAAGTCAGATTTTCTTAAACTTCAGATTTTCTTAAATTTCAGATTTTCACAGGATTCGGCCCTGGGATGATGTTCACAGAGTGCGGCTCTGTAAAGGAACAAAAGCCAAGCCAAGATACAAATCTCTGCTCACGCTTCTCATTTCCAAGAAGCGGGGAGTCCTCGGGCAGAGAGAGCCCTCCCCTGTCTCTGTGTTCTAAGGTCACGGGCTTTCCGAGGAACCTATCGAACAAACCATTTGTTCAAAGTATATAAAAAGACAGAGCTTTGTTCTCAATCCAAGGAAAAGAGGCAGGGACAGAAGTCTTCTCAATGAAACTCAAATCTTTCCTTTAGTTCCAGACTCCTCCCCCGTCCTCCCCTCCCTAATAAACCATATTTCCCTGGGAAAACATCCCACAGACGTCCTCCCAGGGCCCAGCTGTCCCAAGCTGGATGGTCTACAGCGTCTGAGCCCCCGGGGCAACGCCGAGGACCTACTAAGCGTTGAGAAGGCCCCTTCCTATAGGATTTGCCCTTGAGCCTGGCTGGGCTCATTCTCGCCTGGTTGAGGCAGCTGCCCACATGGCTCTGCTGTCGCTCAAGGCTCGCAAAGCCGATCCAGGCTCGTCCCTCCACCTCTTCAAGGGGTGAGGGTTAGGATGGGGCAAGAGGGAGGAGAATAAAGTTCAGGGCCAGGCAGGTTTGGCTTTCAGTCTTGTCCTTGCCACCTGCTTTGCAACCTTAGGCTTTGTGACTTAATCTTTCTGGATTTCAGTATCCCCCTGCGTAGAAAAGGGAATAAGGATTTCTCTTCTAGGATTGCGGCAGAGATGAAGCCAGATGGCGTATGATCATACATGAAAAGCCAAGGTCCTCAGTATAGAGCAACCACTCCTGCGTCTGCTGCTCCGTGAACCACCCAGTGATATTCTTGGAGCCGGGGGCCCACTGTTGCCTACGCGGTATGTCGGAGGTGGGGTGATGGGGGGTGGCGGGCTTGGAAGACGTCTGGAGCAAGGCCCCAAGCTTCTCCCGCGCGGGTCCACACTCCCCACACCTCGGGCAATTCCGCAGTTTGCGGGGGACCCTCCAGGGACTGTCCTTAGAAGGTTATCCTGGGTCTACGGCTGGTCCCTGTAGAGGTAGGTTGATCTCAGAACCACTTCCTCGAAGCGTCCTCGGCCTTCCCACCAGCCCATCCGTGAGTGATCTTGCCTCCCTGGGGCTGGTAGACCACGACAGCTGGCCCTGCCTGGGGCGGACACCCCGCGACCGGGGCACATCTGTGCAGGCCGCAGCCCGTCCGTTCTTATCAAGCTAGCCGGTGTGATGATGGGCAGTTCACAGGTCCATGAGGGAGGGGACCCAGCCAACACGGGGTGCGGGGATTGATGCCCAGGGTGGCACCAAGGCCTCCTCAGCTTCTAGTCCACGTCAGGTCAGGTTCTGGAAAGACTGGCTACACACATCCCTATAGTCTGTGCCGTGATCTTCGCTCCTGGTGTCTCCCTGCGGAGCCCTCACGGTCCAAGTTGGTTGCGTGAGCTCCAGCCGTCACATCTGTGCTCTGCTTGCTTCCCAGGGCTCCGCCCCCCCATCCCATCCCCCGCCCCCGCCAGCCGGCGTGACCATTCCTGGTGCTCACCTTACTGACCCGTGGGGTGGTTTCAAGCACGTCTACACGTTCCCTGACGCTCCCACGGAGAAAGGCGGAGGTCCGTGCCCCCTCCCTGCATCTGGGCCAGCATCTGTGACTCACTTGCCACCCCTAGAGTGCAATGGGAGACAGACAGGTAGTGCAGATTAGAAAGGACGTGCTGACTCCACCTGGGGCTCTGGGGGTGCTGGCCCGGGGTTCGGGGAGCCTCCCTCCCCTTCAGAAGTCTCGTGCCCCAGAACCAGCAGGCTGAAAAGGCCGCACCTGACGAGGGACGACACTGGTATCAGGACCAGCTGAGCGGCAGTTCCCAAGCCACACGTTCTCCCAAGAGCCTGTTAGGGGACAGCAGGGTGCAGCGTTGGGGTGCGGCCTCGGAGGCCGATCGCCAGGGTCCGCGTGCCACTTCATCCACTCACTGGCCGTGTGTCTTATGCAGGCAATTTTATCTTCTTATCGTGCCTCTGTTTCCCCCACCTCTTAGATGGGGATTATAATGGTCCCTTCTTCACAGAATTGACACGAAAATTAAATCGGTGACCACATGGGACCGGCTGAGAACCGGGCCACACTCAATATTGCCTTGTCCTCTTTGCTTCGTGGCACCCACTATTTCCTGGGATTACTGTGTTTCCTCATTTACAGGCCTCTCTGCGCTAGGATGTGAGGGCACAGGGCGTGTGCCACGTGTACGATCCTCGCTGCTCGGTCACCCCCACCCACCCGGAAAAGGGTCTGGCATTGGGGGAGCACTCGTGTCCGTTTAGATCGGGTTTGTCTAGGTAGCAAGTGATCATGACAGTAGTCGTGTCCGAAGGGAGCCGTTTATCCGCCTCTTACAAAAAGTGCCTGGAAGGGTGTGGCCCAGGGAGTTTTGTGACGCTGTCGTCGTCGTCACAGGCCCAGACTCCTACCCAGCTACTCCACCAGGCTTGTCCACTTCGTGGCTCAGGATGGTTGCTTGAGCTCCAGCCGTCACATCTGAATTCTGTGTTAGGAATAAGGAAGCACAAAAATGGGAATTGCTTCCCTTTTAAGGAAACCTGCCAGCAGTCCCACACGACAACTCTGCTGACCGCTCACTGGCCTGACCTTTCTGTGTGTGGTTACACCTCCTGACACCAAAGCAGGCTGGGAACTCAATTCATTGGAAGGGTGCCACTCTTCCAGGTAAAGCTGGGGTTCTAAGGGAGGGGGGAAAGAAGCTAGCAGTCCCCAGCCAGTGCTCAATCTTAGATAGATAGATACAGGGGTGGGGGCTCTTGCATCCATGCCCGGCGGAACCCCTGGGGCTGGAGGCCAGTGGACCTGTAATTTGTGAAGACCGGGCTATGAGCAGTGACTGAGTCAGAGTCAGAAGGGAGGACGCAGGCTCGGGGAGAGGGCTGAGCAGGGCAGAGGCAGCCAGCATTCGGGCTGTGGCATCCCCCCTCCTTCCCATAAGTGAGGTCCCCCCACATCACTGCCAGGGCAATCCCTGGGCACAGGAGAGGTGACACTGAGGCTGTGGGGTAATGTGGGCATGGCCGCGAGCCGACCTTCCCCACTGGCCCTTCAGCCCAGCCCTCATCTACTTGGTGACCGAGGGCTCTCCCCTACCGCTGGCACCTGCAGCGTGGTTGGCGGGAGCGCCAGGGGGCCTGTGGGCACGGGTGGGTGGACAGCCTGCTGACAAACGGGGAGCCCCGGGGCCAGGAGTGCACACACTCCACTTGGTCTCCTGGGTCCCCAGAGCTCTGCTCTCACCTCTGGGCCTGCGTCGTCCCTGGGTCACCTGACAAGGCTGGTCTCTAGAGGATTCCAGAAACAGGTGCTGGGCCACGAGCATCTGCTTCTGAAAGGGGAGGTTGGGGAGCTACACTAGGGCCATCCCAGGCCATCTTTGCCATCCTGGGCCATCCCAGCTCATCCCGGGCCATCCCAGACTCATCCCGGGCTGTCTCCGGCCATCTTTTGGCAACCCAGACAATCTCAGACTCATCTTAGTCCATCCCCGGCCATCCTGGGCCATCTCAGGCTCATCCCAGCCCACTCTGGGCCATCCCAGGCTCATCCCAGGCCATCCCAGTCTCATTCCAGGCGATCCCGGACTCATCCTGGGCAGCCTGGGACATCCCAGGCCATTCTGGGCTCATCCCGGCTCATCCCAGGCTATCCTGGGTCATCTCAGGCTCATATAGGACCATCCCAGGCTCATCCCGGCTCATCCTGGGCCATCCCAGGCCATCTCGGGCCATCCCAGGCTCATCTTGGGCTATCCGGAGGGGTATCCTGGGCCATCCCAGACTCATTCCGGGCCATCCCCAGCCATCCTGGGCCATCCCGGTTCATCCCGGGCCATCTCAGACTCATCTCGGGCCATCCCCGGCCATCCCAATCTCATTCTGGGCCATCCCAGGCTCATCCTAGGCCATCCCAAGTCATCCCAGACTCATCCCAGGGCATCCCGGGCCATCCTAGGCTGAGCACACAGGCCCAGGGCCTTTTCCCGGACTCAGCCTCTCAGTAGCTCACTGAGCTCCCAGGCGCCTTCTGGCCTCCACCCCAGTCTCATCGGTGACACCAGAGCCCTGGGGACGTGCCCCCTGGCCTGGGTCTGAATTCTCCGGGTGACAGGCTCAGAGGGCTGTTTCCAAAGTTCTGGCCATCTCTGTCCTCAGGGACCAGCGGTGCATATTTGGCTAACAGACGACCCCACCACCTCCACCACCACCACCCAACCACCGTCCACACCAACACTGGCCTCTTCAGAGCCTGGCTTGGAGGTGGGCACCGACGAGGGACAGGCCAGGGAGTTCATCTGCTCTGGAAGAGCGCTCACCCCAAGCAGAGCACCAGCCTGTGCCCCGCACACCTATTATCCTATTTGATCTTCTCCATCCTACGAGGTGGAGACCATTGCTATTACCCCCATTTTACAGATGAGGAAATTAAGGCCAGAACACAGAAACTGCTTATCCTGATTTCGGGGCGGACACCCAACGGGCAGCCTGTACTCATTTCGTTTGAGCCTTTTTTTTTTTTCCATCAGTGATGAGATTATTTTTAAGGGCATATCTGTGGTTTAAAAAAAAAAAAGTATTTCTGCCCTGTGGGCATGTCTGGATTTGTCTTCAATGCACAATTTTTCATCAGCACCAGGTGCAGAAAAGGCTGAGGTGTTTTGAAAGAGCCAGAACATTCGGGCAGGATGAACTACTCCCCAGAACGTAGCAGCACCGTGGAGAGCACCCGCCTCCCGTCTACCAAGGGCGGACTCCTAGCAAGCCTTACGCCGGACGCTTCACAGTCCTTAGATCTCGTCGCTCCGTCCCTGCGGGGAGGTGTCGTCACCTTCCCCACCTTGTAGTTGATGCTGAGGCTTGTCGAGATCGCCTGCCCCAAATGACACACGTCCTGGGAACCGGCTCTCGACGCGCATCCGCCCACCACGGCCCAGAGTGAGATCCGAGCGGCCCCCTTGGGTTTGTACAGCTCACGAGCTAAGAATAGGTCTTACACTTTTAAGTGATTGCGGTGGGGGGGGGGAATCCAAAGAAGACCGATATTTCACAACTTGCGAAAATTATCTGAAATTCAAATTTCAGTGTCCATAAATAAAGTGTTATTGGAACACAGCCAGGCCCGTCATTTACATATTGTCTGTGGCTGCTTTCGAGTAATTACGGCAGGGGCCGTATGGCCTGCAAAGCCTAAAATATTTACTACCCGGTTCTTGACAGGAGAAGAGCGCCGGCCCCTGTCGCGTGATTCTGTCTGAAACCTTATTGCCAAGTTTCCAGGAAAGCTCGGAGGCCGGGCCCACAGCCCTGAGTTTCGAAGGCCCTACCCTCGGAATGAGGCCAGACGAGACACCTGAGTCGTCAAACTTCTCTTGGGCTTCACGGCAAAATAAGGGTCATCCCAGGGCGCCGGGGTGGGTGGCTCAGCCGGTTAGGCGTCCGCCTCTCGATTTCGGCTCAGGTCATGATCTCAGGGTGGTGAGATCGAATCCTGGTCGGGCTCTGAGCTGGGCGAGGTGTCTGCTCGACTCTTTTCCCTCTCCCTCTGCCCCTCTTCTCACCCTCTCTCTCTCAAAAAATAAAAATAAAAAATAAATAAGGATCATCACCACGCCCGGCCTGGCTCTGAAGACCGTCAGATGAAAATACAGTAATGGATGTGAAAGCATTCCTGCAATCTGGAAAGCACTCTAGAAATGAGGGATCACTGCAGTATTTGATTCAGAGGAAGGAGGTTGGTAGGAGGGAAATAAGCCGGTGGGGCGGAGGGGCAGGGGCTGGAGGGAAATTCGACTTTGCTTCTGCACACGATTCATCAATAATTAAATCCAAGCCTGCACGAAATGGCCTTTGTCATCAACCCCGTGCCCCTGGCTCACGTCCTGGTTTGTGTGGCCTGGCACTCGAATCCACCCGGCAGCGTTCACGTCGGAGGCCGGTGCCCCTGCCCCGAAGCGGCCGAGGGGGCCTGCCCCGGCCTGGCCGTCGTCCCAAGGCGTGGGCTTCCTGCCCAGGGCATCTCCACCCCAAACTCGCCCTGTTCTTTCTGCTCCCTGGCTCGCCACGTGGCGCAGGAATCCACGTGGGTCTTTATTCCAAACTCGTTTAAACGAGTATCCCTAGAGGAGCCCAACAGTAAACCGTGTTCCCTATTTCTACAGCGCGAGCAAGTTCGTGGGTCGTTGGTTCACCCCGTACCTGCCACCTGCCGAGGCCCCCCCACGTGCCGAGGGCACGGAGGGAAGTTTGATGCATCAAGGCCCCCCCACCTCCGGCAGAAAGGAGGCGATCCGAGGGGCCGGCAGGGAGAAATGGGATCTGATGCCACCAGCCCTGGGCCGAATCGACCCCATTTTTCCAAGGTGTCTAAGCGAGTGAAAGGTGGAGAAGAAAGTGCAGCAGGAGTTTCAGCACGTCTGCTTGGGTTCGGGTAGTTCCGCGGTACAGAAGGCGAGGCCCTGAGCCACATGTTGAAGGGGTATTCGGAGCCGCTGCCGGCTAACTCCGGGGTGGGGTCCAGGTTGGGGTCCAGGGTGGCCCCGGGGTGGGGTCCGCGGCTGCCGTGAGCCCCCCCTTTACAGGAACCCTGCTGTCCTGCAGCCTCTCAACACAAAGGCCAGGCTGGAGCCCAACAGCAGCCCTGCTGGGCCGGCCTCCCCCGCGCCCCCCGGCCCCATGCCCAGCCCCCAGGTCCCCCCAACCGCTGGCACTGCGCACGCCTGACACTCGGCCGATCTTTTAAAACCGAGAGGCAAACAAAACCGTGCGCAGAATTGGATGTTTATTTCCACCATCTGCGTGGCAATCCAAGTTCAAGTTATAATGGCATCCGCTCTCCATCAGTATTAGGGGCCGTTCAAACAGCCACAGCCATTTACTGATTATAAACACACGCTGGAAAAGAAAAAAAAAGGGCGGCAAGTGGCATGTGGCCCCGCACCTGCTGCCTTTCCGTGCGTCAGTCAATTTCACGCCTAGGAAGCGCCGGCTCCGTGGGGACGGCTATAGAAGCAGTCTGGTGGGTTGTCAGTTCTCCTTTTTATTTTTTTCCCTCTCTTTTTTTTTTTTCCTGGGGAACAGTGTAAACCAAGTATTGGCCCCGATATACTCTTATGGCAAATAGATGGGAATAAATGGGAAATAGCGATCATAAATGCAACCCCCCCACCAAAAGAAAAAAAAAACCCACCAAAAACCCAAAATGCTGAATTTCCTAATGTTAAAAGGTCCGTGTGCTTATAATTGGTAGATTGAAATCAGAGAGTATTTTTACTGGTCTTCAGAAAGTTTCGGGGTCGCTGTGCCAAAGGCTCCTGCCCCCCTGTCCACCCAACCCCCCCCCCACCGGGAAGGTTGGAGTCACCGGCGAGCGGGACATACATTGGACACGGTGGGAGCAGCCAGGGGAAGCTGAAGAAACAGACCTCCGTGCATTTTACAGGGAAATGAAAGTTTACCCGAAAGCTGCGAAAATGTTCTCCGAATCCACTTTTTACCTTGCAAAGGGTTTGCTCTCCCGTGCTTCAGCCCTGGCCCTGGCCCGGGGGCGGCTGTCCACCGGCGATACGCGGGCCAGTGCGACTGTCTGCTCAGTGGGGGTGCGGCGGGGCTGGGGGGGCTCCGTCACGTTTCCAGGTTAACCTCTCCAAGCAGAGGGGGGCTCGGGGGACTGGGTTCCGTTGTTTGGGGCTCCCCGCCCAGCTTCCTAGCTGAAAGTCCTCTCTGCCTGTGTGGTGTGAGGGACCCGTTTGGGGTCGGGGAGAGCAGAAGCGCCCCTCTCAGCGTCTCGTCTGCTCCAGCCCTCCAAGGCCCCCCCAGGCCCGTGTGTGTCTCTCAGGAATGAATAAATAAAATCTTTTTAAGAAAAGAAAAACTGTTAGAAAACACCGTCTCGAGCGTTTCGCATCTCCTCTCTGCACTGACTGCACTTTCACTGGCATCTCGAGCTGCTTCTCACTTCTTCACTTTTTTCCACTAAAATCTATCCTTAGGAAATCTCTTTTTTTTTTTTTTTTTAGATTTTTATTTATTCATAGAGAGAGAGGCAGAGACACAAGCAGAAGGAGGAGCAGGCTCCCTGCAGGGAGCCCAATGTGGGACTCGATCCCAGGACCCCAGGATCACACCCTGAGCCAAAGGCAGATGCTCAACCGCTGAGCCCCCCAGGCGTCCCTACCCCTAGGAAACCTTATTTGGATCCTGACTCAAGTGTAAAAAGAAAGGTAATTAGAAAAATGGACACCGACAGCATATTTGATGATATCAAGATATTACAAGTTTTTAAAAACTGTGATAATGGTGTATCGTGACTTCTTTTTTTAGAGTCCTTTACTTTGGAGATACATATTGAAATGAGATGTCCATGAAGTGATGCCTGAGATTTGATTAAAATAAGGTGGTGCTGGGGACACAAAATGAGACGCAAGTTGTTAAGTGTCAAAGCTGAGTGATGGATACAAGGCTTCATTTTATGGTTCTCTCTGCTTTTATACATGCTTGAAATTTTCTATAATAAAACTTTTTTTTTTTTTGTCTTTGTTTTAAATAATCTGCTCCTGGGGCTTCTGAGTGGCTCAGTCAGTCAAGAGTCTGCCTTCGGCTCAGGCATGATCTTAGGGTCCTGGGATAGAGCCCTGCATGGGCCTCCCTGCTCAGCGGGGAGCCTGCTTCTCCCTTTCCCTCTGCCTGCCGCTCCCTCTGCTTGTGCTCTCTCTCTCTCCCAAGTAAATAAATAAAATCTTTAAAAAATAAATTAACCCACTCCTAGGGAAACAAGTGGTAGACTTGTTAGATAAACTCATCTACACAAAGATGATGCTGACAAGGATAAATAGCAGCTATCAACTTCTTGATGTATCTGTATTTTACTTTCTGTTTAAGATTTTATTTATTTTGAGAGTGTGCACGCACATGCAGTGGGAGGAGCAGAGGGAGAGGGAGAGAGAATCTCAAGCAGGTTCCATGCTTAGTGCAGAGCTAATGCGGGGCTCCTTCCCCCCACCCCGAGATCATGACCTGAGCAGAATCAAGAGTCAGATGCCTAACTGACGGAGCCACCCGGGCGCCCCGATGTATCTGCATTTTATTTTAAGATTTTTATTTATTTATTCATGACAGAGAGAGAGAGAGAGAGGCAGAGACACAGGCAGAGGGAGAAGCAGGCTCCATGCAGGCAGCCCGACGGGGACTCGATCCCGGGTCCCCAGGATCAGGCCTTGGGCTGAAGGCGGCACTAAACCGCTGAGCCCCCCCCCCCCCACCTCCCGGGCTGCCCTGTACCTGCATTTTAATAGGAGAAAACAGACATAAGACAAGAGCCAGGACTCCAACAGCGGCAAGTCAGGCAGAAGCAAAAAGCAAGGAAGGAAGTGGGCAAAGCACAACAAAGAGGCCGCTTGAACCAAGACTCTGAGTGCAGTTCTGGTCTCAGTGTTCTTTTTCTTCATCTGACCCAATAGGGTTTAATAAAGATTGGGCCGATAAACACAGCTGTATTTTACGATGACTGGTTTTGGTGCTACTTTATGGAAGATACTTAGCATTTTTTTTTTGAGAACCACCATGTAAAAATAGCTACTATCAGAGCACTTGCTGTTCGTCATTCTCTTGGCTAGGTGATTTATATCCATGATTTAATGCGATCTTTATTAACCCCTTTCGATATTTTTGTCCCCATTTCACAGATGGGTCAAAAGTGACTTGTGCGAGGCCACGAGGCCCAGGTGAAGTCTGCCTTTTACTTTACTTCAGAGCCACGACAGGCCTCAAACGAAACTCTTCCTGAAAGTTGGCTGGTGGGTGATTTAGGTCTCTCGCAGAATATGGACCACTCATCAAAGCTCTGCCAAATTTGATGTCTTGCCACACACTCAAAAACATTAAATCAGTATTTTAAGTTATGACACAGCTAACAGATGATGCCAGATTAAGACAATGTAAGAATCTGTGATGGCCAACAAATGAAAGAGCAATTAGCCTAACGAGGAACTATACTATGCATCGGTATTATTTAAATAGTAGTAAGGGGGGATCCCTGGGTGGCGCAGCGGTTTGGCGCCTGCCTTTGGCCCAGGGCGCAATCCTGGAGACCCGGGATCGAATCCCACATCGGGCTCCCGGTGCATGGAGCCTGCTTCTCCCTCTGCCTGTGTCTCTGCCCCTCTCTCTCTCTCTCTCTCTCTGTATGACTATCATAAAAAAAAATAATAATAAATAAAATAAATAGTAGTAAGTAGATGCCTCTGGGATTCGGCCGGTCTCTTTAGAGCAAGGGAGAAGGCGCGCGGGAGAGGCAGCAGGTGGGAAAGGTAGGCAGGCAGGCGAGTAGAGCCCACCCTGGAGGCCACAGGTGGCGTAAGTTGGATTCTCTGGGAAGCAGACACGTGCCTCCCTTTGTACCTAAGAGTACCGGAGGCTTACGGGGAGGAGCGCCTGTAAAGACGAGCGGGGAGGCAGCTGGGGCAGGGGGAGCCGTCAGACTGCGATGCCGACCCCACCAAGTCGAGCCAGCCCCGTGAGGGGCTCTGAAGCAGAGACAGCCCGTTCGAGGGATCCTTCAGGCCCCGGTACCAGGCCTGGCACCACGCTGCCGTGCTCGGAAATTGACCAAGGGGGTGACTTTGGCTCAAAAACTGAGGTTTGAGCTAAACTTGAAGGAGCTCAGGGCAGGGAGGCGGTCAGCGAAGCACATGCTCCCTGCAGCTGGGTAGCAAGTCCTCTCTGGAAGGGGGGTCCGAGCGGTGCCTCTGTGTCTGCCATAACTAATAGGAATTTGGGAGCTCTGTTCTAAAACTGGTGGAAAACTGCAGAATAGCTCCAATCAGACATGATGGGATTTCATATATATATATATAAATATTTAGCAGTGCCCACGGAATCATTCCTACAACAAATATTTGAGCATCTGACACGTGCCAGGGGCTCTCGAGGTGCTTGGGATACATGAGTGGACAAAACAAAGATCCTGCTCTAGTGGAGCCCACGCTCTAGCCAAAGGGAAAGAGACAAACAGGACACAATAAATATGTGAACTTTGTAGTGTGCCGGACCTCTGCTCCTTGTGTGTGGCCCGAGGGATCAGTATCACGTCGGGGCTTGCTAGAAATGCTGGCTTCACCCCAGACCTACTGATTTCAAATCTACATTTTAACAAGAACCTCAGGAGATTTTAAGGACGGTAAAACTGAGGCTTTGTTCTTGGTTTTAAGACGATATTTAGATGCTGTTACAGTGGCGGAGATAACCAGAGTATTAAAAAGGAATAGTGTGGGGGCATCTGCCTTTGGCTTAGGTCATGATCTCAGGGTCCTGGGATCGAGCCCCAGGCTGGGCTCCCTGCTCTCTCAAATAAATAGTCTTTTAAAAAAATAAATAAAAATTAAAAAAAATTAAAAGGATAATCTAGGTAGACATCACTGAAAAGGAAAATTTTGATTAAAAACACGAAGCCGGGGAGGCCTTTAGCCAAGGATCTGGGCTGGGGTGTTCCCGGTGGGTGGACGGGGCATAGATGTCTGGAACCAAGGCTCTGAGGCAACACGCACCCATAGCGTTTGAGGAACAGCAAGATGGCCAGTTCGGCTGGAGCAGAGGGAGGAGACAAAGGTAAAGAGTAGGAAGAAGGGCCAGAAAGGTAAGGGAGGCAGGGGTCGGATGGCCACATGCTGTTGAACTTTGGAGACAGCAAGGACTCTGGCTTATGCCCAGTAGCATGAGTATACTGGGTGTACTCACACCGCAAGAATCTGAGCAGACAGCTGATAGGATCCATGTCTTAAAAGGATCCCCCTGGATATTATATTCTCAATAGATTACAAAGGGGCATGGAGAGAAGACACGGTGGCGTACTGTCTCCCTCTTTAATGGCAGGAGGATGCAGAGAGGGGGCGTACTGCAATAATCCAGGCGGGAAACACTGACAGTTCAGGTGGGGCTGCTAGCAGAGGAGAAGGTGAGTAGTGGTTTGATTCTGGATAATTTTTTAAAGGTAGATCCGATATGATTTTTTTGATGGGTAAGACACAGAATGTTAGAAAGAGAGGAACAGAAGAGAACTCCACGGTTTTTGGACTAAGTAATTGAAAGAACAGAAACATATTCGACTGAGAAGGGGAAGGCTGCGGGTAGCCTCAGACCTGTACATATTCACAGGTTTTCTGGGGAAAAGACATATTCACAGGTTTTCTGGGGAAAAGATCAAGGGATCGCCCTCAGCATGAGGAAGATGAAGGTTCAACAGACGGAAACCCAAGAAGTGATCGACAGTTTCTTACAATTGCAGAATTGAGGAAAGAGGTCTACTAAAAGATGTAAATTTGGGAGTCATTAGTCATTCTACTGAATGTGTAGAGTCATCTAAGAATAGGGCTGAATATGATGAACTGCTCTGCTCACTGGTCTGCTGGCTACACCAAAAACTTTGGTCCGATAATACAACCGATGTGAAGTCACTGTGCCAGGAACTATTTATGTACGACTCTCCTGAGCTGTGATCTGAGTTCGGGTGCATAAAATAGCAAATCATCTTTACTGTTTCGTAAAAACAATTCTCAAGTGTAAAGGCAAAACAAAAAGGAACTCATAGAAACCAAAATAGAAAAATTCTGAAAGTAAAAAAAAAGATCTAAAATCAACTACACACTTGACGGGATGAGCACTGGGTGTTATTCTCTATGTTGGCAAATTGAACACCAATAAAAAATAAATTTATTATTAAAAAAAAGATTTAAAAACCAAAAAAATAAATAAATAAAAAATAAATAAATAAAATTAAATCAACTACATACTTTTTAATTTCTACTGGAGAATGGACAAAATTCATTGATGATTCCCCTTCAAAAAAGTTCTACTAAACCAACTAGAAAATGAGTATCTTTCCATTTAAATCTAGTACAAATGAGCTTCATGTACAGCATCATAGCAGTTATTAACAGGAAGTTCTATACCAGGCACTGATTAAATCTTTACATATATTATCATCTCATTCAATCCTCAATCCTGTAAGATTGTACCCATTTCACACATGACGGGGCCTATAGTCAGAGGTTAAATATGTGAGCTCACATGGTTATTAATAAGTTCCCGTGCAGAGATCCAGTTCCAAATCAAATGAGAACTACCTGCAAAATTCAAACAGCACAATTTAAAAATAAAATCTGAAGAAGGCAGTAATACTATTTTATTTTCAAATAAACAAAAAAGTGTTTTAGAAAAGATTAAATAATTCTATGCATCCAACTTTCTATAGTCAATAGATCCCTTGCAAAAGGTTGTTGGAATGTCATCTTCCTTTTTAAAAAAACAGCAACAAACTAGCCCCCAACCCCATGACTCATGATTCCCACTGTAAACAGGACTTCTCTTGCTGATTGGTACTGATGATTGAATCCAAAAATGAGCAATAATTTGACGTTCATTATCTGTACTTTCAGATTTTTATCTGCAGCAATGATTAGGTAAAATAATGTAATGCACTGTCAATGATTTATTAAAAATTTATTTCATGTAATAAATTATATAATTCACTTTTATTTTTAAACAGTCTACACCAAAAAATATTTTTTTGAAACATCTTTTTCTTTTGGTAAACGTACAGGGTAGCAGGCTGACATGAGCTTCAATTCTAGTAGGTAAAGTCCCCTCACAATTGTTACGGTGAAACATAGCTTGTCTTCACATTTCTCTAAAAGTTCCAAGTTGACATCACTTGATAAAAACAAGACCGTATAAACACTTTGAGATTTTTGCCTCAGGCCTTAGATTGAACTGAGTATTAGGTGGGATGTTATAAAGATCTATTCATTAGCCCTGAACTCATCACCTGACATGTGTACACACCATATGGCTGAAAGGAGAAGGAAAGCAAGAAGAAAGGCACAAGACTCAGTGGGGAGGTCTCACGCCTGTACATTAAGAGTGGCCATAAGGAACATATCATCAACACGATGTGACAGACAAGGCAAAGCTGCTTACAGGAATTTCTTTCTTAAGTGCTAATAGCATATTCACAGTTTTTACCAAATTATTCAGAGGGCACCACACTTCTGAAATGACCAAGCTTCTATGTACACAAGCTGGATTATTTCCTAGTTCCAAAATAAAGTCAACCTCACGAATGCAAGATATAACACAACCACCTAAGGGCTTGGGAGAAATTAGCACATCTTAGGAAATGGGAAGAAAAAACTCAAGTTTTAGGTGTACCAAACGTACATGCGTGCAAAAGTGCTACACGAGTGCTACACAAATGAGACTCACCAGTTTGCTGCTATTACTGTCAACTGTCAGCTGTTCTCCTCTTTGAAGGGACACAAGAATTTTACTCTCACGATGAGCTATTTCAAGATTTTTTTTTTTTTGAGCTATTTCAAGATTGAAGTAATCTCACCGGTTTAAAAAAAAAAAAAAAACTGTCTTTATTTCATTTAAATTTTCCTAAAGCCTCTCCTAAGCACATAGTCTACAAATGAAAACACAGCCTATAGCTTCGGCCTCGACAGAGTCATGATGCGGTGCTTACAGAAACAGAACCATAGGAAAGTTATGTGCTGGGGAGAAATATCAGTAGGAACTTAATTTATATTTAAATTTACCATCCTGTGTATCAAGTGCCTACTGGATGAACAGAACTGTATTCAACAATTCACATTCTATAACTTCATTCAACTAATACTTAAAGCTAAATAGAAAGATTTATAGTTGAACACTGGGCTCTTAAGGCTGGTATCACATATCATTCCCTGATAGAGAATTCATCAGCAGAGGACATAAGAGCCAAATTGAGAGCTGGATTTTAAAACACCTTTCCCTGCTGAGCGAATAAGTAACACATTGTGTAGTGACCTAAAGAATATTTTGTGTTATTCAATTTTCTTTTCTGGGAAGACTACCACAGTCCAATGACTTTAAAAACCAAACTCCAAAACTCTGCCTGAGAACCTTAATAAGGGCAGTCAGATCATAAAGATAGGTCATCTTAGTCCTGATCAGAAAAGGCATCAGGCCGTTGCTCCCCAGCCACCGTCGAAGGGTAACGAAGGCCAATTATGAGGTTTACTGGTTGGTACTAACAATTTAAAATAAATAATTGTATATACTTATTTATAGTTACATGTGGAAATGGACAAGAGTGAGCAAAAATGAGACTGGGGTAGGAGCGAAGGCAAGCCTGAGTATACAGGACCTATGGCACCTCTTCAAAAGCTCTTGTGAATTCTAGGACCTCAAGGTCAAATATAAACCAGCAGGAATAGAGCTGTTATTCCAAAACCTCTGAAAAGAAAGAACTAATAATAAAAACTGCAGCTGATTTTATGCACCAGGAATGAAATGTTACAACACATCTATCATTCACATGTGGGTTCATGTAATTTATCTTCAATTAGAATTATTATCTATTCAGCAGCTGAAGTCCAAGAACTGCTGATACACTGCAGATGAGAAAACATTTGCTGGTCTCTCGGCTCCGGCCTTCTCAAGCTAAATGATGATCACACAGTATAGATCACTTGTTCTAGAAAACCATCTTGGCTCATGTGTACAGTAAGCTGTGCCACCAGCACTTAACATTTCCAACATCGCTTCATTTCCTCTCGTAGACTCCAGAGGTATGGCTCGGACTCTTCAACTTTATTGGTTCTACAACTCAGTCCCAAATTCATATAAAAAAACCTCACATAACCTTTTAATCCAGGATTTACACCTCTGAAATGTGTTACTATAGCTATTAAAAAAAGATATCTAAAATATCGGAGCCCCAAAGATATAATAATTTCAGAGTAACCTTTACAATATTTATAATTAAGTACTTTATCTGAACAGTCTTGACTTCCAAGGTTGTCAGGTTAGCGTCAGTATTTTAACTTACACACTGATAGGAGTGGTATCTGTCGGAGCTCATGTTTAAGATGGTTAACATTACTAAATCAACAAAGAAAAACACAACCCAGAAACTGAGGTGGCATTCTCAACTGCAGCGTTTTCAAAAGCATGTTCAGCGGGATGTCAGTAAGTATTTAATTGGAAAAAAAGGGTTCCACCTTTGGTTAAGGCCATATTTAAGCTGGTTTCCAAGGTATCTCAGAGCCTTTAACATGCTGATAGGCAGGTTTACAAAGGCCCAAAATTATCTGCCTATGAAACACTTTATCCCCGTGAGCATCTCATTGGAATAACTGCTCCACCAAGGAGGTATGGAGAAATAGGACTTTGGCATTTTGGTGTACTCAAAAGCTTCACTAATTCCTCAGGCTTTGAGACATTAGTCTATTTCTCAAAAATAAACAACAAAAATTGTTATAGCCAGTAAGTCTGGAATATCAGACTAAGAATGTGAGCATGGGGATGGGGGAAGGGGTGGGCAGAGGGAAATACACCTGTTTATCCCATTACATCATTTTCACCTCCCTAGCAAAAATATGTTCAAAAATACTCAGGTTAACCACTCTTGATAATGGCTATGTACAACACAAAATGTCCAATATGCAAAGCCTGCTTCAAGCAAAAACAGTGGAATAAAGCTTTCACCTGCCCAAAGGGAAAAAGGCACAAATGCCCTAAGATCTCATGTTTAGAACTGGTAATCCTGGTTATCACTTAAGAATCTAACGCTATATAATTTGATAACATTTGTAGAGCTTTCTTCTTTGAAGCACTACTGAACAACTAAAGTTGCCGTGGAAAACTTTACTTGGGAAGTTTGTTTAGAGTAGTATGCCTCGACCTCAGTATTACTGAGATTTGGGGCTCTGCTCTGGGAAGTTTTCTGGTCCACTGCAGGATGTTGAACAGTAGTACCCCTGGCCTCCACCCCTAGATGTCAACAGCATTCCACAGGTTGTGACAACTAAAAATGTCCCTCCACGTTGCTTAGATATAAGCAAATCATCCCCAGTTGAGAACCACTGCTACTGAGTGAAAACTGAAGCTTACGCCTGGACTCTGCTTCCCTGGGGAAGTGTCCATTTCACAGGCAGACCATGACTTACACATATCAACATCTTGTAAATAGTAGAATTGGATCATTCTAAATTCTCTGTGACCAGAAACATAAGTAATTTGTGAATGGTATTATTAGGAGAAAGCATTTCAAAAAGAATTAGAAGTAATTTGACTGTCACATTAGTAAGAATTATCTGAATCATGTTTAATTGACAAATATTCTAACAATTAGAAAAAATCCTAATTGTATTTTAACTGTTAAGGGTCATAATGATTGAGGCAGTCTAAGAGTAAAAGAACCTAACAGTCCTCAATGGCTCGCTCAGCCCACATTCTATCCCTTGACCAAATATTCTCCGTGAAATTCTCAATTCCGAAACCTCAAGTCTTATCTTTAAACTGCTTATTTGCACTGCAGCCTCATCGCTTTTTTCAAATGATAAAAAAGAAACCTTTCAAATGTCAGGAAGAATTCTGGTATGTGTCAAAAAGCACATTATCTAGTTTTAAAGCCATTTCTTCAATATCCACATCTTCAGTTTTGTCATAATTGTCAACTCCAGATACGTTACTCTCCTTATTTTGTTCTTTTCTTACTGTCTTTAAACACTTGTCAAGTCTCTTGATGAACAAGTCCACATCCTGTGTCTTCATTCCAATGGCTGATGCAGCATTGAGGTAAGCGCAAGGGTAATTATTTGTATGTGACATAAAGCCTCGGAAAGTGTGGCCACTCACGGTTTGCACAGACCCAAGAGGCACAACCCTGAAAGGGAAAAGATTTAGCAATTTCATATGTCTGATGATGTTAACAGAATATCATGGATATCTGTGTTACTAAGCTTTATTTCTTCTGATTAAGAAGCTTAAAAACAGCCATAAATCATGACCTATGAAAACAGACTGTGGCAGCTTAAAAGAAAATGATACAATACACTACTATTCTACATAGAGGAGTACTGCCCAGAGATTACCATTTACGTATCTAACATTAAAGAGCTGTAACTTCCAGGAATCATAAATATCTTTGTACCTTCTTGAAAGAGAGAAAAAGAAAATTATTTCTGTTTTTGTACTAAGTATGGAATCTGACCTTCACATATACATACTTTAATGGAATACTGAAATTTCTAAGTCAAACCACCACCTTGACTAATTGCCGTGTATCACCTCAAATAACCAACAAACTAGAATTACACCTATCTGATCAGTGTGGTACAATGGAGGGTTTTAGAGCAAGGACCCAGGAAAAAAATCCCGTAACTGCTTACAGCAGGGGGGTGGTTAGCAATCAGTGATATTCGGCAGTGGTACATGCATTTTTTAAGTTTGATTTCATTGGCATACTTGATCATAAGCAGATTTCTAACAGTACTTTTAAAAAAAAAAAGTCAATTAAGATCAACCTTAACAAAAAGACAAATAGTGGCAACGCTACAAGCAAGGCCAAGAAAACCATTTTTGGAGCATCAAAACTATGCTGTATATGGATACAGTTCATCAAGGTAAAAGCTGAACTAATCTAAGCTTTTTTCTTTTAAAAAGTTGTCCTTTGATGTAAAATCTCTAATCTCTGGTAGTCAAAGAGAAAGTCTTTAATAAAGGCATGTAAAGAAGAGTACTTAGAGCAGGATATTTCTTTTCAAGTCATTTTTCTCTGACCTCATCAAATATAAAATGAAAAATGAAATTCATTTTTAAGCCATGTACATATAGGAGCAAAGAGTACATTTTTCAAAGGCAGTACTTAGACAATAATTGCATAACCTTTTTGGTTCAGGAAATGGGCTTTTCCTTAGAAATGTTTTCATCCAAATTTAGTAATGAAGATGACTTATTTCCAACACCACAATGTGACACCACTAAAGATTATCTAACAAAGGAAAATAAGGATAAGAATGCATATGGAGAGGTGCTGAAACTCTGTTTGCAGGTCCTATAACAACAGACAGGAGTCCCACCCTCCTGAGATGGTTTCCAGTGCAGGCCTTGCACAGGTGGGCCAGCACGGCCTTACAAACTCTCCACCTCACCCCTTCTTCACCCGTGACCGATTATCACATGGAGCTCAGCAGATATTTGGGGGACAACTGTTTGGGAAAAGTACTTTATTACAGTTACCTTGGAAAAGCCCCGTAAATCCAACCTCTTTTAGACAGACTTACCTGGCTCCAGAAACCTGTCTGGTAAAAAGCATCGAGCCAAGCTGAGTGATAGCTTTGTCTTGGTGTTCACCTCGTGTCTTAAGTGTCATAGCTGAAAAAGAAAAAAAAGGATCCCACTGTACCTTGGTTCACCAGCACAAAATCACTCAAAAAAAAAAAAAAAAAAAAAAAAAACCACCAAACACTTACTGATGGAGACTCCACTTTTGTGTGTGTTAAAATACACATAACATAAAATTTTACCATCTTAACCACTTTTAGGTGTACAGTCCATGATTAAACACATTCACACTGTTGTGCAACCATCGCCACTGTCCATCCCCATAACTCTTTCCATCTCACAAGATAAAAAGACTGTACCTATTCAACAATACCTCTCCATTCTTGCCCCCGTGCCCGGGCTCCCCACAGTCACCATTCTCTGTCTCTGTGGTTCTCACTACACTAAGTACCCCACACAAAAGGAATCATATATTTTTTGTAACTGGCTGGGGAAGTTACTTTTTATTCATTGTCAAATGGCATGATTTCATTTTAATGCACTTAATAAATTATAGTAAGCATCTGTTTGCATATCAGACAAAAATATGTTAATACAAAAGAACATACTAAGAGTCAGAACAGACTTTCCATTTCACCCTTATGGAGAGTGAACTTTCCAATTAAATAGAACAATGACACGATCAATACGGTAGTTTATTCAAATTCAATATTTGAATATTGTAAATATTCAATATTTCAAATATTCAGGAATATTTTCAGTATATATGTTAGACTAAGTAAGATCACCTTCTGCATATGCAAACAAAAATCTTACTGAGGTTATGTGGGTAAGCCATGTTCTCACCACCAATATTAGCTACCATTTCCTGAGGACTGATTTACCATACTAGATACTTTATAATCTCAACCATTCTTTTTTTTTTTTAAGATTTTATTTATTGAGAGGGGAGCAGGAACAGAGGGAGAGAGGGACAAGCAGACTCTGTGCGGAGAGGAGCTCAGAGTCCAATGTGGGGCTTGAACCCATGACCCTGAGATCACGACCTGAGCCAAAATCAAGAGTCAAATGCTTAACCGACTGAGCCACTCAGGCGCCCCTCAAACATTCTTTAACAATTGTGTATGAGGAATCATTCTCCCTATTTTATAGATAGGGGAATGGGGGTCAGAGGTTAGTACATTGCAGAATTGGGATTTAAATCATACCATATCATTTTCTACAACATCTATATACTTTATATACCAGCAAAGGACTAAGTGGGATGGGTTTTATTATACATCAGTGGCAAATGGTTTTCCACGGAAGCCTATTCCTGAAAAAGGCTTCAGTTACAAATGATTGATTCTTTAGTTTCCTCAGATATACATAACAAGTGAAACATGTTATTCTATGACTAGTCACAGAAGGGATAATTATGAAACCTAAAAGTTAAATGTATAAAAGTCAACATTCATATTATCTTGTTTAGTAGTCCTTATAATATAATATATGACAAAAATATATAGTCCTTATACAAAGGAAATAATCATAAATACAGATTACTCTAGTATAAAGACGCTCAGGAAAACAATCATAGCATTAAAAATAATAGAGATTTAATTTCTAACCTTATGATGTGTTAACTGGTAGAAATTTTAAAAAATTTTTATAGAGCTCTTCCTAGTGACTAAATGATTTTGGTTAGAAAGAATTAAAGTATCATTTTCTGTATATGCATTATAAAAACTTAGAGTGATTTAGATTCTTTTCAGTGTATACTTTTTATCTCAGAAATACACTAAAGCATTTCTAAAAGCTAGGCTTTTTCAATTTTCAAATTAATACTGTATTCAACTTAGAAATATCATTTTAACCAGAAAGAATTCATACTCTTTCTAGAAATACCAAGTCCCTGCTGGGAAAGGTTAAGCAGCACTGATTTTTATTTTTCTTAAGAAAAATATATTACCTAAAGATATGGGATTGTGAGGTGTATGCAACAGTCTTTCATTGTAGCTTTCTGACAGCTTCTTCAGTTGGCTGGACAAATATGAAAACATTTCCTGCAACAACAAAATGTCACATTTAAAGAAAATCAAATAAATGCTTATTGCAACTTACCAGATTAAATGAGACAAAATCTGTTTAGTGCGATGTCTATGCTATAAATTAACTCATCTATGTGCCCTAGGAGCAATTCTTTCCTTTGACACAATATAGTGAGATTCAAAGCCACCACAATTATTAGAAACCACAGGCTTTAGGTAAAGAAGGCAAAGGACCAGCATATTTCCTTCTTTGGGACTATTATGTATCTATCACAAATCTATCCTCTTTTTAGAACCTCCAGAGCCTCCACTCTAATCCAAGTGGCCATCAATCTGTTCCCTGGACCACAGCAATAGAATCTAAATGACTTCTCTGCCAACTTTCCTTGCCCCTCTATAGTCTGTTCTACATTCAGAGGCCATGAGTAGTCTTTGAAAAGCATAAATCAGATCATGTCCCTCCCAACGATGGACTCTCTTCTGTAAGTATTACAAAACCAAACTCTTACCTATAAGGCCCAAATGAACTAGGCCAGCCAAAGCCAACTGCGCAACAGTCATTCCCCCCACTTACTATAGTGCCGGCCACATCAGCCTCCTCTCCAACCACTGAACATGTCAAGCTCCTTCCAGTGTCAAAACCTTCATGCCTGCTTCCCCAAACTCAGTTCTCCCAGAATATTCCATGGGACCTACCGTTATGACTTCCCTATTAATGAACTCCTAATCTCCCTCCAACAACCACTCCCTAATTTTGGTTTCTTCACTATATGTATCAGAATCTGAAATTATCTCATTTACTTGCTTAAATGAATACTCCCTATAACTATCTACTCAAATGGGAAAACCTGAAAGCACGGACTTTGTGTTCTTCATTACTGTTTTCCAAACACCAAGAAAAATATGCCAGACTTTTAGCATGTAAGTGACTTAGGAAAAAGTAGTTTAAAATGCATTTCCTTTAAATTGCACAAATTCAAAATTAACAATTCCAACTCAAAAGAATATAAGCAACTAAAAATGAAAAACTGTATTCTTAGTCTTACTCTGGAAAATAATATAAATCTAATAATAGAAAATAAAAAATATTTTAGAAGTACAAAATTTCACATGTACATGTAAGTAGTTTAACAAAGTTTTAACAAAATACTGTAAATAAATATTAAATTGGAAACCGTTAGATAAAGTTATACTTTCTTCTAGTAAGCCCTTTATAAAGTGTTAAAATGAAAATCTGCCCAAATAAGTCTTTCTGAAGAAGTGTATCTGTACTGACCTCCTCCAGTCATAGTCAAAACACACAAACTCTAAGGATACACCATAGAGCCAAGGGCCAACAGAGTACCCAAGTAGAGACAGCAGGAAACAATACTTCTACTTCAAAGGCCACAAAAACTGCTTCAGTTTCTCTAAGGTAAAGGCTGGATAGTCTGATCCCACTAAATCTGTCTTTTATTAAATAAAGATTAAGAAGAGGAAAGTCCTACCAAGTTTGTTCATTATTAATGAGTCTACTCTTAAGATCCCAAGTATTTTTGCCCTTGTCAATATGGTATATTTTATACTCTGCCCTAAAAAATTTTAAACTAATAGTCATTCTTAAATTTTTAGGCTATTTTATAAGAACAATTCTCTCAGGAAGTCAGAATCACGAAATCTTAGGTCACTAAAATAAACCAATTTTTTTTTTATATTAGAAAAGTTAACATCCACACTTGCCACATCTAATGAAGCCACGAGGAAATGTTACTATTAGACGTAATAAGCCTTTCTCTTTCATTAAAAAAAAAATAGAGAGAGAAATATTTAAGGAGGCAAATGTTACCACCATTTGCAAATTGTAAAAAGCTATGTAGGCAAAAAAAAAAAAAAAAAAAAAAGCTATGTAGGCATCTGTTCTTAGACAAGTAGATTTCTTGGCCCCCCCCTCTTCAACTAATATTCTGATATTCACAGTATATCAGAAACAGTAAGATAATCAAGTGGAATGTAGAAATGAGTTTTTTTCTGGCAACTAGAACAATCTGTTATCTTTTAGTACTATATACCAGTGTTAAATGAACAGTAAAATTTCTGGGTTTCATTTATATATTTTCAACTACTATAAAGTAACTAGATCACTAATTTAAATGCTCTGTGTTGATTAAAAAAAGAAAAAGGCAGTAGCATGTTTTAACTTAGAGATTAACTACTGATTTTTCATCATCTGTTACACACCAAAGTCTTAATCTGCATGTCTGTCTGTCTAGTTCTTAGTCTCAAATTCAACTTCTCATAAGCAGAAACAAATCTGATAGAAAGAAAAAAAATGCCTTTTATGGATTCCTCCGTTTTCCACCGTAACAGTTACAGCAAAATACTTCTTTAAGCAGCAAGAACAAATTTAAAATATTATTCTATCTAGTATGGCTGCCACGGTCATCACTGATGTGGTCACACCTGGAAACTAAGAGAAGCCTGATGAGTAATTAATATGTACTTAATTTGTAGTTAGCTATTTCCCAAAAAAAGAGGAAATATTTCCTTAGTAACACCCCTAGAGGGTGCTTTTAAACTTATTGATGCACACATGGCTATTAAAAAACTCAGATTTTCCTAATACTCCATTTCTAATACTTTAACGAATCAGTTTTAACTGGTTCTACCAATCACTTCTTAATGCCACTAGAATTCAGCTTTAACTGCAGTCAAAATCTTTAGACTACAAACATTATACTAAGGTAACTGAATCTTACATATCACTAGCATGGGAGTAGTAAGACAAAAAAGAAAACATTTGTGAGTCAAGTTCACAGCCATCCGCAAATACTCAGTGTAAAGGGCTATGATACGTAATCCAATCAGCAAAGAAGCTGAAATGTCTTAATGCACAATATATGAATCCTACAATATCTGACAGCATAAGGTCCTAAATGCTCTCCTGTTAATATCACTACATTTAAAATATATCGTTTAGGAGACTGAACCACTATTTCCCACATACTACTTAGCTAAGCAGTTTTTTTCCTGATATATTAAAGGTACTACAAAACCTGCACTATTTTTTTGCCACAGTTAAATCTATAACTGACATTTATTATAAAATACTTCTGTAAAGGGAGAAATTTATAAGCACCCAAAGCAAATGTATATAGAAAGATCTTACTTAAAAGAAATGAAATATTATTGATTTTTCATGTCTTTTGTGCTGTATTTAACTTAATTTTAAAAGACTCTTCACTAGAGATAAACTGAACTGCATACCTGAATGCTAATGTCAGCTATATTTCTAGAATAAAAATACAAAACTTTACACCATAGTTCAAGATGTTAATGGAAGGGAAGTTAAATTATATTAAGCATTATCTTTCACATGGCCTTTCACAAATTGATTTGCAGTCGTAAAGCCCAACATTTAGCCTATCCCTCCCCATAACCCCCAAATGCGCATAATTCACTACATTTTAAGGGACAATGTCTTCTGTAATCATGCTTTTTGAAACATACTGTTTCACATTACAAGAGAAGATGAAAACAGAACTTCACAAATTATTATGTCTTACAGAGTTGGTAATAAATCAAAAGGGAAACATAATAAGTGCTCTAACGCCTCCGTAATACCATGAAAGGGCAGATGGACAACAGACTGTAGGTACAGATCCATGCACAGAGGTCCGTATGTGCAGATACCAGTACTAACTGCAATATGCTGCTCTGACTGTGGCCAGCTGAAAGGACCCGGGCATACTCAGCAGACCATGCATCTCAGGCTAAAGCACTGCTTTCAACAACTCTTCTGTCGAGGCCATTGCCAGGTCTGAAATGCAACACTTTTGAGATTCAACAACTCCTCTTTTAGGGCTGCAAATCTACTCATGTTTCCAAACCTAGCTTTGTTATAGGACAGTGTTTGAAGTCGTATGTCTGATGTTCTTCTAGAACTTAGCTGATCTTCCAAAGCCTCAGCTAACAAACGCTAGCCATTGAAGCAACCACCCACTGCCCTTGCTCTTCCACACTTGTCCAATTCAGGAGATACCTGCAACAATGAGTGATTATCTGCTTGCTCGGTTCAGCAAAGCACTCTTCTAAAAGGAAAGCTAAGCAGAATGATGGCCTTCTCTGGAAGCAAACAGAAGTGGGGAGAAACTTCTAAGACTGATCTTTCTTTTTTGCAGAGAGAAACTCACAGAAATAATGTCTTAAATGTTAACCCCTTTTCTTAAAGGCCTCTTCAGTTAAATTCCTGGTCATCTGTCCCCTCAGTGAAGCACATGCGTGGATCGTGGATCGGGAAGGGGCTGAGGGCAGGGGTTCAATGCACACACACAGTCCCACTCTCTCTGATCCTTTCACCCTTCAAAAAAGAAGGCTTGAGAAGGAATGGCTTCAAGCTGAGTTCTTGTCTGCCTCTACTGTGAAAAGATAAAGCCCTTTCTGAAGAGATATACTAGATGAAATAACCTCTAAAAATATCATTGTGGTGAATAAGGGCACGGAATAAAAAAAAATCCTAAGTTTTCTTTTAACACTCCTTTTTTAGTACGCAATAACACCGATAATATAAAAAGGAGCTCTCAGTGATGGTATATAAATAGCTCTGGCTGAAGCAAAATAGCTTTACCTCAGCTTCTCCAGAACTGAACCGATAAACTATCACGATTAAATTTTCACAGTTCAAAAGCAAGTCCATTTAAACAAAAGAGGCCCTTACTTCTGCAACAAATCCAATAAAAAAACAATATTTATGCTACATATATGCAATTATGGCTTATGGCAGACATCCACATTTTTCAGTGAAAAGATTTGCCTGTTGAATGAAGTTGTTAAAGAGCAAACTTTTATTCACTTAAAATGACAGAGTTCTCAAAGGAGCATTTTAATGCTTTGAAGATTACTTACTTCAGGTAGTCTCTGTTCTAAGTACATTCTATACAAAGAATTTTAAATAAAACCTATTAATATATTAGAGCCTTTGGGGTTTTACATACCTCCAGTAGCTAAGAATAAAGGGTCACAAGATCATCATTTTTATGGGTCCAATGCCTGGTACAGAGCGGGAAACCACTCCCTCAATGCTGGATGAGTGATTGGAAGCAGTAAGAGAGTGGTTAAGACATAAAGCACAGAGGCTTTAGAATCACACAGATCTGGGTTTCAGTAGCAGTTCTGGCACTTTTTTGTGCTCTTTGAATAAGTACTTAACTTCTCTGAGCCTCAATTTCATCTATAAAATGGGGATAATATCTTCCTCACAAACTTGCTTTAAGTAGTACATGAAATAATGAATAAGTAAACCTAACAGAGTTCTTGGCACAGAGTAAACATTCATAAAAATGCTAAAACTTTCCACCCATCTACTTTTCCCTCCTAAAATAATTTTCAGGTTAAAATAGCTAACATTAGTGGGACACCTGTGTGGCACATTCAGTTGAGCATCCAACTCTTGGTTTTGGCTCAGGTCATGATCTTGGGGTCATGAGAGCAAGCTCCATGTAGGGCTCTGCACTCAGTGTTGAAGTCTGTCAAGATTCTCCCTCCTACTTCTTCTGCCCTTCCACCCCACATTCGTGTTTTCTCTCTCTCAAATAAATATTTACCAAAAAAATAACTAAAAAATAATAATATAAGTAACATTAGCTGACAGGACTCTTTACAGACACATGCTAATACCCTGTAGCTATATCCCATACTTGTCCTGTCCCTGTGTATTCCACTCTACTCCATCTAGATAAAAGGAAATGAACAAAGTTCTGAATGTTACAAAGAGAAGTAACCTCCTGACATCTGAGATAGTCATTCAATTCATAGATATCACTAGAACTTAAAATGCCCTATAAGATATTTATATAATGACTAACAAAGAACAAAGTCCCAATGAGAAGTAGAGCTGGGCTACCTGCTGGATCTATTTACCAGTTAAGCTACATATTCCTATAGGTCATTCTCAAAGCTGGTAGATTTTCTTTTTCATGCAAAATGTACACATGTATGAGTGTTTGGAATTATCTTGAAGTAGCTGAAAATTTTAAAGTCAAACTATAAATGTCAAAAGTCAGAAGAACCATGGCATCGCAGAAATTCTTAGATTCCAAAAAGATGACAGAGTACCCCTACAATCAACAATTCCAAAATCCTAAGATTAAGAAATTAATTTGAAAGTGGAGTACCTGCTAAAGAGGAAGACCTATTCCCAGAAATACAGGACCTGTTACACATAACAGGTCATCACCATTTTAACTCACTCCTTTTCACAAATTTGCAACTATATCCATATAGAGAAATACTTCCATGAGAACACCTAATTATAATGTCAAAAAGTTAATTTGCAGGACACCTGCGTGGCTCAGTGGTTGAGCGTCTGATTTCGGGTCAGGTGGTGACCCTGGGGTCCGGGGATTGAGTCCCTCATCAGGCTCCACACAGCGAGCCTGCTTCTCCTGCCTATGCCTCTCTCTGTGTCTCTCATGAATAAATAAATAAAATCTTTTAAAAAATTGATTTACTTTCTAATTTTCCAGAAAGATATTTATTCTGTGTAAAACATGAGATGATTAAACAAAACTAAACCTAGGTGTTCCCAAATCCCTTCCATTGATTCATTCAACAAACATCTGATCAGCACCTAATATATCAAGCAAAGGATACGAAGAACAGAGAGGGATGAATGTAAACTCCGAGGGAGACATGAGTCTCCCAAACTACCTTATAATCAAAGACCAAGTTTCAATTTAGACACTTGATGGGGATTTGGGGCGGAGGCGGGGGGGAATGCACTCAGATCAGCTTAATTATTAGTTATCATATACAGTTTCAATTCAAGAACAGAAACAGGAAATATAAAATAGTACATTTACCTGATATAATAACAACAGCATAAAAAAGTTTTAAAGTTTCTATCTACATTATAAAGAGTAATCTTTAAATGTCTAACTTAAAACTTTATGTAATAATTTTATCAGAGCTATTATAAATTCCAAAAATGAATTTTTAGCCAAATCTGCAGAGGAATCATTATAAGGTAAAGAGCAACAATATAAGAAAAGACTATAACTAGGATAACAGAAAAGATCAGAAATAAAGAGATAACTAACAAGTTATATCATTAAGCTTTGATATTTGGGATGCTCATGCAGTCCATCCCAAACTCCGTAAGATTTTATCTACCTATGAACTAAAATGCTAGGACATTGTTGTGTTTCTTCTCCAAATTTCTATTATAGATACAAGTGACCTGTGTGCCCCCCAAACAATGGGTTTCAAACTAGGATGTGCATCAGATTCATCAGGGAAGTTTGTTAAAAATGCTGTTTTTTGAGCCCCATTCCAGACTTACTGAATCTGAATTTATCCTAAAGGAAAGCCAATTTTATGAAGTGATCCAGAACAAACTCTCCAATAACTGGCACAATACTTTTCTTTCTAGACTCAGTCTAAAGTACCCTTTAAGAGTTTTTACAGTTATTTTAGTCATCCACTCTAGTTTATGATGACACCATAGATGTCTAATAAATGTACGAGTTGTACTTTTGTAGAACAGATGTCTCTTCCTCGGGGAGGCCCTCCCCAACCCTGCCAGAACTGGGTTAGGTGCCCCAGCTGGGTTAGGTGACACATGCTCTCATACCTTCTGCTTGTCCTTTCATAATGCCAGACAGATTTATAATAGTGTATTTAATATCTAGATTTCCCCCGACTATAATTTCCATGATGGTAAAGACTATGTAATATGTAAGTCTCATTTGTGAATGAGGGCCTAAGCATAAATATCTCTTTGCCCGAATAAATGAATGAGCAGGGTCCAATACAGACTATAAAGAATCGTGATGGCAGGCTAAGGAATATGGACTTTGTCTTGCAGGCAACCAGAACCCAAAGCAGAATAACCTGAAGAACTTTAAAATATTAGTCTGGTACTAGTCTAGAACATAGCAAATTAGAGAAGAGTAAAATTGGGGATCAGGAGACCTGGTAAATGACTAACGATCCAGGTGTGATGTGGTAAGAGCTTGAGCTAAGGGGTTGTGGCAGTGGAAGTGGAAAGGAGGAATTGAATGCTGGTAAACATTATGAAGGACTCAAGGGTATAAGAGGAATCAAAAAGCATCAGTGTTAGAAATCTAATTTAAAACAGAAAAGGGGGTAGCCCAGGTGGCTCAGTGGTTTAGCGCCACCTTCAGCCCAGGGCCTGATCCTGGGGACCCGGGATGGAGTCCCACGTCGGGCTCCCTGCATGGAGCCTGCTTCTCCCTCTGCCTGTGTCTCTGCCTCGATCTCTCTCTCTCTCTCTCTCTCTCTGTCTCTCATGAATAAATAAATAAAATCTTTAAAAAAATAAATAAAACAGAAAAGGGAATTTGTTGGTTCATCTCACAGCCAAGTCTACAAGCAGGCACGGCTGGATCCAGAGACACAAATGACTCTTAGTTTCATTTTCCCTCTCATATTCTCAATTCCCAAGAAGACTCTTGGCATGGCTAGAAACATGGTAGCTGAGTATTAAAATTATCTCCTTACAGTTTACTATCTGCGAAACAGCAAACCCTCTCTCTCTCTAAAGGATCTATCACACCTGCTGGAAGGAATCTACTGTCGCATGCCCACCTGTGAACCACGTAAGCCAGATCATATGCCCACCACTCTGAAAAGACAGTAAGAAGGGATGCTGTGATTGACAGTCTCAGTAGGATTGCCTGGTGTCAGGAAGGGGCAGTTCTCAACCAACAGATTCCACACAAGTAAACACCTTATATCCTTTCTAAAATATAATTGAGTTTTGGTCAGAATCACCAAATTCATTCATTGTTTTTGCCTCCTCTGGACATTAGTAGACCTAAGTCTTCATATTGATAGCTATATAAGACAACTACATAGCTACCAGGCTAGACTATTTATCCATGTAAGAAAAAAGCAGTAGAGTTTAAGGTTAAGATAGAGGATCAAAGGCCCAATTGCCTAGCTTTAAACCCATGTCCCACAATTTACTTCACACATGTTACTTTTCTGTCCTTCCATTTCCTGTAAAAACGAGGTAATGGGAACACCTCACAAAAAAATCTGTGAGTTCAAATATCTTTTCCATAGTGAAACAACCAGTTACAGGAGAGTTAAGGCCCACGGACATCTAACACAACTAAACTCTCATATAAACAATATAAACATAAGAGTTTTGCTCATCTACAAACAGGCTTCCTCTGTCATATGGAAAGGGTTCCTTGGAAGATTTATTGAGGCCTTCTCTTAGCTAAAACAATCTATGACCATGATGATTATTTCTGGGAGTTTATGAAACTGGCGTTTTATTCTAGTCATTTGAAAATCTTTGTTAGGTTTATTGAGGTATAATTTCAGAGGCCTAGTTTTTAGGGGTCCACTTCTATGAGTTTGGACAAACATACACAGCTACAAAACCACCCCCACTATCAGGATACAAACCATTTCCTATCCCATGAGCCCTCTCCCTCAACTCATAACTCTGACAACTTCTCTCTGTCCTATGTTTTGCCTTTTCCAGAATAGCATATATATGAAACCATATAATATGTAGCCCTTAGAGTCTGGCTTATTTCATTTAGTATAATGCATTTGAGAGCCATTATTTTGTTGCTTATATCAGTCATTTGTTCCTTTTTATTGCTGAGTATGTATGTACCACAGTTTGTTTATACACCAGATGATGGACATTTGAGTTGTTTCCAGGGTTTGGCAATTATGAATAAAATCTCTATAAACATTCATGTATAGGTTTTTGTAGAGACATAAATTTTCATTTCCCTTGAGTAAATAGCTAGGAGCAGGATGGCTAGTTTATACGGTGAGCATATGCTTAACTTTCTAAAAAACTGCAAAAGTGTTTTTCCAAAGTTACTGTACCATTTGTGTTCTTGCCAGCCATGTCTGAGAGTTCTCTACTTGCTTGAGATCTTTGCCAGCATTTAGTCTGATCAGTTTTCTTTATATTAGCCCTTCTACTAGGCGTGAAGTGGTATCTCGCTGGTTTTCTTTCTTTTTTTTTTTTTTTATCTCGCTGGTTTTCACATGCATTTCCTAAAGACTGATGTTGGGTCTCTTTTCCTGCATCATGTAAATCTTAAGAGATGTCCCCATAATACTAAGTAAACAATTATCTTCCTATGGACTAAACTGGTGAGGGGAGAGAGGTGGCTAGAGGAAAACAGGGAACAAAATTTTTCAACTTCTATTGCATATGCATAAGGCTATTGAGAGGCTCTATCAGATAATACATATAACATATCTTAAAATATGGAAAGTACTATTATAAATCTAAAGGACTATAATTGCTACTGAATGTTAGAAACCTACATAGATGCAAAAACTGTAACAGCAGCCTCTGGCTCTCCCAGATGGGAGATGAATAAAACATTTTAGTTTGACCCAGACCCACCCTGCCAACACTGTCTCTGTCTACAGTTTTGGAGTTGTCCCGAATTAATTAAGCCACTTTCAGTGTTGCAGATGAAGTCCAGTTTTCAAGCAAAAATGTCACTTTTCTTTCACAGCCAACATAACCAATGCGTTCAGCATTCCAGTAATGGCAAGGGATGAATTATCTTAGAATGAGAAGCTGGCCAGATTCTGACCTGGTTCTTCTCCTCTGACTGACATCTCACACCTATACAAGTCTTCAGACATCCAAGAACTAAAAAGAAAAAACTTATTCATTTGTCTTTCAAAACCTTCTATTTGAATATCTTGAAGTGATAAATAAACTGAATTTTAGTAAACTAATAGGAATCTCTGATGTAGAAATTTCACAATAAAAAACAAAAGCAAACTCACCTGTCCAAGATCCCTCACAACATCTGAACGCACAGGAAACAACGACACCTGAAAACCACCTGGCACAGGATTCCATTCAAAGTAGATCCCATAGGACCACACTAGCTAGCTATATTCTCAAAGTGACAAGCCAAAAAGCAAAAACACCAATAATTTGGAATAAGTTTAGTCAAGGGTACCATTTAACACCTAAAAGGAAAGCTTACCTTTCTTTCTTTCAATAGCTTTTTATAGCCATTTGATCCAAGTGATAATAAAGTAATAAGGACATCTAAAGAAGGTGAAGCTGAAGCTCTTCCTGAAATAAGATAAACAAGTTACATTCAGGAAGGGGGAAAACCCTTTAGAAATTAAGATTTATTATAGTAGCCTGGGTACAAATGGATTTTTGTTGTTACTTTTTCTGAAGAGCAACTGATTTATTTACCTGGATACATCTTGCTGATTTCCTGAATGAAGGAATCATTAAAGCCAGCAATTATAGCACCACCTACTGGAACCATAAAATTTTTGTCCAAGCTCTGAACGAAAGCATCTATTCGGCCAACCCGAGCCCCCTGGAATGAAATACACGGAGTATTACATACTGGCTTGTAGGAAAAGAAACGACAACTGCTATTAAGAAATAAATACCATTAGACAATGCATGAAAAGTCAGAAATAGAGCAACTATTCTTATTTTCTTTGTAACAGTGCCAACAAAGGATTTTTAAGCATGAAAATGAGTTTTTAATGTTGCTCCTTTTAGGTGAAAGAGCACTTTATAGTCTACAACCTGCTTTCATACAAAAAAAATCATTACATCCTCACAACCACCTTGGGAGGAAGGCAGAGTTTCAGTATTATTCCACGTGGGAACTCAGCTTTCCATCTTAAAGTTGGCTAAGAGTAGAATCCTCCCATACCTCTCATCCTGTCTCATCTGTGATCTTCTATTTACAACAAAGGCCAACAGTGGGTCCTGCAACTATTAAGTAATTTTAAACACACTCTGAGCTCAAGAGTGGCCACCATAATCTCACGTAGCTTACCCGTGTTGCCAATGAGTTAACACATTTAAGTACTTCTCTTTGATGCTTAATCTACTACTTGCATGACTAAGCAACAGCTCTGCTCCTACCACCACTCAGATAGCAAAAGAGAAAAAAATTTATTTTTAACAGCAACTAATGGAAATTTTTTTTTTTTGTATACTCTTGGCAATGTTTCTACATAACTCATGTTTCCTAATGTTATAATCTTAGATGATCTCATTCCACTGCAAATGAACTTCAAGTGAAAATCTAATATTCTGGTGAAAAAATGAATACTTACTTCCTAGAAACGTAAAAACTAAGTTCTAGTCCCCATCCAATGTAGTCTGTGACCTTCTATCTAATGTGCTTCAATTTTCTCCTCTTAAAAATAGAGATACTATCTAAATTTCAACTAAGATAGTTTTTTTCTTTATCTGTAGCGACAGATTTTTCAATCTGTATTCACAATCTACATTCCTATTAATATTATAACCACATATGACCTTCATCTTCACACTTTCCCTCCACAGCCATATCTCAGGGAGAATAGAAGGAGCAGATAGCCAGCCTAATCTAAGAGACCAGATCCAGGCAATAGGTAGAAACACAAAAGCAGGAAAGGGAAGCAGACTACTTTGGAAGCTACTGCATGATTGTTTAAATCTTAACCTTTCCCTGTTACTTTTCTAATTTCCTCATAAACTATGATCAAAGAAAATCTCACCATATCACAGGAAAACAGAAAGAAGCATATAGAGACTAAGAGAACCATATAAGACTAATAGAATAAATAACTAAACAGCACACAAAGTAGTAGAACATAAAAATAAAGAAGAATACTCAGAGTTGTCTTTTATTAACATTTAAGTACTGTCCAGAGCTTCCTAAGAGAAATGTGAGCCTAAATCAGGAGCAGGAGTATTAAGAGAACGATCACTGCGAGACTTTGCTAGAACCCTTTCATCACTAACACACAGAAAGTGGGGTGCCTGGGTGGCTCACTCAATTAAACATCTGCCTTCGGCTCAGGTCATGATCCTGGGGTCCTGGGACTGAGCCCCATGTTGGGCTCCCTGCTCAGTGAGGTCTGGTTCTCCCTCTCCCCACCCCCTGGCTTATGTTCTCTCTCGTGCTCTCTCTCTCTCAAATAAATAAAATCTTTAAAAAATAAAATAAAACACAGAAAGCATAAAGAGCAGTACACTACGGCAAGAAAGCAAACAGCCTCACAAAAAACAAACGGTTTTATCAAAGAAACAGAATGAATGAGCCCCAACGTAGATCTAAATATTTTTTAAAAGATAATTGAAGCTTTGCAAATAAATGTGGAAGTATGGGGTTTTTTCTTTTTTTTTTTTAATGAAAAAACACTTTTTTTGTCAGTTTTATTGAGATATAATTGACATAGTATGTATAAGTTTGAGGTGTATGACATGATGATTTGACATATGCATATATTATGAAATGATTACCATAGAAAGTTTAGCTAATATCTATCACGTATGGCTTAATAAATTACCCGCTTAGCAAAAAAGAAAAAAAAAAAAAAACAGCAAGCTGGACCCACTCTCAATGAAGTCAGAGGATATCAATGAGAAGGAAAAAAACCCACCAGAATAAGGCTGAAAGGGCTTAAACATAATAGGGAACACATGAGCTTCTGCTATGAAGGAAAGGGCTGCCATGTATCAGTTCGTTTGTTTCCTTGTTTATTCACAAAAGAATATCTGGGCACCTATCAGCTGCCAAACACTGCTCAAGGTTCTAGGGACAGTGGTAATAAATAAAAGATAATTGTTCATGTAAAAATTTCTGCTGGAATTCACTGCGAACTTACTATGCATCAGGCACTATTCTAAGCACTTTACATTCGACCCTCATAATAACCATATGAGGTAGACGCCACTATAATAGCTATTTCACAGATGAGAAAATTAAGGCACGATAGAATTAAAGCGGCCTGCCCAAGGTCAGAAATGTACTTAATAGCACAGCTGGGATTCAAATCCAGGCAGTTAAAGCACCTTACTGAGAGTCACCCAGGTAATCAAAGACACAGCAGGGACTAAACCCTAGCCAGGTAATCTGGAGGAAGAGCCCATGTTTATGAAATAAAATATTATTCCCATGGCATTTCCATTCTTCCAGCTACCCAAGCCAAAGCCCTGGAGTCGCTGAATTCTCATTTCCTCATACCTCACATCTGATTCATCAGCACACCCTGTAAGATCCACTCTCAAAATACATCTGAATCCAACCACATCTTAACACCTTAACAGCTACCTGCTTGGCCCGAGCCACCAACATATATTTCATGTGGGCTCCACAACAGCCTTCCATTCTTGCCTATCATCTATTAACCCCATAGTAGCCAGAATGAGGCTGAAAAATGTAAATTACATGTCACTCTCCTGCTCAAAACCTTCCCATGGTTGACAACCATACCAAAGATAAAATCCCAAGTCCTTAGCACACCTCAATCTCTTTACTACTGTCGTTGTCCTCATTTGTCCAGATCCAGCCACCCTGGCATCCTTGCTGCTCCGCACATACTCCTGCCTCAGAGTCTTGGCACTTGCTAGTTACCTTCTGTCTGGACTCTAGAGCACGGCAGGGCTCATGCCTTCCTATCACTAAGGGCTCTGCTCAAATATTACTTCTTGGAGAGGACCTCCTGGATCACTCCATCTAATCTGACACCCCTTCCCCAATCCAGAGCATTTATCAAGACCCGTCATACTTATTGTTTACTGTCTGCTTCTGCTTCATGAAGATAAGGATTTTGTTGTATTCACTACTGTATCCCCACGGCCTAACCTGATGCCCGGCACCTGTAAATATTTGTTGAATGAATGGACGACTAGGTCTGTGAATAAGCAGTAGGACACCTACTTTCCCCAAATTCTTAATAAGCGAAGCTGCTGCTTCTCACACTCTGGGCATTTTATAATCCATGCTGACTCTAAAATCATTTATCCTATGTATTTCTGTGACTCTATAACATTGCTCTCCATTAATCTGTCCTCCCATCCACATTCCATCAGTCTCCTAAATTAGTCAGTGTAGTATATAAACAGAAATATAGGTTCCTCAAAGCCACCTTCCTGGGGATGACATGCGCATGCCAGAATGTTTCATATGCTCTTCATAAATCATTCTGGGGCATCATCTCTAAAATAAAAAAAAAATTAAAACAGAGCTGAAACATTTTAGTTATAGCCCTTTGATTGATTAATGCAACACCATCTTCTCAAGGAAGTATTTGCAATTTTAGCACTTTGTTTTTTAGAAGAAAATAGGAGGCTCTGAAGTTACACTAAACTAAATGGGCCATTTTGTAGCTATGGAACCTTGGGCTAGTCACTTAATCCTTCTGAGTCTGTTTCTTCATTTGTAGAAAGGAAATAATAAGTACACCTTAAACCGTTAGGATTAAGTTAATAAACTTTAAAAGTCTAGCAGGATGCCTGACACATGGTGGGTACTCAGTAAATGGCATATATTACTAAGAATTATTGCGATGAATTAAATCTAACTATAATTTTTTAAATGTCATGAATAGCAACTAGCACTCAATAACACCCAATTTTAGCAAAATCACCTCACAAATGAAGAGAGGTGTTGACAAAGTAGGGCATTTGTGATGTACAACTCCAACAGCACCTTTTACATCATATCCTGGAGCTCACTGTCTCTGTCTTAAGCTCTCCAGCTATGCTGCCAAATTTTCTGGTATTCAAAATTATACTGTGAGCACCACAACACTAAGGACTTCTAGGTTAAATACATAATATTTGAGTAAATGTCTTGGAGCCATTGAAATGATCAATATGAAGATTTTATAGGGATGTGGAGAATATCAAAATATAACCTGCAAAAATTAAATATATTTTTTGCCCTAAGTTTAAAAAAGGTAACATTTAGTGCACAATCATTGCCACGATGTAAAAAGCAATCCACATATAAAAAAAGAGAAAAAGTGAACAAATAAATTATTAAGGGTATTTGTTGGGGTATATAAGTGACCTTCTATTCCTTCCTCACTTTTATGACCTTTTAGTAATACTGATGTACTAAACTTTCAAAATAATTGAGGCTGCTAAAAATTAAAAAGGAAAAGAAGAGAGGGGGGAAAGGAAGGAGGAGTAAAAACAAATCACTGAAAGAAAATGTTTTTTAAGATTTCCAGTGTAGAGAATTATGTGACTTTTCTTGGCTATCATTCACACTGGAAATAACCTAGTCTAGAATTATGATAAAGTTCCTCAAAAAGTTAAGGAATAATAGAAAAGGATATGAAAGAAATGACAGTCTTCCTCTGGCATAACAAGCCTACCACCCACTCCACCTCTGGACTTCTTATGCTATGTAAATGCATCTAGTTCCTCATTGGTTAGGCTATTTTGAGTTGGTTTTCTTTTATTTGTAGCCAACTGCATCCTAGCTGGCACAACCTTTGAGAAAAGAAGCAAATTGGCTAATAACTATCACATAAACCACATTTATATGAGTTGATATTAACACTCCAATTTTTTTTTTTTTTTTTTTTTTTTTTTTACCAGCAAAGACCTACTGGGCTAAGGAGCATTCACCACTGCACTGAAGAAGGCCACAGATAATCTGTGAATAAGTCCCCACATAACATAAACCACATGTGTGTCAAAACCAAGTATGTGATCAACACCATTATGCAAATTATACACTTCATACCATACATGAATAGTATCTATCCACATCTTCATAGAGTATAAATAATCATTGTAAGTAGATAATGCTTTCAGTAACCAGTTACTGAGTATCAATTATGTACACCAGATTCTGTCCTAAGTACTGAAGACATAATAGTGAACAAAGTCCTTAACAGAACCTCAATTTTCATTAGTAACAATAACTAGACAATAAAAAAGTAAATAAATCATATTAAATGGTGAGATGTGCTTTGTAGAAAAAGAGCAAGGGACCATCAATTTTAAGAAGCACCCAAATTTTCCACACCACTAGGTAAGAAAGAACATTGTCAACTAACATTATGAGACACCACTAATTCTAAGATGCTCCCATTTTAGAGATGTTACAATGTGGGAAAATGTATCCCTTAAAACAAATGAGTATGGCATAAAATAGGAAAAGGGACACAGAAAACGCAGGCAAGGAAAAGGAACCAGTAATTTCAGATCGGGTGTCTGACAAAGGTAAGAAGCCATTCAAGTCTCTGGAAGAGGAATCTAGTGAGGGGAAGGGACGAGCACAAAACCAGGGCAGTGGGCACACCTGTGGCACACTGGAGGAACAGAAGGCAGGCAGGTGTGCAGGAGACAGCAGGTGAGAGCACAGCAGGAAACGAAACTGAGAAGCTACAGAGGCCTGAATACACAAAGCCTTGCAGGCCATGGCTCTAATTCTTAACCTGAGCAGGATGGGATGCCCAGTCATATTTTCAAAAAAGATCTAAACCAGGGGCGTCTGGGTAGCATCATCAGTTAAGCGTCTGACTCTTGGTTTTGGGTCATGATCTCAGGGTGGTGGGATAGAGCCCTGAATCGCGCTCAGCACAGAGTCTGCTGGAGATGTTCTCTCCATCTCCCTCTGCCCCCTCTTTCCCACACGTGCGTGCGCTCACTCTCTCTAAAATAAATAAATAAATCTTTAAAAAAAAATGTAAAACAGATGACCAGGATCTCATCCTATTTGATATTTATAAGAACAAAATCATAACATTATTTTAAAACCTGTAACTACATAGCTATATGCTAAAATGTTATAAAGTGAAGCCATTTTCCAGCGTAGGATAATAAAAGTGATTCCTTAAATATGAAATAAATCATCAATATAGTTTTTAAATTATAATAACCCAGTATATTAGAAAAGTGAGAATGCTGGTAATGAAACAACCTCAGAAAGTTAAAAAAAATGAGCTATTGAAGTATTTCTCTGTTGGTCCTGACCAAAACTATTAGTCCAACTACCAGCAAAGAAGAGTGACTTTTACTGTATGGATATCAGATGCCAATTTCTAATGCTGCATGAAGTTGAGGATGCCAAATGGTTGATTTTACTATATTAAGTAGTAAGGAAAACAAAGGAAGAATCTTGTAATATGTTAAAATAGTTTTTTCTTGACACATCTTTTTAAACTCTTACCTGCTGGATGAGGTGCATACACTTTGAAGACTGCACTCCATAAGCATTGTTGACTATATGTGGAATGCCAGAATTAGCACAAATCACAGCCAGTTCTTCTAATCTACAAACATAAATATTCAACAGAAAGACATATTCCTACTGTGCTTTTATAAATTACAGTGTGAGAACTTTTTTCAATTCAATAGTTATTCTTAATGTACACTATGAAAAAAATGGGAAAACTGAAATTTCTACAGCAGTATTTTAGCATAAAATTCAGCAGCAGGCACTTTAGGATAAACCTAAAAAAGCTTTTAAATTAATGTTACCAATAAATGAGAAAACGGGTATTTATAAAAATCCGTATACATGGGAGCTTTTAAATCACTTTAAAATTTCCTATATAAAAAAGCGAAAAGATTATAATGACCTCTTAACAGGGTGGTATGCTCATTTTTAAATGCTTTTGGTTGCTTATCATACTAAAGCTAATAGTTGCAAAATAATTAGCATGTCTTAAAATCTTAAGAAATCTTACATTTAACATCTCATAAAGTAAAAAATACATTTTCAAGTAGACTTTAATGTATTAAAAAATACAGAACATTAAAATGTTTCAGTACCAAAATAACATTTTCCAACAACTTGCAAACTAAAGAATCTTTTAAATAGCTGCTGGTTTTAAATTCACTCTTACTTTTTCATTTGACACTCCTTATATTAAAACAAGTTGAGAGTCAAGCTCTATGCAAAATAAGGTAATAAATTTCAATTAGTGTGTAATGAATGGTGTTCCTCTGCAAATCCAAATACTACTTGTGACTGAGGCCATCTCTAACAAATATCTTCACATGCTATGAAACTAAGACTAAATCCTATGTTTTAATAAAGTTTTAAATTTCTTAAAAATGTTCTTTCTATAATATAAAGGATTTGAAGCAAAGCATTTTTATTCAATAAAAGTTCTTTCCCATAAGGATGTATTTCAAGTATATATTACATAGTTATTTATTTTTGCAAAATACATTTTTTTAGATGTACATTGTTTGTTTTTTAAGATTTTATTTATTTATTCATGAGAGACACAGAGAGAGAGAGGGAGGCAGAGACACAGGTAGAGGGAGAAGCAGGCTCCATGCAGGGAGCCCGACATGGGACTCGATCCCGGATCTCCATGATCACGCCCTAGGCTGAAGGCAGTACTAAACTGTTGAGCCACCCGAGCTGCCCGCATTATGTTTTTAAAGTACAGACAGAAAAAAAAAAAAAAAGTACAGACAGGAATGCCATTTTTCTGTCAGAAGTTTTCAATTTACTTCCTTAAGGTATTATGAGTTAAAGTCATTTTATCATTCATTTTCATAAACCTCACAAATTGAGAGGAACCTTTCATTACTCAAATTAATCAGATACTTGTTTTTAACAAAACAGACCTTCTGGGATGCACACAAGTATTTTCTTCATAAAAGGCACTTCAACATGTTTGTGTTCTAATGAAAGCATTCCTTATTAACAAAGTTCCTTGAGAGTAAGATGCTATAATAACATAAAGTACTATTTTAAAATGGAAAAAAAATATCATTTGAGTTGTTTTAAATATTCAGAATTGATCAAATCTGCTAATATTGTATAAAGATATTTAATGAAAGGCAAGGACAGATAAAAAATACTTTCCATGTAGATCAAATTGTATTGCAACTTAGCAGCCAATTGAGATGTTATTCAGATAGAAGAAATGATACCCTTATTTTTTTATATTTCCTTTGACTGATTTTGCCCTACAATACTCTGTCCAATTAATTAACTAATAAAGATAACATACATATGCTTATTTAAGTTAAGACGATAAAGGAATCTTAATGCAAAGAAATCAAAATACATCTTAAATTTAATAAAATTAGAAATTCGAACATATTACTAATAACTGTGCTTCACCATTTTCCTAAAGTTCACTCTTATCAGGAACATTCATTATATAACAGAACTAAAAAGTGTCATTTGAGAATTCTGCTGATAAAAAATATTTGTAATTTTTTTCCAAAAGAGATAATACATGTAAAATACTTAACCCTACACCAAGCATACTGTAAACATCTTTAAAAAAAAAAAAAATCAAAAGGAAACAAAACTATCCTAAAGTATAAACAATCTAACACATACCCATGTGCTGTATTTGGGAAATGCGATTTATTTCTATCACATTAAAATATTTCTAGGTAGCAAAATCATCAATGAAGAAAGTAAAGAGATCTTTATTTATATTTCAATATAAATTTAAAAACTGTTAAGTAATGAATAAACAAGGAAATGATATGTAATATTATCTTAAAATAGAATTCAGAGTCACAAATAAAACAAGGTAAATTTTCAAGAGCATGGTCTTAAAACTGTCTCTTAAAACATGCCTAATAAAAAAGTAACATACATTCATTACTGCCGAATTGTGTGATTCCGTGAATAAAACTAAAGTTTAACTTGATCTTAAAAAACAGTCCAAAGTCAATATAGTTCTGACAAATTATTAGCACTTCTGTTCAACATGATAGAATGAAACAGAGAGTGCCATCAAAACTAGAAATTTGTATTACTATACCCAAGCCTGTTATATTTTCAGAATAAAATTTGTGGACATCCTTTAGAAAAAAAAAAATTTGCTTTTTTTTTTTTTTTGCTTTTCTCTTAAATATATGCAGTTTTCTCTAAATGCAAAGACAATCACCGTGTACACTCAAGTGTACACGAGTTCATCTTCCAATTAAGAAATTCAGAAGTGGGGGATCCCTGGGTGGCTCAGCGATTTAGCACCTGCCTTCGGCCCGGGATGTGGTCCTGGAGACCTGGGATCGAGTCCCATGTTGGGCTCCCTGCATGGAGCCTGCTTCTGCCTCTGCCTGTGTCTCTGCCCCTCTCTCTCTCTCTCTGTCTCTCATGAATGAATAAAATCTTTAAAAAAAAAAAAAAAAAAGAAAAAAAGAAAAGAAATTCAGAAGGTAATAAATAATCCTAAATTTTCTACTTAAAAATCTGTTGATACTGGTAGTTCTGATATAAGAAAACTAACTGTAAGATCAAAGAAGTGGAGCAATGAAAACAACTAAATCCAACATTATGCTTAGAAACTTCTATTAAATAATGAGGCAAAGATGCAAAGAGATCAGAAACAGACAAAAACAGGAAGACAGATGCTCTGTGTCTACTCAGGTGATAAAGGGATCTCCATTTGGTATTAGTTGTTTTTCTTCTTTTGTATCAAATTTTTATTTCTCCAAACCCCTGTGTTGTTTCTCCACTAGTCCATTCACCTATTTCCTGCCAAATGTTACTTAATAAGCATCTTTGAGAGTCCGTATATCTGCATTTCATTTAAAAGACCAATGGACGCCTAAGGGACAATTATTTGGAAATGATTTACCTATCAGGCACCCTTGGAGCGAAACAGGATGTAGTAGAATGAACACACAGAATGTTATCAGGCCCAAGTTCCTGGACTTTAGCCTCCACTGCTTTCAGGTCTGTGCGCAGCTCGTCACCTTCTAACACGTTCTCTATCACCACAGGCTCAAAACCTAACCAAGCCAATCAGAAATCAAAATGTTAGATAAACTAAAATAAGGGAAGATCCTAGAACTCTAGGAAGCAGTGCTATTCTACACAGGAACTCTAAATTTGGTCAGTGAGCCCTTGCCTCGTAATAAAGACCTGGCTCAATCTTGGCATGAATCAAAAGCAGGTCAAAACAACGTACGTGAAGGACAAGTAGACCACAATTAGGACCGCAAAATCTATTTAATACTTAGATATGACTAGGAAGACTTGTTCTGGGAAGGAAAACAAAGGTCAAATAGATACCTATAAAAGTAAGGATCCTTCACTATGATTCCATTTAGACTGAGGAAAAGTAAATCCATTCTCTGGCAGCATTTCATTTTTAAGTTGGCTTTATTTCAGAGATGGACAAGAATAATAATATAATTCGAGTACTAAAATCACAATCGTCAACTTTATATTTTAGTCCTAAAGTAAAAGTAATGAATTTTATCAGCCTAATGATCACTGACCATCCCATAGTTTACAAGGACCTTCTTCTATACTTTAAATATAAAAACTATTTCTCAATTTTCAATTGAATTAGTACACTTAACTAGCACATGATCAAATGTCTGACCAAATAATGTGTTATCTTATATGGTGAATATTAAGGTATCCATAAACTTTAAGAGTTGTATGTGCAATATATACAGTAAGCAATGTACAAAGCACTTAGATAACTAAATATGTTGTAACACTAGTAAGTACTTAGGGTAAAAGTAAAATCAACATGCTTAAGTCTTACAAACTGGATAGAAAATAAACTAGGGAAATTTTACAAGTAAAGTTATTATGTAGTCACATTTTCAGTCTTCCCAAATAGCAAATCTACAGCAGGCTGGACTCATGTATTTAGAGGCTATAAGAGATTTAGAAACCATTTAGTTCAACTCGCTCATTTCATAGACAAGGGAGACAAAACACAGAAAATTAAAGCAGTTAAGAGGAAGTAGTTTTCTTCTGTGTTTTATAATCCATATTAAGTTGTCTGCATTCTATCTACAGAAATATAAAAACCTGGCCACCCTAAAATCATCAATCCGATCATGTTGGTTCAGAGATGTCCATGTTTTACATCTATACTTTCACAGCTATTAAAACAAAACCTAAATAGTGCTTCCTAAATGACACCTAATTTTCTATTCTTTCTTAAATTTTTGAGACCTAACGCTACTTTCGCTTTCAACGTTAAAAATGTTTTTTGTTTTTTTTTTTGAGAATACAACTATCTTGTCTCCTAAGAATATAGACTATCCTAAGAAAGGATAAACCGTAAATTGTAGTACAAATCCTAACATCTTTTGGAAACGTTTCCAATTCTTCAATATGGCCATCTTTCCCCTAAGTTTGGTTATTAGTTCTTTGGTTAATAGGATATAAATAAACAGACTTCTTGACAACTTCATACCACTTAAAATAAATCAGTATATCTCTTAAAAGTCTATCAGTTTCTGCTATATGTCCATATTATGAATCCCTTTTCATGAGTTTCTTCAGGATTATTTACATGGTTTAGTTATAGGCCAATACAGTTCATTTCATACAACAGACTGAGATTATTCAAAATTAACCTTAAATTCTCAGATTTGCCTTGATTTAAGCAAGCCAAATACTAAAATACCAATGTAAAGTTTTTATCTCGTCTATACATAACGATGCCTGTATCCTTACACTTTGATTTATGACAACAATTTATGTGTTTTCCACATATGTATATACAACAACCATTCCTGAAGCCCTTAGCACCCTTCATGCTCAGGGATTACTGTTGGGCATTTCATATGTCATCCTGCTTAATACTCAAACAATCTTGTGAGATAAGTATTTGTAACTCCATTTTAAAGAATGGACATACGATACAGCCATTCCACTTCATGGCATATACCCCAAAGAATTCAAAGGAGGACTCAAATGGGTATTTGTGCACCCATATTCACAGCAGCATTATTCGCCAGAGCCAAAAAGTGAAAACAACCCAGGTGTCCATTAACAAATGAATGAACGAGTAAACAACGTTGAGAAAGATAAATACAGTGATGTATTAGCCTTAAAAGAGGAAAGAAATTCTAATACATGCTGCAACATGAACTTTAAAGATATTGTGCTATGCGAAATAAGCCAGTCTCAAAAGGACAAATACTCTGTAACTCCACTTATATAAAGGACCTAGAGCAATTTCAGAGACAGAAAGAATAGTGATTGTGAGGAACTGGGGGTCGTGGGGAGGGAGGAGTTATTATTTTAGTGGGTACAGAGTCAGTTGAGGTGAAAAAGTTCTGGAGATTATATGTTACACAATGGCTGTACGACAATGTGAATGTATATAATGTTACAGAACCATACATTTAAAAATGATTAAAATGGTAAATCTTGTTATGTATACTTTCTTACAAATAAGAAGGGAAAACAGGAACACATTTAGTTTCTTCTTCATTCATCTTTCTCTATACAAAAAGTTTGAATTTCCTACATTATATATGCCACTTCTCTTCTCTTACCTGCAGTGATCATGGATTTAAAGCAAGACTTCTGGTCTATTCTCGGCCATATAATATACTTTGCCTTTGGTCTTTTGTGTCGTAACGTTAAGAAACACAAGGTTAGACTCATACCAGTCGCCATGGGAACTACAAAGCAGTTGGTCACTGCAGGGACACCTAAAAATAAAAAGTAAGAGAAATTAATTATTCCGCTGAAAAACTAGCATCCTTCTTGAAGAAATTCTGTAGTTCTTCAATCAAACAGTAGGAGTTACAGACTTAGTGCTTCCTCTCTACTTGGTCTCAGGAAGCTCACTGCCAATTCAACCTCCAGGCTTATGGCTCTGGTTTTCTATCTTTTTCTAAAGGGTTTTTAAAAATATTTATCTTTCAAAAGCCATTTATAACCTGTTTGGAAAGAGGCGTTCATAAAAGATAGGAGGCAAAGGTGTATGTGGCTGGCCAGCCGAAAATATTATGATTAACACAGTACGTACCAGCCAACTTTATGATGTCCAGGACCAAAGAATTGGTAATTTTGTTCAAAAGGCTAGAACCTGCAGCTTTTGGTTGCACAGCAGAAATATCACCCGATCGTCCAATTCCATGAATGAACCTAAGCAAAAAATGGGCCAACAACCGGACAAAAATATTCAGTGTTCCTAAGTAATCCACTGTATAAGTATACAGATACAATAACCAAAAAAAAAAAAAAAAAAAAAAAAAAAAACCCACACCAGAAACAACACTTGACTATTGCAGACATATTTCATAAACTATTAATAATGTAAAAATATCCTGGTTAAATTGAAACAAATTTATCAATTACATTGTAGGGCTAGTCTCCAAAGATGGCCACCATCAATTCCTCTTCTCCCAATGCCCATACACTATTGCCAACACCAAGAAATGGAATCAAATTCCTCTCCACTTGAATCTGTGCTGGCCTTAGTGACTGGCTTGGCCAGGAAGAATCTAATGGAGGTGATGTTCTGGAATTTCTGATCTAGATCCAAGAAGCCTTACAGCTTCACCTGACCTCTTGAAGAACTGCTCTTGCAGGAGCTCCCTCCTATTATCCAGATGCCATGCTGGGAGAGGCCCAAGCCACCCGGGGAGGCCATCTGAGCTCCCGGCCACCTAAGTGAGTCAACTTGGATAAATTGCCCAGTTGAACCTAGTAACTAAAACTCTCAGCCAACATCTGACTACAACTGCATGACACGCTGGAAGCAATAATCAACTTGCTGAGCCCAGTTAATGCACAGAACTGTGAGAGATAATAATAAGCTATCGTTTTAAGCTACTAAGTTTTGAGGTGGTTTGCTAGCAGCAAAAAAAACCAGAATATATGCAACATTAGATTCTCTTATTTCTTTCCACTTCCTTAACGAGAGCAGTGGACTAAGTTCCCATGGGGATGAGCTGCAAGTTCAAATATTGCCTTAATTTAAAAAAATACTACACTTAATCCCTGAATGGGGGGGGGGGGGGTAGGAGAGGCCTGCATAGTCAAAAATTTATGTATAACTACTTTGATTCCCCCAGAAACGTCATTACTATTTGCCTATTGTTGACCGGAAGCCATACCAATAACAAAGTCAATTAACACATATTTTATATGCTATATTATATACTGTTTTCTTACAATAAAGCAAGTTAGTGAAAAGAAATATTGTTGACCGGAAGCCATACCAATAACAAAGTCAATTAACACATATTTTATATGCTATATTATATACTGTTTTCTTACAATAAAGCAAGTTAGAGAAAAGAAATGCAGGTCCTAAGTCCTTAAGGAAATCATAAGGAAGAACGAAAGTACAGTTTTCATCAAAAAAAGTCCACATGTAAGTGGACCTGCACAGTTCAAATCCATATTGTTTCAAGGGTCATCTGTATACATTCCTTGAAAATTAGTGTCCAAATCCACTCATGTTAAATTAGATGACATTATACACATGAATGATACCTCTGAATATTCTTCAAAATTATATCTGTTTGTACTTTATAGTTAGATTAGAAATCTGTCACACTGGAATTATCACAGAACACCAGTGTCATACATCATCACCACTGAAACCTAATGTACAAAGCATTTTTTTTTTTACAAATATCATAAATCATGTTATTAGCCTATGTTAACCATGAATTTTTCATCCAAGTTATAGATTCATTATCATTAGTTCTCACTGCAATGATTCTGAGTGAAATAATATTCTACTATCCCCAGGAAAACTTCACCACTGAACATTTCAAGACAGGAGTTTTTAAAAGTTTACCTATATTTCACAGAAAAGTGGAAGAGCAGAGAAATGATCATATTTGGAAACACTACCAATTACATGGTTAACAGAATTGATGAAAAAGCTTTCTAAAATATCACAAAAGGAAAAAGTGACTTAATTTAAAATCAAGTGTAGTGTACCTTTCCTGCACCTATTTCAGCAAAGCAAGGGATTTATAAAATAGGATTTGGTTCAGATCCAGATGAACGTTTTAAAGTTCTACCTACTAATCAGTTTCTTAAAAAACCTGCAACGTTAGGAAAGAAATATAGCAAACTATAAACAACTTCAACATATTTTAAATTCTAACAACCAAATAGGTTCATTCACATTAAATGTACAGGGGGTAGAGTTAAACACCCAGAACCCGACAGGATAACTAGAACTTTCACCCTACTGTCCTGAAAAGCAACTACTCAGGCAAATTGTTTCCATCTCCCTGTTGCATCTGGTTCATGCGCCCATTTGAATAGGGAAGAAGTAGGTTACCAATAGATGTTTTATTGGTATTACCACCATCGTTTTTAACAACAAAAATCTTAAAAAAAAAAAAAAAGGGGGGGGGGGCGGGAACGCCTGGGTGCCTCAGGGCCTGGTCCAGGGTCAGGGGATGGAGTCCCACATGGGGCTCCCTGCAGGGAGCCTGCTTCTCCCCCTGCCTGTGTCTCTGCCTTGCTCTGTCTCTCATAAATAAATAAACAAAATATTTTTTTTAAAAAAAGATGTTTCTATTTTAAAAATATACCTGTAATGACGTCGAGCAACTAATGCAGATGCGACTCTCCCTTCCCTTTCTCCCACACCACAATTGCCCAGGAAATTGTTGCTATCCATGATGGCAAGTTCATGCAAAAAAAGTTCAAGTGTACTTTCATCCCAACCATCCTCTGGACACTTCCCCTAAAAAAGATAAAAATGAAAATAAAAATAAATTCTTAAAAAAGCTTACATTTCAGCCCTAGAATCTTCCTTCAATGATTTTTTTTTTTGAAACTTCGCCACGTGTATTTTGCCATCCTCCTTGCTTTCTAAACTTCAGACATAAATTGGGCCCAAGGCAAGAAAAACCTTGAGGGGGCCACACATTTGTTACACGGCGCTGCCATCAGCTCTGGGTTGCGGGGGGAGGTGGGGGGGCGGTAACCAATGACTACGAGGAGATCCGCTCGGGTCTCAAGCTGCAGGAAGCACAGGTTAACCGAAAACCAATAAATGTTATTATCTTCAAGTGACGATTCTCCAACCGAGGCCGTGAAAACGAGGACTTGTCAAAGTGGAGTGCAATTAAAATTCGGGTGAGAGGGATTAGAGGGAAAGGGGAGGAACTGAGTGGGAAGCATCAGAGAGGGAGGGAGACAGAGCAGGAGACTCCGGACTCTGGGAAAGGGACAGGGGGCGGTGGCAGGGGGTGGGCCGGGCACGGAGCCGGGCGCTCGGGGGGAGGAGCACCGGGCGATATGCTCTATGTCGGCGAGTCGACCTCCAGTAAAAAAATATACAAATATAAATAAATAAATAAAGTCAAGTAAAATAAAATAAGCACAGGGTGTTATGCTATATGTCACCAAGTCGACCTCCAATAAAAAAAATATATATATGCATACATACGTAAAATAAAATAAAAGCACCAAAAAAAAAAAAAAAAAATCCTGGAGCCTGGCGGGAACCAGACTCGTGAGGCTCCGGCAGCTCCCCCAGAGCCGGGCATAGGGCCCTCGGGGTCCCTGGCAATGGCCAAGCTGAAAGGATGCGAACTTTGCCCTTTCTGCAAACTGGCCCGGAGTTGGGCAAAAAAGCAAAACAAAACAAAAAAAAAAAGCAAACCAAACAGGACTCCACCCGCTGACCCCACGAGCTCCCCAGCACCACGCTCGGCTCCGGCTGGAGAGGGAGGGGGAGGGAGGGGGAGGGCGGGGGGCGGGCGTGCGCCGCGGGCTGCAGCGGGGGGGCCGCGGGGGGGGCCGCGAGGGCCGCGGGGGGGGCGGGGGGCCGCCAGGGACGGGGGGTCCGCGAGGGCCGCGGGGCGCGGAGCCGGGGCCCCGAGGGGCGCGGCGGCCGGGGCCGGCCCGACAGCCGCGTACCTTCTCCAGCAGCAGCCGTATGAGGTGCTCGTGCGAGCGGCGGGCCTCACAGCCCTGCCGCACGTAAGCCGGCGACACCAGCCGCTCGCCCGCCGCGAAGCTGTCGCGGTTCATCTCGGCGGCGGCCCCGGCGGCGGGGGTCCCACGCCGCCCGCGCGGGGCACGGCCGCTGAAGCAGGAAGCCGCCCGCCGCCCGGACGGTACGGCAAGGCCTTGGGACAAACATCCTGAGTCGTTTGTGCACATGCGCACAACTGGCCGAGGGCGCTCCCGGCCTGCGGGCTTGGGCATGCGCAGCGGCGCCGGCGCTGAGCCCGACCTGGAGGCGGAGCGCTGCACCTGTGCGCGGCGGCTGCGGCGCTCCAGCCCGGTCGACTGGCGAGATTTGCGCAGTCTGTGCTTCGGGCTTCCGACCCCGTGTCTCTCTAGTCCCAGAACCTTTCCTCCGCACTTTCCTGAGCCTCAGCATGTGCTAGGGCCTGGCAGCCCGCTAGGACATAGCAGCGCCCCATTCCCTTCGTCCTGGCACTACAGAATTTTGGGCCTCAACACTTACCACCCATCACCTGATTTTACTTTTTTTTTTTTTGGTACACCCCGCACCCACACACCTATGGATGTAAACTGCCTAAAGGTACGCACCTGGTTCCCGCTGCTGTACCCCCCCAAGCGCCTGGAACAGTGCCCGGAATATAGCAAGGGCATGCATGCATGCATGAATAAAAATTAAAATGAACAAAATTAAATAAATAAAACTAAATAAAATAAAAATAGATAAATAAAAAATAGAATAAAAAATTCCTGTTGAATTAACGAATTGCTTTGACCATTCAACAACCTAGCACTAGGGATGAGAGGTACAGAAATGAAAAGGTAGGATCCCTGCCTTGGGTTTCCTTGCACTCTCCTCCTTAGGTGAGCCCACAGCCATTCCTGACGTTGCATTGCTCTTGTTCCGCCTGTGCTGGAGTCCACTTGAACTGGTCCAAACTCGCTTTGCTAAATGTTCAGGATCCTTGCGAGCTGGTTTGTAAATGCAGTTGCTTTTTTAATAATGAATTGTGTGGCTTTGCAGTAAAGTTAACTCTCTGAAAAGCAAAAGTAGATACACAAACTTAACCACTTCCTACTTATTTTTACATTTTGCTGTTATCTGTGCTTTTGAGATTATTTACATCTATTGTATCTATAGGGTGGAAATCCAGCATAGCGGTGTGCTGCTACTGTATTATCTCTTTCTGGCTCCCTCTTTAGTGGCGTCATGTTAGGAGTTTGAAAATGGCCATGGGCGGGAGTATTTGCTCCATGGAAATCAACAAATGCTGCAAATCGGGCTCTGGCCTCCCGGCCACTCCCCAGGAATAAGTTGTCCGGCGTGTACCAAGTCACCACTGCTTCTACTATACCTTCCCAGGGTATCCTATAATTTATCAGCTTCGTACTTGTCAAACTGCATTTCAGTTGTTAATTTTCTGTTTTCCTCAACTAGACTGTGAGCTCCTGTTTGACAAAGGCGATAGTTGATATGTATTCAAAGCACAGAACTAAACACAGAATAGATGTTTGACAAATATTTATTAAATTATAGACCATTTGACTACACAGAAAGATGAACGACAAAAATAACAAGAATTTAGCTTATTTTTTTTAGTGAGCATCAACTTTAAACTTTTGAAGAGTTGAGTTCTTATTCCCCAAATATAACTATGCTTCCAACTTCTCTGAGAAAGCCTTCAAAGCCGTTTTGTCAATCATAGGCAAATGTGCAAAGATCACAAGATCCGTCTCATTACTGAGCAGACACACTAGGTTTCTGAGCTAGCAGTTTCTCTCACCTTATTTCCTGGTCTTAATTTGGAAAAATATTTATTTCTAGAAACTAAGTCCATCATCAAGCTATGCCTTCATAGAAGTTACTCAAAACAAATACAGGCTCTGGAGGCAGTTGCAAAAGAAGTGTTCTGAAATTATTTTCACCCGTTCTCTCACCCAAGGAATACTTATTGAGCATCTAATATTTTTAATAGGGCAACATCAGAATAATTTCATTGTCCTTACAAGATGTAACATAGTTAAAAAGTATATAACCAAGTTAATAGGTCTGAAGTTTGCTTGTGTCACCGGTTGTATGACTTTGGATACATTACTCATATTCTCTGAGCTTTGCTTCCCTCACTTGTAAAATAGAGACGTGGAGGAGCCCGTTATGATGATTAGATGAGATGTAATTGCTTAACGCTGTCTTCACTCTGATAAACTGGACAAGGACTAGACCCTGTCTGATAGGATAAGAACCTCAATCCATAATCTCTACAGCAAGTAGCCCAGGGAGCCAAACCAAAACCCAGGCAGCAATCTTGCCAGAGCCCTTAGGACTCAGCCAATGACTGCCAGCTCCCCAATTTTTTCACTTGCTTCCAACTCAAGACTAACCAGAGAAAGCCAAATATGCTCCCTAAACCAATGATATAAGATGTTCTTTTCTAGCTAGCCTTCCTCCCTCTTCCTCTTACCAACAATCAGAGTACACATGAACCCTTCCCAGTTTTTTCACTATAAAGCTTTTCCGCTTCTCTGGCTGCCCTTGAGTCTGCCAAATGCAAGTGATGGAGACTAATTCCCTTGTTCTAGCCAGCTCTGAATGACTAGTCTCTGCCCATTATTCGAGTGGTCTTTGTTTCTTGCCACAGCTTTCCTAGAGACCCCACTGAGGCACGATCTGCAGTGTCACCACAGACCCTAATCTTTGACCAGATGTGGTCCCCACAAAGGACTCTTGTGCCTTGCTGCGTGTGGCTTGTCAAGTCTGTGCCAGCATTGTCAGTGCTGGGTCTGAACTCTGCTATCTTTGCATTGAGTTCCTCAGCTATTTATTCTACTTATGCTATCTTTGATGGAATCAGGCTATTCCTTTTCCTCTTTTTTTTTTTTTTTTGGCTCTATTTTGTACTTTTATTTTGTATTGTGTTATCTGAAAGTACTATTTGTCATAAGAAGGAGAGTCATAGGGTAAGACACAGCCGCAGGCCCTATAAGCCTGTTGTTCAGGCCAGCCTCATAAACCAATGAGTTTGCAGTTCTCACCAGATGGGCATCCATTTGGACAAACTTTACTGCGGGTCACCAATAAAATTGGATAAGGCACTCCTTCCACCTTGACTTTTTGTCCTGAGAATTTACCTTTAATTTAGAGAGAGGGCTCACTCTACCTGCCAGCGGGCACAGACTGTCAGGTAAGTGATTGGAGGGGGCCAACCCGCAGGTTGGGAGTCTGACACACAAAGAGTGCAAACATCACTTTCAACCAACCTTTTGCCAGCTTTCCTGGGGTTGTCTAAGCCTAAATCTGCTCCTCCTCCAGGAAAAGCTGCTGCTACTTATGTGTGTTCTCATTACAATCCCAATTCTGGTGGCCGTCTCTCTAAATAGCATCACATCAGCTCTGAGGATTTGGGCCTTCAGTGGCCACTCTGGAACATTTGACTTGAATAAACTTTGTATTTAATAGGTACCCTAGAAAAGGAGGGGAATTAAGATTTCTTAGGTCAATGGGCTCCAGTTTTTAATTGGTATACAGAAGCCTCCAAAAGAAATTCCAGTTCAAAAATTATTTCATTAAAAGATTCTTTGGTCAAAGCTGGTGAGCAATTTGACAAACCTAAGCAACAAGAAACTAGACTCATTGCTGAGTAAATCCTCCCTCTCCTGGTCCTCCACTTGCTACCCTATATCCAATATCCCTCTTCCTCTCTATCCTTCTCATCTCTGTCTTTCCTCACTTCTGTCAACTACGTCTGTCTCTTACTCTTGAACAGATCCTCTATGTTTTCCCAACAACCTCCTGCCACCATAAAATGTCAGTTGCTTCTAAACATCCATCTGTCTTATGAACCAGGTATGCAGGCAACTGTAGAATTTGAACATTGGACCCAAGATGAATTAAGAGCTATAGGTGAAGACCTCCCTACAAAGCCCCCAAGAAGACCAGCAACTATTCCTGGAAGAATTTACAATTCTTTTGGGTGCATATGATTCAGGGTTGCCTAACCTACATCATTGTGTACACATCGTAATCAGGACCTCAGATGCTAAATCTTGAATAGCAAAGGCTAATTGGATTAACCCAGAAAGGGTTACAGGATCTCTTTTAATAAAGCTAGGGTCCAAAAAAAAAAAAAAAAGGCCTGAAGTGTAGGGCAAATCTCTTACCAGTTGTATCCCCTAAACATTTCCAGTAAAAATTGATTGGACTATAATTTAATCATGAAAACAGAAAAAAGGTAAAAATATAAGAGATTTTTGTGCTAGATGAGAAAAGACTTCTAACAACATTTGGGAGTTTACAAAGGTGTCAGTGTAAAAACACCCTTTTCATCTCAATCTCTCAGTGGAGCTGAACTTGAAGCTGAAGCCTGATTCAAAAATAGAAATTAGGATAGGAAATAGCATCTTTGCCTGAACACTTGTTGGAACATTTTAAGAAGGATTTAGAATAAATGAGTGATGGGTATTAAGGAGGGAACTTATTGTGAGGAGCACTGGGTGTTTTATGTAAGTGGTGAATCACAAAATTCTACTCCAGAAACCAATATTATACTATACGTTAACTAACTAGGATTTAAATAAAGATTTAGGGGGGAAAAAAAGAAGGGTTTAGAATAAAAATGTGACAATCTAAAATAAACGATGATCTTGTAGATCAAACAGCTGGGTGGCACACCTCCCAAGCAACCGTTTTTGACAAGGACATTGTAGATGTTGTAAACAGAAGGGACACTGGCAAAAAGAATGTCCCATCTTATAAAAGAAAAACAGACACAGAGAAAAACCCTCATTTGTGATCAAAGAGGGCACTCTGAAGAAAGAAACAGTTCCCAATACCCTGACTTAACCCTTAATGTGGGCGACCACAAACTAGCTGGAGTAACTGAACCAAACCAGGCCCGGACTTGCGTCCCTCATTCACTCAAAAGGCTCGAGAGCCTAAAGGGTGAATAGTTGGTAGACGCTTGAGAAAGGGCTTGAGCAATGGTTCTCAGGGCTGGCTTGTACGTGATCGCCCACATAACACAGTAGATAAAACTTATTCTGACCTGGTCATCAATGTAAATAAGGGTCTGTCTGTCCTTGCTGGTCTGTTTACCATACCTAATATTCCTTCGAAGTATGCACATCTGGAGCAACAAGCTTATCTATTTACCAAGGTCTTCTGGCACCCATGAGTCTGTCTTGCATGCTGAGAAAGGGGAACTTTGGAGGGTTTCACAAACCTGCTAAAAATAAACACCTTCTTGGCTTTGTTTTGCTCATGCTATAAAATGTTGTAAAACCTTGAATAAAGCTGGCACTGCTTGGACATCATCCACTGTGTCCCTCCTGTCCCCATCTCTTTACTTTTATTTTCCTCATCCCCTTATCCTCAGGACCCTGATCATGTTGCCGCAGCGCGCGCAACACCTTAAACACTCAAGTTGAATATAGATTGTCAACCTAATCAATTCCCGGTAGAAAGGGGTGCTCCTCTTACTACATTAAATCCCTCATCTTGCTCAACCTCTTCCTCAGACTAAACATGTACACAAGTGATATGTCTTTCAAACAACCCACAGATTTTTTTCCTACCTGCCGGCCCTTAACTGCAGGACTTGCACTCTTGAGTGAAAAGCATTCCTTTTTGCTCTGTAACAGCACCCCTGCAAATTTAATAAGCAGAGACTTACTCTGCAAATGGAATCATAATATTAAATGCTCAATGGAAAGAAGTATCAAAGTTCCAGAGGACTCTTCTATTAATAATAGGTTGTGTCTGTTATATAACTATATATATATATGTGTATAAAGATATATGTGTATATCTTTGCCCTCCCAGATAAAGATCTTGCCTTATTTCTGACATTCTACGACCTCCAACATCTCCTGACAGAGAAAAAATAATTGAAGCAGAACCCAAAAAATAGGTCCTACGAAACTGTGACTCAACATCTCCAATATCCCTTGAAACCAGAAGCAAAGGAAGAGTTCAAAGCAATAGTTGAAGGTCTTATATCCAAAGTCTCCTGGGTAGCTCAGCTGGTTAAGCATCTGATTCTTGATTTCAGCTGAGGTCATGATCTCAGGATCATGATCCCAGAATTGTGAGATCGAGCCCTGTGTCTGGCTCCACAATGAGTACAGAGTCTACTTGAGATTCTCTCTCTCTCTCCCTCTGCCCCTCCTCTAAATAAAATCTTTGAAGGTCCTATATCCAAAGGTCTTCTCACACCCTACACTAGCCCTTTTAACACTCTACTCTTGCCAGTGAAAAAAAAACAAACAGGTAAGGATTATCAATTTTTTCAAGACTTCAGGACGATCAATAAAATTTTTGTCCCTTGTTTCCCATTAGTATCTAACCCAAATATCATCTTGGCATAATGCTACCTTAAGTAGTTGCTTTTCTGAGGTCAATTTTTGCTTTGCCTTTTTCAATGTGCCAATCCAGGAAAGCACATTGCATTCAGTTATCACGTCTCCTTTGTTTCCTTCAAGCTATTATAATTTCTCAGTTTCTTCTTATTCTCCATGACTGTGAAAACTTTGAGGAATACTGGCCAGGTGTTTTCTAGAATGTTCCACAATTGAAGTTGGATATTTTCTCATGATTAGACCAGAGCTATTGGTTTGGAGAATACCACAGAAATTCAATGCACTTCCCATATCAGGTATACATGATATTCAAATGACTTAATCACTTATGGTATCCTAGAGTGGATCCTGAAGCAGAAGGAAGACACTAATGAAAAAACTAGAGAAATCCAAATAATGTCTGAAGTATGGTCAAGAGTATGTGTCAAGTTGCTTCTTAGTTTCAGTAAATGTATTATGGTAAGATAAAATTAACATTGGGGGAAAAAATTAAAAAATTTTAAAAATTAAAAAAAATTAACATTGGGGAAAACTGAGAGAAGAATATATGAGAACCTTCTGTTTTATCTCTGTAATTTTAAAAGTATTCCAAAATAAAAAGTTTATTTTTTAAAAAGTTAAGGGTACATTTTCAGATAAAAACAGAATTTTCACCAACAGAACACCATGAAAAGAAACCCTAAAGAGTGTCTTTAAGTAAGGCAAAAAGAAACTGGTTTCAGATGGACTATGCAATGCAAGAAGGGTAAAAAGCACCAAAACTGGCAAGTTAAGTGTGAGTGAATGTAGGTTAATATTATCTATATAAAAAACTACAGTAATGTGTTGAGGGGTTTATATATGTATAGAATCAAAGCACTTAACTAACATTTAATTAAATAGAGTTGAAGTGTTCGAAGAGCTTTTTACTCCTAGACTGGCACATAGAGGTTATTAGAAAGGAGAATCTTGAGCCTTTCTCCAGACTTGCTAAATCAGAATTCCCATTTTAACAGGGTCCTCTGTGATTTATATACACATTAGAATTTGGGAAATTCTGTTCCAAAGAGACTTGTATTGTCTCAGAAGAGTAAAAATACCAATCTACTTAGGATTTTTGCAAATATAGAATTTTTTTTGTCATTTCTAGGGTAACCCTTAAAGAAATAGTAAAATATAATTTCCAATCTAATACAGAAAAAAATAATAAAAAATGATCACTTCAGATAAGGCAGGAAAGAGAGAAAAAGAAATGGATAGGACACGTAGAAACCAGTATTAAATGTAGGTGAGCTAAATATTCCTTTTAGAAGATGATGATTATCAGTCTAGATTTTTTTTTTAAGATTTTATTTATTTATTCATGAAAGACCCGGAGAGAGAAAGGCAGAGATGTAGGCAGAAGGAGAAGCAGGCTCTAGGCAGGGAACCTGATGTGGGACTCGATCCTGAGACTGCGGATCACACCCTGAGCCAGGGGCAGGTGCTCAACCGCTGAACCACCCAGGTGTCCCCAGACTAGATTTTGAACAACAGAAGCAATTACATGCTACTGAGAACACATCTAAAACCAAAAGCTATGAAAAAAGGGCAGCCCTGGTGGCTCAGCGGTTTATTGCTGCCTTTGGTCCAGGGCCTGATCCTGGAGACATGGGATCGAGTCCCAAGCCTCCATGCACGGAGCCTGCTTCTCCCTCTGCCTGTGTCTCTGCCTCTCTCTCAATCTGTGTCTCTCATGAATAAATAAATGAATAAAATCTTAAAAAAAAAAAGCTATGGGAAAAGATACAACTTGCAAATATTAACAAAACAGAAAGCCAGCAAAGATTACTAATAATAGATTTTAAAAGTAGACTTTAAGACACATGGCAACTGGGTGACAGGCACTGAGGGATGCACTTGATGGGATGAACACTGGGTGTTACGCTATATGTTGGCAAGTCGAACTCCAATAAAAAATATACATATAAAAAACGACGCACGGCATTATTAAACATAAAGAGGAATACTTCATAATGATAAAAGATTCAATTCACCGGGAAGATAGAATATTTTTAAATTTGTGTATACATAATAACAGTTTCGAAATACATAAAGTCGGGGATCCCTGGATGGCTCAGCGGTTTGGCGCCTGCCTTCGGCCCAGGGCGTGATCCTGGAGACCTGAGATCGAGTCCCATGTCAGGCTCCCTGCATGGAGCCTGCTTCTCCCTCTGCCTGGGTCTTTGCATCTCTCTCTCTCTCTCTCTCTCTGTCTCATGAATAAATAAAATCTTTTAAAAAAATACATAAAGTCAAAACTGACAAAAGGAAAAATAGACAAATTTACAGTCATACTGGGACATTGAATTGATGATACTTAACCCCAAAATTGGTAAAGATATAGAAACTCCATGCTTAGTAACTTGACCTTGTTGGGGAGCAAGACCTCTGGGGATAAAAGAAACAACAAGAAAAGGGACAGGCATAAATGACAACAGGTGTATGGCAAAAGCCAGTTCTTCCTGCCATTGGTCCGTACTGAATTCAGTACATGCTGAAGACAGCAATGATGGTGGATAGATAGCCGGGCCTGTTGTGGTCCGTCGTCCCATCTCCTGCAGCCCCTAGTTAATGCTCCTCTGAGAACCGTGCACATAGTCATGGATGCAGTTCCTGGCTGCCCCTCACGTGATTGATTTATTTTTTTTTTAAGATTTTATTTTATTTATTCATGAGAGACACAGAGAGGTAGACACACAGGCAGAGGGAGAAGCAGGTTCCTCACTGGGAGCCCGATGTGGGACTCGATCCCAGGACCCCAGGATTACCACCTGAGCCAAAGGCAGATGCTCAACTGCTGAGCCACCCAGGGGTCTCACGTGATTGCTTTCTTAAGCCCCCAGACTGGGAGCTTCACCTTAGCACCTGCCCTCCTTGGTGGTGCCTGATGGTGTAGCCTCTTTGGGCCTCTCTTTGATCCAAGATATTGGACTCTGAGTAATCGTTTCATCTCTCATCAGAACGGGCCACACAGCATCACTTAATGTACGTTCATAGAATACTATTCCAAATTGGGAAGCGCAGTTCTTTTCAAGCTCACATGGAACATTTACCAGAATTGACTATATCCTGGGTCATACAAGTCACAACACATTTCAAAGCTGTGAAATCATACAGAGCACTCTCTGCCACATTGCGACTAAGAAGCAATAATAGAAACAAGGCTTATTTGGAAATTAAGCATAATCCATATATCATAGAAAATATTATATCAGAAACTAAAAAGAATTTTGAACTGAATGGTAATAAAACCACTGCATATTAAGACTTACAGAAAATAGCTTTAAACGTATACAGTAGGGGAATGGAGGATGTAGGGGGGAAAGCGTATAGACAAAAAAAAAAAAGGCTTAAGACTTTCTGAGCTAGGGGCACGTGGGTGGCTCAGTGGTTGAGCCTCTGCCTTTGCCTCAGGTTGTGATCCCGCGGTCCTGGGATCGAGTCCCACATTGGGCTCCCTGGAAGGAGCCTAGTTCTCCCTCTTGCTATGTCTCTGCCTCTCTCTGTGTGTCTCTCATGAATAAATAAATAAAATCTTAAAAAGAAAAGATTTTCTGAGCTAAATTTAGTAAAAGAACAGAAAATATACCCAAAGAATATGGAAGGAAAGAAATAAGAAAGACCAGAAATTAGGGAAATAGAAAACAAAGAGGAGATTAGCAAAACCAACGGGGTTTCTGTGAAAAAAAGCTGTGGATGAAACGAGGAGAGTCCAGGTCCAAGGGGCAGGGACACCGCAAGAAGGCAGTGTGGTGGGAGGTTGATGTGCAGCAAATGGCCAGGGAGAAAGAGAAGGGGCCAGGTTTTCAACAGGGGATTGGAAGTGAAATGCTGTACGTTCTAGAGGAAATCCCTACCCTCCATCTCCCTATGAAACACTTAGTCTTTTCTTGTTAATCCACTGTAGGGGTGGGTCTACTTAGGGGATGCCTTGAAGCACTAAGTCCTGAGGTGACAGTGGTCACAGGGTGAAATAAAGGCAGCTCAACAGCACCTGGTCATCTGCTTTATACTAATACACCCTCACACGGAGCCTGTGCGCCAGGCCCTGCTCAAACTTTACCTGCAGTCACTCATTCAATCCTCCCAGCAATACCACGGTGCTGGCATGAGTAACCTCACTGCATTTCACAACTGAAGAAGCAAAGTGTCAGGAAAGCCGGGTAGGATGGCACCATCAGTCAAGGGAAATAGCCAGGATTGTGACCAGGCTTCTGACTCCAGAGACTGTGCTCTCTCTCTCCCACTCCCCCACACTGTCAGTATGTAGTGTCAGGGTTCTGTCCACTGGGATGTGGATGGATTAACAAGATTAGAGCCAGAAGGAGAGAGAGGACAAGTTACCAAGAAGTATGCTAAGTCACAAAACCCATTAACAACCCCATGCAGAGAAGGAGCCCCCCCCCCCACACACACACACACACCATAGTGGTGCTGGGATTCCTTGATGCTGAAAGTGTGGAAGGCATCATAGGCCTCTGCCCAAGACCGCCCACACCTCATTCATCAGCAACCTTATCACGCCTCACCCCACCCCTTTCTCTCCACTTCCCACACCACCACCTAGACCTGTCCTCTTGTCGTCTCCCCTTGAACAGATGCAGTGGCCTCTCTGCTTCCACGTTGGCTTATCTTATCTCCCTCCAGTCTGCATCCCGCAGCGAGAATTATCTTTTAATTCTGTATCAAATCACATGCTTCCCTTTTAACGTTTTCCCGTTACACTGAGCGTACAATCTAGACTCCTTATCTTGACCTGTAAGGTCCTACAAGGTCTGGCCCCTCACTAACACCGAGCACTATCCTCCCTCACCAGTGGGCTCCCATCTCGCTGACCTCTCTACAGACCCTGAAACACATCTTTTTCTTTTCTCACCTGAGGATTTATCCACATGCTCTGCTTCCTGCCCTAACCCATCTTAGCCTCTTCTTTTGCCTGGCTGGCTTTCAGTTTAAATGTCAAGTCATCCAAACGTCTTATCTAAACAGGAACTTAATTTGAAGTAAATGCTCTACATGTTCACTTAAAATTCTTTTATGAATTGATTGCTTATGTAAATCTGGAATGGAAGCTTCTGGAAAACAAGAACCCTGACCACTGATTCACCTACTCTTCCTAGCACTTAGCACAGTGCCTGGCACATGGTAAGCATTCACAATCATTTCTGAGTGGAGAAAATAAGAATGGGTCCAAAAGATTGCTTATCATTTGGTGGTTGCTGAATGAACCCAGGGGAGGAGAGAGGACAGAGAGCAGGGATCAGGGACAAATCGGTGACCTCTCAGATTAAGAGGACATTTCCAATCATGGAGGAGCTATTTTCCATTAGCAGATGCAAAAAGCAAATACTTGACCATGCTATTTTGTCATTCCATTCACATGTGTTCCAAAATGTTTGGGGTAGGGGAAATGACAAGTGTCTTAAGAAGCATGGCAGGATCTGGCTGTCATCAACCTCATTAACGAGGCCTCTTAAGCAATTTGAAGCAAAATAACTTCCATGCCAACGCCAAGCTTCAAAGAGCAGTTGGAAGGAGCAAGTGGGGAAAGAGCAGAATCAGTAACTAGGTTGCTCAGAAAAGTCTCCTGTGATTAGGGGCAAAAAAAAAAAAAAAAGGTAGTAATTACATTTTGCTGAGCCTCAGAATTCAGAGAGCTTGGTCTCGCCTTCATCTTCTCTATTTCAGATGGAGGGAGATGAAATAAAAGTCGATGTGGATGTAGCAGGAGGTAATTTAAGACCTGCCCTGGGATGCGTAAAGCGGTTCTCTCTCCAGAGGGTGAGGAGGTAGGTAGAGAAGGCTGCCTCTGAGCACTAAGCCCGCCGAGAGGGGATAATCCCCTGTAAAAGCAGGAGCAAGAGAAAAGCTGCAGGAGACTTGTCAGGAGTGTGTGAACCGGCCCAGAGCCTGGGGCTCGCTGACACTTGAAAGAGAGCGAGGAAGAGCTTCCCAGGCCTTTGACACAGAGGGAGGGCGGGTGGCAGAGCTGTGATCAAGGCGAGTGGCCAAGCCGCTGGGGAAGTGGCTCCAGAATCAGGCAGATGGAGTCTACAACTGGCTCTTCTTCCTCCCCGCAAGTCTGTGCAAATTACCCAACCTCTGTAGGCCCCAGTTTGCGTGCCTGGGAAAGGGGCATAAGGATAGTGAGGGAAGGCAATGACGGGTGCAGGGGGGCTCGGCCCGCACATGGCACAGGGGGGCCCACCGCCTGGTAGAGCCAGTCGCCGCTGGCCCCCCGGTGTGGGCTGGCTCGCTCAGCTTCCTTCTCGTGCACCTTACCCGGGGCTGGATAACCTCAAACTACATTCTCCAAACTTCCTCCTAACTGGCATTCTAGAAGCAAATTAAGTGTAACCCTTTAGATGTACTTGTGTGAGACTTGGAAGGTGGAGGGCACTTTCTTGCTTCTTTGAACCGTGTTGTCATCAGCCAGCAAGGCAGTGAAAATGTGAGGGGTTTTTTTTGTTTTGTTTTGTTTTGTTTTGTTTTTTGGCCTTTTAAAGTCCATTCTCTGGGTGTCCAGAGGCAGTGTGGCTTCCTGATACAAGAACAGTCTCAGTAAGGGGTTCCCGACGTCATAGCCCTCATGGTGGTCTTGGAGGAGGTAGCTTCCCTGGTGGGTCAATTTTAACAGTATTCTGAGAGTCTGTTCTAGAAGCCCAGTCTAGAGCCCACATCTCTAGACCTCCTAATGATTTTGTAAACATCTTATTCCCTACGTTAAGTTCCTTCATAGTTAAAATATCTAGAATCATGTCCGCTTCCCACATTCGATCCTAACTGCTTCTCTAGGCATTTATATTTCTTTCCTTCGAAATCTCACTTATGTACCACATTTTTTATGGGTGAAAAAAACATTAAAGCATCACTCACTTCCCCCAAAATAAATAACTATTTTTCCTGCATTATTCACACCTACAGAAAGACTGATGAAATGCCCTATCCCTAAGTAACTAAGCCTAAGGCATCGTCATCCCCTATGACAGCTGCCCAAACTGCAATTATAATTCTGGGAAGGGAATATTATTAGAGTCTGAGTTAGAAGACCACCACTTTCACAGTCCCAAACCAAGAAAGTGAAGCTCCAATCAATACTGACTTTCATGCTGAAAATGGAGATGTTGAAAGAAAAAAAATTGTCCAGTATTGCCCAGGAAAGATGGAGCATTGATGATTCAATATGAGTCTTCCCATTAGCTTGGCAGATTCAGCGTTTTCATCAAGAATGACTCATCATGCCTCACTGGTGACTGTATTCCTTAAAAATTGCCACTCCCTTTGCAATGGGCTCAAACTGTTTTTGGAAAAAGGCAGGAAATACATTCTGCATCTTAGTTTCCCTATTGATAAAAGATCATGCTGACCATCTGACACCTACGCTGATGTGGTTGTCACTTCTCCATCTTCCAAAACACTAATAAGTTAACATTCTAGACTTTTTTCAGGCCTCTGACATCATCTTACCAACGGTTGAGTTCTATAGAGCCGAGAATCATTTCTACAGAGAGCTGAAAACCATTTGTGAACCTACAGACCTGAGTCAGAATCTGAGCTTGACTCTGGGAAAGCCTGTTACCTCTGAGACCGTTCTCTGTCCTCAAAGGCTGAGGAGAACCGGCCCGGAGACATTCCCAAGAAGACGAACATACACTCCTTGGTCAATTCTTAATTATCTACATGTGGTTTGTTCAAAACCATGCATTTTCACTCAATTAGGAGACTAGTTGAAAAGACCAAGCTCTTGGATTTAAGAGAGATGGGTTCACATCCTGTCTCTAGGGCTTCCTGACTCTGACTCTTGGACAAATTATTTTACTTCTTTGTTTCACTTTCCTAATCTGCAAAAAGGAGCCAATATGAATACCTCTTTTGTGTGAGATGAAAGATATACAAAATAACTACAGTCAGTAAACAGTTGCACTCAATAAACTGTAGCAATTGTTATTATTTGCTGGATATTGCAGGAATACAAACATGACCAAGCCACAATATTGAAAGAAAAGAAAAAAACCTTTTAGAAATATCTGATCTAGTAGAGGAGGATGCCATCTGTATATAGGTAACTGTCATAGTCTAAATGAGATGTGCTATATAATTGAAGACCCCAATTAATTTAGACATCAAGCTTAAGCTGCAGGTAGCATTTGAAAGTGGATTAAGGCTCTGTCTGAAAATAGAGAGTGCTCCAGAAGGGAAGAGAAAAGCAATACTGTAGAGATAAAAAGAAGCCTGGTACACCTTTCTGGAGAAGGCCCTAAAGGCAAGTTTGAACTTGAATTGTTGGATTACAAAAGCCACCACATGTGCTTCTGCCTTCCACCCCCACCCCCTTAGGTAACCCTGATGTTGTTTTTTAACTTTTTATTTACTTTTTAAATTATTTTTTTAATTTAAATTCAACTTGCCGACATATAGTAAAATATTTTCATTCTCATAAATGACTCTACGATGAAAATTTGTAGCCTCATCTAGATACTCATCCTTATTCCACCCACATGTTTTGCCTACCCCAGAGCCATTCCCTCTCCCCCACCTTCCCCTTAAGAAAACCTCCCTTTTTTGGGAGACAGAACATGAAAGACTCCTAACTTTGGGAAATGAACTAGGGGTGATGGAAGGGGAGGTGGGCGGGGGGTGGGGATGACTGGGTGATGGGCACTGAGGTGGGCACTTGACAGGATGAGCACTGGGTGTTATTCTATATGTTGGCAAATTGAACACCAATAAAAAATAAATTTATAAAAATAAAAAATAAAAAAATAAAGGAAACCTCCCTTTTTGGAAGTTGAAGGGAGACCACCTTTCATCTAGACACCTTTTCTCAGCTCCTGTTGCAGTTGGCCATGGACTTATGACTGAGTTCTAGCCAATGGAACATGAAGTGAAGGTGAAATGTGCCATTTCCTAGTCCAAACTGGGAGAAGCAGCTGTGTCTTCCATTCCCTCTGTCCCCAGCTACTAGGGAGTTGGAACTGCAACTACATCCTGGCACTGGAGAGTGACTGTGTTAGTCGGGGTTCTCCAGAGAAACAGAACTAATAGGATATAGTTTTTGTACAATTTCCTACAAATCTACAACCTCAAAAAAAAAGTTAAAAAACATATGCAGAAATGTTGCCTGTGCTTATAGAAACAATGTAGATGGAAATGGAGTTCTGAGCCAGGGGGACGGCATCTAGACAGCCAGAGGGAGGAGGGTAACCTGCCCCGAGGGTGTACCTGTCTGGGAAGGTGGTGCACTTTCAATTTTCTTAGCAAATAACCCAAAAGTGCTCTCGCCTGTGTATCAGCCAAGAGGGCTTTTCCCCTCCCTGTGAAAGTTGTAATTTTACTCTCACTATTCAAGCTCCTTCTCTCTCAGAGTATGTTAATGTTTTGAACTTGATTTGTTAGCTGTCTAGTCATTTAGGAAGGTATACTTGATTGCACGTGGGATATTTTCAAAATATAAGCCACACACAGAAAGAAAACAAAATATAAGCCACAATATATTTAAAGAACAGAGAGTTTTCTGGGAAGATTTGAATCATATGAACAGACTTGCCCTTTGTGATGTTCAGGAATATTTCTGGGAATAGGCTTCTGCAGAGTGTTGATGTCTGTGTGTGTGTAAGGAAATACACCACTGGGTGTTATGCTATATGTTGGCAAATTGAATTCCAATAATTTATAAATAAATAAATAAATAAATAAATAAATAAATAAATAAATATAAAAAAATAAAAGAAATACATGAGCCTCAACCCAAACAGAGTTGGTGACTGTAAAAGGCCCCAACTCATAGATCTTAACCATCAGGGCATCACCAGGGGAAAATTTGTGTAAAACACAGGTAACCTGATCTCCCATTCAGAATTTCGGGAGGCGTAGGTCTGGGGATGAGGTCCAGGAATGTGGAATGTCCCTAGCGCGCCCGGGGAATGTGGCTGCTGCCTGCCTGTCTGAGGATCACTGTGTGAAGCACACAGGCTTAAATCCTCAACAAGGAGGAGGCTTGCCCACTGGCTTTTAAGTATTTAGTTGAGTTCCTGCTGAAATGGTGCAATTTGGCTGAACAGTCAGCTGTGGAAGAGACGAATAGAGGCAATGCTTCAAAGACATGCTGAGCAAACCGAAAAGCAAGTTAAAGCACCGTGACATTGCTTCCAGAAGCCCAGGATTGACAGCCCCTGACAGTCGTGCTGGTACCAGTGTCACCTCTGAATACAAAGAACATTGGGTATTTTGACTTATTTCAGCAGGGATAAATGTTAGGGAGGAAAATATTCCCCTAACTAGTTCCCTCCTCTGAAGCATCAGTGTGGAATAATAATGCCTTATATTCGTGCATCAGCTTTCCAATCACTAACTTATTTGAAGCCATCACAAGAGAGATCTTTTAAATCATCTGCCCTGAGGCAAATGGTACATTTCTTGAAATTCCTTGAATGTTGAAAAATGTACTTTTGAAAAACACATTTCAAGTTCTTTATAGCTTAGAAACATTTCCTTCTCGGGATGTTAGGAGATGTCCAGCTGAAATAAAAGTGAAGGCAGAAGGAGGCAGAAAGTTGGCTGGCAGACAGTTAAGACATCAAGGAAAATTCTATCCCCAAGCGACACCGAGCTGCATTTGAATTTATAAAAGTTATGAGACCTAGGTTTTTCCAAACACTACCCCGAATGCTAATTGAAGAACACCCTCCTTACTATGTTCTAGGATACTCTGAGTTCTGATCCATTTTTAGAATTTGGGTCTGGAATATTCTTGGTTTCTCAAGGACAAAGGCCACAGTCTGCTTGTTTTGCTTATCCTGCACTTAATTCATTATCCAATGTACAAAAGATACTGAATAATTTTGAGAGAATGAAAGAATGCACTAACCAAGGGGGAACACAGAATGGGTGGGGAGGGTCCCTCCTGGCCCCTTCCTTCTTTCTGCCAATAATTTGCTCAGATACACAGAGTTAACAGAGCTAAACGAGGTGGTGGTGGGACCGCTGTAGGCCAGAAGGAACAGTGGAGAGTAAAAACCAACAAGTACTCCTCATAGGGCTGGACATCTTAAGAAATAAAACCGAATCCCTAGTCTGGCTGTTCCAATTAGGCATTTGAATCACATACAATTTAAGATTAATAGTAACAATAGCAGATTGTTCTGCACTAGACCTTTTGTTTGAATTATCCCATTTAATTCATACAACAATACTACGAAATTATTATCTGTAAGGGACTGTATCTGTGCTTGCTCATCATTGCATCCCCAGCTACTACTACATACTTGGATGCCCAAATCACAGTGCTTCAATAAAGGAAGCAATGAGCGAGTGAAACTCCACTTTTGCAAGTAAAAAAAGCAAACTCAGGGAGGGAAAGAAATTTGCCCCAAGGGCACAGCCCATCAGAGGCAAAGCTGCAATGTGAACCCAAGTCTGCTTTCTGGAGAAGCCCACCTGGCCTCATTCCCTCACTTCATCTCTGAAGACAGTATGTGGTTCTCTTTTACAACAAGCGGACTTACATGATAAACTAATATTCTGGTACTCTGTTTACCAGACTATTTGTACCTTCTGTAGAAGACTTGTTTCCTCAAACTTCCCAAGGTCATGACTTGGAAGACACGCTGAATCTCTCAGAAATGATAGTTTGTACATTTGCCTCGACAGGTCCAAGTGGTATAGATGTGACCGAGCTTGCAGAAGTAAAGAAAGTAGAAGAAATGAGGAACATAAAATATGTAATAAGTCTAAAATGGGGTGGAAGGAACATGATTAAGCAAGATACCATAATGAAGGAAATGGTGCAGACCCGGTTTAAGATGGAAGCACCAGTAGGAGATAACAGACTCAAACACATCATGTGTGCTCTGCCGGGAATCTCAAGTTTTCACTGACAACCCACGAGTAACTGAGAATTCATTTCCTACCTACCTTCTACTCTTATATTTAAGGCATATTTACAAAAATTGGTCATATAGTTGATGAGAAAGACAACCTCGATAAATTCTGAAATATATTGTCTCTAGAGAAAACACACACAAAACCAAAAAACCCAACCCTTAAGCAATTTGGGAGTGTTAAAACTGAATTTTTTTTAAAACTTAATTTTAAAAACAAAGCAAAAATAAACAAGAAAACAATAAGGAAGTGACTTCATACCCAAGCCTTTGCATACAGGTAGCATGATACTCAAATGGCAAGTTGAATTTGGGTTAATGCTTAAATGCTATCATTATTTGAAAAAATCTGAAAATAAATGAAATAGGTGGCCAATTTAAGAAAGGTGGTCCGTCGGTTAAGTGTCCAACTCTTGATTTTGGCTCAGATCTCAGATCTCAGAGTTGTGAGGCTCCATGCTCAGCAAGGAGTCTGCTTGGGATTCTCTCTCTCTCCCTCTCCCTCTGCCCTTCCCTCTGCTCTCTTCCTCTCTCTCTCTCTCTCTCGTGTACGCTTTCTCTCTCTTAAATAAATAAATATTTTAAAAGAAACAAAGAGAATAAAATAAAACAAAGGAAATAAGAGAAGGCTATTAATAAAGATAAAAGCTAAAATTAATAAAATAGAAAAGCAAAGACAAATATAATAGCCTTATTTTTTGGAAAAAGATTGAATATTAATGAACAAGTTAGCTGAATAATTAATTATTAGCAAATCAAACCTGGTAGTATATTGAAAGGATCGTATACCATTTCCATGTAGATTTTATTTCAGCACTGCTAGAATGGTTCAACATTAAGAAATAGATCAGTAAAATTTACTACATCAAGTTAAAGAAGACAATTGTAGTTAAATGAATAGACACCAAAAGAACTGACCAGAGAGACCAAATTGCATTTAGCACTGCTCTGGTTTTTATTTATCATCCCTACACCTGCTCTACACCCCAGTGACAACTCTTCTAGTAAGAATAAAAGCTGAATGCCCCCCTGTAACCCCCTCATTCCTCCCCTCTCCCCCAGGAATATTTCTTATAAAACAGTAAGTGCATGTCTATATTAACTAAAATACTATCTCCCCTACTTTCTTTGTCATAAGTCTTCTCAGGCACACAGTAAAGGATTCCCTCATGGATGAACATTATTATACAGGCCCTCTGACTTGTACACAAGAAATCCTAGAAGTCTAGGGGCAACTGGATTGTTCAGTTGCTCGAGCAGCCAATTCGTGATTTCAACTCAGGTAATGATCTCAAGTCGTGAGATTGAGCCATGTGTCAGGCTCCATGCTCAGCATGGAGTCTGCTTCAGATTCTCTCTCTCCTTCCCCCTCTACTCCTCCACCCTCAACTCATGTGTGCTCTCTCTCTCTCTTGCTCTCTCTCAAATAATAAATCAATCTTAAAAAAAAAAGAAAAGAAATTCTAAGAGTCTATAGATGGAGATTATGTCCATCTTGGTAAAAGGCACCACCATTGGTCCATGTGCTCAGACCAAGAAACCAATAAGCCACCTTGATTCTGTCCCCATCCCTAGACCCTCATCTAATGCATTAGTGTCTTAGTCACCTCAGGAAGCCATAACAATATACTGGGTGGCTCAAACATCAGAAATCTATTTCGCACAGTCTAGGAGACAGAAATCCAAGATTGGGTACCAGCAGAGTCAGTTAGGATAAGGATCCTCTTCCTGACTTATAGATAGCTATATTCCAATAAAACTTTATTTATAAATCAGACAGTGGACGAGACTTGGCCTGCGACATAGCTTGCCATCTCCTGGACTGGATGAAAGGATTGATTTCGTGGCACCATAGTACTATAAATGTAGTACTTCCCCATCCTTTTATTGTCAACTCTAGGGCTGATGCTCAGGGATTCTAAGGGAGTTTATCTGTCTCTCCTTGCTTCTTAATGAGCATGAAATATCATCAACTCTAAGGGGAAAAAGTGGACTCTCTTCAAGCTCACAGCTTCAAAACCCAAGAGAAAACTAAATTTGACAAGTATCCTTACTGGACTCAACATATCCAATGTGTTTGAAAAGCCATTTTACGTTTTCAAATGTGCTAACGGGTACCATATAATTAGGTTTATTATCTATGCAGCCACATGTCACTCTGCATTTAGTGTCAGATCCAAGTTCTGCCAGTTGTGAATCCTAGCAGCCAGTAGGTGGCATTCCCATTTGATATTAATACTCAATGCTCAAAACACACACGCACACACACACGCACACACACACACACACACACACAAAACTGAATTCTGACTCAGTTGCAGCTCCTTTCAACTTGAGGAAGTAAGACTCTCCCCTCCCCCAACACTTCAAAATAGTTACTTAAAATTAGGGTAAAATAATCACATTACCTAGAATTTAATCCAAATGGCTTTTATAAGGGTATTTAAAACTACTCTTTCCAGTCTATAGTAGATTGAATTGTGCCTCTTCAAAAAAAAAAAAAAAAAGATATGTCTATGCCCTAATCTCTGGAACTTGTGAATAGGACCTTACTTGGAAAAAGAGTCTTTGCAGACTTAATCATGTTAAGTATAACAAGACAAGTTCACCATGGATTACTGAGGTAATTACCTAATCCAATGACAAGTGTCCTTAGAAGAGACAGAAGAAAGAGAGAAATGGGGGAAAGAGAAGACCGTGTGAAGATGGAGGCACGGATGCATGGGTGCAGCACAGGCCACGGAACAGCTGCAGCCACCAGGGCCTGGAAGGGGCAAGGAAGGATTGTCCCCTAGAGCCTTCACGGGGAAAGCTGCTTGCCAACAGATGGTTTTGGACTTCTGGCTTCGAGAATGGGGAGAGCATAAGTATTTGTTGTTTCAAACCACCAGGTTTGTAGAAATTTGTTATGGTAGACCTAAGAAACCAATACACAGTCCCAATAAAATAAAACCGAGTCAAAGGCAAGGCAGATTGTTTGATAAAATCATGAAGTTTCAGGGGCCCCTGGATGGCTCACTCCATTAAGCATCTGCCTTGGCTCAGGTCATGATCCCAGGGTCCCGTGTCCCAGGTCCATCGTGATCTCTGGGAAGAGAACCTGCTCCTCCCTCTCTCACCCCCGATTCTTGCACATGCTCTGTCTCTGTCAAATAAATAAAATCTTCCCCCAAAATTCTTTAAATCATGAAGTTTCAAACTCAGCTACTTAACCAAAATGTTCGACCTACCGAACTATGAATCTATGCATATATCACTGTGAACGTGAATGTTCACATTATTTGTAAGACTGAATTCTATTGGAAACATGTGTTTTGGTTTCTCCAAAGATGACAAACCTATCTAAGACCTTACCACGCCCATCATCATCCAGGAGCCATGAGGCATTGCATTGCCCGCAGCTTTTCCAAGTGTGGTGTTAGAAACAAAGCAGGGGCCACGTGGACATAAACATGCATTCCCGCATCTCTGGATTGGCTATTCTTGTCTCCTATATTATGACCTTGCACGGGCCCGCATTCAGACATAGTCAGCATTTACTGTGCCCCCGGCAGGGTGCTGAGCAGTCAAAGACTGATCAGATAGAGTTCTTGTGCTTTAGTGCAGAGAATCAAAGTGGTGGGACCCTGGGTGGCTCAGCGGTTGAGTGTCTGCCTTCAGCTCAGGGCGTGACCCCCGGGTCCTGGGATCCAGTCCCACATCGGGCTCCCGGAGGGAGCTGCTTCTCCCTCGGCCTGGTCTCATCCTCTCTCTGTGTGTCTCTCATGAATGGATAAATAAAATCTTTAAAAAAAAAAAAAAAAGAAAAAGAAAAGAAAACATAGTGGACTTGGAGAGACATAAGAAGTCTGATGCAGTGAACGTGATGAGTGAGGAAGTTCAGGAGGAGGAAGACAGGGAACCTGGACTGAATCTTGCAAACCCAATTAACCGGACTGGGGCTGAGACATGTGGTGTAAGGGAGCAAGAGTAAGAGCATAGAATTCTGGGAAACTGCCAGAGGGTCAGCCTGTCAGGCTTGGGGAACGATTCACAGAAAGGCCAGGTGTGCAAACAGAGCTGCAGTGGGTAAAGGCCTTGGCGACGGGTTCGAATTTCATCCTTAAAATAAGAGAGCATGTGATGCTTGGGTGCTTAGTGGTTGAATTTCTGCCTTTGGCTCAGGGCATGATCCCAGGGTCAGGGATCAAGTCCCACAACCGGCTCCTCTTGGGGAGCCTGCTTCTGCCTATGTCTCTGCCTCTCTGTCTCTCATGCATAAATAAATAAAATCTTAAAAAACAAAAAACAAGAGAGCAGGGGGTATTGCACTGGGTCTGCACCCTTTACTGAGTGTCTGGATCAGATTGCTTTTTGGAAACGCTCGTGTGCTGGTTTGTGGACGCTGGGACATCGGGCAGGGGACGCCAGGGAACCCAGGTGAAGAGGCCACGGCTGCCATCCATCTCGACTTTCAGAAAACCTAGCAACAGCAGGTGGGGCGGAGAGGTGGAGAAGGTCTAGAGAGGGTGTGAAGGGGCTCCCTCTTAGATCAAGAGACAGGGGCAAGGGAGGGGAAAAGTAGTGTTGAGAGTCACTCTGTGGAGTTTCTGAACTCCTGAGAGGTTAAGTGCTGTCGCTTTATTCATCTCTGTGCCAGTCCAGCCACTTGTACAAAATAAGTCTTCAGTGTGTTACGGGTTGAATCAGATTTCCTAGGTTTTTATTAGAAACTGAGGTTCCATGTACCTTCCACCACGCTCCTGGAATACCCTTCACTTTCAAGTATATAAAGCTGTTATGAGAAATAATTTACAGCTCTCAGAAGGGCCTCCTGTTTTTGTTCGTCTGCCCATTTAGCAGCTTCTTACTGGATTAATGGCCTGGTGCATGAATCACAGTGACTGCCTGTGCAGAATTAAGTGCTAACCGGAGGTTTTGGGAGAACCATCGCTGATGCTGCCCGGGGAAAGGCCAGACACAGCTGACGTCCCCCATTCCGACCAGCCTCCCCCACCCCTGGGGATACATACATATTTTATTCCTTCTATATAGGAAGGCCCCCTGTTCTTGTCTCTCTCGCTATAAGTCCCTAAAGAAATTCCTACATCACTGCCAATTGAAGCCTTTTTAAATCATTTCGTGATTGAGTGAGTGAGCAAGCAAAGCACTGTAGCCACGGAGTGCTGGACGCAATTGGATAGCAGACTGGCTTCCTGAAGCCATAGCGCCTCCAATGTGCTTTGAGAGACAGGCTTTTACAGCAAGAAGGGGGGGGCGGACAGAAAATGTAGGACTGAATGCTATGCAGAAGAACGGAGGTAACAGCAGCATAGAGTCTTTCAAGAAGGAAAGGTGACTTGGGACCAGGTTGGGCACAGAAAGCCTTGCAGAGATTACTTGAATTAGGTCTCTAGAGACAAGATTTAGCCAAAGTGTTTTGGGGGGAGTGCTATTGGCAATTTGGGCTGGATGATCCATTCATGAGCCACGCATGGCATAACACTTACCATTCCCAAATTTTGCCTCCTAAGTACCAGTAGGTCCGAAAGCTCGCTGGTGCATGTTTTTGAATACCCCCCAGAGGACTGGACTTTCCTGAGTGTGAGCCACTGACGGGTAGGAAAGGGATGTGAGAGATTGATTGACATGAAGGAGATACAGGAGCACCTGAGTGGCTCAGTCAGTTAAGCATCTGCCTTCAGCTCCGATCATGATCCAGGGGTCCTAGGATCAAGCCCCACGTCAGGCTCCCTGCTCAGCGGGGAGTCTGCTTCTCCCTCTCCCTCTGTGTGCTTACTCTCTCTCTCTCTCAGTCTCAGATAAATAAATAAAAAATCTTTTTTAACAAATGAAATGAAGGAGACCCAGAGGTGAAGGAGGGACCCCTGAGACTCATCCTGGGACCACTCGTGGAGCAGAAGGCTGTGATAGAGGACTTGACCCGAAAACAAGATTTAAAACGAGCTAAAGATGAGGTTTCTCCTGAAATACTGTTCAAAGCATGTTCAAGTGGCCTCCAAAGATCATGTTAAACACTAACGTCAGGTGCAATTAAGAAGTCAAAGGCAAGCAGCAAATGGAAGTGAGCTCTGAACTCAGATCTAATTGCATCCCAGCCTCACCACGCAGCAGCTATTTCCTTGGGCAAGCTACTCGTGTTCATTCACTCTGCTTTACCACCTTCTACAGGAAGATTGTGCTTTCTGAAAGGGTTGGTGGAATGTCTTCATGCTAGATGAGGTCACCAAGAGGATGTGACCTGGCTGACACGGGCCGATGGAGGCTTCTCACTCCTTCCCCTGTTCTTAGAATGTACGTTCCACCCACTAGTCCCACAGTGGGAGCCACTTCAAGAATGTAGCCTCGAGAGAGCAAGGTATTGTGGAGACCATCTGGCCTCTACATGAGACCATCTTCACTGAACCCCGTGAAGCCTTCATATAAGCTCCTATGATTCTGGTGAGCAGGTGCAGAGATCTGCTCATCCTACTGTCGCCCAAGGCAAGTTTCGTCTGTTAACTTCCGTGGTTTATTAAAACTACCACCCTCCTATCGGGAAGTGCACACCTTTCTTCAGTCTCTGCTCACCCTTTGCAAGGGGAGGTCAGTTTTGAATTTCACCCTGGGGAACGCTTGAGGCTGCAAACCAGCAACCATGCGATCTGATACTAAATCTGATATCAAATCTGCTTGCCCCATACCAGTGTATCAAACTTTTATTGGGAAACAAGTCCTCTGAATTTTGATTGTATGTTGTTTCTAATTGGAAATTTTCCCCTCTTTTTTGTTAATCAAGGTAATGTCTATAGTTATTTTAAGTGTCCGGTTTGATGAATGTCTGTAATTTTTTACAATCATTTAACCGCTACCACAATTAAGAAGGTAGAACAATTCTCCCGCCCTAAAAAGTTTCTTCGGACCCTTTTGTATTCATTTATCTTCCCTTACCCTGGCCCCAAGCAACCACGATGTCTCTGTTATTATAGTTTTGCATATTATAGAATTTCATATAAATAGATTCGTACTGTTTGGAATCTTTGGGCTTTACTTAGTATAATATTTTGAGATGTATCCATTTTGTTGTCTGAATTAATATTTCCTTCCAGAGCGCCTGAGTGGCTCAGTCAGTTGAGCATCTACCTCTTGATTTTGGCTCGATCTCAGGGTCATGAGTTCGAGCTCCAAGCTCAGCCAGGAGCCTGCTTGAGATTCTCTCTCTCTCTCTCTCTCTATCTCTCTCTAGCCCCTCCCTCTGCTCTCTCTGTCTCTCTCTCTCTCAAGAAAAAAAAAAAAAAGAAACTTCCTTCCTTTTTATTGCTGTGTGGTTTTCCATACTATCAATACCCCACATTTCATTTATCCATTCAACAGTGATGGGCCATTGGCTTGATACCAGTTTGGGGCTATTGTGAATAATGTTGCCACAACCATTCGTGTACCTGTTTTGTTAGGACATATGTTTTCACCTCTTCCAGGTAAATAGCCAGAAGTACAATTTCTGCTCATATGTATGCTTGTATGATAGCGAATTTTTGACTTTGTAATGTCATGCCATACTGTTTGCCAAAGTGACTATAGTCCTACCAGCAGCGCATGAGAGTTCCAATTGCACCATATCCTTGACAACACTTGATAGTGTCTGTCTTTTTTATTAAATGAAACTCACTGTGATTTTAATGGACTCTTCTCTGATGACTAATAAAACTATCATGTGCTTATGAATATTTCTAATCAAGTATTTATCAAATGAGGTTTCAAAATTGTTATTGGAAGCATGATTTGCAAACAGGGAGACTGGAAATTTATCCTTTTCTAGCACAGGAGGTTCTGAACAAATTAAACAATGAGCCTTCAACTAGTGTACAATATTAATATTGAAATTCTGTAATTGCATTTTGAAATATCTCAACTTGTAAGATGAATCATTTGCTAATGCACCTATTTTTAATTGGACCAATTTATGTTCTGAACTGGAATGATATGAAATGTAGGCGGCCTATAATTATGCAGCATCATAAATAGAGACAACTTCTTTGATGAGGTTCTTCTTATGAAATATTTGTTGAAGAAAGGTACTCTCAGTGAAAGCAAAAAAGGCAGCATTTGCGAATATATTGGGGCTGAAAAATTTACCCATTGCCACATGCAAAAACTGAAAATTGTGAATATCCTTGCATTCATTTACTAGGGCTACCATAACAAAACAGCAGACCAGGTGACTTAAACACTTACAGTGCTGGAAGCTAGATCAAAGTGTTGACAGGTTTAGTTTCTTCTGAGACCTCCCTCCTTGGCTGCCTTCTGGCTTTGTCCTTACATGGTCTGTTCTCTCTGTGCTGACACATCCGTGGTGTCTCTCCATGTGTCTAATTTCCTCTTCTTACAGGAATGCCAACCAGATTGGATTAAAGCCCACCTAAGGGCCTCGTCTTCATCTAGTCACCTCTTTGAAGACCCCATCTCATGTAGTCGCATTCTGAGGGTGAAATCATTCAGTCCATAATACTCTTCCTTTAACAGAACCAGTTTTTGACATCCCTTTTACTTCCACGTGACCCACAAGGAAACATGACCGCTAGCATCTGGAGAGGGGTAGGTATTAAGTGGACCAGAAAGTAAATACCCTCTGCCCTACAATCTGTAGTCACTCTTGTGTCATGAGCTTTTCCACGTGTCACCATTGACCTGCCAGGCTCCAAAGTCCACCTATTCAGACCCATAATATCTACCTAACCCTTTCACATTGGCATACTTAAAAAAAAAAAAAAGTTGCACTTCTTCTTTTTATAAAGTACTGTATATGCTCACAGAAAAAAAAAAAAAAAAAAAAAAAAGACCAGACCAAGCTCAAACACCAGTGAAGTATAATAAGACAAGGAAGTATATAATAAGAAGATAAGGATCACCTCCAGAAACACACCACTGAGTGGATGCTCATCAAAATATTTTGTCTAGGGGCACCTGGGGGGCTTAGTCGGTTAAGCGTCTGACTCTTAACTTCGGCTCAGGTCATGATCTCAGGGTCATGAGATTGAGCCCTGCTTTGGGCTTCCCACTCAGCAGGGAGTCTGTTCGAGATTGTCTCTCTCTCTCTCCCTCTGCCCCACTCCCTGCACGTGTACATTCTGTCTCTCTCTTTCAAATTAAGTAAATAAATAAATCTTTAAAAAATATTTTTTCTATACAGATACTTGTATGCTTTTTTATATAAAAATAGAAATCACAACATACATAATTTCTCAGCTTTGTTTTTTCTACTTAATATATTAATGACATTTTTCCCTTCCAGTAAATAGATATTATAGGACCTGTTAAAATTCAGGCTGGACAACCCTGCCTCCACCCAGAGTTAAGTTTTACTTAGACTCATTGCAATGAAATGGAAGTTTCAGGGCCAAAAGGGGCACAGCCACTCAATGTGAAGCAAAGTCTAGGCCTTACCCCATACAGTTCCAACAACCTGCCTAAAGGTGAGAAGCATAGATTGTTAAGGGATGCTGGGCCCCGAGTCAGGGAGGCTGCGTGGTGGTTTGTGAGCAGACAGCAAGCAGCCTCTGGTATCCTGCGGGCTTGTGAGGAGAGCCTCTCCCAGACAGGAGCTGTTCTCACCTCTTTTATTGAACTTCCTCCATTCCTCCAGGCTGAAATTGTGAGCCTTGTCCACTCCTGATCACAGTTCTCTTCTCTCATTTAGGAGACCAAGGGGCATCTTTCTTCCGCCCAGCTCTTAAACACACACATAAAAAGCAACTCAGCATCACACACCCTGCACATACAACCTAGAGGAACTGTCAAAAAAGAATTTGCAAACATCACACATTCCCCTCCTCTGCTTCAAATACACAGTCCATCTTCTGGGAATGGGGCCCAGAGGTGCATAAGAAAAATAGATGTTTGCCCTGGTCTGTTCATTTCATCTCCTCAGGACAGGAAAAACTGCAAGGAAAAAAGCCCAGCAACACAATATCCTTAAAGAAGTGCTAAGTGTTCCACTGACTAATAGAAATTATGTCCTAACTGATTTCCTATTGCTAGATATTATACCTTATTACCTTATATCACTAGATATTATACCTTATTTCCAAATCTACTAAATGACACTTCAGGCAATATTTTAGACATATATTTTGCACTCTTGCCTTAATATATTTCATTAGAATATGTTCTGAGAAGTGAAATTTTTGGGCTGAAGGGTATACACATTTAAAGTAATAAGAACTATTTCTGGGGCTCCTGGGTGGCTCAGTTGGTTAAGGGTCTGACTTTTGATCTCAGCTCAAGAGAGATTCTTGATCTCAGGGACATGAGTTCAAGTCCCACACCTGGGAGCCTACTTAAAAAAATAAAGTAAAATAAAATTTAAAAAGTCATGATGACTATAATCTGCTCTGTAGAAATGTAATAGCAGTTTATATCATTTCAGTTATCTTGGGTATGTATCTTGGAATGAGATTGAGGGTCATTTGGTTAACCTATGTTTAACTTTCAGGGCAACTATCCAGTGGTTTTCCAGAGCAGCTTTGCCATCTTATATCCCATCAACAATGTATGAGGGCTCCAATTTCTCTAGATCCTCATCAATACTTGTTATCTGTCTTTTACTATAGCTATACTAGTAGGTATGATGTGCTATCTCATTGTGGTTTTGATTTGCTTTTCCCTAATGATGAATGATGTCCTCATGTGCTCATTGGCCATTTGTATATCTTCTTTAAAAAAAAATCTATTCAAATCCTGTGCCCATTTATCAAATGGGTAATCTGTCTTTTTAATGTAGAGTTATGAATTCCTTATATATTCTGAATACTAATTCCTTGCTAGATATATGACTTGAAAAAATTTCTCCCATTTCATGTGTCTTTTTCCTTTCTCGATAGTGTCCTTTAATGCACAAAAGTTTTAAATTTTAATGAAACCCAACCAAGCTATGTTTTCTTTGGTTGCTATGCTTCAGGTTTCACATCTAAGAAACCATTGCCCAATCCAAAGACAAAAGCATTTGAGTTGTTTTTTTGTATATAATAGTAGGAGGTAAGGATCCAACTTCATTCTTTTGCATGTGGTTATCCAGTCATTTCAGTATTATTTGTTGAAAAGACTAATCCTTTCCCACTGAATTGTTCTTGGCACCCTTGTCAAAAATTAATTGACCATAAATTGATTTATTTCTGAATTCTTAATTCTATTCTACTGATCTATATTATATCCTATGCCAGTACCACACAGTCTTAATTACAATAGTTTTGTGGTAATTTTTGAAATCAGAAAGAGTACGTCCATCATATTTGTTCTTTTTGTATTTTAGGGTTGTTTTTGTATATTCTGGGTCCTTTGATTTCCATATGTATTTCTACCATTAATTTGTAAAGTTATTTCTATGTCAATAGCAATCCTTTATTAAACATATTATTTTTCCTTATATATTTTTCCTCTTCAGCAATTCTAATATCTAATTAATTTATTAATTAGATTAGCCAATCTAATTAATTAATCCCATTGTTTTGGGATTTGGTTGTAGCTAACTTTATGGAACATCAGTCTTCACTTTATCTAACTTAAGCTAGTTCTTTAATCCTCCCATTTTTAAAAAAGATTTTATTTATTTATTCATGAGACAAACAGAGAGAGAGGCAGAGACACAGGCAGAGTGAGAGGCAGGCTTCCCACGAGGAGCCCAGCCCGATGCAGGACTTGATCCCAGGACCCTGGGATCACACCCAGAGCCAAAGGCAGATACTCAACCACTGAGCCACCCATGTGCTCTAATCCTCTCATTCTTGATCACTATGAAGCTCAGACTCTACCCGAGTCACAGTCTTGTTAGGTTCTTCTTATGTAAATAGTGCAAAGATAAAAATGGCCAAAAGTTATTTGCCACTCCTCCCATCAAGAGATAAGGCCCATGTGCCCTCCCCTTCAATCTGAGTGGGCTATGTAACTGTTTTCATCAATAAAATATGGCAAAAGCTCACTCTGTGCCTGGGTTTAGGCATTAAAAGACTGGAAGCACTCACTTCTTGGTCCTTGGAGCATTCTCTGAGAGCCCTAAGCTGCCATGGTAGAAGTCTGATCACTCTGAGATCACCCACCATGCTCTGTGTGGAAGCCCCCAATAGCAGGGGTCCTAACCTTTCAGTCATCTTCCAAGAAACCAGACAAGTGAGTAAATCCTTTCAAAATAGTCATCCACAAGCTAAAACCACCAGGTGACCCCAGCTGACAATCATGATGTAGAAGAATCATCTAACCAAGCTCGACTGAATTCATAACCTACACATTCATGAGATATAATTAAATGGTTGTTGTTTTGAGTTTGGCAGTAATTTGTTACACAGCGATAAATAACCAGCAATTAGCCTGGGCTATTAGCCACCCATGTACTGGTAAGACAGATGGAGAGAAAAAAGAAGCATGTAATCCTTTAAAGAAACATTTCCCCTTTTGGAAAGAGGAGAAAAAGTAATGGTTGCAAATCAAGTATGGAAGCTCTGTCAAGCTCCTGTTCTCTTCACAGATTCTAGATAAGAAATTAAGACTATATGGGAGGAGGAGAGGTATAAAAAAAGGTGACACTTTAAGGAAGTCAAATTAAGGTGGTGACTTACTCCATTAGTTTGGTTAATCTCCCTAAATACTCCTCCCTCATATATAATCTAGGAAGAAGATTTTTTGCAGTCCCCATATTTCTAGGATGGAAGAAATACCAGGAAGAGTAGACTTGGGCTAAATTTTCAAGTGCACCTTGCGTACTTTAAAACTGCTTGGCCATTGGTGGAAATATAAAGATGCAGCTATTATGGAAAGCAGTATGGTGGTTCCTCAAAAAATTAAGCATGGATTTACCATTTGTTTCAGCAATTCTACTTCTGGGTATATATACAAAAGAACCAAAAGTAGGGTCCACCCTACTTTGTACACCCACGTTCGTAGCAACATTCTTTACTACAGTCAAAAGGTGGATGCAACCCAGGCATCCACTGATGGCTCAATGGATAAACAAAATGTGTTATATACATATAGTGGGAAATTATTTAGCCTTAGAAGGGAGGAAGATTCTGACACATGCTACAACATGGATGAGCCTTAGGGCATTATGCTCAGTGAAAGAAGTCAGTCACAAAAAGACAAAGACCACTGAACTCCACCTATATGAGGTATCTGGAGTATCAAATTAATAGGAACAGAGAGTAAAATGGTTGCCAGGCACCAGGGTGAGGGGTATACTGGGAATTGTTTAGTGGGCACAAAGATTCAGTTTTTTGCCTGAAGAAAAAGTTCTGGAGATTGGTTACACAACAATGTGGATATGTCTAACAGTACTGAACTAAACACTTAAAAGTAGTTAAAATAGTGAAAGGGAACAAAGGGGAAAGGAGAAAAAATGAGTGGGAAATATCAGAAAGGGAGACAGAGATGAGAGACTCCTAACTCTGGGAAACAAACAAGGGGTAGTGGAAAGGGAGGTGGGCGGGGGGTGGTGACTGGGTGACGGGCACTGGGGGGGCACTTGATGAGATGAGCACTGGGTGTTATGCCATATGTTGGCAAATTGAATTCCAATAAAATAAAATAAAAAATAGTTAAAATGGGGCAGCCTGGGTGGCCCAGGGTTTAGCGCTGCCTTCAGTCCAGGGCGTGATCCTGGAGACCTGGGATTGAGTCCCATGTCAGGCTCCCTGCATAGAGCCTGCTTCTCTCTCTCTCTCTCTCTCTCTCTGTCTTTCTCTCTCTCTGTCTCATGAATAAATAAATAAAATCTTAAAAAAAAAAAAAGTAGCTAAAATGGCAAATTTTATGAGATGCCTGGGTAGCTCAGTCAGGTAAGCACCCAACTCTTGATTTTGGCCCAGGTCATGGTCTCAGGGTTGTAAGATCAAGCCCTGCATTGAGCCCCATGCTGAGCATGGAGCCTGCTTGGTTTTCTTTCTCTCCCTTCTCCTCCCCCCATCCCTGCTCTAAAAAATAAGGCAAATTTTATGATATGTGTATTTTCCCACAGTTACAAAAAAAAAAAAAAAAAACCCTCTCCAGATTTTTTTTCTGGGTGGAGGTTGAGGGCTGTGGATTTTGGAAGAATAGCTACTCTGCTGGGAATGCTAAATCCTCAGCAACTCCAAGGATCAATTGTCTTCATTATGCAAAGAACTTAAAAGGGACTTGTTATTTATGGAACATCATTTAGAAATTATACAATTTTCAGCTCCCAAGATTTAAAGAACAGACACTATTAGTAAGTTTTCTTGTAATTTAAAGCTAATCTGTCTAGATGCTTACATTTCAAAATAATGTTTATGTTATAGTACTAATTTGTAGTAGCTAATATTGAGTGTTTACTCTGTGCCAGGCCCTGGCCCACGCTATATCAGTTAGGATGGGTTAGGTTATATCATGGCTACAGCCAACCCCAAAATAAGTGGAATTTTATTTAAAATTAACTAGAGTTTATTTCTCACTCATACTATACAGGTTGGCTAGGGACTGTCTTCCAGCATATCATCATCTTTGTCCTAAGAGCCAGGCTGACAAAGCTGCCAATATCTGGAACATTGCCAGTGCCCTATCAAAAGAAAAAAACAAAAGTATATACCCAGAGTTAACCAGACTAAAAAATTTGAGGACACAGTCCCTAAGATTGTCCTCACTTCTAACACCAATTGCAAGTTCAGAGGTTCCCCAAGATACCTTCAGATTCAATAATTCACTACAAGGACTCAGAGAACTCTCTGAAAACTTTTATGCTCACAGTTGCAGTTTGTTACAGGGAGAAGATACCGATCAAAATCAGCTAAAGAAAGAGACACATAGGGCAGAACCTGGGAAGTTTCCAGACACAAAGCTATGCAGTCCTCAGGATACAATACTCTCCCAGCAGCCATGTGTGATAATACACACGGAATTCTGCAGACTAAGGCAGCTCACCTGAGCTTCTATGTCCAGAGCTGTTATTGAGGTTAGAGACGTGTGTTTAATTGAATGATTTAATGATTGATTGAACTAATGACTGATAACTTGTGCCCCAAAGTTCTCACCCTAGATCGCACAGTTGGTCTTTCTGTTATGGCCAACCTCTACCCTCACCAGAGAAACTCCTATCAAGCATGACTTTGAGAACCTCCTCAAAGCTGAGGGCAAAGGCTAGTTAGTCCTTTCTTTGCGCAAGGCCAAATTCTCTACTACACAGCATATGTCAAAACACACACTGGCCCGTAAGGCTTCCACTCAGAACACGCACATTCTTTTGGCTAAATCAAGTCACAAGGCCAAGCTCAACAACCTCAGAGGGGGTGGGGAGATACATTCTTCCCATAGATGATTAGATAGAGGTAATTAGAGATCCAGTCTATCAAGTAAGTATTTTTATGTGTATTATTCACTTAATTCTCTCAACAATTCCTACTATTATCTCCATTTTTTTCAAATAAAGAAACTGAGCCATAGCGAAGTTAAGTGACATGCCCCAAGTCACACAGCCAGGAAGGTGAGGGCTAGGAACGCTTAGTTTTAAGCCCATTAGAGACATTAGGCACTTGCCTCAATGAAGCTGAGGTTTTTTTGACTTTCTTCTTGGACAGAGGAATTTGTGATGAAAATCAGGGGCTGGAATAACCAGGTCCCTTTCCCCACACCCGCAATCAGCATTATGACAACTATATCACACTCTTTATCCCCCTCTAGGATCAAATCTTGCTCACCCACTTCTTGAGATTGGAGGGGCAAAGAAAGAGGTAAGGGTAGGGATCCCTGGGTGGCTCAGCAATTGAGCATCTGCCTTTGGCTCGGTGTGATCCTGGGGTCCTGGGATTGAGCCCCACATTGGGTTCTCCGCAGGAAGCCTGCTTCTCTCTCTGCCTATGTCTCAGCCTCTGTGTGTGTGTGTCTCTCTTGTGAATAAATAAATACAATCTTTAAAAAGAGAGAAAGATAAGGGGGAAATTAAAATGAAGATGAATGAAATGAAAGTATAAAAAGCAAAATAGAATAACTCTTGGTTACTTCTTCTTGCTTCAAAATACATAAAATACACAATGGTCACAGCGTAGGCACTGCCCCATCTGATGGCAATTACAAACTATTTTCCCACCTGAACTGGTGCTCTGTGGCTCAGCATCAGCCCTACCCTTACCCTTCATCCTCCAGAGTGGGATACCTTTTCCTGGAACTATTGAGGGGAAAAAATGTCTTTTTTTTTTCTACTGGATTTGCTGAGAAGACAAATTTTTGGCAGCTGTCCTGCTACCATAAGAGATCAACCTGTCTGAGAACACAACCACAAGAGAGGAAAGCAGACGAGAAGCAAGACATGCAAACCAATGCTTTAACAATGTTTGGGCTCCTGGATCTGGCCATGCCTGAGGTCAGTTTGGCCTTGACGTTCAGTTATGTGAGCCAATAAATTTTCTTTAGGGCTAAGTTGAGTTTCCTGATATTGAAATCAAAGGGTCTTGGGAGCCTTGGTGGCTCAGCGGCTGAGCGTCTGCTTTTGGCTCAGGGTATGATCCTGAGGTCCTGGGATCGAGTCTACACTGGGCTCCCTGCATGGAGCCTGCTCCTCCCTCTGCCTACATCTCTGCCTCTCTCTGTGTCTCTCATGAATACATAAATAAAACTTAAAAAAATAAAATCAAAGAGTCTTAATACATCCAAATATCTCCCCCCCCCCCTTAAAGTTCCAATGCCAAAAAAGCCATCGAACATCCTACAGAAGAAGGGAGAAAGGTTCGTATTTAAGAAATGAGAATAAACCTGAGGAAGGCAAATGAGGTTCACAGAGAATGATACCAATTTCCTCGGCACCAACCACCAAAATTATCATCACGTCCACCCATACTCACAGCCTGCAATTTTTAGAAAAGCACGAATAGCAACAGAAGGAGGAATTGGCTACCAGAAGCATGGAGAGATACCAGCATACTGAGCATCTTATCTCTCTACCAAAAAAATCTAGTACTCGAAAGCTGAAGTGAAGTCTCATATCCTTAAAATTCATTGCAGCCATAAAAAGCACCAACACATTTTCATGAGCTATTAACACAAACAGTTAAAAATAAAGCCCAAAAAGAAAAAAAAAAAAGTCCATTTGGTATCCAATATCCTTCACTTGATCACATTTTTTTTCATGTATTTGTGAAGCCACAAAATTTGGCTAACTGCAGTACATCTCCTTGTAACTGATTCAGCTTTCCACACTCTCTTTTGCATCCTAAAATAAGAAGCTACAATTTCTCTAGCCATATAATTTATAATTACATAGACTTATATCACCATGTGAAATGCAGTCTCTCCATTTCTTGTCTTTACCTTGTACAACTGATCTTTCATTTTAACAACTCTTGGTGAAATTCCCACAAACATCAAGTGACATGGACGTGGGCATAAGAACAGTTAAAGGGGAGAGTAGTAACACGTATTTGGGGGCACCTGGGGGGCTCAGTTGGCTAAGCGTCTGCCTTGGGGTGGGGCATGATCCCAGGATCCTGGGATGGAGCCCCGCGTTGGGCTCCCTGCTCAGCAAGGAGCCTGCTTCTCCCTCTATTCCCTGCTTGTGTTCTCTCTCACTATCTCTGTCTCTCTCTGAAGTAATTTTTTTTAAAAAAATGTATTTGGCACCTACTGATTGCCCATCGCATGACACATTCTTTTATTTCACTTAATACTGGCCTTAACCCTTACTGCAGGTGTTATTGCCCTCATTTTTCTGATGGGGAAGTCATTGACCCAAATTTGAACAGCTGTACAATAGCTAGAGCAGACATTGTTGATTGCTCAACAACTGTTTTCCTTTTTTCTTTGCTTGTTGAGCATGCTTCTCATTTAAAAAGTTGAAAATGCTGAATATACTTTATTTCAGACTTCTTTGCCGCTAGGGCATGAGTATATGACAACCTAGCCAAAAAGGCCTGGAGGAGAGTCTGCTCCTCTCCTCCAAAAGGCTTTGGGGGTAAGTTTTCTCTCTGATTAAAAAACAATATTCACAAAGATAAAAAAAATAATAGATAAAATTCACATACACAAGAAGGATCCTCCTTCTCCCTACTTGTTATAGACGAGATCTTGTAATGATGTGATATCTGGTGCTGCAGCAGCCTTCTTGAGCCTGAGGGTATAAACCTGAGGTTGAATACTCTATGACACTCTAAAGATGGTGAAAAGGAAGAGTGGTTTTTCATGACATCTTTGAACCTCTTATTTAACTAACCCTGGCACCTCTCTACCTTAACACTTAGAACAAGGTCTGGTGCATATTAGGCACTTAACAAACATCTATTATATGAATAAATGAATGGTTTTGACTTCTCAAGATTTGTCTTCAAAGAAGATAAAAGAAGTATCCACCCAAACTAAATCTTCATCTACCCTATGACTTAGCAATTCCAGGTATATATCCCAAAGAAATGTGTTAGGTGTCTATAATAGACATGGGGAAAAGTGTTCGTAACACCTCCAAGCTGGAAACAATCCAAATGTCTGTCCACAGAAGAATGGGTAAGTACATGTTGGAATATTCATGCTTTGGGATACTATACAACAATCTAAGAGAACAGACTACTAATACTCACAAGAGCATGGATGAGTCTCACAGACATAATATTGAGCAAAATTCACCATACACATGAGAATAGATCCTACATAGTGCCATAAAATTAAGTTCAAGAACAGGAAAAACTAATCCATGGTGATAGCCAGAGGTTGCCTCTGGGAAGTGGGGGTGGTTATTGAGGGGTTCAGGGCATGAGATAATCTCCTATGGGGATAGAAATGTTCTACAGCTTGATCCGAATCACAGGTGAAACATGTAAAACATCATCAAGCTGTACACTTAACAGGTGTGCACCTTACGGTATGTGTTATGCCTCAATTTTTCGTAAGGCCAAAAAAAAGTTTTATTTTTCTTTTAAAGGAGGTATAGGAAACATTTTTTACTCAGTGTTTCTTTAGGGAAGGTATTACTTTAAGTGCCCCACAAAATAACCTTCATAGTAACACTATCGAGTAGACATTGCTATCTATACACCACAGATGCAGATATGAGACTCAGAGAGATTAAGTTACTTTCAAGGTCACACAGCTAATCAATGTCAAAGCTGGTATTTGACTACAAGTTTATCTGATTCCAAAGCCCATGATCCTTTCTCTGTGTTACTATAAAATGTGCAGGCACCTGCAGAGCCCACTTTCCAAGGTCATAGAAAGAATCATTGCTGTGACCCAGGAATACTCTTCTGGAATGTGGATTTTTCTAAATAAATCGCCTAAATACAACAGAAAAGGCTTTATATGCAAAGATAGTCATTGCAGAATTATAATAGTGAAAAACTGGAAACAACCTAATTATTCAACAGCGTATAATTAAGCAAATGATAATACATATATTCGATAAAATATTATGTAACCATTAGATATTATGCTCAAGGAAGCTTATGATGTAATTTTCAATGGGGTGAAATGGAATAGAAATTGAATTTGCTTTAAGAATACAACCATGAAAAGGAAAAGTTTTTTAACTTACGCCTATAGAAAGAAAAAACCCTGAAAGTATTTGCATTTAAAGAACATTTACAATGTCTGCCTCTGAAGAATGTGATTTGGCAAGGTGCTTTTAGGAGCTGAGGTGGGTGGGGGTTAGGGAGAAGACAGGCACTTTTTTTTTTTTTTTTTTTTTTGCTTTATAAGCTCTGCATCTGATTTTTCACAATGAATATGCATAATTTTATGATAAAATTGTAACTCATTAAAAACAGCTGGAAGGGAATTTGTAGAATATTAACAATGGTTGTCTTTGGATAATGGGATTTGAGAGCTCTTTTAATGCCTTTTTTCACTCTCTTATACTTTGTAAAATTCCTATGATGAGCATGTTTCCTTGTATCTGAAAAAAAAATAAATTCATTTCAGTGAGATGATGCATTTTAAAGCACTCTGTAATCTGTGAAGCAATTCAATTATAGGTGATTTTATAACTACTGTAAAACATATTAACTGCTGGCAATGCCATTTGTAAGAGCAGAGGGCAGGTCCTCTATCCTACTGCCGAGCACTCAAGTTGTGCCAACAGCTGCCACCTTCAGAAAGTGGAGGAAGGCTGAGCAAACCACCGCCCACCCACTCAGGACAATTGCAATGCTCAAGAGTCATTCTGGCAAAGCGCAGGCGTTAGTTTAGAAGAACATTTCTTGGGGCTGTGCTTCTCTGCCCAGGCTGCACATTAGAATTACCTAGAGGTGATTTTTAATTTTTTTAAATGTCCTGACCCCAGGGATTGCAATTCAATTGCTTGAGGTGAGAGACTCAGCTATGGGTATTTTAAAGATGTAATCCAGTTAATACAAATAAGCAGAATGGAGAGTGATGCCTTCTAGAAATGCTGCGGATAAATTCCCTATCCAAGTGCAGGAAAGAGTTCTAAAACTCCTCTGGGAATGTTTTAAACTTTCTAACCAGAAAAACATTGCTTTCTACAAACCAACCCGAGTTTCATTTTTTAAAAAGTGCGAATTTTAATCCCTACAACTATATTTGCAGTTTATAAAGAGCACTCAAAGAGTTAATCTCATTTGATGAACTCATTGAATTATGATAACATGTATACTGCTAACAGGTGCAAGTAACTGCCTAGACAATTCTGGGAGGTAAGAGAGGCAGAAACCATTATTTACATTTTGCCCAGGAGGCAATTGAGAGGGAAGAGTTCAGAAGTTTCACAAGATCTAGTAACGGATTTGAACCCAAGTACTCCTTCCTCCAACTACAATATACTGGCTTTGAGGTTTGGTTTTTATCTTTGAACTGCCAATGATATTACACTGGAACAAAAGATTGGAAAAAAACCTTGCCTGCCTCCTTTCTCACTGCGTCCCTAGAATATAGAAAGCAAAGTGAATGTATTGTGTGACCATTAGCACTGCTGAGAACAGGGCCTGGACACATGAGAAAAATGCATATTGAATGAAAGAATAAATGACTCTATTTTCCAAGATAACACTACCTCCATTTGTCTTAGTCCTTTCAGAATGCTTTCGTAAAACACCGTGGCCTGAGTGACTTGTAAACAGCAAGCATCTATTTCTCACAGTTCTGAAGGCTGGGAAGTCCAAGATCAAGGCTCTGGCGTATTCTGTGTTCTGATGAAGGCTCACTTCCTTGTCACAGATGTCAGTCTTCTCCATGGAACTTTACATGTCAGAAGGGGTGAAGGAGCTCTCTGGGGTCTCATTTATGAGGGCACTAATCCCATTATGAGGGCTCTACCCTCATGACCTAATCACCTCCCAAAGGCCCCACCTCCTAGTACTATCACGTTGGTAGTTAGGAAAGCATACATATTTTGGAGGCACACACTCAGTCTACAGTACCATTTTACAGGGGAGGTAACTGAGACTCTGAGGAAAAAGGTAACATGCCTGAGGTAGCAAAACTTGTAAGAGATGGACATGGAAGAAAAGAGAACTAAGGACAGTCAACCTTGTACTCTTACCCACTATACTCAATTACCACTGGTTGTAGTGTTTAAATATCAAGCCCTAAGGACCACAGCCTAGAGGTAATTTATATTGCAACTATACTCTAGATATTATACACAGATATTATAAAGGAGGAATATTAAATAGGAGTTGGCAGCAGTGATTTGCTATTATAGTGTTTTATTGAAAACTATTCATTTTACTTAAGATTTACTTCCAGAATCCTTAGTCTGACTAATGACAATCTTCTGAGACGATTTTTTTTAAAAAAGATTTTGCTTCCTGAAGAATTCACATAATATAGTATGTGACAGATCACCAGAATCATATATTTATATCTACAATTACTAGACACAAAAGAGAGCTGGAGAAAGGATTTCATATATGCTTTTCATCAGGGAAGAAAAGACCGCTCTAATCAATGTCTTGCAAGACCATTAGCCAAAATCCTGAACTGAGGCTCAAATAATTGAAAAATGAAATGATCCATCTATTCATGACAAGGAGACTGAAGTCTTATTTTTAAAAAGTTGAATACATATATGGATGAAAAGGACTGACACTGCCCTTTGGTAATTGGCTAAATAACAGTCATAAACAAATGGAAGAAGTAACTAAGTTGAGAGCAGAAGTCAGAATTTTTCCCCATCATTGTCAAGAGGCCACAATTCACTCATCCCAAGTTTTGATGCAGAATAGAATGGACAATGGTAAAAGCCATTATAATTCATCGATCCATTGTCTATCTGTCCACCCATCCAATCATCCATCCAATAGGTTTAACCACATCGAATTGCCATCATTTGATCATTTCTTTACTTCCAAAAGAGACAACTTCATGTGGTTCAATATAAAATATTCAGTTAATATTTATTGAACATACTACTATGTTCAATGTACTATGCAAGGTTTGGGAAGAATGGTTGGATGAGGAATACACTCCATCTCTGCAAACCCCCGTGGGAGAAATACACACCAACTCCTGTTTATAAGAGAGCTATGAATGTACTCATCTATATGCATAGGAAGAACATATAACAAACTGTCAGTAGGGACATGGTTGGTAGAAGTTCATAAAATTATTTTTCCATTTCCCTATTTCTATTGTAAAACATTTTATTCAATGGACACACATGATTTTGTAATTAAAAGTGCTTGAAAATATACCGTGAAGGTTGCAGAATTGATGGCTGTTAATAAATAAACATAAAATAAAGGCTTTAAAAGTGAAAATACATGAAGCAGCCTAAGTAAAACAAATGACTGAGAGACTTAATATACAAACAGACAATGGCCAGGCCATATATAAAAAGAAAAACTCTGACCCACAATCTGCAGCAACCAGCCTGGGAAACCGACCTATTATCTATAGTAACTAGCCCAGGATGCCAATCTCCTATCTATAAGTCAGACCACTATCTCTATCAACCAGCCTTTAAGCCAGACAATAATCTCTGTAGCAATTGATTCAAAATAGCCAGGACTTGATTAGTAAGTGAATTTCTCTAATTTTTAAACTTTGGACCAGCCAAAGACAGCCCGATATGTGCCCCTAACCAATCATGTAGAATGCCCCCTTCTAGTTAGCCCACTTCCAGCTTCCCCATGGCAACAACCTCCAATCAGGACACACTTGAAGCCTTCCTTTTGTTTGACTATAAAACTTCCTCTACCTGCCTTTCAGTCTCTGCCAAAACACAAGTGATGGTGGCTGACTCTTTTGCTATAGCAAACTCTAAATAAAGATACCTTGCCTGTGCTCATTTGGTTTGTCTTCATTTATTTCTGCAGAAGACAAAATAAAAATAAATTCAGGAATGAGCTTAGCACAGAATGCGAATAACAAAGGCATAGGCATTTATGAGAAATGAAGCATTGTAGTAACTCTCCATACCCCACTAACAACAGAGACTAGCTAGGTTCTGATTAAGACCCAAGAAGATGGGGATCCCTGGGTGGCGCAGTGGTTTGGCGCCTGCCTTTGGCCCAGGGTGCGATCCTGGAGACCCGGGATTGAATCCCATGTCGGGCTCCCGGTGCATGGAGCCTGCTTCTCCCTCTGCCTGTGTCTCTGCCTCTCTCTCTCTCTCTGTATGACTATCAAAAATAAATAATTAAAAAAAAAAAAGACCCAAGAAGATGAAGTTATTTTACTGTTTTGTATGTCCTTCCTCACACCCTTTTCCAGCATGGTTTGCTCCCAACCACTTAACATGGAAAGGAAAATCCAAGTCATGAAATGCCTCTGCTGATATTTGATTTTTTGAAGGCTGAATCAGAATCAGAAAGACCTAGGAACCAAATTTAGTCACTAAAATATCAACTCCATGAGGGAAGGGAGCATGTCTGCTCAACTCAGTTGAAATGATTGAAATAAACACATGGATGTATCCAGAGCATAAGCATCACATGCAACCTACAAGTAGAAAACTCAAATGACTAGGTCATATCAAAAACCTATCTTACTTCCTTAAAGTCCCTGAACCAAGGCATAGTCAGAGAAAACCGATGATCCAACACACCAAATGTGGCCCAAACAGACTAGCCACACAGGAGCCAAAGATTGGGGTCATAACTCCCTAGTAATTTGTCCTATGATGCTCAGTGCTTAGTTGGATACAGCTGCAGTTCTAAACTCCATCTTTCTCTCACGCTCACTGGATAGTAAACATGAATCGCTATTAATAATAATTTTCCACTGCACGTCCAGAATAATCCATCCAGAGAAAATTGGAACTTCTTCTTTGCTGAGGTCCAGTCCCATCAATTTGATGCTCATTTTATAGAAAGGCCATTGAGCAAAATTAATGTACCCAAACAAATAGAGTTTGTCCTTGTAACTGATTCAGAGTATGACAGGAAACAAAAGGGCTGCCTTAATGGCCTCCTCTGGGAAATTTATTTTCAGAACATTGAGTTATTTTCTTCTACTCTACCAGATTACATTAATATATTTATTAAAAAAAAAAAGAAAGGAAGAAAAATAAAATGTAGTTGTCTGTTTTCATAGAAATCACTTTGAGATCTAGCTTCATTTAAATTCACTTGTTATTGTCCAAGTCAAATAATGCTATGATCTCAGGATTATTTTAATTCTTTCCATTTTCCATTTCTTCCCATTTTCTTCACACTGCCCTCAGCATGATTTACTCCCAGACTCTTAAGCAAAAGAAAAAACTAAAGCCATCATGTGCCAGAAATGAGGGCACCTGAACCTCTCTCAAATATTACCATATCTTGCAATGAGATAATATTTTAGACCATTATCCAAAAACTCTGATCATCTTTTTTCTGTTGTATTGGAAAGGCCAGTGAAGTCACCTTCCTCATTCTGGGTCACTGGAAAAGAAAAAAAAAATGCCCCCTTTCAGTCTCTAGAATGTTCTATGCTACATGATCTGCCTGCCTCCAGAACTCCTCCATCACAACTGACTGGATCCAAAAGCAGCCCATTCATGGGCTAACCTTTGAAGTGATGAGGCACAAGAAAACTCCATCCAAACAGGAAAGATAATAACAAAAGAAACCGATCAGAGTGCCTTGTTGGAAATTAGATTTAGAAAATATGAAGAGAGAGTCAGTTGGGTGGCAGGAAGAGACTCTGAAAACTTGCAAAGAGAAGGCATGAGGGAGCCCAGAGTAGTCATAAGCAGTGGCCATGAGGTCAGGAAAGCATAACCAGATGAAGAGTCAGGGGGTAGCAGGAGAAGAACAGATAAGATGGAGCAGAGCTGAATCAGCAGGATGACAGGTGACCCCTTGCTGCTGGGGGAGGCACAGAGAGAAGCTAGTTCCTGGCCAGGTTTCCCTCAAGTTCATCTGGACAGTAGTTTCTGCCACATGAGCTTCCTATTATCATGTGTACACTTAAAAAAAACCCCACAAAATCCTATTGCAGGAACCTGAGTGTGCACCTCTTTTTTAATACAAAAGAGCCGGACACACACACACACACACACACACACACACTCCTCTAAAAACTAAACCTTGTCATATCTGGTAGACCTGCGCCTCCTTGCACAAAGCGGAGAGGGACCTGAAGTTATAGGCATGAGGTCTAATCAAGTTCTGCTACTCATTTGTAGGGTAATCATACACAGGGTGTTTTGCATCTCTAAATCTATTATTTCAACCATACAATGGAATAGGACCAGATGCATTCCCTTGAATTGAGTTCAGGCCATGTGGCAAGTTCTGTGCTGGCTCCAGTGAAGAGGGGCACCTAATTCAGTTGGGGAAGGAGGTCCCCAAAGAAGCCTTCTTGGAGAGATTGAGAAGAGGTAGTGGGCATGTTCTGGCTAGACGAGAAGAAAAGCATCGTCCATGTGACAGTTTTATGTGTCAACCCGGTTAGACTGTAGTGCCCAGTTATTTAATTAAGCCCTAGTCTAGGTGTCACTGTGGAGGTATTTTGGAGATATGATTCACAACTATAATCAGTTCATTTTAAGTGAGAGATGACTCACCATAACGTGGTGGGTCTCATCCAATCAGTTGAAAAGCCTAAGAGCAAACACTAAAGTTTCCCAGAAAGGAAATTCAAGAGTACTGCATCAACTCCTATCTGAGCCTCTAGCCTGCTGGCCCGCCCTACAAATTTTGAACTTGCCACCCCCCACAATCACATGAGCCAGTTCTTCAAAATAAATCTTTTATATCCCATTGGTTCCGTTTCTTTGGAGAACCCTGACTGATACAGTCCACATGAAGGCAGAGGCACAAGCCCTGAGGGAGGAAGCCAGGATTGGTCCAAAAAGTGAGGAGGGAAGTATCCAGAGTTTGCAAAGCTTTGTAAACCCAACTAAGGCTTTTGGATTACATTCTAAGTATCAGGTGAAGCCACTGAAACTTTACGCAGAGGAGGAACATAATTACAAATGCAAGTTGAGAAGATAACTCAGAGAAGATAACACAGAGAAGAGATTTGAGGTGGGAGGCCTGGCTGACACCTCTTGCAGCTGGTCCAGTATCTTTTCCTCCCTTACCTCTTGCCAACAGAATTATAATTTGATCTGCTGTCCATCTCTTCAAGGTGACTCAGGAAAGTGGGATCATATTCCAAACTCCAAGGATAAATCATGATTATCCAAGACAGTACAATGGTCCCATTCTCTTTGTCAGTGATTGTTTCCACAGTAGGCATGTGAACCAGTGCTCGGCAATGAGCTTTGAGGGGAGATCTATCATGGGAGACTTGTGGGAAAGGTACTTTCCCTTGTAGGAATGCACTAGGGAATAGTCTTTTCCTGCTTCTGGATATGGCCATGTCTGGGTATGAAGCTGGTTTCAACAGCTGCATAGTCACGTTCACCCACAAGGGTGGCAGCCTGAGAGTAAAGCCAACAAACTAAGCATGAGCTAAAATGGTAAAGAACCCAGCGACAGTGAAAAGCCCTGCATCAACCAGCTCCCAAACCTGCCCACTTGCTGGCCTTCCTCCTTTGCAAAATAATGAATTTCTTTTAAACCAGTTTGCTTTGGGATTTCTGTTTTTGCTTTCCATGACATTTAACTATGTGGGGGGCTAGGGTAGAAATAAGAGTCTAGTTAAGAGACTATTGGAATGGTCAAGACAGAGATGATGATGGTTTGGACTGGGCTGGTAGGGATGAAGAGAAAGAGAAGTTAATGGTTGAGGAGATATTTCAGAAGAAGAATCAATAGGATGAAGGGTGGATGGCTTGAGGGATGGCTAGATTAAATCATGAGGAAATCGCTGTCCATGTTGACCATGACTGTCCTAGTCCATTTGGGCTGTTGTAACAGAAATATCATATGCTGAGTGGCTTATACACAATAGAAATTTATTTCTCACACTTCAGGAAGCTGGAAAGTCCAATTAGTGGCACCAGAAGATTTGGCATATGTGGTGAAAGCCCACTTCCTGAGTTATAGGCAGTCATCTCTTCACCGTGTCCTCACATGATGGAAGGGGGCACCAGAGCTCTGGGGGATCATTTTGGTAAGGATACTAAATCCCTTAATGAGAGCTCCACCCTCACGACCTAATTACCTCTCAAAGGCCACACCTCCAAATACCATCCCACCAGGATTAGATACCCCCATATGAATTCTGGAAGAACACATTTAGCCTATGCTAATTTCTTAATAGCTTAATATGTCATTTGAAAATTTCTTGCGGACCAGAAATGATTGCAGTTGTACTTCTGAGCTTCTTTAGCATCGAGTTCATTGGCCAACAATACTAACTCCCGAGATACAAGTTAAAAATAGTATCAGCATGTAAGGTTCTTTGTTAATCTATCTCAGCATCCCAGAGTCTAACTGGGAGCAGGAATGACTGTGCAGCCACTCTCAAGTGTTTCCTCAGAGCCAAGAGCGACCATCTCCAAACAGCCAGAGCTTTCTCGAACAAAGAAACTTGTCCTTTATTCTGAGGCCAGCTGAACGAGAAAGCAGAGGAGCAGCCTCTAGAAGGGAGAGGCTGGAGGTCATTTAGCATAGCTGGGCATCTTCATGGATGGCTTGGCCAGGTTTGGATATGTTTCTGAGCATGGGCATCCCGTCCCCTCCCCAGCCTTTGCACCTGGATCCTGGCAGGTGGACCTGTCACACATTCAGTGAGGAGGGGACTGTGTGAGGAAGCTCAGAGCGCGTTTGAGGTGTCCCGAAAAATGAACGGAACCACATGTGGCTTGTGGTGTTTCATAGGCAGATTTTCTGGCAGGTCTCCTTCAACACAGAGCTTTCATTGTGAAATTTAGAATCATGGTCTTTTCATCCGAGGAAAACAGCATAAATCTGGTCACTGGCAGGAAGCAGTTTTGTTTTTGCTCACCCTGTTTTGTGATTATTTTTTAGGTTTGGTTTATGTTTTCCCTTATTGTAAAGCTGTGCTAATACACATACCAAGCCTTTGATGGGGGAAGCTTCCATCTGATAATATTAGGTAGGTGCAAGTTACTGTGATGGCATTTTAGAGTGGATTGAAGAGCTCCCCTTGACACTCTCCCCCCACCCAAAATAATTCATATTCACTCAAAACCTCAGAATGTGGCCTTATTTGGAATAGGGTCTCTGCAGATATAATTAGTTAAAATAAGGTCATATTGGATTAGGTTAGGCCCTAAATCTAATGACTGGTGTTCTTAGAGGAGAAGACACACAAAGAAATACAGAGAGAAGGCTGTGTGACTTTGGAGCAGAGATTAGAGTGATGTGTCTATAAAACAAGGATGCTGGGAGCTACTGGAAGCCGGAAGTGTCTTTGGAGGAAGCATGGCCCTGCAACATAGTGATTTCCAATTTCTGGCCCCAACTCTTGGAGAATAAATTTCTGTTGTGTAAATACTCTGTGGGATTTGTTAGGACAGCCTCAGGAAGTGGATACAGGCTTCAAAGGCTGAGCCCCAGACTCTCCGCAGGCCCGCACCTGTCACCTGTTTCTTTTTCTCTGTTCAGGACTTAAGGATTTGACCTATTTTCCTTTTCTTTCAGCACCTGTTGTCACCCGCTTACCTGCTCTCCCCCAAGCCCAGCAGCAACGTGGTACCCAGTTTCTCCAGCTCCCCATTCTGCTGACAAATTCATAGCGCTCTCCTTGTTTTTTTATTCTTTTTTTTTTTTTTAATTCAGGAGAGACACACAGAGAGAGGCAGAGACATAGGCAGAGAGAGAAGCAGGCTCCCCACAGGGATCCCAATGTGAGACTCGATCCCAGGACCCCAGGATCACATCCTGAGCTGAAGGCAGACGCTCAACCACAAAGCCACCCAGGCATCCCTGTGTATTTTTTATTCTTTACTACAAACAAGCAACCACAGAAATAAGAATCCTGGGGAAAAGACAAAGTCTTATAAACCTTGTTAAACCACAGTCCTGCTCTCTGGGTCCTGGATTTATCTAGCATCTACAATTAAATTGACACTTGTGGCTTTCAGCTTTCTACCTGTTAAAATGAAAAACAAAACTTGAGTTGTGTACATCTATTCAGTTATAAAATATTTTGAAGTTTTCTTAATATAAGCTGCACAAACTGGAAGTAGCAATGCATTTTAATTAAGGACATGTATTTTTAACCACCACCACAGCTGTGCACCTTGTGAACCCATCCCCATTCCTATCCCAAACCAGGATTTTGGAAAAGCAAATCTAACAATTCTTTTCTTGCCTGTCTTCTGAGTTAGCCCCTGGGGAACTAGGCTGTGTCTTTTTTGTTCATTCTAGAACATGTAGCTGAGCAACCCTTTCCCTCTTCTCTTGCTGAGATGTATCCTTCCCTTCAGAAGCTCCTCGTCTCGTTTGGCAGTTGTGATCATCACTGAAACGGTCATGATGGCCCTTGGCTGACATCTGGCCAACTTGGATTTTGGGAGAGTTCCCATCATTCCTGGTAAGAGTGATTCACTATAGCTAAACTGCTTGTGGCAACAATATGGTTTGTGCTCAACATTTGCTTTGCTTCTAGGGATCTGGGGTTTTGGTAGATGCTAGGCAGAGGATGGAGCCTCACCAGTACCAATGAGCACCCATGGTCCTGTCACCATGCCCAATAAAAGCCCTGGGCACTGAGTCTCTAGTGAGGTTGCCATACAGACAAGATTTCACAAATGTTGTCATGACTTACAGTTTGGAGGAGGTGTGAGTGTCCTGTGTGATTCCACTTGGAGAGAGCTCTGGGAAATGAGTGCCTGGTCTCCTCTGCACTTTGTCCCATGTGCCTTATCTCTTTGCTAATTCTGCTTTACATTTTTTCACTATAATAAGTCAAAGACATGGGGCGCCTGGGAGGCTCAGTCGGTTGGGCATCTGCCTTCGGCTCAAGCCGTGATCTCAAGGTCCTAGGATCGAGCCTCACATCGGGCTCTCTGCTCAGTGGGGAGTCTGCTTTTTCCTGTCTCTCTGCTCCTCCCCACTGCTCATGCTTTCTCAAATAAATAAAACTTTAAAATTAAAAAAATAAGTCATAGACGTGAATATGATTATATACTGAGCCCTGTGAGTCCCCCTAGTGAATTGTCAAATATGGGGGTGCTTTTGGGAACCTCCAACACACATTATCTTGGTGGTATTTGGAGAGCAGATATCAATGCTACCAGAGAAGTTGGGAGTGATGACTTCGACTACAAAATTCATTTTAAGAATTATTTTAAATATAATTTCACTCATTCATGCATTTGTTCATTAATGTATAAAACTTTCATCAAGTACAGACTGTGTAGTCATTCTCCTATTGGGAACCAGAGGAAGAGAGAGGACTACAAAGAAGAGAAGAAAATATTTCCCTTTACAAGGGGCTCATATTTTCATGGCACCTTCTAACAGGGAAATAATTAAACTTCAGTGGGAGAGGGCTCCATCAGAGGTCAGAGCAAGGATTTGGGGAGAATACAAGGCAGACACAGGATGATCTCTGTTTAAGAAACTGAGGACTAGTTTTTCTAAAAGTAAAGAGGGGATAAGAACCCCTGCCTCAATAAGTTGCTGTGAGGGTGAATATACTAATAAACTCAGATTACATGAAATAGCGGCTATCAGTAAACTGTAGCCTTCATTAATACTGCATTAAAGCAGCATTTTATTTGTACATAAGTTTTTGAGAACAAATTCTGCTTAAAGCAAGATCCAATATTAGTTTAAGATAAATTTTGGAAATGACAGGAAACTGGGAGTTAATTTTTTCTTAAATATATCAGTATAAATACATCTGTATTCAAATCACGACATACACCTGTAAATATTGAAGTGGAGCAGAATACAGATGGGAGGGCTCATCTAGAGGATCTCTGTGTTTTCTCAAGGTAATAATAGATTCCCTATGAAGCAAAATTCCACTGCAGCTGGATAAACAAAGCCAAAACAGATTACCAACCTAGTGGCTATTATCAGATTTACTCAAAGACCAGTGTTCTCTGTTTTCTGTGTTTACTGATTGCATAGCAGTTGAACCACAACCTTTAAAATCACATCCAATTAAAACTTTCACCTTAGACAAATAGTTCCTGTTTTTTTTTCCATTGCTATAAAAACTTTGTAATGCACTAAAGTCAGTTTGAATGTAATTTTTTGGTTAAAAAATTTCAAATAGTGTGAAAAGGTATGCAGAAGTAGAAGCTCCAGAATTTCTTTTTTTTCCTCCCAATGTCCATATAGAAAGAATTTAGTGGTAATGATATATTTGGAACATTCTCCCAGCTAGCTTAATAGCCTAATAGTTATCACTATTACACTCAATTCCATCAAGATTCTCCTGGAGTGTTATTTCTTTCTTGTGGCTGTTGGCATTCTGTGGCTTAACTGGCTTGTGGCCATATCACTCCAATCTGTGCCTCATCTTCACATCTGTCCCCTTTTGTCCTCTCAAACCACCCTCTGCCTTTCTTTTATAATACACTTATCATTGGATTTAGAGTCAACCATGATCATCTGGGATGATCGCATCCCAAGATTCTTAATCACATTTGCAAAGACCCTTTTTCCAAATAAAACATTAACAGGTTCCAGGGATTTGATGTGGATATATCTTTGGGGGGAACCATGACTCAATCCACTGCAACCACATTATTCAAAATAGCACCTACTCATTCACACCACCATTGTTCTGTATTCCTCACCTGGCATTGCCCTTTTTCATAACATTTATTATCATTGTACATGCTAATCTTCTCTTCATTACTTGTTATTGCTTGTTTCCCCCATGAGAATGGAAGCTTCTTGAGAACAAAGATGAGTTCGCTCTTTTCACTCTAGCACTAGACTAACATCTGTCACACAGAAGGGGAATAAGTTTTTGTTGAATGAGTGAATGGAAGAACTAAGATATTTTGAATCTGTGTTTGTTTAGTAAGTATAGTTTTGTACTTAGATTAGGGTGCCTTGGAGGAAAGAGGGTTGCCAATGGAGCCTCACCAGTACCAACGAGCACCCATGGTCCTGTCACTTTATAGAGGGAAAGCAGATCTCCTGCCCACCCTAATCTCTAATCTCACATTCTTTTCCAGAGGCAACTATACACTTCTCTGTTATATTTCCAAAAGCATTCAATGCATGTATATGTACCTAAGATTAATCTTCAATAGTATTAGAGTTATGTGTTGAGTTCACTTATTAGAAGAATCAAACTTTTGCTTAAAATCCCTTAAACTGAGGCACCTGGATGGTTCAGTGGTTGAGCACTTGCCTTTGGCTCAGGTCATGATCCTGGAGTCCTGGGATCAAGTCCCACCTCAGGCTCCCAGGAGGGAGCCTGCTTTTCCCTCTGCCTATGTCTCTGCCTCTCTCTTTAAAAATCTTTAAAAAAATAAAATAAAAATAAAAATAAAATAAAATCCTTTAAGCTATCCTTAAATTACCTTTAAGCAAAAGTTCTTTTGAAGAGGGCTATGGACTCACTGAATTTCCAATTCAGTCCAAACTGTACTCAGACTCACAAAGCCCAGCTTCAGAAATTCCCTAAATTCTAATCTCATCTTTTGTCATTCCCCACTCTGTGGGTTCTAGCCAGAGAGCAGAGGAGTGGTCAGGATCTTCAGCAAGATCTCAGCATGAGATTTGTATTGAAAGCAACACAATGAAGCCCTAGGCAACCCTTTAAACCTAATGTCTTGCTTCTCTCTCTCTCCTCCACTCTGCTCATTCTTTGGTGCCTGATCTTTGCCCCTCTTACATGCCCTCATAATACCCTGTTCTCCTTCCACATAGCACTTAGCATACCATATCATAATTGCCTGTTTGTCTGTAAATTCCATGTCCTCATAATCTCCACGAGGGCAAGACCTTGAGCTCTTCTGCAGAGCTCAGTGTGTTGTTCTACAAATTACAGAACCTGAGGGAGTTGTGGGATCCACCTCCCCTCTCTGGAATTTGTAGACCGTAGGTCACAATTCCAAGTGGCCTAGGGGCCCTGAAATGTGGCTGGCATCTGAAGTGAAGGTTGTTTTATGGAGGACCGACCCCCTTAACTCATGAATCTGTGCTAACCCTGATAGTTAGTGCCAGAATTGAACTGTGGTATACCAGTTGGTTTAGGAATATCTATGTTGAATCATCCAAGGCTCTTTGCTTCAGGGAGTAAAAAACCTGAGGCTCCCAACAAAGATTGGATTTGAAATACACATTTTGGAAAAGTTTCCTTAAACAAAGGGCCCATAAAATGGCAGCAGTGCTTCCTATATTTTATTAAAGGAGCATTATTTCAAAGGTGATGATGACATTAGACATGGTGCATTTAGGTCTGTTAGGATGTTCTGAGTACATAGATATGGTAAAATGGGATTGTGGGAGTGGAGACAGGTTTCATTTACGGATCTTGTCTCTTCTAAACCCTGACTACTATTAAAAAATGCACCCCTAAGGGAATATTCCATGGGAAAAAGGAAATATCTGTGAGAAACACTGGGAGAAGGTAGCAGAGCCTTCAAAACTGAGATATTGACACAAGGACATATTCTACATTGTTTATGTGAATTTTTAAAAGTCTGCTTTGACTGATCGATTTGATAATAAAGCCTGGCTTTACCAATGACCTTTTAAGCTAGATGTTTTACATACATTGAATGAGTCAAACCTATAGTTTCAAGGTTTTGATAAGACAAAAGCATCTCAGCAAACAATATCATATTGGGGAAAGTCTATAAAAATGATAATATTCTTATTTTCTCAATTCTAAGTTAAAAAATAAAGTGTCTTGAAATGAAGGAGTTATAGTACAATTATAAATAATTGGATGTCTTTAAAAACCTTTTCAATATGTTTCCTAGAAATCGAGAAAGTGGAAAACTCAAAGGAGGACCTAAATGAGGTACCGATGGCTGATCATAAAAATAATTTTTGGTAATAAAATACTCTGTGATTTTTAGCACGTCTTGAAAGAAGATCAAAGATTTGAGTGACATTGCTATTATAAAATATTTCCCATGTTCATCTATTTATTTGAACAGATTTTCTCAATGTTTATGTCTATGAAAACTAAAACTACAAATAGAACTGATGCTGAATCCTGCCTTATCAAGCAATAAATAATAGCTTGACTGACAAAAATACAGTACCATTTATCTCATTAAAGGATACATTTCCTTTTTTTTTGCATATTTTTTATTGGAGTTCGATTTGCGAACATATAGTATAACACCCAGTGCTCATCCCATCTAGTGCCCCCCTCAGTGCCCATCACCCAGTCACCCCAACCCCCCGCCCACCTCCCCTTCCACCACCCCTTGTTCGTGTCCCAGAGTTAGAAATCTCTCATGTTCTGTCTCCCTCTCAGATATTTCCCACTCATTTTCTCTCCTTTCCCCTTTATTCCCTTTCACTATTTTTTATATTCCCCAAGTGAATGAGACCATATAATGTTTGTCCTTCTCCAATTGACTTACTTCACTCAGCATAATACTCTCCAGTTCCATCCACATTGAAGCAAATGGTGGGTATTCGTCACTTCTAATGGCTGAGGAATATTTCATTGTATATATAGACCACATCTTCTCTATCCATTCATCTTTCAGTGGACACCGAGGCTCCTTCCACAGTTTGGCTATTGTGGACATTGCTGCTATAAACATTGGGGTGCAGGTGGTGTCTCAGTTGTTCACTGCATCTGTATCTTTGGGGTAAATCCCCAGTAGTGCAATTGCTGGGTCATAGGGTAGCTCTATTTTTAACTCTTTGAGGAATCTCCACACAGTTTTCCAGAGTGGCTGCACCAGTTCACATTCCCACCAACAGTGCAAAAGGGTTCCCCTTTCTCCACATCCTCTCCAACATTTGTTGTTTCCTGCCTTGTTAATTTCCACCATTCTCACTGGTGTGAGGTGGTATCTCATTGTGATTTTGATTTGTAAAGGATACATTTCCAATAAAATATGCCATAGGAGGTTATATCGGACTAACCCTTTTATGGACACAAATGATAAACTTTGGGGGAAATATTTTAAAAAATTATTTGAAGGTACTGGAAAGCAACCAAAAGCAGGCAGTAGCAATTGAAGGGATGGTCAATCTTCAAAGAACTGAAATATAACAAGTATTATTTATGCTAATACATCTTTTCATGTGAGGGCACTACTCATCTGTACTGTGAAAAGCACCTGGAAGTCAATCAGAAGGCCACAGTCTTAATGGCTTAAGGATGGAATCTGGGGCTGCCAGAACAGCTAGAAATTGAGGAGGGAAATTCTGAAAAGGAAGGAGTAACAGAGGGAGAGAGCTGTAAAATCTATACATACACTACCCAAATCCTTGGTTGGCTAATGAACTCAGTGCATGAGGGAGACGCCAAGGAGCCCAGCAAAAAAAAAAAGCAACATTAGGATTGCTGAAAGAAATGATCAAAAATTCCAGGTAGAACTTGACTCTAGCCGACTTAACTACTTATGAGAACGTATTAACACTCATCAGAGGAGGATAATTGCATCTACAGACTCTACAATATATCATCCACAAAATCCAATATGTAATTTTAAAAATACTAAATATGTAAAGAAATGGAAAAATTGGACTCACAGTCAAGAAAAAAGTAATCAATAGAAAACGATTCTAAGATAACTCAGATGTAAGAATTAGCAAAAACTTTTAAACACTTATTATGCATATATTCAAGGTCTTAAAATATATATCATAATGAATTAACAGATGGAAGATGTTAACAGATATATAGAAACTCTTTTAAAAAAGAACCACATGGAAATTCCAGAATTGAAAAGTACAAAATTTGAAATGCACCTACTGGGTGGGTTTAGCAGTTAATTAGAAATGGCTGAAGTGTTGGAGAATTTAAAAACAGATTAAGAAGGGAACCTGGGTGGCTCAGTAGGTTAAGCTTCTGCCTTCAGCTCAGGTCATGATCCCAGCGTCCTGGGATTGGGCCCCACATGCTCAGATGGAAATCTGCTTCTCCCTCTCCCTCTGCCCCTCCATCCTGCTCAGGTGCTCTCTCTCTCCTTCTCTCTCTCAAATAAATAAATAAAATCTTTTTTTTAAATAAATATTTTTAAAAAACAGATTAAGAGAAATTATATAATTTGAAAAACAGAGGTAAAAACTATTGAAAAAATTAATAGAGCCCTACTAACCTTTAGGACAATATCAAAGAGTTTTACACACATATATATATATATAGTAGGAATCTCAGCAAAGACAGAAAAAAAGGTTTGAAAAAATAATGGCTGAAATTTTTCTAAACGCTGGAATACATAAACTTACAGATCCAAGAAACACGGCAAAGCTCAAGTAGGATATATATAAAGAAATGTATATCAAGAGCATCATGGTCAAGCTATTGAAAAAGCAAGGATAAAGAAAAAAATCTTAAAGGCAGCTAGAGAAAATGACAGTGCTAACTGGGCAGGTGGGTGGATGGACATAACTCAGAAACAATGAAAGTTAGAGAACAATGAAATTACATTTTTTTTTTGACTTGAACTTGGAGGGGGAGCAGAGGGACAAGATAATTCAGAATTCTACTTCTAGAGAAAATAGCATTTTTTAAAATTATGGTGAAATAAAGATAATTTCAGATAAATGAAAACTTAGAATTTCTCACCAGCAGATGTCTATTACAAGAAATGCTTTAAAAAATTCTTCAGAGGGAAGGGAAATTATCCAAGTTGGAAACTTGGATCTTCAGAAAAGAATGAAGAGCACTGGAAATGGTTAATATGTGGGTAAACATAAGAAACTATACATTGTTTTCTTAGTTTTCTTATAAAACATGTAATTGTTTAAGACAAAAATTCACTATGTTTAAACATATGTGGCTCTAATATATATATATGACAATAATAACATAAAGGATGGGGGGATAAGTAGAACAATACTTTTGCGAGGTTCTTACACTTTACATCAGGTACTACAATATAAACTCTATGTACACTGAGATAATTTAAGGATATATACAGTAAGTGCTAGAATAAGCACTCAGAATTAATGTAAAGAGGTTTAGCAGGTCAATAGAATATTTAAGATGAAATATTAAGAAATATTGAATAACCCAAAAGAAAGGAGGAACAAAAGAACAAAAAAAGGATGAAAAAATAGAATATGAATTTCAAATGACAGTAAATCTAAATCCAACCAAATTAATATTACATTAAATGTAAGTAGACTAAAAACTCCAATTAAAAGGCAGAAATTATCAGACTAAATGTAAATAATAAAATCAAGAACCAACTATAAGCTATTTACAGGAGATACATATTTACAAACATGCATACATAAAGACAAAAATAGATTCAAAAGAAAAGGATGGAGAAAGATTTATCAGGCAAACAATAAGCCTAAGAAAAGTGGAGTGGTTATATTACTATCAGACAGGATAGACTTCAAGGCAGGAGTAGAAAAGGAGGAACAGTTCAGGAAAATGAAAGAGAAAGAGAGAAAGAAAGAAAGAAAGAAAGAAAGAAAGAAAGAAAGAAAGAAAGAAAGAAAGAAAAGGAAGGAAGGTAGGTCAAATCAAATCATCAGGAGGAAATAAAAACCCATCTGAAGACATAAAAATCCTGTGCATGCACCTAATAACACAACCTCAAAAACATATAAAGCAAAACCTCACCAAACTAAAAGAAGAAATAGACAAATCTACAGTCATAGTGTAACCCTCATCTCTAGTGAGTGATAGAATAATTAAATGTAAAAATCCATAAAGATAGGGGCACCTGGGTGGCTCAATGAAGCACCTGACTTTTGATTTTGGCTCAGGTCATGATCTCAGAGTCCTAGGATTGAGCACCAAGTGGGGCTCTGGTTTGGCGTAGAGTCTGATTGTCCCTCTTCCTCTGTCCCTCTTCCTCTTTTCTCTCTCAAATAAATAAATAATTTCTAAAAAATCCATAAGAATAATACTGATGGGAATAACACTATCAATACTGAATTGATAATTATAGAACAATTGTTAGTTATAGAACCACTCGACTGCAGAATACACATTCTTTTTAAAGAGGACATAGACCATTCACTGTGGTAGGTAATATGCTGGGTTATGAAATAAGTCTCAATAAATTTCACAAAAGGTTGAAATCTTAGTGTATCTTCTCTGGCCACAACAGAATTAAATTAGAAATTAATACTAATTTCTAGAAAAGCCTCTAAACATTTGGAAATTGGGACGTTTGGGTGGTTCAGTGGTTTAGCGCCTGCCTTTGGCCCAGGGCATGATCCTGGAGACCCGGGATCGAGTCCCGCATCGGGCTCCCTGCAGGGACCTGCTTCTCCCTCTGCCTGTGTCTCTACCTCTCTCTCTCTCTCTCATGAATAAATAAAATCTTTAAAAAAAAACCTTTCATTAAAAAAAATTGGAAATTACACACACACTTCAAAGAAGGGAGTCAAAGAAGAAATCATAAGGGAAATAAAAAAAACTATCGTGAAATGATGAAAATGAAAGCACAAACAGCAAAAACTGTGAATGCAGATAAAGCAGCGCATAGAGGGAAAGGCATAGCTTTAAATACATATATTTTTTTAAAAAAAATAGAAGGGTCCAGAATCAATAATACAGTCATCTAAGCAGCTAGAAAAAGGAGAGAAAAATCAAACCCAAATTCAGTAGCAAGAAGGAAATGAACAAAGCGCAAAATCAATGAAGTAGGAAACAAAATCAGTGTAACCAAAAGACGGCTTTTTGTAAAGATTTTTAAAAATGATGAACTTCTCGCTCTGTTAGTTGGAAAAAATAGAGACAAAATGCAAACAACCAAAGTCCTGAATGTCTGAACGAAAGCCAAGTCCCCCTACTGCGGCGGGCCTGTAGTGGGGGTAAATAGACGTACAGGTAGAGACTGCGGTGAACTCTGTGCGAGGATGCTGCGGTGGAGGGAGGCTGATCCAGGTGGGGTGGGGGCTCCCCGGGGGGGTCACTGAACGGGCCCCCCGCGCGCCTCGACGGCATCCAGCCCACCCCGCAGCTTCCCGCGTCCGAGCTGCAGGTGGCGGCCCCGCCCCTCCGCCCTCGCCCCGCCCACCACCGCCCTCGCCCCGCCCACCACCGCCCCGCCCTTCCGCGCAGGCGCAGAGCAGGCGCGCGGCGGGGCGCGGCTTGGCGGCTGCGCGGGGCCAACCGCCCGGCCGGCGCGTCCGTGCGGTGTCCCCGGCCGGCCCCGCGGCTCCGGTGCCCCGCGATGCCGAGGCCAGAGCCGGGCAGCTCGCCTGTCTGAGCCGCTCTGGACGCGGAGGGCGCCGAGGGAGGCCATGGCGGAGTCCCCCGAGCCCGGCCGGCCGGCGTCCGCGGGCGGCGGCGGGAGCCTGGCGGAGGAGGACGACGAGGAGCGGGAGCCGCTGCTGCCGCGGATCGCCTGGGCCCAGCCGCCCAAGGGTGCCCCGGGGAGCGCCGTCAGGCTCGCGGAGGCGGCGGGCGAGGAGGGCGCGGCCTCCCCTGCCGCGGCCGGAGACGAGGAGCAGCTGCTCGCGGCCGGCGGCGCCCCCGGGACCTCGCCCGCCCGCCCGGGCCGGAGACGCCCCCGCGCTGCAGGTGCGACCCGCGGCCCTCCCTGCGCGTGCGCGTCGGCGGCCCTCGCGGGGGTCGCGCCCCGGCCCCCAGCAGCCCTCGCGGCGGGGACGGCCGGGGGGGGGGGGCACCGCGGCCCTCGCGCCCCCCCTACGGGGAAGCCTAAACTTTTGAAACCGGGCGGCGTCGTGACGTCGTAGGCTGCGTGCTCCCGCGGGGGCCTGCAGCGTCGGGCCGCGAACCCGGAGCCGCCGGGACCGCTGTCGGGGCCGCGGAGGTGCGAGGCAGGTGCGGGGCCGCGGAGAGATGCCCGCCCGCGGGAGCGGGTGCGGGTGCCCCTGGGGCGCGTTCCTGCGGTCATTGTGACGTCGGATTTCTCCAGCTGCTGTCTCGTGTTTCTTGAGTCATTTCTGCGCTCATACTGGGGGTGGGGGGTGGGGGGGTTGGGGGCACTTTGCCACCACCCGGTGGAGCAGTGGCCTCAGCTGGCAAAGAGGGTGGTTGATAACGAGGCTGAAAACTAGTAAGCGCAGAGGCGAGCTCCTGCAAGCCTGGGTATTCGTTGATGAAGCAAGGTTCTGGGGCCAGTCGAGTGGGGGCAGGCCACCTGATGGTAAAGTGAGGTCAGGCCACCTGATGGTAAAGTGAGGTCAGGCCACCTGATGGTAAAGTGCATCGGAGCCGGGGCCAGAGGGCTGCTTGGTGCAATTAGGATGACCTCTCCCTGTGGGTGGTTGGGACGGTTTCCCGGCCTGTGGCGGGACTCCATACGGGACGGCTTAAGGAAGGCCACAGGAAATGCAGTTTTGATGGATATTGCTCTGTTTTTCTGGAGTTTTTAGATTTTAGGCGTCCTGCTGCCGGGTACTCTAACGGGGGCCTCCTGCAACGTAAGGAACTTTGGGTAGAATAGGTGCCAGAATTGGTGCCCGAGCTGAACTCAATCCAGACGTCCTCCCAGGCAGGTACATTGGAGAGGCCCAGGAGAACCCGACTCTCCCATTCAGGCGTTTCATGAATAAAGCTTTGGCACACCGGTGTGGCATGCAGGCCAGCTGCCATGGTGTTAGCTAGCGGGTGCTTTGCAGTACAACGTTGAGCAGAACAGACACGCTGATCGCACGTGGGCCCGCATTCACCTGGCTGCACAGTTTGTTTCTGTATTACCTGGAATCCTCTCTGTAAAGTCACTAAGATCTGTGTGGCTAGCTTGGGTTTTTTTTTCTACCCTAAAGTTACCTTGGTAGCTAGATTTTTAAAAAGAGCCTAAAACCTGGAGTGTGTTTATTCTTTGAAAGTGAGGTTTTGTTTAAGAAAAAAAAAAAAAAAGTAATTAAGGCTAGAAAAAGTAACAGTGGGGGCAGCCCCGGGTGCCTCAGCGGTTTAGCGCATCGTTTGGCCGTGGGCGTGATCCTGGAGACCCGGGATCGAGTTCTGTGTCGGGCTCCCCGCATGGAGCCTGCTTCTCCCTCTGCCTGTGTCTCTGCCTATCTCATGAATGAATAAAATCTTAAAAAAAAAAAAAAAAAAAAGTAACAGTGGGATAGACTATAGTAGTCAAATACAAATGGATTACAAAAGAGAATTCCTCCCTTTTTAAATGGCAATGATTTATTTATATCACAGTTTATAGTTTGCTAAGATCCTTTTTTGTATTGTTCATTAATTTTCACAACAGCAGGACAAGTTAGTTGTTACCCTCGTCCTTGTTGTGAGATTGAAAATGAATAAAACTGTAATGACTAGTAGTTCATAGAACTTAAGCGGTAAGCCCAAGTCAAGTATACAGGAAGTGGTAAAGCCACAACTGAGCCTTGTTCTTCTCTTTATATCCTGCACTTTTTCCATTTTGCCACAGATCCCAAATACTATAACTGTTACCTGTGGTTATTATTGGAGGTCTTATTTTTAATGGATTTAAAAATAGTTTTAAGTTGTAAAAAGTATTTTAATATTTCAAACCAGTATCCTAAAAAGTTTGTCATAGAGTAATATAACTAGATTTTTAAGTTATTTTTTAATAAGTCCATTAACTTCCTTTGTCCTTTACCACTCAATTTCCATGAGGCTACTTCTCTAGTTCTAAGAAATTCCTACCTTTAGATTGATATTAACATCTTTATCTTGTGCTTAATGCATAAACATTTGTGCTTCACTATCTTATTTATGTAAATAGGAGCTTTATGTACTTTAGCCAGTGGAAGAATGTCTGTAGTCTTTACTTGGTTGAGCAAGATGATGAGAGCCTAGAACCAGCATAAATATAGTGTTGTCAGGTCAGTGTCAAAGTAGAAAGATTAGTGGCATTCCTTGTTCTCGTTGTCATTTTAATCAGTGAGTTGGAGAGTAATATAGATGATAATAGTCCATACCTAGGTAACAGTATGTGTAGGGCATAGTTCTGTGCACTTCACTAACCCCATGAGGTGACGACTATTTGTTATTCTCATTTTAAGGAGGCACAGAGAGATGAAGTGACTTCTCCATGGTGCCAGTTAATACAAACTGGGAGCACTTACCGGTTTTGTTGGAGAGCTTACCATTAGAGGCTGGTGTTAGAACACACAAAGAACTACCAAAGTGAAAGGAAGTGTGTATTTATAAGCCTTGTAATGATTCATGGTGGCTTATAAATATATGAACAAAATAACATCATTTAAATGTAAAGAAAGATTCGGATAGGACAAGGTGATGAAATAAGTATGAGGGAGGCTAGAATAGGAGTACGCAGAATGCACGTTAAAAGCTTGGTGGAGGCTGCCCACAAATCTGATCTTTAAAGTTACTGAGAAGTCAACTTGAGAGGAGCACAATCAATGTGCCCATGAAGTTAAACTAGTTTTTTAAATCAAAACAGAACTGACAAAGGAAAACCTGTCATGCATCTTTTGGAGAAGAGACCATATGATGAATAGTATCTTTGTAAAGAAGTGATGAGTTTCATAGGAGTAGTTCCTGTAACTTCGCTGAAGCCCATTTTAATAGAAGAAATTGTAATGGGTGATGCTATCAGTATTGCTGGATCGATCCTCTAGACACTGGTAATCTGGCTGAATGTAGAGGAAGATACTAGAAGAGTAGGTGCCCTACGTGTCTTGACAATCCTCCATAACTGAGCTTTTGAAAGGTGGTGAGGAGATTATTCCTGAACCAGTAATTAGAAGAAGCCTATTCTTTGTTTTCCATTTATTGCCAAGATACATCATTCTCAAATGCTTGAGTGCCTGCTGGGTGCCAGTGGATATGGAGGTTTTGGGGAGCCAGTGGTGACCAGATATCAAAAAGCATGTTCAGTCACCAGCCTTGTTCCCATATAGCTTTGTAGCCTAATGATGGAAATGGTCAATTAAAACAGTTCCAACGGCCCGTATATTTGGATAGGGAAAACTGGACCCTGGATTTAGGGGCCAGGGAACATTTAGCAGAGGAAATAGTATCCAATTTGAGACCTGAAAAATGACCAGCCCTGGAATCCCCCCCCCAGGCAGGGTTCAGATCACCAAACTAGTGAACTAACTACTATTCATTTTAGAAAATATGGCAGTTGTGGTTTTGTAAAACAGAATCTCAATCCCTCAAGTGAGGAGCGATTCATTTTGGTTTAGTTATTTAAAATGAGAAATTGGGGCAGCCCCGGTGGCGCAGCGGATTAGCGCCGCCTGCAGCCAGGGGTGTGATCCTGGAGACCCGGGATCGAGTCCCACGTCGGGCTTCCTGCATGGAGCCTGCTTCTCTCTCTGCCTGTATCTCTGCCTCTCTCTCGCTCTCTCTGAATGAATAAATAAATAAATCTTTAAAAAAAATAAAATAAAATGAGAAATTGATCATTACCACGCGTACTTACATAAAAGGTTTATTAAATGGGTTCTCTTAACTCTTTCCATTTATGGTTGCTAAAGGACCAGTGATAACTCTTAAGTGTGGTCAAGGGGATCGTTCCTTAATAAATAATTGTCAGATTTATCGAGGGCCTGCTATGCACCAGGCACTGTTTTTAAGCACTGGAATATATCAGAGTAAAACAAAGATGTCTGCTGTTCTGGAACTTAGATCATTTTGATAAAGGGTTACAGGTAATCAGATGGAGTTGAAGGATCATTTAGAATTAGCCCTAGGAAGGAAGCTTGGAATATACATGAGAAATAGCATGGGCAAATGTTGAGAGGGTGTGCTGGGTATCTTGTGAAAAGTGAGGAGCTCAGATAGGACTGGAACTTGACTAGAAGGTCCCCACTTCTTAGAGAAGACCCAAAGGAAGTACACAGAGGTAGAATTGAGATTTTCCTCAGAAAAGTCTTTGATACACAAGCAAATCAAAACCTATAGTTTATTCCTTGAAAGGGATAGCCGTAATTTTACCTGGAAAAAAAGTTCTTTTAAAGAAAATGTAGTGTGACCAAATTCCTAAACAACAAATGCAATACTAGAGTGCTTCTTATTTTGGTGTACAGCCAGACACTGACAGGTGTTTGTGTTCTCTGCAAGGGGCTGCTCAGCTCGATTCTGGAGACAATATTTTAATGGGGCACCTTGAAAACCTGAGGCATGAAACAAGAAAGCAACTTGCATGCTGAAATGACCGAAAACACTTCCATATGGAAGGAGGTAGAGAGTAGATGAGACTTAGGAGAACATGAAGTGATCTTCAGCTATATGAAGGGTTATCCCTGAGAACAAAGGAGTAAGTGGACTTTTGTTTTGCTCCAGAAAGCAGGTCTAGGATATTGGGCAAAACTACAGGAGACTTATTTCCAGAAAAGGAAGGAGTTTATATTTGTTTCCAAATAAAAGCATGAAAAAAACAATGGTGTCACATTGAAAGTGTTGAGATATTTGCCCAAAGGCCCCCTCCAGTGATTATATTATAAAAAGTATACCAGTGCTGGATTCTTGTTGAGAGTCTTGGCCTAGAAGAAATACCACTTGACTATTGATAATTATTATTGGCATATTCTAGCACATAAATAATACTTAATTTATTCAATTAAACGTTTATTAAGTACCCGCTAAATACTGATCCCTCATCCAGGTACCAGGGATATACAGTGAATAAAGAAAAAAGTTCCTCCATCCTTAATTACTTTCATGGGGTAAATGAGAATGATGAGGAGTTAGCATGTCAATTGTACTGACATGACTAAAATACTTGCATTATTTATTCTTCTTTTAAGTAAGTTAAGTATGCCTAATAGCTCTTTTTGTAGTATTTTTCTTAGTACATACTTTTAAAAATTAATAAATAACAGTTTTGTTTCTGTCTGAATTAAGGCAAATTTTAAATTAAGGTAAATTTATGTTTTGAATGTTCATGATGTTGAATGCATGTAATAGCATTTAAATACCTTCCAAAGTAAAGTATGAATAATTTTCTCCTTGTCTATCACTTTAAATGATTAATTGTTCATTCATTCTGCAAGTGTTTATTGAGTGCCTGTTATGTTCCAGGAACTATCAAAGTTCTGGGCATACAGCAGTAAAAGAAATCCTTTTCTTATAGCTCACAAAATAAATTTTATATTAGGTGATAAGTACTATAAACAGAAAAATAAAGTGGAGGATAGGGAGGATTGTATAGGGCCTTGGGGCCATTATAAGGACTTGGATTTTTTCTTTTAGTGAGATGGGAAACAGTTGGGTTATTTTATTCAAGAGTGCCATGATCTGACATCATTTTTTATTTTTTGTTTTGTAAGATTTTATTTATTTGAGAGGGAGAGCAAGCATGAGCCATGGAACAGGAAGGAGGGCAGAGGGAAAGGGAGAAGCAGATTCCCCGCTGAACAGGAATCCCGATGTGGGGCTCGATCCCAGGACCCTGAGATCATAACCTGAGCCGAAGGGAGGTGCTTAACCAACTGAGCCACCCAGGCACCCCAGATCTGACACATTTTAAAAGAATTATTGCTATAGCTTCTGTGTTTAGTATAGAGAAGGCATGGGTGAAAGATGGAGAGCAGTTAGGAGACCCTTATAATAATCTAGGTGAGAGTTGATAGTCCCTCGAATCACATTGAGGGAATGGAGATGGTGAGAGGTGGTGGGACTCTGGGTGTTTATGTAAGGTAGAGCCATGCAACCTGCTGATTGCTTGGCTCTTGGGGTGAGAGTATAAGGTCATGGATGATTCCAGGGTTGTTGGCCTGAGCAACTGAAAGATTGGAATTGCCAGCAACAAATAGAGAAACCTGGAAGGGAAGCAGTCAAGAGGGTTGGCAAAGATATGAATTGAGTTTGGGGAAGTAAAGTTTGAGCTGTCCGTTAAACATCCAAGTAGAGATGTTGAGTATGGTAGTTTAGAGTTTAGGGCAGAAGTCAGGACTTGAAATAGAAATTTGAGAGTCGTCAGTGTTGATGAAGAAGAAAAGAGGATCATAAACTGAATCTGAGGCATCCCAAAGAAAACCTGTGAGGGAAATATAAAAGGGAGCCAATGAAGTAGAAAAACCTAGAGAAGAGGGATCCTGGAAACCAAGTGAAGGAGAAGGGAGTGGACAACAAGGTCATATGGTGGGGTTGGCCAAGAAGATGAGTTCTGACATTAGATTTAGCAACTACGTACCCCCAACAAAAGTTGTATCGATGGAGTGGTTGAAACAGAAGCCTAATTTAAGTGAGTTCAAAGAACATGAGAGATGCCTAACTCTGGGAAACAAACAGGGGTGGTGGAAAGGGAGGTGGGCGGGGGTTGGGGTGACTGGGTGACGGGCACTGAGGGGGGCACTTGATGGGATGAGCACTGGGTGTTATGCTATATGTTGGCAAGTTGAACTCCAATAAAAAAATAAAAATAATAAATAAAATGAGTTCAAAGAGAAAATCAAAGGAAAATTGGAGATGGTGAATATAAATAACTGTAGAGGCCTGCTATACTGGGCGTCAGAGAAATGAGGGGGCATCCGGGAGTATCATGGGTTAGATTTAGGATGAGAAAAACTATAGCATGCTTCATTTGGCGATGAAAATGATCCAATAAAGAGGGAAATGTTGATGCAGGAAGAATTGCTGAAGAAATGCCCTAGAATCATAAGAGGTAGAGTCTGGTACACAAAGTGGTTGAGTTGATCTTTGAGCTTAGTTGGTTCATCTACAGTAATAGGTGGAAGGCAGAGGATGTCGTGGGCAGATGTGGTGCAGAGGGCTGATGATTGGTTTTTCTGATTGCATCTCTTTTGTTTAGGATCATCTGAGAGAGAGGAGGCATTGGAAATTTGAGAAGAGGATAGGGTATGAGAGAGTTGCCCAGAATAGTGGGACAGACTATGCACTGGGAGTTGTGCTAGTTCAAGCTGTTAGAACAAAATACCATAGACCGAGAGGTTTAAACAACAGACATTTATTTCTAAAGGTTCTGGAGAGTGGGAAGTCCAAGATGAAGGTGCTGGTATGATCAGGGCTGTCTGTCTGGCTTACAGATGGCCACCTTCTCACTGTGTCCTGGTGTGATACAGGGAGAGAGAGAGCATGCTCTCAGCACTGATCCTATTGTGGAGCCCTGTCCTCATGACTTCATCTAAATGTAATTGTGTCCCAAAGACTCCATCTCTCAGTACAATTCCTTTTGGAGTAAAGGCTTCAACATATTTTGGGAGGACACAGTCCATAACAGGAAGGTAGTAGCAAGTGAGATATCAGGCACTGTGTGTGTGTATGTTTGTCCAGTCATGTTTAGCTGTCCCAGCCTAGGCATACTCAGCAGACAGTTGAGTTTAACCAGGACTGGGATTTTTCTAGGTGACTAATGAGGGAAAAGAGGAAAGGAAAAGTGATTATATGATGATTGACCATAATTTAAGTTGGCCAGGGAGGGACATAAGGACACAAAGATCAGTGACAGCATTATAGATCAGTGCTTTGTAGGCCCTAGCAGGATGGAAGAATTGTTGGACTCAGGGTGCCAGAAGGAATGAACTAGAAGATTAGAAGGTGCTTGAAATTGAAAGATAGGGAGAGGTTGCAGGTATCGGTAATGACAGATCTGAAGTATGACTGTGCAATTGGAAGTTGAGATAGGATGAAGAACAAAATCACTGCAAGAGAGGAATTCAGAGTAATGTGTGGTTAATAGTGTGATTATATCAACAAATAGGGATTTTTCTCATGTGTCATTATTTGAAGTTTAAGGAGAAGAGGGGTTAGGGGGAAAAAAGGAAGGATCTAAGCAGCCCAATGCTTGATTACGTTTATTTTTCTGTACCTTAATGTTCTAATGCTAATAACCTAACCCAATATTACAGGTCCCTGTCATAAGCATTCTTTTAGCTGGGCTTTTTCTTCATGTTCTATATTAATTTTTTTTTAATCACAATAATTATTGGTTCTTCAGCCTTGAATACATTCTTGGATGATCCTGCATTTGCTGATGTTGTGTTGAAAGCCGAGCAAGCAATAGAATTTGGAGTTTTTCCAGAAAGAATCTCTCAAGGTTCAAGTGGAAGTTACTTTGTGAAGGATCCTAAAAGGGTGAGAATTTCACAGATCTAGTATACATAGTAGAAATTTTGGAAAACACTAAATGTGAAGTCATTGTGAGGTTCTGAAGGTATTTTCCTAATAAGTCTGATTGCACCCTTTTAAAAAATAAAGGTCAGGGGGTTTTGTGGTTTTTAACGAAAGTGCTCTATATTTAGATAGAGACCTATTCATTTTAAGGCATAGTTTACTGTCCTACTATTTTAATACTTGGTTTCAAGTATTTATGGAATACTTGTATTCAGCAATAGATTTGTTCAGTTTGTATTCATAAGTTCTTACTTTACAGTAACTATATTAGCCAAGCAAAGTAGAAATTTAAACTTTCAAAATGTATTTAATGTCATTTTCAGATCTTTTTCATAGGCTTATTTTGCCTAGGAGTATTTTTTCCAGCAGAGGAGCCTGAGCAATCTGAAGATTGAAGGCATTGGAATGTGACATAGTGAAATGAACCAAAGTATAATTCTAGGGTACAAAAGAGAAGTTGATATGGGACTTTGTTCCACTTAGTCTAGAATTTTTCAGAAATCTCTATTACTATCTCTAAAAGCTTTCTGAATGATACATAGCCAGCAGTTCTTTTTTTAGGAGTAAAAAAGATTATTCTTTTATCCTAATATTTTTGCAAAGATTAAAATTGTATTTTAAGACATAGTCTTTTTTGAGTTTTAAATATATATGTAGGTAATGTCCATGTATTTATTCTAAGTTTGATTTTGTAATTTGTTCGTGTTGACTTTTTTTTTTACTGCTTAGACTTTATTGCATTATAAAGCAATTATATACTTAAAATTATAGTAAGATTTTTATTTCTTGTCTAAGGATAATTCATTCTCTAAATTTAATATTAATATATTTTATCAGACTAGTAATAAAGATTATAAACTATAGACATCCATGAGCAATTTTAAGCGGAGAGGATTTATTTAAAATTGATTCATTTGGGGAATATAAAAAATAGTGAAAGGGAATAAAAGGGGAAAGGAGAAAAAATGAGTGGGAAATACCAGAAAGGGAGACAGAACATTAGAGACTCCTAACTCTGGGAAACGAACTAGGGGTGGTAGAAAGGGAGGTGGGCGGGGGGTGGGGGTGACTGGGTGATGGGCACTGAGGGGGGCACTTGATGGGATGAGCACTGGGTGTTATTCTATATGTTGGCAAATTGAACACCAATAAAAAATTTATTAAAAAGATAGATAGATAGATAGATAGATAGATAGATAGATAGATAGATGGATGGATGTTAGCGCCACCTTTGGCCCAGGGTGTGATCCTGGAGACTGGGGATCGAGTCCTACGTCAGGCTCCCTGCATGGAGCCTGCTTCTCCTCTGCCTGTGTCTCTGCCCCTCTCTCTCTCTCTGTCTCTCATGAATAAATAAATAAAAGCTTTTTAAAAAAATAAAATTGATTCGTTAAAAAAAAAAAAACTGGAAAAAGATTCGGGTAGGAGAATCTGACAACACAGATGTCACTGTAGCTATCAATACCTTTGTATTGGAGACTACTTTTTGTCATTGTCATTTAAGAAATGCTTGAATGCCTGCTGTGTACCAAGCACTGTTCTGAGTACTTGGGATACAGCCCTAACAAGCAGAGTCTCTGCCCTTTAGAATGTACATCTAATGAGAAAGTAGATGATAAACAAACATATCATATTGATATTTAATAGATACTAGAATAATAATATCGTTTGACCTAGAACAGTAGCTTTCAGGCATTGTAAAATCAGTGGAATCCTTTCATAACTTGGAAGTACGGTAATAAAACAGGTGAAGTCAGGGTTGATCTAGTTAAGTGGCATGGAGTCTGAGAGCCCTACTTTCATCTCCATTCTCACCTTCCCTAGTGTTTCTTAGAGCACAGTTTGAAAACTACTAGCCCAAAGGATTATTGATTTTTTGTTGTTGTTGAATGAGGATGAATATAAAAATATAACTGGAACTTAACCTCTTAATATGTAAGGGTAATGTCCAAATCTGGTGGGAAGAAATACAAAATGATTTATCAAAATGCATTTTATGGATTGTGTCTATCAAAATCTAACAACATTTCTACTTTTTTTATATAGAAAATTATTGGTGTATTTAAACCCAGATCAGAAGAGCCTTATGGTCAACTGAATCCAAAATGGACCAAATATGTTCATAAGGTCTGCTGCCCTTGCTGCTTTGGTAGAGGCTGTCTGCTTCCTAATCAGGGATACCTTTCTGAAGCTGGTGCCTCCCTTGTGGATGAAAAGCTTCATCTGGGCATTGTACCTAAAACAAAGGTAAGGGAGAAATTGTTTTTGATTATGTACTTGTAATTGATAGCTTACTTCCCTGTGAACACTTTAGTAATATTTCACATGAAAGAACCTAAAGTCGAGCCCTTGTTTTGGTAATTCAGAGTCATGAGTGACTAATAAATTGATTTTAGTGGAGATCCACAAAGCTTCCCAAAGGAATATCCCTTGCTCAGATGGTGCTGACAAGAAGAAAAAGAACTAGCGTTTAAAAAGCAGAAAAATATCTAGGTTCTAGAAATTCTCTTGAAGGTAGAGATAACTAATGTGTTCAAAAGACTACTGTTTTCTTTCTTTTTATTAGCCTTTTTAAATTTTTACTTGAAGACTTCCTCAGAATATTCATTCCTAACTCTACATTTCCAGACAATTCTTTCTTGCTTCCACTGGCCAGTTTTAGGCTGTCCCTCCCAGAAACATTTGTCATTTAACTGAGTTTGCAAAATCTCTATGCCTTTCTATTTTAGATTCTGAGGCATTTCATATAGGGTTAAACTCTGCTAATTTACATTTTTAGAGTACATGAAGTATATGAGTAGAAATACTGTAATGCAAATTCTAATAACCATTTTTCTAAAACTGTATGTTTCTAGGTGGTTTGGCTTGTCAGTGAGACATTTAACTACAGTGCAATTGACCGTGCAAAATCTAGAGGCAAAAAGTATGCTTTAGAGAAAGTGCCAAAAGTAGGTAGAAAATTCCACCGGATAGGACTCCCTCCTAAGGTAAATTACTGTGATAAGCTTTATTTGGGGTGGGGGGGTGGGGGGGGGGGGCAATTCAGCATATATGACCTGAGCACCGTGTGCTGTGGGCTGTGGATATAGTGGTAAAGAAAACGGGTTTTTCATCCTCAAAGAGCATATAGTAGTGAACAGGCCATCTGAGTGCACTATGATAAAGCTGTTAGGATGGTTAAATGTAGGAAGGTTGGAGAAGATTGGGGAGGAGTGTTCAACCCAGTGGGATGACTAGGGAGTGTTTCCAAGAGGAGTTGGCATCTACGGCTTTATAAATGAAGGGTTAAACGCACAGGTCAAGAACCAGACCTGGTTTCCCTCATAGCCTCTCCACCAGTTAGCTCAAACCTTGGGCAAGTCCTCTGCTTTCTAAGCCCTAGTCTCTAAAATGGGGGTGAGAAAAACCACCTCCTGGTGCTGTGAGATTAAATGAAGAAATACATAATATTTCTTAAAAATAGTTTTGATAAATGTGATTTATTTAAATTAGTATTAACCCTTGTTTTTCTTATGTTTATATAACATTTTATGATGATACTGTTGAGAAATTGAAGAAATAATCCCTTTGTTCTTGTACTTTCTTTTCTAACTGTAGTTCTTAAAATTATAGATTGGTTCCTTTCAGTTGTTTGTTGAAGGTTACAAGGAGGCTGAATACTGGCTTAGGAAATTTGAAGCTGACCCATTGCCTGAGAATATTAGAAAACAATTTCAGTCACAATTTGAAAAATTAGTTATTTTGGATTACATCATCAGAAATACAGGTATTGAAGTTCTCTTATTTGTTCACTCAAATCTTGTTAGCTTGCAAATTGTATTCACTATTTTTTTTAAGATTTTATTTATTTGAGAGAGACAGAAACAAAGCATAAGCAGAGGGAGGGGCAGAGGGAGAGAGAGAAACAGACTTCCCGCTGAGCAGGGAGCCCAGTTCCTGGCTGGATCCCAGGACACTTGATATTATGACCTGAGCTGAAGGTAGCTGCCTGGCCGACTGAGCCACCCAGTTGCCCCTGTATTCAATTCTTGATGCAGTAGTCTCAACGCCACTTTTTCTCTACCTGCCTTGGAAAACAGAGATGCAGTATTGACTTCCCTGGCAAAGGTAATCCTGTACTGGAGGTCCTAACTCCTAGTGGGCTCCTGTCCAGGTGATAGAGGTCAGTTCCTGTCCCATCTGGGGAGTTTCTGGGCAGTGGGACAGAGCCAGAAGTGTTACCTGCATAATACGAATAACTAAAACTTGATTATGTAGATTGTTTTAGTTGCTTATTTTGACATTTGTAACTGCTAGTATAGTCTATAAATATATTAAACTGTTCATTTTTTCTGGTCTAGAAGGGAGCAGTGATGTAGATAATCTAAAAGAGTGCTTCCCAAATGCGGTTTCCTGGACCAGCTGGATCAGTATTACATGGGGACTTGTTACATGTGCATCTTCTCAGAGGAGTGTACCCCAGCCCTATAAAGCAGAAACTTTGCCTCTGGGGGCCATCAGTCTATTTTAACATGTCCTCCAGGTAATTCTGGTGCACTCTGAAGTTTGAGAACCACTGGTTCAAAATGCTCATTTATATTCATTTCTGAAGAAGCACTGTTGTACTTTTCCACAGTTTTCCTTCTTAATTAATATGGTCCTGGATTAATGTTAAAATTGATATAGAAACTAGAGTACTTCTATATGAACACGAGGTGAGAATCTACCCAGAAATTTGCCTGGTAGGGATCCCTGGGTGGCGCAGCGGTTTGGCGCCTGCCTTTGGCCCAGGGCGCGATCCTGGAGACCCGGGGTCGAATCCCACGTCGGGCTCCTGGTGCATGGAGCCTGCTTCTCCCTCTGCCTATGTCTCTGCATCTCTCTCTCTCTCTCTCTATGACTATCATAAATTTAAAAAAAAAAAAATTGCCTGGTAATAGTAGTAGATGTTTTTTCTTCCTAAGGTGAAGAGAAGTTATCTTTGATTTTAATAACCTTGATTTAATAGTTCTTGATAATAATTATACATACCTTACAGAGTGGTTATAAGGATTAAATTAATTAGTACTTACAACAATGCCAGAAACAGAGCAAACTCTAAAAAAGTGCTAACATTTGTAAGTATTTTTTAGTTTGTATGTGTTAAATTGGAACTCTTAATATGTAAACATATGCCACAGATAACAATCAAGGTCTTGAAAATCAAAAGGTGACTAGATTTTTCCCTTTGATATTAAACTATGATACCCATAAAAAATGAAGTAACAGGTTTGTTTTGTTTTGTTTTGTTTTGTTTTGTTTTGAAAGACAGGGGAAATGATAATTGGTTAATCAAATATGAAAAGCAGAAACAGGGAAAGGAAATTAAGGTAAGGAAATTTCAAAATTATACACATACACAATTTCTATAAATTTATGTTATTCATCTTTTTTCTTTACTTCTATTTATTGCATTTTTTTAAATTCTATTTTTCTAAATCTCTTTGTAGCTTTTTTTTTTTTAATGTTGTATTAGAATAGAAGAATGATACCAGCTTGGTACTTTTTTTTTTTTTTTTTTTTTTTTTTTTTTAGAACTTATGAAATTTGTTGTGGAACCACTAGATTTATTTTGCTTTTATGTAATAAAAATAAAGGCTTCTGGTATTTTGGGTCAACATGTTTATACTTTAGTAATTCACTTCTATCTGAGTCTTATGACTCAATAATGTGGATGAATCTCAAACTCCTGCTGAGTGAAAAAAGCTACACACAAAGGGACCACACTGTCTTGATTCCACTATATGAAAATCTAGAAAGTACAAACTAATCTCCGGTGACAGAAAGCAGACCATGATTGTCTGCAGGTGTGGCAGAGGGAGGGAGGCCTGCAAAGGATACCAGGAAACTTGGTGAAGATTTCATATCTGCAAATGCTTATCATATTTGTAAACTTTAATATGTGAAGTTTATTGTATTTAAATTATACCTCAGTAAAGTTGTGAATAAACAAAAAAATAAAAATAAATGGTAGTTATAGCAGAAATAGGTTTAAAATATACACATAAATATACATATTCATAATAGTTTCTAAATATGTTTTATTGGTATACATTAAGCAATTAGATTTTACTGAAAACTTTATTCTTGGGGCGTCCGGGTAGCTCAGTCAGTTAAGCATCTGCCTTCAGCTCAGGTCATGACCCCAGGGTCCTGGGATCGAGTTCCCAATTGGGCTCTATGCTCAATGAAGAGCCTGCTTCTCCCTCTCCCTCTGCCTGCCACTCTGCCTACTTGTGCACTCACTCTCTGTCTCTGTCAAGTAAATAAATAAAATCTTTTTTTTTCCTTTCCTTTTAAAGATTTTATTTATTTATTCACGGGAGACACAGATAGAGAGAGGCAGAGACAGGCAGAGGGAGAAGCAGGCTCCACACAGGGAGCCCGATATGGGACTCGATCCCGGGTCTCCAGGATCAGGCCCTGGGCTGAAGGCGGCACTAAACCGCTGAGCCACCAGGGCTGCCCCAATAAATAAAATCTTAAAAAAAAAAATTTCATTCTTTAACTTTTAAGTATTTTGTGCATTTTCATTGAGGTAAGATATTTGATATAAACCAAAAGAAACAAACCAGACATGTATCAAACAGCCCTTCATGTTAACACTTTTAATTTTACAATTATCTTTTTCACCTTTTGTTTTTATATGGGCCACTTAATAATGGCAGCTGTCTATCTTTGCATAATAAGTACTCTTTTAACGTGAGAACTCTCTTGCTGGCAAGGTCTTTGTTTCAGCTATGGAAGAATGGGGAAGTTAGGAATGGCCTACACTCTGTAATTAATAGTACCTTGAGATTCCTTCTACTGAAGCTTATTATATTTGTTCTTTGAGGAGTTTTATTTAGAAAATAAACTTTGGGAAGTTTTATTTAGAAAATCGTATTTTAGTCTAGGGGACCCTGGGAAAGACTAAATTTTTCATAAGGTAGTTTTGTTACGTTCTCTTTTGCATGTGTCATACATTTAAGCAGTGCAACTAGCAATAAGTTATCTGGAACAACATATTTTTAAGTTTAAAAATTCCAGGTGCTCTTCCCCAAAGAGAAAAAAAATGAAATTATTACTATCTAAATTTATAACAACAAGTTTTAAAAACGATGATTATGAAATTCTTACTGATTTATAATTATAAGACAGTTTCTTCCTTTCATGGGTAAAAACTTGTATTTTCTGGCAACTTTTTATAGGCTCTTCAAATGTCTTTAAATCTCAGTAGTTTTTTAAAATTTATTTAATACTTGATCTTTTGGAAATATTCATATAAATTTTTTTATCAGCAGGCCATGTTTTTTCTTCTTTAGGAAACAAAATGGATTGATGATAAAGAATCACTTATTAAAATAGCTGCAATTGACAATGGTCTGGCATTTCCCTTTAAGCATCCTGATGAGTGGAGAACATGTGAGTATTTAGAACCACCAATCGATTCCATAATTACCCTTTTTCAGAATAGAAAGGGAACAAAACTTACAGATATCAGAAAAGGAGAAGAAAAACTGGACAAAGGAGAACCATTGATTAGGGCTGTCACCTAGATGCTGGGAATGCAGAGATGTGTACTGCATGGGCCTTGCCATGTATTGTTTGCTTAGCTTTGAATGACTGCATCTGGTTTGTTTTTTTGGCTTGCGTTAGTCTTGTAGAATAAGTTTTTAAATATTTACAATATGAAAATCATATCTATTTTAATATAGGGCTAGAATTTAACTTTTATGTTTTGGGTAGTATTCACTTACAAAACATTTTGGGCCTACCTCCCTCCTTCTAAGTGAGTAGTCTTTTAATTGCCTTACCAGTCTGGCTTGCTGCATCTTCTGGAGCTAGTTTTAGATATTTTTATTTTGCTTAAAATTGTTCATGACATCTTGAGTTCTAGATTTATGGGTGTATAGTTTTTTATAGAATTCTCTTATAATTAAAAAAAATCTCTATGCATATTAAGTATGTAGGGGTGAAAGGAAATGATATCATCTAATTTGCCTTAAAATATTTAGGAGGAGGGAAAGTAGAGATAGGTGACACGTTTTGCAACAGTTTGGGAATTAGATTATTCAAAATATAGGAGTTCATTGTACTAGTTTTTAATTGTTTTTATATGTTTGAAATACATGTGAATATAAATAAATGTAAATAATTATTTATATGTTAAATAATCTCTGTATTGGGATGCCTGGATGGCACAGTCAATTAAGTGTCCAGCTCTTGCTCTCAGCTCAGGTCTTAATCTCAGGGTCATGGTTTGAGCAGAGCTTACTTTAAAAATATATAAATAAATAATGTCTGTATCTATTTTTTAAGATTTTATTTATTTATTCATGAGAGACACAGAGGCAGAGAGAGAAGCAGGCTCCCACGGGGAGCCTGATGTGGGACTCGATCCCAGGACCCCAGGATCTCAACCTGAGCCAAAGGCAGCCGCTCAACCACTGAGCCACCCAGGTGTCCCATGACTATGCCTTTTAAATTTCTACTGTTTATTAGTGGGCTTTTTTTTTTTTTTAATTATTAAGCTTGCCACAGACTTGTTGATTACAAAACATTGACCTTTTTATATTTATTTATTTTCTGCTTTTTTAAAAAAATATAATTGACCTTTTATTGATCAGGTTTTCATTTTGTTTATTTGCTTTTTTCCTTTCATTGATTTGTGTTTTCCATCGTTATTCTTTTCCTCTGATTGTGTTCATACTGTTTTGCTCTCCTATATGTTTTTCTGTAGGTATCCTTTTGGCTAAACCATAGATTAGATAGGGGCTGCTCTGTTGTTCTGCTCTGCATGTTCATGCTATCAGATTTTTCCCTTTGATGGGAGTAATTTAGGAAGATTTTGTTTGGTTTTAAAATTTCTCTCAGTTGATTTTTTTTTTTTTTTAATGCCCATTGTCATTTTGAGTTTTACTGCGTTGTGATCTGTGAATGTGGCTGGGCGAATTCTGCTGTTTGAAATTTGTTAGTAATACCTTTATAATCTGTTAGATGGCCATTTTGAAAGTACTTGAAAAGAATGTGAACACAAAGTTTTGCATCTGTCTGTTGATTAAAGTTTGTTGTTAGTCAAATCATATTTTTTGATCTGATAATTTTTGAGAGTTGAAGTTCATTGTAATTGTGATTTTGGCAATTTCTTTCTCCATTTCTATACCTTTTCTTGCTGTGTGTTTCACGTAAAGACTCAGCATTTTATTTTGCTGGTGGCTTGTTCTTTTATTAGTGTGAAATATATCCCATTTTATTCTTCTCGGTGGTTTTTACTTTTCTTATTTTATCTATTATAACATTGCTACACCTCATTTCTTTTTATTAGCATTTACCTGGTATTATTCTATACTTTTATTTTTGACTTCCATCATTTTGTTTTAAGTATATGACTTATAAACAACACTTAACTGGATTTTTTTTCACCCAATTTGAGATTCTTTTAATAGGTACACTTAGCTCTACTTAAAGTCTCAACAAATTACTGATGTGTGAACTTTTTGAACTTTTCCTGCCATCTTATTTTTCTCCGATGAACCACAGATTCCAGTTGGCTTTTTTCCTTTCCTATCTTTTGTTGAACTGACTTAAGCTATCTATGTTTCATTGGTTTTTTCCTCTAATAGTTTGAAATTTATATGCAAATTGTATTTTCAAAGTGTTAAATTTAAGGTGCCTACATCTGGGAAATTTTGCCAAATATGCAGATGAGGCTTAAGAATCTGGAACTTGAAAGGAATTGATATTGAGGATATAGTTTTTAAACTGTCCCCTTGGTAGTGGAAGTCATGGTGAATAGATACCATCAATAGGACAATGTGAGGTACACAAATACTCAGTAAATGTTTAGTGAACGTTTAACAGATAAAGGAAAGAAAGAGAGGAATGGTGGCATCGAAGACAAAAGGAAAAGCCAGCAAACGAGAAGTGGCTTAAAAGAAAGAAGGTAAACTTTGAGAGAGCAGACTTTCCAAAGGCATACAGGAGAGAATTTTAGAGACGGAGATGACTGAAAGCAGTACTACTTGCTGTGGAAACATTAAATAATATAAGAACAAATGGGCCTCGGAAAGACTCTTACAAAATAGTTTTAGGGGAAAGAGGTTTTTGTTTTGTTTTGTTTTTTATTTAGAGAGTGCACATGAGTAGGGAAGGGCCGAGGGAGAGGGAGAAAAAGAGAATCTCCAGCAGACTCTGCACTGGGCATGGAGCCTGATGCAGGGCTTGATCCCTTGACCCTGAGATCATGACCTGTGCCAAAATCAAGAGTTGGACACTCAGCCAACTAAGCCACCCAAGTGCCCCTGGGTGAGAGAGTTTGAATGGTGATAATAGAAATTGAGGGATAGGGATTAGAAGTAAAGGTGGGCAGGGAATAAGGGCTTTTATGTGACTGTCAGGGGAAAATGAAAGGGAATTTGGATATAGCTTCGGGTCGATGAGGGCCAGAAGAAAGGCTTTCTTTGGAACAGACAGTGTACTTCCCACAGTATACAAGGGGTTAGTAGAAGAGAAGTAAGAAGAAATGACTCTAGATTTTTTTCCTTAGGGCTTTCAAAGTGGTAGGAGCCATCAAAACTGGAGGTTGTCATCGGAGGAACCCTCAGTGGTTCTGTGGGTGAACATATTATCATAAGTCGTCCTGCTTTCTTGCAGGAATCTGAATATGCACCCTCACTAGAGGATTCTACTACTTTACAAATCTTTCGAGTCCTAGTACTGTGTAGATTGAGTGTCTTCTTAGGAGAGAACTAGAATTAGGGATCCCTGGGTAGCGCTGCGGTTTGGCGCCTGCCTTTGGCCCAGGGCGCGATCCTGGAGACCCGGGATCGAATCCCACGTCGGGCTCCTGGTGCATGGAGCCTGCTTTTCCCTCTGCCTATATCTCTGCCTCTCTCTCTCTTTCTCTGTGTGACTATCATAAATAAATAAAAAATTAAAAAAAAAAAAAAAAAGAGAACTAGAATTAGCCTAGAGTCACGGATCTTTGATTACTTAAAGCCACTTTTACCTATTTACCTACTAATGATTTAAAATTTTGGAACATCATGTGTTTACGTGCATGTGCACATGAGTGGTCAATTCCTGATGATTTGTGACCCAGAGGGCAGGGAAATATCAGCCATGGTATTTGATCTGGGGCTGTGAACAAATTATAGGTGTCCTATAATTTCCAAACTGAGGAACCAGAGATTCAGATATATTTTTTGATGTAGGGCTGTTTGAGATAGACTCATTATCAAGATTCTTACTCTTTGCTATCTAAAACTCAGGAACTGGGGATCCCTGGGTGGCTCAGCGGTTAGTGCCTGCCTTCGGCCCAGGGCGTGATCCTGGAGTCCCGGGATCGAGTCCCACAATCCCACATCAGGCTCCCTGCGTGGAGCTTGCTTCTCCCTCTGCCGGTGTCTCTGTCTCTCTCTCCTCCCTCTCTGTGTCTCTCATGAATAAATAAATATAATAAAAATTAAAAAAAAAAAAAAACAACAACTCAGGAACCTAATTAGTTTCAGTAGTATCTTACTATGCTTTACCATCTAAATTGACCATCCAGGGGATGCCTGAGTGGCTCAGCGGTTGAGCGTCTGCCTTTGGCTCAGGGCATGATCCCGGATCGCATCCCACAGTGGACTTCCCCGCGAGGAGCCTGCTGCTCCCGCTGCCTGTGTCTCTACCTCTCTCTGTGTGTCTCATGAATAAATAAATGAATATTTTTTAAAAAATAAAATAAATTGACCATCCAAACTTGGAATCAGGATGATCATCCTCTGATAACTTCTTCCTCTCTTTCTTTTTCTTTTGTTAGATCCATTTCACTGGGCTTGGCTTCCTCAAGCCAAAGTTCCTTTTTCTGAAGAAATAAGAAATTTAATTCTACCATATATTTCTGACATGAATTTTGTGCAAGATTTATGTGAAGATCTTCATGAACTTTTTAAGGTAAATAAAATTTTAGTTAATTATTGCAGAAAATGAAATAAATCTTAGAGGAGATTTTCTTAATAGAGCTAATTTACAATTTACTGCTTCTGGTATCACTACTTACAGTAGAACCTAACCTAAAAAGGAATTAACAGTTTTACTTTACAGGAGCATAAATTTGTGAACTGATTATGAGTGTTCTCTGAAGTGAGACTATATTAAAACTTCACAAGTTGTTTTCTTCAAAAGTTGAATTTTTACAAAAGTACTCTATAAATTATAATAAATGCTAGGTGAGCTGTTCTGATTTAATCCTCTTTAAAAAGCCTAAACCGTTGGCTAGAAGTGCATTTTAAATCCTTTTGGAACCAGTTGGAGTATAGCTAAACTATTCTTGTATTCTAGAGGCATCCAAAAATAAATCAAGTAAAAATGCTCTTTAAACGTTATTTTATCTATTAGGAAGGCTTTGACATGGCCTTATGTGCTAAGTTGAAGAGTTCATTTATTCTCAAGTATTTGCTTCAAAGATCTTGATTTTTGGAATTGTAATAATGTGAGGTTTTTTTCCATTCCATGAAAGACCGACAGAAGATTTAACAAAGCCACTTTTGAAAGTCAGATGTCTGTGATGAGAGGTCAGGTAAGTTAACCTTATGATCTTATTCATTAAGAAAAAAGATCTCTCTTTGAAACAGTTGTTAACTTTTTTTCTCCATGGTGACCCAAAAATGCAATTTATCTTTTATGCCAAACCAGGGCTCATATGATTAAAAATGAAGTGGATTTCAATATCATCTTTCCTCTTGTTCTAAATTAGATATTTTTGGCCTTTTTGTATATTGTTTGTTAGCCTGTTCCACACCCCACCCCACCCCCATGAATTCTTTGTCCTCATTTTGATAACTGTTTTCCTGAGTGTTACTATATTTTTCATCCTCAAACATCTACTTGGATGTTTCAGTACCAAGTTCTGTTGCCTGTTGATGGTTTTTCTCATAGAATATGTTTGGTCTTTGCTGGAGCAGTCAGTGAGTCACCATGCCACCCAGGTTGAGCACTGATTGGGGCATAAAAGTACTAACCGTAACTCAGTGGCCTTCTATTCAGTGATTTATAAACCAGAAGCTCATTTGCAGAATCAGTAATAATTGATGTTGAAGAAAATAAAACTAACGCGTTAGTACCTCCTGAATACTCTACCCTTGACTAGATATTGTGATGTTTGGTATCACTTCACAGCAGCTCTCCATAGTTACCTGCATTTCATATGGAGGCAACTTGGCTCCAAGGGGCTAAGTAACACTTAATCTGTACATTTCTATTATCTATTTCTATTAACCTATACATTTCTATACACTATTAACATTTAATCTATAAAAGTAGGGGCTCTTCGTCTGGCCCATCAGCTACATTTAGACGTTGCCTCTGCCTGAGACCCCTCTCATCTCTTCTCTGCACTTAATCTGCACTTAAGTGGTGTCCTGACCTCTTTTCCTATCTCTTTGACATTAAACCAGAACCATCTCTCTAATAGCAAATCTGATCATGTCTCCTGCAGCTTACCATGTTCATGACCCCTGGGTGTGCATAGGCTCCAGTGCCGACTTAGAGCACGGTCCACAGGACCTTTTGCACTCTTCTTTCGTTCCTCCTATGCACCTGTCTTATCGCTTGTCAGTGGTGGCTTCCCCTCAGCCTGGCCACTCCTAACTCCTTCCCTCCTGTTTCCCATTTCCCAGGGACGCCCTTATGTGCATTGCTGCCACTCTTCAGTGCCTTTTCCTCCTCCTTTGGGGGACGGTTTTCCTTCAAACTCCAGCCTTGTCTTCCCAGGCTCCTCCTGGCACTCAGAGTTCTGTTGTCTGCAGCATCCCTGGAAATACACTGATGTTGCAGCCAACTCAAAAATTAGATGTTAAAACTGTATGTTGTCATGTTACTGTTGCTTGCTACAGCTTAAAGTCAAGCATGAAGTGAGTGTGTGTGGTTTAAACCCACTAAAATTTGAGGAGCAGGGAACTAGTCTAAAGGAAAGCAAAGTCTGTATGTGGAAGTGTGGAAGTCTGTGAGTTTATACCACCTGCCTTTGGCTTAACCATCACATCCCTACCCAGGTCTCAGATGTGGCATCAATGGAGACTAAATGTTTCTCCTTGCCTGCAGTGCTTAGTCTGTTTCTAAAGGTAGCCTTCTCTGAATTAAACATATAATAATAGATTCGTTTGTTCTTTCAGGAAGGAAAAAATGGGTGATCTCTTGGGGGGGGCGGGGTGCTGGTTAAGATTATGAGTCCGGGCACAGATCCACTGTTGTTCAAATATTTATCACTTTTTATTCCAGTTGTTTGTTCACATGGCTCTTTGTTTCTGGGATGTGTGTACTTTAAGGGCTCACATGGCTTTTTTCCCCCTCACTCAGTCTTCTCTCCTCCCCAACACAGTGCATGTTCTGTAGATGTTTATTTAATAAATAAATGCAAGATCATCAAGTGTTTACTCAGCTTTCAAAGAAACATTAATATTTAGGATAGTTTTAGGATTGAGTAATTTTTGCTTATTCATATATATGTATAAGCAAATTATATATAAATAAAAATTCTTAAACATGTAGAATGAGTTTAATTTTCTTTGTACTATTCTGTTTTCCAGATTCTCTACAACAATCACATCTTTAGAGTCAGGAAAACATTAGATATTACTTAAATTAGTGTGTTTAGACTAACATTTTTAGAGTAGAATTCTTTAAACCAGAAGAAAAAACTAACCAGAACATTTCTTTCCTTAACCATGCTGGTGCCCACATGGATTTTCATGATAAAAACAATACTTATAAATGTGAATTTCAGGAATTCTTTGTGTAATTATCCAGATATAGCCAGCCTAGAAGATTTTAAGGGAAGAACTTAAAAGGGATCCTAAAATCTAAATCCAATGAGTTACTACTGTAGCTGGTAAAGATTTATTTCCCTGAAGTGTTAAATACTTAGCATTTTCTAGGACCTAAGCCATCCAGTTTATACTATTGGAAGTATTATGAATTTTATTAGTATGGCTTTATGTTGAAACCTTTATGCTATGACTATTAAATAGTCTTTACAAGAACCACTAAAATGTGTACTATTTCTATATTAGATATCTTCAAATACCTGAAGGAGACATCTTTATTTCTAAAGTACATAACAAAGGAAGTTTTTTACCTGATAGGCAGGAAAAAAAGAAAATGAATTATTAAATTTTTATTTTATCTGAAACTATGCATTGTTTCATAACCTTATTTATGCACTCAGAGTAGCAATTCTGAGAGTGTGTTTAAACATGGAATGTACTGTTTATGTACTCTTCCTAGTTTTGTTTTTTCTATTTAAGAGTAAACTCTTAAATGGAACTTTATTTTAAATGGCAACTTCCCCAAATCTCTAACCTCCTTGCCTTGCATCATGCTTTCCCATGGCACTTTTACCCTAAAATACATGGTATAATTTACTGAATCATACTTATTGACTCCTCCCCCTGCTAAAATGCAAGCTGTGTGGAAGCAGGGCTTTTTGTTATTGTTGCTCCAGCACTTAGAGCCTACCACTACCAGGTAGTAGGCATGCAAAAAAAAATTTTTTTGTAGAATGAGTGGATAAGGCAAGTATGTAGTTAAAAGCACACTATTTTAAGTTTTCATTAAATTCCAGTTAACATACAGTGTATATTAGTTTTGGATGTACAATTTAGTGATTCAGCACTTTCATACAATACCTGGTGCCCATCACAGCAGGTGCCCTCCTGTTTCCTTCATCCCTGTTTCCCTCATCCCCTCACCCACCTCCCCTCTGGTAACTGTCAGTTTGTTCTCTATAGTTAAAAGTCTGTTTCTTGGTTTACTTCTTTTTTTTTCCCCTATGATCATTTGTTTTGTTTCTTAGATTCCACATAATGAACGCAATCGTGGTATTCATCTTTCTCTGACCGATTTATTTCACTTAGCATAATACCCTCTAGCTCCATCCATGTCATTACAAATGGCAAGGTTTCATTTTTTCTTACGGCTGAGTAACAATTCCATTGTATCTGTGTTCCACGTCTTCTTTACCCATTCATCAGTTGATGGCTATTTGGTCTCCTTCCAGACACTGTTGGTGGGAATGCAAGCTGGTTGCAGTCACTCTGGAAAACAGTATGGAGGTTCCTCAAGAAGTTAAAAATAGAGCTGCCCTATGACCCAGCAATTTACACAAAGAACACAAAAATTCTGATTCAGAGGGATACATGCACATTGATGTTTATAGCAGCACTATCAACAATAGCCAAATTATGGAAAAAGCAGACTGTTTAGACTAGTCTTTGTTTAGCTTCTATGTCAAATGGAGAATATGAAACCATTCACTTTATTCAGTCTAATGGGCATAAATGAATGAAATAAAAATTGTAATTGTGAATAAATGGTTAAAATTAGGTCGGTGAACTGAACAAAGGTTTTATCTTATTTGAACTGGTGAAGATATCTCTTCTTTCCACAGATCTTAAATCTTACTCAGGCACTGAAAGACGGGAAGAGTCCTGTGCAGCTGGTACAAATGCCTTGTGTGATTGTGGAGCGCAGTCAAGGTGGAAATCAGGGCCGAATTGTCCATCTGAGCAATTCATTCACCCAGACTGTCCACTGCAGGAAGCCATTCTTTTCCTCCTGGTAGCAGATGTAAAAGAAACAACCCTTTTGGCATTATTATGTTATTAAAACAATACAGTAATGCAAATCTGTTAAGCGCTCCAGTTACAAAACCTCAAATAATGTAAGTCTTTAAAAGGTTATCTCTTGAATGTAATCAGAAGTTTACAGTTTTTTTTTTGTCCAAATATTAAATTTCTATTTCAGGGAAGAAGCAATATATCTCCTATATTGTATTTTTGTAGAAAAATTGTATTTTATGTTGTCAATGTTAGTATAAGAGGTAATTCATGGTTTACATATTCTGAAATGACTGTAATTACTTTAGAATTCCCAATAGAAAAATAAGTGTTGACTTTGAATAACTTTTTATATTCTTTTTAAACATTGAGAAGGATGTTCATATTCACTGTTCTTGCATCATAAAAGGCCTTTGAGGGTGAAACTGCTCTTGTGAGCTTTAATAAGTGGTTAATAGAAAAACAGGTAAGAATAGAGCAATGTTGCCTTAATTGAAAAAGCTGCTATTTTAGAACTTGAAGAAGTGCCCCCAAAGTGACTGTGGTTAGGGACCAGAAAGTTATATTTTGGTTGAGTAAAAGGTGACCATTTTATTTTCTGTACTTCAGAATATTTTCTGTCAATTATTTTGTTATAGTAAAGAAATACGATGAAGATATTCCCCCTTTTTTAAAAAATGGAAACACTGAACTGAGATGGAGGGGACTAACATGAAATTAAGGCAGATCCCCAATATTTTGAAATTCCAAAGTCACAGTAAAAGTCCCTTTTGTTTCTTGCATGGGATCAGTTACTTAATCAATTAGTACTTTAGTATTGATCTTACTCAGTTTAGTGCTCCAGTTAGTATTAACTTCACTGAAAAATAAACCATACCTCAGAGTGTATGTTGGATTGCATTTTGGGGTCCTAGGGCAATAAGCCCTTAAAAATAACAGATTATAGGGGACTTGAAATTACCGGTGTTACTATAATTAACAATCAACTTTAGAATATCAGCCCTAACTAAAGGGGAACGTGACAGAGATAACCATAAAGTCATTTATATTTGATTTTGAAAATCAGTATGCCTGGCACCCTAGGACTTCATAGCACTTGTAACTCACCAAGTGATTTAAATTGAGATGAGCCCAGTATGAATATGTGATTATAAGGAACCAGAAGCTTCGTTCTCTTCTTCAGGCCCCAAACAAGTAACATCACCACTCAAATTAAACTGGCAGTTTGTGGTCTGGGCCTTTCGGTTTTTTAGCTTTCTGTCTTGTGATTCTTTTTTTAATTAGGTATTTTTATGTAAAAAATGTTCACGAAGGTTAAATTAGGACTGGAGACAGATCTGCAGATCCTCCTTCCTTCACCTCTTTCTCATGGTCTCCGTGGATGTGGCAAGTGAGAACACTGCTGCCTTAGTACCAGCTCCCTGGATACGTGCGTTCTCCTGCCTTCTCTGACCTTCCGTGATCTTCCTGCTGAGATCATGGGAAATTGACTAGAAGTTCAAAACTCAACTACTATCTTTAGATAAATACTAGTAATTAAAATGTGCCTTTTGAAGATGGGTTCTTAAAGAAAATAAGTTGTTATGATATGGGTACTGCTTTCATAAAACAGTTTTTTCAGTATTTTGAGAAATTGCTAAATTAATTTTTATAATGGAAAACTTAGTAAATTCCTACTGTTTTATATCCTGAAGTTAAAATAGTGTGGAAATATTTTTAAATGGCCTGACCAGGCTAGAAGAGTAAAGTTGAAATATTTAAAATATGATCATAAGTCAGAATACATTGGTTATATTTTGTAAATTTTCATGAACTTGTTTCTTATTTAAATATAGTGTTACTTTTTTCAGTGAGTATATTTATAGTGTCAAACTTGGTAGAGTAAAGGTAATAAAAATCATTGTCTTAAGGTCACAGTTCTCCTGAAGTATGTATATTGAATATTTAGAATGTTTGTGAACACATTTATGTTTATAAATGATGCCAAACCACCGTTTCCCTAGTATGTTAGTGGTATAGTTTAATTCTTTACAATTCCAAAAGCCACTGAGGGGGCCACTTTATGGGATGAGTACTGGGTGTTATGCTATGTGTTGGCAAATCGAACTCCAATAAAAAAATATACAAAAATAAAAAAATAAAATTCCAAAAGCCATATTTAACTGGAACCTTCGTAATTGGAGACTTTTTTTTTTAATTTTAATCAGAGACATTTTAGTTTTGTTTAATCATATGCTTTCTAATTCTCCCCCGAATTTATCAGGAATTGGAGGCTGTGGAAAACCTGTGGAAGGTTTTTTGCAGACTTGAAAACAGATTGAGTCACCTTTTTTTTTTTTAATTTAAAGTCCTGTACTGATGGAATTAAAGCCTTGTTAAAACCAGATAGTGAGTGTTATCTATTCACATTACATCTGAAATCCTCTTACAGGTACAAGGACAGGCAGGCAGCCCTATGCTTTAGAGTCGGTCTTTTCTCCCAAGTTGCTTGGCCAACAGCCCGGAGCTTCTCGGTGTCGCCCCGCCTTTGCCAGCCTCTGTCGTGGTTACTGGTGCCGGCCAGTCATAGACGTGGCTCCCGGACCTGGCGAGGAAACTTCACAAGCAGTGGTCGTGATTGACCACTTTTCTCTTCCTGTTTGGACATAAGCAAAGAGTTTGCAAGATGGAAAAGCCAGGACATGCCGGCCAGTGCTTGCGGGACTACCCGGAGAGCCCGCTGCCTGAGCTGAACTGTGACATGAGCAAGAAGTAAATCCCACCCGCGCCTGGGATTTATATGTGACTGTACCGCAGTCTGCCCTATCCTGGGCATTATAATATAAATAGAAACATACAAATCATTTAAAAATAATCAGTCGTATAGGAGGCACGATGGTAGCAGCAGCGGGTGTTTTTTAGTCTCCCCGAGCCCCCAGGTGCTATCCTATAGCACGAGAAAAAAACCGCAGTGACACCATCTATGCTAAAACTCGGTGGTAAGAGTAACCCTGTAAATCCCAGAAGCTAAGCAGTGGGGGCTAAAACCATCGATAGCAGAACAGCAGCTTTGGAGGAGCAAACAAGCAAAGCTGGGAGACCCGTGGAGTGGCACCCTCGGCGGGGGGCCCCCAAACCACAGTTGAAGTGGACGGGACTGTTGAGCATTCAGGGGCAGCTAGGAAGGGAGCCCGCAGGAGGGTCCCAGGGTGCGAGGGCAGCCCAGAAGCACCCTGGAGAGCACGGGGCCTGCCCAGAGGGAGACGATTGGGTGTGGGGCCCAGGCTGACAAGGAAAGGCCTCAAGACCATGTTGAAGGAAAAATGCTGCCCAAGTATGTACCTGTCTCGTTTGTGTAAATACAGAGCCGCACCTTGTGTTGTGTGCAGCCTTCCGAGTCCCGGCGGGGCCAGGCTACCAGGCTACGGCAGCAGACCTACGGGGCACCGAGCAGCCCACTTGAAGTGTAAGGTTCAGTTCTTGCTGATCTGGAGCAAATACAGACTGTCCACATTTGTTAGAATCTGAGTGGTGATCCAGGTGTTTTCTTCTAATATTATTCTGTTACTTCCTGTATGTTTCAATTATTTCATTTTTCTAAAGAAGCGTTTACACGGGAGCATATTTCTGTGAGTGCTGTGTGCCGGCCTTTACCCGCGTGCAGCGGCCACCACCACAGCATACCACGGACTGGGTGGTTTAGCCGAGCCAGCGGGAGTTTATTTTCCCACAGTTCTGGAGGCTGGGAGGCCAGGATAAAAAGGTGCTGGCAGGATCGGTTTCCGGGAGGCATGCCTCTGGTTTACAGAAAGTCACCTCTCTGTCCTCGCAGGCCTTTTCCCTGTGCCCTCCCCCGGGTGTTTCTTCTTCTTAGGACGACAGCCCAGTTGGATTAGGGCCCCACCCGCATGGCCTCCTGTAACCTTAATTACCTCTTGAAAGGCTGTCTCCAAATATAGTCACGTTTGGGGGTTCAGACTTCTGAATACGAATTTGGGAGAGGACACGATCCTGTACATAACACCACCCAAGGTAAAAAAAAAAAAAAAAAAAAAGGAAAAAGAAAAAAAAAATTTCTAAGCGCTTGCATTTGTTTTTCTTAACGTGCCTGGGATCGGCCTCCACCTCACTCCAGCCGCCTTCTTAGTCATACACCTGATAGAAGACTAAGATCATCGGGGGGCGGGGAGGCCCAGTGGGTTACGTGTCTGCCTTCAGCTCAGGTCATGATCCATGGGTCCTGGGACTGAGTCCCGAGTCCTGCATCGGGCCCCCTGCTCAGCGCGGAACCCCTCCCTCTGCCTCTACCCCCCCCCCCCCCCCCCCCCCCCGCTTGTGCTCTCGCTCGCTCTCAAATAAACTCTTAAAAAAAAAAAGACTAAGATGATCATAAATACCTCCTGAAAGGCTTTCTTAGTAACGTAGAGAGCTTCTCAACTTTTATAATAACTTCTAATAATAATTATTTTGACTACTGAGATAAAGTTCTTGCTTACTGCCAGACTCTGGGCTCTGTTCTACAGAGTTGTGGAAGCACAACAGCTCATTGCTCAATCGCGGCAGTTACGTGAATTTACTTTGGCTCTTTCTCACTTCCTAAAACCCCAACTCCTGGGTGGATGACAGTGTGCATGATTAGTATAAACCACTCATTGACTTCAACAAACATTTGTTGAGTACGCTGTATGTCGAATTCTCTAAAGGTGTAGGAATGCGAAAATCCCTCAGCTACATTTTCAACTCTTGGATTCGGCTTCAGGTAATGCTCAAAGGGAGAAGAAAAACCTGAAGACGGTAATAGGGCTAAAATCAAATGTTTTCTGGGGAATAATGTTCTAATCTTTGTGTATCTTACACCCACCCTTTTCTACCTTTGCCTCTTAGCCTGTAAGTTCCTTACACACAAGGGAGAGAAAGTAGATGCTTTGTAGACTGAACGCTTGGCTGCATTTGGCTGGAGCTCTCAACCGATTATTTCTAATAGCAGCATGTTTGCAACGTCTAGATTTCACTTGGACTGTGGAGGGTGTGGCTTTTGTCCTACAGCGTGATATATTTGTGTTTTGCAAGTGGGGCGGAGATGGTCCCCAAGGATGGCTGTCCTTAGTTCCTCCCACTGTAAACGTGAGCCCCCCCCCCCCCATCAGGAAGCGCAGTCTGCCTCTCCTCCTTTTCAGTCTGCACTGGCCTTGCAACTTGCTTCAAACGTCAAAATGGTAGTGAAAGTGAAGCTATGCCATTTTGGGGGTTTTGCCTCTGCCCCCCCTGGAAGTCACCCCTGTAAGACGTCCAACTCCCCCGAGTCCATTACGCCACGAGGAAGGCCATGCCAGTTATGCCGAGAGACCACATTGAAGGAGAAAGACGACAATGTAGGCGTCTGGGTGGCTCAGTCAGTTGGGCATCTGCCTTGGGTTTGGGTGGTGGTCTCCGGGTCCTGGGGTCGAGCCCCGAGTTGGGTTCCCCGCCCAGGCAGGAGTCTGCTTCTCCCTCTGCCCCTCCCTGCTCCTGCTCTTTCTCTCTCGTTCATGTGTTCTCTTCCTAACCTTTAAAAGAAAGAGAGAATACGGTCATCCTATTTACACATCATCTCTCTGAAAAATATCAACGTGTCTATATTATATCAACAATATTCAAGTATCTTCAATGATTTGCTAACTACATAATTTTACAGCTAGATTTCCTTGGCTGGGGATAGTCAGATTTTATTCACTGCATGTGTTTGTTCCGTCTTCTAACCTAGAACAATTCCTTCCCTCTCCCCATGACAGTAACTGCTGGCACATCCCCCACATCTGAATCTGCTTCCTCTTACTGTTCAGCTTGATCTTCTATCCCCTGTATTTTCTATAAACTGGAAGTGAGATCTGAAAGCTGGACTAGGTTCAAGTTAAACATTTTTGACAAGAATATTTCGAGGATGATTCTGCATACTTCATACTGCATGTACATCAAGAATTAGATAAAAGATATTTCATTTTTATTGAAGAATTCATCATGGTAGGGGAGGAAGTCCCACAGGAACCAGAGAGCTATGGCAGTAGGAACCCTGCTCACAAATCAAAAATTATTCTTGTCTAGGGACGCCTGGGGGGCTCAGTGGTTGAGCTGCTGCCTTTGGCTCATACCATGACCCCGGGGTCCTGGGATGGAGTCCCACATCGAGCTACCCGCAGGGAGCCTGCTTCTCCCTCTGCCTGTGTCTCTGCCTCTCTCTGTGTGTCTCTCATGAATAAGCAAAATCTTAAAAAAAAAAATTCTTGTCTGTGTAGAGGACGGTTCGATCCCCTCCATTTCTTTGAAAATTTAATTTTTGTCCCATCTTTATCAATGACTTTTTCTAAGTGAGCTGTCTTTTTTGATGATGATGATGTTGATGAATGATGGATGATAAAGATGAGTTGGTTTTAATCAAGCAAATGTACTAATGGCATTACCAAAAGAATATTGCCATGAATGATATTGATTAAGCCTAAAATCTCAAGAGTGAAATTCATAACTTAGAACAAAGGTGTATTTCACTTCCGTGAGCTTTCATTCTTCGCTGTGAGCTATTTTGCTATTACTCGTGGCATTTGCTTTTCATACGAAGATCCCCAAATATTAAGTGGGCTCATGGATTGAACAGCGAAAGTATATAACAAAAGTGAATTTATCTAAGCAAACTGCATTATTAATCAGCATCATTCTTATTCAGTAAGTTTTAGCCTGTTTCAAAATCCATGTAAAGAGCTCTTTGAGAAAGTAAATCCTTAAGCTTTGACATTTTTTTTCTAACACCAAGTAATGCAATAGACTTGACTTTCCTCATTTCAAAACATGATAAACTTACTTAGGCGCTAATGTCACTTATCTTCAATAACTCGCTCGTGCGCCACAGTTCTCCTCTATGAATTTTAAATTGGAATAGACCTGTTTTCAAGCCCTGGTTCTGCCCCTTATTCGCTCTGTGTCCTGGACGGATCTTGCAATCTCCCAAACCAGCTTTCTCTCCGTGTATAAAGCACACAAGTGGATGGTCACCTCAGAGGTTTGTAACAAGGCCACGTAAGGTGCAATTTGTGAAAAGCCTGGTACAAATTCTGGTAGCTGGGGGCTCCTGGGTGGCTCAGCTGGTTAAGCGTCCACCTTCAGCTCGGGTCATGATCCTGGGGTCCTGGGGGCAAGCCCCTTGCCTGAGCCCTGCTCAGTGGGGAGCCTCTCTCCCTCTGCCCCAACCCCTCTCTGTGCTCTTCTGCTCCCTCCCTCTCTTTCTCTGTCAAAATCTTAAAAAAAAAAACCACAAATTCTGGTAGTCCTAGGTTGGGTCTCTATCCAAGCACCTGTCTGCGTATGGTGCACATTAATGGCAAATTAATGCCATTTGAGGATTTGGGGCTTTAGATGATGGAATAAGGCCATGTATCCGTGTCTGTGGCTTTGGGATTGCTGCAGAGAGACCATGTGTGCAGGGCACATGCCTGGAATACATCGAAAACGTGTTTCCTGGAGCCAGGCAGCAGGTCTGGAACCAAAAGGCCACCCTGACCTCCTCTGCGGTGCGGGTGCGGGTTGACCTGGGCTGGGGAGCGAAAGTCACCCGAGCGCACTGGACACAAGTCGGAGATGAATCCAAACCCCATCCTGGGAAGGGATCCGACATCTCAAAAGTGGTTTGTTAGGAATCCTGACGCCCCCCCAACCCTCCCACCCCAGTCCCCGCCAGCGCAGCGCTCTGGGGCTCCCCGGCCGCCTGCGGGGCCCCCACTGGGCCCTGAGAACTCAAAGCTTGGGAAAGCAGAGAGCAGCGCGAGCCCCGAGCCCCGTCTGTGCCCCAGACGCGCGCCTTGGGCCTGGGCGGCTCCGCGGGTGCACCTGCGGGCGGTGGGGCTGAGCCGGTCACCGCGATGCGGAGAGGCTGTGCGCTGAATCCTGTGGCTTGGGACGCCTCCTGGAAGCTAGTCCACCCTGCAGGTGCTGGCTTTACATTGCGCCACTTCAGGGTGGTCGGGAACTGCGTTTGAACCAAGGGGCTGGTTTAAAGCAAGGTCGCCCCTGCCCTAGCATAGCTAATTTTCTTTTTTAAAGATTTTATTTATTTATTCCTGAGAGACACACAGAGAGAGGCCGAGACACAGGCAGAGGGAGAAGCAGGCTCCCTGCAGGGAGCCCGATGGGGGACTCCATCCCGCGACCCCGGGGTCACGCCCTGGGCCGGAGGCAGACGCTCTGCCGCTGAGCCCCCCAGGCGTCCCCTTAGCATAGTTTCTAACTTGCCATCCGTGCTGTGCCTCAGGACTTGCAGCTGCACAAGAGCTGGAATCTAGCTAGAATGCTGCTCATTTTTCTGGATAGGATCCCCCTTAATGCTTCGAGGGCAACCATGGCTCCGAGAGGGGGAAGTTATCACGCTGCTGGCGCAGCAATCTGGCATGAGCTGCAGAAGAATGCAGTAAAAAGAAGAGGCCTGGACTCCGGCTTGAACAGGTTGAAAAGTAGCAGAATGTGTTGCTCCCAAATACGGCACTTGGGGCCGAGGAGGATTCTGAGTCGAAGCGGGTAGAAGGAGAGCCCTCTGCCTTCCCCTATACCTGCCTAAAGGCAGGACAGAGTTTGTCAAGATGCCCCCCCGCCCCCCCGCCACCTGCGACAGTTCTAGACTCTACCATCAGTCTCCCCATATTCTTGCCTTCCCACGGCCCGGTGCCCCTGGAAGCTCAAAGTCCTTTGCCTTTATCTGGCCGCGTCTCTAAAAATACACTGTTCTCTTGTTAGGATGCCTCTAAACCCGGGCACTAACCAGCCCGTGGCACCTGCTCATGAACTTGCTGCTTGTTCTTTTCTCTTGTTAATCTGCCTCTTGTTAGTCTAATTTACGGACTGAGGGCCAAGGCCAGAGAACCCAAGGTGGGTAGAAGAAAAAGGGTTTTTTCTCCTTCCCTGCCAAGGTCAACTAGATTCTTTCTAGTGGAGCTTCTAGTCATCACCTGGGCAGGTGTTCGAGTTTCCCCTGTGTGGATGCCCGTGTTTACCTATTTATAAAGTCCTCGCTTTGCCTTGCGCTGAGCGTTTTCCACGCTGGACCCCTCCCAGTTGCCCATCGGGATCTGCTTCCCGTGTTTCTCCTCCTGCTTATGCTCGGGTGGCAGGTGCACGGACGCCACCGACAGGCAGCTCCACATGTCACCTCTGGCTTTGCCAATAGGAGCCCCTGACGGATGAGCGCTCCGAGGCCCAAGGGAGGAGAGCGAGGCTGGAGAATTCATCCCCCGGCTCCTGCCCTGTGGGCTTGGGATGGTGACTGAGGCCCTGTGCCCTGCAGGGCCGGCCCTGCCCTGTCTCCCCTTGGCCCATAGGCCTAGGAGTGGGAACGGCTCCCTGCTGTTCATAGGCCCCAGAGAAGGCACAGTCCCTGGGGAGCCGGACGGAACTCTGCCCCCAAGCTGGTGGACAGTCCCCTATAACACTGCCCTCAACGTTCCCACTCGGGCGTGCACCTGTTCCCGCCAGGACCCTGACTGTCCCGCACTGATCTCACCCCGTCCTTCCTGCCAAGCCGGACCATGGATATGATCCCGTAGTACACCTGAGAAAGGCCCGGAGATATTAAACAGCTTGCCTCAACTTACACCACTCATTTTCCTTGTTTTGTTTTTTAAAGATTTTATTTATTTATTCCTGAGAGACACACACACACACACACACACACACACACACAGAGAGAGAGAGAGAGAGAGGCAGAGATAGGCAGAGGGAGAAGCAGGCTCCCTGCAGGGGGGTCCGATGCGGGACTCGATCCCGGGACCCCAGGGATCAGGCCCTGAGCCGAAGGCAGATGCTCAACCACTGAGCCCCAGGCGTCCCTCCAAAGGAATTTTTATATGTTAAAGCAGACTTCAGGCTCCCGGGGGTTGGCCTAAGAGCGCCCGTTGCCCTCAGCAACGTAGGACCATGCAGGCAGTTGAGGCCCTAGAGGAAGGTCCCTCCGCCTGTTTCAAGGACTTGCAGTGGGCTGTAGGCAGTAAGGAAATTTAATAATTTTTCTCCTGCCTTTGTTCCCCACATCAGAAAAGGCTTTGTGACTCGATCGTCCTGCCCACCCCTCACCAGCCTGGACAACATTGCATTACCTCTGTGGTCCCACCCTTTACCTTTTGTCCTCTTTCCGTAAAAAAGGCTTTGTAGACCCCCTTGACTGTCTTAAAATGAAATTCATAGATAATATAATCTACCTAAAGACCTGGTTTTAAATAAAATATGTAACATGCCTTTTCTTTTTTCTTTTTTTAAAAGTAGGCTCCAAGCCCAGGGCAGAGCCCAACGTGGGGCTTGAACTCACAATCTTGAGATCAAGACCCGAGCTGAGGTCAAGAGTCGGACGCCTGGCCGACTAAGCTACCCAGCTCCCCTGTAAAATATTTTAAAATAAGAGGACAGTTGCTTAAAATAAAACATGTGCTTCGGGATCCCTGGGTGGCACAGCGGTTTGGCGCCTGCCTTTGGCCCAGGGCGCGATCCTGGAGACCAGGGATCGAATCCCATATCAGGCTCCCGGTGCATGGAGCCTGCTTCTCCCTCCGCCTGTGTCTCTGCCTCTCTCTCTCTCTCTGTGACTATCATAAATAAATAAATAAAAATTAAAAAAAATAAAATAAAACATGTGCTTCGTATGTAAACACTTAGCATGACCTCATTGTTATAACAAAGTAGTGAGATGCACATACTTTCTTATAATGAGTTATGCTTGGATTTAAGAGAAGTAACACAAAATTGAATTTTTTATTTATGCAGGAGATTTCATAATCGGAGCTAAATTAGGAGAGTCCTGTGGGGTCACTACTAAAGTGGATTCCTTTTTGTTTTTGTTTTTGTTTTTTGTGTTTTTTTTGCTCAAAAATATTCACTCTACACCTCCACCTCCAGGGGAGAATACTTTCATTTTTCCATTTTTCCACCCGTTGACTTTTGGGCTTGCCAACGTGGCCTGCTTTGGCCAAGAGGAATAATGGCAGGCGACTGACCTAAGGCTTGAAACATGCTGCGCAGCGGGAATCGCCCTCTGGTACCCCCACCATTATCACGAGGAGAGTTTCTCCCCAGGGTGAGATGCCTGGAGCAGACCTGAGCCCAACCCAAGTGTGGAGCCCAGCCCAGCTGACCCAAGTTTGCGGCAGAACCACCCAGCTGAGCCCAGCCAGGACCAGCCAACCTCCCGCTGACCCAAGATGCATGGGGGCGAATGACTGCTGCTTTAAGCCTCTTTCTTTTGGACTGGCGTGTTACCCAGAACTTGCTGACCAATACAGTGTGGTGACTGCAAAAGCTATAAAGGCAGATACAGAGGGGCTGTTTGGGGGACTCAGATGACACGAGCCATGTTGCTATCACTCATGCGAGTTTTCCACAATGGGGCATGCTTCTTTTTTTCTTTCTGGGCAAAGCAAAGTATAATTTCCCCCTTGATACACAGCAGTTGCATTCCCAGCGTATTCAGATATTTTAAAATTATAGAAAATTATTTTGTGTTTGTGTAAATCAAAGTTGGATTCTAGGTTCAAATGAGTAGGAAGAGGTTATTCACCTCCCAAAATGTCTTTCCAGATTTTCATTGCACGGGACTGTGCCAACTGTTAAAGATCATTCGGCCCCTAACCCCTACCCTTCAAATTCCCTTCAAACCCAGTGACAACCAAAAACACCCCCACCTGTTCCCAGAATGCTCCCTGGGAGGTGGCATGGTTCTTGTTGGAATCACTAGATGAAGTGACTCAGTGGTCCCTTCTGGGTCTGATTCTAATTGTCACTTGCCCAGTAAATATGTATTAAGTGTCTGTCCTGTGTTAGTAACGGGGATGCAATAATAATGCACAACCGTTGCTGTCCAAGGGGTTACAGTGTAGAGGGAAACACCAGCCAGCAATTAGGCAGTTTTGGTGTGGAGTGATGATGCAAACCACTCAGGCACATTCGGGCTGCTGCAGGGGCATCTCAGGGGAGCATCTGACCCAATGTTGGGGGCTCGGTCTCTCCTGGAGGAGGTGATGTCTAAGCCACTCTGAGGGAGGACTAGGTGTTCACTGGGTAAACGGGTAAGAGGGGGGCAGGCAGGAGGCTCCATCCCAGAAGCTGAGCCTGCGGGACCCTGAGCGCTGGGCTCCCAGAGATCTTAGTTCAAACCCTGTCTCAGCTCTAATCCTGAGCCACTAGAATAACTGAGCTTCTTAAATTGCTCATTACATTCCAGGCATTTTGGGGAGTGCTCTTCATGGATTCTTTCTTCTATTTGTAATTTCTTATAAAGATTTATTTATTTTAAAGAGAGAGAGAGAAGGGGGAAGGGGCAGAGGGAGAGGAAGAGAGAGAATCTCAAGCAGACTCCCTGCTGAGCGCAGATATCCCCCCCCCCACCGTCCCCCAGCCCCTGCCACACGGAGCTGGATCCTGTAACCCTGGGATCATGACCTGAGCCAAAATCAAAAGTCAGATGCTTAACCGACTGAGCCACCCAGGCGCTGCCTGGGTTCTTCCTTTTAATCCTCCCAACGGTCTTTATAACCATCCCTCTGCTACAGAAAGAGAAACTGAGGCACAGAAAGGTTAAGGTAGCCTGACCTAAGGAGCGGGAGCCAGATTGGAACCCAGACAGGGCGACTCCAGGGCCAACGATCCTTGCTCACTCCTACCTGCATAACCTCAGACCCTGTTCCCTCATGTGCAAAATGAGTCTGACAACAGCTCCTGGGAATTGATAGATGGGTGAAATGTTTACAGATTTAGGGCACTGGACACACGGGTGGCATTTTTTTTTCCAGTCATTTATCCAAGTTCAATCTTTTCCTTTTTAAGGGAGAAGCATCATAATCTGGAGAGTATATTAGTGTATTTAATTTTAGTTGCAGATCACATTTTTGAAACCCAAAGTGCCATTTTTTAAAAAGCCTATGCTAAGGTTACGTTGGATTGCAAAAAAAGGAAAAAAAACACAAAATGCAAGTTGCCTAAGTAGATGGGGGTTTATTCTCACATTAAAAGAAGTGCAGTTAGACCGGTTCCTCCTACCGTTTCGCCTTCTGCCTCACGCTTACTGCAAGGTTCAAGAGGGCTGCTGAAGCTCCGCTCGTCACACCTGCATTCCACCGGAAGGGGGGACACAGAGCAAAGAATAAGACAAATCTCCCAGTGGAGTCAGTTCCTTTAAGGATCTTCTCTGAAGCCCCACAGAGGGCTTGTGCTTAGTCTGGGATTGGGATTGAGTGATGGTGGGGTACAGGAGGCCCCCCGCCCCCCGGAACGCAGGCAAGGCCGACAGGCCGGTCACACACCAGAGCTGCATCAGGCTGAGGATCGACTCCGACCGCGACTTCTCTGCCTCGGCTCGGCCCCTGCCCTTTCCTGCTCCTCTCACTTCTGCATGTTTTTCCATCCAAAGACCACTCGCAAAAGCACCTGCACCCCAGGCTGTGTGTGCAGGAACCCCATGTTCTTTTTTTAAAATATTTTATTTATTTATTCATGAGAGACAGAGAGAGAGAGAGAGAGAGAGAGAGAGAGAGAGAGGCAGAGACACAGACAGAGGGAGAAGCAGGCTCCCTGCAGGGAGCCTGACGTGGGACTTGATCCCAGGATTCCCGGTACTGGCTTTGGGGCGGCAAGGAAGATGGGTCCTGGGACGGGGTGGGGTGTGGAAGAAAGAGGGGAGGAGGACGGTGGGCACGAGGACAGGGCCTGTGGCAAGGAGAAGGTAGAGCAGGGCTGGCGGGTCTTGCCTGGCAAAGGGTTTCAACACCTATTAGCCCAAGGAGAGACCCGTCCCCTATTAGGGCCGCAGCCGTAGAGCCATAGAGCCGGCAATCTTGGCTGGAGTTTATAGAACCAACCCCAACTCGCACTGGCTCAAGGAGACAGAGGAATTTCTGACCCATAGGAATGAAAACTTCAGGCATGGCTGGATCTAGGTGCTCATATGCTGTCCTCACACATTCCTGTTTCCTAGTTCTGCTTTCCTTTTTTTTTTTTTTAAAGATTTTATTTATTTATTCATGAGAGACACAGAGAGAGAGAGAGGCAGAGACACAGGCAGAGGGAGAGGCAGGCTCCATGCAGGGAGCCCGACACGGAACTCGATCCCGGTCTCCAGGATCAGGCCCTGGGCTGAAGGCAGCGCTCAACTGCTGAGCCACCCGGGCTGCCTCTCTGCTTTCCTTTAATTGCCTTTTCTTCTTCTTTTTTTATTGCCAAGGCAGGTGCTCCTTTAGCGGTGGGAAACCGCGACACCCACAACCACCACAAATGCCAACAGCCACGTGGTTGCCGCAGTGAAGGTGCTTCGGGCCGGATCCTGCTCCCGGCTCCACTTCTTCACCCCCCGCCCCACGCCCTTTGCCGTGTTCAGAATGCTTGGCCCCCTGACTTGCCCGAGCCGAAAGCACACGGTGGAAGGGACAGCGGGGCCCCGAGCCCGGGCCTCCAGGCGCCTCCAGACGCCTGTCCCTTTCTTCTGATTCCTGCGCTCCTGCCATTCCCATGAGGAAGGCGCGTCCAGGCGGGTGCACCGGTTCCAGGAGGAGGATGAGAGACACGTGGGGCTGAGCCGGATGATCCTGCCAAGGGGACCCCGGACAAGCCAGTCCCCCAGGCCTGCCAGGATGGGAGGGCCCAGCCCGTGTGCCACCTGAAAGAGCAGCATGACAGGTGCCACTACGATGACAACATCTGCCTCTGCGGTCTCTTCCCCGCGCCCCGACGTCCGCGCAAACCCAAGCCGGTCCCTCTGGCCCTGTGGACGCTCCCACCACATGGGTTTAAAGTGGAGAGGGTTGGCCTCCCAAGGAAACGGGGTCTGGTGCAAGGGCAGGCTGCTCAGGCCTCACAGCGACATGCTCCTCGGGCTCCCAGCCTGTCTCGGCAGTAGGTCTGGAGGCCGGGGTGCTTGTACCCCACTACCAAAGCAGGGGGCAAGCCCTCCTGGTCCCTGTGGGAAGCTCCATGAGTTGTCCACATCCTCGGGGAAGGGGGTCACCGAATCAGGCCCGTCTTAGTGGCATCAGAGATTCCCCTCTGCGGGATGGAGAGGCCTGGGCCCGGCTCTGGCGCAGGCCTCGGGGACGTGCGTCCAGCTCTGCCGCTGGTTTCCCTTGAGCATCCTGCTATGTCCCCCGACGTCCCTCCGCCCAAGGATTTTCCTGTGCAGACACACAATAAAAAGAAATATTCTCAGCTTCTGGTTATGAGCTCCTATCTGGGCCCCTCTCAGCAAATACTCAACACGCATGACTTTTACTGTGTCTTATCTGAATATTGGGGGAGTGGTTTGTTTTTTTTCTTCCCTAAATTATCTCCCAGAAAAGAGGGAACTGCCTTATTTCTGGAACCTTCAAATCCTCTCCCACTAAGGAGCACTCTCTCATTTGCCTTATTTGGGTCAACCGTCGTCGTACTTTTACTGTTTGGGGAAGGTTACCTGTGAGGGCCACAAATCCATACTGGTTTGGCCTGCTCCTATAGGGCACCCCATAGACTAATCAGTTATTGAAGAGAGAACCACAAAATGCAGGTTCGGTGCCTGTTTTCGGTGGTGTGATTTCATGAACTCAATCGCAAACTTTGTGACGAAGTCTTTCAATGGTCACCAATCTGTACCTATAAGACATTTTTTTAAAAAGAGACTGTATTTATTTGAGAGAGAGCAGGAGCGAGCGAGAGCACAGAGGGAGAGGGAAGCCGACTTCCCGCCGAGTGCAGCGCCCAACGTGGGGCTGTGTCCCAGGACCCAGGGGGCAGGGGCTGCGCAGGAGCAGGCGCCTAACCCACTGAGCCACCCAGGAGCCGCTGAAATTGTGTTGAACTTGTACGTGCAGTAAACCCGGGGAGGCCTGACGGCTTCACTGTGTCGTTTTCTTAACGTAGTAACACAGTTTCTACGTTTATCCAGATCTTTGATTTTTTTTTTCATTTAGCATTTTGTAGCATTCTGCGAACGAGTCCTGGAGTCCTGTACGTGTTCTGTTAGATTTACACCCAACCCATTGCATTTCTCTGAGCGGTGGTGAGTGGCGCTTTATTTCTAGTTTTGGGCATTTGCGGGATCATTCCTGGAACACAGCAGCATGATTGGTTCCCAGATGTTTGTTCACCTGCCCTCTTGCAGCCCTGCCGAACTCAGTTTCGGCGGGAACTATTTTTGCAGATTCCTTGGCATTTTCTACGTAGACGATCATGTCATATGCAAGGGGGGGGGGCAGTTGTATTTTTTTTTCTCTCTGTGTCTCTGATGCATAAATGTCGATAGATCTGTGACTCTATCGTGCAATTGGAAGCGCTGCCCAAGTGGTAGAAGAGGACAGTGTGACTCTGACTTTGGGAAAAGAAGAGCATGTTTTTTTCTCAAATGCGGTTGCTGCAGGTGTTTCTATGGTCAGGGGCCGGTGGTGGTGACGCTGCCCCTTTGGCCTTAAAACCCCACCGAATCTCTGCTCCCAAGAGTCATCTCATCTGGCTGTATTCTTACGAGAGGAGACGGGGAAGCTGAAGAAAAGGCTCCAGTAAAGAAATCTATGCAACATACTCCAGCAAAAAATGCACAAAAATCAAACCCGGAATGGAAAAGACTCAAAACCATCAACACCAAGGTCAAAAGGTCAAGAATCTTTCAAAAAAAAAAAAAAACAGGAAAAGACTCCCAAAGCACCGAACGGCCCTAGTTCTGTAGAAGACATTAAAGCAAAAATGCAAGCAAGTATAGAAAAAGGTGGTTCTCTTCCCAGAGTGGAAGCCAAGGTCATCAATTATGTGAAGAATTGCTTCTGGATGACTCCCCAAGAGGCTATTCAAGATCTATGTCTCTCTCTTTTTTTTTAAGGGAAAATATTAATTTTATCAGAATTTGAACAAATGTCGCGCAAAGAAAACATGTCAACAAAATCATATGGTGGCACAACAAACAAACAAAAAAGCAACCAAAGATCTGAAAAAAAGAAATACAAGGTGGAAAACCGTTAAGTATCTCACGATCCAGTGTAGAAACAAGAAATCTCAGCTTAAACACCAAACGAGCACAACCATAAAAGAAAGTGCTGCTGCGTCGGAGCGGCTGAGGGTAGCGCAGAGACGAGGTGAGCCCATTGCACAGGTGCGGTAAGTCGCCCGCGCGCCGCCGACGCCCTGAGCTCCTGGGCTGGGGCCGCGGGGCGGGGCGCTGCCCGACGGCGGCGGCCTCCGCTCCTCCTGGGCGCGAGGGGGCGCTGTGCGTGCCGGGCGGCGCGGCGGCGCTCTGTCTCGGCCTCCTCGGCTTGCGCTGGAGGCTTTCGGGACGGTGGCGGGAAGATGGCGGCGCCCAGGGCCGGGCTGGGAGCGGGAGCGGGGGCGGCGGCGGGGGTCCCGGGCCGGCAGGGGAGCTCGGGGGTGGAGGTGGTGTTTCCCTCCGAGCCCGCCCCGCCCGCCCCGCTGTGCCCCCACGGTGGGTGCGCGTCTGGGCGTCTCGGGGCTGGCGGCTGTTTAGCTTCCTCCGCCCCACGGCGTGGGGGGGGCGGGCTCGCGGGTCCCTTAGGCGGCGGCCCGCGGGGGGCAGGGGGCAGGGGGCAGGCGGGGGGGGCAGGCCGGGGGCGGGGGCGGGGGGAGGGGCAGGCCGGGGGCGGGGGGCTGGGGGGAGGGGCAGGCCGGGGGCCGCCGGCGTCTTTTCACCCTAAAACCTGAGGGACGAGGGTGGCGCCCCCGGTGTGGGGGAGGCGGCCCCAACCCCGAAAGCTCAGGTTTTCCCCAGAAAGGCGGCCCGGGGCGCCCGCGACGGCCTTGCCGTCTGCGCACAACAGTTTCTCTCTCTCTCTCTTTTTTTAAGATTTTATTTATTTATTCATTAAATAAATAGACCAGTTTTCTTTTCTTTTTTTTTTTTAAAGGTTTTTTTTTTTTAAGATTTTATTTATTTCATGAGACACCAGTTTTTTTTTTTTAAAGATGCTTTTTTAAAAAAGATTTCATGAGGGACCACTTTTTAAAAGATTTTTAAAAAGATTTTATTTATTCGTGAGAGACCATTTTCCCTTTTTTTTAAACGGTTATTTTTAAGATTTTATTTGTTTATTCATGAGAGACCAGTTTTTTTTAAAGATTCGTTTTTTTAATTTGTTCATTCGTGAGAGACCAGGTTTTTAAGATTCGTTTTTTTTTTTAAGATTTTATTTCATGAGACACCAGTTTTCTTTTTTTTTTTAAAGATTCTTTTTTTTTAAAGATTTATTTATTCATGAGAGACCACTTTTTAAAAGATTTTTAAAAAGATTTTATTTATTTATTCATGAGAGACCATTTTCCCTTTTTTTAAAGGTTATTTTTTAAGATTTTATTTGTTTGTTCATGAGAGACCAGTTTCTTTTAAAGATTCTTTTTTTTAAATTTATTTATTAGTGAGAGACCAGTTTTCTTTTTTTTTAAGATTCTTTTTTTTAAGATTTTATTTATTTCATGAGAGACCAGTTTTCTTTTTTTTAAGATTCTTTTAATATTTTACTTATTCATGAGAGACCACTTTTAAAGATTTTTTAAAAGATTTTATTTATTTTTTCATGAGAGACCAGTTTCCCTTTTTTTTTTGAAGATTCTTTTTTTTTAAGATTTTATTTCATGAAAGACCAGTTTTTTTTTTTTTTAAGATTCTTTTAATATTTTATTTATTCATGAGACACAAACACAGAGAGAGAGAGAGAGGCAGAGACACAGGCAGAGGGAGAAGCAGGCCCCATGCAGGGAGCCCCACGCGGGACTCGATCCCGGGTCTCCAGGATCACACCCTGGGCTGAAGGCGGGTGCACAACCGCTGGGCCACCCGGGCTGCCCGAGACCAGTTTCCAAGAGTAATGTCTTGGGTGATCAGTGCCTAAATGGGACAGGAAAGAAAAAAAAGTATTTAAACAGAGTGATGGGTTTAATCATGACAAGTTGTGCATAACACCAAATCAAGTTTTCTGTAAAAGCATCGAAAACTAGGAACCTGATGTACACGACCGCTGTTTGACATGCTTTTTTTCCCCCCTCCTATTCCAAAACTAGGGCCCACGCTTCTGTTTGTAAAGGTGAACCAAGGGAAAGAAGAAACGCGGAGATTCTATGCCTGCTCAGCCTGCAGAGATAGAAAAGACTGTAATTTCTTTCAGTGGGAAGACGAAAAGGTATCTCAGCTTCGTGGACGTGCATTTCCCAATTTTTTGATGTACTTGACAATTTGCGAATGCCCAAACCGGTAAAAACACACACAGCCTGAGCATTAAACGAGGCGAATGTCTTCAGACAGATGAAGACCCGCTGGGGTTTGTGTTCGAAAGACTGGAGTTGATACACCTCTGAGTACTGATGTGAACAGTTGTCTCAAAGACCATTCCCTTTAGGGACACTGAGGTGTCAGTACTGGGTGGCCAGTCCTTTATTGGCAAATACAGATTTATCCCAAACAGTTTAGGTTGTGATCAGTCCAGGCAGTGTCGTAGAAAAAAAAAAAAACTTTTTTTTTTAAAATGTGTATTGAGCATCCTTTATGGAGCTACCGTATGATCGATGAAGGTGCTTAGAGATACAGTTATGAGCTTGGTATCCTCGCCAGGTAAAGTTTCAGAAGGTTCTGTCTACAAAAATTTCAGCTTAGTTAGGCTTGTTGGGACACAGTCGTGTGTATGACTCTTCTGCACACCTGTTAAAATCACCGTGTGTGGGATAATCCCTCAGTGCTTTAGGGTGTTAGGTACGGCATCCTACTGCTCTAGAACTGGCTGGCAGCTTAGTGTGTTTTGTTTTTGTTTTTCCCTGAAACAGATAGACGCCCCGTTTACAACATTAAGCTGCGGTAATTGGCTTTTTAATGTCAGGGTGTGATACCACTGGGACGGTCGTAAGGTTGGTGGTCTATTAAATGGCATTCTTATTCCTTTCCAGTTGTCAGGAGCTAGACTTGCTGCCCGAGAAGCTCATAACCGAAAATGTCAGCCTCCTCTCTCCCGAACGCAGTGTGCAGAAAGGTGCTGATGTGGTGTCATTTTTATGTATTATTTTTGTTTTGTTTTTCTGTATGCCTTTGCATTTACCTTTTTTTTTTTATTATTATGGTAAAATATATATTGCATAAAATTTGCCGTTTTAGTAATTTTAAGTATACAGTTCAGTGGTGTTAATTATATGCACAGTGTTGTGCAGTTTTCACAATTACACTTCTCCAAAACCTTTTCATCACCCCAAACAGAAACTCTGATACTGTTAAGCAGGGACTCGCCATTCCAATTCCTCCCAAACCCTGAAAAGCTCTATATATTCTGTCTCTATGGTTTCGATTACTCTAGCTGCCTCATATAAGTAGAATTTTATATTTGTCCTTTTATGCCTGGATAATTTTATTTAGTGTGTTTTTAGGATTCATCAGTGTTACATAGTACGTATCAGAACCCTGTCTTTTTAATGGCTGAATAATGTTCCACGATACGCGCACATACCACATTTTGTTGACCTGTTCATCCATCCATCAGTGAACACGTGGGTTGTTTTCACCTTTCGGCTCATGAATAATGCTGCGGTGAGCATTGGAATACAACTATCTGTTGGAGTTCTGTTTTCAGTTCTTTTGCATATGTATCTACAAGTGGAATTATTGTATTATATAGTAGTTCAGTGTGTAGTTTTTTTAAAAAATATTTTATTTATTCATGAGAGACACAGAGGCAAAGACACAGGCAGAGGGAGAACCAGGCTCCCTGTGGGGAGCCAGATGTGGGACTGGATCCGGGATCCCAGGATCACACCCTGAGCCAAAGGCACACACTCAACCACTGAGCCACCCCGGTGCCCCTCTGTAGTTTTTCTGGGAACCACCAAACTCTTTTCCACAGTGGCTGCGCTGTTTTACATTTCCACCACCAATGTACAAGGGTTCCACTTTCTCCATATCCTTATCAACACTTACTATTTTCTTTTTTCTGAAATTATCTTAATAGTTGTGAAGTGATATGTCATTGTGGTGTTGAATTTTGGTCCCCTAATGAGTATTATCTTTTCATGTGCGTGTTGGCTATTTATGTATCTGGAGAAATGTCTGTTCAAGACCTTTGTTCATTTTTAATAGGATTGTAATTTTTGTTGTTGAGTTGCTGGAGTTCTTCATATGTTAAGGGATCTTACGTTCTTAACAGATAGACAGTTTGTATAAACTTTCTCCTACTCCGTAGATTGCCTTTTCACTTTCTTGATGATGTCCTTTGATACACAAGAGTTTTTATTTTTTTTATTTTTTTATTTTTTAAAGATTTTATTTATTTATTCATAGAGACAGAGAGAGAGGTAGAGACACAGGCAGAGGGAGAAGCAGGCATCATACCGAGAGCCCGATGCGGGACTCAATCCAGGGTCTCCAGGATCACGCCCTGGGCTGTAGGTAGTGCTAAACTGCTGCGCCACCGGGGTTGCCCCACAAGAGTTTTTAAATTTGATGGAGTCCAGCTTTTAAATTTTTGCTTTTGTTTTCTTTGCTTTGGATGATATAGCTAGGAATTCATTGTCATATCCACTATTATGGGGATTTACCATATTTCTTTTCTGAAATACTAAGAGAACTAAAACATTTTTTGAAAGCTGTGAACGTATCTTTTTGAGAGTCTGCATTGTTGAAATATGTTTTATTGGGTGACTGGGAATTGAATCCTAGATTTAATTTTTTGGAGACTTGTGAAAAGCCACCTCCTCCTGTGTCATAGGGCCTTGTTCGTATGTGCTGGTAGAAGCCCTTTAAGAAGCCCCTCGTCTGGGATGCTGGTGACAAATAGGTTTTTACTCTAAAGTCAACTCCTTTGGTTACCTGGACTGCTGTGTTTGAAGGATTCTGGGATCTTGTCTATCTTGTCTATGTTAAGTGGAAAGGAGGAACTGGGCTCTATTAAAAATATCTTTCTTGAACTTTTTACATTTTGAAGTCTTTTGATAGAGGAGGCTGTTTCTTTTTTTTTTTTTTATGATAGTCATACAGAGAGAAAGAGAGAGGCAGAGACACAGGCAGAGGGAGAAGCAGGCTCCATGCACTGGGAGCCTGATGTGGGATTCGATCCCGGGTCTCCAGGATCGCGCCCTGGGCCAAAGGCAGGCGCCAAACCGCTGCGCCACCGGACCCTGGGGTCACACCCTGAGCTGAAGGCAGATGCTCAACCGCTGAGCCACCCAGGTGCCCAACTTGACCACCCCTAACTAAAGTACTTTGTCAGTGATGACTACTTAATATATGGAAATGCAATCAAAAACAAAAAATATTTACAAGGGAATTAATGTAAATTGAGCACTGCCGTGAGCCGGCTCATACTCTGTGTTAGACATGAGAATTATTTAATCTTGCTAAGGTGGTTTACTTAGATGAGAAAATTGAGGCCTGGAGAAATTGAGTGTCTTCATTAAGCTCTTACTACTAGAGCGACTTAGCAGTGACTCACACTTACACCTCTATTCTAAAATGTTATTTTTAAACATAAAAGTAGATAGTGATTAACATATGGGTAATGATTTAAGGAGATTTAAGAAGGTAGATAAAATGTGAGTAATATAGGGATATGTCATAATGAGATTATCATAATGATACAAAATAGAATATGAAAGATGCAGAAAGTAGAAAAATATTATCCATGGTTTCTCCCTTTGAACTGATCATCACCTTGTTCATTTTGTAGTGTTTTCTTCTAGCTTCTTTTTACCTGTGCAAAAGTTTGTTTTACAAGGTTGTAGCCATAATGTATATATATAATCTCTTGTCCTTTGGCTTACAGATTTTATCTGATAAGCCTGTTTTGTATGTTATGACATAAGGATATTGGTGATTTAATTAAACCCTGTAGGAAAATCTAGATGATCTTGTTTCCTTGTGTAATACAATTTTAGTCTGGAGCTAAATCATTGTTCTGTCTTTGTACTGCCAGAGTATGGTTTTTTGATGATAATTTTTGAGATTCATTTTTCATGTTAATTAGAAAATAAAAACACTGGCTAAAATGTGGAGTATTAGAGAATTTTCAAGAGGCCATTTCTTGGAGGTCATACTTTCATCTGTAATCTAGTGCTGATTCTTGAGAGCTTAATAAAATAATTTTCAACATTTTAAATCATCTGTAACCCATAACCTTGGATTTTGTTGGCCAAGCTTGCTCCCTCCCTCCCTCCCTCCCTTCCTTCCATCCATCCATCCATCCATCCATAATCATTCTTTGTTGAGGGCTCAAAAAAACCTTGAAATGTTAGTAGTGGAGTTGAAATATGCAAAGATAATGCACTGCTAAGAAGGATGTGCTAAACGTAGAAAATATTTATAGAAAAAACTGAGTGTTCTGGAAAGTCAGCCGTGATACAGATACCTCATGCCTTCACTGATTGGTACAGTTTAAGGGCATGAGACTTGAACAGATTTTGGAGGATGGGGAGAAGTTGAAGCTTTCTGAAAGTTGAAGTGAGGCTTTCACGGCCTCATTTTGTGATGGATGCTGTTATGCTTTCTTATAGACTTTCTGTGGAGTAAAACATTTGAAATCTGTCATTCCTCTAAAAATTTATAATTTTGGCTTTTTAAAATCAGAGGCTTACTAATTTATTATATGTTAGTAAGTTACCTATTCTCTGAGGTGAGAAAATTGAGACTGGCAGTTCATCCTCATGTGAAAATGAACCTAAGGATGATGTATTATTACTCGAGACTAATTGTTTTCTAAGTTAACTTTCTACAACTCATTTATAAATTATCTTATGAAATAACTACTCCATTTGAAAGTATTAAAATGCATTTCAGTATAATTCCTATTCTGCAGTGCGTACCTTCATCTGTCACTGTGGAGTAACAATAGGTTTTCATTGATAATTTCTTTTCCAAATTGTTAGAAAGGAATTATGGTAGCTAGCAAAATAAATTAGCCTATGTTACTTGATTTTTATTATGGAGCTGGTAGTGCTGCACAGATGTCTAGGTGCTACAGAATAGGATTTGATAATCGTTTTTTTAATCTCACTCTTTGAACCATGCTTTATATTTCATGTGTTCAGTTGACAGATTTACATTTTGTGTCTGAGATTTGACTTTCTTATAGTTTTTAGCTGCCTGTTAACTCCCTCAAATGTTATTTTATTATGTAGTATGTTGGCACCTTATTGTGACCTATGAAGTCTTAGAGAAGATATATTTTAATGCTAAAATAAGCATTAATTTATGTGCATCCATATAGTTTTGCTCAGTTGATATTTCATTTCGTTACGTTTTTTTTCTGAGCTCATTTAAACTCAGATTTTCAAGGTCTGCTATTAGGGGAATGCCATAAACATAATTCGTCTACTCCAGGAAAGGCAAATGGAACATCAAATGGAGATCAATAAAAATGACATTTCAAAATGCTAGCCTGCAGTTTGTGAATCATGCTGAGCCATGCGGCAGAATGAATTTCTTCTGCCCCGGGGTATGTGTAGAAAGTACGAATGGGAAGGAGCGCTGAGTAATCCTCAGCCTTTCAGTGCCTCCTACCGAACTTCTAAAACACCTTGTTTCCGTTAAATTTAAAGCAATATACTTGAATGATTATGATATGATTTTGAATAGAAAGAAAAGGTTAACAAACTAGCAGGGAAGCTCTCTGAGGAACAATCCCCACAAGACACAGAGATGTGCAAGTGGAGGTTTGTTTAATGATACTTCTCTTTTCCTTTGTTTAAAAGTAATTAAACTTGGTGCCCTCAGTGCCGGTAGAGAGTCCTGTGTATGAGCGAATTGCGCACCAGTCCTTCATGGTTTTGAACCTTCTTCTCTTCCTGGTGATTTGGCAGCTTCTCCCCCTCAGCTGGCATCTCCTGGTGAGTGATAGGCAGTCCTTCTGATTGTGTTTAAGGAGCAGAACTTGACACAGCTTTATCCGTGGGGATCTTGCTTCTCTTTTTTCCTGCAAAGCCCTTGATCGTTGCCATTCTTTCAACGTTAGTATTTATTTTCCCGATATCAAACATAGGCTCTATTGCTCCGTTTTAGCTCCTGACTGCACATGTAATACCTTTGCGTTTTGGGACTGAAATCGTAGGTGGTGGCAGGGACACTGGAGTGTGGTACTAGCAGTGGCTGTGCTGAGCCGAAGAGGTGACTGACTGCATGAAGGGCCAGGGGAGGTTTGCACGTGGGGGGACCATCCTGGCTACGCCATGACCCCCGTCTGGCGGATGGCATTATGTATCATATCTCAGTGTCATAGATGCTAAAGTGTGAAAACATATGCGTCTTACAAGTGATGAAATGGAATGGTGGGGATTTGCTTTGTGATCCGTCTGACGGGTAGACTTCTTTTAATGGGTAGACTTAGTTCAGTTGCATGGTGGACATAATAGATGTGCTTGGTCTTGATTTTGCTGTATTATTTTGTGCTTTCTGGTTTTTTTACTTCTCTGCTCCCTTTCACTGTGTGGTGTATATTTCCTTTTTTTAAACATGTATTTCTTCTATTTTTTTGTTCTTACAATTGCCTTTGTAGCTTTTTATGCTATATTTAATCCTTTTTTTTTTTTTTAGATTGCCTTCTTACATCTAAAAATGAAAAATGATGGACTAGTATATTTCATCTTCCAGTCTCTCTACAATCACTATCCAGTGCTGGTTGATTATTTTTTTTTTTTAGGGATAACCTTTAATGCCTTTGAGTATTGCTTAGAACTCTTACTTGGTTTTTCAGTTTTAAATGATATCTTTTGCCCTTTGACTCTATCACATGAGAAAATCAGTATACTTCTACTATTTCCCACTTTCTCTAGGACTTCCCCCCACATTTTATATTTGGATTTATATTATTTTTATTTATTTATTATTTTTAAAAATATTTATTTATTCATGAGACACGCAGAGAGAGAGGCAGAGACACAGGCAGAGGGAGAAGCAGGCTCCCTGTGTGAGCCCAACATGGGACTCGATCCCAGGACCCTAGGATCATGCCCTGAGCTGAAGGCAGATGCTCAACCACTGAGCCCCCCAGGTGCCCCATATTATTTTCATTTTTACTGTAACTGTAATACCCATATTGTTCTGTTTTTATTCTGTGGTTAAATGATTTCAGTGCTTACTGACAGCCCTTTTGCTGTAATTCCTTCATTTATTTCCTATTTGGCTAAAATTCATCCTCTAGTGGTTTTTTGCTTTTTAAATAAAAGTCTCATATTAATCAGAAATTTTATTTATTTAATCTTTTAATACTTTATTTATTTATTCATGAGAGACACAGAGACACAGGCAGAGGGAAAAGCAGGCTCCCTACAGGGAGCCTGATGTGGGATTTGATCTCAGGACCCCAGGATCACAACCTGAGCTGAAGGCAGAAGGCAGATGCTCAACCACTGAGCCACCCAGATGCCCCTTAATAAGAGATATTAAATCAAAATCCCTATGTGGCTATTGTATGGTTCCATTTATGTGAAATATCGCAAGCAGGCAAATCTGTTGAGACAGGAAATAGATCAGTGGTTGCTAGAGGTTGGGGATTGGGGTTGGGGAATGAGGCGTGACTGTAGATGGGTACAGGGTTTCTTTTTGAGGTGATGGAATTGTTCTGGAATGAGCTTATGGTGATGGTTTCCTCACTTCATGAACATTCTAAAAACCACTGAATTGTACGCTTGAGAAGGGTGATTGTATGGTATGTGGACTAAATTTTAGTAAACAAATAAAATCTGTATGTGGCAATGGAATCAAATAGTTCAAAAAACCAAGTAGAGGTTTTACAAAGAACAACACCCCTGTCTCCACCTGTGTATTTCTCCCTCTCCAGAAGCAACGATAGTCAGCTCTTTTGGCTAATTATTTTAGAATTTACCTTCCTGTCTGTGAAATACAAAACATGCTTGTGTTGCTTGTTCTTCATTTATCAAGTTTTGAAGTTATCTATTTTCTGTGGAAGATGAGAGTTTTTCTTTTTCTCCTCTCCTACCCTTTCCCCTCCACCTCTAATCCCCCACTATAATCCATACCACTTTCCTACCCCGTTTGTTATATGGTTATGTCATAACTTGATTAGATTCATATTTTAGTATTTGCATTATTATAACCATGTATGTGCTGCTCATAACTAAACCACATAATAAAACATGTTTTTTTTTTCTTTCCTACACAGCTTTTTGTTTTCTTTGGAGTTAATAATAATCTTGGATTTTTTATTATTATAGCTGCTATTTGCTTATTTATGTGCTTATCACTGCTTCAACTGCAAACTCCCTGCCAGTTGTCTGAATCTTTTAAGAACATTCAGATGTACCATAATCCATTAGTTTCATCTTCTTAGAGAAATCTGTCCTAGGGCTTTCAGAAATGCCCCAGTCTGGCATGGTTGCCCTTTCTGCCTGGCATTCAGTTGTCCTGCAGTTTCTTTACTAAGGACCTAGATTATATCACTAGATAACCTGAGTTCTTCCAAGTCCTCAAATATTTGTTTACCTCCTTTATTCTTGAGTGGCACTGATCCAGCTATAAGATTATTTAGATTATATGTTTTTTTTTGGGGGGGACAGTTGCAAGATTGCTTCATGCCCCCAGAGCAGTACTTCTTAAATGATCTCTTTTAAAGAATCAATCGTTTGTTTGCTTGTTTTATGTTCTTGTTTTTATTCCCTACCCATTAGGATCAGATAACTCTGTAAATAGAATGAAAATAAATTACTAGGAAATAAAATGAAAAAAAGAGAAGACATACAGACTACAAGCCCACATTTTTTATTAATTCGAACAGACAGAAAAGTACTCTGTTTAAGTGGTATAAAAATTTCTAAACACATACTCTTAATATCTATCTTTGTCTCATCGGGAACTGGTAACAGGTGATTGCCAGCACCGGTGCATGGCCACTCTGTGAGGAACACTGTTCTAGAGTTAAATTTGGTATTGAAGTCTGAGGCCAACCTGATTTTTACTATCCAACAATTCTGAAATCTGTGTTTCTGAAAATACTTTTATCTGTGCTGATACTTGGTGGATACCTATGCAGATGATGGAATTCTAGGTTAGAAATCTTTTTCTCTCAGAATTTGGAAGGCAGTGTTCCATTTACTTTTGTCTTCATTATAGGTGTTGAAAAGTTCAAGTTCAGGAAGTTCATTCTCAAGCACATAAATAATCCGTGACCTGTGTGATCCCTCTGTCATTTTTTTTTTTTAGAATCTTATTATTCCTATGAGTATGACATTTCATGATTACCTGTCTTGCTGTGAGTCTGTTATATTCTGTTTTGCTGGGTAGTAGGTTAATCCTTTCAAACTGGAAACTCATGTTCTTCAGTTCTGAGAAGTTTCCCAGATTATATATTCCCACTGCAAAAGAATGAAAAACCAAATTGCACACAACTTTGGACTGAGTACAGCCTATTTCTTGCTTAGTATTTTTCTGAGGTCATCTTTGTTTATTTTTGTTGTGTTTAATTACTGCCTTTTATTTAAAGCACTTTTTAAAGTCTTTTATTATGGAAAATTTCAGACATGCACCAATGCAGAGAGAACAGTATAAAGAATCACCTACACCCACACCCGGCTTTATCACTCATCAATGTGTGGCTAATTTTATTTCACCTGTACCTTCTACCCTGACCTCCAGGGTCGATATTATATAATTTTATCTGTAAATACTTTACGTATCTCAAGAAGTAAGGCCTCTAAAAAAAGGATAATCACAATACTGTTAAAATACCTTAAAAATGAACAGTTCCTTAATATTATATAACATGTTAGTAGTCACGTTTAGTTAGTATTCATGTTTCTCTGATTAGCCCATAAGTGCCATTTTATAACTGGTTTTTCAAATCAGGATCCAGATAGGGTTTATGCATTGTAATTGGTTCACACCTTTAATCATTTGTTGAAGAAACAGAGTAATTTGTCCTACAGAACTCCTCACATTCTGTATTTGTTGATTACATGCTGGAACGTTTAACATTTATTCTATCCCTGTATTTCTTGTAGTGGTATCATCAGACTCAAGTCTGGTTTTAGGGGGCAATACTCTTGTAAGTAATGGGGTTTATTTCCTTTTGTATTACATTGAAAGATAGATAATGTCTGGCTATTCACTTTGTGTGATTTTAAGATTGGTCATGTGTAAATTAGCCAGTCGATGAGCAGTACAATTGATTATGTATATTAATCTTTTATTCGGTAATCATGATTTTACTTACTGGTTTCTAGCAACTTACTGGTTCAGGACTTTCTACATACACAGTCATGTCTGTCAATAAATTGTTTATTTTTCCTTTCCAATCCATGCCTTTTATTTCTTTTTCTTGTCTTATCAAGGTGGTTGGAATCCCCAGTCAATGTTGAATAGAAATGCTAAGAGTAGACATCTTTGCTGTGTCCCAATCTTGGGAATAATGCATTCAGTCTTTTACCAATGTAGTGTTAGGCTGTAGGTTTTTCTCAGATGCCCTTTATCATGTTGTGGAAGTTCTCATCTGTTCCTAGTTTTCTGAGAATCTTTCTCATGAATGATTGATTTTGTCAAGTGCTCTTTTTCCTCATTTAATGAGGTTTTTTTTTTTTTTTTTTAAGATTGTTAATATGGTGAATTGCACTGAATGAATGCAAGCATTGAAGCAGGCTTGCATTCCTGGGCTAAGCTACACTGGTCCTGATCTCTTACCTTCTTTATATATTGTGGTTTTGATTTGCTAAAAGCCCATTAATTTTTGAGTTTGTCTTTATGAAGTTTATTGATCTTTGGTTTTCTTTAATTTTTTTTTTTCTGGTTTGGTATTGGGATCATGCTTGTCCTAATGAAATGAACTGAGAACTGTATCTTTCTCTTCAGTGTAGTGGAAGAATTTGTGTGGAATTGATATTGTTCCATTGTCATCTTTTTTTGCATTGTTTTTAGTGGGAAATATGATAACATTCTTAATCTTTGTTGCTCTGTATGTGTCTTTTTTTCTTCTGATTTTAAGATTTTCTTTTTCACTGATTTTGAATAATTTAATTAAGATGTATCTTGTAGTTTTCTTCTTGTTTCTTGTGCTTGAGGTTCTCAGAGCTTTCTGAATCTTCTGATGTAGTTTTTGGAAAATTTCAGCCACAATTTTTTCAAAATTATTTCTGCCATTTTCATGTATTTTGGTTCCTTGGTGTTTCATTTTGGATAATTTCTGAGACTGTGCCTTCATATACACTAATCTTTTTTCTGTAATGTCTGAATTGCTGTTAATCCTATCCAAGGTATTTTTCAGCTCAGACAATTAAAAAAAATCTTTAAAATTCAATTTGAGTCTTTTTAACATTTTCTATGTTTTTACTTAATAGGCTCATGCCTTTTTCTACCATTTGAACATATGGGGTATAGTCCTAGTAAATGGCACTCATGTCTCTGTCTACTGATTATAGTATCTCTGTCTTTTTTTTTTTTTTTTTTTTAGATTTTATTTATTCGTGAGAGAGGCAGAGACATAGGCAGAAGCAGGCCCCCTGAGGAGCCCGATGCAGGACTCGATCCTAGGACTCCGGGATCACATCCTGAGCCAAAGGCAGATGGTCAACCACTGAGCCACCCAGGTGCCCTCTGTCATTTCTACTCAATTTGAACTGATCTTTTTCTCCCTGCTAGTCATGGGTCATGTTTCCTGTTTCTTTATATGCCTGGTGGTATTTGATTCATTGCTGACAGTGTCAATTTTACCTCGTTGTATCCTGGGTATTTTTTATTCCTTTATGTATTTTTGAGCTTTGTTCTGGAACACCGTTGTTGCTTGGCTATAGTTTGATACTCTTGAGCAGGATTTGGCAAACTACAGGTTGCAGGCCGACTTTAGTCATGCCTGTTCATTTACATTGAATCTGCAGTTCCTTTTGTGCTACAATCACAGAATAGGATGTGACAGAGAAACCAGATGGCCTGCCAAGCTCAATATTTATTACCCAGTCCTGTACAGAAAAGGTTCATTGTCCCTTGCTTTTGAAGACTTATCTTTAAGCTTTCTGGCAAGACTAGAGCACCTTTGGGGGTAAGGCTAATTGCTCCCCCATCCTGAGGTGGTTACCCTTCTCAGCGCTGTACCTGATGCTTGTGTTTCGTGAGGTTTCTCACTTGGACTCACTGGTAGACAACCATTGTGTACCCTGTTGGCTATCTGGTGATTATTCCATCTGCTCCTTTCCAGTGATTTCTCTCCCTCACTCTGGGTACTTTCTTCACATGCATGGGCTGCTCAGTCCTCAGCTACAAACTTGAGGGGAGTCATGGCAAACCGTGGAGCGCTCTCTCTCTTGCTTTCTGATTCTCAGGTGCTCTGCCCTAGGAATTATAGCTGCCCTGGCCTCCAGCACTTCTCTGCTCTGCCTCATGGGTTCATTGAGTTGTGTTTGGGCTCTCTGTCCCCGTGTTGCCAGCCCTCCACAGGCAGTAAACCAGGCAGGTGTACCTACCCCCTCATCTCTTCCCTTCTCTTGTTCACCGTTTGGGCTGCCAGTTGTCCCATTATGTTACAGCTGTACTTTCATATCTTTTGTCTGTTTAGAAAAGGTTTTAAGGGGCAGGATGGTGAATCTGGTCTCTGTTACCCTATCAGGGATGATTGTGGAAGTCTTTAGCCCTTAACATTTAATAACAAAAAGTAATAGTAGCAAATTCAGTGTTTCTGTTGCCAGAGAACGTACTGGTTCTTTTTACCACATTTTGTGTCTTAGGAGCCCTTTTCTCTCCTGACATTCTTACTTTGAATTACTATAAAAGTTTCCTCTAATATCTCTTCCCCTTTTCTTTCCAGCCGTAGATAAAGCTGTCAGAAGCACAGTTATCATGGAAATAGAAACATTTAAATTACTGGCACGATAAGCTTATTTCTTGCTGTAGCCATTCAGAATATCGATTTGTCACTGCCTTGGGTGCTTTGAAGTGAAGCTGTGCTTAGATATAAAAAGTTTTAAAACCCACTTTGATTCTATGTGAAGTTCACAGTTTTTACAGTGCAGTTCTAGAGGTTAGTTCAGTTGAAACCGTGTGACTCTCTTCTCAAACTCAGAATCCTTTAGTGTGGTATTTGACATGCTTAGATTTTTAGACATTGCCGACCCGCTACAGGCCTCAATAATGTCATTTGTTTTTCTTTAGTTTTCTTACCCTCATTTCATAGCTGGTACTGCTATGCAAAATCAGCAGTTTTAAAATAATGTACTGTGATTATTTTCTCCCTCTAATTATCTCTAATAAAATGAAAGGAAAAAAAAAACCCAAAGTGGTAACTTTGATATCAGATAGGATGTCTTGGAAGAGATCAGATGGGCTATCAGTATTTCTTTTCTTTTTTTTTTTTTTTTTTTTTTTTTTTAATGCTTTGGATATTGTCTTGCTGTTTGGGGGTTGAGCTTTTTCAGAACTGCTTCCCTCAGTGCTGCTAAGAATAGAGGAACTTTGTAGGAACATTTTTTCTTTTAAGAGGTAATTTTTCTTGCTAAGTATGCCATAAAAAATTGAAGAATGATCTTAATTTCTCATTTTAAAATGACTGTCATACTGAGCCAGACTATTTAACACTTCAGAGTTAGGACACATGGATTTGTCAATAAATTTAAACGTGATAGTAGACTCCATTACTACTAAGTTGTTTGAGTAATATATTATATTCACATTTTAAATAGATATTGATCCTCATTCAGTGACTGAATTGGAGCATCTCAATTCTTATAAAATTGCTGATTCTTTTCTACTTTGTAGGTATGCAGCCAGACATAAATTCTAGTCAACATTCCACAGATTTTCCTTAACCTTTGTTTCTTTACACAGTACTCTTAGGAAGTAATAATATTTTTTGCATACTAAAAACAGCAAAAAGAAATAGTCTTTAAAACAATAAACTTGTAATATATTACCTTGTGTTTAATTATGTCTTGAAGGTACTTGAAGTTTATTGAGTTGCCCTTGTCTCAGAGAAAGTTTTGTCAAAGATGTCAGCAGTTGCTGTTGCCAGACGATTGGGAGAAGCATCATGAGCATCGGGTAGTAGGTGATATTTCTATCACCCAGTTAAGAAGGCCAAGTCAGCTTCTTTATCCATTGGAAAACAAGAAGACAAATGCCCAGTATTTGTTTGCTGATCGGAGCTGTCAGTTCTTGGTAGACCTACTTCCTACCCTTGGATTCACAAGAGTGCTCTGTGTTGGAACACCAAGGTATGCTATATATTTTTTAAAACCTTCTACTATCCCCACTATCTAAGCTGTAAGAAAAAATAATCAAGTAGTTGTTTGCTATGTTCTGGGACATGGCATGCAGTTTTAAATATACAAAAGAAGTATAAAGCATGGTCCCTCTCTTGAGTTTGTAGTCTATATTACATTTGAGAAAAAGTCCTTACAGATTTCTGATAAATGATAGGAGATTGCTTCTGATTTGATTCTTAAATTGTTTATAACTTTAGAGTTCTCGTTTTCAAATAAGTTCTACATTGGAAAAGCTGAAATCTTGGTTATATCTGCCAAATTCTTTTCAGTGTTTCATTGAAATACTAGAAATACCAGGAGAACATCAGTGGGATTTTTTTGGTTTATTTGCTAATTATCTATGGCGTTTCTAATTCCTTATTAAGTTTGCTTTCATTAATTGTTTTAGGTTACATGAGCTGATCAGATTGAAAGCATCAGATGACAAGAAATCTAACATTAAAAGCCTTTTATTGGATATTGATTTTCGGTAGGTTTATAGAGTATGATACTTACTGTCATTCATTGTCATCTGTTTCTGTTTAATGTTTTTCTCTTATTAATTATTACCTATTACAATCCTCTAACGTTCAGAGTAGTAATTGGTTAGAAGCCACCTTTTTAGTCATATAGACCCCCCTTGTAATCTTCTGTATTTCAAACAAGATGGCAGTGGATTTCTTTCTTTTTTTTTTTTTCTGGATATGCTTCCTAAATTTTTTCAATGAATGTGTCTCATTGACTTGGGCTTGTAATTTAGAGATAAATTCTTACTGAATGAAATTTCTCTTCATACACTTATTTTTCAAAGATAATTCTGAACTTCTTCATCATGATGTTTTAATATATTTATTTTAATACTTATTTAGTATGTATGTATTTTTAATTTATTTGTTTTAATTCTTTCAATATATTTTATTTTAATGCATTTTATTTATCCTAATTTATTTTAATATATTTCACAAGATGATGTGCATATTGTCTTTCATTGGATGTAGCCTAAAGTCAAGGGAGTGCCACCAGGGAATAGACAGGTCTTAAAGCAGAGGATTAATGAATAGATCCGAGTCTGTGGGACAGGGTTAGAATTAAATGGCATCTGATGTGTTGGGACAAATGGAGATGAAACTGGCAGAGGAGCACACCTGGTAGCTAGCTCCCTGCAGGTGGTAATTAAGAAAAGCTCATGTGTCCATCCACAGTCTCTGGGATCCTATAAACTTGGATTACTCTTCCTACTTTCTGTAACTGTTTGAATTCCATGAGATCATGGTGAGTCTACAAAACACTGTGTTCTTAGTATCTTTTACCTGTTCTTGAATACATTGAAGGAGGCAAGCACTGCATTTCTTTTTTACTTGATCTGATAGTCTGTTTGGCCAGTATCCCAATATTTGTTAGAGAGAACCTAGGAAATTACATGTGCTTTTCTCTCCCCAAAAACAAGGTGGACAGAATTTTGAAGTGTAAAAAGTCACAAGATGAAGTACAGCTTTTTTAATTTATTTATTTTTAGATTTCCAGGTCAACTTTAGATTGTCTAATAAAAGTAACTGTGTTTCTCAGAAATAAGCCACACTTTCTGTAGCCTCTCATTCCTTATTAACAGGACTAGTACTAATCTCCACTTAACATGAGTAATGCTCAGTACAGTGGAATTCCATAGGTGATAAAACAATTTTTTTTTAAGATTTTATTTATTTATTCATGAGGGTCACACAGAGAGGCAGAGACACAGGCAGAGGGAGAAGCAGGCTTCCTGCAAGGAGCCTGATGTGGGGCTCAATCCCAGGACCCTGGGGTCATGCCCTGAGCTGAAGGCAGACGCTCAACACTGAGCCACCCAGGCATCCCTAAAACAGACTTTTTAAAGAAAAACTCAATTTCCTTTTCTTAAGTTGGGATATAATGCACTGAAAACCCACCAAGTTAAGGTATATATGCCAGTGGTTTGGGGTATATTCATTACGTTTTGCACCAGTCACCCTTATCCAATTCCAGAATGTTCCCATCACACTGAAAAGAAACCCTCTCCCCACTTCCTCTGATGATCTGTCTCTGTGGTCTGTGTGTTCTGTGTGTGTTCTAGAAATGGAATCCTGCCATACGTCCTAAGTGTGTGGCCTCTTTCACATGCTGCTGTGTTCATCCAGCGCATACTATCTAACAGGGCTGTATTAACACTCCACTGTATAGATGTATCGGATTCTTGTTGTAAATACCACATCCCTTTCCTTAAGAATGACTGTCAAATTACCGTAAAGGTATTATTTTAAGGGTAGAAGTTTAACTTTGGCGTTCTTATCAAAACAATATGGACAATAACTGGGGTTGGCGCTGAATGCTTGTCCTGTGTCAAACCCTGCTCTGCCTTAGTCAGTGCTCACAAGAGCCTCCCCTGTAAGGGAGGTGCTGGCATCCTCCTCATTTGCCGACAAGAAACCCGGGCTGTGGAGACGTGAAATAACTTGACCTCACAGTTCTGAGTGGCCACGTCAGGGTTCAGACCCCGTCAGTCTGGCTCCAAACATTAAGATGCCCTCCGGAAGTAACCTGTACATAAGCGTTTTTTATACAGCCCGTTTCTCGGTCGTCGTCCTTCTGTGTCTCCCCTTCTCCGCCTACCCCTGTGCCTGTTCCACGGAGGTGCATGTGAGTCAATAGTGGCTTTGCAGGTTACTCACATATTTAGAATAAGGCACTCCGTAGTCAGGCCCCTTACACCGGAGCCCTGGAAATCTGTGTCTGTCAGAGAGCCTAAGATATAGCAGGCCTTGGCGCACGCGAGCTCCTGGGCCTTGCCCACTGTTGTTCGCGCTCCATCCTTCTCTCTCTACCTCTTGTTGTGTCTTTCCCTGGATTAGCTTTATGCTCCAGTTTACTTCACGCTCACTGCCAGGGATTTTGGCAGCTGCAGCTTTCAGCTTATGTAGTCCCAGCTCAACTGTCCAGGAGACAGGCACTCTTTCCTGAGCCCCAGCAGCATAGCTCCAGGGAGGGATGGCTCACCTGGAGTCATATGCCCGCTCCAGAGCCTTCTCTGTGGCCTCGCAGGTAGGATGCCCTGGCAGCCCTGACCAACTACATAGAGTGGGTTCACCACAGGAAACCCTCACTTACATAGGTGCATGAGAAACAGCAAACAAAAATAATAATCACATGTCCACAACCAAATTATTTAACATAATGTGTGTCAGTTGTCAGCAGCACCCACTTCCTACCGTTGGGACTTTTACCTCAGTGAAAATGGTACAGTGTTGTCTTTCTAATAGTATGGTTCTTTGAAGTTATCATACAATTTGTATTCTGATTTTGTTTAAGTCAAGCTTTTTTCAAGGTTTAGTTTTTTTTTTTTTTCAAGGTTTAGTTGCAGTGGGCTGGTTTATACACAAACTAGAAAAAAACTGACTCGTCTTGTTCAAATTTGAAGGATCTTCTGGTTTACTTTTTTTTTTTTTTTTTTTAGCTTTCTAAAGAGACATGATCTTTAATACTGTCACCCAAAACATTTTAGATTTTGGCTTTTTAGACCTTTTTAATGCATACAAACATTTTAAAAAGTAAGAATCATATAGTCTTTTTTTCCCCACCATATATCAGGCATATTTTTTTTTAAATTGAGGCATATTTCACATAGAAAGAAGAGGTATTTAGTGTTATTCAAAAGGTTGCACAACTGTCACCACTATGTAATTCCAAAACATTTCCTTTAATAAATGATCTCTCGGGATGCTTGGGTGGCTCAGTGATTGATCGTCTGCCTTTGACTCAGGGCGTGATCCTGGAGTCGAGGGATCGAGTCCCACATCGGGCTTCCTGTGTAGAGCCTGCTTCTCCCTCTGCCTATGTCTCTGCCTCTCACTCTCCCTCTCTCTCTCTCGTGAATAAATAAATAAAATCTTTTAAAAAAAATAAAGTGATCTCTTTTCCTCCTCCCCCAGCCCTTGGCGGCCACTAATCTACTTTCTATCTCTGTAGGTTTGCTTATTCTGGATATTTCATAAAAATGGAATCATACAATATGTGGCTTTTATTATCTAGCTTCTTTCATTTAGCATGATATTTTCAAAGTTTATCCATGTTACAGCATGTATGAGTACTTAATTCCTTTTTATGGCTGAATAAATACTCCATTACAATGATATAACAGATTTTGTTTATATGCTCATCAATTTATGGACATTTGTGTTTCTTCCATGTTTTTGCTATTTTGAATAATGCAGCTATGAACATTTGTGTACAAGTTTTATATGAATATAGGTTTTATTATCTCGTGGGTATTGGGTTAATTTGCGAGGGCTGCAATAACAAAATAATCATATTGAGTAGCTTATACAACAATAATTTATTGTCTCCATTCGGGCGGCTAGAAGGAGAGAGAGAATCTTAGGCTCAATGCCCAACACGGACCCCAACGTGGAAGCCAACACTGGGCTTGGTCTTATAACCCAGAGATCCTGACCTGAGCTGAAATTAAGAGTGGATGCTCAGTCAGCTGAACCATTCAGGCACCCCTATTGTCTGTCTAATGTGGTATCTCATTGTGATTTTGTTTTGCATTTTATCAATGGCTAATGATGCTGAGCATCTTTTCATATGCTTATGGGCCATTTGTTTATCTTTTTGGAGTAAGGTCTGTTTAATCTTTTGCCTGTTTTTTAATTGGTTGTCTTTTTGTTGTTGTTAAATTGAAAGAGTAGTTAATATATTCTGGATACTAGACCCTTACTAGGTTTATGATATATAAATATTTTCTCCCTTCCCATGGGCTATCTTTTCACTTTTGTGTCCAATTTTTCTCTTCTTTCTTTGGTTACTTGTGTTTTAGGTGTCATATCTAAGAAATGATTGCTAGATTCAAGGTCATGAATATTTCACAATGTTTTCTTTTAAGAATTTAATGATTTTAGCTCTCACATTTAGGTCTTTGATCTATGTTGAGTTGTTTTTCATTTACGGTGTGAGGTAGGGGTCCAACTTCATTCTTTTGTACGTGAATGCCCAGTTGCCTCAGCACCATTTGTTGAAACAATTATTTTTCTCTCATTGAGTTGTCTTGGTACCTTACTGAAAATGAATTGACCATAAATGTATGCAGGTTTTTTTGGACTTTTAATTCTGTTCATTTGACCTATGCTTGTCCTTATGTCAGTTCCACACTGTCTTGATTACAGTTGCTTTGTAGTAAGTTTTGATACTGGAAAGTGTGAGTCTTCCAGCTGTATTCTTTTTCAAGATTGTTTTGGATATTGTGGGTTCCTTGCCTTTCTATATAAATTTTAGGATCAGCTTGTCAACTTCTATAAAAAAGCCAGCTTGGATTTTTATAGGGATTTCATTGCATTTTTTTTAACTTGGAGGCTAGTTCTATCTTAATATTAAGTCTTCCAGTTCTTGAACATAAGAGGTCTTTCCATTTATTTAGGTCATTTTTATTTTTATTTTTTTTTTTAAAGATTTTATTTATTTATTCATGACAGACACAGAGAGAGAGGCAGAGACACAGGCAGAGGGAGAAGCAGGCTCCCCGCAGGGAACCCGATGCGGGACTTGATCTCGGGTCCCCAAGATCACACCCTGGGCCGAAGGCGGCCCTAAACCGCTGGGCCACCAGGGCTGCCCTATTTAGGTCATTTTTAATTTCTTTAAATGATACTTTGTAGTTTTCAGCATACAAGTCTTAGCGTGTCTTATTCCTAAATATTGTTTTTGCTGCTATTATAAATTAAATTGTTTTTCAAATTTCATTTTGTACTGTTCACTGCTAGTGTCCTGACTTTTTAAAAAAAACTGTAATAAAATACACATAGGTTAAAATTTACCACGTTATTTAAGTGTACAGTTCAGTAATGTTAAGTAAGTTAAATATCTTCACATTGTTGTACAACCACTCACTGGAACTCTTTTCATCATAGCTGAATTCAAATTTTAATTTGAAAGATTTATTTGGACCCTTAATTTTTCATTTAAGCTATTTGTCTTATAGTTTTACATTTCTTGGGACTGTATATTTAAATCTCTTGGACAGAGTAGAGGATGTGCATAAAGTTATTTTGTAACTTACTGAATGTACTGATACTTTTTTCTTTCATATCTATATATGTGTGTTTTGGAAACAAAAAACTGAAGGTGTTGTATTAATCAGCTTAGCTGCTTTTATACTGAGTCAGTTCTGTAAAAGGTTGACATTGGGTATTAAGAGAGAGCTCTTTGGGGCACCTGGGTGGCTCATTCCATTAAGTGTCCCAGTCTTGATTTTTGTCCCACATGAGTGTACCACTCATGGCTGAGGTCATGATCTCAGGGTGGTGAGATTGAATCCCGTGTTGGGCTCTGAGCTGGGTAAGGAGCCTGCTTGGGATTCTCTGTCCCTCCCCCTTCCCACAATAAATTAAAAAAAGAGAGAGAGAGCTCATTTATTAAAACACAGTAGTGATCAGAATGAACTGTATCTGTTGCCTGTACTCATGATATTACAGGGTATGGAGTTGATTTGTATTTTTTGCTAGGACCACAGTTAAATCAGGAATAAGTTCCTATGTGATACAGAGTGAGAGTGAGTAGTTACTTTTCACACTTTTTTGGTTTGTTGCCCTACCAAAGGTCTGTCCAAGGCTTCAGAGAACTGCCTCAACTCCAGTGTTACATATGCTATAAATATTCTCTTTGTTGGGGGGGGGGGGGGGTGGTCTAAGATATGAAGTTAACATTTGCTAAGATGGATTTTTAAATGCTCCAATTTTAGCATGAAGGATGTGAAGCTCTATTTGGCAAACTATCATCCAAATAAAGTTATATCAAAAAAATGAATTTCTTAGGTTCATTTCATGGACTAATTTTATTCAGCTCTTGATTACATTTCCTGTGTATAGAGCATGTTTCACACTTGGTAACTGACTTTCATTTAAAGAGAATGAATGGCCAAATTAAATGAATGTCCTTTTGCAGTTTTCAAGTGCATGCATTTCTGATTGGTTTTGTTTGCCTTATTCAATAGAGAGAATAATTCTTTGAGGCCAATTTCATTTTAAGAGGGTAATGTTCAGTGATTTTTCATAATTTAAAATATGAAAAATTATGCTCCCTTGTTTGTATCTGATGGAAACTCAGAGCTGAAATCTTGGCTTTATTCTCTCTCTGACTCTGCCCACTGCTGCCCAGAATGATTTGGACAAGTGTGCTAGGCTGAATTTTATGTAAATAAAATTTTCGTTTTTAATTTTTAAAAAATGACTATTGTGTCTTTGAGAAGCAATACAAAAAGGTGAAAAGGGAGTAGGAATATATTTTAAAAGGGATTGTATTTTCCTTTGTTACAAAGCAATGCAAGAAAGAAGAAAATCCTCAAATGATAGTTGACCCACAGTGGTACTAATATTGAGATATACATAAAATAACTGATATTATGTATTATCAGTTATTTGGAATTTAGTTTATTAGGAAGACATTTGTTTATTAATAATTGACATTGTCCACAGTTTTTGGAATGTTCATCAGGTTAAAATATATAGTTTGAATGTTTTTCAGTTACCCAAACCTCTTATTTTTTCAGTGCAAATTTATGTTTTATGGAATCAGCAGATGTACTAAGTGTCTCAAATGATATTAAGGGACATTGTACTTAGAATGAACAGCTGTTCTGTCTCTACAGAACAAGAAGAAATGGGTTTAGACTACAGGAGGAGAAATTTTGGTTGGAGGGATCCCTGGGTGGCTCAGCGGTTTAGTGCCTGCCTTTGGCCCAGGGCGCGATCCTGGAGACCCAGGATCGAATCCCACATCGGGCTCCCGGTGCATGGAGCCTGCTTCTCCCTCTGCCTGTGTCTCTGCCTCTCTCTCTCTCTCTGTGTGACTATCATAAATAAATAAAAATTAAAAAAAAAATTTAAAAAGAAATTTTGGTTGGACATAAGCATAATTCCCTAATATGAGGGGAATTAAGACATAAATCATTATAGCTGATATTTATTAAAATAGCAATGACTAACATTTCAGTATATGCTATGTAGCTCCTTTATATATAAGCAGTTTACATACATCGTTTCACTTACACTTAAGTTCTATGCAGTAGGCACTATTATTCCATTTTGTGGATGAAAAACAGGCTCAGATAGGTTAAATAACTCACCAAGTTTACTTAGGTAATAAGTGACATAACTAGTGTTTTCTTTTAAAGATTTTATTTTGAGAGAGAGTGAGCAAGCAAGAGTGATCACAGGGAGGAGCAGAGAGGGACGGCAGAGAGACAAGCAGGGAACCTGCTTGGAGTCCTATGTCTCGCTCGATCCCACCACCCTGATTTCAGGACCTGAGCCAAAATCAAGAGTGGGATGCCTAACCGACCAAGCCACCCAGGAGCCCTGAGACCCAGTGTTTGAAACCAGACTGACTGTAGAGCCTGTATTTTTTTTTTAAGATTTTATTTATTTGAGAGAGAGAGCAAGAGAGAACATGAGTGAGGATAGGGGAAGAGGCAGAGGGAGAGGGAGAAACAGGCTCCCCGCTGAGCAGGGTGCCTGACATGGGACTGGATCATGACCTGAGCAGAAGGAAGGCAGACACTTCACTGGCTGAGCCACCCAGGCGCCCCCTAGAGCCCATTTTAACCACGGTGTAATAGGGAGAGAATAAAGCAGGGCTTTCCACTGGGGGGTGAGTCAGTTATGAATAGTAAGGGAGGACAGAGCAGAAGTAGAAGCAAAGTGCCACTCTCATGATTTGGTTAAAGAAGTTGTGTAACTCAGCATGGGTCCCTGATTTTTTCCACTAGGTTATGAATTCTATAGAAGGGTGGTGTGGTTCTTACGTGAATTGTTTATAGCAAAATTTTAGAAGTTCAGAATTCTATCATAATAAAGAAGTTTCTATATTATATAAAAAAACTCAGAATTCAGCAAGAACTAACAAGACCCATATACATAAATATGGGAAAGACGTAAAGACAGATAATACAAATACAATTAAAGAGTACAGAAAATTCAGTCTTGTAAGAAATCAATAAATGCCAATTTAAACCATAATGTGCTATGATTTTTTAGTAAATTAGCAAAAATTTATAAAATGTTAATGCACAAAGCTGGTACACTCATTCATTACTTTTTTTTTTTTTAATATTCCATTTATTTATTCATGAGAGACACAGAGAGAGGCAGAGACACAGGCAGAAGGAGGAGAGGCAGGCTCTATGCAGAGAACCCGATGTGGGACTCGATCCTGAGACTCCGGGATCATACCCTGAGCCAAAGGCAGATGCTCAACCAGTGAGCCACCCAGGCATCCCTCATTCATTACTGATTGTATTTTAAAGTAGGATGTTAGAAAAATAAAATGGTTCAGTAAGTAAATAAATATCTCTCTTTCTCTTGGCACTAATTCAGTAAATATGAAATGTACATACTTATTTTTGTTATATATATATTGAGAAGCATATTTTATAGAATTAATCTGCAATAGACAAGAAATGCTTTGTATTAAACATTTTTTTTGTTAACCACAGAAGATAATTAACAGCTGTTGAGCAGAAATGTTGATTCAGTATTTTTCTTAAAATTATTAAGTATGAGAGATGTATTTTAATTGCCAACCCATCTCGAACTTAAATTGCATAACAGTCTATCAGTAATCTCATTGTTTCTGTATAATTCTATAGTCTGAAGGTACGTTGTGCATTTTATATTTGCGTCTTCTGTAGTTTTTTTCACTGGCTTATTGGGAACATAATTTAAGTTTGATATCCATTCATTATCACTGACTCCCTGGGATATGGGGAAAGTATCCTTTATTTCAAAAAACTAAGGAATGATGAAGTTGCTTAATTTATTAAAGGTGTGATTTCATAGTTTAAAATTTTAATTTGTATTTATTTACTGTGTAGCCATAACTGGACAGATAACTACAGTAATAAATTATTTTACAGGTATTCACAGTTTTATATGGAAGATAGCTTTTGCCATTATAACATGTTTAACCATCACTTCTTTGATGGAAAGGTAAGAATTATGACCGTTATCCTTTTTATTGTGGAAGAGCAAATTTAAGAGTACCTCCTTTCTTATTTGCTTAGAGTTCTTCAAGATCAAATCATGGCTGTTCACCATTTATTGGTATTTATTTTTTTTCATCCACTGTGTGTGTGTTGAACATCTAGAAGTGATTGTGTTATTCTTCTTCTGTGACTTTTTACCGCTTTTTGGATACAGACCCACTTTCCTACCAAGGCCCCAATGGCTTGGCCCTATCTGATCTCTGTCGCCATCCATCTTTCTGTTCCATGCTCTGGTGTTATGTTCACGTTCAGGATGTAGGACTTTCACCTGGAACTGGCTTTTCCATCATGAAGGCTTTTGCCCATGCTGTTCCCTCTGCCTTCTAGTCTCATTTTGCCTTGTTAACTTCACCTCATTTTTTAGAGCTCTCCTCCAAGTCACTTTCTCTAGCCTCCTCTGAGCCCCAGACAAAGTCAGGTTCTTCTTTGTTGCTATATGATGCCGTAATTAAATAATTCTGTGGTTAGTTGTTTGATGTCTGCCTCCCTTGTAAATTTCATGTTGCAGTTAAGGGGATTTATAGTTTTATTAAACTAATTCTTAAAAATTAGGTTTGAAAGTGAACCTTAATCTGTGAACTCTGGGTGATAATGATGTGTCAGTGCAGGTTCATTAGTCGTGGAAAATGTACCACCTGGTGGGGAATGTTGATAATGGAGGAGACCATCCATGTATAGCAGGGGTAGCTTCTTTCAATAATACGATGTTAGTAATGTCACTATAAATAAACAACATAGCAGAGCTGATACTTCTAGTTTGAGCTCTTCGCCAGTCCTATTATAAAATAAAAACTATATCCAACCGAGTAATCATACCTGACAGGAAGTTGGCTGCAACTGTTTGAGATGATCAAGACTACCAGAAGCACATATCCTTCTATGCATGTATATCAATTTTTAAAAAAAACTGTGAGCCATGTAGAAGTATATGTTGTTTTAGGTTATTAACGAATAATAGGACAAAAACCAAGCAAAACTAAAAAACTGTATCCAGACAAGGAAAACAAATTCTGAATTGTTGGTTGGGATTGGAAAAGAGTCTCCTGATCCAGTCTAGCCAATGGTGTACTCCTTCCATGAGCCTCAGTCAGCATTGGGATATATATTTTTTAGCTGCGATAGCCGTGGAAAGCAAATATGAAATAAACAGCAGTTAGAATTAGACATACTTCACAGTTTCCCAAAGGGCTTATGTGGTCGATAATCTCTAGGATTTGAGAACCGATTAGATGAGTGTGAAGGAGAGAGAGGAATTGCAGACTCACTTGACAACAGACCACAGTGGACTTCTCAGCTAGGCCAGTAGCTGTGGGGAAGAGAGAGGTGGATTCTGTAGTCATTTCACAGATGGAAACGAGATTTGGTGGTACGTGTACTGGATGAGAAGTCAGAGATGACCTTGTGGTCCGGCCTGGCTTTGTATTTCATTCTTCTATGTTTTTCATGCCATACCATGATTTTGCTTTCTATCTTGAACAATAATGGTGAGATAAGAGTGAAATGACATTTGAATACCTAACAGCTGACTGTTGCTTCTATTTTAAGAATGTAACATGTAATCAGCCTTTTCCTAGGAAATTCTTTTTAACTTTTATTGAAAGCTGTGGAATTACCTTATAAGTTTCTAGAATAATGGTTGGAATATGCTGCCAAGACTGAGCTCCACTTTATTTTTCCCAGAAGAAAATAATCGTCTAGCCCAGGTTTTCCTTTCTCTATATTTTAGGAGCAGCCTTAAATAGCACTGCAACTGTAGAGATTGATCTACAGAAAACTGTTGTCTTGGATGATTTTACTATCTGCCCTTTTTCTGCCTACTTTCTGAGTCAAGGTTTTCAGTGGAGCCTTACCATCCACTGATCAATCACTTGAGTATTTAAGCGTCTACCAGGGGCCTGTGAAGGTGTGCAGGGCGCTTTGGGGGACATAAGCCTCCATTGATGCCTATAAGCACTTCACAGCCCACTGAATTAAAAAGCAGGAGCTCCCTGTGCAGGATTTTCTCATAGAAAATCATGCAGTCTTTAAGCTAATAGAAAATGTCATATGCCTTAATGGTCAAGGAAGTTGAAGTATGTACAGGGGATGGTTATTTAAAGTACCAAGCATTTTGGGGCTCCTGGGTGGCTTAGTTGGTTAAGTGTCTGCTTTTGGCTCAGATCATGGTCCCAGGGTCCTGGCTTCCAGCCCTGCATCAGGTTCCCTGCTCAGCGGAGAGTCTGCTTCTCTCTCTCCCTCCCCTCCTACACCTCCCTTCTACTCGCGGGCTCTCTAAAATAAATAGATAAATAAATAAATCTTTTAAAAAGAAAAATAAAGTACCAAGCACTTTTTAAAATGATGATTGAAATGAAGGGAAGAGTTAAAGTACTGTCAACACTGGTGGCATAAGCAAGCCTCCGTTTCTATAGGTGGTCAACATTAGGACCCTCAGCAGGTCATGACAGGACCTCACACCATTGATTCTTACCTGCAAACAGACATACTCTATTGGTTTTTTAATTTGGCCAAGAGTCTAGGTTTAGTTTACTTGTTTATTTTTCTTTTCCTACTTTTAAGTCTAAGGAATTGGAAGTTTTTCAATAACAATGTCTGTACTTTAAGTCCTTGTTTGTGAAGGCAGGTTAAGGAAGTGCCAGGCAGCACTTGAAAAATGATTAACCTTCTTGACACGCCATCCCTTGCTCTAGGACTTCCAGTAGGAAGTTAATAAAGACTCTGCTAGGGAAAGGGGATTAGAGTGTTGTGGTTTTTTTCCTCTCATCAATTGAGTCTTCTAAATTGATTTAGTGGAAGAACAATATATATTTTATTATAAAGTACATATGGCTTTATTAAAATTTAAAATGCCATTAAGCTTTAAAGTCTCGGGCTATTTTGTATACCGTGTTGATTTGCTTTTTATAGATGAGTACTCGAAAACGACTACAAAGTCAGTAGACTGGAGTTAGGATTATAGGTATATCTCTTATTAACTTCTCCCAAAGCAGAAAATAATAAATATCCTAGACAGTGCGTAATGTTAATTTTACAATTACTAAAAACACTTCAGTTAGTCTGTTGGGAAAATGTGTTAATTGCATGGTTTCATGGCCTGGATAAGCTTTGTTATTTGTGGACTTTCATTCATTTCCTCACCGTGCATGTCTGAATATGTCTGTCCTGTACCTGGTGCTCAAAAACATGTGTGAAGTAACTGGTAACGTGTAGCTCTTATTAAACTGAACTTGTGGTGGTGGACAAACCAGACAGGAAAAAAATAGGTCGTATTTGTCTTTGTGTCTCCAATGTTTGGCTCAGTCCCTGCTTCTGTTTGTGGGATTGAATTTAGCGTTTTAGATAGTCTTCATGGGTAATGAGTTTTTCTCTCCTAGGTTACTAAATTTAGTTTTTTAATTTAACCATTTGAAATGTGTAGTCCTCTGATAGTGATGGTGTTTGAATTTGCAATTTTAAAAACCCACTTATCAAGGAACCCAAAGATAAAATCTCATGGGGGCCGAATGAGAGAGGCTTCTGGATGTCACTGAGGGACTCTGGGGTGGCAGGATGGATGAAGTTTCGGTAGAAACAGTGGGACCGAGCCTCATGCCTTCTCCAAATAGGATGAAGTGCCTCCCTCTAGTCCTCATTTAGAAATGAATTTTTATTTGTTCCAGGCTGCCCTTGAAGTATGCAGAACATTTTTACAGGAAGATAAAGGTGAGGGAGTCATTATGGTGACAGATCCTCCTTTTGGTGGCTTGGTTGAACCTCTGGCTGTTACATTCAAGAAGTTAATTGCTATGTGGAAAGAAGGTCAAAGCGAAGGTGTGTAATTTATTACTTACTGCAAAATAAACATGTATCTGTGTATCTACTTCCTGTCAAATATTAGCAGAGCTCAGTGAATCAGAGCACTGATAAAATATACATGTCTTGGGTTCTTGTGTTTTTAGAAACAGGCTTGTTTGAGGAGGTAGCAGACTTCATTAGCATGATACACTTTGCACTATTCTAATCATGTGTTTTCAAAATGACTCGTAGGTGAGCGTAAGGGAACATTATGAGGAATAGCAGTACACTGTTGTCATTTATTCAATAAATATTTACTCCGTGGCCCCTGTGTTCAGATACTGTTTAGGTCCTGGAAATAGAGTACTGAACTAGATGGACACATGTTCCTGCCCTCATGGACCTTACGTTCCATGTTCCTAAAGTCTCGTCCAGAGCTCCAGGAGGGCCCCCAGCCTCTGGCTCAGAGCTCTAAACTGTGCCATGGTTTGGGTAGGATGACTGGGTATGCGCTAGCCGTGAGTGATTATCTGTGACAAATAGATACCACGGAGATAGAGGTGGGTTAGTGGCTGGGGGTTATTATTCAGCTCAAAAGTGCCTTAGGCCTTCAGAGTAATTAATTGTCTAATTAGCTGGCACAGTCAGTTTTTTAGTTTCTCGCTTGCAAACTGAAAAACTGTACAAGTGTCAGGAGTTTGTCATCAAGCTTCTCCTTTAATTGTGCTATGTGAATAGTGTGCTTTGGAGAGAGAATGCAAAAGAAATCTGAAACATGACTCATAGTCTTAAGTCCACTTATTAGAACAGATAAGGTCAGTGTTAATTGAGGAAGCAATGAAGTGCTCAGTGGACTTGAATTTGAGTTCAGGCACTTAATAGGTGCCTGAACTTGAACAAATTCCTTAAATCTTATGGCATCAGTTGCCCTGTCTGTAAAATGGGATTATTAGTGCCTAACTCTAGGGGTTATTGTAAGGAGGTAATATATAGAAAGTACCTGGCATTGGGCTACATAATAGCTACATCTTGTATCTGTCATAAAGGTTATTCTTGACTAAGATTGTTTTTTAAGAATCTCCCATGCTTCAGGAAAGATTGACTCATCCCTGAAAATGGATATAACGAGTCGTAGCAGAGCTGAGATCCTGACCTAAGGCCTTCTGCCTTCTAGCCCATACTTCTTGCCACCACATGACAGTGACCTTGGGGCTTCCAAGCAAGGCTCCTTGTCATTTCCCACTTTATTGGTGATATCTTTGCCTTTACTTAGACTATAGTGATATGCATGTAAGGATTGCTTTTATATACCCCTTATAACTGTGTTTAGTTGTAAAAGCACATTTCCATTGACTTTTGGGAAAGGTCAAGTTGTAAATGACACTCTGGTAAACATTCTCTTCTTTTGTATGATTTAAGTGCATTGAAAACACTTGCAGTTTCTTCTAATATTAGAGGGTTTGCAGTTACAGCTGTTTTGTTTTTTTTAGATAACAATTTATTTTCTTCTCCTTTTTTGTGATTCATTAGGTAGCAGTCACAAAGAACTACCCATATTCTGGATTTTCCCCTATTTTTTTGAATCCCGAATTCGTCAGTTTTTTCCAAGCTTCTGCATGCTGGATTACCAGGTATAGTAAAAATTCTGTTTTCTGACGTGGTTGACGAATGGATATTCCGCTTACATAAATATTCTGATCAGACTATCCATCAGTTTTAGTAAATGAAAATATTACTGGCTATATTAAGCACTAAAATTGTACCGTATGTAAATTAATCCCGAGGTTCCTAAAGGTAATTCTTAAGGTTTACTAAAACTATAGATTCTTAGGTACCAAAATAAACCTACTAAATTCAATAAGAGAGTAAAGCCCCAAGAAGCCACATTTTACCAAGCTTCCCAGGTGATCCTGCAGCGCAGCTAGGTCTTAGACAGACTGACCTGACCTTTACCATCACCAGAAGATGCCATGGTACCCCAGGGTCATTGTTATGAACAGGGGTTTTGTTCAGAGGTTGTAGAGAAGTCAGTCGCTTCTTCTGGTCAGTGGAATGTCATGTACACTCTACTGTGCCACTCAGAGGATGCCAGGAGCTCTGAAGGGAGGTGTGGCCGTGGTGGCAGGGTATCAGAGAAGCAGAGATACTGAGGTCTGTGTGGGTGAGTGTGCTGATTTCAAGGTAAAATTGACTGGCTCTCCTTCCCGTCTCTGCCCTCTACTCCTGCTTCTCCTTTCCACTTTCCTGTATTCATTTCCTTGGGTTCTGAAGTTAACCTCGTTGTCACCATCACCATGTGTGGTCACCGAGTGGCCACTGCTTCCTCTGTTGTAATAACACTTTTCTACTTGAGCTTTCTGGGCAATGGACTGCCTTTATGAAGGCTTTCAGCCCTGGCATGGAAAATATCTCCACTCCTTGTTCCAAGCTAGCACTTGGATCTAATCTTTCTAATCTTGAAGGCATTTACCATTATGAAAATTATTTAGAGACTCTGAAAGAAACAGTGTTACCAAAAATGAGAGGACAGACCCTACCTGCGATTCCACCCCAACTAGCAAATATAATTTGACACGTAGGTTTTTAATCATAGCAGATGAATCCGAATTCTACTTTCCTCACTATGTCTTATGCAAGTGTACAGTTTTAAATGTAGCTCCATAGACTTTATGCTTTTAAACACTTTATTTTTTTTTAAAGATTTTATTTATTCATTTGACAGAGAGCACAAGCAGGGGGAGTGGCAGGCAGAGGGAGAGGGAGAAGCAGGCTCTCTACTGAACAGGGAGCCTGATGTAGGACTCGATCCCAGAACCCTGGAATCATCACCCCAGCCAAAGGCAGACAGTAATCTGACTGAGCCGCCCAAGTGCCCACTGTTAATCACATTATATTATTTGATTAGCAGGTTATATTTTTTTTCTTAGATACACAGGTTGCTTTACCTTAAAGTACTATAAATAACGCTACCATAAACATCTTTTATTCATATAATTTTTCCATATTTTATATAACTTCCTTAAAATAAATTTCCAAAACTGAAATAGAATTCCAAAAATTTCATTTAATGGACATTTTTATGGCTACTGAAGTATATAACAGGTTCCTTTCCAAAGTATATAGCACAAGTCATTTTAATCTGACTTCTTGAGTTCTGCATTAGGCAAAGTCCAGATCATAATTCTTCCCAAATCTGGTTTACTTTCATTATTAGAGCACATAGTTTTCTGTTTCTTGTCTGAGGGGTACTTCTAGTATTGAGGTTTGCAGTGCTGAAATAGCGGACATATCCTAAAGATGTTAACTAAATAAACTACAGTTGGCAGGAGCGCCTGCTGTCTTTGACAGTGAATAATCTTCTAGTACAACGTCTGGCACAGAGGAGGTGCTTAATACATTTTGAATGAAAAACAGCATGAACTCTGGAGTTGAAAAGGAACTGGGTTTTAATCCTGGTTCTGCCACTTACTCTTTAGGCCTACACATTTTATCTAATTCTCTGCAGCTAATGTGACCTGTTGAATGAGCAGAATAATAATATATCTGCCTCATGAGGTTTTAGGAATTAGACAATACAGGAAAAGGCATAGCCTAGTCCCGGACACACAACAAAATAGACTAAAGATAAGTGCTCCCAGCATTGTTGAGACCATTGGCATAATGTCACCATTCAGATAGTCTCTGAGTGGGGGTAAAACTCTTCTTTGGAGCTTTTTTGTTTCTTTGTGTTTTGGTACAGTATATGAAACATTAAAATTGCAAACCATAAGATCCCTCAGAAGACTGTTCTGTGCACATTTAGAAATGAGTTTTCACTGCAGGCAAGAGCTTGAAATGGCGAGGAGGCCAAAGAAGGCAGATCCAGGGCAGCCCCCGTGGCGCAGCAGTTTGGCGCCGCCTGCAGTCTGGGGTGTGATCCTGGAGACCCGGGATCGAGTCCCACATGGGCTCCCTACATGGAGCCTGCTTCTCCCTCTGTCTGTGTCTCTGCCCCTCTCTCTCTGTGTCTATGAATAAATAAATAAAATCTTAAAAAAAAAAAAAAAAAGGCAGATCCAGAGTAGAGTGGATGAGAGGTTAATGTGGAGAAACCACCCATGGCTTGTTTTGATGGCCTGAGTTACTAGAACGGAACTTGGGGAAGTACTGGAGTCTCAGTTTTGAGAAATAGTCCCAAGGTCCAAGCTTATTAAAAATAATTATACAATTCAGTGTATTGGTGAAAAAAGTTTCAAACTAGGCCATATCAGATAGGCCATATCAGATAGGGTGAAAAGCAGTCTTTTTTTTTTTTTTAGTAAAGAGAAAGCCAAACTCTGAAAAGAAAAACTAGAATAAAAGCTGTGAAACAAATCTTCATTCTTCCTAAAAATCTTATCTTTCTACTGAAGATAAGAACACTTACTGCCCATTGCATGCGCAGTTGGAGAAACTGATTGTACCATATCTCCTATTGTGTTTATAAACCTTATTTGTTGTACCTCACCTTGATAATCTATTTTTCTTTCTCTTTTCTTCTTTCTTCCTTGAAAATGTCTCTGGATGTATTATTATTATCCTTTCTGAAACTTATTTTCTTCCTTTTCTCTCTTGTTATTTTAACCTGGTTTTGTAGCAGTTCTTTGTTTTGTATATTAGCTGTCTTCATCAAATGAAAAATTTGAAAGTCTCTTGTCCTCCTTCACAGGTTTTTGCCATAGACTGTGATTAGAACTTCTTTCTCACATTGCCTAAGATGATTATAAGCCCCCTAAACCACAATGCAGAAACAAACAAACAAACAAACCCAAATCACTAAATCTTTTTTCAAAATACTTTTCAGGTAAAAGGAAGGTAGAAATGCTGCAGATCTTCATAAAATATAAATTATGTAGACTTCTTCAGTGATAAAGCACTTGATGAGTACAGAATAAAACAGTCATCAAAGACCTAGAAAAGCAAGAGTTTTATTAAGGGCAGAGTAGGAAGGAAGAATGTGATAATATAAGAAATTCTGACTCAGAGTCAGAAGTATGCGTCTTAGCACACTGACTTTTAGAGGCTCTTTAATCTTGGGAGAAGTCAGTGTATCTCCTGGTCTCTGTTTCCTTACCTATAAAATAAAGTGATTGAATCAGGAAAGAGATGGCAGGTAAGTTCCACTTTTAGTGCTTTAGTGGTAAGCCTGATAAATTGGTAGCGACTTTCCAGAGAATTTGTTGAGAGTATCAGGCTTGGTGGCAGGGAGTGGTGTGTGATGGATTAGTGGTGTCCACCACAGGGGCCGGGTGGGGGTGTGGTGGCATTCAGGTCCTGTACTTACCGTATCTGAACTAGGTGGCCTCACTTCCCTTCCACTGTGAACGTGCTGTGATCTCTTGTTTCTCCCTAATGTCGGACATTTGTCTAGATTGTTGAAAGTAGAGCTTTGGGTTTTATTTTTTTATAGCTATCTTTTAAAAACTCCTCCTGTGTAGAAAACTGTCTTTCGAGGTTAGTTTCACGTTCAGAAATGAAGATGTTTTGACAGGGCTCTGGTGGAAGTTGGCTGATGGCGATATTTTGATACACTGAAACTAAGGAGAACACAATCCCGAAGGAGTTAGCGAACTACAAGTACTCTTGTCTTATTTCATCTTTGTTTCCCAGCAGGATGCCTAGAACGTAGTAGGTGCAAAATAAATGTCTGTTGACTTGAAAGTCTTGGTTTCCTTATAACTAGTTTCAGTCTCATGTCACAGAAGAAATTTGCGTATAGATAAAATTAAAAGTTAAGAATCGCAGAGATTTTGTGCTTTCCCTCATTTCTATACAGTACTTCATCACATTAATCAGTTCCATGGGAGAAATTTTCTATTTGAAAATGCCTCTCATCATCATTGTGAGTGAAATGTCAGAGATAATGATGGGAAAATGGTGTATCAGCTCTACCACTAGTGATATGCAATTTGCAAAATTGTGTTTGCTTTACAGCGCTTCCATAGGACGTTTATTTGTGTGGATGAAGCTATGAAATATGGATGTATGTTAGAGGTACATTAATTTACCCTAGCAGCATGCGTTTTACATACCATATGTTTATAGTTAATTAGCACAACAAACCCACATTTAAAAATAATAATAATCTCAATTAGGTTATGCAAAATCAAGCAATCAACTACCTTCCTGACACATACATTTTCGACTCCTTGGGTAACCATAAAGAAATTGTTCTTTCTTTCCCTCTCTTCCATCTGCTGTCTATTGTATTACATGGGATATTCCATTTACTAGAAATCTTTCTAAGGCCCTCTCTTCCAACATTTGAAGATCTTCGAAAGGTTCTCTTGGGAAGATTTTTTTTTTCCTATGACATCCATAAATGTTCAAAATATCTTTGTTGAATTTAATAAGGTGTCATATATTTATTAAATACATAGAGGAATGCATTAGGGAATAATTGGGAATTTAAATCATTTTTAAAGAAAACTACTTACATTAATATTTTAAGGTAGTTTTGAAGTAAAATCTGCTTTTGTATCTTAGCCTCTAATAGGTGACATATATTCATAGAATTTTAAAGTTGGAAAGAACCATTAGGGGTGTAACGTAGGCTAACTTCCCACCATAATAATCCTCTCCACTAAATTCATGACAAGCAGTCGTCCGGCCTCACTTGAATGCTTTCAGTGAGCCAAGTCCTGCAGCCTTACAAGGCAATTCAATTTATTTAATAGCTCTAATCGTTAGAAAATTTTCTCATATTGAGATAAAATATGCTCCCTATTAACTTCTAACCATTGGTCCTACTTCTGTTCTCCAAAGCAATAAAGGCTTAGTCTAATTTCGAATCCACTGACACCCCTTCAGTGATAAAATAGCTATCAGATCCTTCCAGTTTGTGCTTTTCTGAATAAATACCCACAAAATGTTAAACAACGAATCCTATTTATTCCCATTGCTTTCAGTAGAAATGAACTGGTTTTATCAGTGAATGCAGGACTTCAAATGTGATCTAACCTCATGCTTTCCTTGTTAGGATGTTACACTTCTGTACAGGGCAGCTCTGGGCCAGCGCCAGCTTTCATACGGTACGCTTGACTGGATTCACCATGTTGACAGGAACCAGAGCCCCCAGGGTTTTGGTTTTGGTTTTGGGGTGGTTTTTCCACACTGTCCCTTGTCTAGCTGGGTCTCCTTGTCTAGCACTTACCATGTTTATAAAGTGCTGTCCCACACTGTCCTTTGTCTCCCTGGGTCTCTAACACTTACACCCCCACCCGCCCTTGCTAAAGCTTGTTGATCAGTCTTCCTGAACTTGTTCGCCTATTAATGTGGTAGGGCATAAGGAGAACTTCAGAATTTCTTACTAAAGCCCTCTCTTTCCATTATCATTAAGTCCTTACATGTTTATGATTTGCTTATTAAATAGAGCTAGCGTGCAAGCCAGTTCTTCTGAAAAATTCTTAAGCGTATTCTTGTCTGGAATCTAAACAACTCATTATAACTTATTTGAACATTGGGCTCCTGCCTGTACCGACTTCATAAAAATCTCATGGTATTCTTGTGGATAATCTAGAACAGTGATTCTCAACATTCAGTGCACCAGGAGGGCTTGTGAAGAATACAGATTGTGGGGCCTGACTCCCAAGAACTTCTGTTTTGTTAGGTCCTTGACAGGGCGAGAGGCACTTTCCTAACAAGATCTCAGGGGTGATGCTGATGTTGCTGATCCAGACCCAACACGTGGAGAATTATTGATCTAAAGAAAGATGGACTTAGTGACCAAGTGGGTTCAGAGCAGGTTTCAAAGCAAAGTGAGAACATGTATGGGTAACCAGAGAGGTTGAAGAAGGAGATGAGAGTGAGAAGCTAATAGAAATTGAGCCTGTTAGCTTCAGCTTCCTTTCAAGATGATCAGCCAAGCCTGAAGGCTGAGGTTGGGGTCTTGAGGAGAGGTAGATGTTTGAAACAGTCACAACTCATCTGCATCTTTCTGCCGCTACCGTATGCCAGGCCCTGAACTCAGCATTTTACACATATTATCTCACATCACCTTCACAGCATCTCTGGGGCAGGGCTCACTAACCTCCTTTTCTGGGTGAGAATTACATAAATTTGCCTCACATCACAACAAGTGAGCGGCACAGCCACACCCTGGTCCCTAACCTGTGCCCTGCCAGGATGTAGAGGTCAAATAGCGAATGGTAGGGGGTCAGAGTAAGGCTGTACCAAGACTCGTTGACCTGAGAACTGACATGTAGCGGATTTCACACACAGGGGTGAAAAGCCCCAGCCAAGCTGGCACACATCTCCAAGGGTAAAATTCTTAATTATGTAATAGGCCTTCTTGTGAAGTCTTTTGTATTGGTTAAAAGATTATAGTTGTTTTCTTAATACCAGGCAATGTGAATTTATCATAACCAGGTTATCTTTTATAGAAAAGTTTACCTTTTCTATAACCAGTTTACCTTTTATAGAAAAGTTTACCTTTTCTATAATGAAATTTCACCTCCACAGAGGCTGTTCTGAGTCTGTTGATGAATAAGCAAACTCTTGCTTTTAAGAATTTCTTCTTAAATACTTTGGTTTAACTCTATCTTAGCATCAGCTTGTTCTTTATTGGTTAAGAAATCTTCATTGACGTTGACTCATTTGAATAAATTTTCTTTTTCAATTTTTTTAAACTTTCTAGGTAGATTATGATAATCATGCACTTTATAAACATGGGAAGACAGGTCGAAAACAGTCTCCTGTGCGTATTTTCACCAATATTCCGCCCAACAAAATAATCCTTCCTAGTGAAGAAGGGTACAGGTAAGATCCTAGTGAGGCCTTGAAATACATGAGTCACTGAAAATAAAGTTCCATTATCTAATATCAAAATGCTGTTAATACTGGCTCATATAGCTCTTCTGTTACTTTTAAATTTGGTCTATAATTTTATATTGAATTTGGATTACACTCAATCTTTGTAATAATTGTCTACTCTGTGAGTCTTCCTGAGAATATGCAGCTGATTTATGTTTCTTTCCTCCCTAGATTTTGCCCTTTGTGTCAACGATACATCTCCCTAGAGAATCAACATTGTGAGCACTGTAATTCTTGCACCTCCAAGGTATAGGTTTCTATAGAATGCATTTTTATTAAAACATACTCAGTTTATTTTAGCTTACTAGTTTCATTACATTTGCTTACTTTTATTTTGATGATATAATTTGTATTACCATATTATCATTTACTAATTATACTTCAATACAATATTTTATTTCTAATTATAAAGTACAACAGGCTTTAAAAAATAGGTACCTCCATAATCATTAACAGTTGTTTGAATTCACTTTTTTTAAAAAAAGATTTTCTTTATTTGATCAAGAGAGAACACATGGGGGGGTTGGGAGGCAAAGGTAGATTGAGAAGGGAGCCTGACACCATGGACATGGGATCATGACCTGAGCTGAAGGCAGACGCTAGACCAACTGAGCTACCCAGGCACCCCTGAATTCACTTTTATGTGAGGCATCTATGACTGCTAAAGTAGGAGTATTTCAGATAAGGCACGAGAGGAATGCTAAACTTTGTTGAGGGTAAAATTAAGATGCTTCAAATACGGTACTGAACTATAAGATACTCTCCCTTTTCTGATGAAATAATAACAGCATATACTATGTACTTTTTATGTGCCAGGATCTTTCCTACCATACATGGATTAACTCAGTCACTCTGCACAAAGCCCGAGTAGATAAGTATTTCCCAGTTTTTATAGATCAGGAAGGACTACGGGAACATACCTCCTATTTATTGTTTTAAGGAGGTGGGATGGCCCTTAAGGGGACCTGTTTATTTTAACTAAATCCAGTCAGAAAGAACATGTGAGGTTTAGTTTGGCTCATACGCACAAATAATTCTCCAAAGGAAACGCTGTATTTTTATAACTATCATAAAGTATATTTTACATAACCTCACAATTTTATGACTGGTTATACTTGTTTTTAACTGTGGTAGTGCATCTGATTACATGTAATTTCAATCAGTTTAGAAACTCTCTGTGTTATTTAAAAAAAAATATATATGCCCAGGTCTTATAAATCTCAAAATGAGGAAAACAAAGCTTCTTTATTTAGAGGTGCACACACAAATGGTAAAAATAAACAAAAGCAAGGAAGTGTCCATTACAGAAACCAGGCTAAGTGTTACTTGGTGGGGAAGGAGGAATGCTGGATTTTGAAGGAGCATGTGGGAGAGTGATGGGGGAACAGTATTCCTTAACCTGTTGGGATTCATCAGCGTGTGCTATATAATAGTCATGAAACTGGACATGTAAGTGTCTTATATAGTTTTCTAGGTAGTTTCATTTCACAGGTTTAACATTACCCAAACAGTAGCCTATAATCTCTATCTTTTAAAATTATCTGAAGTTCTCAAATATGAATTTCACGAAGGATTATGCCGCATAGACACGTAAAAGTTATGAATCATTAATTCTCTTGAAATTTTCATCAAGTCCTTCTTTGTGTAGATTGGGTTGCTTGAACTGGAGTGGACTTTCAAGATCATGTAGATAAATCCCCTAGTTTTCCAGTTAAGAAAATTGGGGCCCATCAAGGAGACATTTGAGTTGAGTGGAGAAATGCATAGATTAAAATCAAAGTATTTAATTGTGAAGCCCAGGAAAGTGAGAAATACGGAATGAATAATTTACACAGATTTTAATAAGACATTTTAATTTTTAATTGTGGAACTTGATTTTTAATGATGGATTAAACATAATTTAAAAATTATTTTTGTAGGATGGCAGGAAATGGAACCATTGTTTTTTCTGCAAAAAGTGTGTAAAACCTTGTAAGTATTTAAACTTAGTGTTTGAGAGCCTATGAAAACATTTCAGAGTTTTTCTTCACCTAAATAGGATTTTTATTTAATTGTATTTATAAGAGGAAAAAAATTAATATAGAGACTGGCATTGATTTACTTGCTTTCTAATTTTTGCAGTTACCAAAGTGCATACTCTCTCCTTCATAGGGAGACATGACTTTGTAACCTGTTTCAGTGTGGCATTTGGTTTGGCTTATTTTAATAGGGCTTTGTGTCACTCAGCCAGCCCCCATTGTGTCAGTGGCTCTCAGCTTATGACTCATTGAAGAAGGGCTGCATTTGTTGCCACATATCAGAAAGAAGTTAGCTGGGTTATGTGGGATTCCGACCTCTTAACCTTGGCCTCTTTAGCCAAATTATAACCAGCAATGCCAACTGGTCACATTATCTGAACTAAACACTATTCATGCTTCCCTGTCATAAGGGATGATCAAATGAAAAATTATATTAAATGAACTTCTTCTAAGACTTAATTTTTATTTTGTAGCCTGGATCCACTGTAGCATTTGTGGTCACTGTGCGCTTCCAGATCATTCTTGCGGGGGCCCTAAAGATGGCTGCTTTATTTGTGGTGAATTAGACCATAAACGTAGTACTTGTCCTAAAATTACTACATCTAAGAAAGTGAACAGGTGAGTTGACTTCTTTTATTGCCTAGAAAAAAATTTTCCTTCTGTGATTTGTATAAAGCAGTCTATAAAAGTATGCATTAAGGATTCAGAAGTGCTGAATTATTTGCTGTCTTACTGTTATTTATTTTTTGCATAGATGGGGGGAGTGAATAAGAGAGCTTAACATTTTTACAGGTAAGACATGAAAATCACCAAAGTATAAGGTAGAAACTGATTAACTTTATATGTCCTGTGGGTCATGTGAAATTATAATTTGTGGGGAGAGAGCCCAAGCTTTATTGATGGACATGATATTTAAGTCAGGATAGATCGGGTGCAGACACATGACAGCAGGCGAGGCTAGAGAAGGCATTTCAGATGGAATGTAGTGTGTAATCCCACGGTGAACACATTGGAAAATGAAGATATCTCTAAATTATATCAGACTTCAAAAAAAATCATTTACTATTTAAATATGAAAATTTTAATTTTTACCACTTTTTTTCTATGATTATTTTTACTTCTTTCGACCAATATTTGGTTTTGGTTATCACTCAGAGCAAAGTTATACCGATGACAACAGCATATTTAGAAAAACCATTGCTATTTCAACTGGGCTCATTTGAATGATTACACTTAGAAAAAAACCTATAAGGGATGATAGTTATTGAGTCTTCTTGTTTTATTGTTATGAAAAGCACACATTAACATTATGTGATAATTGGGCAGCCCGGGTGGCTCAGTGGTTTGGCGCAGCCTTTGGCCCAGGGCGTGATCCTGGGAACCCGGGATCCAGTCCCACATCGGGCTCCCTGCATGGAGCCTGCTTCTCCCTCTGCCTCTGTCTCTACCTCTGCCTCTGTCCCTACCTCTCTCCCTCTCTCTTTCTCTCTCTCTGTCTCTCATGAATAAATAAATAAGTCTTTAAAAAAAAAAACTTGTGAGAATTGAGGTCAGCATAACATTTTTGAGCTATCTTACGACTTGTGATAAAAAAAAATTCTTAGTATTAGAAATATCTAATGTTATTTATGATTGTATTAGAATTCTTTTCCCTTTGTTAATTTTTTTTTAGTCAGTGGCAATTAGTTTTTGCCAGTAAGGCCCAGCTATTTAAATTCTGCCTACTGTTTTATTTTTCCATCACTTTTCATCAAATTTACTTTAAACAATTATTTCCAGTAAGTAATCCAGGGTAGAAATGAAAGTTTCTAAATTAAGTAGTATATAAAAGATTTTTTCTTAGAAACCTTTAGGAATAAAGGACCACCTAATAAGCTAGTGGCATGGGATTGTTGCCCCACGCACAAGGTAATTGTGGTCGCAAACAGAGTTAGTAATATGCTTAGACTTTCAGTGTGTGATCTTATGATATGTGGAAACTTAATTTGTGTTTTGCTAATGTCTTATAGGCTCCTTGTTGGCTCCTCTGTAGCTTGGGCTAGTTTGCTGAGTAGTATCCTATTGTTTTCATTGAAGGAAATCATTTAGTATCTTTCAGTACTAGATTTTATCAAGTTTAATTCAGGGAGCAAATCCATTAGGATGTGGTATACCTGATAAGTCTTAAATAGCATTACTTTTTTTCTCTCAGAAGAGACTCCTAAACTCCTGCAAACAGTTATCTTCAGGGATGGCTTTCAAAAAATTTTCCTAATGAAATTGGCAAGGCAAATTTTTTTCTTTACAATGATAAAAAATAATTTAAATCACCTTTTTTAGCATATATGGCATAAAAGATCTCATAGCTGTCATATTAATTTGTTTTTCTTGAGTTTAATTTGCCTTTGCTCATGAAGTGGAATGGTGCTGGCTCCCTCTTGTGGTTAATAATTTTTATCATTACATAAATACCTATAATTTAGAGGACAAACACTAGGTCAATTCAATTTTAAGGCAAAACAAAATAATTGATTTATACTCAAGCAGTGCAGTTTATACTCAGTTGAAAGACTTTATATCTGGAAAGTTTGTTTATTCATATTACAAATGAATATTTTCTTCTGCTTTTGTTTACTGTGTCCTCTAGTGGGGTCTGCTGGTTCATGTTTAGTTCTTCTTATAAGTAGATAAGCCGAAGAAAATTTGTTTGAATTTTCTTTACAGGCACACACAGCTTCATTGTGCCATCAAGAGATTATACTTAATAAATTTGCTAAATCATCCCTTGTCAGGACATTAGCCTACTTAAAATAATGGCTGGAGGGAAAGGAGATTTATATAACATACAAAAGAGTATAAAGATAGCTGTGGTATTTGTTTTATTTTTGAACTGATAGGTTACCCACTGTATAATCCAAAATCTAAATAAGAAAAAATGGAGTTGTCAAACAAAATTCTGAAGAATAGTCATGTGGAGCTACTAATAATAGCTAATGTTTGTTTAGTGATTATGCTTATTAGCACTTCACATATCTGAATAATTTAGGAGAGTATATAGTATCAAGGTAGTTAAGAACACAGGTTCTAGCATCAAGCTGGTTCTGCTGGTTCCTCACAGAGGATTTCGTAGCCTCAGTTTCTCCCCCCCCCCCAAAAAAAAAATTGGGGGAGGGAAATGATAAGTGACATCTACCTTGTCTCAGTCTCCCAGATCCTTGGAGTCAAAGACTATGCCTCTCATTTTTGTATTTCCAGCCCTTACTATATATGTTGTGTGAACAAAAAGCGAGGCCTGCGTTTGCTCCACTGAGGGATCATATACTATACATGAAGGTCCTTTGCCGGATTTTGGTCTTGGGAAGATGAAGAATAAGCTTCTCTCTAGGACTTGGGGTCTAGGAGAAGTGAGTCTAATGACAGATACTGCTGGGTACCCTTGGGGATCTTCCAGGTTTGCCCGTGGTGGCAGCCCCAGCCCTTTCCTTGGTTCGTGATATGATAAATGGCATGATTCTGCTAGCTTGGAGAAAATGAATGAATCTTTCTCAGCTATAGATTGTCTGGAACCTAGTTCAGAGAGCACCAGAAGCTTAAGAATCTGTTTTGTTCTGGTGTAGTGTTCTTAGAGCGTGAGTTCCAAGTCGATCATTGTGAAGCTCGTCACTCAAGAAGGCAAAGACCACAACATGTGGACATCCTGTGTGGCACTTGTCTGGACTTTTAGACCCATCGAGGAAAGGAAAATTAGCTGTAGAGCTTACAAGATGGGCCTCTGTAAGTGCTGCCCATTTTTCCATTGTGCCATTTCATTTCTCTGCCTCTGCTAACTGGCACATGTATCGGTCCTTTTCCTGAAAAATGTAATTTTTCAAAAGGATTTGAAGATTGAAATGCTGGGTTGAGCAGTACAGAAGTACCAATACCAAAATAGCAGCAAAACACCCTCATACCTCATTGGCCTTACTGTTTTTAAATTTCAAATAATATATGTCCCAAATATTATTTGAACACACAATCGATATAAAAGTTATTGACAAAATATTTTGTGTTCTTTCTTCAATATCCGGTGTGCATTTTATGTGTAGAGCACATATTCTTACCACATTCCAAGTGCTTGGTGGCCACATGCTGACCAGAGGCTACCATATGGTTAAGCACAGTGGATGGCTTTTCCTGGCTTGACGCTCTACCTCTGGTGGGTTTGTCCCAAATAAATCTGTAGTAACCGTCTTTCAGAGAAATTTCTGTACTTAAGCATTTTGCTTAGTCAGGCCTCTGATTGTCTCCTTGTTATTATGGTGAGGATTCTGAGGATTTATGCTTATGATACAGTAAATTCTTCTCCTTCTGTTTTCTTATTTGGTCAGCTGGTTAATTAAATTCCAACATAATTACATAATTCACTATGCTTATTCTGCAAAATAATTTAGCACCTTGTTTTTCAGAGCTGTCAGAAAGCAGAAGCAAAGAAAAAGTAATAAGATGAAAATGGGGATCACTAAAGGACAATCCATGAATCATACATCTGTTACAAGGAAGAAGAACAGGAGAGAAAGAGCCCATCAATATCTTTGCTCTTAAATGTCCATTGACTCGAGAATAAGAAAGATTTATTGTCCAACCTTTGATGCCATTTTCAGAAAGGGCCACATTGGACTTAAATTCTGTTGCTTTCAAAGGTATGCACCTTTCTAAGCCAGACAATAGGCAGGTAGTATTTGCTGGTTTATGGACACCTCAGCAGTCTCTCTGGGGACATGGGGAGGTGTTCCATCCTGAGCTGGTTGACCAGATCTTTCTGTGTGCCTTTTTTCTCACTTTAAATCTCTCCCAATCACATGATTTGGGCCTCTTTTGAACAACGGGCATGCAGCATTCTTTTGCAGAAAGTGTCAGAAGAAAAATGAAAGTGAGAATGTGAAGTCTGGTTTATGTTAAACACAAGAATGTTAAATTAGATACAGAAATGTTCTAAGTATCAAAATATTGTATGATGACTTCAACCCCTCTTGCAAAGAAAAGTACAATGAACAATTAGTTTTAGACAAAATCTGAAGATGATGGAAAGAATTTCCAAAAAGTAGTCTTAAGATACAAAGATTATAATTATGGTTTTATTATTAAATACTTGTCAAGTCCTTTTTACAGTGTCCTTTGATGGTGTAGAAGCACTTAAATGTTGTAGAATGAATGAGATGTCTAGAATTAGGACTCGCTCCGTCAACTCCATGTCTTTTAACTGAGGCAGTAAATTTATTTCTTTGTAAAAGTAGTAGCAGAAGGCAGGATAGTTTGGAGACTAAAACCTTTCGTCCCTATTCTGATGAACCCTTCCTGACTGTATGTCCTTGGCCAGGTCATTCACTCACAGCCCATTTCTTTGTTATTATGTAATTATATTATTACAGGCTTGTTTTTATGGTTATGTTAAATGAGGCACATGTGCCTGGCTCTCATTTCCGTGAGTGAGAAATGTTAACAAGGGCAGATGGATGGGTATGGGGCCCTAATGGTAATCATATGTTTGTCCAGTATCACTGTAGTGAAGGGGCTGGGTTTGAACTCTGAGAACACACAGGCCCTCTCCCCTTTCTCTGCTGGGTATCTGACGTGATCTCCTTAGGATTGCATACTTTTGGTTGCTTTCATTTGCATAATGACTTTTCTCTTACTCCCAAACAGCTGCTTTAGAGCAGGTTTGGAAGCATGCTTGCTTGGGCTTAGCTACAGTCCTGTGAGTGAAGGTGCAAGAACTGCACCCCATCTGGCAATGAAATTCCATCTGGTCTTTAAGTTAGGACTGCTTGATGCCTGGTGTGGAAGGCATTAAGGGTGGCCCTGATCAGTGGATGGGGCTGTATATCCAGCGATATCAAAAGATGAGCTAAGCCCCCTGGACTAAACAAGAATCAGAAAACACTTCCCTTGGGACGCCTGGGGGCGGGGGGTGGGGGGTGCGCTCAGCAGTTGAGCGGCTGGCTTTGACCCAGGGTGTGATCCTGGAATCCCTGGATGGAGTCTTATATCGGGCTCCCTGCAGGGAGCCTGCTTCTCCCTCTGCCCGTGTCTGCCTCTCTCTCTGTGTCTTTCATGAATAAATAAAACCTTTAAATAAAAAAAAAAGCACTTCCCTTACCCCCTTTTGCACGTGGGCTGCTATGGTGATCGGAAGGGTAGATTTAGAGGTGACTGGGTGAGATAGGAACCTTTTGCAGAATCATTGTGAGTGTTCCCCTCCCTGATTCGATTTCAGCTCAGGTCATGATGTCAAGGATGTGAGATTGAGCTCCTCCTCCCCCACCCAGCGTGTCAGGCTCTGCTCTCAGCAAGGAATCTGTTTGAGATTCTCTCTCTCTCTCTTCTACCCCCCCAATAAATAAATCTTTAAAAGATTTTGGTGATTTTGCTTTTGCGTTCAATTAATACTAATTTTAAGAACTAACTGCTTCTTTCTTTTCTCAGGTAGTAAAGAATAGGATGTAAAAATGTCTCTGGGATGTAAAGTGTGATGGGAGATGAGTTTATTTGTTCTAATTAGAAATATGCATTTCTGAATATTAAGATACCTACCTATTCAAAACAGCAATTGAGGAAAATCCCTAAATTAGACACCTAAAATTTTCTAAGCTTTTTACAAGGATGTTTTTCTTAAATTATTACAGCTAAATTTCATTAAAATTCTTGCTTATAGTACAAAATTCAGGGATCCCTGGGTGGCGCAGCGGTTTGGCGCCTGTCTTTGGCCCAGGGCGCTATCCTGGAGACCTGGGATCGAATCCCACGTCGGGCTCCCGGTGCATGGAGCCTGCTTCTCCCTCTGCCTGTGTCTCTGCCTCTCTCTCTCTCTCTCTCTCTCTGTGACTATCATAAATAAATAAAAAAATTTTAAAAAAAATTAAAAAAAAAAACCAAAATTCAAGGAAATCCAGAGTCACTTTGTAGGCCCTGAGTGATCATATTTCAAGTTTTTTCTTATATTTAGTTTGATAGACTAATTCACTTCTGATTTATTTCTCCAATATGCCCACTGTTTTCACCTCTTCCTCTTCTTTATGTTTCCAGGAGTATTTCCTTCCATCTGGCCACCTGTTAAAGTCTTATGGAGCCTTCAGGCCCTGGCCGGAGTCCCACTGTCTTCTGGGAAGTCCAGGCTGTGTCCCCGCTACCATCCCATACCTTCCTCTCTGGAGGTGTTCTGCAACTACATTTCAGGCACTTTTCGTGTATTGTTCTGTGATTAGGCTTACAGATTGTGTTTCCCCAAAAGATTTCAGTTTCTTAATGTCCATACCCATTTTATACCATCTTATATCTCTCATGCATTATGTAGATGCTCAAAAGAATTTGATGAAAGCATGGAATCTTCTAGAAGTCTTCATATGGTAGGTGTATTCATGTGCTAGGGCTGCCATAACAAACTATCAGAGACTTGCGGCTTAAATCACAATAATTTATCTTCTCACAGTTCTGTAGGCCGGAAGCCCAAGATTGAGGTGTTGGCAAATTTGGATCTGCTGCCTCTCCTTAGCCTCCTGTGGTGTTTCCTTTGTGCGTATGATTCCCTACTATCTCTCTGTGTCCAGGTTTCCCTCTTTAAGGATACTAATCAGATTGGGTTAAGGTCCACTCACATGGCCTCATTTTACCTTAATTTCCTTTTTTAAGTCCCATCTCCAAATACAGTCCCATTCTGAAGTACTGGAGGCTGGGCTTCAACATCTGGATTTAGAGGGTACTGTTCAGTTCTTAACAGGTGTGCCTAAGACACGGGGAGGTCTTAGTCTTTCCTCTTTGTTTCATTTATTTATTTTAATCGTTATTTATTTTTGTAAAGTGGGCTCCACGCCCGGGGTTGAACTTAACGACCCCGAGATCAAGACCAGATTGCTAAGATCAAGAGCTGGACGTTCAACTGACTGAACCACCCAGGCTCCGCTCGGTCTTTCCTCTTTCCTAGAAGGACTGAAAAAAGGACAACAGGCTGAAACAATATTGGAGGGTACTTAGAGTCAGTAGGAAGACGGTCTTCCTACTGAGGGTTTAGGTGTGTGTTAATGATTGGGATGTACTAGGTGAGCAAGACTGAGAACCTTTAAACTTCGAATAATTCAGCTTTCGAGGTAATTTTAAGAAAAACACGTAGGTTGATGTCTGACCCCCTCAAAGTCATCTACAAAATACTAGGACATCTAGGAGAAGTCTAATTTTTAAATAAAATCACAGCCCACAAAGGGTCCTGGTGTGATGCTGCCTCCCTTAAGATGTCCCCATTGTTGTCTCTCCTGGAATAGTATGTTTCTTGCCAGTGAAATAAAAACGTGCATGTTTGTATGTCTTTTATTCCCATTCCTACTTTCTTTTTTTTCCCCCTACTTCTTTTAAGGTACTTAAACTATGCCTTGTGTTAGATTGACTTTTTTGTACTTACTTCCCCTGTCCAGATAAACTCGTTGGTAGCAGTGGCCTGTGGACACCGTGATGTGTGTTCACTAGCTCCTGGAGCTGTGCTTTGCACACTAATGTCAGAGACAACAGCTGCTGCACGTGTGACTTCACTAATTCTCCCCACGACGACTCCAGGAAGTGGGTGGCTGACTAACACCCTGGCTCACCCACCAAGTGGTAGCTGCTCATAAATCAGGACTGAGTGAGTGGAGATGCCATGTAATATACTGTGTGAGGTCTCAAAACCCTAACTGGGCGACCTGAGTAAGAAGCTAAGATGCTTAGAGCTGCCGAGGTAAGGAGAGCTTGCACAAAATGCAAAGGAAAATCCAATTTCACCTATTTGATGCGATTTTAATTGGAGCATGAGGACAGGGGTTAAATTAGTCAAGGGTCAGCTAAGAAGGTCATTGCAATCAAGTGAAGATGAGATCTCAACAGTTTGATTTCAGGTGAGTTAGTATAAATGTTAACTCAGCACGACTGAGGGGGGAACAACACCCAAAGTGAGCAAGCAGATCTCGGAGCTCTGAGAGGTGAGTATTATCCTGTTAGCTGGACAGGCACAAGATTCTCACACTATTTGGTTACTTAATACCACTGCAGATTAGAGGCCTAACATCTGCTGGTCTCTAAGAGACTAGGCCTGAGTAGATGGGCCACTTTCTTCACCTGTGAATGTAGGGGTGAGGAGTAGGAGAAATCAGAGAAATCAGACAATATTTTATGTGCTTAATGAGGACAGAAAGACAAAGGGCTCAGCTGTTGACTTTACAATTAATGCACGAGCCAGGTAAATCAAAACGAAAAGCCTCTCCAGTCCTACCTCCCAGAGATAAGCACTGCCACAACTTCTGTGTATGTTCTTCAAAAATAAATTTTTGCATAAATAGCTATATAAACACACTCTAAAATATCCCCCACAAAAAATGGAATGGGGACTACCTAGCATTTTGTAATCCTTTTTTTCATAAACATCTGAACATCAGTTTATATTTTCAATAGTATTATTCTTCAGTATGGGCATAATGTACTTTTTTTAAATCAGCCTCTTATGGTTGGACATCTAAGTTGTTTGCATTTTTTCACTCTTGTAAACAACTTGTAAAAGTGCTAACCACGCTGATGACTTTCCTTTGTTTCCTTAGGAGAGCTTTCATACCTGTGAATACTGGTTCTGTAGCTCTTATTAGAACTGTTCTTCAGATTGGAATCACATGAGTTGGTCTCTGAATTTCTTTCGCAGAGACAGACAAAACACCCCGGATTTAGACTCACTCTGGCAGGATGGACCATCTCCCAAATACCTTTATACTTAAAACTACCCTTTGGGAAAAAAAACAAAAACAAAACAAAACAAAAACCTATCCTTTGGCTAGTTGTGATTGAGTGTCCCGTTGAACAGTGTTGACTGGCTGTGTCGGCAGGATCTTTCCCATCCTCTCCAACGTGTGCCTGTCATGGGGTTTGGAAGAGAGATGACTGACATCCTCTCCAGCTCTTGGGGAGGACTTTTTAAGTTTTTTTTTTTAATTACTTATTTACGATAGTCACACACACACACACACACACAGGCAGAGACACAGGCAAAGGGAGAAGCAGGCTCCATGCACCGGGAGCCCGACGTGGGATTCGATCCGGGTCTCCAGGATCGCGCCCTGGGCCAAAGGCAGGTGCTAAACCGCTGCGCCACCCAGGGATCCCTGGGGAGGACTTTTTATGGGGCATTGTTCCATACCGGTACCTGTGACTGATTGCAGGTTAGGCTCATGATAGGGCTCGGTCTAATCAGGCAAAGCTCAGGACTTTGGTCTTGTGATTGGTGAAGAGGCCTTTGTTCTCTCTCTGAACGCAGAAGCGTGTAGGTCCAGTTGCTGTTGGCAGCTTTCCTCCGACCCGTGGGGAGCCAGCTCCATGACGATGTACACCGGAGCTTGGTCCTCCATGTCTCCTGAGTTCCTGGATCTAGCCTGCCCTGAGGTTGGCTCTGCCTCAGGACTCGGACATGAACCAATACATTCTAGTTATTACTTCTGCCACTTTGAGTTGGGTTGTTTTGTTTTGTTTTTTTTTGGACATTTAATAAATGCAACCGTAGTAGGATGAGAGATTCTAACACCGATCTACGTTCATCTCTTTCCAGCCAGTCAATTTTTTACTTTGTTTCACCTATGTCATGACTTAGACCCCTCAAGATGACAGCCTCCCACGTGGCCTGGAGGAGTCACAGCCCACATAGTTCCGGCTTCCACTCCTGAATGCAGCGATCGCCACGTGCGCGGGCCCTGCCTTCTCCCCTTCACACCTGACCTCGCGGGGTCCTGGGGGTCCTCACGGTGCACTCGGCCCCGACACGGGCCTCGCTCCCCGCCGCCCTGCCCGCCTGCCCTGTGCCCTCGACACGTGGCCGCGTCTACCCGCATCTCCGCCTTGGCCAAGCCCAACCGGAAGCCTTTCAGGGTTCCTGTAGGTCCTTTGTCCCGGGCGGAGGCCGGGGTGAGCCCACAGCCCTCGCACTACGGGCTGCTACCACCTGTCAATCGCCGGGCCTTACTGGGACAATCTAGCTATTTGCTCGCTCAGGGGTTTTGGAGCTGGGGGGCCCCGCCGCGCGCCCCCGCCTCCGCCCCCCCCGCGCGCTCCCGCTCCCCTCCGCGTGCCCCCCGCCTCCCCGCGCGCTCCCGACTCCCGCCCCGTGCGCGCTCCCGTCCGCGTGTCCTCGCCCCCGGCTCCCGCCCCCCTCCGCGCGCTCCCGCCTCCGCCCCGTGCGCGCCCCCGACTCCCGGCCCCGTGGCCCCGCCCCTTCCGCGCGCTCCCTCGCGCGCCCCCGCCCCGCGCGCCGCCGGGTCCTCTCGCGAGGAAGTCCGTGCCCGGAAGTGCCGGCAGCGCGCGGCGGGGCGGCGGGCGGCGCGGGGGCTCGGGCGCGCGGCGGGTGGAGGAGCGGGGAGGCGGGGGGAGGTCGTCGGGGCGGCGCGGGCCGCGGAGAGGGGCCCCCGGTACCGCCTCGGCGGCGTCCGACCGGGGAGTCCCCGCAGGGCCGCCCCCATGTTGCGTTTCCCGACCTGCTTCCCGTCCTTCCGGGTGGTGGGAGAGAAGCAGCTGCCGCAGGAGATCATTTTCCTGGTCTGGTCGCCCAAGCGCGATCTCATCGCTTTGGCCAACACGGCCGGCGAGGTGAGTGAGCCCGAGCCCGAGCCCGAGCCCGCCACGGCGAGCGCGTGCCGCCGGGCCCAGCCTCAGTTTCCCCGCGTGCGCACTCGCTGGGCCGCGGCCGCCCCGCCCCCTCCGTGCCTTAGGAGAGCGCGTCGGGAGCGGCCGCGGGAGGCCCCCCGGATGGGCCCATTTCCCGTATTTCGAGGCGAGGACGGCGGTCCTCACGGCGGAGTCGCTCGCCGGCGCCCGCATCCCCGAGTCTGAGTCTCGTTTAGTCATTTATTTGTTAAATGGGCTTTTGGGAAGCCCGTAACGTGTGGCTCGTCCACTGGGCATGCTCGGGCCTCAGACGGCGCATCCCACGGCACGTTCGAAGATCTAGACTCTCTTGGCCAAGTTTTCACTCTTATTTATATATTTTTTAAAGATTTTATGTATTCACGAGGGACGCAGAGCGAGACGCAGAGACGCAGGCAGAGGGAGAAGCAGGCCCCGTGCAGGGAGCCCGAGGCGGGACTCGATCCCGGGACCCGGGGTCACGCCCTGGGCCGAAGGCAGAGGCGCAGCCGCTGAGCCCCCCGGGCGCCCCTTGTCCAAGCTTCGTCCTGCGGATCGCGGGGGATCGCGGGGCATCGCGGGGCCGACTCCTACCAAAACACCTTGAAAGCACGGGAATGATGCAGGCCTGGGCCCACGGGGCGCACCTGAGTGTTGTCCCCTGGCGTTTCTAGTTCCCAGTCACCTTCGGCTTCATCACGGGTCACCGCCGCATCCACCTTTGTCCTGCGGGTCCCTCACCTGGCAGCCATTTTGTAAGGAAACCTTCAGCGCTGCGTGTCTCCTGCTTCCCTGGCAGGTTTCCCCGATACTTGCCCGCCAGGTAGGAGTTGTGCAGGCTAGCTGGGACCCCAGGGGTCAGCGATGCGTAGCAGCCTGCAGAGCCGCGGGCATGGCCGCTGCTACCTTCCCACCAGGCGTTGCTGCCTCCTTCCCCGAGGCCCCCGTGTCCCCTTCTGGTCGCTGTCCTCTGCCACCGTGCCCTGGAACTCTTCTGCTCCGGAGAGGGGTGCAGACAGTACAGCCGCAGCAGTAGCAGTAGGACAGGACGGAAGGAGAGGAGGGGATCGGTGGGACTAGATGTGTAGATGTCATAGCGGGCCTTTGTGTCCCTTTCCTCAGTGAAGGAGGAGGAGCACCGTCTAGGAGTGAGGGCGGAGAAAATACTGGTAGTTGGAGAAGTGTGGGGTACGAAAAGCTCATGAGGCAAGTGGACTAGGGGAACTTAGTAAGGTTGCTGGTCAGGGGACGCCTGGGGGGCTCAGCGGTTGAGCATCTCCCTTCAGTTCAGGTCGGGTCGTGAGTGACCCCAGGGTCTTGGGATCGAATCCTGCATGGGGCCCCCTGCAGGGAGCCTGCTTCTCCCTCTGCCTGTGTCTCTGCCCCTCTCTGTGTGTCTCTCATGAATAAATAAATAAAATCTTCAAAACAACCAAAAAAAAAAACAAAACAAAAAAAACAGATTGCTGGTCAGTATTAAGAGCCACAGGAGGTTAGTGGTCTTGTAGTTTGACGGAATCTAGTGAGCATGGTTGTGTCTCTGCTGTTCTGTTCCACTGCGTGGGTATAGGCATGGTTGGGTCTCACCAGGGTGTTGTCTTCCAAGTGTGACATTAGCGACAGAGATGCAAGGGAGCTAAAGTTACATGTAAGAGGAGCGATGGTAATGGTGGTCCTTGGATTCTAACACGATTAAGTATGGAAGGGGGGGGGTTGTGAGTGAGGGACAACGAGTAGGTGCAATCGTGTGTTATATGGCTTGGTGAGGTTGAAGAATTGAAGTTGAGTGTTAGTAGGGATGAGCTAGAAGGGTAGAGGCAGTGATGGAAAGTGGGAGGTTTGAAACTTTATGGCAGCACTTGTAACTGTTAAGGACAAGGTCAAGGGCATGACCCTGGGAGTGACAGGTGAGTAGAAGACATGATCACGGGAAGAAAGGTAGTTGGGAACTGGAAAGCCAGGACACCGTAGCTCTTGAAATCACCAAGAATGGTGATGAATGGTGTTGGAAAGCATGACACGAGTCCCGATGTTCCAGGCAGGAGGGAAATGGCCAAGGGGGCTTTAGATGATTAAGAGGGGTAGTGGGTGGTCTTGTGTGATTGCATATGATTCAGAGTTGGAGGATTTTAGAGAAGAAAAGTCATCCAGAGATGTCATCGGACATCAAGGAGGAAGCCTACTTCATCTCCTGGCCCAGTAGAGTGGGGAGCATGGGATAGGGAACAGCTCTCACCTGAGAATCCTGCTGGAAAGCAGTGTCTCTGGGTGACAAGCACTTTTTGGAGAAGAGAAGGAAGATATGGGGATCTTGGTGCTACCTGACCATGAGGCAGCGCTGTATCCAGAAGACACAGAAGAAGGGTTTCAGAAGTAAGGGATGGCAGAGATGGGCTCAGACAAGAGTGCAGAGTCTAGGGAATGAAGGATTCCTTGGGAGTCCTGGCTTCCCTGTGGGGCCCAGTGTGCCCGGAGTGAAGGAGGCTAGGAGCTGAGGCCCGGAGAGGTGCCGCTGTGGGAGTGGCGTCCTGAGAGGGTGTGGGAGGGTCTTCAGGGCCACGTGCAGTTCTGAGGCTTTGTCTTCCATATTTTCATTGGTTGTGTAGAGCGTGGAGTAGGGACAGCCTTATTTTTAAATCACAAGGCACTGTGGGGCACATCTTGACCCTCCACGGTGGGGGTTTTCCATGTGGAAGTGGAAATTTAGAATGGCTGAGTCACTTGTCCCAAGATCTACCGCCAGTAAGTAACAGCTGAAATTCGATCCCAAGGTGTCTGATTCCAAGTTTGGTGTTACTTGGGTGTTACTTGGCTATTACAGCACCTTTCTAGTGCTACTTACGTTCCTTATTTTTTTTTGTCACCATCTTCTTGGACAACTATTTCTTTCTAAAAGATAAGTCTCTTGTTGACATAGGAAAGTGTGTAGAGTACAGGGTTAAATTAGGTCTTGTTTCACCCATCTCCTTGAATGATACCTTCAGTTCATTCAGACCCTGTTGTCTTCTAATTTCTTCTGATAGCTAAATATGCTTGAGATTAGTTTTGAAGATTTTTATAGTGGGGATCTAAGTTTATTTCATTTTTGGAAATGGATTTTTAAATTTTTGCCACACTATGTGTTTTGTCTTAGGTTTTACTTCATCGACTTGCAAGTTTTCATCGAGTTTGGAGTTTTCCACCAAATGAAAATACAGGAAAGGAAGTGACCTGTCTCGCTTGGAGGCCAGATGGCAAACGTAATGATAGGATTTTCTAAAAAATACTATATTATTGTTTTTATTATTATATTTGTTCACAAAAAGTATTTTGTAGAGAAAGCTTATTTCCAGAAAGAATTTATTGTTCTTATTATATTCTTATTGTATACTAAATATCAGTTTGGGAACTTTCTTTTTGGAAGGTTTAAAGTGTTTTCATTGAGTTGAGATTAATTTTATTATGTTATTTCTTGGCCGAGATCGCTCTACAGTGAAATTGGACTTCTTGGCAAAGATGATGCTAGAATGAAATCTGATAGAATATACAAAATACTTAGGCTTTGCTTCTTTGCACTGTCTTGTCCTGCACTGATGGCTCAAGTCCTATCTGCTATTTACTAGTCTGTTCACTGTGGTCTTTTCTCCCAGAAATGTATGTTAGCGCTAAACTTGTAGCTCATACTCTCTCAGCACAAATGCATGCTTCACCTGAAGGACTGTCAGTTCTGACCCCATTCTTCCTGTTTTCCTCATGCCCTTTATTTTGTAGCTTCTTATGGCTTTGACGACTGAACTCTTATCGTCCCACTTGTTATTTTTACAATGAGAGTCTTTATTTGAGCTCTGGTACACATACAGTCAATACAATAAAATGCTGTAAATTATACAGCTTAAAATTAATCTGTTATCATTGGTGCTTTTACACAAAAAAAGCTGAATTGTTTTTGTAAAATGGTATGTACTCCTCATTGCTTAATTTTTTTCCTAGTAAACATAAATGAGTTTGTAAAAACGCCCTGAAAGCCTCAACTGTCTGTCTGTACTCAATTTGTTCAGCTCTCGTTTTATCTTTTATAAAAAAAAAAAAGATATGTGTAAAATTAGAGAGCTTTTTAAGTAACATCATGAGATCTTGCACTCTTCATCCAAAAATACCAGAATCTCAAAAAAAAAAAAAAAATCATGAAAGTCCATGAGTATTGAAATGTATATGAGTAGATGAATTTTTTATCATTAAAAAAATATGCTGGGGATCCCTGGGTGGCTCAGTGGTTTAGCGCCTGCCTTCAGCCTGGGGCATGATCCTGGCGTCCCGGGATCAAGTCCCACGTCAGGCTCCCTGCATGGAGCCTGCTTCTCCTTCTGCCTGTGTCTCTACTTCTCTCTCTCTCTTTCTCTCTCTGTGTCTCTCGTGAATGAATAAATAAAATCTTAAAAAAAAATACTTTGTGTTTTTGGGCAGTGAAATAAGGTTTTTTAGGTAATGAGTATTCAAGACTGCTTTAAATTGTTTTGAAGAAGAGGAGATGTGAGTTGCCTCACATCTCACAAAATTGTGTGTCTTGATACACAGTGAAATGCATAGCCCTCTACTTAGAAATTCTTAAATTTGATGTATTAGGAAGATATTAATAATGTATGTATCTGGAGAAACTATTAGATAATTCAGCCACAGTGAAAGGAAGAAGACTGATCAGCATTTGATGGCCTCATTTCCCATTAAGGGTTAGGAACAAAAGGGAATACTGAACCTTCTAAGAACCAAGTAGATAGAATTGCTTCTTACCTTGTAGACATGTTTGCAAGACCAGCATATCTTGGTGATAGGATATTACTGTTTGTTGAGACCTGTTCTGTATCTTCTGCTTGGAAGCAGGGCTCTAGTCCAGAGGCTCTGATGTGTCAGATGTGAAGTGCAGTACATGAGAAAGTAGCAGGTCGCTCATGAGATTATGAGCCTTTGGAAATAAGCTTAGATAACAGCATAACTACATGTAAATATATCTTCCCATTTTTAAAAATAATATTTAAAGGAAGGATTTTTAGGTTAAATAATTTCTATGATTATGATGCATTTAAAATAGTAAAACTGGGCAAGAAATGAAATAGCCATCTCCTTTTCTCAAATGAATTAGTCCTGATTGTTTCTTCTTGTTTCAGTTTTGGCCTTTGCTCTTGCTGACACCAAGAAAATCGTTCTGTGTGATGTAGAAAAACCTGAAAGCCTGCACTCCTTCTCTGTGGAGGCCCCAGTTTCCTGTATGCATTGGATGGAAGTGACTGCAGAAAGCAGGTAGAGGAGTGGAAAGAGAGCTCCCAGTAGCCACAGTGGGATAGTCATACAGTTTCCGTGTTTTACAACAGACGCTGGGGAGTATCTGAGTGTTGAGCATGGGCATGTTGCATTTAACTTCGCGTTTTCAGATTATTGAGATGAAATTTTGTAATGCTTTGTTAGATTTTTTTTTTCCTTCTGAAAAAAAATCTGTTTTCTTTATTGGAGCAATGATGCCTGAAGGGCTAAGATGTTTCTTTGCTTTTTAAATATCTAGTGGTTAAAGTCACTGATTTGTACTTAGTTTCTTATTTATTTATTTATTTATTTATTTATTTACTTAAACTTAAGGGAGTTAGTGCAATATTGGTTTCTGGAGTAGAATTCACTGATCCATCGCTTAAATATAACACCCAATGTTCATCACAAGTGACCTTTTTCATGCCCGTCACCCATCTAGCCCACCCCCTGTCCACCTGTCCACCTCCCTCCAGCAGCCCTCTATTCTCTATCCATATCTCTTCTCTCTTTGATGGCTTGTTTCCCTCTCTCCTTTTTTTCTTTCCCCCTTCCCATGTCTTAAATTCCATGTATGAGATCATATGATAGTGATTTGTACTTTTAAGTAATAGAAACTAAAGTTACTTATTAGCAAGTTGAGATTCTTTGTTCTTTTTTTTTTTGCCATCTATTTCCTTTGGAGTTTTGGGGTTTTTTGGCATCTTATCAGTAAACATCCTCAGTACAAAAAGTGTTAAGTTGAGTATTCTGGGTTTTTGTTGTTATTGTTTTTGGTTTGTTTAAAGAATTTATTCATTAAAGCTAGAGCGCAGAGGGAGCGGCACAGGGAGAGGGAGAAACAGGCTCCCTGCTGAGCAGGGAGCCCATGCAGGGCTTAGGCGCAGGACCCTGAGATCATGACCTCAGGGTCATAAGCCAAAGGCAGCCACTTAACTCAGGTGCCCCTGAGTACTCTGTTTTGATGCTGAATGAGTTCTTTCTGTGTCTGTGGTCCTGATACCTTCCTGGTTTCATGAAAATAAGTTTCCCTTACTTTGCATTCAAGTCATATACCAGGTTTGCACTCAAGATGGCCTAAAGGATGAGTGGCTTTAGCTAATACTGAAAATAAATGTGGAAATGTGATAATTTTCTTAACAGTAGTTTTTCCTTTCTAATCAAGTTTTAAGTTAATTTCAAATTAACTAAGGGGGTTGATAAAAAATTGAATAATAAGGATCTAGCTCAGTGTTTGAAATTCATAGATACAACAGTGATTAATGCACTATCAGATAATCTAGGGTTGCAAATAGTCATGTGAATGTATCAGTGCTTAGAAGAGCTTTACCATTTTAAAATACGTGTGATATCTGTTTACTTGGTAATATATATAATGTCTAAAACTGGGCAATTTTTTTAAAAAGTATTTTTTAATGGAAAAACAAGTAAAATCTTTGGTATTTTTGTAATGGCTCTTCTTTGCTTTTCTTCTCAGTGTTCTGACATCTTTTTATAATGCTGAGGATGAATCAAATCTTCTCTTACCTAAATTACCCACACTGCCAAAAAAGTAAGTATCAGAGTTTAATTTCATTAGAATCTGTCTTGTAGATTTCTCTTTCCTTTACCTTGAACACTGTGATAATTTTCTCATGTGTTTTAAAAAATATATTTCTATTGCTTTTTACACTAGTCTCTGTTTTTCTCCAGTTACAGCAACACCTCAAAAATTTTTAGGCAAGTATACCTTTTTTGTTTTCAAGTAAAATAATCTTTTATTAGTTGAAAGATGTAGTTGAAAGGTAACACAATTATTTTTATATTTTAGTGAAGAAAATTCTGATGAAATTATCAAGCTTTTGGGAGACGTCAGGTAAATCTTGCAAATATCTTAAATAACAAGTCTAACTTCTTTAAGTTGATGTTTGATACTTGTGACAGAGTTTCAAGGGCAGTTTGGAGTTTCAAGGGCAGTTACTTTATGTGCATCCTTCTATTTTTCTGCTTACAAACACCTCAGAATAATATACAGACATTAGCCTCTGTTACATACTTTTATCGTATAGTCTTTGTGTGAAGTTCAATAATACTATACTGCACCTTTGTTTATTTTAATAAGAAGTAAAAGAGGATAGAAGTTACTAGAGTTTCTAAAATTTAAATTTAAATATTCCAAGTTTTTTTAAGCCCTTGTAGGACATTTAGTATCAGAGCCATGATACAACTGATGGCACTTTGTATTAACTGGGAAAAGGATCGTGTTATCGAGAGTGTATAAATACAGTCGTTGTTAAAAAAAAATACACTCATTAAAATACTGTGGCCTTGTTTTACTATAAACTGATGTTTTTTAAGCTAGAGCAAATTTATGTCCCTTTGAGAAAAAGAATAAGCCCTCTATGATTGAATATTGAGAACTGGTGAATTTGTGTGGTGTTTCAATTTCCCCACAGGGGAGCCTTAGCATGCAGATTATCTGAGAGCAAGAACAGTTTATATCCTGGTTTAAGAACTCAATCTTCTCTGTTGTCCTCAGCTTGTTACATTACTTTTAATTAGGCTTAATATTCTTGTCCTTGGAGGAAGTTCTGGATTTATCGAGCTTTATGCATATGGAATGTTCAAAATTGCTCGAGTCACGGGGGTAAGTTTTCCTTTAAAATTTTCCATATCATTTCTCTTAGAATGTATTACCTGATTTATGAAAAAAGAATACAACACTGGGTTTTTTTTTTTCTTGTTTCAGTTATTGGAATTATTCATTTATAAATGTTAAGACGCTAATTTTCTTATGAAGATAAAATAGCAGTGATATGGTATCTATGCTATTAGTGGAATTAGTCAAGTTTTTCTATTCTTTTTTGTTGTTTTTGTTAAGATTTTATTTATTCATGAAAGACACAGAGAGAGAGGCAAAGACACAGACAGAGGGAGAAACAGGCCCCATGCAGGGAGCCTGATGTGGGACTCGATCCCGGGACCCCAGGGTCATGCCCTGGGCCGAAGGGCCGAAGGCAGATGCTCAACCCCTGAGCCAAGTTTTTCTTAACAAAAAGATTGATACAATACACTTGATTATGATGTAATGTTTTTCTAGCCTGTAGTCAGGGTGAGAGCTACAGTTTTGATGGGAATGTGATGAACATCGTGAGAAGCGATCTTATACTTAGTACCAGGTCTGTTACTGTTCCTAAGTCTCGGTCTTCTCCTCATCTTTTCCATCCTACTCTTGCCATTCCTGAAGGGGACGAAATATACTGTAGGCTCTCCAGCATCTGATTTGGGACCCTTGATGGAGGGGTCTGTGTGTGTGTGTGTTTATGTCTGTGTCTGTCTTTCTCCATGTGGTCTGGGTGGATACACACCTTGCATCTCCTACATACACATGGAAGGCGTCAGGCATGAGTGTTTCTTTTTTTTTTTTTTTTTTTGGAAAGCATGAGTGTTTCTGCTTTGTAGGATTCTGTGAATTTTTGTTTCCTGTATGGTAAGCAGCTGCAGTCTAGCAATGATATTAAGTAGACTGGGGAATTTGACTTTTTTACAGATTGTTGGTACTTGTCTTGCATTATGTTTATCCAGTGATTTGAAATCATTATCAGTGGTCACAGAAGTTTCTGCTGGTGGTGCTTCAGAGGTCTCATACTTTCAGGTGAGTGTGGAAATCTTGTAGTAGCAGAGAGTAAATATATATTTTTAAGGTTTTATTTTATTTTTTTTTTAATTTTTTTTTTAATTTATGATAGTCACAGAGAGAGAGAGAGAGAGACAGAGACACAGGCAGAGGGAGAAGCAGGCTCCATGCACCGGGAGCCCGATGTGGGATTCGATCCCGGGTCTCCAGGATCGCGCCCTGGGCCAAAGACAGGCGCCAAACCGCTGCGCCACCCAGGGATCCCTATTTTTAAGGTTTTATAGGTTTTTATTATCCTTATCTTTGGGTTCTAATGGTCATTAAAGCAAAAAAAAGAAGAACTAACTTGGAGCTTCTAAATCTCATATATAGAATCTTACTCTAGTGAACACTTTATTATTCCCAGGGCCCAGTGTATTTTTATAAAAACAGTATTTTAATAGTTTATTAATGACCATGTTAATTGGTTGCTGTACAGTTTACCTTTTACCAAATGTGTGTGTGTGTGTGTTTTTAAGATTTATTTGAGAGTGTGAGCAGGGGGAGGAGCAAAGGGAGAGGGAGAGTGTCACAAGCAGACTCTGTGCTGACAACAGAGCCCATCACAGGGCTGGATCTCACCACCCATGAGATTGTGACCTGAGCTGAAACCAAGTTGGATGCTTAACTGACCGAGCCACCCAGGCATCCCTATACCAGATATATTCTTAGGACTCTGATCCAAATAATAATAAAAGCTAAGATTTCTCAATTATTTAATATGTACCAAGTACTGAATGATTCAGTAATAATTCATTTGAATCTTCACAGCAACCTAATAGGTCCTATTATTATCCCCATTTTATAGATAAGTAGAAACTGCACAACTTGCTCGGTATCACTCATTTGGGAAGTGATACTGGGCAGTATGGCTCCAGAGTCAGTTCTCTTAACCAACACATTGCCTCTTGTGTAAGATGATCACTTAATTTTGGGAAAAATCTTTTGTACTGTATGCTGTTTGTATTGTAGATTGTGGAGACCATGTGATCTCCTGTAGAGTATTTAGATTATAGCCTTGCCTGTAAGAAAATATTCCTTAGATTTTTTTTTTCTTTTTTTAAGATTTTATTTTTAAGTAATCTCTACACCCAACACAGGGCTCAAACTCAAAACCCTAAGATCAAGAGTCACACACTCTACCGACTGAGTCAGCTAGTCACCCCTTCCCTAATTTTGATGCCAAATAACCACATAGCCTAAAGATGCATGAATTCTCAAACAAGTAGAACAAAAAGATGCAAGATGCACTGTGTATGATGCTTTCAATATTCATTGTTATATTCAGAGCATCAGGTACTCTTGACTTCCTGATTCCCCATAATAGTTGCTCTTCATCTTAAAGTTCTGTGAAAACACAATATCTAGGATTGCATTTGGTGCTATAATAAAATAATTCACTATTTCTTTGAAGTTTGTAATGTATATTTTTTTAAATAACCACTTTACTGAGATATAATTCTATGGCATTGTAATAGATATTAACTTGTGTTTATCAGTAGCCTATAGTTCTTTAAAAAGTTTTTATGTATATTTTTGCAATCATTTTTAAATTTCTAATAGTGTTACAAAGTAGATTATTATATTTATTTAGCTAGGGAGATAGGATTGCTAACCGAGGGGGGTGGAATCTGTGCACAGGTAAACATGACAGATTAGAAAATTTCTAAGATTCTATTCTGTAATCTCCAAAGTATTAATCTCAAAGGGAGCAGGTTTTTTTTTTTTTTTTTTTTTTGAGCTCACAGGGACTGATTTATCATTAAAAGAAGTGTTTCTGATTATAACTCTATTTTGATCTCACAGCTTGAAACCAATCTATTGTATTCTTTCTTACCTGAAGTAACTCGGATGGCTAGAAAGTTTACTCACATTTCAGCACTTTTACAGGTATTATTTATAGCTTGTTTTATGTGAATATTTACTCTTAAGTTTCTAATAGTCTATAAATAAAACACTTGCAAATTTTGTCTGTGAAGCTATCTGGTATAACGTGTCTCTCCTGGTAATCTTATAATGTCCATTAATCAGAAAAGGGAATGTTTTTTTTTTTTTTTAATTTTATTTATTCATGAGAGACACACAGAGAGAGAGAGAGGCAGAGACCTATGCAGAGGGAGAAGCAGGCTCCCTGAGGGGAGCCCAATGTGGGACTCGATCCCAGGACCCTGAAATCATGACCTGAACTAAAGGCAGATGCTTAACCACTGAGCAACCCAGGCGCCCCAGAGAAAAAGGAATTTAATTGAAAATCTCTTCCCACCCATCTGTTTCTCTGGAAGAAAAGAAAAAAGTAGTTTGAATCTTTTTAAAATATTCCCCTAAGTAAACTTACATTTTGGAATTTTAAAAGTCTTATTGCAGATAAAGTGTTATTAAAAACAGGCCTCATAACCATTTACTCTTAGGCATAATAAACCCAATCTAAATTAGCCCATGATTCTGCGGGTCAGTATCTTACTCCACAGTTTGGGCTGGGCTCAGCTAGAAGGTTCTGCTGATCCAGGCCAGGTTCAGCCCATCTCAGCTGGGCCTGGTCATGCATCAGTGGCCAGCGGGCTGGTTTGAGTGTCCCTTAGCCATGGTGGCTCCATGTTTGCCATTTCCTAGCAGGCTAGTCCAGGCTCGTTCGTGAAGTGGTGGCCGCAGCAGGGGTGTCAAGAGTGCAGGTGGGAATGTGCAAAGCCTTTTGAGGCCTTGGACTCCATGTCACTTCTGCTGTGTGTTGGTCACAGTAAGACACAAGGCCAGCCCAGATTGAGGGACTGGAGAGGATGGGCTCTGTGTCTGGATAGAGGAGCTACAAAGGACTGTGGCCTTTCTTTTTCAGTCTGCCACAATCCCAGACTTTACTTGATGTCAAAGATTTCTGGAGATCGGTGTCTTTTTAAGGATTCTGTTTGAAAATGGAATAGCTGACTAAACCAGCATTTTGACAATGTACATGAAATATATATATATATATATATATATATATATATATATATATATATATATAAAGCTGGAGGATGTCTGTTTTACCAGATAAAAGCTGAATTTTGGAACGTTTGATAGTTAAGTGGTTATCGAGCCTTAGCTGTGGTCTCTTTCGCAGGCTGAGTTAAAAATGATTGGAAATAAATTCTGGATTTCTTTGAGAAAGCTGGCAGGAAGTATGTATTACTTAGCATATTAATTTACATAGTTTTTATTTTTAGTATTTTAATATTTTTTCCTTCTTGTTAATAGTATATAAATTTGTCACTCACGTGTATGTGTGAAGCATGGGAAGAAATACTGATGCAGATGGATTCTCGTCTCACCAAGTTTGTGCAGGTAAAGTTTGTGACATTTCCCCCTGGAAGGAGTAAGAGGAGACGCAGTGTCCTCATTGACTTGATGAGCTGCCTGAGGGATGGGGTACTGGTCGGGTTTGTAAAAGGCAAAGGTCAAGATTTCTTTCAAATGGCTCAGTCTAAGCTCACACCATTTCCCCAGGGAGGAAGGGCCCTCATGGTGGGACAGCCCAGGCCAGGCCAGGATTGTGGGGCTGAGCCGGTGGGGCTTGGAGAGGAAGAACAGGTTTTGGAAGAGCCCACTGGCTATTTTCCATTAACTGACATGCACAGAATCAATTTGAATAAGGATTTGAAGGAAGGTTAGGGGAAAGGAGGGGAGTCATGCTCCTCTAGTTTTAATTTTGAATTATACATATGGTTATGATTTTTAAAATACGTGTCATGGTTTTATCCATTTTATCTAGGAGAAGAGCACAACCACTTCAGTACAAGATGAATTCATGCACTTGCTGTTGTGGGGGAAAGCAAGGTAGTAAAACTCCTATTAGGTGCTCTTGCTTTTTCTTCTTTTTGTACAATAGTTTTTTATTTTGAAAGTAATTCGTATTCATTTAAAAAAAAATTCTAGTGCACAAAAATAAAAAATAGATGTTTTTCTAGACTTTTCTATGCATTTTTGTAAATGTAATCATTTTCTGTGTCTGTAATATATGTATGTATTTTCTGAATGTGTAAAAAAAATTCTAATTTTTTATGACCCCATCAATCTTTTCCTTTATGGTATCTGCCTTAGTGTAGATTCTTAAATCTTAGTGTTATTCTTAAAAATACCTTTCCTATCTTTTTTTTTTTTTTTTTAATTTTTATTTATTTATGATAGCCACAGAGAGAGAGAGAGGCAGAGACACAGGCAGAGGAAGAAGCAGGCTCCATGCACCGGGAGCCCGATGTGGGATTCGATCCTGGGTCTTCAGGATCGCGCCCTGGGCCAAAGGCAGGCGCCAAACCGCTGCGCCACCCAGGGATCCCTACCTTTCCTATCTTAAGAGTATTCAGAGATTGTTCTGTATTTTCTTCTAGAGTTTTTTCTTTTTTATAGTTCATGTTTTATTCCATTTACATGTTCCAGATTTGATTTATTTGGTTGTATGCTATGGAAGACTAACCTGTTTTTTCCTGAAGGTTTAGATAATTGCCCAACATAATTTCTTGAGTAGTACACTTTCTCCTTATGGATTTGAAATGCCCTTTTAGCATTCAGTACATCTTGAATATACTTCAGTCTGTTTCTGGACTTTATTGTTTCCTGTTTTCTCTCTCTTCCTTTGTGAGTACAACAAAGTCTTAATTTTTGTTAGACTGTTTCTTTCTGTTTATTTGGTTTAAAAATGTTGTTTTTATTTTGAAATTTGCTAGTTTTAAGTGATGCATTCACATTTTGGATAGAGAAAACTAAAAATACTTTCTTTTTCATTGTAGTGCTGAACTTCAGACCCTCTTAATGAATCAGTTAACAGTAAAGGTACAGTTAAAATATCTTTCTATTTAAATGGCTATGTGCACTTTCTTGATTTTTTTTTTTTTTTTTTTTTTTTTTTAGAGCAGCACACAATAGCTTACTTATATGCTAAATGTATTTTTTCCTCTCACTTAGGGCTTAAAGAAGCTTGGCCAGTCGATAGAATCATCATATTCCAGTATCCAGAAATTGGTTATAAGCCACCTACAGAGGTATGAAGGTGATGTCGAATTTTTGGTATTATGTCTACATGTACTTGCTGTTGGTGTTCTTCATCAGCTGGCATTCTCTTTTTGAGCTTTTTCTAACTAAAATTGTTGCATTGGTACTTGAGGGGAATCTTGGGATGCCCAAGGTTTAAAGAATCAATAACAGTAATTCTGCTTTATGAAATAATTTTCAAACATCTTTTCACCGGGCTGAGCTCTCTGTCTGGGATTTCTTTTCTCAGACAAGCAGGAGGTGTATTTTGAAAAGGCATATACCCCTTTTTGAGCACGAAAATTCAGTATGTTTATCATTGTACAGTTTACAAGGCATGTTACGTGTTTTTGCATTTAGCATTTGGCAAGGTGTTGATTGTGATTATCCTCCTTTTACACAAGAAGAAACAAATCCAAACCGGCCTGAAGTTACTGAGCATCAGTCACAGCCAGACTCTCTGATCTTCAGGTCTCCTGCTATGTCTATCCACAGCTCCCTCACCACAAGCAGTGTGCTTGTGGCTGCTCAATGTTTGACTTAAATTTTGATAAATCCCTCTATGCTGAATTCCCTAGCCCTCACTACATCACCTCAGCCTCGGATCACTGCAGTGCCCTTCAGCCTGGTTTCTAGTCCACAAATACATTTGTGCCCCTCGAATGTATTCCCCACAGCAGGTCTCATCAGGTTACTCTTACTGCTTACAGGACCAAGACTCTTGCATGGCCTTTAACACACCTGCCTCTCTGCTTCATGCACACTCGTGGCTTTATCGGACTTGACCTATTTTCATCCTACCTAGGGCTTTTGTGCATCCATCTTGCCTTGTGGATCACTCCCACTCTGCTCTTACTTGAACCCCTTAGCTCGAATATCACCTGTTCTGAGAGGCCTTCCCTAATTCCCCAGATTTGTTCAGGTATTATTCCATTACACTCACAATTGTGAGCATTTCCTTCAAGTCATTTATGATTGTTGGAATGATATACTATCTGATTGTGGTTATGAGTGTCCTCCCCACGTGAGACTGTCCATGCCATGAGGATCCTTTCATTTTGTCCCCAGTATCTAGTGCCTGGTTTAAAGTCAAAACTTAATGTTTGTTGGATGTTATATACACAGCTCTTGGGTGAATAAGATGACCATCTGACTATCTTTATTTAGAGTGCCAGGGCTAACTGTAGAACACAATGTGATCTTGTAAAATTTAATTTCATGCTCATGTATTCATCTGAGTCGTCAGGATGACCAAATGATTCTGTTACAGTTTTTAGAGAAAATTTCAAAAAATGATCACTTCCCATAGGAAAAAATTTAAGTTACTTTCAGTTTTTATTTCTGAAAATTTGGAAATGTTTAGGTCAGGTAGTAGCTGTCTGCCACCTTGAGGATAGTAATGATGAGAATTTTTTTCTGTTCTGTTTTGATAGTGGCTCCGAGTCTTTATTATACCACTTGAGTGAACTGAAAGGAATGGCTTCATGGAAGCAAAAATACGAACCTCTTGGACTAGATGCTGCAGGAATTGAAGGTAGTAATTTAATTTTTCAATAGAATACATTAAACACACTTGAGTTATTTGACAAATGATATTTATTTACTTCTCTTTAGATGCTATTACTGCTGTGGGTTCTTTCATACTCAAGGCAAATGAGCTGCTTCAGTAAGTATTGGGATACCTAGAATCACTGGCTTGAAAATATTTTATTCTCATAAGCAAGAACCTAGCAGACTGTCATGATTTTCTTAAAATGGGTCTTTTAAATTTTTATCAAAATTATTGCCTTCACATGATTAAAACAAGCCAATAACCCAGCAGTCTCATCAATCAGAGTGGTGTTTTACTCTCCCTACCCCCATCCTCACTCCAATCCCCTCTCAGAGGGAATCCTTTTAATTCCTTTGACTGTGTCTGTTTTTAGTTCTTCTGAAGGTGACTTCCCCACTTCTAAGTTGTATAATAACTATACCGCATTTCTTTTATTTACTCAGTTTTAGAAATTCTTATCTGTGTTTGTTTTTCCTAGACTTTGTTTTCTTTCTTTTTGCGTTGTCTGCCTTTGTCACATCCTCAGATTCTTCCCCTGTCTCAAGGGCAGTATCACCCCCTGGACTCACCCTCGATCCCTGACATCTCCTCCTCTGACCTACCCTCCCCCACCTCGGCACCCATCTGGATGTGCTGCTCCAGCTCTCCTGGCAGCTGTCACATAGGTACTCCAGTGCTTTCACGAGTTAGGTCCAGACTTAGGATCTCCTTTATTGCTTGCTTTCTTTAATCATTTTGTTGGAAAACATCCTCCAGTAACTTACTCAGAAAATAGCTACAAAACAACAAACTCTGGATCTTTTCTCCTTTACACATAATTGATGGTTTCCAGTGGGTATAGGGTGATGAAGGGGAAAATTCGTTTGCTCAAAGAATTTTGTAAGTATTGCTCCTTTGTGTGCCAGCCTTTTTGTGGCTAATGGAAAGTCCGGTGCTTCTGATTCTCATCCCTCTGTAGAGTTTTTTTTTCTGTTTGTTTCTCATCTCTAAAGTTTCATTTTTTATCATTGATATATTGAAATTTCACAGTAGTGTTTTTAGATGTGGGTCCTTTCATTGTGCTGATAATAAGAAAATACCATTAGAACCTGAATTCTATTGTGTTACTATTTTGGTAATCTCTTTTTCTCTCTCTTTTTTTATTTTTTTATTTTTTATTTTTTTTTTCTCTCTCTCTTTTTTTAAATTAGATTTTTGTTCTAGAAACTTGGGTCAGGTATTAAGCCATTAGCTAATCCTTGTCTTCTGTTTTTCCTCACATATTTCTCATATCTATGTCTTTTCTGTTTCATGAGAAATTTTCTTTTTTTTTTTTTTTTTTTTTTGAGAAATTTTCTTAATTACCCAACATTGTCATTCATCATAGACATTTATTAAGTACTTAACCTATATTTTAAACATAATTCGAGATGCTGAGAATATAGCAGTGAACAAAACTGATAAAATACCATTTATGGATCTTACATTCTAATGTGGTGGGATAGACAATACAGGAATGAATGATTAAAATATATAGCAAGTCAGATAGTATAATTAGTGGTGAGAAAAACCAAGCACGGAAGAGGGACCTCGGGGGTGTGATTTTATGTAGGGAAGGCTTCGCTGAGAAGATGATGTTGAAAGGAGTGAGTCATTGGTATTTGGTAAAAGAGACAACAAATGTGAAGATGCTGAGTTTGGAGCATGCTAAGTTGGGAGCCACTATAGCTAAAGTGAATTGAATAACAGAGCGTGAGAGATAGAGGATGAGTTAAGAGAGGTCTTGGAGGATAGGCCAGATTGTGTAGAGCCTGTAGACAATTGGAAGGACTTTGGGTTTTACTCTGGATTTGAGACGAAGCAATCAGGGTCATGGAGTGACAGTATATGACTTAGGTTTTTAAAAGATTCTCTTGTTATTTACTTAATTCTGAGAATAGATTATAAGAGCGCAAGGATAGAAGCCAAAAGAGAAATGGTAGCTGGAATCCAGAGAGGTCAAAATCTGGGTATATTTTCAAAGTAGAAATAATAGGATTTGCTGAATGATTCTATGTGCATGGTAAAATAAGAGCCATGGATAATTAGGAGTTTAGGTTCTGAGCACCTGGAAGAGTAGGATTGACATTTACTGAAATGGAGAAGACTTGGAAGATAATTTATAAAACATATATGTGTGTTTTATGTTTCTCAATTTGGTTTTATCTGGTATTTTTATGATTAGATTCAGGTTATACATCCCTGGCCAGAATATTATATAACGGTGGAGTGTCCTTCTCAAGGTGTCATATCCAGAGGCAAACGATGCCTGTCTGGCTCCTCCTTAATGATGTTAATTTTGATGACTTGGTCAGTGTGTTAGCCATATTAAATTTGAAATGTCTGTTAAATATCCTCACGGAACCGTCCAAGACATTGTTGATGAGATAAGATGGATATTCAAGGGAGGAGTCCAGGCTGGAGATGTTAGTTTGGGAGCTGTCAACATGTTGGTGTTACTTCATGCCATGAGGCCAGAAGAGGTAGTGAGTGTGCTTAGAGAAGAGGACAGATAAGAAGACTGAGTGATGGGCGTTCCAACATTGAGGAATGGGATTGATAGAGGGCTCGGCTCGCAAAGGAAATTGGAGAGGCAGAAGGACCAGGAGAGTAGGTCTCCTGTAGGCAGAATAAAGGCAGCATTGTAAGGAAGAATGCTAAGTCAAGATTAAGATCAAGAATAGAACAGATAATCAGAGTATTACTAGGATTGGTTATTGGTGACCTTGATCAGAACCATGTCACGGAGTCCTGGGTGCTGTTGGGATATAGAATGAGAGCAGGTGCAAAGAAAATAGAAAATGTAGTCTCTTGAGTTTTGTTATAAAGGGAAATGGCCAGTCGTGGGAAATAGTTGTTGGGTTTTTGTTTTTTGTTTTTTGTCTTACGATGGGAGAAATTAGAGCATATTTATATATAAGGGGTGTTCTCCAGAAGGGGAACAACTGATGATGGCAGAAGAGAGGAGAGGAGTGCTGGAGTTAAGAGTATGGGAGGGGACGGCCATGTGCATTGGGGAATTGGGCTAGAAAAATAGTTTATCCATGATTACGGGGGAGAAGCCTACAGGAAGAGTCACAGACACTAGTCTGTGAGCACACGGGGGCTGGGGGAGGTTCACTTCCAACTGTTCGTTGTCTTCATGAAACAGGAAATGTGCCAGCCCTTGGAAGGTAAGAGTGGGGAGGTGGCTTACGAATGAAGGAGAGGCCGCGACCCGGTTGTGTAGTGCAGTGGGAGAGCGAGGGGCGGATGCTGGTTAGTGCTTACGTGAGTGTAGACTCTGTCTTCCTCTGCTGGGGTCAGCTGGCTGCCAGGGCCCAGGACCCGTGAGCGGTTGGATTTGCTGGGCTTGGTGACCAAGGTGAAGCAAACGTGGGACGAGGGAATTCAAGCCAGGGCATGATTAAAATGAACCTGGAATTGGAGCTGGTTCAGGAGGGAAGGGAGGGCGCGGAGTGAGTGAGGCAGGAGGAGAGGTGGCGGAGGCCGTGGGCAGCAGTCTTGGTGACACGAGAGCTGGGGTGCTGGAGAGCGGTCGCTGGGAAGACTGGGGTTGTTGCTGAGTGGCTTGCTGGACGTTGAGGTTTAGAGGGTTCAAGTTGCCAGTGCCGGGGTCTAGGCTGTAAGCTCTGGAATAGGTGGTCGAGCTGAGGTGGAGGACGTGATGTGACCTGAACCGTTGTGTCAGATTCTTTGTCATGGCAGTCCTTGTCTTTCAGTTTCCCAGAGTGTCTTCCAATTTCTTTAATCATTTTTCAAAGCTGTGCTCCTGCTTTGTAGGTGACGTTTTCGCAAATCTCGGAGGACATTAATTAGATATTTTTAAAAGTCTGCCGTTGCCTGAATGATCTCCACTTCCTGGGTCACTTTTCTGTTTGCCCTGGTCTCTTGTTGCAGGCTTTCTTCTCATATCTGATGCTCCCTCCTTTACTGATCTTTATTCAAGAGGCAATTGCAGGTTGGCTTGGAATCTCTGAGACAGGGCTGCAGAAAGCCGGCTTGAGTCCTGGAGCGCCAGAGCTTGGCTGTGGGCCACCAGTGCCCACACCAACCACCTCAGCTCTTCCCAGCTTGTTCGGTTTCCTGAAAGAACCCCGTTCGTTTGCTTTTGTTTGGAAGGTAGACCCCTAGGCATTCGTGTTGTGGGGGAGAGAACATACTGACTGCTCTGTATTTCACTTTGCACCGGGTCCAGCCCCACGTCATCCTGGGGCTGCTATGGAACCTGACATGTCCAAGTCCGGGTGTCCCTGGGATTCCACAGGGCAGGTGGCTCCTTCCTGGCTCTTCTGCGTGTCCTGCACGTGGCCGCCTCTGTTGCGCAGCCTTCCTGACATTTCTGAAATTTCTTTCCTACTGTCCTTTTTGTTTTAGGGAGTTTATAACACACCCCTCCTGCCACTCCATTATCATCTTAATGGGGTTTTAGATGGTAGAGGTTGTGCTCAGAAGACAAAACGAGAGGAGAGATGACTGCTTTTCCTGTATGTTGATTTATCTTTTGGTTCACCATGTTTGCAGAGAGTAAGCATAAAATATTAAGCTTTCTGTGATAACTTTCCAACATGAACAAAAGTAGTTTATTTAAATTCTTGCTCCTTTGAGGTAAGTTGAATATAGCATTATTTCAGGTTGTAGACAGAAATTGAGGCAGTGAGAATTTTGATGTTAGCCTGTAGCAGAGTAGGGATGGCCCAAGGCAGGGGAGGGGAGGTCCAAGTATTGATTAGGAAAGACAGAAAGGAACTTTCCTTCTCTTTTTTCATTTTTGCCACAAGAGAATTTTTTTTAAGATTTTATTTATGAGAGAGAGAGAGAGAGGCAGAGACACAGGGAGAGGGAGAAGCAGGCCCCATGCAGGGAGCCCGACATAGGACTCGATCCCAGGTCTCCAGGATCAGGCCCTGGGCTGAAGGCGGGGCTAAACCGCTGAGCCACCCAGGCTGCCCTAAGAATTTTTGATCATATTGCTTGGTAACATAAGAAACGTCAGTCTTTTTTTGTCAAGTCTTTTACTCTAAGAGCCGGGTTAACGAGACCTACCTCCCCAGTAGTGTGAAACTTCTTGCTTGGCTTTGAGGGATCCCTGGGTGGCTCAGCGGTTTAGCACCTGCCTTCAGCTCAGGGCGTGATCCTGGAGACCCGGGATCGAGTCCCATATCTGGCTCCCTGCATGGAGCCTGCTTCTCCCTCTGCTTGTGTCTCTGCCTCTCTCTCTCAATCTGTCTCTCGTGAATTAAAAAAAAAAAAAAAAAATTTGCAACATCCTTTGAAAAAAAAAAGGAAGGGGCTTTGAGATTTAGGAAGAAAAGGTGTTATTAGTTGCTTAATTATCTTGTAGATGTGAGCTTAAAGAGATTTTTAAAAAGTGATACCCCTGTCCATATTTAGAGATTTTTTCATCGAAATGAACAGGACTTCCACTTAGAACACGTAATTTGGGTTGTGCATTTCTGTAAAGCTCAAGAAAATTCCGTTTTTGAGGTCAGTTACTGAAAGCATAAAAAATTGACTTCCAAAAATCATGTCCACTGATACCAGAGGTAGTGGCATAGTACAAATTTATGATGATTTTCTGTTGGTGTGATGTTTTTTCTTCTTACTGACCAGTGAATATTTTTTTAAACTGAGAATAATGCTGAAAACGTTTTTTCTGACTTCTTTTATTTGCAAAGTTGGAAAAGGATTTCATACTTTACTGAATGCTGGAAAGACTATTACACAGTTTGTGGCAAGGCTGTTATAACTAGTTGGAATCTGACTTGCTTTGTTTTTGAAAAGAACCAGGATTTGCTCTTCTGAAGCTTTATTTTTAGGTATGTGTTTGATTTGTAAAATCAAAGGTTTAAATGTCCTCCAGATAGGATAAAATAGAATGGTAAGGATTATTATATCCCACAACAGTTGAACGATGATACATGAACCGCACATAATTTTTTTTCTGATTTCTTTTATTTTTATCTTTTCAGAGCTATAGATAGCATGAAAAACTTCAAAGCGTGTTTTTTTTTCTGATTTCTTTTATTTTTATCTTTTCAGAGTTATAGATAGTAGTATGAAAAACTTCAAAGCATTTTTTCGCTGGCTTTATGTGGGTAAGTTAATTGAATGAAGCATTCTTATTACTTTAACACTTCTTTTAAAATTGTGGGAGTACCAATTTAGAATATTTCAGTTACTCTGGTAAAATTTCAAGTAAGAGGAAGAGAGAATGGCCTAAGTGACCCCTCTTCTGTATCACCAACCCCAGCTCCCCATGGAGATAACTTGTAGCATCAGCTGTCCCTATCACTCATTGATGGTTAACCTTTTTTTTTTTTTTTTTTTTTTAACCTTGTAGTGTCTCCTTGGGTGAAAATAACATTTTTGAATCTCTGCTATGTACTAGGCACTGGTAGATGTTAGGTTTTTTCAAAAGAGAGGGGGAAAAAATAAGATAGAGCCTCTGCCCTTCAGTAGTGTATTTTCTGAGCTGTTCCTTGATCTTCTGTTTCTATATCTATGCCTTCCATTATGGTGTCCCATAGCCACCTATGACTTTTTAATTAGTTGACATTATGTAAATTATACATTCAGTTCATTAATCATGCTACACACATTTGAAGTACTGAGAAGCCACACACTGTTGGTGCCTACCACGTTGGACAGCACTGAATGAGGTTTGCAGTATCCTTTCTGTCAGACACTAATGCCCTAGCTAACTAGAATGCGGACCATTTACAGTGTTTCTTTGGGTCTCCACAGTGTCTTTTCATTCATTGTAGGTAGTTAACTGGTATTTATTAACTTGATAATAAGTGTTTTATTGCTTACTCTACAGTGTGTGCATATTTTATGGAGGTCCCATTTGTACTATTTTTGTAAACCACCCCACCTTAATATCCTTGAAATGATCCAACATACGCTCCCTTTCAACACAGGAAAATTTAGTTACAAATGGGATTTATCCCATGTTAAAATTCTGAAGAGTAAAATAGAAGGTAAATTATTTGTAATATGCTCACAGCTTTTAAACAAATGCCTAAATCTTCAATTCTGATATCTTATAAACAGCCTTGTATTTGTCAGCCTAATATAATTGCTTGTGATAAAAAAAAAAAAAAGAAGAATGGGATCCACAGATGTTGGCATTTGAAATTCTTCATTTTTTCTCAAAACCATACCGAGGCTAGCCAGAATGGGGAGCCAGAGTGTTTATCAGGCCAGCCTGTTTAATATCAGGGACGCTGATTAGAATAAATTACAGTATTAAAACTGAATGAGATCTTTGAAATAATTTTCTTTTACAGAAGAGGTTTGGTTTTACTTGTAATTACTGGTGTAGTTGAGGCAGTTTATAGTCTTATTGCATGTCCTAACTCTAATGAGAAGCCTGATTAGAAGAGAAATGAATTACTGCTCAGTCCTTATCATTAGAGCGGAACATTGCAGAAAGCACACTGGATGGGAGAACGAGAGGTCTAATTATAATCCTGGCTCTGCCATTCGTTGACTGTACTGCCTCGGTTTGCTCCATTTTGAAAGGTAGCCTCCATGAAGGCAGGAACTTCTTTTATACTGCTGTGTCCCCAGCACCCCTGCTATGCTCAGTGAGTAATTTTTGGGCAGATAAATGAATGAATGAGTGGACTAGATTCTGGCTTGTTTTTCAGATAATTTAGAAGTTTAAACTAATTGAGAACAGTTTCTAAAATTATCTGTGCAGAATCACATCCAGCATGCTCACTCCTGACCGAACGCAATTAAGGGAGATATGCAAACACTATGCAAAAGCACATGCAGCATTCTCCTTGACTCTGGTGGACATAATACAAAAACACAGCCCTCTGAAAGGACAAAATGAATCAGCCGCAGAAACTAAAGAGAGTCTATAAATATACGTGTATGTAAGTGTAAGTATATACACATAAGTCTTAGTACAAATATCTTTGTGTAGCCAAAACCCAGGAGAAAGAAACATGTTTGTTTGGTATTCTAAGGCTTTTGGAGGAATGAGTTGCTTGCAGATTTTAAGAAAAGAAACATCATATGCTAGGAGAGGAATGAATCCCCGCATACGTAGTCTTCACACAAGGCGGCAGTCACATCGAACTGTCTGGAGTGGCAGTGGGTTGAGTTGAAGGAGAAAACAAAAAATACTAGTTTAGAATCGTTAGACCAGCCATTCTGAACCTGAGAATAAAAGTCAAATTTAAAGTCTTCACGCTTTAGTTTTTAGAAGGAAAATCTGTTTTCCTTGGTGAAAAGATTTCCTTGACTCTTGAAGACTTAGGCCAGTGAAACACATTTAGTCTTTGAAATGTATCTGTAATAACGTCTGTAGCTTTCCTTTAAAGATTGTTTTTTAATTTATATTTCCAGCAATGTTGAGAATGACGGAAGACCACGTGCTTCCGGAGCTGAATAAGGTAGTAATGTTTCCCAGTGTGCTGAATATTGCTCTAGCTGAGCTCAGCTTTGCTGCTCCTCTTGGTATTCTTACACCATTGCTAGTTTCCAAGATGTCAGGCTGTAGACACTAAAATACATCTTAGTGAGCCTTTGATATTTTCTTTAAAAAATTTGTTTTACTTACTTTTCATCTTGCAAAATACCTTTGCCATGGTTATCTAATTTTATAATTTTCATGTTTATAGAAGATTTTGTATTCTGTATCATGTAGGGTGCTTCTGTTCCATATTTATAACTTCCTTAAGTTTTGAATGCATTTTATTTCCTTGGAAATCTGGTACTTTAGATATTAGTCCCAATGCTGATATCTGGTAAACCGTGGTTTCTCCGACGGTAAGGATTGTGACAAGTGGCAGTGGAATTTGCTTTAAGTAAGGCCTTTCAGATTAGGGCAAGATTCCTACCTGAATTCTGTGGCTCACTCATCCTCACCTCTGCCCGCACTCTGATTCAGATAGATGAGATAATATGGGGCCTGAGAAAAGGGAGAGCATTAAAATTAGCCCCAGTGGACTGCAAGAATAAGGGATTGCCATTCTGAGACTCTTACAAGGAGCAGGTCTTTTATGCTAGGATGACTGGCCTGGCAAAACAGGGTTCACGGTAGCTGTTTCTCTGATATCACTGTTACTTTTGTTTGGGGAAATAAAATGTGTTAATTGTTGGGGAGAGGAGTAACCTCCTTGTATAATTTTGTGAGGCCTGAAGAACTGGAGTGGGGTGGCGGTAGGGTCACTGCAGGAAGCAGACATCGACCCCAAGGCAAGCATCACTGTTGGGTTGTAGGTCTTCACTCAGGTCAAGACTCCTCTGGACATACAGCCTCCTCTTCCAAAGCAAGGACCCTGCACACACAGTCTTACCACAAGGCCTAAAATAATAAACCAACTTTAGACCATCAGGAATTCTGTAGCTGTTGGATTAGCTGATTGGAAAATGGGTTTAAAATGTTTAATTACATGCTTGTCAGAGCCTTGAGATTTCATATTTTCACAGTTGCATACTCTTTTGGATTTCTATTGATATTTCTTTGAAGGAACTTTGCCTCCTTGTACCATGGCTTTTAGAAGATAGTAAAAAAGGTCACATTTATTATTACATAATGTAGGTTATATCGGGAAGCTTTCTTTTGTCTTGATTTGTTTTTCTTTTTGTTCCTTTTTGGTTTTGATAGATGACTCAAAAAGATATCACATTTGTTGCTGAATTTCTTACGGAACATTTCAATGAGGTAGGAAGTTGGTATTTCTATAATGCTGTTTTCTTGAAAAGAATTGAAATAAACCTGGGTAATGGTGAGAAGTAATCACATTTAATCCAACTTAGTTGACATTTTTAGCAGTTGTGCTTTTTAAACTATTGAACTAATTAATGGAAATACTTACTTTAGAGGCTTTATAAACTCCGCTTTTGTTTGGATGTGTGTTATACAATCTCTAAAAAAAAAAAAAAAAATAGGATAACTGCTACTAACAGCTCCCTTAAAAAATTAAGCTTTTCATTAAGTTTAAGAATTTTTTCTATATCTTTTGTGAGTTGACTTAAGAGTTAAACTATGCTTATGCTTATTCTTTCTAGGCTCCAGACCTTTATAATCGAAAAGGAAAATACTTTAACGTTGAAAAAGTTGGTCAGGTATGGGCTTTTGGAACTTAGTTATTACTGTTTTTAGAAATTATTAAAAACTAACGTTAAAACTTTAGCAGTGTTAGTCTTTATTATCCAAAATTTCTAGAAAATAATACAATGCCAGCTTACATAGCAACTCTGTACTTTTAGTAAAGGACCAAAAAGAGGAGCCATTTTTATACTTCTGCTCTCAGAACTCTTAATAATGACTGAAGACCCCGGAGAGTTTTTGTTAATATGGGTTATATTTATCAATGGTAGATATTAGTAGGCATTGACAATTATGGTATTAAATACAAAATTATTTAAAAGTAGCAATAATTCTACTTAAACATTACATGTTAACATAAATATTTTTAATGAAAAATAACTGTTTTACAAAGCAATTTAGTGAAGAGTGGCATTGTTTTGTAGTTTTGCAAATCTTTTCGATGTCTGGCCTAATAGAAAACAGGTTCTCATAGATGCTTTTTCAGTCTGTTGTGATGGGTTTTTTTGGTTTATGTCTGCAAAGAAAATCTGGCCTCACAGGGGTGTTAGAAAGGGAGAAGTATTGTAATGGCTTTTTCAGGTAATTGTGGATGTTTTTTGTTATTATACCAAGTCTTGATAAGAGATAGTGTCTTAAAGATTGGCTTTAATGTGGAATCTAAAATTACATCAGTGAACTTTTCATACTCTGATACATTAAAATCCATTCATCTGTCTTGGGCTTTGAATGGATCTTTTACCCCTGCGTGATTTTGTAATATTATGTATTGATCATTTGGAAAATACTGGTTACTGAGTTATGCAGATCTTCCAAATGCTGACACCTTTCTTCATGCAGTATCGAGAAATCTGATATTATGAATATCCGTACCAATATCATCAGAAAATCTTTAAGTGCTATGGCTGTCAAGCGCACAGTGGCAGATACAGATTTTCAGAAATTTTAATTTTTGCTTGAATGTTTAAATTTTATCGTCGGCAACAAATACTGTCAGTTGTTTTGCTTAAAGTGACAGGCTTGCTTTATTTTCAAGAAAGCGTCTACCAAATGCCCACATACGAATAATCACAGCTTACCTGCCAGTCATTCTTTCAAATAAAAATGGAATTCCATTAACACCAACAAAGGGCCTGGCTTAACTCACAACTAAAACAATTTCTTAAACGTTTTTCCTCAGGGTAGCCATCGTACTTAGGTATCAGCAGACGTGCTTTGTGTATACTTCCAGTTCTGTCACACAGAATTTTTAGAAGATTTGTACTTCAGGATTGAGATTTAATAAAATTGATCATTTTAGTAGCTCCATTAACTAAGAAGTGAAATTGTCAGTATGCTGCAAACAGGAATACGCTGCCCATAGTATGGCCTGAGGCTTTGCCGCCTGGCCCCAGCAGTTATTCCCGCTTGTGCTTTTGACCATCAGTGCCAAGGTCCACACAGTTGAGAGGGCAAAACATATTTTGAAATTCTCAAAATAGTATTGACCTCATGGATCCTAGCATCTTTGGAGCTCCTAGGGGTCTGTGGACCATACTCGGAGGACTCCTGCCCTAGAGTAGATTGGTAGTTGATACTTTTAAAATTCATTTATAACACATGCATACACACACGCAAGATTAAAATGTACTTCGTGAACATGGAACACCAAATTTAAACTCAGTGTGTGGTCTCTGCATCTGTACCATTCTGACTTTCAGGGGTTTGCAGTTTGCTCAGTGGCTCAGCATTTAGTGAATTTTGGTCACTTTGCATGAAGTAATAGCAATATAGTTTCAGAGCCCTTGGCAGTAAAACAGAATCATTTAAATAGAATAGTGTTAAATATAAAGTCTATAAATATAAAGCCTCCTTCTTTGGTGTATGACATTTAAAATTTTGATTCTCTATTAATTCTAGTACTTGAAAGATGAAGATGACGATCTTGTGTCACCCCCTAACACAGAAGGAAACCAGTGGTATGATTTTCTTCAAAATAGCAACCACCTTAAAGGTAGTTAATGAACCCAGTGGATTTTGGCTGTGTTTATACTTGATTTGAGAGCAGTATATTAGCTATGAGTATTGCTGGACAATTATTGGATATTTATCTCTGTTCTTTAGATCATTTGTGCTCTATTGCATTTGATTAGAGAAGTAGCAAAATAACAAATAGTATATGACATTACTACAGTAGAAAACACTCTGAAATGAACTGTGATGTAGGAAGATTGCTTATTCTCAGGTATTCTCATACTGTCTTGTTTTGTGCCCTAAAAAAAGTAGGATATTGGGGAAAAAAATTATAGAGCCTGCTGGTGAGAGAAGTCTTTGGCCAGTTCCAATTTGTGAACTCCTAAAAGCCTAGTGATGCATAACACTTCTCCTGAGATTGTAGCTTTTCATGTGTACTACCTGTGCCTCTCATTCTCTAGGATCTTGAAATGTTGATAGAGTAAAATGATCCAAAATTATTAGAGATGCAACACAAAATAGCAACCACTAAGTAAGTCCGAGCTTCACTATTTTAGATACAAGTATTTTTGAAGCAATATTTCTTTGCTTTCTCAAAGAGTGATCTGATTTAAAAAAAAAAAGAGTGCTCTGATTACAGTCTATCAGTTTCTTAGATCCCTAGGGTAATGGCCCCATGCACATATTTCCTCCCTGAATGCTCTGAGAAACCCAGGGAGTAGGCACCTGTTACCATATTTTCTAACAAGGAAGTTGAAATTCAGAGAAGGCCCAAGATCACAGAAGCTAGTATATAATGGACCCACAGGGTCTGCTGACCTCAAAGCCTGAGTTTTTAACTCGACTCAGTGGTAAGCTCTGCTACTTCTATCTGGTTGCTGTTTATCTGAATAAATGAATGACTGAAGATAGATCGGGGAGGATAGAATTCTCTGAGGCCCAGAACTTGGCTTATTCCTCTTTTGTTCTAACCCTAGACGTCCAAATTCTTCTTCTTCTTCTTCTTTTTTTTTTTTTTTCCAAAGATTGTATTTATTTATTCATGAGAAACAGAGACACAGAGAGAGGTAGGACACAGGCAGAGGGAGGAACAGGCTCTGCTTCTCTGCAGGGAGCCCGGATCTCCAGGATCATGCCCTGGGCCGAAGGCGGCGCTAAACCACTGAGCCACCCGGGCTGCCCCAATTCTTTTTCAGAGAAGGACATTCTGTATTGCTTGAGATCTATTGATGTCAGTTAGTTATTGAGTAGAGGGAGAATAAAGGTACAGCCGACTCAGCCCACAGCTGTGTTTCTTCAGGATGCCTCCACAGCCTGAGGAGGGCTGACAGCAATGTGCCAGCAGCAGTGGCACCTGGACCCTGTCTGGGAGTGGGCTGATAATGGTCCTGAGAACTTCATTGAGCTAAAAATAGACCCTACCCCTTTATTCTTCTCATCTCATTTCTGTGGATGAACAGGAAGGCCTAATCTTAGCTACAGGCCCCATGTTTGTTTTTAAGACTTTACTTATTTATTTATTTGAGAGTGAGAGAGTATGAATGGAGGGGAGGGGCGGGAGGAGAGGTGAGAAACAGACTTCCTACTGAGCAGGGAGACAGACACAGGGCTCGATCCCGGGACCCTGGGGTCATGACCTGAGCCAAAGGCAGACACGTATCCTACTGAGCCACCCAGGCTCCCCTATGGGGGTCCTGTTTAACCAAGATAACATTTCATATTATTAACTCCATATCTTAAAACCTTGAGGTTTTATGTGAACGGGGAGAAACTCATTAATTCTCTAGTTTCTTAGTGTGGAGAAATATGGGCTCTCATTATGAACATTTTAAGATTTATTTATTAGAGAGAGTGTGTGTGCACAGGTGCACTGGGAAGGGGCAGAGGGAGAGAGAATCCCAAGCTGACTGCACTGAGCCCGACACAGGGCTCCATGCCATGACCCTGAGCCATACCAAGAGTTGGACTCCCAGCCGATTGCACCACCTAGACCCCCCATCATTATGGAACTATTAAGAAAACCTTCATGAAACATCTGTCTAGCACTTTGCAAAAATCACATGCTAAGTATTTTGTACTTTCACAGGATAAGTGAAGGAGAGCCAGTGTTGCATGATGTGTAAAAGTCGGTGCTCTGGGCAGCAGGGTTTGGAATCTGCTCATTTTACTGATGAGAAAACTGGGGTTCAGAGATGTGAGGCAATCTGCCCTCAGCCACATTGCGAGGCAGTTGTAGAGCAGAAAAGCGGTTGTGACGATGAAATAAATGTGGATAAAGCACTTAATGCCTGACGCTCAGCTCCCGAGCAGTCAGCATGCTAGCGTGTGACACTGACACTCCCGACAACAATTCTGACACCCACTGGGTGTCCTGCAATTCAGTCGTGATGCTAACTACCACAGGTTAGTGTGTGCTAAAGCCCACAGGTTCCCTGGCTCGGTCCCCGAGACTGCCCACGTGTCAGACTTCAGTCCTAAGTATCAAGTCCCTGGGTGGCCCACACTTCTGTCCCCACAGCCACCCGCTCTTTGCAGGTTGATAATTTGCTAAAATGGCTTACAAAACCAACACTTCATTTAGGTTTCCTGCTTTATTATAGAGAGACAAGTCAGAACAGCCAAGTGGAAGAGATGCTTAGGGCAGGGTTTGGATGGGCTCAGAGCTTCCATGCCTGCCCTGGGCCTGCCACCCTCCCACGGACCCTCTGAAACCCGCTTGTCAGGGCTTCTTTGTGGGGTTTTCATTATGCCAATTGATTGAGGAAACCACTGACTATCGGTGATTGGACTCAACTGTAGCTCCTCTCCCCTCCCTGGAAGTTGGGGTACAAGGGCTGATAAGTCCAGGCTTCTCATCGGGACTTAGTCCTTTCTGGTGACCACTTCTCATCCTGAAGCCATCTAGGGATCTACCCAGACTCACCTCATTACAACGAAAGATGTTCCTGTCACCCTTACCAGTCAGGAAATTCTGAGGATTTTTGAAGTTCTGTGCCAGGAGCCAGGGACAAAGACCAAAAATATCTTTCTCTGCTCTCACAGCATCTGTCACCTGTGGGGAGGTTAAAATGTTAACGTGATTAAAACTCATTTTGTCCAGCATAGCTGTGCCATGAGATGCCTCGAGTCAAGGAAGCCTACAGAGCTCAGTAGAAGAGGTGGGCTTTGGGAGTCTGAGGGTTGGATTCACGGGTATAGATTGTTTTGTCATTTTCACACTGGGCATTTGCCAAACCTCCTGGGTAAACCTCATTTTTTTAATCTATAAATTGGAGTGTGCGATGTTTACTTCGTACAGCTGTTGTGAGCAATAGAAATAACATATAAAGGAATCTAGCATAGTTGCTCTCAGCGAACAATTATTTATCACTTTCTCCTGGTAGGGTAGCCTTTTGAAAAGTAAAAAAAGACACAGCTTTAGTTTTTGCCTCCTGTTTCTGTTTTTATTATTAACCTCTCCCAAAACAATAGTGGACTGCTTTTGTCACCCCATTGTGGCAAAGAGTAGAGAAGAAAGAACTCTGTTTTACCCTGTGTCTTGTGGTTCCCAAATCATCCCTTCTTACACCCAGCGGAAGCACACCGTTAGAGTTTGGTGGGGAAAATAGACTAGAGTACCAAGCTGCGGGACTCGGCTTGTAGTAAGCGTGGTGGGTTTTAGTGGGCTGGCAGCAGGGGGTGATGGAAGAGAGGCGGAAGGCCACAGTCATTGTCATGAGGTCGTGCAAAGGGATAGTGAAGCGGCCAGGGGGCTCTCCACGGCCACAGAAGCTGTGCGGACTGGCTCTGACAAGAGATTATTTTCTCCTAATCATTTGGTTTACTATAGCTTCGTGGTTTTGTTTCTGTTTCTCTTTTTGCTTGAAACCAGAAAGTCCTTTGCTGTTTCCGTATTATCCTCGAAAATCATTGCATTTTGTGAAAAGGCGGATGGAGAACATTATTGATCTGTGCTTGCAAAAACCAGCAGTAAGTTTGAAAAACAAACGCATGTCTTTGTGTAGGAGGGAGGGTGTCTATAACACGTGACTCACGATCATAGTCATTAAGGTGAGCCATATGAAAACGCCGGGATCCAGCTTTTGGCTAACAAAATCGCCAGGTTCATTTGGTTCATCCTAACATTTCCTCTCTTATTGTTAGTTTCTTACATAAATTAAAAAGTAAACAAATAACAAGGCTATCAAAAGTGTTGGCAACCTTATTATTTTATGTGTTCCCAGAACAGACTTTTTACAAAGGGTCTTGGTTACAGAGCTGTTGTGTCTCATTCTCAGGAAGGAAAGTCGGTGCCTTGAGACTGGGGATGGGATGGGGGTTCTTAGTCTGGCATGCACGCTTCTCCCCAGCGTCCTTTTCAGCTCACAATTTCTTCTGTCTCTTTTCCTTGCTGTTATGACTGTCACTGAAGTTTCTTGTGTGAAAGCTTGGTGATCTAGATGGCTTTTTACTAGATTTGAACAATGATGGTCAGGTACTTTCTGTAGAGTATCTGTGTGTATGTAAATACTTTCATTGTATTTTTAATGTTTTATTTAGGACGTAATTGGAAAATCGATGAATCAAGCAATCTGTATTCCATTATATAGGGATGCTAGAAGGTAATTGTTTACTTTTTGGGTGGTAAAATTCAGCAGCCAGTTTAATTTTTCTTAACCTTTTTTTTTTTCTTTTGTTCTAGTCAGGACTGCACACGCAGATTGTTCAAGTTTCCTTTTCTGTAAGTATGTGTTTCTCCCCATCTCATGTGAGCAATACAGTCTTGTTCTCTGCAGTGATAGCTAAAAATCAGGTTTTGACATTACATTTTTTTCCCTTAGGTGGAATAATAAAACCTCAAATCTACATTATCTTCTTTTTACTATTCTGGAAGATTCACTTTATAAAATGTGCATCTTAAGGAGACATACTGATATTTCCCAGTAAGTATTAAAGTTTGAATTAGAGAATGAGATTGTATGATTTTTAATAATAAAACCTACAGCTTCCTTCCCCAGTGTTTTGGGGTTCAATGAAGCTGCCTTATGACTTTGACTTAGACTTGCTCTTTTAGGGTGTTTTCACGTCATTAGGATGATAACGCCAAATCAAGAAGCTGAATGATCCCCTCTGATGCTAGATGATTTTTTGTGCAAGTGTAGCTGTGACATGCAGGATTTCTTTAGGGTTAAAAAAAATATGACAATGGAACCCTCAGGATGGTATCTCATGAACTTGGAGCAGTTCAGAACTGTGGTTTGGGTTCCTTATCGAAAGGATTTTTGCCTCAGGCTGAGTATGCCTTTCATTAAACGAGAGGCCTGCCTATAGAGACTTCTTTGAGAACCTGAAATAAAAGTTCTAAAACATAAGATCACGTACAGAAATACTGATAGTATTTTAATCTGAATTTGAAGGAAATGTTTTGACACCCAAGATGGGGCCAAAGAGAAATAATTTGGTTGTTCCAATCGTCCTTAATTCTGTAAGGTTTCTAGCTACTGTAGTGACTAAGATTTTAAGCCAAGTTGTAATTCTGATGTAGGGTTGTCTATCTAGGTGTTTAAATGAGTTGTCAGTGCTGCAGAGTGAGCATGACGTATTTTGGTCGGGGACGTGCTGTGTGGGTGAACATACTAACAGTGGCTCGTGTTCTTTCAGGCATTTAGATGATTGGCTATCCAGGTTGTCTCACACAGTCTCTTTCTTCCCCCCTTCTTTTTTCAAGATCTGTAACTAACGGACTAATTGCTATTAAATTTGGGAGCTTCACATATGCCACAACAGAAAAAGTGAGAAGAAGGTAAATCTTGGATCTCGTTTGATGAGATTGTGTACATGTGCATACATATGATGGGTGTGTATGTTTAATTATAGAAATGTGGTTAGACTCGGACAGTGACGTTACGCTTAGGAGGCCATTGTAACTTGCAGCTCGGGACAGGATCGCTTACGTAGGTTATACTTTGATTGACTTACTGGTCAAATAGAACCGTCCTGCCTTAGAGGAATTTATATAGCTGTGGTTTCCTGTGATTGATACTCTTGAGCTCCTCTGTCTGTTAAAAAAGCAAGGTGGTTCCAGGGGGCATGTGGGCCAACGATCATGTGAGGTGGCATCATTCTCACTGCTCTGGGATGTTCTTAGGAATAAAAGGCTAACAGTACCAAAGTCGTCCCTGAGGCTGTGGAATGGATGCTAATCACAGGCCAGTCCTTCTCTCACTCACTTTTCCTTACATAAAAGGAGTTTTTTATGATAATATCTCTGAAGTTGTTGTGACTCTTCATCTGTAAATCTTACTTTTCAGTCAAGTGAGCCTGCTTGTTTAGCCAGTATATCTACAAGGGGCCATTCATGGAATTTCCATAGGTTTAAGGCCTGACTTGGTGTCAGGAGTGTTCCGGAACCGTGAATCAACCTCACCCTCACGGATTTTTCCTTTTCCATGATGACGTATTTTTAGAGCCTAGTTCCGTTAGTGAATAATCATCACTGTTGTCGGTAACTGATTTTACTGCAAACCAAGGATATATTTTAAATGTAATTGTACAGAATGTCACGTGGGTTTTGTTTCATCAATTTTTTTGCGTGGTACCGGAGTGTTTTCTCAGTAGTCCCAATCACTTGTGATGTAACAGAAAGTACTTCACTTCCAGCACCTACAGCTGCTTAGACGCACAGTTTTATGATGATGAAACTGTAACCGTGGTTCTTAAAGACACCGTGGGGCGCGAAGGAAGAGATAGACTCCTGGTCCAGCTGCCGTTGTCTTCGGTGTATGACAGCGAAGTTGCTGCAGAGTATCAGTTCACTGGGGCTTACTCCACAAGGTGACTCACTCATTCATAAGAGCGTCTTTGGGACACAACAGGTGCTTTTTAATGCGTCTCGTACATTCTAATTCTAATTCCTTAGGCATGCTAGACCATGTTTACGAGGGATGGCAGTAAAGTCAGCTGAGCAGAAGTACCATTTTTTTCTTTAAAAAAATACTGGCTTCAACAGCTCTTCTGCCCTTTTGCTTTATTAAAAAAATCAAGAAGTACTTGGTGAAATCAAGTGGAGAATTATTTGGAATGGCGAATGGTACTTCTGTTGTATTTTCAAGGGTAGCAGTTAACCCCAGTTAATAGTAGAACTGCTCTCACTGGTTTCCTTTCAGAATTAGAATCTCAGTAGCCATATGGAGGGGATACAGCCAATTCCAGAAACGACTTTGGTTTTCTTAGATTTAAGTGAGTGGCTCTCTTCTCTAATTTAAAAATAGGTCTGTTTTCCTTGAAAAGGAATCAGAAACCTCAGTAAGATGCCATTCTGGCTATTTGGAATTGCAGTATTTTCCTAGGATACAGGGTCGCAGCTTTTTACACAGTGGCTGAGAATTACACTGGAAATGGGAATATTAGTAGAAGTCGAACCCCTGGTGGACAATGATACAACCCTTCATAAACCAGGGAGATCACTTTTTCATTCTGGGGTTGGTTTTTCCCTTCTCCAGGCTAGATGAACAGTGCAGTGCTATTCCCACACGTACCATGCATTTTGAGAAGCATTGGCGACTATTGGAAAGTATGAAAGCACAATATGTTGCTGGGAATGGTTTTCGCAAAGTGTCCTGTGTGGTAAGTATTTATAGATTGTTTGCTGACCAAGAATAACAGGAGGACGTGACTTTGGATCTTTCGGGTCCTTTCAGGAAGTGTGAACATTTCTTGATGTACTGCTTTTTTTTTTTTTTAAGATTTTATTTATTTATTCATGAGAGACACAGAGAGTGGGGCAGAGACACAGACAGAGGGAGAAGCGGGCTCCTCACAGGGAGCCTGATGCAGGACTTGATCTCCGGACCTGGGATCACGCCCTGAGCTGAAGGCAGATGCTTAACCACTGATCCACGCAGGCGTCCCTGTGATGTATTGCTTTTATTGATTATGAACATGTTGTAGTCTTGGCTCTGTAGCTTTCTCATTCTGAGAAAGCTTAATGAGTCGTACAATTCCAGATATTATTTGTTTATTTAAAGTGATCTCTACACCCAGCGTAGGGCTCAAACTCATGACCCTGAGATTAAGATTTGCACACTCTTGTGACTGAGCCAAGCACCCCTAGATTTCAATGATCATGAAATTGTCGCTGTGGTATATGGAGATCCTTTTGCAGCAAATGAGGCTAAGTGAGGTGATTTTGTTGTGAATCCATGGGAAAATAACTTTCATCAAAAACCATTCTTCAGATTTCTGACTTCTTGTATATTATGTGTTAGTTAAGCTATTAATTTAAAAATTCTATGCTTGACCTTTTCTCCAGTTGAGCTCAAATCTCCGTCATGTGAGAGTATTTGAAATGGACATAGATGATGAATGGGAGCTCGATGAATCTTCAGATGAAGAGGAGGAAGCCGGTAATAAACCTGTGAAAATAAAGGAAGAAGTGTTGTCTGAGTCGGAGGCGGAGAATCAACAAGCCGGTGCTGCTGCCTTAGCTCCAGAGATCGTCATCAAAGTGGAAAAACTTGACCCTGAGCTAGACTCCTGATCTCACTTGCCATTATTTTGTATGTTCTCATCACGTCAGGGAGGACATGGGAGATGGACTGAGGTGTTTTGGACCACTTTTAATTTTCTTTGTATCACAAGGAAATAAACCATACGTTTTAGTTTTTCCTTAGTCCTCTTCATCTTCTCTCGGTAGTATAGTCACTATGATAGACTTTCTTTTTGCTAAGATTTCTTTTTAATACTGTGTGCACAACTCATGTTTAAAGAAAACATAAATCGAATGTGAAGAATATTTCAGTCTTTTCTGTTAAAAGATAGGTGTCAGGAATCATCCCTCTCTCCGGAAGAAATTACATTTAAACAGTCATTCATCATGGGAGGTTTTGATGCATTTAGTATTTTAAATGTGTAGATAACATTTATTCCTATTTTTCCATCTTCCCCTTTCTAGTTGATTCTTGGTCTCCATAATGCTTTTAAAATTATGTTTTCAAAATTATACTGCTTTACTGTGATGCTAAATAAGATGGATACTGTCTTTATGATCTAAATAGCAAAAACACCGCTTGACACCTACATAATTATCTTCTCATTTTGTTACTGGATTTGAGCTCTGAATTCTTTGAATTGGCAGCATTTAGATGTGTCATTTTCCTGTTTAGAATTGGTCAAAGACACACGGTGGCTTTCTATGTCACACCTTAGGAACATAAGAAACATGGATCAATGAAACCTAATTTAGCTTTTGTGCACTTGTTGATTTCCTGGTGCTCATTCCTAAAGTGAGTAATATTCAATGAGTTTCCATTTTATATATGAATTCTAGTATCAGTTCACCATGGAATGAAAGCATCACTTTTTAAAGCTTTAAATATTTTCAGGCAGGAAAATATACTATATCCACAGGAGTGGGTAACTGCCTGGTCCCGTATCATTCACCTGTTTCTTCAGTAGTACCTGTTGGGCTAGGATTTGAGGCACATCACGCTTTAGGTGCCCCAGGTACCTCAGTGGGGCTGATCTGTGTCAGTTTTGAAGGGAAAACTGAAGAGAAGCCACTGTTGTGTGGATGAGCTCGGTGACTAGAGCCATCATCTTCAGGAGAGCGGCTGTGCGGCGGGCAGCCTTGTGCGTAGCAGGCCTGGAACACGATTCATCTGTAATTTGCATAAATGCATTTTGGTGGTCGGTCAGTTTCATGGCGTAGTACAGATGTCTTGAATTAGCTTTTGTGAGCAAGACAGGTAATCTCTCAGGCGGCATTACAGCTTATTAGAATGAATTACAATTTCACAATGAGCAACCAGTTCTTTATTAGACAGTAATCTGTCCCATGTGACTTCAGCGTGAAATTTATAAAGATTTTCTGACCTGGGCACATTTGCTTTCTGCAGCTGCAGCCTACAGATGAATTGAAGCCGAGACTCCCAAACTCTGCGTTCATCTCGAACCAGGCGTTGGTACTAGTTCTGCTGCTGTACTAGCGACACCTTAACATTGAGTTTTGTTTTGTTTTTTTTTTAACATTGAGTTAAATAATTGTGAATCATTCCTGATTTTAGGAGGATAGTTTTTTCATTAATGATTTTAATGCATATGATAGATAATTTAGGAACTGGGTTTATATTATGTTAAAGGAGAAGAGTTTGAACTGATATCTGAATTCCATCTTAAGTTTTATTTTTTAATTTTAATTTTTTAAAGATTTATTTTATTTATTCATAAGAGGCATAGAGAGAGAGGCAGAGACACAGGCAGAGGGAGAAGCAGGCTCCCTATGGGGAGCCCAATGCCGGACTCAATCCTGGATCCCGGGATCATGCCCTGAGCTGAAGGCAGGCGCTCAATGGCTGAGCCACCCAAGTGTCCCTGGGTCTTAAGTTTTAATAAGTGTGGTGCATATAATCTGTTTTATCATTTTATTTTTAGATCTAGGCTATGATTTCCACACCATGAGAAACTTTGCTTTTAATATTTAGAAATAATTTGAGCAATAGAGACTATCGTTTTATTTCTAGTTTATTTAGCAGCTGATGCTGAATGTGAGTTTTGAATTTAGTGAATGACCAGCAAAGTGGGGCTTGGAGGACCCTGGGCGGTGGGCTTACCCCCACACAGGCTGTGTGGGATGTCAGGCCCTGACCTTCACACAGCGGGGATAATCGAGCACCGGTCTCAGGGTTTGAGGACTAAATGGGTGTTGTAGAGCGATATGGTTGGCGCATATCAGACACCTGATAAAGATCAGCACTTATTAAAATTCTGTACTGCTCTTTTCAAGGATAAAATGTGTTGATATTTTAGGAATTTAAATAGCACTTTTTTTTTTTTTTTTTTTTTTTTTGTGCCTTAATGGGCACTGTGATAATAGTCTTGCTAATTCTCTGGCTTTGTAGGTTTCTTTTTTCCTTCCGTTCTTGATTTTTTTCCAAAACAAAAATTTTACACTTAGCAAAATGCTAAAACATTTTATCTTCTTTATTCAGAGCATTTGAATATAAATGAAGAAAACTATGATGGTATGTAACCTTGAGTTTATGACCCCGTAACTAGGGAATCTCTCTTAGATACAGATATAGATATAGTTGTCTGAGTTAATCTAAATACTTGTAATTCTTGAGGAAATCTAGCAAGCAAGTGTGCTAAATACTTCTAAAGACTGCTGTAATTGAAATCATGAGTTGCATGAATCCTCCGGGGCAAATCAGTTTCTTAGGCACCTCTTGCATTTGTAGCAATTATTATAGACTGATTGCATTTATTAGAATATATATTTGACTGTCCAACATATCATTTTTAGTTCTCACTGAACAAAGGGAGAGGGTACTTAGCATTATGTGAAGTCAAGGTCACAAAAACTTTATCGTATGAGAGTAAGGATTATTTTACAGCAGGAAATAGTATTTAAACTCTTAGGAATACTCAGTTTAGAGACTCTCCATTGTTAAAGAGTTAGTTCTAAGAAAGTGAATTACAAATATGTAGATAATATTTTTTTACTTTCTGAGCTCACCAGAACAGGATCTTCCATGATGCACACTCCATCACATCAAAATTGCCTGGGCCGGTGGTTAAAAATGCAAATGTGTGGATGACCCAAGACTGCTCAGTCAGATGTGGGGGTAGGGCCCAGGCCTTTTTAAGGGACTTTTAACGGATTCACCCAATCTTAAGCCCACTAAAATTAAGAACCTCTATAGTCTATGGAAGCTGTTTTTTAGTAGAGGTTGATTTTTTTTTTAATGATTGCTTAATGGTCTCACTCTTTTGTAAGAACTCTTTTTTTTTAGATTTTATTTTATTTATTCATGAGAGACACAGAACAAGAGAGAGAGAGAGAGAAAGGCAGAGACACAGGCAGGGGGGAGAAGCAGGCCCCACGCAGGGAGCCCAACATGGGACTCAATCCCAGGTCTCCAGGATCACAACCCAGACCAAAGGCGGCGCTAAACCACTGAGCCACCCGGGCTGCCCAAGAACTTTTTTTTGTTTGTTTATTTATTCATGAGAGACAGAGAGAGAGGGAGGGAGGTAGAGACACAGGCAGAGGGAGAAGCAGGCTCCATGCAGGAAGCCTGACGTGGGACTCGATCCCGAGACTCCAGGACCAAGTCCTGGGCCAAAGGCAGGCAGCAAACCACTGAGCCACCCGGGGGATCCCCGAGGTCTATCATCTTTTAATTAAAAGCCGCTCCCTTAGATGCATTGAAAATGGATATATTTTTTTCCTTACAAATGACCCCTGTGTGATTAATTTTACATGCAACACGCTCACCGTCCTGTAAATCTGTTTAAACGATGGTGGGCCTAATTATGCCGAGTCTATGCACTGCAGCCTGTACCACTGAATCCCAGAGGGCCACGCTTCAACCTTCAGCTCACGTCCCACCGAGCAGTGGATGCCAAGGTGGGTCTGTATGGGCCAGGCAGCTTGGCTAACAGGTGATGACGACTCATAAATGTCCCCTTGGCTCTGGGGGGTACAGAGTGAACACACAGCACCCCCAGACGCTAAGTGTTCTGCGTGGTTATTGCTGTACAGATGATCAGTCCTCCCGCCACATGACCACGTGACACTGAGCCCACCCGCTTGATAGACGTTTTCAGTGTCAAAGCAAGGAGACCAGTTTGTAATCTGTGCCTCAGGCCCTTCCAATTCCAGTGTTCCCATATCTCCCCAACCAGGCTGAGAACTTAGGAACTGTTTTTATTCAGTTCTGAATCTCAATTCCTGCTGCAGAGCAACCATTAATATTTTGATTTGTATTTTTTCCACTTTTCAGATAGTAGAACTGGGTGTTTAGGAGCCCAGCTAGATGCTATAAACTGGCATCCGTGACTGTCAACATGTCAAACGATGGTAAAAACCGTTCTAAAGTTGACAACTTGTTACTTCCTGTTTTCCCTTCCACCACTTGCTTTGCACCATTTTGTCCTGCCTACCTTTCAGGAAGAGGTGTGGAGGATTACAAAAAATTTATATATAAAATACACCTCTCTTGGGCTGTAAAGTCAGGATGTCCACATAACAGAGTGGGCGTGGAAGGGGCAAGGACCATTGCTGCGGGGTCCTCCGGGGTGCAGAGCCCGTTTTCTCCCTGCTGGAGGAGGAGCTATCAGAGGACACTTGGAAAGAGTGGCCGGGGAGGCAGGAGGACACCTAGGTGACATGTTTGACGGAAACCCCGTCAGGGGAGCCTTCTTCATGTCACATGCTGCAACAAGTGGAGGAAGGGAGGGATGAGGATTGGCTAGTGTGTCTGAGAAAACTTGAGCACCTGAGCACTTTTCCGTTTGTGAGCATGTTCCCCACGGCTCTGCTGGCCTTGCCCCTGAAGTCTTCCCTGCCATCGTCTTGGGGCTCCCCCGACTCATACTGGCTTTCCTGTTCCTGGAGGAACCGAATTCTTTCCGCCCCAGAGCTCTGAGACGTGCCATTTGCCAGGAACAAGCCCTTCCCCAACACCTCATGGGCTTAATCCTCACTCTCAATTCCTCAGCCTATGTCTTCCTCGGAAAAGGCGACGGAGATTTTAGGAGTCTCTCCTCCCCTTCCCTTTCATGCCAGGTGTCACGATTTGCTGTTATGTCCTCCTCTGGTGCCTGTTTTATTGCCTAAATCAGGTTATAAACCCCGTGGCCGAGATGGTGCCCAGGTTGTTTACTTCCTCACACCCGGTGCCTGGCACGTGCTGGGTGCTCCAGAGATCCTGCATGATCGGGGGTCACCAAACATGCTGGTGACAGCAAAGTGGACTCTGGTTTGACATACGAAAGAGAAATTATCCTGAGATTTTAACAATATTACAATGAGTCAGATTCATTCACAAATGAGTCGAACCCCCGAATTTGCAAACCGATTGACAGGTTACATTTCTCTCCTTAAAAAAAAAAAAAACCTGTCGTGGTCTGTCCAGGCTGCACCCACCGAGAGTAACAATCCCCGATGTCCTTGAACCTCCCTCCACCCGGACACCGGCTGCCTTTCGCGTAGATTTCCAAATCGGGATCCCTCGTTTTCAGCCTCCACGTAATTTTCAAGGCCTTTGTTTTTGTGACCCTAAGAAAGCATGTATGTAAAAGATGGCTTTTAGTTAAAAAAAAAGAAAATCAGTCACGACACCGACAGCATTGGGTTCCTCGGGTGGCGGTGGCCGGAGCCCCGTGGGAGCTGGGGAGGAACAGGAGGGAGGGGGGAAGCAGAGGCCGCCAGTGCGGGCAACGTGTGAAGAATTTTGCTGCAAGAGTAGGAGGGGGCATGGACGGCAATGGGGAGCTTAAAAAAGAAAAAGATCAGGGCGCCTGTGGTTAAGCATCTGCCTTTGTCTCAGGGTCCTAGGATCGAGTCCCACGTTGGGCTCTCTGCTCGGCGGGGAACCTGCTTCCCCCTTTCCCTCTGCTGCCCCCCATGCTGTGCTCTCTCTCTCTCTCTCTCTCTCTCTCTGTCAAATAAATAAAATCTTTAAAAAAACCAAACAAACATTGATGACACGAAAGCATATTTATATGTCCCCAGCAGTGATGTGCTAAAGGAGGAGGAACTGACCATTTCCAGAGAAAAGGAGAAGCGGGAGAGTGAAATCCTTGAGAAGGCAGAAAGGCGGGGAGGGCTCAGCGTTGGCTGGAGCACCCCGTCCCTTGCACCCTAGCAGGGTGCAGTTTCCCCTGTGCAGGAGGCGTCGAGGTCTCTGCTGACAGGAGGAGCAGCGACTTCCCCCCACTTGCTGGGGACGTGAGGTGTCAGCTGAGAGGGGGTGCGCTTCCTGGGATCATTTTCTCCTGCTGGCGTGTTGGGTGCAATCTGGATTGGGGGTTTGCCGACCCACTTCGGCCCAGGCAGCGAGGGTGAGGGGTTGGGAAGGTAGTGACGCGGTGACAGGGGCTGGAGGATTGGAAGGTGGAGAATTGTGGAATCTTGGAATTTGGGGGGGGGGGGGAAGACAGGGAGAGGCAATGGCCAGTCAGGGCCATTTGCAGGGACGTTGCCAGAGGTGGCCCAGAGGGCTTGGCCCTGAGGTCCCCCAGGAATGGGGAGGACCCTAGTGAGGGGGACGGAGGAGAACAGGAAAGGCCTGGCGCCGGGGTAGCTCAGTCGATGAAGCGGCTGCCTTCAGCTCAGGTCAGGGCCCCGGGGTCCTGGGATCGAGCCCCACATCGGGCTCCCTGCTGGGCGGGCTCAGGAGACTGGGGGGCCCGGGGCAGGGCGGGGGGCGCTCTCCCGGGGTGTCGCCGAGGTGGGACGGGAGCAGACACCAGGGAGGCTGTCAGTCCCAGCAGGGCCTGGCCACGGGGGCGCTTGTCCGGGCATCCCTGGGGGCCTCCCGCGTGGCCCCGGCGCCAGCCCGGGTGACCTCCTGCGGGGCGCGCCTGTGGGTGCAGGGGGCCGCTCTGCGGTCGCCTCCCGGGATTCGGGCCCCGCGTTTCTGCATCTTCCCGGGGCACCTGCAAGGGCCGAGGACGCAGCTGCGTTCATGCTTGCACACCTGACCCGGTGGGCTTGCGGGCGGTCCTGGGCGGAGGCTGATCCAGTTGCCGTTTGCACCTGCCACTTAGAATGGGGGACCGTACTGTCACCAAGTGTACAGCGGGGGGGCGGGGACGCAGTGGGGTCCGGGCCCAGGCTCCCAGGGCGGGCCCTCGGGGCGAGGCTGGCACCGGCTTTTCCTTCTCCACTTCGCTTTTTCCCCTCCCGGTGGGGCCGGGGTCTTCCAGCCCTGGTGACACGATCATCCTGTGTTGGCTAAGGTCACTAAGAGGATGTGACCTCCGGTTGACCCATGGGCCGGCCCCGGGGTCATCCAAGGCTCCCCACCCTCTGGAGCTGTTTCAAGGACGTAGCCTTGGGGTTGAGGCCAGGGTGGTATAGTCACTGAACCACGTGGAGGCCTCGGCATCAAGTTTTCAGGTTCTGGTGGGCGGAGGGGGTGGGGGGATCTACTGGCTGCAGCCTGACTGCACCTGTCGCCCACCAGGCTGGAGTGGCCTGGATCTCTCTTCTGTCCCTCCTTGCCCTCTGTGTATGGGGTCAGATGTCCCCTGGGGAGGGACGCCTGGGTGGCTCAGCGGTTGAGTGTCCGCCTTGGGCCCGGGGCGTGATCCTGGGGTCCTGGGATCGAGTTCTGCATCAGGTTCCCTGCAGAGAGCCTGCTTGTGTCTCTGCCTCTGTCTCTCTCTGTATCTCTCATGAACAAATAAATAAAATCTTTAAAAAAAAATCATCTGAATCTTGTTTCCTAGTCTGTAACTCAGGTGCTCCTCAGGCTTCCCAGAGACTCTTGTGAAGGCAGCTTTGACTTTGGTGACTAGGATCAATGCCACCGAATGGCACGCTTGAAAGAGGCTAAAAAAGCAACTTGTAGGTCACACGGGTTATCGCAATTTAAAATACTTCTTTAAGGAAGAAACCAACGCTGCAAACCCAGAGCACACGGTTTCACGTGGGAGATGGCCAGAAGTCAGGGGCAAGCAGAGCGAGCCCGGCGCGGAGCACCCCCGCAGTGCCGTTCGCGTACGAGGTGGGGTTGGCAGTGGGCCCGAGGTCACCGGCCGAGTCATCTAAGGATTGCTCTTTAGATGGGTTGGGGCGCCGGGTGGCTCAGTGGGTTAGGCAGATGACTTTTTTTTTTTTTAATTTAAATTCAGTTAATGCACATATAGTGTATTATCAGGTTCAGAGGGAGAGGTCACGGATTCATCAGTTGCACAGAACACCCTGGGCTCATGACATCACGCGGCCTCCTTCATGCCCGTCACCTGGCTACCCCGTAACCCACCCCGTCCCCTCCAGCGACCCTCAGTGTGTTCCCCAGATTTAAGAGTCTCTCTTATGGTTTTCCCTCCTCTCTGATTTCATCTTATTTTATTTTTCCCTCCCTTCCCCTATATTCATCGGATTTGTTTCTTAAATCCCACATACGAGTGAGGTCATACAGTTGTCTTTCCTTGATTGACTTATTTCTAGGCGTCCGACTCGTGATCTCAGCTCAGGTCTTGATCTCAGGGTGGTGAGTCTGAGCCCCTTGTCGGGCTCCACCCCGGGCATGGAGCCTATTTAAGAGGAAAAAAAAAAAAAAAAACAGTGTTCATGTTTGATATATTCACTTTTGTCATTTCATTAACATGTGCCACAGTCCACGTTCCCGGATTGGAAACCTACGGCTTGTCTTTGAGACTCTCCGTTCGCCAATCCACCAAACCCAGTCTGGATTGTGCTTTTGAAGTTCTTCGTGGGTTTGGTGCCCCACCCTCCATCCGCAGTGCCACCATCCGGCTGCTGCAGGCCACACCTGCCGAGGGATCCTCGTGGGCCTCCTGCCCAGGTCTTCTCCAGACCATACTTCCTGTCCTAAAATCCTGGGGTCATAGTGGACCTCTGTACTCAGAGGCCCAGCGCTCAAGTCTGATGACTCTCAGGTCCGGGAGGCACCACAGTGATCCCTGTAACCAATACGCTGGTCCTGCTCTTCTCAAAAAGCCTCCAACAGTTCCTTCTCTCAGGGAACAAGGCAAAGCCCTACACGACCAACCCCGGAGTGATTCTGCACCCCGCCGCACCCCGACACTTTCAGACACACTTAACTCCTCTTCCTTCCCTCTATTCATTCTTCGCCAGCCCTACCCACCTCCTGGTTGAATGTGGAACCTTCCAGGCACATCCCCACCCCCCTCCCAGGCATGCGTCCTGTGCCTTCTGCCTGAAACCCTCTCCCTTAGACGTGTCAGCGAGGCTCCCTCCTCCGCCTTACCTGCTGGCACAACTCCACGCCCTATTTGAAACCGCAGGTACTGCCCCAGCCCCTGAGCTCCCTAACTCTTGCCCTCCAAGGCACCCATCACCTTTGCACAGGATATTTTGAATCCAAGTGTGACTCCCCTCTCCAATGAGGACAGGGGTCTTCTGTCTGCTGGGGACATAGTAGGAGCTCGAGAAGCATCTAGAAAGGATGAATGAATGAATGAATGAATGAATGACTCTTTTCCCAATCTCCCAATGAAAACCTGGGGCCCATCATTTCCTTCTTACCTCTGTGACCACTTGATGCTCAGCGGATCCTGAAGTAGACTCAAGTGGAGACAGTGTCCACCTGACCTTGGGTGGGGACGACGGCCAATGCAGCCTCCCCGAGCCTGGCTCTTCCGCCGGGTGCCCTCAGCCTCGCGCCGGTTCTGGCCGCACCAATGGGCTGAGCAGAGGAGAGAGGGGGGCTACAGCAGAGTAGGGAGGGGGTCCCCAAGAGGGGGTGCCCACGGAGGGGCTCGGAATTGGTAGGGATGGGGGCAGGAGGACCACGGCGAGGGCACTAGAGTGATGTTTAATTTAAAGAAAGATGCTGAAAAATACAAAAAAATAAAAAATAAAGAAAGATGCTGGGTCCCCTGGGTGGCTGAGCAGTTGAGCATCTGCCTTCAGCTCAGGTCCTGGGATCGAGTCCCGCATCGGGTTCCCCGGGGGAGCCTGCTTCTCCCTCTGCCTGTGTCTCTGCCTCTCTCTCTGTATCTCTCATGAATAAATACATAAAATTAAAAAAAACAAAGACAGATGCTTTGGAATCTCTCCCACCTGAGCCTCGCAAGGGCACAACAGGAAGGGCAGAAATGAAACTTCTCATTTGGGAGGCTTGGCCCGCCCGGCTGGGCTTTCCACTGCCTTCCCACCTGGGCACGTGGACTTCCCACCGCCCTTCCCCAGCGTGCAGATTACTACGTTTTGCTGCCGAAATATTAACATGCGTAATTGTGCTGGGCTGTGTTGCGAGGTCTCGGTGCGGCGTGCTGTCCTGGATTCCCCGGGGGCCTCACGGACAGGGCCATCCCTGTGCGCGGACTCTCTCAAATCGGTGCCTTCTGGATTTTGACCCTCGGCTGGCCCAGGTTTGCAGATAGAGGGTGTGGATCCAGGGGTCCCCCCCTGTGGCAGGGAGACGGGAGGCCTCATGGCCCTGGAGCCGCGCGGCCTGGCTTCAGCAAGCAGGTACTGGCTGCGTGGTCTTGGCAAACCCTGTAACCTCCTGGACGCTCTGTTTCTTCTTCGTCTGTAAAACCTCCAGAGGTGTGGGTTGCGAGGTCGGAAACAAAGGACCTCTTTGGTTTTTCTTGTCAGGACCAAGGCCTGGCTGATCCCAGCTTCCCTTACATGCCTGTCTAGTGTGGATTTTGGGAAACAACTCGGAGGGGCATCGCCTTCTGCCCCAAAGGGAAATTCTCGAAACCCTGAGGGTTGGTGTTGCTTTTGGCAACTGCAGGCAACGACGACCACCACCCCCGACCTGCCGAGGGTGTATAGGTCAGCGCAGGGCCCCGGATGGGAGCTGGGCCCTTCCGAGTGTGATAATTACTGGAACAGTAATTGCTTCTGCACCGGTGTCCTCAGGCTTCCTTGTCCCAGCGACGTCGAGGTACCCGGTGAGGAGGACGATGCTTTCCTGACCCCTTCTGCAGCAGGGGAAGCCTCTCCAGTGAGGACACGGGAAGAAGCCAGGCCTCCTGGAGGCAGGCCGCGCATCACATGGGGCTTCAGACAAACTGAAGCCAACACTGGATTTTACCAGGGTGCATCTTCCAGGACTCGGGGGGCCCACCCGAGGGCCCCACAATGAGATTCATGAAATATTAGAGACCTCGAAATTTCCTGCAAGAGTCCCGCGAGCAGAAGAGCAAGTCATATGAGCACCCGAGCACCTCCCCAGGTTTATAAAATTTTATCATGTTGCCCGATTTTCTTCAGATTTTTTTTTTTTAAAGAAACAAAGTGATACAGACCCAGTCGGAGTCCCCTGTGTACCCCTTTCCTGATTTCTCCCTTTCCCCTTCTCCCTGAGTTTGGTTATTATTCCCAGGCATGTTTTTCTACTATTAATACAAATATTGTCTCCATAAATAATTATGCTATTGCATACGTTGTTGAAGTTTAGTATCATATAGCACAGTGTTTGATTCTATGATAATAAGTCATATGTGCGTGTAAATATATGTGCATACACATTGGAGACAGAGCAGCACAGAGGGCCCGGTGCAACTTACCTTCTTTCGTTGTTCAATATTATGCTCCGTTGGTTTGTCCGACATTGCTGCACAGAGCTAGACTTCAGTCACCTGGACTCTATAGAACATTCCCAGGTGTCAGCATATGGCAAGCAATTGATGCCTTCCTCTCTCTCTCTCTCTTTTTTTTTTTTTTTTTTAGATTTTATTTTTATTTTTACTCCCGGGCCATAAGTTTTTGTTTCTTCAGTTTCTTCGGTGCAACCTCCTCTTCTGGTTTAGGAACAATCTGCTCTTTTTCAGTAAGAATCATCTCGATGTGGCAGGGAGGGCTCATGTGTGGGTTAATCCGGCCGTGAGCCCTGTAAGTTCTATGTCGCATCTCGGGGGCTTGGTTCACCTGGATGTGCTCAATGACCAGAGAATCTACACCTAAAAGTTCAGCATTACTCTCTGCATCTGTAAGCATGTGCAGTAAAAACTCAGCCCTCTTCTTGGGCCACCGACCCCGTGTCCAGCCCTGCTGCTGGGCCTGCGCACACCTACCAACTCCACCATTGTAGCGACGCAATCGCACACGCTGCTTCTGCAAAGTGCCATCTTTCAGAAGCTTGGTGGCCTTTTGGATATGCACACCCTCGACGGCCTGGGCAGTTTCACATGTGTCCTTAAAGCAAACACGAAGATTTGAACCTTTGCACGATTTTGTAGGGTTTTCTGGGTCCAGTGAGTAGCGAACCATTTTCAGAGGTCACCTCAGGCCGCTCCGGGGAACAGCGATGCCTTCCTCTGTTGACGGGCATCTAGACTGTTGCGAGTTTCTGCCATTAGAAACAGTACTTTTAAAAAAATGATTTTATTTATTTATTTGAGAAAGAGAGAGAGAGAGAGAGAGAGCGTGCACAAGCAGCGGGAGGGAAGGGCAGAGGGAGGGAGCAGCAGGCCCCCCGTTGAGCAGGGAGCCGGACACGGGCTCAATCACAGGGCCCCGGGATCGTGAGTGGAGCTGAAGGCAGCTGCTCAACTGACTGGGTGCCCCCCTCCGTCGGTGCCCCCAGACAATAGGTAAGGGTCGGTCTTCACAGTGTCCTCCCACCATTGCCAGAGCTTCCCAGTAGCTCCCTCGGCTCCGGCACCTCGGGGTGGCACTTGGCTCAGCGTCCCACCAATGTGCGGCCCAGGCTCAGGCCCAGGCTGTGGCCACCCTGTCGGCCGAGCAACAGTGGCCCTGGCTCCCACCCTCGCCACGGTCCTGGGGTCCGGGGGAGGGGTCCGGGGGACCCTCCCCGCCGCTGCCGGGTCCCTGGCCTTGAGCCCTCCAGGCCCCAGGGCCCAGCAGCCACTGGAGGAGGTCGGGGAGCACGAGGGGACAGCCCTCCTGCCTTGCACACCCAGTTCCCGCAGGCCCAGCTCCCGGCCCAGCAGCAGGACCGTCCTGGGGCCTTGGGGTGACGCCCTCCCAGCTCCCTCTTGTCTGCGGGGCTCCCCAGTGCACCCCCTCATGCACCCAGCACTCATCACCCCCTAGCGAGCTGGGCCGCGCCACTCCTCTCCTTCCTTGAGGACTTTGGAAACAACTGGAATCTGGGAATCCTACTATCCTGCAGAGAGCTATGCCCACAAGAGGGGGACAACGGGGCCCAACAGGGTGACACGGGGCCCAGGGCCAGGCCGGCTACAGGGGTCCCAGCCCCAGCCCTGCTGAGGGGCTCCCTGCACGCGGCCCAGACCAGTGGCTCCCAACAGCTGCCCCACCTCCCCTTCTTCTCCTCCACTCCTCCACCCCTTCTAAGCCTCCTGGAGCCACACAGGCCCAGGGCTGGGCCCAGGGGTTAAAGGTGACCAGGCCACCCCAGGGGTGCCAGCACTTGAGAACCTCAGTCCCCTGAGTCCCTGGGCAGGGAGGCTGCAGGTCACCAGTGGGGCCAGGTGCCTCCCCGAGGCTCTGCCGAGGGGCCTCGGTGTCAGGGGAGGCCCGGCCTTACCTGGGGAGGTCCGGGCTGCGGGGGTGCGGGGAGGCCTGTCTCCGAGTGACGCGCCCCCTACACCTGCAGAGTCGGGGCTGACCCTGGGCTGGGTGGCCCCAGGGCCCTTGGCTCTCCTGGCCAGCCTCTGCCCCAGCGCTGGAGAGGTGGGGAGGGTGGGGAGGTCGGGGCAGTGTCCACCCCAGAGAGCCCCAGGGGAGGAGGGGAGGGCGGGGAAGCAGCTGGAGCTGCGGGCCAGGAGTGTGGGTGGCCCGGGCAGTGTCCCCAGGCCTCTGGTGCCCGGTCCCCCACAGGGACGCCTGCACCTGCTCCCTTATTCCCGGGGTTGGGGCCACCCGGGGCCTTGGCATTGGGTGCCCTTCCCACTCGGTGCCTGCGGAGTGGCCTCCTTTGGGCAGATGGGGACCTGCAGGCTCAGAGAGGCCAGAGAGGGAGGGCCCCCGCGTGCCCCCAGCCGCTGTCCCCCGTGGCCCTGCGCACCCCCCCTGCCGGGTCCCCTCTCTGAGCGCTTCTCTGCCCCAGGGCCCTTTGTGCGCCCCCTGAAGTCCCTCCCACTTCAGCCACCGCTGGCCTCGGGAGGGTCTGTTCCTGACCTGCTCTCTCCCGTACAGCGCTGTCTGGGGACCATGGGGAAACCCCCCTCCCCCCCACCGGCCTCAGTGTCCACAGGGCCCCAGGACGTTCTGGGGTGGGGGCCGGGCCGCATCTGAACCTGCCCGGAGCCTCCTCTCGGTTGTCAGCGCCAAGAGGACCAGGAAGTGCCGGTTGAACATTCCGATTCCTGGCCCCGGATACTGAGTCCGTTGGGCTGGGGCACTTCACTCCGTTGTCTGCATTGATTCTTTTTTTTTTTTTTTAATTTTTTTTGAGCAGGTGCGCACGTGCATGGACACATGACCAGGCACAGGGGGCCAGGAGCAGAGGGAGAGGGAGAGAGAGGCAGAGAGGCGGACTCCCCACTGAGCACAGGGGTGGGGAGCTCGATCTCACCACCCGGACATCCTGATCCGAGCCCAAATCAAGAGCCGGTTGCTTATCCCACTGAGCCCCCCGGGCGCCCCTGCAATGATTCTGATCCGGGGGGGCCACAGTTTGAGGAAGAGCGCTGTGCGATTCTGGTGTGGATTTGGGCGCCATGCTGGGCCTCTGGGGGATTATTCTGGGGTACCCCTCAAGTCAGCCCTGATGGTTGCTGCGTTGCTCAGAGCCGTGGTGGGACCCGGGGGCGGGGACAGAGGCGGGGACAGAGGGAGCTTGTGGGTGTCCAGCGGCCTTGGCCGGAGTGGCCAGAAGGGCAGGCTGCTGCCGGCGGAGGCCTCTTAGGGGCCTAGGGCCGCCGTAACAAAACACCGCAAACGAAGTGGCTCGAAACAACAGACATGTGTTGTCTCAGTTCTGGGGGCCACGAGTCCAGAATCTCGGTGTCAACAGGGCCAAGCTCCTCCCCAAGGTGCTGGGGAAGAACCTTCCCTTGCTGCCTGCAGCTTCTTGGTGTTCCTGTGCTTTCTTGAAGCATGACTCCAATCTCTGTCCCTGTCACCGCCCAGCTTCCAGCTCCCCATGTCACTCCACTTATAAAGACCCTGTCGCGTTGGATTTAATGCCCACCCTATTCTTCTGGGGTGACTTCATCTTCACCGTCAACTAATCACCTCTATTAGTGAGGACCCTATTTCCAGGTAAGGTCACACTCCCAGGTCTTGACTAGAGGTAGGACTTCAGTAAATCTTTTTTTTTTTTTTTTGGTGGGGGGCGGGAGGGGGAGGCACACAGTTCAACTCTCAGCGGAGGGGATCGTTTTGATGCTTTTACTTGGGATGTGTACACATGGAGGAATTTTCCCTCTGCTCACAAATGGGGATCAGTCAGCACTAAATAGCCTAACGTGTCATCATAGGCTCAGAGCACAAGCTTTGGTTTTCATAAAAAGATCGGAGGAACCATTTCCAGATACAAGTCGCCTTCCCTCCTGACAAAGAACTTCCCCGTGACAGCAGGGGGCTGAAAGCAGGAGCTGGGGTGGCAGGTGTCAGCCCCGTGGAGGCACACACCTGCCGGGGGAAGGAGGAAGAAGACATAAAGGAGGTGACGTAGAGGTGCCCGGGTGGCTCAGTCGGTTGGGCGTCTGCCTTCAGCTCGGGCCATGATCCTGGGGTCCTGGGAGCCCTGAGTCCTGGGAGCCCTTCCTGCTCAGTGGGGAGTCTGTTTCTCCCCCTCCCCTGGCCAGCTGCTCCCCTTGCTTGTGTTCTGTCTCTGTGTCAAATAAATAAATAAATAAATAAATAAATAAATAAATAAATAAAATCTTTAAAAAAAAAAAAAAGAAGAAGGTGATGTAAAACGTTCCTAAAGGCTGACTGAAACCCCCCTCGTTTATTCTCCCCAATCCCCCGGCACTGGGGGTTCAGATCACACAAACTGTGTGGCCTTGGACAGGTCACTTGGACTCTGGGCTTCAGGTTGACTTGGGGTTTTCATCGTAAGGGGGACCGATAACACATGAGGCCTAGTGTGCAAGGTCTCCTGGGGCCATGAGAGCAGCTCAGTGGGGCGGGAGGAGGGCAGTAGGGAAGTAGGCATCCAGAACGGATTCTGTTCCCATCCCCCACCCCTTTCTCTCTCTGGGTCCCTCCTTGCCTTCTCAGGGGAACCATAAGGCATCGGGGTAACGATCTTCAAGTGCTCCCCCGAGGGGAAGGCCATCTTCCGGGAAATCTGGCTGTGTTAGTGTGTGGGCAGTGGGCACCAGCTGGATATGTCATCCTAAGCTCGCGGTGGCAGCAAACACGGGCAAGGTCATGCTGTCGGCTTCCTTTTACAGTGGAAGAACAGAAGCACGCTGTTCTCATCCCCATCCTGATCCAGTTCAACCTGGTATGTGCCGGCTTTTCGTGGTTGAACGAGGACTGTGGGAGCATAGGCCCGAGAGCATGGCACCCAAGTGGCGTCACAGCCAGTGGCTTGCCCTGGTCCAAGCTCCCTGTCCTTACCCAGAGAGTGTGCAACTCAAGAGTGTGTGCAGGTTAGGGGCAGGAGTTGTCAGTCCCTGCTGGCTATCACTGAGAAATACTAGGAAGTGCACCAATATTAATCGAAAGGTGATCCAATGTGAGACTTCTTGTACGGGGCGCCTGGGTGGTCGGTCGGTTGAGCGTCCGACTCTCGATTTGGCTCAGGTCATGATGTCATGGGTTGGGGGATTGAGCCCCACACCGGGCTCCATGCTCAGCAGGAGATTGAGACTGTCATGAGATTGTCTCTCCTTCTCCCTCTGCCCCTCCCCCTATTCTCTCTCTCTCTAAAATAACTAAAATTTAAAAACGGAACAAACCAAACTTGATCTATAAGTAAAATCAGAAGGCCGGGGACGTGTTCAGGTCTCCTTCACCCTCTCTCTTTGTTCTTTGCCATGTTTCCTCGGGATCACTGGCAGGCGATGAATAGATCGCTACCTCCGTGCCTCCGTGGATTGCTCTAGAATCCCATTGCTCTTTCTGGAACCCTATGGATGTGAAAATAAGTCCACTCATAAAGCCATTTGGGCGCTTTGGGATCTTCCAAATATGGTGCAGAACAGTTGATGGCGGCACAGCTCTGGAGCTGTCAAGGGGCAAGGCCCCTCCCTCTCCCTTCTGTCACCGGATCTTGTTGCCATGGTGATGGGAGACTGGGGAGGCGACTAAGAACATCACCATGATATACAGGAACTTTAAAATCTTGGTGGAAGTGTGACAGCTTCTTTTGTCTCTGGGCCTTCCTTGGCCCGGGACATGCCGAGATAAGGGGGGGGGGGGCGGGCATGAGGAGCTGGTGTTCCATGGGACCAGAATTCCAGTTTGCAACATAAAGAGTTCTAGGGGCGCCTGGGTGGCTCAGTCAGTTAGGAGTGTGACTTGGGCTCCGGCCCTGATCGCAGGGTCCTGGGAGGGAGCCTCACATTGGGCTCCCTGCTCAGCGGGGAGTCTGCGTGTCCCCTTTCTCTTCCTCTGACCCCTCCCGCTCGTGCTCTCTCTCTCTCTCAAATAAATAAATAAATAAATAAATAAATAAATAAATAAATACATTCTTGAAATAAAAAAGGTCTGGAGCCAGACCGCGGTGTGGTTGCACAACAATACAAATGCATTTTGTACCATTCAGCTGTGCCCTTAAAAACGATTAAGATGGTAGATTTTCCGTTGTGCATATTTTACCACAATTTTAAAAATAACTCTGATATCTGGCAGCTTGGGGTGCTCTGCAGGCAAGGTCAGGCACCCCAGAAGAGCTTTGTTCCGTCTGGGCCAAGGGATGCCCTTCACTCATTCATTCAATCCCAATCCACCGGGTCAGCACATACTGAGCACCTGCTGTTTGCTAGACAGCGTGCTCGTGCTCATGGTGGTCGGTCCAAGAGTGACCCACGGGGAGAAGCTCCCCGCCCTCACGGAGTCTCCATGAGGAGAGGAAGCAGGCGAGCAAACGAAAGAGAACTAACCGAACGAACGAGGGGGGTCCAGGCTGGATGCGGTCCGAGGAAAGGTCGGGGTGAAGAGAGGAGACTGCAGGGTGGGGCCAGGAGGAGGGGGCCCGCCAGGTAGAAGCGGGCCGGGCCGTCCCAGGGGAGGACAGCTCGGGCAGAGGCACAAGGGAGAAGATGCAGCCCAGGGCCAGGAACCACATGGCATGGGGGTGTAGCCCCTTCCCACTGTTAGGGGGAGCTGGTCCTGGGACTCGGGCCAGACTGGCAATGGGGCAGCATTCACAGGGTGCTCACCTGCTGGCACATGCCCTTGGGATGGTGCCGTTCATGGGAGGGGAGGGAGGGAGGAGGGAGGGAGGAGGGAGGGGAGGGGAGGAGGGAAGGGAGGATGGAAGGTGAGAGGGGAGGAAGGAGGGAGGAAGGGAAGGTGGGAGGAAGGAGAAGGAGGGGAGGGAGGGAGGGGAGGGAGGGGAGGGAAGAAGAGTGGGAAGGAGGGAAGGGAGGGAAGAAGGGAGGAAGGGAGAGTGAGGAGGAGGGAGGGAGGAAAGAGGGAGGGAGGGAAGGAAGGAAGGAGGGGAGGAGGGGAGGAAGGAAGGGACGAGGGGAGGAAAGAAGGAAGGGAAGAAGAGGAGAAGAAGGAGGGATGAAGGGAGGGAGGGAGGGAAGGAAGCGGGGAGGAAGGGGGGAGGAAGGGGGGGAAGGACACAATACCAGGAGAGCGCGGGAACCAGGCCTCCTTACCCAGGTTGCCGGAGCACGGAAGGGCGCAGTCAGTAGGGGCCATAGTTCGGTCGGTAGCTTCTCCAAAAATTAAAAATGGAATTACTCTGTGATCCAGCACAGTAATTCTACTCCCGGGTCTACACCGGAAAGACCTGGAAGCAGGGTCCTGAAGAGGGGTCTGTACCCCGAGTTCACAGCAGCGTCGTCCCGTGGCCAGGAGGCAGGAGCTGCCCAGTGTCCGCAGCTGCTGGAGGAGGGAGGGGAAGAGGTGGGGGGAGGCCTGGGGAGGGTTCCTGCTCCCCGGGGATGGGGCGCGTGCGTAAAATGGAATACTTATTATTCAGCCTTGAGAAGGAAGGGAATTCTGACCCACGCTCCACCGTGAAGGGACCTCGAGACCCCGATGTTGGGCGACCCAGCGGCCAAGGGGCAAACGAGGCAAGGGTCGGCTCCTGGGAGTGGGCCCCGGGCGGGGGGATGCGGAGCCAGGGAGTCCCCGGGGTGGCCGGGCCGCGGGGAGACGGGTCACGGCTCATGCACAGGACTCCAGCGCGGGGACACGGGAGGACCTGTGGTCGCAGAGGGTGGTGACCTCTGCGCGACAACTTGACTGCGGTTAAGCCGCCAAATTGAATGTAGGCGCATTTTACCACAATTTACAGAGATGGGCCGCCTCGCCAGCTCTCGAAACAGGCACTCGTGGCTGCTCCCATCTTACAGGAGAGCACACTGAGGCAGGAAGAAGCCAGGGGACTTTCTTAACAGCACAGGCGATCGGGACGAGCTGGCACTGAAATCCGGGCAGTCGGCTTGCCGGGTACTGCGGCCTATCCCGGCTCCATTCAGGGCTCCGCTCCAGGCCGCCCGCACCCACGCCTCCCTCGGCACCTGCAGAGCAGCCGCTGCCCCCGCCCAGCACACCCCCATCCGTGCCACCCTGCCCCGCGTTGGTTTTCCCTCCTCGCACTTGTTGTGACACTTGTTATACTTATTGGGTTACATTTTAAAAATTCATTTTTATTTATTTATTTACTTATTTTAAGATTTTATTTATTTATTCATGAGAGACACAGAGAGAGAGGCAGAGACACAGGCAGAGGGAGAAGCAGGCTCCACGCAGGGAGCCTGATGCGGGACTGGATCCCGGGACCCCAGGATCACGCCCTGGGCCAAAGGCAGGCGCTAAACCGCTGAGCCACCCAGGGATCACTATTTCTTTAATTTTAGAGGGAAAGAGAAGGAGAGGGTGGGGGCAGAGGGAGAGGGAGAGGGCCCCGGCTGGCCCCACACCCAGCGCGGAGCCTGATGTGGGGCTGGATCTCGAGACCCTGAGGTCGTGACCCCAGCCAAAATCAAGGGTCAGATGCTCAGACCCCCCTCTGATTGCTCTTCAGCGTCTGTCCCCGGGCTCCGTGATGGCAGGGAGTTCGCCTTCTTGTTACCTGCAGGTGCGGGTGCGGAGCGGGTGCCCTGCGCATACTTGTGGAGTGAATGAACCAAACATGTATCATATGTGCCAGATGCTGAAATGATAATATGTCTGTGAATTCTCATCCCCAGCTCCAGGACTCGTGGTCCGGTGGGAGACGGGCAAGCACACAGACACCCGCAGGCCTGTGTGCCCAGCGCCAGGACAGCATGGCCTGGGTGGGAGGCAGGAAGACTTCCCGGAGGAGGGGCAGCCCCTGGGCTCAGTTCTGCAGAATGACTTGGGGATGTCCAGGTGACGAAGAGGAGGAAGGGCTTTCTAGGCAGAGGGAACGGCATGTACAAAGGCCCGGGGGCAGAAACCAGCCTTTGGAGAGCCCCTGAGGGGGAGAGGGGAGGGCGGAGGCTGGGGTCAGACAGAGGCCCGGCTGAGGACCCCCTGATGGGTCTGGAGAGCTGTTCCTCCCACTGCCGCTTTTCTGCTTTCCTTATATGGACGGCTCAGCTTATATGGGACCCACTTCCAGCTGGGCAGGGCCTGGACTTCCGTCAGCTATGTTCAGAGCCCTCCGCATACGGACCTCGCCCCGGAGGCGCCCAGACATTTATCAAGCACCCCTGCCCGGTGTCTGAGTCTTGGTTTGCCCCCGCAGTGGGGGCCCCACACCAGTGAGGACGGCTGGCAGGGACCTCCGGGGGGCAGGATGGGCACCCAGCTGGGTTAGGTCGTCGCAGCCACAGCCAGCGGGCGCCCAAGGGCCGGCCCAGGCCAGCCGGTGGCAATTCCTTCCAGCGTCTCTTGAACCGTTGCATGCGCCGTGGCTCACGCTCTCTGGGCTTCCATCACCTGGCCAGGCAGTGACGAGGGCACCTGGGTTTTGCTGATAAAACCGGGGATCTGGGCCCATCCTGCAGCCGGTCCTCCTGGGACAATGTGCTCGGCTTTTCTGGCCCAGAGGTGCCGGGGACAGGCTGCATCGTGCATGCATGTGGCACGTACAGCAGAGCCATGGTGGCGTCGGGGGAGCGGGAGGGGGGGGTGCAAAAGATTTTTTAAAAAAGATTTATTTATTTATCTTAGAGTGAGAGAGAGAGTTGGGGGGAGAGCAAGGGGAGAGAAGCCCCAGAGGGTCCCCGCTGAGCGTGGGGCTCGATCCTGTGACCCGGGAGATCATGACCTGAGCCGAACCAAGAGTCGGACGCTCCACCCACGGAGCCCCCGGGCGCCCCACAGGTGAGACTTGGACACTGAAGATGCCTCTTCTCAAGCGGAGTCGGAGGGCAGGGGTTGGGGCCTCAGCATCAGAAGGGGATGGGAGAGTGAATCCCACCTCGCCGCCCGGGGCAGTGACAGAGGCCACCCCCCCCCTCGCCCCCCCGCGTCTCGGCGACACAAGGGCATTTCTGTGGCTGAAAACTCCCCACCTGCAGCGCAGGGAGGGACGAGGTCAGCGCCCCGGGCTTCTGCGTCCCGATGCGTTATTTCTCTGCAGGGACTATGGGTGCCTTGGGTGTGAGTGTGAGTGAGTGTGTGTGTGTGGGGGGGGGGCAGGCTGGGCCGCCGGGCGCGACAATGACAGACGGTCTGACTTCCAGGGACACTGAAAGCCCCACACTGGGCCTTCCTGGGCCAGGAGCCATCAGAGCACTGTGGTTTATTCAGGGCACGAGCTCTTAGTCATGGTCAGCTTGGGGGGGGGGGGCGGTTGGATGACCCGGGGTGACCCAGGACCAGCCCCAGGGTAACTGTGTCATTTGTTCTCTCCTTCACTTAAACAGAAGTACAGTGGCTTTGCTTGCAAAGCTGTGAGCGGAAGGGTCCACTTGTATCTGCTGGAAAGCAACTTTTCAATGGCTTTTTTTTAATACCTACTGACTTCACTCCTAATGTTTTCCAGGGGGCCCCTGGGGCCCCCAATTATTGACACACTCCATCCCTTCATCCAAATAGAAACCAGGCTCTCAGGACACTTGGGGGGCTCAGTGGTGGAGCATCTGCCTTGGGCCCAGGGCGTGACCCCAGGGTCCTGGGATCGAGTCCCGCCCGGGTTCCCTGCATGGAGCCTGCTTCTCTCTCTGCCTGTGTCTCTGCCTCTCTCTGTGTGTCTCTCGTGAATAAATAAATAAAATCTTAAAAAAGCAATAGGAAGGGGACAGATGGGAGATTAAAAGTGCAGAATCGACAAGGTTTGGCGGCTGATTGCAGGTGGGGGGTAACCTAGACTCAGAAGTGAGACACGACCCCTGGACTTGGCCGTGCTGAGGTCACGGGGGTGCCTGACAGGAGTAGTTTCTGGGCAGTGGTGGGAACAAGGGTAGTTTGGGGTCAGTTCAGGGGAGAGGGAGAGAACAGGAAGTGCAGGGGTTGCTTCCAGGTTAGCGGGGTTCGGGACGGCGGCAGAGGACGGCCGCTGGAGGCTGCTGGAGGTCAAAAGGGGTGTTTTATGTGAAGTTGGGGGTGTTAGAGCACACTCGGATGCCCATCTGGTGATGGGAAGAAACCCGAAGAGGGAGGGAACTGAAGGGCCCAGCAATGAGGAGACCCCTGTGGGGTGAGGCCGGTAGGCCCGGCCCAGAAGGAACACCCAGTGGGAGGGAGGCAGGGAGGCTGGTGTGCGGGCAGAGGCTGGGAAAAGCATCTTTTCTGTTGGCGCAGATCTCCTCAGTGCCATAGGTGGTGGCACAGGGGAGCTGAGGAGGAGGGCGGCCCTACAGACACCCAAGGCCCTGCCACCGCAACCATTGCGGGTCAGGGAGCACCGCAGTGGCTCTGACCCCGCAGAGCCCCTGCAGCCCCTGTTACCAGTCCAGGTGGTGACTATAGTGGACACATTTGTCCTCCACCGGGATGGGAGAAGCAGGGGGCCTGTAGGTCTGTCTCCCAGGACCTCACTGCGTCGATGGTGTTCAGCGGATCCCCCCAGTAAGAGTTTGCTGGGTGAATGAATGATGAAGCACCAGCCACCTGTTACAGGTAACTTGATGGACCCCGTGAGGGATGAGAAATGACTAGGAAACACTTCCTTCCCTCAAAGACCCTACAACCTGTTGGAAGAATAACTGTGTTGATTTGAGCTTAAAAACCCCATGTGAGCGATTCTGAACCCAACCAAGAGCAGAGGTGAGGTGCCCTTTGGAGGGCAGGTTGTCGTTCCTTCCTCCCTGAGCCAATGGAAGAGGGAGAGAGGGGCTGCCGCAGGCTCTCTGGCGGCTTCCTTCCTGCTAGGTTTGGGGGCCCCCGTGGGGCATCCTGGCCTGATGGGGGCGGCGGGGGAAGGGGCGTGGGACTCCTGCCTTGACTTTCCTCCGTAACCGGTGATATCTTTTCTTTGTTGAGATCTGCAAGTCCGAGGTAGGTCAAAAGGAAAAATGTGCCCCCAGTCTTACCATTCAGGAACAAAGCAAAACACTGTTTATAGTTTGGGGTAGTTCTAATCTTTTCCTTGTTCAGGACGAGACAAAATCTTTATTGTTGTTTTTGTTTTGTGCACGGGGTTATTCGTTGGCATCACAGGAGCCAGGGGTGGGCCTGGAGTAGAAAGAACAGCCAAGATAGAGGAGAGAGAAGGAAGCATTGCCGCGGGCCCCGTGACCGTGCCCCGTGACCGTGCCCCGTGTTCGCTCTGTGTCTTCCTTGCTGCTTCCCTTCCCTCTTCGGTTTCTGACATTAAAGAAAGAAAACTCCAAAGTTTTCTCTCCCTATGCGGTGTCCAGACAGGGAGACACAAGTAGGTCAATACATGAATCCAGATAAAAAGAAGGAGGAGAAAAATGATCGCAATCCCCGGGGTCGGTTTCGGAGCCCATCTGCATCCATCTGTCTCATTCCTTCCCTTCCTTCTTTGGTTCTTTTTCTTTCTTCCTTCTTAGTCTTGTTTCTTTTTTTAATAAAAATTTTATTTATTTATTCATGAGAGACAGAGAGAGAGAGGCAGAGACACAGCAGGCTCCCTGCAGGGAGCCGGATGTGGGGCTCGATCCCAGGACCCCGGGATCACACCCTGAGCTGAAGGCAGATGCTCAACCGCTGAGCCACCCAGGCGCCCCCCGGCTTGACTGTTTCTTAATGTCTCTATCTTTATATATGACACATGATTAAAACCGAGTTCTTACCCCCTTCAGCTCACAGGCTAGCGTGGGGGGTGGACATGCAAATAGGCCATTCGGATTCTGTGCCGTGAGGGCAGTGATAAGCGCAGGTGGTAAGGGGAGCTCGGACAGCCGGTGCCCAGACTGGCCTGGCTTGTGCAACCAGGTCAGGGAGGGCCTCCTGGAAGAGGTGACATCATGGCCCCACAGGAAGGTCTGTGGAGAGGTAATTTAGGTTTTGTAAAGAGGTTTAGTTCCAAGGTCAGGGGGAGAGGGGAGGTCAGATTAGCCTCTAGGTTTACTCTGGAGGCCTGAGCCTTCAAAACTCTCCTGTTTCTTCATTTTCCCTTCTTCTGGCACAGCATTAGAGCTCATCTGAGGGCCTGACCAGAGAGGTCCAGAGGGCAATGTGGACCAGTGGTTTTACCCCAGTAGAACCTCGATGCCTCAGGGCCCCTGAGGGGGTTCAGCAGTTGAGTATCTGCCTTGGGCTCAGGGCACGATCCTGGGGTCCCAGGATCGAGTCCCGCATCGGGCTCCCTGCAGGGAGCCTGCTTCTCTCCCTGCCTGTGTCTCTGCCTCTCTGTGTCTCTTGTGGAGAAATAAATAAAGCATTAAAAAAAAAAAAAAAAGAAAGAAAAGAAAAGAAAAGAAAGAACCTCAATGCTTTTACTGGTATCTATCAAAATAACTCCCAAATGTCCCCAAATGTCTCAGATCCTTCATCGGTGCCCCAAGTTTCTGGGCAGAAGCGGGGAGAGGGGGCAGAGTGGGATAAAATCAGCCCAAGCAGCATTGTTCAGAACGACCCCGAAAACATGGATTGCAGACTGATGGGTGTCCTTATCACTACTTGCCCTAGAGTTTGCCTCGGCGTCCCCAAAGGCTATGTATGACCACTGTGTTCCAGCGTGTAACAGCCTTTATTGTGCTGCGTGCATCGAGCCAGCTGGCTGGGTCACTCATGTAGCTCTTCACTGTGACCCAGTTTGGGGCTCTTCAAAGGACAGTCAACAACTATCCAGGCATGTGTTGTGGCAGTGACTTTTTCGGGCTTGCTTTCAAGCGGGATCATCCTTAGCCGTGTGCCTTGGAAATGCATGGCAGGAAAGCCAGTGTCTGGACTGCATGCACGAGAAAAGGAGCGGGATGTCCTCGTGGACGGCTCTGCAGATCCTGAGATTCGGGGCCTGCTACTGACTTGACTCAAATTGAATTAAATTGGTACCTCAGCCTGGAAAAGAGGGATAATGAAGCCTACGGGTTAGATCTTGTCACCTGTCACAAACCCAGAGGGACTTGGAAAGGGCTTCTGCTCCCAGTTTCCTGGGGATGATACTGCTGGAAATCAGCAGGATTTGTCCAAGGCCACAACACAACTTTGAAAGTCATGGTTGAAAGTCATGGTCTTGGGGCACCTTGATGGCCTGGTCGGTTAAGTAGCTGCCCTCGGCTCATGGTCCCAGGGTCCTGGGATTGAGCCCCATGTCGGGCTCCCTGCTCACCGGGGAGTCTGCTTCTCCTTCTCCCTCTATGTGCTCTCTCTCCCCCTCTCTCAAATAAATAAATAAATAAACAAATAAGTAAATAAATCTTTAAAAAAAAGAAACTCATGATCTTTTGACCTCTAGTCCCTTCCTCCAGCCAAATTTAAATATCTTCTCTCATCGTCATCTTTAACATCATCAAAAAGATAACAGCAATGATATGGTAGGAGCAACTGTTTACTTGGTTCCTGCCCAGTGCTGCAGGGTGTTTTATACATGCAGCCTTTGGAAGCATTTTGGCTGAATATCTTCAAGACAGACGGCAGGGGCTCCTGTCTATATATTAGGGACCAATTTTTCAGACATAGCATGTTTTTGAATCTGTCATGGAGAAACAGGGTTGAAAATACCCATTTAACACATATTTATCAAGTTTCAACTCCAGGTCAAGGCCCTCAGGAAGGTCACGGGCTAGTGAGAATGAATAGCCAGCAGGCAGGTGGTTACCACCCAACAGACCAAGTACATGACAGAGCTAATCACAGGGTGGGGTCACTTGGGAGCACAGCTGAGGAGTATCTAGACTGGGAGGGGTGGCCAAGAGATGTACCTGAATTTACCCTTGAGGAAATCCACCAGATGAAGGGAGCTGGGTGGATGGAGAAGTGGTGATGGTGTTGGGAGCCATAAGGACATTCCAGGAAAAGGAATTGGCACCTGTAAAAACATGGCGACCTGTGCCATTTGGGCACCCCCGTGCAATGACACTGGGTCCTTGGGGGTTTGGGATGAATATTGGTTGGATGAGTGAGTGATCAGATGCATATTTGATTTGATTTGAAGACTGATTCCCTCAGGCCAAGGTCTTCTCTGCTCCCTGAGCTGTTCTGCATTTGATGTGGTTGGGGTTGTCTGTGTGCGTGCTCAGCTGATCCAGGGAGGCTCTGGGTTGCTTGGTCCCAGTTGAATCTGGGACAGGAAGGGCTTGGCCAACCTTTTTCAGCTGAATATTAATGTTAATTGACATCTGAATGTTGGAGGGAAAATACCTGCAAAACCAGTCCCAGGTATTTCCTGAAGCTTGGGGTGGGGTTGGGTATTGCAGAGTTATTGCCTTTGACTGGTGTCAGCCCAGGGAAGGGAGGATGTGAGTGTAGGCCACGCGTAACCACTGCCAGCTTGGCTTCTTGATGAGCCTCTCACCTGGCTTCCCCTGCACCAGGGGCCTGGCTTGCCTGTCTCCTCTCTCTCTCTGTCTCCCTCCTGTGCTCATCCCACCAGGTCATCACAGCCACGCCACGCAGCAAGGGCAGTAGACAAAGAAACTTGGTCTTGGAGAGCCAACAAGACCCCACGGGGCCACTCGGCTGCTGAACAGCACAGCTGGCCTTCAAGCCATGACCACCTTCTTTCCTGAGTGTGTTCTCCTGGTAGCCAACCCCTATTTCTCCTTTTCAAACCCCAGCTGCGCCCCTGCTGTACATAGGGCAGCCTTTCTCACAGTCAGTGAGGTTTTCATTTATTTATCTGCTTGCTTGCTTATTGTCTTTTATCCCTCTGGAACACAGCCCTCCTGAGAGCTGGGACCTGTCTGCCTCATTCAGTGGCACATCCCCAGGGCCTCACATTGTTCCAGGCACACAGACCAGCTCTAGTAAGTCTTGAAGGAAGGGATTTTGGATTTTTGTTTTGTTTTGTTGTTTTGTTGTTTTTTTAATATATACATATATATTTTTTAATATTTTATTTATTTATTCATGAAAGACACAGAGAGAGGAGCAGGGACATGGGCAGAGGGAGAGGTGGGCTCCTTGAAGGGAGCCCGATCCGGGACTCCTTCCCCGGACCTGGGATCAGGACCTGAGCTGAAGGCAGACGCTTGACCGCTGAGCCACCCAGGAGTCCCTCTTTTTTATTTTCTTGCTGTATCTTTCATGCCTGGGATGGTACATGTAATAAATTCTTGTTGAGTGAATCCATGAATAGTAAACAAATGCTGAAGTTCAGGGAAGTTAGTCTTCCTTGCGGGAAACTCACTGTTGAGTGAGGGAGGGAGACAGGCCTTAGTGATTCTTGTTGAAGACCATGCGGCCACATGGTGTCGGTGCTAAGATGTTGACAGGTGACAGGTGTTTCTCTGGAGGCTCAAGATGAGGCAGAGAACAAGGCAGACAAAATGCCTGCCCACCAGGAGCTTATGTTCTACTGGAGTCATGTGATTTTTGTTTTGCTGTTCAGTGAATTGTGTCATGGCTTTGGAAAGGGACCAGTACCCCCACCCCTGACAGCAGCTGGGCCACGGGTCAGTGAGTGAACAGAGATTTGCTGAGACCTCCTGAGGACAGAGCCTCTGCTGGATGCCCATTGCATGCAGACTGAAGGCCAGGACCGTAAGAAGCAGCTTGAGAGATGAGAGACCCCCATGCACTGGAGGACACCTGGGTGCTAGCAGATGCCAAGAAGCAGAGCGGATGGAATGTTCTTGAAGTTAGGGTGTGCGAGTCAAAGGCGGGGAGAACACTGGATGAAGCATGTGGGTTTGGAGTCAGGTGCCAGGATTTAAGGCCCCTTTTTAGCTCCATAATCTTGGGTGCTTGACTCCATCCTTCTGAGACTTAGATTCTCCATCTGAAAAAATGAGAGCAACAATCCCTTCTGGGTTGTGAGACAGATTCAAGGCAACACACATGTCAAGCCCCTAATACCTGGGAGCACATGGGAGTTGCTCAGTAAGCCTGGCTGGTGTTCAGAAGTCAGGTTGCCCTAGCACATTCTCTGCTAGGGCAAGTGTAGGGGCCAGTGCATGTGGGGCTGGTGAGCAGCACCCACCAGAAAATTCTGATTAGTTAAGCACTTAACCACCCATTTGGCACCAAAATTTTCATAATAAGGCGTATCGTGGCATAGCCTCAGGTTCATTAGGGTTCGCACATGGGGAGGTTTTGATTAAAGGTCATTTCGTTCTCTAGCTCCGCGAGTGAAAGTCCGTGAGCCCTTGGGAAACCCACTCTCTGCAGGACGGCAGCTACGGGCTGGGCATGGACCTGGAGGAAGAGACAGGTAGTAGATAAACCACCCTGCAGATGGTGGGAAGTGCTTTGAAGGGGAGCTACATGGTGGAAGAAGAGAGAAATGAAAAGCAGACGGTGTGTTGCTAGGGTGGCCAGGGAAGGCTTCTGGGCAGGGCCCAGATTCCCAGTGCAGATTCCCAGCTCACGGCACATACGGGGGCGGATGAGGGGAAGTGTGTGACAGCAATGATTCAGCAAATGCCAGCGCCCTGGGACTCCGTGGGGTCAGTGGAGCAGACAGCCTCCCAACATGTGAACATCAAGTATTCAACGTTCAAGCTCCATGTGTTGGACGAGGAGGAAGATGGGAGAGCCATGGGGGTATCAGGGGCAAGCTCATTCCAGCTCAGCCAGGGCAGGAAGCACAAAAGCCATGAGATGGGAACGTGCTTGATATGTTCAAGGAGCAGAGAAGGCGGCAGTGTGCCAGGATGGTTGGGAGATGGGCAGGGGTGGCAAGGGTGAGGCTCGGATCTCAATACCTTTTAGACCATGGGAAGGACTTCGAGTTTGTTCCCAGCAGGGTGAGAGCCATGGAGGGTTGGGGGTTGCAGAAAGGCTCATTCCAGCTGCTGCCTGGAGAGTAGTCAGGGCACAGGGTGAGCTGCTGGACTGGAGTGGAAGCAGGGAGGCCAGTTAGGAATGGTTGTGGTGGTCCCCACGGGGCTCATGGTGGTGGGGAACAGGTGGTAGCAGTGGAGCAGGTGACAGGTGGGACGTGAGCTCAGGCAAATACCTCCAGTAGGCGTGGGGGGATGGATGGTGCTGGGTAGGCCTGGTTGGGGTTGGTGCCCTTTGTTGGTGACGGGGTTGGCTGTCACAGAACACTAGAGTTGTGTAAATGCAAAGCCCAGTCTCCAATGCTTTACTCCTGTTGTCTGAGCCACTTGCCCTTTGGTGACTCTGTGACATATCAGAGGTCCCCCACCTTTTGAGCCTCCTCCAAAGAAGTGACTAGTATTTGTTGGTTCTGGCTGCCATAACAAGTGCCACAGTGCGTGGCTCAAGCAACCGAAACGTGTCGTCTCATGGTTCTGAGGCCTGGAAGTCTGAGATCAAGGTGGTAGCATTACTGGTTCCTTCTGATGGCCACACCTCTCTCCTTGGCTCCTAGATGGTCGTCTTCTCCTTGCTCCTCCATCTTCCTTCTGTGTATGTCTGTGTCCAAATCTCCTCTTCTTGTAAAGACACCAGTCGCATTGGATTAGGGACACGCTAACGACTTCATTTCAGTTTAGTTACCTCTTTACAGACCCTATGGCTTTAAAATGTGGCTACAGATGTCTCCACATATGGCTGCATTCTGAGGCACTGAAGGTTAGGACTTTGACAAAGGAATTTTGGGTGGGACTCAAGTCAGCCCATAATAATGACCCATGGGCCCTGGGATAGGGTTTGGTGCTGTTTTGTTTTGGTTTATCTCAGCCTCCAAGAGTCTAGGAGAACATTCCTCCACCTTGGGCTCCTTTCCTGTAGACTCGCTCCTCCAGTCGCCTGGATCTCCATTTCCACCTCTTTCCCTGCTTGGAAACTGCCCCCAGAAGCAACCTGAGGTTGCTGGAAGCTGGATATTGTTTCTGTCATCTGCCTGCCTGCCCTCCCATTCTCCAGCAAGCAGCCCCAGCCCCAGCAGTGGGTGCCCCTTTTATTGGCAGGGATGGCCTGGTGGGGCCTAGTGGCTTTGCCCTGAGTTTCACAAGGTGTCAAGCCAGATCTCAGGACAACGCTGGGCTCTGGGAGCGTGGGAAGCCTGGTGAGCTCTGGTTTTTCCATGTTTGACCATCTCAGGACCAATATTATCCTAACTTTCCTGTGCTGTTGATTTTGGCTTTCGATGATCAAATGTTCTATTGTGATGAGGCGAAGGGTGTAGAATGAATCACACTGTGCCTGGTGAGTAATGGACTCATGGTATACAGGACTCTTATTATTACACTTTATCTTTACCTTTTGTCCTTTGTTTTTTTTTTTTTTCTGTTTTAAGAATTTATTTATTTATTTTTCAGAGAGCGAGAGAGCGAGCAGGGGGAGGGGCAGAGGGAGAGAGAGAATCCTGAAGCAGACACTCCCGGGATTGCGGAGCCTGATGCAGGGCTTGATCCCAGGACCCTGAGATCATGACATGAGCCAAAACCAAGAGTCAGACACTCAACTGACTGAGCCATCCAGGCATTCCTACCATTTTTTCTTTAGAAAGGGACCTGAAAATGCTCACGTCATCTGAGGCTACCATTACGATCACGCCATTGAGTTCTAGGGCACTAGCATTTATTGACTAATCACTATATTGTACCCATCACCTGATCTACCCCCATGTGTATGAGATGGACATCTTCACCCCCATCCGATATATGAAAAAATCTGAGACTCAGAAAAGGTGAATTGACTTGCTCAAGCCACATATTTAAGGGCAAGAGGAGGGGTTAAAGCTCTCTGACGTCTCTTCTTCTAAGGGACCAGGGCCCCACCTTATAACCTCATTTAGCCTTACTTTAGTCCTTACCTTTCTTACTCCAAATATAGCCAAATTGAGAGTTAAAGAGTTAAAGCTTCAATGCAGGAATGGTAGGGAGACCCAGTTCAGTCCAGAGCAGGTATTTGAAATCAACTCAAGCATTTGCAACACGGTGGAAGTTAAGACACGAGCATGCATTCGGAGTCAAGCAGAATTTAGGGTATTTCGGACAGAATCATGGGGAGCCTTTTCTGTAATCACTTCACAAACTATGTCCTGGGTATTGGGATAAACAAGATATTCCCATGTGCGGTAGGAGGCACTTCCTCTTAAAGTCTTTGGGGCTATAAAAGAAAGCATCTCTTCGAAGAGGGTCCTTAGGGCTGAAAGGGCTCGGCGGCCCTGGAACTGGGGGCGCCGCCTCCCATCTTTGTGCCTCCGTTTTCTCTGTACCATAGAGATAGAACAGCCCTCCTTGATCGGTTCTGGAATTAAATGAGACCTGTCGGTATGATTATCATCAATAACAGCCAACACCACGCGTGGGGAAAGTTTTGCCAAACGCCAGGGCCAAGTCTAGGAAGGGCTGCTAAGCAGGTGACTCTGCGGCCCTGACCTCCAGAAGGAAGGCGAGGATGACCTGAAAGCCAATGCGGCCTGATTTAGGAGCAAGAGCTGGCTGGCTTTGGCTGAGCACCGAGGGCAGTAATCCCCCCACTTAACAAACATTTGAAATTTATATTCTAGGAATGGCCGGATTTAGGGGAATTTACAGCCATTTAAAAAATTAATGAATAGTTTTTCACTATAATGAAGAAAAAAGATAACCTTGCCTGGGAATCTGTGCCCTGAGGCTTATGGCTTTGTTCATCTAAACTTGCTGGAAGCCCACACCTGACCTTGGAAGGAACGTACAGCAGCTCTAGGGCTCAGAAGTACCTGGGTTAACGAGGCAGGAAATCTTTGGTTGCAGGGTCCCTTTAGGGGAGCTTTTGTGAGTTTTCTCATAAGTTAAGAATGAGATGGATGACTCATTAATGGCCTGATTAAGGAATCGTTCTAGAAAAAACAAAGGGAAAGAGAGAAACAGATGAAACATCCATTTTCTTAGCCTACTTAGAGAGCCAGCCAGAGACAAGCCTTTAAACTACATTTCTTCACTAGGAGGAAAAATAGTACTGAATTTTTGGCTCAGAATGTCCTTGTGTTGGGATAAAATAATAGTTTTTCCACTTAATGTCTTTCTGACCTCTTCCCTCTACCCCACCTTTTTTCTGTACTTACGGTGTGCGAGGGATGTGTTCTGGGCCAGTCTCAGACTATCAATAACCTGTGTTTTCTTGGGACCAGCCCTTTTGGTTGTTTTTATGATTGCAAGATGCCCTTTAGCAAAAACCATCAGGAAACTTAAAAAAAAAAAAGGTTTGTTGCTTACAGGACCTGGAAATTACACAGCGTACCTGCATACCTGGGGAGGCCCAGTGAGGTCCCTAGGGTGGTGTGTGTGTGTGTGTGTGTGTGTGTGTGTGTGTGTGTGTGTGTGAGAGAGAGAGAGAATTGGGGGGTCATGTGAGGGATGGTGGTTAGGGTTAGGTTTGGGGGAGTTCCGCTTTTGTTGGTGGCGAGGGTGGAGACCCAGGGTTTCTCAGACTCACTCCTTATTGGTGTGTGTACAACATGAGAGCAGGAATTTAAAGTGTGAGAAGAGCAAACACGAGTGGCCCGAATAGTCATGAAAATCAACCAAGAGCTCTGACAACAAAGGAGCCACGGTGTGGGGAGGTGGCCTGGCCCTTGGTCGGGTCCTAGGGTGGACCATCTTTGAAGTGGATGCCTGTGCAATCAACGCTTGAATCAGGGACTTGTGGGCACCTGGGGGGCTCAGTGGTTGAGCATCTGCCTTGGCTCAGGGCGTGACCCCGGGGTCCTGGGATCGAGTACCACATCGGGCTCCCTGCAGGGAGCCTGCTTCTCCCTCTGCCTGGGTCTCTGCCTCTCTCTCCGTCTCTCATGGATGAATAAATAAAATCTAAAAAAAAAAAAAAGAGAAAAAATCCAGGCACTTGCATTACAAAGAGGAGAAACCCCAACCTCCAGGGCTTGCTTGCACTACAAGATGTTAAGCAGAGGAGTCTGGAAAGGTTGGGTGGGACCAAGCCAAGGGAAGACTTTGAGACATGTGACTTTCCCTCTAATTCTGTACACAATGGACACCCGTAGAGTTTTTCTGAGCAGGAGGCAGAGGAAGGAGCTTGGGGTCCCACCAGCTGTGTGGCCTACAGGGTGACCCTAGACTTGACTCTAGACTTCCATGTAGAACCTGTCACAGGCTGTTGGGAAGTCCTGCGAGTGGGAGTATTTGTAAACCGCAAGGCTGGTTTGGGGGCTCTTCCCCCATCGGGGTCCCCTTTTGGAAAGACTGGTCAGGGAGAGGCACACAGGCTGGGTGGGACCGAGGCCCCGGGGGGCTGGGGCAAAGGCTGGGGGGCCACGGCTGGGAGCAGGGCCCCGGGTGGTATAGATGGAAGGAGGCTGGGCAGAAAGGAGGCCTGGACGGGGCGGCCCACGGGGCACAGCATCACTGGGAATGAGAGAAGACGGCCGACCGCCGCGGCTCCGGGTGGGTGACGGGGAACCACACAGCGCGACGCCTGGGACCCAGGGAGCGTCGGTCTGGGGGCCAGGATGACGCGGCGGGGGCTGGGTTGAGTTGGAGGTGCCTGGAGGTGCCAGCCGGGGGTCGTGCCAAGGGAGGCTGGGGAAGCAGCCAGAGCAGGGGTGATGGAAATCCCCGCAAGGGGAAAGCGGATGCCACCCCGAGGGCCAGGCCTGGCCGGACCCGGACCCTGGATCCACTTCCCTGGGCAGGTTGCCCGAGCTCTGCGCGGCCCAGCTTGCTCCTCGCTGAAAATGGGGCTAAAAGCCCCACCACCCTTTGCTGGGTGGTGAGGAGAGCAAATACAGCAATGACGTCCGGCCCTTAGGCCCGGGCCTGGCACGCGGCAGGCGCCCAGCAGGGTTATTCTCAGAGTTGGAAGGGGGAGCTCAGGGCTTTGTCCCTTTGGAGCTCCACGTGGGGCCTTTCCTCTGTCTCGGGCTTGCGGTCCGTCTACACGGAGTTTCCCACCCAGCACCAAACACCGACTCCTGGAGCGTCAGGAAGGTGGGTGGCCGATGATGCACGGAGGCCCCCCACCCACGGGGGACACTCACTCACGAAGCTCAGGTCTCCGGCACTGATTGCGGGGTTGGGTGCCCGGAGGTGTCCCCAGAGCCCAGAGGCCCTGCTTTGCAGAGCAAGATCGGTGAAACCGAAGCTGCCGATGGATACTCAGATGTCAGATGCTCAGATGTCAGATGCTCAGACGTTCTCTCGGCTTGAACCAAGGTCCGTGACTTCGCCTGTGAAACCCCGAGGACCGTCGATTGGGGCTGCGGTCAGAGAAGCAGTCCTGACGGGTGGGGATGACCCTGGCCGCAGCTCCTCTTTCTGACCAGGCCCTGGAGGGGAGCTCTGATCTTTCTCCACCGTACACGGGGGCTTGTGCTGGCGAAAATGTGGCACTCGTAGGACACGGGCACAGTCCCCGAGCCTCTGGCACTACGCTGTCTCTGCGTATTGCTTTTATAATCAAATGTAACTGAAAGGCCTTTTCATATCTAAAAATTTACAAGGATTGGCTGTAAGTTGATGAAACGTTTTGTTGTAATAAATAATCCAGAGGCAAGTGTTCGACTGAATGAGCCATTTGGAAGAGCCACTTTGACAACCTTGAGGATGTCCTAAACATTTTGGAGCATCTTTTGGGGGATTGCCTTCCTAGTTCTTGGTGGCTTCTTTCAGACATCCTCATTGGTGAAAAACCTTTTCCTTCAAAGGGAAAAGGTTCTAGGACGTCCGGGTGGCTCAGTGGTTGAGCGTCTGCCTTCAGCTCAGCTCATGATCCTGGGGTCCTGGGATCGAGTCCCGCATCGGGCTCCCCTGGGGGATCCTGCTTCTCCCTCTGCCTGTGTCTTTCATGAATAAACAAATAAAATCCTTAAAAAATAAATAAATAGAAATGGCTTAAAAAAATAAAGGGAAGAGGTTTTGAAAAGACATAAAAGTCGCTTAGATTTCATTGAAGCAATGCCATTTTTATTCAAAGACAAGGTGTCACGAAAGTAACAAGGCTATTTTTCACTGGTTCAGAAGGCAGTCTTCAGGGAGGCATTCTAAAGCACACTTCCCAAGATGAACATAATTTTTTTCCAGAAACAACAGAGACTTCTTTGTAGATGACCCCCTTGTCCCAGTTTGCCTGGGGGTGGGGGTGCGGGTTCTGTTTTAGCATGAGAAGTCTGCAGCCCTGGGCAAACCAGGACAGTTGGTCTTCCCACTGTGAGGCACGCATGCTCCTCTAGCTGACGAGTCTTTGGCCCTGTCCCTGTGACACGATGGTCCAAGGGTTTCTCGGCCCAGCTTACTTCCCACGGGTACAGGCTGCTAACATACTAGTGATTTCAGTGCGTGCATGACACCAGGCTGCTTTGCTCGTGTGTTGGTTCGTTTTAAGACCAGTCTAGGGATCCCTGGGTGGCGCAGTGGTTTGGCGCCTGCCTCTGGCCCAGGGCGCGATCCTGGAGACCCGGGATCGAATCCCACGTCAGGTTCCCGGTGCATGGAGCCTGCTTGTCTCCCTCTGCCTATGTCTCTGCCTCTCTCTCTCTGTGACTATAATAAATAAATAAAAATTAAAAAAAAAAAAAGACCAGTCTAGTCGAACCATTCTAGTGTGTTGAACTTCACGTTGCTATTTGGCACAATGTTTGGAATTCTTTTGTGGTTTGCAGCTGCTGCCTGTTGGCACTGTTTTTGCTTAAACCGAGCCAGCTTGTGTGGTCCAAGAAGTGGAGTCAGGTTTCTAGACTGAGCACGGCATTTATCAGCCCTGGATCCCTTAGCCTATCTCAATCTGAGGTGCCTTAACCAGCCAAAGGAAACATTATTGCTTTTACCGTTTCACAGGGTTGATGTGAGGATGAAAAGAGATAATACACGTGAGCTGCAAAGTTGTTTTTAATGATTAATTTATTTAGTCACAATCTATTGAATGTCTGCTACAGGCAAGACCTTCCAGAAACATAACAGGCACACCTGCCTGCTGTATATCTACATGATGACCACCAGGTGATGTTTGTAGTGCTGTAATAGTTCTCAGAACGAGGTTCTAGGACTTCAAAGGAAAGGCCGATTAATTCTAATTGTGACTATCCTGAAAGCTGCTTGTATTGGATCCTGAAGGCTGACAGAGGAAAAGCATGAGCAGGGCCAGGGAGGTGGGCATGTTTGGGGAGCTGTGCATTCAGAGGCATGAGCTAAGACCTTTTCTTTAAAAAAAAAAAAGGGATTTTATTTATTTATTCATGAGAGACACAGAAAGAGGGAGGCAGAGACACAGGCAGAGGGAGAAGCAGGCTCCATGTGGGGAGCCTGATGCAGGACTCGATCCCAGGACACCAGGATCATGACCTGAGCCAAAGGCACATGCTCAACCACTGAGCCATCAAGGGGCCCCAAGACCAAGACCTTACAGGACCTTAAGTGCCAAGCTGAAAAATGTGGACTTAAAAAAAAAAAAAAAGAAAAAGAAAAGAAAGAAAAATGTGGACTTTATCAGGGGTTTGGCCTACTCCAAGCCTCCCGGATTCAGTGTGAAGGATGGAATTAACCTTAAGAGTCAGGATTCAGGGAGATCAGTTATTGAGGCATATTGTGTTCACCCAGGAAAGACCAGGGTAAAATATATGAGTATATATTCATGTTTGTTGTCTATTTCCCCCACTGTAAGGAAAGTTCCACCAGAGTAGGGCTTTTGTTTCTTTTCTATAGCCTTGGTGTCAGAACAGTGCCTGGTATACAGTAGGTGCTCAAGACATACTTACGGATTTTAAATAAATAAATAAAATACGTTTGGGGTCCTTCCTGCTGACTATACGTGAATCAACTGGACAATATGGTCAATCAGCTCCTGTTTTCATTTATGGATTAAACTTACTTCCTTCTAAAAAGCATTTGGGGAGGGCACTTAATGGAATGAGCCCTGGGTGTTATACTATATGTTGGCAAATTGAATTTAAATAATAAAAAAAAAACTTTAGATCTATATTTAGAATAAAATACAATAAAACAAAATAAAAAGCATTTGAGGTGGCTTTCGAAATACATGCACTATGGAGTGATTCAAAAAGAACAGAGGTAAATCAGCCCTAAAAGAAAAAGACAATGGAATAAGGCTAATAAAGCAAGGAGAATGGGTAGGCGGTTGCAGGTGTTCCAAGGGCTGTGCTACGATTTTTCAAAGCTGGAAGCAAATTCACGTGTTGGCTGCTTGACAAGCTGAGGCAAAGAGGGAGACGTGGTCAGTGGCGAGATCCACAGTGCACATTAGACAAAGGCATGTCACACTCTCAGAAGCAGCCTCGGTTCTTCTTCATGGATAACAACGGTCCTGAATCCATGGGCTTTAGTCTTCAGGCTGTTTGCTTGGGAGGTGGGGACTGTTTGGCGACCCCTTAGCTGTTCTGGTCGGAACTTCGTCTTCTGTGTAGCAACGTTCATTGACTATAAGAGGTGACGAGACACTTATCCAAGCCAGAAGTAGCTGGTGACAGGTTAAGTGACACTCACTCAAGGTCAGGGCCGGGTAGGGAGAGGAATGTAAGTAGTCAGTTCCCGTCCTTCTGTCCTCTTGAGAACCTTTATCAATCTCCAAGTCTTATCTCCACTGATAAAGAGGAAAGTTACATGTGATACACCTGAAACAAACATAACACTGTGTGTCAATTATACTTCAGAAAGAAAAAAAGAGCGACGTGAACAAAGAAATCTGGCAAAGGTCGTTGAAATCTGCATCCTCCCGTTGTTCTACTTCCTTTGATGTAGTCAAGTGCCTCTGGAGTGTCACTTAGGTGGGAGGCTGGAGTAGCACTTCAGTAAGAGATTTGGTTTGGCTGCTAGTGTATTTTCAAGAGAGCGAAACCAAGCGAGAAGGGGAGAGGATGCTGATTGGATAAATGATGTGAAGGTGATTTAACTCTAGTAGAGATGTTCTTCTTTAAAAGATGTTCGAAAGGATTTTTGAAAAAGTGGTACATCCACACGGTAAAACAAAAATTCAAGCAGTGCAAAGAAGTCAGCTGATAATGCCGCCTCTTTGCATATTCCTGCAGAGATACTCCGATCTGTACACATACATAAACACTTTTTGTTATATAAATGAGAATTTATTTTAATTTTTTAAAATTTTATTTATTTATTCATGAGAGAGACACAGAGACATAGGCAGAGGGAGAGGCAGGCTCCCCATGGGGAGCCCGATGTGTGACTGAATCCCGGGATCCCCAGATTGTGCCCTGAGCCGAAGGCGGGTGCTCAACTGCTGAGCCACCAGGTGTCCCAATAAATGGGAATTTATGATACAAAATCTTTTCTTGCTCCCCCCCTCCCACTAAATAAGTCTTGAAGAACACTCCCCGGGAGTTCCTATTAAGCTACTTTATGCTTTTAAAATGTGGAGTGGGATTCCATTATATGAGGACCATCATTTGTATATCCAGTTTCCCAACTGGATATTAGTTGTTTCCCATGTTTCTATTACAAATAGTGGTTCGATGAAATCAATGAAATTTGAATCTGTCCCAGTCAAGGTTCTGGAAGGGGACAGCATGGCAGCCAGGAAGGCTCACACTAAGAGACTTATGCAAGGGACTTCTTGGCAGAGGTGTGGGAAGGTTGGAGGGAATGTCAGTGGATATTTTGGTAGCCAGGGACTGACACAGCAGTCACCCCTAGGCCCAAAGGGGAAGATGGTGCCCTGGAGCCTCCAGAGAGTGGGAGCACCAAGGAAGGGCTACCTGGCAAGAGCTGTACACTTCCAGAAACATAGCATCAAAGAACAGAGGGAGCAGAGAAAAAAAAAATACATCCACCTTTCTCTCTTCCTGCCCTACTGTTTCTGGCCAATGCCTCCCATTAGCCAGACCCAGCCACAGAGGCCAGCTGGCAAGGGACCCTGGTGACCAGAGTGATCACCCTCCTGGCACAGAAGTGGGCACAGAGAAGAGACAGTGGAGCTGGGATGGGAATGGAGCATACGTGCAATCTATGGAAATTTCTAGCAGTAGAACTGCTGACTCAAGGCATATGCCTTTTTATTATTGTTTTGTAAGTTCGATAGTCGTTTAATGTTCCCTTTCTGTAGGTCTGGATTTCTATCGGGAATAATTTTCCTTTTAGCTGAAGAACGCACCCTTCAGGATTTCTTTCAGTGCAGTTCTGCTGGCTAAGACTTCTCTTCGTTTCGCTTGTCTTTGAAGGATACCTTAATTTAGTTCTGAAAAATAATTTCACGGAGCAGACCATCGTAGGTGGACAGTCATTTTCTTTTTGCACCTTGTCTTCTGAGTTTTATTGCTTTTGTTGAAAATCACCTCTGAGTCATAATGTTGTTCCATTCAAGGTCCTCCTTGCTCTCAAGTTTTTCTCTTTCTCTTTGGTTTTCAGTAGTTTGGCTCTGATACGCTCAGTGTGGTTTTCTCTGTTTTCATCATGATTGAATTTAGCGACCTTCTTGAATCTGAGCTATAGTGTATTTTATCGGTTTCATCAGAAAATTCTGGTCTACTATCTTTTCAAATATGACTTCTGTCCTATTCTCTCTTTCAGTGTCTCCAATTACATAAAAGTTAACTCTTTTCATGAGGTCTCATTTATCTCTTATGTGTTTTCTGTATTTTTAATTTTTTTTCTATTTATCTTTAGGTATTTTTTATTCTCTTTAAGTTCACTGATCTATCCTTTCTGGATCTGAATCTACTCTTAAACTGAACTAATCTAGCAAATTTTAAATGTTCACTTACTGTATTTTTTAGTCCTAATGTTTTGATTTAATTCTTTTTTTGTAGATTCTGATTATCTGACAAAATATTCTTGATTAATTTTTTTTTTTTTTTTGCTTTTTAAAAAGAAAACATTCAGTTGTGGGTCTATTTCTATTTTTTTTCCTCCTCTTTTTTTTTTTTTTGTACTTGTCTCTTACTGTGTCTGGTAATTTTTGAATGAAGGATGACTATAGCATATGAAAAAAATGTTGACCCTATAAATGATGGGATCTTCCTCCAGAAGGAGTTATCTTTTTCTTAGCTGGTCAGGGGAAGTGGGCACTGATCATCTTAAGATAGAGACTGAGGCAACATTTAGCTGGATCACAGTTTTGACAAGCTTCTGTCTAGATCCATTCCTCCCCACTGTTACGGTAGATCTCTCCAGGGATCCTAGCTGTGAATCTGGAGTATTGAACAGAGATCCTCTCTTTTAGTAAGTTTTGAACTCTTATACTTGCATTGTCACCACTGTGAGATTGCCAAACTCTGCTTTTACTTCCTGAGGCTTTCAATTTGTCTTCTTAGCCTCCTGCCCAGACAGCTTCAGAATGTAGCAGATGTCTTTTGGAAGAACTGGTAGTGTTGAACTCAGTTCACTTAGGAAGGCAAAGTAGATATTTTGAGACATGTAAGGACAGAACACTTGGCATCCCCAGAGTCTCTGGGAAAAGACTACTTGGGGCTATATTCCAGTAACAAAAAATAAATACAAGAAACAAGAAGATGAAGGTCACGAGGACCAGTAGAAAGCCAAGAAACTTGTAAAGTTACTGTTGAAATCTAAATGAGAAGCTGAATGCAAAACACAAAAGAAGCAATGATCTAGATCTAATGGGAAGTGATTACAACGTGGGCAGAGGTGGGAGGGTGTGAAACTGTGAAGTTTGCTATCTTGTTCAAAGCAGGAGAGAGATACTGATTATTTTTAGATATTTATGGAAAATGGGCATTAAAAATGTTAGGGTATCCATTAAAAGAGTGGATATAGGATTTATAAGTTCCTAACCAGAAGAGGGGTGGACATAAAATCAGATCAATCCAAACCAAAGGAAAATTATAAATAGAAAAAGACAAGAAACAATATGAAAACATAAAAATTGCAACCCATAAAATAAGGTGGCAAGAATGGTTCCAAATAGGGATCCCTGGGTGGCGCAGCGGTTTGGCGCCTGCCTTTGGCCCAGGGCGCGATCCTGGAGACCCGGGATCGAATCCCACATCAGGCTCCCGGTGCATGGAGCCTGCTTCTCCCTCCGCCTGTGTCTCTGCCCCTCTCTCTCTCTGTGTGACTATCATAAATAAATAAATTAAAAAAAAATTAAATATGTCAGGGAGTGAGTAACATATCTTCTAAAAAAAAAAAAAAAAGGAATGGTTCCAAATATACAAATGAATTAAAGGATACAAATCTTTTTGATGAAAAGGATTTTGAAATATTAAAAAGTAGTTTGAAAACTGAGAGAACCCTTTGAAAAACTCAATCTTAACGAATGAAAATCAAGATGAATTGGTGAAAACAATACATCAACCCAGCAGCTAATTTAGATGAACAAATTCTTAGACACAAACTACTGAAACTGACTCAAGAATAGAAAATCTAGGGATCCCTGGGTGGCGCAGCAGTTTGGCGCCTGCCTTTGGCCCAGGGCGCGATCCTGGAGACCTGGGATCAAATCCCACGTCGGGCTCACCCCGGTGCATGGAGCCTGCTTCTCCCTCTGTCTATGTCTCTGCCTCTCTCTCTCTCTCTGTGTGACTATCATAAATAAATAAAAATTAAAAAAAAGAATAGAAAATCTAAATTCACCTGTTACAAGTAAGTAGACTGAATTAGTAATATAAAAACTTCCTTTTTTCTTATTTATTTATTTATTTATTTATTTATTTTATTGGAGTTCAATTTGCCAACATATAGCTTAACACCCAGTGCTCATCCCATCAAGTGCCCCCCTCAGTGCCCGTCACCCAGGGACCCCCACCCCACACCCACCTCCCTTTCCACCACCCCTTGTTCATTTCCCAGAGTTAGGAGTCTCTCATGTTCTTTAGTTTCCCTAATGAATTCTACCAGATATATGGAGAATAATTAACACCAATGCTTCACAAACTCTTCCAAAAAATAGAAGAGGAAGGAAACTTCTCAACTCATTCTGTGAGGCCAATATTATCCCAAGACCACAACAAACAAAGGTATCTCAAAAGAAGACAAGTATAGACCAATATCTCTTATGAACACGGATATAAAAATTCTCAACAGCATACTAGGAAACTGAATTCCAGCAACATACAAAAAGGATTATACATTATGACCAAGTGGGATTTATCTCAGGAATGCAATGCTAGCTCAACATGTGACAAGCAATCAACGTAATATACTGTCAATAGAATAAAAGAAAAAAAAAATCTCATGATCATCTCAGTAGATGTGGAAAAAAACATTTGACAAAATCCAACACCCTTTCATGATAAAAACACTCACAAAACTAGGAATAAAAGAGAACTTCCTCAACCTGATAAGGGGCATCTATGAAAGACCCATAACTAATACACTTATTGGTGAAAGACTGAATGTTCTCCCCCTAAGATCAGAAACAAGACAAAGATGTCCTCTCTTGCCATTTCTATTTGAGATTGTGCAGGAGGTTCTAGCCAGGGAAGTTAGGCAAGAAAGTGAAATAAAAGGCATCTGGATTGAAAAGGAAGAAGTTAAATGATTTCTACTTGCACATGACATATTTTCATAGTGGATTAGCGGTTACTTAGGGCTGAGGGTGGGGGAAGTGGAGGGGAAATGGAAAGTGAGTACTAGTGGATTTGGATTTCTTTTTGGGATAATGGAAATGTTCTAAAATTGTGGTGATGGTTTCACAACTCTGAATATTCAAAACCCACTAAATGCTACTCGCGAAATGTGTGAATTGTATGGTATGTGAACAATATTTCCATAAAGCTGTTTCTGTAACAAAGATAAAATAGGTGATTTTCTGTCAATTTAAAAAATTGACTTGTGAAAAAATGGAAAACCTGGGGACACCTGGATGGCTCAGTGGTTGAGAGCCTGCCTTCAGCCCAGGGTGTGATCCTGGAGTCTTGGGATGGAGTCCCCATCGGGCTCCTGAATGCATGCCTATATCTCTGCTTCTCTCTCTATCTCTCTCTGTGTCTCTCATGAACAAATAAATAAAATCTTTAAAAAAAATGGAAAACCTGAGTGGTTGAATTACCCTAGAAGACATTTTTTAAATATTTGAAAATTTATCTCATCCCCACACCACTCCCTTCAGCCCCCACAAATGATAGTAGATCCAGGGTATTTTAGATTCAAGTTATAGAACACCTGTAAGCTACTCCAAACATTATGTAAATTATTCCAGAGCACAGAGAATGATCAGAAGCCTCCCAACTCACTTGACTTGGCCAGTATTACTTGATCATATAATGAAATGAGATCATGAGAGCATAAAAGAAAAAAGAAAGAACAAAGAAACTATAGACTAATGTATCTATGAGCCAAGATGCAAATATCCTAAACATCACATTAACTAATTGAATAGTAAAAAGCCAGTAGAGTTGATCCCAAAGCTTCAAGGATGGTTCAACATCAGGAAATGTATTAAGAAATCCTTTCTAGCAATACATTCATGGAGGAAAATAATCATGATCAATTGATTAAGTGTTGAAAAGTATTTAACATCTAAGTTGTAGAGTTTCAGCTATACAAGATGGGTGAGTGCTGGAGATCTAATGTACAGCATGGTACCTATAGTTAACAATACTGTATGATTGTCATACTGCGTCACTAAAATTCTCTGAGAGGGTAGAACTTGAGTGTTCTCAACACACAGAGAAAATGGTAACTATGTGAGGTGAAATATATGTGAATTAGCTTGATTGTGGTGATCATTTCAAAATATATGTATATACATATATATGTCTATATATGTATATAAATATCAAGTCATATACCTTAAGTAGATACAATTCCTGCATGTCAATTATACTTCAATAAAGCTGATTCAAAGGGTATTAAATTTAAACAAATATTTGGTTAAAAATCTTAGCAAGTTTGGAAATGAAAAAATTTACCTTAACCTTATATCAGGTATCTTCTAGAAGTCTGTACCAAATATCACATTAATAGTAAAAAACTGCAAGCATTCCCATTGAAGTCAGGAATAAGACAAGAATGCCCACCAGTACCACATCTGTTCAATATTCCAAAATCCAGCCAAAGGAAGATAGTTTCTTCCATCGTGACAAAACCAGAAAAAAAAAAGTAAATATATCAAGAGAAGAGACAAAATTGTCATTATTTACAAGTGATATGATTATTTGCTGAGAACCCAAAATAATAAGTTTTAAAAAGTCTATAAACTGATGAGCTTAGTATGATTGCTAGATATAACATTAGTGTTAAACTATTAATAGGTTTTCCATAGTTTGTAGTATAGTCCACAATATTGCCGCTATAAACATTGGGGTGCAGGTGCCCCTTTGGATCACAATGTTTGTATCCTTTGGGTAAAATCTAGTGGTGCAATTGCTGGGTTGTAGGGTAGCTCTCTTCTTAATTTCTTGAGTAACCTCCACACTGTTTTCCAGAGTCACTGTACCAACTTGCATTCCCACCAAGAGTGTAAGAGGGTTCCCCTTTCTCCACATCCTCACCATTTGTTGTGTCCTGACTTGTTAGTTTCAGCCATTCTGACTGGTAGAAGGGGGTATCTCATTGTGGTTTTGACTTGTATTTCTCTGATGCCCAGTGATGTGGAACATTTTTCATGTGTCGGCCATCTCTATGTCTTCTTTGGAGAAATGTCTATTCACATCTTCTGCCCATTTCTTGACTGGATTGTTTGTTTTTTGGGTGTCGAGTTTGATAACTTCTTTACAGATTTTGGATACTAGATCTTTATCTGATGACACATTTGCAAATATCTTCTCCTATTCTGTAGTTTGCCTTTGGTTTTGTCAACTGCTGTCCAAAAGCTTTTTATCTTGATGAAGTCCCAATAGTTCATTTTTGCCTTTGTTTTTCTTGCCTTTGGAGACATGTCTAGCAAGAAGTTCCTGTGGCCAAGGTCAAAGAGGTTGGTGCCTGTGTTCTCCTCTAGAATTTTGATAGATTACTCTCTCACATTTTGGTCTTTTATCCATGTTGTGTCTATTTCTGTGTCTGGTGTAAGAGAAAGGTCCAGTTTCATTCTTCTGCACGTGGCTGTCCAATTTTCCCAACACCATGTGTTGAAGAGGGAGACCAGATGTCCATTGACAGATGAATGGATAAAGACTATGTGGGATATATATATTATGGAATATTACTTAGCCATCAAAAAGGATGGGATCTTACTACTTACGTTGACATGGTTAGAACTGGAAGGTATTATGCCAAGCAAAATAAGTCAATCAGAGAAAGACAATTATCATATGTGGAATTTAAGAAACAAAACAGAGAATTGTAGGGGAAGGGAAGGAAAAATAAAATAAGATGACATCAGAGAGGGAGACAAACAATAAGAGGCTCTTAACTATAGGAAACAAACTGAAGGTTGTTGGAGAAGGGTGGGGGGAGGATGGGTAACTGGGTGATGGGCATTAAGGAGGGCATATGGTATAATGAGCACTGAGTGTTGTATGCAACATCAATGAATTACTGATGAATTACTAAACTGATGAATTACTGAATTCCACACTTAAAACCAATAATATACTATATGCTAACTAATTGAATTTAAATAAAGTAAGTTAAATTTTTAAAATATATAGATTTTTCCACATGCCACCAATAATCAATCATAAAATGCCATGAAAACAATCTCATGCATAAACGTGTCCAAAGCAAACCAAAACAAAAACCATGGAATGAACCTGAAGAAATGTACAAGTACACAAAAGGACCTTTGAATAAATAGACATCTTATGCTGTAGGATGGGGATACTCCATATTGTAAATGAATATATACGTAATATATACAAAATAATATATAAACTCACTCTCATCTCAATAAAAAAGCCAATGCAATTTTTCAAGGACTCAATAAATAGAGTCTAAAATTCATGAAGAAGAGAACATGCAGAAGAATTCTAGTAAATAAAAGGAAAATAAAAATAATGAGGGATGGAGAATTTGTCCCAGATATAGCAAAAACTTCTTCAAGGTTATTATAATTATATTATTGTGGTATTTTTACAGGGATGATAAAATAGATCAATTGAGCCTGAATGGAGAATCCAGCAATGCATGTGGGGATGTATGGAGATCTATATACAAATAAAAGTGTATTTGAAGTCAGGGGGAAATGGGTGAGCTATTTGACTAACGATATTGGGACAACTAGCACTCTATATGGAAAAAATTAAGTCAGATCACTATTTTATTTTATTATTTTAAAAAAGATTTTACTTATTTATTAATGAGAGAGACATACACAGAGAGAGAGAGAGAGAGGGAGGCAGAGACACAGACAGAAGGAGAAGCAGGCTCCATGCAGGGACCCCCATGTGGGACTTGATCCCAGGACCCTTCAGCTGAAGGCAGACGCCCAACCGCTGAGCCACCCAGGGATTCTGAGATCACTATTTTATAACACATCCCAAAACAAATACACACACACACACGATATAAAAACTACCTGAAGAAAATGTAGAAAAATAATTTCATAATACAGATACATGGATTTGGGAAGCATGTTTTAAAATGAGATATAAAACCCCAAAACTGCAGAGGAAAAAAATGGACAGATTCGAGTATACAAACATTTAAAAATTTTGCATGATGAATAAATAAAAAAGCAAGATGTGAAGACAGGTGTCCGATGAGGAGAAAATATTTGTTGTATTATGGATACTGGATAACAGCACTTACAACCTTGGGGATCTACTGTGTGTGAGACCTTGCGTGGGACACGTTCATTTATGTTATCTCATGTAACCTTCAAACTGAGTCTCTGAAGTAGCAGTGACCTACCCATTTTACAGATGAAGAAACTGAGGGCATGACATCTTAAGTATTGTGCCCAAACCTCATGGCTCCGAGGTGAATTGGGATTCGACCCCAGACCTCGTCTGACTCCAGCCTCCTCCACCACTTCCCTCCTCAGGAGCTAGCGTGATTTCTCACCCTGTAGAGTCACTTGGCTTATTCTTAGTGGTTTTGCTTTGTTTGCCTTTGGGTAGCTTGTCCGGGAAGCTTGATGCTACTGGTGGAGAGAGTCCTGAAGTGAGGATGGACAATGGGTCACGAGGCTGTGCCATGTCTTCTCATGAACTTGTGGGGGACAAGTAGCCACTTACTTCTTTGGCTTCTGAGTTTCCTGGGGTGCCCTTATTATCAGCCTTTGGCTCGGGGGTGGGGGCTGGGCAGGGAGTCCTGGGCACGGTTGTCTTCCGCTGGTCTCACCACTTCTACATTTCCCTCTTCCCCTTCTACATTTACTCCTGACCCAAAGAGCAGTTTGGGTGAGCCCTCTGGAACTCACCGGATTGTGCTGTGGGTGGGCTAATCCAGGGCGCCACTGGACTGGCTTGACCTGCTCTTCCATTTCCTTCTTGCGTCCCCTCCCTGCTTTGGCTCACTCTGTTTCTTTTTTAAAATTTTATTTAAATTCAATTTGCCAACACATGACACCCAGTGCTCATCCCATTACATGCCCTCCTCAGTGGCCATCAGTCACCCCATCCCCCCACCCACCTCCCCTTCTGCAACCCTTTGTTTGTTCCCCAGAGTCAGGCATCTCTCATGGCTTGTCTCCCTCTCTAATTTTCCCCACTCAGTTTCCCTCCTTTCCCTTATGGTCCCTTCCACTATTTCTTATATTCCCCATATGAGTGAAACCATATAATGTTTGTCCTTCTCCGATTGACTTACTTCACTCAGCGTAATACCCTCCAGTTCCAGCCACATGGAAGCAAATGGTGGGTCTTGGTCCTTCCTGATGGCTGAGGAATATCCCACTGTGTCTATATCCCACATCTTTATCCATTCATCTGTTGAAGAACATCGTGGGTCCTCTTCTGACTGATAGATGTGGGCTGTCCTATGTTGTTGCGAGAGGGGCAGTCATCATTATTTAGAATGTCCTAGAAAGGCTGACTGCTTCTTAGTAAGCATTCCCCTCCCCCCAAGTCCCCCTGAGAGTTGAATCAGGGATTTAGTAAACCCTGCTAATCTCAACCACAATCCCTTTCCCGCTCAAACCCTCCCTGCCTTCTTACTCCTAGTCTCCTGCCACGACAAGGTCAAGTTCAACTTCCCAAAGCACAAGTTTTATCACATTTCTCTCTTGCTTAGAAACCTGTAATATTTCCCCACGAATTTTCAAAATGATGTTCACAGACGTTCTATTGGAAACCAAGAAGGAAATATTAGATATTCTGTGTATGGTTAATCCAAAAATTAAGAAAGAAATTCAGCTTTGGTAATACACATCTCTTATGCGGATTGTCCCTGGGGAGCCTTCTTCGTCTGTCATGTGGTGTCCTGAATCGTGCTCATGTTGGGAATTCCCTAATATATAGGGCCTGGGAGAGGAAGACACATTTGAAATTCCCCAATTCCCTAAGACATACTTTCAGTTTACTGGGAAGTACTGCAGATCCCATGAGCCCGCTTACATGGATGGATTTCCAAGCTCCTTCCTCCCAGCCCCAAAGGATGTAGCTCAAAAAAGATTCTTAGAAATGGAACATGCAGGACTCTTTGGACGTAATCAGAAAAGTCCCTTTAAAAATCTCTTGTGGGGATTTCCTTGACTGAGGATGCAGGCATGGCATTTCTCCCTGGCTTCATGCCTCTGGCCAAGGGGGCAGTAGTGATGGCCAGCTTCTTTCCCTGTAGGCCTGGCCTCTCTGCGGGCTGGACGCAGGAGACGGGAAGAGAGCTAAGGGGTGCAGAGGTCTTCCTTGGCTGGTGCTGGAATAATCTGAGCCTATGGTCTCCAGACATGGGAGATTTTTGAAGCTGGCTTTTTTTTTTTTTTTTGCAGGCACTTCTGTGGGTTCTTCAGGATTCTTGCGCTGGGCCTGCCCCACCACAACTTGGGCTGATAGGAAGTGCTTCTTTGGCACCTTGCTGCTCCCCGTCCAGCCTCAGTTTCTACCTCCAGTAGTTCCAGCCGCTGCCTCTTACCAGGTGGGTCTTGCTGGCTGAAGGCCGCCATCTTGGGCGCATCCCTTCCAAACTGGCCCAGGCCAACATTCTTTTGGCCCCACTATTGGAAGAAGAGAGCAGTGGCTTCCCTGACCTGACCGGAGGGAGTCAGGCCAGTTCATGGAGGCCAAGTTTCTGGTTTCCAGATGCTCCCTCACTAAGCAGAGGGTAGGAGGGTACTGCCTCCCAGCCCAGACCCTTGATACGCCAAGTGCTATAGACACCATCACTGTGTATGCAGCGGGCGGCCACGCTGATCTTACCGCCGGGCTGCCTATGTTCCAATCCTACCTCTGTGTCAGTGCGTGTGCCAGCTTTGCACGAGTGGCTGAAAATCCCTGTCCCTCATTTATAAAATGAGGATAATATGAATCCCTGCTTAGTAGGGCTTTTGTAAGCTCAATATGGTTTCAACAGCTGGAATAGCACATGGCATTATAAAGTACCTGATACAATAAACTATTAGCTATTATTGTTTTTATAAAAAACAAGACCTTAGGGGCAGAATTTTTATGATACTTTACAATGAGACGGTGGCAATCTCTACAAAGAATGCTGGTTTTCCCTTTTAGTGGTGATAGGGTGCTTCTTTCAAAGATTCATATTTTTTTCAAGTTTAAAAAGTGGTTTAAAGAAAAATATGAGCTAAGACAAAAGTGTTAGAAAACATGGCAAAAATTGGGAAGGCGTGCAACTGATCCGTCCTGGAAGCCACAGATCTGGTCTGTGAGCTCACAATGGTACCCAAAGCTTGGAAGGGCCTGACAATTGCCTTCCCTGCCCAGGGGCTCACATAGCGGTAGTTTACTTTTTTATGTGAACTTACCAATTTTATTCAAAGGGGGGTTTTATGTTTTTTTTTTTTTTAAGATTTTATTTATTTATTTGAGAAAGAGAGAGAGGGGGTGGGAGAAGCAAACTCCTCACTGAGCGGGGAGCCTGATGCGGAGCTCTATCCCAGGACCCTGGGATCATGACCCAAGCCGAAGGCAGACAGTTAACCAACTGAGCCACCCAGGCGCCCCTGCTTTTGTTTTCTGATTGAACCAAACTTCTTCAGTTAAAAACAAAACAAACATGTAGGCACACAACCCCACTGTATGTTTGCTTAAAATTTGTAAATTATATTTGTGTATGAGAATAGAATATTGTAGTAGTTATAAAATGTAAAGTCTGTAGCCAGGCGGTGGGGTTCAAATCCCAGCCATGCCTCATCTCAGCTGTGTGATATTGGAAGGATCGCTTGACTTGTCTGTGCTTGTAAAGTAAAAATAATAATACTACATCATCAGGTTCTCGTATAGGTTAAATAAAATGACATATGTAAGTTTTTAGAAAATTACTTGGCATGGGCACCTGGGTGACTCAGTGGGCTCAACGTCCGACTCTTGATTTCGGCTCAGATCATGATCTCAGGGTGGTGAGATCGAGCCTTATGCTGCATTGGCTTGGAGCTCAGAGGGGAATCTGCCTCTCTCCCTCTGCCCCTGCCCCTCCAAATGTGCTCGCTCTCTCTCTCATTCTCTCTCTCCAAAATAAATAAATCTTAAAAAAAAAAAAAAAAAAAAGAATTGCCTGGCATGGAATAAGAACTAAGTAACATGGTCTATTAATATGATAATATGACTGTTATGTAATGAAACTGGTGTATTATAAAATACAGAGAAAGTAGAAAAAAAGAGAAAATTTAGATTTAGGTGACAAAATAGCAATAGAAGTTCGAATATGTTAAAACCTTGACATTCGTGGGTTATCTTGGGAACCCTGGGGTACCCGCCCCTCCACGGGAGACTCCCGAAATCAGCAATGAGAAGAACATACCGTGTCCCTAAGTATTCGGCTCTCTAGGTATCTTGTAAAGCTTGGAGGACTGTGGGTGGACTTCCCCACATGTGGATTATGTGCACTCTCATTTCTACACTAATCTCCTGGCTTCTCTGCTTGTAAACAGTAATCAGGTGGGGCTGAGCATGGGGTTGGTGAGTCCTTGGCGTCCCGGCCAGTCCTGCCTAATCATTACTCGGGATGGAGCGGTGCCCGGGCTTTGCTCCGTGCTTCGTCTGGGCCTCCCTAGGCTTAAGCAACTCCTACCCAGCTTAAAGCCAGGGAGCTCTAAGCCCATGGGAACAGCTGCATGGTCGTCTGTGCTGTGAAACCAGCCATCAGTGTAATCAAATGTGGTAACAGCTGATTAAAACAGAGCTACCTAAAGACAGGTTTGGAGCATGCTCACACTCAGTCCCCTGCTGCCAGCAGCTGCCCTTCTTGACACTTGGCCAAACCAGAGAGCTCCAGCGGCCAGGGAGCTGCTGACCCTGGAAATCCTGAAAGTGGCTGGCTGCATCGGGACTTGTTGAATGATTGACTGGTATGTGGGGAGCACCAGCTAAGCCTTGACTCTGTCCAGGGACGTTGCTGGTGGGTGCCACATGAACAGTGGTGACTGGTAAACCTCGTGGGAACTGGGTCTAGTTCCTGATGAGAGATCTCAGTGGATCTGCAGACATTGCCCCAAATTCCAGCTGATTTAGGTCAGATCATTTTAGAGCTGAAGAGGGCCCCAAGGATCGTCTAGTAGATCCCAGGCCCGGCTGCTTCCGGGGTCACTGGGGGAGCTTCCAACTTTCTTATGATGGGTTAGTTCATGCACATAAGACAATGTGACTATATCATTGTACATTTCACCCAATTTAAGAAACCAACTTTTCCAGTACAGCTGAAGTCTCTGGGTAGGTACCTACTCCCAACTGGATCTCCTTCTCCCCTCAACCCAAAGGTGACTTCAACCAGAGCTGGATGTTTATCATTCCAATTAGGGAAAAACCTTAAAAATAGAAGTTATCTCTGAAGGTTTGGATCCAGTGAAGCTGGGATGATGCTTAGGAATCTGTTTTGTTTAGTTTTCTTTTTTAAGATTTATTTATTTATGAGAGAGAGAGAGAGAGAGAATGAGAGCACATGAGTGGCAGGAGGGTCAGAGGGAGAGGGAGAGAAGCAGATTCCCTGCTGAGCCTAGAGCCAGATGTGGGGGCTTGACCTCATGACCCTGAGATCATGATCTGAGCCGAAATCAAGAACCGGGCACCTAACTGACTGAGCCACCCAGACACCCCAGGAATCTGGTTTTTTTTTTCAGATTTTATTTATTTATTCATGAGACACACACACACACACACACAGAGAGAGAGAGAGAGAGAGAGAGAGAGAGAGAGAGAGAGACAGAGACACAGGCAGAGGAAGAAGCAGGCTCTGTGCAGGGAGCCCGATGTGGGACTCCATCTCGGGTCTCCAGGATCACGCCCTGGGCTGAAGGCGGCGCTAAACCGCTGAGCCACCCGGGCTGCCCAGGAACCTGGTTTTTAAAAAGTTCCCCAAGTCCGTTCGGTGAGGAGACAGAATTGGTGGATGCCCGTCATCACTGAGGCTTGGCTGAGTGGCCTGAGCACTAGACTTGGAGCTAAAAGATCGGAGGTCCTACCCGGTATTTCCACCTCCTTCCTGTGTGACATTGGGCAAGAGATGCAATCTGTCTGAGCCTCAGTTTCTTCATCTGTAAAAAAGAAATAAGGACAACGAATCCCCTGATAGCTCACGTGTGCCTGTGAATCTGTAAGACGCTATACAGACCTAAGACTCACGGGCTCGTGCCATGGGGCTCATCACCCTAGGGTTGCTCCCCGATTGATGGGGACTTCCTTCCAGAGGCAGCCCATTTTGTGAGTGTGTTGGGAAGGGGCATGAGGGGGTGGGGCACTCTGAGATACAAAAAGTCCTTCCAGACCCTGGGAAGAAGTCTGTTCCCTGCAATTTCCTCCTAACTGGATTTAGTCCTGTCTCTGGGGGTCCCTGGATAAAATGTAATCCCTAATCTGCAGACCTCTAAATTACCTCTGAGTAATTTCAGACGATCCTACTCTTTCTCCCCTCCCCATATCTTAGCTGTAGGCTTCCAAACACATTGCCTACTGAGAAGGCCCCTTAATAGATAAGCAGTATCCCCCCTCCCCAAATTACCATAGGCATGTGGTACCATAGGCTGCATTCCAGGCGGGCTCCGGGGTTAGGAATTCGGGAAGGGCCATTTTGCCTCTAGTTAATTAAATCACTCAGTTAAACTAATCACTCCTGCTCTGGTAGCTACTTACTAAAGAATTTACTTAGAAAAGGCATAACGTTTAAGGAGCCCTTTTTCTGTGTCATGCGCTGTACTACTAACTCATTTGCGGGCACTGAGTTCTCCAAATAAATGTCAAAGCTAAGTGCTAGCATTGTTCCCACTTTACAGATGATGAAACTAAGGCACAGAGAGGTCAAGAAAGTGCCCACGTTCATGCAGCCAGCAAGTGGCACAGTGGGGTTTGGGCTCGGGCCCGGCGGACTCCGAAGCCTGCGTGCCCGTGACCGTGGCATCACCTCCTGAGCTGGTGGCTTGCACAGCTGGAGGGACAAAGCGCGGCAGTTAGAGCGTGGCTGGTTCCTCTAATTTATGGATGTTCTCCCTTTGCCTCTGGAACACTCCCTGCTCAGGCAAGAGCTAAATGTTCTGAACACGTCGACCACACCCTAGGTTGATGTGATCCTCATCAGATCCAAGGGAGAGCTTTGAACTTCCGTCAGCCAGGGCTTTACGGCCTCCTCATCACTGCACCCTGCCTCCTGCCTCCCCCGGGAGGTTGAGTTACTCTTGAGCTGCCTGTAGGTGTGCAGTGAGACCACTGTGGAGCCCCTTCCTATCTTCTCCCTGTTCTCCCAGACAAATTGGGGTCACCTCCCACTCGGTTTCCTGCTGCGTGGGCCTCGTTGAGAAAGAGCGGCCCTGGCTTTGGAGCAGCAGAGTTTCTGACACCGGGGCAAGAAAGCTTCCTGCCCGGGATGCCCCGTGTGACTTCTCAGATAGATATTTCTCCAACTTGGCCTGCCTGCCCACAGAAAAACTTCCCTGAAGGGAGTCGAAAGGATACAAGCTGTCACCCACAAAAATCATGCCAATCCAGCCACACATACCACCCAGCAACCTGCCTCTGAGTGCCTGAGAGAGTTCGTCTTTTAGGTGAAGCTGTTCAGAGAGAAGCAGCAGGTTCTTTTGATTTATTATTATTTATTTTTATCTTTATTTTTAAGATTTTATTTGTTTATTCATGAGACACACACACACAGAGGGGCAGAGACACAGGCAGAGGGAGAAGCAGGCTCCATGCAGGGAGGTCAATGCGGAACTCGATCCCAGGACCCAGGGGTCACGCCCTGAGCCGAAGGCAGATGCTCCCCTGCTGAGCCGCCCAGAGGTCCAGATGCAGATTCTTTTTAACTTACTGTACGATGAGGAGGTGATCGGAAACTTGTAGTATTTGTCGAGCAGGTTGAGGATATTAGAGTGTGGCCCTTTCTTCAGGGTCCATTTCTAGTTGGAACATTTATTTTACCTCCACTCAGCAGCCTCCTCCAGGGCTAGACCATGTACCGATCCCAGAACCTGTTTGACACTGACTCCCCCAGCCCCCAACTTCCCTGAGTTTCTCTTAATCTGTAAAGCAAGTGTCAAGGCCTCACCTCTTGTGGGTGTGGTGAGGGGATAACCAATGGAAGAGTCTGGGGTAACAGTGGCCCTGGCAAGAATAAAGTGTGGCTACCGTTGGCTACTGCAGATTCATTTCTTTGGCCCAAACTGACGGATACTTTCGAGATGATTTGGTATTTGTACTTAGGCGTGATGGTCGGAAGTCTGGGGTGAGGAGTATATATTTGGCAACATGCGTTACTTGCCTGAAAATACTCCCCAGGAGCAAGGTCAAATCTACTTTGCAAACAAACAAAGCAAAAAACCCAAACGGAAAAGAGTCGGTCTCTGAGCAGAACCGCACTAGATATATTATCATTTTTTATGGTATGACAAAATAGGGCCAGACTGTGTCCTCCTATCCACACAACCCAAAGAAGCTGAAAGAAACTTAAGTTGATATTCTAAAATGATTGGGACCCAGGATTCCAAAAGAGTCTCTGAACTGGAGCTAAAGCAAATTGATGTTTCATTCTGAATCGATTGATACTAAGAAGTTGGCCGTTCTATTTATAAGAGTAGGTTTGGTTTTGTTTTGAGGGAAAATTTCCCTACAGAGAGGTGTACATATCTGGAGTGTATGACTTGGTGACTTTCAGCAAGTGTAGAAGCCCCTGTATCCTATAGTCCAAGCAAAACAGAGTGGCTTCAGCGTTAGATTCCTTGCGTCCCTCTGGTTGGTTCTCATCCTTAGAGAATAACGAGCTACTGTTCTGATTTCTAACACCATAGACTGACTTTTTCCTTGGCCTTTCCTTTCCTTTTCTTTTCTTTCTTTTTTTTTAGGTAAGCCCCTTGCCTATGAGGCTTGAACTCATGATCCTGAGATCAAGAGTCGCATGCTCTCCTGACTGAGCCGGCCTGGTGCCCCTGTCCTTGGCATTTCCTATGAGCAGAATCCTACAGAGCATTCTCTGTTGCTCAGCATGCTTTCGAGATCCAATCATGTTGTGGGTGTATCAGCAGTGTATTCTTTCTCGTGGCTGTATGGTATTCTCTGGTATGAATGTACACAGTTTGTTTACCCGTTCTCGTAAACTGGTTTTCACACGTCTACAGGTCATGTAGAGTAGAGGTGATCATATATAATCAGTCATCTACTCATCAGGCAAATGTTTTTTCCCCCAGAGCTTTCTCTATGCCAGGCAGTGTTGGAGGTGATGGGAAACTATAGCGAACAAGACAAACCCCTTGTCCTCGTAGGGCTCTTATTCTAGTGGGGAGAGAAACAATATACAAGCAATCAAAACCATGAGCAGGCCGGTGGTGAGAAGTGCGTTGAGTGTCCTCCATTTCCACGATGGTGTGAAAGTGGCTTGTAAGGACGCTGAGTCTTCTTTAGCTTGGGTGGCTGGGACTGGCCTCTCTGAGGAGGGAACTTGGCCGACATGGGGTGACAGAAAGGTGGCCAGGTGAAGGTAAAGACCCAGAAGAAGAGCACTCAGGTCTAGACAACAACTGGCTTAAAGGCCCTAAGGCAGGACTGAAAGGGCCACACATCAATGTTGAAGGAACAGAAATGAGCCAGGGGACTGGAATGATGTGAATATGGGCGCAAATGGCAGGATATGGGGTCATAGAAGAAGAGAGGGAGAAGCAGGAGGTGTGTGTGGGAAAGGAACTTGGGTTTTATTTCGGGAGTGATGAAAGGCCAGTGGGAGGTTGAAATAGGAAGTCACATGGTCTGATAATTTACATTTTTAAAAGGCCTTTCTGTCTAAACATGGGGAGGGGAATATCCCTGAGATCAGTTAGGAAGTTTCTAGTGGGTGTGTGTGAGATGGTAGTGATTAGGGGGACACCATCACCAATGAGTAGGGGGCCCTGGTAGTGGAAGGGATAGCGCAATGACCAAGGGGAACCAAGGATGATGACTCCTAGGTCTTTGAGCTGAGCAGCCACTTCTGAGATGGGAAAGACTCAAGGTGGTAGTACTAGGGTGAGGGGGGTTGGGAGACAAGGGGTCAGGAGTTGTTTTTGGCCATGGCGAATTTAGAATGGATGCCTGTTAGTCATCTTCCATCAGAGATGTCTAGTGGACAGTTGAGTATGTGTCATCAGGAGTTCAGTTGAGAGGCCAACGGTAAATATAACATCATAGAAGTCCTCAACATAGGATGGATATTTAGGGCTGAGGGACTAAATGAACTCACCTAGAGAGAAAATACGGATTAAGGATTGGGTCCTAGAGAAGAACCAGCAAAGGAAGCTGGGTGGACAGATTTGCCTAGGTCTCTTACCCTCATCTCCTTTAGCTCTTGAACATTCACAGGGGACTTAGCATGTGCTTTGTCATTTGGGCTTCCTGACAATCCTGTTGAGATACTCAGTACAACCTTTGTTGCAAACTGACCTAAGCCGATTGGGTGATGCCTGGATATCAGGTTCTTTAAGGTAAGTCTTGGAGCCCTGGGAGTTGGAAGTAAGTGAGGGTTAGTTACTCACCTACAACCTGGATAAAAGGCAAGAAACAAAACAAAACAAAACAAAACAAAAGGCAAGAAACAAAATATGTAGCAGATTAAATGTTACTACACAGGTAGATACTAGCCCATGGGCTCAGAAGAACCCTACAGAATAGTCCTGTGGTGGTTCTATGTGGGACATTGGGTGTTCTAGGGATCAACCCTCTGGTGCCATCCCTGAAGGTTAAGGGCAGAGGGTCTAGTAAGGCTAGGAAGTGTCTAAACTATCTTATCTTATATTTTACTCTGTATATTGAATACCACTAATTCTATCAATGGAGCCCATTCGGTACATCCACTATACAGATCAACAACTCACTAATACCCCCGGTAGAAACACATTCTGACATTCATTATGTGGATTAACAGAGCCTCTAAGTGTCACGGTTGGACATAAAAATAGAGGAAATGCTTATAGGACTGTCCTCTGGGGAGGGGGGGACTTTCTGGGGTTTAGCGATCGCTCACCAGGCCTTAAGTGTCCGTACTTAAGGTGACTGAGTGCCCCTTGTCATGCCTGTTAACATCCTCCCTCATTTGTATCATGCTGAATTTTATTTTTATCTATTTATTTTAAAAAAGTTTTTATTTATTATTCATGAGAGACACAGAGAGAGAGAGAGGCTGAGACCAGGCAGAGGGAGAAGCAGGCTCCCTGAGGGGAGCCCTATGAGGGACTCGATCCCAGGACCCCAGGATCATGACCTGAGCCCAAGGCAGACACTCAATCACTGAGCCACCCAGGTGCCCCTTTATTTTATTTTTTAAAGATTTTATTTATTTATTTGAGAGAAAGAGAGAGCACGAACAGGGCGAGGGGCACAGGGAGAGGGAGAAGCAGATTCCCCACTGAGCAAGGAGCCCAACGTGGGGCTCGATCCAAGGACCCTGAGATCATGACCTGAGCCGAAGGCAGATGCTGAACCGACTGAGTCATCCAGGCGTCCCTTGCTGAAGTATTTTAAAGTAAATCATTAGTATCATAGTAAGATTTATACAATTAAAAAACCTGAGATAATAGAAAAAGTCTTAAATTTAGAAGAGTAATGATAATAATAGAGACTAAGGACCAAATCCCTATTCTGCACATGGTGTGGAGGTAAGTTCCTTGCCGGAGTGTCATTTAATTTCTATAACCACCCTGGGAGCGAGATGGTATCATCTGTTTCATGTGTGAGAAAATGGAGACTCAGAGAGTGACTTGCTCAAGGACATCCCGCTGGTGTTTGGCAAGAGATGACTTTGAACTTGGCTCTGATTCTACAGAATGTGTCGTAAGCACAGAGCTCTGCGGCTTGGGTTCAAGACTTGGATTCGACACTTGCCCTTGGAAAAGCTGCTGATCTTGCTATGCTTCAGTTTCCTCATCTATGAAATGGGGGAGGGGCTGGCAATGGATGAGCCAGTGCAGGTGAATAAGCTTCCTAAGCTACGAAAATGCTCCTGTGTCAAGTGCCACTATTTGCATGGCCCCCAACCTCTTCCTGGTCCCTCCCTTAAGTGACATGCGTCTTCCTTGATGACAGGCGGGTGGCTGGGTGTGTTCTGTGTGGGGTCCAGCCTAACCCTTTGGTCCTATCTTTCCTTGATTGTTCTGCAGCCTGGACAGCCCAAGGCATTTTCTTGAAAGTCACTGCACAGGCAACAGTCCCTCCCCATTTCTTAGAAGCAGCCCGAGGCCATCCTCCTTGGGAGGGCAAGTTAGCCTGCTGGTGAGAGCTGTGCCAACTCTGGGCTTTCTTCGGCAGGTGTTGGGCATCTGTGAGGGAACATGGAATATGTTACGAGAGGATTCGTGGCGTGGAGAAAGATGAATTCAAATCCCACCCCTGACACTTGTGCGCCCATTCATTCATTCATTCATTCAACACATGTGAATTTAGCATCTACCACTAGGGGGTGAGAACATAATGGTGAATAAGCTAACAGAGCTGGAGCTGATGGTCTATTAGGAAAGAAAGACAATTAAAAACGAAGAATAGATAAATTCAATGGAGTGAGCCAAGAATGCGGATAAAGTACCTCGAGAGCTGACCTCACATAGTTTTGTGGAAGTCAAGGAAGGCTTCCAGGAGGAAGGGATGTTTAATATGGAAGAGTTCACCTAGTAAGGAGATAAGGAGTTGGGAGAGGCTTCTTTGTAATGGCTTTTGGGAGCGATTTAGGCCTCATAACTTAAATTCATCTGCATGAGAATTGGAAGGAATCCACTTGGGGCCACGCGCAGAACAGTGTTGCTCATTTTCTGCAAATGTCCCAGTGCCCAGACACCAGCTCCATGGGCCATCTTTTTCAATAGACTGGACTCTCAGGTGTGGTGTGGTTCCAAATCTAACATTTGGTGCCAAAATAAACACTTGAAGCTTAAAGAGTTGTGTTTGAGGAGCCAGCAGCTCCGGGAGGGGCCTCTCAGTCCTGTAGGCCTGCTGGTGGCGGAAATGCAGCTCCTCTGGCCGGCTGGCTCTGCATTGCTGTCCCAGGCACCGTGGTCCTGGCATCTGTCTGGTCTAGAGCTCACTGCTCTGGCCCTTCCAGCGATTTTTGTAAATTATTTTTCTTTTTAATGGAAATAATTGAACATAATGTACAACCATGTCTTGTATTAGTCTCGGGGGTATAACATAATGATTCAATATTTGTATGTGTTGTGAAATGGTCATGGCCATAAGTTGACTTCCATTTAGCACAGGCAGTCACACATTTTTTTTTCTTGTGATGAGAACTCTTGAAATCTATTCTCTTAGCAACTTTCAAATGTAAACAATATGATATTTTTTTTAAAGATTTATTTATTAGAGAGAGAGAGAGAGAGAGCGCATGAGTGGGAGGAGGGTCAGAGGGACAGAGAATCCTCAAGCAGACTCCTCGCTGAGTGCAGAGCCCGACGTGGAACTTGATCCCAGGGCCCTGAGATCACGACCTGAGCCAAAACCAAGAGTTGGATGCTCAACCAGCTGGGCCATCCAGGTGCCCTATGTACAATATGATATTATTAACCATAATTACCATGCTGAACGTTACTTAGTTATTTTATAACAGGGAGTTTGTACCTTTTGACTCCTTTCACCCATTTTGCCTACCTGCCGCCTCCCGCCTCTGGCAACCACCAATTTATTCTCTATTTCTGCTCATTTTTCTTTTTTAAACTTTTATGTTTTTTCCATATTCCACATATAAGTGAAATTATATAGTATTTGTCTTTCTCTGACTTATTTCGTCTAGTATAATGCCTCAAGGTGCATCCATATTGTAAATGGCAAGACTTCCTTCTTTTTTATGGATGAATAATATTCTGAAATATGTAGAGATATAGATATACACCAGATGTTCTTTGTCTATTCATCCATAATAGATATGTAGATTGCTCCCAAGTCTTGGCTGCTGTAATTAATGCTGCAGTGAGCATGGGAGATGCATATATCATTTGAGTTAGTGTTTTCATTTTTTTCTGGATAAATATCCAGAAGTGGAATTGCTGGATTATATAGTAGTCCTATTTTTAATTTTTTTTCAGGCATCTCCATACTGTTTTCCAGAGTGGCTGCACCAGCTTGCATTCTCACCAACAGTGTAAGAGGATGCCTCTTTCTCTGCATCCTCACCAACATCTGCAGTTTCCTGACTTGTTAATTTTAGCTGTTCTGACTGGTGTGAGGTGGTATCTTGCTGTGGTTTTGATTTGTATTTCCCTGATGCCAAGTGCTGTGGAGGATTTTTCTTTTTTTAATGTGTCTGTTGCCCATCTGTATGTCTTCTCTGGAGAAATGTCTGTTCATGTCTACTGCCCATTTCTTGATTGGATTATTTGTTCTTTGGGTGTTGAGTTTGATAAATTCTTTATAGATTTTGGATATTAGCCCTTTATCTGATAAGAAATGTCTGTAATGTTTTTTTTAAAGATTTCATTTATTTATTCATGAGAGACACAAAGAGAGAGAGAGAAAGAGGCAGAGACACAGGCAGAGGGAGAAGCAGGCTCCATGCAGGAGCCTGATACAGGACTTGATCCCGGGTCTCCAGGATCACGCCCTGGGCCAAAGGCAGGCGCTAAACCACTGAGCCACCAGGGATCCCCAAAATGTCTGTAAATTTTTAATTCCTCAGGTTAAATCCCTTTTTGCTTGAAATAGTTGGAGTGGTTTCTAATTCCTGCTGCTGAGCCCTTCCTGATACTACCGAGGTACCCCAGATTCATTTATTTGGTCAATAGTTTCTGAACACCTACCATGTCCTCGTTTTAGGCTCTGGGAATACAATGAAGAAGACAAAAGTCATGTAACTTTCGTCATATTGTCACGGCAATTATGGTCTAGGGCAGAGTTATCCAATAGAAACACATGTGAGCTGCATGTGTAGTTTACAATTTCTAGTATCCACATCATAAAAAAAGTAAAAACCCAGGTGAAATTAACTTTAATAATATATTTTACTTAATCTAATATATCCAAAATATTTTTATTTCAACATGTGATTAATAAAAATAATCCTTAAGGATATATTTCATAAATATTTTTTCATACTAAGTCTTGGAAATTCAGTGTTTTGTTTTTATTTACAACACATTTTGACTCAAACCCAAAATTTTCATTGGATACATTTGATCTCAGTTACATTGCATAAAATTTACAGTTTAAAAGGTACTTTGCATACCTAATATATTCCAAACATAAAAGTTTTCACTAGCCAACAAAAGGACAAAAACCAATTTTTCTTTAATATTTACATCCATATTGACAAAACCTATTTATCTTTTCTAAAAGAATTAATTCGACTCTGAAACACAAGCATATCAGTTTCAAAACTACATCTGTCCAAGTGAAGTAAATTCAACTTTTGGGCCAATTCAGAAGCCTACTGTTTAAGTTGAAAAGCAACTTAAAACTTATCAGTGACAATGAAATGTTCTTTATATTTTTTTGTCTTTATGTCCAATTTACATAATACCTGTCAATTACAATGAAAATAATTTGCATACTAATCATATCAGGAAAAAGTATAAAATCATTATTGTTGATTTGGATTATAAAAGTTTCAATTTCAACATAAATTCTCATCTCTAACTATGTCACAAAAAAGCTTTTCTTACCTTGGAATTTAAAATTTAGCTCATTCATATGCAGTATGATTTTGATGAGAAGACATAAATCACACAGCTCTTTTCTGTCTTTGATTATTGAATATTTGACAAGCATTCTTTTGTTTCAAAAATCTTGGATGGGAGTTAAGGATTCCATAAGTCTTTGTAAAACCCTTCCATGACTCAAACACAGAGCATTGGCAAGGAACAGAAGTTCATTAGAATCATCTATTGCTTTCAGCTGTTTCATAAACTGGAGATCATTTATAGTATTTAATTAAATGTATATAAAAAACAATTTGAACAACTATATCCATGATGCTGTTCATTTGTGGAATAAGTGGAATAAGCAATAAGGAAAATATTGGTTTCTTATTTGAAAATTCCCGTAAATCCAGGGGCCCCTAGGTGGCTCAGTCAGTTAAGCTCAGGTCGTGATCTCAGGGTCTTGAGATTGAGCCATTTGCTGGGCTCTGCCCCAGGTGTGAAGTCCACTTAAGATTCTTTCTCTCTCCCTCTTCTCTGTTAAATCTTTTAGGTTGTGAATTGACAACATGTCTTCGTAAATTGGAAGTACTTTGAGACAAAATGTACCCAAAGTATTAACTGGGTGGTGTCTATTATATGGCATGACTCATCTAAAGCTGAGGAAGGTCATTGTGATTTTTCAAGTGTATTGATTGGTCTTTGCTATTGTTAGAAAAGCCTTATATTTTATGGCAACTTAATGGAAGAGCTTCTCTTTTCATAAAATATCTTTTCTTAGTCTTTTCTCAGGATCTTTTAATAATATTTCTATGACTGAAGAATAATTCCTTTTACCAGTTCTTCATCTAGAAATATTTTTCTTTTGTGTAAGAATCTAAGCTCTTTTATTGCTGGCTAAATTTATAAGCACAGATTCTGTTTAAGTTTATTTTCAAAAGCTTAAGAAGTTTAAAAAAATTTAAATTAAAAAATTAATTTTTTATTGAACATTTAATTCTGTTTTTAGGCAGCTAATTTCATTTATTTTTTTTTGACCATTGAAAAGAAACTTATCAAATTCACTGTGTATTTGCTGAAAATGTCTTTTTACATTATTAACTTTATCATCTTTAAAAATTTGTTTTACACCACTACCTGCTGCAGCAAATTGCAATTGCTTTTCATTATCTTTTTTTGTTGTTGCTTTACTCTTTCTATTATAGTGCTAGCTTCTGCGTCTCCACTTGATTCTGAATCTTTAGTATACCTTTGTTTAGAATTTTTTAATTTGGTGTGGTGCATGGATGGCCCAGTCAATTAAGCATCCAACTATTGGTTTTGGCTTGGGTCGTGATCTCTGGGTCATGAGATTGAGCCTGGCACCAGACTCTCTCAGGGTCGTGAGACTGAGCCCCATGTTGGACCCCAGGCTCAGTGTGGAGTCTTGGGTTTCTCTCTCCATCTTCTTCTGCCCTTCTGCCTCCCCCATAATCTCTCTCTTTCTCTCTCAAATAAATAATCATTAAAATAAAAAAAAATTTGGCTAAACCTTTTTTTAACTAGAAAAAATTAATGACATTATAATTAAAATAATAAGTTTTGCAATTTAATTACCAATTATGACTTCCATAGGTATCTCTGTATCCTTATTGTCTGCCGAAAATATTTGAATAAACACATTATAATGTTATGTAGGTGCATAGAGAAAAGCCATTGGAACTGAAACAATTCACTGACAAGTTCGCATGTAAAAATGACATCTGTGCTCTACATGTGCACTACAATAATATACTGTGTAAGGCAGTGGTTAAAATGAAATGTGGTTCCAGCACAACAATCACGTTGTGTTAATGGCAGAACAAGAGTGTTTCTCACACCAGTAAGACTGTCCTGAGTCTCACCAGGCTCATTTCAAATGCTCAGTGGTTTCCACACCGGTGGATTGTGAATCTCGATTACGTCGTGCTCTGAAAATTGGGCTAAGGGATTTGACCTGCACCCTGGGCAGAGGGGGTCATGAGTATGGACTTCAGCAAAGGATGCTGGGAGGAACTCAGGGAAGTGAAGTGGTGGACGGGGAGCTGGAGAGCCCAAAGGCCAGGCAGGGGCAGAAGTCAGGGCTTGGGTTCCTAAGGATGTACAAAGGTGATGGGAACGTGGGAGAAGGTGAGTTGATGCCGTAGGAACGGGAGAATCATCAGGCCTTGAGTGACAGGGAGGTAGTGGACAAAGGGATGTGTCACAGGTTTCTGGGCCTGTGACATTGGAGTGAGGCTGAAAACCAGGGGAAGCTCCTCTGAGTTTGTTTCATGAACTTTTATTGTTTTTCTCCTGATTTTTCTCAAAATACACATGTTTATTTTAGATTATCTAGATGATTTTTCTCAAAATACACATGTTTATTTTAGATTATCTAGATGATTTTTCTCAAAATACACATGTTTATTTTAGATTATCTAGAAAGAAAGAAAGAAAGAAAGAAAGAAAGAAAGGCAGATTCCTGAACATTTATTTTGTAAACTGCCTTTTCCCCACCATGTATACATGGAGAAGAGAGGGATACGCTACCTTCAGCTTGAAGCGGAGTTTAACTGGTTCCTATTCAACTTGATATTTATTGATTTTTTTAAAAAAACATTTTATTGATTTGACAGAGGGAGAGAGAGCACAAGCAGGGGGAGTGGCAGGGGGAGAGGGAGAAGCAGGCTCCCTGCTGAGCAAGGAGAAGGGTTCGATCCCAGGACCCCAGGATTGCGACCTGAGCAGAAGGTAGATGCTTCACCAACTGAGCCACCCAGGCTCCCCTTGATATTTATTTTTGCATCTGCTTGGTACCAGCCCTGTGTCAGCCTGTGGGGGTCTACCAGGGGCTCCCCCACCCCACCCCCTGCCCCCAAGGGGGAATGAGAATGGCTGTTGCCCTGACTCTGTGAACTCAGTTCTTGGGGAAAATACTAAGGGAATAGAGACCGAAGAGTAAAACCCTAAATAAATTTGACCTTGTCTCCTTTTCTCTGCCCACTGGTCTGCAGAAAGTACTAATTGTTCTTCAAGTGCCCCTTGAAGAAAACAGAATTTTCAGGCAAACAGTATTTTCCACCTAGATGGAGTTTTTAATGATTTGCAGTTCAGCGATCTGGCTCGACTGTACATTTGCTATGCACGCTTCTACCCTCAAATCAAATACCTATTATGTATACATGTTGGGGAACAGGCAGTTTACAAAATAAATGTTCAGGAATCTGGCTTGCTTTTTCTTTCTTTCTTTCTTTCTCTTTCTTTCTTTCTTTCTTTCTTTCTCTCTCTCTCTCTCTCTCTCTCTCTCTCTCGATAATCTAAAATAAATGTGTATTTTGAGAAAAATCCAGAAAAAAACAATAAAAGTTCATGAAACAAACTCAGAGGAGCTTCCCCTGCCTTTCAGCCTCGCTCCAATGATCCCAGCCCTCAAGCCATAGGCTCCTTGGTCAGAGAGGCATCATGCAGGGTGTTTTGGAGGCTGAAAAAGACCCCGAAGGCCCAGGAGGACATGAGGGAGGTGCAGGGGCTGAATGTCACGAGAGGTGAAGAACAGCATGTGGAGAGGGTGGGGACAAGCGTAGGAGGGACTGCTCGGGGCTGGGAGGTGAGTGGGGGCAGAGCTAGGAGTCGGCCTGTGCAATTCTGAGCAGAGAAGAGCCAGAGGATTGTCTAAAGCAGTGGGTCATAGGGTCAGAAATTACTGTACAGTAGGTCAATTGGTGGCAATAGAGAGATTGTGGAGTGTGTGTGTGTGTGTGTGTGTGTGTGTGTGTGTTGGGGTGGGGGTGGGAGAGCCCAAAGGACAGGGATACCAGGTAGGGGGCTGCTAATCAAGTCCAGGGAAGTGACGATGGCCATCAGACAGAGAGGAGCACTGGGTTTCTAAGGACCTCTTTAAGGTAGAAGCAACCAGAACGGATCACCATGATCTCCTTCGGGGAGAGAAATATGACTGGTTAATGGTTGTGCTCCTGGTTTTCTAGCACAGCATCGGACATGCATTCTTCCTCCACGTATGCATCCATCCAACGAACATGAATTAGGGCTTACTGTGAGCCAGGTCCGTGCTGGGTTTGGGTCACTTAGACAGATGCCACCACTGCACGGAGTTGGGGATGGACATTAAGCCAACAAATGCACAATCAGAAAATATTGTAGCTTCCAATTCTGTTAATAAGTGCTACAAAGAAAATCAAAACAAAGGAATGTGACAGCGGGGTAGGGGTAGAGATGGGAGGGTGGCCTCAGATTCCATGGGGCTGAGTCTTGAAGGAACCAGCCACACAGCAGCCAAGATCCCTCCTGCCATTACATACCTTGGCCATTGCTGATACTCTGAGCAAGGCCCATCACTCTTTCATCCTAATGACTTATTTTTAAGTTGAAGTAGGGCTTGATGTAAAATGCAGAAATCTAAAGGGCATAGCTTGGTTAATTTCTATAGTTTTCTTTCTTTTTTTTTCTGACATTTTACATATTGTTTTCATATATATGGGTCCCCACCACCCAGATCATATGTAGAACATTTTCAGCTCTCCAAAAGTTTCCCCAATGCCCTTCCCCGTTAATACCCCAGAAGTAACCTCTGCAGACACCCATTATCATCAGACTTGCTGGTTCTTGACTTTGTATAAAATGGAACCATTTAGCATGACATTTTTGTTTGTTTGTTTCCACCTGGATTCTCAGTGTTGTAACCTACAGGGTTCACCCCTATTGCGGTGTGTAGCGGTAGTTTGTTTTCATCGCGGTACCGCATGCCACTGTACAAGTAAATAGATCATTTAAAAAAAATCTATTCTCTGGCTGGTGGGCATTTGGTTTATTTTCAGTCTGGGGCTATTATGATTACCATTGCTGTGAACATTATGCATAGCTCCTGGTGAACATAAACACTCGTTGCTATTGGTCATATAATCTAAGAGTGGAATTGCTGGTTCAGAGAGCAAGTTTCGATCTAACTTTAGGGGACACTTGCAAACAGTTTTCCAAAGAGCTCGGATCAATTTACACCCAGCTCACAATGAATGGGAGTTCCTGTTGCCCGCTTGTGGCTTTTCAAGTCCCCACACGAGAAACTTATCAGCTGTTCGGACTCCTGTGATGAATGATGAATGAATGTAGGTATGATAAAATGTGCCTTTTCTTCCTTATTATGCCTCCTAGTTCAGTGTAGTTGGGAAAACTCATGAAGCTGATTGTAATTCATGGTCAGCTGGGAACTGTGTCTGGGAGGAGGGTATCAAAAATAGCAGACGATTTCCTTCCAGGTCCTAATTTCTAAATTCTTCTCCGTGTGTTGATTAGCACCTGCCTTGTTTCTGGCCCTAAACTCCCTTTAGGACTGATCACAACTTGGCCTCCTCTCCTTCTCCTCCTTGAATCCATGTGGCTTCTCTATTTTATGGTTAAAGCTCTTTTCAAAACTGCTGTGAGTGGCCTCCTTGAGCTCCTCTGCTCTCACGGTTGCACGTCATCTCTTGGAATCCATTACTCCTGTTGGCCCATGGATTCATCTCCCCCAACCAAAGTCAGCCTCACTCACAATCACATTCCCTTTGATGCTCTCTTCCTGCCAAACTTTTCCACTCCAAGCCTACTGGAGGTGATGGCTCCATTTTTTCTGTATTTTTGTATGGCTGCAGACCACAGCTTAAAAAAACAAAAAGGCCTGGGGCACCTGAGTGGCTCAGTCAGTTGAGCGTCTGCCTTTGGCTCAAGTCATGGTCCCAGGGTCCTGGATCAAGCCCTGCATCGGGCTCCTGCTCAGCGGGGAGCCTGCCTCTCCCTCTGCCTGCTGCACCCCCTGCTTTTGCTTTCTCTGTCAAAAAGAAGTCTTTTTTTTTTTTTAAAGACTTTATTTAGTCCAGTGTTAAATTTACAGAATAGCTGAGAAGATAGTACATAGAGTTTAACATACTCACCTGCTTTTTACCCACGGGCTCTCCTGTTATCAATATCTTGCATTCGTGTGTCACATTTTTTACAATTAATGAACCAATACCAATGCACTACTATTAGCTATAGTCTAGTTTATGTAAAAGTTCACTCTTGGTGTTGGGCACTTTGACGGGTTTTGACAAATGGTATGACATGTATCCATCAGTACAGTTTCTAATAGAACAGTTATGCCAAAATAATAACCCCCCCACACCATAGCTTTCAGGATGTCTTTTTTTTTCTCCATGGCATTTCATCTCTACCTGACAACACTCTCGAGTTGAATTATTAGTATTATTATTTTTGTATTTTGACGACTGTCTTTCCCTCACCTCAACCCTTTCTAGAGTGCAAGCTCCATGAAGGTGCAGATTTTTTATCTGTTTTGTTGGTTGTTGCATTCCCCAGCTCCTAGACTGTTGGCCACCAAACTGTAGGCTCTCAGTAGATATTTGCTGAATGATGAATAAGTGAACGAATGGATGAGTGACTTAATGACTCTTTGGAGCTGAGTGATTTGTTGATCTATGTGTCCTCTTTGTTAATTGTTGAGAGTTTTGTAGCAAAATGTATTGGAATACATTAAAACCTTTATGGGTTCCTGTCTATCTGAAAAGGGCCAGCCAGCTCTGATCAAGGTGGAGGGACCCTGCTGCAATTAGCTAATCCTACTCAGGGGTGTTGGCAGCTCTGGGGAGACGTCCAGTGGGCTCATGATGTTTGCTCTGAGTCACATCCTCTAGGTTAGTGTTTTTCAACCATTTGTTCATTATTGTCCCCGTAAAGAGCTTTATTAGACACTTTTCCCCAAATACCTATCCCTCTTAGGAAATTTTAACACCACAGATGATATAGTATATACTCATTTATGTCCTATATGGTTATCTATGCTTTATGCATAAAAAGAGCAAGATGGGTTTTGCCCCTTTGGAGGTGATGTTACCCTCTTGGTGATGTTACCCTCATGCTCTCAATAGCCTTACTAACGACCTGGAGTGAAAGATGGGGAAGGCATGCTGACAAGACTCGGGTGGAACAATAAAGAAGGGAAGGGGGATATAACAGGTGACAGATTCCAGATTTTCCAAAGTTTGGAATCATTAGATTCTCACCAACAAGCCTTCGATATTAAACTCCTGCACCCAAATTCAAAAATTCATTTGCACGGACAGCCTAGGGGAAAACCAACTTGATGGGTTGCACTCACGGAATCAGAATTTCTTTTTCCTGTCAAGTGGTGGATTCACTGTGTTCCCTGTAGTTGTGCCGCATATGGAGAAACCTGTTCTGTTCTGGAAATGGAACTAAAAGGGATCCTACCAAGCCTGAGGGTGTCCAGAGGAGGGTTCCCGAGACTCGGAGCCATTTGGAAATTGTGGCCAGTAAGAGCAATCTCCCCCGACAGGAAAAAGGGATGCAAAGCGGAGACAAGGCGGCTATGTTTAAGTGCTCTAAGTATTGATGTCTAGAGCAGGGAGTTGGCTTCTTTGGCCTCATTTCTTAGTGCGTGGCATGGGCTGAACGGTGGCCCCCACCCCACCTCACCCCCCTGCAAACGGAGTGAAGTCCTAACCCCACTACCTGTAACTGTGGCCTTTGGAAATAGGGTCTTTGCAGATGATCAGGTTCGGATGAGGTCATTAGGGCAGACCCTAATCCAATGTGACTGGTGTCCTTATAAAAAGGGAAATTGGGACGCCAAGACAAACAAGCATAGAGGGGGGTGCCAGGAGCTGGGAGAGGGGCACGGCACAGCCTCGCCCTGGCAGCCCTTGCAAGGGCAGCCCTGCCCTCCCCCTGTCCTGGGCAAGCGGCCTGCAGAGCCGGGGCCAGCGCAGCCCTGACATTGACGCCGCGGGTCTGCGGAGCTCGGTGACAGCAGCCACTGGCCAGTCCCGCAGGCCCTAAGCGGGGTCACCGGGTGGGGATTTTAGGGAAGCAGCGTTTGGTTTAACACAAGCGGGGAGTGAGAGGGCAATTCGTGCCTCTGAGCGCCTGCAGCGCCTCACTCACGCATGCGCACCGAGGGCCCAGCGACAGGTGCACAGGGTCCCGCTGCGGCGGAGCGGGAGGCCCGGGGGTAGGAAGCCGCTCGCTGCAGCCAGCGCGTCCGAGCCAGGCTTCGGAGTCCGCGTCCGGGCGACGGGGAGCGAGGGGTCCCGATGGGGGGATGGGGCGGGGGGCGGGGACAGGCCTCGGGTGGCGGATGGCAGGTGCCCCGGGGCCGCACGGGGAAGGCCACCCCGCGTCCCGCGTGCCCCACCGTCCTCCGGGCCCTCCCCGAGCTCTCCCAGCGTCGCTTGGGCCTAGGCGGCGTCTCCCCATTTCACAGACGAGAAGGTGGAGGCGCAGAGCACGGCGCGATTTGCCAGAAGTGGGCGAGGAGCCGCTGGGGAGAGGGATGGGCCCGGGGTCTCGGGGCGCTCTGTCCTGTGGCCCAGACTAAGGCAGGCCCCGCCGAGGACGGCCTGCGCCCCTGGCTCACCCAGCCGGCCGCGCCAGCTCCCTCGCGCCCCCGCCGAGCCCCGGAGCGAGCGCTGGGCGCCCTGGGGCGAGCTGGGGACCCCGCCGGGCCTCGGCCCCCTCCGCTGCAAAATGCACCCGGCCTTGGGGGCGCCCACCTGCCGGCGCTCCTGTGCGACCAGCTGCCCTCCCAGGTAAAGGTCTCGGGGGAGCACCTGGGGAGGTGAAGGCCTCGGGGAGCACCTGGCGAGGTGAAGGCCCCCCGGAAGCACCTGGCGGGTGCCAAGCACTCAGCGCCTTCTGTTCTTATCTTTGTGAAGGCCTTGCGGGCCTCCCTTGGCTCTTGATTTGAGCTCGGTTCGGGGACCGTATTTCCCACAGTAACAGTAAAGCAGACAAATTGGAGGCAGGGACCAAAAAATGCCAAAAAAAAAAAAAAAATCTTATTAGAAGGGAAGGACGCTTTAAAAGTCAGAAGCCACAGGAAGTGAAACAGGCTTCTTCAGCTTCTCCCCGGGGAGCGGTTTGTCTTGGGTAATTTGCGGTTCCAGTTGGTGGTAAATCCTTAAAGGACGTTTGTCTTCTGGGAGCTGGTTTCCAGAAGATGCACTTGGGGGAAACATCCCCCCCGGGATGACGGGGCCCTTTGTGCCTTTTCCTTGTGTGGCCTCTCTGCCCGGTGGCGGGCAGGTCGGAGCAAGCAGGCAGTATCTAACGTGATGTAAGGACCCAGAAGGGCCTAACCACTTTGGGGCAGGGTGAGGGCAGGGGGTGGGGAGGAAATTACTGCAAATAGTCTTAGCAGGAGGAACCGATGATCGCAGCACGTGATTTCAGAGTCGCGGGAAGGGGCTCTGGTGCTTCGGAGGCTCACCCTGGGTGGCACATTCTTCCTCGCGTCGCACTGGCCTGGAGTCACCAAGGATGAGCTGCGGACTCTGAGCCCTGGTTCAATCATCTAAAAAAGCAAATCACAAACTCCGGTGATTTCACCAAATTCAGCCTTCCTCTCTCCTTTCAGGGAGGGTGATGTGGGCAGGGGTGGGGGTGGTGAGGCATTGGCAGGGAGCAAAGTTACCCGGGAAAGGAGACTCTAGGTCACCAACACTGTGGTGTCCATCAGCGCATTCTACTGTCTTGCTACAACCGACGACGTATCCTGTCACCGGGATCTATCCGCTCTGTGCCAGGTGTCCTGCCAGACCTGTGGATACCGTGACGAGTGTGGTCCAGAAGGGGATGACAAAGCCGAAACTCCCACTGAGGAGGCTGTGTCCGGGGGGTTAAGGGCGTGATTGGGAAGAGGCTCAGGGAGCCTGGGAGCAGGTGGGTGTCTCTGGCTTCTAGGAAGAAGGGATTCTTGATCCGAGTCTTAATCTAGGAATAGGAATTAACTGGATAAAGAAGGAGAACGAGAACGTAGAGCCAGGTGGAAAGCCCATCTTACATAAAGGTGGGAGATCCGAGGACCCTAAACGTCCAAAATGCCTTTCAATTGGGCCTGGGAGCAAATTTCCAGAATTACAAGCCTAATCTCTCTTTCTGGGGGTTGGGAGAGGTTGAGGGTAGAATAATGAAGGGGGAAATTTCACTTTTTTTTTTCTTTCTGGTGAGCCTATCATCGAAACAGTGTGTGTGCGTGTGCGTGCGTGCGTGTGTGTGTGTGTGTGTGTGTGTGTATACGATCACAAGTGTGTAACTAACCTCTTCCAAACACTTTAGGAGCCTCATGAAACCCCCCAACTTCCTAGATCAGGATCACTTAGAGACCAATGGGTAAGCTGGTCAGGGTCTGGGGTAATGTCTGCGGCCACGTGTAGCCCCAGAGCTTCCCTTTGTGCCATGTCACTGACGTGTTTCGGCTCTTCCAGGAGGAGAGAGAGAGATGGAGATGGAGAAGGGGAGAGACAGGACCGGAGAAGAGGAAAGGTTACATGAGGATTTGGAGGAGAGGTAAGGAGAGGGGCGTTTCACGGCCCCAGGAATCCTCCCCTGGGCTCAGCTCCAGGAGCTGGATCCACGAGATCCTCCTTGTGGACACCCAGCAGGGCCCCACTACCACCAGCAGCCCGAGATGGGCTCCCGTTTCCAGATTTTTCTGGGCCCATCTCCATCCCCCCACTAGACAGGACTCTTTCATAGGCAAGATCCAGAAACTGAAAAGCCAACCTAGGCATTCAGTGAATGTCATCCCTGAGACTGCGTGATCTTGGGGGGGCCTCCCATTGGTGAGGCTCGGGCATGACACACGGCATCCGCGAAACTGGAGAAACACTTCGTGGTGCCTAACACGTTGGACACTGTAGCAGGCTAAGTGGCAGGTGTGGAGATTGGGTTGTCTGACCTATTCATGGGGTCCCGTTAGCCAGTCGCTCTCTGCACCTCCCGCGTCTGCCCCCCCATGAGTCGGTAAGTCACCCAGGTTCATCCAGAGGTGAGTGGATTTCATGGTGCCCCGTCATGTTGCAGAGTCATTTGTGTGTGAGGAGAGTCGCATGCCCAGACAGGGCAGGGCCACGATAATTAATTTCCAGCTACACATTAGGGTCTCGACAGTTCTCTTGCCAGGGAAGCTGGACACTCCGAGTTTCCCTTTCTCAGATGGAACAGGTGACCTTGCGGGGCACAGCTAACCAAGTCGCACCCCTGAAACTGCCAGTCTGGTTCCCCTTTTGGATCGTTCATAGCTGACCACGTTCACCACTGCGAAGTTGAACGTCACATCAGACGAGTTCCAGAACATGCCCAGCGTGTCGGGAAGGGCAAGAAAGCAGGCCACGAGGCCAAGTGTTGGGACCTTCTCGTGCCTCTTTTCTCAGGGGCGGGCGGTGCAGGCACAGGAGAGGGCAGCGTGCCATGCTATCGGAGTGATAGCTGCTTAATAACTTAATAGCTTATTGTCAGGAGGGTGGAGTGGTTGACAAAGTCACCGGAGGCAGGTTCTTTGGGTCGAGATCCTGACTGCCTCCTCCCAGCAGCATGACCTGCCGACCATTAGCCTCCTTGCCTTATCTGAAAAATGAGACAGAAAGGCCCCCCGTTTTTGAGGGGGTTAAATGAGGCAAGGCCCCAGGTAAGGCCCTTAGACCAGTACTCAGAAAACATTAGTCATTGTCACTATCTGTGCAGAGTGAGGACTTGTGGCCAATGATAAAGGTCAACCAGTGCAGGCCTTGTTCTCTGAAGTCTCAGGAAATCGTTACTGGAGACGTTTTCTCCTTCTCGAATGGTCCTGCAGAAAGAAAAAAGGAGATATTGGAGGGATGCCGAGCTTCCCACCTTCCTACGGTGGGGAAAGGTAGCAGTTTGGGAAAAAAATTGTTTTTTAAACTGAGGTATCACCTACACATAGTAAAGTGCATACGTGTGTTTACACCCATGTAACGTCACCACGATCCGTGAGAGTCCTGCAAGCCTCACCCCGCCCCTCCTGGGACTCTCCTCACCGACGTCAAATAATATGTATTTGTCCTTCCTGTGCATGAACTTCATAAAAATGAAACCGTACCCGTGGCGTGCTGGCAGGTGTTCGGCAACAGGCTCTCCCACCTTGGTACCGATGGTAAAATAATAATGGTAAAGCCTGATTTGTGGCTTTTGTCAGCTTCCCCGGCAACCACCACCGCCACCGGTTTGAAGATCTCAACGCGACGTCTTTGAACACGGAGTTGAGAATGGATGTGCAGCAGGCCGCAGTTATTGGTACTTCCGTCACGCAGACGCAACCGACGTAAGTTGCCTCAAACGCATACATAGATAATAGTAAAAGTGTAGTAAAAGAATTAGGAAGTGAAGGGCTTTGCAAATTTACCACCTTTGTTCTCAATATAATTAGTAAGCTGGTAGGATCGCTCATGTACATATATTTTAATGGCCGTAGGCCTTCGTTTCCCTTGGATGTATACCTAGGAATGGATGTGGTTTGTCTTTAGGAGATTAGGCCAAGTAGTTTCACCACTGACTGAACCAGTTTGCCCTTCCACTTACAATGTTTGAGAGTTTCTTTGCTGTGCTTCCTTGCCAACACCTGGCATTGTCTGTCTTTAAAATTTTAGCCACTCTAGAGGCACCCGGGTGGCTCGGTCAGTTAGGCAGCCGCCTTCCGCTCAGGTCATGATCCCAGGGTCCTGGGATCGAGCTCTGAGTTGGGCTTTCTGCTCAGTGCAGAGTCGGCTTCTTGCTCTCCCTCTGCCCCTATACCCTGCTCGTGCTCTCTCTCTTCCTCAAATAAATAAATAAATAAATAAATAAATAAATAAATAAATCTTAAAAAAAAACCCCACAATTTTAGCCACTCTGGTAGATGTGTAGGGATTATCTCATAGTGATTTTAATTCATATTTCCCTGGTAAGTAATGATGTTGCATTCTTACTGGGTTTCGCCTATTGTCTTCCCCTCCATATCAGAGGCAGAAATTCATTTTTACAAACTGTTCCTGAGATTATCGGTGGTCTTATTCAGCTTTGCCAGAGGCCCTGGCTGCCATGCTGGAATTTAGGAGTGAGCACTGGGTACTTGTTAACACCTTGGCTGTCACCAAAGGGGCTATTTGTGTCCAGAGTGACAGATCCTTCAGGCCAAACTAGGGTGGCTCTTGAGGGCGCATGAAGCCCTCAGGGGGTGCCTCTGAAAAGCACCCCCAGGTCACAGTGCTGAGCTGGAAGGCATCAGGGATTTAGACCCGGAAGCCCTCAGGTTCAGGTTCTAATTTTGCCTTCTTCCAGCCACAGGACGTTGGGAGGCCATATAACCTCCAAATGCTCAATTTGCTCATGGGGTAAATTGGATAAGAGCTATTGAGGAGCCCCAAAGAGACATGGCGAAAAACACCATGTAACAATGAATGGACGTCAAGTCCAACATCAGCTCTGTGGAGGTCCACAGGAGAGAGGCAGTGGTCTCCTTGGGGATGCTGGAGCTGCCTCTCAAGGCCTCCTCAGGGAACCAGCACACCCTGGGAGATGCTTGACTGGGTGTATAATGAGCCCTCAACCCCTAGTTCTAAATTCTAATGTGGAAAATACCAAGGCAGGAAGAAAGTTGACTTTAGTGGTACTGCCTGGAAGCCTCAGCCTCTAGCCAAGTCCATTCAAGGGACAGGCAAGATGGCGGGAAGTCGTATAATGAGAAACCAGGACCCAGGCAGTCAAGGTGTCCACAGAGGACGGGAGGAGAGGGTGATCTGAGATTTCCTTTCTTTTCGTTTTTCTTTTTTATTCTTTTTTGTTATTTTTGTTGTTGTTTTTTTTTCTTTTCTTTTTTTAAAAAGTTTTTATTTATTTATTTGACATAGAGAGAGCTTAAGTAGGGGGAGTGGCAGGCAGAGGTAGAAGGAGAAGCAGGCTCCTCGTTGAGCAGGGAACTCCATGCGGGGCTGGATCCCAGGACCTCGGGATCATGACCTGAGCCGAAGGCAGATGCTTCACCCACGGAGCCCCCCAGGTGCCCCTGATCTGAGGTTTCTGAACACACTGCATGCACCCCACGGGAAGGTGAACAGTGGGCTGATTTTGGCAAGTGCTCAATGACAGGGGAAAGTTTGACATATTTTCGGATTCTACAAATCATGAATCCTAATTGAAGGACATGTGAAACACGCAAGAAAGTATAAAAACGAAAAAATATTGTCTGTAATTCCAACCCTCCATGTGGATTATTATTAGCATTGTACACGCACATCTCTTTCCCACTTTGCGTTAAAATATGCCGTTCATGACTCTTTCATATCAAGTTCTTAGTGGTTGCATTGCATTCCATTTCGTGGACGTATAAAAATTTGATATATAAAAAAATCAGATAGCCGCTTGTGGATATATAAAAATTTATTTAACCACAAATGGTATTCTCTAGCTGCCCTCTACTTAATATTTTCTGGATACTTTAAGTTCCACCAATCAGCCTTATTGTGCTGTAGGAAGAAGGTGCCAGAACTTGCCTAGTTATCCCTTTTCAATCATGAAATAGCCCACCACGAACATGACTGTCGGCCTAACAGTTGTTTATGGAAAAGAAGTGATTCTGGAAGTCGACAGGGAGAAAAACAAAAGTTCCCAAGTGGGGACTCTTACATTTCTAAAATACATAATAATGTTCATTCATGATTCCTTTATCATTCATTGGATTATTTCTCATACATTCATCATTCCACATTTTTTAGAGCCAGACATAGCTCTGTTCTTGACTTAGCTCCGCCACTTATCAGCTGGGAGACCTTAAGCCAGTGACCTGTTTCCTTAGTTTCTTTTTTCCCATCTGCAAAATGGGTTGCAATGCCTCCCAAGGCTGTTTGGAGGATTTAACCCAGTGGAGTACACCAGGCACCTTTTCCTGCCTGACCCTTGAGCTGCCGCCGCTCTGTGGGTCCAGGACTATGGCAGGCCCTAATGACTTGTCAATTTTGCTGAAGGGTGGTGGGGAGACACAGAGAAAGCATCTGGTCACCCGTAAAATCAGAGCTCGGGGCCGAAAAACTCGGTCTTCATTCCTTCCAGTGGCCTACCGGGAGTCGTGGGGCTGGCAGGGGGCTTGTCTAGAGGGTTCAGAAGGCCATGCAAATATTTCCGACTCCTCACCACGCCTGGTATGGGAGATGCCGGACGGAGTTTGAATCTCAGAGCCGCACTTAGCAAGGTGACACCTAGGATTCTTAATTTTTTCCCTGTCACTTACCCAGGGTTACGTGAGATGTCATCTCGTCTGTTATCTTTCTGATTCTTTCCAGTAGTTTCTCTGGAAGAGTGAAGGAGGAAGCCCTTTTGAAGTGGCCAGCATTAATGATGTCACCTAAGTGACTTCCATGGGCCATTAGGCAGCCAGCCAGCAACATTTATGTCCTTGCTCCCAGCAGGATGTGGAATATAGGGGAAGGAGGAGCCATTCTCTCCTGCTGGTCCCACGTTCATTAATATATTGTTAACTGCAGCTCCCATCGGAGACAGACTTCTTCGAAAGATTAATGTTCTTTTCAACATGGAGGGAAAAAAGAGGGCAAAAAGCAAACCACCCAGGCCTTCCAAGAAAGAAGCCAAAGAAGGGTGTGCCTTGTACTCCTCCTTGCCCCCCCCCCCATTCCTGCCACTCTCTTCGAAAAAGGATTTCTCCATTTCTACAACAAATAACATTTGATTGAATTTCCTTTGTGCCTGGATCCTTTTGACAATCCAAGGGCACTGGGGAAACTGATGCCATGCCATCCCCATTGCCTTTTGCACGATGGAGAAATATTAACCAACCTCCTCACCTCTTTCCTCACCCTTGGCTCTCTGCCGAGCCTGTTCCTGCCAAGATCGCAAGGCCTGGAGACCCTCTGGTCACATCTCCGTCCTCATCCTCTCCGCCATCCCCCCAGCCCCTGGAGCCTCTGATCGTTGCCTCCTTCCTGAAAAGCTCCACTCCTTAGGCTTCCTCGACAGTGAATATTCCTCCCTTCTCTTGCATTTTTAGCAAATTCTCTCACCTTTGTGAGTTGCTCTTTTCTCTGCCCTTTATTTCTTTGGATTTTTTTTGTGTTGTTGTTGTTTGTTTGTTTTTTTTGTCTTTCTTTCTTTCTTCTTTCTTTCTTTCTTTCTTTCTTTCTTTCTTTCTTTCTTTCTTTCTTCTTTTGATTTTATTTATTCATAAGAGACACACAGAGAGAGGCAGAGACATAGGCAGAGGGAGAAGCAGGCTCCAGGTAGGGAGCCTGATGCGGGACTTGATCCTGGGACCCTGGGGTCACACCCTGACCCAAAGGCAGACACTCAACCAGTGAGCCCCCCATGTGCCCCTCTGCCCATTCTTCAAATCAGTGGTTTTCCAAAAAAAAATTTTTTTGCAGTGAAATCTTTTTTTTTTTTTTTTAACCAGATGAAACTTTATGTACCTCCTAGCCCACTATAAAAGACCCAGAAAACCCCAGCTGCTGAGTTTGAGCTGGGAGGGGCTGGTGGTGCAGGGAAGCACTTTCCCCTCCTTGGCTCCTCTCCCAGAAGCTGGGAGGCACCTCTCCAGATCCCCGAGCTCTGAGAAGCCACCTCCGCTGTTGAGGTTCTACGCGGCCTCTGACTCGGCCTCCTCGTGTCTGCCTCCACCACCCTCCCCGGATGCCCTCGTTCTTCCTGGAAGTAACTAACAGTTCCTCTCCTTCCTCCAAAAGCGGGGTGGGAGGGCGGTAAGCAACACCCTCATTCTTCCCTCGGTGCTTCCTTCAAGCGATTGGGAAATGAGGCCCAGGAGACGGAGAGTAGAGTCAGCCTTACTGCTGCCAGGGCCGCTGGACGTGTAGCCAGGTGGGCTGCTGTGCTTCCAGAGCTCCGCGCCGGCCCGATGCTGTGAGGCCCCCGCCAGCATTTCCGTCGGGCTGGTGAGCAGTCCAGGAAGCATGTTTCCTCCAGTGGAGCTTCCCCACCAGAGAAGCTGGGTGGGTGATGACTTCCCCAGAGCACCCACCAGTGAGCTCCTCTGGGGCGCGGGGGCTCAGGGGCTGCACGTCTGCCTCTGGCTCAGAGCATGACCCTGAGGTCCTGGGATTGAGTCCCACATCAGGCTCCCTGCATGGAGCCTGCTTCTCCCTCTGCCTGTGTCTCTGCCTCTCTCTTTCCATGTCTCTCATGGAGAAATACATAAAATCTTTAAAAAAAAAAAAGTTAACTCCTGTTCCTCCCATGGGGAAGAAGCAGGAAGGGGTGAGGACGGAGACCAGGACTCTTGCCCCCCACCCCAGGGTGGTTCCATTGCTTGAGGTGCTTTGTAATGGTTGGGGTGCTAAGGCATTTAGTGGTGGGGCCAGGGGTGCCAGGCATCACAACGCGTGGAACGATCCTGCGCATCGAAGACCCCGAGTCCTGCACCAGCGTCGAGTGTCCACCACACATTAGCATGGGTGACTGATGCTTCTCACTACCTGCGTCTAGAACAGAGCCCTGTTTTTACATCATCAAAGCACTTTTTGCAATCTGTCTTTATTTATGTATTTATTTATGTATTCATTTATTTATTTTTATTGGAGGTGGCCCAGTGTTGACAAACATTTTACACTAAATTTTCTAGGGAAGCACATGCTATGAGAATTGAGGGCTGATGACAAGTTGGTGGATTGAGGACTCATCTGAGGATTGTTAATATTTCAGAAAACTATGTCACTGATGGTAACGCCGCCTGCGGTATTTTCATCGCCGTCCACTCCAACGTGGTCATTGTCACGGTCACCATGGTATCGCCAGTCTCTGTAGCTGTTGCATTCACCGTGTTTCCACATGTGGGTACAGACGTCTGGCTCCTTTACACTGGTGTCTCAGTATGTACAAGACTGAAATGCATCTTATTCAAAATTACCTTCTTTTTCTCTCTTACATTACAGTGAGGCTAGAATCATCATTTAAAAAAATATCTGTTTTTTTCTGGATTGCCCGGCTGGCTCAGTTGGTAGAGCATGGGACTCTTGATCTCGGGGTTGTGAGTTTAAGCCCCACGTTGGGTGTAGTGATCATTTAAAAATAAAATCTTTAAAACATTTTTTCCCTTAGGTTGTATTGACTGTATATTCCATTTCATGATAGCAAAGGTGGTGCTGCAGAAATATTCCTTCTAAAAGTGAGGCATGCGTCTGATACTGTCCTAGTGGAGGACACTCATGGGAACACAATGTTGAAAAATGGTCTGTTCCTACCGGGTGATTTTTTTAAAAATTCGGATTCCTGGGCTCCATCCCAGGCCTGCTGGATTGAAGCCCTCAGGGGAAAGGCCAAGTTTCTTCCAGTGAGTACAGGTCCCTGTATAATGTGGTTTCTGCCTACTTCTTCACCATGCTATGCTCCAGGCTGCTCAGATGCAGACAGTTTCCAGAAGGTACCATGCCAGGCTATGCTCCCCTCCCTATGCCTCCCTTACTTCTCCAGAACCTTCCCTGACACCCCTCCGAGCAAACAGGGCATTGCTCATTCCGAACTGGAGTCTCTGCTTGGATGCAGCCTTTGCCTCCAGACCTTCCGTTCTGACAGGGTGAAGGTCATATACTCTTGGTCTTTGTAGTCCTGTGCCTGGCTCAGGTGTGAACATTCGGGAAGCATCTCTCTTCTTGATGCCCTGGACAAGGATTTGGATACACATCTTCCCACTAAAATACACGGTTTATTTGAAAAGCTATAAATCTCCCTCCATCAGACGTCATGGGGACAAGAGGTGGGATCGCCCATCAAACCTCAGGCGAGACAAAGGTCTCAGGGCGAAGGAAATGTTTCCTCCCGAGATTATTTTGGGAGACAGTGTCTTTTCTTCTTTAGTGTCTCTGCCAGAAAATCAATTGTTAAATTATTCATCGAGTCAAATCAGGTCCTTTTGAGAGCAATCTTCATGGCATGTAAAGCTTTATCAAAGTTGACATTATTCCTGATATCAGAGCAGATTAGTTTTTATAATTTAAAACTTAAGGGGCACTTGAGCGGCTCAGTCGGGTAAGCACCTGCCTTCGGGTGAGGTCATGATCCCGGGGTCCTGGGATCGAGTCCGGTGTTAGGCTCTCTGCTCAGTGGGAAGCCTGCTTCTCCTCTGCCCCCTGCTTATGCTCTTTCTCTCTCTCTCTCTGTCTCTCAAATAAGTAAATAAAATCTTAACAAAATGCCTAATCTGTCCACAAAAATACAATGATGAGGAAGGTATCACCGCTTTCTGGATACCAAGGTAATCAAAGGCCTCAATGGGCTGTATTCTCTCATCACCTTATCAAGTGAATCAAACTGGAAAGCAATAAAAAGGGACACATGAGTTAGTGTTCCTTTTGGTTTACATTTCTAATCCTTTAATTGCCAGCAGCTTAACTGCCTCTCCTGACTTCCTGCTGCATGACAGGGAAGGACACTGGAAGGGACCTGAGAGGTAGGTTATCCTTACTAGAAAGTCAGAGCAGGTGGTTCAAGGGCACGAAGGTGAAGCTGGCACACCTGAGTTCTGACCTTAAGACATTGAGGGGCCCCTCCAAGGCACTTCTCTGAACTCGTTTTCTTCACGGTAAGATAGGAGTGAGAGTGCCCACTTGGCAGACTCGTAAGGACTGAATGAGTGATGAGTGAATGTCCCCTGAAAGCAAGGCGATAGCAACAAAAGTTAGCCGCTTCCGGTGGGGACATATGCCGCCGTGAGTTCTCTCTCCTGCTCTGGAAGCATAATCATCTCGGGCCCGAGACCACAGAACATCTCATTTCTCCATCTAATTAGATCTCTTGGTTAGACTTTGAGTCCTCCTCAGAAAGTCTCTAGGGTGGTAACTGCATATTTATCCCAGTGGGATTGGAGAGATTTGGATGTTTAACAAGAACCATGCAAATGGCTTAAAGGGTGGCAGGGCCGGGGTGAGATTTTCGTCACCAAGACTTGCAGCGCTGGAGGAAACTAAGCCTCATCTTTTGACAAAGATCCCGATTCTCTTTATGGAGAGAACCTGACTCCACAATTTGCCAGGCCTCAAAACACTCTGTTAGCTTTTCAGTTGGGTAGGCCCAGCTCATGAGTTACCTGGTGTCATAGACCAGGACATCAGGCCTTCCTGTGGATACTCAGCAACCTGAGGACGGGATTGCGTCTGTCTCTATACTTCAGTGTCCCCTAAAGACAGGTGCCCGGTGCCTCATGGGTGTTCAAAATATGGTTGTCCTATGAACAAGTCAATATATCTCACCCATTCATGGAATTATAGTATTGAAATGGACTTGCTCATTGGGCCACATCATCAGTGGTTTTATATCAGCCAAGGCCTTCCGTAGCCCAAAAAATTTTCATATCTTGGGACGCCCGGGTGGCTCAGCTGTTGAGCGTCTGTCTTTGGCTCAGGGTGTCATCCTGGGAAACCGGGATCGAGTCTCACATCGGGATCCTTGCATGGAGCTTGCTTCTCCCTCTGCCTCTGTCTCTGCCTCTCTCGCTGTGTCTCTCAGGAATAAATAAATAAAATCTTAAAAAAAAAAAATAAAACAATTTTTCATGTCTTAACCCAATGACGGTTAGTAAAAACAACTGTCTTTTGGTGGCCATGTCCATCCAGAACCCAGTTCACGTTTGCCTTGGTCTATCTCACAGGTCACCCTTGATGAGACAGCTAGAGGAGATGTGGGAAAATTTGTGCCGGTGAGAAAGTCAACTAGAGCCCCGGTGAAAAGAATTTAATGACGGGCAATCATTCTGAGGTCTGAGGGCAAAGTCTCACGCCTCTTCCCTCCTCAAGCCAACGCTTGCTTTTCCAACCTTCTCAATGCTTTTGTAATGAGTTTTTGTTGTTCTTAATGTCGAGATTCCTAGTGAAATATGGACCATTCAGCGAACTGTTTAAAGCACTTACTTTAGTAAATGAGAAAATCTGAGAAATGTCTCTATTTGTGTTAATTTTACCAGATTTATACCTTGGGAAGACATTGGGTGCAATTGGAATAGTTAGGGAATCAAATATATAGGGGCCGGAACTACCTTATCATTATTACCAGCTCTAAATTACTGTGGCTGTTTTCCATTGAAATACTATAGGAAAATCTCAATTAGCTGGATGTCAGCCTTCTGGGGACTTCGAGCAATTTGGTAAAACACGACGCAACGCAATCATAAAACTTAACCAAATTCCCATGGGGGTAGGTAGGTATGCTGTGGGCTCAGCGCACGTTTGCTCTACATTTTGCATTTTACTATCCTTGATATTTACTTAGAGCATTAAATAAAGAGATGTTTGATGGACCAGGATGGTCTTGAGGCTCTGCAACTTCTGTGATGGTGGAAATGTTCTAAAACTGTGCTTTCCAATACAATAGCACCAACTGAGCATTTGAGATGTGGCTAGTGTGGCTGAGGAAATGAATTTTTATTTTTATTTTTAATTTTTTCTTGCTATTTTATTTTATTTATTTATTTTTAATAAATTTATTTTTTATTGGTGTTCAATTTGTCAACATATAGAATAACACCCAGTGCTCATCCCGTCAAGTGCCCATCTCAGTGCCCGTCACCCAGTAACCCCCAGCCCCCACTCACCTCCCCTTCCACCACCCCTAGTTCGTTTCCCAGAGTTAGGAGTCTTTCATGTTCTGTCTCCTTTTCTGATAGGAAATGAATTCTTAATTAAATTATATTAAGATTTGAATGTAGGTGTAATTTAATGATTAGAAAGCCCAATTCTGGGGCTCCTGAGTGGTGCAGCTGGTTAAACATCTGACTCTTGATTTTGGCTCAGGTGGTGATATCAGGGTTGTGGGATCAGGCCCCGAGTAGGGCTCTGTGCTGGGTGCGGAGCCTGCTTGTTTCTCTCTCCCTTTGCCCCTGCCCCTCCCCAACTCTCTCTTTCTCTCTCTCTAAAATAAATGAATCTTTTTAAAAAGCCCAATTCTATGATATTTTGAATCAAAAATACTTTTTTTTATTAGGACACATTTCAAACATTCAGAAAAGGACAGAGAGTATTATAAACCACCAACTAGACTGGGGGCACCTGGGTGGCTCAGTTGGTTGAGTGGTGCCTTTGGCTTGAGTCATGATCTCAGGGTCCTGGGATCGAGTCCTGCATGGGGCTCCCTGCTCATTGGGGAGTCTGCTTCTCCCTCTCTCTGCCCCTCCTCTCTGCTTGTTTGGCTCTTTCTCTCTCTCAAATAAATAAAATCTTTGAAAGAATAAAGCACCAACTAGATTAAATACACAGGTAACTTTCTGCTGTATTTGCTTCAGATAATTGTAAAGAAACAAGATACTAAAGACACAGTTATGGATTTTCCCTCCCTTTCTTCCTCCTTCCATTCCCAGAAGCATGTGTATCCTTCCCATCTATGTTTTTGTAGTTTCACTCTATAAACAATATGTACCATTGTTTGAGTGTTTAAACAAATTAAACAAATGGCATCATACTATATATATCATTCTGAAACTTGCCTTTTTTTTTACTTATTAATATATGTTGGGCCCTATCCACATTGATACATAAAAGTCAATTTTATATATAAGTCCATTTTATTTGTTTTAAACTCTTCTAGAGAGTTCCAACTTATAAATATACTGCAATGTATCGATCTAGTCTCCTAAGGATGGTAAATTTGGGTTGCTTCTAATTCTTTTTTTGTTGCAAATAATACTGCAGTGAGCCTCCTAGTATATTTTTTTCCTGGGTCTATGTGGGAGGGTTTCTCTATGGTCATTTATATTTCTTATGATTACTGATATGTGTGAATTTGTTTATACTAGATTATTATTTTTTCTATTTGCCATGATTTTTCTTTGCTTCTCCATCTACCTCTTTCCCCTTCACGTGTTTGAAAGCTACACATTCGATTTCTATTCATTTCATGGTTAATAGTTAGCACATGTGGTTAAAAGTTTGGATCTAATCAATAGCCCTATCATTTTCTTAAACAATACAAGGAAATAAGAGTACTTTAATTCCTAAAACCCTCTCCAATCTTCTATATTATTGTTGGGTAATATTTTGACTCTTCCTTTAAAAAAAAAAAAACAAAAAAACCTCTCAGTTGGTCATCATCATTGTTACTGAGATTTTACATTCAGCGTTATCTAGATTTATCAACTTTTTCATTAATTTCTTGACTTACCATTGCTTTTTAATCCTACCCCTTTCTTCCGGGTTGAGTTTCTTTCTTGTTGAGATATCACCTTTGGTATTACTTATAGTAAGGGAATGTTATAGTAAATTATCTCAGACTTCTATGTCCAAAAAACCTTTACCTATTCACCCCTGCATCCTGCTTTGGCCTGGACCTCCAGTAGTATCTCCTGGGGTCTCTCTCCCTTCTCTGGGACTCCTATTAAATGCTGGATATTTTCTTTTGATGTTATGCATCTCTTAATTGTTTTCATATTTCCTACCTCCCAGTTGTGAGCTACATTCTGGATGATTTTCTCAAATCTACCATTCAGTTCATTAGTTCTCTTTTCACATGTGGGTCCACTGAATTTTTAATTTTAATGACTCTATTTTTATTTCTAGAAGTTCAGTTGAATTCGTTTTAAAATTTTATAGTCCCTCCCTTAGTATTGTGTTCTCTCATTTTATTTTCTTTCTTACTCTAATACATTTTATTCCTTTACATTATTGCATATTCAAATTACATGATTTTAAGGCTTCTTTAAGGCTGCTTTATATGCATAGCTCTTGGTTTGGAATTTTGTTGCATTTGTCATGTTTGCTGATTTTTCTCTTGTAGCAATTATTTACTTCATGAGATCGTTAATTGTTTTTATTGTGAGCTCATCTTCAGTGGGAATGGTTTCTAATGAAATACATGTACTTAATCAGAATTCTGTAGATTCCAGGCCTGTTTTATGTAAGCTTGTCAGAATGAGTTCTTGCGCTTCATTGGTAGCGCAGATTCTGATCCAGGGCTTATGCATGATGCAGCTTGAAGTTCTGCTTTCTTTTGAGTGGTTCTTTTACCTTCCTTGGTCCTGAAAGATGGTCAACTTCCTTTTTGTATCACTGGCCAATGAATGGACTTCTGCTGCCTGTGTCAGAGACAGAAAACTTTGTGACTCTCAACTTTTGGCAAGAGAGGGCTCAGTTTCAGCTCCCAATCTCTCATGGGCTGAGATTCTGGTTAGTTGTTTCCAACCAGTCTCTGCAACCTTGTTCCAATACCCACGTGGACTCTTTCCTTTTAGCTCCTATGCCTGGTTCCCAGAGCCTGGGGAGATTCTCTTGTTTTCAAGCTTGGTCAAGTATTTAAACATTGGGGGGAAGGGTTTAAATTTTGTCCATCATTTGTATGTGATGGAAATAGAAGGGTCTATCAGTCTGCAAAATTAATTGGAAATATAGTAATCAACTATTCCAAATTTGTTCATAGGGTATTCCTTGTCCTTTTTGAGTCTTGAGGTCTTATAATTGTGGATAAGAATAATATTAGCAGCTATTTAACAGGATAGTTGTCAAGGTCAAGGAAAGAAGATAATGGAAGTGTTACTTAGATGTCAGCTAGGGTCTTGCTGCCCTCATTTTTTTTTTAATTTGTAAAAAATTTAAAAATCAATTAATTAACATATAGCATATTATTAGTTTCAGAGGTAGAGTTTAGTGTGCCCTCTTAAGTTTTGAGAGAATGTCCTCAAATTCTCTTCCATATGAGGTGAATGGGGTGGTAGTGGCACTTTACATTCTTCCACTCACTTCTGCTTCTGAATTTTAGCATCTGGCAAATTTGCTCAATTTAGGAGTTGCTTCTGTATCCTGAACATGCAATTCCTCTCCAACACAGTGTTATTTCATATGAGAAAATTTGACAGATACCAAATACAAGCCATAAGCCACTCGTAAGGCACTGTGTGCCCCATACCAGATATAAGGAAGAACATCGTTAAAGACTGAAGAACCCCTTGGTCACTTCACCATCTTGAGATCATCCACCTGCCCTGTGGACCAGCGTTCCTCTCTCCCCTGTCTCCTCCCGCCTCTCTTCCTCACCCTCTATCTCCACGATGACTTTAGAAACCCATATTCTTTTCAGTCCATGAAGCAGAGCATTTGAGCACCAAATTTACTTCCACTCATTTTGCATAATTGAACTAAGGTGCTCAGCAGAATAGGGCTCTCCAGATAAGAGACTCCCTCTCCATGGACGGAAGTTGTTAAATAGCAAGTTTTCCATTCCTTTATATCTGTAAAGCCCACAGCACAGCGACTAGCACATAATAAACACTCACCAAGTGTTAGCTTTCACAATTTCCACTTCTAAAGACGGTGATTCTCAATTAGATGTAATGACCAACGAAGCAGAATTGATTTCAAAGGGGAAGTGTGGAGACAAAACACCGATGGCTCCAATGTTCAATTAAAGTTATTTGTGAGCTCCTTGCATGCCTGTTCCATTGCTGGTGCATATGAATGAGGAAATTTGAGATGGCTGGGTACAAGTCAGGTATGATCATTTTGAACAGCGAAAGAAGATAAAAACCAAAACCATGTCCTACAAAGGGGCTCTTCATTCAGAGCCAGGGAAATTCAGAATAAAACCACAAGATGATACCATTTTACTATCACTAGAATGGTGAAAATTCTGGCAAGAGTCTGATCACACCAAGCACTGGCAAGGATGCAGAATAACCAGTGACCCACTACCCCTCCTTGCTGTAAGCTCTGGTTTCTGTTTGTATTTTTTCAAAAATTACTCTGAGTACTTTTGCCGGGATCTGTTTTGAGCTTCATCTTTTGCCTTCTGTCCTATGGACAGTTTCAAGGGTCAAAGGCATTTCTTACTTAAATCTCTCCACGTATCCCTTCCTGAAAGAGAATCCTCTTCTCTGTAGAGAGCCCATTCCCTTTTTTTCTTTAAAAGACTTTATTTATTCATGAGAGACACAGAGGGAGAGGCAGAGACACAGGCAGAGGGAGAAGCAGGCTCCCTGCGGGGACCCGGTTGTGGGACTTGATCCTAGGACCCTAGGATCACAACCTGGGCCAAAGGCAGACACTCAACCGCTGAGCTACCCAGGCACTCCAAGGAATGAATAATCTTGGGGTAAAGGAACACTTGAAGTCCTATTTAGTTATTTCTTTTTTTTTAAAGGCTATATTTGCTATTTTTATTTTATTTTAATTTATTTATTTATGATAGTCACACACACACACACACACACACACACAGAGAGAGAGAGAGAGAGAGAGAGAGAGAGAGGCAGAGACTTAGGCAGAGGGAGAAGCAGGCTCCATGCACCGGGAGCCCGACGTGGGATTCGATCCCGGGTCTCCAGGATCGCGCCCTGGGCCAGAGGCAGGCGCCAAACCGTTGCGCCACCCAGGGATCCCCCTATTTAGTTATTTCATCAATGTGTATCGGTTCCTTTGAGCGAGCATGAGTCACCACACAGAGCACAGATGTGAGACTCCAGTGGACAGAGGTTGAATTTTGGCTCCGTGACTCTGTGGACTCAAGCAGCTCACTTAATCTTCCTGCAAAAAAGATAAAATAATACCCATTTCTAGAAAACACAAGTTTGCATCTTTATGACTTACAAGCTTTCTTTACATAGAACTCATCTATTTTTTAAGTTGTTAACATCCTAGGTGTGCTGTACTTTTCATTGAAAGGGAAAATTCTGAAAGCTCCCAGTGAGAAAAGGCAAATGGCTTCCTGAGAAGTCTGGAGTTCAAGTTCACCACTGGTGGAGTGGCCCCCCAGTGTTATCTGTGTTTCCCGTCCTCTGTCTTTCCTGGGTGCCATCCTTAGGGGTGGCTTTTGTCCTTATGCTTATCATCCCCTTGTGCTTGCTACCTCACCTCCAGCTGTGGGGCCATGTAAGGAAGAAGGAACGCACTCGTGAGCACTTTTATACTTTGGACTCTTCCTCTACAGTATCATTTAAAATGCCTGCGTTGGAACAGGGGTGCCAAAATTTATTTACCTCTTACCCCATTGGTGCATGTGTTTATTTTATTCATATTTATAATATATATTAAATATTATATATTGATTTTATTAATTATATTTCTAATTTATATATTTCTATAACAATTATATTTCTATAGTATACATACCATATAAAAGACACACTATATATTATATATTTATATGTGACATATGTACACATATATGCACATATTTATTACCACCAATAACATATAATTACCCATGATGACATATATTATATTATTACAGTATATATACATAACAATACTGCAGTGGGGCAGCCCTAGTGGCGCAGCGGTTTAGCGCCGCCTGCAGCCTGGGGTGTGATCCTGGAGACCCAGGATCAAGTCCCACGTCAGGCTTCCTGCATAGAGCCTGCTTCTCCTTCTGCCTGTGTCTCTGCCTCTCTCTCTCTCTCTCTCTCTCTCTCTCTGAATAAATAAATAAATCTTTAAAAACAAACAAACATAAAACAATACTGCAGTGGAGACCTTTGCAGTGAAATCTTTGCACTTATCCCAAGTTATTTTCTTAGGATGAATTCCTAGGAGAAATGTCTTTGAGTCGGAGCATATGGCTATTTCTAAGACTTTTGATGTGTTTTGCCAAATTGCTCATGGGAAATGTAGTGGTTTCTCGTCCATCATAACACTAGCCGCTGTCAACTTTATTAAATTTCATTTATTTCATGTATTCATTTAATAAATGAAAAGTCATATTTTATTATTCTAATTTCTTTGGGGATTAGTAAGTGGATCATTTTTTTTTACATCTTTTTGTTCAGTTTTTGATATTTTGTAAAGGTCTGTGAGATAGCTTAAAGGCTTACTTTTATCCTTCTAGCTCCAGTAAATCATCTGAGAAAAAGAAGTAATATATACTATATACTACACGCTGACACCGGTTCTTAGTGCTGTACTGCAAAATAACTTATCTGTGTTGCAGGTCTTTAAAATCTTGCTTTATGTTTGTTAATGTCTTTGGTTAACACCTATATCATTTTAGTGGATTAAGATTAGGTCAGTCTCAACTATAAACATAAAATAATAATAGCCTACTAAAGTCATAATGTTTTCTGCTTACCCAGTTTGTTTCTTGGGAGATCAAAGAACTGTGATAATATTTTAATGAATCATCTTCGCTACCCCACCTGTTATTCCATTGAATGGGTGTTCATACTTACATCACAAAATTATCCCTTGTGTATCTGAAGTTAGAATTTAACTGGGAGCTCTGATTTGTTTTGGTTCTGTTTTTTTTCTCTGAATCTGGCAGCTTTGCATGAGGAGGGTCCAGAATTTGAGATCCTGGATGGGGAGGTCTGTAGGGGCTGACACAAAACAGAGGCGGGGAGCTGATGTCCAGGAGATGAAGCTCACAGCCACTTTCCCTCTCGCATCCACCTGGCTGCCAGTTACGGGTCCAAGCCCTCCCCTATGTCTGGGATTCAGGCAGGGGCCCCTGAGCTGGCATGTTCCACCCACAGAGAGATTCCATCTGCCTTGGCATGAAGATGGAGGCAGACAATCTTGACTTCAGATCCCATCCCTTCTTTAACTGACTTTGGGATTTGCGGCAAGTTGCTTAAGTTCTTTGAACCTCTGTTTGCAGGGAGGGAGAAGGAGGGCGAGGAGGGAGGAGGGGCAAGCAGAAATATTGATGACTGGGGGAACCATTACACCAGGCCTGAATGTGAACTCCGGACTCCTGTTGAGTGATTTCCTGTAACAGGACAAAAACAGACCCAGACTCAAAGGTCATCATAAGGTTTGCATGAGATGATGCTCAAAGGGCACTTAGGAGAGTCTTGAGTATCTTGCAAGCAGCTAAGACGTGAGTCTGAACCTTGAGGCATCAGGGATTCATGGAGGTAGGGTGGCTACTCTCGGGGTTCACCTGAGAGGCCCTGGAAGGAGCGACAACAACAACAAAGCGAGGCGAGAGCGCAGGCCCGAGAGCCCGGGAATCCTAGTGTTTGGTGGCACAAGGTTTGGAAGCCTTCAAAGGGAAGTTATCTCTGTTTTTTTCTATACGTGTCTTCCTCTGGGAATGACAGGACTTCCACAGAGGTGATGTGGAAGCAGCTGGAAAGCCAGCAGCCTCAGTGGTACAAAGCAGAGGCCCAGCCTGGTGCAAAGCCAACCGCCTCCCCTGGTTTCCCAATAACACGACCAGAGGCTTGAGTTGACTGGGACATCCACGTGCTTTAGTGCAGAGGCAAACAACACCCTTGACCAAGGCTTTTATAGGTCTCCAAGAGCCTCAACAACTTCCTCATGATTCAAGATCATATTGAAAAGCTAAAGAGTTACCTATTTGTAAATATTTTCAAGGGCAGGTGTAGGTGGCCCAGCCAGCCCCTTCCCTCTGCCTCCCGGGGCTCGGGCCAACTGCTCAAGTGCCTTCCAAATTGCTCAAGAAGGGGCTTGTTGATGGTTAAGTGGGGAATGAACTGAAGGGGCCAGGGCGGCAATCAGGGCTTCCAGCTGCTCGGGGGCCTGTCGCTGTCGGGAGGGACAGGCGGTGTCTCCTCCTCTGGGTCGTGACCCACGCAGTCATCGTGCACCCTGACAGGTGCGGTCTAGGAGGAGCTGTCTCCGGCTGCCTCTAGATTAGGGTGTGGGCAACACACCCTCCGCTTTTTCCTTGAGGGTATGACCTTGACGCAGGAAACTGTTAGGATAGACCGGTTTCAGGGAATGGGACGCATCCCAGCCAACTTCTTTCTGGACGGCTGACCCAAGTAGAGGCGGGCATTTGTAAGGAGCAGAGAGGGCAATGCCTGGAAGTGGGCAGCGTTGGGGGTCTCAGGCAGTGTTCCCCAACGTGTGGGCTTTTGTGTTCTACCTTAGTGATTTTTTTTGCCGAATCTCTTTCGTGCCTAGGCTGTTGTTTACTGCATCCTTCTAACAATTGACTCTCTCGTTTTACTTCCATATCATTTCTATCCTCAACTTCAGTAGTGACGTCATCGAAATTATGGGCAAGGGGCATGCATGGTTTCTTTCTAGGATCCACTTTTTTTATACATGCACACTATGAACTTTAAAAACTGTATTGGTGTGACCTTTAAAATCATCCCATGCTAAGATTTTTTTTGAGCGTTGGGGGCCAGGAACTGTGCCAGTCCCTTCGGGGGTTTGGATTTGTTTGACCATCATGGGGAGGTGCGGGGGGCAGGAGGAGAAGAGCACCAGTGACTCCTGTCGCTGTGTGAGGATGAGCTGGCTGGCTCAGGCAGTGCTCGGAACTGTGTCTGCAGGGGGAGAGGGCAGGTGTGAGTGTTGGCCCATGGTATTAGCATTCTGTCCATTTTGCAGGTGGGAAAAAGAAGGCAGGTGTAGGGATGTTAGCTTGCACGTCAGGACCTGAGCTGCTGGAAGGCTAAGCTGGGACTCAGACCCTGACACTGGGTCCAGAGCCCAGCCCACCTTCCATGAAGCACCCCTGAGGGACTGGGGCCCAACACCCCCAGAATGGGTGCTGGCTGGCGGTCCCCCGGATGCAAAGGAGTGGGGCATGGTGCCCACTTCCCTGGCCAGCGAAGGAAAGGTGAGGTAGGTTTGTTGGAAGATCCAGGTACTGCTCAGAGATGCCAGGACCACGGCTGCTAAGCTGGCCGGTGGCACCTGGGCAGGGACAGCCCGGGAGGATGTCGTGCAGCACTGAGAGCAAGCCTTGGCCATTTGGGACCCGGTCTCTGGAGAACCCATTTCCCTTCACTGTGCCTGTAGTTCAGAACCAACTGCTCCAGCTGTGAGCAAAGGCATCGCCCAAGAGTGAATTGCTTACAAATATTCTGCGTGCCTGACCTGAGGGAGGCGGGATGGGCTCTGTGCATCCGACCTGCTCCAGGAGTGTGTCTGGCCAGACTGTCTGCAGGAGGTTGCAAATGCTTTTGGCATTTTCGATCTTTTGGAGAATAATCTGTTTCGGGCCACCCCAGAGGCCTTCATTTACATAGGAACAGGTTGATTTGGTCAATAACACAGTCCCACGGCTTCTCTATAGCAGAGCCCTCCGGGACCTCACCCTGACATTGGAGCCCAGTGTCAGCGACTCTGGGGGCCTGAAGGTGCCTCCCTGTGGGCATCATGTGGTCAGAATCGGAGCTTTCCATCCATTCAGGTTTCCAGGTAGCGCCTAAATAATGTGCTGCCTACGCTACGTGCATTTGTCAAATATTCAGGAAACGCTTTGGCTGTCAGAAACCCTGCCACCTCTCCTCTGCCTTTCAGAGAAGAGCATTAATTATAAAACTTCATTTAGAACATGTTTCTCATACATATTCAGCCCGACACACGGAATTAGTTTTATCATTGACTGGCTCCAGGCAGAGCTGTGACGTGGGTGAAGTTCATGAGAATCTCTCTCCTCCTCACCCCACTTCCCTTCCAGAATCTTACCGAAGACTGTTGCCCCGTGGCTGGTACCTACCGCCTGTGCCTCCCCCAGGGGCTACTAAGACTTGCCGACTCTACACCAGGGGCCTTACAGAAACCATTCTAGTTCTTGCCAGAGACCCTACAATGAGAGGACTGTCAACCCCATTTTATAGATTAGGAGCTGAGGCCCACCGTCACCCGGCCAACAGGCTGAGCCCAGTTCTGAATATGCATCTGGCCCAGAAGGGCCCGCTCTTGCCTTCAGGTGGTTCCACCTTTCAGGATAAGGTTGCCAAGCGTAACTTGTGAATTTGTGAGGAGTCCCCTGACTCCTGCTCCTGCCCACCAGCTAGCCCGCCGTACAATCTTGGGTGAGTTTCCACCTTGCTCTGAACCTCAGTGTCGTAGTGTGTTTGGATTCTTATAATAGATACCACGGACTGGGTGGTTGAACAATGAGCACTTATTTCTCAGAGTTCTGGAGGCTGGGAGTCTGAGATCAGGGTGCTAGCCTGGCCGAGTGCTTGGTGAAGACCCTCTTGCTGGTTTCTAGACACCTGTCTCAGGATATCCTCGTGCTAGAGCGAAAGATCATCTCTCATGTCTTTTCTTTCTTTCTTTCTTTCTTTCTTTCTTCCTTTCTTTCTTTCTTTCTTTCTTTCTTTCTTTCTTTCTTTCTTTCCTCCTTTCAAAAGAGACCATGCACATGTGTACCTAGGGAGGGACAGAGGGAGAGAGACAATCTCATGCAGAGTCTGCACTCAGCCGGGAGCCCAATGTGGGGCTTGATACACGGCTCGATCGCACAACCCTGAGATCACAAGATCATGACCTGAGCTGAAACCAAGAGTCAGATGCTTAACCGACTGAGCCAACCAGGCATCCCTCTTGTGTCTTTTCTTATAAGGGACTGTAAGACCCATTCATGGGACTGATCCTATTCATGAGGCTCCACCCGTGTGACGCAATCACTTCCCAAAGGCCCCCCACCTCCTAACACTATCGCACTGGGGGTCAGGGTTTAGCACATGAATTTGTAGGGGAACACACACATTCCAGAACAGTCAGTTTCCCTACTTATAAAATGAAGGTATCAAATGGCGATCCCCAAAGTCCTCTCGACCTAAAATGCCATGATTCTACTGAATCTGTATCTATTAAAATAGAAATTCTGCTTCACCTCCAGTGCCAAGTGCACTGCCCGGTGCCTTGTAGGGATGTGGTAAATGTTTGCTGAGCATGGATAAGAAAAAACGGTGAGATACTTTCTTCCGTAAAAGCACATACACTCTCCCTGAAGGTTTCCTGACCATGGATCCTCGATCCTCATTTTTTGTGTCCAATTCAGACATATGATCAGTGGCAGGGGCTGAGGGTGGCCCCAGAGCAGTTGGTGGGACACAAGCTTGCAGCAAGTGACACTGGGAGGAAGCCTTCCCATCTCTCTGCCCTGGAGGTGCTGGTCCACCTGCACACAGAAACCCAGGTACCAGCAGGGACCTGAGAACAGAAGCGATGCACCCCAGCTCTGGAAAGCATTCCTACGACGGCCTCCCTGCCAAAAATTAGCTTTCCCTCTTGGTTTGGTGCCTCTGATCTTCCTTCCTCAATGATCTTTTTTTTTTTTTTTTTCTGCTTCTCCCCAGCCCCCTACCTTTCTCCATTACTCCCATCTCATCTTTCTTTCCTGCTTGGGGCACATAGACAAGCCTGGGGTGACGGGGGGAAGAACCCCCTTCAAGCTGTAGGAAGAAATATGGGCATAATGATGAAAATTAGTCTTCTTAATTTTTTAAAAGTCAGGCCTCATTGAGGTATAGTTTGCACATAGTAATAGGCACATTCGTTAGGTGTGCAGTTCTAGGATTGTGACACATGTAGACAGGTGTGGTACTACCAGCACGATCCACATAGGGAATATTTTCATCATCCCCCAAAGTTCCTTTATGGATCAGTCTGTGCCCCTGTCCCCCGGCCCTGGCAACCACTGGTCAGGCTTTTGCCTCTGTAGCTTTGTCTTTTTCAGAGTAGGTATTATTTTTGAATGACAAGGCAGCTGTGGGTTTTGTTTCCTTTTTGTTTTTAATCACACCTTCCACTTCCACCTTCCACACCTTCTGCTAAACGTGCCTGGAAAGAAGCTGCTGTTTAAAAATTATGTGTATTCCACACTCTTGATCCAGAGTGGATGTGAGGCAGTAATAGTCACAAGTCACACGGTGAGAAAAATCACCGCAAGGACAGGCGGAGAGCAGACTGGGTCTAGGAGCCTCCTTCCCTTCATTTAAGAAAAATGTGCAAATCTTCAAATAAGTTGCAAGGAGAGGACAATGAGCACCTCTATGCCCTCCACCTAGATTTACAGACTGTTAACTTTTTTGCCATATTTGTGTGCGCTCTCTCTCTCTCTCTCTCTATATATATATATATATGTATCCACCCTTATTATGTTTACGTTTGTCTGTTTCTTTTTGCTGAACCATTTCAGTGACCTGCAGACATCACGACATCAGTCTAGCTGCTTTAGCAAGTATCATAACCATCATATGACTGTCACCCACAGTGAACGTAGCACTGACGGAGCGTCATTATCAATGTGTGATCAGGCCATGATCTCCTTCCTCCAGTTGTCTCAATGATGTCTTTTATAGCCGTTTCAGTTTTTTCTTTTAATTTTATATATATTTTTTAAGAGAGAGAGAGAGAGCATGAGCAGGGGAGAGGGGCAGAGAGGGAGAGAGAGAGAGAGAGAGAGAAAATCCCAAGCAGGCTCCACGCTGAGCTCAGCACAGAGCTGGACTCGGGGTTCGATCTCATGACGCTGAGATCATGACGTGAGCCAAAACCAAGAGACGGATGCTTAACCGACTGAGCTACCCAGGTGCCCCCATATAGCTGTTTCAGTTTCTAAACAGCATTTAAAATCCAGGATCCAGTGAAGGATCCCATGTTGTGTTTTGTGGATCTTCTCTCTTTGGTCTCCTGGATGCTTCCACAGGCCTTCAGCCCCTCTGGGCCTTCCTCTCAGTGTTGCCATGAACCCAAAACTGCTCTAAAAAAATAAAGTCTTAAAGTAAAGAAATAGAAGAATATCCTAAAACTTCACACCCATGTGGATGGCTGCTGTCAAAGAGCAAAATGAGAATTGGCAAGAATGTGGAAACTTGGAATCCTTGTGTACTACCGGTAGGTATGGAAGAGGTTACAGATGCTCTGAAGAATGGTAAGGAAAGTCCTCAACAAATTAAAATAAGAACTACCATATAGGGGCACCTGGGTGGCTCAGGGGTTGAGCATCTGCCTTTGGCTCAGGATGTGATCCTGGGGTCCTGGGATTGAGTCTCTCACATCAGGCTCCTGGCATGGGGCCTGCTTCTCCCTCTGCCTCTCTCTCTGTGTCTCTCATGAATAAATAAGTAAAATCTTAAAAAAAAAAAAAAAAAAGAACTAGATATGATCTGGCAATTCCACTTCTGGGCATATATCCAAAGGAATTGAAAACAAAGATTCAGAGACCTTTGTACACCCATGTTCATCCCAGCATTATTCACCATGACCAAAGGTAGAAGCAACACCTAGGTCCATTGAGAAATAAATGAACAAAAAATTTTTATATATATTATGAAATATTATTTATCCCTAAAAAGGAAGGGAATTCTGACACTTGCTACAACATGGATGAATCTTGGGGACAGTAGGTGAAGTGAATTAAGCCAATCACAGGACAGACACGCTGTGATTCCACCTTTCTAAGGTGCCTAGACCGGTCAAATTCATAGAGGCCGAAAGTTGAATGGTGGTGGTTGCCAGGGGCTGGGGGGAGAGGGGAATGAGGGGTTGCCGTGTAGCAGGCATGGTGTTTCAGCTCTACAAGATGAGGAGTCATGGTGTGGATGGCGGTGATGTTGGCGTAATGTTATCAATGTATTTAATACCATTGAACTCTATGCTTAAAAGTGGCTACCACGGTAAATTTTATGTTATGTGTATTTTACCCTTGTAAATTAAATAATGTCTAAGAGGTAGGACTGGGCTTGTCATTTGAACTTGGCTCATCTTTTGGAAAAGACTATTCCAGAATCTTGAGATTAAATGGCAGTGCAATGTGGGGCAAAGGGGTGTCCTTGTTCTAGCATCTTGTAACCTGGACCCTTGGTGCGTCAAGCTCTGTCAAAGTGGGGCTCTCATCCGTTGGGTCAGACTGTTCTCCCATTTTCTTCATTTCAAGGAGATGCCCCAGGAGATAAGGAGGGGTTCCCTTTGCCTTTTATTCCTTCTGCAAATAGGCTTATAGCACCGCCACTGCTTCAAACTTCCACCTGCAGCACCTTCCATCTGGTGTCACTCCTTACCCTCGGGGGTGATGACAGAGGGGACCTTGCCTTCCTGTGAAGACTCAATGGATTACTGCTGCCACAGGGACAGGGGGTCTGACCCCTTCACTGTTGATCATGGGGCAGAAGTTATGGCGCCGTGGGGCCCATCCAGTACAACTTTCTCGTATCTCATTCAAACTTCAAGGAGCAGGGTCTCCCTATTTTTTTCACAGAAAAAAACAAATCAAGGCAGAATGATTTCTAAACAAAGAGGAAGTCCCAACATGGAAATGTGTTGGCAGCCCATGTTCTTTCCCTTTGCTATAGAATGTGGCCTCTCCCTTCCAGAGGCACATCGAGACCTCAACACACCTTGCCCGAGAACAAAAGACAGCCAGAGTCGTAGGCTGTTCCCCTGGAGGAGGCAAAGTCACTGTGGGTGCGGTCGTGGGAACCCACAGCCCTTGGGGGATTTTTCTGAGAGCTGCCCACACTCCCGGGGCAAGTTCCCTAACCTCTGAAATTGAGAGAATTGTTGGGATCCGTAGTTGGGGATAATAATATTTACCTCCCGTGGCTCTTGTAATGGACAGAGGTACTATACGGAAGCGCTAGGTGGATAGTAGGTATTCAATATTACTAATCAGGCTAATAATAGCACAGCAGCTGCCACTAGCTACGGAGCTATTCTGTGCTAGGTGCCACGCTAAGCACTGCATGCGTGGCCTCCTTTACCATGGCAGTCTCATTCCATAAGCACTGTAAAATAGTTCCATTTTACAGGTGTGAAAACTGAGTCTTGACCCATTAAGATGGCCCAAATCAGGAACACGCACACCACCAAAAGCTGACGAGGATGTGGAGCAACAGGAACTCTCGTTCGCTGCTGGTGGGAATGCAAAACGGCACAGCCACTTTGGGTGACAGCTTGGCAGTTTCTTGTAAAACTAAAGACACTCTCACCATTCCATCCAGCAGTTGTGATCCTTAGTTTGTACTCAAATGAGTTGAAAACCTCTGTCCACACAAAAACTTGTATATGGATGTTGATAGCAGCTTGATTCATAGTTGTCAAAACCCAGAAGCAACCAAGATGTCCTTCAGCAAGTAAATGGATAAATAAGCTGTGGTCTCTCCAGACAGGGGGATATTATGCAGCATTAAAAAGAAATGAGGGGGCCCCTGGGTCCCCAATGGTTGGGCATCTGCCTTAGGCTCAGGGCATGATCTCGGGGTCCTGGGATCGAGCCCCGCATCAGGCTCCCCGCAGTGGAGCGGTGCTTCTCCCTCTGCCTGTGTCTCTGCCTCTCTCTGTGTGTCTGCCATGAATAAATAAATAATATCTTTAAAAAATAAAAGAAAAAGAAATGAGCTATCAAGCCATGAAAAGACATGGAAGAAACTGAAGGGCAGAGTGCTAACCGAAAGAAGTCAATCTCAACAGGCTCCATACTGTATTTCTCCAACCATGTGACATTCTGGAAAAGGCGACACTATGGAGACAGAAAAGGATCCGTGCTCGCCAGAGACGGGATAGAGGGGTCGAGGCAGGGACGAACAGTCAAGCACCGAGAATTACAGGGCTCAAACTATTCTGATGAGTCCATGTCATTATCCACTTGTCAAAGCCCAGAGAATGTACTAACACCAACAATGAATCCTAGGGTAGAAACCATGGCCTTGGTGACGCGGACAACGGGGAGGTTAGGGGTGTGCGGGGGGCGGGGTGGGGAGTGAATGGGAAATCTCCGTGTCTTCCTCTCAGTTTTGTTGTAAAGCTAAAACTGCTCTCAAACAACAACAGTGACAACAACAAAAAAACAGTCTTATGGTCACCTGGTGGTTTAGTCGGGTGGGTGTTTGCCTTTGGCTCAGGTCATGATCCTGGGGTCCCAGGGTCAAGTCCCGCGTCGGATTCCCTGCTCAGTGGGGAGCCTGCTTCTCCCTCTCCCTGTGCCCCTCTCCCTGCTTGTGCTCTCGGTCTCTCTCTCTCTCCACTCACTCCAGTAAATAAATAAATAAATAAATAAATAAATAAATAAATAAATAAATAAAGTCTGGAAAACAAAAACAAAAAACCCCACCCGAGCCTTAAAAGAACGTGTTTCTACTTAGGCCGCATGGGGAGATGGTAGGAAAGCTTGGGATCGGGGCCCGCTGCCTGGCTCTGGCGCCAAGTTCCCAGATTCCTGACTTGCGAGGCCTCGTGCCTTTTCAAGGAAGTGAAGCACAGACATACAGTCTTTTCCTTGGAAGTTGTGCAGAGGGACTGGGCGGAAGCTAGAGATCTCTGTTCCTTCTGGGAACTTGGGGAGGCCACTTGCCTCCTTGGGTCTCAGGATTTCCATCTGCCTGATGCCAAGAACACCCTCACCACCCTGCTTGGCCCGGGGTCAGATTCTGGTCGCCCTGGCCACCTCATCTCTCCCGGGAAGCCCACCTTGGCACCCTTCGTGATGGTCTTTGGAGACAGTGTCAAGTGGCATTTATTGTGGATCTAGAGGGCCCTGGCAGGCTCTGGGCCGGGGGTGGTGACGGGGGAGGAAACAAGATGAGCCCCGGCTTTGAAGAGAGGCTAATATGGGCGGGGGACCTGGACCTGAACCTGCGTGTGACCTTGGGCCCGCCTCGTAACCTGTCTTCACCTTGGTTTCTTTAACTGGTGGAAGGAGCACGGCGCTTCCCCCCCGCAACCCCCCACAGGCCGGGGGCCTGTGAGCCTGTGTACGCAGCAGCACTTTAAGACTGGAATACGTGGTAGAGATACAAGCTGTTCTCAATCATGGACACGCTCCTTTTGGTGGAATGCAGAAAAACTCAACCAGGTCTGCCCTGACCAAGTTTGCAGAGCCACATAGGAACTTTCAAATCCTTTTCGACTCTGATTCACAAAGCGCCCGTTCATGGTGGTTGAATAGCAGCACCTCGGTCATCCTCCGTGAGGTCTGCGAGGCAGGACGGTGGCACCAATGGCTAATCCTGGCCGTGATAACAGGTAAAAAGCGTATTTCTCAGTTACAACAGATTTCCTAGGATTGCATCCAGAGACCAGTTCATTCCATCAACGTCACTGAGCAGCCACCAGGCTGTGGGAGGCGGTAAATCCAACACAGGCCTGCACGGTGGCTTTCTCTTTGTGGGGCTAGTATCCCTGTTTCGAACCTCATTCATAAGATGGGAATCCAAAACGTGATCGATACTTTTACCAAAGCCGTGGGACAGCAGCAAGCAGCCTACACTTGAGCTGGAAGGTCTTGACGCAGGGCTGGGACGAGGGTGTTGAGAGGAAAGCACATGGACAAGAGCAGGGAGGTGCTCATTCTCAGGGATCCCCCCCCCCCCGTCACCCTCGTCCCAGCCCTGTCATCCCGCCTCCCCTGGGTCTGGCAGTCTGTGGTTCGGTGCATAAAAATGAGGTCTGTGGTCTTGCAAGTCACCACCCGGGAAAGCTTCCTTTTCAAACAGTGCGTCCATTCTTCTCAAGCAGGGACTCTTCCTCCAGAATTATCTTCAGAGCCTGCAGTGCATTTTAGATGCCGGGACCCCCGTGAAGATGGCAAAGCTTAGTCTTCTGAAGGTGAATTTGATGTTTGGCCATAGACACAAATCACCTGTGGTCGAATCTGGAGACCAGTCCAGAGCAGGCAAGTCACCGGATGCTATGTCGGGGTCAAAAGCAGGTCTCTAGGAGAGTCTTGTAAATTGGTGTTGAAGGTCGTCTTCACGGAGGAGTTGGAGAAGGTGGTTGAGCTCTTGCAACCGGTTCCGTATCGAAACATGCCTCTGAGGGTAACTACTCTGAAGCCAACACTCATCCTCGAAAATGTTGTAGTGTTTACCCTGAAAGCCACCCCCAGTACTCTCGGAGTCAAACTTTGTGTTATTCATTAGAGCAAACAGAAACCATTTAACTTATCTCCGGCCTTTTTTTTCCTTAAAGGTCAGAAGTCTGGAGACATTACATAAGAATGACATATTACAAAACTGTAGATGTAGGTATTTGTTTTAAAATTCATGGAGTAACCCTCAAGAGAAGTTGAACGGAACTGAAACATCTCAATTTTTAACTTCCGGAACATGTCAATTTCTCTCTAGGTCCGATACAACGTCTAGTGTTCTGGAAATCCGAGGTAAAGAGTCGTTCCCGGCGGGTCATCGGAGTCCAAGCATTCGCTGAAGTACTCTGGAGGGGTTAGAGATGGAGGGGAGGGGCCCTTGGGATCGTTCTACTGCTGATCTCAACAATCTGGGCTGGCAGAGAGGGGAAGGAAGAACCGGAGAGCCTCCCTGCCTACCTTCTAACGGGTAAGATAGTTCCGAGAACTCAGACTCACTGACTTCGAGTGTGGTCACGCAGCGTGGGCCCACGGTGGAAAAACAGAACTCATGAGTTTCCTTCCTCAAGAACCCCATATCCCCCCCAAATTTGTGCTGGGCTCCTCCTCCCTCCAGAGTTCCACTCGCCCCTTTACCGTCCTTGCCCCACAGCTCCTACCGCTGGTGAGAACCTTGTGGCCCCAGATGTCAATCACTAGACTTCGGTGGCAGCCTGTTCGGGTCCAAGTCCCTCCGGCCACTTCCCGGTGGCACGGCCTCCAGGTAGACGTGGCCTCCGGCTGTGTGTCCCTGCCACTCAAGTTTCCAGGAAACCATTGGGTTCAAGTCTTCAAAGAACTGCAAGCTGTTCAACCCTCCTATTAGTCCGTAAATTGGAGCCTCGGGCACACATTTATACTCCCTGATAATTAATTATTTGATAGCAGAGTATTGCTAATTGTTTTATGGTTTCGCAACGATGTGTGGTGCCTTAGAATTGGTTCGAAGCCAGAATCAAAAAATCATGTGCCTTCCAGGTATTTTGAGAAAAGGAATGATGTTGGAATAAAGGGAGTGAGAGGGGGAAAGTCCAAAGGTTTATGCTTGGAGGGGAAAGAGGAAGAGAACGAATACCCTTTGAGCACCTACTATGGGCTGGGCACTGGCGAGTGACTTTCTACCTTGTTCTTTTTGATCCACCGCTGCTAGAAGGTAGGGCTATTAGCTCGGCGGAGACTCGGAGAGGCTAATAGGTGTTGCACAAAGTCACTTTGTTGCACAAAGTCACAGAGCTAGTGAGAGGCAGAGCTGGGGTTTCACCCCAGAGTCCAGCTGAGCCTGGGAAGTGCGGAGAGGGGGGAGGCGGGACCCGTAGGTGGTGGAGCTGGGCAGAAAGCAGAGGGGGAGCTTGCGCGGAGGTAAGCGTGTCTTGGGGGACAGGATGCTTGAGAGAGGAACCAACGGAAAGGGGTGGAGAACGAAGGGCAGTGAAGGCAAAGCGAGGCCTCCTTCCCGCGTGATCTCGTTCAACGGGTGTCTGCAATCTCAGCTGCTCCACCTGTCCAGAACCTTCGCTGCACAAGGCAAAGGGTGGGCGGTGGAGGGGTGGGGGCATGGGGAGGGATGGGGGCAGCGGGAGTGAGGCGCTATCTAACACGTGGGTGAGCATCAAACCCACGCGCAAGGGGTGCTCACGGGCCCCCGGCGGTGCTGCCCGAGGGCTGCGCAGAGGAAATGAAATAGTGTAGTTCCCGACCTCTGACCCTTGCCCCCTAGTAGCAAGCTGGGTGATGGAGGGCCGGTTACTTTACCTCTCTGGGCCTCAGTTTCCTCGCCTGTATAAGGGGATCATAAAAATAGCACCCACCTGGCACATGGGAACGTTCCTTTGGGGGGCGGGAGCTGAATGCTGCGGCTTAGAGCCGAGGGTGGCTCCTGGGCTGTTTTCCCCACGCGAACCTACAGTAGAACTCCAGACTCTTACAATACAGACATGGCCCCTTCAGCCCTAGTACCTCACCGGGAAGGAGGGGGATGCATGCGTGCACGTGTGTGTGTGTGTGTGCGCGTGTAGACACGAGTGCACGGTGCCGGCTGTCTCTACAGCAGAGCAGAGTAGGAAGCTGCAGCCTCTTCCCCACGATGTGCCTGCACCCCCCAGATCCAGGTCTTGTGTCTCCCCATCCTGGGCTGGCGAGATGTTGCAATCAGTCCCCAGACACAGCTCAGGGTGGTGGTGGGAGGGAGACCCTTAGGGAAATGTGCCGTTACCCTCTTCTGGGCGACTCCGTGTCCCCGGCCCCTCGAGGGAGCCAGGCCCCGGTGTGTTCTCTCCTGTGCCCAGCAGATACATGGCCACAGCCCCCGTTCTCTGCTGTGGGGCTGGTGGACGGGGACCCTGCGAGTGGGGCGCGTCGATGTTTGCTCTGCTTTTCTGGCCAAAAGATTCTCCGGGCCCAGGAAGGAAATTAAGGCAGCTCTGAGGTGGACCAAGACTGAACCCCAGGCTTCCGCGAGAACCAGGACTCTATGGGTGAGAAGGAACTTAGGGGTGTGTCTGATCCGGTCTCCCACGGGGCATCCCTGGGGGTGACCCTCGATTATGTTTTACCTTAATCTGCTTGTTCCAGGGACTGGGGTTTGGCCTGGCCTTTGCGAGTGTGGCTTCCTCTGCCTTCTGCCTCTGGCTTGGGTGACCTCAACCCTTCCCTCAAGCCTTGGCTTAGTCGCCACTTTCTCCAGGAAGCCCTCCGTGATTTCCTCCAGAAGGGATGTTGCTTCCCCTGCTCTGTGGTTCCCTCTACCCGCAATCATCCTCTGTTACGCCACACAACCCCAGAGCGTGCTTTGGTTTATTCCATCGTCTATTTCTCCATCTGGGTGGTAGCCCTGGAGGACAGAGGCTGAGTCCGTCTTATTCAGCCCGTAGCCCTAGGGCCTGGAGTGGTTGGCTCGCAGCAGGTGCTTGCTCAGTGAATGTTTGTTGACCCAAATGAGAAGCTGGGGCAGGTGGATTCTCTGGGCTGGAAGCGACAGAGGTGACCTAGAATCATGTAGAACTTTACGGGGGGCAGGGGGAGACAGACAAAAGGAGAGGCCCCCTGGGTACCCTGCTTCCACCCCCTTTATTTGATTTTTTTTTTTTTATGTTTGTTTTTTAAACAGACAGAAGTTCGAGAGCAATAGGCCATTTAAATAGTCTCATATTTGGGGTTCCCACGCCTTGGTCATTGCGGATCAGCCTTATCAGGGGTTGAGTTGAGCACATTTGGCTGCAGAGACCTCCTACTCCTCCCCCCCGCCCCCAACCACCACCCCAAAAAAACCCCAAACAAAGCAGGAACTGGTCTCAGGTCTACACGTGCAGTCATGATGGAGACAGAATTTCCTGGAAAGTTGGGAACTGGGGCTGCAGTGGGGCCCAGGCTCCGTAAGAATAGATGCGTCAGGCGTCTGTATCCAAGACGGTGCCAGGGACCTCTTACATGCAGAGATCCGTGGATCTTCGCTTTAGAGCTGCGCCGTCGATGCGATGGGGCCCGTCCCCTCTGTCTCCTTGCGTCTGACCGGGCCTATGCTCTCCCAGGAGGGGCGGGCATCATGTCATGCCAGGCATAGACATGGGCTTTGGGTCGGCCAGAAGACTGACTGTCCCCGGGGTTAGGATCCATTCCGGGCCCAGTGAGTTGTAGTTTGTTGAGGGGGAACGCGGAAGGAAGCGGGACCATAAGGTACAAAATGTGGTCCCCATGCCAGCCTGAGCTGGAGGTGGATGGGCCCAGGGAACATACCCCGTATGATCCGTTACACCCAACTATGACCCTTCTCCCCACCCAGAGCTCCTCTCTGAGGCTAACGCTACAATACAAATTTTCCATACCTAGTCCTCAATCCTACACCATAAATATCAGAAAGTAGTATTTATTGCCTTCCTACAGACCGGGTGTCAAGACAAAAAAGAAATAATAATTCTAAATCTCACACAAGGGCTTTGGAGATCAATGAGGTAATTTATATGAAATAGTTTGGGCTCCCAGGGAAACAAGGTGTGGCATAAATTTAGACTTTTTCACTGGATGCCTCCCCCGTCACCACCCCCCGTGCCAATAACTCACCCCAGTGCATGCAAAACTCACTTGGCCATACAGTCTGTGCAGGCTGCTCTCTGAGTCCAGAATGGAATATTCTGGCCCGGTGCGGACTTGCTCTAACCGCCGTGCAGACACCTGTCTCAAATCTTTTTCCTTACAGGGCAGGACGGACATAAACGACAGGCGCTGTGCTCGGGATCTGGGACACGACGGCCCGTCTGAATGACGCCTGTGGATCGCACCATCAAACTCCTAGTGGCTGCAAACTCAACTTTGGACGCCAAGGCCCGGCGTTTCTTGTGAATCCAAACAACCAAGTTTCTTGAAGGAGCGTGAAAGCACCCTGGTGCCATCACTGCAAGGCCGCGACACGGGCCTTGAGACCCGTGCTCTATCACGGGTCCATCTTTGGAAAAGGGATGACCCTTTATTGAGCACCCCCTTTCTGCAGGGAGCTAAACCTTTCCAAAAGAGTTGCTTGGGCCCGGGCCCTCCTACCCTCCTCTTTTGAGCCCGTGTCACTCGGGCTTTTGCCCCCATGGCCCCAGGAGAACTGCTCTGGCTGAGGCCGCCGTGACCCGGCCATCCTCACAGCCAGGGGCTGATTCTCTTCCTTCGTGGGAGTCCCCTTGTCAGCAGCATTTGATACCATCAGGTCGCTCTTTCTTGCAACAGGAGGGACCTCTTGGCTTCCAGAACGCCGTGTCTTCAGCTCTGCCTCCCCGCTGCAGGTCTCCTTACGGCACCTTCTGGCTTGACCAGAGTTTGGCAAACCAGAACCCGCAGGCCGGATCCGGCTTGCCCATCCTCCTCTCTCTTTCAAATAAATAAAACATTTTAAAAAGAGATTTTATTATTTATTTTAGGGATGAAGGGGAGGAGCAGAGGGAGAGGGCCAGGCAGGCTCCGGGGTAGGCCCAGACCCTGAGACCACGACCTGAACTGAACTGAACAGTCAGACGATCAACCGACAGAGCCACCCAGGTGCCCCTTTGCCACCTATTTTTGTAAATAAAGATTTATTGGAGCTCAACCGTGGCCATTCGTTTCCGTATCACCTCTGGCCACCACGGTGGCAGAGTCAAGTGGTAGCAACAGAGACCAGATAAAGCTGAAAATACTTCTTATGTGGCCCTTTATGGAAAAAGCTCGCCAAGCCCTGGCGTAGACTCCGTGGGGACCCTGGCTTTCCTATGCCTCCCCCACCACCCCTAGTCCTCTTTGCCTTCTCTGGGGTCCTTGAACTCTTCTCTGTCTGCACTTAGACCCTGGCTGAGCATCACCCAACCCACCGGCAGGTATACCCAGCCGTCGACTCCGCGCCTCCACTTGCTTGCCCAATGGCCTTCTCAAACTTCAGTGTGCCCTAAGCTGCCTGCTTCTCTGCAGACCTGCCCCTGGGGCAGTTTCCCTCCTTTCAGTCAGTGGCAACCCGGGGTCTCCAGCCCCGTGCGCAGCCCAAGTACCTGAAACACCCATCGTCTCTTCCCAGCAGTATCTCCGTGGCCTCCGACTGGCGTCTCTCTCGGCTCTTGTCCCTTCCAGCTTCTTTTCCTTGCACTGGGCAAGGGGATCCTTTCTACACTGAAGCCAAATGTACCCTTTGGCTGCCTTCCTAGTCCCCCCAGGGTAACATCTAACTCTTCTCTCCCGCCTCCTCCCGCTGGAGCCCCGGTCTGACTTTATCTCCTTCGTCACCCCGCCCGGCTCACCGTGCTCCAGCTGCGGCGCTCTCCTTGCTGCGGGACGGCGACGAGCAGGCTCCTGCCCCAGGATCTCTGTCCGGCTGTTCCTTCGTCGGCACCCTCCTCCCCCAGATCTGTGCATGACTCCCTGCCTCGTGTCTCCTCATCATGAACCTCTCCTGATGCCCCTTAAATCAAAGAGCCGTCGTGCCCCGCCTGCTTCCTGCCCCCACCCAGGTGTACCCCGTGTTTACATGTTTGTCGCTCGTGTGGCCCCTCTCGGCTGTAAGCCCTACAAAGGCAGACTGTTGTCCTGTTTGCAGTCCTATTGCCTGGAGTAGGGCTTGGCGTGTGATAGGCACTCGATGATTAAAACGTCTGTTATGTCTTACAGGTCTGGGGACCCTATTTTAGAGCCCAGCGTGATGGGCCTCCAGGATATTAAGGCCCCTGCACAAGGCCAAGGAGGGTGGCGGTAGGGCAGCGCTGGAGCTGGTACCCGGAGCCGCCTGATGGCAGCATCAGCGCTCGCTGGGCAAGTACGCGCTGGTCTATGAAGTGGCTCTGGAGCTTGTTTTGTGGAAAGACCCCTGTGCCGGGGCCTAAAGGACTCCGGGGCCCATTGATAACTCCTGTGAGCCTTTGTCTTCCTTATCGTATTTCTGTTGGGGGTTCTGATCACCCAGGGCTTGGGGTGTGGATGTGTGAGTCCCCTAAGTTGGCCCCAACGTAGGATTCCCGTTGGTTTGCACCATCAGGAGACGTTCCCTCTCCTTATGAACCGACACCATCAGTATGTTGGGTTGGGCTTTAGCAGTCTTTTGTGGATGACCAAATGCCTGGAATTTTAAGGTAGTTGTTGGTTTTTTTTGTTGTTGTTGTTTTGTGTTTTTTTTGTCTGCCTGCCTTCCATCCTTCCTTCCTTCCTCCCTCCCTTTCCCTCTCCCCAGCTTCTAAACTCTGGTTTCCAGAACTCACCATGCAGTGCTTTCTCCCCCTTCCTGCGTGATCCTGTGACCGTCTCCCTCAACATGGCCTGAGCAGAGGTGTCTGGGCTCCTGCGCCATGAGGGAGGGGCTGCAGGGGGTGCTGCGGGCTGCAGGCCATAAGGAGAGCCTTGGGTCCCGTCCCGTGGCTGACTGTTGCATCCCCTGCAGAAAGTTCGGCCCTGCTTCTTTCAGTCCTCGCCACTGTCAAGTCCTTCCTTTCCCGTCACTCGAGTCATCTGTCCCCCCTTGTGGTTCTGGTGCATTGCCAGCATCTTCTGTCCCTTACACCTGCCCCACTCGGGAGGCAGCGTGTGGAACCCCGGGGGCAGTGGCCTGGGAAGATTTATCACATCCCTGCCCTTGTGCACTTGCACACACACACACGCACACATGCACACACTCCGCTGGCCACACGCGGACCTGGTGGCCCTTGAACAAACAGGCCGTCATTGTCAAACTTTGCTCTGGGAGTTTCCCTTTAATCCCCGCCGGCCTTGCCACCTCCACCTTCTCCCGGCCCCAGCAAGGTTTGGTTTGATTTTTAATCTGATTGCAAAGTGTTTGACCTCTTGAGAGATTTGGAGATCACAGGGGTCATGTGAGAAAGGAGGCTGCCCGCCAGAGGTCCCACCCCCACCCCACCCCGCTGCCCAGCTCCCCGTCTCCGTCCCTCCTCCTCATGGCTCCTCTTCATTTCAGCCACACCAGGGATGATCCAGGGGGTAGTCCTTTGTCATCCCGCCCTTGGAGTTTTCTAGACTCTCTCTTTTCTCCTTCTCCCCTGCCCTGGCAACTTTCTCCCTTTGACCGTTTGGCCGGCGGCTCAGCGGCCCGCAGAGGCCCCAGCAGGAGTCCCGGCCGCCGGCCGCCCGCACCTGCCGTGGCCCCGGGCGAGCCACCCTCCAACACCCGTGGGGGCAGATGGAGCCGAGCAGCCACAGCCCCGCCCCCCCCCAGGGCTGCGGGACCGAACAGGGCTGCGCACTGCCCCGAGGCCCCGGGCACTGTCCCTGCTGCTGGTGTGGTTGATTCTCTTGTTTGTGAAACAATTGAACTTTCCTCCAGAAGATTAGCGGGTAGAGAGAAAGCCTGGAAGCCTGAGCGGCCTCCGGGAGAACAAGCTGGAAGCTTGAGCAGAACCAAAGCCGGTGCCTGTGGGTCGGGCCGTGGCGGGGCCCAGGCTGGGGGCGTTTATTGACTCCGTATTATTATGACAAGGCGCTTCATGCATCACATGACTGTCGTTCGTGGTCACATGGCTTCCTTTCCTTCATGCCCGGAGACCAGAACCTGCAATTGTCTTTTGGTCAATGACTCAGTGGAGACATCCTGTCCCTTCCCGGGCTGTCAGTTTGGAGCGTCCAGGGAGCCTGGGAATCCCGGTCTCCGGGATGTATCACTGGACACGTGGGACGGGCCACTCACCTGGGCTGAGCGTGCTACCACCCCCTGATGTTGTGTGGTCTTCTCCGCAAGCCCGGGAGGTGTTTCTGTGACTGTCACCGTGTATAAATGGGGGTGCGAGGCTCAGGAATTTGCCTGAGGCCACGCAGCTTGCCACGGGCCTGCATCAAGCAAGCCGCAGACGGATCCAACAGCAAAGCGGGGCCCTTGCTCCTGCCGTCCCACTACACCTACTCCTTCCTCAGGACGCCCCCGGCTCCACCTGTATCGTGTTGGATGAAAGCACATCCTGCTTTCCTCTTATACCCACGACAGGTTGCTGAATGAAGACGCCCCTTTGCATTTTCACCTTTTACAACACACCTCCCTACAGAGCCCCTCCTAACTGACACTCTCTACACTGTCTGTGAAGTTACCTTTTCACCAGACTCACTTCACATTCCTTGTTCTGTCAGGGTCACGATACCCCCCTGGTGAGGAGGAGAACCACGATGTGGCTGCCCGAAACCCCCCCTTGAGTGCATGTCTGTCCCCAGCACCCACCTAGGGGTCCCCATCCAGAATCAGTTCATGAAAATATATGTGTGCGGCGTGAGGTAGGGGTGCCACGTGTAGAAGAGGGGCCAGCAGGTGTTGGCGACCCAGCTGCTTCAATATTTCTCAGGAGGGGATCTTAGAATAACGTAAAATCGATGCCTATGTTCTACAGACGGGAAAAGGGTAGTCATGGTTGGATGGGGAAGAAGGCCTTGCACCCGACAACAGGGAGAAGAGAGGAAGGATCACCTGCAGGAGAAGAAGATGTGGAGGCAGGACCCAAACCCAGGACAGGCTGATGCAGCTGAATAGCCCAGGTCTCAGGAGCCTCACGGGGCCTGAGTGCCCGTCCACAGCAGGCCGAGTTTTGCAAAGTGAGGTGGGCTTGAGCCCTGCCTGGGAAAGCTCACTGCTCTGGGGCCAGGGTTCTAGGAGAGGGGGGCTCAGCCCCGGGTCTGGGGCAGGAGGTACAGGGAGACATTCAGATGAGCTAACCCGTCCTATCCCCACCCCGCACAGGGCTCGAGCATAAGGGCTCTATCTTGGAATCCACTGGGCTGCATGTTAAATTCAGATTCCTGGGCCTCTTCTCTTGAGGTTGAGATTTAATATTCTGGGGACCAAGACATTCCCATGAAAAAAATTTTTTAAAAGATTTATTTATTTTTAAGTTGAGAGAGAGGGAGAGGGAGAAGCAGACTCCCTGCTGAGTGGACAGCCAGACTCGGGGCTCGGTCCCAGGACCCAGGGATCATGACCTGAGCTGAAGGCAGACGCCCAGCTGGCTGAGCCACCCAGGGGCCCTGATACCTGCGTTTTAATGAGAGCCCCCCGAGGCTCTGAAGCGGAGATGCGTAGGACACAGTGGAAGGAACACTGACTTGGATGGATGGACAGAGAGCTCAGGAAAACCTCAGACCTGCTCCTGGCTACCAGGGCCCCGAGAGCCTGCCGGCCATCAGCCCCACCGCTGGCTGTGATTGGGGCCTCTTGCACCTACTGTTTGGGGGGGACAGACAAGTTCACCCTTGGAGCTGGCCACTCGCCTGGATGCACAGAGCCAGGTAGAGGATGCCAGAGTGTCGGAAAGGGGCCGCCCCCCACTTCTAGGCCTGGGCGCTGCCGCAGGAAGCCCTGGACTTGGGGGGTTCAAGATGGGGGCTCTAGCTGAGTCTTCCACTGACCTCCCCAAGCCTTAGTGCCCTTATCTGTAAAATGGGCCAACGTGCATTTTTAGTTCTGAGGGTCACTGAGCAGATGTTCTCAAGACATGTATGCGGAGGTGTCCAGCACGGCACGTGGCAAGGCCAGGAAGCGGCCATCACGGCTCCCAGGGACCACAGACATTTCAGATCCCTCACCCAGTGCCAGGCACAGCCCCTGGCACTGCACAAGTACAAACTCGTGTAACCTCGCAGCAGCCGCACGAGGCGGCTACTGTTATCCTCGTTCACTCCCCCAGGAAAGAGCACAGAGACGTGAAACAACTTGCCCAAGATCCCACAGCTTGGACCCAGGCCATCTGTCCCTAAAGTTGGGGTTGCTTAATGGTTGGTGTGCTGTGGTGCCACTGGGCAGAGGCCTCTTCATTTACGTTCTCCCCCAGCCCCTCAACTGTGTTTTTGAAGCATTTGTGAGCCACCGACCCTTCGCTCCAAGTGACACCTTGTAAGGAAATGCCTCACAAAAATAGATACCCATGGAGCAACTTGGGTGGAAAGGGGGTGCTGTGGACCACAGCCTAGCCTCCCCCACCCCACTTCCCAGAGGAGCCCCACAGGGCGCTGGTTGAAACTAGAATAGCAACATCACCGAGTGATAACTAATTGGAGCTTAAAGCGCTCTTGGAATTTGGGATAGAAACACGTGATTTGTTCCTGACCTCAAGGCGGGGACCTTATCTACCCAGCCCGGCAATGACTACACCTACACGCAAACACACGCTCCCACACACTACACACACACGGGCCCCATCCTCTGCTCCCCCCCAAATCCTGTATTGCGTGGGAATCCGGTTGTGTTGGGGGAGGGTAGGCGGGAGCCCCCAGCCTCGTGGGGTATCCCCCCCACACAGAGTGGCCCTGCCCTTGAGCCAGACCCCTCAGCACCTTGCTGCACCGCAAGCCTCTTCCTCCCAGGACCTCCGTGAACGAGCGGCCTCGTTAAAGCCCATTTCACAGATGCAGAAAGTCTCCACCCTGGTGGCCTTTCATGGGCGGATCACAGGGGCCTTTCACGGGCTGTGACACTCAGCAGTGGCGCTGGCGGAGGACCTGGCCTTGGCCCTCAGCAGCCCTGGGAAGGGGCGGTGGTGGAGGAGACTCAGGATGAGGAGATGAGAAGTGCAAAGCCCGCTTCCCGGTGGAGGAGCCTGGCTGGCTGAGGACGCCCAGCGAGTCCATCAGTAATCGGACCTTGGGGCACCTGGCGGGGGGAGGGGGGTGGATTTAGGGATGGAGAAGAAGCCTGTGGAAGTACTTGTAGTAATACTCACGACAGCTACAAACTTGAGTGGGTGCTCCCTGCATGATGAACCCAGTTCCTACACCGCCACAAATCACAGGCCTTGTCTAGCTGTCTTTCTGGGTGAGAATTGGAGGCAAAATTTTTTTAGTATTTTATTTATTTATTTTTTCATGAGAGACACAGAGAGAGAGAGAGAGGCCGAGACACAGGCAGAGGGAGAAGCAGCTCCCTGCAGGGAGCCCGATGTGGGACTTGATCCCAGGACCCCGGGGTCACACCCTGGGCCAAAGGCAGACACTTAACCAGTGAGCCACCCAGGTGTCCCTGCAGGCAAATTTTTAGGCATTTCTCAGTTCACTGCTGCTTGGAAGATGTTGGAAATGTCTCAGCCAATGACATAGGGTGTTTCGAGATCATGGGTCTTTTTTTTTTTTTTAAAGATTTATTTCTTTATTCACAAGAGACACAGGCAGAGGGAGAAGCAGGATCCCTGCAGGGAGCCCAATGCAGGACTCGATCCCAGGACCCCAGGATCATGCCCTGAGCCGAAGGGAGACGCTCAACCACTGAGCCACCCAGGTGCCCCCGAGATGATGGGTCTTAGAGCCGTGTGTGTGAGATGAATTGCAAGGGAGTTCTGGCATGGGGTCAGGGGCCATTGCCCCATGCGTCTTTGGGCCTGATATGACCTATTTCAGGACATGGCCCTGGAAAGGAACACACTGTAGAGGCATCGGAAAGCTACACGGCAGTAGGATAGAGACTCTGAATCAAGTGGCCCAGAGTGGGGTCGGATGTGGCCTCCAGCGTGACCCTAGAGGAAAGCCGAAGCTGAGAATCACTGTTCTAAACGCTTGGCCCTGGAGGTGTGATCCCCACCCCACCCCCAGCCCTGGTGTCCCCTGGAAACTTGCTGGAAATGCAGATTCTCAGGCCCCTGCCCCCTCTAGACCCACCAAATCCACATTCATATCCTAAGTGCTTCTCAGACTTGAGTGTGCCTAGACACTGGGGGAGGGGCTTGTTCAAATGTAGTTTCTGATTGGGATTCGGATCCGCTCAGTGCTAAACCTGAGAGGTGCTCCTGAGCCCAGGAGGTGGTCAGCATGATAACTGACTTTCCCGCAGCGTCTGGAGCTCACCAGGCCTTCACGCAGACTCTTATCCTCTTATCCTCATGCTGCCCTGCAAAGCTGGTGGGCTGGCACTATTTACCCCACTGGGGGGGAGGGGTTCTGTTTTGCAAACGGAAGGCTGAGGCTTAGAGCCCTAACGCCACCTCTTCTTGCTCATGGCTCTCCAGCTCACATGCGACCCAGATGGGACTTGGAGCTGCAATTCTTGTGGCATCGGCTACCGCACCCCATCACCCGGGGTCTCAAGCCTCCTGTGACTGCTTGCTAGTTGAATGACAGGTTAGCGCACTCCGTGAAGGGAGAAAATGATTCACGTGTGACTTGTGTGAGGGGAAGAAAAGAGTCACAGGTCACTGGTTCTCAACCTTGGTTATATGATGGAATCTTCTACGGGAGCTTTAAAAAATACCCAAGCCTGTGTCCCAGCCCCGGCGATTCTGATTTAACTGATCTGGTTGTGGCCTGTGCTTTGCGATGTATTTAGAGTCACCCCAGTGATTCTAATGTGCAGCTGAGGCTGGACTTTCTTTTTTTTCTTTTTCTTTTTAAAGATTTGTTTATTTATTTGAGAGAGAGAGAGAGAGAGCATAAGTGGGAAGGGCAGAGGGAGAGGGAATTACAAGCAGACTCTGAGCTGAGTGCCAAGCCCAACATGGGGCTCGATCTCACAACCCTGAGATCACGACCTGAACCAAAACCAAGATTCAGATGCTTAACTGACTGAGCCAGCCAGGTGCCCCTGGAAACCTCCTTCTGTCTCCCATACCTCCTGACACAGTCCTGTACTCTGTGCGGACACAGCCTCTGACTGCAAGATCCTTCTTGTAGATTTTGGATGGATTCCATAGGAATCCATCCATTGTCCCTGAGCCTAGCAGGGGGGGCTTCCTGCGGGGACAAACATGCTCTTCCAGGATCCCAACCCACAACCTTATTCCAGGTTGCCAGATTTAGGAAATAAAAATACAGGGCACCCAGTGAATGCTGAGTTCCAGAAAAAACAATGAGTCAATGTTTTAGCCTAAGTACATCCCACGTAATATGTGGGGCATATTTATACTACCAATTCCTGTATTATTTATCTGAAATTCAAATTTAACTGGGTGTCCTATATCTTAGCTGGTAACCCCGAATCTCATTCCTAGCAACCAGGCCTTCCGAAATGAGAGTATCTGAGGTGAGGATGTCTGGGGCTGGCTTGGGGTGTTCAGTTTTGTCAGATGACGGCTGCTCAGAGGATTGGTTTTCAGGTTCCTTTATTAAAACTTCCCCAGATGGACAGACACAACACCCTTCTTGTCTTCTTGGCCGCCGAGTTGGTTTTCCATGAATATGTTTCACGTGAATGAGCAAACCGGTTTCTCCTCTCCCTGGCACCAGGCAGTGTTCACCCATGACACAGCCCATCTAGAAGCTGGGAGCCCAGAATTTGAACAAGGAAAGATTTTTTTCCCCTGGAACTGAGGAACATGAGCCAAACAACTATATAAAAAGTTTGGTAGAAATGTCATAGATAGCACATTCTAGGAAAGTTGGCCATGGGTGATCGACTTACATATGCAGCTGGCACCCACACTGCGGGTCCTGATGTGATGTTCTTTAATAAAAATAATGGCCCAATAAAGTCAGGGTGATGAAGGTCTAAACTGCAAGGGTATACGTTAGTGAGCGTAAATTGCCTGCTCATGTCATAATTTATTTTGAAAAATATTCCTTGTCCACCTACTGTGTGCCAGGCACTGGGTATGCACAGATGCACCCCTGCATTCTGGTTTCCCCATTCAGTTGGCAGAGACAGAAGAGGGAGGGCAACACAATGAATGCTTTGATGAGGGTAAGTACAGGGGTACTGACCCAGTGGAGGGGGCGGGATGGGGTGTCCAGAGGAAGACCTGAAACACAGATGTGAATTAGTGAGATGAAGAAGGTGAAAGGAACAGAGAATACTCCAGGTGGAGGAAAGAGCATATGCCAAAGCCAGGAGAGGGGAGAGGACATGGTGCCCTCAGGGAACTGTGGGTTGTGGGTAGAGCTAGAGGGTATGAGACAAGCAAAGGAAAGTCATGGAAGGGTCTATAAGCAGACGAAGCATATGACCAAATTTATCTTGACTGTCATATGGAGGTTGGGGTGAAAGGGATAGACCTGGAGTCAGGGAGATGAGGCTGAAGGCTGGTGTAGGCAGGGACTATGCTCTAGGAGCTTTATAGAGGAAGGGCTATAGGGCTTGGAGATTCCATAGGATTCCATAGTCTGTAGGGACTTTAGGAGTAAGGAAAGGACAGTGTCCCTATGGCTCCTGGCAGGGGAGATGCCTCTGGTAGCACAACTGCCCAGAATAGGAGCTGCATCTCCACACCCAACCTGCCACCGGAGCTCCAGGCTTGAAGACCCAACTGATTGTTGATCACCCTTTTGGATGACTAACAGGCTTTTCCTGGTTGTGACTCTAAGGGAGGAAAAACTTTTTCCTCTCCCCTCTTAGGTTTTGTACCCAGGGCCCTGCAAATTAAACTGACAAGAGACAGAGGAACAGGAGAACAGGCATACAGATTTTTCTTGTTGTTAATATTTTCATTTCTCCGTGTACATGAGGGTCTTGCAGAAAAGGAAGACTGTGAAGCCTGAGGGCTTATATACCATTTTAACAAAGAGTGAAAAAAGTGTGGGGAAGCAATAAGACAAAAGCATAGGGTTGCGCCTTCTAAGGGTGGTACGTTGTAGGAAGGTGAGTGGATGGGGTAAACCCCTGGAAGATAAGGGTTCTTCCAGAAAGGCTTGTTGATGTAGATTCAAGTTGGCACCATCTTTAGGAGTAAGAGTAGTCTCCTCTTCCTAGCACAGGAGAGGAAGATGGGTACATCTTTGCAAAGGGAAATTTATGCCTTTTATATGGAAAGAGGGAAGGTAAAGAGCTTTAATGTGTCTGGTCTTTCTTCATTGCCTTCAGCTCAAAACCATCCTTAGGCCAAGGTGGCATATTTTGGGGTGGCATATTCTGATACCCTGCGTGGCCAATATAGAAGTCTCAGACTTATCCTCCTCGCTCCTCCCCTTTTGGTTCCCCCACCCTCATCCTTCTTTCTTTTCTTCTTTCCTGTCTTTTATGCCCAGTTCTGCATCCATCTATTTGACCTCCAGTGGGTCACACAATCCCTCTGGACCTTGGTTCCAATAAAATGGAGGTACCAGCAAATTTTCTCAGGCTCACCATCGACATCTCTTCCTGTTCTAAAATGTGAAGACTGGGGGCACCTGGGTGGCTCATGGGTTAAGCATCCAACTCTTGATTTCCATTCAGGTCATGATCTCAGGGTTGTGAGATCAAGCCCCATATCAGGCTCCCCCCTGGGTGTGAAATCTGCTTAAGATTCTCTCTCTTTCCCACTCCCTCTGCCCCTCCCTGCTTCCACTCATAGTCTCTCTCTCTCTCTCTCAAATAAATAAAATGAAATCTGAAGACTGGGCCTTTGAAAAAGCCAACCAACCACAGCAATTACAGGGTTGGGCTTTCAAGTCCAACCAGCAGGGTATTATCCTGGCTTTGCCGTTGCTAGCATTTCATCTAGGCAAGATCACATCAACTCTCCAAGTCTCAGTCCCCCATGTATAGAATGGAATCAACAATAATATCTACTTCATACAATTTTTGTAAGGAGATAATTGATTTACCTTAGTGCCTGGCACATAGTAAGCTGCCAATACATATTGCTGTTAAACTACATCGATAATCATAATATATTAATAATAGCCATTATTATAAGCTATACACTAGCCAATGTGGTGATCTAGGAAGTGGGCATAAAAGCAACTAAAATTTTTGAACACCTGCAATATGCCATGAATATTTATACATTGCACATAGCCCATTCTGTACACCTTGAGGTGGGCACTGTACCTAGCTCCCTTTTACATCAAGGGAGCTGAAGCACAGAGAAGTAACTTGCCCAAGGTCACATCACTAAGAAGTGGCAGGACTTGGCCTTTGAACCCAGGAAGTCTGGCTTTGAGGACCACACTTTTTGTCACCATGCAGAACACGGACCATAATAATATGCTCAGTATCTTCCTCTGTTTATTCTTTTGCAACACTCCAAGCATTCCTACCTCTAAGGAAAAGAAATTTGACATTCATTTAATTTAGATTATATTTTCAATCAAGAACTCTAAACAACCTGAATCTGTGTTTCTCTCTCTCTTTTTTTAACATGTTATTTACTTAATTGACACAGAGAGAGAGAGGGCATAAGCAGGAGGAGGTGCAGAGAGAGAGGGAGAAGCAGGCTTCCCGCTGAGCAGGGAGCCTGATGCAGGGCTTGATCCCAGGACCCTGGGATCATGACCCAAGCCAAAGGCAGACACTGAACCGACTGAGCCACCCACCTGGCCCTGGATTTGTGTTTCTCAAACTGTGTTCCATGGATCACTACATCTATAGCAACAAAATGTTAATAGGAGTTACGGCCTCAGAGGATTCCATGGCCAAGTGAGTTTGGAAAAGTCTAGGCTAAGCAAAGGCTGCTTGCTTGGTAAACTGTAGGACATCTCAGGGACTTTAAAATACTAGTGCACACTGTGAATCTCTGGGTGGGAACTAGAAGAGCAGTGCCTCTCAGATGTACTTCACTGTGGAACCCTTCCTTTTCTTTTCACAGAACATTTCGCAGGATTCGTGTTCCATGGGACACACTTTGGGAACTACTGCTAATGGTGAAATAGGTTAATAGCGAGCCGGGAGACTGAAGAAGAACAGGGCAATTAAAGTCTGTAGGGACTCCTGGGTGGCTCGATCAGTTGAGCGTCTGACTTCTTTTCGGCTCAGGTCCTGATCTTGGGCTCCTGGGATGCAGCCCCATGTCAGGCTCAAGTTCAGCAGGGAGTCCTCTTGAGGTTCTCTCTCTCCCTCTCCCTCTGCCCCTTCCGCTCATGCTTGCTTTCTTTCTCAGATAGATCAATAAATCTTTAAAAAAAAAAAAAAGTAATAAAATCTGTAGCTTGGCAGGAAAAGTCAGAAGTTTGAATACCTAGTTCAGAGAAAACAGAAATCCTATCTAACTTAGAGGTCAGAGACAAGGGCAAACTGAACATGGATTTTGTCATGGGCAGAACTTTACATAAATACATAAATATACATAAATATTAGAGCATTTGGTAACACTGGACTTACCTTCTTACTTGACAGTAACAAGCTACCGTGTTTCTTAGGCAAATGGTCCTATTTGCCACAACCTTCCCCACTCCCTGCTTTTTTCTAAGTTGGCCCATTTCCATCATTTGTGCTACCGGGAAATGTTTGGTTGTGTGACCCCTGATCCATCTGCATCTTATAAGCCTCATGGAATCTGGAGTAGAGGTTTATAGTCTATAATTGCCACTCAGGTATTTATTTTTATCATGAGTTCTTTTTTTCTCATTGTAGAAGTTACTCATGCTGTTTGCAGAAAAGTCAGGAGTATAGAAAAAAAAAAGGAAATCTGAAACTACAGCATGCATAGTAACCAAAGCTCAGATAATAACCCAAACTGTTAATCTCCTGGTATATTCCCTCTTTGCATCTGCATATCTAAGTTTTTGTTATATTTTGGAACACACCATATGTGGTTTTGTATCATTCCTCATTCAGAGCACATTCTATTAGTTCCGAAGTATGGTTTATTCTGCTCTATTGTAATAGCTGAGTTTCTAAGAAAACTCATTTTCTTAAAAATCACTTAACAATGAAACCAGAAAGGTTAGGGGCTAGAAAATTTTAGACTCACAATAAAAAAGGCATTTTTCCTGCCCAAATGTCTATCACTGAGTTGCTTTTCATAGTCATTAAGGGCACAGCTCTAAAAGTTAAACACTTGAACAGACCCAACGTTATATAGTTCAAAAGGGATTGCAAAAACAAAACAAAACAAAACAAAACAAAAAAACAAAGCAAAAAAAAAACCAAACAAACCCAAATGTCAAAATGCAGTGAAGGACTTGAACGTGATTTCATTAAATGTGAAAATGGGAAATGCAACTTTTCTAAATTCACGTGGGATAATTTAATATAATCTATAAGTAACGATTTATGTGGCTCATACAATACAAATGTAAATAGACAGTTGACTACTTCATCTATGTTCCTAAAAGTTTATATATTCAAATTTGCTCAAAGCCCTCTTACACTGGAAAAGTGAGGGCTGCTCTTAGAGGAGGGGCATGCAGAGGCATCGGCTGGTGCTTTATTTGGAACCCCAGCATCCCCTAAGTGAAAGGGCTTCGGTGGCCATTCCAGAGAACTGTCTCCTTGCAGTCTGAGTCCCCGTCCACAAATCACAACCTGTGACTGTTCATTCTCGGCACGAAGCTCTCCTGTGATGGGAAACCTAGTACCTCTCAGAGGTGTGATCCAGAGCTTGTGGCTAAGCACGTCTTCCTCACACCGAAGCTGAGCATCTCCTGCCAACTCCCATCCAGTCACCCAATTCTACTCTTCAAGTTGAAATCCAGTTCTTTTCCATATGGCAGCCTCTTAAGTATTTCAAGAAAGCTATTATTTTGCCAAGCAATCTTTTCTATTGCTCAAATCTTTTATTTGGTCAAGTTTCTAATAGATCCTAGTTTCTCGGTGTTTCTAGAAGCTCAGGACAATTTCAGGATTGCATAAATGTAAAAAAGAGTTAAATGAAGATATCTCTGGATCAGAGCAAGAACAAGCACGGGGAGGGAATCTGGACCACAGTAGCTATCTTCCGTGTCATCTCAATCACTCCTCACAGCTCCCAATGAGAGCGTGTTGGTCAAGATTTATGATCCTGCAAGGGACAGCAAACCAACTCAAACTGGCTTAAGCAATCACACAAACAGATTAATAAGGAACACTGAAAATCCCCAGAAGTTGATCTTGGCTTTCATTAAGTTCACTGAGTTCCTGGTCAAGTTATGATCCAGGAACTTGCAGCAAGATCATCAATTTATGATCCAGGAACTCAAATGCTTCTTTTTGACCTCTCAGCAATGCAGTCTGCTGAAGGGCCTTTATTCTTGGTCAAAAATCTGGTAACTCCTTGCCACTCCAGGTCTACATCCTTGTAAATTCAAGTTCAGCAGGAAAGAGGCCTCTGGGATTACAAGAAAAACCTCATTGTATCTCATTGGCTTTGACTGCCTCATATGCCTGCCTCCGAACCAGTGGCCGGGCAGGGGACATGGGTGATCGTGTTACCTTGGCCTGAGACCCACGTCTACTTCTGAAGCTAAGGGGGGAGGCTGTGTTTAAAATGTGTGGACTATAAATGAGGGAGGGGTGGTTCCCCAGAAGGAAGTCTGTCTGCTGTTCCCCAAAGGAGTGGGACTGGAGCACCCACTCAGCCATATCCACATACCATTATTTTAATCTCCCATTTAGAGACAAAGGAACCAAAGCTCCTGAGACAGGAAGCTGTTTGTCCAAGGCCACATACGGAGAAAGTGCAGAATGAGAACTGCTGTGTGCTCGGCTGCAAAGCCAGTCCTTTCCCCTCCGCCCACAACAGGGGTGGTTCTACTGACCCGAACTGAACCCCAGCAAATGCATCTCTGCTTTTTATGATTCAGTAACTTTAGGTGACAAAGTAACTGATTTTAAGCCCTGGTGGATAAACTCTTCCTGAATCATTTCAGCTAAGCTACACATTTGATCCAGAATTCCTGGCAAAGGTGTTAGAATTTCTCCATGATTAGTCAGTGAGCTCATCAGTATCTTCCCAGAACCTGGGGGCCGTGGGGGCTGAGCCTTCAGCAGTCAGTCACCCACTTCATCGCCATCGTCATTTCCTGGTAGCCGGTCTGTTACTGTCTGTCACGGGGCCTTGTTGGTCATGGACAGCCTCAGTGGTATGTCTGGGCGTAGCAGAGTGGAATCCTGGGATGATCCTGCTCCAAGGAGGAGATTTGTTTGGCCAGTGCACTGCTTTAGACGTAAATATGAATGCCTTGGTCACGGGGGGCAGTAGTCCCTATTATCATATCAGTGAAGCGTATTATACATGCATCTGTCTGTTCTGAAGATATTTGAACTGCTATCCCTGAAAGACCCTAGAAAGCTAAGCTGCATCCCTTATCAAGAGCGTGATGGAATCGTGCATGAAATATCTTCATATGGGACACCAGCCAGCCCTTAGAAGGAATATAACGAGGTCACCAAATATCAGCATTGGCAAATCTCAAAAACATCATGTTGAGTAACAACAACAGCAGCATTACAGAAGGTTCCATGCCAGATCATGTTATATGTGGTGTAGGGCGAGTCGCGAAGTAAAAATGTACATGCACGCATCGCCAGTTCAAGATGGTAGGCCCTTGGGGCCAGAGGAAGGGGCTTGACGTGGTAAAAGGGAACTGGGGCATCATCAACTTTACTTGGAATGTTTTATTTCTTAAGCGGAGTGGCAGATCCAGGGACGTTTGTCACCCTCACTCTCCGCACTTTCTTTTTTTAAAAAATAAAATATTTGATAATATTTGATAATGGGACATGTTCCGCCTGTGTCAGGGTTAAATGTCCACCTGTCAGATGCTGTATTGGTCAGGATTCAGTAGCAGAGACACAATCTACTCTGGATCCCTCGCTAGTTTAGGCTGAAGAAGATCTAACAGTGTTGGCAGCATTATCCAAGAGGAGGAAGGCACCAAACTGAGTTTTCAGGAATACTTTCGAGAACCGTGCTGCAAAATGAGGGGCCGTTAAGAGCGCCACTGTCTTTTAAGATCATAAAAAGACCAGACTCTCAGCAATGACACTTGTCAGGAGAAACAGTGGGAGCAGCAGAAGTGTGGCTGCCCCCTCTCTGCTTCTTTCCTGGTGGTGGAAACTCATGGGCATCTGGGAAGTATAACCCTGAACTTTTCCAGCATCTGCGATGAGGGAAGACACACGAGGAGAAGGTAGGAAATGTCATTGATCTACCACATTTCTCCCAGGCTCTGAATTGTTCCACCATGTAATCCCCTCTGCCCTTACACCACCAGGCCCCAGCCTCGAACTCGTACCTCCACCCCCATGCTGAACCTCTACCCCCAGCCTCCATGATCGACTGGGGAAGCAGTAGTCATAGGACCGTGTGAGAATCAAGAAACAATTCACTGAGCACTGTTACAAGACGCAGGTTTATGCACGTAGGACCAGGCAAAGGATGCATTTGACCTGGAAAAATGTCTGGGGTCACACAGGACCCCAGTCAGTAAGGTGCTCCCAAGGGGAAGGTGTAGTGCTTTAGTGGTGAAAGAGCCCAGCTCTGGGCTCAGACCAACCACGTCAGGCCATTTTTGATGACCTTACTGTTTGCTAAAGGGTGGCCTTGGGCAAGTCCCTTAAATCTCTCTCCCCTTCCATGATCTGCAAAATGAAGATGATGATGATGGTGATGATGCTAAGAATAATAAAACCTCCCTCACCAACTGTTGTAGAGATTACAGGAATAACGATAAGCAGCAAGCGTGAGCAGTGCTTACCAGGCACTGGGCTGAGCATAGCATATACTGTAACTCATGTAACGTCCCCGCAGCTGGGGAGATGGGTACTTTTGTGGTTGACATCTCCCAGGTGTAGAAACTGAGGTTTGAACCCAGTGGTCTGGCGTCAGACTCTGTGCCCCTGATGGCTCCATGCTGCTCCTCTCAGGGTAATGTGAAGGGCACAGGACAGACTGGGTACCCGGGGCATTACCTGGAACAGCAGGTAGAGAGAGGTGAGCGTGGGAATCACAACGCTAATTCCTGTCAAATGGGAAAAATATGTGCCACCTGTGGCCCGGGGCGAGGGCACAGCTAGGCAGAGTGTCACCCATCACTCTGTGTCCCCACTGCCAGGGTGGGGAGTGCGGGTCAAGGTGAGGGAAGAGGCTGTAGCAGAAGCAGATGTGATTTTTTTGACCTTTGGGAGAAAACCTCCCTGTTTCAAGAGGCAGCAACTCACCCTTAGAAGTCTGTAGGGGCTATGACCAGTGGTGCCCAGAGGTGCAGGCTGAGAATATGGGCAGGAGCAGAGGAGAAAACTGCAAGGGGTGGCCGCTGTCCTTCGTGTGTCCTGCGGAAATTCCCTGCCATGGCCCTCCCACGAGAGCTTCTTACCACTACTTCATCCCCCAGGGTGGGGGCATCCAAGGGATGTGCTTAGATGCGCCTGGGAGTACGAAGTACCAGAGATCTAACCTGGCTTTGGGGTAGGAAGTGCCAGAGATCTAACCAGATATTTCTACACGGGGAGGATTCTGTGCCCCAGCTTACTCTCCGTCATTGACAAAGGGGACGTTGGCGTGTGTTAGAAAAGTGTTAAAAGACATGCTAGAGCCCAGCTGGGACTTTCTTGGTGTACAAACTCTATAATAATGCTGCCACGACACCGTGAATTAAGGAGCTCTCTTTCAAACAAATGTGTATTTTATTAAATTCATCAATGACTACATAGCTTTGAAAAATAGCAGACGATAGATATGCACAAAGTACTCAGCCTTCAGATAAGGAATGTTGGTGAATATGTGCATTAGGGGACCGGGGACTGGTCTTCGTCCCCAGCGTCTGGGAAGCAGGAGGATCTGAGCCCACAGCCCCCGGGACTTCCATACGCACCGGGCAGGACCGGCTACGTAATTTGCAAGGCCCCGTGTGAAAGGAAAATTTAAAATGTATTGAGAATTTTGAGAGTGAAAGGAGAACATTGAGCCAAGCAAGGGGTCCCTCTCAATGTGGGGTCCTCGGAGGCTGCACAGGTCCCATGCACATGAAGCTGTGCCCGCTGCTGAGGATTCTCCCCAGACGAAAGCATAGTCTGGATGCTGGACAATGAGCCCTCCACTGAGCTGCCCTTTTTTCCCCAAAGACATTAGCGGAGCAGGATGACAAATGATTTCACATACAAAAGCTGAAGCCCGAAGAGCTTCCCACTGCCCCCCGCCCTTCCCTTCCTTCTACCTGCGAGCATTGAGCATTGTCCTTGTGTGGGGGGCACTGGGAAAGATTTCATTCCCAACCCTCAAGACACTCATTGTCTAGAAGGCAATGAAGGGGGCTCCTGGGTGGCTCAGTGGTTGAGGGTCTGCCTTTGGCTCAGGTCTTGATCCCAGGGTCCTGGGATCAAGGCTCGCATCAGGCTCTCTACTCAGCGGGAAGCAAGCTTCTCCCTCTCTCTGTGTGTGCATTCTCTCTCTCTCTCTCTTTCTCAAATAAATTAAATTGAATTAAAATGAATTAAATTAAATTAAATAAATTAAAGGCAACAAAGGATCCTCAAGAGGCCCTTCTAATTCTTCACGGACCTGGGGATCCAGGGTTCTGATTGTGTTTTAGAAAGTCACGCTGGCCCAGGGTAGAGGCTGGCTCTGAGCCAGGTGGATAGTAGGGAGCCCATATGGGATTGCTCAGTGCCCTGGTGAGACACAGCCAGGTCCCGAGCAGCAGCAGTGGTCCCTGGTGCTCCTCCTGCGGAGGAGGAGGTGGATTTAAGAGTTAGTACGTGGCTGGGTTTGGTGACTGCTCAGAGGTGCGTGGGTATTAAAAGAACATCTTAAAATGACTTCGTGGCTTCTGACTTTGAGCAGATACATGGGCACAGAGAGAAAGCCAGTTTAGAGGATACGATTATCCTTGTTCTTAGTAATTCTGCAGATTGAAGATATCAAGAGAGCTACATATCACTAAATGCTTTTCTGACTCTCCCATCACACCTCTCCTTCCTCCCAACCATGAGCCTCCTCCACAAAATCAACACAGAGAAGAGCACAAAAGAATCGCCAGCCCTTAGTGGAAATATGCAGAGCTGCAAGTTACGTGGAATGAATTTAATAGATTGGTTATTCCACCTCAGAAGCAGAGCAAATACAATTTGGGAAAAGGAAATTTCAGATTTATAATTGTTTCTAGTTCTGTAATCAAAGGCAATCATCCTAACACAAATATGTTAAAAAAAAAAAAAAAACAAATAAATCCCTGGCTTTTATCATCAGACTCTTTGGTAACTATTTATTTACACCTTAAAGACTGTTACAGATGAACTCAGGTACTTTTTAAAAGATATGGGGGTGGGGGAGAGAGAAGGATCCTTCTCAAGTTTAGCCAGATCTTTACCTTAAAAAAGAAAATGCCTTTAATGGTTAATTGCTTCATAGTCACCTTGTGTGCACAACACAAGTCCTTGAAATGATTAACCGGAGGAGAAGATTGGTGGCAGCCCATAACATTTCCCTTATTTAGAAAGCATTTGAGGCCGACTCTATTGTGCAGTCTTAAAATAGTAGCTAATCAGATTCCGATTCGGGGAGCTGTAAAAATATGGAAGCTCCAGCCACGTCACCTGAGCGGTAATTAGCATTAAGCTACACCGTGTCCACTTCTCATTTCACACTTTACAGATGCCTTAGTTCCACCTCAACAGTGCAGGAGGGAAACTACTCAGGTATTCATGGATGCCGACTCACACCGATACTCTTGGGGGGTGGGGGGAATGGTCCTTTGATAGAACTTAGCAAATGAATTCTTGTCTATGTTCAAGTCACCCAGAGTCGGTCTTAAAAGGGGTCCTTTTCATCCCTTGCATGTTGCGGTGGGGCTCCACGATCCTGGGTCACCACCTCCTTCATGCGCCTTTCTTGGTGTGGCTTTCGGGGACAGGCACGGGAGCTCCAATACCGAGCCATCTCCTTCCCAGAGCTCCTGTATTTCAGCTTTCTTTCATAGCTTCTGTGGAGGGAGCTGCTGTGGCAGTTGGCAGGGGGAGATCAAGAGAGAGATTTCTCTACTGACCTGTTCAATGATGCGATAACACACTTTTCGTGGAAGTAACTGTTCAGTGGATTTGGTCTTTAGGTGCCTCAATCTGCGAGCCCTGGGCAGCTGGAGAAGGTGCATCACACAAAGACCTGATGGTACAGCTCCAGTCTTCTCTCTGCCTTGCACCTGGTGGCTTCTCTCAGGGGCCAGGTGTCCAGTGGCATACGCGTCCCCATCGACCACAGGGTCTAAGCTGGCCCAAAAGACTTCCTATGTGGGAATTGCCGTTATTATTTCTTATAGGAACCCATCTCTGTGCTTTGAACTGGCCAAACCAGACTTCTCTCTAGGAGGATATTTGATCAGGAATGTTTCCATCTCATGATGGGCCATGCTCTAGGGATTGAAGAATGACCAAATTGACTTGGGTTCTAAAGACTTAATCTAGCATCTTCTTAAATGGGATTACTCACATTCCTGAGGCATGTGAAGCGAAACTGGAATTTGCTCCAACATTTTTGCTGGAAGCAGGTGGAAGTTTTTTAACCAGCCTTTAGGGGAAGATGCCAGATGTCCAGATGGACAAAGAAGGAAACTTCCTGGGGAGAGTTGGGGCATGAATGGAGTTACAGATTGTACTTTGGAGCTGGAGTGGGAGAGCTTCTGGCTCTGGGGGAACACTGAGAGTCTGCTTGGTACATGGCTTCATGTCAAGATATCAGGCCATGAAAAGCCTAGGCCCTGCGTAATTTCTGGATGATTTGAGTGTAGAGCACATAAGGGATAAACCAGCTTCAAACTTTCTGCTACAGTAGAGACAGTCGTTGTTTGGCTACCAATTCCTGGGTATTGGGGCAGAGTTCTGGTTGCTAAGCCAGGGGGAATAGATCTGCCTCATCCACTGCGAGTCGAGGATCCATTGCTGTTATATTTCCTGGGCCCACTTGGACAGCCTTCAGGTTGATGCAGGGTGTGTTCATCCAGGTACTGCAAAAATGTCCTTCTAGAAACGAGGACTGGAGTTAACTCAAAAGCTTCTTGGACAAAGGAATATGGTAGTTTTGTGGTTTTTCTCCCCTCTTCAGGAAGGCTGGTTAGTGGCTCTCTGAAGCAAAGGGTCTTCCAGCTGGAAAAGCATCTCTGGGAGCCAGGAGGGTAGGATGCAAATGTGCGAAGGGAGAATGGGAATGACCCCAAATGTCCCTTCTGCAGTGAGGCCATTCACAGCCACCCAATATCATTTATTTGCATTGTCTACCAAACCCTTCTGATACATTACAGAAACTCTTAGAAATCCTGCATTACCATCTAGCTAGGCATCCCTTAGCCCAATCAAGTTAACACACAAAATTAACCATTACAGACAATAATGGAAAAAACCCCAATTCATCATAATGTTCTTTCTGTAGAGTCTTCAAATTAATTAGAAACTCCATATGAGCTAGGAATTTTGAGGAAGGAGGGATCCTTGTACACTGAGGTCACAGTGGGCAAAGCTAGAAAGCTAGGTCTGGCCCCTGAGAGAAGCCACCAGGTGCAAGGCAGAGAGAAGACTGGAGCTGTACCATCAGGTCTTTGTGTGATGCACCTTCTCCAGCTGCCCAGGCTCGCAGATTGAGGCACCTAAAGACCAAATCCACTGAACAGTTTAGTGTGATAGGATTTGTAATTCAAGGGAGGTTATAACTTATTTAAGTAGAGAGGAATGTGGCTGTCAAAGATGAGGTTAGAGCAGGAGCAAAAAAATGGGACCAGGACCATGTGGGACATTTTTAGGAGCAAGTAAGTAAACCAATCTGCTGGAGTAGAAGTTTTCCAGAAGGGGGCTGGTGGAAAAAACAAAGCTAGAAAGCTAGGTCAGGCCAAATTAGATGGGGCCTTGCATGCCAAGCTAAGAACTTGAGGTGACACCCACAGCTAAGTAAGTGACCTGGTAAAACAGCTGAAACCAATCAGCAGTGCTTAACCTACAGTCCCTCCATAAGTGGTATATTTATACCCCAGCCTTGAAAGTGTGACTTGCCTTCTTTTAATCTCCCAAATAAGGATGCTTGGGTGGCTCAGTGGTTAAGCGTCTGCCTTTGGCTCAGGTCATGATACCCTGGTCCTGGGGTCAAGTCCCGTATTGGGCTCCCTGCAGTGAGCCTGCTTCTCTCTCTGCCTGTCTCTGCCTCTTTCTGTATCTCTCATGAATAAATGAATAAAATCTTAAAAAAATAATCTCCTAAACAGAAAGTGACCACAGGCAGGTATGCTGTTATTTCTTTGCCAGAATTCCATAATCTTGTTTTAAAACCTATTACCCTATTTGGAATGTGTCTAAATCCTAACTCCCAGACAAAGTGAGCCTGGCCTTGAAAGAGCAGGAGTTTTTGTCCTTTAACACAAGCCAGTCATTCTAGGTAAGAATAACAATAATAATGGCTGAACCCATCCCAAAATTCTGCCACAAATTCCAAACTCTCAATCACCTGAGCCAGCCTAAGGGGTATGTGGTGAGTGGAACTGTTCCCTGGAGGTAAAAAAGGGAGTGGTTGTAGCCAGTTTCACCTCTCCCCCCCAGCCTACCTGGCGTTGGCAAATTCTATCAATTGCTTTGCCAATGCCGACCAAGTCCTCTCAAGAGAAAAGTGTAGGTTTCCTGATTTTCTCAAAGATTCTTTACTGGATGGATGGATGGATGGATGGATGGATGATGGAGAAATGTATAGACGGATGGATGGACAGGTGGATCAATGGATGATGGACAGATGGGAAGAAGACCCCGCTTCAGGTTCTAGAACAGCTCACTTAATGTCTCAGGAAAGCATCATACTATCATTGAATGACAAGCATCTTCCTCACTACAAAATGTTTTAAAAGACAATATAGTCCAGGGAAGTAGAGAAAAATCAATAACAGGCCCTTCATTTAACTACTTCTTAGTGGCCTACACTTTGGAGTTGAATATTCATTCTTTAATATATTGGATCTTAACTCAAAATGTGAGTATATCATTCAAAAGCAAAGTGTTGAGTGCGAGGTGCTGGGGACAAAGCAATGAATGGGATGGAGGTGGTTCCTATCTTCTCATATATTCTGAAATTAAATAAGATACTTAATGAGAAAATAGCCTGATGTTGGGAAGCTAGTAAGTGTTCAGTGTGGGGAAAATTAAAAATTGAGTAAATAAATGAAAATATTTAATTAGTGATTTCTGAAGTGAGTCATCTCATTTGGTGTTTTCTCCTCTTTTCTCATTTGCATACCGACATCATGATTTGTGCCTTGTACACAAACTGCATTGCTATTATGTATTGAATATTTATTCTTAAAATCAAATCACTTGTTTTCTATCTAAACATTTTTTTTTGAAACGAAAATATCCTACCATTGCTACAAATGGAAAATCATTGTCATTTGCTATTAAACAAAAGTTATCCTGAAAATGCATATAATGGGAAAAGTAAAACAGTGATGTTATTCAATTCTAGCTTAGGGAGATTGGGCCTGAGGCCCCCTTTCTATTATTTATACCAGGGAGTTTACCACATGTTGGAGAAGTGTTGAAGCACATTAGTACCCCACTGAGACTTTATCTAGTACAAAATACATACGGTGATGAAATGCCAATGTGACTTAAGGAACACTTTCGGTGAATGTGGATTTTATTAAAGTCAACTATAACCACTTAGCTTTGAAAAATAGCAGTAGATAAATATATAAGAAAGTACTCATTCCTCAAAAAATGAGTGCTTGGTGACTATCTGTATAGGAGACAAGGACTTGGGCTCATTTACCACTGTTTGTTAGACTTCCAGAGCTGCCAGTAATAGACATTTATTTCTCATGATTCTGGAGGCTGGAAGTCTGAGATCAAGGTGTCGGCGGGTTGGTTTCTTCTGAGGACTTTCTCCTTGGCTTATAGATGGCCAAGGAGAAAATATCTGTTTCTTTATGCTGTCTTCATTCTGTGTCTGTGTCCAAATTTCCTATTTCTATAAGGACATCGGTTTTATTGGATTAGGGTCAACCCTAAAGACCTCATTTTAACTGAAGTACCTCTTTAAAAACCCTCTTTCCAAATACAACTCTGAGGTACTGGTGGTTAGAATTTCAACACATTTTGAATAGACACAAAAACAAACTGTATCCTTCCTAGCATCTAGAATAGTGCTTGACATACAATAGGTGCTGAATAAATGTGTGTTGAATGAGAGAATGGAAAGATGAGTGGATAACCCTATAGCCCCCCTCCGGGATCTATGATATAGGAAGATTCTACAGGTTTTATATTATTTAGTCTTTTCAGAAATGTTTTTCATATTTGCTTATGAATAGGTACTAGCATGATTGTCGATAAAAAAGTTATTTCAGTGAGTTCACAGAAGTACACAGGACTTACTTTTGACCATTTTAGATTCATTCATTCATTCAAAAGTATACAACTAGGAGGGATGGTTAATTGGTCCTGGCTTCTTTCTCTGTCTTCCTTCCCTGGATTTCACCTTGGATTACGTCCTAAGTTTTGGTCCACATCCAATACCCAGGAATCCCTGACAGATTATCTCTACATCTGCAGATTTACATTGGGCCAAGGCCTTATAAATTCCAGAAGGCCTCCACACTTACCCAGCCCTGACTTTGCATTAGAATCCTCTGGGAAGCTTTGAACATTTTCCCCACTGCCCATACCTCAACCCAGTTGAATTGAATTGGAATCTCTGGAGAAGAGGCCTGGACATCAGTATCTTGTCAGCCTCCCTACACAGTTCCATTGTACAACAAGCCCAGAAAACCCAGGAAATCCATGTTCCCCCGGAGAATAACCAGATCATATAAACTCCAGGGCTCTGCACATACCCCAGTCTCCTAAAGATGTTGTCTTCCTGCTTTGAGCATCCTTACTAAAGCACATTCTCCTACATGAAGACACACTTGTCCATCCATTCAACCAAGACTCAAGGAGTACCAATGTGGGAGCTGCTAAAAGAAAAATATAAACATGAAAAATATAAACATGGTATTTCTCATTTAAAAAGGAGAAAAGAAAGCTTATAATCTTATAGGGAAACCAGAAGTATATTTGTTGAGTATGATGCTATTTGTTCATTCATGCACTCATCAACTATTTGTTGAGTGTCTATTAGCCACCAAGCTTGAGGATGCAGAGGTGAGCAAGAGACCCAGTGTCTATCTGATGGGGTTGACAGTCTGGCAAGAAAGAAAGGTTAGACCATAGTAAGGTATGGTGATACTATGGGAGAGAAGAACAGGGTAATCTAGGGACACGGACCAAGGGATGTAACCTGATTTAGGGATGAGGGAGTACTTGCTTCAGAAAGAGATATTTAAGCTGAGCACTTGAAGATGAGAAGTCAACTAGACCAGTGAAGGCCTCATAAGAGCTGAAATCCTGTTTGCATTATTGCTCATAGTAAGGACTCAGTAAATTTTTGCTGAATGAATAAGTGAATGGATGGCCAAAAATAAAAAAAAAAAATAAAATAAAAACAAACAAACCCAGGGGAAAGTTTAATGTACCTGAAGCAAGGAGTGTCAAAGGGAAAATCGCAAGGTTTACAACCGGAGGCATAGGCAGGGGCCAGATCAGGGAGTCTCATAGACTATAAAACGGAGGTGGGACTTTATCTTGGGGTCAAAGGGAAGCCACTAAAAGTTTGGCAGAACAGCAACTGGCCAGATTTGCATTTTGGGAACATCACTCCAGCTGCCAGGTGGGATTGGACGGGAGGAGGTCCAGGAGACCGTGTGATGGGGTCAGCGTGCTGGGTGGTGGTCTGCTCTCCGGAGTGGGGAGGTGAGCATTACCCAGGCAGGACAGACTGAGCTTAGTGGTTGCTTGGCAGGATTTGGGGCGAGGGAGGAAGCGAAGCTTCCTTGGGAAGCTCATAGGATGGAGACGCCGAGGCGGAGCTGCGGGACGACTGTCCAGAGAGGGGATGGTTGAAGCTCTGGGAGTGGTGAGATCACTGGGAGGACTGTGTGAAGGGGGAGGAAGAGAGACAGGGTTATTTTGCATTTTGCTACTGCCTTGGCCAGGTAGCTATTGCTCTGGTAGAGGCCTCACCACCCCTGCATCCCACGTGGGATGCTATCCAATAGTAACCTGACTTTCTGGGCTTTGGTTACCATGACTAATAGCTCTTCTATACTCAACAGCTAAACATGCATGGGGCACCCTGCACTTGGGAGCTGTGTGGCTTTGGGGAAATGGTTTAGCTTCTCTGTTTCTCTGTTGCCTAACAAAATGAGGTTGAAAGTACTTACTTCATAGTGTTGCTGTGAAGGTTGAGTGAGTTCCTGTAGGTAGGCTCTGGGAACAGCTCATGGAACATCGTAAGCACTATCTCACATCTGTTTTTTATCACATTTTTAAAAAAGATTTTATTTATTTAATCATGAGAGACACACAGAGAGAGGCAGAGACATAGGCAGAGGGAGAAGCAGGCCCCATGCAGGAAGCCCGATGAGGGATTTGATCCCAGGATTCCGGGATCAGGCCCTGGGCCAAAGGCAGAAATTCAACCGCTGAGCCACCCAGGCGTCCCTTTATTACTTTTACTATTGTGATTTTATCCTTTTATCCGTCTGCACAGGAGGAATCAGTAGCTTCATTTTCAGGAGGAGGAAACAAAGGCTCAGGGAGGTAAAATAACCTGTCCAGGGTCCACCCTCTAAGCTCTAAGGAGCCTTGGCCATGAGAAGTGGAAATCCACGCGGGCTCCCCTAAGGGGGATATACACGGGCTGTCTCACGGAACCCAAGCTGGTGATGCAACAGGTGACTCTCAGGCAGGACGTCCCAGTTACAAACAAGAGAAACCAACTCTGGTTTTGCTAAAACTGAAGGGAATCTGCAGAAGGATGAAAGGGCACACAGAGCTTGCAGCCGACCGCGGATGGGCAGGGCCCGAGGCTGTCTGGAGGGACAGAACCTGGAGGCCCAGCAGGCACTGCTTGGCAGCCACCACCTTGGTCACCGGGGTGAGTCAGTCATTTGCTTCACACAGTTCGGGACACATGTGGCAGTCCCTGGGGTAGGTGGGCGGTAGTGAGAAGGATCTGGCTCCCCATCACATAGGTGAGCAGTTGTCCAGAATGACGGGTGCCAGTCACCCAAAGCAACTCACAGAGGTCACTCCCCAAAAGGACAGAAGGGCGTGCCTCGTGCTGGGCAGCCCAAACCACACAAACCTGCACTTTCCCTGCTCTTGACCATGAACTCACCAGGGATGGAAATGCCCTTGAGGCTGCCTCCAAGTCCCAGTCTCAACTCTCTTTATATCTCTGCTTCATTCATCTTTCTCTCATTCCCTGAAAACTGACTTTCTCTGCATCTTGGGTAGAAAATGACTATCCACAGCCTCAGGATTTCTTATTTTATTTTATCTTATTTTTATCTATCTATCTATCTATCTATCTATCTATCTATTATTTATTTATTTATTTATTTATTTATTTATTTATTTATAGAGAGCACCTGTGAGCAGGGGAGGGGTCGAGGGAGAGGTAGAGAGAATCTCAAGCAGACTCTGTGCTGAGCATGGAGTCCAATGCAGGGCTCGATCCTATGACCCTGAGATCATGACCCAAACCAAAATGAAGAGCCAGAGGTTTGATGGACTGAACCACCCAGCTGCCTCACAGCCTCAGGATTTCGTGATCGGCCCAGCCCCAGTGGGACCGAATCTCTTAGTACAGTTTCAACTTTCTAGGCAGGGAACTGATTGGTCCAGCTCAGGTCCTGGTGTTACATCCGGTCTAATCAGTTGACGCCAGGAGGTCAGAGACAACTCAAACTCACTACCGATGGGGACTAGGGTAGGGTAGCACTTTGCAGGACCAGCATGGGGTCTTCTTCTTTTAAGATTTTATTTATTTGAGACACAGAGAGAGCATAAGCAGGCGGCAGGCAGAGGGAGAGGGAGAAGCAGGCTCCCTGCTGAGCATGGAGCCCAATGTGGGGCTCGATCCCAAGACCCAGGATCATGACCGGAGCCAAAGGCAGATGCATAACCGATGAGCCACCCAGGTGTCCCCAGCACAGGGGCTTCTCGTAGACTGTGAGCCACAGTCTGTGGGGTTTGTAAGCCCCTGGTTGTACTAAACTGCCTTTCAATAACTGTTCAACACTCCAGTTTCCAGACCAACCACTAGCCTGGGGTCACCCCAGTATCTACACTCTCCAGAGGCTGTCAGAAAGCTCAGCAGGACAGAGATGACAAGACACTTGTCACTGTGAGGCCAGAGGCAGAAGTGAGCCTCACCAGTTGATATTAGAGGGAAGGGGCGGGGGAGGTAGTTTGTGCAGAACTGGGGACTACGTGTTGGGCAGGAAGCTGTACAAAGGAACGGAGCCCCCTTCCCTGCCTCGGGGAGCGGTGCTCCTGCACACTGCCCATTCGCTGGGACTCCGGTGCTTGGGGTCTGAGACCAAATCCAGAGAGGAGGACAGACAGAGTCAGAGGGCAAGCCTAGAACTGGGATTTTAGGGCTCAGGAGAGGATCGAGGGGCCATCACTCCATCTCCCCCATTTCACAGCTCCAGGGGTTTAGAGAGAGGAGGCCTTAGCCAATGCCCCAGTTGGTGACAGAGCAGGGACCTGCACTTCGGTCTCTGGATTCTGTGCCTGGGGCACTCCGCACTCCAAACACCATCCCGCATGTTTTATTTTTAGGACTATGCTTTATTCTGAGTTTTGCCAGGAAACCAGAAGGAGGAAGCGAGCTTCCCTCTGAATGGCTGTGGGTTTGGTGTCACCTCGGATCCCACAGTTAATCCCAAATGTGAGCTAATGGCTGTGATATTCCTTTTTCCCCTCCAATGAACCGAGAGAGTGGTCAGGCCACTTGCAACTCCTCTGCATTCTCTGGGAGCTTCCTGTGAAGCTTGTTCTGGAGTCCGGACCACTGAGGGCCAGTGTCGCTCGGGGCCTGAGATCAGAGGAAAGTCATGTGTCTGGGGAATCTGGAACGTGGGCCCAAGGAGTGAATTAATCCCGGAGAGGCTGGCCCATCCTGCCAGCCGGGGAGGACCGTGCTGGGGGACCTGCCAAGATTCTCTTGAAACCAAATGCGTCGCGGGGCTGATCCACCCCAAGGTTCTCCTGAGGATGATTTGTAAGTTTTTCTTTTCTTTTTGCATTTTTGAACTGGAATGTGAGCATTTATTCTTGAAGAGGTAATCGTTAGATTCGGATGGCTCAACGTGCAAATCGGTAGGCGTGAAAAGGCCTCCCCGCACCCCGTGCTCCCCAGGCACCCAGCGCCGTCACGAGACAGCAGCCAGTGGTAACTGATAATTCTTTTGCCAAGTGTTGTCGTGGGAGAAAGAACGTACCTGATGAACAAAGTTGCTGTGGGGGCGGAGAATTTTGTCAGATAACCTTAGCTGGCGTGACTTTCTCCTGAATCCTAGGTGTGCCCCAGGGAAGCTTCCAGAGCCGTCCAGAGGTGGGGGGCAGGAGGTCAGCTGTGAGGGCAGGGGTCAGATTCTGAATCTGTCTCTTGCTCCTTCTGGGATCCCAGGCAAGTGTCTCGCTGACTGATGCTGTCTGCAAACTGGAGGATGAAAGAACCTCCTCTGTTGGCTGCTTGGCAGGATTAGACGAGGCCACGCAGGTTCCTGGCCCATTCTCCGGCGCGAGCATTGCACAAATAATATCATCTTAATGTATCTGCTCTCAGTGACCTCTTCACCAGAACACAAAGGCCAGGGCAAACGCAAGGGCAAGGCCACGTCCATCAGAAGCACCACTGCATGCTGTCCACCGTCGGGGCTAATGTGTGTGGCACTCGCCATGCGCCAGGCATTGCACCAACCTTCCCACAGATGAATTCACGGTAGCCACCCTCGGAGGTAGTTGCCACCCCCCCATAGCGTGGATGAGGGCCGGAGGCACAGAGAGGTTGTCCCCTAGCTGGAGAACAGCAGCACGAGCATTTGATTTCTGGAAGTCTGCCTTTAGTACCTAGAGCACTCAGGGCGACCAACTACTCCTGGTTTTCCCAGTTTAGTCCTGGGAAAATCCAAATGGGCAAACCAGAAGGCCCCAGGCTAGGGTGAGGTGAGCGAGGCCCTTGCATCAGGCACAAAATGTAAGGAGACACCAGCAAAACTCAGCAACAGAAGAAAGGCTATGTGAGTGCAGTCGTGTTTGAAATGATCCAAATTAATACGAAACAAATCCCTGATGAGCAAAATGACCAAATTTAAATAAAGAAAAGATGAGGGCCAGTGAGAGTCCCTGCTGCTGATATGAGAACACGTTTGGGTGGGAGAGGCTAGGCTGGACTCATGAGGGAAATGCAGGAGCAGCCTCGGGCAGGGCAGTGGAGACGGGGAGGCCAGCCCCGGTGCCCTTCTCTTTCCAGCTGGGACTCAGGCACTTGTGTCTCAGGTCCTCCTTGGCTTCGGGCGAGTGGCAGTGGGTCCCTGGGAGCTGTGGGGGCAGTGGACACAAAGCAGAGGACGCAGTAGGTCATGCTTGTGGGAGGAGAGGCAGGAAGTGGTGTCCCCTCCAGGAGGTGACCGTGAGCAGGTGCACAGGGCAGTGTTTTCTCTCAGGGTCAGAAGACTGAGGACCAGCTCTGTCGGGAAAGGCTTCCAGAAGCCCATCGGCAGTCAAGGCTGCAGACCCAGGGCTTCCCTGGCGGCCAGGATCTGGGAAGGAGCAGCTGTTGCATAGTAGAGGAAGGAGAACTGAGCTGTAGCTGGGATGGGGGTGAGGGTGGGGGTGAGGGTAGGGGTCAGGGGGTAGGTGCTCCGGCAGTGACCTGACATGACTTCCCCTCCGACCTCTCATCTCCATCTCGCCCTGCATTTGCAACCATCGCAGATGGTCGGTGGGTGGGGGGGTCGGGGGGCAGGTCTGTAACGAGGCCGCAGAGGCCAGGCCCGGCGCGGCTCTGCTCCACTTCTGGATTTCTCGAACATCCTTTCTGCAGGAAATGCGTGCATCCCCTCTTTCCGGGAAAGATGGCTCATTTGTGGCTGTTAGGCAGCAATTAAGAGATTTCAGAGTGATTTTGCTATTGATTAGAAGCCTATTTCTGTATCCACCGCATGTCTGTGGAGCTGGGATAACAGTAGGCCTCTCCCACGTGTTTTTGTAGTGGCTTTGCCACTTGGCAGAGGTCTGGGGAGCTCATTCTCAGCAAGCCAAACTCTAAATTTTCTCCTCGAACCTGTGTCCCTCCCATTCCCCCAACCCCAATAAATGGCGCTGCCATCCACCTAGCTGTTCACACTCAATTCCCGGCCGTCACCCTGGAACTCTCTATACCTTCCATCCCGTCCGTCAGCGAATCGGGTGGACTTGGCCTTGACCCATGGCAGGCTAGGATGACCAGCTGCGCAGGCTTGCCAGAGGTTCCCCACTTCAGCACCGACGGCCCCATGTCCCAGGAAGCCCCTGAAGCCCCAGGCAAACCAGGGGGGTGGGTCACCCTAACCTGCTGTGGCCACACACCAGTCCAATCGCCATGACCGCTTACCCTCCTCGCTGCTGGCCTCCTGGCTTCACTCTGGACCCACAGCCGGTCCCCACACAGCAGCAGAGTGGGCTCGTTGACAGTGGGGTCAGGGGCCCCCAGCTTCCTCTGGTTGAGAGCCTCTGGAAGCCACACCTCTGAGGGCAGCTCCGGGAGGCTCTGGCCTTGCTCCAGCTTCCTCTGTCACCACGCGGGAGCACCCCCCCAACATGCCACGTCCCGCCTCCCCGGACCTACCCTCTCTACCCTCTTCCCAGAACGCTGTCCCAGGTCTCCACATGGGCCTGCTTCTCTTCATTCACGTCTCAGCACCCATGTCACCATGTCAGAAAGGGCTTGCCCTGATCTAAACTAGCCCCCCGCAAACCGTCCCTCTTCTTCCCATAACTCTGGCTTATTCTTCTCCCGTATGTGTCACTGCTGAGACCACTGTGTGCATTTTGTTTCTCTCTTGCCTTTCATTTGCCGTCTGCTCCTCCAGAGTGTAAGCTCCCTGACAGCTCCTTGGCCTCCTTTTCCTCACCCTCCACTAAACCCCCAACACCTACAGTCGTGCCTGGCATGCAGCTGGTGCTTAATAAATGAGTGGAAGCGAGGCCCCACTTCACAGGATTCAAAACTGCAGAAGAAATGGTAAGAGCCAGTCTGCGTCTTCCTGGAGGGTGTGAGTCGTCAAGGAAAATGGGATTGTCCAAGGGCACAGCTAAGGTCACTTTAAGGGCATTTCCCATATGTACGCGATGGAGGCAAGAGTGAGCAACGGGCACAGGGCTCTGGGCTTGGCGCTTGGCGCGGCTCGCGGAGTTTGCAGTCACCAATGCCTGGGTGATGAAATCTGCCACGAGAGTAGCAAAGGGCCAGTGAGAGCTTTGGAGCGGCACCTCTGAGTCGTTCAGGGTGGCAGGCGGCCCTGGTTCCCTGCAAGCACTGATGCTGGGGTGAGGGGTAAAGGGACCAAGGTAGGACTGGGAGAAAGGAAAGAAGAATTGAGGGAAGAATTGCAAGGGCTTTCTGGCAGTTTAGATCTTCATGGCAAAGGGAAGGAAAAGATCCAACCACTTTCCTAATTTTATTGATTTGCAACAGAGACAACTAGAATCCATGAGTGGAATCATGGCATTGCAGAAATCAATCGAATTAGGAAATTCAATAGAAAGATCAATAGAGTTAGGCCATTGGTTGGATATTTGGGGCAAACTAGAGGGCAGAGGTCTCTGCGAGAGAGGCTGGTTAGGGTGGTGGGTCACTCCAATAAAATGGTTTTGCAGATGCTGGATGTGAGGTGCCAGAGGACATCCAGGTGATGCTTCGTTAGGACCTGAGGGACACAGGTCACAGGAACTTGCCACAAAGGGAAGTTCTTAAACCTCTTTGGGTCAAGGATCCTGTGGATATGGAAAAGCTCTGTGTCTACTCCCCGGAAAAACGCCCGGGTCCACGTACACCGAAAAAACTTGCATGTCAAGTTCAGCCTGGTGGTCAAAGAGATGTTTTTTTGCTTGTTTGTCTTTGTATTTTATGTGCCCTTGAGGTTGGCTTTTGTGTAAGGAAAGGTCAGTTCTGAAAAGATTCCAGCTTTTACAATATTTTAAATTTGTTCAAGCTTCATTTTTTAAAAAAATTCTTCTCTCTTCATCTTCTTAAATTTAATTTTAAAATATCTTAATTCAGTTTAAAAAGAAATCTACCCAAGTTTAAACAACCAATTTTAAAAGTACTTTATGCACACTTTAGACTTCATTTTTACTTTAAATATACTGGTTTTGGTTTCTTCAAGTTATTGCAGTTGCCAAAGGTAACAAACCTTCCAAGGTACCCAAATAACTTTTATAAATCTAACAATTTAAACCATAAGATGATGGCTTTTAGGTTAAGTGTTCCAATGTGGTTTACAAACTTATTAATATTTCCGTTTAAATTCACAAATCTGAAGGCATTATGCAATTACTTATTTTAAATTAAAATCACTGGACTGACCAAAAAAATTTAAAAAATTAAAAAAAAATAATTAAAAAAATAAAATCACTGGGCTGATCTATTAAAAAATACTAATATGCTAAATTGCCCTTAACATTTCAAGAAACTAAAGTAACAGATATAGAGAGATTATTTCTAAATTTATCACAAAAATGTTGCTATTCTAAGTTTGATTTACTTTGTAGCTCTTCTTAATTCTGACTCTCCCTCCGGGTTAGTTTTTTGGCCTCATCAAGGGAGAAGATCCTGCCACTTGCAGTACGAGCCTTTCCTGGTCGTGAATGTCCGGGCCCCAAACTCTGAAAGGGATGGTCGTAATCTAATCACAGTAGTCTGCATCTCCGTCCGGGGTCGCGATGAGATTATAATTTTTAATTAGATTTGATTGCATCAGGCTTTTGTTTCCTTTTATTCTTAAGAGATTTAAGTGTCCTTTATGTAATTTTATGTAGTTCACACCCGGTGCCCCCCCCCATAGCTCAGGGTACACAAGTCTGATGGGATCTCTCAAGGTTTTGCCTGAGTCCTGGGTCACATAAATCTTGGGCCACTCCCATGATGACATCAAGGCCTTCAGACCCCAAATTATGACCCCTCAGATGTGTTTGCTGAATTTCGAGAAGGTAGAGAGCTTGTCTTAAGGGAGTAGGGGGAGTCATGGAAGCTAGTGTCCACCTGTCAGAGGTGGCCCATTGAGTCCAGGGTGGGGAGACAAACACAACAAGACACCAGCACAGAAGCCAATGGTAGAAAGAGTCTTAAGAAAGGAGCATTTAGGGACGCCTGGGTGGCTCAGTGGTTGAGCATCTGCCTTCGACTCAGGGCATGATCCTGGGGTCCTGGGATCGAGTTCCACATCGGGCTCCCTGCAAGGAGGCTGCTTCTCCCTCTGTGTCTCTGCTTCTCTTTCTGGGTGTCTCTCATGAGTAAATAAAATCTTAAAAAAAAAAAAAAAAAGGAAGGGAGCATTTATGAAGAATGTCAAAGCTGCGGAAAAATCGAGATGGATGAGGGCTTAAGCAAGACCAGAACTCACTTGGATTCCAAGAGCTTGGTTTCTGAACCAACGGTTTAGCCAAAGCTTCTCTGATGCTGGGCACAAAACTAGCATTATTTCAAGGAATGTTGTCTTTTCCTAAAATGTGTTAGGATTTCCAGGTCCCCCACCCTGCATTAGATTCCAAGAGGCAGCTGTCTCTTCACGCAGCCTCCTTTTTGCCTACCAGGTATTTGAAACTTCTGTCAAACTCCCTTACTTTCTTTTTCTGGGAACTGGAAGAAGGAATCGATCATGTGACTTTCCTTCAGGTCACTTTCCTGCGACATTTGAAGAGAGGCATTACTCTTGACACTGTGAACCTCCAGGCAGGAGAGGAGAGCAGGGCCACACAGCAGACGGAACACAGATTTAGGGCCTAAATGGTGAAAATGCAGCCTCCACCAGTTTTGAAGAAAACAGAAAGACATGCTAGCTCAGGATCTCTCAAGCTTGGCACTAATGACATGTTTGGCTGGATCTTCCTTTGTTGGGGGGCCGGGCTGCGCCGTGTGGGGTGCCTCGCAGCATCCCTGGACTCTACCCCCACTAGATGCTGGTTGCATCCCCACTTCCCCCCGTGGTGGCCAAAAATGAGACCAAACATGTCTCCAGACTTTGCCAAATTTCCCCTGGCTGAGAACACCTGCTCTAGCTATTTCCATCCGAGAGTGCTTTATTCCAGGGAACGGGGTGCTTCTAGAACCACACTGGAAGGCTTCAGTTTGGTGTCAACATCGGGCAGCCGTGTCTGCGAATCCTTGGTTCTGCCCCCCAAGCCAGTGGGAGCTCTTGAACCAGTTGTTTTGCTTCTCTCTGGCTCTGGTTTCCCCACCTTGGAAATGGTGAACAATACCTATTTGAGCTGGTTCCTTAACCCTGCTCCCCAACAGGGGGATGTGAGTAGTACCCACCTTGTAGGGTCATTGTGGGGAGGAGGTTGCAAATGGGATCGGAGAGCTTGCAGCTGATGCCACAGGGGCTCAGCCGAGCTATTTTTGTCATCAAGACTCCTCGACAGCACATGTGGACAGGAGTGCGTGGGGACACTGCGGTGCAATGAGAAAGGAAGCAGTTGGTGGTGGTAGTAGTGGTATAGCCAATGGCCCAGAGCAAGAGCTATCCTCTTCGGAAAAGAATTTTAAAGACGAGGTGTCCAGCTGTGGGCCACATCTGGTCCTCCTCTTAATTGCAGCCAGATGACAGGGCCAGTGTGAACCAGATGTGCTTCCAGTTAGAGACCAAGATACATGGCACACCTGGTGGCTCAGCGGTTGAGCGTCTTCCTTCGACTCAGGGTGGGGTCCTGGGGTCCTGGGATGGAGTCCCCCATCAGACAAGCCTGCTTGTCCCTCTGCTATGTCTCTGTGTCTCTCACGAATTAAATACAATCTTTTCTCTCTCTCTCTTTTTTTTTTAAAAGAATAGAAAGCCACACGTGAGTGCTTCATCACTGCCTTGGTGTGATGCGCTCCCTCGCTCTGGAACGTGGTCCCCCGGGCATCATTCTCTGCTTGCGTCCCTTCTCTGCCTGTTTCTGTCCCTCGGCATCTCAATCCCTTTGTCCTTCTTCTCCGTCTTTTTCCCTTCCGTGTCTTTCCTTGAACTGCTGAAGTCCACTTATCAAATAAAAGATTTCATGGTGTGTCCTTTAAAAGACACGGGCGTGGGGTGTGGCGCAAGAAGACATTGGATTGTAAAACAAAAACTCCAGCAAAGAAAATCTGGAAAAATAAGGAACATTTAAAAAGTTCCCTTTAATCTTACCATCCTCATGCTATTATTCTTACAAACCTGGACACATCTTATCTTTTGTGCTTTGCCAGGTTTTTCCTGGTGTTTTTTTTTCCTTCCCACCCTATTTCTTAAACCTACTCTCTTTTTATTGGTTTATTTTTCAAGTAATCTCTATGCCCAATGTGAGGCTCAAGCTCCTGACCCTGAGACTGCCCAATCTATTTCTGTCTTGAATTTCTTTGTGATGGCATATCACAAATGTTTTTATCTTGTTTTCATAAATGGTTTTTTAATTTTTGTATTTATTTTTTTTACGTTGAAAGACAGTGGGCATATAGTATTATATTAGTTTCAGGTGTACGACATAGTGATTCTGTGAGTATAATATACATTATGAAACGCTCACCGTGGAAACTGTCCCTACTCTCTGTCACCATACAAAGTTATTACGATATTATTGACTATGTGCCTTATCCCAAATTTTTCATCCTTGTGACTAAGTGATTGTATAATTTCAAGTTAATGCCTCTTAATCCCATTTGCCTATTTTACCCACCTCTCCACCCTCTCCTACCTTCTGACAATGAAAAGTTTGTCCTCTGTATTTATGACTTGGTTTCTGTTGTCTGTTTCTTTTGTTTTTTAAATTCCACACAGAAGTGAAATTACATGGTGTTTGTTTTTCTCTGGCATATTTCGCTTAACATAATGCCCTCTGGGTCCATCCATGTTGCTGTAAATCACAGGATTTCTTTTTTTATGATTGAGTAATATTCCACTGTGCATATATATACACCAGTTTTTTTTCCTTCATCTTTCGATGGATATAGAAGTCGCTCCCGTATCTTGGCGAGTATAAATAATGACTCAATGAATACATAGGGGTGTATATATCTTAAGAAAATACCCAGAAGTGGAATTTCTGGGTTGTATGGTGTTTCTATTTTTAATTTTTTTTTTTGAGGAAATTTCCTACTGTTTTTCACTGTGGCTGCACCAATTTACATTCCCACCGGGAGTAGGAATAAGCACTGCCCTTTCTCCACATCCTCAGCAATGCTTGTCACTTCTTGTCTTTTTGAAACTAGCCGTTATGACACAAGTGAGGTGAGATCTCATTGCGGTTATGATTTGCATTTCCCAGATAAGCAGTGATGAACATCTTTTCATGTGCCTTGACCACCTGCGTATCTTCTTTGGAAAAATATTTGTTCAGGTCCTCTGCCCACTTTTTAATTAGATTACTTGTTTTTTTTTGGTGTTGAGTTTTATGAGTTCTTTATATATTTTAGATATTAACCCATTGTTAGATATATCGTTTCCAAATCTCTTCTATTTAGTAGGTTGACTTTTTGTTTTGTGGATGGTTTCCTCCACTGTGCTTTTTAGTTTGATATGTACCCATTGTTTATTTTTGCTTTTGTTTTCCCTTCTCCCTTTCCTGAGGAGATAGATCCAGAAAAAAATGTTGCTAAAGCTGATATCTAAGAGATTACTGCCTGTTTTCTTTGGGAGTTTTGTGGTTTCAGGTCTCACAGTTAGCTCTTTATTCCATTGTGAATTTATTTTTGTGTGTGGTGTAAGAAAGTGGTCCAGTTTCATTCCTCTCCATGTGGGCACCAGTTTCCCCAACACCATTTGTTGGAGACGTTGTCTTTCCCTCCATTGTATATTCTTGCCTTTTTTTCTTGTAAATTAATTGGCCACGTAAGTGTGAGTTTATTTCTGAGCTCTCTATTCTGTCACATTGATTAATGTATCTATTTTTGTGCCAGTATCGTACTGTTTTGATTACTACAGCTTTGTAGGATAGTTTGGAATCTGGGATGATGGTAACTCCAGCTTTGTTCTTCTTTCTCAAGATTGCGTTGGCTCACAAATGCTATTTTTTTTTTAAGTGGGTGCAAATAGTTTTATTTACCCAGTGGAAGTATCATAATTCATTTATCATGCTCCCATTTTGGACATGTGGTGTGCTTCCTTCTTTATTCTTTACACTACGATGAATATTTTAACGCATATGTTTAGGATCTTTTCCTAATGTGAGTTTCTGTGAGTATAATTACTAGGTCAAAGGGTAATAATCATGTTGTTTCTTAACACATGTTTCCAACTTTCCCCAAAGGCTATATCAACTTGAATTACCAGTCAAACAGGAGAACATCTATGCCATTGCTCACCACAACAGGACATTAATGTTTCAAACAAATCATACTAGTAGGGAGAAGTGTCCTTTAGTCTTAATATATATTTCAAAATATTATTAGCACTTTTCAAGATGGGATTAGTAGATATATATCTTCTGTGGTAGATTTCCTGCTTACTCCATATATTTATGGGAGTCTTAGTATTTGATTTACTAACATGAATGAAGTTGAACAATAAAAAGGGATCAATTCAATGTTCATTATTGAGCGCGGATATTTTTTCTTACTGTAATTTTTTATCTGTTCTGTCAAATCTATAGTTCTTTTTGTCTGTCTCATTCGTCATGTATCTATGGTCTGAGTTTTATGGTCCATCTGGAATTAATTTTGGTAGATGATATGGGTGTCTGAGTTAATTTTTTTTCAATTTGCTAATAGTTACTCTAGAAAATGTATTAATATTCTTTGACTTTAAAGTTGATTTGAAAAAAAATAAAGTTGATTTGAGATGCCTGCTTTATCAGATTTTAGCAGGAGTCTGTTTCTGGGCCATTTTATTCAATTAATCCATCGTCTTTATTATTATTATTATTATTATTATTATTATTATAGTTCAATTTGCTAACATATAGCATAACACCCAGTGCTCATCTCGCCAAGTGCCCACCTCAGTGCCCATCACCCAGTCACCCCAACCCCCTGCCCACCTCCCCTTCCACCACCCCTTGTTCATTTCCCAGAGTTAGGCATCTCTCATGATCTGTCATCCTCACTGATATTTTCACTCATTTTCTCTCCTTTCCCCTTTATTCCCTTTTACTATTTCTTATAGTGAAATGAATGAGACCCAAATGAATGAGACCATATAATGTTTGTCCTTCTCCGACTGACTCACTTCACTCAGCATAATATCCTCCAGTTCCATCCTCATCGAAGCAAATGGTGGGTATTTGTCATTTCTAATGGCTGAGGAATATCCCATTGTATACATAGACCACAGCTTCTTTATCCATCATCTTTCGATGGACACCGAGGCTCCTTCCACAGTTTGGCTATTGTGGACATTGCTGCTAGAAACGTTGGGGTGCAGGTGTCCCAGCATTTCACTGCATCTGTATCTTTGGGGTTAATCCCCATCAGTGCAATTGCTAGGTCGTAGGGCAGGTCTATTTTTAACTCTTTGAGGAACCTCCACACAGTTTTCCAGAGTGGCTGCACCTTAATCCATCATCTTGCTCCTAGGCTGTTACTACACCATTTTGATAACTGGACTTTTACCATGTTTTGATGCCTTATAAGGCATTTTTTTCATCTCACTTTCTTCTGAACGTTTTTCCATAGTCTTTCCTTTTCTGTTCTTATAGATGAGTTTTAGGATTATCTTATGGATGTTCATACCTTCTTCCCCAGCAAGGATGTCAGAAAGGGCTGGCCCAAGTGTCCTGTTTTTTTTTTTTTTATTATTATTTTATTTAAATACAATTAATTGACATATCATGTATTATTGATTTCAGAGGTAGAGGTCAGTCATTCATCAGTCTTATGCAACACCCAGTGCTCATTACATCACGTGCCCTCCTTAATACCCATCACCCAGTTATTCCATCCCCTCAACTCCCTCCCCTCCAGCGACCTTCAGTTTGTTTCTTACAATTAAGAGTCTCTTATGGTTTGTCTCCCTCTCTGATTTCATATTGTTTTATTTTTACCTCTCTTCTCCTATGATCCTCTGCTTTGTTTCTTAAATTCTACATATGATATGATCTCACTCATGTGTCTTGGATTTCTGATGCCCCCAGAGCACACGTATGTGAACCAGACTAGCCTACTCAGGTCATCAGAGCAAGGGGCCTGCGGTGAGTATAAGCAGAACCAAGGAATCAGCCCCAAAGCCGGGTCATTAAGCGGAACAAGAGGGAGTGAAAGCAACCCTAGGAAGGAAATAGAATGAATGGGATTAGGGAGGGTGCTGGCATGGATGGGATTGTTCCACCCTAAACTGGGTAGAAGAGATTAGGGAGGCTGCAGGCTGTATCTCGGGTGTAGGAGACTATATCTTGGCTTATCCTGGTTCAGGTCTGGTGTCTTCTTCCTCCTCAGGCAGCAGCAGTTTCCAGCTCTTCCTGACTCCAGCTCTCCCAGGTATGAAGGCAGGATGTGAGGGACCCAGAGTCTTTGCCATGCCATAGTGTCCTTGTTTTCCTTAAATCCTGGGTAAACAGACCTGTTCTCTGGGAAGGTGGTAGAGTGTGGGGTGTCACATGCTTCTGCTTGGCAGAGAGTGACAAACTAAGTCTGAGTGATCCATCAAAAAGCTTCCATTTTCCAATTGCAACAGGTTCTGAGTTGGGGGTGGGGGTGAGGTCCCATGCCCAGAGAAATGGTGGTGTACTCAGATATTACTGAGCCCCTCATTGGGGAGACCCACTGTGGGAAAGCTTGGGTCTACAGATCCATGCTTAGGCCTGTGAGGGGTTGTATAGAGTAGTAGTTAATCTGAGTCCTGATTGGACCAGAAATTAACTTTGTGCCTTTGGGCCAAATGTGGAAGTCTCTTTGAGTTAACATCTGTAACTGGAGAGTTCTTCATCTGTAACATGGAGAGTCAATGACCGGTTGACTCAGGTTTATGAGAATTAAGCAATAACTATTATGTTTGCCACAAGTTTAGAGATGAAAAGCAGTAGGTTTTGGTACAGTGGGTTTCCTGTGCTCTACCACTTACTAGCTGTGAGATTTTAGGTAATCTGCAAGATGTGGATAATGGTGGGGTCGAGCTTACAAAATGACAGTGAGGATTAAATGAGAAAACCCAAACCCATAAAGGTAATGGAGGAGACTGGGAAGAAAGGCAGGCAGGGGCAAGGCCTTCCCCTCCTCCATCCCGTCCTAAGAGGACAACTACCCTTAAAAGAAAAAAGACGCCAACCTGCTCTACACCTCCCTGGAAGGAGGGACCCTTATCCCACAAAAACAACTACCTGATAAATAGATGAGTGTGTGGACGAAACCCTGATTGGCTGACAGGCGCGTGGAGGGTTAATCAATTAAAACAGCCAGCCAAGTCTCATAAAAACCCTTAGACTTATTTAGAAATTCCAAGGGAAGCCTCTGGGGTCCCTTCCCTCTTCTCGGGAGTCTTTGTACTATGGTCCTATAAACTTTGCTTTGCTGCCCACCACTCTCCATCTGGTCTACAGCTTCATTCTTCTAATTGGTATAATCTAGAACTGCAATTGGGAAGACCAAGAACCTGGACACTCAAGGGAAAATTCTAAAAGTGTTAGCCCTGGACCCGCCTGTCACTCCACCCTTTCCAGAGTCCTGGGGGGTAATTCCTTTACTCTGCAGGGGCTTCTGCTGCACTTCCTTCAGGCAAAATCTGGGAGGGAGAGTTGAGACTTTGAGAGGACCCTTGGTGTTGCTTTCATGCTAAATTACGTAGCCTGGCTTTTCTCTCTTGCTTCTGCGGGATTTAGGGTCAGAGGGGAAGGAAGTACCCCCGAGGGTGAATGGACTCACCTCATCCTTAGGGAATTAGCCAATAGGACCTTATGAATGCAAGAGGGACACTCTCCTACCTCCCTACCCCACCCGACCCCCAGTTCTAGAGTCCCTATAAACAACTATCTTTGCAAGATGCAGGAAAGGGTGGGGAGGCAGGAGGGTGAAGGTGTCCACCAATTTCTCTTGGAGGAACTAACAGAATCCAGAAAAGGTGTTTGCAATTTGTGGAGTTATCAACCTCTCTGTAAGCCACTCATCTCCAAGCCAGCGGTACCCAAGTAGCCTTTGTCTGCAAGGGCCCTTAGTCCAGGGCCTCAAGTTATTCATCAGCTCAGATCCTCCCAGTTGGCGGAGGACACCCTAGGAACAGGAATCGTCGCCGACCCTGGCATAAGATGGACTCACCTTCGAGTACATAAATCTTAGCAAAAACCAGTTTGGTTCTAAGTAGAGAATTTATGCTAATGTACCATCTGGTTGGGGGGACGGAGGTAAGCCAAGTGCCAAGTGTTGTTCAGGATTGAAACGTCCCCTAGATCTGCTCTCTGTCCATTATTCCCAACTGGGCAAGTACACCTCGACAGCAGGGATTGCCAGGAACATTTCCGTGTTGCAACAACGCAACTAATCTATGTGGCCTCTACGAGGCCTCAAGCAATTCTCATTTCAGCTAGAAAGCCAACCCCTGTACTGGCTTCAGAAGACCTTGACCCACCTTGTCTTTGTTCCAAATCACAGCATTACCCTTGACAAGTCACTGAGGTTTTGAACTGCAGGTTTGCAGCATGTTTAACAGGGAATAATCTCAAAGATCTTAAAGATTCCAGTTCTAATGTTTTGGGTTTTTTAAATCAAGGCCCCCACCCCTCTATCTTGTTTAGGTTTTGTTTTGCATGTGAATCTGAATGCTTTAGGGCAGGTCTTGTTCTATCCATTTTGCCTCAAGCCCCACTACCCCTTATCCCTGTCTGGCCATTCTTGCACTGACCTGCTTTTAATGAAGTACTTGAGCATCATTTGTTATTTCAACAATTTTTTAAAAAGATTTTATTTCTTCATGAGAGACACAGAGAGGGAGGCAGAGACATAGGCAAAGGGAGAAGCAGGCTCCATGCAGTGAGCCCAGTGTGGGACTTGGTCCCAGGAGCCCGGGATCAAGACCTGAGCCAAAGACAGATGCTCAACCACTGAGCCACCCAGGTGTCCCATTTCAACAAATATTAAATGAATATATATTGTGTATCAGGCACTTACTAGGCCCATCGAACAAAATAAACCCTCCCTCGTGGAATTTACAAATCTACAGACAATGGAAAAAAGGAAGAAATACATAACAATGTTATGTGATGATAAGTGTTGAAAAGGAAAACAATACAAAGCAAGGGGCTAAATAGACCGCTGGGTTCTGAGTGAAGCAAAGAAGCAAGTTGTACAACGCCTGTGCCATCCAGGAAGGGAAACCAGTAAGGCTAATGGCTCTACGAGAGGAATATACTTGCCAAGGCTGTGGCTGGTGTGGATGGAAATGAGGTTAGAAAAGCCATAGGTGTGGAGGGTCTGGAAAGACTTTAGAGATTGAGTTGCAAGTGGGATCGGGGACACATGGGAGGCTTGAATAAAGGAAGTGATTTAGTTGATATCAAAGATTCCTTTAGCTGCCATGTTGAAGACTAGATTGTAGAGGATGGGGTGGATGTGCAAAGACCAGTTTAAGACACTAGAAATAACGGGGTGACAGCTTGCTAGCAGATGGTTACCATGGCAGCGATGGCGTTGTGCTATGTTTTGAAGGTAGATCCATTTAGAAGGACTTTTTAAAAAGCAGGGTTAGGGTGAGAAAGGAAGAAGTCAAAAGGGCACCAATGCAGGCTTTAAAGCTTTGGATCTGAGCAGCAGGGTGAGTCTTCCCTGAACTGGGGAAGCCCAGGGAGTCCAGTTTGGAGCACGTCAAGTTTGAAAGGCTGGTGGGAGGCACCGATGAGGGACTGTTGAGTAGTAGGTGTTGGAGATTCATGTCTGAAGGTCAGATTTAGGCTGGAGATGATAAATCTAGGGGTTGTCAGTACAGATGACTTTGAAAGACGAGGGCAGGACCCAATGGTGGTCCTGAGCAGCATTTTTAAAAAAGAGAAAATAGAAAATTTCAGAGCGTGTTGCACATAGTCAGGTTGGTCATCATTCCACGAAACATTTTGTGATGCCTGTGTCAAGATGCAAAATATATTTTACTGTGAGTCGTGGTCAGAAAAGTTTTTCCGTCATTGATCTAAGGGGTGAGTGGAGGAGAGCTGAGGACTGAGCCCTCAGGTGGTACCCTTAGGTGTGCAGAGGTCAGGAAAGGGATCCATCAAGAAAGCCCATGAGTGGGTGGCCCGTGATGTAAGAGGAAAGCATTTTGGGTCAGGGAGAAGGATCATGCACCTCTCACACTGTCACATAGCTGAGAAAGATCACTGAGAACTGACTTGGGTTAGCCACAGGAAGGGCAGTGGTGAGCTTGCTAAAGAGCTCTTATTTTTTAAAAACTATTTATTGAGAGAGAGCACGAGCAATCGGAGGGACAGAGGGAGAGGAAGAGAAAGAATCTTAAGCAGACTGCTTGAGCCCACGGCCCTGAGATCATGACCTGAGCCCAAATCAAGAGTTGGATGTTGGGGCACCTGGGTGGCTCAGTGGTTGAGCATCTGCAGGGGTCCTGGGATGGAGTCCCACATCCAGCTCCCTGTAGGGAGCCTGCTTCTCCCTCTGCCTGTGTCTCTGCCTTTCTCTGTGTCTCTCATGAAGAAATAAGTAAAATTAAGTCGGATGCTTGAGCCACCCGGACACTCCTGATAAGAGGAGCAAAAGCCTGGGTTGAATGGGTTCAAGAGAATGGGATGCAGGACGAAGGTGGAGATGGATTATGAGTGACTCTGAGGAGTATTGCTATAAAGAGGAATATAGTAGCTAAGAGGGGGATGTGAGGTCAAGGATGAGGGGAGGTTTCTACAGACAGCAGAAAACCCAGCATTTGCATGCCAATGGCAAACCTTCCCACCCAGGAGGGGGTGGTGGTGGAGAACTCAAAGACCCAGGAGAGGGATGGTGAGGGACACTTCTGGGAAGTTGTCCTGGAGCAGGTGAGAGGGAAGAGGATCTAGGAAAGGGAGTCTGTGAAAGGAGCCAGGACAGCTGAGCCAGGCGTTAAGAGGAAATGCCAAGGATGTGGGCAAAAGTCAGGAATTTCGGTTAATTTGGTGGAGGGATGGGATGGTCTCTTCTGAAGGCTTCTGTCTGCTGGGCAAGATTAGAAACAGTTCAGCTGATGGCTGAGAAGGGGGAGCTAATGGTCCCTGCTTACTACTCAGGGTTAATCCTTAAGTCTTCCCAAGGCTGGTGTCCCGCCCGTCCTCCTCCTCCCTGGGACCTGCTGCAGAACCCTTGGGTGACCGTGAGTGGGGCCTAGTGTACCCCACTCTCCCATCAAAATCTCCCAAGGGCCCTGCATCTGCCACCAGGCTCGTCCATGCAGTGAGGTCACCAAGAAGGGCAGTCGGGGTTCTGAACAGAGTGCAGTCAAGGGCTGTGGAGTGGCCTGGGAGGAGTTGAAGTCCACGGCCACTGGTTCACCCTTCCGTAGGAACTGGGGAGTTCTGGTTGGACGCAGCCCCAGGGGAGAACCAAAACCAGAACAATGTGTAGAAAAATCAGAAATGGAAGGAAATGCACCCAAGCTGCCATGGTGGCTATTCGCTGGTGGTAACGTGCCCCTTTTTGGGGAAATTTCCATTTTCCTAGGAACCATAAATTCCTTTTTATAATTGATCTCTAGTAAATCAGTAAATTCCTCCCTCCCTGCCCCGGGGTTATCCCAGGACTGGAAGGAGATGGGGAAGAGGACGGAGCTGGGGGAGGAGGTGCGGCTCTAGCAGTCCTGCTGTTATCGGTTTTATCTGTTTGCGCTGAAAAATCACTGGGCTAGATGATTTCTAAGGTTTAGGTTTGCTCCAACTTACACATTCTGTGCTCCTATTGTTCCTGTAAGTCGTCCAGGTGATAGCAGCGCTGCGATTTTATCTGAACGATGTTTTCCACCGAGTTATGGACACAGGTCCATCCCTTCAATTCCTGGGAGAGGGGGAGAGTGTCCTGACAGGTTCCTCGTAGAGGGGGGCGGGGGTCAGTGGGTAGCACGGTGCCTGGATCAGAAGGGGTCACCTCGGCAGCTTCTGGAAAGAAGTGAAATTTGGCCAGACGTACCACCCAAGGAAGGGACTATGGGGCTTGTGCAGTGACCCCAAATTGGGAAAGACCCACTTCCTGAAATCAGATGAGACCAGGGTGTGATGGCTCCACGGCCGGGGTGGGGTGGGGGGCTGCCCACTGCATTCTTCCCTGAGTTACACCCAGGGGATCCCCCCCCCCCCCCACATCAGAAAGAATGGCATTAAGTGATGGGTAGCCGTGGAGAATGGCAAGCCTCCTTTCTTCTGTCTGGGATGATAAAGCCTCTGGCAACGGAAGGAAAATACCTTGATTTTCTTGAGTTCCTGTAAGGACAAAGAGCTTGTATTGTTCTGGGTAACCAGCAGTAGTTCCCAGCATAGAACCGTCTAGATACCTGCTTGGTGTAAACATAGACACGTCGTATGGGAGCCGCTCCCCTGCCTCTGGATTCTGTCCTGGGAGAGAGTCCAAGAGGTAACCACTTGCCATGAGCCGTGGGGGTGGGGGGGGGCGGTGCATTGGGTGATTCAGAGTAAAAGCAAGTGGGTTTTTTGGGGGGCCTCCTTCCTTAGATGAGCCAAGTTCAGATAAGGGGGGGGGTACCTGGCACAAAGATGGGCCGTGATGGTGATGGTGTCGGGCCATCCGCTGTCATTCATTCATTATTCATTCCTCAAAGTGCTCCGAGCCAGGCACCCTTGCGGGTTGGGGAGTGGGGCAGTGAGCAAGGCACAGGACTCCGGGGTGCAGGTAGGGTTTTGGTTTTTGGTTTTAGTGTGGGTTTTTTTTTTTTTTTTGAGCCAATATCTAAAGATTCTGAAATTTTACTGAAATGTCTCGGTTTCTGGCTTCTGACCTGTGAGTGAAGTGGCAAGCGTCGCCCTCATTGCCACCGGTAACAGCCAGCTGGACCTGAGCGGTGGCTGCCCCGTTCAGGGGGAAGTGCTTCAGTTCACTCCTCCGAGCCCCTCTGTGGCACCTGGCCTTGTCACCCAACACCTGTGGCCGCAGCCCTAGGCCTTTGGCCAGAGTTCTGGTTCCGGGAGGGGGCGTTGCACCTTCTCCATGGTAACCACACCCTGAGAGCCCCACTTTCGCTCCCGTCTGCTTTGATTTCGTTACTATTCAACAAACATTGACTGAGCAGCTCCTGAGAACCAGACACCAGGCTGGGCACCAGGCACTCGAAGATTAATAAGGCAGTGTTTGCCCTTCTCCGGAGAGGGCTTCCTGGAGGAGGTGATGCAGGGAGAGGGGAGCGATGAGGCGGGAGGTGTAGACACAGCCCACAGAGGTTCTGCTGGAACAGAGCTGGGGTTTTACCTTACAGGTCAGTGGTTCACAAAATTAAGTGCACTCCGGACTCACCTGTGAGGTTGCTGGGCCACATCTCTAGACTTTTTGATCCAGGAGACCGCAGGGGTGGGGGGTGGGGAGAGAGGAGTTGTATTGCCAGCAGGTCTGCTGGGTGTAGGAAGGTGCTGCTGGTGGCACTGGTCTGGGAACCATAAACGTCCTTGGCCATTTGAGCTGTGTCCGGTCCTGCTAGACCACTCCCCGTGGCCTAGATCCAAGTTATGCCAGCACATGGGGCACACTTTTCTCTTCAGAGGCCACTGGCCCAGAGGTGGTGCTTCCAGAAAGCCAGGAATGGAGGGGCCACTCTCCTATGGTTTGGGAGCAGCGTGGAGGCCAACTTCGAGCTGGGTGGGGGCAGAAAAAATGAAAGGAGTCTACAGGTGGAGGACAAATGTTTGATAGAAAACCTCCAAGCTAGACTCTCAGCAGGCAGGAGAGAATGCAGCCACCGGGACACTCCGGGGGATCCTGCGGGACATGGAGGTGTGGACACGAGAGGAAACGCCTGGAGTGTTGTACTTCGGTGCCTCTTGCCTGAGTCTGGATCTGAGTCTGAGCCTGGAGCCGGACCTGGACTTGGACTTGGACAGAAGCATAACCTTTGGAGTTAGGCGGACTCAGGTGAATCCCATCTGACGGGGGAAGTAATGAGCCTCCGTGGTCTGGATTTCTTATCTCTAGAATGTAAACAATAATCCAGTGACGAGTCACCGTGAGGATGAAGTGAGGTCATGCATGAGCAGCTAGATTTCGTGCTGAGGCGAGAGCAGAGAGGCTTCTCACACGGATCTAAAAATAAGAACCACGACTGAAGACCTACTGTGGCCAGATCATTCTATCCGGCTCGGTGTGTGCACCTGGTAAATTATTCTCTGCCAGTGCACCAGGGTGGCATGAGGAAGGCCGGAGCCAGGCCTTCACATACAGCCAGGCCCGCGGTAGGTCCTCCGTGAGGCTTCTTGACTGATGTCTGTGCCAGGTCCCTACGTCTAGAGTAGACGTGACACCGCTGGCCAGGGCGAAGGGACAGGGGAGCCCTCGGATGCCAGGGGGAAATAAACAGGAATGATCTGTTGCTCTAGAAGTGGGAGGAGAAATCCATCAGGATAAGCCATGCCGGCAGCAGAGAAACAGGTTGGCAGGGGATTTTAAGGGAGCATTTAAAAAAATTATTTTTCATTTGTTTTTATTAAAGTTCAATTTGCCAACCTAGAGTCCAGTGCTCATCCCATCAAGCGCCCTCCTCGGTGCCCGTCACCCCCTTACCACAACCCTCCACCCGCCTCCCCTTCTGCCACCCTTTGCTGGTTTCCCAGAGTTAGGAGTCTCTCATGGTTTGTCTCCCTCTAATTTTTCCCACTCAGTTCCCTTCCTTTTTTTTTTTTTTTAAGATTTATTTTTATTTATGATAGACATAGAGAGACAGAGAGAGGGGCAGAGACACAGGCAGAGGGAGAAGCAGGCTCCGTGCAGGGAGCCCGACACGGGACTCGATCGGGACTCCAGGAACATGCTCTGGGCCAAAGGCAGGCGCGAAACCACTGAGCTACCCAGGGATCCCCAGTTCCCTTTCTTTTTAAGGGAACATTTTAACTTAAAAAAACAAAGACAAAAAAACTTGAGGTTAAAGAGTTCAAGGTTCTGAGGCCTGATTCATTAAACTGATAATTATGTATCATATCTACCATGGGTTCAGTGTATGGAGTGTGGCGGGAAAGGTCTGAGAGCCAGAGAGGCGAGGGTTTGAGATCCTGGCTCCGCCTCTGGTTGTAACAGACCCATAAGGGGAGAAAGAAATGGGCTATGATACTTTCTATTCATCGACTCAATAAATAATTTATAGTTAGAACGTCCTACAAACTTACTTAGGATCTCTTAGTTTTCGCTTGGGCACAGCATTCACGTCTCTTCCCAGTACTGACGATCATTTCTGTGGGTAATCTCCTGTGCCAGACATCTCACGCACGGCACGTTACCTGCAGCACTTAGATTCACCAGTTTCGCGTGTGTTTGTTAGATCAGTGACCATGACCCTCTGTGGCCGACTTGTCACTAGGCCCGGCACAGTATCGGACCATCGCAAGCGCTTAATAAACGGTGCCTTAACTAGGACTTGCAAGCCTTAATTTCACATAACATCATCTTTGAATATTCAACACCCACATTTGCAGGCGAGTGGAGCAGAGATTGTCTTCTGCTTTGACAGATGGAGGGAAATTGCCCCAAATCTGAGGACTCCGGGATGGGGGACTCACAAGCCAGCATCAACTTCTTTAGAAAGCATTTACCTTAGCGCGGCTCCGTGCTCAGCGGGCGGCAGCCTGCACTTGCTCTAAAGATCTCCGGTTGCAAAAGGAAACTATGGTCTAAGGAAACACGGAAGGGAAGCTCTGAGCACCGAGCTTGTTTCCACCTGGTGGACACCATAGGGTTCTAACTGGCGATTTTCCCCCACTTCTAGTTGGTGCCTAGAGAGCGGAGAGCCCGCGGCCCCTGGGCTCCAGCCAGTGTAGATCTCCAGCACATTTCTTTGCTTCTTCTTTCACTTATTTTGTAATCAGCCCTTTGTCTATTCGTAAGCTGCCTTAAAGTCCTTTCTGCAGCAGCATACAAATGGGGTGGCAAAGAGTCCCCGTTCCCGATGTCAGAGGTGACCGCGATGATTTTGGGGCATCTGTTTCCAGGGTTTTTTCCTCTGCACGTTTATATGCAGATTTAAGGAAGTTGCAAACAGCCTATCAGGATGCCAGCCTGTGTTCTGGTCCTTTTAGCAGTTTTCCACTTAAACCTGATCCTTCGAAGTCTAGTGCTTTCTCCCAACGAGGACGTGCCACGTGATTTGACATTTCCTGAAGTCTGGCAGCTTCCTGGGGGATAGATCCCCTGTCGGGTGGGGGGGGGGCGCTGACTGAACAATCCAACATGATCAGCACTGAAGCAGCTCCTAAAGAATTCGAAAGTTCAGAGTGGTTTTGTGCAGGTGATTATTTGGGGAGCCACTTTTTCGGGCTTTTACAGTACAATCTGCCTCCGCAGCGGTGGCTGCGGCCAGGAGATCACCAAGCTGCCAGGCCACTGGCCCCAGGGGTAGGGGGCCCAGCTGCTGCCTCCTCCAGGCCCAGCCTGAACAGCAGAGTCTGGCGGCCAGTACCTGTCTTTCCTCCTGCTTCCGTCACCCGCTGCTTCTTGCTGCTAGAGGGTTTGGCATGGACAGGGCAGGGCCATGGCTTTGCCCGTCAGTTTGGGTATCTTGTCCCCCTGCTGACTCAGGGCAGGGCACTGAGCCAAGGAAGAGGAATGAGACCCAGGTTCCTGGGGGGCCCCTGTCTCAGGCACAGCCATCTCCCGGGGAAGAGTGCCATCCTCCTCCCCTCCGCAGCCCTCTGTCCCTTGCACCCTGTAAAGTGTGCCAGCCCCACAGAGTGCATGAGATTGACAGGAAGAAGCACCCGGGAGCCCAGAGCACAAGCCCTGTAGGCTGGTCAAGAGGGCCCGGGGCCAGGGTCTGCACACCTGAGAATACGTTCTGGTGTCAGGATGAAACCTGGCAGTGCATAGACCCGCTTTGTTTGGCCTATTTTTTTTTTTTTAGGGGTAAATTTCATAAAACTGGTTATCTGGCTTCTCCCAGAAAAGTCCAGAGACCTGGCAACCTCACTCCATGTCTTCCCATACAACACTTGGAGCTGCTCTCTGATGGCATTTCCTGTCCAGGCTGACACAGGACGCACCTGTCTTCTCCACGTGTGATTCCTACCTGCAGCCTGCCCTTGAGGGAGTGACTCCTGCCCCACTCTGGGCAGCACTTTATCTGTTTCCTCATCGAAGCTGGACTGAGCTCTAAAAGCAAGAGCACTGTTTAGAGATGTTTCCCTCCCCCGGCCCTGGTGTGTCCTGCTCCTCCAAAGGCTGCAGCTCTGGGTGGAGGTGGATAAGCGCTCGGAGAGGTGGAGGCAGGGACACCAGGAGAGGCTCTCTCAGGCTGCTGGATTTCCGGGAAGGGGATCTTTCGTGAAGGAAATAGCATGAGAGGACACTGTATGGGCAAGAAGTCTAAGTCGTGGTTAGCTGGTGAAGTGTGGGGTGGATAATAGGGTCGCCCAATACGGAAGCACTTAGAAGGAAGAGAAAGGAGGATGATCCTGGCAGAGGCCAGGCCTCCCCTTCACCTCACTTCCCCTTCACCTCAATTCCTTCTAGATCATCATTTGCATGAGAGTAGGTAAACAAAGAGCTAGAGTTTGTGGTTTTTTAAAAGTTTACCCTGCCTTCCGGTGGCTTTTCAGGTAAAGTGGTTGGACAAGTAACTGATGAAAATGTTTAAATGCAATTCCAATCCCCATCAATGCACACAGACATTGGGTAGAAGTTTGGGGGGATGTGGGTAGACTATCGTGCTTTCTACATATTCAACAGGATGTGTGTTAGGCAAGCGCAGTATGTCGGTACCGTCCACAACCCTACATCTGTGTCACTCTTTACACTTACAATGCCCTTTCCTGTCCTAATTTTTACTAAATTTTCATCATGAGTTAGGGAAGGTAGGTTTAATGTTGCCCCCATTTAATGGGTATGAAAGCTCCAACTCAGGCATCTCTTAATGGATGGATTAAAGAAAACTTTTTTTAACCTAATTTTTGAAATAATGTGGATAGTCCTACACCTGACAAGAAATTATTAGATTTTACCCTTAGGTCATCCCAGTTAAGGTCAGGTATATACCTTCCAGTCTGTTTCTTTCCATGGCTACTCTGTTTTTTCTGTGGTACCCCATTGGCTCATGTCTGGCTTAACAGAGGATTCTGTTCCCTGTACGTATAAAGTAGTAAATATTTTTTTTTTTGCCTACATCACAGCATCATAATATATCAATGGGAAAAAGTTTGTTATACATTCATTTAAGTGGTTTCCAATTGTTTGCTACCATAAGCATGAGCTTTCGTAGGAGCATTTTAAAAACAAAATACTTCTGGGGGAGGGTCATGAGACAATCGAGGTGTAAAACGGAATAGACACCATTTTTAAGCACCACTATCACTGGGCAGCAGCATCTCCTGAGATACTACACACGCCGCCTTCTTTTTCCCCATAGCTCCTTCCACACTGGGTTCTAGAACTTTCAGTTTTGGGGGGGATAGTTGCATATGGTGGGAATATGAGATGCCCTAATGGGCTGTGGGAGATCTTTCTCTGCCAGTGGGTGCTCAGGAATCACTCACCTCTTTTGGCATCTCCAACCAGGCATGTGGGACCCAGACTCAACCGAGAGCAGAAGAGAGATTCGAGCCTCCAGGATGGCGTTCAGACATGAGTTCAGAGCAGTGAGTTTCCACCTTAACTTGATCAATTTTTTCTTTTGATTGTAATTAATCAAAAATTCATTCTTAAAAATGTGGTCAAAAGTTATACTTTAATAACTAAATCCCCTGGGTTTAAAATTTTAAGTCATGGGAGATATTTAGGGAGCAATCTGCACCCCAAATCCCAGTCCCTCAACCCAGGAAGAAGCCGTCTCTTTGGAGATGTGCTGTTGAGAAAAGAAGCGCCATGACGATCTTCACAGAATTTTACCATTTTTTATAAAATGGCCAACAGAACTAGGGTGATAAGGACTGCGGGCAGGGGAAATGCTCAGTGAAAGTTTTGACACGTGAATGATAAGGAGTGTCCATGTGTAAAATTTAGAAAAATGTTCTGGGCAGGGGGATGGCAAGAGCAAAGGCCCTGGGGTGGGAACAAATGAGAGAAGCAAAGAGAATGCCGGAGTGAAAGAGAAGCCACCTCTTTCTCTGCACTGGATTCCTGGCCACCCTGCAGGCCGTGGGGCCCTGTGTGATGATCCAATCAGCACCCAATCAGCACCCGTTACCCCGGGCCCTCTGTGTGGTACTGACTTGTTAGGCTCATTCCCTTACAGTAGGTCCTAGTAAAGGGGGGATTTTAGTGTCGGTGGCCTCAGCGCTTTGGAATCTAGCTCGGTACTTACTATGTAGTAAGATGTTTTCTGATTATCCAAAGTAAATAGTGTTAAGGCTGGGCAGTAAAAGATGCGCACAAATAGACCCATTAGACCCTTCAGGCTTACTTACTCTTGCTTTTACGGTTTTAATGACCACTAATTACATGGATAAATTAATGAGGTGAGCTATTTTCTTAATCCACAACAGGTCAGAAATAGCAATATAATGATGGCTTCTGATGATGATAGAGCAGGAGGTTACTGCTACATATACTTAGAGTGGCCACTTGGAGAGACTCTCTACTGACCCAACTGCTAACACTGCAGCAAGGAAAGAAGCAGAGAAGTCATCAGAAAGCTCCGCAAACACATATAGACACACACGCACACACACACTCACGCATACACACACACAGGAAAAATCTAAAACTTTGCTGTCTGGGCCTATTTAGGGTAGAGAACCAGCTCAGGTGCTTAAGAAATTCTGAGATTGCCACGAGGTTTTGTAAAATGGCAAGTCACCGGGAGGGTTGTGGGAGTCCGCTTGCTGCTGGCAGCAAACGCCTGCGTGTGTGCTGTTTTAAAAGTTGATCACAAAACTGGTTAAACACCGGAGACGGAGCAGCAGGCCACCCGCGTAAGCGGTAGCCGTGCTGACGACTATGGCAAACATTTAGGTGACACAGCCGGTAAGTGGCTCCAACCGACTGGCTTCAAAGGATTTCAAACTCCCGTGACAGAGCCCTGCGCCCCTTCGCGTCCCTGTACCCCGCCCCAGTGCCACCAGGTTTTCTGTAAGCTGTTTAATGGTGAGATATGCGGAGGAAAGAGAAAAAACCCAAAAATTAAAAAGCCATAGGATTAGCCCAGCTCAAGGCTTTATCGCAAAGCAAATGACCCGTGACCCCAAATGGAGAACATTGTCAATGCCTCTGAAATCCCTGCAGGGTCCCTCAATCTCACCCCCTCTTTCCCAACACAGTGACCACCACCCCCCCCCCCCCCCTTGTGACTTGATGCTAAGTCCTTGCTTTTCTTCAGAGTTTTACCAGCTAAGTGTGCATTCCTGAGCACTGAGATTCAGTTTGGGCTCATTTGGGAGTTTCATGCAAGTGGAGTCCCAGCAGTAGGAAGCCCTAGGTCTGGGGGCTCCTCTCCCTCAGCGGTTACCTGTGAGCACCGAGCCACTCCCTCCCACCTGGCCTTAAGTTGTGCATTTCCCTCCCACACTATCCGGCCACTTTTGCCTCCCAAAGTGGAGGTTTCATAACAGCATTTCGTTGTATAAGTGTGTTTGTACTTAACAGTCCATCCTATTAATGGTCACTTCGGTGTGGTGCAGGCGTCTCCCTCCACTCTGCTTGGCCTTTTCACTGTCATAAAAATGTCTTTTCCCTTATGGTTAATGCATCTTGTACGCTATTTAAGAAATCTTTCTTCCGCTCCGAGTTCATGAATATTTGTTTATACTGCTTTCTACAAGTCTTATTATTTTGGCTTTTACATTGAGATAAATTCTTCGGTGTGTAGGGTGTCAGGTAGAGGGTCAAGTTCCATTTCTTGCTGCTTGGATATCCATTTAGTGCAGGTTACCTTCACCTGCTGTTCTGCAGGGATTGGGCTACAAGTCAGGTGTCCCTATCTATTATTTTTTCTGCTCATACATGTTCTTTGGGCAACACAAATATCCCTATAAGGAAAAGTAGATAAGAAATTAGTGAAAATTCTAGCTGGTTATGTGAGCGGGTTAATATTAACTCTGAGGGTACCTGGATGGCTCAGTTGGTTAAGTGTCTGCCCTCAGCTCAGGTCATGATCCTGGGGTGCTGGGATCGAGCACCATCGGGCTCGCATCGGGCTCCCTGTTCCGTGGGGAGTCTGCTTCTTCCTCTGCCTGCAGCTCCCTCTGCTTGTGCTCTCTGACATCTTAAAAAAAAAAAAAAAAGACTTTAACTGTCAACTACTAGTCCTGCAACATTGGGATTAAGTTATTTCACTTCCCTGGGGCCCCATTTTCTGGCCTTTATCCCTAGCTCCTTGTATTCTAAGGATTAATGATTTAATATATCTAAAAGTGTTTAGGACAATACTCAGGTAAGCACTCAAAGAGCAGTCACAATCTTTAATCTGCAATTTAAAAACTCCTTTACTGTCAAACCCTAATCTGACCTGAGAAAGTTACGCCACGTAGTATAATATTCCTACAACTTCACAGCAAAAAAATAAATAAAAAATATGAGTAGGTTTGATTGCAGACTGCTTGCCCAGGCCCCAGAAAGTGTCTTGCATCTTACTTTTTAAAACTGGAAAGTTCTAAATTCTGAAACATCTGGCCCCGGAGGCTCAGTATGGACTGTGGGCCTATATTATTAGCAAGATAGTTTTGTAGCCTTGGGCAAGACTCTGGGTGGGCCTGGATCTTGCCTTAATGATACCACTTAATCCAATCAGTTTTACAGGACAACAGCACTTGAAGTTTGTGTGTAAACACAGGCTGTTGAAAGTATGTGTAAGTCCTCAAGGGGGATAGTGCGCTGTATCAGATAGGATAGGAAGGGAACCTGTAGCAATCTGTGCTCCCCTAAACAGAAGGACACGCATACACACAGCACCTAGATTTCTTCCAGACTTTGTGGAAAAAGGAGCAGAAAAACCATCCAGCACTCGAATCAAATAGATCTCGCCCCTGATCTATTACCGGGATGTACACACCTTAAAAGAAAGCCTCCTGATTGAACCAGCATTTTGCCTTTTCAACTGGAACATAAAAGGGAAAGCTTCCCCTTCCCCATGTTTTTGTTTTTTGTTTTGGTTTTTTTTTTAGATTTTGATCTATTAGCTCCCTGTTGGGAGTGATAGAAAGGCAACGTGAAAGTGGTTTGCTCTGTGCCCCACATCAAAGCCCACAGTGACTGGTGGGGGGAGGCTTGTCGGGATGAAGGCCCAAGTAAGGCTGCCCCTGTGAGCCCCTAAGATGGGATCTGCAGGCTGCTTGCCCAGGGCTGGAGGAGGAGCTGAGCTCAGTGAGCTCCGGGCGTGGATCTCCATCACCGGGAGACTCCGCTTTGGAAGTCACACGGAGGAAAGGTGCTGGTTGATCCCTGTCCCCAAGGGCTGCCTTTGAAGTCTGGCACCCACTAGCAAAACCACCGTCCCTCTAAATAAGAACAGCCCGGGCTGATTTGATTTCTGCGCCTACGTTCCAAGCAATATGTCCTGACCCTTGGACTGATGTGCCTCAGCATCTGAGGCTGTGGAGTAGTGACCTCAGACACCAGGTTCCAGATGAGACTCCTCAAAGCTTTGCCCAACACCGGAGGTTCCGGGCCGAAAACTATAATGGTTAATATGTACCGAGTGCTCATCAGGAATGGTGCTCCGTGCTGTAAATATTTTAGCTCACTCTGTGCCGAGGGGGACATTATTCCCATTTTTACACAGGAGCAAAATGAAGGCCCGGAGAGCGAGGGGTAGAACAGGAACCTGAGCCGCGGCACTTTGACCCAGAGATACTGTGGGTAACCAACCACTGACTTCTCAGCCCCAGGGACTGCCCTGCTCTGTGGGTTCTAGGAAGCAGGACTCCTGACTCCCTCCCTCCGATGGAGGAGACAGCTCCGGGGTTGGGGATGAAACCCCTGAAACGGGCCACTCTTTGTGCGCACACCTGAGCAATGAGTAAGCTAAGCCTCGCTCACCTGTGCTGTAAAAGCAGGCAGGGCCGCGGCCTAGCGAAGGGGCCTGGGTGTTGGAATAAGGTCCAGGTTTGCTCCCCACTTTTGCAAATCCAAGGGATCCTATGCCATGCCCCCTAACCCTTCCAGAAACCTCGCCTAGAAAGGAAGCTACTGTCTCTCACTCCTGAAGAAGTTTGTGTGAGTGTTGCGTGATGTCCGCCTGCACCCAACTGGGCAGGTGGTGGGATACCTGTGGATGGGCTCTTCCCCGGTGGTGGTGGTGGGGGGCAGGTGCTCTCCCGGCTGGGGGGGGTGCAAAGGTGTGAGGGCCCCAGGGAGTACGCAGAGCAGAAGAGGGTGCAGAGGGTGCGATGAGGGACACGGGGGGCGGGCAGCAGCCGGCAGGGGTGCTCCAGAGGTGGGAGCCGAGCCTGGCTGACCCGGCCGGCCCAGGGCTCCAGCCGGCCCAGGTGTCTCAACCGCAGAGCGGCGGCGGCAGGGCAGAAAGCACCGCAAACACTGATAAGCCGAACAATCCGGGCTTTGTTTCGGAAGGATTTGCCTCCGAGTTTCCAGTTGGCTTTTATCTGCGTCTGGACGCGTGTGACCGTCCGCCCCGGAGCTGCGGGAGGCGCCTGCAGGGTCGGGCGGGCGAGGGCAGGGGCAGGGGCCGGGGCCGGGGCAGGGGCCGGTGCGGGCGCGGGGCGCCTGGCGGGGGCGCTGCGCGGGGCGGGCGGGTCGCGCAGGTAGGCAGCGCAGGTAGGCAGCGCAGGTAGGCAGCGCGGGCGGCGGGCGGCGGGCGGCGGGCGGGCCTGGAATGCCGGGGGCGTGCTGCCGCCGCCTTTGCGCAACCCCTTCGCTATATATAGGGCGGCCGCGGGGCTCGGCCGGCGCCTGCTTCGGGCCTCGCCTGCCGGGCCGCGCCGGTGAGTACGCGGGCGCCCCCCCAGACACCTGCGGCCGCCCCGGGACCCCCCCCAGACACCTGCGGCCGCCCCGGGGACCCCCCCCCAGACACCTGCGGGCGCCCCGGGGACCCCCCCCCCCAGACACCTGCGGGGGCCCCGGGGACCCCCCCCCGCCCGGCTGCGGGCGCACGGAGAACCCTGCCTGCCCTAAGTGGCCACATTTCTTTCTTTTTTCTTCGTTTCTTCTCCGTGCTCCTGCAGTGGCAAGTCCCATGACACAGCTGATGCGACTGCTCAGGTTGCTCACCAGCCGCGGTGGGCAGCTCTAAAATGCTCCTGGGGGTGGGGGAGGTTCGGAATTCGAGTTCTGGGGAGGGGAAAGTTGGGGAATGGAAGGGGGCGCCCAGGGATCAGGATGATGATGGGGCTCTTTCTCTTTCCCTCTTTCTCTCTTTCTCTCTCTTTTGGTCATTCACTAGCTGTGTACCTAAAGCAGGTTGCTGTCCCCCCCCCCCAGCCTCAGTTTCCCCATCTCTGTGAGCAGGGGAGAACAGGGAACCCTCTCACAGCCTTCCCTGCGCCGGGAATTCCAGGTTGGTGGGGCTGCCCCAAGCCGTGCCCTTCCCACCAGCACCACCACCCTGCTTGTTTGCAGGGTTGCTTCTTCCAAGTGACTGCAGGGCACCCCGGCTAGTTTGCTGGGCCCGGCAATCCCGTGCAGGGCAGGTCTTTTCAGCTCGTCTTGGGGGAGAGTGGAGCCCACGGTTTTTTAGGGTTTTTCAGAGCCAGAGGGTACTGCCACCGGGTGAGCACTGTGGGGCAGTGGGTTGCAAGGTAGTGTGCAGAGGTGAGGTCAGGTTGGGGGGCGCCCAGCATCTCCCAGCCGGAAAAAGGGTGGCGCATGGAATGGGAGTGAGTTCAGGCTCCAGATTCCTGGAGGCGGTCGCCTGCCATGGGTAGCTGGCGCGGATGTAGAGGCTTAGACTCATTCATTTTCCTTAGGGGGGGGGGGGGGAGGTGGCACGGAGTGACGAGCTTTTGGGCTAGGGCTCAGTGGCCTGTGGCCTATGCAATTGCTGGTGATGCAGTTCATTCTGGAAAGTTCTCTGTATTGACACTGCCAGGCACTCTGCTCGGGGCGTCCTTTATGCCCATTGATCAGTCAGCCCTACACCAGCTCAGCGAGGGAGATGGTGTTCTCGTTTTGAGATGCTGAAACTGAGGCTCAGAGAAGTTCAGGGTCGCACACAGTGGTGGGACTCCGGAGCCGGTCCTCACCCACCGTGTGGTTCTCTCTCGGGGCTGTGTGCCAGGCGCTGTCCCATCAGCAGACCTGGCAACCCCAGGGACGCAGAGGGGGAGCCCCTGAGCAGCCGCCTCACGGCCGATGGTGGGGAGTTCCCGCCGGGTCCTCTCTCGACTCCAGATCCGTAGGGTCAGCCTGCACAAGAGCTGGGGCTCTGCTGCTTGGGAAGGCCGGATGAGTGGGGCCTGTGTACCCACACCGCTGAGGACAGTGATGGGGCGCCAGGTGCCGTACATTTCCTCACCTCCCAGATCCTGGAAGGAGCAGCCAGCAGCATGGGGGTGGAGAGGGCCAGGAGGGGAGTGGCCGGCAGGTGCGGGGTGCCCTGGGCTTGGTCAGATGGCTCTCCTGGCTGCCTGCGCCTCCAGGGGGCAGGGTTTAGGAGCATGGGCCTGCACCTCCTTTTCTTACTTGCCACAGTCTAGCACGGTGAACCCCCACCAGATGATGCTGGAGTCCGTGGACGAACCAGAAAAGGAAGTATTGCGTGAAGGGAAATAATTGCTTCATCAGGGAAGTGTTGGTAAAGAGGGAATGGGCTTGGGCAGATGGTTGGACTCAGAAGAGGGAAGAGCAGAGTTCCAGGAAGGAGGCATGGAGACGTTCAGTAGAAATTTGATTTTGCTTTTTTGGTGGCACTGACCAGTGGGAGAATGAGGGCCTGGGGGGGGGGGGGCGGGGATGAAGCCAGCACAGGCCCCACGCAGAGCAAATTAGCATTCAAGACGCTTTGGTGTGTGGCTCCCCTGCCGTGATGCCCCGTGCCTCCCTGCCCAAGTCCAGCGGGTGTCCGCTTGTTCCACTGCTTGCGATGTTCTGAACTCCTTGGACATTGGGCCCGTGGACGTGTCTGTTTCTGCATTTGCTAGACTGTTCACTCCAGAAGAGTATTCTAGTCAGTCAAATCCAGAAAACATGACCTCATGACCTATTTATTTTTAAAATATTTTATTTGAGACAGAGAGAGATAGAGAAAGAGCATGAGCCGGGGAGAGAAAGAGGGAGAAGCAGGTTCCTGGCTGAGCGGGGAGCCCGATTTGGGACTTGATCCCAGGACCTTGAGATCATGACCTGAGCTGAAGGCAGACTTTTTTTTTTTAAGATTTTATTTATTTATGAGAGAGAGAGAGAGAGGGAAAAGCAGGCTCCAGGCCAGGGAGCCTGATGTAGGACTCAATCCTGGGACCCTAGGATCATGCCCTGGGCTGAAGGCAGGTGCTTAACCGCTGAGCCACCCAGGGATCCCCTGAAGGCAAAGTTTGACCGACTGAGCCCCCCAGGTGCCCCTGAAAGCCTAAATAATCATCCTTCTTGCACCTACCTGCTAAGAGTCCCCCCAGTGGGCCTGCTGTGATATTTAGGGTACGGTTTCTGGATGCAATTGCTCCTTCCAATAGATCTTGTCCACCCCAGCTTGTTTCTGGTGACAAGGGACACCCACTCACTAGTAAAATTCAGGCTTGCTTTGTTTCCTGGTCAGGGACCCGGTTCATCCGTTCAGCAAGGCCCCTGTATGTGGACTCCTCCATCCACCAATGCAAGGGGCCCGGCGATGCATGGTCTGCTCAGCACCCGGAAACAAGTCCCCAGTGGTGGGAGGACGGACGTCTGGATTATAGCGGCTAAGCACAAAGCTGACGTAAAAATAGTCAAGATTCAGTTTAATGAAGAAAACAGCTCATTGGGATCAGTGATTTGGAATAAACTTAATACCGTTTTCAGCCCCCTTCCTCCCTGCCCTCCCTCGGTCTCTCCCCCTACCTCCGGGCCCCAGCACAAAGCAATGTTAGCGCCTTCCTCTCTTGTGCTTTGGGTTCGTTTTTTGGACAGATATTTACCGGAGGTCCACTGTGCTGAGCACGGAGGTGACGAGCTTATGGGCTAGGGCTCAGTGGCCTGTGGCCTATGCAATTGCTGGTGATGCAGTTCATTCTGGAAAGTTCTCTGTATTGACACTGCCAGGCACTCTGCTCGGGGCGTCCTTTATGCCCATTGATCAGTCAGCCCTACACCAGCTCAGCGAGGGAGATGGTGTTCTCGTTTTGAGATGCTGAAACTGAGGCTCAGAGAAGTTCAGGGTCGAGACACAGGCAGAGGGAGAAGCAGGCTCCATGCACCGGGAGCCCGATGTGGGATTCGATCCCGGGTCTCCAGGATCGCGCCCTGGGCCAAAGGCAGGCGCCAAACCGCTGCGCCACCCAGGGATCCCTCCAGCGGACCTTTGCCCAGGTGCGGAGACCTTTTCGGTTGTCAAGACGAAGGGTGGGAGTAGACCCGGGAGGGAGGCTGCGTATCCTGTGGTGTACAGGACACCTTGCACAGCAGAGCCTCATGTGGCCCCAAAGGTCACCAGGACCGAGGCTGAGAACGTGCTCTGTGCACATCTCATGCCTCCGGTGCCAACGATGACCCAGTCATGCTGCTTGGCCTCCCACTCCCCAGTTAGGGGAGTGAAATCAGCTCCGGGAAAATAACTCTGTGTCGTGGCTGAGGAGATTGTGAATCCGGGTCCCAACCTCACTTGACAGGTTGAGCTGTGCTGAGAGCGCCAGTCACTCCCCTGCTGGGTGACTTGGGACAAGTGGTTCTGTCTTTGTGCTCCGGCTTCTTCCCGTTTGCAAGTGGGGATGAGCCCGACCCCTTTCCTGCACAGAGATCGCAGGAGACAATGTGTGTCGAGGCCCCGGGGTGCTGCCCCGTACCTGGCTGGTGCTCCCCAAGTGGCAGTTGTTATTGGAAAGCAATGGCTCTGTGTGTGGCGGAGAGTCCTGGGAGTCCCACGGGCACGCCAGCCCGCCTGGAGCACGGCAATGATCAGAGAGGCCTGTGGACCCCAGGTGGGGGCGGAGGGAGGCCTTGGGGAGGGAGATGAGGGAGGGCCTTCGGGAGCGCAGTGCTCCCCAGGCAAGAGCAGAGGGTGGAGGCCAGTGTGGCCTGAGGAGGGGGATCATTTAGGGAGCAGTGGGCAGTGAAGAAATGGGGAGTCCACGCAACCACACCGGGTGAGAGACTGGAGCCTAAACCAGTTAAACAGGCTGCCGCGCTGGCTGAGGCAGGAGGTGCTGGGGCCCAGCCTGGGGAGGTGGCTCCCGCAGCCAGTGCTCCCGGCTGGAGTCCGCAGGTCCTGGTGCTGGCCGGGTGGGGGGCTGTGCCCTCGGAGATGGGAGATGACCTCGCAGTCCTGCGACTGTGACAGCAGGGAGGGCAAACAGCAAAGCTCCAAGGAGGGGAGCGGGGTTGGGGTGACGGGAAGTGAGCTGCATCTGAGTCGGGGTGAGGTGCAAGCACAGGCTGCTGAAGCGGCAGGTGGCCGGTGGCCAAGGCAGGAGGTGAGGTTGGGCCAGGGGATGCTTTTGTACCGGGCTGGCAGGTGCTTCCAGACCGAGTCCACGGATCCCCGGCTTCCTCCCTGGGCTCTGTATGCAGAAGCGGGACGCTGACTTCTGTCACCCGACCGTGGCCACATCTTCCCATTTGCCTGGCACTGGGTCTTTCATCAGATACACTGCACTTCTGGCGACGGTGTGGCTGACTCATCCCTCCCAGGAGCAGTCCAGTCCTGCGGCTGCCAGGCAAGCACAGACTCCGAGTCCGACTCCTCGGGTCGCGCTGTGGCCTCGGGCCAGGTGCCCCAGTGTTCTCATCTGTAAAATGGGAAGGGCACTAACCCTCCCAGGGTTGCTAAGAGGAGGAACCCGCACCAGTTCATGGCACCGGCTACTGTTCCAAGCACTTTGCACAGACATTGACTCATTTCAGCTGCCTGATAACCCAGTGGGTTATAGACTGTTATAAACACCAGTCTACCTCGGGGGAAACTGAGGCATAGAGCAGTCGAGTGGCTTGCTGAGGCCACAGTGCATCTGGAGCAGAGCTGGAGTGTGGTTCTGAACCCCTGTGCTATGTAAAGGACCCAGCCTGCCTGACGTTAAGAGCTCCAAGGTTCTTTCTTTCCCCAGAACCCTGTGGCTAAGGATCCCTGCGTTGGGAGAGTCAGAGGTAGACCCTGCAGCTACGCTCCCCAAACCACGTGGGCTGGGCCCGTCTTTTCTTATCGCACCAGCATAGTGGCCTTGAGCTGAGCTTAGAGCTCTCAGGCCAGCCTTGATCTCCTCCCTAACCACCCAGCTCCACCCCACCTCCCCTGCCTGGGCCTCGGCCTTGGAGCTGCCTCCCAGCACACCCCAGGAAGGGGCCCCCTGGGCCCAGCAGGCCTTGAGCAGCAGGTTTGCCCCACCTTTGTCAGCTCTAAGAAGGCCTTTCATTGAGCCTAAGGGAGGAGTCCAATCTGGGAAAGGCACAGCCTCTCCAGAAGCCAGGCATTAGCAGCGGCCCTGCTCCTAGAAGCCAACCACGCCGCATGCAGCCAACACCCAGCCCTAGGGGGGGCTGCCAGGAAAGGCTCTGGATTCAAACTGACCCGGCTTCAGAGCTCTGCACCTTGGGGCCTTGGGCAAGTTACGTAGCCTCCTTGTGCCTCAGTTTCTTCATCTGTATAATGGGAGCATGATTCCCTTGAATGGGTGGCTGCGAGGCTGAGCGCAGCCCGGCTTAGTCAGTTCTGGCTGCCGCTGGCCAGGAGGTCCCAGCACCCTACCCAGGAGGCACGTGAGGGCTGTTGTGTGGCAGGCCCTGTGTCGGGTGCTTGCTAAGTTGAAATGAAAGGCCTGGTGTGTGCTTTCATGGAAGCCAGTGACTGCAGGACATTCCGCAGCAGAATGTGTCATGTCCTGCAGGTCGTGGGGAAGGTTGGGATTCCTTAAGCTAAGGAAATTAATGAAACCCCTTCAGGATGGGGACACACAGAATCAGCTTAAGTCCTGGCTTTACCCGTACGAGGAACAGTGACAACACGCGTGTCCCTGGACCACCTTGCTTCGTGGGTCTGGGGTTGGGCGACATTCTTAAAAGAACTTGGAAATTTCATACAGAAGAAAAAATAAGTCACCCCCAGGCCCGTCACCCTCTCTGAATCCCGTAGAACGTTTCCAGATCCTATGAGAACATGCTGTGAGTAGAACAAAAAAGTAATTCCATTCACAGTTTAGCTAAAGCATTTTCCTGGGTCTTTCTTTTTCCTCCTGATTCTTTATAACCTTTTTAATAGCGTGTTATTACACCGCATGCATGTACCCTGGTTAGGACAACGATTTCCTTATTTTCACTTTCCATCTCTTTGACAGTGTGGCAGACGTCTTTTCGATCTGCATCCCATTCTTTCAGTCAACCCCCATTTATTGGGCATTGCCAGTGGGCCAGGCGGAGCTGCAGACCCTTAGGATGTAGTGGTGAACAGGACCAAGCCTTTTTCTTTTTTTTATTTGTTTGTTTGTAGAGCTTACATTTTGGTAGGCAGGAAGTAGATCTATTTAAGAAAAATAGGCCAGTCAGATAGACCCAGATTCTGGGAAGGTCTCTTCAAAGAAGTGATCAGAACAGGGTGGAGACGTACTTTGGGTTTTCTGGGAGAAAATATTCCTAGATTCTTAATTCCTAGAAGTGAAATGACAAGGTCAGAGATGGATCGTAAAACACTTTAGATACGTAGCCAGTGCTTCTCCAGCCGTGCTCATCTCACTGCATCTTCTCCAGCACAGCGTATTATACTTAAGAAATAATTTTTTTCGGCTGATTTGATGGCCGAAGCTCCCCGTTCTGATTTGCAGGGCTTGGCTTGTTACTGAGGCCCCATTCTTGTTTTGTAGTATTTCAGCCACTGGTTCTTCCTCTTCTGTGAATTGTTTGTGCTAGTCCTTTGTACTGCACTGTCTAACGTGTGTCATAGGACAAGGAACCACAAGGAGTGGAATTCCAAGTGTGTCAGGAGCCACACTTCCTCTCCATGTAAGCAAGAAAGGCTTTGTTGAGAAAATGGGTTATGAGGAAGCCTCTCTCAAAGGTTAGAAGGAATGCGATTCTGACAAAAGGTCGTTAATCCAGGCAGCATGGCAGAGAAATAGTTGCCTGCTTCATGCCAGGCACTTTCTAGGTATCACCGTTGATCTCGTGGCCCTGCAAAGTATGCAGAACTAGCCACATTTTATAGATCGGGAGACATTTATGCCTTAAGCCCAGAGCTATAAAAGGACGTGCCTCAACACACGCCCACTGATAAGTGGCACCACTGGGATTCGAACCAGCTCCTGTGTGTCACGCTGCTCACGAAGACACGGTGGCAGGTGGAACGTAGGTGAACATCTGCACCTACGGTCAGTCCCCTGGATGAGGCTGGGCGCAGATCTGGGGTCTAGACATAAAGAGCAGGTGGGGCACCCATCGGCAGACCCGAGGACTTTGGCCCCCCGTGAGCTGATGGAGATGGATGGGTTCGCGTCCCCTTTCTGATGAAAGGAGGAGGCTGAGAAGGGAGTCAGAGAAACTAAAGGGAGTTCAGCTGACTGGAGGCTAGAATGGGAAAATACTGTAAGACGTGGCTTGATGTAGTGACAGCCGTGGCCAGCAGTTGAGGGAGACCCAGACGTGGAAGTCTGGGGCTTCGGAGCCCACGCTCGCAAGGTACAGAAGCACAACACCCTTCGTCTCTCCCGAATCTCTGCAACCACTGGGTGCTCTTCTTCCTGTCAGAGCACCCAGTGTGCCTCCTTTGAGGGGATCCTTCTTTAAGCTCTTTTCCCTCCACAGACCATGGCTCCTTGGCCTGAGCTGGAAAATGCCCAGCCCAACCCCGATAAGTACACGGAGGGGTCCAGTGGTCTGCAGTCCACCACCCCCGTGAATGGCAAGGAGACCGCCAAGAGTAAGTGCCGCCCATCCTGCCCCAGCCTGGCTCCTGGGGGGCACCCCGGGAGACCCGGGCTTGAACCTTATCCCATCATGGCCTTGTTTGGGTAGGTGACACCGGGACCCCAGTGACCAAGATCGAACTTCTGCCATCCTATTCCACTGTGGCACTGATAGAGGAGCCCACGGGGGTGGAAGACCCCTGGGACCTGCCCGAGCTTCGGGACACAGGGATCAAGTGGTCAGGTAAGAGTGGCAGGACGGATTGGGCTCGTTGTGTCCTCGATACTGTCTCCTTTGTGCTGTCCTCCTCTTTCGTTGCTCTGATGCCCTGCACGCAGGTCCCTGGCTGGGGGGACCTCCCGACAGGGTCCTGGAATCCTGGAGTCCAAGCCCAGTGTGAGAACTGGGGGCTCTTTTGTTCTCATTCATCCAGTGCATGTGCCAGCATTGGGGTAATAGCCAGACCAGGCACGACACCCGTACGTGTGTGCCAACCGGGTCCCAGGAGCGGTGCTCCGGATGCAGCATGAGCAGATAAGGCTGCTGCTCCCAGAGCTCCTGGATGGGAGGGGGGCAGGGGGGTGTCTCCTCACCTAAGTGTGGGCATCGGGGAAGGCTTCCAGAGGATAGACTATACAGCCAGAAGGGCTGGCCTGCAAGCAAATGCTGCATTTCTTTTCTGGGCGCAGGGCGTAGAGTCTGTCTGCTGAGAGGGAGGAGGTGAGAACCACTGTCAAAGTGAGCAGAGAAAATAGCATCCAGGGACACAGCATTCCAGGATAAGCGAGCGCCCGGGCCCTCCCCAAACGGAGGCTCTGATGGCTACCTCGCGGCCACATTCTAGAAAGTATTCTGTGCTGTTCAGAAAGTGCTCGGCAGAGCCATTATCTCTGACCCCACACTTAGCAGGTGCCAAGTGCCCTTAACTGCCTCACTCAGCAACACTGGTTCCGCTGAGCCTGGAGTCTGGTTTGCCTGTCAGTAGCCCAGACCCCCCCGAACCCCCCCTCCCCAGAGCCAATCCTTCAGAGACACTTGGCCACAGGCTTCAACTAAATGGACTATAGCGGGAATCGCTTTGAAAACTGCAGTCATGGATGCATCCGGGCCTTGCCATACATAAGAGCTTACGGCCACCTGGGTGAGGGGGCTGCGGGAGTGGGGAGCTCTGGGCTCATTTCTGGGTTTCAGGCACTAACAGCCTTCTGTACCTTTCCCCCTACCCCAGAGAGAGACACCAAAGGGAAGATTCTCTGCGTCTTCCAAGGCATTGCGAAATTTATTTTGCTTCTGGGTTTTCTCTACTTCTTCGTGTGCTCCTTGGATGTCCTCAGCAGTGCCTTCCAGCTGGTTGGAGGTATGGAGGAGAGGGACAAAGATCTGGGGTGGGGGTATTTTTCGTGGTATTTGGTTCAGATGGTCACAACTCAGCCGGTCCTCTCCAGGTCTAGCCTCTTGGCCTGTTTTAGGACAGGAAGTCACCTCATGTCTTGGGGAGCCATGCCCCCATTTTATAGAAGAGAAAACTGAGGTCAGTAAAGGGGCCATGGCCGGCAGCCAGGGCTAGAGCCAGTTCCAGGCAGCCGGCCTCCTGTGTCTGTCCCTAGACTCTGGACAGGAAGCTGTTTGACAGCTGGACTTAGGGATCCCTACTGTCTTGAGCCCTCCCACCTAAAGAGAGGAATGGACAGGAGTGCTCCTAGGCTCCAGCAACTGGAAATCGGGACTGGGCCTTTGCTGGAGAAGGACAAGGGTCCCAGCACTGGTGGATCTGTATCCTTAGCGGTTGTCTAACCATCTCCCAGGACTGAGCGTGGCTATGCAGTGTGGTGGGGGGGAGGGGGCTTCCCAGAGGTGAGACCAGCACCTGCTAGGTCACCTGTGTTCCTCTGACAGGTGACATCAATAGCCAGCGCTTTGAAAGCCTCCTGGGGTCCTACACATTCCTTCCCAGAGCCCTTCCCCACTACGGGGAGCATCTGAGGCTAAAAGTGGTCATGCTGTCCAGCCTGGAGCTAGCGTAGGGGATCCAAACTCAGATCCCAGTGACATGAAAGACCATGAATTTCTCTACCTGCCCCCTCCCCCCCAGTATAGAAATTTCTTGAACTCTGTGACCTGGGATTATTGGGTGGGCGGCATTTGTAGGGGTGGGTGAGGGGCAGACTGACTTTCCAGGTGCCACTCCCGGTCCCCCCAGCAGGCGCTTTCACTCTGAGCCCCTGACTAGTGGCCTCTACCATCTGGGCCCCAGTCTTCAGTGAATGGGTTGGGGAATGGATTGACGGTCTCGGGCATGTGGGGCCAGGCTGAGGCTGGACAATGGGCATTGGGTGAGGTGGAAAGAGAGAAGAATGGGAATATCCATTCCTGGGGGTAAATCTGAATGGGCAATATATCCAGAGACAGGAAATAGGGTCTCAGGGGACTCGCTGACCCCGTCTGGGCCAAGTAGAGTTGAGGCCAGGCTGGTGGTCAAGGAGGCTGGAGGAAGGACTCGGGGCCAGAAGGAGTGGAGGAAGTATGGGAGGCTGCAGAGTGAAGGGCCGAGGGGGACAAGCAGTGGTGGGGGGCCATAGGCACCTAGGTCACAGAGGTGGAGACATGATACCAGGACAGCAGAGGGGGAAGGCCATAGGTACCAGCTGGGCTGGAGGCTGGCCTCACTGTCCCCTCGCCAGCTGGCCACGGCTAGACATTATGATGTGTCCCATGCCCACCCAACTTTCTTTCTTTCTTTTTTTTCCAGGAAAGGTGGCAGGACAGTTCTTTAGCAACAACTCGATCATGTCCAACCCGGTGGCGGGGCTGGTGATTGGAGTGCTGGTGACGGTCCTGGTGCAGAGCTCCAGCACCTCGTCGAGCATCATCGTCAGCATGGTGGCCTCCTCACGTGAGTCCAGGCCCCTGTGGGCCCCGACACATTCCGGGCATTTCCCTGGCCAGCTGGGGAGCCTGGGACTGACTCCGACTGTGTCCAGGCTCGCCACCAGCATCTTCCTATCTGTGTGCCCCTGGTTCGGCTTTTACCCCGGGCAGGCTCCTGTGTCCATCCCTGTGGTGGAGTCTGAATCTAGACCTCGAGGCTTGAGGGCTCAGCTGTGAATTCTCTGGAATGATGTTGTCCTGTCCAGCAGCCACTGGCCACATAGGGCTACTTAATTTTATTTAACCTTAATTTATTTTAATTTAAAATATAAAAATCGGTTGCTGGGTTGCCCTAAGTGTATCTTAGGGGACCGGTAGTCACATGTGGCCAGTGGCTGCCGTAGTGGGCCGTGTAGACGAGAAACATTCCCGTCACTGCTCGGTGATAAGAATAAAGACGTGTAATCACATCACACATGGGCTTTGGGACAACGGAGCTCGGGAAGCTGGTGTTCCAAACTTGAACCTGCTGATAGTTTGCTCTGGCTAAGTTGGGGCAGATGTTCTGAGGGGGCGGCAATTTGAACAGGTTCATTTTCTGCCCAAACCAGTTTTTTTTTTTTTTTTTTTTTAAAGCAAAATTAGCCAGAACTTTTCTGGGCTAACTTAGAAAAAGGTATTTTTCAAAATAATTTTACTTTCGGGGCACTTGGGTGGCTCAGTCGATATTAAGTATCTGACTCTTGATTTCGGCTCAGGTCGTGATCGGGGTTGTGGCTTTGAGCCCCATGTCCTGAGTTCAGCTTGTCTCTCTCCCTCTGCTGTCCCCCACCTCCTACCCCAACCCACTCAGGCAGTTTCCAAAATAAGTAAAATCTTTAAAAACCAAAAACAACTTTCATGTGTTAGAACATTGTGTTAGGAAAATAAATTTGCCATAATAAACAGACAAGTCCTTAAACATTGGTTCCTGTTCTCCCATAAGCCGGCCTTGCACCCGCCACAGGGAGGACAGAAATCTAGAGACGCGCTCGTAACCTGGGGTCCACAGAAGGGCTTCGTGGAGTCTGCGGATTCCCTGAAATTATGTGCTGGAAGTTATTTTTGGTACACGTGCCTATCTCTGTGAGGAGCTGTCCTCGCTGGCATCAGATTCTTAGCCGGGTGCCCACCCCAAAATGGTTAGGAAACGCTGCTTTGGCAATTAGCAGCTTGGCTGAGGTCGGCCCCCCTTGGGCCCCTGTTGGGAGCGTGGCCAGGCCCCCTTCCTGAACTTGCTAAGTCACTCGCTTTCTCTTTGCCACCCCCAGTGCTGACTGTGCGAGCCGCCATCCCCATCATCATGGGTGCCAACATCGGGACGTCAATCACCAACACCATCGTGGCGCTCATGCAGGCGGGAGACCGCAATGAGTTCAGAAGGTAGGAGGCTCAGACTGGCCTTCGCCGGCACGAGGCTCATGGGTGCAGGCCCGGTGGCCCCTAACTACCTTGGACTACCAGTGGCAACATGCTGGTGGTTCCTGGAGCTCTCAGCAGTAGCCATGGGGGGTAGGGGGGAGTGAGTACAGCTCGGGGTCGGGGTGGCATACCTGCCAGTCGATGCCACCCAGCTCCCCAGTCTGCGTAGCCAGGATACTTGGCCGTCACCACTGTTGCCCAAAGGACTAAACCCAATTCACCGACAGGGAAGTGCTTAGCCAGGTACCTGGCACACAATCAGAGCTCCCTAAGTGCAAGCCCTAGCTAGCAGCCTGCCTCCCGCGTGGCTGTTGTAGTTAAAACGAGGCCAGTTAGGATAGGATTTACTATCCCGCTTAGTCAGAAATAATTATAACCTCCTCAAGCTTCCTCTTTGGGTGAGCTCAACCCCTGCCACCTTCGCTTTGTTCTTCACTCGCAGGCCAATAAAAGGCAACATGTGGTTTACGTGGATGCTGGAGATCTGAAAATGGGGCAGGTTGAAACAGGCCAAGGGAACCTTTTCCTTCCAAAGGGTTAAAGTGAGAATGAGGAACATTCTCGACCTGTCTTCTAACTGGTGGGCTTTTGCCGGAAGTTCATAAAAACAGAGGCAATTTGTCTGCGTCGCGCAGTCACCCACGGGTCGGGCAGAGAGCTGGCCGGGCGGTCCACAGATGTCATCCCTCTTCTGTTGGTTACCCGGCGGGTGGCCCAGGTCCTCAGGGCTGCTCATTCCTGCTCAGACACCGCTAACCTTCTTGGGTCCCTGATGAAATGTCCCGAGGGTCGCAGGAGCGATACACATCGTCCAGGGGGGTGGCTAATTATTTGATCTTCTCAAGAAGCTGAATAGACTTTTCTGTGCCCCGTTTCATCAGTATAGAAGCATAGAGAGGTTCAATAGCTTCACTAAGGGGCACGGTTGGGACTCAGCCTAGGTTTTCTTCCAGATTGAGGGCTCTTTTCACTGCTACATCTGAAATATAAACTCGCCAACTAGAAGCGTGAGCTGTGAAAGCGCTTGCACACAGGCGTGTAATCGAACTAGGCCACCCCTCGTTTGGATGATTTAAATAGATTGCTTTCAGTAACATCTTTGGAGACGTGCATTATTCTTTCCTGGAGGTTTGGAAATACTTCCTTCGGTTTCTCGAAAAGTAATGATTATATTCCGACACCTATAAGGCTCTTAAAACATTTTGCCGAACTACTAAGAAATATTTACATCACTTGCCATCAGCTTATGAAGATGTCTTAAATCACCTGCTCTAGGAAGAATAAGTCACTTTTAAATTTATAAGCTGATGCGATAGGTAAAGATTTGTACTTACAAGTAAATCGTAAATAAATCTTTTACTCCTAGTGAAGTTAAAGCATTTCCCCTGCAGGTTTATTAGCTTCTGTCCATGCCCCCTTTGGTTTTGGGTATTTTTTTGACATGAAGATATGTCTTTTTAAGATTTTTATATTTGAAAGAGCTGGAGCCAGGGTGGTGGTGCTAGAGGCAGAGGCAGAGGGAGAAGCAGGTTCCCCGCTAAGCAGGGAGCCCGACACGGGACTTGATCCCAGGATCCCGGGATCATGACCTGAGCCAAAGGCAGATGCTTCACCGACCGAGCCACCCAGGAACCCTGGAGATCTTTCTTAAAGGAAAACTTTTTCATTGAGGAAAAAAGTCTCAAGTTTCTTAGTCTGGAGATAGAATGGAATTCAGGGGAACCTACAGCCCTTCTCAGAAACTGCGGTGTGTATCGGCCTTGTTTTCTGTGCAGGCTGTTCAAAGGTTTCATTAGAGTCTCAAGATCTTGAAGTTAAAAGAGTTGAGGGCTTTGGATACCACCAAGGAAGGTGGTCTTCCATGTGCGTGATTTGGAAGTGGTCCTGAGGCAGCACCTCCAAACAGTGGTCCCTGAGCCCATTACTGCAGCCACAACCTGCCTGCTTCCCTCTGTCCCAGCAGAGAACTGAATGCTGTCTGGCTGGGTGGGAAAGGCTCTGCTGGGCGGTGGGAGACAGGCAGGGTTCTGGCCCCAGCACCCAGGCAGGGGTCTTCTTTTTCCCCTATGCTTGCTGGCCCTCAGTTTCCTCGTCAGCCAGCCGGATGGGGATATTGGTACCAGCCACTTGGGCATTGCTGTGAGCATGTAGATGTGGATGTAGAGAGGTGACTTGCTGGCAGACGGTGCCATCAACGACCTGCCCGGACCAGGGCCCACTCGCTTGCCGACTCATCTCAATGTTGGCTCCGGCTGGGGTTCTTACAGGGCTTTCGCTGGAGCTACTGTCCATGACTTCTTCAACTGGCTGTCCGTGTTGGTGCTCTTGCCCCTGGAGGTGGCCACCCATTACCTGGAGATCCTCACCAACCTGGTGGTGGAGACCTTCAACTTCAAGAATGGAGAAGATGCCCCCGCCCTTCTGAAAGTTATCACCGATCCCTTCACAAAGCTCATAGTCCAGGTAGCCTGGCTCCCTTCAAAGAGGGAAGGAAGGAACTAACTGCCCCCCTGCCCCCTCCCACTCCTCCCAACTGGAGAGAGATGGTGGACAAGGATGAGGGTCTATAAACACTACTTGCTCTCTGGTTGCCTCTGAGAAAGGCCAGAGGAGCCAAGACTTCAAGGGCACCTGCCCTTGAAGAGTAACCAGCCTTCTGCGTTTCCTTGACTTTGCATGTCATCTTTATTGGGGTGGGAGCGGAGTGGGGGGTGGCAAGTGCTTCTCAAGACTCAGGACTCTGGATGCTTGGGGCCACTTTATTCCCCCTACTGACCTCGGCACCCATGGGCTCACTGATAAAGGATTATCCTGCTCATACTCCCCTGCTCCCCAGGCTGATTGAACTATTATTGAAATAAATCTTAAAAGGTTTTGTGGCTGTTGTCTTGAAAAGTGGGTCAGTTTAGACCTTGCCCTTTATCACCCTTACCGTCTGGGCTTTGCTGTCACCTGATGACCATCTACTGTGTGCTTCCCAGCTACCAGCCCGCTGTTTCTACAGCCATTCCCTTATTTCTCAAGCACCTGCTAACGTCTGGGTGCGGTGCTCCATCCTGGGAGCATAGACGGAGCAAGTCAGAACTCACTGGGCTTATGTTGTTGGAGCCCCTTCCATAGAGCCTCCTATGTGTCTGTCTTGTATCAGTGCTGAGACCTGCTGACCCTCTCCTGTCTGTCTTCCTCAGCTGGATAAGAAAGTCATCAATGGAATTGCAATGAATGATGAAGCAGCCAAAAACAAGAGTCTGATCAAGATTTGGTGCAAGACTTTTACCAACGTGGTAAGTTTCTAAGGATGTGGCTGGGTGGGCAGACTCTTGGATCTGTGGGTTCAGCAAAACCTTGAATTCAATGTGGGCAGATAAGAGGTCAGAGGAAGTAAAAATTGGCCCTGGGAATCCTTAGGGAAGCAAGTCTTTGAATGCTTGATGGACAGATAATGCAGTAGGACAGACTCCCTCTTGCCCCACCCACACCTTGGAAAACATGTTATTCCTGGCTTGAGATTTTCATGTCTCTTGGCTTATCTTTGGCTCCCTGTGTTCCCATGAATGGAGGGACCTGTCGCAACAGTGCATCATATTTTAGAGACACATGCATTGACGTGTGTCTCCTTCCTGCTGGCCACACTGCCTGCAGTCCCCACCAACAGGGAGATGGTGGACTCTCTATACCATGTGTCGATGTTTGTCCTCCAGACTCAAATGAATGTCACCGTTCCTTCGCCTGAGAACTGCACCTCCCCTAGTCTCTGTTGGTCGGACGGTACCTACACCTGGACCCTCAAGAACGTGACCTATACGGAGAACATTGCCAAGTGTGAGTGGAGCTCAGCAGAGCACCAGCCACTGGGATGGGCTGTCGGGGTGGGGGTGAGGGGGTGCTGATGTTGTGCTTTATCACAAAGATGTGCTGGCCCGAAAAGACCGCAGAAAGCCCTTGTTAGGAGGGCAATGGGGCCCCCCAAGGCCAGTGTGAAACGCAGTAAGTGAAGAAAAGAAGGGCACGGGGATTCACTGAGCACCAACATCATACCAAGTAATGAACTGTGCACTTTCACAGCAGCAGGAACTAAGGTTTCGAGCCAGGTCTGGGGTCCCACCAGGAGGGGTGGAACCAGGATTTGAATCCCAGCCCCTCTGGCAGGTCCATACAGCACTAGAGCTCATCTGCAGATTCCAGAGGGCTCCCTCTGTCTGCTTTGGTGTATCCCTTGGGCTCTAGGGAGATGCCAACCAGACCTGTAGGAGATGTAGGGCCCACACAGAACAGAACAAATACATTCAGCCCGAAGTCATGAGTCCCTGCTGTACGGGAGGCCCCCTTCCAAGCCCTGGAGCCACAGCACTGAACAAGGCAGTGAGCCTACATGATGCTCCGATTCTTTAAGAAGCTGGACTGTTGCCCTGGGAATCATGGGTCCAGACATCCTTAACTCTTCTGTGTGTGGGTCTCCGCTTCCCTTCATCCTCTCCACGCCGCCCACATTAATTCTGAGCAGTAGAGATTCCAAGTGTGGCTTACCTCACAGCATCAATGAGTTTATCACCTCCCGTGTTCTAGATGCTATACACCCATCAGTCAAACCCTAGAATCCTAGGGCCACACAAGACTTCTAAAAAAAATAAGGGGGCTTACAACTGGCAATAGCTCCTACTGACTTCCCCATCCTACCCCTCTTCCGCTCTTCAAGCTCTTTGATGTATCAGTCGCTCTCAGGAGTAAAACACACCATGAGACGTAGAGGTAGAAGAAAGGCCCCTGACCAGCTCTGCAACTGGAAGGATTTTACTTCGTGTTCTAGCCTCCTGAGGTCCCATTGGCCAGAACATGGCCTCAGGGTTACAGTCAGCTGCAAAGGAGGCCGGGAAGTGTGGTCTTTGTTCTGGGGTACCATATGTTGAGCCAACAACCCAGATTCTGTTACTGTAAAGCAGAAGGATGATGCTGGGGAATGAAGAACAATCTGTGGCCTCAGAGCCCCACTGGCCTCCTAACAAGGGCTTTCCCTGGTCCTTTCAGGCCAGCACATCTTTGCGAATTCCACCCTTCCGGACCTTGCGGTTGGCATCATCCTGCTGTTGGCCTCCCTGCTGGTCCTCTGTGGCTGCCTTATCACAATCGTCAAGCTCCTAGGCTCCGTGCTCCGGGGACAAGTAGCTGTGGTCATCAAGAAGACAATCAACACAGGTAGGCACACCCTCACCCCAATTCTGGGCTTTCTAGGGCATGGCATCACCGGGGCCACCCTGCCGGGGGGGAGGTTCCTTTCAGATTTTCATCTAGCAATGGCCTCCGTGTGGAGTTTCTCTCTTGGATCTGATAAGCTGAAGAAGATGCCCTTTGCCCTTGAGATCTTCCTTTGTGTCTTGGGTGGAGCCTGGGCACCAGTGTCTATCACATCTGAAAGGTCCTGAGAAAGAGCCAGCTCATATCCAGAGATCTATGAGATAGGCCTTCCTTCCTTCCTGGCAGGTTTCCCCATGCCCAGGTCTTTCGGGTCTGTCAGAATCCCTTAGAGAAAGGGTAACAGACGCCCTCTCTGCTCCCCACTTCCCTTCCACTCTTGGGAAGAAAACATGGTTCTAGATAACCCATCACCATCTTGAGGCAGCCAACACAACCCCAGTGGCCAGGAGAAGCCCCTGATGCTTATGGCATCCTGGCTAAGCCAGGATGTTGCCTCCCCATGAAACCTCTGTGAAACAGGGCCAGGAATATCTACCTCGGAGGGCTGTCCCCAAGGTTGTCATGTGGCTGGGCTGGGTGACTGTGGGCACCTGCTGGGTGTGCAGGGCCTGATCCCGTGTGGGTGTTGCCGAGAACTCAGCATGTAGGACTTCCAAGCTGCTGCCCTTTGCTTCCGTGCCCCTTCAGAAAGGTGGAGGATCTACGGCATTGGGAGAGCACCGTGAGTGCTCTGTGGGAGGAAGGTGCTTATTTGGGTGGTGTCCTAGTTCTGATTCTATAACAAATTATCAGAGGCTGGCAACACTTGTCACAGTCCTGGGGGCTGGGAAGTCTGGCATTGGGGTGCCAGCACGGTCAGGCTCTGAGGTCCCACTTGCTCATGTACAGATGGCCGCCTCCTTGCTGTGTCCTCACATGGAATGAGTAGGTCTCTCTCCTGTAAGGGCACTAGGCCAGTCAGGAGGACTCCACCCTCATGAACCAATTACCTCGCAAAGGCTCTGCTTCCTAATACAATCACATGGGGTTAGCATTTCAACATGGGAATTGGGAGGAGATGTTCAGTCCGCGACATGTGTTCAGCATCTCTACTTCCAAATTCAGTGAATGCGTGTATTGGTCTGTGGTTCCACCATCTGAACATGCAAGGTGAAAGGATTCTAAAAATCCAATTTGTGATTTATGACTATTGTGTGGGGTGGGGAGGCTTCTATACAACCTGACCCTCTAGCCCAGCCCATACCGCACCCCCCCCCCCATCCCGGTCCTCTGGAGGGGCCAGCTAGGCCTCCAACCCAGGCCTAGGCCTTCCTTAGAAGGCCTGTGACAGATCTCCTTTCCTTTCTGTCTCCTAGATTTTCCCTTTCCCTTTGCCTGGGTGACTGGCTACCTGGCCATCCTTGTGGGGGCAGGCATGACCTTCGTTGTGCAGAGCAGCTCCGTGTTCACATCCGCTATGACCCCACTGATCGGTGAGTTTCTCTCTGGCTACCCTGTCTAGTTGTGTCACCACCTCCCATCACCCCTTGGGGCTGATACTATAGTTTTTGTATTTTTCTGCCAGGTATTGGTGTGATCACCATCGAGAGAGCGTATCCACTCACACTGGGCTCCAACATCGGCACCACCACCACCGCCATCCTGGCCGCCTTGGCCAGCCCAGGCAATAGTCTGAAGAGCTCCCTGCAGGTTAGGAAAGGCTGCGTGTTCCAAGGGTTTGGAACAAGAGCCAAGTTTTTCTCTATCTTCAAAACTGTGAGGCCACCATCACTGGTGGTTGTTTAAACAGAGGTGGGGGGTGGCCACTACACCACTTCCCATCTCCTCACCCCCCACTTGGGGAACTCTGTTTGGATTTTGGGAGGTCACTTGTGCTCTGGGCTTAGAATTTAGAAGAATTCTAAATTCAGGGCAGGTCCCCTGCCCTACCCGGATCAACCAGGTTACTTGGGCAAGAAGATCTTTGGCATTTGAACTCCGTCCTGGGTTTACACACTAAGTGACCTTAGACAGGTAACCTAACCTTTGAGAATCTATTTTCTCTGCAACCCGGGAGCCTTATCGCATTAGGATTATTCCAAGGATCTGATGAGACTCAGCCTAAAGCCATGCTCTCTGATAGATATACAAGTGTAGAATAGAAAATTGAGCCACCCACGTCATTTGAAATCTTTCCTAGCCATGTTTTCAAAAAGTAAAACACGATCAATCTTAATAATGTATTTGATCTAACTCACTATCATTTGAATGTGTAATTGATTTAAAAATTGGAGAGATGTCTCCCCTTTTTATTTGGACGAAGTCTTTGAAATCTGGTGTGCATCGTGCGCTTGCAGCACGCTTGAGGCCAGCCACACCTCCAGCACTCAGTTGCCACATGTGGCCAGTGGCTGGCGACTGGACAGGCTGGTCCAAAGCCCGTAGTGTGATGCCTGGCACCTGGTGGGCCCAAGGAAGTGGCAAAGTGTGTGGCCTCTGGAGCCAAGGCTGCTAGGGTTGGAATCCCACCTCCGCCGTCTCCTGCCTGTGCAGGGAAGGAGCCTCACCTCTTCCTCAGTTGGCTCGACCACCAACTTCAAACGAGGGTAATGATGGTCTGGCAGCTCTGAGGGTACTTTTTGGAGGATTGAGGTACTCGTTGCATGTGCTTCCAACAGCTGCCTCAGCCTAGTGGGCACTAAGATCAGCTGCTGCTGCCATTATCTGTACCAAGTGCAGCCCTCTCCCTGGCCTCCCTCGGATGGGGCCGTGGGGACCCCCAGCTACCTAGCAAGCCTCTTCTTGGGCCCCACCAGCTGGGTCAAGCCCTAGGTTTCTAGGGTTTTGAGATTGATCATTGTGAATTTCAAACTCCAGAGGACTCTGGGGGGCCTGGGCTGTGGTTCATCTGGTCACCTCCATCGGCGTCCACCCACCCGCACCCACCTGCACTCGTCTGCACACACCTGCATCCACGCACACACAGCAAGTCCCTGGGAAGGCCCAGCGGGCCCTTGGCGCTGCCCCAGAGGCCTTGTGACGCCCCTGCCATCACCCCGGCCTCACCAGGCACCAGACCCGCTCACCCCCACCCCCCTTGCATTTCAGATCGCGCTGTGCCATTTCTTCTTCAACATCTCGGGCATCCTGCTGTGGTACCCCATCCCGTTCACCCGCCTGCCCATCCGCCTGGCCAAGGGCCTGGGCATGCTCTCGGCCGAATACCGCTGGTTCGCCGTCTTCTACCTCGTCTTCGTTTTCTTCCTGACCCCAATGGCCGTGTTTGGCCTGTCGCTGGCCGGCTGGCCGGTGCTGGTGGGCGTGGGTGCGCCCGTGGTCGCCGTGGTCCTGCTGCTGGGGCTGCTGGGCGTCCTGCAGTCCCGCTGCCCTCGCATCCTGCCCCGGAAGCTGCGGGACTGGGGCTTCCTGCCCCTGTGGCTGCGCTCCCTCAAGCCCTGGGACGACCTCATCTCCCTGCTGGCCGGCTGCTGCCAGAACCGCTGCTGCCTGTGCTGCCGCCTGTGCTGCCGCACCTGCTGCCTGCTGTGCGGCTGTCCCCCGTGCTGCCGCTGCAGCGGGTGCTGCCGCAGCCAAGATGACGACGAGGGGGCACCGCCCGGCAAGGGCCCCGAGGCCTTTGACAACGTGGCCCTGAGCGTGGAGGCCCAGGACGGGTCCCCTCAGCCTCCAGTGGATGACCCGGACTCCAAGGTCATGTCAGGCAGCACAGCCTTGTAGGGCACCCCCCACCTCGCGGCGGGAGGGAACAGGGCCCCGAATCCCACCTCTGCCTGGTAGAGATCCTTCCCTCCTGAGAAAGGGTCAACCGCTCACCCATCGCCCTGGGCCTGCACCATGGCGTCAGCTCAGCCTGGGCTCCAGCTTTCCTGTGGCAGGAGTGGGCACAGGGACCCTGAGAGAGCATGAGACACCGTGGCTACAGGTGATCCCGCCGCCCACCCCTGCCACAGTGGGGTTGCTCCACAGGACCCATTTACTGGACCCCAATCATCTTCCAGAGAGATGCCCCAAGGGGATGGATTTATGGAAGGTTCTCTAAGATGCCCACATTAAGTGAATGTGTTAGGGGTCTAGAGCTCAAGCAACTTTTCCCAAAGACTTGCTTCCTCCAAGAGCACAGTCCTTGCCCCCAGACCAGACCCATTCTGGAGAAAGAGTGTGATTGTTTGGAGACTTGGTGAGGACCACTGGGGTGGGCCTTGCCCTCTTCCCAGATCTCCCCAAACCCGTGTTCGGTGTCCCCACCCCGGCAGGTGTGGCTCATCAAAGCGTCCCTGCTGTGCCCAAGTTTTCAGGGCGGGAGCCACATCTGAGCTACCAAGAGAGGTTCAGAGGGCACTTCGGCTCACCTGCAGGGTCTGTTTTATCAGAGAAGCGAGTGGTCCTGTTCCCGAGCAGGGCCCATGAAGGGTGAGAGCTGGGCATGGGGAGCAGTGGGAGGGGGAGATGGTTTATCTGCTGAAGGGGCCGAGGGCTCTTCTTCATTTGGCTACTTTAGAAGCCAGTGGACCGCTGAGTCTAGAGCCCAGTGCTGCTCTCTCGGTCAGATAAAATCATCCTTTTTGGGTCTTTTAGAATAAGATAAGCAGCCCCTGTGGGTCCCCTTCACTACTGCCACTTTGAACCCCAGGAAAGATGTGAGCATGGAGTAATTGTACCTTGTCTCCGCCTTCTCACTCTGCAAGATCAATGTCCGGGTTGGCTTTTTTGATGGGCAGCTTCCATTCATCCAGCCAAGCCAGAAACCCTTTCCAAACATTCTCGCACATTCCCATAGGATTTCCTGCCCTTCTCTCTATGCCTGTGGAGACCCAAACTTTCCTCCAAGGGCAGAATCCAGGGCATGACCGAATGGCCCATAGGACGGTGGTCACCAGGTAGCAGGAGGGGTCCGTGTGTGGCCGCGGGTCCAAGGGCTGTGCTCCTTCTTGCCTCAGATACCTTCTCTGTGCCTTCTCCAGCCGCCTGTAGTATTTGCACCTCCTCCCTCCACTGCTCCCGCACCCTGAACAATCCATCTGCCCCGGAGAGGGAGGGGGCTTCAACTAAGTTTGGGGGGGTCGGGAGGGGGTTCAGTGCAGCTGCACTCCAAGGCTCTGCTCTCCCCCATCCTGGCTTATCCTTCATCTTAGCAGGTTGGGGTACCAAACTGAGCCCTCTGCTGACCCTTAACCCCGTGTAGATACCAATTCCCCAACAGAGCCATTTATACTCTATATTTATAGCCGCACATCTGTACAGCATTTTTCATAAGTTATATGGTAAATAGGAGTGTGATTTGTGTTTTATAGTGCTCTCATTTGGAAATGAGGCCGGGTTCTACTATGAAATATAAAGAAAGCATCTTTGTATATTTTGTAATACCGCCCTTCAAATGTGCCTCTAGCTGCACCCATGCCACACACCCTGTAAATATGTAAGTTAAGCCTAGGCAGGGCTGTGGCCCTCTTTGCACACGGATTATTTTTTTAAAAAATTGGATCCTTCTAACTGCATTGATTGTATTTTTTTTTTTTTTTTACTGGTTGTGGGAAGGGAGAAATAAAAAAAGGGAATTAAACCCCAAAGCTTTGAGTGTGTAGCTTTCAATTACAGGGAAATCGGGGCTTCGTGGATCTACCTCTCCATCACCAGGGCCAGCTGCGTAATTTGTGGGGACCCTTGTTCAGGAAGCACAATGAAAGGGACATACATAATAGGCACTAAATACAAAGCTTTTCTTCCTTCAGGGTTTTAAAATGTTGTGGAGTGCTATCCTAAGTAAGATGTGAGTTTAAATTATTGGCATAAATTTCATGGTTCATCTTTATATTGTGCGATGCCAATTTTAATGTAAACATAAGAGTTTCTAACTCACACGTGGGATGGCCAAAATTACATGACTCTTTGTAGCTCCTACATGTATTTTGTTCCTGCCAGAACAGCAGGGATTTTGCATAAAGCTCAGTTTTTATTTCTCTTCTTGACATCTGCACGTTCTGTCAATAGCCTCCCTTACTGATGAGTAAGGAGGCAGTGAAAAGAAGCACAAGGCGCTGACGCTTCTGTGTCATCATTCCAGCCTGAGTGAGTGGCAAACACGAGTGAAAAGGAGTAAGATAGGGCTCCTCCATCATTTCTTTTGTTGTGTTTGAAGAAAGTTCTGGTTCGAATGGGAAGCATGTCCTCCTGGGGCTGTCAGTACCCCCAGTATACTCGGTTGCAGACATAACACACTTGTACTTGGCCTTGAGTCTTGCTGCCCTTAGGCTCGCTGTGGGTCTACTTGAATTCTGTACTCATGGGGCATTGTCAGTGCTCTGCGTGAGTGGGGTGGCAAGGGGCTGTGGGCATGGGTATTGCCCATTCTGCTCACACACATGCTCCATTGTCCCATTGGACTTCACTAACAAGACAAAGTTTAAAAATTGAGATTTTCAGGACCCTGGTGGCAGAGCATTTCAGCCAAGGATGAGCTGCTTCCTGTTGGGTTCTGTGTGATGGCACGTGCAGGAAACTGGCCATGCCCACCACTCCAGGCCAGTCACAGGGTTAGGGAAGAGTTGATTCATTTTATTTTTAAGATTATATTTATTCATGAGAGACAGAGACAGAGACACAGGCCGAGGGAGAAGCAGGCTCCTCGTAAGGAGCCTGACACAAGGCCTGATCCCAGAACTCTAGGATCAGGCCCTGAGCCGAAGGTAGATGGTCAACTGCTGAGCCCCCCAGGCCTCCCAGAAGAGTTGATTTAAATTAAGAACTGTGTGCAGAAGGACTATAAATTGGTAGCACCTCTCTAGGGGCAGCTGAAACAGGTGTGGAGGGCTGAGCTGGTGGGTGATAATAAGTTCAGGGTTGGGATTGCCTGGAGAGCTGGGCCCCACTACTAGCTGTGTCATGTCATTTACTAGCAAAACTGCTAACCTTCCTCAATGTCAACCAACTCCTGGACTATGGGACAGTAATGCATGCTTCTTAGGAAAGTGAGGTAACATATGTAAGTACTGAGCCCAGGGTAGGTTTACTATAAGGGCTGGGTATATAGACTCTAGGGGACTTTACTTATGCATCTATCTACCTGTTTTTTGGTAAATGAGATTTATCTGACGCATCCCCCCAACACCACCAATCTCCCAAAGTGGTAGTCAATATTTATATCACATTATTATGATTAATATGATTTACATTATGATGATGCAAAACATTTTGTTTAATTTTTTCATCAGTGCTGTCACAGACTCAAATATTTTTTTTCTCTAATTGATCCAAAGGGTCTGACAACCTTTTAGTTGGTTTCCTTCTTTTCTTTCATTTTTTTTTCTTTTGTTTTTTTAAACCCGTATCCTCTTGGTCCCACGTAGACTTGTGTTCTGTCTGCCTTTTGAGAACAGCTGTCCGTCAACCTGGGCTGTGCCATTCTGCTAGAATAGAAAGCTTGTTTTCTATTCAAGTTCCTATTTTATTGTTTTGATCTCCAGTTTGCTTGAATTACCTGAGAGCAGTTACAAAAGGATTGAGATTTTTGGGCCCAGGCACGTGTGGAAGTTTTATATCCTCACCACCTCCAAAGCCTATCCCACACCGCTGAGCAGTTTGGAAGCAAATAAAATGGTGGGCGTCTCTAAGGCGCTAAGTTTTGAGGTTGTTTGTTACACGGCACTAGGTAACCAATACAGAACCAACTGTTGAAAGCACGGATTTTAACATTAGCCTAATGCCTCTCCTGCACCTCATTCCTTACCACCTGTGCTGTGGTTTCTTTGGCTTTGTTCCTTGAGACAATAAATCTCCCCCTTGCCTGGAGTGGTTGGAGCAGATCTAGAGGTCCACTAGGGTGTTTTAATTTTTAGTTTCAGCTTAATGTCATTGGTGTGTCATATTAGCAAAAAAAACCCATCATTCTCAGGTACTGGCTAATGTACAGCCTGTGAGTAGAGGGTGAACGGGGCTGTAATATGCCTTCACGTTCAGCTCAATGCAATGACACAGGATCCAAAGGGGATCTGGGATCAGCTGGTGGTGTCAATGTCGTAGTTTTTCTTCTCTTATGGAATTTGGAGTCAATTGAAAAAGAAGACATAGAAGATGGAACTAATGGAAATGCAACCAGCCACTCTCTTACTAAGGAGGCCGATTGCAAGATGTGGCTTTTCTATCTTCGGGGATGGGAGAAAACTTCTTAACCTTCTGCTGTTGAATTAAACCAATTTACTTCACCAATCACAGGCAGGAGTGCTGCAGGCCTCCCCCATGGGGTAGAGCCCACCCTGAGAGACCTACCACAGCTGATCAAAATAAATGGGACACTACGCATTCTGAAGCTGAGCATGCTCCATTTCTTCCCCCAGACTCCCCCATCAGATAACTGGGAGGCCCCTATTGTGACTGCAGGATAATTTGGGGGTCCTCACTAACACCACAGATGGCGTTAGAAGGCCACCTTCCACAACCAACAGCACTTGAGACCTCTTGATAGCTATTTTCCACACATCACCTCATTGATGGACACCAGAGCCTTGAGAGGAGTTATTTGTTTCCATTTAATGAAGCAGATTCAGAAAAACTTAGCTGCTGGTCCCAGATGATAGGATTTAAAGACAGAGCCCAATGTCCTGTCCCATGAAACATGCTGCCTTGTGACTCAGTGACTTCCAGATTATAGGGCAGGTTTTAGACATAATCAGAGTCAAAGTGGAAGGAAAAAACTTAGAGAGAGGAGGTGGAACAGTCCAGGAATGAGGAATAAAGGGTATGGGATCATCAAGTAGAATCCCATGTGATGAACATGGGCTGAATATTAATCACTTCCTGTATCAGACTTTCAAGGCCAACTCCCTGTCCTCACAGGTGCCCTGGGTTTTTGGTCCTCACCACCCAGGGAGGTATGGGTGGGACACATCACAAATCAAAGCGAGTAAGTCACTCCCCAAACAACCAGAGCTGAGGTGAAAAGAGCACCATCTTCTCACCACACGTCACTTCGGAACCAGATGAGAACCTTGAGATTTACTGGTGGAGGGAGAGAGGTCTCATCTTTCTTCCCCCTAAAGTTTTTGCACCAAGTAGTCAATAGGGAAGCTTCACTCGGGGAAATGTATGCCTTCCTTGCCTTGATCTTTTTTAAAATTTTATTTGACAGAATACGTATGCACAAGCAGGGAAGTGGTAGAGGGAGAAGGAGAAGCAGGCTCTCCACTGAGCAGGAAGCCTGATGTGGGGCTCCATCTCAGGGTTCTGGGATCAGGACCTGAGCTAAAGTCAGTTGTTCAACCGGCTGAGCCACCCAGGTGTCCCCCATGCATTGATCTTACCTCTGTCCCCCACAATTCTATCTGAAAACAGTAAGGGAATCTTGTTCCTTCCTTGATCTTACTATGACCTTCCTTTTTGCTCCTCAAAAAAAAAGGAAGTATTAAGAATCTAGATGTGGTGGAGGGAAGACTTTTTTTTTTTTTTTTTTTTTAAACAGAGCAGGAAGTTTGAGCAGAAGCAGGCTCAGCTGGTGGTGGACCAGGCTGATGCCACAGAATGTTGGCTGTGACCATTAGCTCCTGCTCTGCACCGCTTCACTTGTTTGTCTGAACTCCAATCCAACACGGGCATGCTTTCTCCTTTACTCAGGTCTAGGGAGATGGCTTCAATGTTTCAGAGAGTGAGATGGAAGTGCTCTGCAGCAACTGGGACATGCTAGTGCTACCCAACCTGTGTCTGAGGAAAGTAGCTGGGGGCAGCAGAGAAAAAGGCTGTGTTTGAGAAACAACTATACTCTACTCTGATGGATGGTTGAATGTCATCCAAGATGGCTCACTCATACAGCTGCTGGCTGGGCACTCAGTTGGGGCTGTCAACCGGGTGCCTTGAGTCTCTTTCATGTGGCCTCTCCACGCAGCTTAGGCTACACAGAGCATGGTGACTGGATTAACAAAGGGAGTGTACCAAGACTGGGAAAGAAGCTGGGAGTCTCTTAAGGCCAACCTTCAGGAGTTATACAGCATCCCTTCCAGCATTTCCATTGGGCAAAGCAAGGATGGTCTCAATTCAGGGGGAGAGGAATGGACTCCAGCATTCCAAAGGAAAAGTGGCAACGACTATGTAGCCATTTTTAACCACCACACTGAATTTGTGACTTAAAGTGATCCTAAGCCTTTTTTTTTTTTAACCTAGGCATGACTAGAAAAATTGTGAGTTTTTGTGAGGAAGCAAAGAAAGAACTTCCCATTGAAAAAAGAATTTAAGAGATCAGCAGGGAAAAAAAGTTGCATTCTGATTATATAGAAGTAGTCATATTTAAGCTTTCAGTTATGATTATAAAAAATACAAAATAACATAGTATTGAAATACATAAAGCCATGTGCTGGAAATTTTTTTTAAAGATTTGCTTATTCGTTTTAGAGAGAGAGCATGAGCAGGAGGGGCAAAGAGAGAGGGAAAGAGAATCTCACAAGCAGATTCTGCTGAGTGGGGAGCCCAACTCAGGGCTCCATCTCACACCCTGAGACCTGAGCAGAAACCAAGAATCAGATGCTTAACCAACTGCTCCATGCAGGCATCCTTATACTGGAAAAACAGTTTTAAAAAGATTTTATTTACTTATTGAGAGAGAGAGAGAAGGTGCAAGAAGGGGGAGGGGCAGAGAAAGAGGGAGAAAGAGAATCTTAAGCAGGCTCCCCATTGAGTATGGAGCCCAATATGAGTCTCCATCCCCCATCCCAAGATCATAACCAGAGCCAAGATCAAGAGTCAACATTTAACCAACTGAGCCATCCAGGCACCCCTGTTCTGGAAATTTTGATAGAAAGAATTCATAAATGGAAAAAGTTTCATCTAAATTTAAAATTTTTTGTCTTTTTATTATGAAAAATTTCAAATTTTCCTATTATGAAATTAGGAAAGTGTAATGACTTCCTATGTACCTGTATACCTAAGCTTCAACGATTATCAACTCAGAGCCAGTATTTTTTCACTTTATACCTAAGCCTACTTTCTCCTTTCCCATATTGGTTTGAAACCATTTTCAAAGATCACATAATTTTATTCATAAATATTTCAACATGTATTTGTAAAAGATAGGAATGAATGCCTTAAAAAATACATGATGATAAATGTTAACAGACATATTGTGATGATCATTTCACACTTGAAACTAATAGAATGTCAATTCTATTAGTCAATTATCTCTCAATAAAATTAAAAAATACTCAAATACCATTATCACATGTAAATAAAATCAACAATAATTCCTTAAAAGTAGTTGGACATTTTAATCCATCTTTATTTGACAGATCTAGCAAGTAAAAATGAGTAAGGATATAGAGCTACCCTGCCCAATTCGACAGAAGTAGCTACATGTGGCGGATGAGCACTTGAAATGTGACTAGGGAAGCTGGGAAACTGAATTTTTACTTATATTTAATTTAAATTAATGTTAATATGATTTTAAAAAATGATACTTGATTCAGTATTGACAAATTTTCTAAGAATGTTGAGAACAATATAGGCATGTAAATCTACTTTTTCAAATGTAAATGTTATGGAATCTTGATACAGAACAAGTATTCCTGATGACAACTTAGCATCTGGATTGAGAAGTGCTGTCAATGTAAAAGACACATTGAATTGAAGACTTAGTCAAAAATGTAAAATATTTCATTAATATATTTTATATTTGACTTCTTATTGAAATGATAATATTTTGGATATAGGGTATTGCATAAATATGCAGATTAAAATTAATTTCAATTACTTGTTTTTGCTTTTTAACATGGCTACTAGAAGATTTTCATCAATCACATGTGTTATCTACAGAATACTTCTATTGGATAGCATTGACATAGAAAGTCTGAATGATGTTATCAGGAAAGTCACATGAATACATAAATACTGTATTCCCTTTTCCTATATACATAAAACTTCTCTAGGACTTTTAGGCCACTTTGAAACTTATTATATATTATTCAATAAAGAAAATTTCAGTAAATTCTCCAAAACACGAATTATTCAGAGTACTCTCTAGCCAATATTAATAACACAACTGCAATCAACAAAAGGACTCAACCCTATGAACATACAGGGATTCTCTCCTAAAAACCTCTTTTGTCAAAAATGAAACCAAAATGCAACTGCAGGATATTTCAAACATAGCAGTATGGAGCATAGTTCACAGCAAGGCCGTAGGGCCTGCCAAAGCTGTAATGAGAAGCAAATTCAAAGTAGCAAATGCTTTCACTGTTAAATAAGCAAGAAGGAAAGTAACAGAATTAAGCAGTAAGCTCAAAAAGTTGGAGAGCAAAGTAGCCTCATGGAAATCCAGAGAAAGGAAATACAAAGATAAACCAACAAACAAAAAAATTGCATTATAAAATAGGAGTAAACAGTCTTAGATTAAAAAAAAAAAACAAAATGGGCAATGTTTTGCTTATATAATAAAGAAAAAAGAAAAAATGTGAAAACAATGCAAATACCCAATACTGGATATATTAAAAACAGCCCACATTTACTGAATACTTCTGTGTTCTAGGCATTGTGCTAAGCATTCTTTTTTCCTCCCCCACCCCAGCATCCTTGTGAAGTACAAAGTCCTATTATCTCTATTTTTCATTTTCTGCATTTCAGGAGCAATGACTTACTTAGTGAAGCTTATCATAGGAGGGAGTTGGCAAATGGGGATTTGAATTGAACCCAGGGCCTCTAGACCTATGTCCTGCCATTATTTTCTTTTATTTTACTATTTTTTTAGAGAGAGAGAGAGAGAGAGTGTGTGTAGGAGAAGGGTGGGGAGGGACAGAGGGAGAAAGTCTTAAGAAAGCTCCCCGCCCCTGGCTGGGCTGGATCCTGTGAGACCTGAGATCATGACCTGAACCGAAATGAGGAGCTGGAGGCTTAAACCATGGCACCAGCCAGGTGCCCTGTGGTCCTGTTCATTTAAAATCTCTATATCATACTGAGTAGTGAAGGAAATTACAGAAATTTTTAAAACTGTGTGCAACTCGGCAACACACTTGAAAATCCATATGAAAGGTATGATTCTCTAGTAAAATGCAAATTACCAAACTTGAGTCAAGAAATGGATAATAATTTAAACAAACCAATAGCCACGAAAGAAAGGTTGATTGCCTTCAGAAAAGATACTAGGCTGATTACAAGAGAAAAGTCTTTTAAAAAATACTTTGAAGGAATAGATAATTCTCATGATAATGAACTTGTTCTAGCACAAGGGACAGGGAAGGGATGGATTACATCACAATTCAGTTTATGAGGCTAATTCAGAACAAAGTTTAAAAGAAAAAACACAGATGATGTTGACTTATGTATATTGAAATAAAAATTTCCAGCAAATAAGCACAATAGCATGTGAAATTCCAAGTGATGTTATATTAGAAATATATGGATGGTTTAATATGAAAAATCTACTCATAAAATTCACATCAGTATCTGTCCTCTTGACAGATATTTTTGAAAAAAATTGATAAATTGCAATATGCATTTCTGATTTATTTTAATTATTTTATTTTTTTAATCTATTTTTAAGTAGTAAACTTTGATTTAAAATAAATGATCTCTTTTTCTCGGTAAAGAACCTCTGTCTCAACACCCCAAAATCTAACTGGTACAAAATAAGAAGCAACATTGTATTTAAAAGTGGCACAGCAGGGGCGACTCAGTGGCTCAAGCCTATGCATCTGACTCTTTTTTTGGCCCAGGTCAAGGACTCAGGGTTGTGAGATGGAGCCCAGGGTTGGCTCCGTGCTCAGCCAAGTTGAGAGTCGGCCTGAGATTCTCTCTCTCTCTCTGCCCCTCCCGCCATGAGCTCTCTCCTGCACTTTCTCTCTAAAAAAATCTTAAAAAAAAAAAAAAAAGTGACACAGCAAAGGCACTCCCATTAAAATCAGGAACAAGACAAATATTCAGGTAAATAAAGCAGACAATTATTTACCATTATTCCAGAAGTTTTAGCTGCTCCTAAATGATGAAAACAACAACAACAAAAACAAACAAAAAATACCACACACACACAAAAAAACACCAAACTAAGACAATAGAACCAATGCTGTTAGTTAGCTCTCTCTAGGAATAAACCTACGAAGAAATATGAAAAGCTAAAGCATCAAAATTATATATATATTATTTTAGTAGAGACAGTGAGCAACTTTTAAAACACTTTCCTAAACCTTCAATTTAGCATAAACTAAATTTTACAATCAGGAAAAAAGGTAGATTAACACTAACAACGACGAAAGAATCCCTAGGGAGAGAGAGCTGGAGTAGGAACTTGGGGTGGGTTTTCGGTGGCGGGTGGAGAGGTCTTTGGGAAAGGGAATGATTGAAACCAAGGAGCACAGCCACGCATCCCAAGGACTTCTTAGGAAATCCTGCTTCCTGGAATATGTCTCTGCTCATCCAGAGATGACTGTGACTGTCCCTTAGAATATTGCAGTCCAAATTCCGCAGTGAGTCAAGCTGAAACCGGCTGGCAATCGGCGGCTGTAAAAGCCAGCAGAGGCCCAGCACGAGATGAGATAGTGTTTTCCAGGCCGGTTAAAGTCCTCAGTCCCAGACAGCCTGCCGGTGGGCTTTGGGGCCGACGGGCTGCTCCTGCCCAGCTTCTCCCAAGGGCTTGTGGTCCCAGCCCAGGGCGAGCCTGAGTCCTTTCTGGCCAATTTACTTTTGCCTGCTAGTTTCCTGGCATCACTGTGGAGGGGGCGGTAAAAAAGAGATCATTTGTGTCTGTGCGCACACGCACGTGCGCGTCCGTGTCTGTGTGTACGCAAAAGTGTCACTATATTCTCCAGGCATTTCCCGTATTTACTTATTTTTAAAAGATTTATTTCTTCATTTTAGAGAGCGCGAGCGAGAGCACAAGTGGAGGAGCGGCAGAGGGGGGAGGAAAGAGGGAGGGAGAGAATCCCAAGCAGGCTCCAAGCCCTGCATGGAGCCAGAGGCAGGGTTTGATCTCATGACCCCAGGATCATGACCTGAGGTGAAACCAAGGGTCAGATGCTTCACCGACAGAGCCGCCCAGGCGAACCCAGATATTTTCTTTAAAGCTCACCCTCTGAGGGTTGCTGGAGGGGAGGTGGGTGGGGGGTGGGATAGGTTAAATGGGTGATGGGGAATAAGGAGGGCCTTTGTTGTGAGGAGCACTGGGTGTTGTACGTAAGTGATGAATCAGTAAATTCTACTCCTGAAACTAGTATTATATTATATATTAACTAGCCAGAATTTATTTATTTATTTATTTATTTATTTATTTATTTATTTATTTATTTATTTTTTTTTTTTTTTAACTAGCCAGAATTTAAATAAAAACCTGGGGGAAAGAAAAAAACACCAAAAACCTAAAACCAAACCTCACCCCCTCTGTCTAGGGTAACAGGAACTCTGGTTCACTCTGGTCAACTCCTGGGGATCTCTCGGAGTGCTGGCACCTTCCGGCCTCTTTCTCTTGCACTAAACTGCGACTTCTGTCTCCTGCCCTTAGCTCCTGGTCACCACACGGCTACTTGCTTACGTGGTGCCACTTTACCTGTTCCTGCATGCTTCCAAAGCACCAAGGCTAGGATGTTTAAGGACACAGGCTTTCCTAAAAATTTGAAAACGTCTTTGCATGGACAACACAAGAAAGCAAGCTTTCATCTTGACCCAGCCGGTGGGCCCCATGGGGTCAGCTGGCGTGCCTTCTTGTCCGGCTTTCTCCTTGGCCTACCTCCCTGGTGCTCAGCCAGCTGCTGCTTCTCAGATCTCAGCTCTCATCGTTTCTCCCTCCCGCTAGGCTTGGGGACCTCCCAACCCACTCTGTCCCACATGTCTATAGGGGAAGCCCCCAATCAATGAGCAGCCTAGCAAGCCAACGCGGACAGGCTTGCCCTTCACAGTGCAGAATGGTGGAACTTTCTTCAAGACCGTAGTGTCCAGGCCGGGCCTTGGCATAAGCGTGAGGAAGTTCTTCTCCACAGGAAGCAGTCCCCTCCAGCCCTCTATTTTTTCTAGGATGACTTCCATGGGCTGTTTGTTCCAGGAACGTTCTCAACTCTGCAGAACTTGTCCAAGTGCAGAACCCTAGACCCCATCCCAATGACGGCAATTCAAGGGGTGGAGGAATCTGCATTTTTAGAAAATTCCCCGAGTAATTCTGATGCAGGGGATCCTCAAAACATATTTATAAGATCTCTGCCCCCACCTGGGTGGCTTAGTGGTTGAGCGTCTGCCTTAGGCTCAGGGTGTGATCCCGGGGTCCTGAGGTCGAGTCCTGCATTGGGCTCCTAGGGATCCTGCTTCTCCCTCTGCCTGTGTCTCTGCCTCTCTCTCTCTGTCTCTCATGAATAAATAAATAACATCTTTTAAAAAAAATATCTGCCCCAGCAAAGTGCAAAAGTTAACACACTTGCCAGACTGTCTCTTCCTCCTTCCCTCCTTCTTTCCCTTCCTCTTCTCTTCCTCCTGTCTACACACGCAAATGTTAGTCATTTCTGCATGGTAAGAAACCTTGATAAAGAAAACTACACAGAGTGATATATGTCATATATTTATTTATATTGATATTTATAATTATACAGTCACAAATGAGAATATATCAAGATTGCAAATACTTAGATACTTTTCCCTCCTCCCAGTTGTTTGGCCATGACCTTACATTATTTTGTCACGGGCGAGAAAATCTAATAAAGAAAAGCAAAACTCAAATGAACCCCAGGAAGCGTGTCAGGTGGGAAACGGGATTTGACCCAGGAATGTCCCCTTGCCCAAGGACAGGTCTTCAGCTCTTCCTATCTTATCTTATCCCCAGTGACTGTCTGTGCTTAACAAGGACAGGATGTTCTTGTGACTTTGGCCTGCTGGGCTCTGAGCTTGGAGAGGGAAAAAGTGCTCAAGGCCAAAGCCCCCCCCTCCCCACCCCCCGCCTTGGGTCTGCAGAGTAGGACCTGACCACTTCTCCCTTCCTTCCCTCTCTACACACCCCCCATCCTGTTCTACCCCACCCTCCAATCCCCCCGAGGTGGCCTCCGTGGCACCCTGGTGAGTTTGGTCCTTCTCTGACGCTCCTAGCTGGAAGGCCAGACTCTGATCGTGGTGCCCTCAGCTGGGAGGCAGGAAAGGGATCTAATAGGCCCTTCTTCAGAAGAGCGTCGGGCAAAATGAGTGAAAATGCTGGTGAGGGCCTTGCAAACCGTGTGCCAGGCACGCGGGTGGTAGATTCTTCTTTTCACAGAACCTTAGTACATTCTACTGTGCGGGGAGGTGCGCCGAGCACAGGGTGCACAAGTGATAAAGGCATGTTCCTGCTTCCAAGCCCCTTCGGCCATCCAGAGAGGGAGACCAAGTCAGGGCAGGAGCTTCGCTAGGGCAGGAGGAGCCAGTCCAGACCCAGAGCAAACCCTACACCCTCCTTGCAAGTGCGGTGACCAGAGGCAAGTTATTTAACCTTTGTGACCCATGTGCTTCTATCTCAGAAAGGTGAAGATACCATTTTCATGGGGTTGTTGTAAGGATTCACCGAGATTTCCCCAAACCTCAGGACTCAGCATCCCTCCCTTGAAAAAGTTTGTCTGGGGTTTCCCTGCAACCTTTACAATTAGTTCATTAACGTTGCCACCCACGTTTGCTTCACCGTAAGCAGAGGTATTTGTGAAACCTTGGGTTTGATGTGAGTCTTTTTTTTTTTTTCTTTTCTTTTTTTCTGTTCTCCTAATGAACACAAAAGCAAATGAAGCTATTTAAATGTTTGAAGTTCACCTGGGTCAGAAACACTTCATGAGTCCCCAGGGATATAAACACTACACTTAGGAAAATACGGAGATTCATAATGAAAGCACCTAGCACATGGCTTGGTGCAAGGTAAGGCTTAAATGCACACCCTTCTGTTGATTCCCAGGAGGTGGGAGGACCCAGTGCCTCTGAGGTGGGGGGTAAGCAAGGGAGAGAAAGGCTTCCCAGAGGAGGTGATCTCTGAACATAAGCACTGAAGCTTGAGCTGTCCCTCACCAGACCCATGAAAGGGTTGGAGAGAGAGGGGAGGGGAAGAGGGAGGTGCTTTTCAAGAAAAGGGAACAAAGGCCAGGATCCTAATGGGACCTTAGAACTTCGAGGAATGGTCCTGGGAGAGAGATAAGGCGGCGCAGAGAGAGATAGGGGAGTCTGTGTGGAGTTTGGACTTGATCCTGAGGGATATGGGGAGACTGGCTGAGAAGTCACATGTTCCCAGGTACCGCCTACGAGGATCTCCGAGAATGTTTAGAGTAGCCCAGGGCAGAAGGCTCCAAGGTCTCACACTTCCACCCTTCATTCACTCACTGGAGCTCCCAGATGGTGGAACTCTGTATGTCAGCAGAGATGAGCACTTTGTTTCCCATATTAGCTTCTCCAGTCTGGAAGAGCTGAAGCTGCTCAATCATCGTCCACCCACTGGGTGGTGAGAGCATCTTCCCCCTGCACCTTCCACAGTCAGGGGCACCAGGCCTACCCATTTCCCCTTTCTCACACCCATTCAATCCCATCCTTGCTCTGCTCCCTTGCCTCCCCCCCATCCCTACACCCCCCCATACTGCTCAGGCTCTTTGCATCTCTGGCCCCAGGGCTCTGGTGGGCTCCATCCCAGGCTCACCTCTGGTCACACCTGGACTCTTCCATGTGGGTATCTGTGGGATCCCATGCAAACCCCCTATTCTCACTAAGTCCCTGGTCCCCCATCTGACTGGTGGGGATAACTTACTCATGCATCTGCTCATGGGGTTTTTGCAGGGATTACGCAGATATGGAGTATATGGCACTTTGCTCTATTGCGTGTGGCACCTGATAGCAGCTCAGTGAGGGTTTGATAGTATTATAGTATTCTCTCTCCCTGGCCCCATTCTGTAATCTGTGGCTGCCTAAAATAACCCAACTCTATAAATGAATAAATTGACCTTCCAGTGTGAGTCACCAGCCTCCTCGTGGGAGTCTGTTGAATCTGCTCCCTGTGCACAGATTACTCAACCAGGTGAGGCTGGGGATCAATGGGGCTGAGACTAGGGGGAGGCAAGAGAGGTACCAGGGGTACAAATTTTAAGGAGGCGCTCATTCTCGAGGTCACACCAGTGCGTCCTTAGATTGTGTGCCCTAGTTCCAAGTGTGGGGTTGTAATCTGCTTTGTTTTTCTCTGGTTGAGTGAACTAGACTCTCCAGCTGTGAGTAGAAAAAGCAAACAAGTGCCTGATGCATGCTTCCAGGTACCATCAGACCCAGGGGGGCAGGAGGAAGGGGGGAGGCTTAGGGTGACAGTGACATCATGTGATGGGGGTATTTGGGGAGGACATGAGTGTCAGTTTCCTAGGTGCCCAGACCATTCAGGGACAGAGATAGCCATCAGCCCTGAGTTGACTAACAGGCTGGCACCTTTCAGGATTCAAGTATGGATTTATACTTTCTCCACCTCCAGCTCAACCTTCCAATAGGGGAAAGATTCCCTCTTGGTTGGTTCTGGCCCTAAACAACTAAAGCATGTGCTCATTAGCTGAGGCCCTTCTTCCATGACATGACTAGCTTTGGATTACCCATTACACATGCAACTCTTGATCCACTGAGTAAGATACTGGGATTTTGAGGGGGTGGCAGAGGGCAGGGATAAGGCATTATCCCATCCGGGCATGACGGGGGCAGATACCTCTGCCGTGAAACCCTCACATCCAGCATGGGTAGAGAGGCTTCCCTCACAGCACTGGGTGTTGCAGTGGGAATGGGGTAGGGGTGAGGTGGGAGTAGAGGACAGAGAGAGGTCTCATGCATCTTTCCTGGCCAATATTTTAGAACTCCTTTCAAATCAGCAGGTTAATGTTGCACAGCGAGGCCACATCAGGCCGGTCCCAGTCTGGTGCTCGGGATTAATGTATCATGAAAGAAATCAAGAATGTGGCTGAGACCAATTAGAAAGTCAGTGGTGTTGGGGATAACAGTCAGCAGGGTTTTCACACCCCTGCAAGGCTTTCCCTCTGCCCCGGGGCTCTTCCTCCCCCCTCCTCCTCAACCAACCAACTCTGACCCTTGTCCCCTCAAGAGCTTGGCCCAGAAAGTGACCCTGAGTGGAGAAAGCAGTATAGGAGACTGGGAATTTATGAGTTTGGGTAAATGCTAGACTGGGTTTGAATTTTGGCAGGAATGGCTTTGGTCTTCCCATGATTTTTAAAAAATCAAGGCAAAATTCCTATCACATTAAATTAACCATTTTAAAGTACACAATTCAGTGGCATTCAGTACATTCACGATGTTGTACACTCCCCACCTCTCTCTAGTTCCAGAACATTCCCATCACTTCAAACCCCTTACCCACTAAGCAATTTCTCTGCTACACCTTCCCCAACCCCTGGCAACTACCTACCTATGTCTTCTTTCTCTCTATGGATTTTTCCATTCTGAATATTTCATTTAAATGGAATCATACAATATGTGACTTTTTGTTTCTGATTTTTTTTATTTTTATTTTTTACTTAGCATAATGTTTTCGAGGTTCATTTACGTTGTAATATGTATCACTACTTTTTATGGCTGAATAATAGTCCATTGTATGGATAAACCATAAATTGCTTATCCATTCACCCGTTAATGGAGATTTGGGCTATTTCTACCTCGGTTATTATAAGTGAAGCTTGACTGACATAAGACCTCCTGCTGATTTGAGATAGTCAACAAAACTGAAATTGTAAATAAAACAGTTGGGAAGGACTCCATATTTATAATGTATGTGCCACACTGGATCTGCTGCTGAACTAAGAGAAGAGGCAAAGAGGATTCATGTTTTCTAAGTATTTACTGCATGTTAGGCACTCAGATGCACAACATTTACTTTCTCATTTAATCCTTGCAAGAGCCTCTGAAGTAGGTACTCTGATGCCCATTGTACAGATGTGAAAACTGAGGCACAACAAAATTAAGTCACGTGCTCAAGACAGATCTCTAAGAAGTGTAAATGCCAGGATTTTTGCCCAGATCATATGGTTTCAAAGTCCACACAGTCTCTTGTAAAGAGTGGAAACAAAATTTAGTTCACTTGCAATGGAAAATAAAAACAAGTTAAGAAAGATCCTGTTAATTCAAACAGGGGCTTCTCTTGCCTAAGTATATATTCAAGCCCCTTGAACTGAAATATCACATGGGCCTTTAGTAAACTAGAAAAGAGCTCATATTTTATAGAATGTCGGTACCTGTTGGAGAGTCCTTTGACTCCCTTCATTGATTTTTAGATAAAGAGGCAGTTTTATGCTCCCTCTTCCCCCAAACAGACCTCCAGGAGATTTTTGGAGCTGATTCTAACCTGGAGCCGTCAGTTCTCACTCCTGGTTTTAGAAGTTCTAGATTCTAGCTAGTTCTGGGTTCTGAACCTCTAGAGTTCTGAGGACTCCAAACATAATGTCTCCATCGGACCATGAGAGCTTCTGATTTTAATCCTTCAGGGTGAGAACACAGGTGGAGGAGCATCTGGTTCCCAAGGGTCCTAAGGCAGCAGGCCAGCAGTGGGAAGCCAGATAGATGTTGAGTTCTTGAATGCAACTTTACCCCTGGAGGCCAGAGTTGCTGTGACTCCTGCTGGAAACTCAAACATCTTAAGCTGAGTGGTTATGCCGCCCCAACCTGAGATGCCAAGCAAAGCCAGCCGAGTACAACTAGTCTTAAACTGTACACTCTCATTAATCCAGCAATTCTACTTCTGTGAATTTATCCCAAAGGAATTAGTATGGAAACTACAGATTTGACTACAAGACTTTTTTTTATAATAACCAAATATCAGAGATAATATAAATATCCCATATGGGAGTATTGGATGGATCAAATACAAATACAACCATATAATGTAATATAAATCAGCCATTAAAAGTGTGGTAAAGAAAAACAATTTTTTGACCTAAAAAATTGTTCTGTTAGATGAAAACAAGAATTAAATCAAAAAAGTTTACAAAGCAGTACTGACTGCTAATCTAGCTATCATCTATCTCCAGAGCCTAGAAGTGTAAACCCTAGTAGCAATGGGAGTCTTCAGCTACAGAAATTATGAAAACTTTTGTATTTTCTCATATTATCCAGATTTTGCTGTAATTCACATATTACTTTTCTAATTTATATATATAATATATGTATGTACACATATATAATATATATATTTAATAAACAAAAATTAAAATAGAGCCAGAATCTTATAGTTCTGTTTGGAGAAGAACTTAGGATCTCATTACTTTAATAGAATTTGCTTTCTGGAGGATGAGACTTGTGTTTTTAAACATATATTTGGTATCTTTTATTGCTCAATCTGCAGAGCTGAGAGCCAGTGGTATTATGGCTGCGGTACTCCTCTACCTAGGACCACTACCTCCTATGCAATCAGGTCCCTGTGATAGATATGTCCCTTGAGTAGCTGAAGAACAGGTATCAGGCAGCTCAGTGAGGGTAGAAGGACCTAGTGGCTGCACAGGATTCCCAATCATTATGTTTTTGTTAATTGATTGATAGAGCATCTGATTCCCTTTATTTTTTTAAAAGATTTTATTTATTTATTCATGATAGACACAGAGACACAGAGACACAGAGAGAGTCAGAGACACAGGCAGAGGGATAAGCAGGCTCCACGCAGGAAGCCTGATGTGGGATTCAATCCCGGGACTCCAGGATCACACCCTTGGGTGAAGGCAGGTGCTTAACCACTGAGCCACCCAGGGATCCCCTTGATTCCCTTTAGAGGTCCCTCCAAGAACCAGGAGGGAGATCTATCTATAACCTCCCCACTTTTCATTAACTGCTTCTGATCATGAAGGTCTGACAATACTTTGACAACACTGATAAAGATGAGGCTATTTTTTTTTCTTTTCTTTTCTTTTTTCTTTTCTTTTCTTTCTTTTCTTTTCTCTTTCTTTTCCTTTTCCTTTCCTTTCTTTTTTCTTTTGCTTCATTTGTATTCATACTTGGCTTTAGGGTACTGGCACTGATTTGGAGTTATGAAGCCTCCTACTCCGGAAAGCTAATGCAAGAGAGTGACACTACTGGCTCTTGAGTATGTGAGAACAGCAACCACACAATCGGGAGGTAGGCATGTATACACTTATATTCCACTTTGCGCCCAGCCTGAAATATGATCTTGGGCAAATTACTCATCTATCTGGGTCTTGATTTCTGCATTTTATAAAGAGGAATAGCAATCACAAGATTGTTGTGATATTAAAAACACACAGCCTGATCTGTGTCTCAGATCATGTGTTCTTCAAATGTCTCCTCCCCCACCCCCAAGTCTCTCAAGGGCTTTATTATAAGTAAATGTGTGGTCTCTTCAAATTTTAAAAGATTCATTCTCCAAAGCAAGACTGCCATCCACCAATTAGATGACCTCAGGCAAGTTATGTAATTTGTCAGTGCCTCAGTTCCTTCCTTTATAAAATAGGAATAATAGTAAAACTACTTAAGAAAATTTTCCTGAAGATTAAGTTAAAATATGTAAAATCCTTAGAATAATGCCTGTCTATACAGGAGATAAGCATTTACTACTGTAATAGCAGTAGTAGTGTTAATATTATTGTTTTCAATATCATGTTCTCATCCTTTACATAAGAGGAAAAGGCACGGTTTGCACACAATAGCCACAAAACAATAATATGCCAAAGAATAGATTTAACAAAAGAGTCGCTAAACCTTTAGAATAAAAATTGTAAAACTTTAATGAAAGCCTTTTAAAGATTTAGGAAGATGAGAATGACTCAATGATGTATACCATTTCATGGATAAGGAGACTGAATAACATAAATATTTCAAGTCTCCATGATCATGATGCCTGATCTTAAAATTCTTAAAATTCTTTTAGAAAAGCAGAGAAACAGAAAGGAATTAGTGGAGATAATTTTGAAGGAAAAAAAAAAAAAAGAAGTGACTTGCCTTACCAGACAAATACCAAGCTTTGTTGTTACAGGCACCACGCTGTGCAGTTGAAAACCTGCATATATCTTTTGAGTCCCCCCAAACTTAACTACTAGGAGCCTACTGTTGACCAGAAACCTTGCTGATAACATAAACAGTTGATAAACACATAATTTATATGTTATATGTATCATACACTATATTCTTACAATAAGTTAAGCTAGAGAAAAGAAAATGTTATTAATAAAATCATAAGGAAGACAAAATGAACTTACAATAATGTACTGCATCCAAAAAAATCCATGTGTAAGTGGACCTGCACAGTTCCAACTTGTGTTGTTTGAGAGTCAACTGGAAGGGCGCTTGGGTGGCTTAGTGGTTGAGCATCTGTCTTTGGCTCAGGTCATGATCTTGGGGTCCTGGGATCGAGACCCACATTGGGCTCCCTGCAGGAAGCTTGTTTCTCCCTCTACCTATGTCTCTGCCTCTCTTTCTTCATTTCTCATGAATAAATAAATAAATTTTTTTTAAAAAAAAGAGTCAATTGTAAATTATAGAAATAAAGCAGTTTGTCATTAAGGTCAATAGATTTGACTCTCCTCCATTGTGCTAAAAACGTGCTGAGATACTGATTCAGCCAGCCCTTGGAGTGGCTAGGGGAGGCCTGGGGTGGCCTGTAGCACCTGAAGTCCCAGGAGAGACCATCAGCCTCTTCTGTTTACTCCCATGTGCAAATCGAAGATGATATTTTTCTATGTGTTCATGATGTGGAATAGACAAGAAGACTAGAGAACTCAAATAGACCCACATATTCTTGGAAGTTTTATTATCTTCAAGAGTGCCATTACTAATCTATTAGAACAGAAAGGATTTTTCAATAAGTGATAGAGATATATATACACACACATACACACACATATATGTATATATGTTTGAATAGAGTTGTAATATAACTAAAATACATATAGCTATGGAATAACTAATTATAATATATATATAGTACATGGGAAATACACTAAAATTGCTTTATTACCTAACACCATAAACACTAATCAATTTCAGATGAATTGAAAAGCTGAGTGTAAAAAACCAAAATATACAAATATTAAAAAGAAAACCCAGCAGAAATATTTTGATGACATCAGATCAGAGAAGAATTTAGCCAAAGTAGAGAACACCATGGGGGTGCATGTGGCTGGCTCAGCCTGTAGAGCACACAACTCTTGATCTCAGGGTTATAATTCAAGCCCCATGTTGGATGTAGGGATTACTAAAACAACAACAACAACACCTTAGTAAAAAATAGTAAGGAATTATCTGGGAAAAAATTTACAACTTACATCACAAAGAGCTAATTTCACGAAGAAATAAGAGCCTTTTTGCAAATCAATAAAGCACTACTAACCTTATTTTAAAGACCTTTAAAAAAATCTAAAGCCATTTTATTTATTCCTAGTAATAGAAACACAAATTACAATCACATTGAGATACTATTTTTTACCTCTGAGGTTGGTAAAAATCCAGAAATTTGATTTATAGCATCATTCATAGTATAGGAAACAGACCATCTTCCAGTGCTGTAGAGAACACATTTTTACAACCTCTATAGAAGGAATTTTGCAGCAATATCTATCAAAAATACAGTTGGCACGCACCCTGTAACCACGCATTCCCATATCTAAAAATTTTTCCCTAGACATAAACACACATGTGTGTGATGATAAAAAGACAAGGTTACTCAGTGCAACATTGTTTGTATTCCTCAAAAGTTGGCAAACTCCCAAATATTAATTAGTAACTGGTTAAATATTAATTATAATACATTCATACAATGGGATACTGGAGCTGTAAAATGTAAACTCTTTAGTACTGACACAGAATAATCTTCAAGGTGTAGTTAAAGGGTGAAAAAACCCTAAGACACACTGCACACAACAGTGTATACAGCATGTTAATATTGGGGTTCAAAGGTGGAATGCGTAGTTTATTTTCCTGTGCATAAAATAATTTTGGAAGAATGTTAAGGGAAAATGGGTGACTGAGGAAGAGTAAGATAAGACTTGTTGGTGTACGCTCTTTGTTCCTCTTGAATTTTAAGCTGTGTGTATGTATTGTCTTTCAAATAAAAGATTAACATTTAAAATTTAGTGAATTTACTACACTGAAAGCTAAAATTTCTGTATGATTAAAGACACCTTTAAAAAGGTGAAAAGACAGGTGATATACTGGGGGAATGAATATATTTTCAACACATGTAACTGACTAATAGTAGTATCCAGAGTTCCAAATCAATAAGAAGAAGACAGTTCCATCTGAAAATAAACAGAAAATAAGATTAAAAAAAAAAAAACATTCACAGAAGAAACATGACAGGTCAAATGAATACTAAAGCTCACTTCCTCTGGGGCGCCTGAGTGACTTAGTTGGTTAAGCATTTGCCTTCAGGTCAGGCATGATCCTGGAGTCCTGCAGAGAGCCCTACACTGGGCTCCCTGCTCAGTGGGCAGTCAGCTTCTCCCTCTCCTTCTGCCCCCGTCTTGTGCTCTTTATCTCAAATAAATAAATAAAATCTATAAAAAAAATTCTCTTCTAACAATCAGAAGACTGTAAATTAAAATGAGCTACTATTTTATTGCCATTAGATTGGAATATACTTAAAATTCTAACAGTCTTGAGTGTGGGTGAGGATATAAGACATGGGGAGCTCCAGGTCCTGCTGGTCACAGTGTGCAAACTGGTATGACCCCGTTGGAGAACTGCACAGCCATCAGATAGAAAATATATCCTTCAACACAGAAGTTGCACATTTTGGGACTTTTCACAGAAAACTTCTGGCAAATGTGTATGAAGAAACAAGGACCAAAAATACCCACTGACATGTTGTTTGTACTAACAAAAGCCAACAGGAAAAACAACATACATAGCAATATTCCCATATGCATCAACATGGATAAATCTCAAACACATCAAGTGGGATGAAAAGCAAATTTAGGAAAGATATTATGTAAACAAAATTTTGAAATGATCAAAATAATTCTATATAATGCCTGTCTATATTTACCCCATGTAGCAAACATTCAAAAATATGCTGGAATTAAAAATACTAAATTCAAGTAATGTTTACCCTGAGTATAGAGGAGTGACGGCTGTGGGTCATGTTCTGGGTTTGTTGTATTTTGGTTTTTTTTTTTTTTAATTTTTTTTTATTTATTTATGATAGTCACACAGAGAGAGAGAGTCAGAGACACAGGTGGAGGGAGAAGCAGGCTCCATGCACCGGGAGCCCGATGTGGGATTCGATCCCGGATCTCCAGGATCGCGCCCTGGGCCAAAGGCAGGCGCCAAACCGCTGCGCCACCCAGGGATCCCTATATTTTGGTATTTTAAAACCAGTCAATGAAATAGAAAAGAAAAAGTAACATTTTACAAAACCAATCGGTGGATACACAAATATTATTTCCTGTACTTGACAATGTCTGAAATCATTTCAATAAAATAAACAAGAATGCAATAGGGATTGAGCAGTGAGTATGAAAGAGCACAGGTTTGTTTTTTGTTTTTTGTTTTTGTTTTTTTTGGGGGGGCGGTTTGGTCAGGGTTTTACTTCTCAGCGCCACCATTTGTCAGACTGGGACCCTGGACAAGTCCTTTTATCTCTTTAAAACTCATTTTCCCCAGCTGCAAAAAGGAGAATAGTTATAATAATTACACAATTATAATAGCTATAAGATTAAATAAGATAAAGATTGAACAAGGTGGTGAACGCATGATCCTTGCACATAGTAAGCACTTAGCTAAATGTTAACCTGCATTATCAGCATCTCAATTTGACTACAAGGGCATTCTTGAATCACTCTGATTCTCATTTCTTAACTCTCTCGAGGAAATGAGATTTTGTGCATCAGATCCCTCAAATTTATGCATTTTTTAAAAAAGATTTTATTTATTTATTCATGAGAGAGAGAGAGGCAGAGACACAGGCAGAGGGAGAAGCAGGCTCCATGCAGGGAGCCAGATGTGGGACTCGATCCCCGGACTCCAGGATCACGCCCTAGGCTGAAGGCAGGTGCTAAACCTTTGAGCCACGCAGGGATCCCCATTTTATGCATTTTCTAATTACAAATTTGTACCCTTTGACCCACATCCTAAACTCTCACATCCCCCAAATCCTGGTATCCACTATTCTACTCCTTGTTTCTAGGAGTTCAGCCTTTTTAGATTCCACATATAAGTGACATCATACAATACAGTATTTGATTTTGTCTGTCTGACTTATCTCATCAACATTATGCCCTCAAGCTCCATCCATATTGATGCAAATGGCAGGATGTCCTTCTTTCTCGTGACTGAATAATATTCCATTATATATGTAAACACACACATATAATGTCTTTTTCATCCATTTATTCATTGGTGGACACTTATATTATTTTTAAATCTTCACTATTGTGAGTAATGGTGCGATAAACATGGAAGTTCAGACATCTTTTCTATATCCTATTTCCACTTTTATTTTTGGATACGTACCCAGAAGTGAGATTGCTGGATCATATGGTAGTTCTGCTTTTGAATTTTAACACTACTGTATTGTTCATTTTTAACAACACTGTCTTATACACTTGAAAGTTACTCAGAGTCTAGATCTTAAATGTTCTCGCCACAAAAAAGAAATGATAATTATGTGATGTGATGGAAGTGTTAGCTAACGCTACGGTAGCTATCGTATAGCAAGATGTAAGTGTATCATCAAATCAACACGTATCCTTTAAACTTCACAAATGTGATACGTCAATTATAACTCAATTTAGAAAAAGTGAGACTTTAGCCTCATATCTGGATGACATGTAACTGAGAATAAAGATATAGGCTTGGAACAGTTTCCTTTTTAAAGTCTGGTTTTAACAAGAAGCTGAGTTTCGACTAGAGCTGCTAATTAAGTCTGCAAGGAGGACACAGTGCTGATTAATCCAGCTGTACCTGCTGGTGGCAGATCCTCGGAAATAACAAAGAGCTGTCATCTTCCAGCACTGGGGGTGGGGGTGGGGTGGGAGGGGAGGACACGGTTACACACTCAGCTCTTTTGGGCTTGTTTTCATAGAATCCGCCACAATACTCAAAGTGCCACTTACTGCAGACTTCTCAGTACCATGATATACCTGACCCGTCCTTCTGCGATGACTCACTGCTGTCCTCTGTGTCAGCATTGTGCCGGGCTGGGGTGACCCAGAGGTGTCCCTGCTGTAATACCTCACCCATCCCATTGGGAGACAGAGCAAATGCCAAGGAACAAAGACCTGAACAATAGGACAAAAGTATGCAATTAACGGCATCATTTGACTGGTAAAGACAGCAAACCAGGGAATTCATAGGAGGGGGCAGTGAGCACAGGCTGCAAGAGAGCATCCCTGGCTTTGGCTTCAGACAAGTAGAAGTAGAAAGCAACCCCACCTTCCTCCTCCACAGGAAGCATCTGCTTCCCTGCCCACATGGCTTACCGTGTGACTTGCTTTAACCATTGGGGCGTTAGGAGAAGTGATGTGAATGAAAGCTTTATTTAAAGCTTTAAAAATTTTTTTGAATATTTAATTTATTTATTCATGAGAGACATAGAGAGAGAGGCAGAGACACAGACAGAGGGAGAAGCAGGCTTCCCGCGGGGAGCCCGATGCATCCATCCCAGGACCCGGGGATCATGATCTGAGCCAAAGGCAGATGCTCAACCACTGAGCCACCCAGGCGCCCTATTTTAAAATTAAAAAAAAAAAAATGAAATTTATTTTTTTTATCGGGGGGGTGGGGGATAGGGAGAGGAAGAGGGGGAGAGAGAGAGAGAGAGAATCTTAAGCAGACTTCTTGTTGAACGCAGAGCCCAGGGCGAGTTTTGATCCCATCATCTGTGAGATAATGACCTGAGCTGAAATCACAAGAGGGATGCTCAACAACTGAGCCACCCAGGCACCCCTGTGAAGGCTTTAAATATGCTGACACTGTTGGAATTTTGAGGTTTTGCCATGAGGTTGACCATGTTGAGCATGCCCAGACGCACCGCATGGCCTGGAAACAAGGCCAGCCAAGTCCAGCCTAAATCACTGAACCGCAGCCACCCCACAGGTGCCTGAGTGAGGAATAAATGCTTATGGCTGTGTGCCACTGAGACTTACAGTGGCTTGATACTCAGGCTGACTGCAACAGTAGTCTATTCATCTGTAAAATGGGGAAAATATGTGTCTTACCTTCAGTGGTAGTGTGAGAATTAAGTGGAATATAAACCAAATGTCTCAGACTTCCACACGCCGAGAATGCAACTAAGGTGCATTAATAGGAATCCCTGATTTGCAATAGCCCCTCTACTCAAGAGGAAATTCCCTTCTTGGAAAACAAATGATCACTAAAAAGTCTTGCTGTTTCTCAGTGTGTGTGGTGGGTGCCCCCTACTGCCCACCAGCCCCTGGTCCCCATAACGCTGCCAGGATACCACTCTAATCTTGGATTCTGCGTCTGCTGAGCAGTTCAGTCCGGCCCTTTGGTGGGGCTGCAAAAGATTCACCGACAAACAGCCGAGGACTTGAACTTCATGATGCAGGACAGCTTGACTCACCCAACAAATATCTATTGCCTGCTGACTGGTGTACTTCAGTGGGACACTGAGGCAGATGCATGACTTAGAGTAATTGCTTTGATAAGGAGAATGAGGTTAGGGGCACATGGGTGGCTCAGCAGTTGAGCATCTGCCTTCAGCTCAGGGTGTGATCCCAGAGTCCTCTCTGTGTTTCTCATGAATAAATAAATAAATAAATAAATAAATAAATAAATATGTTTTTAAAAAGGAGAAGGGAAATGAGGATAGAAAATACTGTCTCCCTCATTTATACTCAATTGGCAAACTCCACAGCTTGGTTAGAATTTAGTAATAATTCTAAAGGGCTGTTTCTGTGAAACAGCCTTTCAAGTGTGGAATGTTTCTAGAATGGCAGGGTTAAGGAGAGGCCCCCTGACAGCCATCATGGCAAACCCTGTTCAGGTCTCCCGTGCAGCCCTCAAGCCTTATGGCTGAGTCCTCCCTGGCCTCTGTAAGGCCTTGCTAGTCCATGGCCTAGAAATCTGTCAGGCTTGTCTGAACGCCAACCATGACCAGCAGTGAAGATACGTTCCCAGAAGACATTCTAGTTTCCGTGCACATCTGAGTCTGCAAACAGCTTCCTGTAAGGTGGGGTATCCTTCGACCATGCTCTGTCAGTAGGTCAGGCCCTGCTAGGATCCCTGCTTCCAGAAATAACATACAGAAAGTACCAAATAAATGGTAGGTAGTCAAAAGTGTCAATTCTCTTCCACTTCCTGGAGGCCAAGAAACTTGAGCTGGATTATGGAATAGTTGGAATGAACAAAAAGAAGGGGTCTGAAGTCTCTGTGCCCAGTGTGCCCAATCCTTATGTGTCAGACCTTGATGTCTGCTCAGAGGTGACGGAATGAGACTAATAAACGGAGCCCAGATGGTCTGCTGGTTGCTCAGGGTTACTAGCAAGTAATGTAGGCCAAGCATTCCTGCTCTGGGCCATTGCAGACCTGTGGGTCTCACACACCCTTTTGGTGATGAAATTATTATAAGGCCTCCCAGAGGTCCTATAAATGTCTCCTAAAGTCCTAACGAGTACTGTGTTTCTTACGTTTTTGACTCTTCAAATGTGAACATTATTTATTTAAATGGCTACTAATCCCCTATCAGCTTTATTTTTTTTTTATTTTTTTAAATTTTTATTTATTTTTAATTGTTTAAACTTAAGACTAGTTTTTAAAAATATTTATTTATTTATTTGAGAGAGAGGGAGAGAGAGAGTGCAAGCGGGGGTGGTGCAGAGGGAGAGAGAGAGAGAGAATCTCAAGCAGACTCTGTGCATAGAGCCCGACGCTGGGCTGGATCTCAGGGTTGTGATATCATGACCTGAGCCGAAACTGAGAGTCAGGTGCTTAACCAGCTGAGCCCCCCAGGCATCCCAAGGCTAGATTTTAGGGGATTTTTATGTTCACAGTAAAATTCAAGCGAAGATACAGAGATTTCCCATCTACTGCTTGCCCCCTCCCACCGTGTAGCCTCCCCGATTATCAACACCCCCCCACCAGCGTGATGTATTTGTTATAGTTGATGAACCTGCATTGACATGTCACTGTCACTCTATGATCATAGTTTACATTGGGGTTTACTCATGGGGTTGCATGATCTGTGGGTTTGGACACATGTAATGACATGTATCCATCAAATGGCATTTTCACTGCCCTAAAAATCTTCTGTACTCCACCTTTTCATCTCTGCCCTTCTCAATCACACAACACTGGCAGTCACTAAACTTTTTATTGTCTCCACGGGTCTCCCTTTTCCAAAATGTCATATAGTTGCAATCCTATAGTGTGTAATTTTTTTCAGGTTTTTAAAAAAGATTTTATTTATTTATTTGAGAGAGAGAGAATGAGTGAGTGAGAGACAGAACACAAACATGGGGAACAGCAGAGGGAGAGGGAGAAGCAGGCTCCCCATCGAGCAGGGAGCCCAACCCAGGGCTGGATCCCGGGACCTCAGGACCATGACCTGAGCTGAAGGCAGACGCCCAACCGACTGAGCCACCCAGGGGTTCCTCAGATTGGTTTCTTTCACTTAGTATTAATGCATTTAAATTTCTTCCGTGTCTTCTGACTTGACAGTACATTTCTTTTTAGCTCTGAGTGTTAGTCCACTGTCTGGAAGTACTACAGTTTCTTTATCCATTCACCTGTGGAAGGGCATCTTGACTGCTTCCACATTTTGGTAGTTATCAATAAAGCTGCCATAAACCTCCATGTGCAGGTTTTCGGTGGACAGAATTTCCACTTCATTCGGTAAATTCCAAATGCAGTTGCTGTATTGCATGTTAAGAGGACGTTTGGTTGTGTGAGAAACCACCCACTGTCTTTCAGAGTGGCTGTACCATTTCATGTTCCCATCAACAATGAATGAGAGTTCCTAATACTCCGCCTCTTTGCCAGTATTTGGTGTGGTCAGTGTTCCAAATTTGGGCCGTTCTAATGGGCATAAGCTTTTCATTGCTTTATTTTATTTGGGGATCCAAGTGGGACCCTTCTATATAATCAGTTTGGGCTCCCCTGGGCATGCCCAAACCACTCTGTTCTTCCCCTTGCAGCTGTGAGGCCCTCCAGACACAATCTTCGTGCCACATGGAGGGAAATGGTAGGTGGGCTTCTGGAAGCACTCACCTGAGGTATATGGGGACTCCAGGTGCAGACAGGAGGCCTGGTGTCTGTTCCGTGACTACGTGGCCTGCTGAGGGTGACCCAGGTCAGAGAGGGAGAGTGAGAGGGGTGCCTGAAAGTGATACTCAATTAAAAACCCACTAGGCAGGATGTTGGAGGGGGTGGTGGGGGCAGGCTGTGTCCAGGCATCAGAGGTGCAAGGAGCAACCTTTCCTACTCTGTGACTCTCAGCAAGTTCTGGCTGGCTGAGTGGACCCGCCGCAGGAATTATGTGAAATGGGTGCAGGAAGTACATGAAATACTTCCAGTGTTCATGAGCCAAGCCAGTTCTCAATGATCGATCCAGTACATAGTCTTCAAGGAGACAGAAGATAAGAGGTCTCCTTACTGGGTATCAGCCAGCCTTCATTCTGAGTCCCTGGTTTCCTTAGGTTGACTTACTCGGAGAATAACCCTTGGTATTTCTAGTGCTTTAGACCTGCCCTCTAAAGAGTCATCTCAGTCTAAGTGACATGTTGAAGCTCTGCCACTCTGTAAGCACCAAGAGCCATGAGATGGCCACATTCAGCTTCTTGACTATTGTGAGACCCACTGACATCTGGGTGGCCACATTCCCTGGCTTTTTCTCTGCAAAGTTTCCAGAAGGCAAATCTATGCCTGTTCAGAGCCAGCCTTTCCCGAGCTCACTCACTGCTGAGTTCTGGGGTCATGCTAACCACGTGGGGCACCAGTGGGAAGCTCCGTGCTCCACTCTCTCCCACATTGTGCATGTTCTCACCTGCAGACCCTTGTCCAGGCAGGCCTCCCCAGCTGACATGCGCCTCTGATCTGCCTGGCTAAAATCCTGCCCAGCTGAAGGGACTCAGCCTCCACCTCTGTGACTGCCCCTCACTTCCTTGCTACCACTAGTGCTTTCTGCCACTGAATGCCCTGAAACGTATCTTGTATTATCTTGGCAATGGGTTCCAAATGTATGTGCATCACACCAAGATGTGCACTGGAAATATATTTTCTTTAGTTTGTTCATAGTCTAGACTTACTTCTGAGTGTATGTCCTCTGGGTATTGGTGGGGATTGGTGAGGGGGATTGGGGTGAGGGATCTATTTCATCCAAAGTAATAAACTAATGCAGTATCTTTGGGTGATGTTCAATTTCTTTTTTAAAAAATATTTTATTTATTTATTCATGAGAGACACAGAGAGAGGCAGAGACACAGGCAGAGGGAGAATCAGGCTCCCTGTGGGGAGCCTGATACAGGACTCAATCTCAGGACCCCGGAATCACAACTTGAGCCAAAGGCAGATGCCACTGAGCCACCCAGGTGCCCTGATCAGTTTCTTTAGGTAAAATGCCTCCTCTTTCAGAATCATCTCCCCATCCCCCAAATTTCCTTGTAAGATGGTACAATGGTGTAACCTACAGCATTTTTATGGTGGTATATGGAGTCTTCATACCGTCTAGCCATCAGGCCAGCCTCTGAGGCAAACATCTGCTGTCAACAAGATTGTGGTCCCTTCCCTTGGCCTGGCCACTGCTTTCAGGGACGTCTTCTCCAACTTCTGCTGACCAATGAACTCCACTCTGGCTTTCATTGGTGTTTAAAGATTTCATAGCTGGGGCACCTGGGTGGCTCAGTGCATTAAGCATCTGACTCTTGATCTCAGCTCAGGTCTTGATTTCAAGGTCATGAGACCTTGAGTCTCATGAGACCTCCACACAGTGTGGAGCCTACATAAAAAGTGAATAAAGATTCCCATAGCTGCAGCCCCTCTTAAAGCAGACAGCCAGCACCCTCAGCTACCTCCCCCATTTCTCCCTCAGGGCACACATTTCTGGACACCTTCAGACAACACAGAAAGCCAGGAAGATTCAGGGAAGCTTCAGATTCTTGCCCTTGGCTACAGAAAACAGAAGTACTGGTTGAACCTCAGGTATGGGAGGAGGGCAGGGGCTACTGAGAGGGTGTAAAAAAGAAGAACCATGGCATGTGCTTTCCTCTTTCAAACTCTGTTCCTCTCTTCTTTTCCCCACCCTCCTTTGGCTATAAAGAGTGCATTTTCTTCTTACACTCTTGCAACCATAGTATCTAGTCACAAGTGGAAGGAATACTGTCTCTCCACTATTGATAGAAAAATCTTTGAGCTAGTCCTCCAAATCGGTCCTTTGATATAACTAAAGAAATGTGAGAAACCCATCCTTTCCCCACCAGGCTTAGCTGGCAGGCCCAGTATCCTGTTAATGAAGTCAAACACCTGTTTTCTTCCACTCTCTAGTTATAAGCTTCAGGGCTGTCTCTGAGGGAGAGAGCTTCAAAGGAAGATGAGTTGTAGGAGAAATTAAGATGCATTGGTTTAATGTTTACAAATATTACCCCAAGTTTCATCTTGCTTAATACTCGTGCTCTTATTTAACTTTTCATATTTGTCAGTTCTCTCTCTCCAAGTAAGTAAAATGTTTGTTTTATCCACCATGAAGTTTCACACAGTGTTACACACAGAGTAAATTCACACAGGAAAATTAAAAACAAAAGTTTACAGCTTCATTGAAGTGTCATTGACACCCAAAATACTGCATATGTTTAAAGACCAGAATTTGATAGGTTTTGACATGTGGAAACACCCGTGAAACCATCATCAAAATCTAGATAATGAACATTATCTATCACTCCCAAAGTTTCAAAAGCATCTTCCCTGCCCCCCATATCTCACTTCACTCTTACATGCCCTAGGCAATCACTGATCAACTTTCTGTCACTATGGATTAGTTGGTATATTCTAGAATTTTATTTTATATTGGATAGTTGTATGGATATACTATAATTTGTTTATCCCTTCTTTTGTTCATGGACATTTGAGTTGTTTCCAGTTTAGGGCTATTACAAAGGGAGCTGTTATGAACACTATGTGCAAGTGGACATACATTTTTATTTTTCTTGGATAAATACCTAGGAGTGGAATGGTGGAGCTGTACGGGAAGTAGAGTTTCCAGATTTAGTAAATAAAAATACAAAGTACCCACTAAAATGGAATTTCAGATAAGTAATTTATTAATATATATGTCCCATTAAATTTTTAGGTCATACTTATATTAAAAATTATTTATTATTTATGTGAAATTCAAATTTAACTTCCTTGGTATTATCTGACAACACTAACTTAACTAAACTAATGCTTAATTGACACTATTAACTTTTTAAGGAACTGCCAAACTTTTTTCTGAAGTGGTTGTAACATTTACATTCCCACAAGCAGTATATATGAGAATTCTAGTTTTTTCATGTCCTCATCGACACTTGGTATGATCAATCTTTTTAATTTTAGCCATGCTCGTAAGTCTGCAGTGGTATATCAATGTGATTTTAACTTGCTTTTCCATAATGACTACTGATACTGAGTATATTTTCAATGTGCTCATTTGGCATCCCTATCGCTAGCCTGATGTAGAGTCTGTTCAGTTCATTCACCCCCCAAGTCTTTTTTTGTATTGGATTTCTGATGTCTTATTGACTTGTAAGAGTTCTTTACATATGCTATATACAAGTCCTTTGTTGTATACCTTATTTGCAGGTATGTTTTCCCAGTTTGTGGCTTGTTTTTTTCATTTGTGTTAACAGTGTCTTTTGAAGAGCAAGAATTTTTCATTTTGATGAAATCTAGTTTATTGATATTTTTCTTTTATAGTTCATGTTTTTGTGTCCTTTACATAAAAGCTTTGTCAATTCAAGATGATTAATATTTTCTTTCAGAAGTTTTATAGTTTTGTCCTGTACATTTAGACCTATGATCCACTTTGAGTGAATTCTTTCTATGGTGTAAGGTAAGGTATAGGTTCAATTTTTTGCTTATGACTCTCAAGTTGTTTTTATTTTTATTTTTTATTATTTATTTATTTATTAAAGTTGTTGTTTTTAAGAAAAGATTATTCTATCTCCAAGGCAGTTGAATGTCTTGGCCAATTTGTTGCAAATCAATTGGCCATATATGTGTGGGAATTTCTAAAATCTCTATTTTGTGCCATTTATCTTATATGTCTATTTTTACAGCAATACCATGCTGTCTTCATAACTATAGCTTATTCTAAGTCTTAAAATCAGGTAGTGTCAGTCCTCTAGTTTTGTTTCTTTTTTTTTTTTTTTTTTTCAGTATTGCCTTAGTTGTACTAGGTCCTTTGTGTTTCTATATAAATTTTAGGATCAGCTTGGCAATTTCTACCAAAAAAAATCCTGCCAAGATTTTGATTGCTATTTCATTGAATCTCTAAATAAATTTGAAGAATGACATCTTTAAGAAATTAAGTCTTTTGACCTATGAACATGATCTATATCTTCATTTTATTTAGTTTTTCTTTAATTTTTTTCAGTAATGTTCTTTGATTTGGAATACAGATCTTATAAATCTTTTGTTAAATTTTTCCCTAGATGTTTCATATTATCTGATGCTCTTGTAAGTAGTTATTAAAAAATTTTCACATTTCAATTGTTTATTGATAATATATCAAAATATAATTTGGTTTTGTATGTTGTCGTTGGATCCTGCAGGTGTACTAAGGTCATTTAGTTGTTATAGTATCTTTTTTATGTATTTCTTAGAAATTTTACAAAGGACTTTCAGTACAATACTGAATAGAACTGGGGTGAGCAGACATCTTTGCTTTGTTTCCCATGTTAGAGGGAAGCATTCAGTCTTTCATTTTTAAGGGAATGTAGCTATAGCTTTTGCTGTATATACCTTTTATGCAATTGAGAAATTTCCCTTCTCTTCCTAATTTGTTGTCTGTTTTATCGTGTTGGATTTTGTCAAATGTCTTTTCTGCACCCATTGAGATGATCCTGTTTTATATATATATTTTTTGTCTTTAATATGGTGAATTACATTGATTGGTTTCAATCACTAAAACCTTGAATTCCTGGGATGAACTACATTTGATCATGATGTATTACCTTGTTTATTCATTTCTGGTTTCAATTTGCTAATATTTGGTTTTTGTATCTGTGTCTAGGAGAGATACTATCTGTAGTTTAGTCTTTTCTTCTTGTAACATTTTGTCTGATTTTATGTCAAAGTAATACTGGCTTCATAAAATAAATTCTGATATATTTCCCTTTCTTAATTTTTTAAAAAGATTTTATTTATTTATTCATGAGAGACACAGAGAGTGAGGCAAAGACATAGGCAGAGAGAGAAGCAAGCCCCGTGCAGGGAGCTCAATGTGGGACTCAATCCTGGGACTCCAGGATCATGCCCTGGGCTGAAGGCAGACACTCAACCACTGAGCCACCCAGGCATCCCTCCCTTTCTTAATTCTTATGTAAGTGTTTATGTAGAGTTTATGTAAGTGTTTATGTAGAGTTTTTCCTAAAAATTTTTAAAATCTTAAGTAATCTCTACACCCAGCATAGGGTTCAAACTCACAACCCCAACATCAAGAGTTACATGCTCTGCCGACTGAGCCAGCCAGGTTCCTCATTTCTTAAATTGTTGATAGAATTCACCACTACAGTCATCTGAGCTTGGAAATTTCTTTTTGAAAAGGTTTATTTATTTTTTTTTAAATCATTTATTTTATTTTATTTATTAATGATAGTCACACACACACAGAGAGAGAGAGAGAGAGAGAGAGAGAGAGAGGCAGAGACACAGGCAGAGGGAGAAGCAGGCTCCATGCACCGGGAGCCCGACGTGGGACTCGATCCCGGGTCTCCAGGATCGCGCCCCGGGCCAAAGGCAGGCGCCAAACCGCAGCGCCACCCAGGGATCCCTTGAAAAGGTTTAAACTATGAATTTAATTTCCTTAAAAGCTGTGGTCTATTCACATTGACTATTCTTACATTATTAGCCTTGGCAATTTATGTCCTTTAGGGAATTGTCCATTTTATGTATGATGCCAAATTTATTGGTGTAAAGCTTTCCTAATATTCCCTTATTAATCTTTTTATGTCTGTAAGATCTATAGTGATATTATTCATTTATTCCTGATATTGGCAATTTTGTGTCTTTTCTCTAGAGCTTTATCAATTTCATTGATTCCCCCCCAAATAATCAGCTTTGATTTCATTGATTTTCTTTATTTTTCTGGTTTCAACTTCATTAATATCTTTTCTTTATTATTTCTTTTCTTCTGTTTACTTGTAAGTTTATTTTGCTCTTCTTTTTCCTTATGGTAGAAATTTATATCATTGATTTGAGAACTACCTCTTTTCTTCCTTCCTTTTTTTTAAAGATTTATTTATTTAGTTTAGAGAGAGCGTATGAGAAAATGTGAGCAGGGAGAGGGGATAGAGGGAGAGGGAGAGAGAGGTTCCTCAAGCAGACTCCCTGCTGAACACAGAGCCCAATTTGGGGCTCAATTCCAGGACCTGAGATCCTACCTGAGCTGAAATGAAGAGTTGGCCAATAACCAATTGACCCACCCACATGCCCCAAGATCTACCTCTTTTCTTATAAACAGTTAACGTCGCACAGTGCCACAAATTTTGATGTGTTATTTGTTTATTATTATTCAGTTCAAAATATCTTCTAATTTCCTTTGAGATTTCTTTTTGATCAGTGGGTTGTTTAGGAATGTATTGTTTCTTTTCCAGCTAGTCTAGTTGCTTTATTTTTGTTAACTTGCAATTTATTTCCATTGTGGTCAGATAATAGATTCTGTAAGATTCTATATTTTGAATTCTATTGAGACTTGTTTTATGGTTCAGGATATAGTTTATCCTCGTAAACATTTCATGTTTCCTTCAAAGAAATGTGTATTTTGTGATTTTGGGGGTAGAGTGTTTTATGTTAAAACATTTTAAAGATGTTTTGTCATTCAGATTTTCTATATAGTTACTGATTTATTTTTAGTTGTTGTATTACTGAAAGAAGTGTGTTGATGTTTAACAATTTGTGGATTTGTCTATTTTTCCTTATTTCTGTCAGTTTTTGCTTCAGACATTTTTTATACTGTTACTAGTAACATCTATATTTCTAATTATTCTATCTTCCTGATTTATTGTCCCTTTTAACAAAATGAAGTGTCCCTTTTTGTCTCTTGTAACTTTCCTTGTCTTAAAGTCTATTTTGTCTGATATTAATAAAGCTACTCTAGCTTTCTTCCTTTTTGTTTTTTAAAGATTTTATTTATTCATGAGAGACAGAGAGAGAGGCACAGGCATAGGCAGAGAGAGAAGCAGGCTCCCTGCAGGAAGCCCAATGTGGAACTCAATCCCAGGACCCTGGGATCACAACCTCAGCCAAAGGCAGACGCTCAACTACTGAGCCCCCCAGGTACCCCTCTTGGCACCTTTCTATGTGGCTGCTCATAGGTCTAGTTCCTTCCTTTTTGACTGGTGCATTGTTTTCCATTACATTCATCTCTTACATCCATTCTCCTACTGAGCAGTCTCCTAGACTGCTCCATCTCCTTGCTCTCTGAGACAGTGCTGTGATGAACATCCCCTCTCCTATGTAACCCCTGTCAGAACTGTGCAGTCTGTGGAGCCCATCCTCAACAGTTAGGTTTGCTGGATAATAAATGCTTAATTTTCACTAAGTATGTTACTGTCACATTGAGCACCAGTTTGCCCTCTTGCAACAAGGCATGAGAGCTTCTATTTCTCATATCTCGGTGTATTACCTGTCCTCCTCATTTTGCAAAATGTGTATATGAAGTGATATCTTCTCATTTTAATTTGTCTTTCTTCGACTTCAGGTTGGATTGAGCAGCCTTTTAACTACTTGTAAATTGTTAGATTTTTCTCCTTCTGGGAATTGCGTGATCATATGCTTTGAAACTTTTTTCTACTACGTTTTCTGTTGTGGTTGATTAGTGTGCAATCATTGTACATTGTAGATATTGATCCTTTGTGGTGATGGATGTTGCAAATGCCTTCTCCCAATCTGTCACCAGTCTGACAATTTTGTCTATGATTATCAGAGCAGAAATCCTTCATTTTTGAAAAAAAGAAATCCATCTGTTGTTTAAAAAATCCTTTCTGATTCAAAATCAGGAAAATACTCTCCTGCATTTTCTCCTACTAGCCTTGCAGTTCTGTCTTTCATAGTTAAGTTTTTAATTAAATTTGACTTTTTGTATAAAGGACATGAAATACAGTTTTCATCTTATTTTTCTACTATGAATAGCCAATTTCCTAACTCTATCTACTAAACATTCTATTCTTAGACCAACTAGTTTGTGGTGACACTTTATCATACATACACCAAATATCGGTTTATAACTAGTCTGCTCCTGAGCTCTCCATTGTTCCCCTTTGAACCATTTGTCCATTCTTTCATCACCGCCCCACTGTGTTACTGTGATTTGTAGTAAAATGATGTTTGGTAGGTCAATTCTCTTTCCTCTTAATTTTCAAATTTTCTTACCCTGTTCATGGACTTATATTCTTTCATACACATTTTAAAATCAGTTTGTCAGTTTTTCACAAACACAAAATCAGGAGACTTTGACTGAAATATTGAACTTATACATAAACTTTGAGGAAATTAACATATTTATATATTCTTATTCTATCCATGGACAAGGCATATTACTTTATTTACATCTTCTTTTAAGTACTTTAATATCTTTAATAGTTTTCAGTTTTCTTTGTAAAGGTTAAATGATTTACTGGACATTTTAAAGCTATGTTGCTGTTATAAAGGAAATTATTTAACATTTTAATTATCTAACATTTTATTTTATTACTGCTGATATAGGAAAAATTACTGATTTTTTTAATTGACATTAAATCCTACAGCTTTTTTAGACATTTTATTTGGACTTCCAATGAATCACAACTTGGCATCTCCCTCTACCAAAGAGAGGAAAGAAAGACTACCACTTCCCCAGCTAACAGAGGCTTGGCAATGAGCAAGTAGTAGATGAATGTGGGCATCAGTCTCAGATTTGCCAAAATGTGACCAGTAAGAATAAAGAGAAGGAAATCCAAAGCATGCCTTGTAAACTCAAATGCCTAGGTAGGCTAGGTGTAAATCAGCAGGGAATGGTGGGGACTGGAGTCAACCAGAAAGCACAGGCTCTATCTAAATGGGGCAGACCTCCTTAGCTTCAGCTAATTCTTGTCATGCAGCCATGAAAGCTACTTTTTTTTTTTTTAACATCTTCAGATTTTATTAGGAAAAGCCCCAAATCCTTGATATTAAGATGTTAGGAAATGATTCAAAAATTTAAAAATGTTGGGTGGGCCGAAGAAATCACATCTGTGTGCTAGATTTGTTTCACAATCTACTGGTCTACACCCCCTGGTCTGAGAATGTCCTAAAGGGAGGAGACAATAGGGTACTAAATGAATATCACCTCTGGACCCCACTCTTCCATTCCTTTTCCCCATGATTACCCCATGTTGACTTCATTCTGCAGTGTTCTATTCCAGTTCTCTTAACATTAGCCTCATAGGAATTGAATTTAGAACTTGAGAGAAGAGGGTGGTCAAGGCTTGAGAAGGTGTGAGCTGGACCCAGATCATATAGGCTGAGAACTCCTGAGAGAATAAATGCCTAAGCTGGGGCATGCACTGATGTGTGACCTACCTACCAGCTTTACCCGAAAGTAGTTTGGTGCTGGAACAACTCCAGCTCTTTCCAGCATTACCTGGAGATGAGCATGTTTGGACAACTGCCTCAGATCAGGATGGCTCTCATGAGTCCAAGTTCTGGAATGGAATCAACCTCCCACAGTGTTTCAAGTTGGCGTTATGGGCTGAACTATGTCCTCCCAACATTCTCACGTGGAAGTTGAACACTCAATGTCTCAGAATGTGATTGTATTCAGAGATGGGGCCTTTACAGATATCATTAAGGTAAAATGAGGTCATTAGGGTGGGCTCTGATCCAGCATGATTGGTGTCCTTATAAGAGGAGGTGAGGACACAGACACACACACAGGGAAGCCTGTGTGAAGACATCGACATAAAAAAAATAAAAAATCTTAAAAAAAAGCGGGGGGGCAGCCCAGGTGGCTAGGTGGTTTAGCGCTGCCTTCGGCCCAGGGCATGATCCTGGGGTCCCAGGATCGAGTCCTGCATTGGGCTCCCTACGTGGAGCCTGCTTCTCCCTCTGCCTGTGTCTCTGCCTCTCTCTCTCTGTCTCTCATTAATAAATAAATAAAAAATTAAAAAATCTTAAAAAAAAAAAAGACATCGGCAGATGATAGCCATCTAAGCCAAGAAGAGAGGCCTCAGAAGAAGAAAGCCCTGCTGACACCTTGATCTTGCACTTCAAGGCTCCAAAGCTGTGAGGAATTAAATTTCTGTTGTTTAAGCCTCTCAGTCTGTGATACTTTGTTATGGCAGCTCTAGCAGACCAAGATAGTTGTGTTCTTTTAAGATGCAGGGTTGCATGTGAAGTTTTATGGGACTAGTGTCAGGACATCCTATACAAAAAGGAAGACAGAGGGAGAAATTGAATTATAATGAGGTTGCCACCAAGGTGGTGTTCTGGAGCTGGGATGGCCCTTCAGGGCTGTTCCAAATTGAGGCAAGAAGCCTTTTTTTCCTACATACGTTGTTCTTAAGGTGAAGGGCGGCAGGAGGTGATTCCTTCCCCCTCCATTCTATCCCCTGAAACATTTGGCAATGTCTGGAGATATTTTTCAGTTCTCACAACTGGGGAATGGGTGTGTGTGTGTGGTGGTGGTGGGGTACATGCACTACTGGCCTCCAGGGATGCTGCTGCTAAATATCCTATGATGCATAAAGCAGCCCCCACAACAAAGAGCCATCTGGTCCCAAATGTCAATAGTTTTGAGGTTGAGAAAGCCTGCCCTACATCAACAAGTCATTGACCATGAGGTTCTCTTGCCAAGACATAACCTTGGGCAGGTCCCTATAGCTGATGGCAATTTCCAGTGAGCCGTCTGAAGTCTTATGATCCCAGCAACTGAAGAGTGAGTGTTTGTCATGAAGAGAAGATCCACGTAGAGCAAAGAGCCTTTTATCTGGACTCTTGACTTCTCTCTATTTTATTTAAGATTTTATTTCTAAGTAATCTCTACACCCAACACGGGGCTTAAACTTACAACCCTAAGGTCAAGAGTTGCATGCTCTACTGACTAAGCTAGCCAGATGCCCCTCAGATTTCTCTTCCTAATAAAAGTAACAAGCAACCATGGTCAGGACACTGTATTGTGGGTTTTACCTATATTACCTCGTCTAAACCATATGAAAAGTCCAGAGAGGTGGACTTCATATGACCCTTATTTTATAAATAATAATCTAAGATTCAGAGAGGGTTAATCACTCGCTCAAGGCTATGAGCTAAAATTTGAATCCACGGCTGTCAGACTCCAAAGTCTGGCTCTCTCCCAAGCAGAAAAGATAATCTTTGGTAAAATAAGAGCAGTCTACACAGCACACATTGGAGAAAGAGGATGGACCACAGATGTCACCCAGAACCAATATAACTACAGCCCCAGGGTATCCAGAGGCCCTGAAACAATGTCTGGTACCATGCAAACATCACAGGGGCCAGACTCTGAGCACGGGATCCCTAGAGAGGAGACTCTTTCCATCTTTATATCTGTAAACATTAATGGGTTACCAGAAATGAATCCTCTCATAAGGAGGCCTTTTTTTGCCTCCTTGAAGAGAATGCATGGAACTTAGGACTCTGTATGAGGACGACAGTAACCATGAAAAAGAAAAAAAGCCACTTTCCCGGAGTCAACAGTATAAAAATAATTTTTATTTACTACTGTAAATAAAGTAGTGCAAAGAGTAGTTGGGACCCACAATATTGCATTACTGATTTATTTACTACCTTAGCAGCATACAGTGTACAGACAGTCTGTTCTTCTTCTTCTTCTTCTTCTTCTCTCTCTCTCTTTCTCGCTCTCACTCTCTCTCACATACACCTTCCACAGACTCAGGCAGGCATAAGGGGTAGGGATGGAACTATGAGCTAAAGGCTTATTTCCTGCATATTCCACTTGCTGCCAGTCTATTCTAATGGGTAATTCATGGAGAAGACTAGAGTTAAATACTAAGAATTTTCTACATGTTATTTTATGGATTCAATCGAAAAGTAAATGATATCCAACAATGTCATTAAATGATTCGGAAGCACGACCCTAAAAAGTCAAGGAGGAAAATGTAAACCCATTTACAAAGCCGTCGCCTCCCCTGCATTTCCAGCCACAACCTATTTATTTCAAGGTGCCTTAGAACTGCTGGGTCTTGGAAGCCTAATTGAAGTTGTGTTTTGGACTTGGAGGAGCAGGGCTGTGGCAAACACTCACACCGAAATATTCTCTAATGGGTGGAGAGGTCACGATCTTCTGTTCTTCAGTGGATGGGAACAACCAAGGGGCTAAGACGCTTAAAATACACCGCAGTGTGCACGGATTCAGCTACACCACAGGGCAAACTATGACTCCCCAATACACGATCACTAGGGATGGACTCAACAGTGACCCAGTCAACCTCCCCGACACACCCCTGTGCTCAGGATGTTCCTTGTATTTGTCTGATAACCTCTGGTCTACCCACTGCCTGCTCTGGGTACTTCCTTATAATTGGATTAAAGAAAAAAGGAAAAAAAAAAAAAGACACCAAGTGCAAAATTCGCATCCAGTTTGACAAGACATATATGGTGTTTTTCAGTATAATGCCCTAGCCCCAGCGTTCCGATACCAGCTGCTGACGGGGTTCTCTCTCGTCTGGAGAGACCTGGAGCACACAGGTCACTCTCGAGGCTCTGCGTTATTAGTGACTGTGGGCCGGTCCTGAGCGGAGGCATCTGCAGCTGGAGTCACAGCTGGACTTGCGGTGGGAGCCGGGGGTTCTGAGGAGGACCGGGCTGGTGTCGGACCGGAACCGCTGGCTGTAGAGACACATGCAAGTGCTGAATATTCAAACCAGTGCATGCATGCATGACACACAACCAACACCTGGACCCTAGCAAGCCAGGGTAGATGCTTCTAGTCCAGTGGCCCTGACACTCACTAGATAATTAACTCTATGCTCCTTATCTGGGTTCTTTGGACTTTGGTGTCCCCTTGTATGAAATAGTGGATTGGAATAGATGTGCAAAGATCTCTAATGGTTCTGACATCCTGGGATTCTAAGTTCTGCCTTTATGCTGTGACTTCCAGGCAAATGTTTGAATTAAGAGAGAGAAAGAAAGAAAGAAAGAAAGAAAGAAAGAAAGAAAGAAAGAAAGAAAGAAAGAAAGAGAAAGAAAGAAAGAAAGAAAGAAAGAAAGAAAGAAAGAAAGAAAAAGAAAGAAAGAAAAAGAAAGAAAAAGAAAGAAAAAGAAGAACGAACGAGCAAGTGAACAGCTCGCTGGTCTGCGTCTTCTGAGGTCATCTCTTTTTTCTCACGGTGTTGATGCAATGCAAGCCATGATTATACCAGTCAACCAGAAAGGAGTGTTCATTTTATTCACATTCTTATTCCAGTTGGATGAAATAAAAAATTCGGTTTAAATTATGTTCTTTAAAATGTGTGGAAGTCTTGGAAATCATAATTATTCAGTTTAATTATTTATCAATTTACCTTTAGTAAGAAGACTGACCCGCCATAAATATAGGGAAGCTTATAAAGTTTTGTACTTCATGTCAGTGGTTTTCAAATAGGGCAGTCTTGGTTTCCAGGGGACAGCTGGCAATGTCGGTAGACCTGTCTGGTTGTCACAACTGTGGACGGTGGGTTGAGGCCGAGGATGCCGTTACGCATCCCACACTGCGTGGGAGAGCCTGCCTACAACGAAGAATGACCCAGCTCCCACTATCAGTAGTGCTGAGGCTGCACACTCTGCTTTCTACGCTGCCGCTGAGAGGTATCCTGGTTAATAAGATTTCAGGCTCTGGAAACTGGCCACCCTGGCCACTCTCCTTTATCAGTTATGTGACTTGGACAAATTACCTACTCTCCTTCTGCCTTTAAAAAATGGGGAAGATAAAAGTGTCTATACCACGCTAAATTGTTATAAGGATTCAATAGAGTTAAAGTGCCTAGAACAGCGTCTGGCATGTATAGGCACTCAATAAATGTTAGCTATTAATACGAGTGATAGTATACCTGTCTTGCCCTGAAAAGGTGTCTTAAGATTTATGAATCTCAGGGACATGGCTTGCAGGACTGATGAAGGAGTTGGTGCATTAAATTCTGGGATTCCTCTGGTTCTCTATTAGGCCCCAGTAGCCTATGAAAACAGCAGAAACTTTGAAGCCAGAAAGACCAGGAGTCCCATGGCTCTGACATGTACCAGATGAGCGATCTTAGGCAAGTTATTTAACCTCTCTGAGCTGTGGTTTCTTCATCTGTGATATGGGGGCGGCAGTTTGCAGACGAGTGTGACACACTCAAGTGTAACACTAACACAGTGGCCCTAGGGTGTGCCAACAATTGCTGGCTTGTGGTTGAGCAGTGATCTTAACCAAGCTCAGCAGTCCTTGAGTCTTATATAATTTTCAGTAGGTGGGACCATTTTTATTTTTTTTAGGTGGGACCATTTTTAAAAGTTCCCAGTGTCTGTCTGCAATGTGTTGGCTTTAAGAAGATGACACCACAGGGATAATCTGACTTCTAGATAAACACTTCAAGAGTTCCACCTCCACGAGGCCATTCTAGGGACTTTAGCAATGAGCTCCAAAGCCTCTGGCTTTTCTAGATACGGAATTTCCTAAGAACCCCTTCCAACACCTACAGAACATTTTGTGGATCCAGAGACGGTTTTTGAATGGACGGGACAGGGATGGTGGTTGGTGGGGCGGGGAGGAAGCAGGGTATTATATAATGACGTGATGTTTCTAGGTTAAAGCCATCACTCTGGTAGGTGATCTAACCAGGGCAGGGAGCATGAGGCCCAGTGACACGGTACAAAGACCATTTGCTGCAGTCAGCAGACCTGGTCTGGGCAAGTCTTATTTATCTGCCACTATATCAGGTGACTTTGGGGTAGGTACTGAGTGGTGGATACTTTAATCCTAAAATGCTTTAATCTCCTGGGTCTCAGTTTCCACATCTATGAACTGAAGGGCTTGGATCAGATGGTGTCCAAGACCCCTTTGGGCCCTGAGATCTATCTTTCTGATGATCTCTGAGGAAATTCACAAAGTACTAAGGCATGCATTTTTTTTTTTTTTTCTTTTCAAGCTCTGGGGGGAAAAAAAGTTTAAATCACCATGGTAACAAGATAAATCAGCAATCAGTTTTCTGATTAAAACAAAAAAGTGCCAATGTGTAAACGTAGAAGGAATACATAATTAGCACTGCTACCATTTAAATCTTCTTGTAAGAACATAATAAAAATGCTTGATGTTTCTACAGTAAATGTGTCCTTATCCATGTGAGAACGCTCCCCCTTCCATCAGGGGTTTGCAATCACTGGACAAGCCCCCCACTGCCCATCATAATTTTAAAGTGGCCTCTTTGTCTCTGCTCACCTGAAATGCGTGCTAATTTGATTACCAGACTGGAATCAAGGTAACCAGGGAAATAAGTGTGCGCTTCAAAAATTATAGAATCTATTCCAGAGCCAAATAGAAGTGATTCTTGTATTATTTGCCCATGGGGGACCATTTTCTGTACATTAGTGAGAATGATCCAAAGCTGGCCCTGAGTGGTAGACCAGGGCTTGGCAGGCTGCAGCCCACGGGCCAAATGGGCCTCGCTGCCTGTTTGCAAATGGCTTGCAGTCTAAGAATGGTTTTTACAGTTTTAAATGGTCGAACAAAAATCAAGAGAGGAGTAATATTTCGTGACGGGTGAAAAACATATGAGATTCAGATTTTCACATCCATAGTAAGGTTTTATTGGAAACGAGCCATGCCCATTTGTTTTCATGTATGGTCAATGGCCGCCTTGGCCCCACGATGAAAGCCAAGTGGTTGAGATGACCCTCGAAGCCCCAAATGTTCATTATCTGGCCCTTTACAGAAAAGGTTTGCCAGCCCCCGCTGTGGCCCATCATAGGAACAGGGTTTGCTTGCCAGTCGACCAGATGGGAGCATAAAAGAAAAGAATATGATGGAATATCCTCATACTCAGGGGCAGTCCTGCGTCAGTAGAATGTTTGCAAAGATGGAGTACGTGGGGGTGGGGCGGGGGCGGGTTTGGGAGGGGAAGCCCTGGAAGTCCTAGGCAATGAATAAGGTCTAGCCTACTTCACCTAGGCCTCTGGATCTGGGGGCGGGGGGTGGGAGGGCAGGGGGGAGGCAGGACAAGCGTAAGATTCATGTCATTTAAACATGTCTTATGAGTCAAGCTACTGGGGCAGTGCCAAGGGTAATGAGATCGAAGCAAAGTGAAATCTCACCACCAAATAGCTCTGACTTTAAGGCTACTGCTTTTTTTCATGAGCGCCACTTTCTGACATTTCACTGCAATTTTCGTAGCAACCTCATTAACTGGAAATGTAGAGGACAGGAAAAGAGTGGAAACGGTTTAATTAATCTTGTTCACATCATCCCACTTGTTTGAAATGACCACTGGGCTAACCACGTAGGCAGAAGGAATGAGTTGGCTTACAGCATGCATGTTGTCAACAGACTGACATCGGTCTAAGAGGTGGCCTCGTCATACCTAGGAGCTGCCAGTTCGGCAGGTCTTGCTCTACGCTGGCCATTCTACTGAGACATCGAGTTTCCAGTAATACTGGTAGGGCAGGACCCGCTCTGAAATGGGCCCTTCCATTTTGTCCCTCTGTTCTCTCTTTGCCTTCCTTCGGGCAGCTAGCCAGGCTCCATGCTTTCTGTGTCGCGGGGGTGGAGGGGATGGGGGAGACTCGTGGCAGTGCAGAAATGGAAACAGTTCTAGACATACTTTGCTTTGGGATTTTTTTTTTTATACCCCAAAAGCCTGAGTCCATTAAGGCAATTATGCTTGGCGTCCCCGACAGGGAGGGGAGAAGCAGAGCACTTCAGGGACTCAGCGAAGCATGGAAAGGAGTGTCTGGAGCGTGGGAATGTGGCTGAGCCCAGTTATGGGTTGTACCGGCAGCTGAGCCTTCACCTTGGCCTCCCAGCCCCAGCCCCAGCCCCATAAATCTCAGAAAGGAAGCCTGGAGAGGGAAAAGGTGAACAGCACCCAGCTTTGGCAAAGCCGGTGGGACTCCTCGGTGCCCAGAAGCTGCCAAGCCAGTAGACCTGGAGGGACAGAGGAGCCCCAGGGCAGTGTGCATTCTGCTATCAGACAGGTGACCATGGATGGGGTCCTAGTGCCACCCACGACCCAGGGAGCCTTGGGCTACCCTGGGAGGCATGGACCTCAAGAGAGACTGGGCTACCCGGTGGAACACCAGCTGGGAGACGAAAACAAGTTCCTTTAAAGGAAACAGGAGATGTGTGGTATTTTTCAAATATTTGATATTTGCTTTGGTTCTCTCAAGAGCCTGGTCAATATCTTTTAAATGCAAAAAAAAAAAAAAATCTTTTAGATGCTTTAGAAAAGAGTTTCGTGTTTTAGAAAGAGTCTAGCTACATAGAAACACCCACTAGGCTCTGGGAATTGTGTCCGTTACTGAGATCAACCAAGCTAGTTAAGTGCCGGCGCGACCTATGTCAGCATGCTTTCATTGCCACTGGAAGGCCCCGTGATATGACTCCTCGGGGAGCTACCAGCTATTTACCCAACAAATGTGGAGTTCTAAGCACTTTACACTCTGTTACCTGGTTATCTGCTTCCCTCAGATACAACGGGAAGTGGGTATAAAGCTGCTGCTGCTGCCCTACAGAAAGGGAAACCGAGGCACAGATGGGCTCCCTCCCTTGTCCAAGGTCACACAGTGGGTGGCAGGGGCCAGAATCTTGGCAGCATGACCCGCGAGGCTGTCATTAGCTACTGTCCCACACAGCTAGCCTTCTGAACACGGGACAATTTAGTGTGGCAGAGGCGGTGCAGTGTGGGCTCTACATCACAGAGCACATAAACCCAGGAGGAAAACGAAGGTAGTTGGAGCTGAAAGCAAGACGGATGGACAGCTCAATTTAAAAGTTTGACCGTAAATCACTAATTTTTAAGAACTGTCCGGAGAAATGCAAATCGTGAAATGACAAAGATCCCTCCTCACTTGGAGCAGAACCCTTACACAGGCTGCCTAAGGGAGGCTCCTTCCTTTCAAATCTGGTCACTCTGCACCCAGACTGCCTTCCTGAGCCTGCTTCACGAGGCCCTGGCTACCACCAGCGTCTGCGAGGGGGCGCCCTCCTCCCCCCGGGGCAGGTCACCAGACCCCAGGCACCAGGTCCTTGGTGGCAAGCCACCCATCATAGCAACTCTGCCCTTGGAGCAGTCTTCTCTCAGGCTCCTCTGTGTCCCTCTGTGGCCCACTGCCTCATCTCTGACAGAGCAGAGTACCTCCTAATTCAAAGTTATTGACAAATTTGCACTATGTTGAGGACTTTAAAAATTAAAAAAAAAAAAAATCATTTACTCTGTATTTTAACTCTCAACATTAGTTCTAACAGGGCTAGTAGGCACCACTTATGGCACATTTTGGAAATAACATGGAGCCTTTTTTTTTTTTTTTTTTTTTTACCTCTAGGTCCTTACTACTCAAAAAGCATGGTCCATGGAATAGCAGCGTGGACATCACCTCAACATCTTGTTAGATATGTGGAATCCCAGAGCCACGCCCTGGACCTACTGAGTCAGAATCTGCGTTAAACACCATCCTGGGGTTGATGCATGTGCACATTACAATAAAGAAGTAGGGGGCTAGAATTTACCTACTGAAATATGTGTCATTTTATTAGAATTAATTTCTTTTTATCTCCCCTTATCTTGCTGTTAGGGCATTACTTTTAAAAATACGTGTGTAGACAGGATAACGATCATTCATTTCAAGGCACCAAAAAAATGTGCTACAGAGTATTTTCTATATAAGGGGATAATAGGTCAGAGATAGAACGGTAACCACTGTCTTAAAATACTGTTGACCCTTGAATAACTCAGGTTTCAACTGGATGGATCCACTTACACGAGTTTTTTTTTTTTTTAATATATAAGCACAGTACACACCGTAAATGTACTATCTCTATGATTCTCTGAATAATGATTTTTCTTCTCTAAGAATATAGCATATAATGTGTATAACACATAAATATGTGTTAATTGACTGTTTATGTTCTTGGTAAGGCTTCTGGTCAACAGTAGGCAGTAGTGAAGTTTTGGGAGAGTCAAGAGTTAGATGCAGAATTTCAACTGCAGGGTAGGTGGGTGTCCCTAACACACCCCCCCTCACCCCCTTTGCTGAAGGGTCAACTGTATCTGGAGTCAGAAAAAGTTTGAAAATCCTGCTGCCCTCTGTCCTTTCTTGGACATTACTTTGTGGTTTGGGGTAGATCCCCTCATCTGTGTGGCCTCAATTTCTTCACTTGTAAAACAAAGTGCATAGAATTAAATTAACTTTAAGAGCCCAACCAGACTTGTCTAGGGCTAGTAACGGGGGGGCCGGGGGGGGGGTATGCCCAGGAAGTGCCCGAGGTTGCAGAAAATGAAGAACAGGTGCAAAAGAGCGAAGGCTACATAGCAAAGAGGGAAAAAAATATATCAAAGGGCAGGAGGGACAGGGAGGCGAGAATGTGGAGAGACTGATAATGCAGACAGGAAGACAGGAAAAAGACAACTTCTGATAAAAGCAATTCCACCAGCCCATGAATTTTCATGGCTACCAGCTGGCATAAAATCATAAAGACAATTTTCAGCTCCTCTAACGGAATTGCATTTGTAATAATCATAACAATATTTCTACAGAGTAAAAATGACAAAGATAATTTGAAATGGAAAACACTGACAAGATGCAAAATAAATGCGCTCTACCTGGCAACAAATTTAGGAACGGGATGGAATTTGCATGAGGAAGATTTATAAGCCGGCATACGACAGGGCATCAAATCTGGACGGGTTTTGATGGCTCCCTGTTAACCTCCTCAGGTAAAAATCAGAGGGAAACGATTCTGGATTCTGCGTTAGCCTCTTGCAGCACAGACTTCCTTCCCCCCAGGAATGTGTGCTGAGATGCACTCCTTTAGCTTTTCATTGTCGGAGCCACTACACTAAGAGTGGCGGAGCGAGTGCTCTAATGCCATGGCCAGATCTCCCCTGTCCATTTGTTAGTGCCCCCTTGGTCTTCATGAGTGATTATGTCCTTCTGCAGCCGCCCCAGCTGGTGGAAAGTTGTGATTCTCCCCCGACAGATTGGCCACTTGAGCACCTACTACATGGGAGATACCCCCCATGATGCACTAAAGCCCCCCTGTGGCTCATCTGATGGCCTGATAGGGGAGAGGAACACAAGAGCCCGCATTACTGAGGGCGTCTTCTCTGCCAGACAAAAGTAACAGCTAAGCCTGCCTGCGGTAGTGACTTGGGTAAGTGTCGTGCGTAATTTTTTCATGGAACCCTTGTAACGTCCCTGGGAAACAGCCACTATTATAACCTAGTTTTATTGGGGGGGAAATTGGGAGATCAGAAAGGTGAAATGACTCGCCATAAGTCACACAACTAATGGGCAGCCAAGCCTGGACTCCGAGCCCAAATAGAAGCCACGGGGGTGTCTAGCTCTTCAACGATGGTCTTCTGCTAGCTCGGAAAAATTAGCAGTGACCGGTGGAAATCCTGCGACCCTAAAGGCTCACTTCATATTCCTCCTCAGCCCCTCCTTCTGAATCCACGTGGCTGCGTAGTTTACTCATCATGAATGTTGTTGATCATCCCACACATTTGACTCCTTGACTGGAATAAATAGGAAGAATTCATACCAGAGGGGGCTTCAGAGCTGGGTTCTAAGGCAACAGAGTAGGATATTGATGGTGAGTATATTTTCAATGGGAGAACACATTTCAGTTCAATTTCTTAAGCTTCTTATTTAAAAAAAAAAAAAATCCAGGATGCCTGGGAGGCTTAGCGGTTGAGTGTCTGCCTTTGGCTCAGGTCCTGGGATCAAGTCCTGCATTGGGCTCCCCGCAGGGAGCCTGCTTCTCCCTCTGCTTATGTCTCTTCCTCTCTCTGTGGGCCTCTCATGAATAAATAAATAAAATCTTTAAAAAAAATCCTTGCTTACTTTGACAAATAAAACAATAATTGGGCCCTTCCCTCAGCTAGAGACGATGGTACCATCCTGGGGGGAGCCTCCACCCCACGAAGGACCAATCTAATGAAAGGAAATAACATGGTCAAGGGTGTGAAGAGGGAGCGTGTCATCTTTTTTTCTGTAGAGAAAAAGAATCCCCACATTTTTACATCACCCTGGCTTCTTATAAATCTTTACCTGAAACAAACTGGAAATACTGCACAGTCCAGGCGATCAGTACAGACAGCAGAAAGGTCCCCAGAAAGTAGATCTGCAAAATCCAAAGCATGGCTCAGATACTGACAGGGGGCAGGGGTCACAGGGGCAGGGCTGGGGAGGATGCTCCTACCAGGGCAGAGTGTAGGACGGCACCCCAGATGAGCCGCAGGTGAAGGTAAAGCCAGGCCAGGGAACAGGGGCTGAAGGACTCCTCACTGCTTTGGCTCCAGCACCTATAGATAAAAATCAAAAACAAAAACAAAAACAAAAAACACAGGGGCTCCTGAGAGACTGGCAAACTTGGGTGGCATTACTCATGACCCGCATTGTCCAATCCTCAAACCCACCTCCTGCTTTGAGCAAATGGGCACACTCGCCACGAAAAACAAAGAAAGGAAGCCACTTCTAAAGGGTTTGGGCCTGCCCTGAAATTCCAGCAGAAGCCTCTGAAAAAGAGCAGTCCTGTCCTTAGTAAAAAGCTAACGAATGGGTCAAGGAGGACTCGGAAGCATGGAGCCCACCCAGCAATACTTCTGTTTGTCTGTCCAAAGCCTGGACGTCAGAATGCTTCCCTATCTTGCAGAAAGGCTTGGTCTCATCAGACATATTTATTCTTTCCACTCTCGTGGAAAACCTTGGTCAGCAGTTTAACTTCAGATCAAGCACATTCTGTATGGTAAGCCTCAGACGCTAAAAAAGGGAAATAGTTTGGGTCCAGCTGAGTGTTCTCGAATCAAAACAAATCCTGGGCCCTTTTTATAACTGGCGTTACATAATGAGAGAAACTCTAACTTTAACCGAGAAGCAAGCACCACCCACTTGGGTTCCCCCAGAATCCACAGCACTGAAGAGGCTCTGAACTCACCTTTCATACAGTTCCTGGAGGATGGAGATGTTATTAGAATGGATAGTTGGGTCAATTTCCAAGAAATCCAAAATATGATGTGGGATTATAGCACCTTCCTCAATTAGCAGAGCCAGGTTAAAAAATCCCTGAAAACAAGCCACAAACCAAACTCATCAATTCCTTATAATAAATCCCAGACACATACCCTTCATCAGAATGTAAACTTTTACAACCTCTAGATTTTTTTTTTTTTTTTAGTCCCTCGAGCCAGATGGTTTTGTCATTCATTGATGGATTGTCTCCCTAAATATATGCATCTGAGAAATTTATTTGCAGGAGAACCAGGAGGCTTTCAGAAGATGCTGTGTCCCATCTGCTCCGAAGCCAGCCAACCGGGGGGAACCTGTCCTTTCCTGCTCATTCTCTCAAGACAGAACTCACTGGAAAACGTGCCCTTGTATCATCGACAAACCAGAATACCAAGTTGAAGGCAATGTCTATCACGTATAGATTATGCTCTAGGACCTCATCAGCCTGTCAGAAAATCTAACAGAATGTTCCTGTGGCTGGAGGGGCTCCTCCAACTGGCTTTCTAATGTGGAGAGTCTCTCTCATGTACCAAGTCACCTATGTGGGTTTGTCCCTGCTCTCGTAGGCCAGTGTGGGAAACTTCCTCTTATGATCCTCTTGGCACAGCTCCACTCAGGTACATTTCCCTCTTCCTTATACATCTTGGTCTTGACCCTCAGAGGTAGGACCTGCCTTACTGGGCTGGATGATCAAAAAAGCCAACAGAGTTAAGAGCCTAACAGTAGAGGTGCTTTGTAAACAGTGGAAGCTATTACACCACTGTCTATTCCACTGCCCACAATGAGCTGAGCATGTGGCCGGACCAAAAAATCAACAAGAAATACTGTGTTACTTCCCATTAGGGATTTACAAGTGAGACTGGATTGTTGCCCTTCAAAGAATTCGTGGTCATGTTTTAATGATTTGTGTCCTCCCTTTCACCTTTCCTTTCAGTTGCCATGGACAAAGGATCTCAATGAGGATCACCCAAAATAGGTTGTACACACCAGGCCTCTCATTACCATTCTGGGCAATAATCAAGATAAAAAGAATAGCAGCTAACATTTAACGAGAGCTGTTGAAGGTCAGGCACTGTTCTGTTTTATATGTATTTCCTTAATGCTCATATCAGCAAATTGAGATAGGTACCATTATCCTCTCTGTTTTATAGGTGCAGAAGCTGGCATGCAGAGAGGTTAAGGCACTTGCCCAAGGTAACATAGCTGGACAGGAGCAAGAGCTGGAATCCAGACAGGGTCCAGAGTCTCAAATCTTAACCTCTACTATGCTGCCAAATAACCTCTAAACTGATGTAAGTGCTGTATCTTTGAGATGCATACATAGCATACACTCACACACAACCAGAAAGTGGAATATTTCTCCACTCTCTAAAAGGAAAGTACTCTTAACACTTGAGCTATTAGAAGAAAAGAAAAAAAAAATCACTTTATGTAATTTTAATGTCTCTTGGAAAAATAGCAAAATTAAAATAAATGGGAAAATAGACCAGGGGAATGTTTGTATGCAAAGTAATAGCTTAAGGTCCATTATCCACTGGGCCAATGTAAAAAGAACTAATTATGATTTACATTTAAAAAAAACAACAACAACATAGTTCCAAGGGTGCCTGGGTGGCTCAGTTCGTTAAGTGTCTGCCTTTGGCTCAGGTCCTGGTTCCAGGGTCTTGGGATTGAGCTCCAAGCCAGGGTCCCTGCTCAGTGGGGAGCCTGCTTCTCCCTCTTCCTCTGCCCCTCCCCACTGCTCATGCTCTCTCTGTCTCAAATAAATAAATAAAATCCTAAAAAAAAAAAAAAAGTATGAAACCTCCAATAGATACATAGGAAAAGAATACAAATAGAGAATCCATGTAAAATAAACCATGAGTAAATGATCATAAAGTATACGTAAAAATGTCCATGGCGACTAGTAGTCAAATAAATGCAATGTAAAACAATGAGGAAGTTATCAACGGATAACTATTTAATTTGAATAATTAAAAGTGAAGTCATGAAAACATCCAGTGCTGACAAGACTTCAGCTCTTTTCCTGCACTCAACCACTGCTTGGTGAACCCTTTCAGGAAGCCCATCAGCCATATGCTAGTATTATGTAGCCGTGACGCATTTTGACTGTTTGACTCAGTGATACTAGCCCTCAGATTATAAAGAAATTATTCAAATGGAGATAAAAGGCGGAGGTGTGAATATGTCTGCTGTAGCACTGGATAGCATTGCAACACAACGGATAAGGCCTCTGTGTCTTCCTTAATGGGCAATATAAATCCCAAGGAGGCAAGAATATTGTCTATCTATTTATCTTTTGTCCCCACCACTGAGAAGTGTCTAAGACATGGCAGGACTGAGTGAATAGGGGCCAAGTCAATGAATAAATTAGCAAACAAGAATAAATGTCCACCAATAAGATAAAGCTTAATAAATTACCACCATTGGCTCAACAGAAAATGGGACAGTGGTTAAGAGTAATTAATAATTACAGAGACTGGGCAGTAAAACGCACACATTCCTACAATATGTTAAAAAAAGATGGATTTTTTAAAAAAGATTTTTTTTATTTATTCATGAGAGACACAGAAAGAGAGGCAGAGACACAGGCAGAGGGAGAAGCAGGCTCCCTGTGGGGAGCCCAATGTGGGACTTGATCCCAGGACCCTGGGATCACAACCTGAGCTGAAGGCAGACGCTCAACCACTGAGCCACACAGGCATCCCAAGACATGGATTTTTAAGTGGCACAGACACTCTTGTTAACATCACAGAGAGACACTTGCCCGTCGCTGGAGGGGGACAGGAAGACAGGAGTAAAGCCCCTGCCGCAGAACTGTGGCTGCATCCTTTAAGTTTTATTTTCCTTTAAAATGATCTTTTAATGTTTGAATAACATTGTTTGCCCAAAAAAATAAACATCAGAATTGAAAAAAAAAAAAAAAAAACTCGTCCCCTAAATTTGAGTGGCAGCAGATATCACTGAAAGGAGTTTGGCTCTATTGTGAGTCCTTTTCAGCAGCAACTCCTATTTCATTCCAGAAGAAATAATAATAGGAAAGATCATGTCCATTGAGTATATTCAGTGCTGAATGTTTAATAACATTCAATCCTTATAACCTATGAGCTAAATACTATTATTATCCCCAGTTTCCAAAAGAGAAAACATGGACTCAGTGATTCAGTGACTGGCCGGGTACGAATAGCTATGAAGTGAGAAAGACGTGGGGTTTTAACCCAAGTAAAGAAACACCTGGATGTAGGACCTCCTTTAGAAAAAAGTAAAACAGACACTACGATAGGGATGGGTTTCCAGCTTTTGCTGTGTCATCAAACCCCAAAGCACGTTGCCAGAAACCTGGTGTCTAAGAAGGCATCAACCATTGCGACTTCCTTTGTGAGAATGGCCCTGAGATGCTCAGGGGAGAATTCTGATTAGCCAGTGTCAGAGCAGTGAGGGAAACAGAGGATCATCATTAGCACACCACACTAATGATCGTTGCAGGCAAGACCTACTAAAGGATGCTAAAATTAGTGGACAGAAATTTGAGGAGAAACAGAATATTTGCAGAGTTGCAAACTATCTCCCCAGGATATATATAACTTAGAAAGACAAATATGAACCTTACAGGGGAGAAACCCAGCAGAAACCACCCTAACCAGTAATCAGACATACTGGCATCACGTATGCCTCATGCGACACACCGAGGAGGACACATCACTTTTGTGCTTTCCTTGCTCAAAACACATAACTTCATTCTAGAAGCCAAATCGAGGCCCGTTCTACACGACACCCAACCAGGGTTCTTCCTAAGTATCAAGGTCATGAAAGACAAAGACAGACTGAGGAGCTATTATTGATTGAAAGAGACTAAAGAAATATGACAACTAAATGCGATGTGGGACCCTGGATGAGATAGATCCCAGGACAGAAAAAGGGCATTAGTGCAAAAAATGAGTGAAATCCAAGTAAAGCCTGAAGTGCACCTAATGGTACTGAACCAACACTACCTTCTTAGTTTGATAATGGAATTGTGGTTTTGGGCCAGATAGTCACGCTAGGGGAAGCTGGATGGCTGGTACATAGCAACTCTCTGTACTCGTTTCGTAGCTTTTCTATAAATTAAGAAACACTCCCAAGTCAGAAGCTTCCCCTGCCAAAAGTCACGAAAAGCAAACTCCTATCACTGAGGGGTTGGCTCAGCTAAACAAGTGAATCACTTGCCATTCTGACCACACTTGCCATCTCTTCAGTTTCTATGCAGTGAGTTAGTTTGATGGAATCTGGTAGAAAGACTCCTGGACTCAGAGCCAGAAGATGTGGCTTTAAGGTGGGGCGGCTTCACCTGCTCCCCGACTGTTCGGCTCTTGAGCAATTTATCACCTTATTGCAGTCTTGTTATCCTCCCTATAGAACAGTTATAACAGAATCCCCAGCTTCACGAGATTGCTGTGAGAACGGTGCAGCCACCACAGTAGGTGCTCAGTAAAGGTATCACCATTACGGTTCGCGTCCTCACAGAGCTGTGACAATGGATGCGAAATGACTCTGCACACCGGGGAGCAGATAAAGGCGGGAGGGCATCTGAGGACTCCAGGCCTTGCAAGCTCGCAAAGAGACATCACTGAGAGCTCGTTCCTGTGGTTACCTGCGAGTCTCCATCCAGGGCTGCCTGGGCGTACATCTGCACGGACAACTCAAGGTCCTGTGACTGGTTTTGGTGGCCATAGTAGTAAAGGTCTCCCATTTTCAAATATGCTGTGAAACAGAAAGCACAGGACTCTTTGTGAAGTGGTTTTATTTCAGACAGACATTTTAAAGGTTGGCCCAGTCTCCCCATGGCGAGTTTTTCCTACCAGAACTCAAATGCGTAACATCATCGTTTCCTTGGTGTGTCAGGAAGGGAGGGGTAGGAAAAACTTTTGTACTGAGCAGCACCATTTCTAGACACATTTTCTTGCTTTGCTGGGCAGCTCTCCCAAATGGGTCTGTGAAAATCCCCATCTGCAACCTTACAGCCCAATTGACCGAGATCGTTTGGGGCACTTTACTTGACTTCTGAAATTTTGCTGCCTGGGCTTGATGACCGATGGGTATTTCTGTACTCTGTTTAAGCCATGTATTTTATTTTTTTTTCCCCCCAGAAAAAGTTTTGTTTAATGATGTACGTATCGCTCAATGTCTAGGCAGAAAAATAGAATCTGTGTCAAGTAGTTCAAAAGATGGATTTCAACACTGGAATATTGCTTACCAGGGCTGGAAAGGCAAATGGAGGAACAGCCAACAATCCGGAGAACAGTAATATGGGAAACTACTACCGTCCCTAGATCTGGGACCACCTGAGACCACAGAGGGCGGCCTTGCCAGGCAGGAGCTGGAACCATGGGCGCGTATAGCCATTGTCGGAATGGCCCGAAATAGAGAGAGAAGGGGAGAAATACTTAGGCTTCTCACGTCCTCCCATCCAGCAATCTCCTGCCACCACCTCCCATTGGCTGAAGCCCATCAGATGCCCAAGGACACAGGAGTCAGGGAACCATAGTTCCTGGGGATCAACCCCTCCCATACAGAGCAGAGCAGAGCAGAGGAAGACAGGGATACATCTGAGGGCAAAAAAGGCAAATGACTGGCCCAGAGAATCTCTCCAGAGTAGCTTTCTCTTTTGAATTCTCATCAACTCTGAAGAAATGGTGGGTTCAAGCATTCTGTGGACCATGGAGGAGGAGAAGCCCATTGCCTGAGGCTGACAGCACTTTACTTGTGACCTTAATAGCAGGGTTTTTCACACTCTTTCCTAATTGTTTAGACACATCATACTTCACACAAAGCTGTTAGATGGTCCCTGATCCTAAAGATTAAAAGCTTCCAATGCTTCAGTTTAGCACCCCTCTTCCTATACATACCAAATGAAGGAGCACCAATTTGAAAAACAGAGAAGTTATAGTATCTCCAAACACAATTAACACCCAAGTATCTCTTGGCCAGGTCCTAAGGGGGGGAAAGCGGGGAGAAAAAGTGAATTCGTTAATAAATTTCAGCCAAGCGACTAATTTTACCTTTCATAAAACCCAATTCATTATCCTTAACCTTAGAGCTTCCACTCCGAGAAGAATACATTTACTTACTGGCCTCTCCTCACAGATGTGTGCTAAATTTGTCTGTGACACTTCAATTCCAGTTTCTGCTGCTAAAACATAATACAGCAAAGCTTCGTGCCTAAAAATAGATGATTAATAATAAATTTCATATAGTGGCTCTTGCTAATATCCACAGAGAGCTTTATATTCAAGCACAAGAGGGCACAAAATAAGCAGTTTTTTTAAAACCACAAAATCATGAGTTTGGTGTGTGTGTGTGTGTGTGTGTGTGTGTGTGTGTGTGTTTTTTAAATAAATACTGTTGTTAAAAATACTGCAGGCACTGATTTATTTTCCATCTCCAAGGCTGAACTCACTGATAAGGTTGGGGAGCTGGTTGGTGCAACAGCTACCTCTACTGACCGAACGGCGTGTGGCATGCGGGCTGGGCTGTCTATTTAGCTTTCCAGCCTCGAATCCTTCCATCCCCTCTTAGGGGAGATGAGTGGCATTTAGAAAAGGCCCTGTGCTCTTGGGTCCTCTGTTCTGTGAAAAGGCTTCCTGGGGCTTTAGATCCTGAGCAAGCTTAATTAAAGCTGATCTTTTGTGATGCATTAGCATTTTGGCAGAAGGGAAGGCGTTTACAAGGGGTCCAATCTCAATGGCCAAAAAAACACACAGAGAAAATAAAAATAAAAACCACTCATAATTGAATGATGGCAAAACAATGACGGATCACGGCGCATCTGTTGAAAGACTGGCACAAGATTCACAAGACAGAATAGCAGCAAGGGTTTGGGGGAAAAGATAAATTCCTACGGCCAGTGTTCATGGGAGGGCAGGTTAACCCACTGGTTAAATGTGCAAAGTCTCCAGAATGCACATGCCAGTTGGCCAACTGGGAAGGGTTCTTCTAAAGAAACAGAGACATGTGCAAAGATTCTGTGACAACAGAGTTCATGGCAGAGCCGTGTATATGGCCAAAAAGCACTGGAAGCAACTTAAATATCTGAAAAATCACTGAGTGGTTAAATTACCCCCACGGTGCGGCCACTTTCAGATGAGGCCATTAAAAAGGATGCTGTAGAGAGAATTCAAAGACGCAGAAAGATGTTTATGCAAAATTTTCCATTCGGTTAAAAAAAAAGAGCAGGATGAGAAGCAGAGCAATTCCATTTTTGTAAAATAGAAATAAAATCAAGTGTACACATTTGCACGCACATGCAGGTGCATATACGCAGAGAAAAGAATAAAACCTAAAAATCATCTATCAAAATGCTGACAGTACTTATCTCTAGGTAGTGAGGATCAAGTCATTTTCTTTTCTTTTCACTTCTATGACTTCCTCCATTTTCTTTGTGTTACCCAGTTTATGAGTAAAATTTTATTTTGACCTTACATTGTTGTTCCTAAAAAGCTTATTTTTCATTCTCAGGTGTTGACATTAAGAATTAACTCTTCCTTAATTGCAGCTCTACCTGCAAACTGGCTTATGGTAGGATTGAGGAAATAAGGAGCGCAGTGAAATCATTTTTTCTACTCTGTTAAAGCAGCTTCTGGTGGCCCGTCCCCTAGAGACAAAGAGAGGTGATTGGGGGTCAGATTAGGACAGTGAGGCCTTCACTCAGACACAGTGCGGGTCATGGGCCATGGAGCCGCTGAGTGAGCTGTTTCTCGGCTTCCCAGACACCCACGGCAGCAGACCAATTAGCCATGACTCATGCTAAAGAGATACGAGGCTGGCTGGGCAGTGTCCCCTGCATCGCAAGCCAGATAACAAGCCCACGACTACAGCTGTAAGAACAACACAAAAGATGCCTAGGCATTTTCTTACACAGCTGGCAAGATTCATGTTTCATGACAAGAATCTTCAGAACAGACCCCAGATGGAGAGCGTGCAAAGGAGGCCCAGCAGAAGGTCCCCATCATTCTCCGACAGGGACCCGTTCTCAAAGTCTTACAATCTCACGTTTCTTCGGAGACACTTACATCTGATCCAGTGCCTGTTTCCCCCAGGAACGGATGAGGGAAGGAGATGGTATGGACTTGCTGGCTCAAGTTCAAATGTTGGGCCAGGCCCCTCTGCTGCCCTAACTGGATGGAATGTGGCTCACATTATTAAAATGTAACAAAACGATGTTTTCTCTGACAGCAGTCAGGCAGCCTGTTAGGATGTGCAGGGGAGGCATGAGGTTGACGCTTCCTGTAAGAACTGAGTCACTAGGATAAACTTTATAAAGACAGTATCTTGTCTCTAAAGCTGCTTTGGAGGTGGGGAGGCCAGGGAGGAGGGAGTTTTACAGGAATAACTTCCACTGTCCAATTATTGTAAAAGCCAAGAGGAAATTTCATAGGAAATTCCCAAGCATTTCCTTGGAGGAAGCACTGAAATCCATCAGAAAAAGAGAGATCTATAAAACATTGATGTCAACAGAAGCACGGAAGGGGAAACCACCTCTGTCTTCCATCCCGCAGAAGCAAGCATCAGATGCCGGTGCAGTCCCACACCACCACCGTCCACGGGGGAAGGTTGGAACTCTCAAGGCCAGGCTTTCTCAGCTTATTAAGACTTCTGAGAAATGACACCTCTGCAGAAATCCTACCCACATTTAGCTGCCCGGTGCTTTGTTCTTGCTTAATTGTGTTTCAGCAGAGACTGCCCAGAAGTATTCATTACAGATATTTCTATATTTATATTCACGGAACAAACATGTACGCAGCACTTAACTCGGAGCAGGAAGCCCAAAGGCAAGCCACAAAACTGTACTGTCCTTCCATGAATTTCCTCAAGGTTTAAGAAGCTAACCAGAGCTTCAAGCTTTATTTCCAGTGCACTAAAGTGAAGTTGCCCCCCAGACAGTCATTCTGACAGGATGGGGGTGGTGGCTGGATGCAGAGAGGAAGGGATTTGCAGCAAAGAATGAGTTTAGGGGCACCTTTGCAATCCTCCCACTTCCGACTCAGCATATACACTTAGAGAATTTTTTAATGATACATCTTAATCATCAATCCTTTGGTTGCTTGCTGTGAATTGTGAATTTGAGTGCCTCAGAGCAGCTTCTCAAACAATTATATTATGTTCTTTGTGCTCTTCTCTGCCAATGCCTGAAGCAGCTCAAATTAAAAGGAAAAAAAAGAATCCTTGGATCTCAGTGGCACTCAGGACCCCTGGTCTATTGCAGAAAGGTGAATCTCTTTCAACTGGAACTTGGCAGGCCTCCTTCTTTGCCTCAAGCCCACCATAATCTGGCTAACCTCCTGGGTTAAATATTTGGGGCATATTTAAGACAAAGGACAATAAAACACACAGCGCACAGATAAAACACACATAGGGGGAAGGCGGAGAGAAATGGAACATGACAGCCAGCCTCTCCTTAGCTGACTTCTCCTGGTGTCCGAGGACAGCCCCAGGCACGACAACATTATCTTCCGTATTATGCCTATACAGCAAAAAGCCCCTTTCTCAATCATGCTCCTCTTTTAAACTATCCCATATAAATCTTGGAACAACACAGAAAAGTACAAGCTCATCAAACTGACACATGTAATTTGAAAATAACGTCCAGAATAAATTCACTTACAGAAAATGGAAAAGGAGGATGGACTTGGGACATTGATGGATGATTTAGTTCTCTTACAGCAAAATAGAGGGTACCCCCAGAAGCCACATTGTGGTGTGGGGAGGCCAACATTCATGTCTTTCCTATTTAACCCCAGGGTGGGTTTCAGAACTTGGGAAAGCAGGAGGAAATAGAAGTACTTTGCCTCAACTATATTTTGACAAAGATCTTTCCCATTCTAACAGATACTAGATGTCTCTTCCTGTTGATAGAATAAAGGCTTCAGATCCAGATTGAAACTTAATAATACTTAGCATCAGCATCAAGATCGGCAAGGATATGGAGAAACAAAAACATATACATGGTTGGCAGGGGAATGAATTGGTAAAATCCTTTGGGAAAACAGTTGGCATTGTCCTATAGAATTGAACATTATCTTATAAAGTGCCCGCCATGTGACCCCACTCCTAAGTTTATATTCTGGATACACTTATCCAATGTATGCCACGATACACATAAAAAATGTTCATGGCCACACTGTTCTTAAAAACAACAAAAAAAGGGAAACACACATGCGTGTTGAAATGAGAATTGGTAAGTTAAGTGTGGTGTATGATAGCAGTCAAAGTGAGTGACCCGCAGATACATGCATCAAGGGATATGAATCTCATAACATGTTATGTTTAAAAAAAAAGGCAGTTGAGCTATGTAGAATACGGTTCTAATAATATAAAGCTCAGACACAAGCCAAATAAATCTACTGCTTAGGAATCTATCCACATATAGCAAAACTATAAAGAAAGCGAGGCAAGGGCAGCCCAGTGGTGCAGCGGTTTAGTGTCGCCTGCAGCCCAGGGTGTGATCCTGGAGTCCTGGGATCAAGTCCCATGTCGGGCTCCCTGCAGGGAGCCTGCTTCTCCCTCTGCCTGTGTCTCTGCTTCTCTCTCTCTCTCTGTCTCTGTGTGTGTTTCTCATGAATAATAATAAAAAAAATCTTTAAGGGGAAAAAAAAAGAAAGAAAGCGAGGCAAGACCAACAACAAGGCTCAGCGTGATGGTTACTTCTGGGTGCCGGGGGTTTAATCTGGAAGAGAAACACAACTGTTCCTTTTCTTACATAGGGTTACAGGTGTTCATTGTATCATTATGCTTGAGAATATATATATATATATATAACACATATATATTTTATATATACATAAGAGATTTTATATATATATAAAATATATTACTTCATACGTATCAACCATTGAATGAAAGACAACTCAACAACTCAACTGGCTTGGCTACATCTCTAGTTCAGATGCTCAGCACCTTTTACCTGGATTCTGAACCAGCACGCCCCTTCAGACTCTTCCTTCTCTCTCCCCAAACTATCAATAGCTCCCCACTGCCTCGTAAATTTAAAAAGTGTACGACCTGCCATTCCAAGTTCCAGAGAGCGGTACCTCTTCAGTCTTGTTACGTGTCACTCCCTTTTACAAATCTTCCTGAAGGCAAACTGGTGGCTTAAAAGCTTCTAGACTCATCCAGAATTTTCCTATCTCTGCTTTTTTGTTCCTGTATTCCCTTCACCAGAAATGCTGTTCCCTGCATGGCCAAGCGGAAATCCCAGCCACCCCTCAAGGCCATATCACCTGCTACCCCCGGCATGAAGGCCGAACCTAAGTCCCACAAACCAGATAGCATCTTTTCCTTCTCAGAATCCCTCGTGCTCATTACATACTGTTCATGTGCCTCAAGTTAGGGTTGTTCTATTTGCCTTTGTTTGTGCACTCATTTGTTTTTGAGCACTTCCAAGGTACCACTAGGTGCTGGGCACCGGGGTGCAAGCCAGAGGGCAATCAACAAGAGCAATCAGGACCTTAAAGGGAGCAAGGAGTTAGGTAGGACTTCTCGGCAGAGGAAAGAGCAAGTTCAAAGATCCAAAGGTCGGATAGAATGTGGGCCCCGAGAGGAACAGCAGATTGCTCGGCATAAGGAAGAAATGAGGCAGCCAACTTCCCCACGCCCTGCTTGTGGCATCCCCTGCAGCTTGTGGCAAGGCAGCCTGCATTGAAGCGTACTCAGTAAAATCTGCTGAACAGGACCCAAACTCACAAACCGTGTAGAGCACACTTAATTTCCCCCTCCCCTAAAAAAAAAAAAAAAAAATCAATCAATCTCATGCTGTGGTTGACTATTGTAAGACAACAGGTCACAAAAACCTTAATTCATCCTGACCTTCACAGCAAATTTCACAATATGCTAACCTGAAATGTTTGGTGATGTTAAATTTAAATGCAGGCAAGAAATGTAAGCTATTAATAGATACTCTCTTTATGGGAAAAATAGTGTCAAACATCTTGGCATGTGTGTGTGTGTGTGTGTGTGTGTGTGTGTGTGTGTGTTGTCAGTGTGGGGGTGTTTACAGTACAGATGTGCTCTCTCTTTGGGAAAACCCACATACGCACTTCAGTATTTGAATGCTCTTTTCCCCCTCAAGTTTCGTGAGGGAATGAAGGGTGGGAAGTTTGGGGGATGAGAAGTAGAGAATAAATTAAAGTCAAATTTGTGAGTTTTATAAACTGAAGCTCGCTTGGGAGACAAGATAAAACACCAGAAAAATTACAAGGTTTATCAATCGGAAAATAATAATTTCATTAAAATCTTTTCCCTGATTGTGCAAAGTGAGGCTACCGATGATAAACTTTCACAAGATAATAACAAACACTCCTTTAGGTGTTGTTTTCACCGGGTTCCATTCCCTGCTCTTCTTTAAGATTTTCAGTCACTGACATGCTATCTGCCTATGATGCAGGCACCTGTGGACCAAAGGGGAAAATAGTGTTCTTTTGGGCTTATATTTTAATTCTTAATTAAGGTTCAGATCAGATGATGATCTATGACAGGTCTGGTCTAACATGTCTTTGAAGCAGTGGACCAATGGGATACGTGCTGATGTGCAGACCCTTTGTAGCCGTTACTGAAATACCCAGATCATTTAGGCAGTAGACCAGCCAAAAAAATATGGCCCCGTGGAAAACCAAGACAGGGCGGTAGGACCAGCAGAAGAAAACAAAAAGATGGAATCAGGTGAAGTTTTCAGCTTGGAGGGTTGTGCCCTTATTTGTAAAATCAAGGCACAGCAAACGGGGAGCATCTGCAAGTCCTCAGCGCAGCGTCTCATCCTATAGGGTACAGGATGAGATCTGTTAGCTCCATGAGAAGAAAGTTAAAACGGGGAGTCTGTTTGGCTGTGGCACTGAAGGTCTGGTAAGTGAGTTCCAGTAATCCCAGGCTCTTGGCCATGGAAGGGGTAGTAACGTATCAGTGGAAGGATTCAGCTTGAGCCTTAAACACACTGCTCTATCTGCTTCCTGTGCACTTTCTGTGGTCTGCCAGGGAGAGGCGGAGGTTCAGCTAAGACTCCCTGTGCTGTCTCCACTCTAAAACCAAGAGGAACAAGCTTGAAGGGAAGAGAAGTCAACACATTCATGTGTCTCTCAACTTGATGAATGTGGACGCTTCCCCTAGAGAACTAATTTTTGTGTATAATTAAACATGGAAATGCTATGTTTTCCAATCAACAGCCAATCAGTCTGTGATACTCTGAATATCATTACTGGGAGGTCGTGATTTCCCTGCAAATTGCTTTTTCGGTTGTATTTTAAGACTCCATCTCATAAAGACTCCACTGACAAGTTGAAAGGTGAGGGCTGAGAAAGCTCATCCTAACGTGGGTCCCCAACTTACCATGAACCCTCCAGGTAGGCATTGAGGCCTTTGCGAATGACATGACCCAAGTAGCCATTTTTCTCAGCTACATGTTTTGCCCATCTGAAAAGAAAAGGAACAAGAAAATATCCAAACTGCGGAAAATTAAATAATTGCTTTTTTCTTCATATGATCTCAATAAATCCCACGTGGGGATTATTTTGCTGGTTAGAATTTTTACATGGCAACAAACCTGAAATGAATGTTAAGAAGGTAAAGAAAGATGCATTTTGAGAACTTTGCATTCAGTGCCTATCTTATGAATACTTAGGAGTTATCATGTATGCAAACAAAGACATGCAAGGTACCTAATGAAAAAGAGCTGCCAATATGAAGAAGGATAATATTTACCAGGAGTCCTGGTATTCTCTCCATTAAAACATGTTTACAGATTTATTATAAGGTTTCCCCACTTTTTTCTGTTCTCTAATTTATCCTGGAGAATTTTTACTAATAATGAACTAGCCTGTTGTAGTCTTTAGATCTACAACCACTAAAAGAATATTATAAGGATACACAAATAATAAGCTAATGGATGGGGGAAATAAATTTTTTAAAAAATACTTGTTTGATATAAAGGAAGGATGAGAAAAAGGGAAATAAGTACAAAGAATGGATGGGGACAAATAAGGAATAAAGAGTAAGATGGCAGATTTAAAACAGAATCTATCTTTATGTTGCATTAAATGTAAATGGTCTAAATATACCAATTAAAAACTGAAGATAAAGTATATAAAACCCAATTATATGCTGAAGAGACACATTAAAATTAAAAGAAGAAAAAATTAAAAGTAAAGGCTGGAAAAAGATATAACATGCAAACTCTAATAAAACATAAAAAGCAGGTGTAGCAAAATTCGTTGTATGCTGGTCATAGAGCAAGCCTCAACAAATTCCAAAGGACTGAAGTTATTGAGAATGTATTCTTTGACTGCAGTAGAATTAGGCTAGAAATCGATAACAAAAGAAAAATTTTAGTATATGTGCTGCCGAAGCGAGCACACAAAAGAAAAATTTGTGAAACATGAATGTTCACATCAAGCATCCTAACCAATAATGATAAAAAGCTTCAAGAGTCTGCCTAGGTCAAGTTTTAGCACTGAGCCCAGGTCAGGTTGGATTTGCTCGCAAATGTCTTATAAAAAACAACCTTTTGAAAAGCCAGACTATTAGTATGAAGGTGGTCTCGAGCAGAGGTCTGCGAAGTTTTGTGTTTTTTTTTCTTTTTTCTGTAAAAGGCAAGATAGTATATATTTTAAGCCTTGTGGGCCACACATAGTCTCTATTTATATTCATCTCTGTGTGTGCTTGCCTTAGAACTCTTTAAAAATGTAAAAAGTATTCTTAGCTCTTGGGGCCACACAAAGCAGAGGGTGGGCTTCATGTTATTTATGGGCCATAATTTACCAACCTCTGAAAAACATTTTCAGATGCACATGACCTCAAAAATGTGCCTCCTGTTCACCTTTCTTTAGGAAGCTACTGTAGTATTTACTCTACAAAAGTGTAGGAGTAAGCCAAGAAAGAGGAAGAAATAGGGTCCAGCAAGGAGAACCCAAAAAGTCAGAGATGAAGGAAAAGGAAACCCCTACGGTGATGACAAAGTTAATTTCAGGAGGGCAGCTGTGTCCTAAGCAGACTCCAGGAGAGATGTCACTGAGATTAAGTTAATCCAATACCTGGCGGGTCTGGACGTACTGGGAGAGATCTCGACAACTGTGGGAGAACTTGGGAGATCAAACACATGGAAAATGATAAGCACGCAGAAAGCCAAGCCATTAAAGAACTATGAAATATAACGATTACTCCACAGAAAACAAAAAAACTGGGTAAGAAAGAAAAAGTAGTCATAGGATACTACATGGCTCAGCTGTGCCTAGCACTTGTGTGGTCATAATAGGGGACACTGATACTAATCGAACCAAAAAAATGATATATTTATTGGGAAAATGGGACAGGGCAGGAAGTGTGGATGTGAGGGACAGCAGGCGGGGGCAGGAGAGGGAACTAAACCTTTTACAGTGGATTAACAACAGACAAAGCCTATAGTGAAAATAACAAGAAATAGTGGTATATAAACGTGTCATTGAAAGATAGAGCCAAACAGTAAAGAAATAACGAAAAGACTGAAAATGACTTATTCTTGAGAGCAGGGAGCAGTCTGGGTGGGGTTGCAGATTTCCTGATTTTTTCCATGTCATATTATTATTTTTTGTTTCAGTTAAAATTTCCTTATTTTCGCCTTTGTCAACGTCTGTGGCTCTTTGAACCCCATGCATGCATAATCGCTAAAAAATACGGATTAAATCAAACATTGCAAAACAAAGAAAGGGAACTCCATTTTCAGTGAATAAAGGACATGGCTTTTCCTTTGCACACAACATCTGACAGATTCTTACACAACAGCCTTCTCGGGGTCTCTAGGGAAAGTCTCCAGGTTTCCTGTGATGTAATAGAGAGAACACCACAAAGTTCCTTCGATGTGTCCGCCCTGTGCAGCCTTATGGAAATATTCACCAGCCAAAGTCTGTAGAGAGATCAACAAAGTCATCTCATTGGTGAGGAGTCCTCCTGGCTGGGCTGGTTTCACCAGAGCCAACCTGGGGGGCCAGGGTGAGGAGGGTGGGGGTGGACGCTTAACGCCTGGTATTTTCACTGGCTTACAACTTCTTAGGATCTTTAGGAAAACTGAGTCAAGCTCCAGGAAGACAGCGAATCACAGAAGCTGGCCCCCGGATGCGATAACCTCGATGGGAAGCTATTCGGTGAAGGTCAACCCACTAAATAAATAGGACAACACGTCGCTGGGACTCGCATAACCCCTGCAAGCTACACAGCTACGCTTCAGAGTTTCGCAGAAGTCACACCAGGTGAACATTCAGGCATTGGCTCTCCTCACCTTGCTTAATACCTTTCTTCAAACTCGTGTGCAAAAACTGCATTTCCCGTAGGAAGGTGAGAATTAGAATATGACAATAAAAAATCCACACTGGCATATACGTGGGTGGGTTAGCAGACATTAGCAACGCATGAAAATATACGGCCTCTCCTGCAGTCAGAGAGAGGCAGAGGGAAAAAATAAGACAAACATTCGGAAGGGCGAATGTTCTGCTGGTTTACTGTTATTTTTTCGGGGGGCACTTAGCGGTCGTTCTTAAGCCAGGGCTTTGGAGTCAGACAGGCCTGGGTCTAAATCCCAGCTCCGCTCCTTAGCAGCGCAGGGTGACCTTGGCCATTGGTAATCTCCCCAACTGAGAAATTTCTCCAAGTGAAAAGTGGGGCTTCTGATGGTACCCAGCACGAGGGCTGTGTCAAGGACCAGGGGAGATGCCTTCTGGAGGCTTGGCGGGGGCTTCACGGCAGTCACCTTCCAGCGGCCTACCCCCGGAGACCTGCCGCTGCCTCCGTCTCGCCCCCTGCATCTTCCACCTCGACACATGCCACACACTTTGGAGTCACCCTGACTCCTCTCCCCGTCTCACCTCACATCCAATCTGGTAGCAAGCCCTGTCACCTTGACCTTCAAAGGACATGCATCACCCAGCCACATCTCTGTCCCCTCCTGGGGTGGCCCATCCTTCTTGCTTGGATTCAGCACATTAACCCCCTGCTCCCCTCTGGTCTTCTTTAATCCTAGTCTCTGCTAGGATCCAGGGGGAAGCTTTTAAAACACAGCACTGCCCCGTCCAGAGCTGCCCAGCGGTTTCCCATCTTCCTCGGAGCAGCCGCGACCTCACAATGACCTGTGCACCTGCCCGCCCAACCTGCCCTCCCACCTACGCCCCTTCCCCGCTTCTCGCTCCCCCTACGCCAGCTTCCCTATTGTTCCTGGAGCATGCCAAGCCTGCTTTCCTCTAGGGCTCTGCCCTCCAAGTTCCCTTTTTCTGGAATATTCTTCTCCCAGACAGATGGAAGTCTCCTTTAGGATTCTGTACTACATCAGATCATCAAAGAGATCTTCTCTGATCTTTATTTCCCCATGACACGTATCTCCACCCGCCCTCATGTTACATATTTATTTGCTTATTGTCTTTGCTCCCCTCTGGAATATAAGCTTCCCAAGAGCAGGGGCTGTTTTCGTCTGTTGCTGTGTCGCTGGTGCCTGGAGGAGTGCCCGGCACAGGGTGGGCATTCAATGACATTTGTTGACTGTAATGATGCAGAAATTATAATTACCATCATCAATAGTATTATTAATAATCAGAGGCTCCCATTGTGCGCAAGGATCCCTGTCCTGCCTCCACTAAGCATATGGCTCTGAGTAAGCCTTGACTGGTCACTCCGTAAAATGGATACAATCATAGCAGCTATTCCAGAAGACAGAATGACGTGGGATGCATGTCAGGTATTTCTGAGTGTCTGTCACAGAGGAAGTGCTTAGCAGACACTGAAGATTGCCACTCTTTTCACTATTATTAAATCTGGTCTCTGGGCACCTGGGTGGCTCAGGGGTTGAGCATCTGCCTTTGGCTCAGCTGTGATCCCAGGGTCCTGGGATCAAATCCCACATCAGGCTCCCCACAGGGAGCCTGCTTCTCCCTCTGCCTGTGTCTCTGCCTCTCTCTGTGTGTCCCTCATGAATAAATAAATAAAATCTTAAAAAAAAAATGTGGTCTCATATCAGGCAACCCTATCTGGACCCAGCTCTCTTTGCTTCCAGTAAGATCGATGCCTACATTGCCTGCCTGTCATGCATTCTTACCTCGTATCGTCTCCCCCTCCCTCCCTAACTGAGGACTCCCTCCTTCGTGCAGCCTGCCCGGTTTCCCTGTCGAGAACTGTCTGGGTCACAGCAATTAGCTCACACTTGACACTTAGCTTGAGACCGTCCTTTGCTGTTTGCTATCCTATCTGCCTAACTGGGCCCGGGACTTGAGTGAGGACAGGGGCTGTGTCTTGGGAGGCGTCTGCCCCACCCACAGGCCTGGTGCCACCCCCGGGGCCTCAGGCAGGCCGGACACACAGTAGCTGAGCTGGTGGCCAGCCACACAGCTGGTCTTAAGTCTTACTTGATTCCTTTCAGGAACTCCTGGGAAAATGCCATCCAAATACAGGACTCCAAGGTTGTACGATGCATCCGGGTTCCCCATCTCTTCTGCTTTTAACCAGTACTTGGCTGCTTTGACATAATTTTTCTTGAATTTGTGGTAATACCATCCCAAGCCATTGACTGCCTGATGCAATCCCTGGATTTCAGAACAACAACAAAAAAAGAAATCACTTTTTTGTTTTGTTTTTACTGAGACCTAAAGAGAATCGATTGTTGTGAAAACACTTTGCCCGAGTCTGAGCAAAACCTCTCCTGTCTCTTTCTGGGGCACAGATGGCATTGAAGAAGAGCTAAGTGTTAGAAGCCATGAGCCCGCCTCAGAGCCTTCCTGGGTGGCTTCCATCTGGCTGCTGCTGGGATTCCTGATGCTGCCCCCCCAGTCATGGCTCAGCTCCTGAGGCTCTTTGACAATGCCCTTGTCTACAAAGAGGCCTCTTACTGCTCTGCAGTATTGACAGTGACCTTGAAACTCCTCAGCGCTCACCTGCGAGAGGAGGCCTGACACCATCCCTGGGCTGGGACACTTTCTAGGTTACCTGCCTGCCCATCTGTTGATTACTCTGCCCTGAGCACCAACAGGTCCTCCAAGGGAAGCAGCTGCAACAGCCTACTTGCAAAGCACAGGTGCTTTGAGGCCACTGAGCGTCCTAGTCCTGACAGGTAGAGTGGAGGTTGTGGGGGGGAGGGTAGTGGCAATGGGAGGAGGCTTTTAAAACTATGTCTACACCTGGGGATGGACTTGAGGAAGCTTCATGCGAATCTAGTCTGGAGCCTCCCCGTGCTTCAGATGCTCTCGTCTGCCTTCCCCGGGTGCTCCCACCTGCTTCCACAGGGCAGCCTGCAGCCTGGTTGTCCAGGCCTTAGGAGCCCTGCAGGGGTGTGAGTGCTCTGGGGGGAGCCTCCAGCCCAGCAGTGAGACACCTGTGTGCAAACCTGGGCCTGGGTGTACAGGGTTCTCATTCCCCCCTTCCTGCCAGACCCACCAAGCCATGAAGAAGCAGGGGGACAAGGATCCGAGGGTCACACCGTGCCTTGCATGTGTAAGACTTGTCAAGTCAGAGTCTAAGTATAGAACCGAATCTCTTTCACCACCTTCACAAGCAAAGGACGGGTGTCCCTTCAGAACAGATGCCAAGATCCCCGTCTGAGCCTTTTCAGTCTGCAGTGGAGCCTAAAGCCTAAAAAGCTACACTTCCTAGTGTTTCTGTTGGGCTCCGGGTACCAGGAAGACCAGGGGAAAGAAACTAACAAATCCCATTAATATGAAAGCTCCATGAGGGCGGGAATCTTTCTTTTGTTTCCCAAGTACCTATATTAGAACTTGTCACAGAGTAGACACTCGATAAATACTTGATGAATGACCCAAGGCCACCCTTTGAAGGCTGGTGCTACACAATATGGAATCCAAATCCTATACCCTGGGGATGGAGAGTAGGGTTTAGAAATGCAGGCCCCCAGGATAGCTGACCCCCAAGACGGCTGATGTCTGGAAGGGTGTCAGTGCCGTGGATCTATCTGGTCATAGAAGGAACCTTCCCGAGCCTCACACTGTACTAGGTGCAAGATGGTCTCCTAGGGAGTCTTCCAGAATGCCTTTCAATACTGGCCTAGATCAGAGCGTACTACAAAATAGTAAGAACAAGCTTTGGAACAAGCCTATGCAATGTGCACATCACAGTGACTTTTGCTGCAAAGCCAGAGGCCACAGGCTTATTCAAATGTACCTGTCACCCTTCAAAACATCTGCAGAGCTCCTTGAGGAATTGCATTTGGAGCCCCACAAGAACTCCCGTCTTCCGGCTTACCGCTCATCCTCTGTTCTGCACATTGACAGCTCAATCACCAGATTTGCTCCCCATGGGACTTCTCACTAGTTCCCCCAAACAAAACTACACTGGACCTTCACCTGACAAAGAGTGGGGACTTAAAAATTCCTTGTCCAGTGAATGAGGGAGAATCACATCGCACTTTGAAGGATGTGATGACTCCAGACCATAAAGCTCCATTTCCCAATACTCAACCTAAACTTAGCTAAAAATCCCTTCAAAACAAAGCACATTAGACATCAGCCCACCACTCCGATGGCTAAAGGGATGCCAGTTTCACACCCGCCCTGTTTAGGATGCTTTGGAAGGAAGGCCCTCTCTGAGCCCCATCGAATGCTTCTCCACTTTGGCCTTTTAATTTGTGTGTGTGTGCTTGGGGGCGGTGTGGGCATGAGGTGATGTGTCCTTCGTGGGCTCCCTTCTCATGGGTCATGTGCCCTCTTGACACCACAAAGGTGGAGAAAAATCCTCTTGGCTCTCTTGTTCCTTGCCCCAATCTCCTGTTCTACACACAAAAAAAGAGGACTATGAACTTCTCAAGGGAGAATGAGGGAAAAAAAATCAGCATGGATACATCAGGAGTCTTTGTTGATCAGGCAAATATTAGCAGCCTTGGGGAGGAAAGCACTTTCAAGAGCCAGAAGGGCTATAAAGGACTCTGTCAAGGCTGTTAGAATTCTAGCGGGTTCTGCGAAATTTATTTATTTGCAAATCTGCACGCACGCACCTGCGAGCATGCATGCCCTGTCTGTGCGTGGGTCCCCTCACAAGCGATATCTAACCTCCCTTCTGGGGTGCTGTAGTGAAACCAGCTGACCTGACGACAACATTGAAGAATAAATAGCGACAAAGACAGAGCAGGTTTTAAACCTGGCCACCAGCTTGATAAACATCCCCAAGACTAAGGCACAGGGAAGTCAATGGGGCATTGGACACGACAGGGTTAACCTTCCAAAGAATTAGCCTCTGGTTTCCCTAATTCAATGGCATTTCTACACAATTCCAAAGAACCCGGTCCCCCCACCCTGCTTATTATCAGGGCAGCCCCGTGATTATAATTTTAGCTTTCAAACAAACTGGGCCTGAATTCTATTGACTGGAAGGTGAATTCGGCTTTGAGCGTTGCCGTCCCCATTGTGGCAGGTCACTGTGGTGCTGGAGCTCCAAAGTGACTAATCACAGCTGTGCCAGCCACCCTCCCTCCCTACTCTTTTCTATGGGCAGGGCCAAAGGCTGAAGGCTGGCCATTTCCGCCTGCAGACTTGGGAGCCCGTGGGCGTGTGGTGCAAATGTTTCCCTCTGACAATACGCAGAAGTGTTACCTTGGAAGCGGCTTTCTTCATGAGCTCTAAGGCAAGCCGTCTGTTCTTTTTCACTCCTTGACCCTAAACAATGGTAAACAGCAATGAGTATGAAGAAAATAAATCCAGGGTGCCCTCGAAAACACCACGCACGTGTATCAACTTGGCTCCATATAAAATACTGGAAAGAAAAATGAAAACTCCAGCCTTCTTACTTAAAAGCCTATCTTCAAGATTTCTGTAGGCAGAGCCGCTCTGCCATCATCATCACCATCGCCACCACCACCACCATTATTTTGCTTGTACGTGTGGCCCAGAGACCGCAGACCTCACTTTGCCAGCTTAGCATCCACACAAACCCCCCATCGTCATGGGGTGAATCGCATTCCCGTCAACCCACAGATACTACTGGGAGAAGCCGTGAAGGACAATTAAATGAGTTTGGTCATCTTTGAAGCGACTTTCTGCAGATGGCCTCAATTGGGAGCCAGATAAAGCACTCGATCTGCCACGGACAGTCAGAAGTTATTACGTTGTCCTTTGCAGCCTTCCTGGGTCCTTTCAGGAGTGCCCAGGGTGGACCAGCTCGAGAGCCAGCTGTGAGGGAGATAGGACCCCTTGGAGTCCGTCACCTCAGATGCTGACAGAAACCGACAAGATTCCTCCTGCAAGATCAAGGTTTTCCAGAAGAAGCGGTCTGAGCACCACTTTGGGGCTCTAGCTACAAGAGAGGAACTTTGTGGGACCACAGTGAGTTGTCTGCAGGACCGTGTGGGGAAGTGGTGGGTCTGAGGGTGGGGAGGGAGGGGTCCTCAAGGTCATCTCACCATAGGATTGACAATGAAGCTGGTGGGCAAGGGGAGCCAGATGGAAACCATCGCTGCTACCAAACTCACCCAGCACCTGTGATCGACACATACACTGCACGTGCCCTGTGGAGCCTTCCTGGCCTCAGACACAGTGGTTGATGGGCTCACAGGTGATACCACGTGGGGGAGCTTTGCTATATTCATTGCAACAGGATGGTCTTAGCAAACATCCCTGTGTTAATGACCATGCGCCCGGCACCGTGCTGCCATATATAGTCCTCGCCACAAGCCCCAGGGGTGCAGCTGGCATTCCCACCTGAGCCCCTGCATGCCCAGAGTCCCACACTGAGTGAGACACAAAGGCAGGATTTGAACCCAGGCAGGCAGGCCCCACAGTCCAAGCTTGTGACTACCATGCTCTGCTTCCTGTACATTCCCATCCCGTGCTGAGAACGTATAATGATTCATGACCTCCTCATGGGATGCACAAAACGTGCAGGGTACGTTTGCCTCTGGATTTTTCAGGCCCCAAAATAAAATTGTGACTCCAACTAAAAGTTAAATTATATACACCAAGTTTCTACTCGACTTGAAGTTACCCATTTAAAGAAACCGATGAGCTGAAGCGAAGTTGAAGATGAAAGCGTTTTTCAGAAATGCACCATTACTTCATTTAATAGAGAGGAAGAGGAAAGAAAAAAGGACATGAAGCCTACTTGGAATAACTGGCAGTGAGACAACCTTTTTGGAGGTCTGGAAAAGCGTCAGAAAGATTAGGACGACGGATGTTAGAACCTGGTTAACTCAAGGTTTATCTTTTCCAACTTCTTTGCTCTGAAGGAATACAATGGGCCCAGACCAGATGAGTTACCCGAAGCCTCACAGTTAGATCTGTGACTAGAATTCAGATACTCTCATTTCTAGGCATCAAGCATTTTCCAGAATATTTGTTATTTATACCTAAGTGGGATAATTTCTTGCACAAAGACTCTGCACCATGCACAAATCTGAGTAGTACTGGAAGCTGTTAAGTGAGAAAAATGTGAAGTCTTGGTCTGTAGTAAGTGCTCAATAATATCTGCCGGGTGAATTCATGGAAAAAAGCTGCTACAGTAAAAGTCAAGTCTCTATCCTCATGAGGATGCAAAACAAGATGGCCTGGATTGTCTTAGACAAGAACAAGATGCCAAATGTCCACCCTGAGCTCCGAGGCATTTTACTGCTCTTCACACTTGGGAAGCTCATGCTCTGCGTGGGGTTATTTCAGATGGAATACACTTAAAGTGACCTTCTGGCCAGAGGTGAAATCCTCCCATTACTGAAATACTGAGAAGGGGCTTCCTTCATCCCCACTCAGGGAGTTTTAGTTGGAATGCAGGAAAACCCAAAATCATTAAGGTTGGGAAAACCTCCAGAGTCATTTATTCATGAATTTGCCTCTCCCTCTAGATGGTGAGCTCTTGGTGGTCAGAGGTAATGTCTGATTCACGCTGTTATCTTCTCTGCACTTTGACAGTGGCCAGCCCCAACTCCGGCGGCCAGATGCCTCTGTGTGCCTGCCCTCTCCCTATCAAGGGGCATGAGCCCCTTGAGGTCAAAGACATGGAGCACTCATCCATCTGTCCCTCCTTCCAGCGCAGAGTCTGGCATTTTGTCAGCCCCGAATGGGTGTTTATTGAATAAACACATGGCTTCATCGGCATATGGCAAGGAGTCAAACCATTTCTAAGTTGACTTGACAACTGAAAAAGGAAAAGTCCAGACCCTAAATTTGGAAACCATATGAACCAATAGGTTTGAAGGCCTTAGAGGATTAGAAATGTAGCAGAGTCGTGGTTGTTAATCAGTGAGTGGCCACGGCGATGGATCTGAATATGGACCTGGCCACATGACTCCATGTCCTTGTTTGAAGACACTTGCCCTCTGAGGGCAGCTGTTTTCTTTGGGCATGACATGGGGCCCAAGGGCTTCCTTACCAGAACCAGCAGATTTTTTTTTTTTTCCTAAAGCTGGTGAGTTGATGTCTGTGTATGGGGGTGAAGAACACAGACTCTGAAGCCAGAATGCCTGGATCCCAGTCCCAGATCTCTAAAATGCACCAACTGTGCGACCTTGGGCAAGTTAAAAAAAAAAAAAAAACTTTCTTTGCCTCTGTTACCACATATATGAACAGCAATCATAACGTACCCTGTGCCTATCTTGCAAGATGGTTGTGAGGGTTAAATGCATGAACACATGTAAATCAGGTAGTAAGTGTTCAAACATCAGTGCAACCACGAGGATTTCATATTTTACATTTCTTGAAGCCCATTCGTTATATTATCTCATTCAATCCGTGGTCCTTACCATTGTCCCACGAGATCAAATAACTCCAAGGACACCTAGCTGATGACTGCAGAGGAGAGACTTGAACTCCATTCTGTCTCCTGGGCTAACGCTCCTTCAACCCACCCCCCATTCCCCTGTTGCCTTAAAACAAGATCTTTGTTTTGACCAACCAGACTGGCGGGAGCCAGGCCAAACACGCACTTGGGTTAGGCTGAAATTCAATGACAACCCTGCCTGGTGCTGAACTCGCAGTACCTCTGGGGGCCGGTGGCTGTTTTTCAATCCATAAAGTATGGGTGCCTCCTCGAGTGCTAGAGTTCTTGCAAAAGCAAAGAGAATCCAGGAGCCAAACAAATGACTAATGATTAAAAATTCGACCAAGGCACTGTTTCTGACTCTGTCTTTTCAGCAAATATCTCTTTCCATCAAGAGTGACAGAAGCAGATACTAGGTTTCTCCAGCTACAGACTCCTTGTTTGCCTGCACGCCTACAGGAAACTGCTTGGGAAGTCTGATAAGAATTGCATGATTTCAGCCCAAGTTGAGGGACTCTTACCTTGAATAACACAATGGCATAGTCATATATTAATGCGGGGTCCTCAGTCTCCAGGGCACCCTTGGCATACCACTCGATTGCCGCTTCAGGATTCTTGGCCACACCTTGCTGGCCCCAGAACAGCATCTGGGCCAGTCGTTGCTTCAAGACAGTAGCAATTTAGAATAATGACTCTCCTGTGGAATGCTTAACACAAGGCTTTAAAAGGTGGAAGGACAAACCTAGTTCAAAAAGTTTTCATACCGAGAACCAGGAATTAGGTAGACACACATTATCGTCCAACTGGGGACTGGAGCCCTGAAAGGCGATCTTGTGTAAATACAAGGCAAGGCCTTAGCAACCAGCTGGAAACAATGCATTATGCACATGCATGTGAATCAGTCTACCACACGCACCCCGGGGGACAGCTGGATGGAACTTGGTCAAAATGACTGTCTCCTCTCTTTTGGGAGGTACATGCCATCCCCTTAGCCTAGTGAGTGGCACGAAGGCCTGTGCACATCCGAATCAGAAGGGCACTCATCTCCTCCCACCCCAGCATTTGTCCACACGGCTCACCCCACCATGACACTCAAGATGGGGAGCTCTCCAGGGATCGGAACCTCAAGTTGTGATTTGTCTGCCTTTCCCCCCTCAGTCCCCACTCAGCAAAGCTCAGTAGAAGCCCACAGAAGTTACCCAACAGGGATTTGCTGAATGGAGGAAGGGAAGTGCATACTAGCTCTGGAGCACCCAGGAAATGACTCTGGCGGTGGGCCTTTCCAGAACTAGGCACTGGAATTCCTTCCTGCACTAGAAAGATGGGAGGCTTGGGATGCCCAAGGAGGGAACCGGAGGAATGTTTGTTAACATTCTGGCCCCATTCTGGCCCCTTATGGTCTTTCCTCCTTTCTGCTTCTTCTCTCATCTCCTTTTCCTCCTACTCACCCCCCTGCCCCAAATACCTATAACCTCCAGCAAAGTATCTCCTGAAAGTCTAGGAAGACTTCCACAGATGGGCGGGAGGCCTATTACTAAAGGGTCTCTGAAATGCTTGCTTGTCAATGCATTTGTCTTTTCTGTTTGCTTTCTTTTTCCCATCTCTGGACTTCCACCTGCTTAGCAGATTCAGAGGCTCTTACCCACACCATGTGCCCACTAGGAGCAAAGGTGAAGGCCATTCTTTGGGAAGGAGGCCTTCTCCCTCCAGGTGCAATCAGCCTAAGCTGGCTCCTGTCACGGGTTTCTCTTCATAGTGAAACCAAGGCAAGAAGTCAGATAGAGAACATTCTCCTAGCTTTCTGCCCTTTCTCATACCTCAGAAAAGTCCATCCAAAGAACAAGACATGTTCAAGAGCCAAGCTTGGTGCTTTGGTATAATACGCTGCACCTGATTTCTGTTATTCTCCTAGCCAAATTCATGGCCTTCTTCTTGCCACCGATCTAATATCTCCTGCCTCCCAAGATGCTTCTCTTTCTTTCTATCCAATGCCCTAAAATATCCATTGGTAGTCTTGAGGCCAGATCACAAAGGTTGCTGCTCTCTCTCCTTCTGGGTGCAGGGTAGGGCTACACTTCCAGCCCACGTGAAGTCAAGAGAGTGCAAGTGACTTGCGTTGGCCAGTGAAATGGGAGAGGTGGCTTGTGCCACTTCTAAGCAACCACAGCTGTGGGAGGCTGTCTTGCAGTGAAGCCCCTGGTAGCTTGGTTCATAGGGGCCAGAGAGGACACAGCGCATGCTAATCCCATCAGACCGGTAGCAGGTGCAAGACACTGACCCACATTGTTTTAAGCCAGTGAGGTTTGGGGTATCTCGTTACCGTGGCATAACGTGAGCTATTATAACTGACAGGATTGCCAAAACAGTGGGCCACATTTTTACCTGAGCGGCTGCATTGCCTCGGGTGGCTTCATGCTTCAACCACATAAAGACATCTCCGTCCTCTTTGGTCTGTACCTTGAGCGTTTCATCATCCTTCAGTCTAATTGTTTCAACATATGCCTGAAAAGGAGGGCAGGAAGGGAGATAAGGAGGGAGGGAAAAGGGAAAGAAAGGGGCGGAGGGGGAGAAGGGAAATATCCAAATGATTTGGGCACGCAAAGCCAGGACGTTATTCTGAAACTAGCAATTGCTCAAGTAAAAATGATATGAATAACTGAAACAAGAGGTGTGCTCACGATGCCATAAGATCAAATTGTTTTTAAATGAATGTATCGCATCTCATATATCTAAGTGGGCATTTTTGTTCCTATCAGAGCGTTTGCCTTGGGAGGGCAAAATTTATTTCACTTCCACTTCTGCTGCTCAGGCTTGTTCAGAGACCACTTTCACGCCGCTGATTTCAGAGCCAGATTACACACAGCATCAAAAAAGGTAAATCAATATTTTCTAAGTATAACCTTGTGTGTGGGTTTTTTTTTTTTTATATCCCAAAGTGTTATTATCCTGCATGACTAACCTTTTTTATTTAGCGGGCTCAGCTTCAAATATCTTTTGGCTATTTCCAAAAATTAAATCTACCTTGAAAAAAAAAAAAAAAGAGGGCATGTTCACTCTGAGGATGTGAGTGAGAATGTGCTAGAGGCTCTAAGGATGAACCCAAAGGGAGAGTTCACAAAATGTTTTGAATTTGTGCACGGCCTCTGAGGTATCCGACTCCTCTGAAGAAAATCAGACTCATTTTGATGTGTAAATTTGGGCTGTTTATCAAGAGACCAGTTCTGTTGTTTCACAGGCTCCCCTTACACATAATGAACTCTATTTAACAATGCCATGAGGGGCGCTGGAAAGGGCTTCCCAGGCCCGGCTCATGCCATGGGCAGATGGTGAAAAAATTGGATCTACATGGGTTTGGGAACGAAGCCTCAGAAAACAAGGAACCAGGCCTGATTTCCCTTCTGACCCTCTTTGTTAATTAAGAAAAGTCCTTGAATTCACAACTCGAGTCTGCAGCCCCATTCCAGAGACTGGTGTGGTCATGTGGAGCCACAGGTCCCTTCCAGGGCCATTTTGGGGGACTGAGAAGTGGGGACTGTGCTGGGGCTCAGAACCCAGCAGGCATCACGTCCTGCTCAGGTTTAACCTGGGGAGGCTCCCAAGCCAATAGCAACAATCAGAATAATGACACCCACCACCTTTCATTGAAACCATTTCTGTACCAGGTGTTTAAGATTTTTCTCTCACTGCATCTTCACCAGAGGGCTGCGATCCAAACATCAGTGTCCTCAATTTATAGGCAAAGAAGCAAGGCTCAAAAGGTGAAACCATCAGCTCACGGTCACCTTGCAGAGCAGACCCCGAAGCCAGGCTGGCTTAACTCCAAAGACGGGGCTCTTTCCGGCTCCGCAGAGCATCACCCTCCAGCGAGAAGACCCTAGAACCCGCTCAGTCTCCTTGACTCTTGACAAGTGTGAGGCCAAATGAGCTGGTGCTTCAGCTCAAAGTCCAGGGGATGCTCTACTGTGTGAGCCTGGAGTTGGGCTACAGCGTGAGCTGTTCTCAGCTAGAATTTTTTTGTTCAACTGGAGAATTTGAGTATTTTGATTTTTGGTTGTTTTTCTTCTCCTTATTTTGCGCCTTCCTCTTTAACTTTGTCCTGGGACTTCCTACCCCGCAGGGATTTAGCTGTTTCTGCCATTCTCAGGCAGTGATGATACATCACTGATGATATATCACTGTTTTAATTGCTTTGCCCGAGACTGACTCACCGAATCTTTGCAACCTTATGAGTATCACTCTCAATATCCCCCATTTCACCCATGTAGAGAAACTGAGGCTCAGAAGTTAAGTATCCAAAATCATATGTTTAGTTCTTCAAACTTAAGAGGCAAAAACAAAAACAAAACAAAACAAACAAACAAACCTTAAGAGGCAAACTCAGGCTGGCTGGCTGTGGGGCCCGTGGTCCTCACCTCCCAGGAGGGAAGGCCTCATGCATCTGAGAGGAAGCAAATGGTAGACTGTTCCCTGGTCTTCCCTGAGACATAGTGAACCCAAACTGGGTCATGAGGAGGGTCTTAGCAAAGGCCATGTTTCTGGGGGACCTGAGCAGCTGTGCCTCGTGCTGAAGAAGGGACACTTTTGTCCTTTGGATCACTGTCCCCTGGCCTAGTCCTTCCTGCTCCCCTGGGCAGTGCCGTCAAGCTTTGCAGCAAGATGGAGCCATTAAGGGCACAACGTTTCACAGCAGGCCAAGGGAACCCTAACTCACCACTAACTGCCCTTGGGCCTCAGGCACTAACTTTATTGATCGAAGATTTAGTCTCTGCATCCATAACGTGGAGCTTAGCATGGTACTTGCTGTATCAATAGCACTCAACCTATCGGCTATTATTTTTTATAATATGAAGAGTTAGAAAGGCCTAGGTTCAAACCGAGGCCCCATGACTCATTTGCTGTGTGACCTTGGGCAGTTCTTTAGCCTCTCTGAGCCTCAGTTACCTCCTCTGTAAAACGGGAGCTGACCTCATGGGGTTGCAAGAGGATTTAATGAGATTGTTTCTAAAAGAGCTTGGCAGAGGGTGTGGCCAATGGGAAGCTCTCGGTGAGGGAACTCATCGTTTGTTAGGGCCTTAGGTCGCCCCAACCCGTAAAAGTCTGACAGCAGTTTAGAACATTCGCCCTCCTATTGTTTTGGATTTTGTGTAGCTCGCAGCCTTCTGTTGTGGGGATGGCCTGTCTGAGAGAGCTTTTACTTTAGAAGATGGGAGAGACAGAATTTGAGGAGGGACTTGCAGGGCCAGAAACATTTTTGAGAGTTCACCAGGTGTGTGTTGTGTGGATTAACGTATTCAAGCTACAACCACCACGTGAGGTGCGCTCCATCATGGCACCACGTTATAGATGAAAAGCTGTACAGGGACAGAGGGGGGCAAAATTACCCAAGATTTCACCCAGGGAACTGCAGACCTGGGACCTGAACCCCGGCAAATCTGGCCCTGCAGCCACACCTCAACTGTCTGCCACAGCCAGGCAGCTGGGGGCCTCTGCATAGTACTGGGGTCCATGTGGCGGCAACCAGCGCCATGTCACAGCCACCTGGCTGGGGCCTAGTGTGAAAGCCAACCACCTACAGAGACATCTGATGAAGGAACCAAGTAAGCACCACTTGGTTGGTCATTCATTCAAACAATATTTTGTGACCAGAGAATGATGCTTTAGATAGAAACGCCACCAAGCCAGGAAGAAGCTGTGGCCGTGGAGAAGCAACAGTGGAGACGGGTGGGAGCCAGAGCTGGGTAGATGCTGGGCGGGGACCCAGAAGCCCCACACTGACCAGTGCTGGCATTTTTGTGGCTTCTGGGGGCTTCTTTCTTTTGCTGTGTTACAAAGCAAGGTCTCTAGAGTGAACGGCACGGCTGAAACCTGCTGCTGACCAGGTCAGAGGAGCTCCAATGTCTGGAGACTGTGCAGTCCTCAGGCCCCCACATCCAGGGTCAGAGGAGACGCCACACTGTCCCAGACCCTGATGCTTCACCTGCTTCACCACCTTTCCCTCTGCTCAGCCCACAGGCTACAAGGGCAGCGCACATCTGCCACCTGCCATCGATGACGGTGCCAGGCACCAGGGAGGGTAGAGGGGAGGGGGTACCGGGGAGGGCCAGGGAAGTGGGGGGCACAGAGGGGGGGTGAGAGAGAAAGAAAAGACACAAAGAGAGCAAAGCGAACAGGTGAGAGAGAAGTAGGGGGAGAGAGACACAGAGATGGAGAGACAGAGAAGAAGGAAGACGGAAACTTTGCAACTGGGGAGCTGGCATTTCCCAGAGCACCTGTGTTCCCTGGAGTCGTGAAACACAGCGGTTCAGCCCGCCCTCCCTGGGGACTCAGGAGCGGGATCGTTCCAGAACCTACACTGCCCACTCCAGTAACTTCCCCGCAAGGCCCATGGGACCGCCAGTAGGAACCTGCCTCTGGGGGGGGGTTAACGTCTGCTAGAATGCTTGGCTCCCAATGGGGGGAGCACATGTTTTCTTTGTTAAAAGTTAACATTTTAGGGATTTCATCTAAGTAAGAAATATCAGCTATAAGTTCCCAAGATTCTCAAGGGAGGGATTCAGAAAGGCTGAATGTGAGACGCGCAGGACCTGAAGCCACGTGCTCTGGGGCGTGCAGTCCGCAGTGAAGTCTGGTCGCATCAGAGAGCACCAGGGAGTCAACAAGACAGCGCACCAAGTTCGTGTTCGTCACTGGATACGCAGCACGGTTATCCCGTCCATCATCCCAGCGGTAAACACTGGGTGCCAACTGTGTGTCAGGCACAATGCGGAGCCTGTCACTGATGTGAACAGACAGGAGCTCATGTTGGGGAGCCTACAGTCCCCTGGGGAAGCCAGCGCTGGGACCCTGTTCAAGGCACCCATCGGCAGGTGTACACCGGGGTGCCGCAGCCCCCCCACCCCGCAAGCAGGAGATCTGGAGGAGGAGGAGGTGACATCTGAGCCCAGGGTTCACGGAGGAGGGGTCAGCAGGCAAGAGGGGGGAGCAAGTGTGGAGAAGCACACCAGGCGGGGGAGGCCGAATGGGGCTGGGAGGTGTGAACAGCACAGTGTGGCCAAAAGTACCGTGTCACCAGAGAGGACAGGTTGAGCAGGGATTAGGGACAGCGGACTTCGGAGAAAGAGAAACCAGATCAAGGAAAGCCTCCCATGCCAAGCCACCAGCCGAGCTTAGATCTTGTGGGTCAGTTCCTCTCAACTCTGGCTGCGTATTATGAGCATCTGAGCTTTTTCTTTTTCTCTTTCTTTCTTTCTTTCTTTCTTTCTTTCTTTCTTTCTTTCTTTCTTTCTTTCTTTCTCTTTCTTTCTTCCTTTCTTTTTTTCCTTCCTTCCTTCCTCTCCTCCTTCCTTCCTTCCTTCCTTCCTTCCTTCCTTCCTTCCTTCCTTCTTTCTTGCTTCCTTCCTTCCTTCCTTCAGATTTTAGGTATTTATTCATGAGAGACACACAGAGAGAGGCAGAGACACAGGAGCCCGATGCGGGACTCGATCCCAGGATCCCAGGATCATGACCTGAGCCAAAGGCAGATGCTCAACCACTGAGCCACCCAGGTGCCCCTCTGAGCTTTTTAAATACACTTGAACAACACAGGTTTGAACTACATGGACCCACCTACATGCAGATTTTTTTAATACTGTACTATGAATATATTTTCTTCATGGTTTTCTTATTCATATTTTCTCTCTAGCTGACCTTATTGTCAGAACACGGTTTATAACACATATAACATACAATATGTGTTAATTGACTATTTACGTTATCAGTAAGGCTCCTGGTCAAGGGCAGGCTATCAGTAGGAAAGTCTGGGGAAGTCAAAAGTTATACGTGGACTTTTAATTGTGTGGGGGGATCGGTGCCCTTAACTCTTAGGTTGTTCAAGGGCAAATGTATACACATTCACATATGCACATAGGGCCAGGCTGCCCGGCCTGTGGCTTCAAGACTACGGGGTGGAACCTGAGCAGAGGTATTCTTTAAACCCCAGGGGACTTTGATATGCCACCGGTTGAGAACCTTGATGGTTGATGGCCTACTTTGGCCTCGGTGAGAAGAGAATGGATGGGACAAGACTGGTGACAGAAAGACCAGTTAGAAAGCGTATCAGTTTGCTGTGGCCACCACAACAAAAAACAGGTTGGGCGGTGCAAACCAGACGTTCATTTTCCTGAAGTTCCAGAGGCCAGAAGTCCAAGATCAAATTTTGGCAGGTTTAGTTTCTTCTAAGGCCTTTCTCCATACCATGCAGGGGGCCACCTTCCCACTGAGTCCTCATGTGGTTATTGCACTGTTTTATCCGTGTCCTACCCCCTCTTCTTATAAAGACACCAGTCATATTACAACAGGGCCCATCTAATGACCTCAATTCAACTGAATTAGCTCCTTAAAGCCTTTATCTCCAAAGAGAGTCTCATTCTGAGGTGCTGGGGGTTAGGGCTTCAACAGGTGTGTGTGTGGGGGCACAATTAAGTGCAGAACAGGAGGTGGTCCGGCGGCTCAGGGCAGAGATGACGAGGGGTGAATGGGGGTGGGAGGAGAGAGGGGTGGGCAGGTAAGGATGGTGGGATGAGTGTACCTGTGGGAGGATGGGGAGGGACGGCTCCTGGGCTGCTGGCACAGACAGTGGTGCCGTCCACGGAGGAGTTCGGTGGGGACGGAGAGGGGAGGTGGTGTGTTGCCTTCACAGCGTGTTATGATTGCAGATGGGGGTGCGTGAGAAAAATCTCAGCTGGAAAGGAAGGTCTGAGTGTCATCAGTATATGGAGGGCAGTTGACCCCAGGGGTGTGGATGAGACCCCTGCTCCTCTAGGAGGTGCAGAGAGAGGAGGCCGGGACCGAGCCTTGTGGAAAAGCACATTCCCAGGGCGCCTGGGTGGCTCAGTCGGTTAAGCATCTGCTTCCAGCTCAGGTTATGATCCCAGGGCCCTGGGATTGAGCCCCGAGTCGGGCTCCCTGCTCAGAGGGGGCCTGCTTCTCCCTTGCCCACTCCCCCTGCTTGTGCTTGCTTCCCCTCTCCCTCTCTCTCTCTCTCAAATAAATAAATAAAAATCTTAAAAAAAAAAAAAAAAGAAAAGAAAAAGAAAAGCACATTCCCAGGAGCAGAGAGAATGAAAGAAACTCATTTGCGATCAAGCCACAAAAACAAATACCCCCCCTTCCGCCCAGCTCCTTTCTCTTTCACCTGAGGCCGAGTCCCGCTAAATCATACAGAAGTGACATGAAGCGAGATTACTCATAAAGAAGATGAAATGATGTGAACCACGAGTTACATAAAAGAGAAAATGAAGTGAGAATCCAGGAAGGAGTTACTGATGGATCCTCGGCTTGTTAATTAGAAGTCTGGCTTTCCGCATCTCATTGGTTACGTGCTGCTGATGAATTAATAGATTTCTCAACAAAAGGACATTTAAATCAATGTATGACACCTGCTTAAATTCTCAAGAAGCCATTAATTACACATTCTTAAGAAAATGAGTGAGGATACAACTCTTCTAACTGTATAATTCCTATCTGTGATTCTTAATCATATGACTTTCAGCTGCAAGATGGATCTCTTCTATTCATCTTCCCTGGTTCTGACCAATTAAACCTTTTCTTTCATAATCGCAACATTTCATGTGCCAAATCTTCAAAAGAAAAGGCGCTTGTTAGCAACGTACCATTTCCCATTGCTAATTTATGCTGAATTAGAGTTCTTAAAAGTATAATGTATACATAGAGGACGGTGTTAACACATTCTGGCTGAGTGCAACAACTGCAACATGACTTCGTGGCTTGCTTTTTCTATGAATTTTTTTTTCAGAATAATTCCTTTCTAAAAAAAAAACCCAACTTTATCGATTCATAAATTAATTCCTGTCGAACTGAGGTCAAATTTTGTGCACGGCTTATATACGCTGTGAGAATACATACAATAATGATGAGGTTGTGTAAGCTTATTCAGGAAAAATCACTGTTTTTGGAAGGAATTGGAACATCTCTGTAGATAGCCATTTGGTATTTTATAGTTGGACTCATGTTTAATGGTCACTGACAGCATATACCTCTGAGTCATTTATTTTGAAACCGTATGGCCGCCACTGCAGATTTCATTTCCAGACACCATCTACTCCTATCATCAAAGTGCAAGTTTTCTGCACTGTGAGTGGTTTTCTGAATGCAATCTAGAAGCAGCGCTGGGGACCAGTGACTGGACGGGTTCCCAGTTAGCTGCTCAGGCTAAGATTCTACAATCTTGACCTAGCCAGGGGTATCCCCTGGGCTCACGGGAGCAGAAGCAGGGAAAATCAAGAGTTTATGGCCTCCACCAGGGCCAAATCCAGCCATGCAGTTTACGTACTATTTATGGCTACAGAAACCCAGGTTCCTTGTTTGCTTATATATTGTCTCTGCCAGGGGTGAGTAGTGACAACAGAGGCTGTATGAGCAAAGCCTCAAATATTTACTATCTGGCCCTTTACAGGAAAAAAAAAAAAATTGCCAACTGCTGGTGGAGACTGCTTGCATTTCCTCTCCACCTCAAGGGCTACGACCATCAAAATCTCTGAAATCCTTCCTGGATAAAAAGGATACAGACAAAGACATTTCAAGAAGCCAACCACATCATAGTCTGTAGTCTACTCCCACCAAATGCAGACCTGCCTCATCTAGAGGCAGCTTTCCTTGAATTCCTGCATGATCACTTCTACTTATATACCCCTTCATTACGGTCCTCAAAACAAACCACCAGTTGATTCAATGTAACATGTTATGTATTTTTTTGGCAGATATAAGCCACTGATTTCTCCGCCTCATGAGTTGATAGGATTTGGAAGCCTGCAAGATTAGAAGCTAGAGTTATTATTCCTCATCCAGTCCTTAATTTGGGCTGGGGCAGTCTTCAAGCATCCCATGTCGGTCACTTGGAAGCCCTGAGCTAACACAGCTCTTGTGATGTGGATGGATACTTCTCGGGGTGCCCAGCATTGGGAACATAGCCAGGGGTGGAGCTTGCTTCCTTACACCACAAATTCTGCTTGCTTGTCACCCATTGATAGGAGCCCTTGGCTTACTCTCACCACTCTATTTGACCCAATCCCTAACACCTCCAGATCCACCCCTCACATGGTCTTGGAACAAAGACAAGGTGTCTATATTTCTGATACGCATTTTTTTGCAAAATCAAAATATGCCCAGGGCCAAATCTACTCTTCCCATGAAAGTCCTCCTGTTCATGAAAGGCTTTTCATGTATAGATGTGGGATTGTTCCTGCATTCAGCCTGAGAAGACAGTCAGGAAATATGAATTGAAGAGTGCAAGATAGCTTTTCTCTCTATTCAATTATGCTCATCCTCTAAAAGCCTGAAAATGAGCCAACCACAGGTGCAGACACTATATAAAATTGTTCAGGAAGCCCCAGGAAACAGGGCCACAACCATCTCTGCCCACGTCTTTATCTTACCTGGTCTCCCTGAAGCGTGTGCTGGTCAAGGGGCGTCTTCGTGGCAATATTGCTGTAGTAGGCATAGGACAGCTCCCAGTCCAGGGGGTAGTTGTCAATACCCTGGTAGTGTTTGTATCCAAGATTCATTGAAGACAGCCTGTCACTGCCCTGGCCTCCCACCAAACTATACAACATGCCCTGTTAGGAAGAAATTTACAGTCACAAATTTAGTCTTGTTCACAAGACTGTAGAAGAGGGTCATAAAATCCTAACATTGAAAAGTCATTTGACCCCAACCCTTATATATGAACCTCGTCATTCCAGAAACATGTTAATGTGCCTTTAAAAAAATTTTTTTAGAATAGAAGCCACAGCAGCTCTCTAATGGATTACAAATCCTAGCACTCTGTCCTTCTTAATGCCTAATAGCTCATGACTCCTTGACTTCTGTCCATTACTCAGTGAAAACAGAGGTCGTCCTCTGACTTCTCTCATAGGATCTGTTTGTGTATCCGCCAACTGTTCTAAGGATCCCCAGTCTGCTTCAGCTACATCATCTATGGCAGACGATCTGCATAGGGACCATGTCCTAACCTTACACTCTCAGAACGTTAGTGTTGGGAAGGGTCTTTGGAGGTCAGCTGGCCCAACAGCCTCATTTCATATTTGAGAAAAGACAGGAGAGAGAGATTTGAAGTCATGTGTCTATGGCCAACCAGCCACTTTGGGACAGAGACAGGGCTAGAATCCTCTTCACTATTTCACCTTTGTGGGGATTGCCGTGGGGACTCGGGAAAGCACGCCATTGGGGATGAACTTCAAGAAGCCGGAGACATACACAAAGAAGTCCCTTGGAGGGGGCATGGAACCACCTGGGCAGGTTTAAACAACCTGAGTCTCTTCAAATCCAGGGTGTGTTCATGCTCAGTGTGGATCTGAAAACTAAAAGTGGTCAGGAACCACTCATAGCACTTATAAAATGGGATTCCAAATGTTCAGCAAGTTCTATACTTAATTGGGTCTCAAAACCACAACTTAAACAGTCTGATAGAGGCTTTTCTATTGACGGTAGAGGTCTGGCTGTGACAATACTTTGCTTAGAGAGGTCCGAATGACTTCACTTAGCAAAACGGTCATGAGAGATGACGGTCCTAGGGCCAGAGCAGTTCAGTAGTTCTAAGAATTGGGTTAGAGGCACCTATTCTCGATTCCAGTAAGCCCTGCCCAAACTCTGACTTAGAGTATACCCATCATACCCCCAGCCTGTGTCCAGAATTGAGGCACCTTTTTTCACTCACTGAAAATAGAAGATCCTGTATTTAAAATAGCCCTAGGACGTTTTTCTTGAGTGTAAAGATTTTTAAAGGACTCCATGGAGCACGAACATGTCTAGTTCCCAGCTGGGGCATGAGAGCATTACTCTGCAAATAACGCAGGTGACTGATGTTTCTGGAACCCATGAAATACTCTACCTGCAGCTGATCCCGAGGTACATTTAATCCAGTTTCATAAAAGACTGCGAGGTAGTAGGATGCTTTATGGTATCCACAGCAGCTGGAATCCATCAGAAAGGGGACGACAGAGCTAATTTGGTGAAGACCATCAACAGTGGAGAGTCTCTTTACAGCTTTCTCAAATATCCTCCTGCCGATTTCTAATACAGATTCATTTTGGTTCCTTGGCACTGTAAATAACCACAATTCACAGCACACACGATTAATTACCATGGGACAGACGTGGCTATAGAAAGAAGAGGGAAAAGCCAATTAAACCACCTGAGTTATTAATATGGCTGTTTCTGCAGCGCCTTGAAATATACCACCTTCCAGGAAGGTAAATTAAGCCCTTTGGGGATGCCACGGTGTCATTCTGCAAATAGTTTTTTCTTTGGCACTAAATGACAGCCCAGTATCCTGGGGAAAAGGATGTGCCTTATATAGCTGAGAAAGCGCCTCCAGAGAGTAATTTACTCGGGGTAACTCACCACCAAATCAGGACCACCGAAAGTTCCAGAGAGACCTTTTTCGCCCCCCAAGACTCGGGGAAGAAGAATGTATTGTATCTCACAAATAGTTCCTAGGTGCCGCCCTAAAAAGTCGAGCAAAAGAACCTTATTTTGAGATGCTTTCTTATCTTTTGCCTCCAGTTTTTCTTGAGGGTTTCTAAATACAGTAAAAGGAATGAGTCAACCTTTTAATGGAGGGCTTAAAAAACACCTAATATTGGATTAGGTGTCTTATGCAAATCATGTCATGTAATCGGAACAATTTGATGAGGTAGGGACTATTATTAGTGTCCTCATTTTTCCAATGAGGAGTTTGAAGCCTGGAGAAGTCAAGTAACCCGTCCAATGTTACAAAACCTGGTAAGTGGCTGAGCCGGGTTTTGAGTTCAGCTTTGCGGGTCAGGAAAGTAAGTCAGGGTCTTACTTACCTGTGCTGCACCTACCTGCTAATTAAGGGGCTACCGGATGTCTTAATAAGTGCCTCACCATTATCGACGGACCCTTCTCTACGCAACTGCCTTAAGCTGTACGGTACTTCCTTTTACCTAACCGTCTCATAAATCTGATAAACATTTAAGCCCCAAACTAGCAGGTTATATGTGGTCTTACTACATACGCGTGACTGTCTTCCAAAGTCTCTCTACACTATTCATCTCCCATGTTCATTAATTTAGGCAACAAATGTTTATTTTCTAATCTATTAGATTATATGTTACAAAGGACCATATAGAATTCTGTAGATGTTATTTATCTTTAAAGAGACATGGGCATCTTATTTAAGACAAATTTTATCTGCCTGAAAATTGTCATGTCCAACATTTTTCTTGTCTTTTCTCATTCTATCCCACACCGAAATGCTACCAACAACTTTCAGGAGGCAACAAGGGACTCGTTCTATCAGTACCCCCATTAAGGGGAGCTTCCAATGTGGGAAAACTGAGATGGGCAGGTCTGAGATTAGATTTATTTAAGGGCAATTCTCTTGCAGAAGTCCATGCTAAAAACAGAGGCCAGTGGGATCCAAGCATGAAATTGTGAAAGCCAAACCAGTGGGAGCCAAGGATGAAATTGTGAAAGCCAAGCTATTGGTTATGAGCTGGTGCCAGTCCTTTTGGGCACATAGGCGTGCTGGCTGTTCCCTGAGTGGGGGACACGTGCCTCCACTTTGCCGAGCTGCGAGGAAGGAGCCCAGCCCTGCCCGGAAGGCAGTCTCATCTCCTGGCTCCCAAAACACCTCACCTCAGCCTTCTAGATTCCAAGAGGCAACTGCTTTTACTCTGTCGAGCCCAAGCAACAGGTGCTGAAAAAAATCACCAGACTAAACAAATGCAATTTGCTTCTCCTTCTGTAAAGAAGAAATAGCTGCTTTAAAAAAATAGCTGCTTTAAAAAAATTTCAAATAATGCAGATTTGTATAAAATGAAACTACAAGTGCCCTCTCTCCCGATCCTTCTTTAATAGTGAAGATAAACACCGTTAAAAGCTTGGTGTGTATGCTTCCAGACTTTTCTCTTTGCACAGACAATAATTCATATACACATCTATCTGTGTGGATACATATGCATTTTCTTTCCAAAAAGCTCCTGTAATTCTGACCTTCAACTTTCTTGTTTAAATTAACCAAGTATCATGAGTATTTGTGTCTGTCAGAAACCCACGCTTTCTAAAGCTTCGGTAGTATTGCATTCTATAGCAGTGCTGTGTCCCCAACCGGTTCTCTATTTTTAGACTCTTGGGTTGCTTCCAGTGATTTTGCTATAACCAACAACGTGGCAATGAACATCCTCGAACATTCCCTCTGCTCATCTGTTGGGATATATCTGAATAATAACACCCTTTTCCACCAGGAGTCTGGGGATCTCATTTTGGATTTTCCCTTTGAATAGGTGAGAGAATTCCATCCCACTCAACCATTAGACAGGATAAGAACCTACTCCACTGGATTTAGTATGCACTGCAGCACTCAGATGGAGTTGCAAAATAAATCCTACTCCTACTTATTCATATATTTACTTTTAAATATGTACTCATCTCAGATGCCCCTCTGTGCACGTTCTGAGCAGAGCAACATTAACATTTTGTTAATGATTCATCCTCACCTCACCTGCTCCGCCGAACACCTAACCAAGATGATGAGTTTTGCCTGAGTACCCACAGACACAGGCTTTGTGGGCTCAGAGGAGAGAGGAGGCTCCCAACCAAATGAAGCTCTAAATGAAACACTTGCCCTGCTGACCCCTGGCACAGAACCCCAGAAATCATTAGCAGGAGTGCCCAGGTAGCTGGGATTGCTGAGGAGCAAGGAGCAAAAGGGGAATCCTCCATAAAGCTCAAAACCTCAGCACAAAAAAACCTGCAGACTGCAACCAAGGCAGATTGAAAAGGTTTCATTATTTCTTTTACATATTAAAACTCCTAACTCCCCCCCCCACACACAAAATATTACCGATCAGTATTTTCTCGGCAAAAGAATCTAAACAATTTTCTGCACTAGTGAATATAATAAAAAAATAATAATATTCTAAAGTAAAACTGCTCTTTTTGCACTTCCTTTAAAGTTCAAATTCCAACTGCGGCAGAAAATGAAAGCCATGGTACCACTGGTGATACTGTAAAACTGGCAATTTTAAAATTAGTTTAATGAAACTGTTAATTTCACCCATCTGGTTTAGCATATGCATTTTTTTTTCTCCTCGATCTGTAACTAAAAAACATGCCTTGTTTATGGAGATTAATGGCGTAATGGAAAAAACAAACAAAATAGAAGAAGGAGCCATCTTCTTTCCCATTTTCTCGCCTCCTGCCCCAGAAGCTAGGGAGACACAAAGCCAGCGCCCCCACTAATTAACCCTTCCCGTTTCCCCAGGAGCACGGGCCTTGTTCATTTTGTTCCTTTTTCTCTTCTACGCAATCCCATAAGGCGGCCGTTTGCAGGCTCATCATTAACGGAGGCAAAGAGCAGAAAATGAGAAGGTGGGCCCTTGCTGGGGAGCTGGCGTGGGCACCTGATTGGGAATTCAGGAGACAGGCTGCCTCGTGCCTCGTGATGGGGACGGGGGGCATCCACAGGAAAGGCATTTTTAGTTTCAAGCTTCCAAAAGGTGGAACGCATCCAAAGTACGAGTTGGAAAGGGAAAAAGAAGTGAAAGGAGAAAATGTCATCTAACCAGAAAAGGAAGATCTCACCCGGTTTACTACTTAAAACAACAACAACAACAAAAACACAAAAAAACCTACAACATGCATCATGTTCCTTATTTGCATTCTGGGGAATGCAAGGACCCAAGGAGATGGCTTATTTCTCAAAAGTGGCTTGGGACACACTTGTGTACCTCGGCGGGTCGGGCTTAGGCCTTGATTTCAAGCTCAGGTCCGTGTGGTCCCAGGGTCCTGAGATCGAGCCCCGCGTCCGTGCTCAGTGGGGAGCCTGCTCCTCCCTCTGCCTGTGTCTCTGCCTCTCTCTCTGTGTCTCTCATCAATAAACAAATAAAATCTTTAAAAATAAAATAGATAAATCTAAAAAAAAAAACCCTTATACTCCAGTATGCAAGTTTTCTAGTTTGTCCCCATAATTTCTCTCCCTCCCTTCTCCACAGCCCAGCCCCCTGCCCCAACCAGGAGCCCCATCAGGGGTTCACTGAGCAGGAAAAGTATGCCCCTCTCTGTTCTCCCCTTTGTGCTTCTGTGTATTTAAAAAAAAAAAAACCACCACCACCAACTATAATGTATGCTTTCTTAAATAAAAATAAAGATGATGGGTTTTCAATGAACAACACTGAAAATAGCTCTTAAAGGACACGGCATCCCGGTGTTATTAAGAAACATTACTGTCTGTCTAACATTTCCGTGCTCTGCATTTTAGTGTTTCCAAATAAACACTGCCATCGTTGGCAAAAATACGAACAGTTAAAAGCAAACTAGAGTGACGCCAGCAAGGCCAGCCACCCCTTGGCATGTCGTGGAGGTCCCTCGTCTGCTGCACTCAGCACTGCCGAGCCGGGGCAAGTCAGGCCAGACCCGAACAAAAACAGAAACGAGAGGAACCAGACGCAGATGGTATCCACCCCGGGAGGCGAGCCCACGCAGGACCCGGCCTCTTCCCGAGACCCGTTTGCTGGTGGACCTTGGATTCCTGCAGCCTCGGCCTCCGACTCCCGACTCCCGTGGGCCCAGAGGCGCCCAGCCCAGGAGGGAGGGAGTAACAGATCCGGCCTCCGTGCAATGTCCCCAGGGGCATGCCAGCCGGCTCACCTGTCCCCACCCCCGGCCTTTGCACCCCACCTGCACCTCAGTCTTTGCGCTCTCCTCACTCCTTCCTACCCCAACCAGCTCTCTGGCCTCGAGCCCCACCTCCACTACCATCCCCCGCCTCCCACCCCCAGCCTCTTACCAGCAACCCCCCCAACCCATCCCCACCACCTCTCTTCCCTGGATGCTGGAGCCCCATTCAAAGGGTGTTTTGAATTCTAAGGGCTCCCTTTTGACAAGGAAGTTGCAACAGGAGAATGAAAGACATAGCCAGCACACCTCTTCAATAATGAAAGAGCACGCAGACTGGAACACTACCATCCCGGCATTGGAGAAGGCCCAAATGCTAATAGGGCAATTTCTATGCTCCGACAGAGCCATTTTCCTAGAGAATTGGAGGTTCCCCAGGAAACAACATAGAGGGTGACCAATCAGGATGGTCCCCCTGAGGTCTTGAACACGGGGTCTCGTGTTGGATGCCACCCAGGGCCTGGGCCGTCGTGGACTTTGGGACAGAGCAGCACAGTAGGATTCCGTGCCAAGCATGGCAATCAGAATGCAGAGCAGTGGCTCTGGAATGCCGGGAGGCAGGAATGTCCCCTGCCACGTCTCTGTGACTGCAGCTGAGGGCCCCGAGCGCTGCCGTCTCTAATTCAAAGGCATGCCTACTCGGGGCGACGAGGACCACGTCCTGTGATTCTTCAGAGTGGGAACCACCGGTGGGCACAGCTGCATTTTATACAAGGCTCGCACATCAGCTGTCAACATTTAAGAAGCCTCCCTCCTCCTCAACCCCTGGCGCTTGGCAGAGAGTTCCGTGTGGGCTGCAGTTAAGTCTTTTCATTCGGTTGCCCCAGGGCCCAGCACGGTGCTGGAGGGATCCAATCCACGGGTGCCGAACTGGGCGTGCGTGAACCTTGCGGCTGTTTTACATCTGGGCACCTGTCTCCTTCAGCAGTAGATTAACAGACAGCGAGAACCATGAAATGAAATGAAAAAGCGAGAGCCATGAGGGCTACGTTTTTTGGGAATTCTTTTGTACCGGCTGCGCGTAAGAAGGATTCCGGGCTGCTCTTGTGGATGGGGAGGAGTCAGAGCCCAGCTCGCTGGCAGGCCTGGGAAACAGAATTATGTTTGCAGAGGTGTCTCAGAGCCAGGGCCGCAGCTCCAGAGAGAGAACAGACTGAAGGAGTGTGCAAGAAATGAGAAAAATGTAGAAAGAGGGCCAAGAAGCCCATAGACTTCTATCAGTTGAGATTGGTGTCGTGGCTTGGCTAGCGTAGGCCTTGAACGTGTGTCTCCTACTAGTCAAATTCCTCCTTCCCTCAGCGATCGATTGACCCAACAAAGACATTTTTAGTGCTGTGAATGTATCGTTTAATCATTTGGAATGCGTTCAGTTACCCAACAAATACTTATTGGGGGACTTCAAAGGAAACGTAGATCCCAGTCCCTGTCTTTGAAGTCTTAGAAGCTCCACTGTGGAATCAGACAGGCAAAGCAATAATGATGATGCGGTAGGACAGGTATAGTGAAGAGGATACCCACGAAATGGCAAGGGGAGCGTGGGAGGAAAGCAGTCTGCCTGGGGACACAGAAAAGGGCCGTTTGAGGGGGTAGTATTTGAGTTGGGACTTGAAGACTATTTGTAAGTCTGCCGAGGAGCATGGGTGGGTGAAGGATGCTCTGGGAGGGGAATGCTACAGAAACGTGCTGTGTAGGGTCATACAGAAGAAGGCTCCACAACTAAGCACCTCCTATATGGCCAGCACCTTTGTAGACACCGTGGAGAACTGGCGGTGTAAGTGGGACACTGCTACTTCCTGTGATACCCTCAACAAGCTTGCAATTGTGTGATAGAGGCACAAACGGGATCAAATAGTTGACTCAAGGCAGAGTGAGATGAGCCCTCTTCAGGCGACCCTATCCCTCATATCCAGATGGTGCCTCTCTGTCCACAAAGCGCTTTCATAGCGTTATGTCATTGATGAGAGCATCATTCCTAATTGCTATTAAACCAAACTCTCCCCAGTACATAAATTACACACATCAATTACATGTCACACCCATGAGGATGGCTATTTATCAAAGGACCAGAAGATAAGAAAACGTTGGCCAAGATGTACAGAAATGGGAACCCTTGGGCACTGTCGGTGGGAACGTAAAATGGTGTAGCCGCTTATGAAAAAGAGTAGGAAGGTTCTTCAAAAAATGAAACAGGATGCCCACATGATCCAGGAACCCCACCTCGGAGTCTATCCCCAAAGGAATTGAAAGCTGAGTCTGGAAGAGGTATCTGCACACCCACGTTCATAGCAGCTCTACTCACAATAGCCAACAAGTGGAAGCAACCCAAGTATCCATCGACAGACAAACGAAACATGGTATATACAGATGATGGACTATTATTCAGTCTTCAAAAGGAAGAAGATTCAGACACGTGTCATGACACTCCTGAGGACATGGTGCTAAGTGAAATAAGCCAGTCACAGAAAGACGGACACTGCATGATCCCACCTACAAGAGGCTTCTAGAACAGGCAAGCACATGGAGACAGGAACTAGAACAGCGGTTATCAGGGGCTGTGGGGAGGGAAAACGCGGAGCCGTTGTTTAATGGGTACAGTTTCAGTTTTGCAAGGTGAGAAAGTTCTAGAGATCTGTGCAACAATGTGGATGGGGAAAAAAAAAAAAAGCAATGTGGATGGGCTTAACCCCGCTGACGAGTACACAGAAAGATGGTTATGATGGGGAGTTTTACACTACATGTATCTTACCACAAAAAACATATTTTTGATTACAGTCCTTAAAGAGGGAGGGTACAAATATTGGGTGATTCTCTCTTGCAGTAGGAAAAGTACAGCTCAGACTTTGGGGAACAACTGAAAGGTGGTGACCACTGCTGACCTCGCGAGGCCGGATGCAGGCCTCCGATGAGGGTCCCTGCTGGTCGTGGATGAAGCCAATGGTCCCGACTGTCCACCCCCTGCAATGTTCTCATCACTGCTTTGACGTGCGTTGTTGGCTTAGCGAGAGAGCAGATGATCCGCCCGAAATCACACAGTGCGGAGAAACAACTCTTTTTAAGCCTGAAACGTGCGCATGTAGCGGCCTGGAAGCGGAGTGGGCTGTGCATGTGGGGACATGCTGCCAAGAAAATAAATGACTCTGCCTCAAAGAACCAGAAATCACAGGCCACTGTCTTCCGTGGTCTTATTTTTCCAAATTGCCGGGAATGAAAAATAATAATTCCACAAATTAATTCCCTTTGTAGGAGCAATGAGAGCTGACCTTTTTCTTTATGTTGACCTGATATATGAAACACGGCCCCGTTTTTGTTCGATCCCAGCTCACAGGGTCACTTAGTCAACATCTGCTGAGTGAATGAATGCAAGGAAGGTCGAGACATGAGCAACCCAAGAAGCTTCTCACACAGGTGAAGTCCTGCCCTCTCTTCCTGCGCCCATTCAGTTCCTGCAGCCCGAATTCAAAGCCCCAAACACCTGATGATCCTTGACTCCATTCCCAGAGCTTACCTCAGATATGCAAAATGGAAAACCATGAGGATGGTTCTAATAGAGTCTACTAGTCAGTCAACAGGACAGGGCAGCTCGGGGCAAGAGCACAAAACAACGTAGGCAGAGTTCTTATTACCTAGAGTTGTCCAGACGCTCCAAAGCCAGCGAGGCCCTTAACAGCAAGACGAACCCACAAGGAAGGGGGGTGAGGAGCCAGGAATGGATCTGTAGCCACACGAGTCTACGATGATTCCTTTTATAGGAGACCAGACTCGAGATCTGTTAAAAGTGTAAACTCGTTTTTTTTTTAACCTCCATTTACAAAATCAACTTCTTCTGCGTTGTGCTCGGCCTTGTTAGCAAGTGAACACCATGCGCCACACCAGTCTGTCTCCAGGGTTAGCAGGAGGACGCTCTGCTGGCCCCAAGCAAGGGCAGGGTGCCAGGCAGGGAGATGGATTTTAATGAGGAGTGTAGGGCCGACCTCTGCAGAAGGCTCCCCAGTCCCCACGGACAGGGCGGTGTAACCCAGAAAAAAAAACAGGAGCTGAAGGCAGAATGGGGGCTTGGGGTTCATTCTGGAAACTTGCCTACTTTGCCTGGCACCCCCCTCCCTGCCTGCCCCTGGGCCGCAGGAAATGGGAGGGAGAAGAAGGAAGCAGGTGGCTGCGAGCCCCAGGGAGGCAGAGGCCGTGGGGGCAGATTCGACCCTCAGGAGATGCTCCTTGGTGCAGACTTGGCCCCAGAAGGACTCAACTGGCCGGCTGGGCACCAGTGGGGGGCTGTATGGTGGCAAATTGGGCTTTGGGGCTCTGTTTCTCTCACAGATGGGGCCCCGCGGAGGCCTAACGGGGTCAGCAGAACAGGCTGTGCGCTGCAATGTGACAGTTGCCCAGCACCAGAGCCTGGGACATCGTGAGGTTCAGGAGCTCATGATTTGGGTTTTTAATTAGGTTCCGTTTCCAGGCCTCCACGGAGAAAACACGCACACGCACACACAATTCTAAGTGCTTCTAAACAAAACTTCTGAGCTATAAAAATAGCCTGAAAACCTTACTGGGAGTATTTACTTTAAAAAAGAGTGTTTTGTGAACGTGATTCACTCCAGTTCCCAATCAGTAAAACTATATATAAATATGATCAGAAATCTCACAAAAGCAATTTTGACGTTGACGTGGCCTCAGCCCATTGGGCCTGGACCATCCAGCACGTATGTCCAGGTGACCCGCCCCCAGAGGCCCGGCACCTGCCAACTGGCTGTGCCCGGCGGTACCAGCCGCAGGGGTGATGCAGCAGTGCTTGTCAGCATGGGGCGACCTGGCCCCTCTTTGGGGAGATCTAGCAAACTCCAGAGACCTTTCTGGTTGTCAGGTCTCAAGAGGGGGGTCCCGGGGGGGCGGGGAGAGGGTTGAGGCCAGAGATGTAGCTAAACATCTCTGCGCAGATGTTTACGATGCGCAGGACAGACCTCGGCTCCCACCCCCACCCCCCAAAGAATCATCTAGTCCAAAAGGTCAGCAGCTCCGAGGTTGAGAAACTCGGCTTGTGCAGAGCTTCCCGAATGCTGATTCGGTTTTAAAACCATTTCCCATGCATCCACTCACTTAGCCCGACGCTGGACGCTAGGAGGGGGGCGCCGTTACTGTTCCCACTTCACAGACGAGGAAACGGGCCCAGGGAACCAGACAGCTCGTCCCAGAGCACAGGGCAGGTAAGCGCCAAGCTGACCTCGGAGTCAGGCCCCCGGCTACAGGGGCTACGCAGTCCTTGCCCGCATCCAAACAGCCCCACGTCCTTGAGAGCCAACCTGTCTCCACCCCCGTTAGCTCTGTCCCCAGCACCCTGTCCCATCCAGGCCTGCGTCCTCGGTCAAGGACCCCTGCTTTCCGCGCACACCCCTCCCTTCAGCTCCCCCCACCGCCCGCTGCTGCCGGAGAACCTCAAAACCCAAGTCTGATCACATCTGCTGCTTCAACGGGCCCCTGTCACCCACGAGGTGAAGCCCAAACTCTCAGGACGGTGCCCGAACCGCGTCACAGTCACACTCTCCAGGCCTTCTCCCACCTCCCAAGCCCCTCGCGCGTCATTTCCAAGGGCTGCGCTGCTCCCATCGCTCTGCCTCTGCCCTGCCTCCGACGCCCAGGTACCTTGCTTATCTGGCAAACACCTACCGACTCCTCAAGAATCAGTCCCCGTGTCGCCTCTCCCAGGAAGCCTTCCCTGACCACTCCTTCCTTGCGACTCTACCACTTACTCCCACTGCCTTTACTAAAGATGCATCCCCAGGGGCGCCTGGGGGGCCCAGTCCGTTGAACATTGGACTCTTGGTTTCGGCTTACGTCGTGCTCTCAGGGTCATGAGATCGAGCCCCACGTCTGGGCTCCTCCGCACACTCAGCACAGGGTCTGGCTTGAGATTCTTTCCCCCTCCTCCTCCTGCCCCCACTGCTCCTACTCACACTCTCACTCTTAAATAAATAAATAAATAAATAAATAAATAAATAAATAAATAAATAAAATCTTTTAAAAAAAGATGCATCCTTAATTTTCCTTTGTTTCCAAGTCTGTCCCCTAAGGACAGGGACCTTGTGTGATTTTACTTCTCTCTAAAGTCTAGCCAAGTAACTGAGCAGACACTCAGCAGGTATCAAATGAACGAAAAGAGGAAATATCTTGTCTGGTTTGGATTCCCTCAGGCCGGACGAGGTTTCCTCTGCACTGTCTGCAACAGGGCATCTCTTCCGTGGAACGCTGGCACTCTGCGGCACCTCGGGTGGCCTCTCACCACTAAGACCGTGATCATCGCTCGCCTTGGCATCCCCTTCCCCGGGCTGAGCACTTCCGGCTCCCCTCCTCTTCCCAACAGACTTCATTCCAAGATCCCCTGTGGCCCTCCAGGGGGCACGGAATGACTAAGCACACCCAGACTGTGCCCGGCCTACGCAGAAGCTGGCCATGGTCGGTCGGGAAGGTGAGACAGATGGCTGAGATCCCGTTTATGGTGCCAAGTCAGGAATCTCAGGTTCAAGTGCCTGGGGGAGCAGGCAGGTAAGCCGCAGGAGAGGAGCAGGTGGTAGGTGCTGGAATGGGAGGTGGGGTGGGGCGTACCGTGGATGGACGGAGCACGCCTGGGCCGACTCTCACTCCCAGACTGTGCCTAGCATTGCTAGAACTTTGGTTTTTCAAGAAAAGCTAAAAATTTGCATTTTTTATGCAACTTTTGAGATACCAGCAAGTACTTTTTTTTTTAATTGACAATAATGTACAGGCCAAACCAATGGCCTTCGATGGCCAGCTCTGGCTGCACGCCATCCTCTGTGGCCTTGGCTTTAAAAGAACGGCTGGAGCGATTCCTCAATTTGTCCTTGTATTTAGTGTTGGAAATGTGCACAGTGACACCGAGGGAGGCGGGCCTACAGGGGCAGAATGTAAATGTGAAGTTACCCTAGAACATAGGGTTAAAAATAGCTTTGAGGCATACGTCACCAAAGAGGGTGAGGGGAGCTGCAAAAGGAGGAGCCTTCCTAGCCAGTGTCCAAAGGCGAGGCAAAGACACAATTACCTACCTGTCCACAGGCCCATCTCCAGCAAGGCCTGGAACAAGCCCGGGTGCCGGTCTTTCAGCTCTTTCTCCCAGGGGAAGGCTCTGCACGTGGAGGGACTCCCATATCTGAGCTTCAGGTCCAGGTAGGAGTTCTGGAGGTCGCCTACAGGCAAAGGAAGCACAAGACAGCACTCCCCTTAGGAGAGGGAAGGTCTCATCCTTCTAAAGCCCTCCTCCCTAAGAGGAACTAGAAAGAAGAGGTCAGACTTCATGTTACTGGATGTTGGTTTGGGTACAGTAGGGGTTTGAAACCAGCTACGATACCTTGACCTCGAGGTCACAAATTCAAAGCCATGTCCAAGGGAAATGTGCCAAGTTGCTGATGGCTGTGGAATAATTGTACGGAATGAGCAGCTGGCCTCGGACTGTGCCCCAGGAGGCCAATATCTAGGCCGTTTTGTTGGCAGCGTGAGTTGAGGAGCAAAGCACAAGGACCCCCAGGGAGGCAAGGCAGGGGATGTTAGGAAAATGTTCAAGGCCACCAAACAGATCAGCATGCAAGGATGGCCTTCCAACTCAGAGTATCGCTCCTGAAATTACATCACTTATCAAAATCAGTTTCTTTCCTGTTTGGGATATTACTATTCCTATATATCTTCCCCCTCTTCTGACAGCATCATATTTTCTGGATGAGTCAGCTGTACGAGCAGCAGCTGGGGACCAGTATTGCCTATTCTTAAATTAAATTGCAGAAGCGCTGCCTTTCCACACTCACCTATCACTGCCTCTCCTCACTTCCCAAGACCCTCGTCTGTGAACCCTATCGGACCGAGGTACGTTCCAGAGGCACCCATCCCTCCACAGCCTGGGGTGGGAAGTTCAGCTCTGGAGACAGTGAAATGCGTGGGCAGGACTGCCATACTCAATTCTCTTTTCCTGATGGCAAAGGCCCCACAGGAATTTCTCTTCCAGAAGGAACATATGTGACTAACTCTAGTGCCACCGTATCAGGCAAGGAGCTCTAAGCACAGAGAAATTTATAAGCCCTAGATCCAAGCTGAAATATTGCAAGACGGGCCAGGAACCAAGTCTTATAATCAACGACCACCCTGTATGAGTGAAGGATGTCCGTGCAAATATGAGCAGGCATGAAAGCAATCTATTTGAAATTCATCCCTTCTGTTGGCTATTACCAAGGTCTTCCAGAATGAATCAATTTCAAGGATTAAAAAAATAAAACCGAGCCCCAAACAACAAAGTCACTGTTCAACATTTCTGAAAGCTAATATTCAGATATTAATGGCCCAAGACAAAAGTGCACCGATGGGGAAACATTTCTAATGATTAATTTATTTTCCAATTCACTTTTATTTTCTTAGACTGGCCTAAGATCCCATTATGGGTGGGAAGAATGCAATGCGAGGCTCGAAACGCTTTCATTTGTATTCTTAAACTGAATCGCATATGGTTGAAGCTAAGAGGCAGGTGTGGGTTCCTGTTGGCCGTTGGTCTGGTTGGGGTCCGGGTGGAAAGTACAAGGTCACCTGCCTCCATCTGCGGAAGGGCTCGCAGTCATATTTGTTCCCACTGCTCAAGTCATATATATTCTATTTTGGCCGTGGTAGAAAGAAGCCAAACGTACTGACACAAATACACAGAGCTAGAAATTGCTCTCCGGAAGCTCAGTACTTACATGCTTCTTGTCTTCCTCCCCCTTGCTGTACCGTGGACGTGTACATGGACACTATTTCTTGGACCTGAGCGCACCTTTCGTAATATGATTTGATCTGTTCAGCAAGCTGCTTCTCAAGGAGGGGATTAAAAATCTACAAGAAGGCAAGAAAATCGACTGAGCAACAATTGTCACCAAGCTCCCATCGATACCGATGAGGCTGCGTTGGGGTTAATGTCCTTCCCCCATTGGTATCACCAGATGGCCTGCTTGCACACGGATCATCCACTCCGGATTAGCAAAGGGAGGGTATGCACCAGCTCTGTCTGCTTCCCTCTAGCTGCTTTCCGTGGCACCCTCTCCTCTGCAGAGCTTCTTAAATGTCAGGATTTCCCAGAGACCAGGCCTCCACCCTCTTCTTTCCCCTCACTGCATGCTGTTCCTAGACACATTCATCTCTCCTTCAGTTCCCAAGCGATGCCAAGTCTCCCCGCGCTGTGCCCCTCCCTGGGAACCCTCCTCCCACTTTCGTCTGTTTGGCAAGATCCTACTCAGCCTCCAAGAGTCAGGTCCAAGGTCATGATTCGGGGCGGCTTTGCTAACAGCCCACCCTCAGGTGTGTGCGGACGCGGATGTGCCCACAGACCCCAAACCCTGGGCTCGAGTGTGAATTAAAGCATGTACCGCATTCTTTCATGACCGAGGTGTTTAAGACCCAGACGGGGAGCTTCTCGGAAACAGGCCTTATCTCAACTCATTGGTTTTCAAAATGCAGGTTGTGACCCATTAGGGGGTCATGAAATGATTTCAGCAGGTTGTAACCAGCAGTGATTTTTAAAACATATATAAAGTAGAACACAAAATAGCAGAGTGCATTTAACATGGGAAGGGTATGTGTTCTTTGTAAGATCATTGTTTCAGTTTTGTACTTTATACGTACACGTGTCTATGTGTGTATGTATATGTATGTTCATGATATTACACGGATTTCTTCTTTTCTTTCTTTTTTTTTATTACATAGGTTTCTTATGTGAACCACCTTCAGAAAAAAGTTTGAGAGCTTCCATGTTAATTATCTTGGATGCCTCAGCACCAGCGCAGCGCCTGGCATGTAGCAGGTGCTCTAGAAGTGTTTGCCGTGAAATGAATAAATTAATTTATTTGTTTTCCTCTTCATAAAGGTCTCTCCATAGGGCCTTTGAGATGCACCCATGGGTAGAGGGCTCTGCGTTTTTCTTCCTTTACTTTGCCTAATGACTCCCGCTTTTCCCAGAACAAATCCCACAGGGTCACAGGACGCATTAACGTTCCTTATTCAGGTGTCTGGTGATCTCTTTACCAAGGTGGAAAAAGACACCTCTGTAATGGTGGGAATCCCCGTCTCCCTGCACCAGCCCCGAGGGAGCAGGCCTGGAGAGCTGGACAATCCCATCTCTGGGTGGGTTTTTTGATGCAGGGTCACGATACAGTAGATTAAGTCCTCCACAATCTCTAGTACAGCCAACCCACCCCAGTGGGAGCCCAGGGTCTGCGTTTCTGAAGAGAGCAGCAAACGGAACCAAGATTTTAATTTGTTAGAGCATCTCCTCTTCTGATACTTTAAATAATAGCACATAAAAGAAGCTCTACCAAATAAGTAAGATTCTCTCCTTTCATTAGCTTAATCACTGGATAGGCAACAGCCTGATAAAAATCTACTCTATAATTAAGCTAGTAGTTATTAAAACAGAGGAAGTAAATGGTTTCCATTTTATGAGTACTAAATGAACCAAACCTTAACAGAAATCTATTATCGAGTTTGCTGGGGGAAAAGCCTCCATATTAATTATGTTTGATGACAGAGCCAATGCGAGGTCCGGCTTGGGTAAATCTTTTGTTTACATGAGGTTCCACGTCCCCGAGGCACACACCCATCGTGCATGAACACCCAGAAACTTCTCGATGCCAGGGCTCACCTGTGTGGGGTGCAGAGTGTGGAGACGATAGTACTTCAGAGGTCCAAAAAACCCTTCAATGCCGGCCACATACCTGCTCCCTCCAATAATGAAGTATCCAGCAGTGTCATTATAATAGAAATCCTCCCTGAAGCTACAGAAGAACAAAGAATTAAGAGGGCTCTTGGTCTGAACCAGATCTTCAAAAAAGAGACTCTTTCATTGACGGTCCCTGACTTACACCCCCAAATTTCTTCTTGCCTTTCACGCTGAGTTCTAGCGGATAAGACCATGGTGGGGTCAGACACACTTGAGCTAGGATCCCAACTCTGCTATTTACCAGCTGTGTGACCTTGGACCTGTCCCTTACCTTCTCTGAGACTGAGTTTTCTCATTAGTAAATCAGTTCCTTAATAATTAGATTCTTGGATGCCTGGATGGCTCAGTCGAGCTTCTGCCTTGGGCTCAGGGTGCGATCCCGGGGTCCTGGGATCAAGTCCCGCATCGGATTCCCCGCAGGAAGCCTGCTTCTCCCCCTGCCTGTGCCTCTGCCTCTCCCTCTGTGTCTTTCATGAATAAATAAATAAAATCTTTTAAAAAAAATAATTATATTCTTAGGAGGACTAATGAAATGTAATGGTATATGCCCAGAAGAGTGCCTGGCCCCCCATAAATACTCAGTACCTGGCGGCTTTCGATATTGGTAAAATTGTTTGGAATTAGAATTTTTTGGAATCTCTAGTCTTACTTGGAAATGTTTTGCTCGAAAAGGAAAAAAAAAAAAGTCTTGTTGAATGGATAGAAGGTGGTTGTGAAGGAAAACTAACAACATATCCTATTAGATAAGAACCAAGAGAAAATTCAGAGTGAGGAGGAAGAGGCTGAAAGCAAGAGGTCAGCACAAGTGATATGCTGGAAGTCCGCCTCGTCCTGAAAGACTTGAAGGAACAGGAAGGGAAACGAAGGGGGAAAATGGGCCAGCATGAATAAAATGCACAAAGTTGTTCCTTGCTGCATTGTTTATATTCACCAAAGCCTGGAAAACCCCAGGTGTCTGGCCCACAGCCATCCAGTGGATCCTAAATGTGAGCCTTTTCCTCATACACAGCTTGAAAAAAGGAACAGAAGGCTCTGTGTACTGACCTGGAGAGATCTTTAATATATTAGGTGAAAAAAAGTAGAACAAAAGTGTGGAACAAAGAATACATACATTTTATCCAAGAAAGAGGAGAATGGATTTTCTTTTGGTATTTGCATTTTAAAAAGTCTAAGTATACACTGCAAGAAACTAATAATAGTATTTCTCCAGGGCGTGAGGGTAGGGGATGGAGTGGATGGGGGCGGAGGTAGAAGCAAGACACCTAACTGTATATCTTTTCATATAGTTTTGATTCTTTTTAAACATGTGCCTTTATTACCCATTTAAAAACTAAAATAGGATAGGTGAACAAGGTGCCATCGTATGTGGACAGCAGGTTGGGGGGAGGGGGTCAAGACAGACATCAAGTGAGAAGCCAAGCAAAGAGGAAGCGCCAGGGAAGGCAGAGGGCAGATGGAAGCAGATGGAAAGAAAACAAAATGTCAGGCAAGCCGCCAGGAGCCCGGCGAGCCGCGAGAGCAATGGGCCAGGGTGACGCCAACAGGGATGGAGCAAGATACCATCCGTTGGATCAGAGAAGCCAAGCAACCTGGGGTTAGCCCCAAAGAGAGGCTGTACTGACTGTTACCAAGGAACCCGAACCCTAGCAGGTGCACCTGGCTGGAGAGGAAGACAAAAGGGAGAACACATCCACAGACGGCAGCAAAAGTGAATGCTCAGAAATTGGCTTTACAAGAATGTGGCTAAAATGGAAAAGAAGTGCTTCTTCTCTGGATTTTTTTTTTCCTTTCAGAATCTTAGGCTTGAGGGGCCGTGAGAAGACGATGGTCCTTCCCTTTATTTTCCTCTAGGACCACGAAGTTATTATCTCTGAGAGCTATGAATTGATTTTGATTTTCAAGACCATGGAAAGATTTAACATTCCAGCCACCCTCGCGATGCTTCTACAGTAGAAGCTCTCTTAAGGGAACTCGGCTCAACCAACTCCCCAGCACACCTGCTGGCTATCCCTGCTAGTGCTGGATGCTCGGCGGCTGGAGTCCACTCTCTGTAGCCTTAGGCTTCACACTGCTTAAGTAGAGAAGGTAACAGTACCTACCTACTGGGCTGTTGGAAGGATTAAATAAACTAATTTTTAAACAAGCCTTTAGAACTGCACCTGGCACATGGTAATTCAGCACCATAACAGTTAACTACGGTTATTATTATTAACCTAGTCCACGGCCGGACTTTTACTGTCATCTTAGCAGGATCACATGCCTAGTGAGAGTAAGAAGTGTCTGTTCCCAAACCTGACAGTGCCAATTGTATGGTCATTAAAATTATAAAATTTACTATTATGTTATTCAATAAAATGTGGACTGGAAAGAAAGAGTTGTCCATTCTATAACAATTAGGTTGACTATTTTCGGTAGATTCAGAAAAGAACAGTTACTCAAAAAATGTGGAATTAGGACAACTGTAGAAGACTAGAAGAAAATGGAAGCAATCTAGATGTATTTTGGCTCTGACAGCTTCACAAGTGTCTTTGTTTTCTTTCCATTTGTAAGAAACAGAAATTGGGCGCCTTTTATGCAAGAAAGACCACAGGGAACTTCTATAGGTAGAATCATAACAAAGGCCCTATCTGGAAAGATTGGTGGATGAATGTATGTTTCTAGGTTTTTTTCATTAAAATAAAATGTTTATGGTAAGTATCTTTTTACATGGATCTTTGCTTTAACTGAATTTTTCAACTGATCCATAAATTACCTGGTTTCTATGATATGGGATTGTAATTTTTTTATCACTATCATAATACAATTGCAACCTTGTGGTTTATAAGAAATATATATTTGAGGGCACCTGGGTGGCTCAGTCAGTTAAAGTGTCTGACTCTTGATTTCAGCTCAGGTCGTGATCTCAGGATTGAGAGATTAAGCCCCAGCACTGGGCTCTGCACCGCTTCAGATTCTTTCTCTCCCTCCCTTCCTCTCCCTCACTCTCTCTCTCTAAAATAAAAAAATATTTTTTTTTAAAAAAGAAAAATATACATTTGATCTTTGCCCACAGTTGCTGGCTCACATGCTCCTCAAACCCTTGGGATCTCCTAAGTGTCAAAGGTGGTAAAGATGTTTGTTGTTATATCAGTGAAGGTGATTCCACTCAAAGGCAGAGGCTGGACCAACCATATGATTAGAGGATTGAAACTTTTAGTTCTACCCCTCAACCTCCAGGGAGGGGAGAAGGGCTGCAAGTTGAACCAGCCAATGGCCAATGTCTTAGTCAACCATGACTATGTAATGATGCCTCGGTAAAACCCCTAAAGGCCTGGGTGAGAGCCTCAAAGTTTGTGAGCAAATGGAGGCTGAGAAAATTGGCACACCTGGAGAGGGCGTGGAAGCTTTTCCCAGCCATTGCCCTATGTATCTCTTCACCTAGCTGTTGATTAGTATCCTATATCAGATCCTTTAATAAATGGGTAAATGTAAGTAAGTACTTCCCTGAGTCCTGGCAGCTGATCTTGCAACTAAAAAGAACCTAAGGAGGAGGTCATTGGAACCTCCAATCTACTGCATGGGCTTGGAACTGGTATCTGAAGTTGGGGAGGGGGCAGCCTAGTAGGACTGACTCTGTGGCCGTCTGATGCTATCTCTGGGTAGACCGTGTTGGAGTTGCAGTGAATTCTCGGACACCCTGCTGGTGTCTGAGAATTGCTTGGCGGTGGTAGGCGGGAAGCCTCCCCCATCTTGGAATTGGGTCTGGGAACCCCAAAGGAAGAGCTAAATAGGAAATCTCCCTAGCCTGGTTTCCATCCCCATCAGCGCCTGTACATTTTTCTCCTCTAAAATCCTCCGTGGCTGCACAAAGATTGCAAGTGCTTCCTTGCACTGTGTGTGCACCATTTGATGGTCATCAATTTCACTGACATAAAGCTGAGCAACACGGTTCCAAGGCCCAGGCCGTCCCTTCTGGAAACCTCAGACACACTGGCAAACTCTCTTTACTCTTATCTGGACATAGGAGACTGCCTTGGTTTATCACTGCAGAGCGCGGGCAGCCCAAAAGAATCTCCGGCGTTTTTTAATAAACCTCACTCAGGATTAGAAAACAGCTCCAGCTCGAGCATTCTTTAGTAGGGGAACATAGAGCTTCAAATTAGCTGTCCCTCTGCCCCCTTAGAGTAATCGCCATCTCAAATGTCATTTCTCCGGAACCTGCTGAAAATTCTGATCCCTTTGGTATCCTCTGAAGCTATTATTCTATTCAGTTGCTTCCCAGAATTCACCACGATATGCAATTTTAAATGTATTTGTGAATTTATTTAAGATCTGCCTCCCCCCACTAGGGTTTTTTGGGGTTTTTTTGTTTGTTTGTTTGGTTTTGCTTTGTTTTTGTCTTTTTGAGCTCCATGCAGGTAGGAATTGCCTGTATTATTTTTGTTCATCATTTTATTCCCAGAGTCTGGCACTGTGTCAGGTTGGGTGAATGAGCATATATTGGATGAAGGAAGGAAGGATAAACCCTATACAGGCCTGAAGTTGTTACCTGTCACCCACTGTCACTGACAGCCTTTCATTTGTGTGTAGCACTGCACTCCTGAGCACTTAATTACTGATCTTTCTATACCACCTTTGTGGGACGGCAGCTATCATTATGTTTACACGACAACAAGGAATGAAAGGGAGCGCTATGATGGAATGCCTATAACCACCTGAAATATCTGATGTTTAGTTCATTGGTTTGGCCCCCTCGAAAATCTCTCTGATGGGTGAGATTCCAAATATCTAACCACAGGAATCCCAGGTAGGCCACACATTAAATCCAGTTCTTCTATTGATGGGGAAGGTCCCAGGAGTACAGGCAGGACAGCTGAGGAGGTGGCAAGGGGTACTCTTGGGTCCGGGACTGCCCTTATTACCACGTAAGAGATCATTTCAATGTTTTAAGCAGAATGTTGAGTTGGTCTGTACCTGATAATCCATCCTCCTCTCCGGAATCTGATATGATCACATGGATTCTGTATTTACGGAATACCTTTATTTTTTGTTCATTGTCTATTCCTTACATTAATTTTTGTTTCTTACAATATTATGTTAGATGCTATTTGTCATGATTACTGTTATGAGTTAAATTGTGTCATTTCCCCCCACCCTCCTACCCCAGATTTGCAGGTTGAAGTCTGAACCCCAGGCTCTCAGAATGTGCCCTTATTTGGAAATAAGGTCATGGCAGATGTAATGAGTTGAGATGAGGCCATAAGAGCAGAATGGGCCCTTAGTCCGATATGGCTGGTGTTCTTACCCAACGGGGAAATACGAAAGACCCACACACACACACACACACACACAGTCACAGGGAAAATGTCCTGTGAAGATTGGGACACCTGCCACCACAGCCCCAGGAGCTGTCAGAAGCTGGAGACAGGCCTGGCAGGCTCAGAACCCAGAACAGCTCTTTTCCCAGACCCTTCAGAGAGAGCACGGCCCTGCCGACACTTAATCTTGAGCCCCTAGCTTCTAGAAATGTAAGACAACAATTTTCAGTTGTTTAAGCCACTCAGCTTGTGGTGCTGTGTTCCAGTAACTCTAGCAAACTAATACAATTACAGAGTTTTCTGGAACCTCCTTAAATCTTATGTGGAAGGCGTATGTCTCTGTCCCCGCGTGCTGATCCCAGCCCTGGATCACCCTGTGATCGCTCCAACTACAACTCAGCACCTAGGTCTCTGGGATGTATGATGAAAGGAAGCCCTTATGTCAAGAATGAAAAAGAGCCTATGAAATCAATCTTCTGTCAAAAACATCCTGGGGTCGGGCGTGGGGGTCAGGAAGGAAAAGAGGAGGTATTATTTTAGATTTCACATCCCAAAATTTAAACCCTCTATTTCTGGGGCCCACCGTGCAGAGCAGGGGACCAGCAGATGCTCCCAAAGGAGCCACATAGCATCTGTTTCTCCAAAACAAACTGCCAGGCCTCTCTCCTTCTTGAACTCTCTTCTACAACAAAACTCATGCCCGTTGAACTCTTTCTGACTGGTCTAAGTCCTCGTGGTACCCTTTCAGCCTTCCTCCCCTCTGTTCTCAGGCCTCAGCCTCTCTGCTCCAATACAGCTGTCAAGTCGCCCCTGACCTTCTTGCAGGCTAAGGAATAACACCTCTTTAGCCTTTCCTTATAACTGTAATCCTTTAATCCGGCCATGAAAATAAGAATTGTTGTATCTGCCCAGAGCCCGAAAGCAAGCAGTTTGACATAAATATAAACCGGAATGACAGGGGGGGAAAAGTAGGGTGTGTGCCCTGCCCCCCTCCATTCCCGCGTCTCTACCTCTCTTTGTTTTCATTTCTTCAATAATTGGTTTCCAAGAAAATGTGGATTATGTGAGGAGTCTGAGGGATCGGGCCTGTTCAGAGAGACAGACAGTTTCCTGCTCGCTGTAGTAGAGTAACTACAGCGGGGAGGAACGAGATGCCCCCCTCCTTTAGCCTGATATATTTTTTAAATTGTACAGACAAAGCTGGTACATGTGTATTATACATGCATACATAAATTATACATGCAAAGCTGGTAATTTGTGTTTCTGTTTTTTACACTTATTTTTAAGCATTTGATTGTAGATATATATATATATAGTCTAGGCATGTTGAGGTATCTTGGGTTCCCAAAGCAGCCTGCCCCATGGTTCTGCCACTAGAAACCCCGCTATTAGACAGGGATGCAGAAGGAAATTAAAAAATTATGAAACGCAAGGCAAAAGACCTAATTCTCAGCTTCCGTAACTCTTGTGGAGAATGGTTACACGAGGATGAAAAGTTACACCAATATCAATAGTCGCATGCATTTCAAATTTAGATTATAAACATAAATATGAGGACTGTCTGCTTTTATGCTTTATCCTAGGCCAAAGCTACCAACCATTCTCAATAAGCAACATTAATACTTTGATTTATCTTTCAGAATCCCTCACAGAAGATAATTTTCAAAGAAAATGAATTATAAGGTGCCACGAAGGGAAGAATTTACAATGGGATCTGGAGAGAGAAATAGTTTCTCTTGCTTAGAAAAAAGTGTTGTGGGGGGGGAGGGAGAGGAGTTTGCAGATGTAAAAAAAAAAAAAAAAAAAGTGCAAACACTGGCTCTCGGGCAGACCAGACACAGTCCATGTTCAGAAAAGCTGAATAAGGAAGTGTGGGAATAACATGAGAGTTGAAGGCTAATGTATGAAGATTTCTTAATCCTTATCCAACAACATGTTGCGTAAAAAGAAAATATCACACTTACCTAATGGTCTGATTGTGGTAGCTTTCCAAGTCCTGTCCAATGCTGGTGGTTACTATGATCTGTGTTGGGAGAAATACACAAGATCAGTTATGCCCCAACACCTCACATCATAAATACAGTCCTGGGTATAAATTACTCATAAAATGGGTTGTGTGGTCTCTCCCCTGGTCCATTTCTGCAGAAATAAAAGGGGCGCTTTACTAGCCCAGTGTACGTTTTAAGATTTAAAGAAATTTACTTTCTCCAAATGACTACACATGGTAACAATATCCATCACCCAGTTTCCCCCAGTGGGGTTCAGATGCTTCCAAGCTACCAGCCAAAGCTTCGTTTGGTGTACTTGTGCTCAAAAGTGTGTTGCGTAGAAAGACGAGGAAATGTGTAGTATACTACAAGGAGTTTATGAAATTTTACTCTGATCCCACAAGAGCCTTAGGGGAGAAATAAGTTGGCGCTGAGCGTTCTTCACGTGCTGCTGTTCCCCACTCCCTTTCCCTAAGCACGGAGAATCGTCACTGGCATTTCAACAGTGACAATGTTTTTGTCGAGAATGTTGTTAGCTGTCCCGTGTTCCTCTCATGCCTTGGACTACTCTGGAGCTAAGGGGCTCCTTCTACTCCCCCAGTGCTAGCACAGAGCAAGGGTTTAGGGAACATGTGCTGGCCTAAGCAGGGTCTCAAAGGTGTGGCTATGACATTGTGTTGATGAGAGACAAACAAATGCATAAAACCCAACCCAATTCATCCATATGCAACACATTGGTTCAGAGAAGAAAATGACTCAGATCTATTGTTTCTCTAAACCAGCCACTGGCTTGAAATCACTTGTCCATTTAGTCAAAGCAATGAGTATGATAGTCCCAACACAGGGGTGGAGATTATATGGAAAAACCATAATGCTGTTTGGGGGACCTATAGATATTAGGGAGACCAGATAGGATGGAAGGAAAGTAGGACCAAAGGCATAAATCTACCAAGAGAAAAAGAAAAAAAAAAAACCAATCCTACTTCTTTTTTCTTTCTACCCCATCTGGTCTTTCTAATCTTTACCCCATCACATAGTCTGCTAAATTAAATTCATCTCTTTAATTAAAGGACTACTCTGATCTACTCTTCTCCTGCTCGAAAATCTTCCATGACACCAGTGCTGCCTTGCAAATAGAAATCCAGATTCCGTGATATTCAAGATTGTCCACATTCTAGCCCTAAAGACAATTTTTTTTCTTCTGTTAGTTTTCTACAGTCTACAAATTTCTACTCCAAACTGGCTTATCTGCTGCTAACCCCCAACGATGTACTAAAATGTTGCCTCCTCTCCTCTCTCTCCATTCCATCCAATCCGTAGGAACCTTCTCTATACCTTCCCCGAGCATCCCAGCATGAAGTGCCACCTCTCTTCCCTGAGTCAATATGAGTCATTTGGTAATTAAGCTCTCCTTATGACATCCCTTCACCTGCCTAATGCTTCTCCCATAAATAGTCAATAAGCCCCGTGAGCAAAGAGCCTTGCATCCATAGGGCACAAAATAAGATCTGTGATTTGCTCTGATGATTTGATACCCGTTTAAGAGACACATAGAACCAATCTGACCTTCTTAGGAGCAAGCAGCAACCAAGCTATAATGCCATCATAATCCTTACATAAATGGGAAGCTGGACCACAGACCACAGCTGTGTCACTTCACATTGTTAAGGAAACCAACAAACATACAAAAAAACTCCAGCTAACCTTTCACAGACTCTTCTTAGGAAGACAACAAGGGTTGACCTGATTTCTTGTCTCTCCAGGAAAAAGGAAATGTGATAAACCTAAGCACCAAGGGAAGTCTGTGTATTACCTAATACACAAGACAAACAAAACGTCTCTTCCACTTTTGTTACCAGAAAATCACAAATCAATAAGAAAAGCTGATGAGGAAGTAAAACGAGGGGGAAAAGTAGCACATCGGCATCAAGTGTATTGAGAAATGGAATAGTCTTCAATTATAACAACAGATTTGCCACAATCCATAAAATCTGTGTTATGAGAGTTTGAAACAGTTATGTACACTGTTTTTATAGTACAAAGTAGATAAAGCCCCTCTGTCCTGCCATCACTTAGGTTTGTTGGTTATTATTTGTCTGTTTAATGCCAAACGTCAGCAATTGTGTAACTGCCAAAAACAGTCAAACCATTTCTTGGCTGAGCTAACCAATAAATTTCCTGAAAAAAAAAAAAAGTCGTAGATCTGATAACACTGCATAAACATGACCGATGCTGCTTTAACATTTATTTCCACAAAGCCTATCTCCCTCGGGGGGTGGGGGTGGGGGAATACTGAATTGCTGATACCATCCAGATAATTGTGGACATAGAGCTGGCTATATTATTTACTCATTCACAATATGGTTGAAAGAAGCACTTTAAAAGTTAATTAAATGGGAGAGGATTCTTATGATTTAAACTTCCATCTATAAAAGTTTGATTGAAAAAGTGTAGAGTTGTAAAGAGTTTATCATTCACCACAAATGTGCTCTTGCAGACATCCCTGCTTCCTGAGTTTATGGCAAGGCTTAACCCGAAGTGATTCGCGGGACGTGCGCACAGATACCTGGCCTCCGTTAAAAGAGATATCCAGTCGAAACCACTCCTTCAAAGGCATGGTGAACTTCGTTTTCACAGCAAGGTCTTCTCCTTTGACAAGATGCATCTGAATATGCAAGTGGCCTACAAGGAAAATGAGAGCTCGTGAACACGAGAAAAAAAAAAAAAACTTAGAAAGTGCATGAAGTGGTTGCTCCTGTTTCGACAATTGTCCAAAGGAGCGCTATGGCTAGAACATGTGCCATCTTCCTATAAACAAAGACAAAGCAAGCAAAAGAACACACAAGTGGATTCCTTCGTAAAGAAGACATGTGTTTTACGCTTCCAGGAAAAAAAAAAAAAGAAGAAAAAGGAAAAGAAAGAAAGAAAAGGTTCACATGAGGCCGCATTTGAAAATCATCGCTTTCGCTGAACTACCACGTTGACAGCATCTTCCTTAATTCCAGACATAACTACCAACAGAGCACAAGAAAACTACAGTATTATTTTAAAGGTTCTGTTTTATACTCACCCTCTTCAGTGAGAAATACAGACGGCGTGCCGTACATCTCATTAGAATCAACAAAGTAGAGAATCCCGCAGAGATTGGCCTTGCAATAATGGAGTAAGTAAAGCCACAATGAAACAGTAAACCTACAAGAGTGAGGAGAAAAAAAAAAAAATCTGCAGATTGATATCATCCAAGAACAGGTAATTATAGCTAACAATGACCAAGTAAATTGCTTTCTTTCCAATGAAGGGATGAATTTGCCTTCATGTTCATCATGGGATATCAGCTTGCAAAGCTTGATTTTTGAGACAAAGGAGGTAGTTATAGTAACTGCAAAAGACAGGAGTTAAGAATCATTGTATACAACTAGCAGATAGTGTCCCTTGCACCGAAAACTCTGGGTCTGTGCCTCTTTGACAATCTCACATGCCTGCCCTCCCAATTCTTGATAAAGGGTTGGAAAGCCAGACATAAAATAAAAATCTGGATTTAAATAAGAGGTGGTTTGATAAGAAGCTATTCTAATTTCGATGATTAAAAGAAAAAAACATAATGAGGGCTTTTTTGAGCAATTTTGTTTCCTTCCAAGATAAAAGGCTTAAAGGTACAAAAATGTCATAATCTGCGGATGGTATCACTATATGTTAATTGGGACACATAGATACTATTTTAATGCATACATTAGGTTGTCAGGATCACAGTTTGGCTGACCCATATGGAAACAACTAATCTAATTGTTCCATTTCTGGATCGGGGCTATTTTGGTTGAAAAAAGTATTGTACATCTGTGATTTGTGGCGTGAGAATAAAATAACAGTAGTCAACTTAACTAGGACACATTTAGCCAAGATGTGTGATCCATCCATCACTCAGCAAATATTTGCTGAACCCTTGCTTGATGCCACACATTATGTTAGTGACCAGCAGTTCAAAGATGAGGCACTGGGAGTAATTGCATTTTGCAGGTGAAACAGGAATCAAGGTCAAAACAAATGTACAGAGTTCTGGCCATTACCCCAGTAAGCAATTCACAGTTTGGGTTAAAGTGGCCGTGGCCCCGGGTTCTTTGGGGATAGATCCAAACAAGTCCTGTAGAATTTTCTGGGCTTTGTAATCTGGCCTCAGAATCAGTGGTAAGATATGCAAACAGATGGTGCCACACAGCTCCCTCCTGACCCACCCAGCTGAGCAAGCTCATGAAGATAAGTTATTACAAGGAAGCTTAGCAAGAACATACGCTCAGTAAAGTGACTCAAGATCTTTCTACAGCCAGCAGCATGGGAAGAATTAAATCACTCTGCTAAATCCATCCGGTCTGAGGTGAACCAGGAACTGTTTTCAGCATCTTCAATTCAGCAGAAGGAAAAAAATATATCTGGGTTTTTGCTGAAATCAATGGAGGAGATCAGAAGTTGTGAGATTTCAAGCAGCTCATCCAATCTTTCAAGACAGAAAAAGCAAAGCGAAGGCAGCAATGTGCGCTGGCTGTGGCTGGCTGCACCCGAAAGCTTGCGAGGCCTCAGGATCCCACACCTTGGTCCCCTGCTTGTGTCGTTCCTGGGACCGACACAGGAAAGTCCGAGGCACGCTGAGGACTGCTAATTGCAAGAATAATTCAGGAATACTTTGGGCCACAAATTCTGTCTAAGCCATGTGGATCTCCACATTTTTCTGAAACGTGCTACCAAGGCGTGTCTTCCCTACGGGATTCCACTAGCCTGCCCTGGTCTTCAGAGAAACACAGTACTGCCCCACCAGCCCCCATCACCTGCCCATTCTTACACTGGATAATCTATCCGCTGGCGTCGGGTGGCCTCCAGCTCTCGGTTGTGAAACCTCAGGAACTTCTTCACAATGCCTGTGTTTTCTCCACTGGAGGCGTAGAGAAAGCCCAGGAGGGTGACCACATCTGCAAACAGCAAGACGGCTGCCTTTCAATTATCTCCAGCAAAGCACTGCTCCCCAAATCACATTCTTCCTGGAACCCTCTGCCCAGTTCCAATCTGCCCAGTTACAAGAAAGCATCTGAAAACATTAGCAAACATTTATTGAACACTGAATCTATGCCGGACGCCTGCTAAGCGTCTTTACAGAGAGCTGTCTCAATTCGTTTTCCCAGCAACCCCACTGAGGAGATTGAATTATGGGTCCCAATCTACAGACGAAAAGTCCGAGGCATAGAAGTAAAATAACTCGCCGAAGGACACAGCTAATAAGCAGGAGAGCCAGACGTGTGATGTTCAAGCTCGGGGCCTAGGCTCTTTCACATGCTGCCCTTCCAGTGTTAAGGAAAGCGTTTGGAATCTGTGCAACAACAGTAACCGTTTTCACACGAGCAGCAGGACACCAACCACACTGCTGTCAATGGGTCTATATCTCATTTAGCTAGCTAGAAACCTAGAAAGAGAGATTCTTTTAATCCTATTATCCCCACCTTACAGATGGGGAAATGGAGGCACAGGTGCCAAAGTGGTAGCTGATGCTGATGGAACACAGAATACGCCAAGGGATGTGCTGAGCAAACCATTCCAGGAGTAATCTCATTTAAGTCCATAACCATCAATGAAATGGGTTCTGTTACCTCCATTCAACAGATGAAAAAACTGAGCTCTGGAGAAGATTGAAAAATAAGAGGTGGAGCTGGGACTCAAACTCAGGCGGTTTTGTCTCAGAATCCATGCTCTTAGAAGTGCACAGGTTTTTTCCTTCTGTGCAGATTTTCCAATATATTCCACACATTACCTTCGGCAAAAATGGCCAACTCAAACCCCTTAAAACTAGGGAGCCTTCCACTTTATTTTGCAAATGTGGGAGAACTCTGTGGCTCTAGAGAAGATAGGGTGTCCTTAACAAGTCTTAAAAGGAGAACTGAATTATCTCATCTGTATTTAATACCCACTGCTTTCAACGAGGCCAGAATGATTTTTTTTCATATTTTCCATACCCAACCCCCTTTCAAAGGAAGAAAAAGAAAAGAATCCCTTTTCTCTTTTAAAAAATGCTCTTCGGTTGAAATGTCCATGACCCAATGGTGGAAATTATCTATTTTCCTCGGCTTCCTGGAAAGGGAAGAGTTAACTTCTGTCCAAGTTATCCAATGCCTCAGCCTGCAATACTGAAGACCCCAGCTGTCATTCCTCAATGGAGAGAAATGTTTTATTATAGAGAGAGGTAGCTCTGGCTCATTAAAACTTAAAAATCACAAGAGCAAAGTGTCCATAATCTCAGACCCCTATTTCTAATAGAATTAAATAAAATAGAGCCACATTGTCCCCAGTGTCCACAAATCTCCCTGTTTTGTGAGAGGTAGAGAGGCATTTGAAATCTCCAAAGGATAGAGTTATCAATTCCAACAGAAACAACGCAAACTTTTTTTTTATTCTTCACTATTTGAGCTCAATTTGGGGACATTGGACTTGCTGATCTATTATGGGAAAGGGAAGGGGGGATTAGAAATGGAAACACTGCAAGTGTGTCTTTGGAATCCAGGGAGAAAATCACCAAGAGACTGCTGTCAGCCCAACCTTGGTTTGGCTTCCACCGCGTGGAGTGGAACATAAAAGACCAGATGGCCACGTTAGCCCCCTAGGAGGCCTTCTGCTAGTGATTGCTGTTGAGTTACCTAGTGTGCAGTAGAAACATTTATCAAAAAGAGCAGGATTTGATTCTGTCCAACCTGACTCCGGTAAAAGGAGGCTTCATAAAGAGGTTTCCAAAGTGAAAGGAGTTAAAAGTCAATGCTGATGAGCCTCTCCTTTATCCAGGGATCAAAGTAAAGCGGGTTGAGCTGGAGAACTTGCAGCAAAAGATGTGGAAGGAAAAAAATCTAAGATAGAAAGATCTAAAATAAATTTTACAAAAACACGTACCTTTTGTACCCAACAAAACCAAAGCGATGGTGGTTTTCTTGTAAAATCTACAGCTTGAATAGTTCTATGATTTGGAGTTCTCCTGCAATTTTTCTTTCAGCACTTACTTAGAAATAATAAGAATGAAAGTTCAGAGCAGGAAAGGACATTAGGATTCTACATCTAGGCTTGTTTTCTAATATCTGACTGTGGGGCTGCTTGGAGCACTATGTTTCATTAGTGATGGCTGCCATGGCCACTAGAATGGGAAGTAATAATACCAGCGTCATTCTCCATTAAAGACTTTACAGGTAGAAACACGTAAGCCCAAAATTTAGGTCCAAAGAGGGTAAGAGGCTTGCCCAGTTTCCTCCAGAATGTAAGTCCCAAGAGAGCAGGGACATTACTTCAATCATTACCCCATCCCTGGAGCCCAGCACTTGATAGGCTCCACAAATATTGAGGGAATGATGAATAAATGAATGGACAAATAGGCACAGTGTTACCAAGTCAGAATCTGAGCCGGCCTCTCTCCTGTTCAACTCTTTTCACAATTCTATAATGTGCCCCATGCTTCTGAAATCAGATCACAGCCTCTCTTCCTTCAGACCCTTCCCCCAAATCCCTTTCTCTGGCTAATCTTGAATGCAGAAATTAGGTAGGAAAAAGACATCATTACGACAAACATAAAAATACCAGGAAAACGGGTCAGATTTAGAACCCACCACTTTGACTGCTTTTGCTTGTTTTCTTTTATCAAATTTTAGAGAAAAAAGAGGGATTGGATTCCGTCTGTATGGCACAAACTCCTTCATTTGGAGACAAGAAGTGAAGGTTGCACTGCCCATGAGAGACGCAGGTAGAACTCAAAGCTGGTCTCCCACTACAACCCAATGAGCTTCTTATTAAACCACATCACATCTCACAGGTCTTCCCAAAGAGGTCGGTGCTGCCTTGACCCTCCATGACCCCAGCACCACTACCCATCCTGGCTCTCCTTCAGGGTAGAGTTGGCTCGGCAAGGGCCTCCTGCACCATCCTGCTTCAGCACTACGGCTAGCGCCCGCGGAGCCTACCTGGAGACCCTGTCTCATACGGGCTCTTAGGGACTTTGAACATCACCTCCGAGCAGGGCGGTTGGGGTGAGTCACGTAGCCCATTCTCCAGGTCAGCAGAGTGATCAGAGCCCTGACATGGACACCTGCTCCAGGGACAGTCCCACGTCCATGTAACAGAACCTTACTCAGGACGTGCTTCAAACACATCCACAATGATGCAGCTGAGACCTCAGCCCATTTGTGGAGAAGTTAGAGATAGTCTTGGGGCAAAAACAAACAAACAAATGAAAACAAACCAGACTGTAAGTCTGTAAGTAGCAGCAGGCAGAAAAGAAGCTAAAATGTTCCAACCTGAAGAAGGAAAGCTGGAGCGCAGGTAACTCAAGAGTGCTTTCCAAATGCAAGACATTAAAAGGCACGTGTGATCAGGGGTTCCATTTTCTTTAAAACCAAAGCCTGAGAACTAAAACGCAATTTTCTCACAAGTATGATTTAGGTCAGAACTTCCCCACAAAGGATACCAGGCAGTGAAGTGGGCGAGTAAGGAAGTCAGTGGAATATTCAATAGTAGGAGTGTTAAAAATAAAATAAATTTCACTCCCAGGAATTTATCCTCTGAACATACTTGTAGGTGTGCCCAAAGATGCATGTACAGGGATGTTCGACGAAACCTTGTTGCCAAAAGTAAAAGACTAGAAGTGACCTGCGTGACCATCAGCAGGGGACAGGTTAAATAAATTATGGGCTGTCAGGCAACGGGATGCCGAGCAGCTACTGAAAGGAAAGAGGTCGTGTAGCACATGCACTGCTTATAGAAAAATCTCTGCCGTGTTGTCAATGAGAGCGGGACGGATTTTTTAGTAGCTTCCCATGTGTGTTGGAAGAAAGGGGTATGAACTTAATGCTTATAGGAGCAGAGAGCATTTCTGGAAGCAGATGCAAGAAACTAGTGTCAGTGAGTTTGCCTCTAGGAAAAGAACGAGAGCACAGGGTGGGTGGGAGCTCACTCTTCCTCCAACCCCTTTTACACTCTATGAATTTTTTACCAGGTGCATGTATTTCTTTTTAGGCCAAAAAAAAACAACCCAGGAACAAAGTCTGAGCATTCCCGTGCAGGCCGGGAGGAGACGCCAGCCCCCTACAGAAGGCCTCCCCGCCCTGGGCCTCTGTGACTATTCAATCTGCTTCAAAGACACAAAGTCCAGTGGGTGAGGAAAACAGGATGATTCACATCAGTAAAAATTCAACTTAAAAAAAGAGTATTCCTTTCTAATTTAGAACCTGGGTTAGGGCTGTATTAGCATATTTCAGAGAGGCGGCATAGCAAAGTCGAAGGAATCAGGAAGCTTGGACTCCCCTGAAACAAGCTGAGCCTTGGTTTTCTCCTCTGAAAAGAAAAGATGAGAATAATACTCTTTCCCATGGGCCTATTACGAGGATTAAATGAGACAATGTGCACGGAAAAAGTGTTCTGGAAACCATAAAGGGCCATGCAGATGCGAGGCATTAATTAGTGTTATTACTGAGAAATTCAGACCACCGTGATTAACTGGAGGGAAAAAAAGAACTAAGTCTCTCTCTCTCTCTCTCCTTTTGAATAAAAGTGCCAAATACATAGTTCTCAGAGTTATAAACGGTATCATCATGTCATTGCCTTAAATAGTCTCACTGCATCAACTGGTAGTTTCACGGGGACAGGTAAAGCCTGGCTCCCACATTGTCCTTCCATGACTTTGTTGTAATGGAGTTTTGTTATAAGAAATCATACTTCTAATCCATTGGCTCTGAAGAGGAGAATGGATCGTCGACAAAAGGGAGAGAGAGAGTGGAAAAGAAGGAAGCTGCCACCCTCCCCAGTGTCTGCCCCAAGCGGGAAGACCAGAGAAATGTTCATAGAGACGCACAGCAGGGCAGACGGTTAATACACGTCAGTGTGGGCCCGGCCTGCTTTTCCAGTCTAAGTTCCCCGAATCGCCCAACTCACACCTGGGGTTCTACCTCGACGGACAAACACAGCACGAAGCTGCTCCCCCACATTTGCACCTGGTGCCAGGCACCGGGAACCCATCACCCACCACTCTCGCACTAGGCACAGACTCAGCCTCAGAATCCTTCTTACTCCTCCGGGCTGGCGGCCAAGATGAGGCCTAGTCGCCATCCCTCCCCTCGGGAGATGCGGGCTCACACCCCTGCCGCCATCGGGATGCATTTTCTCCTCTCTGCGTCCTGGTTCATGCTTCTCCTTTTCCCTGGAGACCCTTCCCTCTACCCCTTTTCCGACTCTGAAAACTCTACTCATCCTTCAAGTGTCTGCTCAGATGTTGCCTCCGCTGAGAAGAAAGCGAAACTCTGGATGTGTAAAGATGCTCAGTGACTTCTTTCAGTGAATGAAGGACTTAAAATAGGTAAATAGTTTCATGACATCCCTCAGCAGTGCAGCATAATAGCTCCCTGTGGGGTTTGGGAACCAGACTCCCTTGGGTTCAAATCCCAGCTCTATCATGGAGAGCTGTGCGACCTTGGACAAGTCCCCCACCCTCTCTGAGTCAGTTTCCTCCCCTGTAGAGGTGACAGTAAGGCTCTGGGCAGATTAAATGAGATACATAGAGCACTTAGCACAGTGCCTGCCACACCGTGAGCACTCAGCCGCAGGAAGCAGCTGTCACTACGGGTAGCTGCTCTTCCCTCCTGCTTAGGCACCTAAAGACAGGGGCACCGTGTCTGTATCTTCCAGCCTCCAACCCTAGCAGAGAAATTGATACCTAGCCGGTGCTCAATGTTCTGTTTCCCCCTGACTTGAACATGACACACAGGCACCCACAGGCAGCTAGGGAAGGCCAGAGGGCAGGGAGTTAATTTCTGATTGCGGGGATGAAAAAAGAAAAGAGAGAAGCTTCGGTGGGGAGGGGGGTGGGCAGGGGAGGAGTGGACATTTGAGCCAGCTACCAAAGTAGAAGGATGATTTTGCCACGTGGTGCAGCAGTGGGGGCAGGGGGAGGCCTATTTCCCGTAAAAGGCATCGACTTGGTCGAGGCGGGGGTTGGGGAATCCCAGACTCAAACTACGAGGGCAGGGCAAAGGGGGGGCTCATGTGCGGTTGCCAAGGAGAATGACTGACCAAGAGATTGCATCCTTAACCAGCACAGCCCCAGAAGGGCTCTCCCGGGGCAGCTGTGGCCGTGTGCGAGCCTAGGGACAGCCGCCCGCTACCCCTGGGTGCTCACTAATGTGGCAACACAGCTGTGTGAGGATGTCCCAGTGTGATGGTCACACGCAGTCCTTGCCCCTTGGCTGAGAGCATCTGTCACTCAATTCACAAATAGTCACTGGATGCCTGCGGGGTGCTAGGGGCTGGGGCGGGGGGCACCGCACAAAGGGAGCCAGGACCTTGGCCTTAGGGAGCTCGCGTCCTAGTACAGAGAGACTCCCCGGGCAAAGAAAGCAATGACGCATATTTAATTACAAAGTCTGGTGACGATAGGGCTGGGAAGGGGGTGAAGATAGAGAACAACGGGGTGGGGCTGCCATCCTAGATAACCGGCTCAGCGAGCCCTCTCTCCTGACATGGCATTAGCACAGGGAGCGATAACGTAAGTGTCCCAAAGGGAGGATGATCCCGAGAAGCTCAAGGAGCAGGAAGCAGGTGCACAAGGGGGGCACGTCGGGAGACACGGCAGGGTAGGGGACAGGGACCCTGGGCACAGGGGTCATCGAGGGGATCTTCCTCACTGCAGTGGGAGGAACCACCTGCGGGGGGTGATGCCACCTGCTTGCACTGGCTGCCACGTGGGGAATGAGGCCGCTGCCGGCGGTGACATCCACCGGTATGACGGCAACACTCGTGGTGCGGGGCGATCGAGTATGGAGGCAACAGGGCCAGCTGACCTGCCACGGTGGGACAGGCAGGAAGAGAGGTCCAGGCGGGCCTGGAGTTGTTGCCTGGGGGTGGATCGCTTTTTCTTGATGAGTTCATGTGTGAGTCAGGCACATGTGTCACCGCTGAGGGACAACGGCCAAGGCCTGGTCCCTTCCCCCAGGGAAACGGACAATACGCTTGGGGCCCTAGGTGTGGCGTGCCTGGCCACCGCTGGCCCACGTGCCCAGAATGCAGCAGGGACAGGTGCACCAGGAGGACACGTGGCCAGGCCTGGATACACCTGTGTCCTGAGAGGCTGCCGACTTCTGATCTGGGGAAGGTTTTCTCGGCAGGGCCGGACAAAAATCTGCTGCACGTCCACCAAAAATCAGGCCAAAGGCCCGGCCTGGCAGGGTCGTGGCAAAGCAGATACACGGCGGGCCGCGGGGAGGGGCGGGCGTCCAGGAGCACAGCCTCACGGTGGGGGCCGGCCCTGGGCCTTTGGGGGAGAGGCACCCTAACCGTCCTCACAGAACAGCCCCGTGCGTGGGGGCGCCTCGGCTCTCTTCTCTCTTTATAAAAGAAAAAGAAAATGAAAGCAAGTCACAGGGTCCTTTAGTCCAGACGTGGAGCCGTCGTAGGACACCAGGCACTCGACACAGAAAACGTCCCCCCCCTCCTACCCCACCCCAGCGCTGGCTGCAGACTGCAAGGGGACCGGACATGAAAGGCACCCCCTCGGCTCCCTAATGCCATCTTGTTGTTCTGACTTGACTCTTGTTCATCGAGAGCTGAATAAAGAAGCCCCTGCTAAGAACAAGCCAGAGGCCTGGCCCCCTTCCATCGCACAGCGTATCAAGAACAAAGGTCGTGGACACTTTCCATAGGGCTGCTGCAGACGCTCTTTTGATTCCTCTTTTAAAGAGAGGGCGAGGGAATGTTCCCCTTTTCGGTGAACAAATCACAGCCACGCAAACAGAGCTGGCTTTGAGAGTGCACGGAGCACCACCCCCCTCAACCATTTTGGAGGACTTTAATTATTAGAAAAGGTTTTTCCTCTGCATCGTGCTTTTATCAGATTGGTTCTCACCCCAAAAGTAATGCTTGGAAGAAGGTGGAGAGAAAAATCCCACTGCGCTATTCCGCGAAGCTCAGTGAATACGGGAAGGAACAACAAAAGAAAGAAAAGGTGGTTCACATTTTAAGGGTATGGGCAGGGGCCCTAAGACCTCGGCTAGTTCATAAATGACTTCATCTGAAAACTTCCAGCTTGCAATTTAGTCATTCTTCAGTGAGAAATATGTGATTTGCCAAACATGAAATGGAATCATTACGCCCTGACAAAATCGGAGGCACATCAAAAAAAAAAAAAAAAAAACTGGCTTGTATGTGCCTCGTGCTTCCTTCTCCTTAATAAATTAGGTCTCCCCGTGGAAGGCATTCCAGAAAGATGCTAGCAAGGGGTTCTGCGTGGAGGAAGGATGCACACTGATCATCGAAATGCAGGCAGCTCGACTGTTTCAGACATTTAATTGCCCGCCCGCCCTACCCCCAACTCACACGCACACGGGAACGGAGTCTGCCTTCCTCCTCTCCAGATTTGTACTTTGAACACCACACAACCATGGAATCAGCCAGACACGGAACAAGGCTACTCAGACCAACTGCAGGATAGGAGGGCAGAGAACTACACACGCGTGCACACACACACACACACACACACACACGCACGCACACAAGAGCTCCTGTAAAAACTAGTGAATTCTGAATAAAGTCCACGGTCTAAGTCAACATCAGTTTTGTGCTCTCGCTAGCGTCCTACAGTCAGGAAAGATCTTTATTAGAGGGAAGGTGGGGGAAGGATATGCAGGGCTCTCTACCATTTTTGCAACTTCCTGCACGTCTATAATTATTTCAAATAAAGAAAAGGCTTTTTTAAAAATGCTAAATGTAAAAAAAAAATTTTTTTTTAAATGCTGAATGTATTTGTTCTACGGCAGGTGGCCTCTGACCCACCATAACGTATGGCTAAACAGACCCTTCACGTTTCCTCTAGATGCAGGGCCGTTTGGGGCGGTCCCAGGGAATACTCATCGCTGTTGTTTTCTCAGGGTTAAGTCACCTTGCCCCAAAGCAAGTCCTCTCAAAGACTAGCAGGGGTCAGGCACCTCCCAGGGAAGCGTCTTCTGTCACAGGCCCATGGCGGTTGGGCCACTGTCACTCTAGGTCAATAGCCCACCAGCTCTGCAGCTGCTCCAGAGGTCCTGGAGCTTCAAGATGCGTCAGAGTCATGGGAGTGTGTTTCAAGTGCTGATCTCGGGGCCCTGCGCCCCACAGCTCCTGACCCAGTAGGCTGTGTGGGGGCCTGGGAATCTGCATTTACACCAAGAGCCCTGCGTGACTCTGTGGCAGCTGGTCCTAGGGCTACACTGCAGGAAGCACTGTCAGATTCCAGGTGAGTGCCTGGGAGCATGCCCAGCGTAGCTCCCCATCGGGGGATGAGCAGAAGAGCTGGGGGGCGCTCAGCATCCCCATAGGAAGGTGCTCCTCTTGCCAAGGGAGAGAACTTCCCCTAAGGGCACACAGCCAGAGAGCTCCAACCCCGGTGCTTAAGGGAAGGCACGGGAACCCCCTGCATGGGTCCTTCGGCGGCTGTAACCACATGGCGTTTAGGATAAAATGCAGAGTTTGGACTCTATCATCGTCACGGCTACTTTTTTACTGAGTGCTGATTGTGCGTTAAGCAAATTACATCTCATTTCATTTTCCCAACTCTGCTCTGACGGAACTGTTACCGATCATCCCCACTTTACAGACAAGGAAACTGAGGCTCCCAGAATTCCAAGATTACACAGGCAGAAAGGGGCAGAGCCAGGAGTTGAACCCATGCGCTCTGGGCTGGAAACTACCGTGGGATACCTCCTTCCCGCCCGACACAAAGGCTCGTCTGGTTCTCATCTCCCCTGGGATAAAACACTCCAGTTAAAAATATCGGATACTCATGAAGGGACAGAGGGAGGAAGATGTTCCCAGGGTCGGTCTCGGTGGCATTAACACTCCTTTGACAACTTCAGAGCCAAACCTCTCAAGGTCCCTCCATGACCTCTGTGACTCTCAAGTGCACTCTATTCTCTACTACTGTTTCTTCTCTCTTCACCTTTTTCCTTCCACCCTCTTTCTCCCCCGGAGTCCTAAAGCCGATCCGGTGTGCTCGTCGTTTTCCTTGCCTCCCCCACCTGCTAGTGCGAGAACCTTCTCCTGCCAACCTCTCGTGATACAGGCTATCTGAAGAAATGAGCACGAGGCTCCTCGCAAGGCAAATGACCTACCATTTTCAAGAGGACACTGGGGAATCTTGTTTGCCCGAAGGTTCCAAATATAATCCATGTTCCACTCAAGGCACACTTGATGATCTTTGAAAGGGCGTTCGAAAGGCGGGACTGTCTTCAGCAGAGTATAATTTTTCGCTACAGCATGTAGCAAATTTTCCTCCCATTTAACATTCAAGTCTCCACCACTGTATTTGTGAGTAATCCAGGCGCGTAGTATCACCGCGGATACTGAAATGGAGTGTCTGATGAAATAATCATCTCTGTAAACCATGATGCTTGGAAATTTCACATGTACTATTTGTGTCCTGCTGGTGTGAAGATGCTTCTCATTCTTCCACCTCTTTTTGTACACAGGGATGCTACTTCTGAACTCGGATGAAACGACCGCTTCCAGATTGACAACACAAGGCTGAGAGCATAAATACTCAACCGAGACTTCAGAGACATTGCGGACATTCCCTTCAAAGACAGTGAAATAAATAAAGTCTTTGTAAGCCACGCTCTGCTCGGCTTTGGGGGTCACCGACGTAGTCAGGGAGGTCGGCCTGCCCAAAGAAGGGACAACGTTCTGAAAAGGAAAAAAAAAGGAAAGAAAGTACAGGGAGTTTAAAAATCATCAGATTAACAGATACGTGCATTTTTTTCCTGGAATAAAAAATAGGCATCTACATAAAGCAATGAATGTGGGACGCACAAGATGGCAAAACCACGACCGAACAATTACAGAAAAACCAACACACACACTAATGAAGATTAGGCCACATTAAACTCTCTCCCCAGACTCAGTAGCATCTGCTGATCAAAATGTGACTTTCAAAGCTACGTGGCAATCATTCCAGAGTTGGTTTCCAAATGGAGGAGCTAGTTCGCAACAAATCCAGCATCGGTGACTCTGCCTTCGCGTGAAAGAGATGAGCCAGCTTCAGACATTTCCAAACTATTGTCCCGACTTCAAATGGTGATCAGACGCAGCCAAATCAAAGGGTGGGAGACGAGTTCAAAGTGCACCCGAGAGGGAACATGACAGGGATGCCAACCTGGCCCTTCCTCTCCCGTAAGTTCTGAGCCAGCACAAGCACGCATGACGGATGGCCCAGCAGGAGTTTCCACTGCTCCAAATCACACACAGGCAAGGCTTGGACCTCAGACTGTGTTGTCTGATTCTCTCACCATGGATGGTGTTACCTGTGCCAAGAAAGATTTTAGCTGTGTGTTTATTTATCTCGTTCTTTAAGTATGAAGACCTCTTAAAACAGACATTCCTTCCAGAAGAAATTTGGACAGTTGGTCATGAGATCAAGGCAATGTTGTTTTGAGCATAAGGCACTGATGTATGTGCACTTAGAGCTCTTCTAAATAAAAGTTTGTGATTCGGGCATCCAAAACACAGTAGGAAAAAGGTGACTTCGGACCACTTCACTCCCATTAGTATGGCTATGATCCAAAACCAAAATAAATAAATAAAACAAAAATATAAAGTGTTGGAGAGAACGTAGAGAAACCGGACTCCTGGTGCATGGCTGGTGGGAATGTAAAATCATGCAGCCACTGAGTCAAACAGTACATCAGTTCCTCAAAAAATTAAACACAGGATTATCACATGATCCAGCAACTCCACTCCTGGCTGTATACCCAACGTAGCAGAACACAGGGACTTGAAGAGATATGTTCATAGACATACCCTGATGCTCACAGCAGCCGTATTCACAACAGCCAAGAGGTAGACATCCACCTCAGTGAATAAACGGATAAACAAAATGTGATATATACACACAATGGAATCTCATTCAACCTTAAAAAGAGAAGTATGGCACATGCTACAATATGGGTGAAATTTGAGGGCATTACGCTAAGTGAGATAAACCAGTCATAAGGAATAAATACCATACGATTCTACTTGTATGAAGTGCCTGGAGCAGTCAGATCCATAGAGACAGAAGGGCTGGTGGTTGCTAGCGATCAGGGGAGGGGGGAGAGATCATGGGAACTTATTGTTTAATGGGCACAGAGTGATAGTTTTACAAGAGGAGAAGAGTTCTGGAGATGGATGGTGGGGATGGTTGCGCAACAATGTGAATGTACTCACTGCCCCTGAGCTGTATACCCTTAAGAGTGGTTAAATTGGTAAATTTTATGCTGTGAATATTTTTACAAGTCTAAAGAAAAAGGTCACTGTGGCCTTTTCTAAAGAAGGAAGCGCTAAGAACCCCTTTCTTCCCAGAAGGGGCTGAGACACAAAGCTAGGTATCAGGGAATTGTGTTGACAAAGAGCAGTGACCCAAAGGCAGAATGTGCTCAAGGCTCCTGTCAACCTAGACGCAAGTCCTAACGGAGTACAGTCCCAGGTGAGGGTAATTCTACCTGGGGGATCTAGAATTTATGGAAAGAGTGGGTTTTCATTGGGCTTTGAGGGGTGAAGAGAGGTTCTTTAGGTAGAGAGGCTCATGGAAGCCCCCACAAGCAATGTCAACAGCTTAAGCAAGAGCAGATATACTAGATAGAGGCAGATTGGTTTGACCGGAGAACAGAATGGGATTAAAGATGCAAAAAGACATGGGGTTATGAGGTTGGGGGGTGGGGGTGGGGGGAGGTTAGGTCCTGGCTCTGAAGGACACTGAATCCCAGCCCAGGGAATGCGGACTCTCATTCTACTGACACTGAAGAATCATTGAAAGTTTCTGGAAATGGGAAGCATGTTTCTATTTTAAAGCACTGACAGTCAATTAGAAACAAAGCTGACAACCAAGAAAAATGAGCAAATGACAGAGTTCATCAATAAGCAAATTCCCACTGATAATAAGAGAAAAGCAAATTGAAACCACACTGAAGATACCAGTTTGAACTTACTCGGTTCACAGAGATCCAAGAGTCCAATAACACACTGTACCCGCCAAACTGGCCTCTTACTACGTACTGCTGGTGAGAGTGATCTCTATGGACGGCGGTCGGGGAGTATCCAACAAATGTAGAAATGCACCCACCCTCTGGTCCAATAATTCCTCCTCTAGGATTTTATCCTACCCATATACTCAAATTTGTGCAAGATGATGTATGTACAGGTTTTCACTGCAGGACTATTTGCAACAGCAAAAGATGGAAAACTAAATGTCCATCTAGACAGGGCTGGTTCAGTAAATGATACTACATCCTCTCCTGGAGGGCTAGACAGCTATTAAAATAGGTAAGAGCCTCATGTACAGATAACGAAATGATCTCCAAAGTTTGAGGGTTTCGTTTTTTTTTTTTTTATAAACAAGTTTCAGAAGTATCATTTGAGTTTTGTTGTTGTTGCTGTTGTTGTTTTTTAAGAAAAGGAAAAATAGGGATGCTTGGTGGCTCAGTGGCTGAGGGTCTGCCTTCAACTCAAGGGGTGACCCTGGGGTCCTGGTATCAAGCCCCACATCAGGCTTCCACATCAGGCGTGGAGCCTGCTTCTCCTTCTGCCCATGTCTCCACCTCTCATGAATAAATAAATATAATCTTTAATTTAAAACAAGGAAAAACATATACACATTTGCTTGAATCCACTAGCTGTTCGCATGAAGGATGAAGTGACCAGGAGACAGGATGAGGGAGAGACATGTGTTATCTATTTTTATTCATCTTTAAGAGAAGCATTAGCCTGGAGTTGAATTTGTACTACATGAATATTGGGGGGGGGGGAAAGTGGGGGGATGAAGAGAAAAGCAAGTGTCCTAAAGATGAAAATTTAAAAAAAAATGTAACTTCTCCACGTAGCAGAGTGAGGAGGGCTGGCCATCCCTTTTGATTAGTCATGGGAAAAGTGTGGGAAGAAATATGTAAAGAGGTGGGTACAGTCCAAACTGTCTGCCCCCGCAGTGAGAGGCTTAATTGTTTTATGCTCTCATTTATATTTCCAAATTACAGGGGGGAAAACAAACATAAAAATAATCTCATAATTAGAAGTAGTGACTGTTAGAGCCCTTGGTGATGAGCCAGCCCCCCCACTCTTCCAACGAGGCAGTGATCGCTGAGTGGTCCCCCCACAGCACCCTGCTGGTGGCTTAGTAGAGGCAAGCCCAGGAGCCCGGCCCTCTCCACGCTGTCCCCCACGCGCACGGCAGCAAGGCTGTAAGGAGTGGCTGGGCTCAGTTCAGCTTTCTTGGGGCTACGGGTACCCTCAGCATTTGTCCACAAGGGGCGGTTTGTTCATTCAGACAGATGTGCCCAGATGTGGCCCCTTCTCAAGATGCGAATCCAGCGCAGAGGCCAGCCGAAGACAGGGAGACTGGACAGCGTGGCGGCCGATGCTGGCGAGTGTCCCTCGTTCCCAGTGCCCCAAAAGCCACCACCCTCACTCAAACCCACACGTGCCCAGTTAATAAGGCAACAGAGAGCAGAGGCCAGGACATACTGAATGTCACTGTGTGGTTTTTTTCAGAAAATGACTTAAAACGTCTTCCTCATTCCTTTTATGTCTACCTTAAAAACACCCTAGTCCTCTTCTGCCACTTATTTTATTTTATTTTATTTTATTTATTTTATTTTATTTTATTTTATTATTTTTTTGAATCATGTTTTTATCGCTGACGCTGGCAACTCCAGGCTAACTCTGCTTCTCTTAAACAGAATTCTGGGGGAAAGGCTATGTGATTTCATGAGCTTCCACTGGCAAGTGCAGTTAGTGGTAACGTTCGTTGCTTTCCATCTTAGGGTGAAACGTGCACCGGCCCACTTTCCCACGTTAATAAGCGCAGCCTGCTGACACTGGCTTCAGCTTTGCCTGATGAACCATGACTTTCTGGACGTCGGGCTCATCACTGTGGAGATCAGTGGTGACAGAGGGGAACGAAAAAGGTATGGGACACCTGACGGTGTTCTCTCTCCAGAGGCTTCCCTCAAAATTCGGTTTTAAAGGAAATCTTTATCTGTGCATATGAAGATTATTTTATTTTCACCTACTTCAAAACCTCAAATGCAGGAAAAGTAAATCCACGCTTTAGGAGCTTATGGGTTCTAGACGCATGCCAATACAGAAGAAATGCGACGGGTTCCAATCGAGATGTGCTGTAAGTGTACGATATACACTGGATTTCAATGTTTTAAAAAATGCAACCTATCTAATAGTTCTCATACTGACCACGTGTTGAAGTGGATCATACTGAGATGCAGTGAGTTAAACAAAATATGTTCCCCCAAATGAATTTCACCTGTTACTTTTTAAATGCAGCTATCGAAAAATTTGAAATTACACAGGTGGCTCGTACTCGTTTATACTTCTACTGGCTGGTGCTATTCTAGATATGAAGTTAGCAGACTTTTCCTGTAAAAAAAAAAAAAGGGCCATATGGTAAGTATTTTAGGTTTTGCAGGCCACTTGGTGTCCATGAAAACTGCTTAGCTCTGCTGTGGTATCAAGAAAGCAGCCACAGACAACTGACTTATAAGCGAATGATCACGGCTGTGGGCCCGTTCAACTCTGTTTACACAAACAGGCAGCTGGCTGCGCCCGTCGACCACAGCTTGCCGACTACGGTTCTAGATTATCGAGCTTTTATTCTAGATTTAGAGTTTCGGAAACCACAAAATGACAGAAAATGTGCTTTTTAAAGGAATGATCATACGGGAGAAATGAGATGAATAACCCAATTAGGCATAACTTCGTAGACGTGTGGTTGATGGTGCTTGATGGGTTATTTTGCAAAGGTTCCCCAGTGGTGGCAGCGTTGGCATCTTGCTATTGTTTCCTTTGGTAAAGATCTAAGTGGGATGAGAAGTTCGAGCTAGCCTGGGTGCAGAAAAATGTCACGGGCTGAGCCAGATGACTTGAGAAGTGGGAGAAGCAGGAGTACAAGAGAGGAACAATTTCAGGGATGGACAAGGCTTTCGTAATATGGTGGTGGAGGGGGGGGGGTGCTGGCCCCGAAGGGGACCTCAAAGGCACCATCTGCGGCTCTAGGGGCAGGGTCCAAATCCCTCAAGAAGGCATGACGGCCTTCAGTCTTTGGGGCACGTATGCAAAGTAGGAAGCTGGTGTCTCGTGGATTGAAGCAGACCCAGTGGGCAGCTGCCACGCCATGAGCTGTGGCTACCTCTGTTATGTACACAACCAACACCAATTAGCAACACATCACACTCTAAATATTGATTAAGCTGAAGCTGATTTCCTGGCTTAAGTCATGTGTGTGGTTATCTGTTTCCTGCCAGGAAAATAAAGCAATTAAGTTGAAGAGTTTCAGCTACAGGCATGACACGTGTCCAACCTTCATAGGTATTTTCACATGCCAGCTTGCATTAACGGAAGTAAAAAAAGCACCTAGTCACTCCTTTGTTTAGAAATTATGAGGTCAGAGTCCGTGTCTTATTCATTGTTATGTTCCTGGCTTCTAAAATAGAGCTTGGCACACAGTAGGATTTTGGGTGTTTCCCGCTGAAGTGAAATACTGGGCGGGAGCATTTCAGCCAGGAGCCTCTGTGGTCCTCCTCGGCTCACTGCTCCAGGGAGCACCTGCGCATAAACCGGAGGACCTGATCCAGAGTCCCTGCCACCCTCTCCTGATGTTCACAAGCTCTTCTGTGACAGGGGCCCTCTCCGCTTCTCTATTTCCATCCAGCCTCATTAATCTCCTTGGAAAGAACCCTTACCCTTTGGCACCCCCCCCCCCGGGGGTCTCCTGGGGATCACAGCTGACGTGAGGTCAGGGAAGGTGGCCCTCTGGCACCTACCTTACCCATTTAGGGTGGGCTTCTCTTACCTATGGAGTCCTTCCAGACCTTTCAGACAACCACCCTACCTTCTAGAACTTTTCCATCTCTCCACACCAAAAAATATGAGTTAAATTTTTAAAATTTCCTATCCCTCTACCCCCTGTTGGACTCTTGTTCATCTGGCGAGTTCATCCGTGTTAATGTGATAATGAAAAAGGACTGCAGTAGTATCACAGATCTGCATTTCTCTGCCAGGCTGGGGGAGATAATGCCTTAAAAGCAAAGCCCAAATGCACTGCAGCTATAAAGAGAAATTTAGGGGGGTGAGGGGGGGCATTTCTGTGCCCCTCAAATTAGCTATTTAGGCAGCCACATGGATGTTCCACCTCGGAAGCTACTGAACTGTTTTGCACACAATGGAGCTGGGCCCTGAAAGATGCCCGAGCCCTCGAACATCTGTTTACACCAGAAGTAAGCCTTAATCAAAGTCAAATTTGACAATGTCACACACACTCCGGAAACATAGATTCCCTGGTGTTTGTCTAATTGTGTAAGATGTTATGTACAGTGTATGTACTGTAAATTCTCTTTAAAGAAAGAAATGGGTCATTAATGTTGTGTTCATGATAAAAGACCCCAAATTAAAGATCAAAATGCACTCAATTCAGAGGGGGAGTCAAGAAACAGATGAATTTATGTATCTTCTGGATAGAAAAAAAAATCTATCAATTCTCCCTAAGCTTCTTTTAGGATGACTGCATCTGATGCCTTTCAACAAAATCAATAAGAAGAAATTCTATTCAAATAACCCTCCCTGTTCCAAAAAGCTGAGAAAACTTGGCTCTTTTCTCTGCATGGTCCACTTGTTATTTAAGGAAAGGACAGAGAGATTGGAACATCTGAGATCATTCACGGGGAGGGTTATTTACACCAACAAATGTATGTGGGTTCATGTAATATGCAAACAATTATCGAGTGTCTGTTCTTCTCATTCCTGCCCATCCCACCCCATCAGTCACCTAAGGAAACCTTGCTCATGAGTGCTTTCTCGTCAAGCCGGCTGGATCAAACTTTCCATACATCAGAAGGTAATTGTATTGGCTTAAAAGGCCTACTTCTCCAATTTCTGCTGACTAGAAATAAGTAAAAATCCTGTTTATGTCAACAAAGTATGCAATTAAACAGAATGGGCAGTGATGTCGGTATGGAATCCGAAATCGAGATGTGCTTTGGGAACTACATCCCAGGTGACCCACATGCCTTCCTAAACCTGAGAGCTGGCTAGAGAAACACCACCACCACCACCACCACCACAGGCAGTACTCCTAGTTGCACTGGCTCCCCTCCTCTCTTTGATACTGCTTTGATTTGATTTAACTTAAATCATGAAGGTAACCAAGGGTTGGTTTGGTTTCATTTAACTGAGTACCCAACTCTGTGCCGGGCCTTGGGACCGATGCCTAAGTCGACTTCTCACTTCAAAACTCATCCTCTCAAAGAGAACCTCACAGGACTTCTCCCTTCGAATCGAATCTTCACACCAGCTCTGGGAGGGACACAGCATTCCAGTTTTACGGCTGAGAAAATGGAATGGATTCAGAGATGGGAAGTCACTTGGCCAAGGTCAAGCAACTACTCAGAGACAGAACCAAAATTCAAATTCCTATCTGACTCCAAAGTCAGTGACGGGGTCTCTCTGGTCTTCCAGAAACGCCCAAAATGAGGCCCTCGACTCACCAACTTACTTCTACACCTGTCCCACTTTCTGGCCATGGGTGGTGGAGGGGGGGCTGTTGAGACTTTGCTCACTGTCATCCTGAAGGGAGGTAGGGGGGTGGGGGCTAAGATCCCAGCAGGCAGCTACACCTTGCGCCTGGGGAAGATAGGGATTATCTTACCCACAAACCACACGCCGCACCGAGCCAACGCCCCAACTCAGCCAAGCCCTTCTTTGGATGAGGATGGCAGACAAACCAGGGCAACCCAAGCCGATGTCCCAATCCCTCCCATGCTGCACAGCCTTCCTGCCCCTCGGGTCCTTTCTCAGGGGAATAGGATGAGCCAATAAACAGGGCAACTGAATTCGCTGGAGGCTATTTATGGCCCACTCATGTCCATCTGTCTCCTCTGTGAGCTGCCTGGGTTCTTTATGCCTTGTCTATCTTTCCTCCAGCTGCTTCCTTCAGCCGATTCACGACTCCCACACTTTTGCCCACAGGACTCGAAGGTACAGAGAGCAAAAGGCAAGCGCCATGGCTTGGGAGATTTTAGGTGCTCTGGTCAGGGTGAACGTGGACTCTGTTGGCCGACGGGAGGTTTGAAGCTCATCTCTATATTTCAAACATCCGTTTTCACTCTCGAGTCAAGATAAGTGAGAGCCTCTCTGTCTCCACCCTGTTCCGATCTTCCTAGGCCCTGTGTCACGCACGGAGTGAGGAGTCTGTGAGTACCACTCGAGGGATAACCGACGGTCTGCGGCCACTGATGGAGAGCTCTGGCACAGCCACCGTCCGCGGACGACCCCCCATACATCTGTGCCACCAATGCCCTCTTACTTCATTGTCCTCTGGTCGTCTAACAAGTGCAAATGTCCACCCTGAATATTTCGGCTCTACAGCTGACATCAACACTGGCCATTGTGAGATCTGTTTTTCTCATTTAAGAAAAAATTATACATTCGAGACCAGCGTTCGGAATGGACAGAAATGCCTTCTCCAAGTGCCACCGTCACAGATGGGGCCGGGCAGCCTCAGCTGGTCCGGCCAAATCTGGAGGAAGGTACGAGTTAATGATGTAAGAGAATGACAAGGGCGGGGGGTAGGGGGGTCTGTTGGCAAGTCCTGCGCGGACCACACCACTCAGCACCAGTGACCTCAGTGGAAGCGATTCCATTACCTTTTACTTTCCAAGCCCTCACCCTCTCGGAGGAGGCTCTCTGCCACCTTGACCTTTGGTGACCTTAGAATTTTCTGGCAGCTGCTGGAACCAGGGATCATCTTTTCAGAAATCTGCTTGGCATCATTCCGTGACTTATCTTTCAGGCCTCGTCACAATTATTCATGCTTTGGCAGTATCCTAGCTACAGTCACAGTACTGTTCTTGGGCTGCCACTGAAGGTTATTCTGTCCCAGCCAATGGGGACGGAAGGCGCCCGTTGCCTCAGGACCCTGGCTCCCGGAAGCGTGCTCCCCGTGAGGGCAGGGGCTTAAAGGCATCTGTTCAGAAAACCAGTCTCCACCTCCAGTCCTCGAGAACAAGCAAAGAGGTAGGGATAACACAAAGTGGGAATCGGCCCCCGAACCAGAGACAACTTGACTTTGCAACGCATTCCAAGGCACGCTCGCTCTACACCTGGACGCACGTTCACACAAACACAAGTGCCAACCAACCCCCCAACCCTCAGCTGCCTCCGGACTAGACAAAGACCGTACCTTTTACCTTGCCATCACAGGTGGCAAATATTTCCTGGTTTCACCTATTCTTCTCTTTAACATCCTACTTCCATTCTGGGGCCTCTTGTTTCTGTTTTGTGTATTTTAGGCTCCTTTAGACATGACCTCACATCCTGGCCAGTGGCACGGTGGCCACTCATTGTAAGAGCTTTGCTAATGGCCCATGCATCTATGTATGAGAGGAACAAGCTCAGAGCAGCAAAAAGCAGAAAGCAGTAAGTTAGCCTGCCTAGGAACTGGGGCTCTGGAAGGGGACAGACTTGGGTTTCAATCTCGGACTACCTGTGTGGCCCAAGGCAACCTACCTAACCTGAGTCTCAGCTACCTCAACTGAATGAGGAGCATAACAGCTCCTACCACACGAGGCTGTCGTTAGAATACTGGATAATGCAGGGGCGTCTGGGTGGCTCTGCTGATTAAGCATCAGATTCTTGATTTCGGTTCAGATCACAACCTCAAGCCCCACGTCGAGCCCCACATCGGGCTCCACGTTCAGTGAGGATCTACTTGAGGATTCTCTCCCTCTCCCTCTGCCCCTCCTCCTGCTCACATGTGTGCACTCTCTCTCTCAAATAAATAAATAAATCTTAAAAAAAAAAAGCCCTGGAAAACGCATATAAACGACTTAGGATAATGCAAACTATTCTTATTATTTATGATTCTAAATTATGGGATAGCTTTCTTCCTCTAGTGTCTACATGTTCCTGAGATCCTGCCCAAGCTACTCTGCTCCGCCTCTACCCTCCACCTGCCGGCCTCGCCTCCCTGACCAATCACTTCCTCTAGGAAATATTCCTTGACAAAGAAAATGGACACGGTTACGCATCCCCCCCCCCCCCGCTTTGTTTTCTGTATCTCGTGTTTCCTGCAGACGTTCTCCTGCCTTGCACAGCGAATTTCTCCAAGGTCAGAAAGCCTTCCTTACCTCTCACCACTGGCTTAGGTAGCACATACCTCTAGAGCAGAATCCTAAGGAAATGGATAAACCTTTAGAAGAAAAGGTGGAGCCCATCTTCCAAATCACACCTCTGCTTTCCTGGGTTTGACAAAAGCTTAACATTTAGCTGCAAAGTGGTTTGCTTGTTTATCAAAGTCCTTCCTGCGCAGTGGCATATTTGCAGCCCATCTGAAGGAAACACAGTCAAGAAGCACTGCTTCTTGTTTCCCTCTTCCGGATGGTTCCAAAATCCAACCCTTCCCTGTCTGCCAAGACACTCGGCCACGCTCAGATTAGTTCGACTTTGCAGTATTTTCTATAATCTCTGTCTTCAGAGCCCTCACCTCACCACCTCACTATCTTGCTCTACTCCACGCAGAGCATCTCTGTCCCCTCCTGTGATCTGTTCTCCTGGTCTAAACAGAACTTTTATACTTTCTCCACCACCTGTCTCTGTTCCTGCAGACCACGAGGCCTTTGGGCTTTGCTCCTGTCACTCTGATTCCTCAGAACTGTCAAGAAGTGGGCTCTCCTTGCCAGGTCTTGGGATTTCCACATGGAACTTTCCAGACCACCTGTACATTAATGTTTCACACGCTGCTCTAGTACATCATTTCTGCCTCTGTGGGTAACCAGGGCCTTGTGGATGTGGATCATCTGTTTAAACTGAAACCCTGTCATCATCTGTTTTGGCAGTTATATTTACGAGCCTGTGCGCTGTAGCCCTGTGGCATAAATATTAAATAATACCACCTCTGGGGTGAAAAAAAAAAAACCCAAACCATGCATGTTAACCGACAACTTCTTAGGAAAATATTGAATAAATCTGGCCACGAAATCTGGTACTGGTTGACTTTAAAATGGGAGGAAGAGCCTGGATAGCTCAACAGGTAGACGCTAACGCAGAATTACAATTAGCATTTTCACACCCTCCTGCTTCAAGAAACGCAGCAGACGAGAAGTAAAGAGTGCTAAAAGAAACTTGGGCTGGATGGCAATCTCTTTGGAATCAAATTTCTAATGCCCAACAACGTCTCCTAAGCAGTTTTTGGCTTCTACGAGGAAAGACTCCAAATAATGGCGGTACCACATCATCAATGAGAACAATCCTGGACAATGACACTGCTCAATTTTAAGCATTCTGCGAACTTCCTATTACATCGGTTTCATGATTCAGCATTTTCGATTTCACTTATTTACAGTAATATATGGCGAGATAACCCCGGGCTTCTGCAGGATCCTGGAGCCTAAGGTAGGCTGGGCAGGAAGGGTGTCGCCTTCTGTAGGTTTACATTGTCTGGGAGGATTCCGAGCAGAAGCTAGCAAGGCTTCAAAGGAGTCGAGGGCTGATTCCCCCACCGTGTCCCGAGGGTGAACATTGCTCGGGTATTTTTAAATGGGCTGGTTGGGGGAAAATAGGTTAGTGCCATTCAGCTGGTGACTGAAAGAGGAGCCAGGAGGAGCGCAAACGGTCCGCGGGCGCGCAGCAGCCGAGCGTCTGTTCTCCGGAGCGGCACCGCTGCAAAGCTCGAGACGCAGCTAAAGTCACCGCTCGGGCGGGCGGCAAGCGTGTTGCAAGAACTCGGATTCTTCCTGGCATCCGCAACTTGGCTGGAGTGACCGCGGAGGAGTTGGCGAGCGCTGCAAGCGCGGGGTTCGTCGCCGGCGCGGTGGCAGAAAGCGGTCCCGGCCAGGAGGACCCGGCGGGGACGAGGGGAGGGGAGGGGAGGGGAGGGGTGGGGAGGGGAGGGGAGGGGAGGGGCGGTGTTCGCCGGGGGAGGGGGGGGAGAGAGGAAGAGAGGAGAGGGGGAGAGGGGGAGAGGGAGAGAGGGAAAGAGAGGGGGGAGGGGAGGGGGAGAGGGAAGGAGAGAGGGAGGGAGGGAGGGAGAGAGGAAGAGGGGAGGGGGAGAGAGGGAGGGAGAGAGGGAGAGGGGAAGAGGGGGAGAGGGAGGGGGAGAGGGACAGAGGGAAAGAGAGGGGGAGAGGGGGAGAGGGGGAGGGGGAGAGGGAAGGAGAGAGGGAGGGAGGTAGAGAGGAAGAGGAGAGGGCGAGAGGGGGAGGGGGAGAGGGAGGGAGGGGGAGAGGGAGAAAAGGAGAGAGAGGGAGAGAGAGAGAGAGAGAGGGAGAAAGAGGGAGGGAAAGAGAGAGGGAGAAGGAGAGGGAGAGAAGGAGAGAGAGAGAGGGAGGGAGGGAGGGAGAGGGAGAGGCGAAGTTGGGCACGGGAGGCGAGGAGCTGCGAGACTGCGAGGGAAGCCCCGGCCGGGTAGGGGGCCGGGGGCAGAGCCGCGCGCAGGGTGGAGGGGTGGAGGGGCGGGGGGCGGCAGGGGCCCCCGGGGGCCGCGCGTCCGGAGGGAGAGCGAGCGCCGCGGTCCGCGCCCCCGGCCCCGCGCCCCCGGCCCCGCGCCCCGCGCCCCGCGCCCCATCCCAGGTGCCGGCGCGCCCCGGGCGCAGCGGCCGGGAAGCGAGCAAACTAGCAGCGCCCCGCCGCCCCCCGCCCGCGTCCCCGGGCCCGCGCGCAGGGGAGGACCCGGCAGGGTCCGGCGCTCACCAGGTAGCAGAGCAGGAGCAGCGCGCAGGCAGGGCGGCCGCCGAGGCCCGGGGGGGCGCCGCCGCGCGGGGGGGGCATGGCTGCGGCCCGGGGGCCGACCGCGGGCGGCGGGGGGGGTCGCTGCTGCCGCCGCGGCCACCCGAGCCCCGCGCCGCGCCGCTGCATGGCGAGGCCGCCCGGATCCGGGCCGGAGCAGGTCACCTGGTGCAGGGACCGGCCCCCGCCCGAGGCGCCACCTTCCCGCCCGCCCCCGGCCGGGCCGGCCGCCGCGCGCGGGGCCACCTGCCGCCGCCGCCGCCGCCGGACCCGCCGCCGCCGCCGCCGCCGCTCCCGCCGTCGCCGCCCCCGCAGCCCCAGCCGGCGCCGGCTCCTCCCCGCTGCCGGTGCCCGTCCCTCCCTCCGCGCTGCCTCCCTGCCCAGCCCGCCTCCCCGCGGCGCCCCCGGCCCGGCCGCCCGCGCCCCCGCAGGTGGGCCCGCCCCCGGCGCCCCCCCGCGCCCGGCGCCCCCCGCCCCCGGCGCCCCCCCGCGCCCGGCGCCCCCCGCCCCCGGCGCCCCCCCGCGCCCCCGCTGCCCCCGGGCGCGCTCCCGCTCGCACCTGCCTCTCCCTCGCCCCCTCTTTCCTCCACTTTGCGCCTTTCCTCCCGGCCCTCGCCCGCCCTCCGCCTCGGGTTCCCGCGCGCCCTCCCGCCCCCGCCCTGTCCCCCTGCGGGCCCCGCAGCCCCGGGCCCGCGGGCGCAGGGGGTTTCGTTTCGTCGCCCCTCGGGCGAGGGCGCGGGGCGCGGGGCGCGGGGCGCGGGGCCCGGACGCGCTCTGCCCCGCCAGCCCCCACCTGTCCACCTGCAGGCGGGGCCGCCTCCCCGCCCCGCGCAGCCTGCACCCGGGGTGCGCCCCGCCCCGCCCTGCCGCCCGGGACGCGGCACGTTCTGGACGTTTCCCGAGGGTTTGTGCGGTGCCGCCGCCGCCGCCGCCGCGCTCTTTGTTTTAATTGTCCAGGGCCCCGGCGCCCGAGGCGGGTCTGCGCGGGATTTGCAGCCCCGCGCCCCGGCCGCTACTCTGGACCGACGGGAAAATGCATTAATCAGGTCAACGCAATCGTGCCGAGGCCCTACGCGGAAGGGCGAGGCCGGCGGAGCGCACGGGCACTTTGTAAAATAAATCCTGGCGCGCCCTGGGTCTCGGGACCGGGCTGGGACCTGCGGCGCGCGGCTGGACCCGGCCACCGCCTCGAGCCTGCGCCCCCCCCCAGGCGCCCCGGGAAGCGCAGGGCGGGGGCACGGTCGACCCACCTTTAAAGTTCTCCAAAGCTTCCCTTTGGCGCCGCTGGATTTGTGCGTAGTGCGACTAAGGACAGGTGGGAGCCAGGGATGGGATGGGGGTCCGGGGGCATCCGGCCCCCGCCCGCCCTGCGGGGATGCCACCGCGGAGGGTCCAGTCCAGCCAGGCCCAGGCGGCAGCAGAGGCTGGCAGTCAAGACGGGGTGCCCGGGGCTCGCGCCCCCATATGCCCTCAGCCCTCTCAGTACAGGCCCGGCCGCGCTCAGCAACTCCGCTGAGTCATCCCTTTCTCTTTATTTAGGTCACCTGAGGGCTGTGGCCGTGGGTCAGGCTCTGGCTCCCAGGCACTCACCGCCAGGTAACGGCTTACATCGGTGCTTTTCAAAGTTCAGCCTGTGTCCCAACCGCCGGGGCCCGGGAAGCCACACACGCTGGACAACCCCACGAGAGCTTCAGGTGCAGCCGCCCCGGGGAGGCTTGAAAAGCTGCCTTTCCAGCGAGCTGCCAGGGGACTGCCGGTCCACAGACCTCATTTCCAGAAGCACTGGCTTATAGCAAGGCCATTCTGCTCCCACCTCACCCAGCAGCCACCACGTGAAAGCATCTGAGGGTTTCTTTGTTTGACAGATGTCTCCAACACCTGTCCCGCTTCCATAGACCCAGAGCATTGAAAATCCTCCTGTGCGATGTGCAAAATCACTTATTCTATTGAGTGTCCGAGGGGATGAAAGATATGGTGGCCTTGTCCCAGATTGTGTCCATGTAGATATATATTTATATATTTGGTCAGATCAAAGGCTACACTATGCTTTTCAATATATGTGGAAGGACAATTGCCGGCCAGTTCCAGAAGATGGGGTTTCACAGCATTTCTGGAACTTCCACCTGTCTTCCTGGGGTTCTCCGGCGTTCTCTCCTTCATTGCACACAGACTCGCTGGGTCTTCAGGGAACTAAATGGTTTCCTCGGGTTGTTTGTAATCAGGATTCGTGGCATTGGAGGTTGAGAAGCCCGTGGGTTTGAATTTCCCCAAGTGTAGTCACTGTGGAGGCACCCCAGAGGGCACTGGGCTATTTTTACCCTGCTATAGCAAACCTCTTGATATACTCGCTGGGCTTCTAGTGTGTTCCTTCTGTGTGCATCAGGCATCACCCAAGGCCCCAGAATCCAGAGGTGAGCAAACATTCCTTCCCCAAGAGGAGCAGCAGGCATTGTAGAAAACTAACCAGACCTCAGTGTGGTCCTCAAAAAGGGATGTTCAGGTCGCTCTGTGGCCTAGGACGCTCTGTGGCCCAGGGTAGGGGATTGCGGGGCGGACTGATGACTTTTGTGCTGGAGGGGGGCAGAAACAGAGGGTCAGGATTTCTATTCACAGCGGTCTGTGACATCTGGTCCAGAAGCTACAATCAGTTTAGGCCCTTGCGTCCTCTCTAGCTGTCCCTATGGGTCATTTGAAGGGTGCGGCCTTGTTATAGAAGAAGACCGTTCAATTTAAGCATAACCATTCTTTCCCGCCTTTACAATTTATTGGTTTAAGTGAAGTTTTGATGCTCCACTAAACTGTGAAGGTCCCCGGGGACTGTATTTATCCGGTATGGCTCACCACTGCCTCGGTGTGAGTCAGTTTATCGCATCCCCTCCGACAGGCCACATGACAGCAACTCCACACCTCGACCTGGAACAGGAGAGAGTCCCGGGGGAGGGCGGGAGCCTCTCTCCACGGGCTCACGGGGAGGAGCAACCAGAGCCCTGGGTGGGTTGGGTCAGGGCTGCAAGAAAAAGGCCAAACCTCCACTGAACAGGCTTGCCTCCGTGGACACAGAAGGGCATCCCAGGCCAGTCGATCTTAGATGCCAATATGGTTTGAAATCTTGTAAAGTCTCAGTGACCTATGATGGCCAACTATTCACTTGTCAGGTAAAGATACTTAAAGCATTTAATAAAGCCTAAATTTAATAATATAAAAGTCATTATTTTTTATATTTATGTATTTATATTCATATAAAAATACAATTATTTAAGATAAATAATAAATTTAAAAATATGTTTATTTTAATACATTTAATAAAAGTCATTTATTTTATTATAATAAATTTAAAATAATTATATTATTTATGTAAATAAATGTATTAAAAATGTGTTTAAAATAAAATTTGTTGGGCAGCCCGGGTGGCGCAGTGGTTCAGCACCATCTTCGGCCCACGGCGTGATCCTGGAGACCCAGGATCCAGTCCCATGACAGGCTCTCTGCATGGAGCCTGCTTCTCCCTCCACCTGTGTCTCTGCCTCCCTTTCTCTCTCTCTCTGTGTCTCTCATGAATAAATAAATAAAATCTTCAAAAAATTGTTTTATTATTATTTATTAAAAATGAAAAAATATTTAAAACAAACAACCCCCTTGCCCCAATATGCTTTCTTTTATCAACAGTATTTCATCCAACAGACAGGGTATTCTTACCATCAAAAAATTAGGAAGGACCTAACATCATAATAAAAGAAAGTCCTTTAAACTGAATATAATTTGTGAAAAACACCCACTGTGTCATTGTCTTATTTTGCTGTGGACCAATAGAAACTTAACCTTCAGGCTGTCACAGTCCGTGCAAGGGCCCTTGGCAACCACATGTCTAGGTGCCAAGGATGTCTCTGGAAGAGAGATCCACCCCTACTGAGACACCTGGTCTCTGAGTTACAAGTGGGCACCGGGAGGGCACTACATAGGAGCCAGGAATGCTCCTGCTGCCACTGCCCTCCTACCGGAACCTTTGGGGCCCAAGCAGATGCCACCAAGGCCAGAGAGCCTTCCCTCGTGACCTCAGGTCACAAAGCAACTGGTTCTCTTTGTGCTCACGAGCATCTCGATGCTTCCATGCATGGGAGCATCCCGTGGACCCCCATGGGGTAACCGGCTAATCCTGCTTCACATTCTAGACAGTTCCTTGGTTTGTCCTCGTCAAGTGTACTGAAGGCTCCTTGAAAACACGGGTGGTTTCTTAATCAGCTCTGGGCACTGCCCTTGTGCCTTGTACATAGCAAGCTCTTAAGAAATAGTTAGTTACTCAATAAAATCTACGTCATCATCTTGCTTTTCCATTTTTTTCTCTCCATCCTTCCTTTCCTTCTTGCCCCTTATTACCTCTCTGCCCCCCCCCCTCCCCCGGCCCCATATTCAGTGTCATCTTCTCCGTCTCCTGCCTGTTAGCACCGGGTGGGGGCTTTTCGCACCGACAGGGTTCTCTGGAATTCTGCACCCTACCGCTTCCCTCCTTCCTTTCTGCAACTTCAGATATGCGGAATAAAGATAAATGAACTGTGACATTTGCCTTTTACATCAACACAGGAGAGAAGAAAACAAAAACAGAAGAGAAGATTGCTGTCAGGCAACACACGGCCCATCCCCGTTGGAAAAGCTTGGCCTTTTTTTCTGCCAACGATGACCTTCAGGATCCAGCTAAATCCTGCACACAGTAAAAAATATATATATATTTTTTCAGCATTCGGTCCTTCCATTTCTTTCCTGAAAAAAATGAGAAAGCCAAGGCTTTAGGCTCCCCTAAATCCGTTCCTATCTCTGTTCTTCCTTTTTTGAATCCTCGGTATTTACCAATGACTTCCTGTTCCTTCCTTCCTTAGAACATTCGGCCAGATACCGTCCTCACCTCCTGGTCCTCGGGCCCCAACCTTTGAGCCTCAAGCCTCAGTGACTCTGCAGACTCCTTTCTTGTGGGTCCCGGGGCCCTGGCTTTGAGAAGTCGTGTGAAGAGGGGCTGGGAGCGCCTGTGCCGGCTGGGAGGTTTTCCGTGGATTTCTGCGGGAATGCTGGAGGTCTCGTATCACCCACTCTGTAGCCCTGGTGTGCTCCAAAATGAGCTCTATTTCTGGGCCTGTCAGATGAAATGCTGTTGCTCCCAGTTATTTTTGGCTCGTTGCCCTTCGGAATAGGTGCACATTCAGCTCAATTTTCCCCCGACCCTGAGCTGGGACAACGCCGGCAGCTCTCCTCAGCCGAGCCTCCTCTCCAGCCTGGAGCCTTTGCCCCCTAAGCAGCAGCAATCACAGGTGCCCTGGACTGCACAGCTAGGCTGTTGGTGTTGCGACCAGATGGGCAGCAGGGAAGTCCGCTCCCTGGCTCCCACCCACCGCTGGTGACAGCTTTGTGAGTGGACCTCCCTGGGCAGGTGCAGCCTGGCATCCAGAACCTCCTCACTCATTCTGCACCCTGCACCCTGTCCCACTGGCCATGGCCATGGCTGCAAAACCTTCTCCTACCTGGGGAGACCTGGGATGGTGGGAGTACTTTTTAGGCTCCATGAGCACAGACTTATCTGTACACTGAGGGTCTAAGGACCCTGGGATGCAGGTCAAGGGCACGTGTCCGCATTTGGAAGGGTCTCTTGGGGGAGCGTGTTGAGAAGAACATGTGCGTGGAATGGAAGGGTGGAGGGAAGTTGGGTGTCAATGTGCAGATCCACTTGGGATGGAGCCGTGAGGGACATCGACTGAGCACCCAGGGAGAGGGGGTGTAAATAACTGAGGAAAGAGAGTACACATGAGACCTTGGGGAAACGGGTTGTATCTGCAAGCCTGACAGTATTTTACAAATGCATCCTGCGGCTGACACGGCGATCCTTAGGCGGGCGCTAACATCCACGGAGGATTTTAAGTCTATCCGGCAATAAACAGTATCAAGCAAAATGAAATGTTAGGATCAACTGTACTTGTAGGGATACTCAGTAAGGTCCCTATAAAATTGAGAATTGCCTAGAAAAAAGGAAGCTAGACCAGGGTTCGTTCTCTCTCTCTCTCTCTCTCTCTCTCTCTCTCTCTCTCTTTTAAGATTTTGTTTATTTGAGAGAGAGATATGGGATGCCTGGGTGGCTCAGCAGTTGGGCATCTGCCTTCGGCTCAGGGTGTGACCCCAGAGTCCCGGGATCGAGTCCTGCATCAGGCTCCCTGCATGGAGCCTGCTTCTCCCTCTGCCTGTGTCTCTGCCTCTCTCTGTGTGTGTCTCATGAATAAATAAATAAAATATTTATTTAAAAGAGAGAGAGCGAGCAGAGGGAGGGGCTGAAGGAGATGGGGAAGCAGGCTCCATCCCAGAACCCAAGGCAGACTCTTAACTGACTGAGACACCCAGTGCCCCAGAAGTTCTCTTAACAGCTACTCACCTTGGGGCACCTGGGGGGCTCAGTGGTTGAGTGTCTGCCTCTGGCTCAAGTGGTGATCCTGGGATCCTAGGATTGAGTCTTGCATCGGGCTCCCCGCAGGGAGCCTGCTTCTCCCTCTGCCTGTGTCTCTGCCTCTCTCTGTGGGTCCCTCATGAATAAATAAAAAAAATCTTAAAAAAAAAAACTCCTTATCTCTACAGCTTTTGGCCTAGAGATTTCTTTTTAAAATTCTTATCCAGTGTTACTCTGAGGCATTAATTCATTCAATCCTCCTGACATGGGCAACAGCAGCCCCATTTTACAGATGAAGGAACGGGGACATTTGGAAGACCCCAGGTCCACAGTCACGAGGAGGCAAAGCTGGTTTGGCTGCAGGCAGCTTTGCTCAAGGACCCCAGCTTCCACCAGCTACAGTAAACTCCTGCTGTGACAACAGGTGGCAGAGAGGCAAGCGGGGGTCCTAAGGTGTGGTAGAGCGGGTCACACCTGGGTTTGAAACTTCTTGAGAACACACATTACCATGTCAGACACATCTGTCTAGGGCCATCCCACCACTTCCCAGCTGTGTTACCTCGGGCAGGTCAACAAAGCATTTTTGAACCTCAGTCTCCACCTCTGTAAAACTGAGGATAAAGTCACCGATTTGGGCCATCGATGTGGTGTTGGGAAGACCATCAAGGTAGCATGGGTGAGGATGCACGGCAGCTTGGTAAGCCCTACATGAGAGCAAAGCACTGTTTGGGTAGCATTCACACTTGCCTACTTGCAAGAAAAGGCCCACAAGGAAGGATAACATCCCTTATAAGTTTATGAAAAATGGAGGGGCACCTCGGTGGCTCAATCACTTAAGCGTCTCTCTCTCTCTCTCTTTTTTTTTTAAGATTTTATTTATCCGGGATCCCTGGGTGGCTCAGCGGTTTCGCGCCTGCCTTCGGCCCAGGGCGCAATCCTGGAGTCTCGGGATCGAGTCCCGCGTCGGGCTCCGGGCGTGGAGCCTGCTTCTCCCTCTGCCTGTGTCTCTGCCTCTCTCTCTCTCTCTCTCTATGTCTATCATAAATAAATAAAAAGAAATCTTTTAAAAAAAAGATTTTATTTATCCATTCACAAGAGACACACACAGACACAGGCAGAGGGAGAAGCAGGCTCCACGCAGGGAGCCCAACATGGGACTCGATCCCAGGTCTCCAGGATCACGCCCTGGGCTGAAGGCAGCGCTAAACCACTGAGCCACCCGGGTTGCCCTTAAGCATCTAACTCTTGATTTGGGCTCAAGTCATGACCTCGGAGTTGTGGGATCGAGCCCTGCATCAGGCTCCAGGCTCATCAGGGTGTCTGAGATTCTCTCTCTCCCTCTGACACCCCCTAGAAAATAATGAATAAGTCTTTAAGAAAAAGGCTATGAAAAGTAGAAAAGTTGATTTTTTAAAAGATTTTTATTTGTTCATTCACAAGAGACAGAGAGGCAGAGACACAGGCAGAGGGAGAAGCAGGTTGCTTGCGGGGAACCCAATGCAGGACTCGATCCTGGGGCCCCGAGATCACGCCCTGAGCTGAAAGCAGATGCTCAACCATTGAGCCACCCAGGTGTCTTGAAAAAAGGTTTATAAATACCTGTGGTGGCAGACCTCCAAAGATGACCCCCCCCCCCATGAAGCTCGTCTCCATCATGACCCTGGAGTGGGGAGGGTGTTCCCCCAGTATTTCCCCTGGTGGAAGCCAGCTGCGTGTGTCAACTGCAACCACCGGCAGGCTCTGACATCAAGGTCCAAGCTAGCCACGTGGAGGGAGAGAGGTGCTCAGCTGGCCTCCAGCCATTCCAGCCATCGTGTGGGCCAGACACGTGCATGAGCAAATCATCTGGAACACTTACCCCAGTCAAGCCTTTAGATGAGTCCAACCCAGCCGCCATTCGATGAAAACTTCCTGAGAGTCCCCAAGCAAGAGCTGCCCCACTGAGTCCGGTCAACTCGCTCAACCGTGAAAGGTAAAAATAAATTGTTTTGAGCCACAAAGTTTAGAGGTAGTTTGTTGATCACAGTAGGTAACTGAAAACAGTGTTCTGGGCTAATAGCAGTATTTTTAATGAACAGGTGGTTAGCTTTGAGCTCCCTGGCACTCAAAGCAAAAAGGGGAGCAGGATGGGTTGTGCACCCTTCTTATTATCTTGAATATTCTGATTGACCTGAATGGATAGTTCATCTGACTCATCTCCTTGTGGTCAAATCAGAGTTCTCATTAAAGTATCTTCCTTACATGGGAATCTCTCCCGTCTTTACCAAAATTACAGTGGTACAAATTCTATAATCTGCCCTGCTAGAGCAAACCGAAGAATTGCAGTTGTCACTCGCGAGAAAATGTTCCTTGCACCTGGCCCAAATCTTTCCGACTGTAGCTCAAGCTCCTGTTTGGTTCTCAGCGCATCTTCTGCCTCCTGCCTCATTCCCGTCCCAAATTAAGTCACAAACGGGCTCAGTGTCTCTGGGGTCCTAAGCAGCCAAAATTAATGATTAAAATAGAAATGCTGAAAATAGTTGAAACTGAAGCAGATTGGATGATTTATTCAAACCTTCAGGAAAAATTACTATTCAGCCCAGAATTGGAAATTAGACTTGTGGTTCCTAAGAATGCAAAACTTCCCTGGTGCTAACCCCCTACAAGGAAAAGGAAAAAAAAAAAAAGTAAAATACATACACGGGAGTCTTTGTGCCCTCTAGAGCCCATGCCCTGGGAGGTCAGGAATCATATCTGCATCCTGGATAGCGCAATGCTTAATGCCTTACTGATGCTTTAGCTTTTCTTCATTAAGTGACCTTCCAAGTCTACGATAATAAAAAACATAAAGCTGAGTGTGAATCAGTGATTTCCATTCTTTGCAGTGTGACTTCAGTGAATGGGTGTGTTAATAGCCTGTGGGTCCCATCCTCAGAAGGTTGGGTTAGCACATGGAGTATATGAGGTCACCTCACTTACCTGGAACCTGAACGAGGCCCAGGCCACCCTAAGGAGGTAGTGAATTTTGTCTTTGTGTCGTTGACCTCATCTCCTATACTCTTCGCCTCACTTGTCTTCATATCCCTGAACTGGACTCCGAGTCTATAGTGAACCTCTGGGTGGGTGACTGAAAGATTAGCAGAAAAGACCATTCTCAAGTCACAGCTGAGTTCCTTATCCTACATTTGCATAAATGCTTTCAAGTCACCAAGACGTTTCTCATCTGTATTTCAGTCCATTGTCTCAACAATTTCTGTGGAATCCTGTGAAATAATCCTATTACAAGTTGAATTGTGTTCCCTAAAATGGTATATTGGGAGTCCTAACCCCCAGTGCCTGCAATTATTTATTTGAAAATAGGGTCTTTGCAGATGTTTGTCAAGTGAAGATGAGATCGTTGGGTGGGCCCGGATGCAATACGACTGGTATCCTTATAAGAAGAAGGAAGTTTGCTCACAGACGTGCACTGAAGGATGACAATGTGAAGACACAGAAGGAAGAAGGCCACATGAGATTGGAGCTCCGCTGCCACAAGCCAAGGAATACCTGGGCTTCCCAGAAGCTGGAAGAGGCAAGGAAGGATCCTGTCTAGTGGCTTCAGAAAGAAGTGCCTTGATTTTGAATTTCTACCTTCCAGAACTGGGAAACAACAGATATCTGTTCCAGTTTGGGGCACTTTGTTCCAGCAGCCCTAGAAAACTAATATACAGGTGTTGTCATTTTTCCTATATTTTTTAATGCAATGTTGTTGGGTACCTACTGCATACCAGACTCTGCTGAGCTCTAGAACTCAGACATAAGGGTACAGGTTGATACATAGTAAATCAAAGACCCAAGCCCACTTGGATGGGTTTCTGTGCTCATTCGGTGCTCTTCCCCAGTGTTCTCACACCCAGGGTCCACCCCCATCCATTACCCCTGTCTGGTCTGTGCCCATTCCAGCAACTGTCTGAGAGGTAGGCAATGCCAAGGCTGGAAGCGGCTTGGAAGATCTTATCCCGCCCCTGGGTGTGCCAGGTGCGCCTCCCGAGGTGCAGAGGGGTCACGCTACCAAGTAGAAAGGCAGCAACCGAACTCCAACACATCCTCTCGCTCCCTGGCTCTGATTAATTCATGTTATGAATAAATTCAACAAACAACAAATGTTTGTCGAACGAACACTCAATTATTAATCACTGATAAAGAGAATGTGTTATATACCTCCTGGAGGTATTTGAATGCAAAACAATGCCTTCACCCGGAGGAGCGAGTTTCTGATCATGGAACGTGGGGCTGAAGTTGGGACGGACAAAGCAGGACAGGGAGATTTGTGTGGGGGTGGGGGGGGGGCGGTGAGGGTAGGGTCTTTCACTGACCTGGTGTCTCAGATCCTTAAAGCAACTTCAGTGTCTGCTCAGGATGGAACTGGCTAGCTGGAGAATTCTGGAGGGGGCTGAGGAAGAGATTGCTGTCCTCTGTACTTGGAGCGGCAGTGAAGGGCTGTGACCAGTGCCCTCCTGGATGCCGAAGGAAGCACTGGCCTCATTATATGCATGTACCATGACTGCTGTTTTAAACTCCAATACTGCTGAACAATTCAGAAATAGATCCATTATAGGTCTGCTTTCGCCCCAGGGCTTTAACACAGGTCACTAGAAAATCCAAGATTGCACAGTAATTCAAACTCTTAAGAGGGAAAGGGAAAAAAAAATCTCTCCCGCCCCTCAGAGTTCCTCCCTGCAGCCTAACAGGGAGCCCCTCTTTATTTCTGAGGTGCTTTGGCATAAATAGCTTTTATGTTGGACTTGAAATCTCAATTTTTCTCCAACTATTAATTGATAAGAGCAGCTCATTTTACCTCTCATGCTCTGAAGTAAGATTACAGGATAAATAAACTGGGTCAGGTTTAGCAGGATGGACGTGAACTGTTCCCTAATTCCCCTTAATCTCTGGTAGAGGAATAACTAGGATTTGGACGTCAACATTCAATAAGCAATTATGCCGCTCCTTCAAAGACGGGCTAAATTAATCTGCCATTCCCTCAAAGAGAATCCAACGAACCTCCAAACTTTGTCCTTTCATTGCCACCTCCTTGTCTTGTTCTGGCCCTTGAGAAGAGTTGGGATTGCAGGAGGGATTGCATTTGATTTATATTAATTTTTAGAGTATCAGGGAATCTCTTGTTTTACTTGAGACGGATCCGAGAGAAGAGGTCAGTAAACAGGGTTTTCTCAGCTGCTGATCACCACGCCGTGCTCAGCATTTCATGAGCCTGGCTTCTCGTTTTCACAGCGCGTAAGAATCATTATCTAATTATTAATCTCACCCTAGAGTTCCGAGGAGCTTGTGACGCCCGGTGAAGTTAATGAAGGCTTTTACCTGCGGATCTGCCGCTAAATCACAGTGATTGACCGAGTGCCCACAATATGGTAGGGACTGAGAGAATTGACAGAGGGGGAGAAGGAATTAAACAGAAGGAAATTAAGAAGAAGAAGAAGAAGAAGGCGTGGAAACGAGGCGGGGCGAGGGGCGAGGAACCAAAGGAAATTGCAACTTCAAAACATCTCATTAAGAAAATGGAACAGTTAAGGAAGAACTCACCAAGTAATCTGCTTAAACTTTAATTAATTATTCATTTATATATATTTATGTGGCACACTTTCTCTAGGGACCCCAATGTGCTTGGCAAACGTATTAAATAATTAACTCTCTCGAATCTGAGTGAAGTGGAGAGGGAGCAAATTTACTCCAGAAAAGGACCAGCGGGTTGGTGAGTGATGAATGTGTCTCACTTTGAAGCGGCAATCCCGTGTGATACCCACCAGTGGCCACGTAACAAAAGAATGTCTTCTGGGGCTAAGATCACTATAGCGAGCCGTCCTAGCACCTTCCAGAGTAAGCGGCACTTATTTATACACATAAATGATGATACATAGATAGACCAACAGGCAGGCACATCAATCCTGTGAATTATATAGAAATCCGGTATATTTTGAGGAAGGGTGTTGTTAGAAGAAAGTTAAATGGAGTGCCTTAAAAAAAAATACTGCCTTCCAGACAGAAATAAAAGTGAAGAATATTGGGGCACCTGGCTGGCTCAGTCGCTAGAGCATGCGACTCTTGATGTCAGGGTCATGAGTCCAAGCCCCCATGTTGGCCAGGAAGCCCACTTAAAATAAAATTTTTAAAAAAATGGGAAGAAGTATCTCAAATCAAGAACACTGAAAATGGCAGTAAATAAAATGAAATTGTGAAGGCCAAATGCCAAACAATGAGCAGTAGCATTTGGTAAGTTGTGCTTAAACAGATTCGGATTTCCTGAACTATATCCTCAATGCATCATTGACAGGGTACCATTTAAATATATATATATATATATATTTTTTTTTTTAATTTCCTTGTTGTGTCCTGTTGTGTTCTGTGGTCTACAGCTGCGGAAGTAGGTGGATTAGGCAGGAAAATGTTGGTTCATTCACATTAAAGCTAAAGATATATAGATTATATATATATATATATATAATCTATATATCTTTAACACCAGTGATTTAAACATCTTTCTGAAAAGTTTAGATGTGTCTACCGATCAGTGGAGGGCAAAAACAAACAAAAAAACTTGGGGAATTAAAAAAAGAGAAACAACAAAAAACAAGAAGCGAAAGCCGCAGCTGGTGTGGTGCAGTGTGTGGAGTGAGCCGGGCAACCACATACTCAGCAGAAGATTCCTGCCTCCTTAGGTCCGACTTCTGTTCACTGCATCTTAAAACTAGCAAATTGGAATCCCCCCCTCGCAGGAGGACAGACACGGTCCTGGGAGAGGTCAAGGTAATTGAAACCACTGCATGCATTCGCTCATGTCCACATGGCCAGGCGACACATCACCCGGCAGCTCACGTGGAGGTTCGGCCAACTGCCCTATGGGAGGCTCCAGTGTGGGAGAGACCCGCTCAGGAACAAGACAGATATATTCTTATCTACTTTTTTTAAAAAATGAAAGATGGTCTGAGCCCAAGAACACCAGCAGAAATTGAAATACAAAAGGGAAGGGTGATGAGTCTGAGGGAAGAAACTTTTTAAAAAGCAAATAAAACCACTCTATTGATTCCAAACTCCACCTGGAATGGTGATGGCTTTCAATTTTTATTTTATCCTCTTTTTTAAAGAGAATTCAGCTTCCTTCTCTCCTTCCTTTCTTCCTTCTCTCCTTGCCCCCTCCCTCTCCTTTCTTTTCTTTCTTTCTTTCTTTCTTTCTTTCTTTCTTTCTTTCTTTCTTTCTTTCTTTCTTTCTTTCCAGCAACTTGGTGTGTGGGATAGAATTGGTTTTCCACCAATTTGCAAATGAGAACGTGTGAGCCGGTCCCCTGACCCTCTGAGCCAACTCTGTCCATTGAAAATGATGACAGCCACTCTCAGGATTGTCTTGAGGGTTAAATGAAATCCCTTAATTTCATTTAAGGAGTGGCTTGGGGTGGCTGGGGTGCTTTGCAAGCCATACACATGCGGGGTTATTAGTATCGGTCTGGACAGGGAGGAAACCCTGTGTCCAGGGCACACACTTCTGAGCGTCAGCATTGAAAACTCACGGGTATCTCCTCCCACCCCCTTCCATCAGACGAACCTGCCGTGCTGCTGCCCCTGGAACACTCCAAAATCACGCTCTAGTTTCAGAGATGTTTATCTCCCAGTATTATTAGCTTTTCCCCTTGAACTAACCCAGGTTTATCTGGCTAATTTCAACATTAGTCAGGCTTCCGTCTTTAGCTTTCATGTAAAAGAACCAACATTTTCCTGCCTAATCCCCCTACTTCCGCAGCTGTAGACCACAGAACACAACAGGACACAACAAGACAAGCCCTCTCTTCATAGTCCTCCAGGGCCTATAGATAAATTTTCCTTCCAGAAGATAAATATGCAGGCGGCCTGGAGTGACTTCTGTCCAGAGCTTTCTGTTATTCACACGGACTAAATTCTTCTAACTCCATTCACATTTTCAGTACAGATCGCTTATATCTTCTAAGCTAAAATGCCAAAAAGCTTTCTCAGATTGTGTCAGCCATGGTATTACCAGTATTTTAGGTAGTATTTTATTTATTACCCATATTGTGGATCTATTCAGTGATGCTTGCTGTATCTATCACATACATACACATATAGCTTGAGTCTGTTGCATATATTGCATACACAGGGCAGTGACATGTCTTAGAGATGAGCTCAAACTTACTTCGTATGCATAATAAGTTTATATAAGTCATATATATTTTTTTATGGACACAAAATAAGTTTTAGCTCGTGTATGTCTAATCTCAACTCACCAGATTTAAATTTAGGGTGGTTAACAGGTACTTCCGCGACATTTCTAAATCCTGCATCTCCAATTATATAAAAGAAACATCTGCCTACCTCACCAATTTCACAAAAAAGAAATAGGCAAAATACCGAGACAGCTTGGCAGCCTCGAAGTGAGAGGTACCGCTCTTCAAATGATAACGCCGGGTCCCCCAACTGTGATCTCATTAAACCTCACAACACTCGGACAAGGGATTCAAGTCACTGCTTTTATTATTATTTTTAGAGAAAAGACAGTGGAGATCCAAGGAGACGTAGCCAATTTCCAAGGTCACTCACACACAGCATGGTAAAGAGGCTGCGGGCCAGTCGCCTTCAGCTGCTGGGCCGCAGCCCCGGCTGCAGAGCGGTGGCTGTCCCCGCGGAGGATGAGGACACCGGACCCCTGTCCCAGCGCTGCATCCTCTTGGGAAATTTTGCAGAGCTTTTCTAATTCCTCCAGACAACAGTTAAGCATTCGAATGATTGCATTAGAGCTTTTAATACCTTCCCATCTCCCACCAAGACTGAGCTGGGGAGAAGTGTTTCAAGTCTCAGGAGCACAGGAATCGAACAACCGCTTCCTTTTTTATTCCTCTGCAAAGGAAGAAATGGGAAAGCCGTTTGTGCATTTCAAACCTCAAATTTCGAAGTCGGCTTGCAGAATCATAAGCTCGACTTCCCTCAGTGAATAGAAGAGGATCGGCCCCTTGGTTGGGAGTTTTGAGGAAGGCTTGCGGGTGGTCATTTTCGTACGTATGCTGTGCGTCTAAATGGTTTGAGAAATAAAGGTGATTTTACGTTGAAAAACCACTAGCCATATTCCGTATAATATATATTTTTTAAATTTATGTAAATCTTCAAGTTTTTGGCAATGCTTATTGTTAGTTCACAAAACCATCTACACTAGATGTATTAGTTATAACTCCCATATTACAGTGGCTTCAAGCGGCAGGGAGGGAGGACTTTGCTCCCTAGGGGACATTCGGCAATGCCCAAAGACATTTTTGGTTGTCACAACTGGGAGACAGGGTGGTGTGCTATTGCTGTCTACTGTGCAAAGGCCACTGTCTACTGTGTTAAACATACAACACCCAGGACAGGGGCGCCTGGGTGGCTCAGGGGTCGAGCGTCTGCTTTTGGCTCAGATGGTGATCCCGGGGTCCTGGGATCGAGTCCCACATCAGGGGTCCCTGCAGAGAGCCTGCTTCCCCCTCTGCCTGTGTCTCTGACTCTCTCTGTGTGCCTCTCATGAATAAATAAATAAAATAATAAAAAAATAAAATAAAATAACGCCCAGGACAGCCTACCACAATTAAGAATGGTCTCGGCCAAAATGTCAATAGCGCCAAGGTTGAGAAATCCTGCTCTAAGACAATCACAGTCAAAATTCAGGAAATAGTTGCCTTTCCCTTTCCTTCCCCCCCGCCCAGGACTCTGCTCCTCCAAGATTTATTGTTGTCTTAGAATGCTAGCCATTATGATAGCTTGAACCGAAAATATTTTTTTCAGGTCTTTTGAATCTCCCACCGTTGACTACCTGGGGGATGAAAATGCTATTATGATGCATTTTATTATTAGCATTATGAATGGAGCCCAGAAGTTTATATTTTGAATTTATCTATATTTAATCTCGGTTGTCGATTGAAGCCCCGGCACACAAAGGCCACACATTATCTTTTCGGGAGAGATTATGCCAGTTGGTGGGGTGCCTTGTGTTCTATTAAGGTTGCAGCCAGGCTTCCCTGTCAGGCCGTTACAGTTAAACACATTCAGATCTGCAAGCAGCGAGCGCGAGCTTCCTGCCCAAGTGGCTCATTGTGCACAGAGGAGAGAGCAGATCCAGACCAGCGGAGCGTGACCCTCTGCCACCCCTGAGTATCCTCCCTATTATCCACTCAGGCCTGGGAGGCCAGCCTGCCTGACAGCTCACAGCTGTCGGGGGACACCTGTAATTGAGTCAAGCTGCTGACCAGGGACTGCGTAAAGGCAAGAACAAGAACTTCTAAAACCCTCTTCCTCATCAACCTCTGAGTCCCACAGCCCACACTGTGAAATTGGATGTCTTCCGGTCCTCCACCCATCCTCCCCCACCTGTCAACTTGGCTTCTAAGGGCAAAGCTCCTTTATTTAGGATCCACAAGGTCTTTGCTCACTCTACTCCTGCCGCACTGACCTTCATTCTCATCCTCATGCAAGTCAGACTCTCTTCCATCACAGGGCCTTTGCACAAGCTGTTCTCATTTCCTCAAGCCCCCCGCCAACCGCATCCCTCCATGTCACCTAGTTAACGCACCTGTTCATTGAACAGATATCAGCCCAGGCATCACTTCCTCAAGGACACTTCCCAGACCTCTGTAAGTCAAATCCTTCTAATACCCACTTCCATTGTGCATCATGTTCCTCCTTCAGAGTGTTCGCACTGATGCAGTTTTACAATTATTTGAATACTGTCTGTTAGAAAAAAAAAATACTGTCTATTAGGACACATTATGATACCCTGAGAACCAAGCATGACACTTGGCACATAGTAGGTGCTGGGTCTTGCCTGACCATCTAATTAAACAAATGAATCAGTGAATGAACAAATGAACAAATGAATGAAGAAATGAAAGAATCCTAAGATCTAAAATCAAGAGCAAAGCCATAGATATGAAACCGTGTATGTGACATCTGGACTGTCACTATTTGGTATTTAGATTATTGAGAAGAGCAGAAGAGAAACCTTGCCTACAAAACATGCAAATGAAAAAAAATTGTATACTGCACTTAGAGCGTCATTAAGTTAGAGAACAACTCCTACACTCTGCTCTAAGATGAAACCAACATCCAGATTCTCATGGCAAACTTAGCTTCCCTACAATTCCCTTTTCTTCTTCTCCTTCATCCCACTGCTTCCTAAACGTGAAAAATCCACAGCTGAGCCATTTCTTTATGTTTCTTGGGTGAGGTCAACCTGCCTTCTCCAGTCGTATATTGTGCAATACCCAAGAGGCCAACACTACCATTTGAGATATTTAAATATGACTTTGAGAAATGAGTCTGTCTTAGATATAAAAGCCTACAGTCACCGTGATGAACATGACTGTAATGTTTAAAATCCCTAAATAAAGAGATGCAGTACTTCCTGCATATTCATTGCTGAAATGAATATCATATATGATTCCTGATTTGGGAAGTATTCAAATAAGGCAGTGGAAGGGAACGTGGATTGACTCACTTTTATCAATGAAAACAACTGCACTCGACCAGAGGAAGAACCGTCTCCTCTCGTATCAAGAGCAACGTGTGCATGGGAGGCAGTTCTACAGATTAGTCTCTGAGCAAAGCTTTATTTTTATATTATTGTGTCATTTTATGCACAGTCCCCAAGTGCCCTGTCAGTGACAGCCATTCATTAAATCACTTACACTATCATATAAAAATAAAGATGGATTTTAAGCTACGCTGAGCCCGTCAGTCGGTCAGCAAATACTGATTGCTCCCCAGGGGGTCTCAAGAATTCTTATAGATGAGAAAGGTGTGTATTAAGGAAATATATGGTCCATTTCCCTGAAAGGACTTGGGAGCTAATCTAAGTGACAAAGAGATGAGCCTGTAATAAAAATAAGATTGTTCAGATAAATACCATCTTGGCAAAATGGATTGAGGGTCAACAGCGAATCCTCTTCCCATTCAGCCAATACGACTCAGGTGCTACTCTGGACAGAGTGGGGAAGCCATTCTGTGACTATTATTAAACAGCTTGATGAAAGCCTAGAAGGTCATGACCCTGAGTGAAGAGGCTCTAAGAGGTCAGCTTGGTTCATATACAGCAGAACTCCTCCAACTTGGACAGGCGAAACCACAGGATGAACTTGGTGCATCGTCCAGAAAACACCATTTCCCCCTTTCTGGCATAAAACGTGTAACATTTTTCAACATGGAAATGGACCTGGCTATGTCGTGGAGAAAAAGAACAACAACAACAACAAACTCTGGGAAGAGGCAGATCCACAGGAGCTCTCGTGGACTGAAGGTGGGAGAACGGATTGGTTCAACCACTCTGGAAAACTGGAAGTACTAGGTTAAGATAAGCCCAATGCATGATCCAGCAATGCACTTCTAGACATCTACAGTCCTGAAGTCATGCTCAGGAGCACCACAGATATTTATAGGAATGTTCATGGCAGGGGCGCCTGGCTGGCTCCGTCGGTTAGGCGTCTGCCTTTGGCTCAGGGTCCTGGGATAGAGCCCCGCATCCGGCTCCCTGCTCAGCGGGGAGTCCTTCTCCTTCTCTTTCTGCCCTTCCCTCTGCTCATGCTCTTTCTCTCTCTCAAATAAATGAACGAAATCTTTTAAAAAATTAAGAATATTCATGGCAGTATTGGTCATAATAACCAACAACCGGACAAAGCCTAAACGCCCCTCGACAATGAAATGTATAAAGAAATTGTGATGTGCTCACGTATAGACACACAGCAATGGCAATGAGCAGATGACAGCTGCCCAAAGCATCATAGGTGAATCCCAAAAATGTGTTGAGTGGACAAAGACCTGCACAAAGAAATAGTGTTTGAGTCCATTCACATAAAATCCCCAAAGAGCCAAAACTGAACAATCGCATCAGTGGTCAAAATAATGGTTGGTTTCAGGGTGCCTGAGTGGCTCAGTCACTGAAGTATCTGACTCTTGATTGTGGCTCAGGTCGTGATCTCAGGGTTGTGAGATTGAGCCCCGAGGTCTCCACACTCAGCCGCAAATCTGTTTCTCTCTCTCTCCCTCTGGCCCCCCTCACCCCCCTCCCTCGCGCTCTTTCTCTCTAAAATAAATAAATAAATCTTTAAAAAAATAGTAGTTGGTTTCCTTTGGGGAAAAGATAATGAGGCACAAAGGGGTGGGAGGCTGCTGCTGGGATATTCGTTTACCTGGTGGCCATATGCCTTGTGATAGTTCATTAAGCCGTATATTTGTTTTGTGTACTTTCTGGAATGTATGTTATACATGCATTATATTTCAGTGATTGAAACCTCTTCTTAAAGCACGTGGCCCTTTGGAAATAAAACCACTAGCGTTCAAAGAAATATATTACTTGCAGGTAGGTGCACCCACCCCCAGCAGCCCCAATTTTGCTGAAATATTTGCTCATCCTTTGTAATTTTTTTTAGAGATTTTATTTATTTATTTATGAGAGACATGGAGAAAGAGGGAGAGACACAGGAAGAGGGGGAAGCAGGCTCCCTGCGGGGAGCCCAATGCGAACTCCATCCCAGGACTCCAGGATCATGACCTGAGCTGAAGGCAGGTGCTCAACCACTGAGCCACCCAGGCATCTCCCTCATTCTTTGTAATTAAGCTCAAAAGACATTGGCTCAGGTGGTGGCGGTTGAGGGGAGAGGAGTTATCTAAGACCTGGGAGCTGGAAGGTGGTAGGAGGTTGGCCGGGTTCTGTTTCCTAGCCCTGGGAAGAATCCACCAGGAACACTATTGCCTGGGAACTGTGCCAAATGTAAACACTAAACTGGGGCTACCTGGAGAGGCTGGAAACAGATAAATCAGCAATGGGGGCAGGATTTGGGTATAAGTGTAGAAGCCAGAGGGCAGAGCACGGCAAATGACACCAAAGGACAGATCTAACTGGCAAGGCAGTAAAGAGGGAATAACTGGAGATAAGCTGCTGAGGACGGACTCTAAGAGCAGGTCACAAAGGGAAGATGGGTCAAGAGCTGGGGCCCGGGGGGCTAGGGCTGCTTCTCCCCACGCTGCCATGATCCGGCGTTAGAACCCCCCAGCAATCAGAGAAATCGGAATTTGAACCTGGGCTTCCAGGTGGTGAAGAGGGCATATTTATCAAGGCAGGAGGATAGAACACATTTTGTCGAGCTGATTGTTAGCTTGATTTATAACTTCTGAGTATTTGAGGGTATGGATGCGGGCCTCTGCTGTAGCCTTGCCCCAGGGCCCATGGACATTAGGGGCGGACCTGCTAAAACCTCATATTCCTCACTTAGGAGAAACTGCCTCTCTGGCAGATAGTATGCTTTGCTCCCTTGCCCGAGCTTTACAAGAATTTTCTGGAACACTGATGCTTACGTATCCATGCCTGATATTAGCTGCCCCCCACCCCCACCCTCCCAGCTATGGGCAAACTCCACACTGAGGTATCTATGCCAGTAAAAGTGCTGCACGGGACAGGAGCAAGTCCAGGGCCTTGTAGGAACACGTAAGAGGTGCCCCAGTAGTCTGTACACCGGGGAGGCGGTGAAAGGTTTCCAAACTCTGCTGAAATCAGCTGCTGTCCCTGGCAGGCTGCAGACCTCACACTCGGGGCCCCTGCAGAGCGGAAATGGAGTGGTTTGGCCAGACTTGCCCGCCTCCTGGTGCGCACTGCTCACTCCTCTTCTGTAAGCGTGTGACTCTCCACTCTGTGTCGCATACTGGCAATCGAATTTGGCCACTTGATTAAAGGTGGAGGTAAACAGCACAGAGGAAGCGTTTGTGGTCATCTCCGAAGTTGCTGGTCTGATGGGGGAGGCGGCAAAGACTTTGGGGCAAGGGTCAGCAAGCCTTCACCCTAAAGCACCAAACCAAATTCTACCTATTTCAGGCCTGTGGGTCATCCCTTGTAACCACGAAACCCTGCTTCGAAATCAGCCATGGCCCAAAGGCAGCCAGGGACAATAGAGAACGGAGTGATGCGGCCTGTGTTCGAATAAAACTTTATTTATAAAAACAGGTGGCCGGTGAGATACTACCCACGGGCCATTGTTTGCAGCATGTCTTAGGGATAAATGCCCCCCGAGACTAAGCCAAAAACCGTAGGAAGTGAGTTAATTTTTTGAATCAGTGAGAAAAGCACCACTGCCACCACTGCGTAACCTGCTTCAGGGGGAATCTTGTTGAGAGGCCTGGGCTCCGCGGGTGGAGGCCAGCAGGGAGGCCGTCTAAAACATGAATCTGTGCACGCCTTTCTCAGCCCCAGAGCCTCCGGGGCTCACAGCCACCACGGGGCTGGCTCAGTCACCCTGCCGACCCCTCCCACACCTTGTCGCTCTCCCACACACCACACTGTTCAGCGTGTGTCCTTGAGAGCTGGGCAACACAGGTGGGTCTTCCAGCCTTTGCCAGTGCTGAGACGCCCCTGGCCGCTTTCAAACTCGGTTCATCCTTGAGGACATCATTCAGATGTCTCCACCTTGATGTTTCCCTGGCCCCGTTAGGTTGGGTTCACGTCCACTCTTCTCTCTTCCCGACCAACCGACCGTGGCACCCTGGCCAGACCTCTACTTGGTCAGTACCAGTGGGAGGTGGTGGCTCCTAATTGCTCTCCGCTGGCTTAGCCCTAGCCTGTCTCACCCACTTGCTCCTCCTCCACTGGGCCGTGAACTTTCAGTCCAGGCAGTGCCTTGTGACTCTTCCTTTGCCCGATTTTTTAGCACTGGCCTCTGAGGTGATCGTGCTGCACACATGCTTGCACGACTCCTAATTCGGTGCGGAAACGGGTGGTGCTGGGCACCCCGGGGGCTCTGTGGATTCGCCGTTGACACCGTCTGCTATTTTTTCTAAGATACTTTTGGTGCCTTAATAAGCGACTCTTCCCTACAAGGCGCTTGGGAGCCGTTCATAAATGACAGAACGATATTCAAATCAAATCAGGTCCAGAGGTAAATACACAAATCTCCCCTCTACCTACATTATGTGCTCCCTTCATCAGGAGAGAGGGTTGTTTTAGTTTACACAGAGGTTGTGTATTTATGACATGCGTTTTCTCTTTGAAAGACAGCTCATGAAAATCTCCTCCTCCCACCAGGCAGGGGGACCAGGGCGCATCTTTTTTTTTCTTCTTCTTCTTTTAATGGATTTCCCAAACTGTGTTGATTTGCCCTCCAGCTGCATTTAGAGCACCAAACTGATCATTTATTCGGTGGAATCGCGTCTCCAAGTGTGGCTCTTCAAAGTGCCTTCGAGGGTCAAGTGCCGGGAGAAGGGGGCCCCCAGGCCTACGTCTACACCTGTTACCCAAGGGAAAGGCCTCACCGGTGTCTGAGATCACGCATATGCACGGGAAGTTGGTATTTGAACCTGCCTCGCCAGGCTGCTGCAGTCTCCCCCCGCGCCCCGCCCCCCGCCCTGTTCCCAGGTACTGCTCTCTCTGCAAATGAATAGTTTAATGTTGTTATTAATATTAGGCCCTCCCAGGACTGGGGGGCCAGATGTGTCTTCTCTGCCCTCGGGCTTAGCCTGGGGTAGGGGACAGGGGCAGCAGGGCCACCTTTGGGGGGGGAGGGGAACCACTTTTTTATAATTTGCACGCAGGCACCTTATAGACCCGGACTGGCCTCAAGGAAACCAAGGCAAACATTGCAAAACCTAGGCCCACCCCGATGAGCTCGATAAACCCTCACTTCCTCTAAAATGCCACACAGCTTCATCTTTTTCTCTTTATTTGCCCGGAGGATTCTTGGGGGAAGGTTAGGTCTCTAAGATTCCACCTCAGTTGGCAAGGTGGACTCAGGCCGCCCTCCCCCCCACCCCACCCCCGCTTGCCCTCAGCCTGGCCTCTCCCTCCCCAGCAGCGCCTGCTTCTTTGCTGGAGAATCTGCCTCAGTGGAACCCCGAGCCCACCTGCTGCACCCGGCCCAGGGCATCGAGGTCACGAAGCAGGAGAGAGGAAAGGGGGAAGGAGTGGAGATTAGTTCCTCTTAGGCTCGCCTGATTTCCTCTGGGCCCCGAGGATGGCAGGACATAAATAGATAATCAAAGATTTTTACTTTGCCAGGTAGGGATTATGTAATGGGAGGCTGCTCCTCGCTCTGTGTTCTGGAACTTCGCTGGGAGGAATGCTCCGCGCGTTCTCCCTCACGCCGAGCCTCTTCCCTCTGCTTTTCCTTGGAAATCTTCACGCTCAAGTCAGCAGCCTCTGAAGCTAATCAGATAATTCTGTGTAAATTAATACACACACTGGAGTTTCAACAAACACGTCTTTTAAGATCCTTTGTCGTGTGTGTGTGCGTGTGACGCGAGCTGTTGCATGGTGACATGGATAACTCGTGTCTTGGTGGTTTTTTCTTTAAAGATTTATTTATTTATTTATTTATTTATTTATTTACTTACTTATGAGACAGAGAGAGCACGAGTGGGGTGAGGGTCAGAGGGAGGCTCAATCGCAGGACCCCAGGATCACCCCCAGAACCCAAGTCAAATGCTTACCCGACCGAGCCACTCAGGTGCCCCAGGATAACCTGTTTCAAAAAAGAACCTCGTTTCCTTCTCCCAGGTCCCCTGAACCCAGGACCTCCGCCCAGGGCTTCAGGAATGAAACCCCGCTCTGTCCCCACCCCCACTCTGAGAAGGCACACTTCTCAATTCCTATTAACAGAGGGAGTAATTTCTTCCCTTGGCGTGTGAATCCTGGTTCTCTGAGGCTTGGGGCCCCAACTCTCTCCCCTCGGCCCTGAGACCCACCCTCCTCCTGGGCATCTCCACACATTTACCCCCCAGCCCGGCTCCAGCTCCACTTGTCCAAACCAAACAAACATCCCCTCCATCCCCTCCCCTTGGCCACCAGCCCTGCTCTTTCTCCAGCATTTTCTGCAACCCTGTGAATAAGCCTAATCATTCAAGAGAGAAATCCGATGCCCCAATGAGAACTCTGTCCTGGGGAGCGCGGGGCTTACTCCCATCATGCCCACAGCCTGAGCGCAGGCCCACACATATCAAGTCAGCCAGAGGAACCTCCTCCTTCTTCTGGTCCCCACATCCCCCTCCATTCCCTCTCCCCTAGCCTTACTTAGGTCAAGTGCTTCGGTTCTTTCACAGAGCTCTGCAAAGGAACGGTGGCAGGAGGTGTGGTTCAGAGTGTGGGCCTGGGCTGACACTACCCAGGTTCAAACCCTACCTCCGCTCTGTCTCAGCTCCGTGACCTGAGTCCCATTAAACCATCCTCTGTGTCTCGGTCGCCCCATCCTAAAATAAAATGATGCCTCATGGGCATTTGGAAAGAACAGGGGCTGGCAGGCTTTTCCTATAAAGGGCAGGGTAGTAAATATCTCAGGTTTTATAGGTCAAAAATGCAAAATGAAGGCTATTATATAGGTACTTCTATAAGTAGAGAGAAAATAAATTTCCACAACATATATTATTGACAAAGTTCAAGACATGATCATCATCAAGGACAATTTTTTAATAATACAGGCCTGCTAATGAGAGAGTCATCCTTTTTGGGGTGGCGTGGAGTGGGGAGGTAACATTTCATTTCATTAAGGGTCAAAGTTAGTGTTCCCGATCATCGAAATCTATGGTCAGTGTTCACTTATAAAAATCACTCTTGGCTGGTGAGCTAAAAACAAAAACAGGGGTGGACTGGATTTGGCCCCCGGGCCATACTTTGCCCCTTCCAGGGACAGGATAAAGAGATAGTGCAGCGTGCTTAACGCACCGTGAGGATTCAAAGGATGTTGGTTATTATAATTATTTCTTACCATCCTACCACTTTCAGCCTTGGCTTCAGCCAAGTAAACACTTAGGGTTTCCTTTAGCTGTTTCAGCCCCAAGCCTCTGCTCACACGGTGCCGTAAGCGTTCACCTCCTTGGGAATCTGCTCCTGTCCTCTCTCCCTTCCTCTCTATCTTCCCATCCTCCAGGATTTGGCCACTGCCCCTTCAAGGTCCTGGTGTGGCCCTTACAGAGCCCTGTCCCTGCTGCTGTAGCATTTGATGATTTCCCTCTTTCCCCTGAAACTGCCAGTAGAAACCATGCGTTACGCCCAGTGTCCCCCCAGCTTTGTGCCTGATTACGTTATGTGCTCATTAAATTTCGGCTGGATAAATAAATAACTTCCTACGTGCCCGTGGAAGACTCGGCAGAAACCTTCCTTGACTGCCCACACTCCCAGGGAGCTCTTGGTTCTCTGAGTAGCTAAAGCGTTGGGCCCTCGTCGATTCTCTTATAGGAGACACATTCTAGAACGGTGGCTAAGAGCCCTGGCTCTGGGTACAAATCCCAGCTCTGTCCCTTCTAGCTTTGTGGTTTCGTACAAGTTACTGAACTTCGCTGAGCTCCTACTTCCTCGTTGGTAAGATGTGGATAATGATGGGGCTCACCTCATGTTTCTTTACAGATTAGACGAGATAAAGGATATAAGGCACTCAGCACAGTCAATACTCTATAAATGATTGTTGCCTTGCTCTCATTTGTTGAGTAATGACCATGTTTTAAACCCTTTCGTTAATATGTTCATAATGACCCTATGAAGTAGGTATTTTTGTTAGTCCCCATCTTACAGATGAGAAAACTGAGGCACAGAGAGGTTATATAACTTGCCTAAGGTCACACAGCCTTGGGTGTGGCCGGGCCAGGATTCAAATTCAGGCTGCCTGCCTCCAAAGCTGTCCTGCCAAGCCTAGCTGGTAGGTATCTGACTCTGCGTAGGGATAGATTTTAGGCTCTTTGAGGGTCAGGGATGTGTTACAGAATCCTGAGGCCCCTTCCTAGCTGCCAGCACAGTCTCTTGCACACGGTGACTCCTGGTAGACACCTGCTAATCCATTTACACTGCCCTCCTCCACCCCGATCCAGAGCAGGGACCTGAAGAGCCTCCTAGTGACACATTTTCCTGTCCAGGCCTGACCACCTATGAGCACTTCTGTGTCTTAGAGAAGGAGACAGGAAGGAAAGTAGAAATGGAGCGTAAGGGAAGAAAGAAGCACGGGTGGGGTGTCCGGGGACAATTTCTCCAGCTCGGAAGCAATGGTTGGTTTGGGCTCTGTCTCTGCAAACTCCTATCTCCTGCCACCCCACGGAGGACGGACCCTCCCCTCGGCTCTGAGGCCACAGACTGACACAGGCCAATTCCTCTGCTTGTGGCCTGACTGTCCCTCTTAATCAAAGCGAAGGCATCCTCTGATTTCGGACAGTGAAGGATAGCCAGATGAGGATGGCTTGGGTGGGCTGCTAGCGCTGGCTCTGAGAAGCTGCAGGGCTGCAGGGCCGCTGCAGTTCAATGATGCGAGCAGGGATTTCTGCTGACGAGGGGGCCCTAAGTCTTAATCACCCAGAACCAAGGCCTCACCTGGCTGCGTGTCCCCTGGGAGCTCCCTGTGAGGTCACTGGGACCTTTGCCCACAGTTCAGCCCCGTGAAAACTTGCCTGCAAATGTTTGCAAATTACCTTGAGTGCCTCTGATGGGAATAGGGGAGAATTCTTTATTTGTGGAAAGTTAGCGGAACCCCATCCATGCCTCCCTGACGTGTCCCTCAACGTTACTGGAATCCCACTCCCTTTATCTCTGATTAATTCTGAACTGTGGGCCTCTTTCCTTCGTGATTGATGGGTATACCTCTCAGGTCTTGCCCTCAGCCACACCGCTGGCCACGTCCTGTAGCTCTCAGCCCGTCCTGAGTGGCTCTCTCCAGAAAGCCTAATGCATTTTCCATTAGAATAGCCGACTCCCCTTTGCCTTTCCAGCGGTGGAAAAAGTCGAGAGCCCCCTACCCGGCCCACCCTTCCCTCTGGAAGTAGATGCTCCATCACGTCCCCTGACAGGGGGGCTGAGAGCTCACAGCTGTCCCCTGTCGTGAGACTTGCCCAGGGAGGTGTCGCCTCCCCTCTGGGGACAGCCCACAGCCAGGACTGGCCCAGAAGGAGGCTGGAGGCCCTCACACCTCTGCAGGTCTCACCTGTGAGCACGCCCTCAGGAAACCGCCTGCCCCAGAAGCCCGTCTCAGGCTCTGCTTCTGGGCAACCCAACTAAGACACTTCTCTCCACCACCCTCCTCCCTACAAGCAGAGGAGCCTTGCACAAGTCAGCCTGGTCACGCCACTTCCTTTCTGACAGCCTGCCACGTCTCCAACAGGCCGAAGCCCACAGCATGGGGTCTGATTGCCACAGACTTGGCGCAGCTTACCCCTCCCGCCTCACCTCTCCTTACACCTGCCTCACCTGAGAGGATCCTTCCACCCAGACCCCCCCTCTCTTGGGTCTGGTGCAACTCTGGGTGTGCACACAATCCTGCGTGCTGAGCCCTACCCTAAATTCCATCCTTCTGAAATTGCCGATCTGCTTGTCTCTCTCCTTCTCTGGACTGCACATCGCCTGGTATTCCCCAAGGCCACCCTGCATCCGACTCACAGGAGACTCACAGGAGACCTTCAGCAATAATCTGTTGGTTGACTAAACGAACCTGTGAATGACCGATCTAGGCATTTCACAAATGTTTAATGATGACAGCCAAATTCCAACTCCAAGTTCATAGACCAACTTTTGCCTACTTACAGTTTAACCTGAAGTTTTCCTAAATAGAAGAACTTACCAGAAATATCTTCAGAGAATCCAATGTATTTTTTTTAAGATTTTATTTATTTATTCATGAGAGACACACAGAGAGAGAGGTAGAGACACAGGCAGAGGGAGAGGTAGGCTCCCTGCGGGGAGCCCCATGCAGGACTCGACCCTAGGTCCCCGGGATCATGCCCTGAGCTGAAGGCAGATACTCAACCACTGAGCCACCACCCAGGCATCCCGAGAATTCAAAGCATTTCATACGCCCATATACAAAGGCTGTTTAGGGTGTCTGGTGTAGTCGATGTCCACACGAGCTCAGACATTTCGGAAGGATTCTCATTTCTTTTGGATCCTTAGCTAGCCAAAGATTTCCCAGCCCCACTTGACCTCTGACTATCAGTGATCCTCTGATGAATTTTAAATCCTTTCTCCTCCCCCTGTCTGGTCCCAACAATGATAAAAACAAATAATCCAGGAAAAAAAAAAAAAAAAAACCTGTGCAATTCCAAGCGCCAGAATAGCTCTGCTCACGCGAGGAAGAAGCCCTGGAACATCGCTGAACCGTGCTTGCAGATTTGCAATAGCGCAGCTGACGGCTGGAACGTCCCATCTTCCGACTTGTCTGCTTCTCACTTTGGAGTTGGGCGTACTGGTCAGTAGAGGGGCACTAATCCTGGCCGTGATCACCGACCGAAAGGCAGGCCGCATTAACAAATTACCGGCCACGGACAAGCAAATGAAACAGGGACAAATATTAAAATAGCCCTATCTTTCTTGGCTGTCACCTCATCTTGTCCAAAAATTCATAGAAATACTAATCCTCCTGAAATGCTTAGCAATGCATATACGGTAACATTCTCCAGGAGGCTAATAATTATCCCTTGTTAGCGAGATCAACTTACTGGAGTCTCGCACTGCAGGGACAGAAAAATATTGTGACTTGCTCTGCTAAGCAAAACACGGTGGCGGGATAAATTAGGACATTTAAACTAACAATAAGAAAGACACCCTGCTATAGTTCCCCTCTACATATAATTGATAAAATTAACAGACAATAGACATGGTGGTAATAAAACGATGTATTACGAACGGTTGGTTGAGACACAAAAGGACAAACTTTCTTCCCTCACTTGTGTTGTGATAGCTAATATTTATTAGGTGCCCACTGTGCATGGCACGACTCTTATCAGGGACAAGAATAATAATAAATTACTACCTGTCAGCCACGAGCACGGTAACTTCATTATGTGTCTAGGCAGCACTCTTATTAAGTCTTTAGAATCTATTAAAAGTCTCATTTCGAAACAATGAACCAAGAGGAACAAATTTATGAATTGTGGATCCCAGGTCTTAACCCAAAGACTCAGCCTCGAGAAAGAAAAAAAAAATTCTTAGGCAAAAAAAAAAAAAATTAATTTCTGCCAAGGAAAATCTAAGAACATAAGTTAGCAGGCTCAACCAGATGCTCCTGGCTGTGCTGTAACAGAGATGAGGCAAATACTTAATTTCATAAGAAAAAAAATTGATAGACTAGACTTTGAGTCAGACAGAGTCCAAAAGACTTCCACGCTGGGTGCGCAGTCGAATGTCACAATAAATAGCAATGTCCCTGCACATCCGAGAGGCCCCTGTGCTCTCCGGTGCTCACCGGCATCACACTGTCACCTTCGCTGAGGTATCCAGACACAACTCGCCCTTTCCACTCACCAGCTTAATTTGCTTAGTGAATGTTGTTTGCAAAGTTGGCCATAATGAAACCTCACATCGGTGCATAAAGATCCTTTCACCACGTCACTTTGCACCACCTCCCGCCAAGAGGTGCATCTGTTCCTCCTTGCCTTGAACGTAGGAAGGCTTTGTAACTCGCTTTGGCTGAAGGAATACGACGGAAGTGACGTTTTGGTGACTTTTGAGCGTAGGCCTCAAGGGACCTTGAAGCTTCCACTGTCATCGGGTTAGAACAGTTGGGCAAGGAAGGCCTGGCTGGTGATCCTGAAAATAAGAGCTTGAATGGAAAGAGAAGCCTCACCATTAGCCAGTACCAACCGCCAGATATGTGACTAAGGCCACCCTGGAACTAGTGCTATAACCAAATATTTGTCCCGCACCCCTACCCAATTCATATGTGGAAGCTCTAACCCCAGTGCGGTGGCCTTAGGAGGTAGGGCCTCTGGGAGGTAATCAGGTCATGAAGGTGGGACCCTCAGAATGAAAGTAGGGGCCTTATAAGAACACGTGAAAGGGGCGATATGATCTGTGTGTCTGCCACAAGAGGACACAGCAAGAAGGCGTCCCTCTGAAAATCGGGAAGAATGTACTCACCAGGAACTGGATTGGTTGGCACTTTTCTCTCGGACTTCCCGGGCTTCAGAAGGGTGAGAAATACACCTCTGTGGTTTAAGCCACAAAGCCTGGCATTTGTGTTATAGCGGCCTGAGCTAGGTAACGTAGTGATGCTGCCAGGTGGCAGAGGCTGCATAAGCGACTCCCGCAGAGATGGTGCAGAAGAGCCACCCCGCTGAGCCCAGCATGAACCGCTGATCCTCAGAGTCAGGGACAAATAAAATAGTTATGATTTTAAACCACCAAATTTCGAAGCAGGCTGTTACATCACAATAAATACCAAAACAACAGGCGACGTGATAGACTTTAAAATGTTGTGCGTTATTTTAAAAGGGTGATGCTGCTCTCACTCCCTGGTATAGAACAGAGCCTTCCAGAACCGTGTTATCCTGTGAGGCTAAGAAATTTCTTCATTTCTTCCCCCATCATCTCTTATCGCAGTTCATGCCGAGGCTGGACTGTTCAACCTTCCTTTGCTAAGGGAGTGATAAAAATTGAGGGCTCAGAAATGCTTGTTGGAAGGATGACTGATGGTTTGTCTGCAGTGAGGCTGACAGGGTTGAGAGGCACCCTGGCATTCTCAGCTGTCCGGGTGTGGCGGCACCAGCCTTGCCACAGCAGTAGCACCATCACCAAATCCTGAGGCTGAAGGGAGGGCCTCTGGTTACAGGGATCTTTGGATGGGCTACGAGTCAGGTTCTCCAGAGTTCTGCAGAGAAGAGAACCAATAGAGAAACAGAGCCAACTTGCGCTCGCTCGCTACATATATGTGTGTATTATATGTATATCTGTGTAGGTGTCGGTAGGTCTATATAGACGTCCATATATGTGTATATAAACAGATATATATAGACACACATAGAGAGAGAGATCTATCTCTATATACATACATATATGTATGTATTTTTATATATATTTATGTGTGTGTGTGTGTGTGTGTGTGTGTGTGTGTATAGAGAGAGAGACAGAGACCGAAACAGAGACAGAAAGTGTGTGAATTTATTTTAAGGAATTGGCTCACATGATTGTGGCTTGATCAGTCCAAAATCTTCCAGGATAGGCTGCAAGATCCAGGGGAAGACATCTGTTTGAGTCCAAAGGTAGTTTGCAAGTGGAATACCCTCTTCTTCCAGAGAAGTCAGTCTTTTTCTCTTCAGGCCTTCAGTGGACTGGATGAAGAGGAATCTGCTTAACTCAAAGTCTACTGATTTCATCTAGAATATACCTTCACAGAAACATCTAGAGTGAAGTTTAACCAAATATCTGATTACAGTGGCCTAATTGAGTTGACCTATAAAATTAACCAGCACAGAGGGTGTCATGAATCGAACTGCATCTCCCAACTTAGGTTGAAGACCTAACCCCCAGGACCTCAGTATGCAACTTTCTTCTTCTTCTTCTTCTTCTTCTTCTTCTTCTTCTTCTTCTTCTTCTTCTTCTTCTTATTCTTATTCTTATTCTTATTCTTATTCTTATTCTTATTCTTATTCTTATTCTTTCTTCTTCTTCTTCTTCTTCTTCTTCTTCTTCTTCTTCTTCTTCTTCTTCTTCTCCTTCTTCTCCTCCTTCTCCTTCTCCTTCTTAAGATTTTATTTATTTATTTATGAGAGACACAGAGAATGAGAGAGAGGCAGAGACACAGGCAGAGGGAGAAGCAGGCTCCATGTAGGGAGCCCGACGCAGGACTCCATCCTGGGTTTCCAGGATCATGCTCTGGGCCAAAGGCAGGAGCTAAACCACTGAGCCACCCAGGCTGCCCTAGCATGCAACCTTCTCCATGTGGAAACATGCTGCCACAAGCCAAAGAAGGCCACAGGCACCCAGTGACATCAGAAGCTGAAAGAGGCACAGGAAGATTCTCCCCAAGAGCCGTCACAGAGCTGGCCCTACCAACACCTTGACTTTGGACTTCCAGCTTCTAGAACTGTGAAGCAATGTGTGTCTGTTCTAAGCCATCCTGTGGGTGGTACCTTGTGAAGGCAGCCCTAAGGAAGGGCTAGCTGGGAACCCTGCTTCCAGGTCTGAGGTCACTGTCACCTGTGCCTCATGGGGAGGAGGAGGTATGAATAAGACCCTAACATGGGTCTTCTCTCCTTGCACTCCCAGCCTTACAACATGGGCCTTTGACAAGCCCTGGAAGACAGACCTGAACAGAGTCTGGAAAGCTTCTATTACCTCCCAAAGAGGCAAGGACATTCCTAAGATTTTGGGATCGCCAACTAGTTGGGAGTTGGGGGGAGTTCCTGGCTGTGGGTTGGGGGGCTTGGACCCTCGGCTCCGACATCTGTGGAAAGGATGTAGCAGTGTCCGATGTGGCTCCTACAGCACACGGCTGCTGGTCCTGCATCTGGTTGTTACAAACCACCCCTCGGTGCAGAGCAATTCCAGTGGAAGTCACGCTCAGCTTTCAAGATGGGCAATGGAGCCAGACAAACCTGGGTTGTCAGCGCTCCGCTAGTCGCCAGTTAATAACATGGCTGTCTTTTTACTGAATGCTGAGCACTTTGGGTTTATTACTTCATTGATGCTTTCTAACAATTCATTTGCCAATGAGAGACTGAAACTCAGAGAGGCTAACCGACCTTCCCAAAGTCACACAGCCAGCTAGCATCCTAATCCAGGTAGGATTAACCACCATACCTAATAAAAGCATACTAGGGACACTGTGGCCCCAATTAAATCTCTATACTTAGTCAAGCCTACCAGCAGTCCAGAAGCACCCACTCTGTTAGACATTCTTAAAGATATCTGGGGGAAAAAAAGGCAAAATTAGGGTCTTGGCCTTAAAGTATTGACAAGAGGGCCCCCACTTGCTTATAATTATGACCAACACCATCCCCTTCTTCGGGAGTATGGAAAGTTTGAAGTGCGCCCACAAGGAAATCTTTAGCTAGTAGGGGCTTCCCCATTTTTAATGTGTTGGTATTTTGTCCTCCAAGCACATCAGCAGGTGCATGCAGGTCTTTTGAAGAGTCCCGTCAGCATTGTGAAAAAGTTGAAAATTAAGGAATTTGAACCAACGCTTGACATGCTAAGCAGCAAGTCCAAATCACAGCTAATCACTACTCTAGGCAAATCACTGATTAATTCAGACTTTAGCTCCCCTCATCTTGCGTCTTCTTGCATATCTGCGCTGCCTACCTGACTCCCAGGGGCAGGCTGGGGTGAGGGCTGGTCAGGTAAAAGTGCTATCACATTGCGCTACCACAGCCCGTGTGCCTTCCCCGTGTTATTAAGATATTACATCAAGAAATGGCTTCAACATTAATCACAAAGGCGGAATCACGAGACCTGTATCCTGGAAACAGCCTTGGAATATAAAGGACCAGTGACGTCCTGGCATTAGCTGACCGCTGCCACCAGGCACTTTCCTGTCCAAAGCAAACAGTGGGGCCCTGGTACCCTTTAGGACCAGAGTTTGTTTAGAGGGCAGGTAAAAGGAGAGTTGTCTTAGAGGGTGGGTCCCTGTGTGATCATGGAGAGGGTGAGACTCTGGCTGCAGAGGCTGCTCCCAGGGTAGCAGCTGGGTGGGCCACACAGGAAGAACAATCCGTGGTGAGATTCAAATACAGAGATTCCTGGAAGTGGAACCCTGGGTGGAGGTATTTGGAGGCTAGAAGTCCTAAATCAAGGTGTTAGTGAGATGGATGCCTTCTGAGAGCTTGTAGGGAGAATCTGTGCCATGCCCCTCTCCTGGCTTCTGGTGGCAGTGGGCAGTCCAGGGCGCAGGATCACGCCCTGAGCAGAAGGCAGACGCTCAGCCGCTGAGCCACCCAGGTGTACCAAAAAATGACACTTCTATAAGAATTCTCTCTCGTTAGTCGGAATTTAGCCCAATTGCTCTTAGGAACCTGCCACCAAGATACTAACTCTATGTCTCCGAAAATGTGCCTCTGAGCAGTTAAGCCTATTTCTTGGGTTATAGAGGATATTACTGCAATCTCTGCCTCAGCCTTCACATAGCTCTCCTCCTGCATCTCTGTGGCTAAATTTCCCTTGTGTGAGGGCACCAGGGATGCTAGATAAGGCCCTGCCCTCATGATTTCATCTTCACTTGATTGCATCTGCATAGACCCTGTTCCTGAGGCAGCTTGCATTCAGAGGTACCAGGGATTGGGACTTTAAGATATCTTTGGGGGGATGCAATTCAACTCCTACTAAAGTCCCTATAGGCGTCTCCACCACTGGACTGTAAACAGCTGGAAAACAGGCACTAGCTTATTCATTTCATATCCCCAGCGCCTACACCATGCCTGGCAAATAGCTAATGTCCAGTAAGTGCTGCGTGAAGGAGTAAGCAACAGGCTCAGATCTGTATGACACGGATTACTTGACCAGAACCCTGAGTGCAAAATCCCGGCCCCACTACTTCCTCCCTGAGTGGTCTTTGGCAAGTCTCTTAGTTCCTCTGAGCCTCAATGTTCTTCCCTCTAAAGTGGGTATAACACCACATGCAGGATGATGGTATGAAGCCAAGGAGATGATGTATATAAAATACTCGGCAAACAGAAGGTGTGCAGTAAACGAGAGCTGTTGTTTTAAAGATTTTTTTTATTTTTTATTTATTCATGATAGACATAAAGAGAGAGAGAGAGGCAGAGACACAGACAGAGGGAGAAGCAGGCTCCACGCCAGGAGCCCGATGCAGGACTCGATCCCAGGTCTCCAGGATCACGCCCTGGGCCAAAGGCAGGCGCTAAGCTGCTGAGCCACCCAGGGATCCCCAGCTGTTGTTTTAAAAAGATATTTCAAACTTAACCCAATATGCTACCTTCTATTTCATATTTCTTTATCCCACATTCATTCCATCATCTAAGGTCTTCAAGATTTTCAAAACACAAGGCTAATTTAATTGTATTGATCAAGATGTTTTCAGTTGGCAGTGACCCATTTCAAAAAAAGCAGCATGGAAGGTATGTATTAGCTCACATAGTGCCCTGCTAGGTGGCTTCAGGCAGGGCTGGATCCAGGATGCGAACAATGCTTTCAGAGATCTCCGGTCTCTCAAACAGGCCCTCATCCCATGGCTGCCAGCAACCTCAGACTGAAATCCTCCCAGCCCAACAACCAGGGGAAAGATACGGCTTTTGCGGACTACAGCATCAGAAAAAACAAAAACAAAAACAAAAAAACTCAAGGAAGAATCTGATTTGCTTGATAATCTAGATCATCGAAACCATCACAATGCCAGGAGCATAGGATCCATGGAGTGACCAGGCCTGGGCCATGTGAGTGGGAAGGGCAGAGTCAGCCTCCTGTGGAATGGGCTCTCTACAGAGAGGAGGATTCTCTTTCAGGAAGAGGTACTGGAGAGAGTTGAATAGGAAATGCCCTTGACCCTTGAAACTGTTCATAGGACAGAAGACAAAAGATGAAGTGGAAAACAGACAGATGTCTGCAAAAGTTCTCAGGGTAAGGTTTGAAAAAAATACAAGCAGAAATCTAGAGCTTACATATCATAACATGCTGCTTTAATATACAAAAGCCCGGCTGCCTCTGTGGTCCTCGAAGCAGCATCAGTCAGGGCTGGGGGTCAGGAGGGCTGGGGGGCGGGTGGCCTGCTCTTGCGAGGAGGACCAGAACACGGCTAGCTGAGGTGACTCCTCATGGGCATACCCGGGAGCCCACAGGCCATGGCAGTGGTGCGGGGGGGGGGGGGGGGGGGGGGGGGCGGGGTCGGCACAAGGAAAGGGAAGGTCTGCGGCAGGAATGACACGCCCAGGTGTCCCTGCCCGAAGGACAGCCCTGTCGAAGGCCCCTGAGGCTCGCCTCACAGACATTCTCTTACTTGTTTGTTTTATATGAGACTCAGGCTTTATGAAAAATGCCTCATAACTTGGGTCTAATTTCCCTGGGGTAGACAGATTAGAAACAGCCATCAAATCCTTTTTTCCCCTCTTTCTGCTATTCTAAGCAAACTGGGAACTATTTTCCCTGGAGGAACAATAGTCCGGTCACTCATGCAATAATTATTTTAATGTTATTTGCTGCTGCTGCTGCTGCTGCTGCTTCTCCTTCTTCCTTTCCTTTTTTAAACTTTTCATCATTTGCATACAACCTTCCCCATGCTATGCTTCTACAGCTGTTTAATGACTAACAAAGATGACATATTCATGTGTAGGGTTTTGTGAAAAAGCCAACTTCACTTCATGGCGGAGGCGGACCAGCATGAAAATGGCTCATTGATGGAGCTTGCTGGCATTTGCACAGTGCTTGACCATGCATCCCGCACTCTCATTTCGTGGTCCTACAACCACGAGGCATTACCCCCATTTTACAGACGAGGCAACTGAGGCCCAGAGAGTTGAATGAGCTTGTTAAGGTGCCATACACAGACTTGAGCCCAAACAATAGCAGCTGACATCTACTGTTCTAAACACTGTGTGCAGTGTCTCGTTTAATCCTCTCAGAAATCTTGTGGGATAGATTATGGTTATCATTTTACCATAAAGACATTGAGGCTTGGCGGCTTGAGTACCCATTGGTAGAGACTCAAACCCAGATCTGTCTCACTGCAACCCTGCATCTAAATGCCAGACTTCGCTCCAGACCTCACCTGGTTCTGAAAGGTCTGGAGCAGGTGGCAGTGAGAAGTGGGGGGCTGGACCTGGGGCCATGGAGTGGAGAGAAGTCAGATGTGTGCCGCCACTGGGCTGAGGAGCCTTCACCTGGCAGGCCAGCTCTGTGCATGAACTAATTCCAGACTTTGGTGGTTCCAAAGTGCTGAGACAGCCTGGATGCAACCCAAATGCTGATGTGAAGGTGCCCAAATGACAAAATGCCAGAGTGAGCTGCTGCTTGCTGACCGCCCCCGCTGAAAACTTGGGGACCCCCATATCCATAAAGTAGCTGCAGACAGAAATGTCTGGTAAAGCAGAGCATCCCAGCAAGTGCAGCTACACACTGCAGCCAACAAGCGATGCATCCCCATCCTCCCACCTGGGGTGTGGACGGCACAGATCCGGGCTAAGGCAGCCAGAACACAGCTGACTCTTTTGCCAGCGGCTAAGGGCAGCCCTGGCCCTTCTCAGCCCTAAGTAACAGAGCGCCCACTTACAGTTCATCAAAATCCTGACTACGAATGAGGAAGAAACAGAAAATACTCTGTTAATTAAAAGCTCAAAAGATGCCAGTGGTAACGGTCTGAGGATGCTTTCTTGCTATGCAGATCCTACCCCAAGGCCAGACACCAGCTCTTGGTGTCAGAATTACAGGTGCTGGGCTCAGGCCTGAGAGCATGTAGCTGTGACAACTGGAATAAGGAAGATTTTTAATTTTCCTGAGATCTCAAGCTTTGAAGATAATTAAATAATTAAAGAGAAGCGAGGCTTTCCCCGCCTTCACAACAGAGATTAAGTTTCCTAATATTTCTCCCACACAATAGTGTCCCTAAAATGCCTGGAAAGCATTAAGAAATTAATATCACCAGTCAGTCAACATATATTCATTGAGCATATACTCTGTGCCAAATATTCCAAAAGGTCCTGGAGACATAGCACGGAGATAGAGAAAGCTCCTGTACTTGTGGTGCTTATGTTCTAGAATGAAGGGCAAAGAATAGGGAGGGTTGAAGGACACATGGGGGAGCAGAGGGGAATGAAATCTACTGTAGACTATGTGATTGTGGTGAGCGCTCTGGTGCACCACCCCCTGAGCAGATGCCTGAATTAACAACAACAACAAAAACCAGGCCAAGAGCTGGGCCCCAGGAGTTCCAGACTGAGGGAAGTGCAAGTGCAAAGGCCCAGGGGCCCTATCAGATGGGATGTGTTCAAGAACAAACTGGTAACTTGAGTGGTGGGACCAGTTAATGTGGGAGAATGGAGGGAGATGAAGTGGAAGAGATGGGCACAGACAAATGATCTAGAACATTCTGGGACATGCAAGGATGCTTGGATATTATTCTAAGTGACTGGGGAGCATTTGGAATGCTTTAGCAAGGGGTCATACTATCTGATTTTAATTTCTGTAAGTTAGCCCTAGCTGCTGTGTGGGGTGTGGTTATGGGGGTTGGTGGCAGGGAGTGGAGGAGAGAAAATATTCAGTAGAACTAACACCTGCGTTAGAAAATATTGTTGTAAAAAAAAAAAAAAGAAAGAAAATATTGTTGTTAATATGACCTGATGACATTTATTGACCTTACTACCCAAGATGCTGGTATTTTCAGAATGGGTTTCCTTTACCGTTTGGCAGAGTTCCATCATTTCAGACATCCTAGCATCTCAAGGCAGTGTTTTTCTCGGCTGATGTACCCTTTTACCTGAGACAGGGAAACTGAAGGGACTCTATCTTAGTAAGGTTTCGCTTTTTTTTTTTCTCAGATTTTATTTATTTATTTCAGAGAAAGAGCATGAGTGAGCATGAGGGGGGAGGGACAGGGGGAGAAGCAGGCTCCCTGCTGAGCAAGGACCTGACCTCAGGACCCTAGGATCATGACCTGAGCTGAAGGCAGACGCTCAACCAACTGAGCCACCCAGGCACCCTAGAAAGGCTCCATTTCTGCTGTTTTTCTATGAGGTCCCATTTACTCATGTTCTGTATCTCACCTTGCATCTGAGTAGACCAAAGAGGCTACCCGCCTACTCCAAAGGGGAGGCAAGAAAGTTAATCATTCCCTGAGTTTCGTCCTCGGCCCCTCTATACCTGATAACATCTAAGAAGGCCTGGATTCCGAGCATGTTCCAGGACATTAGCTTCAAACACACCTCAGCCAACGTTGACTGGCCTCAATACCCCCTTACCTACAGCTGTGGAATAACACCTCACACTTGTCTTTGATCCCGTCCTACTTTGGATGCCTGAAAGAGCATGTAGCCTGGAACCCTTTCCAATATAACCCCTAACCCTAAATGATAGCGAGACTCACTGCTTTTCTGAGTCTCCTAGACATTCCATCTGCTATACTCGACCACTTATACTATCAAAAAAAAACTCTGCTCTCATTCTCTTGGCTGAACCTTTGATTTTTATCTTGCATGAAGCCAAAGACTCTCTTGACTGGTCCCGCAGGACCTCCTCTGGGTCCTCAGATCTGGCCTGCCTACATCATAGCCTGCTAGTGACTCAGGAGTATACCTAAAGCAAGAAGAATTGACTACAAAGAGTTAAGAATATTGGCTGGCTGGTGAAATACTTTTGTCATTCCCAATGTGTGTACAGGCTTTATAATTATATCCTTGAAGCATTGAGGACACGCTTGCTCTGTAATGGCCAAGAATGTGGCCACCATTCAAAGGTGATGTCCTTTGGGGTTGGTGCCTCTGTGAGCAGAGGATGGTCAGCCCTATGAGTGCGAGGGCTATGGGGGAGAGAGGCGACAAATATCTCTGCCCTCCACCTTTTTGCATTGACTGTTCACATGAGCATTGAGGAACTGCTGTGGTCTGGATGTCTTGCCTTGCCCCTCAAATTCATATGTTGAAATCCCAACCCTCAGAGGTGACGGTATTAGGAGACTGGACCTTTGAGAAGTGCTAATGTCATGAGGTAAGGGTCCTCATGAATGGGAGTAATGCCTTCTAAAAGGGCCCCGGAGGGCTCCCTCAACCCTTCTATCAGGTGGGGACACAGCAAGAAGGCACACGTTGTGGACCAGAAAGAAGGCCCACACCTACCCATGCTGACACTGCTCTTGGACTCCTCAGCCTCTGGAACTGTGAGAAATAAATGTTTGTTGTTTATGAACTACCCAGTCTGTGGTATTTTGTTATAGTAGGCCAAGCGACCCAAGTCAGGGCCTGAGGTGGTTTTTCAGACTTCGCTCCGTCACTGTCCTTATGTTCTTAATAGGACAGGGCATAGGAGGTGGTTTAATGTAAAAGGTATGGAGATTTTCATTACCATCTGCCTGGATATGAAATTTCCACCTACCTTAGGTTTAAGTGTCTCTCTCCACCAAGAGGGCCCTTGTGCGACATGGACGGACATTCCCAGGACAAAGGTAGAATCTTCTAAAACTAGGATCTCACTGAGCAGGGACATGGTGCTTATTCCTGATGGGAAGTAAATCTAGATTCACTTTTGGCTGGGGGGAAGCAGGTCAGAAATTCAAAGTTGTAGTTCCCTGGCCTGGGTGGATGTGTTAGAACATGAACCATAAACCTCCATCACTTATCTTGGCAGATAGAAAATTGGAATCTGGGAGGAAAGTCTCGAATCGGGCACTCAAGTTTAATAAATACTCTCACTCTTGCTGAGCTCCCAAATGCTCGGCACTCAGGCTGCAAAGGACCCTGGGCGCTGGACCTCGGGACTGCGTGTGGAGCCACCTGGAGCACCTGATGACAGCTCTGTGCCTCCCCCGCCCCCCTTCCTGTACAGCTTTGCTTTCTTCTTCTTTTCCTTTTGTTCTTTGACTCAATGGCGCTCTAGTAACACCAACATGGACCAACTCAAGCACATGTCTTTGGTGCCGAGACGGAGATCATGAGATGGTAACAGAAGACAGGAAATAAGAACACAGGCTTTTAAATGGGTTCAAATCCTGGCTCTGTCACTTACCAATTATGTGGCTTTGGGCAAGGCTGAATCACTCTGTGCCTCAGCTTCCCGACCTGTATGATGGGGATAATGTCTGTCCCATCAGGGTAGAGATAGGATGAGATCATGTGTTTGATTAGATGAGGTCAAATGTACAGTAGCATTTAATAAATAAATGTTTGTGGTGGTGGTGGTTATTACATGGAGAGATTTGGATTATATAATATATAATCTCTCATCAAGGGCTGAAAATCCAGTATGTGAGATAAAGAGACACCTAAATAATTGTAATATAGGGCAAAAGGTAACAAAGTCTATGATCAGAATTTGGAAAAGGCACCACAGGAGTTATGGTAGATTAAAGAGAAGAGCAAGTTCCTCAACAGCACCTCCATCAAGAGCTAGATCCCCTCTTGAAACTGGTCTGGCCCCTGATTTGGACTTGTTCGATACAATGCAGTTGAAATGACTCTGGGTGCCTTCCAAAGTTAAGCCATCAGAAGACTTATGGCTTCGTCCAAATGTTCTTGGGATGCTCCCTCTTGAAAAGAGCTTCCATGCTAGGAGATGTCACTAATGGGTGCTCCAGCTGAGCATCAGCTGTTAGCCATGGGAGCCAACCACCTTGCATGATTCAGTCCAGTTAAACCACCAGCACCCAGGCACATCGTGGGATGCAGAACACCCAGGAAATCTGCAGATTTCTGAGTGATAATAAATTATTTTTAAAAATTTTAAGCACTAAATTTGGGGTAGTAAGTTATATGGACAAAAATAATCCAAACAGAAATTTAAGAGAGAAGAGTCCATCTCAGCTCAAGAAATCATGGAAACTTCCCTAGAATAAATGGGATTTGAAGTTTCCTTGGAGGGAAGGATGGTGACAAGTCTCTTGGGAGGAAGTCATTCTCGAGAGAGGGAAGAAATGGGATAGAGGAAGAAAGCAAAGCTGAAAGGGGTGTTCAGGGTAAAATGACAGCTTGGGGAACAGCCTCAATTTGTTGACAGAATGGAAAACTCGTCCCTGCTTTTCTGAATAAAGGGGCTTTATGGGAAGCAAGAGGGCTCTATGGATAAGGGAGGCAGGAATTTATAGAAGAATGGAAACCATAGAGTAGACTGAGAAGCCTTCTGGACTTCCCAGAAGGCGCTGGAATTGGAAGGTTGCTAGGGATCCCCTAATAGCTCCCCAGTCACACGCACAATAATGTCTTTTTAATTATCATATACTGTATTATTAGTTTCAGAGGTAGAACTCAGTGATCCATCAGTTGCATACAACACCCATGCTCATTACATCACATGCCCTCCTTAATGCCCATCACCCAGGCACCCCATCCCTTCACCCCCCTCCCCTTCAGCAACCCTCAGTATGTTCCCTATGGTCTCATGGTTTGCTTCCCTCTCTGTTTCCCTCTTATTTTATTTTCCCCTTCTTTTTCCTATATTCCTGTTTTGCTTCTTAAATTCCACATATGAGTGAAATCATATAGTATTTGTCTTTTTCTGACTTATTTTGCTTAGCATAATACCCTCTTGTTCCATCCACGTTGTTGCAAATGGCAAGATTTCATTCTTTTTCGTGGTTGAGTCATATTCTATTGTGTGTGTATATATATCACATCTTCTTTATCCATTTATCTGTTGATGGACATCTGGGCTCTTTCCATATTTTGGCAGTTGTGGACATTGCTGCTGCTATAAACTTTGGGGTGCACGTGCCCCTTTGAGGCAATGCATAATAACATTTTAAGTCCTTCATGGCCTGGGGGGCCCATGGCATGGTGCTCTCACCTGGCTACCTTGAGGACCTAATTTTCTTTCCCTGTCTCCTTTGCTTACTTCCCTCTAGCCACATTGACCTCCGTGTTGTTTTTTGAAGAGCAAGTCCACTGTGGGCTCAGCACGTATTCACTCATATCCCTGAACCCTCCAGCCTCCACCTAAAGGATTATTCATCCTTTAAATATTCACATGGTTCCCCCTTCTCTTCATTCAGGGTTCCGTCACCTTCTCAAAGAGGCCTTCTTTGACACCTAAGTAAAAATAGTTGCCCCTACACACAGTTCCCTTGCTATTTATTTATTTATTTATTTATTCACTCACTCACAGAATGCTTCTTTAGTTTCTTTTAATCTAGACTAATCTCTTTCCCAGTTTTTTGTTATAACATGAATTTCTTTACTAGACTTTATATTCTAGAGTAGTTTTAGGTTCCCAGCAAAACTTAGCAGAAAGTATAGAGAGTTTTCACATGTCTCTTGCCTGCACACATGCACAGCCTCCCCATCATCAACATCCTCCACCAGAGTGGCACATTTGTTACAGTCTAGGAACCCACATTGACACACCATGATCTCCCAAGTCTGTAGTTTACATTAGAGTTCACTCTTGGCATGGAACATTACATTCCAAATGTATAATGACATGTATCCGTCATTATGGGGCCATACAGAGTATTTTCATGTCCCTAAACCTCCTCTGTGTTGTATTCATCCTTCCCTCTTCCCAAACCCTTGGCAATGACTGATTTTTTACTGTCTCCATAGTTTTGCCTTTCCCAGAATGTCATATAGTTGGAATCACATAGTATGTAGTCTTCTCAGATGGGCTTCTTTCACTTAGTACTTAAGTTCCTTCAATAAATTTTCATGCCTTGAAAGCTCATTCTTTTGGGCACTGAATAATATTCCATTGTCTGGAAGTACCAGGGTTTATTTATCCATTTACCTAACAAAGGACATCTTGATTGCTTCCAGGTTTTGACAATTGTGAACAAAGCTGCTATAAGGTTTCATGTGCAGGTTTTTGAGTGGACACAAGTCCTCAGCTTTTTGGGGGTAAATACCAAGGAGTGTGATTGCTGGATTGTATGCTAAAAGTATGTTTAGTTTTGTAAGAAATGTCAAACTTTGCCATGTGTTTTTTTAATCTATTTTTTATTGAGGTACAGTTGACATGAAGCCTTATATTTGTCTCAGGTGTACGACATAATGATTCAATAGTTGTATATATTATGAAATGATCACCATCACAGTAAGTCTAGTTAACATTTATCACCATACATAGTGACAATTTTTTTTCTTGTGATGGGAAATTTTAGGATTTACTCTCTCAGCAACTTTCAAATATGCAATACAGTATTCTGAACTATAGTTGCCATGCTGTACATTACGTGCCCATGGCTTCTTTATTTGATAATGGAAGTTTGTACCTTTTGACTCCCTTCATCCATTTTGCCCACCCCCAACCACCCACTTCTGGCAACCACCAATGTGGTTACACATTGATTCAGAGAACTCTGTATCTAGTTTTTTTTATCCATGAAGGCAAAGACTTTGTCTAATGCTTAGAAGAAGATCTGGCATATGCTGGGTGCTCGACAGAAAATGGTAGAAAACAATGAATGAATAAATAGATCCCAGACAGCCTTAAGGCTTGTTACTTCTCAGCAGCAGTGATCTGTGAATCTTCATTTTCATTCTCTCCCATTGTTCTCTGCTTCCTGCTATTGCCAGGCAATTCTCTCATTGCCTGGGAATAGCATCTACTCACCAAACTTTGCTCTCACAGCCTCAGCTGATTCATCACCACAACTTACTCATAGCTCCCTTCATGCTGCTACTGCCTCTCCCTGTGCATCTGTCCAACTTCTGCTCCCTCGGCCAACCCCTCGACTCTCCCTGACTTTCCAGCTGAAATTCTAGAGGCAGAGAATTTCACTGGGTCAGCCCACTCCTCACTTAGGCAGAGATTTTGGACCTTTAGACTGTGTTCCAGGCAACATGTAGATGCTGATCAGCTATGGCCTTAGGCACAGAGTGTGGCAATGTAGACATAGATAATTTCACTCAGCTGAGGACACACAGATGCCGCAGTGGCCTTTAAGGACCTGTTGATCAAAACTTGAGGGGGCACCTGGGTGGCTCAGTGGTTGATCATCTGCCTTCGACTCCGGTCATGATCCTGGGGTCCTGGGATTGAGTCCCACATCAGGCTCCCCACAGGGAGTCTGCTTCTCCCTCTGCCTATGTCTCTACCTCTCTCTCTTGGTCTCTCATGAAAAAAATAAAGAACATCTTTTAAAAAAAAAGCCAAAACAAAAACCCTGAGGTCCATAAACTCTATAAGGCCAGCATTACCTTGATTCCCAAAACCAGACAAAGATCCCACCAAAAAGGAGAGTTACAGACCAATATCCCTGATGAACACGGATGCAAAAATTTCACCAAGATACTAGCTAATGGGATCCAATAGTACATTAAAAGGATTATTTGCCACAACCAAGTGGGACTTATTTCTGGCTGCAAAGGTGGTTCAACATCTGCAAATCAATCAATGTGATACATCACATTAAATAAAAGAAAGGACAAGAACCAAATGATCCTCCATATATATGCAGAAAAAGTATTTGACAAAGTGTAGCATCCTTTCTTGACTAAAACTATTCACAGTGTAGGGATAGAGGGAACATACTTCAATATCATGAAAACCATATATGAAAAAACAACAGCAAATATCATTCTCCATGGGGGAAAACTGAGAGCTTTCCCCCTAAGGTCAGGAACACGTCAAGGATGCCCACTATCATCACTGTTGTTCAACATAGTACTAGAAGTCCTAGCCTCAACAATCAGACAACAAAAAGAAATAAAAGGCATCCAAATTGGCAAAGAATAAGTCAAACTCTCAGTCTTCGTAGATGACATGATACTGTATGTGGAAAACCCAAAAGACTCCACCCCAAACTTGCTAGAACTCATAGAGGAATTCAGCAAAGTGGCAGGATATAAAATCAATCCACAAAAATCAATTTTATTTCTATACTAACAATGAGACAGAAGAAAGAGACATTAAGGAATCGATCCCATTTAGAATTGTACCAAAACCCATAAGACACTTAAGAATAAACCTAACCAAAGGGGAAAGGGATCTGTACTTTGAAAACTACAGAACACTCATGAAAGAAATTGAGGAAGACACAAAGAAATGGGAAAAAATCCATGCTCATGGATTGGAAGAACAGATATTGTTAAAATGTTTATGCTACCTAGAGCAATCTACACATTCAATGCCGTCCCTATGAAAATACCATCAGCATTTTTCACAGAGCTAGAACAAATAACCCTAAAATTTGTAGAGAACCAGAATAGATCCCAAAGAGCCAAAGTTTTATTGAAAAAGAAAACCAAGACTGGTGTCATCACGATTCCCCGACTTCAAGCTATATTACAAGACAGTATGGTCCTGGCACAAAAGTAGACACATAGACCAATGGAACGGAATAGAGGACCCAGAAATGGACCCTCAACTCTATGGTCAACTCATCTTTGACAAAGCAGGAGAGAATATCCAGTGGAAAAAAGACAGTCTCTTCAACAAATGGTGCTGGGAAAGTTGGACAGCCATGTGCAGAAAAATGAAACTGGACCATTTTCTTACACTATACACAGAAATAGACTCAAAATGGATGAAAGACCTAAATGTGAGACAGGAATCCATCAAAATCCTAGAGGACAACACAGGCAGCCACTTCTGTGACCTTGGCCACAGCAACTTCTTGCTAGACACGTCTCTAAAGGCAAGGGAAACAAAAACAAAAATGAACTATTGGGACTTCTTTAAAATAAAAACCTCCTGCACAGCTAAGGAAACTGTGGGAGAGCAAGATTTCAGCAGGTAAAAGAAACAATAAGAACGGGGACAGGCATAAATGACAATAGCTTTATACGTGTGGCAAAAGCCAATTTTTCCTGCCATCGATCCATACTGAATTCAGTAGATGCTGAAGACAGCAATGATGGTGGATAGATAGCCGGGCCTGTTGTGGTCAGTTGTCCCATCTCTTGCAGCCCCTAGTTCATGCTCCTCAAACCCATGCAGATTGTCACTTATTCAGTTCCCTGCTGCCCCTCACGTGATTGGTTTCTTGAGTTGTTTTTCCTTCCTCGCTTCCACATCCTTTACATTCTACGGCAATAATACTGAGAGCCAACCTGGACTGGGGGCCTCACCTCGGCACCTGCCCTCCTTGGTGGTGCCTGATGGTGTAGCCCCCTTGGGCTTCTCTTTGTTCCAAGATATCGGACTCTGAGTAATCATTTTGTCTCTCATCAGAACGGGCCATGTGTCAGGAAACAGTCGACAAAATCAAAGGCAACCGACAGAATGGGAGAAGATGTTTGCAAATGTTTTATCAGAATAAAGGGCTAGTATCCAAAATCCATAAAGAACTTATCAAACTCAACACTCAAAGAACAAATAATCCTATCAAGAAATCGGCAGAAGACATGAACAGACATTTCTCCAAAAAAGACATACAAATGGCCAACAGACCCATGAAAAAATGCCCCATATCACTCGCCATCAGGGAAATACAAATCAAAACGAAAAAAATGAGATACCATCTCACACCAGTCAGAATGGCTAAAATTAACAAGTCAGGAAATGACAGGTGTTGGCAATGATGCGGAGAAAGGGGAACCCTCTGACACTGCTGGTGGGAATGCAAGCTGGTGCAGCCACTCTGGAAAACAGTGTGGAGGTTCCTCAAAGAGTTGAAAATAGAGCTACCCTATGACCTAGCAATTGTACTATTGGGTATTTACCCCACAGATACAGATGTAGTGAGTGGTATATATATACCACATCTTCCTTATCCATTCATATGTTGATGGACAGCTCAGCTTCTTCCATAGTTTGGCTGTTGTGGACATTGCTGCTATGAACAGTGGGGTGCAGGTGCCCCTTGTTTCACTACATCTGTATCTGTGGGGTAAATACCCAATAGTACAATTGCTAGGTCATAGGGTAGCTCTATTTTCAATTCTTTGAGGAACCTCCACACTATATATATATATATATATATATATATATATATATATATATAATGGAATATTACTCAGCCACCAGAAAGAATGAAACCTTGCCATTTGCAACAATGTGGATAGAACTAGAGGGTATTATGCCAAGTGAAATAAGTCAGAGAAAGACAATTATCATATGATTTCACTCATATGTGGAATTTAAGAAGCAAAACAGAGGAGCATAGGGTAAGTCAGGGAAAAATAAAACAAGATGAAATCAGAGAGAGAGAGACAAATCATAAGAGACTCTTAATCACTGAACTCTACCTCTGAACCTAATAGTTCAGGTATGTTAATTAATTGAATTTAAATTTAACAATATTTTATGTTAATTGTTGAATTTAAATTTAAAAAATAATAATTTTTTTAAAAACCCTGAGGTGCAGGCTGAGTAATTCGTACTTTAGGGAGACACTGAAGTCTTCTGAGAAGAGCAGTGATTAACCAGATCTGTCTTTTTTTTTTTTTTAAGATTTTGTTTATTCATGAGAGACAAACAGAGACAGAGACACAGGCAGAGGGAGAAGCAGGCTCCCTGTAGGGTGCCCTATGTGGGACTTGATCCCAGGACCCTGGGATCATGTCCTGAGCTGAAGGCAGATGCTCAACCACTGAGCTACCCAGGCGTACCCAGATCTATGTCTTCAGAAGTACTTTGGGTGCTCCGTGAATCTTTCGGTACTCCACGAATGGGACAGTGTGGTGATGGAAGGGGATGGCACCCTACAGACAAGTTAGGAAGCCATGCACGGGAGAGCTGATGATGCTTCTAAGCAAACCAGCAGCAGTGACAGGAGAGAGCAGAAGCAAGTGGGTCTTGAACCTGAGGATGTTCCCCAGGCATAGGAGGCTGGAATTCAACAGAAAGGCTGCTCTTAACACCTAGCTCCTGAAGTTGTTGGGGAGGAAGAATTTACTCTGCCTTTCAAGTCTCAAAGGCTGCACTAAGAATCAAATTGACATGAGACAGATTAACAAGAGAAAATCAAATTTAATAGGGTAGTTACAGGGAATCCACACAGACAGGGAAATCTCAAAGACAGTGAGGCGACCTGACACGCATGAGCTAAGGAGAGGGGCATGACTGCAATGACACAGAGGGGAGAAGGACCCTTAGCAGAACGGTGAGAGGAGATCTTTGGTGCCCTGTTATGCAGATCAGTTTCTTTGGTAAGGAGGAAGCCCTGTTAATAGTGCTCTTCCTGGTACAGGCAGGCAGTTGAGGGGGAGAAAAAAAAAAAACTTTTCCTCAATCTGCTAGGTTTTGATTGCTTTATTAAGAAAAATTTTTAAGGTTTTATTTTTAAGCAATCTCTATACCCAGCATGGGGCTGGAACCCATAATTGAGAGATCAAGAGTCATTTGCATCATGGACTGAGCCAGGCAGCCCCCCCCCCCCCCCCCCCCCCGTCCCCCCTCATTGCTTTTATTTTTTATTTTTTATTTTTTCCCTCATTGCTTTTCATTCAAAATAATGTTCACGCCAAAGTGGCTCACCTTGGGGCAGCCTGCGCTTGGCCCCTACAAAGTCATAAAGATATTGGTTAAAACTCTAAGAGCATAGGGTGGCAAGACATAAGCCAAGACAGATATCTGGGGGAATCTTTTGGATGTGAAGAACAGATCAAAAAAGTAAAACTTGACAAATGATTGAAATTGGAAGCATTCATACAGATGAGTGGGCAGAGAGTCACAGCGCCTGATAAAAAAAGGAAAGTGTTTACTTATTTTCTTATTCTTAAAAGTTCAGGTCCAGGGGACCCTGCATTAGATGCCACTGTATTCCAAACCCCCAGCTTCTAGTCTGACAGTTTTCCTGCAGAAAGCAATGATACTATGTGAAAATCCACAATATTCTAAAAATACATCAGCCGGGCTGCAGTGCCACAATTAGTGGAGCTGCTGTCCCAAGAAACCCTCATCACCATTTTGCTTAGATCAGAGAGCGGATTAACTTTGATGTCGGTCTGAACCCCATGTGAGACACCACTGGTGGTCTGCTCCCTGCAAGCATGCAATCTTCACATCCAAGGGAAGAAGGAGAAAGTGCCAGATAGGAGCCCAAACCAATTTTTTTTCCCCTCAGTGATTGAGATGAAAATATGCACCCTAGGACTCCTGACATATTTGACTTGCAGCCTGTCTCCTCCTGTCCCCGGAGCTCTCTCCCCCTTTGCACAAATACCTTCCCCTAGGTCCAAATTTCCTTTGGCCCTTGCACACATCAGCACAGCTGAAGCCCCAAGGCCCTGGTCTTTGTTACGTGTGGCAGGTAACTGTGGGACTTTCTGTAACTGTTAGGTCTTCTGCTGGTGTGCAACCGAAACAGACTCCAACTGAGTCTGGAGGGGAGCTTACTGGAAGTATATGGGCGGCCTGCAGGATATAATGAACAACCGAGAATCAGACTGCAAGGGGCAAGAAGAGAATCTCTGGGATTACAGGTAAGTGGAAGACAAGCAGTCATCTCATCGGGACATTAGCAGTGCGAAGAAATTCACCCTAATAGTGTTGCCTGTCGGGACGCCTGAGTGGCTCAGTGGTTGAGTGTCTGCCTTTGGCTCAGGGTGTGATCTTGGGATCCGGGATCAAGTCCCACATCGGGCTCCTTGTAGGGAGCCTGCTTGTCCCTCTGCCTATATCTCTGCCTCTGTGTCTCTCATGAATAAATAAATAAAATCTTAAAAAAAAAAAAAGTGTTGCCTGTCTCTGGGTCTCCACGCTCACAATTCTTATTTCTGGGAGAAAAGGAGCAATTGGACGTGGTTGGAATTGTACCCACACTCAGACAATACGAACTCACTGACTTTGCGAGGCAGCGTACACTGGTGATAATGCAGGTCTCTGGAGTCAGCGGGACGGGATTTGAATCCTGACTCTACTATTTAGTGGCTCCTGGGCTCGTCATTCTTGCTCTGCCCCCAACTTCTCCCTACACAAATGGGGAATCAGGAGCTAATATTCAGCAAGGTTGAGTGACCAAAAAGCAATTACGACCCACTGCCACGTCGTATCCCTCTACCACACCATAGGTGCCACGAGGACAACAGACTCTCTTGTGAATTCACTGCTGGCTGCATCCACCAGCCTTTGAAATGTGGCTGGCACACGGTGCTTGGCTCAGTAAACCTTTGTCAAAGACACAAGTGCTGATGCTTCCTTTTTGTGTTCCCAATCAACCAGCGCAGTGCTTGGCTGGAGTCGGCACACAATAAGAATCTGCCGATTGAATCTGTAGGTCAGTGGGGTCTTCAGAAACGGGGAGAACCTGGGGTTCAAAGAGATGAACCCGTATTGCTTAGGACTCAGTGGCAAGCAAGCGGTAAGTAATTTTTGGTGTGACGATGCTAGCAAGGTGATGAGTGTGTCTGTATAGGTTGTGGCCTGGCTGCTGGTCAGACTAAAACGTTTACATGAACATCAGGGGACAGAGAAGCCCTGCGGTTACTTGCTGCTTGGAGAGGGGGTGGCTCATCTGTCCCACATTAATCCATCTGTGCCTTGGAGGCACTGCGGACAGGAGGACATCCTGGCGGTCTCTAGCCTGGCTTTCAGAGGCTCCTGTGTGTAGGGCTCATGCAGCCATCCTGCCAAGCTTGCTTATGGAGACCGCCAGGGGTCAGGGAGGAGCCTGTCCGATTAGGAATGAAAACTAAACCCTGGTCCTGGCTCAGCTAATGGTGTGTGACCCTAAGAGAAGTTTCTGGATCTCAGTGACCTGAGCTATAAAATAGAGTAATCCTTGACTTGCAGCCCGTGGAACTGTCAAGGAAACAAAATCCCACTCGTGGTGACTTCATCTGGAACTCCTGTTGTAAACAAACAAACAACAAAACAAAACAAAATAACTCAAACTGGCTTCAGCGAAAAGGGAACTTCATTGGCTCCTATCACTGAGAAGTCCAAGGGCAGATCCTTTTCCAGGCACAGCCCGCTCCAGGGGCTCAAAGGTAATGTCAGCACCTGATTTCTCTCCATCTCTCGGCTTTGCTTCTGCTGTACTGTCCTCACGCTCAGTCTCCATATGGTGGTGCCCAGTGACCCCAGGGTCTGATCCCCTCAAGCTCAAATCCAGATTTCCAGCAGCTGGGAGACACTATGGTGAGGTCATGCAGCCAGGAGGATGCGGCTTCGCTGGACGACCAGGCCTGGGCCCTGTCCCAATCAACCCCTGTGGTGTGGCAGCTTGGTCACTCTTGGCGATCCCCTGACCTCTCAGAGCTGGAAAAAAAAAAAAATCATTGGGGTGGGAGTAGGGGTGGGGCAGAGGAGAAGCCCAGTTCACCTCCCCGACTGAGAATGGGAGAGGAGTGGTTTGCCAAGATACTCGGGTGCTATTAAGAGGAAGACAAGTGGACTCCCGGCTGCTAACATGACAAAGGTGCGCTCACCTGGGGTCTTATATCACGGGACAGAAAGCTGCATCACAGCTCCCCTCTGCTGGAGGGGTCCTCTGTTCTCACCCTAGCAAGCCCCCGCAAGCCCGGAGGAGCTGCTGCCTCCCCTGTAGGCCTCTGTCTTCCTCCCCGAACTCCCGCGGCCGCAGGACCCGATCACTCATCCCTACAAGCTGCGCCGCCTCATCAGTCATCTTTTCCTGTATCTGTGCTGTCTCTTCATCCACGTGGCAGGATCCCGGGGAGCAAACGGTCACGGCCTATTCATCTTTGCATCCCTCGGAGCACTTTGCCTGCTGTTTGGGGTACGGCAGAGAGTCCATAAATCTGCCGAGGATCCAACACCTGATGTATCCGCTCGCGGAACCTCGGAGGCCGACGGTGGCTTGGCCCCACCACGACGCTACCCGGAGGGGAAGCCGGTGCCCTCCACACCTGCGGAAGGACCGCACGTCTCCTGCGGGGCCGGATGACTGGCCTCCCGCGCCCCGGACCGCTGGTAGCATCCTTACCTATAAAGGGTTGAGTGAAGGCCCAAGAAACCTTAATCTCGGCCGCTCCATACCCCTGGGCCCCTCGCCTGCCCCCACAGCGCCCCCCCACCCCCAGGAAGGACGGAGGATGGCGACCCTAGGAGGGGAAGGAGCACGTCCAACCTCGGCCCCACCCCAGGCAGCGAGGCACGGCCCCAAGGTCCCACCACTGGGACTGGCCGCGGGCTCCCCGCCTCGCCCTGATCCTACTCCTTCCCCATCCTCATTCGTAACCCAGACCTGCAGCAGGGGAACGGAGCGGACAGGCGGAGGCAGGACGGACCTACTTGCCCTCTGGACGTAGACACAAGACTCCTCCCCCAGTCCTGATCCCGTAGTCCCGGGGCCCGGGTTAGACGCCCCCTGCAGGCCATCCGGCCGGCGCCCGGCCCCTGGCCCCTCACCCCCTCCAGCAGCCCTCTAGGAGGCGCGGTCACTCGTCCGAAGCCGCGCTGCCCTCACCTGTAAAATGGGCCCACAGCCGGGGGGATTGAATCAGCGAGCCGCGGACAGCACGCAGCTCGGGGCGGAAAGTCACCGAAATCAGATAAGGGTGGGGAGAAGGAGAAAGCGTGGCTGGTCGAGGGGAAAGGGTGACCCAAGAGGTCAGGAGAATGGCGGGGGAGCAGCGGAGGGGGGGCCGGGCCGCGGGCAGGGCGGGGGTTGGAGCAGGGTGCGCACCGCCCAGGGGAGCAAGAGCCCCTCTCGGCCCGCCCGGCCCCCAGCACCGCGGCCGCCGCTCTGAGGCCCCGCCCACCCACAGGCCCCGCCCCGGGCCCGCCCACCCGCAGGCCCGCCCCGCCCACTCTAGGCCCCGCCCTGGCCCCGCCCACCCGCAGGTCCCACCCAAGGCTCCGCCCACCCCACTCTGCAGGCCCCGCCCCTGGCCCGCCCACCACGCAGGCCCCGCCCCCGTGCCCTGGCCCCGCCCCCAAGGCCCGGAAGCGAAAGCCGCTCCGCCTCTTCCGAGCGGGGTCACGGCCCGGCGCGCGGGGGCTCGCGGGGGCTCGCGGGGTGCGGGCAGCCCGGGCCCGGCGCCATGTCCCCGAACCTGCGCACGGCGCTCATCTTCGGCGGCTTCATCTCCCTGGTGGGCGCCGCCTTCTACCCCATCTACTTCCGGCCCCTGCTGCTGCCGGAGGAGTACCGTGAGTGCCCGTGACCCCGCGGGGGCCCGGCTCGGGCGGCCGGCTCGGGGCCGTGAGGAGCAGGGCGCGGGAGGCAGGCGGGCCGGGCCGAGCCCCGCGCCTCCCGCCGGGCGCCCTCCTGACCTGCCCGGTCGTCGCTAACGTGAGACCCGTTTGGCCTCCGTGGAGACTCCCAGGTGGCCTCGTCGTGGCCCACACCGCTTACCTGTCCGCGCTCGCGCTGCAGGGGCCGGACGCTCACGTGTCAGCCAAACGAGCCTTGGCACTTTTTTTTTTTAAGATGTATTTATTTATTTATTCATGAAAGACACACACACTGGGGGGGGGGGCAGAGCCGCGGGCCTCGACGCCGGATCCCGGGGTCACCCCCCGAGCCCGAGGCGGGAGCCCCAAGCGTTGCCACTTCTGACGCCCACGGCGTCGCTTTGAGGTCGTCGTCATGCCCATTTGACAGGCGGGAACACTGAGGCTCCGAGAGGTCGTGCGTGCGACAGGCCCAAGGTCGCACAGCCAGTGAGCCGCGAGGCAGGTCTTCTCGGCCCTGGCGGGGCCCCTCCCGCGCCCGGAAGGCGGGGCTGGTGATACTGGAGGGAGGCAGATGGAGCCCTGATCATCCTGAGCCTGAAGGTGTCTTTACGGCTCTTCATTGCCACTCCCAGGGACAGCTTTGAGTGGAAATGTTTCAGACCTAAACTGTTAAACCTGGGTGTTTTGAGTTTTTCCCCACATCTTTTTTTCAGCTCCTGCTGTCTTCCTTCATTTTAAAAGCGGGTTGCTCACATGACAATGCCGAATACCCCGGGAGTAATTTTCCTCCTTAATCATTCAAGTTCTATCATCCTAAAAGCCAAACTCTCCTTCCTGGAGACCTATACCTCAGCGAGGATTAGCACTTTGATACATCTGAAACCATCTGTCAGAGAGAAAATATTAGGCATTAGAGGCTCATTTTGTTCTCCAGGAAACCTGAATCATCTTGGAGATGGAAGAGGGCCAGCCCTGCCCCTGGAGACCATTAGCAGAGGCTGAGAGCTTGGCGATGTGAAGGCAGAAGCTCAGTGTAAATGCTCTGCCCGTTACAAATGCTACATTTGGTTTCCGGAGACAGAGCATTTTAAGCACACACCCGCATTGCCCTGGAGCTTCTTTCATCACCCAGGACGAGGTGGCCTCTGCATGCTGCCTCCCAGCATGCGTCCACCTACCCACGCGCCTGAGGATAAACGGGGGGCGCATGAAGCCCCCGTGGTCTCGTTCCATCATCCTGACCCGATCCTGCCCCAGGCCGTTTTCTTACTAGGGCATCTAGGATTGAACTTGGGACAAGGGGCTCTGCTCCAGATCCCACTGGAAAGGTGTCTGCCAGGAAGACAAACGTAGTGCCTCTCAGCTGGGGACGCTTTTGTCCCCCAGGGGACATTTGGTTCCATCTGGAGACATTTTTTCTTGTCACAGCTGGGGGTGGAGTGGGGTAGTGTGAGTGTGCTACTGGCATCCAGTGGATAGAGGCCAGGGATGCTGCTAAACCTCCGCAGCGCACAGGGGAGCCCCCAATGACCAAGATTACCCAGCCTAGGTGTGCATGGTACCGAGCTTGAGACATGCTAGATCAGATGATGAAGGCGTGGACTTGTGCCACGCGTCCTGGCAAGTCTTTTTTTTTTTACTTTTTTTTTCAAATATTTTATTTATTCATGAGAGACACAGAGAGCAGCAGAGACACAGGCAGAGGGAGAAGCAGGCTCCAGGCAGGGAGCCCGATGCGAGACTCGATCCCGGGACCCCAGGATCATGCCCTGGGCTGAAGGCAGGTGCTAAACCGCTGACCCACCCAGGGATCCCTCTGACAACAGTCTCATAGGGATACCCTAGAATCTGTGATTGTCTGAGTTGCTTGAGACAAAATCAGGGCTTTTAGGTGTACGTTTACCTAGTGTGCCTAAAATGTCTGCATTTTAACTCAAGAGCAGTCTATGCCTGCCCACCTTTCTGGCTCAATTTTAGTTAATTGGCCGACTCTTATTTGAGACTCATAGCTGATTCTTTCAACAGGTAAATACTAAACAGCTAGTGTTTTTTGAGAGTTTATGTCTGCCTCTCTTCCCAGCACCTCATGTATATATTAACCCACATAGTTTTCATAACCGTTTGTTGTAGCTGCTATGTGATCATCACCCACATTTTATACGTGGACACACTGAGGTTGGTTTCTGAGGCGGTGAGAAGGGAAGCAGGGCAGGTGAGGGTCTAAATCCCTTGCAAGATAAGGGTCTTAAGGTGAGTTATGTAACCTTCCTGAGCCCAGTCTGTTTCTTCATCTGTAGCAGTGGACTTTGCAGGATTTAATCTATAGGTGTTGGGGTGTATTAAATGAGATCACAGGTATGGAAACATCTAGTATAGTTTTATTATATTAGGCATCCCCTAAAAATGTTTTTAAAAATAAGGAACCAGGGCACCTGGGTGGCTTAGTGGGTTGAGGATCTACCTTTGGCTTGGGCTGGGGTCCTGGGGTCCTGGGATCGAGCCCCACATGGGGCTCCAAGCTTCTCCCTCTCTCTGCCTGCCGCTCCCCCTGCTTGTGTGTTTGTATGCGTGAGCACACACTCTCTCTGTCAAATAAATAAAATCTTTAAAAAAAAAAAAAAAAAGGGGAGCTATAAGGCAAGGATGTAAGGAGATTTAAGCCCGGCTGGCTGACCTGGCACTAGCCTGGGGTCCAGGCAGGTGAGGCGTTGGTGACCGGGCCATGGAAATCTGGCCTGTCTGTAGGGAGGATGGAGCTGCAATTCGTTTCAGCACCTTGGACTAGTCTTTGCATTTTTTTATAACCTGGATTTTAGCAACGGCTGTGTACCTGGTACTGCGTTAGGTGTCGGGTATACGTGACTGTACAAGATGGTCAGAGCGCTTCTGTCCGTCTCACTGTCCCCACCGTCATCCAACCCATTTCCTCACCCGCTCCTTAGACTCTGAGCTGGTCTCCCTGCTTCCGCCAAGCCCAAATCCTGATTCCCTACCCAGCAGTCACAGTTGCTAATTTTCTCTGGTTGTTCTTTTGTTGCCAATTTCTACTTTACATGCATTTGTGGTTAAAGAATGAGGACTATATGATTTTGATTCCTTGATATTGGTCAAGATTTGCTCTGTGGGCTTAATACAGGTCAATTATGGAAGTGTTCCTTCTGTGCTTGAAGTGGGTATATCTCATTGTTGGGTACAGAGTTCTGTGTGCGCCGATTCCAGACCAAGCTTCTTAATTCTGTTACTTAGGTATCCTCAGGCCATATTATTAGGTGCACACGATAGAAAATGTTCTGGAGGCTTTTTTCCAATTATCATTGTGTAAAGGGTCCTCTTTATCCCTCCTGTTCCTCCCCAGGTCTATCATATCAATATTAGAATTACCAGCATTGTTTTGGTTAGACTTTCCTGGTATATTTCTTATATTTGTGCCTGTCTTTATTTATTTATTTATTTATTTATTTATTTATTTATTGACTTATTTATTTGAAAGATAGCAGGGGGAGGGGCAGAGGGAGAGGGAGACAAGCAGACTCCCCCCCCCCCCCACCAGAGTGGGGAGTCCAGTGTAGGGCTGGATCTCACAACCCGCAGATCATGACCTGAGTCGAAATCAAGAGTCAGATACTTAACTGCCTGAGTCACCCAGGCAGCACTTGGCATCTGTCCTTAAATCTCATAACCAGCCTAACTTGGATTTTTTAATCCAATCTGGTCATTTCTTTCAACTGCTGGATTGAGCTCATTTTCATATATGTTTACTGATAGATTTATTCGCCCTGTCTTGTTTTGTGTTTTCTATTTATCCTTCTATTTCTAGAACTCCTTTTTTTCTCTCAATTTCTGCCTTCACGGTTTCTCTATTTTTTACCTCCTCTGTTTTTTTTTTTTTTTTAAAGTTTTACATTCTCTTTTGATTATTTTGTGATTACTGCTTAAAGTTAGTCAGTATCCTTATCCTCCTATACAAAGACCTGATGAGAATGCCTTGGTCCTTGGACCGCACAGCACTCCTGGTGTTTATTCCTCTCCAGTCAGTACCATCAGGGTTTTATAGTCACTGATTGTTCCTCTTTGCCCCCATTCTTTACTCAGCAAGCCCTACTTCTCACTGCTTCCCAGTGTCCGTTTTCTTCATTCTGAGGTGCATCTGATAATATTTCTTTCTTGAGCGTCTGTAACTGGTGGAGTTCATCCTCGTTTGTCAGAATATGTCCAGAACTCCCAATTCTCCGTGTCTGTTGAAAAGTCTGCTGTCATGCCATTTGTTCTTTGAATTTGATCATCCTGCTGGCTTGATTAAAATACTCCCACAGCCCTCTGCTGTCCCCAGCGTCTAGCCAGTGGAGGCTCATGGAAGTATTTTAATCGGGAGAGTGAGGCGACCGGATTCAGTCTCACCCAGGGTCAAGGCTGGGAACAAGAATTCCAGATAGAAGGAGGCTGTACTTGCTGTGGTCACAGGAGAGTACGGAGAGGTGACTAGCCTGAACCAGTGGTGGTCATGGGACTGGAGGAGGGGAGCTATAGTTAAGAAGTAAACGCTACAGGGTGAGGGAGGAGACAAGGGAGAGTGACAGTCTCCAGGTTCCAGCAGCGGAGGAGATGGTGGCTCTGGTCATTAACTAAGCAACACAAGAAGGAACTGGTTTTGGGAGTGAGGAGGATGAACCAGTTCAACTTTGGACACATGTGTTTTAGGTATCTGGATATGCTCCTGGAGATTTCTGATGGGCTATGGAATATTCCAGTCTGGAGCTGAGGCACTGGGCCTGAGCTAGAGCTAGAGATGGGGTGCTGGATCAGCATGGGATGGGAGGCAGAGCCATGGGAGGTGAGGGCTCTCACCTCACCGCACTGAGAGACCGCGCGAGACAAGCTGGCCTAGGACAGACAACTGGTGAACACGGTGTCGAAAGAGCAAGTGCTCAGAGAGGCGGCCGTCAAAGGAGATGGAGGAGGAGTGGCTGGAGCAAGAGGATTAAAACCAGCAGAGGCTACAGTCACATGTCCCATAAAGACAACTCTGGGTGCAAAGGGGTATGGCCAGCAGGGCTGGGCTTCCAGGAGGCAAAAGATAAGAAGTGAAAGTATTTAGCAATGGGCATTAAGGAGGGCATGTGATGTGATGAGCACTGAGTGTCCCGCGCAGCGGGTAAATCATTGCGTGCTACATCTGATGGGCTATGGACTACGTAGCATATTCCATAAAGTATTCATAAAGTACGTATGTACTTTACGTAGCGTATTTATAAAGTATGTATGTACTTTATGTTGGCTAATTGAATTTAAGTTAAAAAAATATTCAGTAGATTTATGAAAACAAGGTGAAGGTCATAGTTATCTTGTTAAGAATGCCTTAGTGGTTTGGTGGTGGGCAGAGAGCCGGCAGCTGTCCCCTGGATTGGCTATTTCAAGGTATTTGACTGTATGGAGAGAATGACGGAATTTATTTGCAGCAGGTCAGGGGGTCTCGGGAGAGGGTTTTTTTGTTTGTTTGTTTTGTTTTTTAGGGAGAGTTGGGACAGCCAAAATGTCTCTGGACAAAGAAAGGTGAAGATAATTCACAGAGCGACAGGTGGTAGGGGATCTCGAGATCAGTTGGAGGAAAGCCTTGGACCAAAGTCAGGACACCTCTCCCACGGGCTCAGGAGGAAGGGCAGGTGTGGATGCAGCTATATCTAGGTTCAGTGTGGGGAAGTTGTTGGTGAGGACTTCTGTTCTGTCTGTAACACAGGAAGTGCAGTCATCTGTGAGTGAGAGGCACAACCCCCAGCCAGACTCTCTCTCCCTTCTGGGAGCACTGTCTTCCCTGAACTTCTGTGACCACCCAGTGCCAGTCATCTTCCCTTTGCTCTTTTGCTCCTGCCTTTCAGCCACTCCATCTTTAACCTTTCTTGTTGGATCTTCCTCTCCCCACCATCCTCCACATGTTTGTCTTCCCCAGGACTCTGGACAGACTGAGGAGAAGGCCACAGCTGTTGAAAGTGCAGGGCAATGTAGGCCAGACATTCAGTCCTTGGGAAGGGGGCCAGTGGCTGGCAAGGGAGGAGCCCACATTCCCACATAGGGCCTGAGTGTCAGCTGGGCCAGCCTCGGCATGGGGAGTGCAGGGACAGCTGGGTTCCGGGGTCTCTGCTGGAACAAGCCTCAAGGCAGCAGGAAAGAACAAGGCTGCTTAGATAAAGTGAGGTCAAAGAGATCTTCCATGCTTTAAAAGCAGGCAGGCTGCTGTGGCAAGTCTGCTTTGTTGGGTTTCATGTTGACATGCACTGTGACCCTCAGCTCTTCCACTCGCTAAGCGTTACATGGATGACAAGGTCAGTTCTACACTGACACTTCAGTCCCAAAATGAGCACTGGGGGAGACGGCGCTGGCACTGGTGGTCAGCGATCCCAAACCAGAAGTATGGGGACGGTTCTGTTGTGCTCCTGGAGGGAATCCCAGATGATGCTTTTTAGCTTTCATCCTGCTGGCGCGGCGCGGTTTGCTGGAAGAGCCCGCGTTTCGGGGAGACTACAGCTGCTGTAGCTCAGAGCCTAATCTGGCTGTGTGTGTCCTAGAACTAGACAGTGATCCCGAATACGGCCTTTTAAAAATAACATGCATCTTATGCCAGCCAGTGAAATGAGACAGAATAGGATCATTTTCTGTGATCCTGCTTGTTTTTTTTACTTTAATTAGATGTGCAGAAGCATAAAATCCTAGGAGCTTTGCCCAAAAACCCATGCCCCTTCAGTCCCCTCACTTAGGTGACTTAACCAAAGTCACTGAGAACATTAATTGCTGGGTGGACACTAGAGCCTAACTCCCTGACCTTGTCTGCTGCTTAATGATGTGCTGCTTCATGTGCCTTTAAGACAGTGGAGAGGGTTCAGTAGCAAGGGAAAGGTCGCCCAGAATTGCTGTGGAGAGGGCTCTGTCCTCCTACCACTCGATTGCATTCTCTTAACTGCTGTATCTCCTGCCCCCAGCTGGAAGTCTGTCATTCCGGTTGCAAGAAATCGCTTGATCCAGGATACTTCTTACTTTGGAGGAGCATCTGCCCTATTACATGCCAGGTGCTAGAACATGCTTTTTGTTTCTTTCGTTCATAGACTCCAGCGCAGTGCAGGGCTAGCCTGCAGTCTTATTTTCTGACCGGCATTACAGAGCCCCCTGGGTTCAACCAGACTCTGGTGGAGAAACAAAATGTGTATGGCGTCGGGAGGAGTCACTACTTCCGGTGGCCATCTGGTCCCCCTCCACCACAGGTTCACACTTGTCACTATGGCTGTTTGATGCCTCCCACTGCTGGTTCAGCTGGGCATTGGTGCACAACCAGTCCTAGATCACCCCGCCGTCAGATGGAGCAAGGGTCTAGGCAACAGCAGCAGGATGAGAGCACTGGAAAAGTAACTTCTAAATATTTTATTTGCTGTGTGAAAAAAGATGCCTTTAGGTAATTGTCACGGAACGTCACAAGGAAGTGTAAGAACTTCCTAAAAATTTGTTTTGCAGTTGTGTGTTTTAGTTATTTAAAAAAAAAAAAAAAAACGTAAACAACAGAAGAGACCTAAGAATAGCATGATAAATCCCTGTATATTTACCAGTTAGCATCTTGCCGCATTTGCTTCCCCCCATGGATGCTGAATTACAGGTCTACACATACATACATACACATGTGAGTACAGAATTACATATACGTATAGTTATTTCTGTTGTTCTGCTGAGCCATTTGAGAGTAAGCTCAGGACCCTGTGAGCTTTCCTTCCCAGACACTTCGATATGTATTTCCGAAGAACAAGGGCAGTCTCTTACGTAACCACAATGCAGTTATCCAGGCCAGGAAACTTAATATTGACACAATGCTATTATCTCACACACAGTCCATACTCAAATGTTGCCATTTGTCCAAGGACTTCGGGTTTCGAGGGGCTTTTATTTTTAACTGTCCGTTGCTAAGAGGAGATGGCAGGGAGGGGTCCTGAGGCCGTCTTCTCGCTGGGCAGGGCTCGGAGGCCCTGACCTTCTGCACCTGCTTTTCCGTTTCCAGCTGCTGGCCCTCCACCAACGCACGCCCAGCCAGTCAGTGGTCAGCGGGCGCCGGGGAACACTGTCTTCCTTTGTTGTGGAGTTGTGGATGTCAAAGCAACAAGTCACACGATTAGAGCTGTTTGACAGCATGGACATTTAATATAAAGCTATGTTTTCATTTTCAGAGACTTAAAAATTATTAAGTGGAATCACTACAGTAGGAGGAGCAGCCCGCTCACATGCATTAGCAGTGTTAATAATAATACTTTGGCCCTTCGACTGAAGATAACGATCCTCAATTAAAACCACAAATCACACCCCTGCCGTAGCACCAGGGGGCAGAGTCGGGCTTGCTGAGATGCCTGAGCGGGGACTTTGCTAACCAGCATCACAAAGCTCCAGGCCCAGGGTTGCCTATTTGCGTCTTAATCATTCCACTCCTGATAGAAACATGCTCACTACTGAAAAGTCAGTAATTAGCTTATCCTGATTTGTTCACATGGTTAAACCCCTGACTTCAGCATCGCTCTTTTCCTGAGGTTTATAGACACTTGCTGTTTCTCTAATGACAACAAAATAGAAACTTACTGTCAACTTCAGCAAGAGGCACGTACTGCTAAGTCCCGAGGGACCGGTTTGTTTTCCTTCTAGCAAATTCCACATTCACAAATTTTAAAGTGTCTTTGTGTCATGTCATGAATTTATATAAGACTGCTTGGGCTTTAGAGTATTTATAAAACATTAATGGATTAAAGAACCAGGGGATGTAGATAGGATGCTAATACCGGTTATCACTTGGTAGGAACTAGTTCAGCAAATCGGTTTAAATTGCCTGTCCAAGCCAAAAAAACCGAGGTGGTTGCATAAGGACAAGGATTAGAAAGAGATTATGGTCTATTTTAAATAAAGCCTTAGCCTCTCTCCAACCTCATTAGCAATTAGCAAGAAAGTGTGAAGACAGGGATTCCTTTCTCTTCACTTGGTTCTCCATTGCATTGTGAGAGGTTAGGATACAATTAGACATTCTGTCCTTGCTATCAGAAGTCAACTTCCTTTGGTGCTTGGCAGCCTGCCAGCGTCTCCAGCTTTGTAGTACCCGCCTCTTGGAGAATGTGTGCAGTACACCAGGCTGTCAGATTTTCTTAAGTTTATGGCTTAGAAAGCTTTCTGGCAATTTATTATTATTTTTTTAAAACCCACCTCTTCCAGTGGCACCTGGGTGGCTCAGTCGGTTAAGCATATGACTCTTGATTTGGGCTCAGGTCATGATCTCAGGGTGGTGGGATCGAGTCCTATATTGGGCTCCTCACTCAGTGTGGAGTCTACGTACCCTTCACCCTCTGCTCCCCCCCCCCCCCATGTACACGTGCATGCTCTCTCCCTCTCAAATAAATAAAATCTTAAATAAGAAAACCCCACCTCTTCCATAATACTGGCAGGTGGACCTTTTAGGTGTGGAACATCATATCTATGTTTATTCCTGGCACAATCGATGGCAGTGTAGTCTTTCACTGGTTGGCATTTTCTAAGAGCATGTTTGAGACACATCCGTACTTCGAGACCTTACACTTTGGCAGTATGGTAGGGCTCAATCCTCCAGGAATTTAATGTCTTAGGAAATGAGATCACCCTTTGAGTTGGAGTTATTTTAGAAAATCCGACACCTGAGAGGCTCCATTATCCACTCTAGATGGAAGAAACCTTTTGGATATCTTGGTCCGGAGGGTGTTGGTTATCGCCTACCTGCTGCTTTTCAGAGAGGCTCCGGGAAACCACTGGGCCCTTGTCTGTAATGGGCTTCATTATGCTGTGTCTTCCCACTGCCTGTCGTAGAGTTAGATACCGAGATTCACATAATCCCTGTTGTCCAGTGTTTTATTTGCCAAAGCAAAACTTAGCATTGATAAAACTATCAGGTAGGTCACTTGGGATTGACTTTCTATCACATCACTGGAGAAGCAGGTTCCATGAATATTCGATTTGGCAAATCCCTGCTTCTTGTACCTTTACGCTTCTTGTAACTTTATGAGAATCCAGAGGCCAGAATAAAGGGAAAGGCCTGATATTAAATAAGAACTAAATGTGGATTTCAAGAAACACTGTCAGCCTGATTAAGACAAAGGTCTGATTACAACATTTAATTACTATAATTTAGTAGTAAACATCCTCTGGCTCCAAGTCTTTCCGCTGAAAAGCCGCCATTTGTTTGTCAAGATACTTGAAATAATAAGTCTTTGTTTTCACAGACCTTGGGTTTATTCTAAACCACTTAGAAAGATGTGTCGGAGCGCTTGAAGCCCACAGACATAAAATGCCCAATTTCTCTTGGCCCTCGCCTGTTGGACATCTCCAAAGAGATGGGCTGAGCTGCTATAGCTGGAACGCGCTTACTAATTGGCACAGCACCTGCAATCAATTAGGGAAGCTTCAATTATCCAAACCAAAGCCACCCACCCAAAGATTAATTTTCTGCTCTATTTCCTATCAAAAACATAGCATATTTAGCTCTGGGTCTAGTCCTTCGGCGGAGCACATTTGAGACATAGAAACTACATCGTTTTCTTGTTAATTGTGCTTGTTCCTTCAATTCAGCAGCCTTTCCCTCCTAATATCACGCCCACCAGCTTTTCAAAATTGTTCTTTTTCTGTTGTTTTGTTGCCTTTCCAAAATGCTGAGATCACCGAGAAAAGATGTTAGTCGGGAGCTTTTCTTTTGAAGTACAGCTTTCTTTGCTTTTATTGAAAATGCCAGTCTTTCTGCTCTGTTGGATCCAACTTCCATAACCTAAAAGCTCTGAGTATTGGCGTCTCGCGTGTATTGTTTCTGAATCGTCCCCTGTCATTGTCCCACGTAAATAGACAGATTTCCACGACCACGGCCCAGCCCCCACCTTTGTAAAGAGCAATTTTTCTGTTGTGTTTTTCAGAGAAAGAGCAAGCTGTAAATCGAGCTGGAATTATTCAGGAAGATGTGCAGCCACCAGGTAAACTTAAAAATCAAAGCAGGGGATCCCTGGGTGGCGCAGCGGTTTGGCGCCTGCCTTTGGCCCAGGGCGCAATCCTGGAGACCCGGGATCGAGTCCCACGTCGGGCTCCCGGTGCATGGAGCCTGCTTCTCCCTCTGCCTCTGCCTCTGCCTCTCTCTCTCTCTCTCTCTCTCTGTGACTATCATAAATAAATAATAAAAAAAAAAAAAAAAAAAAAATCAAAGCAGAATCGCATCTGTAACTGTGTGTGTGCTGGCCCTGCAGCACAAGAAATCTTTGGAGTGGGGACGCTGGCTGGCGATTGTCCTGTTCCTTGCACAGAAGTTTAACATTTTCACCCCGGAGTACGTCTTGCACGTTTGCCCATTCCTCTTGTGCATTTGATAAATGGGCATAAAAATGTCACAAATGTACGATTGAGTATGAAGGATACTCGGTTCTGCAGACTGATTTACCAAGCACCTAGTTAAACCCTACCCTCCTGGGGAAAAGCCTGCTTACTCTCGAGCTATTCTAATTGATGCAGGATTCTGCTTTATTACAGCAGCTCAAAAGTTCCCTTTGTGTCTGAATGGTTACTTTCACATGGTCCAAGTTGGGTGAGAAGGAGAAGCTTCCAATTGATTAACCAAAACTCTTGTAATCTGTGGCAATGTTTGTTTGTTTGTTTTGTTTTTTGGGTTGTTTTTTCTTTTGGTAATATTGTTATTTATGTTTTAACTTGGCCAGATGCATCGCTTCCTGTTGTGGGGCAATTTCTGAGCCATTTAAAAGTCTCTCCTGGAGGTCATGGCTGCCCAGCCGTAGCATCCCAGGCTCCCGGCAGCTTGCCCGCACTGTTTCAAACTACATGGAAATTCCACAACTCAATTCTGATGTCGTTTTGCCAGTTTGCAGTTGCAGGAAGTGAGGAAGTTGAAAGGCGAATCCTGTTTTGATTCATGTTTCTTTCTATAGGGTTAAAAGTGTGGTCTGATCCATTTGGCAGGAAATGAGAAGGCTATCACCACCTCGATTATGAAAGACATCTTCATGCTTTCCATTCTGCCGCAAGTACAATAAATTGCCTCACGGTAGAAGGATGGCTGGAGAAGAAAACTCCATAAAGCTGAAAATAAGAGTACTGTGCACAAGGACTAATATTTCCCTTCTTAAGTATCAAAAGAGCCCTGGAGCAAATCACACCATTAGGGAGGTTTTCATGATTTGCTTTACTTTCTAAAAATGAAGCTCTCTCACCCAGCTGTGTTTGGAGGAGATCTACTTATTATTCAGTCTCTACCGCTTTCCCAACCAAGCTGTGATGTGAATGCAAGCAGCCAGTGGACTTGGGAAGATCCTACTCTGTCTTGCCATCCTCCAAATAGGAAATTTCAGTAAAAAGCCACCGTGCTGAGCAGCCTCACAGGGCTCTTTGGAAACATTAAGGTTGATAAAATTCTTTGGGGACAAGGTACATTGTACTCTTTAAGAATAAGCAGCTCAGTGTAGCCGTCTCATCGAAGGTTGCTGCATGTTGGAAAACAAATGCGAAGCGAGTTAAACTAAATGGCCGTGCATGTGTAATAGAAATCAGTGTCGAATTAACAGAAGTGAAAATACGTTTATTAAAATGATCTGTTTTTAATTCACAATGGTGTAAGTCTTTTTGAAAATCCTATATAAGCTCATGAATGTATGCTGAGAAGCACTATTTGACTAGAGCATATTTGACAAGATAGTCGACTGTGTGGCGTTTCTCACTTTGTGTACAAGTAAACATGTGAAAGGTAAATAGCAAAGGTGTTGAGACAGACCCTTCTTGGTTGCAGTGCTCTCCGAGGTTCCTCACCAGCTGCTGCAGAGATGAGGGTGAGAATGCTTTTCTTTCTCTGGTGCCCTGTCTGGCCCCTTACTAGACGATACGCTTTTGGAGAAACCCCTCCTTTTCATTTTTAGATTTCCCAGAGTGCCTTGCACATCACTGTGGGTTCTCTTTCGATAAGCTGCCTGATGACATAATGTTACTATTGTGAACTGGGAGTTTGCTTAACAGACAACTGACACAGTGATAATTATATCAGAAAAAAACTGTCAGAAAAAAAACCCAGACTGACAGCTCCAAAACCAAAACCATCATTTTTTGGTAGATATTCCCTGACATTTCATTGACTTACAGTTAATAATCCAATAAAAGAAGTTGACTCATTCAGGGTAAATATGGCCACTATTTTCCTTGGAGGGGGCACCGGGAAGTTGTGTATAGTGTAGCATTCTGTGGGTGCCTAATTGAGATTTCTTTATGACCGAGGCAAGCACGGTTACCATCTGCTTTGGGAGATGTTGTAGAGAACTTAGGGACTGCGATGGCCTGTTTGTCAGTTGGAACAGACTCCGCTTCGTCTCTTCCACAGGATCTTTGTCCTGGCTTTCACCCTGCCCTTGGTACCCCTCTTTGCAGAGATAAAGGAACCCTATGTCCTGCTCAGCTGCCTTGATGTTTATAATAAAAGGAGCAGCCTTCATGTTGTCAGAGGTGTCATATCAGACTCTGCCGCCCACGCTTGACAAAAGCCGGGTGGTAAGAGACGCTACTCTTGGGAACTGACCAAGGGCCTTGAAGTTCATCCACGAGGCTCCCAGGTATGCCTCCAGGATGATAATGAAAGCCGTCTGAACAGGGGATCTTGCTCAGATACAATGAGGAAACACAGAGTTAAAGTAAACATGGCTTCTTTGTTTCTAATTTGATGATTTCCAGGAGAGGTTTACCTTTTCTCAAATGTATTTGACCGCAAAATATTTTTCATGGATTATCTTCTGGGACTAGTGACCAACGACATCCTTTTCAAGAAATCTTTCTCTACATCACTGGTTCCCCAACTTTTGATCTCAGGATTCTTTGACACTTAAATTTTTTGAAGATCCCAGAGTGTTTCTCCTCATGTGGGTTATACCTGTAGGTACTGTATTTGAAATTAAAATACAATTTTAAAATGTTTATTAATTTATTTAATATCAATAACAAACCCATATAGAGTGATATGACATATTTTTTGTGAAAATTTGTTTTCCCAGGGGTACCTGGGTGGCTTAGTGGTTGAGCATCTGCCTTTGGCTCAGGTCATGGTCCCGGGATCCTGAGATCGAGTCCCACATTGGGCTCCCTGTGAGGAGCCTGCTCCTCCCTCTGCCGATGTCTCTGCCTCTCTCTGTGTCTTTCATGAATAAATAAATAAAATATTAAAGAAAATTTGTTTTCCCAAATAAAAAATAATTTGCAATTTTCTTTAATGTCTGGCGCACAGATTCTCTTAACAGCTAGAGTATCTGCTTCTGCATTCGAGCTGTTGCTATACCACATGTCACGTGGCCTCTGGGAAACTCCATTGTACATACTCATAAGAAGATGAGAGTAAAAAAGGCAAAGAAGCAGGGGCACCTGGGTAGTGCTGTCGGTTAAATGGCCGGCTCTTGGTTTCGGCTCAGGTCATGATCTCAGGGTCCCAGGATGGAACCCTGGTGTCTGGCTCCATGCTCAGTGGGGAGTCTGGCTAGGGATTCTCTCTCTCTCTCTCTCTCTCTCTGCCCCCCCCCCCCATGAATAAATCTTAAAAAAAAAAAAAAAAGGCAAGGAGAACCCTCCTACACTGTTGGTGGGAATGCAAACTGGTACAGCCACTCTGGAAAACAGTATGAGGGTTCCTCAAAAACTTAAAAATAGAGCTACCCTGTGACCCAGCAATTGCACCTCTAGGTATTTATCAAAAGGTTACAAACGGTAATCCGAAGGGGCACATGCACCCCGATGCTTACAGCAGCAAAGTCCACAATAGCTAAAATACGGAAAGAGCCCAGATGTCCGTTGGCAGATGAATGGATAAAGAAGATGTGGTATAGACCCACAATGGAATACTACTCAAGCAACAGAAAGCATGAAATCTTGCCATTTGCAACACAGTGGATGGAACTAGAGGGCATTATGCTAAGCAAAATAAGTTAGAGAAAGACAAATACCCTATGATTTCACTCATGTGGACCTTAAACAAAACAGTTGAACATAGGGGAAGGGAAGGAAAAATTAAGATGAAATCAGGGAGACAAACCATAAGAGACTCTTCACTCTAGGAAACAAACTGAAGGTCACTGGAGGGGGGGATGGGTGGGAGGATGGGGCAACTGGGGGATGGGCATTAAGGAGGGCGCCTGATGTAATGAACACTGGGTGTTACATAAGACTGAGGAATCACTGAATTCTATCTCAAACTTGGAAAAAAAAAAAGCAAAACAGCTTTAGTGGTATTATAAAAGTCCTTTTGGCCATGCTGACCTCCTGAAAAGGTCTCGGAGACCCTACAGGCCCCTAGACCATGCTCTGAGTCTAGTTGTGTTTCTCACATTTAGTCAGACCTCCTGAAAATTGTGTGTCTAGTTTGCACTAGTTGCTTGCAGCACACTTGTAGTGAACCATGCTTTGTCGTGTCCACATGAAGGGAGGCTATTGGGGAGAGTGATCGAGAATTTTTTATTACCAAAATGAAGTTGGATCCTTTGTTTTCAGCGTCAAACAATATCCTCTTGAGGAAGGTTCAGGCTGACAAGTCTTTACTTCTCAGAACCAGGAATAGCTACACTGCCCAGCAGTCACTCCATCTACCCTGTGAGCCTCGTGTGGGTAGCTTGTTTCCCTCTGGCTGGCAGGAAGCTCAGCCACAGTTGTGCTCCAGCTTTTTACAAAGTACCTAAGCCCTTGTGGAATTTATGTGGGCCACCGCACTCACTTTATCCTTTCCCCCTCCAGACCTTGTCTTCTTTGCTTTCTCACTCCAGTGTCCTATCCTGTACGTTAGATCCCTCGTTTGAAAATGAGCCAGGGCACAAACAGTATTTATTCAGTTAGAAACCACTAACAACCTAGGAAGGGAAATGAAGTCACAAATAAGATCGAGATGATGCGGAACATGAAAAGTGCCCTCCCAGATGTTCGGGGTGTCTTCCGACGCTAGCATTCACCAGCCCTGGGCCCCTGTAGTTCTACTCCTGATGCAGCAGAAATGCAATTGTAGATTCATCCGTAGACATGTACCAGAATGTTCACAGCGGCCAAATGCCCGTCAACAGTACAATGGAAAAATAAGCTGTGATATATTCACATGATGGGATACGATACAGCAATGAGAATGAACAATACAATGAAGCCGCAAACAATGCTGAATAAATGAAGCCAGTTGCAAGAGTACTTTTAGATTCCATTTGGATGAATAAAAACAGGATAAATTAAGCCATGCAGTTAGAAGTTCGGGCGGGGGCTACTCTCGGGAGGGGGAGGGTTAGTAACCGGGAAGTGCTAGAGGCGTCTTCACGGGGCTGCTAGGTCCTACTTTTCGATCCAGGTGCGGGTTACACGGGTGTATTGAGTTTATGGAGACTCCACTGAGCTCTATGAGAAATTCACGTTCTTTTCTAGATGCACGTCATCCTCAAAGCTTTTTTAAAAACGGTGCAGAGATTGGCTTGAGAAGAAAAAGAAGTTGAATCGGGAACTTTCCAGAGAACCATGCTGTTCAGTGGAAGGAGCAGAGGCTCTAGGAGGGGCGGTAAAACGTACCCTGTAGGACTGCTGGGGACAGTGGGGACCCTGGAGGTAAAGTGGGCCCAGCCAATGCCAGGGCCAGCGGAGGCCAGATCAGTGAGAGCCACTATGTATCATCAGTGGAGCAGCTGAGACTCCGCGGAGCTGTGAAGCATGCGGGGATTCAGACTCATGAGTGACAAGGCTGTGGACTTAGCAAAGCTACGCAGGTGTGGGGGGGAGACCCCCGGCGGTGGCCTGGAGCAGGCACTCCTTAGTGTCTGGAGGGAGAGGGGGGCAGACGAAGGCGGCAGCTTCAGACCACGTGGCGGTCACCCTGGAACGTCAAGGTCACCCCGATCCGTCCTACTTAATTCATAAACGCCTTCAGATGTGTCAATGGCCATGTGACAGGTGAGATTTTATCTTTTGAATCTGATTTAAAACCATAAGCTTGCATTGTGGTTTTGGGTTTTTTTTTTTTTTTTTTTTTTTTTACTTTTTTAGAGATTTCCGCCCGGGGGTGTAGCTCAGTTGGAGAGCACGTGCTTTGTATGCCTAAGGCGGTGGGTGCGATGCCCCATAAGGGGCGCCTGGGCGGCTCAGTCCATCAAGCACCTGCCAGGGGCTCAGATCATGATCCCAGGGTTCTGGCATCTAGCCCTGCGGGGCCCCCTTGCTCAGCAGGGAGCCCACTTCTCCCTCTCCCCCTGTCCTTCTGCCTGCCGTTCTCCCTCTGTCAAGTGAATAAATAAAATATTTTTAAAGAATTTTCCAGGGCAGCCCCTGGTGGCTCAGCGGTTTAGCACCACCTTCAGCCCAGGGTGTGATCCTGGAGACCTGGGATCAAGTCCTCCGTCGGGCTCCCTTGCGTGGAGCCTGCTTCTCCCTCTGCCTATGTCTCTGCCTCTCTCTCTCTCTGTGTCTCTCATTAAAAATCTTTTTTTTTCTTCATGAAAAATCTTTAAAAAAATAATAAAAGAATTTCCCAATGACACTAATTTTATTGTATTTTACAGGGCTGCCGTAGATTGGCGCTTAGAAATGAAAACGGGGCTTGGCCCCAGGTTGGCTGAAAAGCACTGAGCTGGAGGCTCAATCCCACGTTCTCAGGTCCAGGCCAGTGCAAGGCTGTCAAGTCCTCACTATGCTCAGCAAGCTCCCCGTGCTCCCGGCCTGCCCGAGGCTCCTCTGTTCTGCTGCATGAGCAGATGAGAGCACCCTGGTCTCAGCCCGGGAGGGGACTCCTCGGAGAGGCAGAGGCCAGTTCACGCTCCCAGACCTCTCCTGCTCGTGCCTGGGGCCTTCTGCAGGAAATGCCCGGCTCCCTGGCACCCCTGTGTGTGGGGGACGGCAGGGAAGCCCCTGGGGTGTCTGCTGTGGCATCCCGCTGAACATGTGCCCCAAGAAGGCATTAACCCCATGGCCACCGGCCCCAGCGGAGGGGTTCCCAGGTGGTGGCCCCTGGCTTGCCCTCCCTGAGGCTCTTCCAGCTGACTGGAAGCAGCAGGGGGCCCTTCACTCCTCCCTTAAGCGGCCTTTCCCAAACCCTGACCATCTGAACGTACCAGGGAGAAAGGAGGGGTCCCTGCTGCTCCTCAGGAGAGTTGGGGAACAGTCTTCAGCCCTCTCCTCCTCCCGGGGCTCTCTGGGTGGCCGTACATAATGGAAATGCAATGCAATGAATGAATGAATGAATGAATGATGCTCGGTCCAGAACCTTTGGGTTGCAAGTGACAGAAAACCAAACCCAAAATGGTGCAAAAGGGAATTCAGTCGTCACAATCCGTCTACATCGCCGTGATCATTTTTTTCAAATACAAAAGTCCTAGGTCACAATCATTTGTGAATGGGAAAGTGTTACACCCAGAGCCCCAAGGAAGAGGCGCTGGATCTCCTAGACAGTTACAGGCTTCACGTCCCCCGGTAGGCATCAGCGGCTCCCCTTGCCAGCACCTCGCTCCCTCTCTCACGGGAACATTGCACCCCTCTTCTCTTCTCCTCCCACTCCCTGTTGGCTTGTCCCACCCCGTCCGTCGCCCTGCTCCGGGTGAAGCCGACTTTATGCGGGAGTAGGCATGTGATCCACGTTTGGCCAGTCCGTGGGTTGGGCAGACTCCTGGCCTGTGTGGTCAGACTAGAGGAGGGTGACGTCTTCACCAGATTCGGAGGTGTTGGCAGCCTTCTTGCCGCCATGAGGGCAGAGCTGGTCTACCGAACGCTGTTGGAGGAGGAAACAGCAGAAGAAAGAAGCCAGGTCCTGATGCTGCTGTTTCCACCGCCTGGATCCACTTGTGTCTGAAGCAAGGAGATTTCTGGATTAATAAGTACTGTTAATTTCCTTTTTGCACCATTTTATTTATTTATTTTATTTTTATTTTTATTTTTATTTATTTATGATAGTCACACAGAGAGAGAGAGAGGCAGACACAGGCAGAGGGAGAAGCAGGCTCCATGCACCGGGAGCCCGACGTGGGATTCGATCCCGGGTCTCCAGGATCACGCCCTGGGCCAAAGGCAGGCGCCAAACCGCTGCGCCACCCAGGATCCCATGCACCATTTTAGATTGGGTTTTTGTCGCATGCAACCAAGAGTTTTGACTAGGCATCTCACTTATATTGTAAAGAGTTGTGGGGTGTTTGTTTTGAGGGGGGGCGCGGGCAGGGGGTAGAATCTGAAGCAGGCTCCACCCTCAGCATGCAGCCCGATGCAGGGCTCTATCTCACGGCCCTGAGATCATGACCTGAGCCAAAATCTAGAGCCTGGGGCTTAACCCATTGGGCCACCCAGGCGCCCCTTAATTTTATGATCTGAATTACTTTTCTGAAATGTGTTTCACATGTCATTTCCACCTTAAATAAAGGATGTTGGACATGATTCAGCAGCTCTTTATGACTTGGGTTTGTTGTGATTGTACAGCTGTGCCTGAGGGGCTACGGGATGGGTCAGGCGCTTACCTGCTGTGCTGGTGAGCTTTCCGGGTCCCTTATCTCTCTCTGCCCTGCCTCACAGCTGGTAAGGAGCAGGCTCCGGCTTCATCTCCCAGTCTGCAGTGAGATTGGGAAGCACTTAGCCAAAATTTTGGAATCTGGCATCAAATGAAAGTAACCGCCTTTCATGTGGATTTGGAAGCTCTGATACAGTTGAATTGCAAGGGCTTTGTGACATTTTGGCTGCCCCAAGGATATTTTTTTTTTTTCTTTTTGGTTTTTGCTTTTTATTTCTGCATGGTTCTGGATAGATGAGGTTTCCTGATTTTTCTATTGGTTGAGACTTTTACTGCAACAAGCTTTCCAAACACTAGAGGATTGTGCAGTGTGAGCAAGTGAGCGAGGGCCTGGGATGTCTTACAACAGCAGAATTAACTCCGTCGCCTTCAAAGAAGGGACAGAAACCGACAGCAATATTCTGAACCCCAGGCTGACCTTCACCGTGTTTTGCCTCTTTTCTAAAATAGGCCCTTTCTTTTCAACCTCTAATCACACACACTGGCTTGGGAGAGGAGGGGAGGAAAAACAACCAAGTGCGCTTGTATCAGAGAGAGCAGTTCACTTAAGGCAGATGTGGAATCAATTTGGGCAAACGTGGGTCGCCAGCTTCTGAACCTTTCTGCTGAGCATATGCACCCTGGAATACATCGGAGCCGCTTAAGCCTCGTAAATGCGATGCTGGAACATTGGGTGACCATCTGCAAGGGGCATGTGGCTTGCTGCCCTCTGGAGCTGAGGGAAAACCCAGAGGGGCACATCCTCTCTGGGCAGCTCAAATGAAGAGAGTTGTGTTTAGAAAAACATCCAAAATCCAAAAAACCAAACCGAAGTCTGGTTTGGAGATTCCCAGGAAAATGGCACCTCTGGTGATTTATCTTGTGGAATAAGCAAAACCTGCCTTCTGAAATGGTGATTTTTTTTTTTATTAATTTTTATTTGTGCTCCCACTTGACGTGGACTCACATTACAGAGACGAAATACCCGAGCACACAACCGTCATTTGGTGTTTGTAACCCAGAGAGCAGGACTCGGCTTCTGCGGGTCCCTGCCTTTTGCACGTTGGTCTGTGGCTCTGGGGGAGAAGTCAGGCAGAGGATGGAGAGTCCCAAAAGGGTCACTCTTGGTTGGGTGTTGTTGTTTTCTCACCAAACACCCGACTCTTTTAAGATTTATTTATTTATTCATGATAGACATAGAGAGAGTGAGAGAGAGAGGCAGAGACACAGGCAGAGGGAGAAGCAGGCTCCATGCCGGGAGCCCGACGTGGGACTCGATCCTGAGACTCCAGGATCACACCTTGAGCCAAAGGCAGACACTCAACTGCTGAGCCACCCAGGGATCCCCCAGACACCCACTCTTACTTCGTTTGGGCTCTCCCTGAACTTTGCACTGGCTCTTGCCAAAACGCAGTGGCTTTGGGTGATGGAGGGACGGTGATCCCAGTGAGCGCCAGTGAACCTGGCACAGCCCGTCCCGGAAGCCCCGGCCTCCTGAATGTGCTTCCAGCAAGGCAAAGGGAAGACAAGTAAGGGCAGTTGATTCTCCAGTGTCTAGAATGGCTAACACAGTTACATAAACAGAGTAGGTGTTGTGGGCTGAACCGTGTCCCCTCAGGATTCACATGTTGGGGTTTTGGCCCTCCAGCACCTCTGTATTTAGAGACCGGGTCTCAGAGAGAGGATTAGGATCAAGAGGGGGCATCAGGCTGCGTCCTAATCCTGGTGTCCAGGGAGGAAAGACTGTGGAGACACAGAAAGAAGAGAGGCCTCAGAAGGAACCAAGCCTGCCCATACCTTGAGCTTGGACTGTGAGAAAATCCATTTCGGTTGTCAAAAGCCGCCCAGTCTGTGGGACTTTGTTATGGTGGCCCTGGCAAACGAATGCAGTGGCTGCATCCGCTGGATGTCGTTGCATCATCTCTCACGAATATCCTTCTCCTTGCTCAACACAGGAGGCAGATGAGGCCAGAGAAGGCCAGGGGACTTGGCCAAGGTCACTCAGCTGGGGGGTTGCGGGGGCAGGTGTAGAACTTGGGCCTCTAGGCTGCCCCTTCCACACTCTCACTTCACCCGGGGAGGAAATGGCATACTTCGGAGAATCTAGGGTCGCTGTTTCCTTTGGAGGATATTTTGATACATGCAAAATTGTCCTTAAAAAGCACAGTGAGTGAATTTCACCCATTAGGAGATAAAGAAGCTGCAATGACAAAATGCTGAATATTCACATCTAATGAGCTTTCTGTGGGAAACAGCTGCATGGCACATGAAGAATGGACACATTTACTCCTTCTAAAGGACACACTTACTCGTTCTGGGAGCAATGTGGTGTAATGACATGCCTGGCACCGTACCTGGCCCAGAGCAGGCTCTCAGTACCTCCCTAACTCTTTGGACAAATGACATGATTGTCCTCTCCAGACCTCTTGCTCGTTGTGCGTAAAATGTGGGGAGGGACCCCTCATGTTCTAATGGAGAGACCTGGTTTCAAGCTTCAACCTCACTTCGGGATCCCAGGTAAAGTCACCCTATCCCCCTAGGGCTCAGTTTGCCATAACTGTAAATAGAGAATTGATTACAAACTCTCTAAAGATGCCTCTTAGCTGAAAAGCCCTGAGTCTGATGGCCTAGATGTTCCTGCATCCCTTTCTAACTCTACCAACCTCTGATTTTTTTTTTCCAACCTCTGATTTTATTGGTTTTGGAATTGATTTGTTTCAGAGACTGATTTTTTTTTTTTAAGCCTAAGTAAAAATAAAATAACACTTTTCCTTCAGTCAGGCTAATCCCAAGCAAGCAGCTCAACAGATGAGCAAAGAAGTGTCAAGGAGACAAATAGAAGTGAGGACAACCACAGCAGGGGCGTTCCAAAACCTGTTTCTTTTCAGCCAAAGGTGATCCTTGGACAATTACTCTCATCTGTGGGACAGCAGGTAGAAAAGGAAGACCTGAGAACTTGCTCCGACAAACAAGGAAGGATTGTGAGCAAGAGGAAATATGAATTTTCTCAAAGCCTTGTTCTTAGGTTCCGTTTTGAACTTCAGGGGGTGTCTTGTTCCCGAATGGTTATTTTCCCAGAACTCTTAGCAACAGGTTTATGTCACCACCCTGACCTCCCAAAGTGGGTGCCCCAGGGCAGGAACCCGGAACGTAGGTTTCTGAAAGAATGTCACACACAGGAAATGCTGCTGCATTGGGGTTTAATTCTTGATCTGGTTTTGAATATCTTGTGTGTGTTGGGGCGGGGGGGGGGGGTATGGGTGTGGTAGTAAATAATGTGATTGATTTCTGTTTGAAGCAGAACTTTCCGAAGCTCTACACCCAAGCAGTCAGGTACCTTGGGCAGCCAGGTGCTCGTCCCAGCCATGCCAATCTGGGGAAATGATTTTTTAGAATTCCCCTCTCAGACTTGGTTTCTGAGTTGAAGGGAGAGTCTTTGGATTTTTTGTAATATTCGAGAAATGAGACCTTGTTGGTGTGGATTTGAGTCTTAGAAAAGGCCACAGGCCATTCAGAGCAAGACCTGTGGCTTAGAGGGGTTCTCTGGGTCCTGCATGCCCGGCAGAGGAATGCAGCCTGAGACACGTGGGAGGAAGGAGGGAAGCAGAGCATCATCATTTTGTAACTCCGGGGGAAATCATCGATTCGGGCAATGATCCCCAGTGGATGAACTCGTTAAGTGACAGACAGATGGGGGACTTGGCTATGGGGGGGTATCAGGCTGCGCTCCCCGAACCAATGATCAATCTGAGCGCCACAGAAAGTAGGACAGGGTGTGTTTCCCAAAGTGCTGCAACCCCAGCCTGCAGTACCTGCGGGAGGTGTCCCTGCCTGTTGTGCCCCCAGAGCCAACACTTCCATTTACAGGAAGTGGGGAGGACTCGGGGAACAGGTACAATGACTTCCATGAGACCACAAAGAGGCAAAGGGACAAATCCAGAAAGTAGGTCATTTTGCAGGACTACTGACCCCATTTCTACAAGGTAGCCGTGTGAGATAAAGATAGCGGCAGGAGTATTCGAGATGAAAAGAGGGTGGGGAAAAAAAAGATTAAAAGAGACTGAAGAGACATAACAGGCTCACGTAATGTATGGATCTTCTTGAACAAGCCAGCTCTAAAAGGGACATTTCTGCAACGACTGGGGAGATTTGCTTATAGGCGAGGCGTAGGATAATATCAGAGGATCACTCCTAATTTCGCGAGGCACAGTCGTCAATCTGTGGTTATATGACACAGCGTGGAGATGTTTCAGAGCGACAAGAGAGTAGGCGTGAAGAAACGCTGGCCTTGAAATGCATCCGCCAGGAATCAAAAGCAGAGCACATTAAAGATGAAGTAAATGTCGCAGAAACTTGATAATGAGAATGCATCTGCATGGGCCACGGGGCTCCTTGGGTGGGGCTCCTTGGGCGGGGCTCCTTGTTTTTGTTGGAAATTTAAAAAATAAATAATAAACAGTGGGAGGAGGAAGTGGTGGTGACTTTCAAGAACTGGTCACTCTGAAGGTGGGCGTCAGGCCATAGGCTCTCTATGGTCCCTTTTATGTCAGGTCATAAATAAATTCCCTCCAAGGGAAAGAGGAGAAAAGGGAGGCACTTTCACCTATGTGGGTATGAAGCATCTCTAGGGTATACGTTTAGGATAAAGCAAGGGACAGAATAATGGGCCCAGAATACTACTATTCAGGTAAAAACAAAAGGGGGAGAGGGGAGTAAGTCTGCTTTCCTCTGAAAGGACCCACATCAGTGGCTGCTTCACAGGAGAGAAATGAGTGGCTGGGCCAGGGTGGAAGGGAAACTTACTTGCACACCATCTGCCATGCGGTACCTTTCGAATGTGGGACAATGTGCACGTCTTACCTGTTCAAAAAATGCAATTAAAAAAAAAAAAAGAGCCATGCATTTATTTCTCTAGCTTAAGCAGGGCTTCTGCAGTCTAAATCAGGTCTTAGACTTGAAGGATTTTAGATTTGGGGGGATGTTTACGCCTCTCTCTCTTTCAAGGCCTACCTCCCTCAGGACCTGCTGAAGGAACAGGCCTGGGAGACGCGTCTGGGCTGCAGCCACAGCTCGCCGACCAGGCTAAACCAAAGACCCACTCTTCTCTCTCTCTCTCTCTCTCTCTCTCTCTCTCTCTCTCTTGTGTGGACAGGTGCATCACTCTCACGTTTCTTCTTTTAATTAAACACAATTTTTAGTTTTGGCAAAACATACATAGCATAACACGTACCGTCTTAACCATTTTTAAGTATAGAACTCAATAAATACGCCCATATTGCTGTGCAGCCAACCTGCAGGATTCTTTTCATCCTGCAAAACTGAAACTATATCCATGCAACAGCGCCTCCCCGAGCTCCCCAGCCCCTGGCCGCCACCCTTCTACCTCCTACCTCCATGCATATGGCGGCTCTGCGTGTGTCAGGTGAGTGGAATCACAGTCTCTCTTCTTGTGCTTACCTTGCTTCACTGAGCATCATATCTTCGAGGTCCATCCATGATGCAGCAGGTGTCAGATTGTCTTTCCTATTCAAGGCTGAGTAATATTCCAGTGTGGGAGCGTGTGCTCATGCACGTGTGTGTGTGTGTGTGTGTGTGTCTATACTGCATTTTGTGTATACATTTACCTGCTGATGGACACTTGGGTTGCTTTTAGCTACCTTAGAGCTTAAATATAATATAGCTAAAAAATATATATATACATATAATATAGCTACTGGAAGCCATACTAGCTTCTAGTGTTATTTAGAATAACGCTGCTACGAACATAAGTGTACGAATAACTCTTCAAGACCGTGCTTTTCCTTCTTTTCTGTATATACCCAGAGGTGGGATCGCTGGATCACACACTAATTCTGCTTTTTGGAGCCACCTCCATACTCTTCTTCGGAGTGGCTACACCATTTCATATTCCCACCAACAATGCAGCAAGTGTTCCACATCCTCACTAACCTTATTTGCTGGGGTTTCCTTGTGGTCCTCTTGTTTTGTTGTTGTTTTTGTTTTTGTTTTGTTCTTTTTTGATGGGAGCCACCCTCAGGGGTGTGAGGTGGTTTCTGTTCGCCTGGTGTCAGTTGCTCCTTGACCTGATTCCTCCTCTTCAGTCGTGCTCTCTTGCCACAGCCGTCACCAAATCTGTCAGTTTTGTCAGGGCTTCGAGTTTGTTAAACGTCCCAAGACATTCATTATTGGCTTCTCTGTGACTTTTGGAGGCCAAAGACTTTGCCGACCGACACGTTGTTGTTTCTACTTCAGACAGCTGATCTCCGACACGACGCGGTGGAAGAGAGAGCCAGAAGGTCCCGGGTGGGCAAGCCAACTCAAGCCAGCTCTAGAATGTCCGTTCCTCAGCAAGCTCCTTGCAGGAGGTTTACTTCTTCTGGTGAATATTTGTTGAGATCTTTGGTGTTGTTTACAGTTGCGGGCAGATTTTAGTAGTCTCCCTGAGGACCAGAGGACCTGAAGTATGAGCAGTGGTCCTTAAGCCTCTCCAGCCTGCCCAGGAATGTATGATGAAGGAAGGCACCATGTGAACATCTGAGGGAAATCACCCCAGCAAGAGGGCCCAGCAAGTGCAAAGGTCCTGAGGCCCCGGAGTCCCGACTGGAGGGGCGAGGAAGCCAGAGGGGCCGGAGCGGCACTGTGAGAGAGGGCAGTGGTGGGGATGGGGACAGAGGGAGCAGCCACGGCAAAGGAGGGTGTTCCTTCACTCGGGCTGCCATAGCAGAGCACCACAAACTGGGTGGTTTTGAGCAACCAGCTTGTTGTCCGTGGTTCTGGAGGTGAGACATCCAAAATCAAAGCATCAGCAGGGTTGGTTGGATCCTTCTGGAGGCTTTGAGGGAGAACCCATCCCATGCTTGTCGCCCAGCCTCCGGTGGCTGTGGCGAATCCTTGGCACTCCCTGGCTTGTAGACGCATCCGTCCAGTGACTGCCTCTGTCTTCACATGGTGTTCTCTCCATGCATCTGCGTCCAAACTTCCCTCTTCTGATAAAGACACCAGTGATCTTGGATTAAGGCCCTCCCTTCTCCCCTATGACCTCATCTTACCTAATTGCATCTGTAGCACCGCCCCCACCCCATTTCCACATAAAGGCACACTCTGGGGTCCTGGGGGTCAGGACTTCAGTGTATCTTGTTGGAAAACGCAATTAAGCTGACAAAGAAGGGCAACACTGTGCTGAACTAGAGAGCTTAAAAAGAGAGAGAGAAGGAAAGAAAGAAAAAGAAATCACAGGGTAAGCAGAGGCCTTGCAGTGACAGAGGCCCAGAGATCCCGAAACTACAGCCTCCTTGGACCTAGAAGGTGGGGAGTGTGGGGGCCAGAGCCATCACTGAAGCCAGGAGATGAAGGCCGCAGGAACATGCGCCCCAGACCTGGGCAGGCCGGGCTCAGGGGTCCCACACGTGGGTTGCAATGTGGCGTGGTTAGGATAGATGTTAACAGCAAGGACTCTTGAGCTAGACTCCCTGGGTGCAAATCCAAATGTTACCATTTCGAGCCGTGTGTTCTTAGGCAAATTACTTACCCTCTCTGTTTTTTGGTTTCTTTACCTGAAAATGGGGGAAAAGAGGGTTGTCACAGGGCTAACTATGTCAATATGGGAAAAGCACTCCCTCCCCTCCAACCTCCTCATTTCCTGCTGGTAACTTGCCATTGCTGCTTCTGACTTCCCCGGTGCTCATTTTCCACCGACGGAACCCAACTGACAGTCAAAGAGCAGAAGGATCCAGGAGATTCCGAGTCCCAGAAGGACAGAGTATGGATCTGGAAGTTAAGCGCAGAGTTAAGGGCACCCCCTCCATACCCTGGGCTGGTCTTGCTGGGAAATCCAAGGCAACATCATGAAAACAGAGTAGTTCCCTGGGCCACTTCTCCTGGGAAGGGGCGATGTAGCAGTTAGTGCTCTGCTCACCCAAAATTCCACAGTTTGCTTGGGGCCATGCGTCTACTTTGGGCCAACCGGCAGGGAGCAGAGATGACCTGTGTCACTTACCGGCTCAAAGTGTCCCTCCTCCATCCCTCTCTTCCTCTCCCGCAGTGACACACGTACTTAGGAAACCACGGTTTCAGGACAGTGCAGCTTCAGGATCAGGACAGTGCAGCTTCAGGATGGGGGAGGAACGCCGAGCCCAGATTTAACCTAAGTGAGAAGAAACCCTTTTTGGAGGGTAAGCCTCTGAGATTTGGGGGTGCACCTGTTAGAGCAGCATCACTTGTCATGTCCTGACTAATACAGGAGATGAACCGGGCCTGGAGAGGCCCCGGGCAGGGGAGAAAAGTCCCAGCTGAGACCTAGAAATATATGGGAAATGATAAGAAATCACCCCCCCCCCCAAAAAAAAGAAATCACCCCCACCTACTTCCATCGTTGGGGGTGGTGGCAAGTTGCCTGTGCTCTCTGTGTGGTCAGAGTGAGTGGGCCTCGTGAAAGGAGAGGCTGGGGGCAGAGAGTGTGGGGACCAGACTGAAGGTACAACGGGGCAGGAAAGCCAGGGTGGGGAGCGCTGAGGGAGGACAAGGGAGGGGCCTTTCCAGTGTCCTCAGCCCAGCAAAGGCTCTAATTACAAATGATGCATTTCAGCAATGGAGCACTTCCTTTTTTTTTTTTTTTTTCAAGGAGCCGAGATGCCAAGGTCAATATTATACCCTTTGAGGATCTATTTGCGTTGTTAACATCAGAGGGTAAGGAAATTTAAATATCAGGCTTTACCTCTGGTGTTTTAAATGAATGCCTCGAACATCACAGGATCCACAAAGGGAGCAGAAGTCCCGCTGCATGAGCCGGACCCAGAGGGCGCAGACCCGGGCCAAGTCCCAGGCCGCAGGCGTGGGACGGCGGGACCCTCGGCAGGTCAGAGCCTGCAGTCCAGAAAACTCCAGTGGTCAGTGGTAGCGCTCCAGCCCCAGAAACCCAACACACGGAGAGAGACCTGGACGCAGAAAGAGAAGCTGGTCAGCCTTGGCCTGGACCTTGGGGCTGAGGCCTGTGCTGGGGACCTCACAGGCCAGGGTGGAGAGAGGGCGGGGGGCTGAGAGAGGGCACCCGGAGAGGAGGTCTCCCGCTGAGTGTGGGAGCTGCACTTTCTCCCCGGGGGGCTGCACAGCAAGCCGGCAGCCACCCCGTGTCCTAACCCCAGACATGGAGGGCACGGCCGCTGTCCCCGCACCACCCCAGGAACCACGGTTCTCCACCTGCGGCCTGGGCGACACGCGTGGGAGGCATTGCCGATAGCTATGTGACCCCCCAAAGCCCTGCAGTCAGAGTCCCAGGGGTGTTATGAGCCTCCCTGGCGGCTCCCACGTCCAGCTGGGCCTGCAGGGCTCTGTGACAAGGGCGGTCCTCAAAGCGGGGTCCCTGGACGAGCGGCAGCGCTGGGGGGACAGGGTGGGAACGCAGCTTCTCAGGCCTTGCCCCCCCCTACACTCTGACATTCTGGGGCGGGGGCCCCGGCAACCGGTTTTAGTCAGTCCTCCAGGTGATTCTCACACACACTGAAGTTCCAGAACCACTGCATTTGGGGAGAAGCAAGGTCGGCTGGGGGGTCTGGCCCTCCCCGTGCAGAGGGCCCATCTCTCTGGGAGCATGGAGGGAACACCGTGGTGACAGCCCCTCGACGGCTGGCATTTGGTGGCCACCCCATGTGCCCAGCGCTGCATGTGCCTCATCTCATTTGATAAACCTCACAACATAACTAAGAGGTAGGTATTAGGATGCACATTTTACTTTTTTTGGAAATGTATTTGGGTAAAGGAGAGAGAGAGAGAGAGAGAGAGAGAGGGAGCACAAGCAGAGGGAGGAACAGAGGGAGAAGACTCCCCACCGAGCAGGGAGCCCGATGCGGGACTCGATCATGACCCCAGCCAAAGGCAGACACCTAACTGACTGAGCCACCCAGGCGCCCCCATTTTATTTTATTTTTTAAAATTTATCCATGAGAGACACACACACACAGAGGCAGAGACACAGGCAGAGGGAGAAGCGGGACCCCATGGGGAGCCCGATGCAGGACTTGATCCCAGGACCTCAGGGTTCATGCCCTGAGCCAAAGGCTGATGCTCAACTCCTGAACCCCCCAGGTGCCCCCTGTTTTACTTTCTCAAGAGGCTGAATCACCTGACTGAGGACCCAGCCAGCCAGTGGGGCAGAGGCTGGAGTTCCGAGAGCTCCAAGGGGCCCAGCCCTGCCCTGAGGCAAGGACTAGATCTTTCCCTGACAACCTGGAAAGACCGCAGGGCCTGTCAGGCTGCGGAGAGAGAGGAGGAGGCCTGAGGGGCTGGGTGCTCTGGGGCCTGGGTTCCCTGCCTCCTGCACAACCCCGTGGTCCCTAGAGAGCAGTGACACTCGGGGGGGGTCCTGGGTGGGTTGCTGAGAACCGCTCCCATGCGCCGAGCCTTTGGGAGAGTGCTGGCTGTTCCTGTTCATCCCAGCCTCGGCTTCCCTGCCAGGCCCCCCTGCACCCCACACCCCCTGCGGCCCTCCCCTGCCTTATGGGGAGCAGGTGTTCTGGGCCCCCAGGGCCTCTGCACTCCCCTTGCAGGCTGCAGGGCCCCATGGGCCCTCTCAGATGCTCTCAACACCCCGATCCAAGAGACACAGATGAAAGCGGTGCCCCTGAGGCCCCGGGCGGCCTGGGCAGGCTCCTGCCCCTTTCTTCACACGCCACATGCAGGATGGGATTCGAGGGGGGCTGGGAGGAGACGGTACGAAACCATTTTCTCAAGAAACTACTATCGGCCTCGTAGCAGTGAGGGCCGCCCGGAGGAACAGAACCAATAGATTTTATATCATAAAGTCTGATACCAGGAGCAGAGGGAAAAGGGGAAGAGAAAGGGCGGAGAGGGTTCCAATTCTGCTGGAATTCCTGGTTCCAGGAATCCCCAAGCCCTGCCCTTCTTGTGATTTTTTTTATTAATAATGAGCGAATCAATTCCAGCTTTTTTGGCTTAATATGTATGTGCTTGATTTTTGTTGCCTGCATGGAGAGAGGCCTGAGTTCTCCAAGGAGGAAGTGGGAACAGGGCCAGGAGTAGGGTGAGGCACGCAAGCACCCAGGGCCCCAGATGGAAGGAGGCCTCGCCGTCAGGCTAGGGCAAGTCCACAGCCGGCCTCTCAAGGGAGCGCCTTCTTCCATTCAGCGCCCTTGGCATCTCTTGCCCCCGTCTCCCCGGCCCTGGCTACCCATGGAAGCCTTGACTTTGGGGAACTCACAAATATCACCGCCCACTGATTTATTTGTTGATTTGCTAAGCAAGCATTGATTGGGTGCCTACTGAGTCCCCAGTGCTGTGGAGGGTGCTAGAAGGGGCAACAGATGAGGGACCACGCCTTAGGGACAGACAGCCTGGCCAGGAAGACAAATGTGCCAGAAATAATAACTTGAGAGATGTGTCATAAAGGGCAGCATCTGTCCCAGAAGCACCGGGAAGTGGGTGGTGTTGCTGAAAACTGAAGGAGAAATACAACTTAGATAAGAGAGAGAGAGAGAAGCAAGTGCCCACTGGAGTCGTCCCAGGAAGAGGGGCGGCACAGAGCGCATGCTCGGCCACTTTCCATGTCCACTCAATAAACACTTGTCCAAAACCTATTAGGAACCAGACATGGGCTAGTCTTCATGGGTTACAGAGAAAAAAAAAATCCTACCCTCGGGACACCTGGGTGGCTGAGCAGCTGAGCATCTGCCTTAGACTCGGCATGACCCCAGGGTCCCGGGATCGAGTCCCACATCAGGTTCCCTCCATGGAGCCTCTTCTCCCTCTGCCTGTGTCTCTGCCTCTCTCTGTGTGTGGACAATGGACACATAAATAAATGGACAAATAAATAAAATCTTAAAAAAAAATCCTACCCTCAAGGAATTGACCCTAACAGTGAAGGAGGCAGACAGGAGACCCTGACCATGTAGAGCAATGCATTCTATGGGGTGGGGGTGGGGTAGATACAGAGCAGGGTGCTCACTTCATCCAGGGTGGGCAAAGGACGGCTTCCCGGAGGGGCACTACTCGCCTGAGCTGGAGTCTGAAGGAGAAGTAGGTATTAGCCAGAGAAAGAAGTCAAGGCCAGCCGGGGAGAGAGACCAGTCCGCGAAAGGCAGGGGGGCAAGGGGCCGCAGTGGGAGGACTTCAGCGTCGGTTAGGTGCCTGGGACGCCCACGGGATGCAGGCTGGGCCCGAAGTCCTATATAGGGTCACAACAGTAGGAGAACTCTGGAGCGGAGTGCCGCCCACCTCCTCTGTCGGTAAGGCCCACGCACCAGCTCCTCTTCCAGCGGGAGCAGGTCACCGCGGCCTCGGCTGAGCGCAGGATGGGCCGCTGGCCTGCATCGAAGGGTCTGCGCCGCGTGGCAAAATATGTCTTTACACTGGAATGAAATTCGGTGCCCCGGGATGTTGTTCCATTAGAGTCTGACAAGCGAGAAGGAACTGGGATGGACCAAGGGAACCCCAGATTTATAGCTGGGAGGTACCCCACGCTCTCTAGGGCATGGCTAAGTGGGAACGACGGCAGGCAATTATCTACAGTTTAAAAAAGCGTTTCTCTCTCTCTCTCTCTCATTATCTCTTGTTACCTACAGATGAAAATTCACATATGATGCAATTTTTCTCTGTGCCAGGAGCATCGCCTCTTAGGAAAACAGATGGTGGGACCAGCTGCCTGGCTCGAATCCCAGCTCCACTCTCCTGTGTCCTTAGCGGGGGGAATTACTTCTCTCTGCTTCGGTCTCCTCATCCGAAAAATAGGGACACTAATATTATTAGGAGGAATAAATTAGTGCTTAAACAAATGATTGCATGTGGGAAGCACTCTTTATTTTTTTTATGAGGATTTTTTATTTATTTACTTGAGAGAGAGGGAGAGAGAGCACAGAGGGAGAGGGCAAAGCAGACTCCGCACTGAGCAGAGATCCCAATGAGGAGCTCCATCCCAGGACCCCCGGGTCATGACCTGAGCCGAAGGCAGATGCTTCACTGACCGAGCTACCTAGGCGCTCCGGGGAAACCCTCCTTTAAATGAGAGTCATTGGGTGCCCTTTAGCCTCCGGCCATGCCAATCTAAGTGTGGACGGCAGCCTGGCACTACCTGAAAGATTGTAAGAAATGCAGAATTTTATTGAATGGATCTATATTTTAATAAAGTCCCTGGGTAAAGCTTGAGAGACACTGAGCTAAACCTACACAATTCTGTTTTTTTTTTTTTTTTGACTGCTCTCCCCGTGGTCCTCGCCAGTCCAAAAACTGGCTTCACCAGCTGTGCCCAGAGAACGGCCCTCCTCATCACCAACATTTGGGTTTGGGATTGGAGCTCACCTCACACCTTCGGCCCATCCTGCAGCTAGCTGGCCCCTCTCAGCCTTCCCAATTTTGAGAACACTCTTCTTTGCCACTGAATTCCTCAGGGCAGCACACACAACTGTAACTGAAGGCCTGGGCTATTACACTGGAGCACAGTGAATTTTTTTAAAAAATGAATTATGTTTTAAATTGTTTTTTCTTAAATTTTAACTTAAAAAAATTTCTTAATTTGCTTTTTTAAGCCGAAGCAACACATCAAAGTTTCAACATTCCATAAAGACGAAAGAAAGAAAGAAAGAAAGAAAGAAAGAAAAAGAAAAAAACCAAAACTAAACAATAGTAATATCCATTCCCACCTCCTTTCTGGAAGTCAACCATTCCTCATTCCTCTAGGGCTCTAGGGTTCTCTTCAGGTATGTACATCCATATACCACCATTTATTTTTTTTAAAGATTTTATTTTATTCATGAGAGAGACACAGAAAGAGAGAGAGAGGCAGAGACGCAGGCAGAGGGAGAAGCAGGCTCCATGCCAGGAGCCCGACGTGGGACTCCATCCCGGGTCTCCAGGATCAGGCCCTGGGTTGAAGGTGGCGCTTAACCGCTGAGCCATCTGGGCTGCCCCATATAGCACCATTTCTTGATTCAGTTATTATTAAACTTTATCTCATGGTGTCCTCTTTGGGGTCTATGAGGAGTTTGCTCTTTAAAAATCTATCCCTTTGTCCATCCAGCTCCCCTTCCAGCTCCTTCATCTGCTCTCCATTTTCACATACTGCAGTTCGGGGTGACAAAGGCGCATCAGAGCTGTATTTGTTTGCTGCTTCCTTCTCCTTGTTTGAGAGTCATCTTTGACACAAGAAGGGAGGGGGAAAGTTATTGATTCTACCGTCTTTAAATTCAACAGGCAAGTGACAGATTCTTTTTTTAAAGCCCCTCTGCAATCTTTGCCAGGGACAAATTCCACGTTCACCACATTACTCCCTCGCACGGTTTCCTGAGGGCGTGCCGGCCTTTTCTCCCCCTGGGTTCCCTACAACCTCCACCCCTCCACGTCTCTTGCTTCTCCTGCTCTCATGCTGAGCACTTCAGGCCTCTCCATTTCCAGTTTTTCCCCAGGGATCTGTTTCCACTCAAATGGTGTATTAGTTTCCTAGAGCTGCTGTAACACACTTCACAAAAGGGTGTGTGTGTGTGTGTGTGTGTGTGTGTGTGTGTGTGTACTTAAAACAACAAACACTCTCTCCCAGTTCTGGAGACTGGAAGTTCAAAAGCAAGGCGGCAGCTGGGTCATGTTCTCTCTGAAGGTTAGGGAAGGACCCTTTCCTGGCTTCTGGCTGTTGCTGGCAACCCCCATCCTTCCTGGGCTTCCGGCCACCTCACTCCACTCTGCTTCGGTGTCACCTGCCATGTGGACTTCTTCCCTGGGCACGAGTCTGTGTGTTTTTAAATCTTCCTTCCTCTCCTTGTGAGGTCACTGGTCCTATTGGATTTAGGACCTGCCCTAACCCAATATGACTTCATCTTAACTTGATCAGTGGACGGGAGTCTTGAGGAGATGCTATTCAACCCAGAACAAATGGCTTATAACGTGTTTTGCTGAGCAAAGCCCAGTTGTCTCCCTATAAAGAACTCCTGTTTTAGTTCTTAAAATAATATATGTTTTCTCCTCACCACAGGAATTGTTTAATTTCTTAGGCCTATTATCTTTGTTTCTCCACTTATTCCGAAGTGACATTAAGCCCAGGACTCCTGCCACGCTTAGTTCAGGGCTCAGCTCGTCGTCAGGTGTTCAGTAAATAGTAGAACATAAGCTTTGCTCTCATGTCTGCCCAGTGCCCTGGTTATTCTGTTCTCTGGTGGGAGAGTGATCTGATGCACTCACCGTCTCTAAGAACCGATGGTTATTACCCTCCCAGAGCTTCTGCATTATGATAGTTCCCAAGGCCAACCTTTTGTGGGTCTTCGGTGATCACCAAATAAAATGAAAACTCAGCCCAACATGTAAAGCTTTTCACAGTCGGGGGTGGGGAGGTGCTTTTCTAGTCTTTTCTGCCAGTGAACTTCTATTCATCCCTCAAGACCAAGTTCAACAGCCACTTCCTCTGTGAAGCCTTTTTTAAACAGAATTCATTTCTTCCACCTTGATGTTCCCCACCATTGTGAGCACAGTTCCTTTTAACACTGGCCACATTGTGAGGGAATTTGTAGTGTCTGAGTCTACTGCCTACTAGACTATGAATCCTGCCGTGTCGACTAGGCACAATGCCTGGCTTAGAGTAGACTCCAGTATATCTGTCCAAGGAGGCCATAATGGTGGCATTGGTGGCAAACAGGCATAGAGCCTGTTTTAGGGCCTCTCAACCCATACCTGGGGAGCTCCCACAGAATTTCTTAGTATAGTCATTGGGAATTGGAGCAGGGAATGAGGTGTTGTGTCAGTAAATCCGAATTCTATTATTTAAGAATCAATCCAAGGTGACAATATTTTACGGTTTTTAAACCTCAGATAATAGAGGGTAGGCCTTTCCCTGTGGGAGGCTGGGGAGGGGATGGAGTCCTAGAAAAGAGGAGTGACTCTTTCTGTCTTCCATCTCACCCAGTAAGTTGGGCTCACTCAAATCTTGGGGGCTTACTGCAATGAAGCTCAAGATCTAGGCAACTATAAAAAAATAGGGAGTTCAAGGGGTTGACCATTGCCTCATCATCTCCCTCACACTGGGCTGTCACTCCTCCTTCTAATGATGCAGACCCCAGCACCTTGCCTATGGCTCTCAGACCTTTCAGTTGGCTTCTGTTCCTCCCCCTGCCAGTGTATGCATTTCTGTGCCTAAGAAACTTTTTTCTGGGGCCATGGAAGACAACTCTTTCTTCCTTCATTCCTTTTTTTTTTTTTTTTAAATAAAGATCTATTTATTTATTTATTTGAGAGAGAGAGCGAGCAAGCAGTTGCATGAGTGGGAGGAGAGGCACAAGGAGAGACTCTTGAGCAGACTCGCTGCTGAGCACAGAGCCCAATGGGGGAGCTCCATCTCTGGACCTACGAAATCAGGACCTGAGCTGAAACCAAGAGTCGGATGCTTAACTGACTGAGCAACCCAGGTGCCTGGAGGCAGCTCTTTCTATAAGCAGTAGGCCAGAGTGTCAGGGAGTCAACTCTATGGGCACAGCCCTCCACCAGTGATTCCAGGAGTTGCTGCATAGATGCTCCAACCTCTTTCTCTCTTGGCTGGGGCTAACCGTGGTGTGCTCTTCGGATTTCCCCCTGGAGTAAGACCCTGCTGCCTACTTCCCCCTGCAGGCTGGATAATGCACCATTTCTTGGCTACCTTTCCTCACCCATATCCCCTCCCACCCTTCTTCTGCACTTTTCCGGGACCACTGCCCCAATCCAGTGC